>NC_134571.1:224938098-227348173 GCF_050947875.1 Dermacentor variabilis | reverse complement strand
GCCTTTTATACAAGAAACTGGTGTACCCCAGGGAGGCGTACTTAGTTGCACACTCTTTATCGTTAAGATGAACACACTTCCTGCTTCTCTACCACCGGCCATTTTTTATTCCGTCTGCGTGGACTATATACAAATAGGTTACAAATTGTGCAACCTTACAGTGTGCGAAAGACAGGTACAGCAGGGCTTAAACAAGGTGTCCAAGTGGGCAGACCAAAATGGATTTAAAATCGACCCCCAAAAAAGCTCTTGTGTTTTCTTCACAAGAAAGAGAGGCCTGGTCCCTGATCCTTGTGTAGAACTGGGTAGAATTTCCTTCAACAAAGAGCTCAAATTTCTAGGTGTTATACTTGACTCCAGGCTTACTTTCATTCCTCACATAAATTATCTTAAAGAAAGGATCGACATTTGGGCGAATTGGTACTGGTTGAACATCTTGAAGGGGCAGCGCATATAAGACGAAGACAGAAGGCAGGAGCAGTATCATCAGCGCTGTCCTGTATGTTCCTGCCTTCTGTCTTCGTCTTATTGCGCTGCCCCTTCAAGATGTTCAATCATATTAAAGAAAAATGTCTTATAACAATGAACTTACTTAAAATCCTATCCCACACAATGTGAGGTAGTGACAGACAGTGTTCATTGAATATTTACAGGAGCCTAGTTTGATCACGACTGTACTATGGTGCCGTGGTTTAGCACTCTGCCGCTCTGAGCGCGCTAAAGATGTTAGACCCCGTCAACCACCTGGGTATCCGCCTGGCCACTGGCACCTTTAGAACAAGCCCTGTCGGAAGTCTATACGTAGATTCAGATGAGTGGTCACTCCATTTTCAGAGAACATACATCAGCTTCACCTATTTTCTCAAACTGCACTCTAATAAAGAACATCCGTGTTTCACAACTGTAAACGACTTGACCTGCAAAACACTTTTTCGTAATAGACCCTTTATGAGACTTTCTTTGGCACTCCGTGCAAGAGAACTTAGCGAAGAAATGGATGTCCCAGTTCTCAAACATTGCCTAATGCCTCCAGCTAAGCCATTACCGCCCTGGGAGTGGCAGGTGATAGACTGTGACATGTCCTTAGTAGAGGTCACAAAGCATGCACCTGACCTCGAAATCGCTATGCATTTCCGTGAACTTCAGTCGAAGTACTCGTGCTCAGAATTCTACACAGACGTGTCAAAATCACATTCTGATGTATTTTTGCTGCTGTTGGTTCCTCATTTTCTGAATCTGACGTATTGAATCCCTTAACAAGTATCTTCACTGCAGAAGCCTATGCAGTACTGTCTGCAGTAAAACATATAAATAAATTAAAACTCGACAGAGCAATAGTATTTCCAGATGCGTTAAGTCTTGTAAAAGCGTTAATTTCTTTACAAAAGCATACAAATCTTGTTTTCATAGAACTTTACTCGCTCTTATGTAACATATACTTATCACATAGACATGTAGTAATATGCCGGGTACCCGGCCATAAAGGCATTGAGGGTAATGTACTAGCTGACAAAATGGCCAGATCACTCACATCACTAACCACTTTTCCTACGGCTGCTGTCCCTGTCACAGATCTGAAGCCTTTCTTAAGAAAGAAACTGCGACAATACTGGCAACGCATGTGGAACACAGAAACAAATAATAAACTGCATGTTATAAAGCCACAGTTAGGTTTTTGGCCCTCCCCAACAAAATCTCGGCAAACAGATGTCCTATTCTGTCACCTCAGGATAGGGCACACATTTGGTACCCACAATTTTCTGCTTACTGGAACTCAACCGTCAACCTGTGGTCGATGTGGTGAGAGGCTGACCGTCCTCCATGTCCTCTTGGACTGTCGGAAAGCCGAATCTGAAAGAAAGAAACATTTTCCTCTTGCATATCATTATTGCGTCCCTCTTCACCCAGCTATGTTTCTTGGTAAAGAACTTTTTTTAACACCAATGTAGTACTCAGTTTTTTAAATGATGTTGTCCTACCTGTTATAAGCCCATTAAACTCGTAGCGCATCCTCTTTCCAGAAGGTGCCACTGTGATAGTTGTTTTGTATAGCACATGCCTCTAGGCCCTTGTGCTTTAAGGGCTCTAACGAGGCCATAGTGCTCTAGTGAATTTTAGAATCTTATACATTTTTTATATGGTATCATTATTTCACAATGCACCTTAATGCTCATAGTACATGTCTTTTGTCATCGCCATAATCTTATTGCATGTAGACTCTACGCACTTTACAGTGACTATTTTAGGCCCCTTTACAGCCACGTCACCTCAACTTCATAGAAGTCATAACTCCACTGCAAACTCATCAACACTGGATAGGCGCTCTTTGGCCATACCTGGCCGTTGTGCCAATAAACACCACACATTCGAAGCAAAGTATGTTTTCTGTTTCAGCTGATGTTGGCACCTCTTGGGGTCTTTTGTTGTCATCACCATCATCTTCACCATTGCCTTCGTTTGTAACCATCCCAGCGATTTCAGCATCAGTAAATTTACCTGCCACCAGTACATCCTGCTTGCATAGCACGTACTTGCTAAAGCTCACATTGCTTTCTTAGGCACTGTTCCTGGTAAGCTGTGCCATGTGCGCTTCTATTCAATGTTGCATAGAACAAAAAAATCAGTGCTGCATGCATTGCATAGAATAAAATTAAAATTGAAATCACACCTCTGATGGTAAATAGTGTGCACTGCATAAAGTGAACAAAAGGAACTGCATCACGCATACTATTTTGCACGACCTGCCTCTGTGCATGTCTCTCCCATCACATGCTGTGCCACATGGTTGCTCGACAAAGTTATACTGCTGGGCCACAACTTCACATTCGGGGAAAGTGTCCGCTTTGTGGTAAGCGTGGCAGCCTCATGCCAAGCTTGTTAAACTCTCCGGCAGCAGAATTTCTGTTCCAGTTTTGGTGAAGTTTTGAGATATCCTCTATTTTGCCCCAAAACACTTCGAGACAAAGGACAGTAAATACTTGGCATGTATGGGAAATAGTTCAGTGCCACGGAAAATTTAGACTTGGCCAATTTTTCCAGATATGCGAGTTCGAGGTATCACTGTTTTTTATTTTATTTAAAAATGTCCTTACAGGCCTCGTATGAGGCATTGGGTAAGGGGGTATATATTCTTCTAATACAGTAGTATTAGATACAGTAGTATTAGAAGAGTATGTAAGACGTATAACAAAACATGATAGACATACATTAATAATAGACAGTGGAAAGTGGACAGTATATTGGAGTTCACAACAGATATCCGGCACATCAACAGCATTGACAATGAGGCAGCTGACACACTTTCATGCATCACCTCCCTTGGCATTTACCTTGGCACCTGTAAATCTGCTGTAAACTGGGAATGTCTAGCTTGGGCACAGATGGAAGACCCTGAGTTGCATGCGCTGCATCACCACCCCCGTTCCTTCCGTCTGCAACTCGTTCCTCATCCGTTTGTGCCTGGCTCACTCTGGCGTGACATTTCAGCAGCTCTACCTCGCACCTTCATTCTGGCTGTCTTTTGTTGTGGGGTTTCCAATAACTTCACATCATCTGGCATTCCAGCATCTGAGGCATACAGTGCCTCATTACACAGCAGTACGTCTGACCGAGCATTCACATTGATGTTTGCCAGTGGGCCCACTTGCATCTCGCTTGCCAGATCACCAAGGTGAGCCGCCACACAGAGACTCCCACGCAATTTTTCTTGCCACCTGGCTGTCGCTTTGACCATGTTGATGTTGATTTGGTTGGACCGCTTCTTCCTCCTCACGACTGCCAGTACGGCTGCCAGTACCACCTCACTCGTTGGAACGAAGCGGTGCCCATTCCGGATATCACTGCAGAAATGGTCACCAAAGCCTTCATTTCAGCATGGATTTCCCGCTTCGGATGCCTGAACATTGTTACAACTGATCGCCAACCAGCAGTTTGAATGTACTCTCATTTCCTTCAACTGCCTGCTTGGCACTAAGCACTGTTGTACCACGGCATACCATCCCCGCACATGGTTTGAGCAGCTCTATCGCCAGCTCAAGGCTGCCCTCACTATGCACCTGGATCGAGAGCACTGGGTTGACCTCTTTCCTATGGTGCTTCTTGGCCTACGCATCATCCTTCTTCGCAACCTTGGCTGTTCAGCGGCCGAGCTTGTCTGCAGTGCACCCCTGTGGCT
This sequence comes from Dermacentor variabilis, assembly GCF_050947875.1. Taxonomy (NCBI): domain Eukaryota; kingdom Metazoa; phylum Arthropoda; class Arachnida; order Ixodida; family Ixodidae; genus Dermacentor; species Dermacentor variabilis. The sequence continues at coordinate 227,343,999 of NC_134571.1, read as the reverse complement.
TCCTGGAGACTTGTTCATTCCTACGGCCCCCTCTCCCCAGTCGCTGCAGTGCCTCCAATGCCTGCAGGACTGCATTCAGCAATTGCACCCTGTCCTGCCTCGATCTTCTGACCACAGCATCTTTGTGCATTCAGACCTTGCGTCTTCGACGCACGTTTTTCTCAGCTGAGATGCTGTAAAGGCACCTCTTGCACCCTCTAGATGGGCCGTACCATGTCTTCCACAACACGCTGAAGTGCGCCACCATCCTCTTGAACGGTCGTGTGAAGAGATTGTCTCGTTAGACCGCCTCAAACTGGCCTAACTCAAGACACCTCCCACGGAGCACCCCGTGGATGTCACCGGCATGTCCACTGATCTGTATATCACCAAGATAGCGCTATCTCTGCCTTGTTGACGCGTACATTTCACCATTCCGTCTGGTTGGGGGGGCCTTGTAGCACCCAACTGACGCCACACCATGGGTCGGCACTCTTAGCCGGTGCCTTGGTGCGAAAGACGAAGGAAACAAAGGTGGGCAGTGCGTACTTGATGTGCAAGCACAGCACGGGCAGTTCTGTTCTAGAAGCCTGCTGCACTGGTCCTCATGTTCTGGTGGTCCACTGCGACCCCTTGGTTCCCGGCAGCTTCATCTGCCTCTTGCTTCAGCACATCCCCAAAACTCGAGATTACACAATGTCCTCACGACCTCAGCTCGCCCAGTCCTCTCACGTATGGCAGATTACCTCTAAAACAGAGCGTGCAGGCTATGCATATGCTCAGCCGTGTGCAGCCATGGCTGTGCTAGATGCACACCAGCCCACCCCCTACTCTGTGAATTTGACTGGCTATGTGCTGCTCTTCAATGAACCTCTCAGCAACTTGGGTCACAAATGGGGGAATAATTTTCAGTGTTCACAGGCACTGGTGCATCACGCTTCTCATCTCGAAAGGCACATGCAGACTCTTTGGCAGTGCCACTAGATCCAGAGAGGAGCATGGCAGAGGAGCCCGGTTGCCGCACGACATGCTTCGCATGCACCGGCGCACCATGCATTTCAGACAGGCTTTGCGGCGGCAGTGCCAGAAGGCAGCACTGAGTGTTCTTAGGAAAGTGCAAAAGAGGAGTCCCGCTGCAGTTCACGCCTCATGCATAACTCGTTGTGATGGTGGCAGGACGTCATGTCACTATATTCATTCAATGCATTACCGTCTATAGTCATCATGCGATGGGTTCTGCTGCAATTTTATTGCCTCGGTATTCCTTCGTGGCAGGAGTGAAATTTCGTTACGTTGAAACTGTGTATAAACAGACCTCATTATGTTGGGTAACTTCATATTGAAGTTCAAAATGCATGGTGTTCTATGGACAGAAGTTGTGCAAATTCTACCAAATACATTGTTTTTTATGCCTCTCCTTTTAATTAGGCTGCCGGATAATTGAATCAATTGTGTTGATCCTATTAAAATTTATTTAATGGAAGCCAACTCTATGCCAAAAATGAAAAGTAACAAAAAAAGATATTTGCTTATACAAAAAAGAAACATTTAAACCTTGTGAATGAACATTAGCTAGCTATGTGAAAGGATTTGGGCTTGAACAATAGCTAAAAAGAAGAAAAGCATGCAGTTGGTAAGGCAAGAAAATTATGAAACAGCTACATCAAAGGTGCACAGACAGACAGAACAAAAATTTTGTGAAACATGCGAAAAAAAAATCACTGCCCAAGCACTCCATACAGATGGTTAACCAGCGAAGCTGAAATGTGCAGCCCCGGTGTTTATCATTGGGTTAATTCCAATGGTTCATTAAACAACGGCGTTGTAGGCTGCCAGATCCTCGGTACAGAGCTACTGCTTGCGCTTGGCTGCATGAGCCTGTTCTTGTGCCCGACCAACAGCATCGGCACGCCGTAGACGAGCTCATTCCCGGTTCTGCTCGCAGCGTTGCTGAACAAAAGCTGCCTGCTCCTCAAAAGCGCGTATGATGCATGGCCTACCCATTTCGGAGCCGGAGATAAACTGCTGCACGTGCGCTTGGCTGCAACGGAGAGCCAGCGATGTCACTACTGGCGCAGCAATCGCACGCCTCTCTTTCTTTCTTTCTTTTTTTTTTTTTTCGCCAAAGGAGTTTTTGGCATATAGGCGACAGATGGATGGATGGATCAATCAGCTAGCATGCAGCTTCGCTGTAAAAGGTGAAAAGCTGGGCTAGTTGGTATGGTTCCTTTGGTATGTGACATGCCGACAGACGAAACACAGAAAAAAAAACATAAGACAAGTGCTGACTGTGGTTTTCTTGCAGTTTTCTTTTCTCTCCTTTGGCTGTCATGTAGCAAAAGAAAAGAGTCCTTCAATTTGTTTGTTTATGAATTGTTTGAGTGCTTGGTAATGTATGTTTGAGAATTTATAAACTATAATTTCTCCATTTGCAATGATTTCCCAGCACTCTTCAGTATGTGTCTTGTATGTAATTTATGTTCGCATTATATGGGTCATTATTTCTAATGCTGGCATTTATAACATGGTTGTGCCACTGAAATGGACACCTTGCATGCAGGTGTGCTGGAGCCCCAACTGTGGCAGTGCCAACTGGCTGTTCTCGGCAGGGCAGGCTGGCGTGGCTCGACTCACATGGCTTGGGCTCTATGCTCAGCGCTTGAAGGATGCCGCCTTGTGACGATAATCCTTTCAAGAGCCTTCATTGTGTATGCAGAGCAGTGCAAGAAATGACTTTGGCAGAGCACCTCATCGTAACTAATTCCTTGAGTTAAACCTAATGTAATGTAAGTTCAGGAAATTGTGCACATCAAGCCATGGCTGTCTTCTTGATAGATGACTTAGATAAGGAGTGTCTCGGATAAAATAATCTGCACTGGTTAGGCTGCATGTATTTGCTGCCTACTGTAGGTATAGGCTGTGTGAAGATGCAGTACACCTATTTGTCATTTCTTTGATATCGAGAACAAAGTTGCTTGGCCATCTTGTAATTATTTGAGTTGGGTCATTTTTGTGTGGCTAAAACAGCCCTTACGGGAAGGCATCTAGTAAAAGCTAAAGGTGGATTCAAGCTCGCATTGGTGTGAGTTTTAAACTCGACATAGCTGAGAAACTAACCAGCGGCAAGCGTTGCAATATCTCCAGTTTATGGGAAATGTTCGGCTGCAAGGAAATAAGGTGAGACAAGGACACACATAATGACAACTTTTGTTTTATTTATGTGATGTTCGGGTTGCCAGTGCGTTGCTCAATGTATTCATATCATGCTCTCAGAAATTTTATGCCATTTGTGCCAGCCTGCTCCAAAATAAGATTTAGCAGAGAACTGCACAAAGCATACGTGAAAGAACGAAAACCTTCTATTCTGGGTAGTCAACGGAGTGACTAGAATCGCCACGAATATAGCCGACGCCATCGTCTGTCATTCACTGTTTTTGCACTTTTGTTTTGTTTCTCTCCAGTGGACGTTTTTATGTACTGCTGCTATGCAGTTTTGTTGTTTGTGTCATTTGTGCTGCAGCTCCCACAAAAAGGATGTGTCGGATCAAAAAGAACCCTTGGATTAGGTTCATTTGGACATTATCTTTAGTGGAGTTGTTGGCTGGCTCACTTAACACATACGTAGCGTGACAAGTACCCAACCACCGCCGCATAATTCGCTTATTAGAAGCGACCTTCCCTGCAACACTGCACAGTCTAAGAATAGATTCCATGGTTGTCACTTAAAGGGCCCCTCACCAGATCTGGCGATTTTGAGCTGACAAGCGCCTTGCGTACAATTCATGCTAACGATCGTGTCTGCTAAGTATTACATCACTATGTGCCATAGAAAGCGCTAGAATTTCAAACCAAATGCCATTTCCCCTTTTACGCGGACAACGCGCTCCCAGCCAGAGAGTCGATGCATATCACACAAGTGTACCTATGTACGTGGCAGGGCTGCGACTCGCTCATAGTGGCACGTGATTTTGAGAATCATTCAAGGCAACATCTGTTACTTGTGTAATCTGTTGTTTCAGTTGACGAATTAAAATTTAGAGAAGTAATAAAACACAGACCGAATGTCTGCGTGTTTTTGTTTTAGTTCGCACCACAGCAAGAGAGATGTACTTCCATTACATCTGCTGCTTCCCACGTCATGCAATCGCGCACACAGACAATGAAACCACGTCATTTTCTACCATATTCCAGCACGGGCTCATGCTCAGCACTGACTTGTACCGTTAGTCAAGTGCTCTTGTGTGCACAAAATTGTGCACTGCACGAAATGAGACATATTGACCAGCTCACACACGGTGCCGTCAGCGGAAGTGCGTCGCACATCAAAAAAGCGAGGGAAAAAAATGAAGGCGGAGCCCGTGACGTATGCATCATGCAATCATCGAACTCCAGTATAGGAGAACACAGGGAAGGAATTTTGCTTGCGGGGGCTAGATGGGGAAAGTGCAGTGAGTGTTTCTCTTGGCAGTAGTTTAGGCAGTAGCATTCGCCTCCTGAGGTCATGGGTTCGCGGCACTGAAATATTTCTGTCTCTGCTATTAATGAACCAATTTGAAAATTTCCTTCAGCTGAACAATTTGTGTCACCTAGTATGTGACTTAGTAGCGTAACTGATTGTGCTAGTTGGTTTTAAGACATCATGTGTGAAAGCGCAAACATTTAACATTGAGGCAGGAGCTTGGTGTATGCTATGGGTGTGTGCCACTTTTTCCCTAGAGGGCACGTAACAGTTTTCAGTATATAACCGAAATTTGCAATGTGGCCTGGTGAGCGGCCCCTTAAGGAACGTTCATATGTGTTGCATAGTGCAGTTGTCTGGGTAGAGGTCATGCACCTTAGAAGTAAAGAAACCTGTGGACATACTTACTGTAGGTGCAGTTTAGTCATGCCTGTGCATAGTCTCGTTGACATGCCCTCATTCTGCAGTCTTTTTTGTTTTTTCGTGCTTACCTGAAGCAACCAAGTGAACAATTCGTCTTGCAGGTTGAAAGGTTAGAAGCAGTGTTGTACAACTATATATGCACAGTAAGAGCCATTGTATCAGAAGGGACATAGCTCATGACGGTGCACTTTTGCGAGCCACTGGCTCAATTTTAATAATATTTTGATGACATGATTATAGCAACAGTAAAGGGCTGGGTGCCAAATTTATCGTTATAGAATAATTTCTCAGAGAGCTAGGGCTCCTCAAAAATTCAAGTGACTATGGTTATTTGCAGAAACATTCAAAAATGTAAGAAAGCTTACCATTCTTGTGCCTTATAATAATATTAAGAAGGCACAAGCTACGCTACTGTGTATCCTTTCTTTAATGTTTCAATAGTGTTCATAGAAAAAAAATTACAGATATTAGGGGTTATTCACGATGGCAAGCACCCTCTGTTGACTTGCAACAAAGCACCTTCTGCCATCTTGTCTAAGGCACAGTAAAACGAAACACAGCAGCTGCTTGTTCTGTGGTGCACTCCCACTTCTGTTCACTGCTGCTACATGTGCACAAAACAAAGAGTTCATGACAAGCTTGACTTTTAATGCTATTCTTCAGATACTTCACACACTTTCCAGGATGCTTGTCTCTAACCATTTTCCTGCCAACTTAGGCTGCTGGGTAGCTCTAATGGGTAGAGCATCGTGCTGCTATGCTGAGGAAACTGTTCAATACTAACCAATGGAACAACTTGGGTCACCTAGTATGCGACTTAGTAGCGTAACCGATTGTGCTAGTTCGTGTTAAAGGGACACTAAAGGCAAGTACTAAGTCGACATGGACTGTCTAAATACCACTCCAGAAATCTTTCAATGTTTGTTTCGTGCCAAGAAAAGACTTGCTTTACGAGAAAATTGCATCTGAAGGGTCCGAATACCTTTTTTGAAATTCAAATCTCCCGCCACCCGACTGAGGGAGTGGTGACGTTGCATATGCCATCACCACCCTTTGCTGTTGTCGGTGAGCAGACAGCAGCACAGAATCAAGACTGAGCGGTTGATTCGCCACTGCAGCTGCTTTTTGGTCAAGTGGTTCGGGCATTCCGCGACATCACATGGAAGTTGAATTCTCTGCTACTTGCATTTTGTGCAAGTTTCACGAGCCAGCAAAACCAGCGCAGCACTATGCAATCGGGAAAGTACTTAAACGCGAAAGCGTGGGCAGGGCACAGTCGAGCAAAAATGGAACCTTTCGACCGCCTGCGTTGTTGTCAATGGTAATTTCAATGTGTTCTTTTTTTCTAAAATTAAAATAAAAGTGGGCAAGTAGCATTTTATTTCATCTTATAATACAATACAGAGATCTTTTTACGACGAGTAGTTGAGTACTAGGGACAGAATTTAACTGAGGAGTGCTTTCGTCATCCGCCATGTGCTTGAATGTCCCAGGGGAGTCTCTAACCGTGCCATGCATTTACCTCAATTTCTCAATTATTAAGGCTCTATTCGCGATAATATTGACGCTTTAGAGATTCTCAAGCACTAATCTATCGCTTTAGCTTGACTTAGTATTTGCCTTTAGTGTCCCTTTAAATTGTCTTGTGTGAAAGCGTGAACATTTAACATTGAGGCAGGAACTTGGCATATGGCACTGGTTTTGTGACACTTTTCAGTGGGGAAAAAATATCCCTTAAAATTTATCAGGTGCTGGGCGGAATCAACACCACATCGTATATATTCAGACACAACAAGGCATCTCTGCTAGGTGATGCAGCGTGTCCAGGGTGCACAGTGCTAGAGAAGCCCGGCTGTATACCTTATGCGTTGAGGCAGGGGCAGTGCGGTGCATCACTACATTTCTGCAATGCTAATTGCAATAACATCGATAATCATTGGATATGGGTTCTGCAGGAAATTTTTGTTTTCAGCAACAGGCACTCTAATTCAGCGGATAAAATAAATTCCGCATGCTAAAATTGGGCAATTCATGGTCACAGTATTTGCATGCAAATATGGTAGCCTGACATGAATCCAAAACCAAGGAAGCATATTGAAGTTTTGCCCTGTTAAGTGATGTATGTAATAATAGTCTTGCAGACACAGGTGACCTGGAAAAGCTCCAACGAATGTATCCTAGCACACAGTTAGCATTGTTAATGACGTATTGAATATGAATAGTCCAAGATAGGCTTGATTTTATAAGAACACATTGTCTAAAAGAGCATAATTTAAGCTGTAGACGGTAACAGGAAGCATGCTATTTGATCAAAATCTTGCACAAGCTTGAATGTTTGTACATTTAATTTTGTTTTCCAAACTGTAAGAAGAAACAGTGTTAACTTGTGGCTGAAGAGTGTTAATATTATTGTGGCATGTTATTATTTAAGCTAGTGCTGAGGAGTTCTAAGGTAGTTCTAAGGTCCGGACTGAGCCCTGTGGTACAGCAGAAGGCCCAGCAGAGTAGTCAGCATTTGTGTTGTTAGCAGACAGAAACTGAGAGCGATCAATAAGCATTCAATCTGCATTAGAGGTTTTGAGATTAGATTGAGCAGACTAAGTTTGTACAGCTCAACTTGCGGTACACCTTGTTCATGAAAATTGCATTTGATTCACACTTGGCAAAAAAAAAAAAAAAAAAAAAGGCGTTTTAACACGTTGTATAAGTGCAAATTGAGCATTTATTAAAGGGACACTAAAGGCAAATATTAAATCAAGCTAATGTAATAGATAAGTGCTTGAGAATCTCCAAAGCATCAATATTGTTGCAAACAGAGCCTTAGTAATCGAGAAATTGAGGTAAATGCATGGCATGATTAGAGACTCCCCAGGGACATTTAAGTACTTGCCCAATAACGAAGGCACTCATTAAAAATTTTTCACTAATACTCGACCACTCATTATAAAGAGATCATTGCATAGCATTATAAGACGAAAGAAATTGCTATATGTCCAGTTCTCTTTCAATTTTAGAAAAAATAATTCGTTGGCATTACCCTGACATATTACCCTGGCGAACGGTCGAAAGGTTTCGTTTTTGCTTGTCTCTGCACTGCCCGCGCTTTCGCATTTCAGTAGTTTCGTTATCACGTAGTGCAGCGCTAGTTTTGCTGGCTCGCTAAACTCGCACAAACTGCAAGTAGCAGAGGATTCCACTTTCATGTGATGTCACGGGATGCCGAAACCACATGACGAAAAGCAGCTGCAGTGGCAAATCCACAATTTTGTCTTGGCTCGGTTTCTCCACGGCCGCGTGTGTGCGTATTGTGCAAAAAACTGTACCGTCGTCTGTCGGGCGACATTTAATTACCGACTGCAGCAAACGGCGACAATGGCATATGCAATGTCATCACTCACTGGTTGGGTAATGAGCGATTTGAATTGTGATGAAGGTAGTTGGACCCTTCAGATGTCATTTTTTCGTAACCGAAGTCATTTCCTGGCACTAAAGAGCTGCGAGGTTTCTGTAATGGTATTTAAACAGTCCGCATCGAGTTAGTATTTGCCTTTCGTGTACCTTTAATGCCATTTATTCACTGAAAAGTCTTAGACAGCTCAGCAAAGTCCATCAAAACGTTTCTTTGTCCTATGAGGGAAAAAAATAGAAGAGCTAGTATGACATCTATGCACATCACTCTACACATCTTCACAGTAATTCACCAACAGCTTATAGATGGACATCACCTGCATGCTCTTATCTCAAGCTGTAATTGCCTCATCACACCGCATGCTGTTAAATCACATGTGCATCCATTTTCCGTACTTCCATTGGGCACTTAGCATGTGTTTTATTGTTTTTGGCTATGGTATTGCGACACTACACTAATAGTGCACCTAATCACACATTTGAATGTTGACCCTGTTATCTCACTGTGCTTGAAGCCGTAGCTTCTGTCAACAATGAAGCCCTCAACTTGCGAAAAGCTTAAGCGCAAAAGCACTGCAAGAATTAAGTAGTGTATAGAATGCAAGTGAGAGAGAATATGTGACAATGGCCTGTCACATGGAAACTTGTTGCTTGCTATAGCGAGCAGTAGAAAACAACACTCTAAACAAGTGATTTCCTGACCCTCAACTTGCCAATCAGATTTGTACTCCATTTTCGTGGCGGATGCATGTGCAACCTGACTCACACAATTTTCATTCGCATGCTCAAAGTGAGATTAATCCAACACGAATGGATCAACCATAGTGCTCATCAGTTGCATGCATGGAGCTTTATCAATTTCAATGAGCCATCATACAAGAGCTTTGATTTTTCACAGGAGACATGTTTTCTTGCAGACACAACGAATCTGGGAAGTTGTAATACAATGCAAGGTTGTTTTAAAGGCTTCAGTCCATAATTTGAGAGCCTGTTTCAGTTATATGCTGGAAGTTATGTGCACTATATGGAGCATTCTGCCACAAACATTTTTCAAATCAGTTCATTAATAGCCGAAATAGAAATATTTCAGTGCTGTGAATCCATGATTTCAGGAGGTGAGCGCCACTGCCAAGCATGATGTACGAACCCCGTGCTGCCAAGCAAGACAATCTCTCCACTTGCACCGTCTAGCCTCCGCAAGCGAAATTCCTTCGCTGTGTTCTCCCATACCGGAGCTCGAGAAACGCGTGTCACGTACGTGATGGGCCCAACCTTCACTTTCTTTTTTTCTCTCGGCGCACTTGCGCTGACGGCGTCGTGCGTGAGCTGTTCCGTTTGTCTCGTTTTGTGCAGCGCATGATTTTTCAAGCTGCGCACAAGGACAGCTGACTAGCGGTTTAAGTCAGTGCTACACAAATACTAAGGCTGACACAAGCGGATCATAGAGCATGGGCCCGCACTGGAACACGATAGAAAATTACTTAGTTTCGATGTCTGTGCGCGCTAATGCACAATGTGGGAACAAGCAGACGAAACAGTAGTTCATCTCTCTTGCTGCGGTGCGAAGTAAAACAAAAACATGCAGTCATTCGGTTTGTGGTGGTGGTAACAACTTCAGTGAAAATCCGACAAATTCGTGGCCTGGGCCTAGGCTGCCCCCGAGGAGGTCCGGAGATCCTGTCTCCTTGCCACCTCACGGGCTTGCTGGATGGCACGTAATGGATTTTGGAGGTTTGAGCTGCGCAAGACGGCTGTCCATCGCACCACAGCTTCATCTGGGGAAGCTGCATTTTCTCTGCATACCTCACATTCCCAGAGAATGTGTCTAAGAGATGCGTGAGCCCTGCCATATAGTTTGCAGTTATCGTCTCAGTATATGTCCGGATATACCCTCCCGAGATGGACGGGGTTGGGGAAGGTCTTTGTAACTGCCTCCAGTCTACCGCTTGGGCCCTGTCGAGCTTGAGGTTAGGGGGCGGATAATCATGCCTGGGAGTTTTGATAAAATTTTGTAATATCACAGTACATGGTCATTCTGTCCCTCTCTGTCCATGCCTCCGTTGGATTTCCAACCCCAAGAGGGGATCCTTCTACACGGGTGTGGAATGTGAGACCTCGCGCTACACGGTTGACCTCCTCGTTGAGGTTAGGTACAGGGGTGTCGGTGGACGTATGAGCCGGGAACCATATACGTAATGTGTCGTTCCTCCGACTCCTCGAAGGTGACATAGTTCGCATTGGCTTTGAGTATAGCCTCAGCCTTCGGCGAAATTCTGCCTTGTGCATCGTTTCTGACCGCCGTATGCAAGTCACTGAGTACGTATCTGCAACTGGGGTTAACGATGGCTAGGGCTATCGCCACCTCTTCCGCTATCTCGGGGTTTCTGCCACGTATACTGCAAGAACTGACCAATTGTTCGTTGGTATTGAGGACGGCCACTGCGAAAGCATGTCGATCCTTGTATTCTGCAGCATCTACGAACAGCGCTTCCTTGTCCCTACCGAAGGCTCGAAGTAAAGCCTTGGCTCTACGCTCTCTTCGACCCTGATTGAATTTGGAGCTCATGTTTTTGGGTATATTAGCCACTTGCAGCTTTTCCCTGCTCGCACTTGGAAGGGATGTCTTGTAGCTGTGCTGCCTGTGATAACTTATGCCGAGTTTGTCCAGGATGCTCCTGCCCGTTAGTGTCTTCGCTAGTCTCGAGTTGCGAGATTTGTGCCTCAATTAACTCTTCGAGCATGTTGTGGACGCCCAGCTGTAGCAGTGTGCTGTCTGGAAGGCCCAGTGCCATCTTGTGTGTTCTTATAATGAGGGTATTCAGTTTGGCATATTCGGCCACGTACCAGTTGTGGTAGGCGGCCACATAGGTAATGTGGCTAATAACGAAAGAGTGTATAAGTCTGACGATGTTGGCCTCCCTCATACCCTGATGTCTGTTGGTGAATCCGATGAGCCTCATCGTGTTCGTGATCTTAGTCTCCAAATGCCTGACCGTTTCTCCGTTGCCGTTCGATTCTATGGATGAGTCCGAGCACCTTAATCTGCTTCAGCCTGGGTATTTCTTGTTCGTCTTTGGTGTGATGAAAATTTCTTCGTATGCAGCATGCTGGATGTAAGCCTTGGGGGTCTTCCCCTAAGCGTCGGGCGGTAGAAGAGGAGTTCAGATTTTTCTGGCGGGCAGACGAGACCGGTTCCGACGAGGTACTCTTCCACCACCTCGACCGCGGTCTGTAACCGCTGTTCGATTTTTCCATTGCTTCCCTCGGACACCCAGATCGTAATGTCGTCCGCGTATATTGTGTGATGCACTCCTTCGATGGCGTTGAGGTGCTCGGGGAGGCCGATCATAATGAGATTAAAGAGCATCGGCGAGATGACCGAGCCTTGCAGGGTGCCGACGCTGCCTATGTTCCTGTCTTTGGATGAGAGTTTGCCCAGCATTAAGGAGACTTTCCTGTTTGTGAGAAAATCCTGAACATAGCTGTACGCACAGTTTCCTAGACTGAGTGCAGCAATGTAGCGTAGTATGGCCGCGTGAGCTGCGTTGTCGAAGGCTTTCTTGGGGTCTAATCTTAGAATGGTCCTGGTACCTCTTGTCTTGTTGTCGAGTATCTGGTGTTTGATTTGCAACATTGAATCCTGTGTGGAGAGATGAGCTCAAAACCCGAGCATGGTCTCCGGATATGCTTCCACGTCGTCCAAGTGTGCATTGATCCGGGTGAAGAAGGCGTGCTCCATCAACTTGTCAACACACGACGTAAGGGATATTGGTCGAAGGTTGGCCAGATCTGGGGGTTTCCCTGGTTTGGGGATGAGCACCATTTTTGCTCTTTTCTACTGGTCGGGGATGCATCCTCGGGTCCAGCAATCGTTAATGTACTTGGTCAGTTCGGAGATGGTCTCGTTGTCCAAGTTATGAAGGGTATTATTAGTTACGCCGTCCAGTCCCGGGGCCGACTTGCTGTTGAGCTTTTGCAAAGCGGCCCGGATTTCCGCTTCGCCAAAGTCTCTGTCCAGAGAGAAGTTGGGTTTTCCCGTGTACTCCCCATATTGAATAGTCGGGTTCTGTGGGGCGTATCTATCGCAGAGTTCGGAAAGGATTTCTTCCTCGTCCTTGATATGTGTGGATATTAGCTTGCGCATGGTGTCCCTATGTGTTGCCTTGGTCTTGGTCGGCTCTAGCAGGTGTCGGAGCAGGCATTGTGTGTGACCGGTGCCAATCCGACGTCTGTCCATCGCGTTGCAGATCTCACCCCATTGTTGTTTACTAAGAGTTCTGCAGTGTTCTTCTATTTGTTTGTTGAGTAATGCTATACGTTTCCTCAACTTCCTATTGTGTCTTTGTTTCTGCCACCTGGCTTGAAGCGATCATTTGGCCTCCCACATGTTCACCAGGTGGCTGTCGATCTTCTCGGCGGGAAGTTCTGGCATCACAGTCTTTGTTACTTTATTGACGTCAGCCATCACTTTTTCGGCCCATTGTTGAATGTCTGTGATGGGCGCATGCATCATTCCGGCTCGATTTTTGCGGAACTGGTCCCAGTCCGTCCATTTGAAGGTTTTGTTGGGTTCGATCTTTAAATTCTCCAATAATTTCGTTTCGAGAATTCTGTGGTCACTACCAAGGTCTTCGAATGTGTTATTCCAACTCGCTCCTCTCGCGTTCTTCACTAATGTTATATCGGGCGTGGTGTCTCTTGTCAGCCCGGTTCCCATTCTGGTGGGGAAGCTGGGGTCGGTGATGAGGGCCAGGCCTGTCTCCTGTATATCCTGCCATAAAGCCTTGCCTTTGGCTCTTGTATAGGCGAAGCCCCACGCTCCGTGCGGGGCGTTAAAATCTCCCCCGATTACTAAAGGATGGGAGCCCGCAATGTCGGTGGCACTCCTAAAAAGGGTTAGGAAGCACTGTCGTATGTGCGCAGGGTTGCTGTATAGATTGAGGATAAACGTGCTGCATTGGCTCTTGCTTTTGGGTATAATTTCTATAAACACTTGTTCAATCTGCGTTACGTTATGTCATGACGAACGACCACTAAGCCTTTCCTGACCAAAGTAGTTACCGCGTGGTTCTCCCCGGATGGGAGACCGATGGCTTGGTAACCGGCTAGTTTTGCTAATTCTTGTGTCTCTTGTAGCATTATTATGTCGGGTTTTGATTTGCTTTTAAGGTGTTGCAGGACCACTTTTTTTGCGGCGCAACTCCTGCAATTCCACTGCCATATCGTCAGCGCGCCTCTTTTACCGTGTTTGCCTATTTTGGTCTGGTCGTGGGGTGGCGGTCTGAACGACCCCAGATGTTGCTGCGGTGTTTGCAGGGGTGTCGTGGAATTGATTAGATGCGACCCCAGTTATGGGGGCCCCTGCGGTGGTATCTGGCTGCAGTTTGGCTACACTAATACTTAGGTTGGCCACGTGGTTTTCGAATTTGTCAAGTCTCGACATTGTGGTCGAGACCGCCAGCGTGAGGTTGCCAATGGCTTCCGCTTGTTGTTTGAGTACATTTTGCATTTCCATTAATTTCTACCCTAGGTCTGCCAGTTGTGATCCGGTTTGGCTGCTAATGGCTGGAGCCTTTCTTTTAAGTGGCGGAGGGTTGTCGTGCTCCTCCATGCTATAATTAGGGGTTACCGCAGCTGCACCTGCACTACAAGTACTCAGACAGGGAGATATCTCCACCCTTCGACTGTTCTTAAGATCCTGGATTTCTCTCGTGAAGTGTGGTATTAATTCTCTCAGTTGCGCATTTTCCCGTCTCATTTCTGCTGTTTCCTTAGAAGTTGCAGTCTCCTCGGATCCACCGCGGCACGACGAGCCCTTGACCGCGTCTGCCCAGCTCACCGTGTTGGTGGCCTCTTCTACCGCTGGGCCGCCGCGACGGGATCGCCAACGCGTACAGCTCCTGGATCTGGGTTCGGGCCGGTCCGGGTGTGCGGCTCCGTGATCTGGACTTTCTGGTTCTCGAGCGGGCCCTCAAGCGTGAATGGGGCCTGGTCACCCGAGAAGGGCATCCAACTGATTCCGTTGTAGCCTCCGATGCTAGGAATTCTTCTTCCTGTTGTCGTTGTCTTTCCCAAAGTCATCTCTTGACTAAATATGGTGTCAAGCACAGGTCCAGTTGTTTTCTGTACAACGCGCACCTGATGAGTGCGCCTCCGTAGCTTTCAGTCCGGAAAACAGCACGATAACTATGGTGGTATTGCTGAGTCGTTTCGCAGCGATTGCCATAGGATTCTTGGGAGTAACAACCTGGGCAGTGATGCCCCAGGGTGAATCTTCGAGAGATATACCCCTGATCACCCCTTTGGAAGTTAAGTCGGATGCCAAGTCATGTGTTGGTCTCATATATATAGGCCTGGCCGTTGACCACGAGGCGCTCGACTCTTTGGTATCGGTCTGCGTTGGCTTCACTGGGGGTACTCACTACGATAATGTTCTGTTGTACGTTGAGGCACACGGTGTCGTCTTCCCTGTGCTTCCCGGGTATGCCAGCAGCTTGGTAGATGCACGAGGCTACTCGAGCCACTCCTAATTCGCCAAGGCCTCCCTTTGGGCGGATAATAATCTTGAAATCACCCTTCTGTAGATATGGCATGCGGCTGGTCTTGATTAACTGCTGTTTCAGCTTCTGCTTCCTTCCGCCGGTGGCGAGGTGGGCGCCAAAACTGCTGGTATCGGATCTCTCCACGGCTTGCTTTTTCGAGCCGACGGTACTCCAGCCCGTGCCGGCCTCGAATTCGTCATAGGAAATGTTCGCCGAACTGGCAGAAGCACAGCTTGGAACACAGTTTCACTGACTCAGAGACACGGCTACGGGAAGAGCGCTCCTGACAAGGCTATAGGTCGCGACCCAAGGAGACATCACGATCGATCCGCCGATATACCCGACGAGATCCATAAGACCCTGCAGATCAATCCCATTCCGAAAAACATGGATCCAAATCTCCACGCGGCCAGAAGGCAGGCGCGGGCAGATTATGTGGAAAGGCATTTAGCCAAGCTAGAAAACACGGTTTTCACGGATGCAACACTGTATCCATGGAGTAGACATACAAATTACATTAAGACAGCTTCGGTAGTGGTTGACAACGCAGGCAAGCTAATCACCTGCGCAACTACACGTAGCGCCAGGATAGTGGAAGCGGAGGAAGTCGCTGTTGCACTGGCAGCGGCTAAGGGCTATCGAAAAGTCAAATCAATGGTCATTTAACGGATTCAAAAGAGACATGCAGGAACTACACAAAGGGTAGAATCTGCAGGGCTGCCTTAGCTATCCTCAGAACACCTCAGACACACCGCAACCCACAAACTAACCTGGATTCCGGCACACACGGGGATAGAAGGAAATGAAAGGGCAGACAGCTTGGCTCGCCAGATCACGTACGGAGTCGAGCGGCCACACACCCTGGGACAGCACTTCACCGTGGAGATAGGTTATTCAGAGTTGCTGAACTACCACAGAGGCAAGAGAATTAGATACTCCCCGCCACACAAAGCCTTAACACAGCAAGAAGCAGCTAGTTGGCGGAGGCTGCAAACGGGAACCTTCTCTAACTTACATATACTAAGCAAGATGTATCCTACACAATTTAGGAACACTTGCCCGTGGTGCGGGACGACCCCCACGCTTTACCATATAACCTGGGAGTGTAAACGTAACTACACATTGCACCAACACAAAACCCCGAGTGCGGAGCAGTGGGAGAGCCGGCTCACCAGCTGCGAGCTCGCCGCCCAAAGGGCAATGGTGCAGCACGCAAGCGAAGCAGCGCGGCTCAGTGCAGCCCTGGACTAGGGGCCCAACCCTGCTAAGAAGGTCAAGCGTCTGCAGCGACGAAGACCGAACGCTAAACCCATAATGGACCAAATAGCTCTCTCTCTCTCTCTCCAATTGCACGAGAACCTCCATTTCTTCCGTCTGCGAGCGAGCGTGGGCGCGCGCCACGTGTACTCTTTTTACGCAGGTGCGCCTATAGGCCTAGGCTTGCGGCCGCCGCGGCTGCCGGTGTGGCACAGACGAAAATTTGGCGTAGAAGTTCGAAAAATGGGATTCCCACCTTGAAGTTGGTATCGGCAGAATCTTGGTAACTTGCTGCGTGAGATGGTAGCAAAAACTCGGTGATTTTCGGTGACTTCCCTGCGAAATCATTGATCGAAGACGGAGCCGGCGTGAAGTGCATCTGCTTTCTTCGGCCACCTCTTCTTCTCATTCGGTTTGTGTGTTTTATTATTTCTCTAAGCTTTAATTAGTCTATTCAAGGAACATATTGCAGAAATAACAGATGTTGCCTTGAATAATTCTCCAAGTCAGGTGTCGCTATGAGCGATCTGTCGTGTACGTAGGTGCACTAGCATGTGCACGTCACACTCCGGCTCGGAGCACGGCGGCTGCGAGGAGAAGAGCGAACGGCGTTCGGTTTGAAATTTCAGATTTTTCCACAGCAAGTAGTAATGTTCAGCAGACACGGTCGTTAGCGCGCATTGTATGCCTTGTGCTTGTCAGCTCAAAATGGCCAGACCTGAAGGAGCCCTTTAAGGTAGTGACGTAGCAGCCCCAATGAGGCAATGCACCAAAAGATGGGACGCTGCTACTGCTGACGCCGTCCGCGTTTTCCCGCGTTCACGCCGGATGCGTGCAGTGCCCGTAACTACAGCCAGCGTCTCTGACGGTGGCTCGGCAAGTTTCGACAGTGGAAGAGTTGCGCTCACTCGTCGTGCAGCGTCGGAAGTCGCTGCCTCTTCTCCATCGCACGTTTCTGATAAAAGTTCCTGTTTTATATCTGTGTTTACTTGTGTTTGCACAATTGCATCTTGTAAACACGTGCAGGCGACATCTACAATAATATTGGTGACTACAGACTTCCGTAAATTTGCAACTATTTGCTGACTGCGGTGAGAACGGAATCCACCGGCGACTCCAGACAAGCTCCTCCGACCCCAAAGCGTCCCAAGCAATCAGGGGCGTAGACGGGGGGGGTGCTTATAGTGTTTCAGCCCCCCATTTTTACGTGCTGTCATGCGCCGTCGACCAAAACAACCCCCGGCGCCGGAAATCATGCTCCATTTTGCCTAGAATGTCCTTTTCACGCTCCAAAGGACATTTTAGCGTGAACATTGCGAAATCGGGCTGGATTTCGTGGCAACGCCCATGCACCGGTAGTCACATATCGTAATGCAAGGAGCTGCATCTGAGAACAAAGTCTCAAAGGCGTTTTGACGGCGAGCGGGCTGGTCGCGGCATCTCGCGGAGGTCGCGGAATTTATAGGGAGCGTTTGGATTTCATCCATGAAACTTTATTGGTATAAAGTTCTCACAATCTTTTGATGCGAAAGGTGCATTGATATTTCCAAAGTCGTGCTTTAGATTTTTAATTCCGGAACTTTGTGGGCTTATTGTTGTTATAAACATTTGACGCCAAAGATGCACTGACTTTTGTAAAGTCGTACGTCGGACCATACAACGGGACAAGCCAAATCAACACGCTATCAGACAAATTGAAGCACGCAGCGAGGTCCGATGAGACGAAGCGTTGTGGTGGTTCAATTGTGCCATCATTTCTTTTTCACCTAGCGCCAAAGCAACCATGTCAAGACACTAATGCCAGCAAAGGCAACTATATATACGCGCTTTATTTTTCTGCTTTAACTTTTAATCGCGAGCACACATTGAGCTTCTTCAATTTTCTTCTTCTCCTACGTACCCGAGGGCTGCCAGAGCGCATGCGTTTTTCTCGTGTTGCTCCGGCAAACATACGGTGCACTTTATGTTGCTTTAGTGCGTGTTCATTTTTTTCTGGACGAGTGGATTTTCGCCTGGCAGAGTTTTGGATGCTTTCTGGCTAGCAGACCAGAAAAAGAAACAATGGTCGCTCGTCGCCATCGCTGTGGAGACTCGACGGATTGCAACGCGTTCGTTTGAGCGCAAACTCTCCGGAAAGCTTTTCTCGCCGGTGTAGAATACCGAGCAGTATATATGAGTATGGTTCTCTGTAGACCAAGCGTCTCACGTTTTCTTCAATATTCCTTAGGTAGCCACGTACACTAGGTGCCCAAACTAGGCATTCGATTGTAGCCAACATGGTTTCCTTTATTTCATTTCGGTGCCCCCTGCAGCGCGAGAGAAAAAAAAAGACATTGTTGCGGCGCAGCGAATTGTCGCATAGTGACAGTTTGATTTTGTTACCTCTTTTGCGGAAAGTAATGGGCCACGGGACGCTTCAGTTGCCGGATATTCTTATTATATTGTTGCAATAGCAATTATATGGACACTCCAGGCTCATTCCTGCCGTCGCCGTCGCCCTTATGCTCCGTATAAAGTCCAAGCGCGGTAACATCGTGACCGCGCGCCGCATGTGCGAGTAAAAGGGCGGGGGGGGGGGGGCATGGGTGAGCCGGCGATGGTCGTGGCTCGAGTCTTGTGTGCGCAAGGGAGAAAAGCAGGGAGGAAGCGCGCCGCCTTCTGTCGCACGCGATACATCGGGGGGAGTGGAGGGAGGGGGCGCTGTGATCTGTTCATTGAGGTATCTGTACAGGAAAAACATTGATTCACAGTGGAGGAAAAGAACTAGGAAGCTTACCAGCAATATATGCGGCCTGTAGGGTGGGCACAGCAACAAAGAATGTCAAGCGGAAAGTCAAGAGAGGCTGAAATAATCTCATGGGTGGCGGCAATGGAAAAGAAACTGGCCATGAGTAACTACTTAAGAGGAAAAAACGAAATCAAGAAAGAAACAATTTGATAACTCAAAGGGAAGCTCATTAGTTTTCGAAGCAAGATCGGGATGCCTAAGAACACGCACCTATAAAGCGAGATATAAGAAGGAAGAAGCATATGTCCTTGCTGCGGCAAAGCTAGGGAAACGATGGAGCATGTTTTATTACTCATATGATATTGCGCAACAAAAATCGACACGGACGTAAGACGACACACGAAGCGTATTCTCTTACGTCAGTGTATATTTTTTTTCCGCAATATCATTTGAGTAATGGATTACCAACTTGCTCAGAATGCTGCTCTCATGTTTTATTAGAAGGTGAAGACATCTGCACAGCGGTAGATTTAGGCACCACTAGCCTCCTTGAAACCCTTGGGTTCAGCGAGAGCAGGGAAAAAGTAAACATGTCCGGAATAGAGGTTAGGAGGCGATCGGAAGATTGGTGGAAGAAAAGTAGGGAAACGACAGAAAACTGAGACGTATAAAAGCAAAGCTTGCAATAGGTGGTCAGAAAATTTGGTTGTGGGAGTTGATATGGTTTTTTTTTTTCTTTATTGCTTTTTTAACCTAGAGAGGACACTAGGCAGTATAATAGCCCAAGCAACCCTAGCCGACTGCCAATGATTGGCCGATTGTTGGGAAATAGTCGGCAGCCGGCTTCACTGGCCACCCGACTTCCGAAAACAGTCGGCCCGACGTCTCCTTCCAGCTCACGCCATGTTCCGGCTACATCGGCACGCGGCCAGCCGCACGGGCTGGGTCTCCTTCAGAGCACGACTGAACGCCGAGCGGGCCAAACGCTCGTCGGTGCGGCAAGCCGGCAATGCATTGGCCCGGCTTTAGTTGCCGACTGAACTTTGGCTCCACGTATTTTTTTTTTTTGTTAGACAGCATAAAATGTATTGCACAAAGTACATAACTGCAATAATAGCATTTTGCATGCTGCCACAGCTTATGCGCACTGCAGAAGCTCCAGATTGCAACTCGATCTGGACTTTTTAAAATTCTTTTTTAATGAGTTTGCTCGTGTTGCTGCTTGGTTTCAACTCACGCTTCGCTAAAAGGTGGCATTTTTTGTTTCTCCGCATTCGTAAAACGCTTTGAATTGCTTTTAAACTGGTTCGTTCGCAGCTGGTTCGGTCCGACTGGGTAGGAGGTGTCTTCTTCGCATGAACCGTGGCAAGCAGAAATACTAATTAAACACTCTGTGAAAAATGCAAGAAAGAGAGAATGCGACCTCATTGCGAAATTTGAGCGTGAACAAGCAATGTGAACGTGCATGCCTACTTCCAACGACAAGCTGATATAGCGTCTGGCGACTCGGACTAAGGGGGAAAAAAAAAGTAAAGTAAAATAGTTCAGAGGCGGGGAAGAATTCGGGCAAGAAGGGAGGACCGAGCCCAAGGCCGAGTAGCGTGGCCAGGTAAGCGCAGTATGGAGCTAGGAGGAGAAAGAAAAAGACAAAACGTGCGCAACCAGGGATGGCAGGCGGAGAAGCGCGGGAATCTTTTCGGCCGCTGTACCTTATCAAAAGCCGAGACAAATGACTCAGCTACAGAAAAGGAATGTCTGGCGGTTATATGGGCCATCAGTAAGTTCCGGTCATACTTATATGGCAGACCGTTTCGAGCCATTAGCGACCATCATTCATTGTGCTGGCTGGCGAACCTCAAGGACCCTTCTGGAAGACTCGCTAGATGGAGTTTGCGTCTACAGGAGTATGACATCACGGTCGTTTACAAGTCCGGTCTCAAACACAATGATGCTGATTGCTTATCACGTGCACCAATCGAATCTACGTCACCTGAATACGACCAAGATTTCCCATTTCTTGGGGCTGTAAATACGACGGAAATGGCTCATCACCAGCGTACAGATCCGGAATTACTCCTGCTCATCGAGTACCTGGAGGGTCGACAAGTGAAAGTGCCTCGAGTTTTCGTCCGCGGATTGTGTTCGTATGTCATCCGGAACAACGTCCTCTACAAACGAAACTTCGAGCACACTGGTGAGACGTTTCTACTTCTCGTACCATCATCGCTGCGAGCTGAGATCTTAGAAGCTTGCCATGATGATCCTGCAGCTGGCCACTTAGGCGTTAGTAGGACTCTGGCGAGGATCCGCCAGAAATATTACTGGCCGAAGTTGATGAATTCAGTGCAGCACTATGTAAAATCATGCCGAGATTGTCAAAGACGCAAAACACCGCCACTCAAACCAGCAGGTTTTCTGCAACCGATACAGCCACCAGCAGCACCCTTTGAACAAATAGGAGTGGATTTACTTGGACCATTTCCCGTATCAACCTCAGGAAAGCGGTGGATTGTGGTAGCAACCGATTATCTGACTCGGTATGCTGAGACATCTTCTCTTACAAAAGGAACCGCCATTGAAGTGGCTCAGTTTTTTGTCACACACATAGTGTTACGACATGGCGCACCTAACGTACTCATAACAGACAAAGGAACAGCTTTTGTTGCCCGTTTGATGCAGTCTGTTATGAAACTAACACATACTGCTCATAGAAAAACCACAGCGTACCATCCGCAAACCAACGGCCTGACTGAACGGCTCAGTAGAACGCTCGCTGACATGATCTCAATGTACGTGGACATCGAGCATCGGACATGGGACAGTATTCTACCATATGCTACCTTTGCGTATAATACTGCAGTACAAGAGACGACACATTTCACGCCATTTGAACTTGTTTACGGTCGGACAGTAACAACGACACTAGACGCGATGTTACCTGTAGACAACAGCACCGAAGACGACCCTGACGTTAGTGAGTACATAAAAAGGGCAGAAGAAGCACGGCAGTTGGCAAGACACCGTATCGTACAACAGCAAAACGTCGACGCCAACCGGTACAACCTAGGGCGAAGAGAGGTACAGTACAAACCCGGAGACAAAGTGTGGGTATGGACGCCTATACGTACGCCCGGTCTTTCAGAGAAGCTACTGCGCCGTTACTTTGGCCCCTACAGAGTACTTCGCCTGCTAAGTCCCTTAAATTACGAGGTAACTCGATCCTGAAGGCCAAGTCTGCTCCACACGACGCAGGACTCGCCCAGAGGTCGTACACGTAGTACGAATGAAGCCTTACCATGAAAGGCATTGACAACCAGAATTTGCGCGTGCGATCAAGCCTAGTACCAGCCATCCTCTGACCACTGTCGTTTTAAAGCAGTTGGCTTCTCTATAGGCCTTTTCTACGCATCGGGACGATGCTTCTTCGGAGGGGGCCAATGCCGCCAGCATTGCGAGAACACAAGACGACCGCCACATCCCAACTGCGTTTCAAAGAGCCGCCACACCGCAAGCGTCAAGGAAAGCACCGCAAGGCAACGCTGGGCCGGTGCTGACAGACCGGCGGCTCGTGCGCGAGAATCGGACTGGCACGCGACAGGAGGCGACAAAGAAGAGAACGACGTTGGAAGAAGCGAAGCTCAAGGGACGCTTTTGTTGACGGGCACACGTTCGCCCAGAATAAATATAAATTAGTTTTCATAGAAACGGCCGTCGTAACTGTTATATATATATATATATATATATATATATATATATATATATATATATATATATATATATTACTCGTTGTTACTGCTGACTACTTTGTCACCGTCAGCGATGGCTGTTTCTGCCCCCCATGCGACCAAAGTTATTCGGCAGGCAGCACTTCAGAAATACCCGTAATATAATGGAATACGGCGAAGGCACTGTGCGACGATTCACCGGGCGACTTCGAAGGCCGCTCGCTTGGCGCGCCTGCACATCGCCGATCGTCTTGCACAAGGTTTCGATTAATACGCCGTAACCATATTGATGCGGCACTAACAGCGTTTTAAACAAGGAGCATAAAGGCGGCGCGAAATGAACAGTGAGAACTCCCAGCTCGCGCGCTCTTGCGCACGGGGAAATGTCAGCGTTAGATAAAGTAAAAGAAAAATGTCACGAACCCGAATGTAATGCGAGGCGCGTTCCGAGGCTCGAAATTTCGGGGGGAAAACTCGCGCTATATTCGTGCAAACATTAAGTGCGTATCTCTCGTGTGTCGCCTCTTCTCTGGCACGCGCTGGTAGCAGCAAGTAAAGAACACCTCCTTTTATAGTAATGTTATTCCATTATTTCAATGGTCAACTTACACCAGCATTCAGGCACTCCAGCTACGTGTGTCGCTGTGTGTGGTTGTACCCATTCGCTATATTATGTCATTAATTACAAATACTCATTTAGGCGTAAACCTCGTTTATGCATTATGGTATATGTCTATCATTTCGTCATTTCGGACGTTCGGTGGTCTCAATTTGTCACGTAATTGCATCATAGCCCCATATAAAAACAAGAAAACATGTATATTCGAACGCAGAAACCGAAAGTTCCATCACGTCAAACGACTTTTTTTTTTTTTTTTCATATATGTGCCAGCTAGAAGTGCGGGATATCTACCGGACATTCACATATATAATATCCACAATGAGACTTCCGACGAATGCGATTTCGTATACAGAGGCAGTACATGCACGAGTCATATATTGTAATGACGAAGGTTTATTTTAGATAAGAGCTATAAGTTACGTGGCCGCCTGCATGCAGCGCGCAGTCAGCCATTTGGGAAGTGGTGCCATTGCTTAAATGATATTGCGCGACCAAAAAAAAAAAAAAAGAACGACACGGACATGAGAGAAGACGACACACCAAGCGCAAACTTTCAACTAAGTTTATTGTGCGACTGCGTCGATTATATATTACATGACGGGCAGCGTAGACCGCTGGTGCCACTGTCGAGAACGCCCTTCCTCTTGCGCAAGAGCGATATATGAAAACGTATAAAGTTGACAGCAGCAATTGATGGACAAGAAAAAAGAAACCTATATTATATTGCCTAATGTAAGCCGTTACATGTTTTCAGCCAGACACTTATAACTATATTAGGGAAAGCTCGAGATCTATAGGTAAAACAATATTGATTAAAAAAATATTGCAATTAAACTATACATTTGTTGCGACGCACTATAGCGTATGCATCCATGTTATTTCTTCCGCATGCAAGTGCTTTTGTGGTGCTGCCTTGGGTGCGTTTCTGAATTTCTCATCTTGGGCTCAGATCGATCGCACCGCTTATTCAAAATTTACTGACGACAGACACCGCTGGCTTCTCGGCCGCAAGCGCAGCGTTTATATGCGCAGTCCATGATAACAGAAATGATCCAACTAGCCTACCAAGAGACGGTCTATACATAGCACCCTAAGTACTGTTCGACGCATTGAAGAGGTCAAAATTATGGTATACATAAGCTATATACGTATTCGTATAGAGATACCAATCCCTGCAAAATATAGAACGCAGACTTTCATTACACAGACGCACGCACGCACGTGCCCAACACACACACCAAAAGTAAACGGCGACGCGCTCACAAGAGGCGCATGGAGGCGCCTGAAAAAAAAAAAAAAAAAAAGGAAAAGACTGGGGGAACCGCGGTCGTCTTGCGCGGTCTCATCTCCCTCTCAGAAGGAATGAAGAGGTTCTTGGAAAGCAGCGAGGACTGGGTGAGAAAGCGAAGCGGGGCTTTCTTTGCTATCTATTTTTTTTATTCGTCAAGCGTAACGCCGCCTGCTCGCAGGGGCGCAGACGAGTTCCCACCAAATGGCGCGGAGGGGCAATCAGGGGCGCGAGTTGCCGACAAATGCTAGCTCTGGATGCCAGCTCGTTCCGCGTCTCTTGGTAGGCTAGTTGGATCATTTCTGTTATCATGGACTGCGCATATAAACGCAAACTACACAAAAGTGACATGGACAAGAACAGCGCAAGCCCTTTCCATGCAGTGGAGCCGTTTAAGATGTGCGTACTCGTAAGTGGCATTTTAATTTCACGTTGTGTAATGCATGAGCGTCTTTTTCAAATGAACAAAATTCGCTTTGTATTGCATACATGGTTTTGCAACGTATAATAAACTCCTTGTTTTTTCTGTCTTTTTCTCGCAGGAAAAAAAAAAAAGGTTTTATATGAGAACGGATCAAGCGCTCGATCCTCCCTTCTTGCCCGAATTCTTCCCCGCCTCGGAACTATCTTACTTTACTTTTTTTTTCCCTTAGTCCGAGTCGCCAGACGCTATATCAGCTTGTCGTTGGAAGTAGGCATGCACGTTCACATTGCTTGTTCACGCTCAAATTTCGCAATGAGGTCGCATTCTTTCTTTCTTGCATTTTTCACAGTGTTTAATTAGTATTTCTGCTTGCCACGGTTCATGCGAAAAAGACACCTCCTACCCAGTCGGACCGAATCAGCTGCGAACGAACCAGTTTAAAAGCAATTCAAAGCGTTTTACGAATGCGGAGAAACAAAAAATGCCACCTTTTAGCGAAGCGTGAGTTGAAACCAAGCAGCAACACGAGCAAACTCATTAAGAAAGAATTTTAAAAAGTCCAGATCGAGTTGCAATCTGGAGCTTCTGCAGTGCGCATAAGCTGTGGCAGCATGCAAAATGCTGTTATTATTGCAGTTATGTACTTTGTGCGATACATTTTATGCTGTCTAACAAAAAAAAAAAAAATACGTGGAGCCAAAGTTCAGTCGGCAACTAACGCCAGGCCAATGCATTGCCGGCTTGTTGCACCGACGAGCGTTTGGCGCGCTCGGCGTTGTCTTGCTCTGACGGAGACCCAGCCCGTGCGGCCGGCCGTGTGCCGATGTAGCTGGAAGGAAGCGTCGGGTCGACTGTTTTCGGAAGTCGGGTGGCCAGTGAAGCCGGCTGCCGACTATTTCCCAACAATCGGCCAATCATCGGCAGTCGGCTAGGGTTGCTTGGGCCGTTTGCACGTACTTTCGTCGCGCAGGGCCAGCAATGGCGGTCGGAGCGCGCTGGAAAGGAAAAAATATGCAAAAGCGCGCTGCCTGCTTCCACGTGACACATATTGCCCAATGGGGGAGCGGAGGAAGCTGGGGGGAGTAGGAAACGTCGCGGGGAGAGCGGGGTGGCGGAAGGACCTACGAATGACGCTATACTTTTGGAAAATTGAGGCTTTATCAATCTGTGGTTGCGCAACATGCTTCCCATTGGACCCCACATCTCCAGTGAATGTCCAAAGGACGTCCTACAAAGGATATCTTGATGTCCGTCGGACATCCCTAGAAGTCCCGATGATGTACTACGGATGTCCATAGGATCGTCCGACGCAAGAGAATTGCACATCCAACGAACGTCCCTCGTACATCAAAATCAAATATTCGGACGTCCGCAGGACCTTTGAAAATAACCCATTGGAGCACCAGCGTCCTACAGATGCCCAGCAGAGATCGAAAACGGGACATCACGTCCCTGGGATTGACGTTCATAGAAACGTCCCCCGAACGTCATAATGGGATATTTGGACGTCCAAGAGATGTTTGAATACGGATCACTCCTATTGCATAACCCAGAGTACATCCTAAGGACATTTTTATCAGGATGTAGGATGCTTCTGGGATATTTTACCAATCGTCCAATGGACGTTTGTGGGACATTTGGTTGGGGATTTAGGATATCCACAGGGCGTCCATATTGATTAAAAATTACCATAATTGAGACGTTCCTCCGAATGGACCCTACAGTGCAGCAAGCCTGCTGCAATTTACATATACCATTAACAAAACTAGGCCTGGTTTTGTGATGACTTGTGGGCAATGATGAAAAGAAACTGCATGGCTCTTGAAGATCCATCACAGCGGTCCAATAAGGCGACCAAATATTTTTGTCCTGCAAAAGCTGAAGAACCAGGAGACAAGCCAGGAATGCAGCCCACCGCATCTCAAAGCACGTTAAATGAAGGCTGCAGAAGCATTGTGCACATGATTCCCTGCTACGCTAAGCAAATACATTACATACAACTTGACAAAAATGCATTAATTCAAAACATATAGACATGCAACCTATACTTTTTTGTGCTAACAGGGACGAAGCTACAGAACTAAGTTCTGCAGGCTGCTGAATCATTTGACAATCTCATTAAAATATACAGCATTTATTTCAATAAAACAGTTGCAGGAAGATCACTCGAACCCTAAAATGCACTCAGCAGTTTTCAGTGAAACCAATCAATGCAAACAAATAAAACTCAATAATTTCATCATACAAGCTCAGCTATTAGGAGTTATTTATACCGCACCATGGTTAGTAAAAGTGGATATTAATCAGACTCTTTACAAATGCACTTTGGATAGCAAGAAAATTTAAGAATTCGCAGTGGGGCCACTACGGAACTTATCATGAAACTCGCAGTGGGCTCACTTCCATGGTCGCAGGCACATCAATGCAAAATTTGGGGAAAAGTTTAGATATGTTAGCCACTTTAAGTTTCCAGAGCCTTTCCCTAGGCCATATTCAGTAGTTACATACACGAACACGAGTTATGCTAAATTAAGATGTCACAACTACATTAGGCATTAACAGAATTACTCGAGACTAGTTCAGTGGCCATATATATACAAACAGCTGCTGTATGATGATCCACTTACTCTCTAAAAACAGTTGCACCCTTTGGGGTGTATATTTGCCACGGAACAATAATCATCTGTTTTGCCCGCATTTCCTTTCTTTAACACTGCAAGCCCGGTACTTCCATGTCACGAACGCCATGCGCATTATCAGCATGACAGAGCATTCTTGACAGGAAAGTAACGAGCGCAGGGATTTCAAGAAAGGAAACGCAAGCAAGACAGATGACGATTATTGTTCTGTGGCAAATTTACAACACAAAGGGTGCAACTGTTCTGTGTAGAGCAAATGCGCTGTGCATCCATAACAAGTTCTGGCAAAGGTCACCAGAGCAAACATCGCTACTTTCGTGTGTAGTGACAAGACCATTTCAGTTGAGCTAATTCGCAGATGCGCCTCGGCCAGTAAAAGAACTTTAAAAGCCCTATGCAAGTGTGGGGGGTACAAAGGAAGTTAGTAAGAGGGCTACATTGGGTGGCACACTTCAACGGTCGCGGGCACATAAATGCAATATTTGCTGGAAAGATCAGAGGTGTCTTCCAAGACGGAAGCTACTTCACTTTCTGCAGGCCTCCTTCAGTGGTTGGACACAGTAAAAGTACTAAATATATTATAGACACACTGGGCATTAAAAAATTACTAAAGGATCACTTAAGCAGTTGCAAACACGAACATTACAAGAGAGTTCACAGATACAAAAGCAGTTACAAGACACTTGCTTCAACACAATACCAAACTGATTTCACAGGTACTAGAGTCACAAGACACTTGCTGCACTTGAGTGGTCACAAACACAAATTCACCATAAGTGTTCATAGGCTTGAAGGCCTCTAAGCAAGTAAACAGAAGCTGAATGCGACCTTTCCGTGGTCAACCAAATATTGCTGAACCGTCACAGGTACCTTGGCAACTACACAATTAACTAAGAGCTTGCAGCCTGCTCGCTTCAGCAATCATAGAAAAATCCATTATACGAGTTCACCCATATGAAAAGCTAATAGAAGATTTGTGTGGGCTTGCTTCAGTGCTTGCAGCCTGCTCGCTTCAGCAGTCATAGACAGAAAAATCCATTATATGAGTTCACCCATATGAAAAGCTAATAGAGGATTTGTGTGGGCTTGCTTCAGTGGCGACACATAAACACAATTTCATCCTAAAAATTCACAGGTATCAGACAGCCTCGATGGAAGTTACCTGAGGCAGAGCATGACTGTTCTTCAATGGCAGCAGTTACAAATACTTCTGAAAAGATCACAGGTATCTTGGTGACTAAACATTTCACTAAGGCTCACTGCAGGCTGGCTCAGCGGTCGAAGACGACTACATTGCAGTTCACGTGTACTAAGAAATTTAGTGGGGCATTTCTGTGGACTTGCTTGAACAGTCACAGACAAAAATTAACCCAGAGTTCACAGGCACATCGGTCCATAAGGAAGTCGCCACACGCTGGGTGAAGCCTTTCGTCCATAGTTTCAGATGCCGAACAGAAAAGATCACGGGTACGCTACACAATTTACTAGTCATCCTGAAGGATCGGTTCCAGTGGTCGCAGGCACGAAAATACACTGTTGAGATCAGAGGTACTAAGAAAGCAGATTTCCGTGAGCTTGTTTCTGTGATGATCCTCAACAAAGAATGATGTCGACCCAAAGTGACACCAGGCTGACGGCAGGAACACAGCATGACTGTAAAGTATGCAATAAAAACGTGTTAGAACTGTTTACAAAAATTACTACCTTAACAACCTGCACATTTAACAGCAATCTGCTGGTTCTGACAGCAACTTTGCTTCTTTGTGACTTAATACAAACTCGTTGAGCGAACAGTTATCAGAAAAGAAGTAATGATTTCACCCTTGTATAAAGATAAAAGGAATTCCAGTCACTGCGTCTGCATAGCAGTTTCGTCCGAAAAGCGAAGCAGCGATTGGGACAGCAAATTACGAAATGCCTATATTTAAACAGCTGTACGTGTTATCGCCACTTTAAATTACAGTAAACCTTCGCTTCCTTGTTAAATTAACAGTGTCGTGCGCAAAGCCATACATGAACACATCTCCCTGACGGTAAACACGCTGTATGAACACTGGCGTGAAGTGGGGCAGCAGCGAGAAGCGATCGCTTCTTGCTGCTTTCAGCCACAATGCCTTTCCAGAGCCAAATTTACGCGAACTTCGACACTAAGCTGCGCGGGAACAGCGCCCACGAAGCCACAACCAACCGCAGCGCACTTTCGCATCAGCGGAATTTCGACAGGAGTGTTTCTACAATTTCTATCGCAACAATAGAACAAAATTAGGCGATTGTCGACTATATAACTCCAGTAAATATACAATGACAATATGGAGATACAACAGTCTCGTAATCTTGTCCAGCGCGTCTCGCACACATGTCAGCACACACGCTGGCCCAAATGATAGCAAATGCGAGAAAACTGAAGCAGCACGGTTGGTCAACCGCCCTGTGTGCGAGGTGCTGCCATTGAAATACAAATGTCTACAATATAGTTCCGTTATTTGAAACTTCCGCGATTGTATTGGTCTTGCAAATGCGATTATGCAAAGAAAACTCAAACGGTAGACGAAACTTCGGCTACACGGTAAATCACCTGACAGAGGGAGTGAGTGAGTGAAAAAAATTTTATTGGGTCCAGCAAAACGCGATAAAACGCGCAACCGACAGAAATTTATTTAACAGTCAAATTAAATTATGGGGTTTTCACGTGCCAAAACCACTTTCTGATTATGAGGCACGCCGTAGTGGAGGACTCCGGAAATTTCGACCACCTGGGGTTCTTTAACGTGCACCTAAATCTAACTACACGGGTGTTTTAGCATTTCGTCCCCATCGAAATGCGACCGCCGTGGCCGGGATTCGATCCCGCGACCTCGTTCTCAGCAGCCCAACACCATAGCCACTGAGCTACCACGACGGGTAATTAACAGTCAAAAGAGACAAACGTTCACCATTACTAAAAAACTAATTGTTGTGTTTTACGTGCCAAAACCATGATCTGATTATGAAGCACGCCATAGTAGGGGACTCCGGAATAATTTGGACACCTGGGGTTCTTAACGTGCACCCAAATCTAAGTACACGGGTGCTTTCGCATTTCGCCCTCATCAAAATGCGGGCGCCTATGCCGAGACTCCATTACTAAAAATACGACAACGCGCGAATTCGGCGCAATAGTCTAATAGGCGTAAACGTTTCGATCGTTACCCACATCTGAGACGTAAGCTTGACCTCACCAACATACTAGTATGCACCTGAGAACGTGTAAATATGCAGCAGTTCACAAGATGTCACCCAAAATTTCGTTATTTTTAGAAACAAACGTGTACGGCATTGTATGACAGAAACACGTGGGAAAATTCAGCAGCGCGGCCGGCCAACCATCACGTGCAACAAGTGCTGCGATCGTGATTCAAATGCCCACAAATTTTTGTTATTTCAACCGCACGCCGTTTTTACGATCACTCTAGCAGTCGCGATTACGCAAAAAAAAAAAAGAAATCTCGTACGGCCGACGAAGCTCAAGCGACATGGCTCATCAGTGAGTGCGGCCGGCGCGTGACGCAAATTTAGCAGTCAACGAAGATTGACAAACGTTCCCCATTAATACGAAACAATACGACCACGTGCGAACGAGCTATAGATAAGTAGCGTAAATGTGTCGATCGTTACAGGATGCTGAGGCCTAAGCTTGATCTTACTGCCCTCATAATAGCATGCATCCGACCACATGCAAATAGGCAGCAGCCTAACAAGTCCAAAAGTTTCGTTTTTTTCGAAAAATCTGCAGGTCACTGTTTGTCACATATATGTATGCTGTATGTAATGGTTAAGTAGCCGGCCGCGCTGCTGAACTTTACCACGCTTTACCAAGCGTGGTAAAGTTAAGCAGTACAGCCGCCCAATTAGCCATCACGCGCAGCAAGTGCTCCGATCGTGATACAGATGCCTACATCTGTATTCCACGCCTCAAGTTCACGTACAAACGTGCACAGTTATTCCTTCTTTTTACTAAGGTCAGCGACAAGCTGTCCCATCATACTCATCATCATCATCAAAACCACGATTTCCACTTGTTGCATAGAATCCCACCCCTCTTTGTAACGCCCTGCGTGACATTAAGAGTATTGAAATAAGTAAATTCAGTTAATCCATCCTTACGCACTTTTTTACGATTGCTATCGCGATCGTTAAGCAAACAAAACAGCAATGGCAGACGAAGCTTAAGCGACACGGTTACTGACAAAGAGCGTGTGGTGGAGTCAACCCTCACAAACTCTTATATATATAAAAAAAATTGCGACCACGTGCGAACGAGCTCATCAGCGCGCAGTTTCGTCGTCACAGAGCTGAGACGTGAATTTGACCTTGACACCATACTAGCATGCATCCGTTCACGTGTAAATAAGCAGAAACCTAACAAGTCGCCCAGATGTCTCGTTATTACGAGAACGTGCACGACACTGTTAGCCAAAAACAATACCAGCCGTAATTACACGAGCTGTTAAATTCAGCAGCGTGACCGGCCGTCCCGGGCAGCAAATTCTGAAATCGCGATACAAACGCCAACGAAGTTCTATGATTCCGAACGTACGCAGTTTTACGATTACTTTGGCAATCGCTGTTACGCAAACAAAACGCCAACAGCACACGTATAGAAGTTTAAGCGACACGATTATCACTACAAGCATGCGAAAGAATCAGTCTATAGTTAGAAAAAGTTTCACTGTTACGTACTAAAAAATACGACCACATGCGAACGAGCAATTAAGTAGGCGCAAACGTTTCGTTCGTCACAGGCAGCCGAGGAGTAAACTTGTCTTGAAGACTAACAAGTCGCCCTAAAGTTTACTTATTACAAGAAAAGTGCATGCACTGTTAGTAAGAATATAGCAGCCCTAAAGACAGGCGTATTAAAATTCAGCAGCGTTGCCGGCCATAATGTGCAGCAAGTGCCCCGACCGCGATACAAATGCCTACAAAATTTCAGCTATTTCAACTTACCCAGTTGTACAACTTATTACTCTCGCAATGACGGTTACGCAAAGAAAACGCACACGAAGCTGAAGCAAGGCTATTGGACAGTGTGTGTCGGCAAGCTATTATAATTAATATTCATTTTCTTAATATTCGCCGCTGTTCAGTAAAGACAACGATAACTCTTGCGGACTCATCCTGTGGGCCACATGGGGGTTAACGGTTCTAAAGTTTCGAATTCATTTTTTTTTTTTTTTTTGCGGATCTCAGCGCTGCGCAGAAATATAGGACAGAGTATAAGCTCGGAAATTTGCAGAAAAGTAGTACGATGCGACCAAACGTAACACAACGCATGGTCATTCGCCGATTGACGTTACCGTCGCTGCAAAAGATGGGGATGTACTACAATGCCCGTCATTCGATTATGCGCAGACACGACACTTGCAGGGCTGCTAATAGAAAAACATTGACTTCATGAACTGTCACTTACCGCTTGACAGGCGCCGCAGAAATGGAGCTCCAAAGCGCATGACAAAAACGTTCATCTGGAGCGGACCAACGCTCACCCTGAAACTCGTAAGCGCATGGCACAACGATACAACCACGACGTTCACAGAAAGCGCGCGAACTGAACGTGTGAGAGCGCGGAGCACACCAACCCAGCAACCTTCAGGCCTTCAAGCATTCCGAGCTTACGCAGAAGGGAGAAGAGATCCAATAAGACGCATTCGTTAAGTCATGTGACCGACTACGCGCAAATCAGCGCAAAGCGTTCGTGTGCATGCTACAGACAGTGGTGATTCGACTGGGTAAAGGCAGTCACTGCTCTGTACAACGGCAGGGGTTGCAGGCGTTGCAGAGGTTGCCGTACTCTTCTTTCTCGACATGTTCGGAGAGTGTAAGAGCACAGGACACGATTGATTCGGTTACGCCTTGCGGTAGGTGTTAATGCGCAGCTGTTCCGGCGTTCTGCCTGTCTCTTTGTGACGTTTCCTCCCAATATGCTTGCGCAGTTTCGGGCGTTCATTTCAGCTTCTCCGCTTATCGTCGGCATTGGAAGTTTGATTATGAGTGCAGCAACTTCACATTGCTGGCTGACATGTCTTTTTGGAAGAGCGTGCGCTGAAGGCAGCCGTGGTAGAGATTTAATATTCTGCGATATGATCACGTAGTATGTGTTGGACTGTGTGTGTTGGTCCCACATATGACCGGTATGGGACATCCCGTTGAAAACATCCTTCGGGCATCCATAGGATTAAAGTTTTGGGATTTTGTTTAGATCCCAGAAGTTCAATCGTGTGGATGTCTGAAGGATGTCTTAAATAGGACATTGCGAAATTAATGTCCACATGTTATCCACTAGACGTCCTGATCGGGACTTGGACGTTCGGATCTAATCGGGATGTCCAGAGGATATTCGTGGTCCAATGGGTTATTTGCCCTGTTTGACGCATCATACATAGTGACATTTTCTTAGATACTCACACGTGTACTTATATTTATCGGGCGACCACGTTTCGCCGCCTAACAAATGTAATCGCACAGCGCGGGACGCGCCTGCATGTATCCGAAGTTTCTGGAACATTATCGATGCTTCTATCCGGCTGTCTGTTGTCGCCGAACGTTGTGTTATCTGATTTCATCGCGTGACGCGAATGGTGTAGAACATTGTGGAAGGCACGCGGGTCCGAACGATTAGTCTGGAACATTCGACGACTGCTGTATAAAAGCGGACGCGCTTGACCCGCTGATCAGATTTTCGACGATCGCCGACTGTGTTCGCCGCTCTCGTTGTGCTTTAAGTGTAGCCTGTTTTGTGGGCACAGGTTCGCCCAATAAAAATTAGTTTTGCTTTTCACAGTATTGCTACTCTGTTCTTTGACGTCACGACCACGGGACATCTGGTGGAGGTGCTTTTCGTCCATGTACCGGACGCCCCCGACAAGCCGTGATCCAAGCCCGGACCGTAAAGAGAGCACCAACGTAGTCACGGACCATCGAGCAAGCCGTCGTCCACAACACCTGCCCCCGGAGCACGGACTTCTACCTGAGAAGACCAAGAAGATTGCGGCCAAGACAACCACAATGGCTGCCCCAGTCGCACCCATCGTACTTCAACAACCCAGAGAGCCCCCTACCTTCCGTGGAGCTACGTCGGAGGATCCTGAAACCTGGTTCGAAACCTTCGAAAGGATCTCGACCTTCAATAACTGGACCCCTGAGGATAAGCTACGACACGTGTACTTCTCCTTGGAAGATGCCGCGAGGACTTGGTTCGAGAACCGGGAGTCCACCCTTGCAACATGGGACCTGTTCCGCAGTAACTTCCTGAGGACGTTCACGAGCGTTGTCCGAAAAGAAAGGGCCGAAGTTCTGCTGGAAACCCGAGCCCCACTACCCAATGAGACCATCGCCATCTTCACAGAAGAGATGACCCGTCTTTTCCGGCACGCCGACCCGGAAATGTCTGAAGAGAAAAAAGTGCGTTTCTTGATGCGAGGCGTCAAGCAAGAACTTTTCGCCGGACTAATCCGAAACCCACCGAAGACCGTAGCTGAGTTCCTGATAGAGGCTACGGCGATTGAGAAAACGTTAGAAATGCGCACTAGGCAATATAACCGCCAAGTGTTCACGTCTCAGTGCGTCATCCAAGCGCTGGGCTCCGTTGATCTCCAAGGGCCATTGTGCGCGAAGAACTCCGCAAGGTCTTGCCTTTGTCGCAACCTCAAGTAGCCTCGATCGCTGACATAGTGAAAGATGAGGTTCAGCGATCGCTGGGAGCTCCTGAGGTGCAACCTCAATTACCGCAGCCCCAGCCAGAAGCGATGACCTACGCCGCCGTCGCACGCCGTCAAGGTCCCCCTCCGCGACCGCGCCAGGGCCCTGTCACGCCGCAGTTCCGTCGTCCGCCGCCGCCGCCGCCAGCACGACCACCCGTCGCCCAGCGCACCTACGCGAGGAAGACGGACATTTGGCGCGCCCCCGACCACCGCCCGCTCTGCTACCACTGCGGCGAAGCCGCCCACATCTACCGACGATGCCCATACCGGGAGATGGGACTGCGAGGTTTCGCCGTCAACGCTCCGCGCCCGCAGCAAGGTGAACGCCCTCGCGATATAGCCGACTACCTCGCCGCTACTCAGTGGAGCCCTCGACGACCGTCCCGTTCGCCGTCACCAGGCCGCTACCTGTCGCCGCAGCACCGACCATACACCGGCCCAGCCTGGGCCGCTCTGCGAGCACATATCCGGAAAACTAAAAGCGGCAACCGATGGAGGTGCGGTTGCTGTTCGTCGAACTGACGAAGATCCTCCGCCGACGACAAAGAGACCATCTCGACGACATAATGACACGCCGCCGTCGCGACGAAGTCAGGAAGCCAAGACTGCACCGACGAAGGACGACTTGACCACTCGACGTTTCAGCTTCAGTTCAGCACGACGCAGCCGTGATCCGACGCCAAGACTTAACTGCAACGCCAGACGAAGAACCACCGACCTCGAGGTGCTTCTCGACGGCCACGCAGTCACCGCCTTAGTAGACACAGGAGCCGATTACTCCGTCATGAGTGGACCCATCGCCGCCCAGTTGAGGAAAGTTAAGACTGCATGGGAAGGCCCTCAAATTCGGACTGCTGGAGGACACCTGATTACGCCGACTGGGATCTGCACGGCAAGAATTACCATTCATGACCGGACTTACCCTGCCACCTTCATTATCCTGCAACAGTGTTCACGAGACGTCATTCTCGGCATGGACTTCCTGAACCAACACGGCGCAATCATCAACCTGAAGTCGAAGTCAATAACGCTGTCGGAAGATCAAGCGATACCGCCGGAGAGTCCTCGTAGTCACCACGCCTTGAGTGTGCTCGAAGATCAAGTGAGCATCCCGCCTCGCTCCAGCATTGTTATCTCGGTTGGCACCGAAACGCCCGCTGACGTAGAAGGCGTCATCGAAGGCGACCAACGTCTACTGCTCGACCGTGAAATATGCGTTGCAAGAGGGATCGCTCGACTGCATGGAGGGAAAACTGAAGTGTTGCTGACAAACTTCAGCCAGGAGTTCAAGCACATCAACGAGGGCACGACGATCGCATACGTCGAGGACATTCTGGAAATGAGCAATGCGTTTGTCCTCTCGGATTCTGTCGCATCTACCCCGACTACCGTAGTTCCCGAGCCAGACTTCGACATAAATCAAAGTCTCCCCGTGATTAAGCGGCAACAGCTCAGAAGTCTGCTTTGACGATACAAAGACTGCTTTTCGACGTCATCGAAGATTCGACAGACACCAGTCGCAAAGCATCGCATAGTAGTCGAAGAGTGCACTCGACCACTCCGCCAGAGCCCTTACCGAGTTTCGACGCGAGAACGCGAAGCTATAAGACAACAAGTCGACGAAATGCTGCGCGACGACATCATACAGCCGTCGAAAAGCCCGTGGGCGTCTCCAGTTGTTTTAGTAAAGAAAAAGGACGGAACCCTACGTTTCTGCGTCGATTATCGTCGACTGAACAAAATCACGAAGAAAGATATATACCCCCTCCCACGGATAGACGACGCATTGGATCGGCTCTGCAATGCTAAGTATTTCTCATCGATGGACCTCAAGTCTGGCTACTGCAAATATAAGTCGACGAAAGGGATCGCGAAAAGACCGCCTTCATCACACCAGACGGCCTCTATGAGTTCAAGGTTATGCCATTTGGACTGTGCTCGGCGCCTGCAACATTCCAGCGCGTGATGGACACGGTTTTAGCAGGATTGAAGTGGCAGACTTGTCTTGTTTACTTGGATGACGTCGTTGTCTTCGCCGGAAATTTCGACGATCACCTTAAGGGGCTTGCGACAGTATTAGAGGCCATCAAGTCATCTGGGCTCACTCTGAAGCCGGAAAAGTGTCGCTTCGCTTACGGTGAGGTTCTATTCCTAGGCCACGTCATCAGCAAATCTGGGGTATGCCCAGACCCGCAGAAGACAGCTGCCATCGCAAAGTTCCCGCAGCCAATCGACAAGAGGGCAGTGCGCAGGCTCCTTGGCATGTGTGCCTACTATAGGCGCTTTGTCAAGGACTTTTCACGCATCGCGGAGCCGCTAACACATCTAACGAAATGTGATGTCGAGTTCAAGTGGGAAACGCCGCAGGCCGACGCATTTCAAGAACTCAAACGACGCATGCAGTCGCCGCCGGTACTTGCACACTTCGACGAGGACGCCGATACTGAAATCCACACTGTCGCCAGTAGCCTAGGCCTCGGTGCCGTCCTAGTCCAGAGGAAAGACGGACTTGAACGGGTTATATCTTATGCTAGCCAGTCGCTGTCAAAAACAGAAGGCAATTACTCTACGACTGAAAAGGAATGCCTCGCCATCATTTGGGCTACAGCAAAATTCCGCCCTTACCTCTATGGCAGGCCATTGAAAGTCGTCTGCGACCATCACACGTTGTGTTGGCTAGCTAACTTAAAGGACCCTTCAGGACGGCTGGCGCGGTGGAGCCTCAGACTGCAAGAATATGACGTCACCGTAATATACAAGTCCGGAAGAAAGCACTCTGACGCCGACTGCTTATCACGCGCCCCCATCGATCCCCCGCCGCAAGAAGACGAGGACGACGACGCCTTCCTTGGAATAATAAGCACGGAAGACTACACTAAACAGCAGCGAGCAGAGCCGGAGCTAAAAGGCCTCATCGAGTATTTGGAAGGGAACACCGACGTTGTCCCTAGGGCATTTAAGCGCGGGTTGTCTTCGTTCACGCTACAAAACAACCTACTTGTGAAGAAGAACTTCTCACCAGTCCGCGCCAGCTACCTTCTTGTTGTACCGTCAGCGCTGCGTCCAGAAGTACTGCACGCCTTACACGACGATCCCACCGATGGGCACCTAGGATTCTCCCGGACGCTGTCGAGGATACAGGAAAGGTATTATTGGCCGCGTCTGACCGCCGACGTCGCCCGTTACGTCAAGACATGCCGAGACTGTCAACGACGCAAGACACCACCGACAAGACCAGCGGGATTACTACAGCCGATCGAACCTCCTCGTCGACCATTCCAGCAGATTGGGATGGATTTGTTGGGGCCGTTTCCGACGTCAACATCCGGGAATAAGTGGATCGTCGTGGCGACGGACTATCTCACCCGCTTCGCTGAAACTAAAGCTCTACCAAAAGGCAGCGCAGCCGAAGTGGCGAAATTTTTCGTCGAGAACATCCTGCTGCGACATGGTGCCCCAGAAGTCCTCATCACCGACAGAGGAACGGCTTTTACAGCGGAGCTCACCCAAGCCATTCTGCAATATAGCCAGACAAGCCACAGGAGGACAACTGCCTACCATCCGCAAACGAATGGTCTCACGGAGCGCCTGAACAAGACCCTCGCCGACATGCTAGCGATGTACGTCGACGTTGAACACAAGACGTGGGACGCGGTCCTGCAGTATGTAACATTCGCCTACAACACGGCGGTGCAAGAAACAACACAGATCACGCCGTTCAAGTTGGTTTACGGCAGGAACCCGACGACGACGCTCGACGCCATGCTGCCGCACGTCACTGACGAGGAGAATCTTGACGTCGCTACCTATCTCCAGCGCGCCGAAGAAGCCCGACAGCTCGCCCGCCTCCGTATCAAGAACCAGCAGCGTACCGACAGCCGACACTACAACCTCCGACGACGCTTCGTCGAGTACCAGCCCGGCGACCGTGTTTGGGTATGGACCCCGATACGCCGACGAGGACTGAGTGAGAAACTATTGCGACGCTATTTCGGGCCCTACAAAGTCATCCGACGTATTGGCGCACTGGACTATGAGGTCGTGCCAGACGGCATTTCGCATTCACAGCGGCGCCGCGCACGATCTGAAGTGGTCCACGTGGTGCGTCTTAAACCCTTTTATGGACGCTGACGAACTTTCCTTATTTTGTTGTTTTCTTTGCTACGAGTGCATCTTTATTTCTTTCGTTTCTTTGCAGCATCGGATCGATGCTTCTTAAAGGGACCCTGAAACGCTTTTGACGATTTTCTACAAACGTATTGAGTCGTTAGAGTAGGTCCTTCTGATCATTAATTGACACATCTAAGTGCTCCGCGTAAAGCGTGTAATTTATTATAAGGTTTTAAATATGCACATCGCTGCCGATCGCAGCGCACTGCTTGGCGGAATTTTAAGCCACTCCTACCCATATTAGGGTGGCTAGAATGGGGAGGTGTGAAGACCGACCTCCGGAAGCGCGTGCGTCTAATTGTCGTACAAAAATCCCTCACGTGACCTGATCCTAGATGCCTAGGGACAGCATTGTTTAGGGATTTTTGAGAAGGCGCCGAGCGACGCCGTGGCGTGTTCGTCCTCGGCCTGATCGTTCTCTGGACCGCGCGTTGTTCAACGTTGCTCATGTGATTGTAGTGCGTTGCTTGTGTGTTGGTTGTAGGTTCTGTGTTACTTGGCGGAAAGACGTGAGTAGTGGTGGTGCGGCAGTGCGGCTTTGGCCTCGGTGAACTCTGGCAGTACAGAATCTGCGTTGTGTGAACCGTGCTTTCTAGAGAACCCGGCGGTGGTGACGATTGAAATATCGAAGTGGCCTAGCGCCTCGGCAGTGAAGTTCAGCGAACCACGATGTGGCGTCGCCGTGTCCGACTTTGCTTAACGGACATCGAGGAATGTGCTGCTCGCTGCAGGTCATGTAAATGCAACTGCGTCGACAGCCCACTGTTCAGCGCTGAATGTGTGTTTGGTGTGCTGTGCTTGAAACGAGTGGTGCAGCCGTGCAGTGGGGGTGGCTGAGGAGCAGAGTGGCTTAAGGGCTCCGTTTGCGCGTTCACAGACATGTGCTTCCGTCTTGGTCTCATTAGCGGCTGTCGCGGGACTGTGGTGTGCTAGCTCCTTGCCTAGTATAAGGTTTACGACGCTAACACACAGCATGTTCACGTTTTTCCGCACTATATGTCATTTGCATGACGGCCGAGCTGAAAACGAGACATATGTCTGTGTTATTTGCATTTGTGTGTTGTAAATTACTTTCTATTGTGGAAGTTCTGGGAGTCTTATTACACAAGGAGTGCGAACGTAAACATAAACACATGTGTGTCTGAAATTTTGAATTACCCATAATACCCTTTACGACTGATAAGTGGGCTACACGGCCTGTGTGAATCAGCTACCGTATGTTGCGACGCTCTTTCGTGTGGTAGAATGATGCATGGTGCGCGCTTATTTCTGTACTGTTGTAAAAACCATTTATTTATTCACTCAATACAAATGTACAGCTTCTTCGCCGCAGTACATTTTAGTTACGCGGTGAAGCATACTAAAAGTGGGAGGGGGCCGCTATCAGCCAGCATAGTATGTCCACTTAGGCGACCTGAGAGGCGGAGGGTTCGCGAGTGTATGATTAAAGAACTCTTGCCCCTTTTCACTTTTAGTATGCTTCACCGCAGTACATTGCTTAGGCTTCACCGCGAAATATTAGTGTATTGCGAGAAAGAATCCTAAAAAGCCTAATTATGCAAAGTTTCTTTTGTAGCTTGCTACACCGCAATACAGGGGTGTAAATAAGCATCGTGCAGTAAAGCATACTAAGAGTGGAAAGGGCACATAGGTTTGCTCATTATCTTCAATTGTGATATAATTTGCAAGTGCATCTGTGCTCGTGGTAAGCTTCATTGACAATTCTTTGTACATTACAAATTCATATTGCAGGGAAGCTTACTAAAGCACATTCGCCATTATGGTACGTGTTATTCACCTTCAATGCAGGCGCACAATGCGGATTCTTGCCCCTGCTTTTGGCTGGACTGCACATGCTCTTTGAGAATTGATTCATTGTTCATAAGTGCACTGGTACTTTACTCTAAACTGGAGTGCTCAAGTTAATATGGAAGCACAATTTTTATTAAAGGGACAAGATGTTGCCGAGATGGTTGCAGCACAGCTTTCTTTTTTTCTTCCTGGCACCTTTTCTACTTGAAGCTTCCATTGCAGTGTTTCAAACCTCTTTGAACCAGCACATAGTGTATATAAAAATTGGACACTGATTGGGAACATCATCTAAGTTCATGCCTATCTATAGTAAAAAGATGTAGCACGACCAGACAAAATAAAAGAAGTGGTTGGGCTGTAGCAATACTAAGTGTTAAATGGTGCTTTATCCCTTCCCTCGAGTTTTCTGTTTTTGTGCTTTTTATGGATCCTCCGCAGTAACCATGCGAGTGGA
The DNA here is from genome assembly GCF_050947875.1 of Dermacentor variabilis. Lineage (NCBI taxonomy): Eukaryota > Metazoa > Arthropoda > Arachnida > Ixodida > Ixodidae > Dermacentor > Dermacentor variabilis. The sequence goes on along the minus strand of NC_134571.1, from coordinate 227,302,330 downwards.
GAACTTGAGCTTGTTGGTTTCAAGTCTCGTGGTTGTTACTAACAGAACAGTGTGATAAACGAACAAGGGCTTGGAGGCATCAGTTCACCTTGCTTGCCTCATGGTGCTGCTTCATAAGCACGGTGAGCATCCAGGCCAACTAGGACGGGAGGTTTGTTGCAATTGCTTCTGAACTTTATTGCCACCAAACCAACAGTGCTCTCAATGACAGCTTTTGGACAGTAGAATGCTTGCACCCAGCAAAGTCTTAAGAAGGAAGCATTCAAGATGTGCAAAATGGGCTTTTGAAGCTGGCAGCATTACTGAAGGGGCTTTGCCCGTCTGCCCTCTTTATGGGTACACAAAGATGATTTCCTCATTAAGAGGGATTGTTTCAGAGGTCGTTACATGGCAACAGTGTTGGGTGTTTAGTAGCTTGTCTTTGCCCACTGTTAATAACCTGTTCCTTCTCCAGTGCCCCTGTGAAGTGCCTGCTTTTTGGACACAGTGAGCTTTCCATGCATGCATGCATTTTTGGCTTGTAAAGACGTCCATTACCCCTTGCCTCAAGCTGGTCCTTGCTGATGTCACCCAAGAAGGCATGGGGAGTATGGCAATGTACACTTACAAAACACTGTTGATACCAGTGAAACCAAATTAATGGAGCTGCTGTTCTTTTTTTGTCCACTCCATCCTTGTTAGTTACAATGAGCAATGTCCGAACAGAAGGCATATGTAGTTGGTTGTGCATAGCCTGCGCACTAAGACTTGTTGGCATGTTATGACCTTAGCACAGTGTTTATATGTCAAAACCTTCTGATGTGTTGATGACTTCCTTCTCTTTATCATACTTTGCCTGATGGAGCCAGCAAGTGGGTCAACCAGATGTTCAACAGGCTTCCCACTAGTTTTCCCAGAGTCTCCTTTACCAGGGTGCTGCTCATAGATATGTTTTCTTGACCTTGCACTGCACTTCAACCATGGCCACACCTGCTAAACCTATAGCATGCAATCAAAAAAGTGCTATACATCATGTTGCTCCAAACTCGTGACATGTGCTACAAGGTCTTGAGGAACACCCTCATTTATTTACGCCCTCATCATACTGTACGAAGCTTCGCATGATAAGTGCGAGAATTAACATCTGCTGGTTTTTCAGTGTTATTCCTGTCCAGCTTGCTGAAAGCTATCCTGAGTGTTTCAAAAGCAAACGACCGCTGCTGGACAAGAAGTGCTTAAAACAAGGGTCGCTATAACGACGTGTCACACAAAATGAAGGCCACTGAGTGTACAGGTGGTTTACTTTATATCCAACAAGCTTGGTTCTTCCTTTGCTAGTGAGTAAACTCAACTTGCCCCGAATACATGGCCTGTGACAAACTATGTGCCAGATGCTGTGTCCCCTGCAAAGCTGAAGATGTGTACGAGATCCTGACACCCTGCAGCGGCTTCTACACTGGGCAAACAGGCTACTATAAAAACGACTGCCTTTACTAATATGCTAATAACATGAAAATGGGCAGAAATTTGGCTATTCATTGGACCCAACTGCAGGTGCAAGCCACTCTTCCACCAGATGAGTGTTGTTCACAGAAACTGGAGCTATGCAAATGCAGGTAAAAACAATGATGTTTGAAAGTAGTAGAGTTGAACTATATTCTGCACAAGCACTGCTACCTACAGCGCTGGTACCTTATAGCCACAATTCATGGCTGCACCACCATGCAACGGCACTATTCTTGAATTATTAACTTCTATTATATTTATGGTGGCCATATATTGCTATTACACATCATCCGCATTGTGTGCAATAAGGCTAGATGTCAATTATGATAGCCATTCCTAATCTGAAATGCAACAAAAGAGCAAATATAGGCAACAAATTGCAATTCAAAGAGACAAAAGACAACCAGTGCACAGGATAAGTGAGATTTTCTTTTATTGAAAAAGAAATGTCACATGTATCATGCCACTAGCAGTGGGTAGCAATCTTTCAAGCTTGGGTGACAGAGGCAAAACTTAGCAAAATGCTACAATCGCGCTGTAAAATGGCCTTGGACACAAAAAACCAACATCATATTGTACAGAATGAAAGGGCAAGACTCCATCCAAGCACCACATACTTGACATGGTGTAAAAAATGTTGACATGCCCTACCCATAAAGAAAAAGCAACAAACACAGAAAACACGCCTTAAAATGCAATGTGCAGAGTCTGAAACCAAGAAGGGTTTTGCTGTCTCAATTATTAAAATTGTCAAACTGTTTCGTCACTTAATGAACCTGCACAGCTGAAAAGGAAGGAAGGAAAGCCCAATAGCAGGGCTGCAGAAAATGTCACCGAGCAAGTATACTTTGCTTACCAACGATACCTGTGGTTTAGTTGTGGTCTGTGTATAAACTTTTCTTGTTTAGAATGGTTTAGCGGATAGGAAAAAAATGACCATAAGAGCACCAGGTGTATGCATAGTCTACGCACAAAAAGCCACTGCTTTCTTACTTTTTTTTCTCTCTACTACAATTCATGAGTTTTAAGTGCCTTAATAGCACTGCTAACATTTTACTGCAAAACACAAAATTGGGCAACTTGTATCCTAAAGAACATTGCAGTTTCACTCATAATGGGAAACAATGATGCAGTAGCTGGTGAAATATGCGCAGGAGGCTTACTTCATGCAGTGTTTGTTGAAGTGAACACTTGCCAATGCAAGTCGGTAATCTCCTTAAAAAAGTAAAATAAGTAAGAGTCGTGTTTATTTGTAGGAGTTGTGCCTCACAGTGTTAACGTGGAAAGACTGCTTTTCTTCCTCCTCTTTCATATCCGGACTTAGCCACTGATCTACACCAAAACAACCCTTTAGCTTCTTGCTGCTGAATTCGTTTTGGTTTTCTCAAATCTATATTTGGGCTAGCCATTGCTAGGTCTTGTGCTTTGCTAGAGGAAAACAAGACACCCACAGCTCCATCCAGTAAATCTGAGAAGCCAAGTACTAGAAGACGATTAATGAAGCAGGTGCACCGAATCATTGTCATCACATGTAAGAAGAAAATTTAACATAGGACTGCCTTCACAAGTGGGAAGGTGATGTGTAAGAACTTTAAGGTGTGGATGCCAGCTCTATATACAGTACGCAGACATTGAGCAGGTGTTAGCCAATCATGGCACCTGTTGGCTAGATCACGCTCTCCGGGATCAGTATTCACCGCGACTGAACCTTCAGCAGAGTGGCTGAAATGTAGAATTGTGGACTGCTACTCTTTTGATCGTATGTTTGAATCCTCGCAGCACAATGAGAACTTTATTTGCAATATTCTAGCAAGAAATTCGGGAATTCCAGTGACAACACCAGTAACATCAGAACAACCAGGGGAGTTCGCCAATAGCAGCTATTGCTGTAAAAAAGAAGACTGGCATAAGCACAAGAATTGAGATGGGCATACTACATGCCTTTGTTCTGGTAGTGGTCCACTACTTTGGTGCTACAGTTAATGATCTCCACTGCCACTGGACATAAGAAGAGTTCTTTAATTATACACTCGCGCACCCGCCGCCTCTCAGATCGCCTAAGTGGACATACTATGCTGGCTGATAGCGGCCCCCTGCCACTTTTAGTATGCTTCACCGCGTAACTAAAATGTACTGCGGCGAATAAGCTGTACATTTGTATTGAGTGAATAAACAAATGGTTTTTACAACAGTACAGAAATAAACGCGCACCATGCATCATTCTACCACACGAAAGAGCGTCGCAACATACGGTAGCTGATTCACACAGGCCGTGTAGGCCAGTTATCAGTTGTAAAAAGTATTACGGGTGACTCAAAATTTCAGACACACGTGTTTATGTTTACGTTCGCACTCCTTGCGTAATAAGACTCCCAGAACTTCCACAATAGAAAGTAATTTGCAACACACAAACGCAAAGAACACTACATGTCTCGTTTTCAACTCGGCCGTCATGCAAATGACATATAGCGCGGAAAAACGTGAACATGCTGTGTGTTAGCGTCGTAAACTTGATACTAGGCAAGGAGCTAGCACACCGCAGTCCCGCGACAGCCGCTAATGAGACCAAGACGGAAGCACGTGTCTGTGAACGCGCAAACGGAGCCCTTAAGCCACTCTGCTCCTCAGCCACCCCCACTGCACGGCTGCACCACTCGTTTCAAGCACAGCACACCAAACACACATTCAGTGCCACTAGCTAATCTCCGCGTAGCCCGGTGTCATTACCAATGTTATTTATCTTGATTAGGCAATTACTAACGACAGCTCAGTGGCGACACGAACTGGTGCCGACGGTGGCGCTAGGAGCATTGACGACGCAAGCAAAGTGCTGCAGGTGGAGGCCCGAGGTGCGCTGATGACGGTTCCGATCATTATATAAGCCGTTATCGCTCTTCAGCGCCTTATTCATCCGCGTGAAACCATTGGAGACATTTAGCGTGTCCGCTATTCCGGCAAACGGGGGTGGTTTGGGCGGATTGCCGGATGAGCGGGGGCAACGTGAGCGGCCGGAGCGGTGCAGCCGCCGTGGGGGCGTAGAGCTCAACCAGACAAACACAGAGCTAAAATTACATTGAGGGACTATCTTCTGCTTCACTGCTGGTGCAAATTTTCGGCAGTGGCGTAATTGTCCACACGATTGCGCCGCTGTCCAAAAGTTGCACCAGCAGCTAAGCAGAATATAACAATTGGCTCCGTGTTTGTGTGGTTGAGGTTTGCGCCAACAGCTGGCGCCACCAATCTGGCCGCTCACGTTTACGTACGCCCCCCGTTCACTTGGCAAACCGCCCGCGCTTGCCCGAATACTGGACGCACTAAAATTCTCCGTTACTCAGTCGGCGACTCCTTATGGCAATGCCACGTGGGCCGCAGCTTGAAAGCGATCTGCGATGCCCACAAAACAGTGCCAACAGCTCATAGCTTCGCGCGCTGCGTTTTTGCCGCTTACATAGTCTTAAAGAGACGCGCGACCGCTTGACGTCAAAGCGATTTGCGAAAGTTGCAGAATGAGGCGTTAACTGAGAGCACCGCCAGCTAGCACTGTGTTTTCACCGCTTCGTTGCTGTTGAAGCTGAAGGCAGCGCAATGACAAATTCGTTCGCTACTGCGGGCGCTATCTAGAAAGCGGTCGTCTTATTAAGGGACGGACGAAGGGACGCTTTTCTCTTTGGGTAAGCATACAAATTAAGATTAAGGTAAGCTTAGGGTAAGCTTAAGCATTCAGAATTAAAATTTGCCTACACCGCGTAAACTCAGCGAATGCAGGCTGGCCCGAACACACCGCGCGCCCTGGCACAGCCAGGGGAGCAATACCAAATACATAGAAGGATCTAGGGCGCGTGTCATGGCGCTTCGGCGAAAAAGTACCTAGAAATGTGGTACGGGCTGGCGGCGCATGGCGGCGTAGCGATCGAGCGCTGGGCTTGGGAGCAAAGGCCGGCGCTGGGTGCACGCACGTGGCAGCAGACGACCCCAAGTGGGGTTCGCTGCTGCCACGCATGATGACGTCACAAAAAAAAAAGTTTAATATAAGAGACATGAAACGCTAATATTTTGGTTTTATTGTTAATTATACTGCGTTTAAATAGATAAGTCGTTTTACTTGACGCCGTGTTTTAAAATCGAAAATGACTGTCGGCGTTTACACGCGCGTGCACGCAGTGGGGAATCGCTGTGGTTCCTAGTGGCCGTGTTGTGCGTGCTTAGTACTGTGTAGGATCTGCTAGTACGAATAACGTTGCTGTTACGAAGATAGGCAAGCTTTCAAGGAACTGTACTGTATCCATGAAGTGGCACTACATATCGCCTGCTATCGATTGGGGGTTTCGAAGAGTCGTGGTGGCACTGCGCCGCCGACTGCATGGTGCCGGCACAGATAATTCGTGTATTGCGGCGTGTGTTGCTCGTTTTAGTTGTGAGTGCGTCTTCTGATAAAACTGGATGCCATTTTGCGCTTAAACACTACGTAGAGACATTGCTCACGATCCACTGCTCGAAAATGCATAAGTCGCACACCAGTATGCATTGACGGTCGATATAGCATGAATATATACGTTTCCTCGCTATCTTTCTGTAACCAAGGGACCTTGCAAAATAGGAAAGCATTTTGTCGATGAACAAATTTCACTCATGCATTTCGTGCCTCTTTGGGCACGCAGAATCCTAGTAATTCGGGCAAGCCCACGGTCAGATACCGTGAGAATTGTGCACAAAATACAAGTACCATACGGGTAAGGAGTGGATGACACCACCATCATCCGTCTGTTTTCTGCGGAACTAATATGAATTGTGACCATTTGGCCCATATTTCAGTTCTGGTGTCAGCAAGTGTTCGTGACGAATTTTGAAGTGCGTGACATGTATACATCACAGTTGACTGCAGTGTAGGTTGCTATTAGGTTTTCGTGCACTGAGACAGAAAATTACTTGTAGAAGAGATACTGATGCGATGGCTTTTTCTTTTTTTTTTTTTTGGAATAGTGATTGTCATTATATAACATGAATGAGAATGCAATACCACTTCACTCTCTGCGCGTGTAAACGTAGTTTTAATACTTTCCGAGCGTGATATATATATGTCATCGTACCTTCTGTCGTAAATTATTTTCTGTGAATGATACCCATTCATCAGCCATGTCTTCATTAAATTTGCAGTATTTGGGGTTAATAAACATTTAACCCTTGAAAACAAGTCTTATTTGTTGTCCTTTCAACTTTACAACGTCGAATATTAGAACACAAATGCAAGAAAAGAGATATACACTGAGGTAGTGTTTGTCATCTTTCTTGTTTTTTTTATTGTTCTGCACAATGTTTTCTTAATTATCACGCAAGACCAACTAGCCGGTTCTCATAGAGCATGCTTAGCTGCAACGAAATATTAAAAAAAAAGTTATTGAGCCCTTTGATGAACAACTTCTGCTATAAGAAAAAGAAAGGGGAAAGAAAGAAGGAAAATTTCATCTATAAAGTGACCTCTCTCAATGTAATTAGAAAGTAGGATTCAGGTACTGAATTAATTGCATCAAAATCATATTTTTCTGGTACACAAGCAAGTGTTCATTGCCAGACCTGTCTGTAATTCACATATTTCCTGCATGACATATACCACAATGACGTGGTCACTCAGACAGTGTATGTGCATTAAATACAATGTTAAGGCTATTACACAGCAGTAAATATTAAGAATGACCTCTGTTATCATTATGTGGCTCATTGTACTCATACTTCTAAAATGTGTAATCACTAATAAAGTTAAAAAATGGCCAGGCTTAGCTTGGTTAAGCCAAGAAAGCGTTGCATATTGTGTTGGGGCCCAGCTTTTCCTCCGGCTGTCGTGACGTCACGTCACGTGGTTGCGCTAAAGGTCAATGGTGGCTGCCCGGCCGCGCCCAAGGGCTGAACTGAGTGATTGCAATATGCAATGCATAAAACTCTAGTGTAGGGGTATGAGCCACCATAGTGGTTCATACCCCCAATGGTGGCTGCCCGGCCGCGCCCAAGGGCTCAACTGAGTGATTGCAACATGCAACGCATAAAAGAAAGAAAAGTATAATCCACATCTGGCAGTGCTCCTAGTGATCTTAAAGGGGCCCTCAAACCATTTTCCAACGAATCATAGGATGGCCTCATTATTAAAGGACATATCAGGAATCTCTTGCCACAAAATTTGTTCAAATCCTTCACATATTAGTGGAGTTAACGCATCGATACATGGCTTTCTCTCTCTTTTCATCTCGGCTAGCAAGCTGGAAGCTACACAGAGAAGAAGCCTAGAGGAAAAAGCCGTGCCCTAAAGTTGAGTGTCTCAGTAGTGAAAGGGCTTGCTGTGGCACCCCATAGCGGCTGCCCTAGTCTATGCCATGCAAAATGCCACTATCCTCTTGTACACCACATGTAGACCGGCAGTGCAAAGAATAAATTATTTTCCTCTGTTTTTGAGGTGTCATACATGTATAGGTTTTAACTAAAAATAATCAGTAATGTATTTCTGAGAATGCTCTCGCAATCCCAAAATCAGCCAATATGAAGTGCTGGTGGGATCAGCCGCTTGCACTGACGTTGCTTGATGACAGTGCAAATGCAAGAGCAACCTATTTTTTGCTGTCTTTGACATGAGATTTTAAATTTCCTGCTGTGTGCAATGTTATAATACTTGGCTCACATTTTAACAACAGCCTTTACAACAGATTGGCAATATTTTTTTGCTATTGATACGGAACAGTTGTGTGGTTGCACTGAACAAGATGAAGACGACATCTTCCCGATTGATAAAGGGTCACCATCATAGGCTTATGTGTAAATATATTGTAAATAGCCTAATGCATCAGCTACACATAACACTATGTTTAAAAAGTCTCAAGACCCCATTAAATGATCACTTCATCTGGAAGTTTAAAGTCATCAATTGGAATGCGGCCAGCCCTAACAATTTCAGGAGGATCCGATAAACATGAAAATTGTCTGCAAGATAATTAGATGCATTAATGTTAACAGAAAAAATAAAGAATTCGGGAAAAGCTGCAATGAGCAAGCCTGCTTGTTACTGGAAAGATCGCATATAGAAAAGACTGGGGAGCACTGTGCTAGTGGGCTTTTCATTTCTATGTATGAAAAAGAAATCGGAGTCCTCAAGGCATACATCAAGTAATCAAATCCTTTTTTTTTCTCTTTCTAATAACGTGTCTGCCCATGTGCATATCATATACATAATTCATGACGACATTGTGGAATGAACAGCTTACATTGGTGCTTGTCCCATGTCTACCCTTTTATTTCATGCCATGCCTGCTTTTTGCATTCATAAATCACGTCATATATGCACAGATGTGTGCATACTTGGTCAACATACAAGGCTTATATCACCTCGTTTTCTGTTTCTTTCATTCGGCACAGAGAGTGTTCGTGTATATATTGGCAAATATACCCGCTGAGATAGCGACTAATTCAACAGTAGCCTGCAATCAGCCACGTGAAAGCCAGGAAAGCAGGCAAAGAAAGATTCTTTTTAAAAGTCCAAAAAAATAAAGTTCTAGCAGCATCAGTGCTTGAACTTAATAAAGCGGTCAAGCACATGCACTGTAGGAAGAGCAGATTATGAGTGAAAACATTTGCTTTATTTGATAAATCGAATGAACTAACATTTTTTTTTTGCATAGTTATTAGGTATACACTTTAATCTGTACAAAGCATCAAGCTTGAGATTGGTGAAAAATAAAAGTATTGTAAATGTAATCACTCTCTATTATGAATAGAACATTTAAACAATAAATTTGTACACCATCACAAGGTATTGAAATAACATAACTAATTCACATACACCAATGCCTGTCCTATAAAATTTTAATTCCTTGATGTTCGTAATTTGATTGTATTTAGAACCTTACAGTGGGCTTTTTATGTAGTAACCAGGCTCAACAGATCATTTTCATATTGATCATCAGCCTATTTTTATGTACACTGCACGACGAAGGCCTCTCGCACCAACCTCCAATTACCCCTATCTTGCGTTCGCTGATTCCAATTTGCGCTTGCCAATTTCCTTATTTCATCACCCCGCCTAGTTTTCTACTGTCCTCAACTGTGCTTCACTGCCCTTGGCATCCAATCAGTAACTCTAATGCTCCACTGGTTACCTACTCTATGTATTACATGGCCGGCCCAGCTCCATTGCTTTCTCTGAATGCGAACTAAAATATTGGCTATCCCCCTTTGCTGTCTGATCCCAACCTCTCTCTTCCAATCTCTTAACGTTATGCCTAACATTTTTCATTCCACCTCTCTTTTCATGGTGCGTAAGTTGTTCTAGAGCTTCTCTTTAACCTCAAAGTTTGTCCCATATGTTAGCACCAATACAATGCAATGATTGTACACTTTTCAATGGAAGTAGTAAGCTCCCAGTCAGGGTTTGGTAATGCCTGCTGTATGCACTCCAACCCATTTTTATTCTGTAAATTTCCTTCTCATGATCAGGGTCGCCTGTGAGTAATTGACCTGGATAAACGTACTCCTGTACAAACTCCAGAGGCTTACTGGCGATCATGAATTCTTGTTCCCTTGCGAGGCTGTTGAACCCAACCTGTCTTCTACCGATTAATCTTCAACCCCACTCTTACACTTTCTTGGTTATGTCTTCAATCATTGGTTGTAATTCATCTGCGGTGTTGCTGAACAGGACAATGTCTTCTGCAAGGGAAAGGTTGCCGAGATATTTGCTGTTGATCCTCACTCCTAAGCCTTCCTAGCTTGAATACTTCTTCTAACCATGCAGTGAATAGCACTGGAGATATTGCATCTCCTTGCCTGACCCCTTTCTTGATAGGTAACTTTCTACTTTTCTTCTGGAGAACGAAGGTAGCTGTTGAATATTTGTAGATATTTCCCAAGATATTCACATATGCCTCCTGTACTTCTTGATTACATAATGTCTCTATGACTGCTGGTGTCTCTACCGAATCAAATGCCTTTTCATAATCTATGAAAGCCATCTACAGGGGTTGATTATACTCTGCAGATTTCTTGATTACCTGATGGATGGCATGGATGTGATCCATTGTAGAATATCCCTTCCTGAAGCCAGCCTGTTCTCTTGGATCTCCATCCTAAGGATCTCCACAAATGATCCTGAAAAGTGCTCCATGTGAAACACCAAAAGATGTTCTATGGATGCACCAACTAGGCCTTTCTTTAGATGTCATTGGGACATTAGTCAGATGTTGAATCCTGGCATAGTCTTGATGTTAATAATCACTTGTTTGTTGATGCTACAGTCCCTGTAGCTCTCCAGGCATGCAATGTGTCATAGAGTCACTGTGAAACTTTCAATGCTTTATTGCAACTGCTTATAATACAATGTGTCAATTAGTACCTCCAGCGAAAAATAATGAATCTATCCCTACTTTACAAACCCTAGACAATCTTCCAATAAAGATCTCTATTGGTCTCATATGAAATCCAATAGGAAAACCTACAAGTCCCATATGGCCAAGTGTACAGGTCCTATAAATATTCTTGCCGGTGCTGTGCCAGGGCAGTACAATGTTCTATAACACAAATAAAATGTGTGATAGTGATACAAGCAGTGATATGAACTTGTATTGGACAAATAAACTGCTTTATAGATCCCAATAGATGCAATAGAATTAGTGATCATAACATAAACTTGTATAGGTAGCAGTGCTCGGCAAGAAGCAAACCAAGCGGACGCGCCCAACATAGAGAATGGAGGCACAGAAGGTGTCGCTTTAATAAAGCAATTATATGCATTCCAAGCTGCATATTCGTTGTACTGTAGATGTTGGTACAATTTGTTGTTTCACTGTGTAATTTCCTAGAGATCAGAGCTGGCTGCTAGCACATCTGTAAGAATGTACAGATGGGGCTATATATAGGCCAAGATTCGTTATGTAAGTGTGGTCCTATGTGTCAGCTGTTTGGCTAGGCAGCAGCAGCAACCACGATGAGCAGAGGCCAGGAGGGTTTGCCTAGGAAGCTTCGTAAAACAATTTGGTATACATCATTCCTGTCTACACCAATCTAGAAGTTGAGCTAATACACAAATACAGGCTATTAGTTTTATCAGTGTACTAAGTCTGTTTCATAAACCACTACAGGCTATCATTGTATCAGGTCTAGTTTATACTCCAATAGATCAATACAGGTTATCAGCATCATTAGTGTATCAGACTTATCATTTCATTATCCAGTAATATGAAACCTATAGAAACCAACCAAATATTTATATTCCAATTTTTCCTAAGGAAATATAACACAACACAAGCAGAATTTAGCATAAACACAGCTGTCCAATGTCTTTTGCGAGTGTTTACAGAAGACATTCGCAGTCCATGTGGTAGACACTGAACACTGTGCATTGCGTCTATATCTTTTTATTTATATTGTTTATTTAGACATACATTAACACAGATGAAGTGACTAAAGGCAGATGCAGCTGCCTAAGCAAGGCCCTCCTACCTGTACATTGCACAGAGGTGGAAAGCAACAAGAACACAGCGAAACAATACAGAAACAGAGAAAAACCAAAATCTGTGCAAAAGGCAACTAAAAAAAATTACACAAGAAGCTACAAATTGTTGGAAATCTATACTTGCATCATTCTCAGTAAAGCCTAAACAATTAGGAATAATTCTGACAAACAACAATGCTGAGCAATTGTGCAAGAGTTTAAACAATAAATAAGGAATATAGAAAGGACTGACATGACCACAGCAGCACTACGTATCGCACGACAAGCATTATTCAACAGCTTAACAAAAGATAAACTTTTTTTTTGTTAAGGCTATAAACAAACCTGCATTGGCGAATCATATTAGCACTTTCACGATTTTTGATTGCTAGGTAATCAGGTATTAGGATGAGCAAGTGCCTGTGTCCCATATTTACTTCTGAACATTGGTGTCCTAAGTCAGCTATGCCTAAGATGGTACTGTGTATTATTGTCAGGCAGAGAAGATGAGGAGGGAGTAATATACTGGTCACATAGAATGTTCTTCTGTCTATGCATAGGAAGCATTATTTGGAACAGCTAGTTAACTTTGAGTATGTTAAGCTTAGGAAAGAATAGTGCTGTGTTGGCCTTTTGTTCTATATTTTTTATAATGCAGTGCCAATCTCTTTTTTGTAGAGCTGTGCACTGCACAGCTCTACAAACCTGTCTAAATTTGTCTCAGGAGCAATATCCCAGATGAGTAGCCAGTAGGAAACATGAGAATGAACAAGGACATAATATAACTGAAGTTTTAACCATTATGGCACCAAATTTCGAATATTGTTCATTATTGATATTGCCCTACAGATATTTGCATGGAGCTTGTTTATGTGAGGTGTCTAGCTCATGTTCTCTTCGAAAATAACACCTAACAATTTTTAGGTTTGTACTCATTCAATAGCACAGTTAATAAATTTAGTAGAAGCATTGTAATTTGAAAATAATAAAAATAATTTTCCTAATATTCAATTGAAGTAATTTAAATATAACCAGTTTCACAATTCAATCAACAGTCGAGTAGCTACCTTTCCAAGATAGAGTAAGTGCATGTTTATCTGCAAAAAAATGTACTAGTGTCTTTTGCATACAGTAGCATATATATAGCATATAGTAGTGTAGTTTGCATGTAGTAGTTTGCATATATATTGAGGAAGTTGCAGTATATTCACAATATCTTTTGTTTATTTATTTATCAAATACTTCAGGCCCTCACAGCAAGCCCTAGCAGGTGTGGCATAACTATACAACAATGCATAATATGAATTCAGCGTAGTGACAGCACAAAACATAGGAGCTCATTTACAATGGGACAGGTTGTACAGTAACAGGAGAAAATTTATACAGTGTGAAACATGACTATGAATAAAAAGCAATCAATTTGTCAATAGATTCAATGGTCATAATCACATCAGAAGGCAGCTTGCACCATTCCTCAATTGTACGGGGAAAAAAAGAATACTTAAAGGTGTTTATTTTGACATGGTGTGGAGTTAGACACTGATCATGATGATGCCTTATACGACGAGTAGTAATGGGCATAAGATAAGGTTGAGGACTCATAGAAAGTTTATTGTTCTTAAGTAAAAATATAAATTTTAGTCTTTGAATTTTCATTCGTGCTTGCAGCGATGAGATGGCATGCTCTTTCATTAAATCAGAGGGCGAGTCTGTACTGTGGTATTTTGAAAAAATGAAGTGTATGACTTTCCTCTGGGTCAACTCCAGTGCCTCAACATTCTGTTTAGTGTAGGGGTCCCAAACTGTACAAGCATACTCTAGTTTTGGTCTGCTGAGACTATATATAGTATACTAAATGCTTTATCCTGGGAGGAACATTCTTTAGTTTGTGGTGAAGAAGACCAAGTTTTCAGTAGGAAGACAAGAAAACATTGGTAACATGATTGTTCCAGCTTAAACGGTTTGTTATGGTAACACCGAGGTATTTATATTCATTAACTCCTATATAGGGGATGCGATGGAAGGGTGTATGGAAAGGAATGCACAAGTTTTTTGTTGGTAATCTAAAGTCCTAAAATAACCTAAAGTCTTAGGTAAATTTAAAGAGAGCATCTATTTGAGAAGAGGACTTGCAGATATCTGACACGCCATCTCCTGATGCACATTCACCGAAAATATTTTGCATGCTGATTCCTTATCCAAATTATGCCCATGATGCTGCATTTTGAAGACCTCACCGAGTACAATGTCTCTTCAAAATCCACCAGACGTCTTGATTTGGATGTGGGACGTGTGGATCTTTTTGGGACGTCCATGGGGACTTTTTGTGTCATCTCGCTGGAATCAGTCAACCTTACAAACGAATTAAATGACAAGTCATATTTAGTACATCCATATTTGTACATGTCTGCACCACACAGAGTGTAATGCCAGTAGTGCAAATATTAATTTTCACTTGGAAAATTATTTCCACCGAAACACATGGTGCATTTATGCCAGCATTAACTCTCACACTTCTGCACTGAAAAAAAAATCTATGCTGTTACTCACAACAAATGTTTACCTAGGTATGAACAACAGAACTTAACAAACAAACCTTTTCAATTTCTGAGCCTAAGCTACACTCACCCAACTTGTCCAAGCCATATATCTCCTTTCAATTTTGTTGCAGAATTAGCAAATGATGTTCATTCAACACTAAATTGTGGAGCTAAATTAAGGTGCTCAAGCAGTTTTGGGGCAGTTAATTGCTATATTCATGCTGAAAACTTGGTGGAGAAGCAATGAGTAAGAGAGAGACAATACAAATACATACTTTTGATTGAAGGTCTGTTTTTGAAACATTGGTTAACATACCATAAAAACTCGCACATGTTAAGAAAATCAAGACAAATTTGGGCCTCTGTTAATATATAGGTCTAAAGTACCTCAATGTCTTCCCACACCAAAATCATTAGAAGGATCGCTCGTCACCATAAAAAACACTAGAGGGCTGGCTGACATACTTTCCGCACATTTTCTTTATGTGGAATTGCTCACCGATTTCCTCATCAACATATGTCTCTATGTTGGAAATGCAACAATGTATGTGCAACATGAAACACTCTGCCTTAAGGGTGTGCACATTTTCTTTATGTGGAATTGCTCACTGATTCCCTCATCAACATCTGTCTCTATGTTGGAAATGCAACAATGTATGTGCAACATGAAACATTCTGCCGTAAGAGTCTATGAGCCATTGCATCTTTGCTTGCTTACAGCATATGAGCCATTGCTGATGATAATATTTTTTTGTACCACTCGACTAGACGCCGCATTCTTTAGATGTGAGCCATTGCCCTGAGCCACGTAAGGCTTTGCATCATGGAATGTGCAAGTGTGACTGAACGAGGACATAGAAAGAAACAGATAGACAGAGACAGCACTACTTTCAACTATAGATTTTATTTTCACAAGCATCGATAAATATATACTGAACGAGCAGAAACAAATGAGACAGCAAAAAAGAACATTTAGTGGTGCATGTCGATGAACCATACACATGTCCAAGGTATGGTCAAAACATGAACTGCAATGGTTACTACGATAAACCGAGGAATCATATCTCTTTTTCAGATATCGACACTAATGGCTTGCTCATGCACCTTTCCTCTAATTTTCCGATTTCATAGGCCTCCACAATCTCCCTTGTCATCCTACTATGAGCACTATACAAAATAGAAGTTCTCCCTAGGGAAAATTCTGACAGAAATATTTTATTGGTTTCTATATAGGTTTCATCTTACTGGATTATAAAACGACAGACCTGATACCCTAATAAAGCTGACAGCCTATATTGGTATATTGGACTACAAAATAGTATGCCTGAACACTGGCAACACTGATAGCCTGTATTGGTATAGATGTAGATATCGTATCAAGGTGGTTTGTTCTACAAAGATGCATTAATTGTTCATTCTAAAGCGAATCTTTCTACGTGAACAACGTGAACCCTCCCATATTTTGCTGTTCTTGGTTGCTGCTGCTGCCTTGCCAAATAACTCACACACAGGACACAACTTATACAATGAATCGTGGGCTATATATATATATATGTATATGTATGTTGAAACAGGCATGTTCGTCTTGTCAACATGGGCACAGCATCTGGAAAAGGGCCACTAACATAAGGCAGTCACAGCCCGAAAAATCGACAGAGCAAGACACACACGACCGTCAACTTCTTCCTCCATGCTGGCACAGAACTGGTGCCAAAGTGCTCCGGTACAACATATACATGTATATATAGCCGCCGCATCTTTTCTACCCCGACATGTCTGCTCGAGGCCAGCTCTGATCTCTACGAAATTACGCAGTGAAGCAAAAAATAGTACCTAAATATCCTCAGCACAACAAATAAACAGCTTGGAATGCATAAACACTTTATTAAAGCAATGCCTTTCCCACCCTCATTCTCTATGTTTGGCGCATCTGATTAGTTGGCTTCTTGCCAAGCAATACTACCAATACAAGTTTATATCATGATATCGGTTTGTGTTTTTATCCTGCCATATCTGTCCTGCCTCATTGACGACTTGCTGAAAGTAATAAGTTGTCCCATGTCCTGGAATTTTGGACATTCCCCGTGCGACCATCTTTCCAACTTCACCGCTGTGTACCAGTGTAACTAAATGGGCAGCATATGAAAAGAAATTCAGAAGGCGGCCCAAATTCCAACTTTCCATTAGCAACATTGAGAGGGCACGCGCCGTTTTATTAACATGCGCATTTATGGCACTTGGTCCTAACATCTTTGCTGCATTATAGCAGTGTTTTGATTAGGATTAAAGTACTTGTTGAAATTCTGGCGTTCTTTCGAGATACCATTTTTAATATTGCAGCCAACTGAGTTACGCTAGTCCATTGCGGTGGAGTTCAAGAGATGGTCGCAGGGGCGATGTTCAAAATTCTTGGCTATGTTCAGCCCAATTTCTTTCCTGACTTTTCGAACTCTAGCTGTGTCTAGCCCTGCGATCCGTTTTCTGGATTCTGTATCATGCTAGTGAACTGTGCATATGCCCCCTGCCTCGCGTCTCGGCGAGGGTCCTATATGCGTTCCATAATGAGCAAATAGGCTTTAGTAGGCTTTACTGTAAAACAGTCCTGTAATACAGAGAAGCATACAGAGTGCATTGCGGTGAAGGTAGGCGAGAATTTGCGCAAGTACTAAGCGTTAACAGCGTGTATATTTAGTACGTTCGGGCTGCGCCTCCAGGACACCAAAAGGGCAACGGTGACGCCACAGCTGGAACCTGGGTTGGTCTGTGGGTTCAGGGCTCGCCGAAATGCCAACCTACGGTTCCACCTTTGATCTTTCCGCTGGCCCTTCCGTGCTTGGTATAAAGATCCTTCGCCGCCCACTTTATTTTAATAGATGCTCTCCTGAGGTCTCCGTTTGCCGGTATTTATATTTCTCTCACGCCAACTTCACTGTAATACATTTATGTACTGAGGTGAAACTTACTAAAGCGCATTGGTCATTACGGGACTCGTATATAAGGCCCTTGCGGACTATGTATCACCGCTTTGTTTCCAAGGGGATGCCATTAGAGATCATAATCATGGGTGACACATCGCTTCCTTGGCTTTGTTGACGGGCACGACGAATCGTTTTTTTTTTTTTTGCGTCTAGAACGTTATGCGCAGCAAACGCCCACTCCGTTGGCGACGCGGAAGCACTCGTGCAAGGAAAACGGTGTAGTAGAGATGTTCCGAGATACGCGGAGGGCAACAAATTTTCATGAACCCTAGCTTAGCGTTACATTGCTGCGCTGGCCACTGTCGTTGGTGCAAGTAAGCACCTAGCACACTATGCAAAGCAGCCGGTCACCTTCTGATTGCAAAGTCAGTGAAAGAGGTAAAGAATGTTTGTATTATAAATTTGAGCCACAAATGGGCTCTGCCTATGTCCCACGACTGTTTTTAATGAAAAAATAACTTCCTTCTTGATATGTACACCTGTTCATCCCATTACAACAACAGGTTTTCGACTATAGGCATCTCTATATGCCTCAATCCCTACTGTCATTTTAGTGCTCCCACTAGAAATATAATTTCAACAGAAAATTATCTGACACCTTTTGACTTGGAGTTTAGTACTGTGCCTGGGGTATAGCTTCGACAAAATGCACAAAAAAATAATTTTAAAATTTTATCAGCCCTAATGGTGTCCCATACATTTGTGTACTGTGCTCTCAAAAGTTTGTTATTGTTCTTCTCCACTCGAAAGCACTTGTGCTGATAGTACTGTTTGTCAGTTGGAGGATGTCTCATCACCTGCTTTGAAGCCTCTCTTACAATATTCTGATACACTAGTTAAGTTCTACTCTGTTAATGAGATAAAAATGAAAGTGTAGGCTTTGGATGGTAACATTTTCCATTTAGCAATGAAGTATAAATGATGTCCAGAACATGCCTCTTGGGTAATGCATCAGTGAATTATTGAGGCAGCACTTCTTACAATTCACAGATTAAGTCATGGAATGCTTTGCATGCAATGCAAGGTCAAAAATTGTGGCTAGAAATCAGTGCACACTTTAGCAGTATGCTGAGCTGGGCTAGTTAGTGCATGCTGAAGGGAATTGAACAGTGCAATAGACGAGACATATTTGCATATGACAGCACTGTGCCTATTGTTTACACTATATGTCCAGTCTTTTGTGCTGTTTCATTTACTTCAATGTGTAGACCTTCACTACAATAATAATGCTATCTCATTAAATTTGGGCCGTTAGTAACATTGTGAACAAATGCACTATGCATTTCTTGTTATTAATGTGTGTGTATGCATGTACTTGCATGCATGCGTGTGTACTTTGTGGTTGTTACAAGTCTCTTTGATTACTGTTAAAATTGGGAGATTACAGACAAACTAATTTTTGCTAACCAACCTTTATAGGAGTGGCAGACATCAGAAGTTGTGCTACCTAACTAAATTAAGTCATTAATAACTAAATTTAAGCAGTTATGTTAGGAGGCATGTTAACATGAAAGTGTAGATTTGAATATGTTCGGTAGTTGAGGAATAACCATTGCTGGAACTTCTGTGCCTTATTAAACACACTACTTTCTTGAAATAAGCTCAAAATTTGAAACAAAATACATTGCTCTTCCAATGAGCAGTTTTCATTACACCATTTTCTGTCAGCACATAAACATATTAACTGGAAGACTTTGCAAAACTTTGATAATTATTTAACCTATTGGCAATTATTCCACAAATTCTGACGTCCACTGCTGCTATGTAGCTTGGCCTGCAAAAATTATAATTTGACTCAAATCTCCTATTTCTCATAACGTGAAACAGACATAGCAGAAGCACACAAGATGAGTGTGTGTGTCAACGTGTGCATATTATAGAAAACTTAACACTACGTATACAGGGTGTTCTTTTTTAGCTGCACCAATTTTTTTTTAATTTCATGTGGTAGATAGCACAATTCTAACCCTTGATCTAAACTACTTGATAAAGTGGGCATCACCCGCCGTGGTTGCTCAGTGGCTATGGTGTTGGGCTGCTGAGCACGAGGTCGCGGGATCGAATCCCGGCCACGGCGGCCGCATTTCGATGGGGGCGAAATGCGAAAACACCCGTGTGCTTAGATTTAGGTGCACGTTAAAGAACCCCAGGTGGTCAAAATTTCCGGAGTCCTCCACTACGGCGTGCCTCATAATCAGAAAGTGGTTTTGGCACGTAAAACCCCAAATATTATTATTAAAGTGGGCATTACTTCTACAAGAAATAAGAATGCCTGACTGAATAATTAACTTTATTCTAATTAACTTCTTGTTTGTTACTTTATGGCGCCCATTTCAATTGACAAATTGTAGCTGGTGAGATTGCAATGCGTATCCACTTGGAACACATTATCAGGACTAGCCCAGTTTCGAGATATGAATTTTCAAATGTCCAATGAAATGCATTGATGTTCCAGTTACCTTCGTGCGTCAATGCATAGAACAGTTTTTATAAGTAAGTGGAACAAAAGTGAATTTTTACGGCAAGTTTGATGCCACATATCTCGAAACTGGTGCCATCCTCAGAATTTGTTCCCAAGCAGATATGCCTTTCAAACTCACTGGTTACATTTTGTAGATTTGGAATGCCCACAAAGAGAGGGTGGTGCAAACGTAGACATGGCCAGCAAGGGTCAAAGTGCAGTGTCTGTTCTTATCAGCTTAATATCTGATATGGGTTCTATTTGGACCCAAGCTATTAAACTTATTTTTGCAAGTTGCCGGAGTGCTTGAAGCCTGCTTCACCAATACTTTTGTGCAATATTTTTGTGTGTACCTTAATGTGGCAAATATGCTGCAGTGAGGGTTGTCAACACATGTGTGAATGTACCACTGTTTGAGCATAGGAAAAATAGAAGTAAGAATATTGGGCCTCTCAAATTAGCAAATTAGTTAAAAGACCAGGAGAATAATTTAAAGATACATTTAGAGACGTGTATCTGCCTTAAATACTGCATCTTTAAAATCAACATCGTCATCATCAACCTGTTTTATGTCCACTGCAGGACGAAGGCCTCTCCCTGTGATCTCCAATTACCCCTGTCCTGCGCCAACCGATTTCAACTAGCGCCCGCAAATTTCCTAATTTCATCGCTTCACCTAGTCTTTTGTTGTCCTCGATTGCGTTTTTCTTCTCTTGGTACCCATTTTGTAACCCTAATGGTCCACCGGTTATCTAACCTATGCATTGCATGGCCTGCCCAGCTCCACTTCTTTCTCTTAATGTCGATTAGAATATCAGCCGTTTGCTCTCTGATCCAAACTGCTCTCTTTCTTTCTCCCCTTTAACGTTACGCCTAACATTCTTCGTTCTATCACTCTTTGCATGGTCCTTAACTTTTTTCCCAATCAAGCTTCTTTGTCAGTGTCCAAGTTTCTGCCCCACATGTCAGCACCGGTAAAATGCGCTGATTGTACACCTTTCTTTTCAATGACAATGGTAAGCTCCCAGTCAGGAGCTCACGATGTCTGCCGTATGTGATCCAACCCATTTTTATTCTTCTGTGAATTTCCTTTTCATGGTCAGGGTTCCCTGTGATTAATTGACCTAGGTAAACGTACTCCTTCACAGACTGTAGAGGACAAATGGCGATCCTGAACTCTTGTTCCTTTGCCCGGCTATTTATCATTATCTTTGTCTTCTGCACATTAATCTTCAACCCCACTCTTACACTCTCTGTTAAGGTCCTCAATCATTTGTTGTAACTCGTCTGCATTGTTGCTGAATAGAGCAATGTCATCGGCAAACCGAAGGTAGCTGAGATATTCGTCATCGTTCTTTACTCCTAAGCCTTCCCAGTTTAATAGCTTGAATACTTCTTCTAAGCATGCAGTGAATAGCATTGGAGAGATTGTGTCTCCCTGTCTGACCCCGTTCTTTATAGGTATCTTCCTACATGTGTAGAATTAAGGTAGCTCTGGAATCTCTGAATTTTCCCAGGTACATAAGCGGTCTGTACTCCTTGATTGCGTAGTGTATCTATGACTGCTGGTATCTCTAGTGAATCAAATGCCTTTTCGTAATCTATGAAAGCCATATAGAGAGGCTTACTGTACTCTGTGGATTTCTCGATTACCTGATTAATGACACGGATGTGATCCATTGTAGAGTATTCCTTCCTGAAGCCAGCCTGTTACCTTAGTTGAATGAAGTCCAGTGTTTCCCTTATTCTATTGGAGATAATTTTGGTGAATATTTTATATAATACTGGGAGTAAGCTAATGGGCCTATAATTTTTCAGGGTTTTAATGTCTCCCTTTCAGTGGATTAGTATAATGCTTGCATTCTTCCAGTTTTCTGGGACCCTTGCGATCGATAGACACTTCGTATAAAGAGCCGCCAGTTTTTCAAGCATTACGTCTCCTCCATGTTTGATTAAATAGACTGTTATTCCATCTTCTCCTGCCACTCTTCCTCGTTTCATGTCTTGCAAGGCCCTTCTGACCTCATCACTAGTTATAGGAGGAGTTCCTGTATCCTGTTCATTACTGTTTCTAATTGAGGTATCCTGACTCCTCTGGGTATTGTACAGGTCAGTATAAAATTCTTCCGCTGCTTTTACTATATCTTCGAGATTTTTGATGATATTTGATGATACCCTGCTTATCTTTTAATAGTTATATAACTAATATTAATATTATACTATATATAATATTAATGGTTATATTTTAAAACAAAATATAGCATAACCTTGGAAATTGCGATGCATAAAACCACACTTAACAGATTATTCAAATGTATGGTGATATTCATTTCTTGCATTCTTTGCCACTTGCTTAGCAACTGCACAATTCCTTTTTTGATAAATCTTGGAGAAGTTTACTGAAAGAAACATATAAATCCACTTAAATGTCCTCAGATGTTGAGAAATTTTTCATGTTGACGAAGTGGTCTAAGGGTACCGTATGTGAGGAGGGAGGGACTGTCAAGCAACACATCCCACTCAAGCACAAGCTATCTTCCCTCAGATATTGTGGGATCTGGCATTGTCATGATGAAAAGCAATGCTTCTTTTAATTTAAGAACTCTGCCCTTCTCTCCTAGATTGTTGTGCATAACTAATTGAATAAGCAACAGTAGTTTGCATAAATTGACTATTACATTGTTTTCAGTAAAGGATTTCTTGGGGAAAGGTTTGTGGTCATTGTTTTTACACAGCTGGCCACTTATGGGAGGCAGTGATAAAGGTTGCAGTCACTGAACTTTTGTAGAACTGAAATGTGTTGTTGGTTAATATATGCAGCTTTTTAGAAATGGTCATGAGTTCAGACATTTATAGATTGAATAGACTATCCACATACTAAGCACTTGGATGGTAGTTCTCATTACTTTTCTTAATTTTGTTAGAACTACCAGAGGTTATCTTGCCACTTCTGTGTTTGTGGTCTTCAAAAGTAAAGCGAAATGAGTGAAAAAAATTTAATGGAGCAGGCAAGCAAAACCTTTCAGTTGGAATGTTATCCCAAATGTCAGAAAAATATTTTGAATGAATCTCTGTGAGTGAACATCTGAATTGCTTCATGCTTATGCAATCCGTAAGGAGTCATTTTCTTAGAGTGTAAAAGAATTAAGATGAGTTGGAGCACACTTTTGCAGAAGCAGTGTCCCCTTGTTTTTAGTGGTGTGTGGATGTTTCAGATCACAAATATTGAATTGAATAGTATTTGCTGTTTGATTTGTATTTGATTTATGAATTGATTATTAAAAATTATGGAATAATAATTTATTTTGATTATGTAAAGAATAACATTTATTGTGGCCTCAAAGAAGAGAAGGGGTAGGAACTGAGGACTATTCTGAATAAGTCTGCTGAAGGGAAGCTGTGGTTGCTATACATGAGCGCTAGTTCTTGAGCAAACACAGGGGTCAGAGGTGTTTGATTTTGGCAAAACAATTTATTATTTGGCCACTTGCATGATGTATCAATCATTTTAAAACAATGTGCAGTGCTTTAGTATTACACTTTTCTCCTTGAACAAACTCAACATTTTCCATGGCTCCAGATGTGCTATTCCAAATTTCTTTTTTTCATTACTGTCATTGCCATGGCATACCACGATAACTAAAAGTAGTTGTTTCTCATTTATGCGCTCCTCAGTTGACTGGACATCTATTTTGCAAACAGCATAATATGCATTTATATGTGCCTGTAAACAAGCCAAGTAAATAATGCCAACACACTTCATTTTTTACAACTAGCACTCTACACTTACTTTATATTTCAGCAACTTTAGAAATTCTAAATTTGATTCAGTATTTGGAGGTTGCTTTCCTCAAACATATGTAGATGCAGTAAGAAAATTTCATTATTTGAGCACCCCTACTTCTTTTCTGAAATGACACTATTAAATTATTTTAATCTCCATTGAGGGAGGGAGATAAAAAAAATAGGAGGGGCTGTTACATCACTTTTTGTGAAGTCAGACAATGCCATTTGGTCATGCAGCCCAAGCAACTTCTCCATCTTTGTAGGTGCTGTCAGAACACCCATGTATGTTTTCTGTTTCTATGCTACTGTGCACCAGCTTTGCGAGTCTGAGTGCATCACCTCTGTGGCCACAAAGCTCAGTATGAGCAACTGTGATGTATTTTAAGGTTACCTTATGAAGAAATGGAAACTACCCAGTTTTTCTGCACTTTGCATGCATAGTACTACGATACTGTGTAACTTGACAACAGATAGCTTCTTTTGTGTGCACAAAGAACTTGGAAGTGTGATAATTCCCACAATAATTTCATTATTTTTAGTATGCAATATTTTACCCAACTTTGTCATTGGCCATTGGTGTTTGCAGGTGTGCTACACATTTTAAATGTGGTACTATTAAAAAATAGGCTGAAACCTATTTATGGATGGTGCTGCATGTTAATTAAAAATTTTACCTGGTAAGAGCGAGTGCAGAACTTAAATCTGTTTATTGAAAAAATGTTTGAGTTCAACACAAGGTTTAGTAGATTTACATGGTAACAACTTGTGAATGGGGTGGGGACGTGGCCATAGCAATTGTTCTGTCTCTAAAGTGCTACCTAGACAAGAATAGATACATGGTAATTGAACAAGGATTCTCGCTGAAGCCATCGTTTTGACAAAGGGACTTGTCTTCATAAGGCCAGCAACTGCTACAGATGAACAGGTCACTTTTGTGAGTATATATATAATGAAAGTTTACAAGAAGTTCCAGGCATGAAATAAGATGGAAATTATTTGCGTTATGTTGGCTTATTTTGAGGAGATAACCTTATTTGGTATTTACAAAATGTCATTGTTAACACAAACTTAGCATTTGTAGCCATTTTCATGGCTACTATACTGAACTGTACCCCCTTCAGTCATGAATGATGGTATTCTGCCAGGACATTTTTCGAGCTTGCAGGTATGAATGTTTCAGGTGTCCAGAGTTCGAAAAAAAAAATTCCCCTCTCTAGGAATATTATTTTGCAAAGTCAATCGCGTCCTCATATGGAGACATCGTGACTCAATACTTTCTATCGCAAGTTCACTATGCCACTTTAAAGGAAGAAGGGGCATTATCTATTCAGGGTTGTGCGAGTGGTGCATCGACTGGTTGACAGGTTGTGATATTTGAAGAAGTGATCCTGAGCTGCGATGCACAGAAAAACATCGCATTTCCGGCAGTGGCCCCGGTTTCTACCACACACTTCTCATACTTGCTTTGCTAAGGAAACGGCAACTGGACTTGCTGGGGCCAGTGGTCCTTTGCATCCTACCTCACACAATCGCATCATGTTTAGAGCAAGGATGGTGACTCAAAATGAGCTATTCAGGTTGGACATTAAAAGAAAATGCTAAATTGCAGCACAGACAAAATTCTCAAATACAAAAACAGAAAACAGTCTGTACTGCTTCTGCAGGTCAACTTCGCCCAAACAAAATTCTGTTGTTCTGGGACCAAACTAGGAATCTCTCGTATCTGGACAACCATTCGAGGAAGCGACATAATTGCCAGACTGACGTTGTTCGTTTCATGGTCCGGAAATGTGAGCATTTACCACCTTCATGACGAAACAGTGCGTACGACGATTTGTGCATTTAAAAAATGCCACCACTTAAAACTAAAAGGAACACTGAAAAACACAGTTTAATTCTTCGACGGTGAACTAGATTGCCCAAGAAGTCCAAAAAGTGTCGGTGGTTTTAAGTTTTCGCACAGTGGCTATGGTTCGCCGGCGTGGTAAAAAAGATTGAGTGAGTCACAGTGTCTCCGAATGGAGACTCGGATGAAAACAGGATCAAAACTATTCAGTAATAGAACTATGAGTATTGTGCAACTGTTTTTCTTTAAAAGTAGCTCTTTCTTCACATAAAACAGGGTTTTTAACCGTTCTGAATGTTTGAGGCTGCTGCAAAAGAGAAATTTGAGCAGCGACAAACCAGAGCTTCCGTAAAACATGGAGTCGTCCGTCTTCAAACATCTTTTTCTCTAGTAGTGTTTCGTCGCTTCATCAGATGGCGTTCATTGCATTTATGTATGCTTCCCATATTATCCCCACCAGTGTGCAGTGTCACTCCTTCGCTTTTTGATGAAAAACTCAACATAGAAAGTCGTATCTTCATATGGAGACACCGTGACTGAAAGGGGTACCGTACCCATAACAGCCATGTAACCATGATTGGATGTAGTAGCGAACAGGAAATGGACGTTCAATGTGTAACTATTGATCAGGTTTGAAGGGCTTCGCAAGATAAGTCCAAGGAAAATGTGGCAGGAGAAGATGAAATAACAATTGATTTGATAAAACATGGAGGAGATATTGCACTGGAATCTTGCAGTCCTTTATTCACAATGCCTAACAACGCTAAGCATACCAGACTTTAAAGAATGCGAGCATAATTACAAGAATGGAGGTGTTTAAGAATTGGAAGAACTACAGACCCATTTCTTTAGTCTCAGTATTGTACAAGATATTCACTATCAAATAGAATAAGGGATACACTTGACCACAATATTCCATGATGGATCTCATCCAATAAGACATTTGAGACCGTAGCCAACCTCTCTGTATGACCTTTGAAAAGTACATATTTGGTTCAAGAGACAATAGTGGTCATGGAGGCATTGCAAAGAAGTAGAAGCATACATGTATGCCTTATTGCAGTAGCGTAAAGTCACGCTTTCTCAGTGCATAGTTTTAGGCAAGCACCCTGAACAAAGTTTATGGAAAACTTTTGAAGACATTATTGCCATCCATAAATATTCTGAAAATTGTGTCGGCATGCCTCCACTATCACTACACAGCTGTAAAATCATGCATCTATTCAGCCTGTGATTTCGTTCTCTTAACAATCATATTGTACGTCATCATCTGTTTTTTTCTGCACCCAATTGTACATCCAGTATATATTGATATCAACATGCAATAAATATTGGTTCTAGTCAGCACAGTGTTGGATCTCCTCTCATTGTCCTGTTTTTAGCACCGTTCCCTTCAAGAGCTTTATTAATATTTTACCTTCAGGTACCACATACAAATAATAGGAAACATGGAACAGCAATGCAAAACTTTTTACATCAGTGATTTCTTTGAGCAGTGTTAAGGTTGACAATTTTGCCTCCTTCAGGAACTCCGTTGAATAAACTTCCTCTAAGCATCTGCCATCCTGGTGTCCTTTCACTACAAGATTTCGAAGGTTATGGTCAGATACAGACAAAGGAAACTCTGTTTGGGTCTTGGGTGCAGTAGTAAATTTCTTAGCATGACTGTGAAAAATTTACGAGGTGCCCAGCATAACCAATATAATCCTGACAAAAGTGTATGGGAGGCTATGCTTGTAGTATATGATGTCTAACAATGCTGCAAGGCAGTGCAAATGCCATAGACATGCATGCATCTTTGTGACATGCACTGCTGTGTCTTAACACCTTCAAAACAGTTTCACAAACTTTTTTTTAGCAATACCCGACTCAACGTTGCTAAATTTTCTAAAAGCCATACTTCTACGTACATATACCACTGCTCACAATGCTTTTGTCACCAGTTGCAAAATGATGCATTCAGCTGCAAGTCGTCGTTGCATACCATAACGCCATATGAGACCTTTCATTTGCATTTAAAGCAGATGGTATAGAAATAAAAAACAAGTGCAGAGATCATGTATCTCTTTGCATAGTATGTAAATGTAATGATTCAGGAAAGCTTTGCTTATAGTGTATTGCAACAAAGGCAATGGATTTGCTGCAATTTAGCACCTAATAGACCAATCTCACCATGCCTAGCACGCAGATGCATGCTTTTTTCCTGCCTTGTTACTTGTAGTTCTTAGGAGAATTTGGAACACGGTGGGAAGGCACTGCGTAATAGTTATAGAGTTTGCATATTCACCAACATGAGTTTTGTGGAAGCAGTGGTGGTGGTCAGAGTGCATATTCAGCGACTACACTTCTGGCCAAGTTGAGGGGCTGGAGACGTGAAAGTTCATTATCTCAATGTGAATGGCATGTGTTTCAAAGCTTGCATCTGTTAACATGCACCAGCTATGTGAAGCAGATTCTTTTCTGTTTGCGGCAGAAAATACTCAAGGAAGTATATAAAGGAAGAAAAAAAAAGTTGCTCTCCAATGACGTTTTGCATTAATATCCAAGCTTGACGATCCCAAATTACGACACCTTGCATATAAATGGTGGTGGTCATGTGTTTACATTTCAGCAGTGACTCGACCAAGGATATAATCTGCATGCATGTTTAAATATAAGGACATGCATTGAAATTTACTTAATGATGTTTATTTGCTTGAAGAAAATGCTTTTGCAATGGTTAATATCACATACACTATGAGGAACTTGGAAGCAGTAAGCTTTGAATGGAATAAGGAAAGCAGAAACTTCAAACGAGATGGATAGAGAGACAGACACAGGACTCTCTTTCTGTCCCGTTTGAAGTTTGCACTTTCCGCTATTAGACTGATAATGAACCAACTAGCCCAGCAAAGGATTTTCTTAAATGGTAAGCTTTATGGCTTATTTGACTTGCTGTTTTCAAGCACTCTAATAGTTGTACGAAGCAACAAAGTTGGGTTGCACGATTTTTGTTACAAGGTGCTTGTTGGCACGTTTTCTTGATTCATTAAAGGACCTTAAAGATGAGCAATAATGCTTAAAAGTGACCAGTTGAATGCAAGGTTGTGAAGCGTTGGTTATGCTTTCTATTGCATTTTTCTTTTCCTGCAGAAAGTATAGAAATGCTTGGGTGAACTGTTTTTTTTCTTGAATATATGAGCGTGAGGTTAATTCTTTGTTGAGCCCGAGTGGTTACAATTTGCTTATGTCACAAGACGCATTCACTAATACGCAACTGTAGCCCTGCAGTTAAAGTGCTGTCTATCAACAATGCCAGGAGTTCAAGAAAGCAATGTTATCTAACCATCTAAATGAATGGGTAGATTTTTGATGGTCAGGGATGTGGCTAGGACTATTGTATAGCAGATGAGCGCAGGTATACAGACCGAGCAATGCATGTTTGTTCTTGTTTACAATGGCCAAGCCTGGCCGTGTGAGCAGCACTTCATACTGAATGCTCATTTGTCCGTTATATTTATCTGGTATTGCTGCATGTCTTCAAAGCCTCTCTTACTTCTAAGACTTCACTGCACATGACTGATCCTTTCATTTGTTCACATCTTTGTGCCTTTCACAGCATCGTCGTGTCCATTGTGGTGAAAATGCACGATTGCCACGTTCCATTTGCCTAAGTTTTACAAGCTGCACTAGCAGCCACAGCAGTTTTTCACGAAATCAAACCAACAAAAAAATTTTACTTGCTTTTCTGTCAGGCTAACTTGCTATAGTCCTTAAACATGTGTTCCTGTGGCAAGCTGTTGTCTTTTTGAAAGAAATAAAGACTTAGAGAATTTTGTTCCTTTGCATTTCATTGCAGCATACAGGGACGCAACAGTTTATTCCTTTACTATAATGTCACAATGCTTCAACGAAAAAAACTGTTGCCTATGATCAAAAAGACTCGGTGGATTACACATTTTATATGCTCTCTGTTCGCAACTCAGCTGTAGTGCAATTACCAGCATGCACCACAGCTGTGGTGGTGTAGAAAAAAATGAGACCAGTCTACTTTGCCTTTCATAATTTCAGGAAGGGCATTCCATCTGTCTCACCCCATTTTTTTTTATTAATAAATTATGTCGAGTAGGTTTTGCAAATGAACCATCTTTTTCCAGGGGTACATTATGTGACTGCTTGTATTATAGGATTATTTTTCTTCAAGCTTTAACAGGGACCAAGTTGCAAAGGTAGCATATATTATATATAATATTGCCAGCCCCAGTGATAGCAGTTCAGTAGCATCCGCACTTAGATGAAAGGTAAAACTAGTAAATTAAATAACTGGTTGGAAAATACAGCACCTGATAAAATATCTGGCTAAATGCGAGGTGTGCACCTGTGCTTTTGTCCACACATCCAAATCACATAAGGTACACTATTGGACATGCTTCACTGTGGAGCTGCTAACCAACAAGACACGAGTGTGATTGACCATGTATGAACAAAGTAGGGTAGTTCTGATCCAATTCTCATATGTAAAGGCAAATCAAGTAACAAGGAAGTTCCTTATATAGTTAAATATCGTGAACATGGTTCAGAACAGTAGATGTGTGGTAGGACTAATGAGGGCTAACCAACAGCAAACCAAACAAAACATAAAGTACAAAACTGGAATGTAGAGTGCAAGTTGCACAGATGTACACTATGAACTGCAACAACTGCTGCAAGGTATAGGTTGTGCAAAAGAAAAGGAGATACCTGAGGCTTGTGCTCAAGTTGAAGGGGTCAGGAATGCCGATCCACCAGCTACACGATCATCCAGCTTGGCAACAACCAGCAGAGCCAGCAAGTGAAAGGGCAAAAGTATGCAGAAGCATGCTTTTCTCTAAATCAGATTACTGTTTAATTGATGTCAAAAGCATGACTTTAATTGTGCACAGCAGTAGTGATCAGGCTAGGCTAGCGTGCAGTTGGCACGCATGTTTCAAACATGCCAGAGTGCATCGCAAACCAAATTTCGCCATGCAGTCTGGCATGTTGCCATGCATGAGCAACACACCTGAGAACTTTCTTCGACATTTCACTTGTTTAGCTTCTTCCTCAATTTCTTAAAACATTGATGACTACTGTGGCACATATTTCAACACAGTGGCATAGCCAAAATTTTTTTTATAGGGAGAGCAGGTGGACGGGCTGCACCAACATGACTGCGGACGGAAAGGGGGCTGGGCAGATCCCATATAGATAGAAATTTTGTATGTGTGTGTGTGTGTGTGCACGGGGGGGGGGGGGGGGAGTGAGGGCTTGTGCCCAGTTTGTTACCCACTGGCTTCGCCACTGCTTCCAGATAGTCCATGAAGACTTTGTCCCAAAATGTGGACATATCAGATAAATTGCACAAACCTGGATTCTGTATTTCTTTAGCCAAGGGGAACAAATGCCTTTTCTTATGGGATTGTACAAAAATACTGAAGCGGCCTGTATGAACTTGAGGCAGCCTTCTTTTTACTATATGAAAAAACAGACTACAAAGCCAGAGAAAGCACAGGGGAAATTGTGTTTCATTGAAATGTAGAAATAAAGGAAATGAAAGTGGATGAAAAGGTGGGAGCTGAACCACATTATACGTACTGTGCTATACCAGTTAAGCTGTCATGAGGGCCCTCCCTTGTTCACTTTCTTAGTTAGTTAGTTAAATGGGGGTTTAATGGCGCAAAAGCGGCTGAGGCTATGCTGCGCCAAACACGAGGTGTTTAAAAATTACGTTTATGAAGGAAAAGGCTTTGTTAATCTATATTTTATGTAAAAACCCAGTGTCGTCTAGAAATTTACGGACGTCACATAATGGGACTAGCGGATCATCACCTAAAATTAGAGCGGGGTGTAAAGGTATGTGTAATTGATATAATTTGTGCAAAAGTGTTCGTCTGTGTGTTTCAGTCTGCATACATGTGAGTAATATGTGCATAACTGTTAGTGGCTGTTGACATTTCTCGCATGTTGGTGTGTCTTCTTTCGTAAGTAAGTAATTGTGTGTGAGGTGTGTGTGCCCAATGCGTAGCCGGCATAAAACTACTTCGATGAACCGCTCTTGATGATAACACGACTTCCACTCGCCAACTATGGGTTTCGTGAGATGTAGTTTGTTGTCGGCACAACGGTCCCATTCGCGTTGCCATTTTACCGTGAAGGCTTTTCTAATTGCACGGATGCTATCATTATATGGTAGTTTCGTGTTTGTAATATTTTTGTATGCTGCCATCAATGCACAGCTATCAGCTGCTTCGTTACCTGGTATCCCGACATGGCTTGGGACCCAACAGAAACGAATTGACCTCCCGTATTCGTTAAGCACCAACATGTTTAAAATGTCTCCTATCAGGGGTTCACACTCAGATTTCAACTGTAGAGCTTTCAGTGAGCTTAAAGAGTCAGTGTATATGACTGCATGTTCGTGTTTATCAGTTATAATCTTTTTAACAACAACCCAGATAGCGTAAACTTCAGCCGTGAAAACAGAAGCGTGTTGTGGTAATCGAATACTTGTTTCCCACTTTTCCGCTACGGCCCCCACACCCACGTGGTCTTTTGTTTTAGAGCCATCAGTGTAATATTGCATGTTATTTTGATATTTGTCCTGAAGTGCACGGAATTCTTGTATAATGTGTTCGTGTGGGATGTCTCTTTTCTTTAGATGTGTTAACGTCCAATCACATAAGTGTGTGAAATCGTACCACGGAGCCAGCCGTTGTGGTTTCTTGGCAACCTGGAGGACTTCGTGGGGAATGTCATAATCCCGACAGTATTGCTCATACCGCAGGACAAGTGGCCTAATCGAGTTCGGTTTATTTGTGTAGTGTAAGCGTGTGTTGCATTGTGTGAGGATGTTGTAGCATATGTGTTGGGGTGATGACTGAATTTTGAGTACGTAGGAAAATGTGAGGAATGCTCTGCGCTGCTGTAAGGAGGGTTCATTACACTCGACGTATAAACTTGGAATAGGTGAAGTTCAGTAGGCACCACTTGCCAGTCGCAGTCCGATGTTATGTACCGGATCAAGTCGTTGGATGTAGGACTGTCTGGCTGAACCGTAAACCACGCAGCCGTAGTCTAAAAGGCTACGCACAAGAGACCGGTAAACACGTAAAAGGCAGGTTCGGTCGGAACCCCAGTGCTTATGGGACAAAATTTTAAGAATATTTAGAGCTTTATTTGCTTTGATCTTTAGTGCTTTTATGTGAGTTAGGAAGTTCAGTTTAGTGTCAAAGGTTACTCCTAAAAACTTATGATCTTGTTTCACCGGCAGTATGGTGTCGTTCAATTTTAGAACTGGATCGCTGTGTAGCCCTCGTTTCTGAGAGAACAAAACAGTAACTGTTTTCTGTGTGGAGAAACGGAAACCATTTTTGTTAGCCCATTGTGTAAGCTTATTTATTGTCATTTGAAGTTGCCTTTCACAGGTTGGCAAATTTGAGGCGCGGCAAGCCACTTGGAGATCGTCTACGTAAACAGAGTGCATAAGAGACGGCGGTATAATCTTATTAACTGAGTTCATTTTTACTATAAACAGTGTCGTGCTGAGAACACAGCCTTGTGGAACGCCATTTTCCTGCGTAAACGTATGAGAATGTACTGTACCCAGACGTACCTGAAATGTTCTATTAGATATAAAATCAGCTAGGCAATTTAGCATTTTACCACGGATGCCGAGGTCAGCCAGGTCTCTTAAAATTCCGTATCTCCATGTGGTATCATAGGCTTTTTCCAAATCGAAGAAAACTGCAAGACAGTGTTGTTTGTGTAAAAACGCATATCGAATTTCATGTTCTAGACGGACAAGATGGTCAGTAGTTGAACAGCCCTTTTGATATCCACACTGGTGGGGGTCTATGAGGTTTCTTGATTCTAAGATAAATGAGAGTCTAATATTGATAATGGTTTCATATGATTTTGCCAGACAGCTTGTGAGGGAAATGGGTCTGTAGTTGCTTGCGGATGTTGGGGATTTACCGGCTTTTAGAAATGGTACTACTATTGCTTTTTTCCATTCTTCGGGCATTATACCAGATTCCCAGATTATGTTGAAAAACTTAAGGAGAGCTTCTACAGATGCCTGGGATAGATGAGCCAGCATGGCGTAGTGGATACGGTCGTGTCCTGGCGCTGTGTTTTTACCTGCAGAAAGGACTCTGTTTATTTCTTGTTGTGTGAGGGGGGAATTGTACGGTTCATTTAACGCGCCAGTAGTGGGTAGCTTCTGTTTTTCAGCAGACTGTTTGTACTGTAAGAATTCCTTCGTATAATTTCCTGAACTGGATACATCACGGAAATGTTCGCCAAGTATATCTGCCTGTTCTTGTATTGTTGTTTGTGTGTCTGGACTTGTAAGTAACGGTATTGTGTAAGATGAGTAATCTCCCCGAAACTTTCCTACCTGTTCCCACATGCGTTTAGACGTAACTGTACTGTTTATGGAAGATACGTATTTCTTCCACGATGATTTTTCTGCCTGCCTTCTGATAAATCGTGCCTTGGCTTTGGCCTGTTTAAAGCATAAAAGGTTGGTATAGGTGGGGTGTCTTCGTAACATACCCCAGGCCCTATTTTGAAGCTTTTTGGTTTCTGTGCACTCGGGGGTCCACCAGGGGAAACTTTTTTTGCGCACAAGACTGGATGTTTGAGGTATTGCCTTTTCTGCCGCTGAAACTAAAACTGTAGTGAACTTCTCATTAATTTCATTTACATTGAGTTCATTTAAACAGACATCTTCAAGTTTTGCATGTTTCATAAAAAGCGGCCAGTCGGCAAGATGTATTTTCCAGCGACGTGGCTTAGAGTTTATTGTAGGTAATGTGGATGAGAGCTTGATAAATGCCGGCAAATGATCACTTCCATATGAAGTGTCGGGGACTTCCCATTTAAAATCGCTAAATACAGACGGTGAGCAGAAGGCTAAATCTAGACAGCTGAATTTGCGTGAGCTTGGTGAGAAATATGTTGGTGAACCCGAGTTTAACAGACATATGCTGTTAGACAAAATAAAATCTTCGATTACTTGCCCTCTTTGGTCTGTTCTATCGCTACCCCAGAGGCTACAATGGGCATTAAAATCTCCTACCAGAATAAAAGGCTCCGGCAACTGGTGTATTAGATTTTCCAGTTGTCTAATAGTAAAATGAGTATGGGGTGGGATGTAAAGTGAACAGATGGTGATGGTTTTATGCGATAGAACGGTGACGGCAACAGCCTCGAGAGAAGTATTCAGTTGAACATTTCGTGTAGGGGTGCCGCCCTGAACGACTATGGCAACTCCTCCTGACAAACGGCTAGAGTGTTCGCGGTCTTTTCGGACAACGGTGAAACCTTTGAGAATGTTAGTATGTTTCGGACCAAGATTCGTTTCTTGGAGACACACTGCAACTGGCCAAAAAGTGTTGATAATGTCTTTGATGTCACCTATATTGTGTATAAGACCTCTGCAATTCCAGTGAACAATGAAAGCCATGTTTCTAAAATGAAAAATGTAGTGGTGTTTGCGAACTTAAAAAACTAAAGGTGACATGCGATACGGGACAGTACACGTTTAATGGGCGGTAACCGTTCAGGTTGCCTGTCCCTTTTTCTGTAGAGTTATAAGGACCTTGTCCTTCTTAGGGCGCTCAGAAGAGCGCTGTTCTTTTGGCGTCAATGACGCCGGGGTTTTAGTGTCGACCTCCATTGCCTTCTCTGAGGCGCTGGATGATCGAGAGCCAGGCGCCGAGACACGCGCCTCGGGCCTTGGCGTTCTGTTTAGCCTGGGAACCTGCGGGACGACTGTCTGCAGGGCCGTCTTGGATGATGGTGGAGTAGCACTAGCTGCTGCCACCGAGGGGGCGGATGGAGTTGCTACAGGACCACTGACTGCGACCTCTGTAGACTCCTGAGACCGATGTGGCGCTGCCCCCTGTCGCGCCACATTGGCATAGCTTATTTGAGGTAAGAGTGAAAGCCTCTTCCTTGCTTCAAAAAATGAAATCTTTTCTTTTATTGTGAGAGCAATCACTTCCTTCTCCTTCTTCCAACAGGGACATGATCGTGAATACGCTGGATGATCCCCTTTGCAGTTCACACAGCGTGGGGGAGCGTTACAGTTTTCAGATGGGTGATCGTTGGCACTGCATTTCGCGCATGTTTCTTTGCCTCTGCATGATTGTGATGCGTGGCCGAACCTCTGGCACTTAAAACATCGCCTCGGGTTCGGTATATATGGCCTGACATTTATCTTTAGGTATCCTGCGTCGAGAGAAGTGGGAAGAATACTAGTACCAAATGTGAGGATCACATGTTTGGTCGGGAGTTGTTCATTGTTTCTTCGGATTGTAATTCTCTGTACTTTAATGACATTCTGTTCTTGGAACCCTTCGAGAAGTTCCTCGTCACTCAAGCTGAGAAAATCTTCCTCTGAGATAACGCCCCTGCTGGTGTTTAGGGAGCGATGGGGAGAAATTGTGACTTTGATTTCACCAATACTGGCGAGTTCGGACAGCTTTGGCACTTGTTCTTTGTTTCTCAGTTCTATAAGTAGGTCTCCACTGGTCATTTTCGAGGCTTTATAGTCTTTGCCAATTTTTTCTACGAGGCATTTCGCCACCAAGAAAGGAGATAGCTTACGCATGCTTTGTGATCCTTCACTATGCAAGACGTGGTAACGTTGGAAGTTGTCTATGTCGGTTCGGAGGGTGAATTGAAAAGGTGCATCGGTGCGGCCTCTTTTCAGAGGCCGATCTGGAAGTCGCGGAAAAGCTTCTGCCATAATATGGTTTGAAATTCGGCGGCGGTGGTAGCCACCCACCACCGAGCCCAACAAGGGGACGCTACAGGTTGTGAGCAACCTGCACACGCCAGCTATGCACCGCCACTATAACCTAATGCATATAACCAAGACTGGATATACTACACACGGTTAACCCTTGCCGCCAGGAAATTCGGAAGTAAGAAGAAGTGAAAAGAAGACAGGAAAGATGAAAAGGCTAGAGAGAAAGTCGAAGATTGAAGAGGAGGACAGGAAAAGGCGACTGCCGATTTCCCCCGGGTGGGTCAGTCCGGGGGTGCCGTCTACGTGAAGCAGAGGCCAAAGAGGTGTGTTGCCTCCACCGGGGGGCCTTAAAGGTCCGAACACCCGGCATCGGCTCAACCCCCAGGATCCCCCTTTCCCCGGACACGGCTAAGCCGCGCACGGCTACACGCGGGAGGGTCCAACTCTCGTGTGCTCGGGTCCGTGGTGTCGCAACACACCAAACGCCTGCTTGCGCAGACGCCCCTGCGGGGCACTTTCTTAGGTATTTGTGTACACATACAAAAAGAGCACTAGTAGTGCTAGCCAGGACCACTCGTAGCCAACAACAGCACATGTGGAACATCCCTTTTTAAGAACAGGAGTCACATAGTAAATCAGCTTTGCAGCAAGCAACTGGTCAAAGGTATTTTCTTTGGCTGCCTTGATGCCATGAGGGAGCATTTAAGGGCTTGTTGTCCAGTTGTCTAATCCTGAAGTCATACAATTTGACATCATCAGTTAGAGATGTTCCACATCCCCTGACATGGCCGAGAGAAGCAGTGCTGGCCAACCCTCCCAGGACTACCCCTTACACATACACAGATAGCCAAGTAAATGGGAGGACGACCACATCAGTAGCTTAATTGGCAATGCACGGCATGCTTAATGCACAGTATGGGGGTTCGGTTCCCACCTTCAGCAAGTTGTCTTTCTATCAACTTTCACTTCCTCTTTACTTATTATTTCTACATTATGATTTCCCCTACATATTGTCCAGCTTCACTGTCTGCTTCCTTCACAACATAGTAAATAACAGAAAATTGGGTCCATCAATTTCCTTTATTCTTTGTGCCTCGTTCTCTACTGCTGCTGATAGTTTACAAAATCTCCTTCACAATCTGTCCTTGTGTGAAGAGAAATTCAATCACCGGACAACACCCTGTTTGAGAAAAGTCCAAAGTGATCGACAACTTCTTCGGTTTGGTGCTGAAAAAGATTTGAGAAAAAATACTCAGTAGTCATCCAAAACATATTTTTACACAATGCCTTAAAAAGTTTTTATTAGACAAGAGGATCATGCTAAGGGATAAAACTTATCAGAATTTTGTTATACAGATCAAGAGATTACTTTAACTGTGAGGTTTTGACATGTAACTTCACTGTGGTTTACATCGAAGGTTCTAGTTTATTTTGACCACCGGAGATTCCTTAAAGTGCGCCCAAAGCTCAAATGCAAGTGTTTTTACGTTTCACCCCCATCAAACTGTGGCTGTTAGAGCCGGGAATCAAACCACTGAGCTTGTGCTCAGCAGGGCACTATAGACACTGAGCTGCTGCAACGGATACCAAGGGATGACTGAAACAAGGCTTGCGAAATTCCACAAGGTGAAGAAAGACTCACGGGATGAAAAATTGGCATTTTCTTGATTGGCATGAGCCTAGAAACTTACACATTTGCGTACACCCACCTACCAGTATAGTGTCTTTACATTTCACATCTACTTAGTGCAGGTTCTACAATGACAAATTCCTGATTCGAGCTCAAGAATAGCGCGAAAATAAAATCCAAGAGAAGGACAGGACACAAAGCTTGATTCCTACAATGAATCTACGTCGTATTTCCATACAAGTTGCGAAGAATGTTCGTGCAAGCATGGTGCCTCAGATAACAGCGTAAGAAACAACAATGCTAGTATACATATCAGTTTAGGAAACAAGCTGCACCGCATTCTGGCTTCAAGACAAACTTAATTTGAGAGCAAGATTGAGCCTGAGTAGAACACGTTCCTATATACTGGTTTTCATAGTTTAGATTAGGGTTTCTCAACATGTGCATTTTGAAGTGTTGTGAGCAGGCGCAGAATGTAGATGCTGTAGCCTTCTTTGGGCTTTCTAGCAGGTTCTCAAGCAAGTCGTGATTCACAATCGAGCCGAGAAATCCGTGATTAGGGAAACCGTACAGTAGACGAAGAGTAGAGGTAAACGCTGCATTGAGTGCCATAAAAATTTGCGACAGCTCACTTACTCGCACATTATGCAAAGCCCCACGAAAGATGGAAAAAAAAAAGGAAAAGTCTTCACGATCAACGTACTCAAGTAAGCGACAGCAACAAACGTTTAGAAATATTTTAAACCTTTCTGTCATAAGAGAAGAAAGTGCCGCCAAGCTGAAGACACTCACGAGCTCCATTTACAACAAATTCAGCAAACAAGAGCAACAGCACTGAAAAACTGAACAGTAAGCTGCACAAAACCACGTTATGAACCATAACAGGCACTGCAAGGTATAAGGAAATGAGTTGCTTTAGGCGTGGGCCCAAGTGTCGCTCATGATCGCAAGCTCAGGCACATTTCGGTTGTCCCAGCACAACTAACTAGCATATTTTGCTACACAATACAGTAAGGAACCATAAATTTATGTTTTAACTAAGATCAAAAGTGGAAGCAGCGCGCGCAAACTGTAGCAAAATTGTTAACTGGAACACGCCATACTTGTTTAAACGTCACAATCACGTGGTCAAAAATGTGACATCACTTCCGTGCATGGCAGTAGCGTTTTGGTATGGCATTTCGCCTCTACTACGCGTGTCACCAGTCACCGCCTTTTTTTAAAAACCCATATGGGTCTCAAGAATTTTCCTTTTCGTGTACCCTCCTTGATCTTGCGGGTTTCTACAGAACTGATTTGCCAATAACTGGGGTTAGGAGCAGGCAAATGTTCGGAATTGTCATTCTTCTGCCTGTCCGTGTAGAGGTTAAGATGTCCTCTTTGCCACATTAGGGCGAGAAAATTGTTTAATAAATCAAGATTAACATAAAATACATGTTTTCTTTAGATCGTTGCTCTGGGTGATCTAGTGCCTCACTTGAAACAATTTTTGTGTTTCCATCGCTATGAATGTTCGCACTCATGCAAAAAAAAAAAGACCCATTCTGTCACGCCAAAAATGTGTGCAACAGTGTACAACATTTATCGACGTGAAAGCAAATAATTTTGCTAGTGGCTCTCATACCACGAGACAAGGGTGTATGAAAAATCATGCCAACCATTTTGCATTGTGCTGTGGGTTGGTCTATGAGATACCTCTCGGCTGTGGCAAGTTCTATGTAGACCAAACGGCCCAATGCCTAAATGACTATTTGAGGGAGTATTCAAACAATTTAAATAAACCGGATGGTGCAGCGCACATTGCAAGGCCTGCTCATGTGAGCCGTGCTTTCCAACATTGTGATCCTGGGCAGAAGTAGCAACAAAACAGCACATGAACTCGCGAAGGAATATTTTATCAGAGAGATGGTGCACATGTCAGTAGCACTTCAACTGCCTTAATTCCCCAGAAGTGCACTTGTTTAATGCCGATTTGTAGCATTACTAGACAAACTAGCACTGTCACAACATTCGCCTCTTGCATGTGCACAAAATTTGTACCCTATCTTCCATCCTTTGAATCATTAAGTCAGTTGGTAGTTCGCACTTTCATGCGTCCTTCTTCTATAAATATCTTTTTGCGCACAAAAAAAAAAGATGCGTCGCAGATTTCACCAACTTGCCCAAGACGAAGTCCTAGTCAGTTTCAAAAATTTCCTTCAGAGATTTTCTTGTTGTGATGAGAATTTCTGTCAATGCATGGCACTCTGTTCGAACAAAGGGACAGGTGGTTGACAACTTCACTGAAGATGGGAGAAAAGAAAGGTTATAGAGGCAAAGATTGTCACATTATCACCCAGATATGTTCCCTAACGCAATGCCTAAAGAGTTTTTTTTTTTGTTGGACAAAAGGATCAGGGTAAAGCTCAAGACCTATGAGCATTCTATTGCACAGACAAAAGGATTAACCAAACAAGCCCTGTGAAGTGCAGCAAGGTCAAGGAAGATTCATACAATGGAAACGGCATTTGCTTGAGAGCGGCATGCATGGACCTGCAAGCCCACACTGGTCATATTAGCATGCATTTCACATGTATAACAAAATGCAGGTTCCTGCAATGAAGCTACGTCATGTCTACAAACAAGTTGCGAGGAACATTTGCGCAAACCTGGTACCTCGCACAGCGCCATCATAAGAAGCAATACTAAATAGCAGCTTAGCAAACTAGCTGGAAGAAATTTAAGAAAATTTCTCGGTCTTCAAGACAGCCAAACTTTACAACAAAATTGAACCAAAGTAGAGCTATGAGTGGCTGGGCCACCTTTTGCAATATTTGTCTTCATAGTTTACATTCAGGTTGCTCAACATGTGCCTTTTGAACTGTAACGAGCAGGTGCACAAGCAAGTCGCGATTCGCTAGCCACCAAAATCCGAGGTAAACAGGGAAACAGCATGAAGATGCAAGACAAGAAACAGTAGAGGTAAATGCGACATTGCCGTAAAAAAATTGCAACAGCACTTACTCGGGCAATATATGCAACAGCAATCCTACGAAGGATGAAGAAGAAACTTTAATAGAGAATGGTCCGGCAGTTTTTGTCAGGTGGCGGCTCGAAGTCGTTGAACTCGAGCGGCAATTTCGGCTTGCCGGATGGCCCAGAGCTGCGGTCTGCCAACTCTGAACTTTTGAGAGTCGTCTCCCAGCGGCGGCAACGCCGATGGAGAAGGTCCCCGGCGGCCCTCGAAGCCGGGGCGGCGCCGGGAAGAAGCGAGCTCGAGGCTTCCCGCACTCTGGCTGCAGCGACAAGAGTTTAGAACGCGTTTAAACGTTTTTACCATAAGAGAAAAAAGTTCTGCCATACTGAAAGCCAACATGTGCCCCATTCACAACAGCAAATTCAACAAACAAGAGCACTGAAAAACGTAACAGGAGCTACATAAGACCACACTACCAACCATAAACGCGCTGCAAGGCATAAGGAAACGAGCTGCTCCAGCGTTGCGTCCAAGTGTCGCTCGTGATCGCAAGTTCGAACACCATCCGATTCTTCCAGCGCAACTAGAACAACATTCTAGCACACAATACAGTAAGAAACCGTAAAATTGTGTCTTAGCTAAGCTGAAAAGCTGAAGCAGCTCCAGCAGCGCGCGCAAAACTATAAACCGGAACACGTCATACTTGTTTAAACAACGTCATCATAACTCTGACGTCACTTCCGTGCGTGGCAGCAGCGTTTTAGTATGGCATTTCGCTACTACCACGTGCGTGTCAGCAGCTTACGCCGGGAGCAAATTGGCCTCGAGCTCCACCACTGGAAAAGCTGGCGCCACCGTCGGCGTGACGTGCTAGGAGGGATCACGTGGGCATAGCGGCCGCGTCGGCTGCTTCGGGAGCGCCGAAGCGAGCTGAAAACGAGTTTAAATTCCCTCGTACGCTGCGGTCCTCATTTAGTGGCGAGATTTTCCCGCTTCGAGTGTCCTTTACAACGCTTGAAAGCACTACAATAGGTAGTGGCTGCCTTTGAAGGCGCACAACATGGTAGGCTACTGCTCGGTGCCGCAATGCCGGACGCACGCGACGGAGCACGGTGTCAGCCTTATTCACACGTAGCCGCAGGACAAGAAGCTGTATGAAGCTTGGCTCGCGAAACA
Organism: Dermacentor variabilis; assembly: GCF_050947875.1. Taxonomy (NCBI): domain Eukaryota; kingdom Metazoa; phylum Arthropoda; class Arachnida; order Ixodida; family Ixodidae; genus Dermacentor; species Dermacentor variabilis. Next base: position 227,260,251 of record NC_134571.1, on the reverse strand, counting down.
TAAAACCGGCAAACAGTCATCGGCTACAACTCGGGTATGCAGCAAGCATAGACGCGAGGAAGATTGCGGCTACGGCGCCCGGTCTGCGATGTTCTGAAAACGCGCACTGAGGCGCTCGCCCGAGTCCGCTGCCCGACTAATGTCATGACGGTTTGGTCTATGAATTTGTCGATGCTATAGATACTGGCAAGTTCAGTGGAGTGGAAAGGCAGCGGTAAGAAGCACACTTAAAGAAAGCATGGCATATGGTCATGTTTGTGTTATGAATTAATGCACTGGATTACAAAAAAGGAGCAGCGGGGAATTGCACGCTGAGAACACCGACAAACATACAGTGCGACGCAACTCGAGAAATAGTATTGAAAGGTCAAAGAATTTAGTAGAAAAAAAAGATTGAATCGTCGCGACGGCACATCACATTCCCCGTAGGCGTCGAAGTCTCTACAATGAAATTATTTTTGAACAGCTCTGATATCGCCCACGCAACAATGGTTGCTTGTATACTGTCAAATGCTCATATTCTGCGGCCTAAAGCTCATGGCACGGTGCGAAAACGCGCGCGCAGAGAAAGCGAAACAGTGCGCGGACAAGCATGCAGACGCGCAGTCGGTCGCTGCGAATCTGCGCGATCGCTGCATTGAGGCTTCATTCTATTACGCTCCATTTAGTTATACAAACACTATAAGAACATATTTCAGATAGTTTGCTCTCAACATTTCCCTACCTTTCACGTAAGAAGCCGGTTCGGGAGACTCCATCGCGGCGACTGCGCGCAGTGGCGTTCACTGTACGTATTCGGTAAAGAGAGCGTCTGTAAACGATTGTGTGCTTTCAGTTTGCCCAACATTATTATTTAGACAGTAAGAAACTTCTCTCGTTTCGAAAGTACTTACAGAAATGTCCGGGAGAGCTCGCGCGTGATGTTTTCAGTGAGCGCTGACAGCAAAACCCATGAGGAGCGCGCCACGTGATCCCTCATACTACGCCAGCGAGGCGCTTCCGATAGATGGCGACTCCGTAACTCCTCGCCGCCAATAGAAACACGCCGCCGGGGTTCTCTAGAAAGCACGGGTCACACAACGCAGATTCTGTACTGCCAGAGCTCACCGAGGCCAAAGCCGCACTGCCGCACCGCCACTACTCACGGCTTTCCGCCAAGTAACACAGAACCTACAACCACCACACAAGCAACGCACGCACGATCACATGAGCAATGTTGAACAATGCGCGGTCCAGAGAACGATCACGCCGAGGACGAACACGACACGGCGTCGCTCGGCGCCAGCATCGCGCCTTCTCAAAAATCCCTAAACGATGCTGTCCCTAGGCACCTAGGATCAGATCACGTGAGGGATTTTTGTACGACACGGAGGAAGGAAACTAAGGAGAGGCCCTACCCCCTCCGCGCGCTAGGAGAAAAATGTGGCGAAAATGACGTAGTAGGTTCTCAATTTTTTCCTGCTTTTTTTATTTCTTTTGCTGTATGGCCACGCCTTTTGGGCCACAATGGCGGCGTTGGTATGGTTTTGAGCCACGGAAGAAGGAAACTAAGGAGAGGCCCTACCCCCTCCGCGCGCTAGGAAAAAAGTGTGGCGGAAATGACGTAGTAGGTACGCAATTTTTTTTGCTGTATGGCCACGCCTTTTGGGCCACAATGGCGGCGTTGTTATGGTTTTGAGCGCTCACACGTGTTGCTCTGGTAGGTTTTGTGCCGTGGCAAAGGCGCTGTGTGGGCGGGTTTGCGTTAGACACCGTGTCTTGTTGCGCTGTGTTACCTGCACCGTGCTCTGCCGGATGTCGCGCGAGCGCGCGCGCTCCGCGCGCGAAACCACGCGCAGCGCGGCGTGGTTTCGCGAAAGATGTAAACAAGAGAGGAGGGTGGCCCAAAAGGCGGAGCATCGCCATGAGCAACGCCAACTTCCGGCTTCAGTTTCGCTTCACAAAGAGTGACGTCAGGGCCTCTCCTTAGTTTCCTTCCTCCGTGTTGTACGACAAATAGACGCACGCCCGGAAGCTGGTCCCAAAACGCGTTCCTGCCACGTGACGGCGCTGCCGGCCGGGGCGCCGTTTAGGGCGCCGTGGTTTCTCAGGGCGTCTGCATACCTCCGAGCGGGAAAATGATTTGGTAGCGTTTAGTGTTTGCGTTTGAATGCGTTAAAATCTGACCAGACTTTTTTCTCTACATTGTAGATGCTGAGAGAACTTAATGATGTTTCGCTGCTCTCATTCCACATGGGAACAGCGAGCACCGACTACGCAGCCGACACAGCAACGGTTTTTGCGACCACCTCTTGCCGAGATTAGCGCGCTTATGCCTTACCGAAAATATAGTTCATAGGAATTGCCGCGCAAGGCGAGCGCATTGGAATAACCTTGAATGTGTCGATCGCACATAAGTCAGATATTTGGGATTGCAACATTACTTTAAATGGAGGAAGTTCATGCAATATATAAGCATTGTGGTGAAGAAATTCTAGAAAGTAAAAAGCGCTTGCGACTTAATACATGTTTATTGGAAATAACACAGTTATTGCATAACATCACATTCTTACAAAACGCAGGGCTTAACCTTCTTGGCTTTGTTGTGGATGACACACTGATTTAAGCTTTTGAGGAAAAAGTGAATACGTGTTATACAATAAAACCTAGACACCGATCCTGTTAGATCAGCGGAATGCCTCCTGCAGCCAATCTGTGGCACATTGGCTGCTAAAACAAGAAATTCTTCACAACTTTTGCGTGCAGTCGCGTAGTGCTAAATGCACGAGTGAACCTGTCCTCGAGTGTCTGAATGAGGTTGTATAGACATGCTGAGGGATACAGAAGCCCCCGAGACGCGGTCCCGTATGACAACAGCAGAAGTCGGTCGAGAATACAAAGCTTGGACCCCATCTGCCGAAAACCCACACTAAAACCAGCCCCTTCCAGAACACAGAAAAGGTACCTATAGCTAATGATGCCGAAAGCCTTCTCCTGATCGAAGGAGCAAAGAATACCGGAAGTTTCCTGGTATTTCCCTCCAGGAGAAGGTCCCTCACTGCTAAACCGTGAAGCTGAGTAGAGCGCCCCTGGACACTACATGCCCGGTATGGACCCAAAACAGTGCTGAGCACTGCTGTGAGTCGCGTACACAGGCACTTTGCTATGAGCTTATAATCGCAGTTCAGAAGCGTGATTGGACGCCATGCTCTCAGATCGGAGCTCCTCGACTCGTCCTTACAAAGGAGAGTGATTAGCCCCTCTCGTTGAGACGCTAAGTCCCTTCACCGAGTAGCCTGTTCACCAGTGATATGAACGGCTTCGCTAACAGTGTCTAAAATTTAACATAAAATTCGACTGTCAGACCATCGGATCCTGGACTGCGATTACGCTTCATAGACTTCAAGGTCGAAAATAGCTCGTGCTCATCTATGGCTGAGTCGCACGTTTGTGGCGGCTCAGCTGGTGAAGCAAACGGAAAGACAGCTGGAGAGGCAACTGGAGAGGCACACAAGGTCATGTAAAACTGCCTCGCCAGTGCGAGAACTCCATCTGGTGAGTCGACTATGCTACCATCACTTGGATCTATTAGGGAAAAGAGAGTTGTGTTCTTCCTTGAAAGATGCTTACGTAGGACGTTTCTGCTGCACCACGCTTCCATTTCCCACAGCTCTGCTCAGGCTGTGGCCCTCAAGCCGTCCCAGCGTCGCTGCAGGAGAATCCGAAGTTCCTTTCGGAGTGAGGCCAGAGCCGAAGCAACACCAGGCCCGCCGGACAGTGGCCTCGAGAGCAGGAGGATCGCGTCGGAGACGATTTTAATCTCCCCACGCTCCTCGTGCGCTCGAAGCTTGCCCCAAGACCTGAAGCACTCACGCACTCTGACCTTCACGTCATCCCATTCTGTGCCACTTAGATTCGCTGTGTTGTGAAGCGATCGAAATTTAGGAAACGCGAGAAAAATACAGCTGCACTATACCGACCACGAGAGTTACTTTGCACTGCACCGTGGCCTACGAGACTGACAAGCTCCCGCGCTAGCCACCCTACCCGCGCCCCCGACGGAAGCGCCAAATTTTACCCCAGTGGGAGGAACGCGTAGCGGGGCCTCCCTAGGCAATGGCGGCGGCGCCGCGGTCTTCACACCTTCCAATTCTAGCCACCCTACCCATATTAGGGTGGCTAGAAGGGGAGGTGTGAATACCGGCGGCGCAAACGTGGCCCCACAGCGCACCGATGCCGCGGGGCGGCGCTGTTGACCAAGGCGGGGTAAGCACGCAGCCGAAATGAGCGCCTCGCCTGCCTCGCGTCGGCTGCATCTCTACCACCGAAGGGAAAGTGAGCCTGTTTCGGGTATCGCGTGCTTTCTGCGCGCGTCAAAGAATTAATCTTTATCATGACAACAATGTTATGTCAGCCCACATCGTTACACCTGCGAAATTTTACGGGCCCAGTTCGCACTGTATCGAGATTCAAACGCGTTTCGTCTGTGCGCATTTCGTGAGCTGGCTTTGGGTGTTAGGGGTTCTTTAACGGTGTTCGGGTTCTTTAACGCGCACTGACATCATACGGGCCACGGCGGCCGCATTTCGATGGGGGCGAAATGCGAAAACACCCGTGTACTTAGATTTAGGTGCACGTTAAAGAACCCCAGGTGGTCCAAATTTCCGGAGTCCCCCACTACGGCGTGCCTCATAACCATTTTTATAAAGTGGTTTTGGCACGTAAAACCCCACAATCTTTTTTTTTTGACATCATACGGCGCACAGGCGCCTTGCTTATCGGCTCCCTGAAAATGCGACCGTCGTCCTCGAGATTAGCAGTCAATCACCCTATGCGTGCCGTAAGACCTGTAAACTGCAGACATTACCTGATAACGTCTGGACGTGTTTACAAACCACTTTTTGTCTGCGCTTGCAGACCTGTAGCATGTCATTTTGACGCTCATATAAGCAATTTACTATGATTGCAGACGGTGAAGCAACAGATCTGGTCATGAAATCGTTTATTTACAAGTGAGGAAAAAAATTTACAACACACAAGGTTTCAGTGTTTTCCGTTTCTTCTCATAGCCACTGAGCAACCACGGCGGGTGTTATACTGAATAAACGAGTGAGTTTGTTTTCAAGGGCATTGTCCAGCTTATAGAACGATTCTGAGGGATATAAAAGGCCCTCAAGGTGCCACTCTTTGGATGCCTCTGATGGAAGTTCTCTGGGGATATTGCCTTTATCACTAAGACATGCTGCTTTGCAGTCTTCACAATGTGTGGGCAAAACACGCCTTCTCGCCCCATAACCTGCAATGTAATAAACTTTAAGCCGTGCATCGCTGCGGTGCTCTACATAACTTTGGTGGTCCACAGCCACTTGCACGGCATCTGTTGGCACAGCCTTCACGGTCTTCACTGTGGCTTTCTTGTTCAGCCAGCACCTCTCCAACAGATAACTCCAGGACATCCGACGACACATTGCCGTCCTTGGGGCTCCTTGTGAGGTTCTAGAAACTAAGACACCTGGATGTGCGCAAACAACATTTGTTACTTAAGCATGCCGAACTTCTGTAAAACATTGGTACTATTTACCAAGCTTGCACGTATACACACCTTATGACTAGAATGAATTGAGGTGGGGTAGGATGATTGTTTGCCCCACTCGCTTGTCTCACAACGCCAAAACATTGCTCTAGGCGGTCTTGGCTCAGTTTCGAAGTCATCATGTACATGATGTCAGCATTGTCGGTGAGGTACTTTAGAAGGTGTTTTGTTGAATGGATGGTCATCGTCAGCCCCTCAGAAGTACTGTTACTAAGAAAGCCGAGCCCATTGGAGTGAGCCTCCCATTCATCAAGAAACGGAAGAGTTTCATCAAGGGTGGCCTCTTTCTTGCTGCCCCATCTGAAATACCAAAGAGAACAATCATGCGCCACTTTGAGAGAAAAACTATGTTAAAATAACCTCATGACTTCTGCAGGGAACCTCGACGTCATAGCTTCAATGAGCCTGGCCTGACCATTGGGACTACTCGATCCCGTTTGGCAAATGCTTGTTTGCAGGCAGGGGCACGGAAGAGATACCTTTTCTGGGGTTTTCTTGCACCCAGTATCACATCCGGACACAAAGCTCCGTCTTCTTTTTCGCTGCCGACTGCATCTCCCCCTCGAATTACGGATTGTCGCGAGGAACACTCCAAAAGGGGCGCCGAGACCAACTGACAGCGGAGGCGCAGGCCACCACGGCTACGAGTCCCCCGCCGCGAGCGGCAGCGCCACATTCCCCCTGGTGGCATCGGTGCGCAAGGGGGTCATGCGCGCCCGAAGGAAAGCGCCACCGGTATTCACACCTCCCCTTCTAGCCACCCTACCCATATGACCGAAATCACCCATACGACGTCAGTGGGGCGAGCTATCCGATTGGCTGACAAGGGCGCGTGATCGATAATTTTTCCAACTTTATGGTAAACAAATGATCTTCGTATTATTTGGAATGTTAATTTGTTTTTATGAAAAGAAAGTAACATAAAGAGGATGCACAAGAATAATTTTCCAGTACACTTAAGCACTTCCGGCACACAGCAAGTGTCGTCTGCTTGTGTTACAACGTACTCCATTTTGAAGAGAGCTCCGCGGTCAGAGTCGGTCTCAGTCTTTTCGCGAGCACTATGATTCGACTTTGTTGCCTTGTGGACTGCAAACGTAGCGACTGGCAATATGTCAAGCTGCGACATCGTGTCCCTCTGCAAGGCAGCGTACGAGCGAACTGGCTACTGCGCATCGGACTGCCGCTATCCGATCGGTGCCAGGATTTGCGCGTTTGTGGCCGTCACTTTACACCGGAAGATTACTAACGCAATAGCGTTTCCCGAGTCCGGTATTAGGGAAAACGCAAGCGCAAGGGGACAGAGTCTGGCCGCTTGACTTTGCCGTAACGGGATGAGCCATGAGATGAGCAGAAGGGCAAATGCGAATGGTCTGCACGGTGCAGCCACCTGGTGGCACAGAGCTCAACCATACACAGTAGCAGCAACGAAGTGTATTCTTCTTTGCTGCTGGTGTGTATTTTTCGCAGGAGTGTAATCATGAACACGTTGTTTTTATAAATGTTTAAAATGTGTTACGCTTGGTTGGAACAATATTAGCGCTTTGTTTGGCTGGTTAAACGCTGCACCAACAAGTGTATGGACCGTGCTGACCGATCAGGCCGCTCACGTACGTCTACGCTAAAGTTCCTTCATCAGCTTGAGTTTATGCCTACAGTCATTTGCCGAAATGACCAGCTTGCCTGTGGTTACCGGAATACAAGACACGTTCGGCGCTATGACAGAATGCTCGCAACGCACGCTGCTTCGATAGCTCTCGCTTGGGGTCGACGGCCAAGCGGCTAGCGGAGCGGTCTCGCGGGGGCGGGGGCGGGCTCCAAAACAACCGGAAGTGGACGATGTGACGTCGCATCGTGACGCTGAACCAGTGAAGGCGGAGCTTAGCCCCACTCGCTCGGCGAACGAGTTGAGGAGGAAAAGCATGGCTAGGGAGGAGGGTAGCTTCTAATCGCTTGTAGCTCCATTAATACGTAACGCTTCACTTAAATTGTGGTGCGAATGTTCTACTTAAGCTGTACTCTACGCGTCTACAAAATTTGTCCGAACCGTTTCAGGGGCCCTTTAAGCCGCCCCTACCCATATGACCGAAATCACCCATACGACGTCAGTGGGGCGAGCTATCCGATTGGCTGACAAGGCCGCGTGATCGATAAATTTTCCAACTATATGGTAAACAAATGATCTTTGTAATAGTTGGAATGATAGTTAATTTGTTTTTATGAAAAGAAAGTAACATAAAGGGAATGCACAAGAATAATTTTTCAGTACACTTAAGCACTTCCGGCACACAGCAAGTGTCGTCTGCTTGTGTTACAACGTACTCCATTTTGACGAGAGCTCCGCGGTCAGAGTCGGTCTCAGTCTTTTCGCGAGCACTATGATTCGACTTTGGTGCCTTGTGGACTGCAAACGTAGCGACTGGCAATATGTCAAGCTGCGACATCGTGTCCCTCTGCAAGGCAGTGTACGAGCGAACAGGCTGCTGCGCATCGGACTGCCGCTATCCCATCGGCGCCAGGATTTGCGCGTTTGTGGCGGTCACTTTACACCGGAAGATTACTAACGCAATGGCGTTTCGCGAATCCGGTATTACGTCAAACGCAAGCGCAAGAGGACAGAGTCTGGCCGCTTAACTGTGCCGTAACGAGATGAGCCATGAGATGAGCAGAAGGGCAAATGTGAATGGTCTGCACGGTGCAGCCACCTGGTGGCACAAAGCTCAACCATACACAGTAGCAGCAACGAAGTGTATTCTTCTCTGCTGCTGGTGTGTATTTTTCGTAGGAGTGTAATCATCAACACGTTGTTTTCATAATTGTTTAAAATGTTTTACACTTGGTTAGAGCAATATTAGCGCTTTGTTTGGCTGGTTAAGCGCTGCGCCAACAAGTGTATGGACCGTACAGACCAATCAGGCCGCTCACGTACGTCTACGCTAAAGTTCCTTCATCAGCTTGAGTTTATGCCTCCAGTCATTGGCCGAAATCACCAGCTTGCCTGTGGTTACCGGAATACAAAACACGTTCGGCGCTACGACAGAATGCTCGCAACGCACGCTGCTTCGATAGCTCTCGCTTGGGGTTGACGGCCAAGCGGCTAGCGGAGAGGCACGGAGGAAGGAAACTAAGGAGAGGCCCTACCGCCTCCGCGCGCTAGGAGAAAAGTGTGGCGGAAATGACGTAGTAGGTTCTCATTTTTTGCAGCTTTTTTATTTTTTTTGTTGTATGGCCACGCCTTTTGGGCCACAATGGCGGCGTTGTTATGGTTTTTTAGCGCTCACACGTGTTGCTCTGGTAGGTTGGTGGTAGGCGCTGTGTAGGCGCTGTGTGGGCGGGTTTGCGTTAGTCACCGTGTCTTGTTGCGCTGTGTTACCTGCACCGTGCTATGCCGGATGTTGCGCGAGCGCACGCGCTCCGCGCGCGAAACCACGCGCAGCGCGGCGTGGTTTCGCGAAAGATGTAAACAAGAGAGGAGGGGGGCCCAAAAGGCGGAGCATCGCCATGAGCAACGCCAACTTCCGGCTTCACTTTTGCTTCACAAAGAGTGACGTCAGGGCCTCTCCTTAGTTTCCTTCCTCCGTGCGGAGAGGTATAGCGCGGGCGGGGGCGGGCTCCAAAACAACCGGAAGTGGACGATGTGACGTCGCATCGTGACGCTGAACCAGTGAAGGCGGAGCTAATTAGCCAACACCCTCTAGAGAAGTTGGCTTAGCCCCGCTCGCTCGACGAACGAGTTGAGGAGGAAATGCACGGCTAGGGAGGAGGGTAACTTCTAATCGCTTGTAGCTCCATTAATACGTAACGCTTCACTTAAATTGTGGTACGAATGTTCTACTTAAGCTGTACCCTACGCGTCCACAAAATTTGTCCGAACCATTTCAGGGGCCCTTTAAGATGGGGGTATTGACACGTGTACTTATATTTATCGGCCGACCACGTTTCGCCGCCTAATAAAGGTAATCGCACAGCGCGGGACGCGCCTGCATGTATCCGAAGTTTCTGGAATGTTATCGATGCTTCTATCCGGCTGTCTGTTGTCGCCGAACGTTGTGTTATCTGATTTCATCGCGTGACGCGAATGGTGTAGAACATTGTGGAAGGCACGCGGGTCCGAACGATTAGTCTGGAACCTTCCACGACGGCTGTATAAAAGCGGACGCGCTTGACCAGCTGATCAGATTTTCGACGATCGCCGACTGTGTTCGCAGCTCTCGTTGTGCTTTAAGTGTAGCCTGTTTCGTGGGCACAGGTTCGCCCAATAAAAGCTAGTTTTGCTTTTCACAGTATTGCTACTGTGTTCTTTGACGTCACGACCACGTGACAATACGTAAATTTGTTGGAGACTTATACGTATATTTAAATATCTTGTTGCGAGGTTTAAATTCGTGCACATGTATATATGTGCAGTGAACTTTGTTTCCAGTGAGACGTTTTTGCCCTTTATCAAGCTGTATCTTCGCATTTGTATATTCCATTGTATCTTCGCATTTTTAAAGGGACACTAAAGGTTACTATTAAGTCAACGTGGACTGTTGAAATACCATCACAGAAACCTCGAAAAGCTTGTTTCGTGCCAAGGAGAGACTTATTTTAAGAGAAAATGCGTTCTGAAGCGTCCGCGTACCTCTAGCGCAGTTCAAATCGCCCGCACTCCGATCGAGGAGTACTGACATCATGGTCTCATAGTGACGTTGCGCCATCGGTGAGTAGAGCGGCGTCCGCAGACGGCGCTACGGCTTTTCTGCGCAAAACGCGAACGCGCGGCCAGAAGCAGAGCCAAGACAGAGCCGACAGCAGAGCGAAAGCGGGAGTATGGTGGCTAGCGGAAGAAGACACGAATTACGTCCCACATTACGTCCCACGGCACACGGAGAGTCCGTTTTCGTTAAACTATAGGCTGCGGCGAGCTCACAGCGTGGTCGGCGTGGTCTATGAGAAGCGACGAGCCTTTTCGCACTCGCAACAGGGCATAAAAATGTGCGAATCGAGGCAAAACTCGTCCTAAAAACGTGCTTCGCCACAGCCAGGGCTCAATACGACCCAAGCTGGCACGACCCAGATGTCGTTTCCCGCACCGCCACCAGGCGCCGCTACTATACCTCAAACTCCAGCGCAAGACGCCCATAAGCTGGTACTTCATTCTATGACGCTAACTTCGACGCTCGTCGCAATGGACCCTGACACCGACAGATTGGCTCGCGATGGTGGGCTCAACTTCAGCGATTTGAGCACCGACGAGCGCGACCTGCTGCTGAGGGCTCGCACCGCCGGCGTCGTTGCGTACTACGACGGCGGCCTCGACACCGGCTCTCCGGAGCGGGAAAGCAACGAGGGCTTCCCACGACATCACATGGACGTGGCGTTCTCGCTGCTTGTTCGAAATGAAAGTTTCGCGAGCCAGCAGAACCCTCACAGCACGACGCGATAACGAAACTACTGACACTCCAAAGCGTGCGCGGCGCAGAGTCGAGCGCGCAGAGTCGAGCGAAAACGAAACCGTTCGAACACCCATATTACTGAAGGGTAACGTCAAAATGTTATTTTTTCTTAGAATCGAATAGACGTAGACAAGTAGCATTTTTTTCCGTCTTATAATCGAATGAAATGATATTTTTAATACGAGTAGTTGAGTATTAGTAACACAAATTATGAGGAGTCCTTTCGTCATCGGGCTAGTACCGGAATGTCGCTGGGGGGTCTCAAATCGTGTCATGCATTTACCTCAATTTCTCGGTTACTAAAGCTCTGTTCGCGATTATATTGACGCCTTAGACGTTCTAGAACATTGCTCTACCACTTTAACTTGAGTTTCTGGTAACCTTTAGTGTCCCTTTAATGTACGAAGGCGAGTCACATGAAAGTGAGAAAACCGCATGCGTCTAATTGTCGTACCAGTGGTCCTACGAAAATCCCTAGTGTGACCTGAACCTAGGTACCTATAGGCACCTAGGATTAGGTCACTACTAAGGGCCGATTTAAGCCTGTTTCACATGAGCTAAAAATTGCACGTATCCAGCACTTGTGCGCAAATTACCGTTTACACTGTGTGCACAGTGTATACCTTACACGTTGTAAACCGAAATTTGTGCACAAGTGTTTGATACGTGCAATCTTTCGCGCGACCGCACGCGTGCGGTGCGGCTTGCGGCGATGGGCGGCTCGAGCAAATCGCCCCTAAAAACGATCCTGTCCCTATATGGACAGGATCGGCCCTTAGGGACTTTTGAGAAGGCGCGATGGTGGCGCCGAGCAATGCCGTGGCAGGTAAACGAAAATAAGCTGAACATGGTGGCCATCACCCATAGAGTTACTATGCTGACTCCAGACCCAAGAAACACAGAACCTCTTAAAAACTTCTTGAAATGGCTACAAACGGCTATAGGCGTCTTGGTCTATGATAAGACTGAAAATAGAATTTCTTCTAAAGATAACCTCGCACTTGGAATATGCTAGTATATATTCTATCTGCGGCAAAACCCACTACTGGTGTCACTAGAGTCTGTTTTGGTAAACGCATTCAGAATGTCTAACTCAAGAACTTTTCTAGATCTTTTTGTCTAAAAGTGCATAAAATGCCAAACGACGTGTTAAATGTGCGGTTACCGTCGGCCGTCGGCGTTAGCGAATCAAAACGCCACAGACAAATTGAACTCGTTGGAAGCAACACAAGTTAATTGGCTTTAATGTTAAATAATTTCATACCAGAAATTCAACAATCAAAGACGTCTTATTGTTTTATATACAGGGCGCGCACACGACGCCTTGAAACCATTCTATGCTCGCGCAGCAGGTATACTGACAGCAGCAGGAGCGAAACGCCGGCGTTTCACAGCGGTGTCACAAAGCCACCGCGCTGCGATCACTTCGGCGGCACAATCCAAATTTGTCAGACATCTCATTCCGTGCTGGAAACACTGGGTGGCAGGAAGTTTGAAAAAACGGCCACTGCCGCCCGCAGTGTCTCGTACGTGGGTTCGTTATGCCAGTTGTTCGTCATTCTAAGCCGTTCTGTACATTTCTACTGGATATTAACTGGAGTCATTTAGCTGTGCTGATGCTGTTTGCCGTGTGTTTTGCATCAGTGCTACGTGACATCGGCTGTATTGCCTGTTTTCGCCGACGGCTTACTACCACAATGGCGGAATCTGCGTTCGCCGCCTTCGTGTCTCGGTGTGTCTGTGTACGTCGCACGTTCGGATAACACTTTTTCCGGTAAGTGAAATACATTGCACTTCGTTTTTCGTCAACAATGTGAATATTTTTAGGTGTTACCCGCGACAATTCTTGATAGATGGGCTCTTCTGCCCTGCGAGTTTTCGTCATCTTTACTTTTATACGAGGGTTGTGCTTGTGTTGAGCCGTTCAGCACTACCGCACTCCACGGCTTCCGCAACACCAGTCAGAACTTTGCCCTTTGTGGTTAATGTAGCACGAACCAACCGAAATAGTGCATTCGAAGACGACGCGCTGGCTGTAATGCTGAGCCAGACTGAACTCGCCCTATTTTGTGTCCTTTTGTTCTTGCGTGTGCGCGCGTGTCAGTGACTATGCAGTTTGTAGCGTTCCCACTTTATAGCAAAACAAAAATATAACTGCAATGTTTACTTCATCTATACAATCCCAAATTAAATCGTCTGCTGATGTACAAATTTCACTTGTGTTTTGTTCTAAATAAGCAGCAAAACCTTTAACCTAGTAGGTGCTTCATCTGGGAGTGAAATCACGACAGCTTGGCATGTATTAATGAATGACTATGGCTGGGTCACCTTATTTGTAATTGCAAATATGCCTTTCAACTGACTTGATGCTCTCTTATTTTGTTCCTTTCACTCTATAGACGGCTGGACATCCTTCTTGTACCTTGTCGCTAGCTAGATGACGGGACCTCATCGTGATCAGTGTAAGCCAATGTACTGTACCCTCTCTGGTCCTCCCAGTGCTTTTTATATGGGTTAAGGCCAGGGAGCGCTTCGTGGTAAAATAGCTAGTTGGTGTCTCAAAACGGGCATCTTTTTTGCACTGGTTCTTTATAAGCTGCCACTATTATAACCAATTTCTCAGTGCCAGTGTACATACACAGTTCTACTATTAATTAGTTTCCCCCTAAGCCTTACAAAATTTAACTGTAGGTAGTCAGTGCTATGTAAGAACTCTCAAATTAACTCTGCTGTGTCAAACAAGTATTCCATACATGAGTAAAAACTTGCTACAACAGTGTACACTACACCTTGCTTCCCTAATGCACAAATGTATTCAAGCCAGTATTTGATTAGTTTGGCATTCTAAATGCTTTCTGTGTGATTTAGTTTCTTCACAGGAACTTACTGTACAGCATCAGCAAGCAGTCTAATTTAAGATTTATGTGTGCTGTAAAAGGTGTGCTTTGCCGCTAGAATTGATAAAACATGGGCCGAGGCTTCCATTCAAGGACAAACTTCAATTTCGCTCTACCACCATCAGCACTTGGCTGGCACTTGCAAAATGAATCACATCAGGTAGCTTGTGCCAGACTGCTTCTTAACCTTATTGTGAGGAGATCACAAAGTGATGTGTGGAGGCGCCTGCGTCTGAGATATAGATTGTGCTGCAACAGATGTGCGTGTAGAACAGGCATGATGCTGAGGGTTCCAGCAGTTTGCAGAGGTGCTTTTAAAATTTTGTTATTTCAATAATATCATTGGAGGTGTTATCAGAATTTATCAATCTATTTGCCCTGGCCCATTAGCCTGCCACATTTGCCTTTTCACTAGGTGGGCAATTATTCTGCATGGACCATTACTTGAATACACCTTTTTGTGTGCAGTGGCTTTTCAGTTGCAAGTCAGCATAGATGCTCAGAATTACCTCAGGCTATAGATGCACGGATGAATTTGCTACCTATACAAATCACTTTGCACTTTCTCGCGCAAACAGCATGTTAACACTTCCAAGACAGTGGACAATGTTATCGTTTGATCACATCATGAGATACTTTCAATTTTGTATGACGCATCATTTGTGTGTGGTATTGCCCTAGGACAATTAGGGTCACATGAAAATATATCAACAAAAGTGATTGATCCAGCTAGGAGTGTTGATTTGGAACACTACTTTATCACCAGTCCTCCTTTGCATGCTCCCTGCTTACTCTGTACTGCGTCATGTTTAAGTTTGAAAGAAAGGCAACAGCTAGGCAGTGCAAAATGCCAAACTTGCTTTTAGTTCAACAACATAAAACGCTGTTTAACTTTTTAATTAAGCTAGTACATCATTTACCTGCAGAGTGGATTACTGTTTTAAACTGATTATATTTTGCAGGAAGCTTCTCAGACTTGTTTGACAGGTTGCTTTTTAGCCACAAAACACCATATATTAATTTAAAGGCTGACTTTGACTCTGCTATGCAATTTAATGACTATATGCCAGGGAATATATGAGTCATTTTAAACATCATCGCGTGCATACCTTAAGATAACTGTAATTTAAGAGAAAGGAGTGCTTAAATTTATTTTTAATGTGAGGCAAACTTCTTACTTAGCACATATTGCTAATTGAAGTTCCAATTTGAATCGTCCCATTTCCTCCCTCGCCTTTTTTTCCCCTCTTCTGTGCAGGCATTGCTTGCCTATGTCTACAAGAACCGTCGCGCGTGGCCTGTGACAGCAAGCTTTTGTGGGCGGCAAGTGCTCTCCTACGAAGGCTGGCCTGCTCTGACAGCGGCGGCAATCATCTTCAAGATTTATCCATGATCACCTTTGCTGCTATTTGTCACTCTTGTTAATTACACTTTTTGCATCTTTTCTCATTTATTAGGTAATAAAGTATGAGTATGTGACGTGGTGTGAAGTTGATGTCTTGCTGCATTTTAGCATGCAATCATCTTTTATGCATAAAAAGCTCATCGTACAGTTTATGAAAAAAAATAGCAGCATATTATGATTTATCTTTCAGTTCTGGTAACGTGCAACGTACAAGGAATTCACTAATGGACGATATGCCGAAGAACTGGACATTATTTCTGCGTGATGATGTGCAAGCATGTGGCGTTACGTTACAAGAGGCAGCCACAAAGTAAGTTACAATTTACTTTTAAATGAGGCATGTACATCACAAAAAGATATATTTATATTATTGCTAGCTAGAGTGGTTCACAGTGTTTTTCCAGATGTGTACTATCCTTTATTTCTTAACTCATTGTAGCACAGCGTTCTGTTTCGTATACTGGTGTAAGGCTATTGTGCCCCCTGTAGCTGAAAACAGGATGTAATTTTTGCCTGAACAGCAGCATCACTCACAAAATTTTTCTTTGCTAGAAACTATTTCAATTTGGTGGAGACCCAGCAGGGCGAAGTTTTGTCAATAATGACATGTTTCATGCAGAGATGTTCTTGTTTAGGTCAATGGGCGAACACTGGAATGATACCAGCATACAATACAGATCTTCTTTTACTTGCAAAATAATTCTGACAGACGACATGCAATTGATTGGTCTAATTAAAAAGCACTAATTGACCAATGAGGCTGTACTACACTATTCCCATGGTTCACATCTGGAAAAACTACCTGTGCATCACTCTATCCGACAATATAATTTTTTTCCTGATGTCCATGCCTCGTTTAAAATAAATTGTAACTGTGGGCAAACGTCGGGTTACTGTAACAGCTGCCGCAAAAATTTGAGGGAATGTCTAATAAAAGTCTTCAGTTGTTCTTGTCAAGCTGTCCACTAGCCAACCTTTAGCGTAACTTTAGCAGGGCTTACTGAAGTACTTCTAGACGTCCATGGCTACAAAATGTCTTGACCAAGACAGCTATTAGGCTTTTGAGTTAGCCGTTCAAGACATCTTTTAGACATCAAATAGCTGCTTGCATGTTTCGTGGGGAGGACAAGCTAACTATAGGGCCCATGCCATGGAGGAAGGAAACTAAGGAGAGGCCCTACCCCCTCCGCGCGCTAGGAGAAAAGTGTGGAGGAAATGACGTAGTAGGTTCTCGTCTTCTTTGCTCATTTTTTATTTCTTTGCCGTAGCGGCCACGCCTTTCGGGCCACAATGGCGACTTTGTTTTGGTTCTGTGCGCTCACACGTGTTGCTCCGCAGGTCTCGTACCGTGGCATAGGCGCCGTGCGGGCAAATTTGCGTTGGTATCCGTGTTTTGTTGCGCTGCGTTATCTGGACCGTGCTCTACCGGATGTTGCTGTGGCCAGGAGGAACTAACGTTCGTGAAATGAACGCGCATGCAACGCTGTACGCAATGTACCGCGCCACGGCAATGGCTACGGACGAAGGAATATCCGCGGGAAATGTTACCCTCTTTTGGCGGAATCATGCTAACGTGCTAACGAAGGCGCAGATATACTCCGACGCTGCGGAGCGTCCGATATACTCGGACGCTGCGGAGCGCGCGCGTCCGAGCGGCACGGTTGCGCGCAGCGCGGCGTGGTTTTGCGAGAATGTAAACAGAGAGGAGAGCTGGCCCAATAGGCGGAGCAACGCCAACTTCCGGCTTCACTTTAGCTTCACAAAGAGTGGCGTCAGGGCCTCTCCTGAGTTTCCTTCCTCCGTGGGCCCATGCATTGAAATCGGGAACCGCAAGAGCGCCGCCATGTTGCTACGCGCCGAGGTTGCCAGTTCCTGAGACACCCGCTAGACTTTGTGACAGTAGTCAGTTTTCATCTGGCAACGGTAGCAGCGTAGCAGCATGGAGTCTCGCTTGTAGTGTGGTGATGTGGTGTGCGTGCAGCCGTGTGTTTGGGCTTTATAAGTTGGTTCTTTATTCTATGTTGCGGGATGGTGTGGGTGTGGTGCATGTTGGCCGGCAGTTATCCAACCGAAGGATGATCTTCTTTAAGTTTCCGGCGGTATGCGGTTTTCAGCGGTCATGCCTGTTGCAGGAGTGTCACTCGACGAGGTTACGAGTTAGGAGCTCGAAGCTGTGGTCAGATTCTTCGTTGGCGTTCCGTAATTATATTGGCACAGGCGCGGTATGTTGCAAAAGCCGCTGTCGCGATCTATCGTCGCGACGGTACATCGTTGTTTTTTTTTCAATAATTACAAGTACTGATTCAGCTGTAGGGCACATGTAACCGATGAACGGAAGTCTCAGGAGAGCACCTGAGATTATAATAAAATAGGCGGCGCAGGAACTCCAGGGCACCCAAGCTCGAAGCAGAACGGTACGTAGGTTGGGGCCACCGAGGCAGGTGTGTGCCAGGGAGCGTTCGGACGGACAGCTCCCCTGGCACGCGCAGCGGTGCTTCGCAAGGTCGAGATATTCTAAAAGCACCTGCGCCCATGCTCTTTCTTTTTCCTCGGTGCGGTGAGCAAGATTAACCAGAATAATATAGGGGGAATCGGGTGTAGTAAGGAATGCGAGTCATGGCAAATGTAGCTCGCGTCGCCTGGCGTGTGTAGGTAGTAATATCGGAGTGAGTTGTATGAACTTTATGCATAATACGCTTTGTTACGGTACCCTAAAGGAATGGGTCTAGAAGACGGTGTAGGTATGTTTTTTCGTACCGCCCTAATCCTATGCTCCCCCTCTACAAACACACACACATACCCCCTTTTTTTTCCCTATATGTATACATACGATTCCTTCTCATGACGGACTGACCAGTTCATGTTGCCAACTTGTCAATAACTGCCATAGGAATTACTGTAATAAACACAATTCCACGATCGGATTATTTTATTTTTACTTTTATTTTTAATGAAGTAACTGGACAAGTGTAACTACCAGCCACCTTTTTAAGTCTGTGTGAAAGGCCGTGCACATACGGACTTAAAAAGGTGGCTGGTAGTTACGCAGTAAAAGTGGTATTTTCGGCGAAAAACAAAATAGGTAGTGTGTGCTCTAAGGTTAAAAATAAGTTCGAAAGAAAGGATGATGCAAAGAAAGAATGTAATGTTAAACATCCGCGCAAGAACCAGTTTGTTGATTGCGCGATGAACGTTGTTTATCAGATCCCTATGACGTGTGGTCATGTGTACGTAGGGCAAACTGCGAGATGCACTAACACGAGGTTAAGGGAACACTTGTCCAGTCTGAAAGGTCGCCCTAGCACGCATTTGGCAATGCATTGCCAAGAACATAATTGCTCCCCGTCTTAGTAGCACCAACATTTTGTATAGGAATAGGAATGAAACCGCGAGGGAAATTGTGGGAGCACACTGGATTGAAAAAAAAAAGAAATGCATCAGCCATCCATCGATTTCATTGTTGGATAAAGAAAATTCCCTTCTATCATCACATCTTTAACGCATTTTTATCGCAAGTGGATGTTTCATGCACCTTACTGTTCTTATGTTGACCGGGTGGCTTTGGTCAACGTCTTTGTGTTTTTTATCACAAGTGGTATATGTACTGCAGATGTGCTCTGTTGACTTGATCGCGCAGATCTGTGGGTATATAAGCAGGTGGTTCTTCAAAAATAAAACCAGTTGTTAGAAAGCGGTCGTCCTTGTGTTTCTTCTATTCTTCGTCCCTGTTTGTTTGGGCACAATAAGTTTTAAAGATGAATTTGTTCCAACTAGGCCGACTCGCAGTCTTGCTTCTGAAAACGCTGTTGTGCAGAGCGATGAAGGGACAGGATTTGAGCGAGAAAACAACACACGACACCTGAGCGCACACTATGAACTGGTTTATATTTCTGCAGGTGAAGCATACATAAAGCCTACACGCATGCACAGGAGTCTTCTTCCCAGTCTACCTACACCCTCTATTGTCGGCGATTATGCTAATCTCTTTATTGCTGAGTGAAATAGACGGCGCACTGACACATAAGCCCTGTGGGTCCATCTTGATGTTGTATGCTTCCACGACTTCTCTTTTCCTTTGGTTCCTACTTTTCAGCAGAATTATTGTCTTGTGATAATCACCAGCTGATAGTTTGTGCTCAGGTGTCGTGTGTTGTTTTCTCGCTCAAGTCTTGTCCCTTCGTCACTCCGCACAACAGTGTTAAGTATGTCGAACCAACTAGCCCACTGCACAATTTTCCTGAACTTGAAAACAATTGTAAACTAAAGTCCGTGGGAAACGATGAGGTGTTCTGTCGTGACATACAGATTTATGCATGATCACTTTGCTATAGAAAGATAAAATTTTAGCCAATGTTAACGAAGAGCTTCACTTTTAGTTCACTTAATTGGTGTCTGTGATGCATTGTGACAGTAGGAGGTCCTGGAGATGCTACTGTGGAGGTATGTCAACATATTGAGCCTATTCCTGTTTAATCTATGGATAGATGCCTTCACGAAGAGTTGGAGAAACTGCGCTGTAGAATATTTTATATCACATGTAATAATTACGCTGTGATGAAGTGTATACGCTGAGCTTAATGTTTTAGAAAAGCTCAAGAAAAGGCTCCAGGATAGGTGACCTTTTATTTGGCCCTCTTCATAGTGAAGTCTAGACGCATCACCTCAGCCACACTTAGTAAAATCTGTGCGTTCGTACTGCCCATGCCTTTACTGCACAAGTTGCCTTGGTGCTCCTAGTCTTGACAGGTAACACTTAAGCACTCTCTCATGCACATGTTTGTTCCAAAGCTACAGTTGCTAACTAAAGTAACTTCCACATGCGATTCTGTAACTGTAGATCTAACTGCAAAAACGCATGCAGTACTACGAGTCTGGCATGGAGTCCACATGACGTGCATAAATTCAAATTTCGTATTGGCGGCGAGGAGTTACGGAATCGCCATCTATCGGAAGCGGCTCGCTGGCGTAGTATGAGGGATCACGTGGCGCGCTCCTCATAGGTTTTGCTGTCAGCGCTCACTGAAAACACCACGCGCGAGCTCTTCCGGACATTTCTGTAAGTACTTTCGAAACGATAGAAGCTTTTTACTGTCTAAATAATAATCTTGGGCAAACTGAAAGAGCACAATCGTTTACAGACGCTATCTCTTTACCGACTACGTACAGTGAACGACACTGCGCGCGGTCGCCGCGATGGAGTCTCCTGAACCGGCTTCTTGCGTGAAAGGTAGGTAAACGCTGAGAGCAAACTACGTGAAATATGTTCTTATATTGTTTGTATAACTAAATGGAGCGTAATAGAATGAAGCCTCAATGCAGCGATCGCACAGATTCGCAGCGACCGACTGCGCGTCTGCATGCTTGTCCGCGCACTGTTTCGCTTCGCCGCGTGCCCGTTTTCGCACTGTGCCATGAGCTTTAGGCCGCAGAATATGAGCGTTTGACAGTATGGAAGCAACCATTGTTGCGTGGGCGCTATCAGAGCTGTTCAAAAAATAATTTCATTGTAGAGACTTCGACGCCTACGGGGACTGTGATGTACGTGCCGTCGCGACGATTCAATCTTTTCTTTTTATTCTAAATTCTTTTACCTTTCAATAATATTTCTAGAGTTGCGTCACACAGTATGCTTATCGGTGTTCTCAGCGTGAGATTTCCCGCTGCTCCTTTTTTGTAATCCAGTGCACTAATTCATAACACAAACATGACCACATGCCATGCTTTCTTTTTATTGTGCTTCTTATCGTTCCCTTTCCACTCCACTGGACTTGCCAGTATCTATAGCATCGACAAGTCCATAGACCAAACCGTCGTGACATTACTCGGGCAACGGACTCGGGCGAGCGTCGACCTCAGTGCGCGTTTTCCGAACATCACAGACACGGCGCCGTAGCAGAAATCTTCCTCGCGTCTGTGCTTGCTGGATACTCGAGTTGTAGCCGATGACTGTTTGCCGGTTTTATGGTTCGCGAGCCAAGCTTCACGCGGCTTCTTGTCCAGCGCCTACGTGTGAAGAAGGCTGACATCGGCCTCCGTTACGTACGTCCGGCACTGCGGCACCGAGCAGTAGCCTACCATGTTGCGCGCCTTCAAAGGCAGCCACTACCTATTGTAGTGCTTTCAAGCGTTGTAAAGGAGACACTCGAAGCGGGGAAATCTCGCCACTAAATGAGGACCGCAGCGTACGAGGGAATTAAAACTCTCGTTTTCAGCTCGCTTCGGCGCTCCCGAAGCAGCCGACGCGGCCGCTATGTCCACGTGATCCCTCCTAGCACGTCACGCCGACGGTGGCGCCAGCTTTTCCATTGGTGGAGCTCGAGGCCAATAGGTAACAGATAACTGGTAACCTGTTAGAGTAACAAAATGGATGCCAAGGAAAATTCACCCAAAGCCTTGGGCAGGAAAATGAGGTGTTGTGATGAGATAAGTAAATAACAATCGCATTTTATCAACTGACTCAAAGCTGGCAGGGGTATTGCATTTGACATGATTGAAACGAGCTGCAGCATGGCATGGTAACTGTGGCAGCCTTTACATTGTTGCGTTCTCTGAATTACACTTATGTGCATCCATATGCTGCAGCGACCAACTGTTTTTATTCAAGAAAGCCAAGTTTGTGGTTCAGCACACAACATACGCTGGCAAACTCACTGATGAGTCAACTCCCTCAGATCATCCCATGAGTCTGAGTGAGTTCAGCTGAGCAGTATTTTGGCGAGTTTGAGCCCGAGTAAGCTCGGCTGAGTAGTATTCTTATGAGTTAAAGTGAGCAGCTAAGCATAATTTTGGCGAGTCTAAATGGTGAGTTCCGATTATTTTGCCAACATATTGACACGTGTACTTGTCTTTATCGGGCGACATGTTTTGCCGTCTAAGAAATGTCGCACAGCGCGGGACGCGCCTGCATGTATCCGAAGTTTCTGGAAAGTTATCGATGCTTCTATCCGCTGTCTGTTGTCGCCGAACCTTGTATTATCTGATTTCATAGCTTGACACGAATGGTGTAGAACTTTGTAGAAGGCATGCGGGTCCCAACGATTAGTCTGGAACATTCGATGACTGCTGTATAAAAGCCGACGCGCTTGACCCGCTGATCAGATTTTCGACGATCGCCGAGCGTGTTCGCCGCTATCGTTGTGCTATAAGGGTAGCCTGTTTTGTGGGCACAGGTTCGCCCAATAAAAGTTAGTTTTGTCGTTCACAGTATTGCTACTCTGTTATTCAACGTCACCACCACGTGACAATATAAATCGTCGGTGTATTTTCGAGATTCAGGTGCGACACTTGCGCATAGGTTGGAAGTGAAGCTTCTCGCCAAGTGACTACTGCAGAAATGATCATTGAGCTGGAGAAGACCGATACACCCTAATGATGCAGCGTGCCGCGCAGGATCCATGTGTGCAGCGAGCCAGTGGATGGGTGCGTGTTTGGGAAATTAGGGTTTCGACCCATCCACAGATAATTTCCATAATACCTTTCTCTATAGTGTATTATAGCGATAGCAATTTTTGGACACCCTAGGCGAATTTTCGCCATCGCCCTGATGTTCGGTTTGAAGTCCAAGTGTGACAAAAATTATAGTGCCCCGTTGCATCCCACATGCTGGGGTTAATTGCGAATGAAAGGGTGCGAGGGTGAGCCGAGAAGGATGGCAGCTTTATGCGCGCTGTCCACGTCCCGTGATCAAGCGCGCGCTAGGGTAGGAGAGCGCGCGTCCCTTGCCCGGCCGTGCCCGTGCATATGGCTGTCCGCGCGCAGCAGAGTGCATATACCCGGCTCGCGCGTGCCACATTTTTTAAAAGTAATTTGCGGCAGGTGTAAAGGCGGCAAGCCGACGTGGCTGCTGGTTTCACGAGTGTTGGAAGTAGCGTTAATCTAAGTTTCGGACGAAACTTAGAGAACAGTGACTTAAACAGTGACTTCCTTAGAGGGGCGAAAATTTTGGGGCGCATGAGCGGCACGTATAGTAGAATGCAGTGTTCCATTGTAAGAAAAATTATGTAACAAAGTAGAGTGCTGAGTGTTACGTCTTTGTTACATCAAGGTACAACAAAAATTAAGCGCTGGAAATCAGCGCTGGACGCATATGCAACTCTTTCCTCCACACTGAGAACATTTGAGAAAACATTTTTAAAAAATGCTCTGTACGTTTGTATAAATCCCTACCTGCAGATATTCCTCTGATTTAACCTAATTATGTGCTGCCTACTTAACTTCCTCACGCAGCACACGTATCATTGCGAAATTTGCTTTTAGAAAAAGCATTGAGTTATTTAATTTTGCGAACAGAAAGAAATAGCAACTTCCACTATAGCGCGCTTCCTAGGCCATTAAATAGCTACAATGTTCAGGGAACGTACTGTTTCCATGAGTGGTTTACTCATGCAGTAAGATGTACTGCTCCTACACCTTGTAATAAAAAGCATGTGCATCGACACATAGCAGCTGACATTCTTGCTTATTTTCTCATCACAGAGGTAGATGGGGCACATGAACCTATACGCTCACACAAATCAACGTGACCAACTACTGCGGAGACATGGCAACGAATTCTTTGTTTACCTTGTACACCACAAGTACGAGGTTTACGCATTCATTTGACTTCATGAAACCCTATTTATACTACAGGCTTTACGGCAATGCTTGCATGCAGTGCGGTGAAGCGCTCGACAAAACTGCACATATTATATGGTTTGTTTGATATTAACTCGAGATGCAAACGTTTGTGCAGGCAGGTAACCAATGTTTCCATTCACGCAGCGCACCAAAAGAGCGTGGTATATGCATTGATCTGGTTTCATGACATCGTACTTTTGCCATTAGCTTTACGGCAGTGCTTGTGTATAGTGCTGCGAAGCACGACGGAACTGCACATTATTATACGGTGTGCTCGAAATTCACTCGAGATGCAAATGTTTGTGCAGGCAGGAAACGAATGATTTAATTCACGTAGCACAACACGAGAGCGCGCTCTATGCAGTCCTTTGATTTCATAAAACTATTTCTTCCACAGGCTTCACAACAATGCTTGTGTAGAGGGCTGTGAAGCTCGACGCAGCTGTAACAACATCCCACGGTACACCCGATTTTTACCGCGTTTGTTTTAAAGGGCCCCTCACAGGCTACATAACAAATTTTGGTTATACGCTGAAAGTTGTTACGTGGCCTCTAAGAAGTGTTCTACCGCAAGAATATTTCAAATTGGTTCATTAACAGCAGAGAGAGAATGATTGAAGTGCCGCGAACACATGATTTCAGGAGGCGAGCCTCGCCGCCTATATAAACATTCTCTCGACTTTCCCCGTTTCGCCTGTGTAAGCGAAGTTCCTTCACTGCGTTCTCCCATACCGGAGCCGAGGGATCGCGCGGCGGGTATACCCTGCCGTCTTCTTGTTTTTTTCACCGTCACCGGCACACTTCCGGTGACGGTGTCGCGCGAGCTGTTGCGCTTGTCTCGTTTCCTGTAGAGGATGATAATGCGCGCTCTACGCGAGAACGCGTGATTAGCGGTATAAGTCAGTGCCCCAGCACTGAGGCAAACGCGAGAGGATGAAATAGCATGATCGCAATTTGCTGGAACACAGTAGAAAATGACATAGTTTCGTTCTCTGCGCACGTGCAAACGTCACAAAGAGGAGACGAAACGGAAATTCATCTCTGTTGCTACAGTGCAAAGTAAAACAAAAGCACCCAGACATTTGGGTTGTACTTTTCATTATTTCTCTAAACTTTAATTAGTCCACTGAAGCAACAGGTTCAACAAATAACTGATGCTGCCTTGAATCTAAGTCACGTGTCACTCTGAGTGACATCACAGCACTGCCATGTACGTAAGCGCACTTGTGCGATTGACGTCAACTGACCGGCTGGGAACGCACGGCCGCCGTGAGGAGAAGGCAATATGGTTTGAAATTTAAGCTTTTGTCACAGCACATAGGGATGTAATACTTAGCACACACGATCGTTAGCGCGCATTGTACGCACTGCACTTGCCGACTCCAAATGCGCATACCTGATGGAGGGGCCCTTTAAAGGGCCCCTGAAACCGTTCGGACAAATTTTGTAGACGCGTAGGGTACAGCTTAAGCAGAACATTCGCACCACAATTTAAGTGAAGCGTTACGTATTAATGGAGCTACAAGCGATTAGAAGTTACCCTCCTCCCTAGCCATGCTTTTCCTCCTCAACTCGTTCGCCGAGCGAGCTGGGCTAAGCTCCGCCTTCACTGGTTAAGCGTCACGATGCGCCGTCACATCGTCCACTCCCGGTTGTTTTGGAGACGGCCCCCGCCCGCACGAGACCTCTCCGCTAGCCGCTTGGCGGTCGACCCCAAGCGAGAGCTAATGAAGCAGCTTGCGTTGCGAGCATTCTGTCATTCTGACGTGTCTTGTATTCCTGTAGCCACAGGCAAGCTGGTCATTTCGGCAAATGACTGGAGGCATAAACTCAAGCTGATGAAGGAACTTTAGCGTACACGTACGTGAGCGGCCTGATCGGTCTGCACGGTCTATACACTTGTTGGCGCAGCGCTTAACCAGCCAAACAAAGTGCTAATATTGCTCTAACCAAGTGTAAAACATTAAAAACATTTATAAAAACAACGTGTTGATGATTACACTCCTGCGAAAAATACGCACCTGCAGCATACAGTTCGTTGCTGCTACTGTGTATGGTTGAGCTCTGTGCCACCAGGTGGCTGCACCATGCAGACCATTCACATTTGCTCTGCTGCTCATCTCATGGCTCATGCCGTTACGGCACAGTCAAGCGGCCAGACTCTGTCCCCTTGCGCTTGTGTTTGCCCTAATACCGGACTCGCGAAACGCTATAGCGCTAGTAATCTTCCGGTGTAAAGTGACGGCCACAAACTCGCAAATCCTGGCGCCGATCGGATAGCAGCAGTCCGATGCGCAGCAGCCAGTTCGCTCGTACGCTGCCTTGAAGAAGGACACGATGTCGCAGCTTGACATATTGCCAGTCGCTACGTTTGCAGTCCACAAGGTAACAAAGTCGAATCATAGTGCTCGCGAAAAGACTGAGACCGACCCTGACCGCGGAGCTGTCGTCAAAATGGAGTACGTTGTAACACAAGCAGACGACACTTGCTGTGTGCCGGAAGTGCTTAAGCGTACCGAAAATTATTCTTGTGCATTCTCTTTATGTTACTTTGTTTTCATAAAAACAAATTAACTAACATTCCAACTATTACGAAGATCAGTTGTTTACCATAAAGTTGGAAAAATTATCGACACGCGCCCTTGTCAGACAATCGGATAGCTCGCCCCACTGACGTCGTATGGGTGATTTCGGTCATATGGGTAGGGGCGGCTTAAAATTCCACCGAGCAGTGTGCTGCGATCGGCAGCGATGTGCATGTTTAAAACTTTATAATAAATTACACGCTTTATGCGGGGCACTTAGATGTGTCAATTAATGATCAGAAGGACATACTCTAACGACTCAGTACGTTTGTAGAAAATCGTCAAAAGCGTTTCAGGGTCCCTTTAAGGCGAAAGCTTCAGATCACTATACTTCAAGGTCGCTTTGCGAGGTTTCTTTTTGTTTCAAGGTCACTCGTGCTACTGCTCGCACGTTTGTCGTCTTCTTCCACATCGCTGCCGCACTGATGCCGCCAATCGTGCCAAACAAAAGGCACGGTTAATTGGAGCGCCCGCGACACTGCTCACGCGTTCGTTGTCGTCTTCCACATTGATACCACTAATCATGCAAAAAAGAAAGGCACAATTTATGTAGAGGTAATTAAGGCACTCGAACCCACGGCCTTTGGTGTTAATTAGGCCAAAGTTGATTAATGCGCAGCAAATTAAGGTAGCTTTAATTAACACTTTAACTGCATTGTGGGTCACCGGTGAGTTCATCTCTATAAATTGCTACAGTGCGAAGTAAAACAAAAGCACCCAGACATTCGGTTTGTATTTTTCATTATTTCTCTAAACTTTAATTAGTCCATTGAAGCAACAGATTCAACAAATACCTGATGCTGCCTTGAATCTAAGTCACGTGTCACTCTGAGTGACATCACAGCACAGCCAGTTCTCCTCCTATGCAGCAGCTAAGTTACGGGCATTCATCTGCTTGCTGCTGCGATAACTTTATGACACTTGAACTCAGAGGTACGATTTTTGTTGCGTGAGGTTATAGATAGCCAGTAGAATACTTGTCTGATGTTAAATGCTATGACCCACTGGCAATCCATGATGCAATCAATGAAAACGTTCTTATGCTGTGTACGGCGTGACCCACCAGTGACCCACACGCAAGAATTCTCGCTCTTGTGTTGCCATCTGAGGTTTGAAATTGCAACTAATATATCTTTTTATTGCATTGGACATGGGGTGGCACGTTTGGTTCGGAGAGTGGAGTGGCGGCACATTTCTCAGTTGGGTTTCTTGCAAACTTTTCGCCACAGTTTTCGAAATATGTGCCGTTGGAATAACTACCTGCATTTTTCTTGCTACTCCCAAACTTTTCAGCATGTCTAATAGATCCTCATGCCCCTTACGGATGCAAAAAAAAAACAATGCAGAGGAAACAAATAAACTTAGTTTTGGGCAAGAAGAATGCACCAGCAACTTCGCGATCACCACATGATGAGTCAAGTGCTTCAGTGTCAGATGTTCAGCAGTGGACATACAGTGAAGTTAGCGACAAAGATAGTGTTTACGAACCATCACAGACCTCAGCCAGCACAGGAGAGTCGGACCTGACTGATGATTCTGAGGCGAATGTATCAGGATACGATGCTCTCATTTCTCTCAGCCCATCTCTAGAGAAATGGACACCGGCAACAACCACTTCGCCTAGTGTGACACCGCACTCTGGGCCGGCCACTATCATTCATTTGCCATCTAGCCATTATGCCCCATCTTTATGTTCACTGTTTATTACGGATGGCATTTGGCAAATTATGGTCAATGAAACAAACAGGTTCACACAACACGTGTTGAAGTCAACTACTCCTAAATGTAAATCACGGTTGAAAAATTGGACGGAAACCAATGCCAAAGAAATGAAAGCATTTATTCGAATACTGATTTGTATTGGTCTCCTCCGTCTTCCTACTCCCAAATCTAAATCACAGCTGAAAAATTGGATGGTAACCAATCTCCAACAAACGAAAGCATTTGCTGGAATACCAATTTGTATTGATCTCGTCCACCTTCCTATCTGAGTCACTACTGGGCAAAAAGTAACCTGTATGGTGTTGAACTCATTCGTCAAAATATGAGCCGTGACAGCCTTTTCCCTACTTTTGAAGTTCCGGCATTTTGCGGACAATTAACTGGTTGCAGAGTTGCAGGATCATGTCTAAGATCCATCCTCTGATAGAGAAATTGAACCAAAATTTTTGCCACTGTGCTTGAGCCGGGAAAGGAGGTTGTGATAGATAAAACAATAGTGCCATGGCGTGGCAGACTTTCGTTCTTACAGAGTCAGGCTGTTCAAGGCATGTACCAAAGACGATTACAGGCTAAAGGTTGATGTATATGCCGGAAAGTGTGACTGAACAGTTGGCATCGGACACGCCGGAGATGTATCCTTGAAACTCCTGCAAAATTACAAGGAAGTCGTGTGCCCGCTGTATGTAGACAACTTCTACATGAGCTTGCCGCTCACTCTTCGCCTTCTAAAGGAAGACACTTTCATTTGTGGCACAGTTCGCTCAGCGAGGAAAGGGCTGCCAAAAGATGTCACTGAAGTAAAGGTTGCAAATGACAGTGTTACCGGACTTCAGTCCAAAGATGGAGTGAAGGTACTAAAGTGGATGGACAAGAAGCCTGTTCTGATACATCTGTCACCAAATATTAAGCAAAGCTGGTGGACAGCCGGAAGAAAACAAGGGACGGCGCACCAATCACGAAACATCAGGCTGTCCTCGATTACAATGCAGCAAAAAAAGGCGTTGACTATAGAGACCAAATGACGTCGCACCACAACTGCCTTAGATAAGGAGTCAAGTGGTACAGAAAGGTAACTGTTGAGTTGCTTGTTGGAAGTGCCATCGTAAATGCATGGCACATTTGTGCCATGTTTGAAGGAAACTCTACGCCAATTATAAAACTTCAAGAACTGGCTCGTTCACTGTTCAGCCCTTGTCAAGACAACATTAAATAAATTCGTGGGAGGGGCGCCCACACGCTAAAAAAAACTGGCACATAGGCACACGACACTCAGCAGCACTGCACTGGATGCTATGCGGCCAACAGTACCAGCAGCAGCCCAAACACTAGGGTGAGATTGAGAAAAGTGACCACTTTCTGTGGACAATGGCCTGGCAAGCCATTCATCTCTTTGTTGTGCTTTAATTCTAAGCACAACTAAGCTGAGAAGCAAGCTAGCTTCCACTGTAATATGAATAGGATGAAAACTTCAAAACATGGTTAAGGTACCTACTAAATTTTACTTTTTCTCAAACTAATAAGTATTTCTTTCACAGGAACTGACTTCTTGTCTTTTCTTGTGGCAAGCACTTTGTAGTTGAACATAAGTTTGTAGCATCTTTCAAATAAACGTGCCAAATGCCAGCCGCGAAGATAGCAGCACCATCTCTTTGGAGTAAAAGAAAGAGGCATAGCCACGTGTCCCACCGGTAGTTCACTCCGCATGTAAAACAAGACCTATAAAAGAAAGCATTTCGCACTGAACATGTTAAGGTGCACATGACAGTGTCTGCCACTAGGAACGCCTTCGCAGAGTATGTGACAGTGCCCACAGAAACACTTCTGTATTGTGTATGTATACGTTTTTTTCTCTTCAATTTTTTGTCATTCTTTTTCTCCCTTGCCTCTCACATCCCTTTGCCCCTCTCCAGTACAAGGTAGCCGACCGGATATAATCTCTGGTTAACCTCCCTGTCTTTCTTTTGCTTTTCACTCTCCCTCTCTTAAGGCACTCGAATCTATGGCCTTTAGTGAGAGAAAACAAGTAATAAGAAGCAACAACGCATTTGAATGAGAATGTCGAGTAATTTAATGCATGTCTTTTGAGAGTGCAGGCTTTCGCCTTCACCCCCTTCAGCGTATGCTAAAGTGACTGTCTTTTATTATGCTTTTGTAATACGGAACTGTGCGTTCACATTTTCACCTCACAAAAGACAAATGGGTAATTCTCGCATAGGAACTGCATCATTATGCCCTGCAGACATATGAGGAACTTGTATGCATGTATGTACATTGGCATTTAGAGTAATAAGGAACATTCAACTACAGCATTCAGAGGAGCAGAAGAGTACGCACTTGGGCTGGTTAGTTCATGATTACGAGCAGGAAACAGCGCTAAACGAAAGGACAGCACTTTGGTCTGTGTGCCTCTCTTTGTACAGTATTCAAACCTGTAGAGCTCCAACATTCGTTCTATTAATAGAAAAAGTGAGCAATAGAAATGTTTGGCTGATGTTTTATTGAAAGGTTAGCCTGCAGGCCTCCATCTAAGCCTTAACTACTTAAAGCAGTTCCATTGTCAGTTGCAACGGTTCTATTTCTTTTGAAGATGTTACTCTCTTAAAGGGAAGTAACAGCATTCGTGACCTCTTTTCTAGAGTGTCCATGCCGTCAGGCATTCATCAAACACAATAGCACAAGCTTACACAAGTGACACATTTTCTGTTGTCAACATAAGCAAAGAAAAGTTGCACAGCTTCAAAAGGTACTTTGGAGTATGCAAGTATACCTAGACATTTGTCTTGGTTCTTATTTAGTTATCAATACTTTTCTGCAATTGCATATGCCTTTCCACAGATGCACATGACCTTGTCACACTTTTGCATGTGAAGCTGCTCCTGCAGGCATGTGTCCAAATATCTGTTGTGTCAAAGTTCAGGGAGCTTTTATAGCAAAGAGAGACTTTTCTGACAGCTTTGTTTCAGGTACCCAAGACTTCTTCAATGTGCAGTTGCCATTTCATTGTAGCTGCACCCGTGACTATGGGCTCCCACTTGGTTGCACTTGCATCCAAGCTCTTTATACACAACAGAAAAGTCACGAAGACAAGAGAAACAAATAACATAAACAGTGTAATCTGTTCCTCACATCATTTCTGTGCTGTCTGTAACCTTGGATTTGGACAAACTAGTCTGACTGCAATGTTGTGTTGAGTGCCTGTGTCGCTGCATATGGAGAAAATTGTCTACACCACAACAAACTTATACAAGTACAATTGAGATATAAATATAATTAATATGTTCAGCTTATCACATCGGAGCTCTTTTGTATCTCTCTCCAACTTGGGCACCATACAGTGTACATAGCACACGGTGTTTAAATTATGGGGTTTAACACGCCAAAACCACTTTCTGATTATGAGGCACGCCGTACAGGAGGACTCCGGAAATTTCGGCTACCTGGGGTTCTTTAAAATGCCCCTAAATCTAAGTACACGGGTGTTTTCGCATTTCGCCCTCACCGAAATGCGGGATAAAAATACATAATGTTGTCCTGAATGTGATCAAGGCACATGTGCAAGAAACTACAGTTATTTGTTCGATGAGGACGGTAATGTGCTTCAGCAAGTTCGAAATTTGTAAACAACTTGCCCACATTCACACCTTAACAGATTTAGCAATGTTTCCACTACGCGGAGAACTTTGATCTACAGTGATTATTATCATCCTGAAGAAGGTTGGTGCTTCTATTATAACATGTGTACTTTCATGATATCATGTTGTTTTACTTGACATAAGCTTACGACGCTTACAGATTACATGCTCATATATCAACGTACACACCCAGTTCCTTTTCAATGATTTTCATTTCAGTAAAAGCACAGTAAATTTTGTCAGATGAGAAGTGGAAATGTATTTTTTATTCTTTCATACTTGGTGCTTGCTCGCCCGCTGCGATTGTGAAGCAAAGCTTCAAGAAGACAGCTGTCTGAATACTTTTTTTTTCTGCATGCAGTATTGCACTTGAATGCAAGCCTTTTTGAGCTTTGAAATTTTTTTAATGGTTTTGTTCTATTGGGTTATTAACAGAGAATGTTGAAACCTTACTGCACATAAAATTTATTCTATAGCCTGTTTATTTTTACAATAGTGATTGTTCTACAAGTGATCAACATCAGCTAAACAAGGAAGGCCTCTGGCTGCAGCCAGTGTTTCAACAAGAGGACTAGTTGACAAAGATGAGTTTGTCACAACATTGGCTCCAGCCCAAAACATTCCTTATTCGACTTCACTATTTACATCTTCCTGTGAATCTGTTTGTTGCTCCAACTCCAATACACAAAGATGAGTTGAATGCATCAGCTTAGTTGTAGAGCTACTCAATGAACTGCTGCATAAGTTACCCGCCTAACAAAACACACAAGATGTTTTTTTTTATTAAACCAAAGAAAAATAACAAAATATCACGATACTAATAAAACAACCAACTTGCACAAAGGAAAGCAGTTTATGCGCTAAATATCCACTCGGGCTAATAGATTAGTTTTGTATATTTCACAAGTCATGTATAAATGCTAAAGGAAGTTAAACAAGGCAACTATACAAGAACATTGTGTCTTTTTACAAACCATAACATTTACATCAGCGGATGCATTTCTCTCAGTGAGCATGTCAACTGGACAATCACATAGGCAGCCACAGCAAGTATTCAAGGTATCTATGCATAAATCAAGTTGTCAAACACACAAGCTTCCTTCATGTTAGACATGCGAGATTTGCACTTTGGCAAACAATAATTCTATTGGACATGATGAACCATAAAGCCATATGAACAGCAATGAGAAAATACAGATAAAATGACAGGAGCATGGCTTAGAATCTTAACGTTTGCACCGAAGTTTAAAATTATTTTCTTAAAAAAAGATTAAATTATCGCGTTTTACGTGCCAAAGCCACAATCTGATTATGAGGCACGCCGTAGTGGGGGACGCCGGAAATTTAGACCACCGGGGTTCTTTAATGTGCACCTAAATCTAAAGTACGCGGGTGCTTTTGCATTTGACCGCCATCGAAATGCGGTCGCTGTGGCCGTGCTCAGCAGCCCAACACCATAGCCACTAAGCAACCACGGCTGGTGAAATAATTTTCTTCTCCCAAAATATAATTACCCTACGCGTAGAAGGATCCTCTCTCGGGGTTGGAAATTCTAATGGAGGCATGGACAGAGAAAGAAAGAATGACCAGGTACTGTGACATTTCAAAATTTTATCAAAACTCCAGGCATGTTTACCCACCGCCTGACCCCTCGACAGGGCCCAATCGGTAGACTGGAGGCAGTTACAAACCAAGACCTTCCGCAGTCTTGTTCGTCTCAGGAGGATATATCCAGACATCTTCTATTCAGACGATAACTGCAATTTAAGCGGCAGGGCTCATGCATCTTAGACTCGTTCTCTGGGAATGTGAGGTTATAGGCAGAGGAAATGCAGTCTCCCCAGACAAATCTGCGGCGCTGTGGACAGCCGCGCTATGCAACTCAAACCTCCAAGACCACCCAGCAAGCCCGTGAAGCGGCGAGGAGACAGGATCCCCGGACCTACTCGAGAGCGGCCTAGGCCCAGGCCACGAATTTGCCGGATTTTCAATAAAGCTGTTACCACCACCATGCTTTGCATGTAAACTAACAATTCGTAGGAACATACAAGTGCGTTACGGGAGTAGAGTTTACTTCAGGCTAAGATTTTGCAGCAAAATTAAAAAGAAACCGTAGGCGACCAACAATTTAATGCATGGTATCTTTGTATTAATAGAATGGGCAAATTTACGTCACACCAGCAAATATTCAGGTGAGTTTAATTGTGAACAAAACAGGTGGACCAAGCAGGTAACAGAAACAGCACGGCACTGCTTTCAGCACTCCTTATTTGTCAGAGTTAGTGGAAACACGCAGTGCCGCGCATACATAGATCACTAAGACACCCAGTGTGCATTGACCAATAGTCCGTGAGATACACAGCGCCTACACGACCATGCTACACGACACGGATGCATTGGCAAGTGGGCAATTAAGAAAGCCCGTTTCAAGAGGTGTAACCGTACAGGCTATTGTGTATTGTACATAGTAAGATTCCAGTAATTTCTGGGGGCCTTAGTTTCATTCACGGCCAGTGTCAAGGCATTTCTGAAGTAAACACACAAGTTCATCCACATCGCTGCTCCTGGCAGGTATGCATGCCTATGACAGGCACATAGTGATTACGGGAGCAGGGAACTGCTTTATTGAAGGCAAAATCGACAAGCATGCAAAACACTGTCTCAAGCAACTTCACATTTTTCTTTGTTGAAACAATCGTAACTTTATTGTTCTCTGAAGAATGACCAGCCCCTGCTTTGTGCCAATCACTGGTTGTGTACACGAAGTGCACCACTGATGAGATACTCAGTGGATAAGAGATGCGCAGCCTGACCTCGCTGCTTGCGAGAATATTTGAGGCGCAAACACAGATGTGATGAAAAAAAATCAGGTGTAGAACCCCTCTCCCCTGAATCTAATGTTTAGAACTGCTATGTCTAGGACCACGCTCATTGTGCCAAATGGGCACTAGGAGTACACCGCTTTTGCAGTGAAAAGTAAGAGGTTGTCCAGTGCCTGTAGCAGGCAGAGCATTGTGGCCCCACCCATGGTGCCTCTCTACCTCATTCCAGATTCTGTTAACCATAACTACTGAGGGGGGACGAGCGTTAAAATTCTACACAGACAAAAATGCGACAAGCACATGCTTAAAACTTCGATCAGGCCTTCGTGTCGTCGAAGGGCTTTTAATTTCTGGTACTTCCCCGGATCATCGATCACACTGTGCAGATGAAAAGCATTCTGAAAATATTGCAACTTGCTTGTTTAGAAAACTCGTAAAAAACACTCCCCGACCTTTTTTTTTTCTTCTTTTATATTCCATTGACTCTGACTTTCATTATGTTAATAAACTTCAGAAGAGCTTAGGCTAGTTTGTACACACTGCTAAGAATGAAAAAATGGAAGGAAAACGGGACAAGAAAGAAAGGCCTACAGAATGTTGATTTGCACGCGGCAATTTATATCAAGGACGAGGTGCTGGGCCAGGGAAGCTAAGAAGCCGCCACAGCAAACAGGTGTGAGGGGAACTAGGTGAACGGCTTCGATGTTCACACAGAAACAGAAATATAGGAATGTCATGAAATGCTGTGTCGTTCAACAACCCCGTGAATGTTCAAAAGTGCGATAGTGATTGGCTGAAAAAAGTTTCAGTGAGCTCCAGGGAATGGGGAGGTGGATACGGTAAGGGGGTTGGGGTGGTGACGGGCATTAAGGGCGTCAAGAATGAAGTTAAGTGAAAAGTTATGGAACATGGGGGATTGTCTCATCACTGCTCGATTGCTCAACACAAGATGGCCGTGGCCAGTTGCCTTAGCTGAGGTTCACCTACCCTGTCAAAGCATGTGCTGTACTTGCTGCTCTGCAGTCTTTAGAATATCCAGGTGTCAGGGCAGCATGCCCATAATCCCTGCAATTAATAGGCGACTTGCAAAATAGTGCCCGCTCTCTTCCATACATAGGCATGGCTGAACTACTCACTGGCAAATCTGGTAAGAAAATAACGCTGACCTCCACTGTTACTTGGGCTACAAACAAGAAGACACAAGACAGAGCGCTGTCATGTTTTTAGCACAGTTCGCTTTCCTAAGTAATGTACCAACTTGGTAATAATATACATTATATAAATACATCAATTTGTAAACAAAATGTTATTTTTAATATAGTCATTTTCAAAAACAGCACAAGGATGATAGCATAATTTAAGCATAGTGGCTGCATGCCTTAGCAATATACAATGCAATACAATACAATCTTTATTGTGCATAAAGAAAACAAAGTACATATAGCAGGCCTACCAAAGCCTCAGAGGGCTTGACTGGCAGTGCCTGACAGTCAGGTCACAGAAAATTGCACAGGGTTAATAGCGGAGTTATCTATTAGTGGGTCGGAGCAAAATGTTGAACAGTTATACAAAATGTTACATTAAACATCGACAGTTCTAAGTAGTTTCTTAATCCCACGTCTTGTGTTTGCTTCTAGCACAGGTGTTGTCAATTTATTAAATATGACAGGAACATAGTATTGCCGCGTTCTCCTTCCGTACTTTGTCGCAGTCCTGGGGATGACGTAGGGTTCCTTCAGTCTTAAGGAGCGGACAGGCGTATATCGTTGTTTTAAAATCATTATTCCAGAAGTGTTTAATTACAACACTTTCTACAATCAGGGAAGTGAAGTTTGCCAAATTCAACCACCTAAAGACATCTGCATCTTGCTTTGGACACAAATCGTAGGCCACTGTTGACAGCAGTGAACGTAAAATTGAATCAATTCTTGAGCTCCACCTAAGAGTACAATGGTCATATACAGTCAAGCCATAACGTAGCACACTGTAGACTAAAGCATGGACAATAATTTTTCGAACGGAGATTGGCATAAGACATCGCATGTTGTATAATACACAGGAGACCGCGCGCAACCTTTTACAGACGTGGGATAATTGCGAGCTCCATAAAAGATCACAGTCAAAAAGCAATCCAAGATACTTAACAGAAGATGCATTTTTAACAGGTTGACATGTACATTCATACCAGTCCGATGTGTGTAAGAATAATGATGTCGTAGGCAGGATTTTTTTCATGGCGTTATGGAAACAAACAAGTCGCGTTTTAGAAAGGTTGATGCTTATTAAATTAGCCGCAAACCAGTCCATAGCTTTAGTTGCCTCATTCTGTAAGGAGCTGATTGCATCAGAGTAATTAGTTGCACAGGATACAAGAACAGTATCATCGGCATATTGATATATATAATTACTTACCGCACTGGACAAATCATTCACATAAATGTTAAAAAGCAGGGGGCTTAATATTGAGCCCTGAGGGACTGCAGAATGAATACTGGTAAAAACACTTAAACTATTTCCCACCTTTACACATTGTCGTCTATCCTGCAGAAAGAATGATCCACGAAGGCCTAGGAGAGACAGTTTCTGTAGCAAAATGACATGACAAACACTGTCAAATGCCTTAGAGGCATCCATAAAGAGGGCACATGCTACCCCGTTACGGTCTAGAGTTAAGTTTAAAAGATCAGAGAAAGCTTCTAACAGTGTTTGTGTACCCTTCCCCTGTACAAATCCATACTGATGTGATGATAATACGCTATGCTTATCTAGAAACTGTGTTACCGTAAGAGCCACATCTTTTTCTAATATTTCAGCTACACAGGGAATTATCGAAATAGGTCTGTAATGTTATATACTATTGCGTGCACCTTGCTTATGAAGCGGAATTACAATTGCGGTTTTCATATCAACTGGAATCGCACCACCATATCCAAAACAAAGTTTAATAGAGATAGCAATACATGTTTAATTGCGTCAAAATTTCTCTGGCGTTTTCTCAGAGATTTTGCCGAAGCCAGGTGATTTGTTTTTCTTAAGATTGAAGACAATGGACCTTAATTCTTGAAGCGATAGTAAAGGAAGATATGCGGAATCTAGCAAGCTATCTGTTAAAGTACACACCGATGGTCGCCGTGTCCTCGATCCTGAGACACTTGAAAAGAACTGATTAAATAAGTTTACCAAAGTTTCGTCATCTGCATGCAGAAAAATAAGTCGAAAGGTGCTGTTTAGGCGTTGAAATGTTGCCACCTCTATGATTATTGATTAGGGACCATGCTTTCTTTATGTCAGATCTAGCTTCTTGAAATTTCTTTCTAAAATAAACGCGCTTCGCAAGTCTGATCATTGCATTCACCTTGTTTCTGGCACATTTATATCTTCAGCGCGCGTCATTGCAGTTTGACGACCGCTTGGCCTTAGTCCACAACAAGTCTTTTTCCTTTGTAGCTGCTAGGATTTCACTTGTCATCCATTTCTGGCTCAGGTTACGTTGCCTGATTTTGACAATGCGTGTTGCCGCCTGCCTAAAAGCATCAGACACAGCTACAAATTTGCGGTACATGTTTTCCGGTGACACAGTACATAAAAAATTATCCCAGTCATTTTTCTGGACTAGTTTATCGAAAAGCCTTGGATCAATTATACAAATTTGTTTGATAGAGTTAATAGCCTCTGATAACAAAAGATTCACAGTCTGTTTCAGTGAACAGCAGACGAAGTAGTGGTCAGAAAGCTTAACCAGGTGCAATAGTAGATTTTACTTCCAGATTCTGGGCTCTAACATTTACATGATCAATGCAGGATGAAACAAGACGTTGAGATAGGAATTACTCGCGAGTTGCTGCATGGATTGTCATTTCAATTCCCCATTTAGATAGTGTTTCTAAATAATCAGCAACTATTCCTACTGTTGGACGTAACGTATCTATATTAATGTCACCTGTCTGGCAAATACATTAATCGGTTCCTAGACGTGACAACGTAAAGTCGAGCTCAGCCAAAAAAAGACGCCTGTTACCACATGGGGGACGATATACACAAAGCAAGGCCAATGAAAGTCGAGGATTAGATAAGCGGAGAGTAACAGTTTGCAATGAAAGCAATGAAAAACTTTTGTCAGAAGTTAAGCAAAGTTGTTTTGGCAACGAAAAAATGTGCATCCTCGTTGCTAAAACATTCCTGTCCGGGGAGTGCTTGGACTTTGTCTTGGCGTGATGTAAAACCCTCCACACATTTATATAGTGCGAGAGAGAGAGAGGTGATGGGGAAGGGGGAGTGGTAGTGGCCAGTGGAGAATCCCTCCCTGAAATAAATTTCTGGCTACGTCACTGAATGTCTGTAATGCCTTATAGCCGTAGGTCTTGGATGGAAACACTATAGATGATACCAGTGAACCTATTGAGCCTATTCCTGTTTAGTGCGGTAGTGGATGTTTTCCCAAATAATTATAGAAACTGTACAATGGAATGTTTTGTACCACCTGTAATAACTATCCTGTAAGAAAACAGAAAGGCTGAGCCTAAATGTTGTAGGAAATTTCTTAAGAGGCTCGAGGATAGGTAAAGATGACTAACTCCCGTATTCTCCACTCAACACTTCACCTGGACTCAAGTGCACAGCAGCCCTGCTCCTTGACAGAAGCGGTTGCTTAGCTTTAATCAAACTTCATGTCAATTACTGTGAAACACAGCGTCGTCTTCAGTCGAGGGGTGGCACTGTGCACAGCTTAGTGGAATGAAGCTTCGTCATAAATGGTTTCAGAATACAGGGTAAGTAAGCTCACATTTTACTCTCTTCGTCGTGAAGTCTAGACACCAATGCCTCGGTTTGAACAAGTAATGCTTTAAGCGCTCTCTCATGCATATGTTTGCTTTAAGGCAGAGTCAGCTTACTATTTCCTGCTTCTGCCACGTGCAAATGATAGAAAAATATCTCAATAAAATGATTGTGATCTAAGTGGTACACACTCTCTGCAAGGTGATGAAATGTTTATAATAAAACAAGCACTACTCATGTGCTGGTCAGCATCCGCAGCAATATGTTCACCAAGATATCTTTTTTGTCTCAATATATTCGATAAGGTTATGCAGCTAACGTGTAACTGTTTACTTGTGTCTCGAAAACATACAGCTTTAGGTGAGAGGAGCGCTATATTGCATGATACAAAGGAACAATTTTAGACTGCTTGTATTATTTTTGTGTGAGAAACAATTGTGAAGGTTTTAATTGCAAAGTGATACAGTAGGTGTTGGTAACGCAAACAAGCCATGCAAAGTGTATGCATTAGAAATGAACTATCCAGATGAGGACTCCCCACCCCCGATATATTGTCAATGCTAGAATATCAAATGCTGTGACATTTAACACATATGGTGACAAAAAAAGGATAACTAAAGCAAGAGCAGCAGTAATAAAACAACATCAACTGCAAAATTTATATAATTTTTCTCAAGACATTTATCTTCGCATAAACAGTGGCCTCACAGACTGCGGACGCCTTTGGCATCAACCTTCAGTAGTGCTGATTCTAGCTTCCCTTGACGTTCAAAATTACAATGTTTTGAACGTCAGGGTATGTGCAAGTGAACATTAGTTTGTGATGGCCATGTGGGTCTCGCAGCTTCTCTGCCTGAATAATAGGGAGAGAAGGGCAATATAATTGCCTTGAAAACTTTTAAACAGAAAAAGCATGGTGGATGAGGAGCAGTGGCCAGGATAAAACGTTTCAGGAGTTCAATGTAGTAAGGATACAGGAGTAGTATGATTAACTTTGCAAGAGTATTAGGCTATTATAACACTAGGGGAAACAGACTGGCCAATCACATAATGAATTTTCAAATATTGTAACTGATCTAGAACACCTTGCACAGCTGCTGTAATTAGGAAAAAAAATGTAGCATTGTCTTAAAAAGACAGCTTTTTTGTTTGTTTACTCTGCTATGCCACTGTACACTTTATTACTTACTTTTTTTTTCTTTTGGAACAGAAAGCCACCATATGCCTGGAGGTTTTAGATCACCTTCTTGGTGTGCTCCCGATATATGAACTGTTCGAAAACATTAACATTGTTACTTGGTTTATTGCCCAAGTAGACCAGCACGTAACGACTAAGGAAGCAGAAGTGTGAATATGCACACCCTGTATCCAATCAACCCCTATATCAATTAATTTTGTACAATTAGACCTCCATATATAGAACTTTAATGTAACAAACCGTTTTACTCTGCAGGACTTATTTGGTGTGCATATAGAATGAAATCTTCAATTTATTGAATTCTGTTTATCTGCAATTTCAATTTAATGAAATCATAAATTCTTGTAAAATTTAAATGAGGATATGTGTTGCATTTGAACTGTAAATTCTATGGACGTACCAGCGTGTTTCAGGAGTAAAGCTTCACGATTTCCTTCCCAAGTTTATTCGACTTCAAGGGGTTGGGACACCAAATTTTGAGGCTATAGAAGCATGTTGTAGGCTGCTTCCGTATGCAAGGACACTCAGAAAGAGGTATTGGACGCTTCAAACATTTCAAAATAATTTTAATTCAGCTCCAAAAAGTCATTAAAAACTCCTTCTCGTAGTCGAGACCCATTGCTAGCGCGGCAGTTACTACGTCACAGAGAAGGAACGAAAATATTGACGTCATAGCACACTAGCACAAAAACGTGACGTATGATGAGTAGCGATGAAATGCGGATTACGGAGCCTGCTGAGCCGAGCGACCGAGCATAGCCTCCACTATGACCGAGCTACAGGCCATATAGAAATCCTTTCTTAATGCAAAGAAGGGGTAAGGCGTGCATACACAGACACAAGAGGAGAGAAGTGGACAACACGAACGCCGCACAGCGGCCCGCGAATGGCAAACTGCGTGCGGCGAGTTGCCGTGCGCACGGACACGTTTGAGTGTAACACTAGCCGGCCGACTCCGAAAGGGACCAGGATATGCGGCGTTCGTGTTGTCCGCTTCTCTCCTCGCATAGTCGCATAGTTCGGCAGCTCGGAGCGGTCTCTCGTTCGCTTGGCCTTTCTCAATGTAAGGGCCCGTCCACTTTCCACTGAGCAGGGTTGCCAGATTTGGCTACTTTGCGCCAAATTGGCTAGTTTTTGAGGCTGTTGGCGGGGAAAAAAATGCCTTGGCTACTTTTTTGGCTACTTTTGAAATAGCTTGAGTATTGTAAAATATGGATAGAAACTTGTGTAGCTCATATTATGCAGCAACATTAGCAAATATTTAGGCCAACCCGCAACAACATTTCAAATCTTTTCAAGCTGGGCCGTGTTCTGTAGCAGTTCGTTTTGGAACCGGTTCCTTTTAGCTGTTACGTCAGGATTACGTCACTCGGAGAAGGAGTGGAACGGGGCGGCGTGAGGGGAACCAATCAACGAGCGGCGGTCTGCCGGAAGAGCACGTCATCATTTTTGTTTGTACTTGGGGGACGGTATAGCAAATGAAGGATGTTGCTGGTTTGATAAAAAAACGTTGGTGTGTATAGAACACTTGCAAATATATTTTCAGTAATAGATGTGAGCTTGCGGCGCAGACCGCTACTGGGAGTTGTAATTTTATTTTTGTTGTTTTCTTATTTAGTCGCTAGGTGGTGTGCCATATGTTATGCAAACGTATACCAGACGAATACCAGACAGTTGGTGACAAAGTAGAATGAATTTAATTTATAAAGGTAAGGGGGAGAAAGACAGCATTCACTCGTATAGACCGTTGACCACTACATCGGTAATATACAGGCTAGCAATGCAGGCAATCAAATTAAAGCTTCAAGCATGGGCAGAGAATAATGGCATTTTGGGAGAGCTTCAGAATGGCTTTAGAATAGGTAGGCGTTTGGATGATAACTTGTTTGTTCTTACTCAGTGTATCGAAATATCAAAAGCAGAAGGCAGACCGTTGTATGTGGCCTTTTTGGACATTAAAGGAGCATACGACAACGTAGACCGCAACATTTTGTGGGATATTCTGGAAGGGGAAGGCTTAGGAAACGATTGTTTACAGCTTTTGAGAGAGATTTACCTAGAAAATACCGTTTGCGTAGAATGGGAAGGGATGAGAAGCGCGGAGAAAGTTCAAATCAACAAGGGACTGAGGCAGGGGTGCCCGTTATCCCCGCTGCTGTTTATGATGTACATGGTGAGGATGGAGAGGGCGCTAGAAGTAAGTAATATCAGGTTTAATCTCTCATACAAACAGGCAGGTACAGTAATAGAACAGCAACTCCCAGGTTTATTTTATGCGGACGACATTGTGTTGCTCGCTAACAAGCAAAGTGATTTGCAACGTCTGGCTAATATAATATTTGGGGTTTTACGTGCCAAAACCACTTTCTGATTATGAGGCACGCCGTAGTGGAGGACCCCGGAAATTTTGACCACCTGGGGTTCTTTAACGTGCACCTAAATCTAAGCACACGGGTGTTTTCGCATTTCGCCCCCATCGAAATGCGGCCGCCGTGGCCGGGATTCGATCCCGCGACCTCGTGCTCAGCAGCCCAACACCATAGCCACTGAGCAACCACGGCGGGTGTCTGGCTAATATCTGTGGACAGGAAGGCAACAATTTAGGTTTGAAATTTGGTGTTAGAAAATCAGGTGTTATGGTATTCAATGAAAACAGTGAACAGACAGTGGAGATAAAGGGCCAAGAAATACCTCGGGTAAGAGAATATAAATACCTTGGTATAAGGATAAACGAAGGCAATGGATATATGGAAACACAGGAAAAAACCATAACAGTCAAGGGGAAGAGAAATGCAGCCATAATGAAGCACAGATCGCTATGGGGATACAATAGGTACGAGGTCCTCCGAGGTATGTGGAAAGGGGTAATGGTTCCAGGACTTACTTTTGGAAATGCGGTTGTTTGCTTTAAATCAGGGGTACAATCAGGGCTCGACGGGAACCAAAGGTCAGTGGTTCGCCTCGCATTGGGCGCTCACGGGAAGACTACAAATGAAGCTGTGCAGGGGGATATGGGCTGGACTAGTTTTGAAGTGAGGGAAGCTCGCAGTAAAATTGAGTATGAAGAACGGCTGAGGAATATGGAAGAAAGTAAATGGGCTGGGAGAGTGTTCAGGTATCTGTACAGGCAAAACATTGATTCACAGTGGAGGAAAAGAACTAGGAAGCTTACCAGCAAGTATGCGGCCTGTGGGGTGGGCAACACAGCAACAAAGAAGGTCAAGCGGAAAGTCAGAGAGGCTGAATAATTCTCATGGGTGGCGGCAATGGAAAAGAAACCTGCCATGAGTAACTACTTAAGAGGAAAAAACGAAATCAGGAAAGAAACCATTTATGATAACTCAAAGGGAAGCTCATTACTTTTCGAAGCGAGATCGGGATGCCTTAGAACACGCACCTATAAAGCGAGATATAAGAAGGAAGAAGAAGCATGTGCTTGCTGCGGTAAAGCTAGGGAAACGACGGAGCATATTTTATTAGAATGTGAAGACATCTACCCAGCGGCCGATTTAGGCACCACTGGCCTCCTTGAAACCCTTGGGTTCAGCGGGAGCAGTGGTAAAGCAAACAGGTCCGCAATAGACATTAGTAAGAGGCGATTGGAGGATTGGTGGAAGAAAAGTAGGGAAACGACAAAAGACGGAGACGTACAAAAACACAGTTCGCAATAGGGGATCAGAAAATTTGGACGTGGTAGTTCAGTGTTTTTTTTTTCTCTTTTCTTTTTTCATTGGTTAACCTAGGTAGGATATTAGGCAGCATAGTAGCAAGAGCTTGGTGGCGCAACCCACCGCCCCATTCCAAAGGGGACGCTCATAACATCCATCCATCCATCCAAACAAGTTGCCTCTCTTTTACGTTTTGGACTTGCCAGTTTGTGCGCCGAATCCGAAACGATGTCCTCGCAGCAGGTTAGGTGGCTGGGTCCTCATGTTTCAGCGAGGCAGTGCGATATACTCATGTCATTTGTTGAAGAGCACCTCTACCTTGCGAAGGCGTCGTGTGTGCTGGGTCAACAGCTGACGGCGGCGCGCAAGGAGGAGCTCTGGCAGCAAGTGACTGCCTTGCTGAACGCTGAG
This sequence comes from Dermacentor variabilis, assembly GCF_050947875.1. Classification (NCBI taxonomy): domain Eukaryota; kingdom Metazoa; phylum Arthropoda; class Arachnida; order Ixodida; family Ixodidae; genus Dermacentor; species Dermacentor variabilis. The sequence goes on along the minus strand of NC_134571.1, from coordinate 227,215,509 downwards.
GGCCCGACAGTGAAAACTGCAGCCCAATGGCGCGGCGTGTGGAAGGAAGACGTGTATAACGCCCGCCGTGATGCAGCCGCCTTGCACGCCGAAAGCAGGTAAGCACACTTGTTGACGGAGCTTTTGCGCACCATATTCTAACAAACGTGTTAATCACAGAGGAACCGGAGGAGGCAGCCTGCCCGGACCGCGAGGGCGGGCGAGCGCCATCGGAGTCTGCCCGCCGTTCTTTGAGCCCGACGAAGAGGTGAACATCAGGCGCATGGGTTTCAATAGGTCAACGCCAAGTCGACGTGCTGTCGCGATTCGCTCAGTCACCGCCATTATGGCTGATGTGTGGTCGCGCGCTAGTGTTGCCACACAGAAGATGGCCCGAGCTTGAGCGGAAATCGTCAAGCTATTTACTATCGCTTGCATCAAGGTCGACTTTTTTGTTAAATACTTTTCATCAGTATTTCTGTCTACTCATTCAAACATTAGTGGGGTTAATAGAGTTGATTTTCCGGTCGGAGCCGGCGAAATGTCTGAGGTTGTATATAGGCACCCTCCAATCGTCGGGCGGCGCCACCAGCGCGCTGCCATCTGCGCCACCAACGGAGGTGTCGCCAAACACGAAGGCGCTCCGTTCGTTGTTGCCGCCGTGCTTGCATTGCCGGTATTGCTTCCTGTGGTTCGCGTATCCGTGATTTCAACGCTTCTGAACGGTGCAACGCGCCAGCTTTTTCTGTGGACATCGTCCGCTACGTTTGCAGCAACCTTCACTCTTGGATTTGCCATTATCGCTTGTGAGCATCCAGTGAGAGACCGCCAACACCCGCGATGTCGCGGGTTCTGCATTGCGACTTCAAGTCGGTTGACGGCCTCGACCAACACTTTCGGCCATCTATACTGCGGAAAGGACGCCGCTTGTTTGAAAACAATCATGTGTACGGGGTCCGCGAAGTGGACGAAACTGACGTCTCCGCGAAATGCCTTTCCCAACAGAGCAAGCACATGTACGAGGTTGGTCTCAAGGTAAGTAAATAAAACAACGTGGCCTAGCTGTACGCATGTGATATTAGCTCGCATTTAATCAAGGGTTGAGAAAAGCATGCACAGTCAATTGCTGGCGTTCGTTAAGACGTCACTTGTCGTTATTTGATTTCGCACTGTGCCTGAGCTACCTTTTCTCTCGATTTCAACTCGCAGCTGACGATGCAGCCGCGGAAAATTGAGAGCGGCGTGTGCACTTGTCGGTACGGCAGCATGGGAAACTGCAAGCATTGTGCCGCAGTTGCTTTTTATTTAAACGAATTCAATCACGCATCTTGCACGAGTGCGCCACAAACATGGGGAAAGCCTGCAGGGAAGCCACTGCTGAACGACAAGGCCAGCATTGGAGAACTGTTTGGAGGTATGATTCTTTTGGCTACAGCATTGCTTGCATGACTCAACTGTTGTCACCGTACGCCTTCCTTGCAAACCGTAATATCTGTTATTGCATCTTTATTCTGACTATCGCGTTTCTAGCTATCACTTTTTATGTGGTTCTGCGCTCGACACACTGAGTAGCCACTACATCTGAATTCTCTAATATGTAGTGAATTTCGCAATTCTTGCTCGCAGACTACAACAGCCCCTTTGTAGGGAATAGAAAGCCAGCAGAACTGTCCCCATTTTATGCCCTGGAGTACTTTCCGGGCATTGTTTCGCCATTCACTGAAACACTGGCAGAGATGGCTAAGAGCGAGGCAGATTTGGACTCCATTGAAGCAGAGAAGAAAGCCAAGCAGTTGTTACAGCTGCAAAAAATTACCCAGCTGCTTCCTGCACCTTGCAAGGCATTACACGAGCTGCAGGTGTTTGGCATGTATCCGAAGCAAATTGTTAAGCCAACAGACCACATTGAGGGGATGACGCAGCAGCAGAAAGCCTTTTACAATGCAAATATTGCCTGTGGGTCATTAGCTGATCTGTGTGTGGCGACCATGGGCCAGTCAAGCTGTGTCAGGTATGAAACAGTGACAGCGGACATTGTTGCTCACCTGTGAAGTAGGTACACGATTACTTCATGTTTCTGGCTTTGGGTATCTGAACTCTGACTTAGGTGGCACAAAGAAAAAAGATTCCGAATCAGCAGCACTACTGGGCACACAGTACTTCACGCTCGACGGAGTCCTGAGGAAGTTGCGAGGGCCATCCTGCATGCGAGGGCATTTTCTTCCGAGGCTACGGCATATGGTATGTATACAGTTGTAAATTTTTTCGTCTAATACACAGCAAAAAATAATGAAGAAGCTATGAACAGATACTTACAATGGTTCCCACTTCCTTTGATTCTTGTTTTGAGTGCCGTATATTCAATGGCTGACAATGACAGTATGAAAACAATATTTTTATATTCTTTACTCAACCACAGGTCTTCGCACTGAGCCCCTGGCTCGGATGGAGTTCGAGCGTCAACAAAGTGTTGAAGTTGTGGAGGTGAGTGTATACTTTGTCGAGCCTTCGCGCTGTGCAATTAATAATCAATTGAGAAGGGAAAAAACTGTCAAAGCAAAAAAATAAAACCTGATTACTGGCAGGCCTTTTAGCATTGCAGACTTCAACATGGGACAGATGTTCGGTTTATGATGATGATAGGGCAGATGTTTGGTTTATAATGATTGATGATTAAAAAGATGCTCTGGCCTGTGCCACTGAAATACGATGCGCGTTGGGGAACTGAGTTGCATTAGACTTGCTCGTGCATTAAGCTTTGAAGAGATTGAAAGACTAGTATCTTACTTGGCCGTTATTATGAAAGGCTTTGACAAGACACATATTCCTCGAGAACCTGTTGTGTCTGACTGTAACATAATTGCAAATTATTTCAGATGGGTCTGCTCATCCACCCCGACCAGCCTTGGCTGTGTGGCAGCCCAGATGGTATATTTTGTTTGGCAGGAAAAACATACCTTCTCGAGATCAAGTGTCCGCACAAGTGCAAACAAAATGAGATGTTCAACAGCTCAGGGAAGAGCATCCTTGAATACATTCAGGGGACCTGCAGTGATCCGAAACTTAAGAAGTCGCACAGATATTACACCCAAGTGCAAATTTTAATGTACTTGCTGAATGTAACGAAATGTTTTTTTTTGTCTACTCGAAGAAAGAACACATAACTATTCATGTTGGCAGGGATGACTCCTTTCTGCAAGAGGCGATACCAGGCCTTGAGAAGTTTTTTTTCAGCTGGCTTCTGCCTGCTGCAGCAAAATAAAATGTGTTCATTTGGATCTGCATGTAGTGCCAGACTTTGCTTGCCACACATAATGGAAGAAAACAGTTCACATTTTGTACTCGTGGTGTGCAACATTCAATGTCAGATTTATTCATATATAGTTGACAATGGTAGAAAATATGACCATTGTGTACCACTTCTCCCACTTCATGTGAAGGTAACATAAGCAGTTGCACTAAATACATGAATAGAACAGCATGCTTTTTGCAGCTATTTAGCTGTATTCTACATTAGTGGAATCGCAAAGAACTGCTTGAAACAGGCAAAAAGGCATTTTTATCCAGAGCAGGATACTAAGAATTCATATCAAATATAAGGACAACGCAAACACAGAAACAATTAAACCACCACACACTAGTACAGAGTCGTCCATTTCTAGCTACAACACATGACTGATACACATAAACTAGTGAGCAGGTGCAGAAGTGCTGGGAGGTGCCAGTTTCCAGGCTTCATGCATGCGTGTTGCACAGATATCCCCCATGTGACACTTTGCGAAACTCAAGCATTACTTAAGTTTGCACTCCGGTATTCTAGTTATATGTACAAAACATATAATTAAAATGTATACGTGCAAACACATACAATATAATACAAGCAAAAAGTATGAACACTCCATTGCGGACAATGTACAAAAAGCAAAATTCAAATCATGAACACAAATTGACAAGAAAAAAAAATCTGCCAGTATCCACTGTCGCATGCCACAAAGCTACATTCCTTGACCCAGTTGTCTGCACTAGTGTTGTGGTTCATAATGGGCAATAGCTGAATGCAAAGCAACTTTCACATGACCTACCAGCAGTTCATTTAAGCAAAATACAGTGAAATGATTTATAGCTTGCTATGAGAACATAAGGCAGGGCAGCATGTATTTTGTGGTACATATGATGATGTAACAAGAAAGCATTACTGTCACGCACTACGCAGATATGTGGGATGCACTAATGTTGAAATACATCTATGAGGCCTGGAAAGAACTACATATATGTACTAATGGCCAACCATGAAGCAAAGGCTTTGAACATAGAGCAGTTCATGATAACACTGCAAAAAAGTGTGGATACCAACATCCATGAGGTACCGCATTTCTAGGTGTGCACATTAAAGAACCCCAGGTGGTCGCAATTATCCGGAGCCCTCCACTACGGCATCTTTCATAGCCTGAGTCTTTTTGGGACGTTAAACCCCATAAGCCGTAAACCATGAATACTAAATATTCAGAGGCATGTCCGAACCAATAATCTGACCCCAGCCACGAATACAGTATACTGATGGAGGTGAAATGCAAGACATATCTATGTGCTCGCCACATGGGTGACATTTTCCCAAAGCCCTCTGTTATGTTGTTTCTGATAGCTAAAGTTGCTTCAGGACATTGATCACCAACCAAAAAAAAATAATAATCCAAAGTGAGCACCAATGGCAGACAAACAGCAGACAAAACCTGAGCAACATGGGAAAGAAATATTAGAAGGCTCCGTCTGCCAGCTAACATCTCAACAAGATGACCTTTGCAACCCCAGTGAGTCCAGATCAAGGCAAGTACTCTTGTTGAAACATTGGATAGCGGACTGAGGCTCCCCCCTAACTATCGTTAGTTTTGTTTCATGTAACCCTGAGTGAGGCCAGTGAATAGCTCATGATGCAGATATGGCAGATGACTGTGGCTGTTCTTTGCGCTTAATTATTGGGAGCTGCAGGTTAGCTAGCACACAGCAGACATGAAAGACATCATTCATACATGGGATAAGCTCGGTTGGTACCTTGTTGTTCAAGATGTTATAGATTTTGATCCTCTGAATCATTCGTTCAACATGTATCCACACTTGCGCGATATTGTATGTGTCCCGCACCTCCTCTGATGAAAACTGAGAGGCATGGAGAAATGGAGGCATAACTAGGACAGCATTCTGGTTTCCTAGAACTGTTTGGATGCCTGGGAATCCCTTATCGGCAAGAATGGTATCCCCTGATTGAACAAGGTCTAGGAACCCAGAATCGACTGTAACGTGAGCATCGGACAGTCTACCACCATAGGCTTTTGAACAAAAGCAGATCATCCCTCCTGGTGTTACAGCCACTAAAAACTTCAGTGTATATGACCCTTTGTAATTTGAGTACAAGACTCGTTCTTGTTGCACAGTTGGTGGCTGCTCTGTACGTATTTCAGTGCAATCAATAATCATTGTACAGCCAGGATAATGCACCTTAAAACTGTCAGGCATCGTGGCCTCAATCACTCTTGATGGGGGACGAAAAATCCATTGTTTGGTTGCCACAGCGAGTGTCTTTAGAACACTCTTGAAATGCCGTGATGCTGACGTTTCGCTTACAGAAAAAAGAATAGCCAGTGATGAGTAGCTGATTCCAAGCTTTAACTTCATAAGAAATAAAAGAAGCCTATTTTCAGCATTGACATCACATTTTCGCTCTGATGAAGGCGGAAGTATGCTCAGAAGCATTGCAAACACTACTTTGCTTACATTGCATAGGTCTTGCAATGCGTTTGTGGATTTAGCGACGCTGTCATAGCCAGAGAAGTAGCTGGTTCTGTAGTCAGAGCCACTGTGCCTGCTACAAACCTCTGGCTTGTGTTGCACACTGCTGTCGCATGTCTCAAGATGTTTCACTTGAGTTGATGCCCCTGATTCATTGATGAGACACATGAACACTGTGAAATTCTTGCTTGATGTGCTTGTCCCTTCAGTCTGTGTTTCCTGTGTAAAATTGCAGTAAAGATGAATAAATACATGCTAGTTTACAGCGGCCACCTCACTTTCATCAGTCATAACATACAAATTTATTGGCAGTAAACAAACTTCTCAAACTAGCCTCTCCAGAAATATGATGTCACATTTTGTGCACCAAATGTTGCACTGAAAAATGAGAAGGGGATGAGCAATAAGAGTACAACACTGTGAATTTGCTGCCTATGCTACACGGGGAGACGCAACTCAGCATGGTATAAGAACAAAAACATTTTGCTGTTCACATGCAGGCATTCAACTTCAGGTTCCAAAATTTTCAGAAGCTTACCATGGATTTTACTGCAGTGCAATGCCCAGCAGCAACAGTGGCAAGTAGACCTAAGTCCTCTGACGAGCTCCCCTCGTACAACAGGTTTGTACCAGTTGCTAGGTCGGCTGTCGCAAGGCCGCTGGTACCACTGGTTCCTACTGTCTCGGCTGTGTGGGGAGGAGCTGATCCAGAGACAGCGGCTGACGCAGGAGTAGCAGGTGATGAAGGGGCAGCAGAAGGAGCAGACGATCTAGAATGCCGCTGCTTCCACCTGCACATTTTACAGAAGCTTGAATGCCACTGAACCTTGTCAGTACACGTCTTTTGCACTGGGCACATCTACATGCATGCATTCACATTTATTAGTAGAGACCAACTGCTCCATGGCGAAGCTAAATGGGAAAAGACTGAACATATTACACAATCGCAGCTTCTGACGCAAACGAAAACCCAAATAGGACATCAGAGAGAAGCTTACCTACTAAATCTAGTCAGCTTAGTAGTAGGTGAAGTGGACCTCTTGTACACTACTGGAAAAATTGTAGGTACATAGCCTGGATGGCTTTCAATTGTGCTCTTCTCGCCATTCACGAAATGTTTCGAGCACACCCTAGAATCCCGATTAGGCTGCCAATCTGAGGAGTCTCCAAAACTGAAATAAGTAAGACATGAGCAATTACCATCAATCTGCTGCAACAGGTGTAGTAGGGTCAATCAACGAAAGGGTCGTGATTAAAACAACAGGAAAACACGCTGCACATACAAATTATTTCTCTATGTATTACTAACCTGACGCACCTCATACACTTTCTGCCCAGCTTGTGTCGCAATAACTTTTCGTTATGGTTAATGTAGATCAGATTATGTACCAATACAGCAGTTCGGGATAAATCACATAGATAAATCGCGAAGTGGTCGGCGGGCAGGAAAAGCGCATGACAGCGCAGGTCGTTTGGCGTTTCTTGTCCGCCAGAGTCAACCACGTACGACACCGCCGCGAACAGCATGTAGCATCGAAACAAAATAAAGCACGACCAATACGGAGGATGGCTCCCGTTGAAGATGCAGTTCCTCATTACTTGCGATGAGCACGCCTACGAGCAGTTTGATCATCATTCTCAAGAAACAGACGCCACAAGACTGAGCACAGTGCGTCTCAAACTATTGCCAAATGTCATACTGCGCTTTCTTTATTTCCTCAGTACTATGCCTGCAATTTCAATCGAAAGGTTATCGACCTACAAACCGCGAAACTGACCAAACAGTGAACATAAGCAACCGCCTCGTGAAAACCCCCGCACACTGGTCATCAATCTGTTAACTGATTGCCGCGAACTGAAAAATGAACATCGTCCTTGTATGCTTGCGTAATATGCAGCGATTTCCGTTTACAAATAGGAATTCACTTACTTGACTCGTCGCACAGCGATAATCCATTTTTGCCTTCGCGTCTTCTCCCAAGGCTGCGACGGAAAGCTGTACAGCCTTACGCCTGGCGTCCCTTCATGACTGTGAGTCTTTTACAGAGCAGTACCTCCGCCCACTTTTCCTCTTCACAGCTTTGGCAGGGGCCTGATCACACGAGTCCAATGACGCCATCGGACCTTCAACAGGCGCACAGGTTCTCTTTCGGGTGCGAAAGACAAGCTCTAAAAGCGCACGCTGAACAACGAAGACAATGGCAGCAAAGCGCGCGCGCGATCGCCTGGAACGCCTTCACGCTTCTTGCTTCGGCCGCCAGATGGCACGGCCAGTTCTGCAAACTGCATTGCAGGGTGCCTATAGTGTGACGAGCATCGAGCGATTATTACAGAGTTTGAAACGAACAAAAGTGTGTGGTCCGGATGATATCCCTACATCATTCCTCATAAATTGCTCGGGCATCTTTGTACTTCTGTCGCTCATTTCAATATTCCTTAAATAACAGCGTTGTTCCTGGTGATTGGAAACTAGCGTGAGTGGTGCCAATTCATAAGAGTGGACAGAGGGACAGAGTTGAGAATTACGGACCAGTATCCTTAACTAGCATTGTATGTATGTAAGGTTATGGCACATGTGTATACCTGCATCATGTCTCATCTTGATAACAATAACCTTCTTCATCCTAGTCAGCATGGGTTTCGGCAGGGTTTTTCGTGTACGACACAATTGGTTGCATTCACTCATGAGCTAGTCTCAGCAGTTGACAAGAAACAAATTGTTGATTGTATATTTCTGGATTTCAAAAAAGCTTTTGACGTCGTTACGCATAGTCTACTGATCACTAAACTTCGACTTTACAAATTGGATGAGAAGGTTATCGCATGGATTGCCGAGTATCTTCGCTCAAGACGGATGTCTGTGGCTCTCAACGGATGTTCCTCTGAATACGTACCTGTGACTTCTGGGGTACCCCAGAAGTCACATTCTTGTTGTTCATTAATGGCACCACTTCGGGCATTACATCATCATTTGCAGCATGGTTTCCGAAAAGGATTTTCTTGTGAAACCCAACTACTAGAATTCACGTCAGACTTACACTTTCATATGAACAGTAATAAACAAATTGACTGCATCTTTTTGGATTTCTCAAAAGCATTCGATCGTGTAGCCCATAGTCGCCTGATATCAAAGCTCTCGGCAATTAAACTCAACTCACTAACCCTATCATGGATTCGTAATTTTCTTACTAATCGCAAACAGTTCACTGTTGTTGCTAACTTTTCCTCTGGCCTCTCTGATGTCACCTCTGGTGTACCTCAAGGCAGTGTACTTGGGCCTCTTCTCTTTTTAATTTACATTAACGACTTGCCGAACAATATATCATCTTCTGTACGATTATTATTTCACAGATTTGTTCACACAGTTGGCCTAACCTTATCAAACCTGAAAGAAGCATCCTTGATGTCACAACGACTGAACAATCAGTTCAGCTACACCCGAATTTATGGCAACACACACGCTTTTAATTTTTCAACTTTGCCCCGTGCGGTCCATTTATGGAACGCACTACCAGATACCATTGCATGCCAATCTAAACACACTGCATTTCACAATCTGCTAAACAATCGATATGCCGTTTCAACCGTCTAAACACGTCATGTCTTTTGTAATTTTCTTGCGTTTTTTTCTACAAGTTAAAGAATTTCAGCGCTCCCAATTTTTTTACAATACTTACTACTGTATAGCATGTAAAAACGTTTACAATGTTATTATGCTATTATGTTGTTGTTTACCATTTATTGTTATTGCTCTACATATTGTATTTGCTAATGTATTAATTTTCCATGTTCTGTGCGCACTCCTTTCATTATGCTGATGTTTATTTCTTTCCCGATTCCATACTAATATGTTACCGCATTTCCCCCTTACACTATGCCTTCTCGAAGGCCTGTAAGGTACATGTAAATAAATAAATAAATATTTAGAGTGTTTGCAGATGACTGTACAGTACATAGGGTCATCAACAGCGAGTCTGACCAACAAGCACTACAACATGATTTGGATTTGATTGCCACATGGTGTGAAAAATAGAAAATGTCACTGAATGAGAAAAAGAGTGTCCACGTCACCTTTACCGGGAAGCGCTCATACGACAGCAATTGTAACACTATAAATAATGCTACTCTTGAACAAGTGGCAGAATATAAATACTTAGGTGTATTTTTTTCTGCTGATCTAAGGTGGAACAGACACGTTACTCATGTTAGGAACAAGGCTGTCGGAGCATTAGGTTTCTTGAAACGTAACTTTAGTAGCTTGCCACAGAAACTTAGGGAGCAACTGTATTTCACACATGTGCGCAGTACACTGGAGTATGCGTGTTTGCTGGGATCCATATACTACAGAACTTGTAGATAAACTAGAAAAAGTGCACAACAGGGCAGTTCGGTTTGTCCTTGGCAATTATGACAGGATGCTTAGCATGACAGAAAGCAAAAAAGCATTAAATTGGCATCTTCTTGAACACCGTCGCTGAAATCTCAGATTAAAATTTCTTCATAACATATACCACTCTAATACGGGTATAGCCAGGTAATTGTATTTTCAGCCGCCCACATGTTTCTAAAAGGCGAGATCACAAATTAAAAATATGTGAGATTCCTTTTGACCCTCTATTGCATGAATTATGAAAAGTCATTTTTTCAGCTTTCATTATTGATTGAATGAACAAACACGACTGTAATAATAAAGATAAAGCTTTGTGCCAAATATGGCACACCATGAAGATGGCTGAGCGCTCTTGCTGCCATGGGCGGAAAACAAAACTTCACGGACGGTGGTCTATTTAGTGCGATGTGGGGAATGAAATGAAACAGTTGTTTGCTGCATTCAGGCACAGATGAATGTTTCACTTCCTCTATCTTACCAACGACTTTTTTGTGCAAGGTGGCCGCTTACATCTTTGTTTCTTCTCGTCAAATTCTGGCCAGTGGCCAACTTGGTCAGACCGGTCGTCTTTGGGTGGCATTGCGGCCGCTGGTCCCTGTGCTTTTTTTTACTTGAACCTGGAATTCGACGTCCTGACTAGAAGTCCTTCCTGGTTGCTAGTTGGGTAGGCACTTTTTACGCGAGGTAAGGCATTCTGCAATTTCTGCTTTTAAATGAGCCAGCGGTAGTACTTGTCTCCTCCTAAGCTGCTCCTGCACCCTCCTGTACAATACCCATGCTGTTACTACCGATAAGTCTAGCATAGGCGTAAAAATTCGAAAGTGCCATTTCTTCGACCTCTGATATGTATGCAGTAAAGTCCAAACAGTGAGTGCAGCAGGTCAACACCACCCATGTGCCTGTTATGGACCTTTACTACGCTGGGGCAATCAATTTCGCGAAACACCTTGGCGGAGGTAAACCAGCGCTTAGTCTTTTGGACTGGATCTCTCCCAACAAAGCTCGACAGAAATGTCACGGCGCGGTTATCGTATCAACGCACACACGATAACTTCACGTCATCTATCGCGCTTGTGAGTGCCTCTGAAGCACCACGTCCTTTACATTTCAGTTCCTTTTCGCTTTTCAGGCGGCTGTTTGGTAGACAATTCGCCCTCACCGTACCGATCGTCAAAATTCCATCTTGTGATAGAGTGACCTGCAGCTTCGGGCCATTGAACAGATGGCAGCACGTTACCATATTTTGTATTTCAAGTTCATACTGTGCCAAATATGGCACACATCGATTTCGGTTTCTCTGCTGTAGTTGCAGGCAAAATTAAGAAAACTAGTAACTGCCTTGAATTGGTGAGACCAAAAAATATGCCAAAATAATTTTTCTATGTTTCTGCAGTCGAAATTTTCAGAGAAAAAAACAATTGCTCGTGTTTGCCCCCTCCGAGTTTTACGTCGCATCCCAAAATCTTCACCTCTGTTTTGCGTATCGCTCAAGAGATGGCAGCACTTGCCCATAATAAGTGCACATAACTATGAGATTTACTCTGACGGTATCACATTCTCAACTGGGAATCTCACACACACGAAAAAGAATGGTAACCGGTATGTGCCAAATATGGGACGCCATGCAATAGAGGGTTAAAAGCGACGCCTTCCGCTACTCTTTCTATGTTCGTACTATAAGAGATTGAAATACTCTACCACCTGACACTGTGTATTTGTTCAAATGATGATTTCTTCCATGCTTTATGAATGTAATTTTGAGTGTTCATTTATATGAGTTGTACCCTCCCTGCTGTAATGCCTGAATGGCGAAGCAGGTACCCAATGAATAAAGAAATGTTTCATTGTCACGATTTTGTTTATATTGTGTTATAGCGTAGTTGCACCTTGTTAAGCAGCAATTACGAGCATTATGTGAAATCATGCGTGCAAGAAATGCAATGTTGAAGCAACTCTTGAGTTTAAACAAAGCAGTAGTAAGCATGAGTGTCTGCTATTTAAAGAAATCCTGCTCCAAAAAGTGCTTGGCATGTCTCGTGCTATACAGATTGCTCTGAACGACATTTCAGTTGCTGTGTTTGCGTGTCACACATGAACAGACATCTTCAGCTTTGGAACAATGCATACTGCACAGTAAAATAGGCATCGCAAATCAATATTCAACAATGCAAGATTGGTTGCCATTCACCTTGGAAATAACCTTTATTTAAAGAAAATTCCCTGGCGAGACAATATTCAAAAGCACAGTGAACAAAGCAAAGGAGTAACATAATGGCCCATGGTTATTTGTCACTGCATGTGTATCTGTCATGCTCAACATAGACAAATCATGTGCTTTTCACTACTGCAGTATGCAGCATACTATGATTAGCCGCATGTGAGCACACGCAATGTGTTATGTTGAAGTGCACGGCCTATTTACTTTCATGAAAAGAAAAATAAAACATGTTACACCAGCACATGTCTCCTCATTTGCCAGCGAATGCGTCGGCGCACACTTTGCAGGTAGGCAATGCACAAATTTCTGGGCAGCCGAAACACACCAACTATGGATTCGCGCACCGCACGGCCTCTTTGAAACAAAGCTAGAGAAGGCTGTATAGGGTGCGCCTGCGGTGGCACCTGTACTTGAAGCGGCACTTGTGCCTGGGCTGGCCCCTGTGCGCTGTCGTCATGTGCACCATCGTCATCTGGGTTGTCTGGCAGAGGCACGCCTGCTGCAAGGCAGAGGTTATGCAGCGCTGCACAAGCTGCAACAATAGTGGCTGCTTTTTGAGGCGAGTAGTGGAGCACCCAATACCTCTGCAGGCATCGGAAGCGGCTGTTGACTCCTATGCACCGCTCAACGGCATTTCGCATTGATGCGTGTGCCTCATTATAGTGCCCCTCTGCCGTGAGGCGATTTGGGTGACCAGGCACAGGAGTCATGATCCATGGCTCTAGCGGGTACCCAGAGTCCCTGTAAAGTGTTGCATGTCAGTGAATGAAATGGATACATTAAGGCACAATGCAAGAACACAGTCTACGCCAGGGCCCTTTTACAACAGGAGCGGGTCTTGGATTTATTGTTGCAAGATCTATCAAACATTGACCTTCCCGGAAAGTTGTAAAGTTCGACTCATTTTAAAGAAAAGCCCAATTTCACCTGTTGTCTTGGCTGCAAATCTCATTCTCAGGTCAAGTTGGACATGTAATATTTATTTCATATTCGTGGTTTTCTGCTCCGTCCATCCCATTTGCCCCTCCCTAAATGTACATCCTCCACTAAAACTTATTAGCTCTTCTCTCTTCAGAAGTGTTATATTATAAAACACTTCTAAGGTCTACTCTCGAATATGCTGCCAGTATCTGGGATCCTTGCTCTACCTTTCGTACCTCTTCTCATGAAGGTACCCAAAATCGAGCTACCCGTTTGATCCTTTCTAATCACTCCAGCACCACATGTCGCTGCAAAAAAAAAAAATCGCACACATTGTGACACAAAGAAAAATAGCGCAACTTGCACCATTCTACAATATATACTACACCGATCACCAACGTCGATGCCTAAAGTTTCACGCACACGCTTATTCCTTTGTTCCAAGGACAGTGACCAGGGACCAGCTCCCCGAGTCCATTGTCACCAACCCTTTTCCACCATACTTGAAGACTGCCATTTCGACGTGTTCTGTAGAATTCCACCCCTGCCTGTAACGCTGCACATGGCATTCAGTGTATTGAAATTAATAAACAGCATAACATGTCAGCTGTTGTATACATGCTGGTACAAATATCTGCCTTTTAAGAGAGACTTGTTTCTCTCGATAGTCGCTGCAGGTTCATTAGGTACTGCTGCATTCACAACACATTTCTAGCAAATCACGCTTTCTTAAAGCTTGCTAGGATGCAAAACTATTTGACTGTGTATGTTTTACATGTGGAAGAAGCACTGCTACTTTAGGTGCACTTACCAAGCAAGACTTCTCCATGAAGTAACAGGCCACGAGTGAGGCGGCGGCGAAATGCAGAATGCCTCCAAACGAAAGAATCGTGGCACGATCCCGGAAACCGTGGGTCAATTGCCAGGATATTCAGCTTCGCGTCGCACACCTCATAAGGGAAAGCAAAGAGAAGGTGTCAATGCCATTGCAACAAATATCTGGCACAACCTTTTGCTTACAACACTACTTGCCAATCAGTTACTGTTCAGTCAGCGAACACAATTACAGAAAAGGAGATATCAACATACGCAGTAGGCAGTTGAACTAATGATCAGCATGATAATAATGTCATCTTAACCTACAAATGCAATGTTGCCATGTGTACACATGCTCATGTATGGCGTGCGGTCACAACACAATGTGCAAAATAATTCCTTTGGTTTCTTCCGTCCATATTGTATAATACTCTGCTAGAGAGTGCCACCTGTGTTTTTTTTTTCAGACAAAGTGCCTATTACAAGCGAAAGAACGCGGAACTGGCAGCATGTGCCGTATTAACAGCTAGAGCAAATGGGTGTCCACACATTCTCATTCTCCCTCGCACCATTTGCATTGATGGGATGCTCCTTTTCACGTTTACAGTCTGTTGGCCACAATGCTTTAGTTTTACGTCGAATAAGAATCACAAGGGCTCGTCTTCTGTTAGGATCGCTCGCAGACGAACACTCCCTTCACTGCTACGGCGTCTATTCCGGTTTAAGTCGCGCGTAATGTGTTTACATTGTAGCATCGAAAAGGCTATTCAACTGTGATTAGAGAGCACTGAAAAAGTGCGGCCGTGTTCTATTGCAAAGATCAAAGTCGTCATTACACATACAACACAAACGCTACTTTCTCGAATAGGAACGCAAGTATTACCGGCAATTGCTGAAAAATAACGAAACAAAGTTTTTTACAACGTGCACTCACGCAACCACATATCGAAAATATTTGTCAATGAACAATACTCACGACCATGCAGTTGAGGGCGTAATACCCTTTATGGCTCCAGTACAATTCCGTTTCGCCAGGGCCGAGCTTCTTAGGGCGAACAATGGCTATTAGACTCCCGTCCACACATCCTACAACTCCTGGAATTTTTCCACGGCTAAGAAAGCCTTCCTTGACGGTGGCTTTCTGTTGCGCTGTGGATGGGAATCTAACCCATCCTTTTTCTTTGCCCACAACCGTAATGGCCTTGGCGACGGCTGTAATGATCCGGCTGACCGAAGGCTGCGACAGTGCAATTGCTTCTTCATTCCCGACGCACTGTTGAAAGCTCCCGGTGGCAAAAAACCGCAGCGCGCACAGCACTTTCATCGTAGTGTCGACACCACGAAATCTTTGAGGTCCGAGATGTCCTTCCAGCTCATCGCAAAGACGTCGCACTATGTCTTTGGAGAGCCTAAAATGCCTTCGAAACTCTTCTTCGGCCATGCCGAACGCGTCGCATCGTTGCCTCTCGTCGCGTCGTTGACTTTCGGCGCTCGCCAGCAGCACAACCAAAGGAGCCGCCATTGCCATCTCGTCAGCTGGCGCGAGACTAGCCGGCAGCCGCGGTTGCCCCAGCAACCCTCGACATCATCTCGCCACCGCGCGCGACCCTCGAGCGAACCACTTCTCCGCGGTTCCTCTCCTAGCAGGGAACCGGTTCCTTTCCTGATGATTGGCAACCTGTGTGACGTCATCAAAATTTGTCGTCCCGCCCAACAGGGATGACGACAACGAAGCGCTGACCAATGGCAACAGCCAAAAGGAACCGGTTACAAAACGAACCGCTACAGAATACGGCCCCAGGACGCTGTGGTCCTAGACGTACTGCGCCCACCGTGGAAGGTTAGAAAAGCGCCCACATAGGCACAGCAAATAAGTGTCTACGTCGGGCAGCTCGACTGATAACCGTAGAAGCGCCATTCAAAACACACGGAATCATTCTCCACTTCCAGCGGCGTTTTCTCTACTTCCTTTTTAAATAAAAATATTTTCATTCCTAAATATTTTCACAAACAATGGCTGAATTTGTAAATTTTTGCTTCTCCTTCCTGTTTGGCTGTTGCCTTGACTCTCTCCCTTAGTAGATAACTTAATTTTTCAATTTTTGCGACTCTTGTTTCCCGTTGTCACTTTTCCACGAAAAGTACTCTACAATTAGGGGAAAAACCAGACGAGGTAACGGGTGACATTCATATTGCTTATGATTGATACATTATGATACAATGATTCAATGGTTATTGCAGGGTTCGATTAAAATTTCGAAATCTTTAGGGATGACTGGAAGCGTAGATCGTTGAAAAGATATCAGTGGGGCCTTTCTAGCAGCAGCATCTTCAGATTTCAAAACAAACATAGAAATAATGAGAAAGGCAAAAACATTCCACCATTTTTTGGCTGGGAGAATATCAATCTGTTTCACGCCCTCAGTTCAGTGTCCTTTCCCTTGACCCGATCAGCGATAGCTTCTATGCCTCGGCCATAATACTGTAACAGCAGCCCAATGTTGACGGCTGAGGAGGAGGAAAAACTTTATTTGCTCTAATTGGTTAGAAATTAGCGGTGGCAGATGCGGTCGGCCGTCTTCACGGTCTTCTTCCCCATCTGCGCAGGGTCGACGCCCCTATTCCAGGACACCACTGAGGGTGGCTACTCGGCGAGCGTGCCTTACTAGTCCATGCTGGACTTTCGGGTCGCTGCTGGAGAGCACCCTCTCCCACTGCTCCGCACTCGGGTCTTTTATTTGAAGGAATTGTTGATTCTGAACGCATTCCCATGTAATGTGATATAAGGTGGGCTTGGCGCCGCACCAGGGGCAAATGTCTCTATACTGGGTGGGATGAACAGCTGTCAAGTCTCAAGATTGATTTGACGGCGCTTTAGGAGTGGTGGCGTGGCCCGGAGGAGGAGAGGGAGAGTATGCCGCTTCATTTAGGGGGGGGGGGGGGCGCCTCCCTGGTTACGTGCCTGATATATGCTCTCCTACCATACACACAGCTAGAGAGATGATGTGCACAAAAATTTCCTTTCTGATACAAACAATTGTCGACTGGAAGTCTTGACCTTGCTGTGTTTGCAAACTAATTCTGCTAACATATTGAAAGAAACGTGTCTTTGTGTTCTGTTTGTCCTTTCCAGAACAAACCGAATAGGCAAACAGCATTTAAAGAAGCTGACGTGTTTGCTTGTTTAATAAGCTATGTGCTTTAGTTATGCACATTTATTGCATTGGTCCAAAGAAAGTTGTGCAAACGAAGAACTTGTGCACTTCATCATCCATGGTGTGCCCCCATGAACGAAGTTCAAGGTACGCCACACGGAGCACTGCAATGTTCAGACAGAAAACATTAAAGTCCGAATGCTCCGTGATGCAACCCTGCGGTTGGGCAACAGTTACGGGTGCACCCATCTTGCGACAGCACAGACACTCCTGCTCAAGAAAGTTCGCCAGCACCTGGCAGTGTCCACATTCGCACCTGTAATGTGCAATGTGAAAGTAACAGTAATGCACGCACCATAAAATAATGATAAAGCCGTTCAGTCTAAGAAGCTGGTACAGATTACACACGTAATTTGAAATGCTGCATCCCGCACTGTTGACAGCTCGATCATAGGTTCATTCAACACTGAGCTACAGGCATCGTGCTTGTTTAGGGCTTGGCCCTGAACTGCTTTCGATCGTTAAAACACGAAAATGATATGCCACGTCATAGCTGGTCGCAAAGGAGGAAATGAGCAGGTCTCAATTAGATTCAACAGCGCATTGCGAATGCCAGGTAAAGTTTCTAAGCGACCGATGCAGCACGCAATAACAAGCATCTGTACGTACCACTCCGTGCTTGAGAGTTGCGATGGCATGTCCAGACGGTCTTCGTCGCATCGCTGGAGTCCTCGTTGCCTTAGCGCTCCGGAGAGCCGGTGTCGAGGCCGCCGTTGTAGTAGTACGCAACGATGCCGGCAGCACGAGCCCTCAGTGGCAGGTCACGTTTATCAGTGCTTAAATCGCTGAAGTCGAGCCCAGCATCGCGAGCCAATGTGTCATTTTCAGGGTCGTCCATTGCAACGAGCGTCGAAGTTGGCGTCATAAAATAAAGAACCAGCCTATCGTCGTGCACTTTCCCTTCCGCTAGCCACCATAGTTCCGCTTTTGCGCTGCTGTCGGCTCTGTCATGGCTCCGCTTCTGGTTGCACGTTTGCATTTTGTGCAGAAAATCCGTAGCGCCATCTTAACACCGATCGCGCAATGTCACTATGAGACCATGACGTCGCCACTCCTTGTTTGGAGGGCGGGCGATTTGTCAACTTGGTATCTACCAAGTTGACATTTCCAAGTTCCCCGAGTTCTCCAGGTTCCCCCCCCCCGAGTACCTTCGCAAAATTCCTGGAGTGATGCAGAACAATGTTTTTTGTCAAGACGAGCTGAAACCATATCGCCCGGTGCTGTCACACTCTAGTAAGCATTTGAAAAAAAATTAAAGAAAAACGACATAATCTAATTTGAATACTAAGGAGAAGTGTTTATGTTATTCAAGAAGAGAATAGAAGGCAGGGGTTAGCAAAATGCACAAGTAAAATGTCTTCGAAAAAAATTGCAAATCGAGTTGGACATTCTCAAATACGAATAAAAAAGGACATGCATACAAAAGCAAATATTTTCGAATATGAGCTATTTCTATCAACTGATAGCAAGCTCAGTGGTATGAGGCCCGAACTTTGTCACAATTGAGATTCTCTCTCAACAGCTCGTAAGTCAACCACAACTGCCCCTGACATATTCTCAGCCCACGCACTGTGCCTCAGTGTTGTGTTTCACTGCTTTAAAGAGTTTATTTCGGTTTGGATGAGGGACATTTGCATCTCGGCATCAGCCAACACTGTTCTTTTTTTTTAGCTCAAGCTCCTTCAAAATGGCGGCAGCACGTTTCCTTTCCCGTTCATTCCTCAATGCGTTGGTCCTTTCTGTTCTTGTACTCCTTCCACCACTCGTTCGTCCCACGGACCATTTGAAGCATTTTCTTGGTCAGTTGCACAGTCCACGTCCGAGTTTTTGAACTCCTTAGGGGCCGCGAAAATGTACGAAAAATTAGCCAGTTGGAAAAAAATTAATGCATGTCATTTACTGCCCTTAAAGGGACACTAAAGGTTACCAGAAAGTCAAGTTAAAGTGATAAAGCAATGCTCTAGAACGTCTAAGGTGTCAATATAATCACGAACAGAGCTTTAGTAACTGAGAAATTGAGGTAAATGCACGACACGATTTGAGACCCCTCAGCGACATTCCGGTACTAGCCCGACGACGAAAGCACTCCTCATAATTTGTGTCACTAATACTCAACTACTCGTATTAAAAAGATCATTTCATTAGATTATAAGACTGAAGAAAATGCTACTTGTCTACTTCGATTCTAAGAAAAAAATAACATTTTGAAGTTACCCTTGAGTAGTCTGGGTGATCGAAAGGTTTCGTTCTCGCTCGACTTTGCGCCGCGCGCGCTTTGGAGTTTCAGTTGTTTCTTTATTGCGTCGTGCTGCGGTGGTCCTGCTGGCTGCGAAACTTGCATTTGCAACAAGCACCGAGGATGCCACGTCCATGTGATGTCGTGGGATGCGCGAACAGTCTGCGGAACTTGGCCAAGGGCAGTTGCAGCGGCGAATCCAACGTTACTTATCACTATGTGCCAAGGAGTGAACCTCTCCGTTTGAAGTGGTTAAGTGCCGTACCTCTGCCGCAGCGCGCTGGCAAAGAGACGAAAAATCACATAGTGTGCTCGCTGCACTTTCGTCCAGAGGATTAAGAGTTCAACGCCGACTTACTGAAGTCGCATGAAATGCATTTCAAAGCAGGCTGTCGTCGTAGTAGTACGCAACGACGCCGGCAGCACGAGCCCTCAACAGCAGGTCACGTTCATCAGTGCTTAAATTGCTGAACTCGAGCCCAGCATCGCGAGCTAATGTGTCAATGTCAGGGTCATCCATTGCAACGAGCGTCGAAGTTGGCATCATAAAATAAAGAACCAGCTTATCGTCGTGCGCTTTCCCTTCCGCTAGCCACCATAGTTCCGCTTTCGCGCTGCTGTCGGCTCTGTCTTGGCTCTGTTTCTGGCCGCGTGTTTGCATTTTGTGCAGAAAAGCCGTAGCGCCGTCTGCGGGAGCCGTTTGGCTGCAGATAGAGGCCATTATGTGCAGACGCCAGTACCCATTGAAGCAACCCATGTGACAAGACAAGTGTCGCATGGTAGCGACGGTTGAGGACACAGCAACAAAACTGTGAATGGCGTAACATAATTGGGCGAACCTGTGCCCAGAAAAAACAGGCTACACTCAGTTCTCAACGAAAGCGGAAACACAGTCGGCGATCATCAAAAAAATCTGATCAGCGGGTCAAGCCTGTCAGCTTTTACACATCAGCTGTCGAATGCTCCAGAGTAATCACTGGGACCCGTGTATCTTCCACAAAGTTCTACACTATTCGTGTCGCGCATACATGCAATCAGATTACACAAGGTTTGGTGACAGATATTGGATGGAACCATCGATAACATTCCAGAAACTTCTGATACTTCTGATCCTGCGCTGTATGATAACACTTGGTAGGCGGTGAAACACGTGTCACAAGCGTCCCAGCTTTATGCTGCCTTTTGTCTTGGCTAGAGCTGTGTTCCTAGCGGAGGGAATGGTTTTCAGATTCTAGAGAAGGATATTTGTCTGCAGTGCTTAACATTACAATGAATACTTGGCCTTTTCAGATGATAATAGTGCCTGCCTTACTATATAGACTGGTGACCGGTGCTATAAACGTTACTGATACCATGCTGCTGCCTTGTTGCTGTGAATGGTAGGTGGAAGGAACAAGCGCAGTAGCTCTTGAATGGTGCATGCGGCAAGATTGAGCAGCTGAGGGAAGTGTCTACAAAATAACAGAATTAGCAGCACCTGGCTGGGCACTGAATTGCTAGTAGTGAATTGTGCAGCTGGAAGTATCAGCTATTAAGAGATTGCTTGTACCACTAAATATGTTGCAGGTTGGCATAAACACTTTTAGCATTCAGTCAGCTCTTCCAGGTTCACGCAAGAATGAATGGCAGATCAAAAGGTGCACAAATAGAAAACGGCAAAATTACTTCATGAATGTTTCCTTCCAATAAAGCACCTACATCGACCAGAAGCTGCAGTAAGAATGATCAAGTTTCAGCTATTCAGAAGATCAAGGGCAGTGAAGTAATGCAAACATAACACGATTCCACTAGAATCATGTTCAGCAGTCCTACATTGACTGCAAACATTCTTTTCTCTATTTTTGTAATATGCCAGCTAAGTTGCTGATTGAGACTGAGTTGCACTGTTTTTGCAATGTATTTGTCAATAGCCAAGCTGAAATTAATATGAATCAATATGACTTTGTACAATATAGCACACATGCCCCTGCGGTCCTTTCACAACACTCTGGCACCACCAAATTATACAAAAATAGGTTGTTTTTCAGCACTGATAATTTATTTGCACTTAAAAATTCAGGTACAGGTCCTGCGATAGGGCGAGGCTCATGCAAACGAGAATGTGCCCGCAGAACCATCTGCATGAAGAATGTAGAAGGAAATGATAGCTTAAGAAAGGGGGCGGGGTACATACGCACATTTGTTCAGAAGTGCATGATATGCATTACACACTCTAAAACAAACGTTTGCATCTTGGCACACGATAATCGTCATCAGTGCTACTTGAGTCTCCTTTCTTGAAAACTCTACACTCTCTACTTTCAAAAAGTCGCGTTGACGCGTGAGCAAGCATGATGTTGCTTTGCGGCACGGGAAATGGTCCGAGCTAGATTTACGATACATTCACATGGTGCGGATTTCCAGCTGGGAATCACAAGTGATGCTTCGGCACCAAAGTCATGCAGAAATACTGATATCACGTCGTTAATTTGTAACGTTTCACTCACCACCTTGCGATTATCCTGGTTTCTTATGCCCCCTTCGTGACAGAGAAAAAACGATTTATTACAGCAGAGCAGCAAATGCAGCAGGCGCAACTTCAGCGCAGCGCGTTTCAAATTGTGCGGACAGTGTAGCCTAGGGACGAATGGACCTAGGGGCGTTTCCTGGATTAGTACCTAGGCAAATGGCGTTCTTAGGGAGCAAAAGTGCCCAGAAGTGAAGTGCCACTGTGGTTCATGTTCTTCCGAGCAGTGGTGCCACAGTTGAGGGCCCTGCTGCCCTGGAAAATGAATTACTCGACCTGGGTGGAGATTTGCTGGTACTGGAGTAAGAAATTGAGCGCGCTGTCGTTTTAACGAGAGATGGGCGGCCATATACAGTTCTCGATTGCCTGCACCTCACGCCTTTTCTTGTTCACATGGGATTGGTAGCCAGAAAACGTATACGATTGCAGTATGCAGCAGGGAACGGCGGAATGTTTCGGGTATTGCCTATTAAAAGCGTGCACTACGTTTCCGACGGCACCATGTGCTGTGAAACAGACAGGCAAAGACGCTAGGACTGGCAGTGATAGTTCTGAATGCCTCGTGCGATGACCCCACAGAAGATCTGC
The DNA here is from genome assembly GCF_050947875.1 of Dermacentor variabilis. Lineage (NCBI taxonomy): Eukaryota > Metazoa > Arthropoda > Arachnida > Ixodida > Ixodidae > Dermacentor > Dermacentor variabilis. The sequence goes on along the minus strand of NC_134571.1, from coordinate 227,192,856 downwards.
TGGTAGCGAAATGAGAAACTGAGTGCGCACCGGCGTTTTCATGTGGGACGGGCGGGCTAGTATTGTGGTGAAGCTTCCGCGGCAGGCAGCTATACAGTAATACCTCGTTAACTAGAACTCACATGCCTAAAAAAATCGGCAAAGTCAAAATTTTCTGCGGCACCAAACCATTTCCCACATGTGCTATGTACTGCCCTTGTATGTATGTACTCTGTGAATTTACTGTCGCTGGAATTGCTGGGATGGCTACAAACGGAGGAGACGGTGAAGGCGGTGATGAAGAAAGACCTTGAGAAGTGCCGACATATTAGCCTAAGCAAGAAACATGCTTCGCTTGCTGCGAAATAAAGTTGAGTGCAGCAGCAGGAACGATCGGCTCATGCAATGTGTGAAGCAGCTCGAGGGCACCGTTCTAAGTGCTGCCGTGAGGCAGACTAGCCTTACGCAGTTTTTATGCACTGTATGAAGTAGCAATGCCAAAAAACTGAGCTGGTTGATATCTCCGGTAATTTTCTTTTTCTGTTGAAACCTATACGAAGAGCCAGTTCGAAACTCTTGTTGAAAAGCTGGTCAGAAGCAAGGAACTTTTTAGAACAAACTCAACTTTCCACTGCAATTTCCGCTACTTTGCTTCTCTCAAAAATCTGCTTATCTCAAAATTGTTTCCGGTTTTTATTACCTTGAGCTAGCGAGGTACAGAAGACTCTCGTTACAATGGGCCCTGATAATCCAACAAAATGTCAGTTTTATCCGAAAAACTTTGGTTGCGATGTGCAACAATATACTGCAAAGAACTAGGAATGTCCAAAATAAAGAAACAAAAAAAGTTGCAGTTTCACCCGAGAGAAGCATAGATTGCAATAGCAGATCAGTAGACAACTATGTGAAGTAAGGATAGTAGTTATATCGGCCATATAAAGTTGGAAACATTCGTTTACTAAATTCACAAGCACAGTGTCATGTGTGCACAGGTAAACATGTACACATCTTGCTCGATGACCGCAGAAAGTTAAAAAAGAACTAGATTGTGGGGTTTTATGTGCCAAAATGACTTTCTGATTATGAGACATGCCGTAGTGGAAGACTCCGGAAATTTCTACCACCCAGAGATCTTTAACGTGCACCTAAATCTAAGTACACGGGTGCTTTCGCATTTCGCCCCCTTCGAAATGCGGCCGCCGTGGCCGGGATTCGATCTTGCGACCTCGTGCTTAGCAGCCCAACACCATAGCACCTGAGCAACCCCGGAGGGTCCGCACAAAGTTGCCAAAACGTTGGAGTGAGAAAGCGCGGTAGCAGCAGCGAGAGAATTGACCTTCATGCTGTCTCTTGCTTCAACGTGAACTAAACGTCTAAAGCATAGTGAATACGAAGCTACCGGCACTGAGTGCACTTTATCCACATTGCAGATTGATTTCAAGATACGGTCATACGAAGCGGTAAAAGAAGATACATATGAACCAGTAAAAAATGAGCTTAAGTCAACTGGGTAATTTTTTGTGTTCTCGGTTGCGAACGTTGGCGCCGCTAAAACACACACGTAATGGGAATGTATCAACGAGGTTCTACTGTATTTGCTGAAAAATTTATCTGAGTGTTTCTTCAATTGAGCTGCTTTTTCACCAATGTGCTAATCAAACACAAACAGTACTTAAATGAGACAAAAAGCATTTATTTCAATAAAACAAATGAAATCAACTTGTGGTGAGTGCATCCTGCTAACCACCAGCATTTTTCGCTGTCCTCCCAGGGAGGGGTGTATCTACAGTGTGTATCAGAGGCCGCTGCTGACTGGGGCCCCCAGCTTCATAGTCACCTGCACAGTAGTAGTCAATAACCAGCTTAGCAGTGCTACATGACATAGGTAATGCATAAACAACATACAGTCATCTGCTGTTACTGTCAAGTCTCGATATAACGAATCACACTGGACCGCCGAAAATCGTTCATTATACAGTCGCCGACCGATAAATCTGACACTGATAATTCGGACATGCTTGCTAACTCGGACAGCTTCGTGGCACCACCAATGGCCCCACAGACTTCCCATGTAAAGACAACTGATATTTCGGACAGCCGCCAGCACTACATTCAATTATGGCTGTAGCGTACACCGACTGTACCGACATTATCTCCCATGGTAACCTTCACGAGACATCACTTATAGCCTCGGAGATTACACGCCAAATGGTAATCCCTAAGGCCTTGCCTTGGTCGCAGCACTGTGCCTTAGTGATTTAACTGCAAATGCCAATCTTGGAGGCGTTGCCTGAATTGTGAGGTCACGTCAACATCGCGATCATCACATCTATTCCAGCACCAGTGCGCATGGCCCGCTGCATTCGTTTTGCATTTGCAATCCGAACACTGTTCCACTACTCTGTGCTTGCTTGTTTGTTTGTTTAGTATGCATTCCAGACAGCGCTCTGCTGGCTTCAAGAAATCTTTCTCGCGAAGTTATCGACAGTCCGCGTGAAACGGCACTAACGGTGCCCCCACAGTCCGACTCTGAATACAGTCGCCGACCATTTATTCGGACCTCACGGGGACTGCGGAAACGTCCGAATAAACAGGTGTCCGAAAAAGCAGATTAAGAAAAAAAAAAAAAAAAAGAAATCCTTTATTTCCACACATTTATTCGGGCTCAGCAGAGGCTTGAAGAAATCGTGAATGCGCCGTTGCACACTGTTCCGTTTAGGTGCAATCAGATAAGCTTGAATCTCGGAGAGGGTCGTACGGTCACTATAGGTGGCTGAAAGCACAGTCACTGCTTGGACACACTCCGCATGTGACAGCAGCGTAGCACATGGTGCGTCATCGTCCGGCGGCGCAACAGAAACCTGACGAATGATCTCGCCGTCGAGTTCTGCGCATATCAGTATCAGCACCTGTGAAACTGTCAAATGAGACGGTTTCCGGAATCGCAATGCAACCACTGCGCAGGTCTTGGCAGAACATTTTCGGCATCAGGAGGGGGCACAACGAAAGGCGACAAATCCTAGGCCTCCGGCACCCGCTTGCTGGCATTCCCCAGCGCAGTCTGCGCAGGCACTTTTGGCACCATTAGACAATTGACGCGATGTTTCCGTATGCCGCGTTGCATCACCGCAACCTCGACACAGCACACAAAGCAAACATCACCACGTCGTCACCAGTCGCACAAAGGAAAAAGGGTGGCCTATTCGCAGCGTCGAGCACGAAGAAAGAAACAAATCAGCTGCTGGATTGCCTTGACATGGCTTACTAAGCTGAGACCTGAACTGCTGTAGCTATGAACCAGGCAGAAACGATAATGAGCAGGGATTTGGAATAGCGCCACTTCGTGGGGTAGCAAGGAGGCTGTATTCAAAACAAAAATGGCATTCAGCAAGTCGAACCATGCACCGGTCAGAGTCGGTGCATGGATCTCTCGATCGAGTTGGCTCAAGGAGTGTCCGAAAAATCAGACGAGAAGTTGCAAGGTGTCCGAACTTTCGGCAGTTGTTACCGTATTTACATGATTGTAAGTCGACCACTTTTTTAAAATTTGAAAGTCTGAAGTTGGGGGGTCAACTTACAATCGAAACCAAAAGATCGCCTCGCCAAAAAAGCGAGACCAACGGGAGCTACAACGTAGTTACAATTTTATGTTTGCTCTATGGCCCTACCCATATCTTTTCGCTATCTCGCATGTTTTCTCGCTTTTCGGAAGGGTTTTTCAACATTTTTTAGAGTCTTACAGTGCACGCAACACTCATGGGGAGGGTCGATAGTTGATGGAAGCGCCGCTCTTCCTATTTGCGGCGGCACCCTCAGAACGGCGGTGCTTGCGGGGAGTATCGGTAGTTCATGGAAGAGCAGACACCGCTCGTGGGTTTCTCTTTCTCTGTTAAAAGGCATTGGCATTGGTTTGACGCGCTTCACATGAATGCCGGCTATGTGCTACTTCTATGCTCCCCAAGTCGTCATCAGTGCTCCAGGCCCACTAATTGTTCGGCACTCGTTCACAGCAGCGTTCAAAAGGACTGCCATCCTCTACGCCGAAGAAACAAATCAATGCGCAGCGGGCTGCAACTTCTGTTTCTGAACGGGTGGTGCGAGAGTGGCGACTGCAGCGAAGCGAAATTTTCACCTGTGAAGGCAAGTGAGGAATTTCCCACGTGTCGAAGTCTGGACGCTTTCCGGAGCTGTAAACTAAGCTTGCGGTGTACGTCGCTGAAATGCGTGATCGGTCCCTGCCAGTGAAGTGCGACTTGGCCATGAAACAAGCCCGGATCTTCCCCTTTTAAGGTCCTGCTCCACCGTGAGTGCAAGTGGCTCGCGGCAGAATACCGTGAAATTACGCCAACCGGACCTGTCAAAAGAGCCTCCCTGACGGCTGCGTGTGGTTGGGTGCATTTGGCGTGGGCTGCTGTTCCACAAGATGTCGAGGTGCAGCTTGCCAAATGTGAAATTTCGCTGGACCACGACGCGCTGTGGGACTGCAGCAACGATGACAGCACTAGTGAAGACGAGTAGTCCAGTGACCATGTCAGCTACTAATCAATTTTCGTTATCGAATGCGCCCTCGGATACGCCCTCTCTCTCTCTCTTTTTTTTTTCCTGTCACGCGATATGGAGGGGGGGGGGGGGGGGTCGACTTACATTCGAGTCGACTTACAATCGTGTAAATACGGTATACATTATGGTCTATGGGGAGAATGGCGGTGTCGCGAAGCAGACCGAATAATCGAGCATGTCCGAATTTTCGGAGTCTGAAAAATCAGTCGGCGACTGTAAGTCTTGAGACGCAGTCCGAATGAGCCCAGCTCCGCAATTGACGAGCCTAAACTGCTGCCTACCATAACGAGCTCAAATGCGCGACATTACGAATGACCTGCTAGGCTGCGGTGTGCAGATTCCTGTTGCTGTTACATTTGAAGACTTTGCAGACGTCGACAGTGTGGTGTCGTTGTATGCCGAAATGAACGACGACAAAACAAGTGAGCAAGTTCTCCCACCGTCAAACTGAGACTATCGCGGATGATGATGTGTTGCGTGTTCCGGAGACTTCACATGCGGATCTGATTCAAGCTTTTGCAGTTCTTGCACTAGCATACAGAGACAACACAACTGGCAGAAACACAGGTGTACTTGGTTGCACGTAACAGAAGTGCATGCAGCAATGAATCAACTACTTCTTCCTTGCACAGGGGCCTTAAAACCTAAATAATCTTTTTTGAATACATTCATTTTTTCAGACATTCGACAGTTCAGACTTATTTACGTTCCCCGTGGAGTTTGAAGCCAACGACACTGATGGCTCTTGGCCCGCGTTATTGCTATTTTCCACAGAATGTGCTGCCACACATAAATGAACCACACTATAATAAGAGTGACAAACCCAATGTAGACAATGAGAAAACCACTGACAAAAAGGAGGCTCTCCATATCGTCTCCAACGCGCGATGTTTTTTGTTTGCTTGTTTTTCACATTCCTTGCCATGGACACTGCAACTGTATCACTCGAGGCGGGCACCTGAACTATTCCTAAGCGCAAGTGCGTGTAAACGAGACTATAGGGAAAGTGCAAAGTGCGGCATCTCCAAGAGTTCGGAGATTACATTTTACATTTCCCCACGCGTGTAGCTAGTACGGCTGCAGAAAGAAGCACGAAAGAAAGAGGTGCATGCAGAAAGAAGGCCAAAAGAAGGAGCAGACTCGCCTCCATTGCTAGGCGATGCTTGCACGGGCAGAGCATGCCTCCACAATGGATAAAAAAAAAAAAAATTATCTCCCGTGTTTTCCAAACCTGTGCACCGCAGCGTCTGCTCCTTGTCACCTGCTAGCTTTGGCTGCCGTGAAGGATACACAGAACTCTTAGAATCCCCAGATTTCGGAATATTAGTTCGTAGTACCGAGGTGTTAACCTGACACGGAAACTGGATAACGATTGTTATTCTGTTCGGTATCCTGAAGTTTGTAGTACTGACGTATTTATACATTGAAACCATAAGTCAGCTGGGGATTTTCAAATAGTTTGTTAATGTGGTGTTCTCGCAGTAACAAGGTTTCACTGCATTGCATACACAAGTGCCCCAAAAGTGAGGAAAGTTTGAAGGCCAGAAGAAACTTTCAATTAGCACACACAGACTGAAGATAATAAATCTTCAAAATTTGATATACACATCCAAGTACACAAACTTGAACACTTAATGGTGACAGAAGCACAGAAAAAAGTGAAAGAAAGAGATGACAAATAAAAACATTCTTTCAAACAAGCATTAAGGTGAAACAATGCTTCAAAGTTACCCAAGGCCACTGGAACTTTGTTGGGCACCTGTCCAAAGCTGCTTTGTGGAAGCTAATAAAATGCTGGCAGATACCAGTGCTTCTTTGATTCAATAACTCACCAAGGACAGCAGATACGAGCCAATCTCTTCCAGATGGCACAAGCAAATTATTATGCCATGCTAATTCAACACTGCGTTTTGTATTCTCCCAATCTTGGCATGTGCAGTGCCTTTTGGTGGGTTCTACATACGAGGCCAGCAAGCACCTCGTACTAGGGTCCTCATGCAAGCATTTATTTGCTCCAACAAAAAAGGCCAGTTGCCTAGCAGCTTTGCTTTTTTGTAGCCTTCAAGTGGGGAAATGGCAAACCTGCTGAGGCTGTGGTCACGGGCATGCAAGTGCAACTTGGCCTCCTCGGGCAGTGGCTCAAAGAAGGGATGATCGAGGGCTTCTCGCAGCGTGATGCGTTGCGATGGTTCATATGCCAGCATCTGAGAGATGAGGTGGAAGAGCTGCCGGCTTGCTTCGTCATCCATGGACAGGTATCGCTGCACAACAAATATGTGCTGCCGTTAGCAACATGGGTCACCCTAGGAATGCTTCCTTGGAATCCCTAATTATGGTCAGCAGTCTGAAATTCAGTTCTTAGGGGAGTTTCTGTGGCACAATGAAAAGCTATTTATAGCATTTACGGTACTGCTAATACTTTTACCAAGAACAAGAAAATATGGCTTATCACCACATTGGTGTTGCCACTGAAAGTAGGGCAACAGCTGCCGTTGCACAACATGGCCCCTTGGTAATTTGTAAACAGCAGTCCTGTGGTGAGGTCAGCTGTGAAAGCACCAACCCTTTCACAAGGACAGCAGAAGCCTGCAAATTGGTTCGCTATTTACAGAGCTGTAAAGTCAAGCCGTGAACAACTGCTCCACCATTTTCCGCCCTAGCTTCACTGTCAACGCCTCCGTGACTCATTCAGACTGCAATGCCGCTTGATTCAAACAGCAGTTGGAACGCACTTGATGTTATCTCAAATAAAGCCTAATCCCCTACAATGATAACGGTTTTTACAATATATCAGATATAACAACGACCAGCCGCAGAATCGTGAAATTTTGCGCGCATATTTTGCATGCACTACATCTGCAGGCTTGGAGTGATGCCCGACACTGGCAAAAGATGCCGAGAGCGAGTGGGGCTATACTAATCTAGGTACAACCCAATTAGGAAGGCCCACTAAGCTTCAACAAGGACACTCCCTCATCAGAACAGGAATTGGCCTCCCTGGTGCAGGATTCGGCCACAACCTCCCTGATGATATCTACAATTAACCAATAGCCCTCAGCCCCAGCAGATGCGGCAGTCAGACCTGTAACGCAGCAGAGTGTGCTAAGAATCTCTGATTCCGGACAGGCCGCCAATAGAAACTGACCCTTGCAACGTTTAACACCCGAACCCTCTTGAGTGAGGCTAGCTTAGCAGGACTCTTCGAGGAACTATCAGACATTGCTTGGGATGTTATCAGCCTTAGATTAGAACTGGTAAGGCATACACATTGCTAAATAACGGCCACGTCTCTGCTATAGAGGTAGTAACGATAAAAGCAGACAAATTTAGGCTGGTATTTCCGAACAAATATGCAGCATTAGAACAGAGAGATGATGATGATGATGACATAGAGGTAATGAATGAAACCGTAACGAGGCTGGCTTCAGAGGCAGCAATTGAAGACGGAGCCGAGGCACCAAGGCAACCAGTAGGCAAGCTCTCCGAAGTAGCAAAGGACTAATAAAGAAACGACAAAGAATGAAAGTTTCCAACTCAAGAGATAAGATAGAATTCGCGAAAATATCAAAACTGATCAACACAGCGAAATTAAGTGATATTTGAAATTCTAACGCGAGAAAGACTGAAGAAGCCGTAAAAGATGGACACAACCTGAAATCAGTGAGAAGGAAACTTGGCATAGGACAAACCAAGATGTATGCACTGAAAGATAAGCAGGGTAATATCATCAGCAATCTCGAAGGTATAATAAAAGCACCGGAAGAATTCTATCCTGGCCTGTACAGTACCCAAAAGACTCGGGCATACTCCATTCAAAACAATACTGAAGAGGATACAGAAACTCCTCCTATAACTAGAGATGAGGTCAGAAAGGCCTTGATTTAATCAAAGATGGAGGCGACATAATGCTAGAAAAACTGGCGGCTTTCTACACAAGGTGTCAATAGACTGCAAGGGTCCCAGAAAACTGGAAGAATGCAAACATTATACTAATCCACAAAAAGGGAGACGTTAAAGAATTGAAAAATTATAGGCCCATTAGCTTACTCCCACCCAGTACTATATAAAATATTTACCAAAATAATCTCCAATAGAATAAGGGCAACACTGGACTTCAGTCAACCAAGGGAGAAGGCTAGCTTCAGGAAGGGATACTCTACAACAAATCACATCCATGTCATCAATCAGGTTATCGAGAAATCTGCAGAGTACAATAAGCCTCTCTATATTGCTTTCATAGATAACGAAAAGGCATTTGACTCAGTAGAGATACCAGCAGCCATAGAGGCACTACGTAATCAAGGAGTACAGAATGCTTACATAAATACCCTGGAAAATATCTACAGAGATTCCACAGCCTCCTTAATTCTACACAAGTAGGCAGATACCTATAAAGAAAGGGGTCAGACAAGAAGACAATTCCTCCAATGCTATTCACTGCGTGTTTGAAAGAAGTATAACGGTTTTCAGACGTCGAGTGACAGACAGGTGAAGTGGGTGCAGCCTCAAACCTTTTGGCCAACAGCAGAGTCAAGGAGGGACGCGGGGATCAGATCGCGAAAATTGCAAAAAAAGATCGATTTTTGGCAACGATGCGTTCCGGTATCTGCAATGCCTTCTCTACATTGTATCAAAATGGTTTTTCTGAAAACGCACTAAAAGCGCCCCAAAAAAAAATTAATTTTTCAGTGCGTAGAGCGAGAAAACAGCTTTAAATCGAGTAAAATCACTGCAGTTCGCGGAGCCATAACTCGTCTTTCCCGCCACTGAACGCCGCCATCTTGGTATCGTTCGAAAGCTTGAAGTTTCGCCATTCCGTTTCTGAATTCTTCGGTCGTCACCATCTTGTAACAAACACAAAAGAAGCGCGGGTTCTGCTAGAGGTGGTTACACGGGCCCTGTGATGAAAGCGGGCCTCCGATTGGTTGCTGTGCTGAGAGTCTCGCCATTGGTTGCTGCTGCAGCAGCGGACAAGCTGGCAACCACAGCGGACTGCAGTTGTCTGCTTTGAAAACCACGCCGGTGTCTTTTTTCGTTTGACAATCGCAGAATTCGGATTTATGAAAGCTCCCAGGTCAGCGATGGATCGTTGCTCCTTCGAAAAGAAATTTTAAACAAAGCATGCCTTCTGAAAACGGAAGCGCAAGCTTCCTATAGACAAGAACGGCACCGAGAGCGGCGCTGCTGCGCCGGCGTTGAGAGCGCCGCACGCGGGGCAAAATTCAACTAGCGGGTGGTATGCCTCTCCCATCTCTCGTTCGCAACCGCCTTGATTGCCTCTTGCACTGCACGTGTTTGGGCACGTTTCGTACCGCGCGCGGTGTGTGCCTACGTGTGTGTGCGTGGACGTTTTATTCGAAGGACGATGTACAGTCTGTTTCACAGTTAGAAAACTCGGAGCGCATTGCATCGCGATGCGGCGAGCGCTTGAGTCAGGCGGCGGCAGCAGCTCGCGCAGGTGGTCGAGGGGCGGGATCTTGAACGGCGTCGTCTGCTACGGCGGTGCGCGCTGGCCGCATTGTCGGGAAGCGTTCTACTGTCAGTTGCAGTGCGCCGATCTCGTCGTTACTGCGTGAAATGAGCCGGTATTCTTTACTAAGCGTTGTGCGACGCCCACTGATACGCCTCGAAGGTAAGTTCATTGCTGAAAGGTGCAGGGCAGTCATAGACGACGTACTGATTCCGTACATTCTTAACGGCCCGTTCCTGGAAGGCGACTATATATTATAACGCGATAGGTCGCCGATCCACACTGCTCGCGTTGTGCAAGAACTGCTGGAAGAGCGCGCAGTCACTCTCTTGGATTGGCCTCCTCAATCCCCGGGCGCCAACACCATTTAAAATGTCTGGGGCTCGTTGAAAGTATCGCTGGCGCACCATCCCCTCTATCAGACGCCCGAGGATAGGCTTCGATCCACCATCTTCAGTGGCTGAGAGGTGCTGCGAATGAGCACATCCCTGATCAAGTCATTCTACACTTCACTGCCTTCCAGGATGAGCGCTGTCATCGCTGCCGGCCGCTGTGGACATGACGAGATACTAACTGAAGTTCGGAGCGTGACGTGTCCAGTTCCCCGCCGGCGGGTGGGGTCTGTCTGGTGTAGTGAATGATTGTCGAGAAAAATCACTTCCAGCTCATTGTCTTAACCTAAAACATTCCTTTAATCGTATCCGTTTGTTTCATCGTGTTCGACCCCCATATTTATCATTGTTGAGTGCTTTGTTTTCTTTTCGAGTCAAATAAAGACTGAGCACGTTGCGCGCACATCTTGGTGCGTCTTGTCGCTGCTTATTACGGTAGCACACACAGTGAAGAAATATACGTGCACGCGCTCAGTACCCCGGCCTTTCGAAAGAACAAACGAAGCATGCTGTCAAAAGAAGTTTGTGGAACTCCATTATCGCCAATGAAGGCTCAGAGTTTGGCTTCGCACAACGTTTAGCAAAGAATATCAGCTCAGTTCCCGCAGTACCGATTAAATCGGTGCACTGCTCTGACACGTAGCACGCAGTAGCACGCTTCCCGACAATGCGGCCAGCGCGCGCCGCCGTAGCAGACGACGCATATCACGACTCCACCCCTCGAGCGTCTGCGCCTGCTGGAGCTGCTGCCGCCGCACGACTCCATTGCTTGCCACATCGCGATGCAATAAGTTCCGAGTTTTCCCATAAGCGTGAAACAGACTGTACACGCTTCTATTTGCCTTTAAGAAGATCGGTACGCTTGACGATTATTTTTATGGCTGCAATGCGGCGAAAGGGCAGCGTCTGCTTAGCCATGTAAGTGACGCTAAGCAGGTAATTGGAAACGACATCGTATGTGCCGCCGGAAAAACCATCAGCACATACTATGCGGCACATACATACGGCACATACGAGCTAAAGTCATTTTTGCAGTTTCTCACAATGTGTTTGCTACGAATCCGTGTTGTCTCTGATGGCGACAACGGACTTCCATCAACACTGTGCAGAAATAAACAAAATACATCGCTGCATAGCACAGGTACGACATGCGCACACAACTTTAACTAGTACGTCCCCTACAATATGGAATAGAGGCAGCAATGTAGACAGCTTGGTCATTTTTTAACATTGCTCAAGAGACGGAAGTTGAAAGTATTAGTAATCATTCATGCTTCAGCAATGCCGGCGCGACCAAGACGCGGGCATGTATAGTCCAGTAACTCGATCGATCGTGGCAGTGGTGATGCGAGAATGAACTCCGGTCATGTTCAATGCATCGTGCACATATTCAATTTCTCGGCACGCGTGAACTTCGGCCGCTGCTAGCGCATACAACAGAAGTGGTTTCCATTCTTGGGCAGCGCACACACAAACGAAACACGAGAAAGAAGACAGGACAACCGCTCGTCGAACAACAAAGTTTTTATATGAATAAAAGGATTATGTACCGAGTAATTATTAAATTCGTGTGGGTTACATATAAAAACCGTCATACACTCGGGAGTGATCAATGAACGAGCTCGCTTCGTTTGCCAGTTGTTTACTTCGCTCAGTGCACCGCAGTAATCCAAGTCCGTCGTCTGCTTTTTTCGTACCGTTTTCTTGTGAATCGGCAGAATTTCACTGGTGGCATCAACCCTTTCGTGCTTACATTGCTGTCGTGACAGTTAACAACACAACAATAATTTCCAGTCATCCGAAGAGGCGCCGTTGCAAACAAGAGATGTTTCGCGCGCAGCGCGAACTGAACGCGGGCGCGACCGTGAAGAGAGGCGACGGCGGAAACCTACACCCGTTGGAGATGAAATCGTTCCGCTAGGGGAGAAACGAGCGCTGGCGTCTAGGATGAAACTTGGCGTGCGGGCGTCCATGGCGAGAAAAAGACGGCGGCCAGCGGGAGAAGCGGAGCACCCGACTGAACACGTGGATAATGTGCCGTGTTATCTTGCACCGTGCAATTCCAGCAGCGAAACCAACAATCGCCCTGTGACATCGACACTCATAACCATGCCACCGGAAGACATGCGAACGGAGGCTCTCACACCTGTGCGTACGGCCGCGCGAGTCAGCAACCGAGATCGCATTGTTGGAGGCGACATGGGTCGAAGGTCACCATCGCCAGCAGAGACTGTGTACCATTTATGACGCATTGTGCGACAGGGACACACAGCCTGCGAGTGAGCCCCAACCGTCGATGAGCTACATACATTATGGTGACTCAAGTCTCACCAGACAAATCGTCGCCCGAACGTCGCACGATTCAGATGCGCCTCTAGCCGCGTTTTGTGTCTGCGGTGACTGCAGAAGCACAGGCATGCAGCGTTCGCGACTCCCTTCGCACAGTGTCCGCAACTGAGCGGAAGTTCAGTTTGATGGACCAGCAAGGCCAAGGACAAATTTCGGCCCCTTGTGACTGAGTTCATTATTGTGCAGGTTTCCGCGATGAACTCTGATTGCTAAAACTCTGTGCCCAAGATGCCAACGGTGTTCTGTAGCAGTGCACTACGACACTAGGCTTGGTCTGGCAGTGAAAATGGTGGTCATGCACTACTCCAGAGGGCTGAAGAAAAGCATAAAGGACGCCTGAAGAAGGCATCCAAAGCCCACCAAACAAAGAGGCAAAAGTGTAAGAAGATGCCCGACAGCAATGACTAAATATATTACAGCCCTGGTTAATAAATTTGCAGTGCTTTTAAAAATTTGCAGCCAGTTTTCTCAATTGCATTTTTTTTGTCAATCACCTCGATCGTGGAAAGCGTAGCATGACAATGGCTGGACCGATTTTAGTCCAGTTTGTTTTGCTGCGATCCACAAGCTATGCTGTACTTAAAGACAGTCTTGAAATGTTTCTTCATCTTTCCATTATTTATTTCACAATAACTACATGGCTCAATGCAGTGAAGCGTAGTCATGCGCATGTTATGTTGAGCAAAAAATTTTTAGTGCATTAAAAAAAAAATCAAACACTGTCTTGGTGTAGATTAGACATTTGGGCAAACATGCAAAGTATTCCCAGCTCCCTATTGTGTTTTGTTACTGTGCCAGGCTTTGCAAGGAACTTATAAATTCTTATAAAACAAAAACAAATTAAGATATCCTAATTAAATTTTACATTTGTCTCTTTATTGCAATGTGCAGTGTGTGCCAAATATCAGCCCTTTCTGTCAAGAAACAAAAAAGTTATTTCTGATCACCTCCGCCTCCTTTAATGGAGAAACGGCGTCGAATGAGAAATTTTTCTTTCATTCGGGCGAATCATGCATAATCAGTGTGTACATGTCACGTCAGCTTGGGTCCCAGCGTGGCTTTCATGACATCGCATGACAGAGAGGTAAAGGGGGAGTGGTCGGTCCCCCCCCCCCCCCCCAAAATAGTTTGGCCTATTTGGAGGGCTAGTTGCAGAACTGGAACAAAAAAGTTTGGAATAGCTTTACGTTATAGCACCCCTACTCTCGATTACGGGAGACCTGGCATTTAAAATTTTTTTCGTTTGTGGACAGCATAAAAAAATGCATGGAACTAATCTACTGTGAAGCGTACTAAAATTAGCAGAAATGTTTTTCGACGCAATGTTTTTAGCTGGCATTTAATTCGGCTGTGAAATTGGAAAATATTGTGGTAAACAATAGGACGACGCTCGTGCTGTCACCCTCAAATAGTTTGTTGGCTTGCTGGGAACGCCTTTCGGGAATAAAATTTTCGGTTCCGTGCAGTTCGAATATTCCTATGACATAAAAAACCAGACAAATAAAAAATATCAAGCGGACATGCATGTTTGATCGCTATTCACCCTGCTGTAAAAACGAAAAGGATATTGTTTTCCATTTTTCCCACGCAAGTAAACATAAACAAAACTGCAGCAGTAAAAGAGGCGCGCTGCTTTAGCTCCGTAGTTTTCCCATCCCAGCCGAGAAAGGATGTCCGCGAGTATAGCCGCTTCATGCGCTGTGCCCACGCACACTCGCAATGTTCTTTCAATGCTTCCAGTCAGGGCCCGCTTTTCTGCATCTTGGTGTCGGTTCAACGAGCCTCGATATGTTCAATTTCCGCTTGGGGACAGGGAACGCACTGAGGTGACCAAGATACCTTGGCTCAGTGAGTAGGCAACTACAGTCACCTGTGGTGAAAAATGAGAAGTAGCTCAGGTGCTTGGCACAGAGTGCTCTAATGTTTCAACCCTTTTGCTGCATCGTTTGCTGTTGCATCTACACCATGGCCACCACATCACATTTTCCTTCATGACAAATGCAGCATGTGGTTCCTGCTGAGAGCAATTCTTGCGCTGTGTCAGAAAGGCTTCCATTTGTCTACTTCAACACATCTAATGCGTAGATGTACAAAATTTCTTGAAGTGATATACCACCTGAAATGATCATTGGAGGATACCGTACCTGAATACAACTTTCCTTTTATGCGCCCTGGTGGCTGATCTTCTTGCAAAAGCGAAACGACACAGCGCGCTTCAGACCATTCAGACCCCATCATGAAGGCACATGTCGGCCTCTCGTGCTGCAGTGATTTCAGCAATGCTTTGCATTACGGTAAACGTTGACTACAGGGGAGTCTTCCCCTCTTCCTCCCCCCCTTCTTTTACAGCGAAGCTGTTTACGCGGACCCTGCGCAGTCGTCGGACTTTGCTAAAAAGGAGCCACGTGACCTAGCAGGAGAGGAAAAGAAAAGCTCAACAGGGGAAAAGGGGTTCAAGTGATCCCTTCTTCCCTGTGAGAATGCTATCTTATACAGTTGTCAGAAAGTGAAATTTTTGCGAATGAGCCAGATCGGCATCAAATTTATCAACAATTGATTCCACCCTGCTACAAAAGATAGAAATGTTATGCTGATCGTTTGCGGCCAACGAACAGTGCCCAGTGATTAAAATGCAATACTAGGAGTGCATGGCTGCTGGAAATTCTTGCTGGCACAAGAAGTGCCAGCAGCCACATCAATCGTCAAACTAATCGAACCAATCTGCCAAACTTTGCTCTCGTTACCGGCGTGCAAAAGGGGCAAAGCAACTTGCACATGAAAAAAAAAAAGCACGGCAGAACCAAAATAGAAACTTCACGTGCAAAAAAAAAAAAAAAAAAAAGAAACATTTTAAATACCACTAGGAGAACTAACAAAAAAAGAAGGCACTCTTAAGCACGGTCACCACGCGCGAAGCATGTAAAAGTGAAATTGAGGTGAAAGAAT
This sequence comes from Dermacentor variabilis, assembly GCF_050947875.1. NCBI lineage: Eukaryota > Metazoa > Arthropoda > Arachnida > Ixodida > Ixodidae > Dermacentor > Dermacentor variabilis. The sequence continues at coordinate 227,177,160 of NC_134571.1, read as the reverse complement.
GGTAAACAAGATTTACAATGTAGACTGCTTGCAAAGTTTGACTTGCATGATGTAACACTCAGTATAACTAACATAGCTTCGCTGTTCAACCACCTTCACGAACTGAAAAGCACGCTGATTTTTTCTACCATTTTATTTTATTTATTTATTCAATACTGCCAGCCGCCATTTGGTAGCCAAGGCAGGAGTGGTACAAACATACATCACTGTACAATGCGATGCAACAAAGCGAGTGCAAACACAATAAGAAAGCAAACACAGGAGCAAGAACAAATGTTTTGCGTTTCTCAAAAAGAAATGCAAAATAAATAAGAGCATGAACAAACACACTGCATCTATAACAGAGACACGACAGCAGATAAGAGGGAATCTTGGTTTGTCAAGCTGACCACGTCACGTGGAAGCCCGTTCCATTCTGATATTGTTTTTGGAAAGAAAAAAAAACTGGTAAGCTTTAGTTCGGCATCTTGGCACTACTATTGTTGAGTTGTGTTTGCCGCGTGTTGGGCGAGAATTGAGAAGTGTTATATTCCATGTAAGAGTCAAAATAAATTTTTGCTAAATTATTAATAATACCATGCAGCAGCTTTAAACGGTGTAACTTGCGGTGGGATTTAAGCGTCTGGAGTTCAGATTGCCTTAGTAGATTAATGACAGACACATGTCTACCATATGCGTTGCAGATGAATCTTAGTGCTTTCTTTTGAGCATCTTCAATGCGATTTATACCTACTTGGGTGTGCAGATCCCAAAGAACTGGTGACACTTCTTTGGGATTTTACTGGTGACAAATAAAAGCAGCAGCGCAAATTGGCTAATATACATGCGCTTCAATAGCCTTCTTATTATTTTTTTTTTTGAAAATTGGTAGTTTGTTTTTCAGTATCACATGCTTCTTTACAATTTCTTGCCTAGAATAAGTATGGAAGGTGCTTCCAGTGTACGAGGCACGCCCGAGACAGAGACTGCAGGGACAAAGGTGCCAATCACACTTTGGCGAAGGCTTGTATTTCTCGGTTCTTGAGTGTGGGCGAAGCTACGACGCACCCGATTTGCTGCATTTTTGTGCTGGTCAGGCCACCTGTCGCCCAACAGCAACCGGTGCGCAAGATTTGCGAACCCATTTGTTCACACTTCTGGCATTCTGATCTTTCGAATGTAGTTTGACAGAACTGAGCGTACTCATAGTCATCTTGAGAAAGCATTTGGCATGCAGATCTTGCATGGGTAAGCGACTGTGCTCGTGAAATGTAGCCTATGCAGGCTTCCGCCTTGAGAGCACGAAAAATGTGTTCTGTCTTCCTCTACGCAGCTTTGTGTACTACACGGCCATCACTCGTGTTCGAATACGTGTTGGAACAAACGAGAGAGAGAGAGAGAGATCCATCAACCAGCAAATGTTCACCGAGCGATGCGCCTGGACGCACAAGTGTGTATGGTTCTGGGACCACATACACATCACCATCCCCCACTGGCACATGCAGCATGTGTAGTCTGTTTAGGGACTATTGAAAAGCTGCCAATAAGAAAATTGGAAAATTACCAGCATGTGGCTTATCCAAGATTACATTGATAGTAGGTGCCACGCATCATAATCATCATATTTTGTGTTCACTGCAGGATGAAGGCCTCTCCCTGCGATCTCCAATTATCCCTGTCCTGCGCCAACCAATTCCAACTAGCACCCGCAAATTTCCCAATTTCGTTGCACCACCTAGTCTTCTGCCGTCTTCTACTGTGCTTCCCTTCGTGCCCATTCTGTCACCCAATAGTCCAACAGTTATCAAATCTGCACATTACATGACCTGCCCAGCACCATATTTTTCTCTTAATGTCTATTAGAATATTATCTATACCCGTTTGGTCTATGATCCAAACCGCTCTCTTTTGTGTCTCTTAAAGTTATCGCTAGCATTCTTCGTTCCATCGCTCTTTGCACGGTCCTTAACCTGTTCTCAAGCTTCTTTGTCAGTCTCCAAGTCACTGCCCCATATGTCAGCACCAGTAAAATGCACCGATTGTCTACTTTCCTTTTAAATGATAATGTTAAGCTCCCAGTCAGGAGCTCACAATGTCTGCCATATGCGATCCAACCCATTTTTATTGTTCTGTGAATTTCATTCTCATGGTCAGGGTTCCGTGTGATAAGTTGACCTAGGTCCTTCACAGACTCTAGAGGCTGACTTGCGATCTTGAACTCTTGTTCTCTTGCCCAGTTATTTATCATTATCTTTGTCTTCTGCATACCCCACTCTTACACTTTCCCTGTTAAGGTCCTCAATCATTTGATGTAATCTTTTGCAGTGTTGCTGAACAGCACAATGTCATCGCCAAACCGAAGCTTGCTGAGGTATTCGCCGTCTGTCTTTACTCCTAAACCTTCAGAGTTTAATAGCTTGAATACTTCTTTCAAGCACGCAGTGAATTGGAGACACTGTGTCTCCTTGTCCGACTCCTTTCTTTATAGGTATTTACCTACTTGTGTAGAATTAAGGAGGCTGTGGAATCTCTGTAGATATTATCCAGGGTATTTACGTAAATGTTCTGTACTACTTGATTACGTAATGCCCCTATGACTGCTGGTATCTCTACTGAGTCAAATGCCTTCTCATTATCTATGAAAGCCATATAGAGAGGCTTATTGTACTCAGCGGATTTCTCGATAACATGATTGATGACATGGATGTGGTCCGTTGTAGATTATCCCATCCTGAAGCTAGCCTTTTCCCTTGGTTGACTAAATTCCAGTGTTGCCCTTTTTCTATTGGAGATTATTTTGGTAATAATTTTTCAATTCTTTAACGTCTCCCTTTTTGTGGATTAGTATAATGTTTGTATTTTTCCAGTTTTCTGGGACCCTTGCAGTTGACTGACACCTTGTGTAGAAAGCCGCCAGTTTTTCTAGCATTGTCGCTTCCATCTGATTAAATCAGCTGTTATTCCATCCTCCCCTGCCACTTTTCCCCGTTTCATGGCTTGCAAGGCCTTTCTGACCTCATCTCTAAATATAGGAAGAGTTTCTGTATCCTCTTCATTATTGTTTTGAATGGAGTATGCCCGAGTGTTTTGGGTACTGTACAGGCCAAGATACAATTCTTCCGCTGCTTTTATTATCGTAAAAACCCGCGTATAGTACAAGTTTTTTTTCCTGTTATTAGCGTCCCAAATTTCCGCCTCGTAATATATGCTGATCCGGACAAAAATTTCACAGTTCGGCTCGAAGTTTTGGTTTCGTTATTGCTCTGTGGCTACGGCTTGGCTTCGTGATATCTGCATGGCTACGACTTGGCTTTGTTATTGCTGCCTGGCTACGGCTTGCCTTCGCTATTGCAGCGTGGCTACGGCATCGTTTCTTTCTTTGTTGAGTGCGGACCTTGGCAGTTCACGTGTTAACCGCGCTTCGCGAAGTGCATCGTTTTTAGTGATGGAGCACGATGTCGGGGGCACGGAAGCAGTACTCGGCAGCTTTCAAGCGAAATGTGATTTTAGCGGCAGAGGAAATCGGCAACAGTGCGGCCGGGAGACAGTTTGGCGTCACCGAGGGAAGCATCCGCGGATGGCGACGGCAAAAAGAAGTGGATCGTGGACGCATGGGCGAGCATCCCAGAAGACCTTGTGCATCGCGCTTTCAAGAAGTGCGGGATCTCGAACGCGCTCGATGGCACCGAGGACGAGTACCTCTGGAAGGATATGTCAGACAAGGAATTGTCCGATGAAAGCGCAGCGGAGGACGACGGTGAATGAAGTGCTGAGTCCGATTTAAATAAATGTTTTCCCCGAGTTTCTCTCACTCGTATTATACGCGGGTTAAACTTTTTTTTTCCATTTCTCGTCCCAGAAATTTCACCTCGTCTTAAATTCGGGTTCGTATTATACGCGGGTTTTTACGGTATGCGTTCGAGATTGCTGATGATATTGTTTGATATTGATATTGGCGAACACGATCGCCAACCGTGTTCGCCACTATCATTGTGCTATAAGTGTAGCCTGTTTTTGTGGGCACAGGTTCGCCCAATAAAAGCTAGTTTTGTTTTCCACCGTATTACTGCTTTCTTCACCGTCACTACCATGTGACATCTGGTGGCGGTGCTTGTGCATTCATGTACCGAACGCCCCAGCAAAGCCGCGATGCAAGCCCAAAGTCCGAGGACACAACCAACATCACCCAAGACCAGCGTGCTAGCCGCAGACTGCAAGGGCTGCCCCTAGAATACGGACTTCTACCTGAGACGACAAAGAAGATTGTGGTCAAGACAACCCCAATGGCTGCCCCAGCGTCCCCCGTTATCCTACAACAACCTCGGGACCCACCAACCTTCCATGGAGCAGCGGCTGAAGACCCACAATCATGGCTGGAGACCTACGAACGAATCGTGACATTCAACAACTGGGACTCGGACGACAAGCTGCAGCATGTATACTTCGCCTTAGAAGACGCCGCCAGAACATGGTTTGAGAACCGGGAGTCGACCTTTACAACGTGGGACCTGTTCTGCAGCGGCTTCCTGCGCACCTTCACAAGCGTCGTGCGCAAGGAAAGGGCCGAAGCTATGCTGGACGCCTGAGTGCAGCTACCAAATGAGAACGTTGCCATCTTTACGGAAGAAATGAGCCGTTTGTTCCGCCACGCCCACCCGGATATGGCTGAGGAGAAGAAAGTCCGCCTACTGATGCGTGGTGTAAAGGAGGAACTTTTCGCCGAAATGGTAAGAAGCCCACCGAAGACTGTCGAAGAGTTTTTCGTGAAGCGACGAACATTGAGAAGACAGTCGAGATCTGAAACCGGCAATTCGATTGCCGCACGAACTCTACAAACTACGCCGGGGTTCAATCACTGGCTACCGACGATCTACGCAAGACTATCAGAGCGCTCGTACGGGAGGTGCTGCAGAAGTTCTACCCAAGGACGTAGTCCCAAGTGGATCCAATCGCTGAAATCATCAAAGAAGAGGTTCAGCGATCGCTTGGAGTCCCTGAGGTGCAACCACAATCACCGCAACCTCAGCCGGAAGCGATGACCTACGCCGCCGTCAAGGTCCCCCTGCGCGACCACGCCAGGGCCCTGTAACGGCGCCAGCACACCCGTCGCCCAGCGCAGCTACGCGACGAAGACTGACATTTGGCGAGCCCCCGACCACCGCCCGCTCTGCTACCACTGCGGCGAAGCCGGCCATGTGTACCGCCGATGCCCGTACCGCGACCTGGGATTGCGAGGTTTCGCCGTCGATGCACCGCGCCCTTGGGAAAGTGAACGCCCTCGCAATATTGCTGACTACCTCGCCACTATTCAGTGGAGCTCTCGACGACCATCACGTTTGCCATCACCAGGCCGCTACCTGTCGCCGCAGCGCCGACCATACACTGGCCCAGCCCGGGGCCGATCAGCGAGCCCATATCCGGAAAACTAAAAGAAGAAACTGATGGAGGTGCGGTTGCTGTTCGTCGAACTGGCGAAGATCCTCCGCCGCCGCCGAAGAAACTACCTCGACGACGTAACGCCACGCCGCCGTCCTGACGAAGTCCGGAAGCAAAGAATACGACGACGAAAGACGACCTGACGACGTCGCATACCAGCCACAGGTCAACGCGACGCAGTCGTGATCTGACTCCAAGAGCGAACTGTAATGCAAGACAAAGAACCACCGACCTCGACGTGCTTCTCGACGGCCACGCAGTCACCGCCTTAGTCGACACAGGGGCTGATTACTTCGTCATGAGTGGACATATCACCGCCCAGTTGAAGAAAGTTAAGGCTACGTGGGAAGGCCTACAAATTCGGACCGCTGGAGGACACTTCATAACGCCGACTGGAATGTGTACGGCAAGAATTACCATTCACGACCGGACTTACCCAGTCACCTTCGTTATCCTCCAACGGTGTTCACGAGACGTCATTCTCAGCATGGACTTCCTGGACCAACACGGCGCAATCATCGACCTGAAGTCAAATAAGGCTGTCGGAAGATAAAGCAATGCCGCCGGAGAGCCCTCGCAGTCACCAAGCCTTGAGTGTGCTCGAAGATCAAGTGAGCATCCCACCTCACTCCAGCATTGTTATTTCGGTCGGCACCGAAACACCCGCTGACGTAGAAGGCGTCATTGAAGGCGACCAACGTCTACTACTAGACCGTGAAATTTGCGTCGCAAGAGGAATCGCTCGACTTCATGGAGGGAGAACTGAAGTGTTGCTGACAAACTTCAGCCGGGAGTTCAAGCACATCAACAAGGGCACGACGATCGCGTACATTGAGGAAATTCTGGAAACCAGTAACGCGTTTGTCCTCTCGGATTCTGCCGCATCTACCCCGACGACATTGGCTCCCGAACCAGACTACGACATTAATCCAAGTCTCCCCGTGATTAAGCAACAGCAGCCGAGAAGTCTGCTCCGATGATACAAATGCTGCTTTTCGATGTCATCGAGGTTTCGACAAACACCAGTCGCCAAGCATCGCATAATCACCTAGGAGTGCGCTCGACCACTCCGCCAGAGCCCTTACTGAGTATCGCCGCGAGAATGTGAAGCTATAAGAAAACAAGTCGACGAAATGCTGCGCGACGACATCATCCAGCCGTCGAAAAGCCCGTGGGCATCCCCTGTTGTCCTGGTGAAGAAAAAGGACAGAACCCTACGTTTCTGCGTCGATTATCGTCATCTGAACAAGATCACGAAGAAGGATGTATACCCCATCCCACGGATAGACGACGCATTGGATCGGCTCTGCAACGCTAAATACTTCTCGTCGATGGACCTGAAGTCTGGCTATTAGCAAATAGAAGTCGACGAAAGAGATCGCGAAAAGACCGCCTTCATCACCCCAGACGGCCTCTACGATTTCAAGGTTATGCCATTTGGACTGTGCTCGGCGCCTGCAACGTTCCAACGCTGATGGACACGGTTTTAGCAGGATTGAAGTGGCAGACCTGTCTCGTTTACTTGGATGACGTCGTCGTCTTCGCCGGAAATTTCGACGATCACCTTAGGCGGCTTGCAACAGTACTCGAGGCCATCAAGTCATCAGGGCTCACTCTGAAGCCAGAAAAGTGCCGCTTCGCTTACGATGAGCTTCTGTTCCTAGGCCACGTCATCAGCAAGTCTGGAGTCCGCCCCGACCCGCAGAAGGCAGCTGCCATTGGAAAGTTCCCGCAGCCCCATCGACAAGAAGGCAGTGTGTAAATTTCTTGGCATGAGTGCCTACTACAGGCGATTTGTCAAGGACTTTTCCTGCATCGCTGAGCCCCTGACAAAGCTAACTAAATGTGACGTCGAGTTCAAGTGGGAAGCGCCGCAGGCCGACGCATTTCAAGAACTCAAACGACGCATGCAGTCGCCGCCCGTACTTGCGCAGTTCGACGAGCACGCCGATACCGAAATACACACTGACGCCAGTAGCCTAGGCCTCGGTGCCGTCTTAGTCCAGAGAAAAGACCGACATGAGCACGTGATAGCTTACGCTAGCCTGTCATTGTCAAAAGTGGAAGGCAATTATTCTACAACCGAAAAGGAATGCCTCGCCATCGTTTCGGCTACAGCGAAATTTTGCCCTTACCTCTATGGCAGGCCATTCAATGTGGTCAGCGACCATCACGCGTTGTGTTGGATAGCTAACTTAAAGGACCCTTCAGGACGGCTGGCACGGTGGAGCCTCAGACTACAAGAATACGACATCACTGTAACATACAAGTCCGGACGAAAACACTCAGATGCCGATTGCCTATCACGCACCTCCATTGACCCACCGCCACAAGATGATGAGAATGACGACGCCTTCTTTGGCATAATAAGCGCGGAAGACTTCGCCGAACAACAACGAGGGGACCCGGAGCTAGCAGCCCTAGTCGAGTATTTCGAAGGGCACAGCGACGTTGTCCCTAGGGCATTTAAGCGTGGTTTATCTTCGTTCCCGCTTCAACACAACCTACTCGTGAAAAACTTCTCCCCAGTCCGCGCCAACTACTTTCTTCTTGTTCCGTCGGCGCTGCGTCCAGAACTACTGCACGCCCTACATGACGATCCGACCGCTGGGCACCTCGGTTTCTCCTGGACGCTATCGAGGATACAAGAAAGGGGTTACTGGCCGCACCTAACCGCCGATGTCGCCCGTTACGTCAAGACATGCCGAGACTGTCAGCGACGCAAAACACCATCGACAAGGCCAGCGGGATTACTACAGCCTATCAAGCCTCCTTACCGACCTTTTCAGCAGATCGGGATGGACTTGTTAGGACCGTTTCCGGCATCAACATCCGGAAATAAGTGGATCGTCGTGGCGATGGACTATCTCACCCGCTTCGCTGAAACTAAAGCTCTACCGAAAGGCAGCGCAGCCGAAGTGGCGAAATTTTTTGTCGAGAACATCCTGCTGCGACATGGTGCTCCAGAAGTCCTCATCACCGACAGAGGAACGGCTTTTACAGCAGAGCTCATGCAAGCCATTCTGCAGTACAGCCAGACAAGTCACAGGAGGACATGCTAGCAATGTATGTCGACGTCGAGCACAAGACGTGGGATGCGGTCCTGCCGTACGTAACATTCGCTTACAACACGGCGGTGCAAGAAACAGCACAGATCACGCCATTTAAGTTGGTTTGCGGCAGGAACCCGATGACGACGCTCGACGCCATGCTGCCGCACGTCACCGACGAGGAAAATCTTGATGTCACTACTTTTCTCCAGCGCGCCGAAGAAGCCCGACAGCTCGCCCGCCTGCGCATAAAGAACCAGCAGAGGACCGACAGCCGACACTACAACCTCCGACGACGCTTCGTCGAGTACCAGCCCGGTGACCGTATTTGGGGTTGGACCCCTATACGCCGACGAAGACTGAGCGAGAAGCTTTTGCGTCGCTATTTCGGACCGTACAAGATCATCCGACGTATTGGCGCACTGGACTATGAGGTCGTGCCAGACGGCATTTCGCTATCACAGCGGCGCCGCTCACGACCTGAAATAGTCCACGTTGTGCGACTCAAGCCGTACTACCAGCGTTAATGAACTTTGGGGCTTCGCTTAACTGACCTTTGGACTGTTTCTTTTCGTTGTTTTGTTACTTATGTTTAATAAGTGTCCTTTTCTGTTTCGCTCTGTTATATTTGTAGCATCGGGACGATGCTTTTTAAGACGGGGGTATTGACATGTGTACTTATCTTTATCGGGCACCACGTTTCGCCGCCTAACAAATGTAATTGCACAGCGCGGGACGCGCCTGCATGTATCCGAAGTTTCTGGAAAGTTATCGATGCTTCTATCCGCTGTCTGTTGTCGCCGAACCTTATGTTATCTGATTTCATCAACTGACGCGAACTGTGCAGAACTTTCTGGAAGGCATGCGGGTCCGAACGATTAGTCTGGAACATTCGACGATTGCTCTATAAAAGTTGACGCGCTTGACCCGCTGATCATATTTCCGACAATCGCCGACCGTGTTCGCCGCTATCGTTATGCTATAAGTGTAGCCTGTTTTTGTGGGCAAAGGTTTGCCCAATAAAAGCTAGTTTTGTATTCCACCGTATTGCTGCTTTCTTCACCGTCACTACCACGTGACAATATTACCCTGCTTATCTTTCAGTGCATACATCTTGGTTTGTCCTATGCCAAGTTTCCTTCTCACTGATTTCAGTCTGTGTCCATCTTTTACGGCTTCTTCAGTCTTTCTCACGTTAGAATTTCAAATATCACTTAATTTCGCCGTGTTGATCAGTTTTGATATTTTCGTGAATTCTATCTTATCTCTTGAGTTGGAAACTTTCATTCTTTGTCGTTTCTTTATTAGTCCTTTGCTACTTCGGAGAGCTTGCCTACTTGTTGCCTTGGTGCCTCGGCTCCGTCTTCAATTGCTGCCTCTGAAGCCAGCCTCGTTACGGTTTCATTCATTGCCTCTATGTCATCATCATCATCTCTCTGTTCTAATGCTGCATATTTGTTTGGAAATACCAGCCTAAATTTGTCTGCTTTTACCGTTACTGCCTCTAAGTTGACCTGTTTCTTATTGACCAATTTTGCTTTCTCTGTTCAATTTGAGATGAATCCTAGCCCTCAATAACCTTTGATCAGTGCACTTTACCCTACCTATCACTTCTACATCCTGCTCTCTGCTGGGATCGGCAGAAGGTGTGAAATCAATTTCATTTCTTGTTTCACCATTAAGGCATTTCCAGGTCCACTTTCTGTTGCTACATTTCCTGAAAAAGGTGTTCATTATTTTTGGCTTATTCCGTTCTGTTAAATTTACCAGCATCTCTGATTTAGCGTTTCTAGAATTGATGCCGTAGTTGCCGCTTGGCTGTTCACCTGTCTGCTTTTTCCCCACTTTTGCATTGAAGTCACCCATTACTACTGTATACTGAGTTCGTACTTTTCTCATCGCTAATTAAACATCTTCATAAAACTCATCTACTTCCTCATCATCGTGATTGAATGTTGGAGTGTAGGCTTGCACTACTTTTAATCTATACCTCTTATCAAGTTTGATTACGACTACTGCTACCCTCTCGATAATGCTTGGGATAATATCCCAAGCAATGTCTGATAGTTCCTCGAAGAGTCCTGCTAAGCTAGCCTCACTCGAGAGGGTTCGGGTGTTAAACGTTGCACGGATCACTTTCCATCGGCAGCCTGTCCGGACCCACAGATTCTTAGCACCCTCTGCTGCGTTACAGGTCTGAATGCTGCCTTGGTCAAGTGCTCCGCAGCTGCTGGGGACTGAAGGCCATTGGTTAATTGTAGATATCAGGGAGGTTGTGGCCGAATACTGCACTAGGGAGGCCAATTCCTGTTCTGGTGAGGGAGTGTCTTTGTTCAAGCTTAGTGGGCCTTCCTAATTTGGTTGTACCTGTATAGCCCCACCCGCTCTAGGCATCTTTTGCCGGTGTCAGTCGTCACTCCAAGGCTGCAGATGTAGTGCAATGAAGAATGTCAAATTAAAGAAAAAAGAAAAAAAAACTAGGGGGGGGGGGAGGACTAGTTTCTTTTCTTTTTTTAGCCTAAGTGAAATTTCAATTTCGTTGGGACTTTAAAGGGGCCGTGAACCACCCCTCGGGCTTGGTGAAATAACATAGTCCGCAGGTAGCATACGCTGTTGTGAACATCTCTGCCAAGTTCTGCTGTAGTACGCGGTCGATGGAGCTCACAAGCAGAGCGCGAAGTCACCTTTTTCTCAAATGCTCTCGTTTCAAAAACCCTATAATCCTCGCTCTTTTCTGTGTGCTCTATTTCGTCATAAAGCACACTCCAATACACGGCTGCTATTAGTCGCTGCGCTCGGCTATACCGCGGCCGCCGCGAGTCCAGTGGCTAAGCGCACTGCGGCTCTCTGACAACAGCCGCGTTTGGCTTATGTTTAGCACGGCACAGGCACCAAATCAAAAATTCGAACTGCGCGCCCCAGTGACGTCTCCGCCGTAGCATTCGCAGTGCAAGGCACTGGAGGAGGAAGGGGAGCACAGCTTAGGGAATATTTGATTGCCGATAACTCTGCTTCTGCTGAATGCATTGAAGTACTTTTTGCGGCAAAGTGGTTCTGAAATAGCCTACGTTCACTTCAAATGTCTTTCTTCACTTCGATAAAAAGTGGTTCAGGGCCGCTTTAAAGGCTCGAAATGGGCTTGTCATAGCTTTATGTAAATTCCAGTTAAGAATAACTGCTAACAGCAATGAGGTTCCTGTGACACTGCAACATTGCTTTAATTTTCAAAGAAACTCGTGCGAATGGGCGCTGCATGCTGGGAGGCTCACCTGAAGCGGCTTGCAGTTCTCCTTGACATAGCGCCCTGCAGAACTCTTTTCATCCCAATCCAGGCGACCATGGTAGAAGTACTTGGTCCTGCAACCCCGATGATGGCTGAATGCCAAAGGTAAAGATACTTGCACTGCTAGAACCTCAGAGCTGTCAGGATGAGAGCTTTACACACTGCTGTCTCATATCTGTTGCCTCAGGCAACCAACTGGAATACAGTAAAAGCTCGTTAATTCGAACTGCAAGGGGAAGCCACCTAAATTCGAATTACAAAAGTTCGAACTAACGAAAGTGAAGGAGAGCAACCGTACAGTGCGAATGGGAAGCAGTAAGGTATGCCAACAATTTAATTATTTTAATTTCATGATTGATGTCTGCCTTCTTTCCTTGAAGGAGCATTCAATCCGGCCATGACTTCAGCAGCAGAGGGCCGCACTGGTGCTTCGTCCTCCTCCTCCTTGTCAGAGGCAGGTTCTGAGCTTCATTACACGAGAAATTATGTCCATCTGTGAGCGCACCACACACCACTGCACTTGCGTCCACATCGACGTAGTCCGCAAGGCCTTCCAGAACGTCCGCCATGGGGCCGACGACGCCATGTTCGAGTGCAGCTGGTTCATTAGCTTGCAGAGCTTGCATGCCAAAGCTGCAGTGGCAGTAGCAATTAACTGTCGTAACCACTGTCACTCACTGCCAAGCACGCACAAGCACGTGTAGCGCACTTGAGAGCATCAGTTGGTAGCTGTTGCATAAAATAACTTGTTCCAACATGTGGCGCTGATAAAATGATTAAAAATTTTTTATGATGCCTTGGTCCATGGGCTGCAGCGCTGCTGCTGTGTTTGCTGGAAGGAAGGCCACCTCAACGGCCTTCGTCTTGACCTTGTGGCCCAAACAGTTGTCTACAAGAAGCAGGACTTTATGGCCACAGCATTCGAATTTCTTGTCGATCTTCATTAGCCAGTGTGCAAACAATTCCCTCATCGTCCAGGCCTTTCTGTTGGCCATGTAGTTTGCTGGGAGGAACCGGATGTTCTTGACGCAATCAGGACTTCTTGATTTGCCAATCAGGAACAGCAGCAACTTTTCAGTCCCAGTCATCTTTGCTGCCACCAACGTAGTTATTCTTTACTATTTTTCCCTCCCATGCGCTTGTCAGGTTTATATCTGATGGTTTTGGCGGGCAGCAATTTTAAAACTAAGGCAGTTTCGTCGGCCTTAAATACGTCCTGCGGAGAATTCTCCACGTAGCCTTGAAGCACTTTGGAGCGCCAAACTTGACATGTTTCTATGTTCACGGCCTTGATTTCTCCCGACAACATGGAAAACAAGGTCGTAACGCTCTCGAAGACGGTGCAACCACCTATCTGAAGCAGCAAAGTCATCGTAGCCCAGCTGCAGGGTGAAGTTCCCTGCCTTTGCCAGTATGACGGGACAGCTCAGTGGTACGTCCAGCACATGCACTTCCTTATTCCAAATGAGAACCGCTTTCTCGAGGTCAGGATAATCTGCAGGCCGCAACCTCTTTTTTTTCACTGGCAACTTCTGCCTCTAAGGCGTCTTCAATAGCCTTTATTTTTTATGGAAATGAATAACGTGTTTTTCAGTATTAGATGCTTCTTTACTATTTCTTGCTTAGAATCGGGATGGAAGGTGCTTCCAGTGTACAAGGCGCGCCTGAGACGGAGACTGCAGGGACAAAGGTGCCAAACACACATTGGCGAAAGCTTCTATTTCTGGGTTCTTGAGTGCGGGCGAAGCTACAACGCACCCGATTTGGTGCGTTTCTGTGCTGGTCGTGCCACCTGTCGCTCAACAGCAACAGCTGCACAAGATTTGCGAAGCCTCCAAGATTGGCATCTAAAGATCCAAGTCTTGGAGGTTATGTAGGACGGAAAGGAGGCAGCCACCACTGCCCTCTGTCCTCCGTGTCGGTTTGGCTTTGCTCGATTTTACCTTCTCTCTGTTCCGGGTCAATGCGGCTGCCTCGTGACTAGGAAGCCGCCCCACCGCTGGTGCGTTTCTCTGGCCGTGTGCCAGACGCCGCCGATGCAGTGGCGGGTAGTTCCGTGGCGGAACCTACTCGTGTTCAAATTAACAGGCTTGTTTATACATGGGCTTGTATGGAGCTTGGCCGGACCAAATCATACAGATCGAATTATCCATAAATTCAAATGATTGAAGTTGGAATTAACGAGCTTTCACTGTACTGCCCAATGTCAGCACACAGCATAACGCCAATGCCCTTTGCCTTACTTCTAAAGCATCTTGACAGCTCTATAAGTTCTGCTTGCATGACAGGCGAGACATTATAGCAATGTCACATCGGACGCAAAAATGCCTTCATCGTAGCCGATATTCACTCTACCCGATGCACACATGCAGAAATCAGTGTAAAAATATTCACGGTCAGATCTACAAGCAACATGCTTCTGATGGGCCTGCAAAGGGTTTGGATTTTGATGACCTGCTGGCCACTTGCCATGGCGATACGTGGCACGGGAACAACAATAAATCCCAGACGTGTCCTGCACCACCGCGAATGAGCAACCGTGCAATCGCTGTTATCATGTGGGATCAGCATGTAGGCTTGCCGACTACAGTACGAGCATGCCAAGCCGCTTGCTGAAACGTGTACATGCACGGCGTGCATGCCATTTCAAGTTGCTACTGCCGAGTACAGTCATTAGAAGATGTTTCAGACATGAAAGGGACTGCACGTGGCTCCCCTGCTCCCCTACCACGTCATCAGTTTGGCTTGTGCGTCTGATGTCGCGCTCAATCGCCAATAATGTCTACAAGTGCAAACACACTGATGGCAAGCTTCTGTGCAATGGCTTGTCACCAGCCACCTTGCTGGCTGTCAACAGATTATTGCCACAATCGCACTGCTCGTTAGGCCATTAGGCCTAACGAGCAACACTTTATTGAAAATAGGCGACCAGAGTGTTCTTCTCTTTTTTCTAATTGACATAGCGACAAAATTGTTCACGGCCTGCATATTTACATCATCACGTGCATGAATTTTCAAAAAATTGAGTGACACAATGTGGAGTGTCTGTAATTTCAGTTACCATCATATTTGTGTCAAGTGTAGGTGGCAGCGTCACAGAGAAGTCAGAAAAATATAGCGCTTAATTGAATAATTAACTGTATACAATATTTTTGCTACCATAATATAAATTTTGAGGCATGTGCAAACAAACATTTCTTTTGCTATAACTGATACTGCGACAGCTCCCACGTTTGTTTCCTTACAGTAGAATATTCTACTGATCATGACCAACCAAAGTTCAGATTTATATTTCTATAGCAATTTGACCGTACTGCCAGGCCATGCAATCAAGACAGGCCAGAATGTGCGCACCGTTTATGGGACAGTACGCACGCAGCCACATGTCAGCATCAAATCACAGCCTGCTACACATCAACGCAGCACCGCAGTTCGCAGTACAACGCGGACAGTAGACAGCGAGACGTTCTTTAAGAACAGCAGGACAATTTGTTCAAAAACAAACAGGCCAGAGACACGTCTTCTTCGTCCTCACCGAATCTCACTGACCCACTAGACGAAGTCCGTTAATGTCCCTATCTTCGTTGCCGTCTGCATAGTATACATGCATCAATATTCTTTTTAACCCCTTCAGGCACTGTACGCACAATCAAAAGGGCAAGCACTAGTGAAAATAACACACCTTAAAACACTTCTGATTGTGTATTTGCTGCAAGTTTGAACACTCGTATATGCAAAGTGTTCTGGTAAGGCGAATTGGGAGACTGCGTGTCAGTATGCTATCATGCAAGCATATTATTCAAGTATGCTGGACACTCATCTCTACCCTCCCTGTAGAGAGTTTTCGCATGGAGCCCAGATTCTGTAAGCTTGTCAAGACTCAATAATTCTGAATCCGTTCTGAAGCTTTTCTTGATTCCAAGGACTTGAGAAATGCAAAACAATGAAGTGATGCCTGAAGGGATTAATACTTTCAAGGTCACTGACCTCTTCACTGTAGTTCACTAATAGTTTTCCAATTATGACTCAAGCCTAGTTATAGGAGGTGAAAATATTCTGCCTGCTCTGATACAATGTCTTTGTTGGCCTTTCCATAAATGTGCCACCATTGCTTACATCCTCCCTGCACGTTTCACTCCCGTGTCAGGCAGACCTTGCCGTACAGGTAGCACACTCAGGCCGTGGAAAGCCCGTGCGAAACCCAGCCCCAACCATTGCCGGACAAGAAGCCCCCCGAAGAGGCACTCACTTGGTCTTGCGGCACATGCGATAAGGAAGCGGGCCCAGGATGCGCTCCATCATGGCCAAGTGTTCGCGGTTGTCGTGTGTCTGGAACAGCGTGACACCCAAGTACAGCTCAAACAGGATGCAGCCGACGCTCCACACGTCGCAGCTCTGGCTCCAGCCCAGTTCCAGGATCACCTCGGGCGCTCGGTAGTGCCGGGTGGACACGATGGTCGAATGGTGCTCTTCGTCAAAGGTTGCCGACCCAAAGTCAATCAATCGAATACTTGTGTCCTTGACACGTCGCACGTCACGCTTCTTCTTGGCGTTGTAGCTGATGTCATAGTCCGAGTTGACAAACAGAATGTTCTCTGGCTTGAGGTCAGTATGCGTCAGCTGCTTTTCGTGCAGGAACATGACTGAGTAACAGAGCTGGTAGCCAATGTGCCGCACCTGCTCGATCGGGTACGGCTGGTAGTGGTTGTCCTTCTGCACAGACCAGCGAGGGGGGGGGGGGGGGGGGCACACTAAGAGCTTCCACCCAGCCACCTTTTTCATTTACTTCAATGATTTCGGAAATCCACATGGGCGTCTAATATAAGTAGCCGGTAATTATGCTCGAAGGTGCACTATGAATGAAGGTGAACCATGTGGCTGGCACCGTAAAACCCTTCCTACACTGGGTACTTCTGGGACTTCTGTCCGCAATTATAGAGACTAAATAAAGTGTGAGCATCATTGTCGACCTTAATTCACGCAGTGGAGAGCAAAAATTTCTGCAACATTCAGTCACACAGCTAATGTCCCCAACAGTGCTTCAATATTTTTTTTTTATTTAGGAATACTGTAGCCCTCACTTGAGGGCCATCACAGAGAGAAAATGTCGAATAAAAAGATAAATTTCAGTACCGGCAATAGAACATTATACAGCATTGTCAAACACAAATTACAGGGAGGATGAACACGTGTAAGGTCTGTTAGAAATGCAAGAATAACAGTAAGCA
Organism: Dermacentor variabilis; assembly: GCF_050947875.1. Lineage (NCBI taxonomy): Eukaryota > Metazoa > Arthropoda > Arachnida > Ixodida > Ixodidae > Dermacentor > Dermacentor variabilis. The sequence goes on along the minus strand of NC_134571.1, from coordinate 227,160,184 downwards.
TGATGAATTCTTAATTATCCCCATCGCCTGTAATACAATTCTAGTTGAGTATAAAATTCTTTAACATTTTGTGCTGTTACAGTACAGTCCGGAAAGCCATTCCATATATTAATACACGAAGGAAAGAATGAGCATTGAAAACCAACAAGGCGTGTTTTATAAAGCTCTATACTAGCTATGTGGTTGAAACACGCTCTATGTTTTAAGGGGGGCGAAAGTATGTTTCTTTGTTTATTCTTATTTGATTTCTGGTTATCTGGAAAAACAATTTAATTAGTTGTTTTTCTCGTCATGTTTCTAGCAGTTCCAAGCCACAACATTTCAACATGTGCCTTACAGAATCGACTGTCCGATAATGCGAACAAACAAAACGCACAGCAGTTCAGCTCTGAATTTTTTCAAGTTTGTCTCGCAAGTACAGTTGGTGAGGGCTCCGAACTGGGGAGGCATACTCCAAAACCGGGCGAACAAATGTTTTGTACGCAATGAGCTTCAAATGTGCTGGTGCATGCTGCAACTTATTTCTCAAAAAGAACAGTCTGCTGTAACCCCTAGAGCAGGCCTCCTATCTGGAGGTGCGCCAGCACAACTCACAATGAATGATCACCCTGAAGTACTTAAAGCTATGTACGTTTAGCAAAGAGTTGTCACCAATTTTATACTCAAAGGAAGGCGCGGTTTTCTTTCTTGTTATATGAGCAATTGTCGATTTCGAGTAACTTATTTCCATTCCCCCTTTTACACACCAGTCATGTAAACCTTGGAGGCATTGTTTATCGATGCCTCCAAGGTTTACTTAATTCAATTAATTTTCCTTTGGTCGGTTTTATCTGCCACTGTAGAAAAAGCAAATAATAGTTGGCAAAGTTTTATTTCAGCAGGTGGTTCCAGAACACTGGAAATATCATTGATGTAACTCAAGAACAATAATGGCCACAATACTGACCCTTGTGGAACCCCAGACAAGACTTCTAGTGGATGAGACATGATGTTTTCAATGCGGACGGATTGTAAACGACCACTCAAATAGGCTGACATCCAGTTCACAATGTCTGGAGCAATACCTGCGTTCTGAATTTTAAAAAGCAATTTACAATGTGGTATGCAGATGCCGTCAATTTGTTTGCAGGCAGCCAAAGCTAGATAAAAATCATGAACCGTCTCAATGAGTTGCGAAATAGTGGATAATCCGCTTCGAAATCCATGTTGTGACGAAAAGAAAGAGTTATTGGTTTCAAAGAAAAGAATGATATGCTTTGCTGCTGCATGCTCTATAAGCTTACAAATCACAGAAGTGATATGGGACGATAGTTGCTAACTTGACTTCGACTGCTGGATTGAAAAACCGGAATCACAACAGTGCTGCGCCAATATTGAGGCAGTGAACTGGTTTCCAAGGATTTTCTGAAGATTATTGTTAGGTAAAACGACACTCATTGAGCATATCGCCGTAAAAATTCACTTGGGATCCCTTCTGGCCCGCTTGCTTTCTTGGTATCAAGCGTAAGCAATTGCTGAAATATGCCTGCCTGAGTGAGTTCTAGTGAGCGCATTGCGCAGGCGCCCAATTAACTGCGGTCATTGTTTCCTTGCTCTGTTCTCGTCTTCGTAAATACTGACTGGAAGAATACATTGCAGGAGTCTGCTATTTGCATATTTTCCGTGATCGTTAGAGATCCGCTTTTTATCTGGTGTATCTTCTTTTTTATCCCTTAAGTGCATCCAAAACATTTGTGGCGAAGACTTCAGGAACCCAGGAAGCGGTAGGTTAAAGTACTTTTTCTTATTAGATTCCCGTAACGCTAATTTTAGTTGAGCACGCAAATTGGACAGCTGGACTGGCTTTTGTTTATTTTTGCATTTTATGTGTATTATTTCCAGAGTTATCCATGGGCTAGGCTGCTTTGTTTTTCTTCATGCGGGTAGGAATAAATTTATCTATGCAATATTTGACGATTCCCTTGAAATGTTGCCACAATTCTTCTACAGATTTGCTAGATGACGCAAGTTCAAATTCACTAATTGATAGACTTGAGTTATCTACTATTGTTGTACTGTCTGCGCGTGCATTGTTGTTTATAAATTTAAAAGTAGGTGACCGCCGGCAACTGAGTATATCGATTGGCATACCGACGGATATCAATAATAATAATAATAATATTTGGGGTTTTACGTGCCAAAACCACTTTCTGATTATGAGGCACGCCGTAGTGGAGGACTCCGGAAATTTTGACCACCTGGGGTTCTTTAACGTGCACCTAAATCTAAGCACACGGGTGTTTTCGCATTTCGCCCCCACCGAAATGCGGCCGCCGTGGCCGGGATTCGATCCCGCGACCTCGTGCTCAGCAGCCCAACACCATAGCCACTGAGCAACCACGGCGGGTTACCGACGGATATCATTTTGTGGTCCGATATCCCTGGTTCGACCGACACACTATTAGCAGCTATTTTGCAGGTAGGAACACAAGGTCCAACAACTTAGAATATTAAGTTTTTCGTGTATTTTCTTCAACAATTTGCCGTAAATTATGATAAATCATAATTTCCAGTGGTTTTTCAGCACTCGAAACTTCTGTGTGTCCAGGCGAGAGTTTTCCAGTTTATGTGGGGTAAATTAATATCTCCAGTCATTATTAGCCATTTATTAGTCATTAGCCATTATTAGGCAATATAGATTCAAGTAAACCAGAACACAAAGCGTAGCCACTTGCAGCCAGCACCCCTTTCCATACCTATACAGTAGAACCCCGCTGTTACGTTCCTCACTGCTGCGTTTTCTCGGCTGCTACGTCGTTTTCATCCGGTCCCAGCATAGCTTCCAATGGATCCAATGTATAAGGAAACCCGCTGTTATGTAGCAGCTTTGAAAACGTTCCCGCATGATACGTCGCAACTTAGCACCCCGAACCCGCCTGGGCTAAAGTAGGCAACGCGCTCCAACCGCCATTTTGGCTTTTGACGAGTTTTGGCCAGGCTTGGCCGGGCTTGGCTATAGAACTGGCTGCAAGAAGCCGCACGCCAGTTCGAGAGGCCGCCACTAAGTGGCCATTCGTGAAAAATGCTCTCACTATCATCACTGTGGTTACGGTCACCGCGTGGTTTTTGGACGGGTTGGGAGAGGCGGAGAGGCCCACACGTCACTCTTTGTGAAGCTAAAGTGAAGCCGGAAGTTAGCGTTGCTCCACCTATTGGGCCAGCTCTCCTCTTTTGTTTACGTTTCTCGCGAAACCACGCCACGCCGCGCGCAACCGGACTGCTCGGACGCGCGCGCTCCGCAGCAATACTAAACAATCGTTAGCACGTTAGCATGCCTACGCCAAATAGGGCGAAATTTCCCGCGGATGTTCCTTCGTCCATTGCCATTGCCGTGGAGCGGTGACGACGAGGAGCACGAGCCGCATGATGCCGGGGAGTTGCCAAATCCTAGCTTTGGAGAAGCCGTCGCGGCTCTGGACCTCCTCCGCAGGTACGTCACACCTCACAGCGACGCCGACAGCAATGCGGCCTTCCAGGCTATTGAGAAACGTGTGGTGGTTTCTAGCGAGCGAAAGAAACGGCAAGCCACCATTCTGGAATTTTTTAACTCCTAAGCGCACTCTGTGGAAATAAATTGTCTATAGTTGAAGCTGCACTTTTTTCATTCATTTTCAGAGCTTTCCTCACTGTTGCGTTTTCCCGGCTGTTACGTTTTTTTTCCCCGGTCCCGTGAAAAACGTATTAACGGGGTTCCACTGTATATGCAAAACAAGCACTTCCAGCATTTCTGTTAATGTGCTCGGCACTGTAGAAAGCGCATTTTAAACTGCCGTGGTTGCTCAGTGGTTATGGTGTTGGGCTGCTGAGCACGAGGTCGCACGATCGAATCCCGGCTATGGCGGCCGTATTTCGATGGGGGCAAAATGCGAAAACACCAGCGTACTTAGATTTAGGTGAACGTTAAAGAACCCCAGATGGCCTAAATATTTAGAGTCCCCCACTATGGCGTGTCTCATTATCAGATTGTGGCTTTGGCATGTAAAACCCCATAATTTAATTTTTAAAGCACCTTTTACTTTCAAAGTGCATGCACCAGTTCTCGTCTTTGTTGCTTCGACAAATACTTAAGGCAATCTTTTACCTCACTTTTACCCCACCTCAGTATGTATCCTGATGCCACCACCATTAAATACTGCACTGCACCGCTATACTGGTAAAGTTCACATCCTCTAGGGTTTATCTTGTCACACAACAATAGCTTGTGTTTCCTTTCCTGAAAACTTTGCGCTATGTTCCTGTAGACAATGCCACCTCCCGCTGACGATGCACGTGCCGTTTGTGACCTGGAAGTACCGTGCGCACAGCGTTAGAGAAAGAAAATGTAGGCAAGATTGATGACGATTACAGTCGAATATGTCGAACCCATTTACATGAAATAATCCTGTATATTGAATTTCTGAATGCAGTATAGTTACAATGAGTATATATAGCAAAAATTACGCTTACATCGAACAAAATTAGCAGCGACTCCCAATATATCGAACGTCAAGCGGTGCAAAAGTGCCTCCGAAGTTGGCTTTCCCTTGCAGCGGCGGGTAAACCTGCCACCACATCCCGAAAGTAGTTTAGCCCGGCGGCGCTGCTCCATCCACCCACTTTCCCTACCATGACCGCACTACGTCGGCCGTTGGCGACACCTCCCTGCAAAAAATGATCCTGGCTGGTCCACAGCGCTAGCTCAGACAGCCAATCGGAGGCTCTTGTGCCCTCGTCGTGCAAGATCATGGAGGAAGGAAAACGTGGTAAAGGCCCCGGCAAGTGTTGGAGAAAGTGTGGCAGTAATCACATGCTGTTTTTTGCAAAGGAGCACTGCTACTGGTACCCCAAACGTCAACATTGCCAAGCTGACCATGCTGCCAAAGCTGGACATGACACTTAAAGACAAATGGTCCAGATACCTTTCTTGAGAAAAGACACGGCGACACGCTTGGCATCTCCAGCGATCCCTCTGGGCAGATGCTAGCTACCAGTATGGACCCCTATACAAAATAGATCCATCGTGTCACTTTTGCATGCTAAGAGGCCTCAATAGACAAGACCAAGCGTGCCTTCACCGCATAAGAATCAACGTGATTCAACTCGCGGACTTGCCAATGAGCTCTGAATCTAACGTCCCTGAAGACCTGCAACATGTTCTGTGCGACTGCTGCAGATATGTGCGAGAAAGAGAGAGAAAGAAAAAAAGACTCTTTGAAGGCATCACTGCACCTTCAACAGGACTTGAGCTTGGTACTACAGCACATTCTCGGCCCATGGCAAAGCACCACCTGCGGATTAAGCACCACGAAAGCTCTGCTGACGTTCTTGCTGGCCACAAACCCTTAACGAAACTTTGCACATATCTCTATAGCATGTGTGTGTGTGTGACTGCATGACTTTGTGCTGTTGAGTGATTATCACTGTACACAATGCAGTCAACTTATAACGACACCACATATAGCGATATATCGGTTATAACGATGAATTAACTTCAGAGTATCAACTTATGCATTAGGACTATAAGAAGAAAAAAACCATATGTAACAATATGTTCTTCACCGCATATCGGATGTAACAATAGAAATTTTGCCATTTGGGTGGCGTTTTCCATGCAGAATAATTTTCAATTTGCATTGCCAAGTTCCCCTTAACTGAGACGGAATGAAAAGTTAGCCTACGTGTGTTCGTGTGTGCTGCCATTACCACGCAGTGCGTTTCACCAACACACCAATTTCGAAAGCGACGGAGAGCATCGCAAGTTGGCGCAGCGTGTCACAAGATGGCGCCAGCTGCTGTGCATCTGCGCCATCGGTGAGCATCCAAAGAGAGAAGAAAAAAAAGAAGCGTTCCTCAGCAAGCGTAGAAATGCGCCGAAGGAGGAGCGGAAGGTGCGCCAACAAAGCGGAAAGCTGTCGCTCGAGACGAAGCTGCAAATTTTGCAAGACTCAAAAGTACAATGTGCTCGTTCAGTCAATACTGACGATTCTGAAAACCGCGAGCACCACGATCATGAATGCTAGAACCAGTGACTACGCCAATCAACGGAAAGGCAGGCTTTGTGCTCCAGGCCAAACCCCCATGTGTGAAACCGACACGGTGGTAGCCGCCATGTTGCCGTCATTACCGAACTCTGGGAGCAGGTCGTTACTGGCGATAAAATAAGTGCTTCGATGGAGGAGTTTCCAAGTGCTGACAGCGCTGCCTCGTTCTGCAAAGCATCTCCGAAGGGGCGATTATTGTTGTGACAGACAGCAGCGTTGTGCGATGGAGGCGATGACAGCAGCGGCAGTGAGGAGATTGACAGTGGCCCATCTGACACCGACCCCAATGTTCCCGCAAAGTGCCCTGTCGTTGACAGAGTCGCTCATTGATTTCGTGCTCACTAAATTATAGCCGCCAGTGTTCGTGAGCCGCTGGACGCGATGCACACCACAGTTGTGAACCTGAAACAAATTCAGATTTCTGACTATTTCAGCACGGCTAACTAACACTTGACATGCTGTTTAGAGGTACAAACATTTCATTTTTCACAGCCTACTTTCTACGTCAATTTTTTACTGTAAGTGGCAAATTTGGTTTCGGAGCTACAAAGGTATGCTTGGCAGCTTTTTTTTACAGCAGTCTAGACATAACGATGATTGGTTATAACGATCCAATTTATCATTCTTGATATCGTTACAAGTTGACCGCACTGTATACAGTCAACGACAGAATTTTCGGACGCCCAAATTTTCGAACATGCCTGATATTTCGGACGTCTTCTTCGGCACCGCCACGAGCCCCACAGAATCAATGTATAAGGACATCTGAAGTTTCGGATGCTCGAACCCCCGCCGTCCAACTTTCCAGACTTTTTGACGCGACGGAAGGTCCTTTGGCTCCTCGCGCAGCGCCCTTGCGAAGGAAATCGACTTGCAGCCGAAGCATATCACCGCTTTGAACCACAACTAGCCGAATCCAGCCGTCACACACCGATTTGGTCTGGCCACGCTGGCTACGTTATCGCCGCGCTTCCGCCTCCGGCGGAGTTTCCGGAGCAGCGCCATTTCGTTTGTTTGCGCAGGCCACGTTATGGTGGCTAGCCACGTTTTGGCAAGCGTGGTGTGTGGTTGTGCTGTTGTGTCAAGTGTGTTCTGCGACGCTAATCCTAGGTGCTTCGACGCTCGTCAGCGAACTCCACTGTTCGCAACTTGAGGATTTCACTTGCCTTCGATAGCCCCCACTCCGTCTTCGTCGTCCTCGTCGATGGAATCGAAGTGCGGAAAGCAGTACCGTCGGTTAACGAGAGAAGAAAGCCACCGTTATTAAGCAAGTCGTGAGCGGCCGATCGCAGGCTGACGTGAGCAAGGAGTTCGGCATCGGCTCCGCTCTGCTGGAGTTTCCATACCCGCGGAAATAACTTTTGAACAGTTTGCTGACGCTGATAACGAGCTCTACTTCTGCGTAGAACTGACTGACGAGGAAATAATCCGTCAGGTTGTGGGAGATTCAGAAGACTCCGATGTTGAAAATGAGGAGCCAATGCCTGCGCCGAGTTGACGCGAGCACTGTTGACTCTTTCATCGGTGTACAGTGCTGACGTGACCCTTGCTCAGATCGAGGCGAATATGAACGCATGCAACCGGAACGCCGTCCAAACAACAATCAAGTTCTTCAAGCCACTACAGCATTAACACCGGCTGCCCGACGATGCACATGTACTACATAATAAACCGGCAGTCGGCTACATACAGTTTTTGAACGCCTCTTTTTATAGCCACTTCACTCAGGGTTTCGGAAGCCTGGTACTTCGCCCTTTACCTCTAGATCCGAGAAAAAAAAGAGAAAAGTCTGTTTTTTGCATGCATTCATTTTTTCGGACTGCCTGAATTTTCGGACGTTTTTACATCCCCTAGAGGGTTCGAAAAATCTGTCGTTGACTGTATTATAATTCTCACCCAGCACCTGAAGTAGCATGTCTGGCAAACACGCAGGCTAACATCTCCAGCATATCATTCAAGCTTGTTTCCCTCTCTCTCAGTGAATTGTGGCCATGCTGGCAACAGGCTAGGAATATTTTTTTCAGCAATGCACAAAAGAAAATGAGCAATGTTTATGCTAACTGTATTTATTCTGTGGCACCATTTTTTTGGATTACCATATTTTTGCGCATGTATCCCCACCAAAAATTCAAAATATTTTGCAGTAACGTCAGAGTGCTGATTATATGCAAATTTCAGCCTTGAAGTGCGGCTTCACGGCAGCAAGAACATGTATGTGGCAATAGCGACAGAAATTCGCACAGAAATGACATATGGAAAGAACAATTCAAAATTTCTAAATAAAGTTAGCCGACCTCAAGGACAGAGCCAGAAAGAATAACCTTGTCATATTTGGCATTCCTGAGAGCACTGAGAAAATGTCAGTATCTCTCAGAGAAAAAGTAGTTGATTTGTTTCAGAAGAAACTGGATGTGAAGTACCATGAATAGAAAGAATTCATAGATTGGGAGGGAGGAAATCCGACTGACCACGGCCATTCTGAAATTATTTGACCACCGGGAGAAAGCAAAGGAGCTCAATAACAGTTTTAAGTTGGAGAAGCAAGATATCAATTTCTGAGTATTTTTCAGCAGCAACCAGACAGCTTAGAAAACATCTATGGGACAGTACTGCCGACGTAAGATGAGAAGGCCCAAGAGTGAGGCTGGTTTATGCAGAACGGCAGATTGGGCAAGTTGGCGGTTTTCCATAATGTTTAGAAACAACATAAAGACTTACACCGGACAAGAGAATAGAGTATGGGACACACACTTAATTAACAATAAGGGTAATGGGTCTCGACTCTCAACCTTCACGATATGAACTGGAATCCAACTTTGAGATATCGCCGGTTCGCCCATATCTTCCATGTTGGCTCGTGGGTTCCCATGCCTTAATCTTAATAAACAGTGCCTTAATCAACTTGGCCGCCATTAACAACAAAGGTCATGGGCTTGATTCTCATCATTTTTCTTTTTGGTAGTGGCAGTTGCGGATGTCTAATTCTGCAATCTGTTCCCAGGCTGATTTCTACGTGCTTCCGTGGCTACCTTCACCTGTGCCCGTGTCAACTGCACAGCGCCACCTAGTGTGGGGCACGTCACGACCGGCTGCATCTGCATGCTCTGCTCCCGGGACAGACTATAAAGACTGCAAGGCACCAGCCTTCAATTGGCAGTGGCAGTTGCAGCAGTCTGAACAGCATCTAATTCTCCTGCAATCTGTTCCCAGGTTGGTTATACGTTCTTTGTACATGACTCTAACATTTTATTCTAGCCCCAACCGTTGCCCAGTTCATTGTCTTGTGCTGAAGGGTGCCCTCAAACGCGGAACTAGCGAAAAAAGTTGTTTGCACTGATTGTTCAATGCAAAGATGGAGACCTTGGTAAGCGACCTAGCGTCGAAAATCAAGGATCAACTCTCCAGCAAAGGCTTGAACCAGCATATTACCCTCAGTGCGAGTGTCAAGCACCTGAGTGGCGTCTTCAATGAATTGATGACGAAATAGGGCGAGCTGCTTGCAGCGAACAGAGCCCTGATAGCACGCAATAATGAGCTTGAAAAGAAAGTTGCACATCTCAAACAGTATTCTCGAACAAGTAATGTCGAGATTAAAGGTGTCCTGTCCACCAATGGGGAAGACTGTGTCGTGATTCTCAAGTTAATGGGCGACGTAATTGAATGTTCTGTTTCGCCCTCTGACCTAGACACCGTACATCGCATGCCTACAAAGACTGGCGAAAAAATCTTGATTGCCTGCTTCTGCTGCCGTGACAAGAAAAACGAATTCCCTACGCAAAGTGCAAAAGGCCCACCTACAAACCAATCAAATTGGTATCTCAGGCTCCTCTCCACCCCCAGCTCCAGTCTTTGGAAATGACCATTCAACTCCCGACAAGGAGAGGCTTTTCGCGAAGGCACTAGCCCTAAAGAAGGATAACAACTGGCAGTTCCTGTGGACATAATTGCCTCATTAAAGCTCGCAAGACCAGTGACAGCAAAGTATTCCGCATTTCATCTGAGGCTGACCTGTGCACCTTCACTTAACCGTCTTTCATTAATCTTTTCCGTGCGCCTGTGCACCTTAATCTGTCGTGTCTTTGATGTACCTGGAAAGATTTAAGTACAGGGTGTCTACCAAAATGACATTTCCAAATTCCCCGAGTTTTCCAGGTTTTCCCTGAGTGATGCAGAACTTTGTTTTATGTCAAGACGGGCGGGAACCAAATCACCAGATGCTGTCACTCTTTAATAAGTATATGAAAAACTTTTTTAAAAGAACCGACTTAATCCAATTTGAATACTAAGTAGTGTTTATATCATAAGAAGCCAACAAACACTGACACTAAGGACAACATAGGGAAAATTACTTGTGCTTAATAACTGAAATAAAGAAACGATAAATTAATGGAAATTAAAGTGGATGAAAAAACAACAAAAAACAACAACCGAACCCACAACCTTCGCAAAATGCGAAGGTTGTGGGTTCGGTTCCCACCTGCGGCAAGCTGCTGTTTCATCCAGTTTAATTTCCATTAATTTATTGTTTCTTTATTTCATTTATTAAGCACAAGTAATTTCCCCTATGTTGTCCTTGGTGTCAGTGTTTGTTGGCTTCTTCTGATATGACTAATAAAAATCGGGCCCCTCGGTTAACCCCCTTTCTTCTTGTTGATTACATAACGAGGGTCTCGAATTCGGCAACAGTGATGCCTTCAGGTAGCATATGTGGGTTTATTGACCAGTTGCCTTCACCCAAAAAGATCACGTTCTCGTGACGCCTACGGCAAAAAGGACGTTCCACGTCCGCCGCCAAGGTCTGTGAGTGGTGGTGCTGGCTAACACTCCCAGGGTTCTACTAGGACACATAAATACCCAAGAAAGTGGGAAAACAGCACCACGGTAGCTCAATTGGTAGAGCATCGCATGCGAAATGCGAAGGCTGTGGGTTCGGTTACCACCTGCGGCAAGTTGTTTTTTCATCCACTTTAATTTCCATTAATTTATCTTTTCTTTATTTCATTTATTAAGCACAAGTAATTTCCCCTATGTTGTCCTTGGTGTCCGTGTTTGTTGGCTTCTTATGTTATGACTAATAAAAATCGAGCCGCTTGGTTAACCCTCTTTATTCAAGTAGTGTTTATGTTATTCAAAAAAGGAATAGAAGGTAGTAAAATGCACATCAAATAAAATGTCTTCAAAAGAAATTGCAAATCGAGTCAGACATTCTCAAATACAAATAAAAAGGAGATGCATAGAGAAACAAATATTTTCGAATATGAGCTATTTATACCAACTGATAGCAAGCTCAGTGGTATGAAGCCTGAATTTTGTGACAATTCAGAGTCTCTCTCAACAGCTCGTAAGTCAACCTCAACTGTCCTGACATACTCTCAGCCAGCACATGACGCCTCAGTGTTGTGTTTCACTGCTTTAAAGAGTTTATTTTGGTTTGTATGAGGGACATCTGCATCTCGGCATCAGCCAAGAGTGTTTTTTGAGCTCAGGCTCCTTCAAAGAAGCACTCGCATACTTCATTCCCCGTTCATTCCTCAATGCATCGATCCTTTCTTTTCTCATGCTCCTTTTGTCGCGCGTTCGCACTACGGATCATTTGAAGCATACTCATGGTCAGTTTACAGTCAACGTCCAATTTTTCGGACCCCTAGGGGCCGCGAAAACTTCAGAAAAATCAGGCAGTCCGACAAAATAAATGCATGTCTTTTACTGCTCTTAAGGGCTCAAATCGACACAGGCACGTCTGGAAAAGCTCTGAATACCTGTCAGTACACTTATTAGGCGTAGCGGTGCTCCTACTGTGACAGGAGAGGGCGGGTGCATGCGTGTAAAATTAAGGAATACATACTGTGTACCGTGACAATTGCCCCTTCCTACGCTTGTTAAGCTTCACTGCAATACTAGACAGTTTTAGTATAGCGTGCGCTATACCATTGCGTACGCTAAATAATAGCGGGTCGTCACTGCGCATGCGCTGAACGCTAAACGAAATAGCGGGTATAGCGGGCGTACGCAACGCAAACGAGTTAGCGTTGGCGTTCTGGCGTGGTTTGCGGAGTTTGCGGGAAACATGGCGGCGGTCCCGGCTGCCCACTTCGAATTGAATTTGGCGTTGCTTTTGTAAAATGCACTTCGTTCGTAGCAAATGACTGTGTAAACGGCTTCCGCTTAGTCTCACGCCGCTTCGACGACAGAGTATTATGGATAACCTCGTGGTGTTTTCGAGATCGCTTCTCGTTTCGAACGAGTCGAAGCCTGACGAAAGAAACGTTCGAGATGTCAGCGCCACCTGTCACTAAAGGCGCGAAATAGCCGCAACGACGGCATATGGCCTTTGAGATCCGAAGATATTGCCGGCCAACTAAAATTGTAGAAAACGTGCGCTGCTTAGCGTACGCTATATTATAGCGTATAGCGTACGCTATAGTTGCGGACGCTAAACTAAAACTGTCTACTTTTGCGAATGCTTCACCGCGCCACACAGCTGTACTGAGGCGAAACTAACTTTCCGGAACCAGCATCATGGAACGCGCAGTGCTTTCCGAGCTTCGAAGCCAAAATTATGGCTGACAGCGGAGAAATGAAGAAACACGGCATCGAAAGGCAAGAAGCTTAATGGCGAACTTCGAAGCAGCTAGGCATAGCGTTGCCGCAGTGTTGCCTACGGCTGCCAGCGCATCTGCGTGCGATAGCGCCGGTTCGAGGCGGCGAGGTAATCAAAATGGCAGCGGTGGTGGCTTTGATTAATGCCGTTTCGGACCTGCGGTCATGCAGAACGTCCGGAAAATCGGACGACAAGGAGTTCTTGCGTCCAAAATTTGAGACGTTCTGATACATTGACTCTATGGGTACATTGACTCTCGTGGTGGTGCCGCAAAGCCGTCCAAATTATCGGGAATCCGGAAAGTCGGTCGTTGACTCTACACTGGCAACTCCTCCAGCCGACTACAGGGCGTCAAAGACGATTCGTTACGATTCCTGTCTGTTACTCGAGTCAGCATTACGGCGACTTTCGACCCTTTCAATAAGATTACAGCTAATTTTCCCTGATGGAGGCACAAATTCCCAGAGTTTTTCCAGATTGCTAAAAATCCCTGAGAATTCCCGGTTTTTTCCGGTTGGTAGACACCCTGAAGTATCAACTTTCGAGTAATAATCTATCACGGATCCATTTTAACACTCGAAGCCTTAGGAGGAATCATGATGACATTGGTAACTTTATCACCAATCTTGATCAGTCTTCCTCGTTTATTTGTATTTCTGAGACCTGGGTTTCTAATAATGATTTTAATTTATACTGTTTTCCATCTTAAAACTTACATCTTCCTTTCATTCCAATTCTTCTTCGACATTGCTGTTGCCCATTTCGCTGTGAAAACGTGACAAGACAGAGAAGCACTATCAACGACACAACAAACTACGGCGCGCGGCTGGCTCCTCTCCAGAGTGTTTTGCGCAAGGCCGCCACCAGTGGCGCGTCCATCGGCGCGCACTACGCCATAGCATTGTAATGACTATTTATTTGTTTTTTTTTTTTTTTTGTTTTTTGCCAGCACTGGAGCCACAGACTTCCATTGGTAGGGGGCATTTAAGGGGGGAGGGATGTGGGATTTCGGGCGCTCGCAGCAGTTGTGTGGAGCCGTTGCTTTGCATTTCCGGGGGCTCCGTGTCCCTCTCCTCCCTGCCTGGACAGGTTGGCAGCGGGCAATAAAACACTGTCACTCGGCTGTCATCCCACCTACGGGAAGGTCAACGGGATTCAACCATTGGCCGACATTTTGGCGGGATTCGGGCCCTGCTTGCTTGCACTCCAGGTATGTGCGCACAAGACGGGGACTGCGGAGAGACCACATCGGGGCGTCGGAAGGTGCGTACCTGTTCTCTGCCGCCGCTGGCCCCCTTGGTCTGCCACCGGCCAATAGTTACTTCGGCTCGTCGGTGTCCCGGCCTCGGCGGGCGCACGCATTCTTCCGTCATCTTAATTTCCTGAGGCAGCGTCTTCCGATCGTGCCCCCGCGTGTTCTGTTTCTTTTTGTTTCCATTTCCTCTGCTGTGAGGGTGCGCGATGGCGGGTGCTGACTGAAGGATAGGCAGCCTCTCACGGCTGTCACAGTGGGCCATTAGCAGCCACCGACGACCATTTGTCCATATTTTGTGTCTTAATTAGATTTAGATTTGGATGTGTTGTTTAAACTTGTGTTCGTATTGAATCCCAGCTTAATGTTATTCGTTGCTTCTAGAGAGCCTCGCTAGGTCTCCCTTGCTGAGCATCTGGCACACTCGATATCAGAGCATGCGTGCCGTGAGCGTAGCAAGGAGACCACAGTATACATAGAGTTCTATGGGAAGATAAATGGGAGTCTGAAAAGGCTGCATCATAGCTGGTTCTGCATTATAAGTGGTTACGTTATAAGTGGTCTAAGCTGCATTCTAATTTATTTTATTTTTTATTTGGTACATACTGCTAGCCTTAACGAAGGCTTTGGCAGGAAAGGGTACATTCATAAAAGGGAAAATACATCATTCACACAGGGTTCAACGATAATCGTTTACAAGAGGCCTTGGCTTTGGTTTAAAAACAAGCTTATACATACTCACGTACAGCGATATAGACAATGCACATTCATGGTGACAATAGAACATAATGTAAAACCACATTTCATCATGTAGCAACAAAGATATGGCTAGACAGCTTAGACAAAAAAGAATCGAGGGTTGTACAATCGACAACTTCTTGTACATATTCCATTCTCTGATAGCTTGCGGGAAGTATGAATATCTGAAGGTGTCATTGTGAAACCTATACTCAGATAATTGTTTATTGTGTTTCGTTCTTGTAATTCTAGCGTTATAGTGTACTAAAAACTTATTTTTGTCTATTTTTAGGGCATTGCTCTGGAGCATAAAGAGGCATTTTAGTCGGAGATATCTAGCACGATCGCTAATTGTTGGGAGTCCGGCTAAGCGTAGAAGTTCAGTTGGGGAATCATGACGACGGTATTTATTATAAATGAATCTTACTGCTTTTCTTCGTACGTTCTCTAACTTTGCTATGGCACATTTAGTGTATGGAAACCAGCATATGGCGCCGTATTCTATAACGGAGCGAATGAGTGACGTGTACGCGAGTAGTTTGGTGTTGGGTGAAGCATATCTGAGGGACCGTTTGAGGGAAAAAAAGCGCTGAGAGTGATTTTGTTGTCACGTATGACACGTGTTTGTTCCATTTTAGATCGGAAGAAATAATTATACCTAAATGCTTGTATTCTTCTACCCTATGTAGTTCTCTTTGCTGAATTTCGTATGGAAAGGTTAGTGGTTCTTTCTTTCTCGTTACTGCCATGCAGACAGTTTTTTCTGCATTTAGCGTCATCTGCCAGTCTTGACACCATTTTGCTATATTTTTAAGTGCGTCATTCAGAACAACCTGATCATTCTTGGTCTGTATTGGTTTATAAATAATGCAGTCATCTGCGAACATGCGTACCGTTGCGTCAATGCCATTTGCGATGTCGTTAATAAAAAGAGGGAAGAGAATGGGAGCTAAAACTGTGCCCTGAGGCACACCGGAGAAAACTTCAACGTAGTCTGAGGATTGGCCTTCGAAATGAACGAATTGTTGACGTCCTGACAAATATTCTTTTAACCATTTTGTAAGAATGCCATGTCCCAGAATTCCTTGCAGCTTATGGATTAGTTTTGGATGCGATACCTGATCAAAAGCTTTTGATAGGTCTAGAAAAATTATGTCTACCTGTCCTCGCTTATCGATTGTTAATGCTAGGTCATGAATAGTCTCTATTAATTGGGTTGTTGTAGACAAACCACTCCTAAATCCATGTTGGTTAGGGTTAATTAGAGAATGACTTTCAACAAAAGTTACGATGTGTTTTAATATTAAATGCTCAAAAATTTTCCCTGCTGTACAAGTGAGTGAAATAGGACGGAAGTTGGAAGGATTTGTAGCGTCACCTGATTTATGTATCGGAGTAATTTTTGCAATTTTCCATTCTTGAGGAACCTCAGAAGTTTTCAACGATTTTGTAAAAATTAGCAATAAGTATTTGGAAACCCATTCAGCGTACCTTCTGAGAAAAGTATTTGGAATGTTATCTGGGCCGCTGGATGTTTTTATATCAAGATTAAGTAATAAAGAAAGAATTCCCGCTTCCGTTATATTTAGCTCACATGGTACTTCACCTATGTCACTTCTCTGTGCGATCTTGTCAGGGATAGTGTTATTGTCTACTGTGAAAACTGATTGGAAAAATTGATTAAATTGGGTAGCCTTGGTTAAGGCTTCTGTTGGCAAAAGTTGCTCTTCTTCGGAACCCTAGATTTGAGATAGTGCCAAAATTTATGAGGGGATTTTTTAATGAAGTTATTTAAGGTTTCATCTAAGTACTTTTGTTTAGCAGTTTTCGCTGCTATCTTCAACGCGTGAGAAAGTTCGCTAATTTTTCTTGTACAATTGATGAAAGAAGTTCTTTTGTTTCTAAGTTTTCTGAGCCTTGCAATTCTGCGTTTTAAATGTATAATCTCTCTTGATATCCATGGGTTCGTTTTGCGTACGGTTTTTATTTTCTTAGGAATGAATTTTCTGAGACAGTGATCAACATTAGCCCTGAAAAGCACCCATAGGTTATCAGTTGGCATGCTTCCATCGTGGAAACAACGAAGGAATTCTGGGTAAGATTCTTCTAGGAAGTCAAGAACACTAACGTCATCGGCATTTGTCCAGTCGTATATTTGAGTCTTTTTCTTTCGCGCTCGCGGCCGGTTGTGTATTGTTAATGAACATATGGTTGCTTTGTGATCTGCAATGCCACTGACTGTTTCCCAAGAGATTGCGTTATCGGGAATATTGTCGCTTAAGAAGGTGAGGTCTAATATATTTCTGGTTTTCGTGGTTACACGTGTTGGTGCATGTATAATCTGCTTGAGGCTAAAGTTAAAGGCAATTTCCAGCAGTGCTTCTGCGCAGGAAGGATCGGCAGTCCCACCCTCGAGTGTTGCCCAGTCTATTGAGGGTAGGTTATAGTCACCCATGAGTATAATTTTATGAGTATCCTGAAGATGACGTTGCATGTAATCAGCCAGTGCGTGAAGTATACTGCAATCGGTGTTTGGGGGCCGGTACATAGTTCCGACGAAGAATACAAATTGACCGACAGTAATCTTACACCACAGTGCTTCTATATCATGTACATCAGGCATGGGCATCGTTGGAATGTCGTCTCTCACCAAAATTGCAACACCACCCCCCCGGGTGCATCTATCTTTACGCAGGACAATATAGCTGGGTGGAAAGATACCGCTGCTCGGAATTCGTGACGACAGCCATGTTTCACTGATTGTGACTATTTGCGGAGAGTGCTCCAGAAGAAATGCTTCTAATTCTTCGGTTTTGTTTACAACGCTTCTGGAATTAATGTTCACTATAGTTAGCTTTTCTTGTTGGTCAGGCTGTTCCCGTTTTTTGCAAAGTTCTGCTTTTTTCTGTTTAATGGTACTTTGTCACCACTTTCTTCGTCCCAAACGAACACGTCATCATTAACCTTAATTTTATCAAAAATCAATTTGACTTTATCCTTATTTTCTCGATTGGTCTTGCAGCTATCCCATAGTTGTTTCCTAATATTACGCACCCTTAACGAGAAGTGCCGGATAGCCCCTCAAAGGGGTCAACCCAGAGAATTGGGCAGCATTTCCTCCGCTGGCCACCGTGAGGAGTACCCTAGGATGAATATACACAACGGTGCAATAAGCTGTCAGCGTGACTTGACCAATTTATGAGAACACAGCAGGTTTAGATGCTGGATGAAAAAGGTGGTGGTTGCATTTTTTGAGAGCCCAGCGACAATCAGAAAGCACCTTTCCACAGCCACCTTGCAGCTACGCCAAAGGAAAGATGGTGGACCCAATTACTCTTACCAAAAAGCTGCTTGCATGCAACTCGTGACTCACCAGGAAGTCGAAGACACTGAGGCCAAGCATCTCAAAGGCCAGGCACATGTGACCATGGTAGTCAAACCAGTCCAGCATCTTGACGCACAAGCTGCAAGATCTACAAGTCACATGACACCACACCAACTGCTGAGGGGACACAACACACTCACTGTTTGCCCGATGGGTCCCACTTGGCAAGCCTCTCAAGGACATTGATCTCCAGGCGTGCTGCCTCACGGTACTTCTCCACATTCTTGATTATTTTCAATGCCATTGTCTGCTCCCTGCAGTGGACAACACACACAGTTCCCATCCCCTTACACAGGGCAAGAAACAAAGTTCAACAATTAGTACAATAACAAGATGCTCTCAAATACATCTACCGCCATGATCAGAGGCTTGCTAGTATGCACAGCGGCAAGGGGATTGCAATCACACATAAAGCCTAGTACTGACTATTCCATTATTTTTTAATTAGGAAAGTATCAATATTTAATACCCCTGAAACACGGGCACTCTAAAGTCCTTTAGGTAAGGGGACATCTACCGGAAAGGCGTTCAAGCACAATGACACACGATTAAAGAGTATCTCCCTTAACTCTTTCAGGACGGCGGTCCGGATATCGTGCAAAAATGCACAATAAAATTGCGCGCGCTCTCAAGTGCGAAATTTTCACGTTGGAACACATATCGTCATCTAGTGGGGTTGCTGCGCATCTGCAGTTTTCGTTTTTGTGTAGTTCGCCTCTCTCGCAGCAGGCGGCGACGTAGGAGAGATATTAATCTTGGGCGCGGCGGCAGAGATTGAGAAGCATGGCGTCGACGTCGCGTCAGGCCGCGCAAAGAAAGAAGCGTCTGTCGGGCGATTCAGCTGCTTCGACTGCAGATTTTTCTGATCCAATGAGCAGCGAGGAGTCCCAAGATGAGTTCTCAAGCTCTGATTTCAGTTCAGAGAGTGATCCAGCATCGCGATCACCTGGACCGTCAACTAGTGTCCGAAGGTGAGTATATAGTTGCACTTTCCACTCGCTCTTGAGTATTTACGCGGGATCACTATATGTTCTCGAAATTTTTTTCTGTGTTTGGTAGGGTATCCACAACCTAAGGGAACGACATCCTGCCCCCGCGGCAGAAGGGTATGGAGTTTTCTCCCAGGCGGGAACCTGGTGTGCAACTGACCGAAGATGTGGGTGTGGCACTCCAAAGCACCACAAAGAGATTCCTCACCGCGCTGGACTTCTTTTTCCTTTCTTTCTTGGCCGAAGTAATCCAAACTATTTGTGAACACCCCAATAAATATGCTTACATGGAGATCTTGGAGAAGCCCACTCATGCCTGTCGCGATGGGTCTTGGGAAGAGGTCACTCACTACAAGTGAAATGATAAAGTTCGTTGGCCTCATAATCTACATGGGCATCTTGACAACAGCACGAATCAAGCTGTACTGGAATGTGGGAAGCATCTATAGTGGTCTGCTGCCACCACGAATTATGCCGCAGCATCGCTTCATAGCACTGCTTGCAATGCTACATGTCGCTGACTTGGACGATGTAACCCAGCTGTCAAAAGGAAAGCTTCGCTTCGTGTGGTGGCTTCTGCAGCACATGAACAAAGTGTCGGCAAAGCTCTTTCAGCCTCACCGAGACCTCTCTGTGGATGAGTGCATGGTAAAGTCAAAAGAAAGATCAGGGATACGGCAAGATATCAAGGATAAAATAACCAAGCTGTGGTTATTTATTGGTTAAAAAGTAACCAATACAAGCTGTGGGTCCTTGCAGACTCTGACACCAGGTATACAGTGAAGTTTGTTGTACACACAGGCAAGCGTGAGCAGCCAGAGCCCCGCGGGTTGGCTTTCGATGTAGTTTGCCAGCTGTGTGCCGAATACTTTGATCAGGGCTACAAAATATTTATGGATAACTTTTTACACCTCCACACACCTGGTTCAGTCACCTCCTCGATCGGAAAACATTGGCTTGCGGGACTAGGCGAGAAGATATCCGAGGATTCTCTGCTGGATTTAAAGATGCACGCTGGGAAAAGAAAGCTCAACGAGGGGAAATTAGATGGTTGCGCGACTAAGAAATTATCACTCTACAATGGAAAGACTGACGTGTAGTAAACATGATGAGCACGATGCACACAGCCAACGAGACAGTTGCCGCAAAAAGAAGACAAGTGGAAGTACCTGGACCCAAATTTCTATCCCAAAGCCTTTGATAATTATAAGTCAGATCAGATGACTGGCTACTACAATGTACTGATGCGTAGCGTCCGCTGGTGGAAGACTCTTCTTCCACTGCATCAACATTGCATGCACGAATAGTTTTATGCTATTCCAAGAATATCAGAAATTACATCCAGAAGTCCTTGAGCTGGCCAGAAATGCTTCCTTTGACCATTTAGCTTTCAGGGAGGAACTGGTGCAACTGCTTCTTCATCTTGAAGGAACCAAGCAAACTCGTGCTCCTCCACCACCACTTGCAAAGCCTCTACTTCACAAGCCCCAAAAAGTGGAGAGACGTAAAAATTATAAGCTATGCTATCAACAAACAAAAAATGAGGTGAAAACGACTGTTTTCTGCAGTGACTGCAACACACATTTGTGCTTCAATGCTTCGCGGAACTGCTTCCTTGAGTGGCACAGAGAGTGTGCACAGAAGTGAGTGGTGAGCAGTGGTGTGAGATATCACACACACACACCCAAAAATGTACATAATTTTTCGCCTCAAAGTTATCATAGCGGTATTGTAGCACATTCTCTATATTCTGGAATTTTTTTAGTGCTATTTTTACTTTCATATGCAAAAATTTCCAACTTTTCTTGTTTATTTGAAGAAAAATTTGTATTTTGAGATCTTTTTTTTTTCTATGATGTATACTGTTTAGTCATTTCATTTTTTTCTACAATAAAAGTCAAATCACTTAGCTTCATTTTGATGCATGTTCCAACAAGATAGTGAAAAATTTCATTGTATAAAAAATTTTTTCAAGCATGTATTGGAATTGCCTTCTTTTGGGCGGTCCTGAAAGAGTTAAAACAAAGTTCCTTTGTGGGAAAGGAGATTGCGCATCTACTTTCCGAGCAGAAAAGCAGTTACTCTTGCACACAGCGTGCACCACTCGTTAATAGAAGGAAACCTGCCACATGACCACGGTGCCCCATAAGTACTTTTTCACCATGCGAAAATGTTTTAATTTTTAGCGGAAATGCGACTTGTCAAACAGTGAAGATTTACTCTAGCCGTACTCTCAAACATTCGCATCACATCGCTAGTGCCGCCATGTTGAATTCTGGCAGCGTCATTTCCTGTGTCATCTTTGGTGTGTTAGCATCGTGAAACCATGGTTCGTTGCGCACGTAGGCCCACCTTCCAAGGTTGGCGGCTCAACGAGACACTGGCAAAGCAGTCAACATGAAGCATGGTCATGATGAGTGGACGTTTGATATTTTTCACTTTCGCCTTGGCTGCATTTATCTCATCTTCAAGAGATCCGAGCAGTCACGAGAACGGGGGACATCACCTCGGGCTCGAGGATCCGGACGAGTTGTTGGTCTGCAATCCGCGCACAAAAGTCTTCTGCAACATCGATGTCTTGTTGCCCTTGGAAAAGCGCGAGCGCCTTGAATGGAAAACACTGTTCCGGAAGGCAACGCAGGCTTTGCACCGCATGGACTTTTTTTTTCACAATGGAGGAGCTCGAGGCGGCACTAGCTTTCTGCAGACGCTCTTCATCTCCGGGTCCAGATGGTATATCATACCGAGCCTTGTGCTAACTCGGAGAATCCGCACGGAGAGAATTTAGTCTTTACAACTCCTCATGGCAGGAGGGAAATGTTCCTGACGAATGGAAAGTAAGCCGCCTGGTACCACTCTTAAAGCAGGGCAAATCCCCACTAGAGCTCACCTCTTATCGCCCAATAACGCTGGCCAACTGTGTAGGAAAGATAATGGAACGGATGATCCTTGGCCGCCTGGAATGGTACCTTGAACACTACAAGATTTATCAGAATTCCATGGCTTGTTTCCGACGTGAACGCTCTTCCATCAACAATGTAGTTGACCCCGTTTCATATGTACAGCAAGAAAAGTCCCGTAAGCATTTATCTGCAGTTTTATTCTTAGATTTGATAGGCGCATACGATAATGTATTACATGAGGCCATTCTCAATACTCTTGCGACAGTTGGCCTAGGTGGTCGAGTCTTTTTGTGGATTGCAAGTTACCTATCTGCAAGATCATTCTTTGTGTTAACTGACGACGGCCCAACTACGAGACGCTATACCAGCAGGGGCGTTCCTCAAGGTGGTGCTCTCAGCCCGACGCTATTCAACCTCGCTCTTGTTGGACTTGCTGAATACTTGCCAACTACCATCAAGATTTCAATATACGCAGACGACATCTGTGTCTGGACTTCAGCACATCCTCAGATACGTGCGCAGCTTCAAAGAGCAGCAACTTTGACAGCAAGCTACTTGTGTAAACAAGGTCTCAGCATATCACTTGAAAAATGCACACAAGTGACATTTACTCGCAAACCAATGACGCCTTATGTCACCTCAATCAATGGGCGGACCATTTCCTATGTCGGAACCCACAGATTTCTAGGCGTAACTATTGGCGTAACTGTTGGAGCCCGCACGTGGCCTACATGAAACGGCGCCTGACAGCAACTTCCCAGTTGTTTAAATACTTGACAGGAAAGACGTGGGGGATATCAGTAGACGCAATGCTGAAACTCTACAGAGCTCTCTTTCTCAATGCATATTTAGCGCCAGCAAACAAGGACGGAAGGGAGACGACAACACAATGCGCTGACTTCAACAACTTGATTTTCAGGAAATACACCTATGTAACCCATGCACAGTGGCGCCACCTTATCCAAATCTTACCCATCCAAAAAAGCCATCTCCTTATCTTACAAGTCAATTGAAGGGGCACTAACACACATGTCTATTCCACCAGATAGCCTGAGCCTCAATAATCTCTCGCACGTCTTTATCTTTGTGCTTCGCAAGAACCCGGCAGGATCCATACACTGGCGCACAGCCGCATTCTTGACAGTGGGTTAGCATAGGTTCACGGTAAACGGGTTGATCTTTTGATCTCCAACGACGCGCAGCGAACTCCACTTTGAAGATATGTCACCGCAGTTCGTACACATGAGCTGAAGCTTGATGGAAAGACCATATTCCCGCTCACCTCTCATGATTTGCTCATCTCCCTTACAAATCTTTCACTGTAAACACAATATCAACGCGTTCACCAGCTCCAAGTGCACGATGGTGAAGGCCGTTTCGTCAGGGGGGAACCACGGCGTCAGCGCGTTGAGCGATAAGATTTCGCTTCCGCTCTGTTGCAGTGACGGATAACATTTCCCGAAGTTTCTCTTCTGCTTCCTTCTTCTCATCCTCTAACTGTTGTGGCAGCAAAATTTGCGTGTCAAGACGCACATGGCCGCTCTCTGCGATGCTGTCGGCAGCTGACGAGCTCATAGGTCTAGCGTCTGTTAGGCCTACCGTGGCGGCAGCGGCGGCCGCTTCGGCGTCTTCACTGCCGATCGCAGCGAAGTCGTCATCCTCGTTGCCCCGAGTTGTGGGACGATTCTAGAAGTTCTCCTATAGCGATCGCCTCACTCGCTTCCCAAATTTGTTCTTGGTGCTGAACTTCTTGATTGGCCAAACAATAGCTGCAGTCAGTCGACAACACCAAGACATAATGGCGCGCGCTTGTGCGCGTCTCGACAGCATGAAGCAGACGACGGGAAGGCCGCTACGCCAATTGGGTGCCTAAACTGTCACGTGCGCCGAGCAGCCGATACAATCGCGCATTGGTACATCTCGATGACGCATTTTTTCTAGAAAGCCAATGAGCAAGGACAGCCAGCGACGGCGGGAAATTGAAGGTGAAGGGCAGCTCTTTCAAACGAGACCAAGACGGCCATGATAACCCGTGTGCGACGGCAACCGTTCGACGTGGAAAAAGTGCCATTTCTGCTTAAATTTGCACACAGAGTCACCTCACAGGCGTATTACAAATTGAATTTGTGGCAAAAATAATTATAAGTAAAGCTAGAAACCTCGCAAACTAATGCAAAAATGGTTCTAGATTCCGAAAATGTCAGCTTCAAAAAGTCGATTTTTTCGAGATTTTCGGCCTTCTAAGACCAGTGTCACCCCTTTTAAGGGGGGTGGAGGGGATCAGAATTAACTTTTTTGTTTCTTGACAGAAAGGGCTGAAAGTTGGCACACACACTGCACATTGCAATAAAGAGACAAATCTAAAATTTGATTAGGATATCTTAATTAGTTTTTGTTTTATAAGAATTTATAAGTTCCTTGCATGTGGAAAGCCTGACACAGTAACGAAACATGTAGGGAGCTGGGAATACTTTGCATGTTTGCCCAGATGTCTAATCTACATCAAGACAGTGTTCAATTTTTTTTTTTTTAGTGCGCTAATAATTTTTTGCTCAACATAACATGCCTGTGCTTCACTGCATGGAGCCATGTAGTAATTGTGAAATAATTAAATAATGAAAAGATAAAGAAACATTTCAAGACTGTCTTTAAGTACAGCACAGCTTGTGAATCACAGCAAAACAAACTGGACCAAAATCCGTCCAGCCATTGTTGTGCTACGCTTTCCACGAGCGAGGTGATTGACAAAAAAAAAATGCAATTGAGAAAACTGGCTGTAAAGTTTTAAAAGCACTGCGAATTTATTAAAAAGCACCAGGGCTGTAATATTTCGAATCATTGCTGTCAGGCATCTTCTTACACCTTTGCCTCTTTGTTTGGTGGGCTTTGGATGCCTTCTTCGACGTTCTTTATCCTTTTCTTGAGCCCTCCGGAGTAGTGCATGACCACCATTTTCACTGCCAGACCGAGCCTGGTATCGTAGTGTACACCCACAGAATGCTGTTGACGTCTTGGGCACAGAGTTTTAGCGATCAAAGAGTTCATCGCGGAAACAGGCATAATAATGAACTCACAGTCACAAGGGGCCGAAATTTGTTCTTGGCATTGCTGCTTCCGCTCAGTCGCGGACACTGCGCGATCGCGAACACTGCATGCCTGCGCTTCTGCAGTCACCGCAGACACAAAACGCGGCTCGAGGCGCGTCTGAATCGTGCGACAATTCGTCTGGTGAGCCTTGAGTCACCATACAGTATGTAGCTCGTCGACGGTTAGGGCTCGCTCGCAGGCTGCGTGTCCCTGTCGCACGATGCATCGGAAACGCACACCGTCTCAGCCAGCAATGGAGACCTTTCGACCCGCGTGGCCTTCAACAATGCGATCTCGGTTGCTGACTCGCGCGGCCGTACGCACAGGTGCGAGAGCCTCCGTTGGCGCGTCTTCCGGTGGCTGGGTTATCAGTGTCGATGTCTCAGGGCAACTGTCGGCTTCACTGCTGGAATCGCACGGTGCAAGATAACGCGGCACGTTATCCGCGTGCTCAGTCGGGTTCTCCACTTCTCCCGCTGGTCGCCGTCTTTTTCTCACCGTAGGATGCTTGCGCTTCCGTTTTCCGAAGGCATGCTTCATTTAAAAGTTTTTTTCGAACGAGCGACGATCCATCACTGACCTGGGAGCTTCTGCGAGTGTCAAACGAAGAAAGACGCCGGCGTGGTTTTCAAAGCAGACAACTGCGGTCCGCTGTGTTTGCCAGCTTGCCCGCTGCTGCAGCAACAACCAATGGCGAGACGCCTTTCAGTACGGCAACCAATCGGAGGCCCACTTTCATCGCAGGGCCCGTGTGACCGCCTCTAGCAGACCCGCGCTTCTTTTGTGTTTGTGTGTTTGTTACAAGATAGCGACAACCGAAGAATTCAGAAAGGGAATGGCGAAACTTCGAGCTTTCGAACGATACCAAGATGGCGGCGTTCGGTGGCGGAAAAGACGAGTCAGGGCTCCGCGAACTGCGGTGCTTTTACGCGATTTAAAGCTGTTTTCTCGCCCTACCACTGATAAATTTATTTTTTTCGGTCACTTTTAGTGCGTTTTCAGTCAAACCATTTTGATACAATGTAGATTAGACATTGCAGATACCGTAACGCATCGTTGCCAAAAATATATCTTTTTTGCGATTTTCGTGATCTGATCCCCGTGTCCCCCCTTAAGGCCGCAATAGTCGACGTGAAACCTTATGGAGTCATCGTTTTTTTTAACCCTTTGAGGGTCGAATTATTCTGAAAAAAAATCTTTCCCAGGTGGTCAAATTAGCTTATTGCGGATCTTGAATGTACAAAATGTATAAAGTCGGGAATAAATAGTAAAAAAAAATTTGGAACAGTATTTTGGTGTCGGCATCACTCCGAACTGCAATATGTTCAATAGTATTTCAGAGTGTGGTACTCCTTGAAACACGGGTCTACGCACAGCACCTTATCGTAGTCTGCACACCTAAGATGCGTGTCTGTTCTCCTCTTGGAGCGACGATTTGTGTTGGCGCACACATGACATCTCTGCGTGTGGCTGCCTTGGGCAGAGGCCTGAGGCACCCTCTCGCGTAAGCACGTTGCCGCAGAGAGCGAGAATACCTTGTGAGTGGTGGTGATAAACAAGCTAAGAGCAGCGCCAATCAAGATAGAAATCAACTTCCGCCGCCCTTGCGAGAGCGTGCCGACAAAGAAAGAAATCGCGTTTCGCGCGCCTCCATTGCGATCACGCGGCGGAACCGAAACCACGTTGCCGCCGAGAGCGAGAATACCTCGCGAACGGCAGTAATAAACAAGCTAAGAGCCGCACCAATCAAGATAGAAATCAAATTCCACCGCCCTGCCAGTCTCCGCGACGCACTGAAGCTATAAATCAGTTCTGTTTATCTCCCCAAGAAGGTAGCACAAATTTCAAATGCTTTTTGAAAGTCCTAAGAGGTGGCAGCACCTCCCAGTGAGCCCGCATCGTCACTATGGCGCGAAATTTCAAGCGGAGGGTCGAAACCGTACCGGTACGGCAAAGACCTTGTGGGACAGAAAACTGCCGCCATACATGTACGGCAAAAACCTTCAAAGGGTTAACAAAGACAACCAGAGATGCCCAGGGACTGTTAGAGGGCTGGATGATGCCACGCTCCAGCACATCATCAACCTGCTGATCAATGATCTGGCATTAAACGGCCAACACACGTTAAGGATGCCGGTGCAATGGTGTTTGTTGTAGTGAATGACTCGGGACGTTCAGCCCAAGAATGTTTGGTCACTGTCAAATAAGGCAAAAAAATGCTGGAGGAGCTTGCCAATTCCTGTGTGCTGTGCAGGTGCAAGTTCTGCATCAATGGCACAAGTGAAGATGTCTACAGGGGCATCAGTCACAGCGGGAGGAGTGACTGCACAAATCGGAAGTGATGCCGCATTGCCGAACATGGTAGCCAGGAGAACGCAATCGAAAGCTTCAGGGGTTGCCAGGCACTTGCTGCAGAGTAGGGATAATGGGCAGGCAGATGGACTGCACACATAAAGGGCAGCAGAACAACAGCTAACAGAAGCAGAAAGTTTCGGCAGCACGTACAAAAGCCCAATGGCAAGAACAGAACAGATGAGTTCGCAGCAGAGTTACATGACACAAGAACCAGAGCAGTGGAGAAAGGTGCAATGTCCATGTCAGAGGCGGCAAGAACTTTAGGAGAATGGAGGCACGAGTGCAGTCAACAAGAGCTTGATTGACTGACAGGAAATTCCATCCAAGGATAACGTCCTGCGAGGAACGAGATAGGATGACAAATTCAACAATGTACCGTGTATAGTCGCCGACCGATTTTCCAGACTCCAAAAAATTCGGACAAGCCCGATTATTCGGTCAGCTTCGCAGCACTGCCATTCTCCCCATAGACCATAATGTATAACAACTGCCGAAAGTTCGGACACCTTGCAACCTCTCGTCTTGATTTTTCGGACACTCGTTGAGCCAACTCAATTGAGAGCACCATGCACCGACTCTGACTGGTGCATGATTCAACTTGCTGAACGCCATTTTTGTTTTGAACGGAGCCTCCTTGCTGCCCCACGAAGTGGCACTACTGGAAATCCCAGCTCATCATCATCATTTCTGCCTGGTTTGATAGAGTGGCTCTACAGCAGTTCCGGTTTCAGCTTGTCAGCCATGTCAGCCATGTCAAGACAATCCAGCAGCTGATTTGTTTTTTCGCGCACGACGCTGCGAGCAGGTTATGTTTTTCGTTTGTGCGACTGGTGTCGGCGCACGGAAACATCGTGTCAAGTGTCTAATGGCGCCGACAGTGCCCGCGCAAACTGCGCTGGGGAATGCCAGCAAGCGGGTGCCAGGAGGCCTAAGATTTGTCGCCTTCCGATATGCTCCCTACTGACGCGGAAAACGTTCTGCCGAGACCTGCGCAGTGGTTGCATTGCGATTCCGGCCACCGTCTCATTTGACAGTTTCACAGGTGCTGAAACTGCTGTACTGACATGCGCAGAACTCGACGACAGCAAGATCATTCGTCAGGTTTCTGCTGCACCGCCGGACGATGACTCCGAGTCGGAAGATGACGCACCATGTGCTATGCTGCCATCGCATGAGGAGCGTGCACAAGCAGTGATCGTACGACCCTCTCCAAGATTCAGGCTTATCTGATTGCGCGTAAACGGAACAGCGTGCAACGGCGCATTCACGATTTCTTCAAGCCTACTGCCAAGCCCGAATAAGCGCGTGGAAATAAAGGATTTCATTTTTTTTCTTAATCTACTTTTTCGGACACCTGTTTATTCGGACATTTCCGCAGTCCCCGTGAGGTCCGAATAAACGGTCGGCGACTGTACTCGTGCATAAGCCGCCCCACAAAGTGCAGCAAGATGGCGCCAGTTTTTTTCACTGACCGCATACCATTATCATCATCATTGCACATCCACCTACAGACCAAGTGAAGACTCGGCTGGCCGACTGCCAAACAGACTTGGCCGTGATTCCTGGTGGCTTGACAAGCGTGCTGCAACCACTCTATGTTTGTGTAAACTGGCCATTTAAGATGGAATTTTGGCGGTGCTATGCCGAGTGGATGGCCGCAGGCAACCACGAAACAACTCCAACAGGGTGACTGAAGTGAGCGTCTCTTCAGCAAGTGTGCAGTTGGATTCTAGACGTGTGATGTTCTGTGTCAGTGGACACGTTGCAAAGAGCTTTATAGTAATGGGGATATCAAACGCCATGGAGAGCATAGAGGACAACCAGCTTTGGGAGCGCGCCGATGAGGTGGGCTCGTCCGCCAGTGGACACCGTTGCAAACAGCTTTATAGTAATGGGGATATCAAATGCCATGGACAGCAGAGAGGACAACCAGCTTTGGGAGCGTGCCGATGAGGTGGGCTCGTCCGCCAGTGGACACCCTTGCAAAGAGCTTTATAGTAATGGGGATATCAAACGCCATGGACAGCATAGAGGACAACCAGCTTTGGGAGCGTGCCGATGAGGTGGGCTCGTCCGCCAGTGGACACCGTTGCAAACAGCTTTATAGTAATGGGGATATCAAACGCCATGGACAGCATAGAGGACAACCAGCTTTGGGAGCGTGCCGATGAGGTGGGCTCGTCCGCCAGTGGACACCGTTGCAAACAGCTTTATAGTAATGGGGATATCAAACGCCATGGACAGCATAGAGGACAACCAGCTTTGGGAGCGTGCCGATGAGGTGGGCTCGTCCGCCAGTGGACACCGTTGCAAAAAGCTTTATAGTAATGGGGATACCAAACGCCATGGACAGCATAAAGGACAACCAGCTTTGGGAGCGTGCCGATGAGGTGGGCTCGTCCGCCAGTGGACACCGTTGCAAAGAGCTTTATAGTAATGGGGATATCAAACGCCATGGACAGCATAGAGGACAACCAGCTTTGGGAGCGCGCCGATGAGGTGGGCTCGTCCGCCAGTGGACACCGTTGCAAAGAGCTTTATAGTAATGGGGATATCAAACGCCATGGACAGCATAGAGGACAACCAGCTTTGGGAGCGTGCCGATGAGGTGGGCTCGTCCGCCAGTGGACACCGTTGCAAAGATCTTTATAGTAATGGGGATATCAAACGCCATGGACAGCATAGAGGACAACCAGCTTTGGGAGTGCGCCGATGAGGTGGGCTCGTCTGCCAGTGGTGAGAGTGCCGATGAGATGAGCTCGCCTTAGTGTGCTTAGCTTGAAAGTGGCGATAAATAGTGAAATAAAATGATATCTGCGACCAGTTTTCTAATTACCGTATTTACACGATTGTAAGTCGACCCCTTTTTTTAAATTTGAAAGTCTGAAGTTGGGGGGTCGACTTACAATCGAAACCCAAAACATGGCCCCGCCAAAAAAAAAAAGCGATACCAACGGGAGCTACAACGTAGTTACAATTTTATGTTTGCTCTATGGCCCTACCCGTATCTTTTCGCTATCCCGCGTGTTTGTTTGCTTTTCGGAAGGGTTTTTCAACATTTTTGAGTCTTGCAGTGCATGCAACACTCACTGGGGGGGGGGTGTCGTTAGTTGATGGAAGCGCCGCTGTTCCCATTTGCGGCGGCACCCTCAGAATGGCGGCGCTTGTGGGGAATATTGGTAGTTCATGGAAGAGCAGACACCGCTCGCGGGTTTCTCTTTCTCTGTTTAAAGGCATTGGTATTGGTTTGACCAACTTTTTGATGCGTTCCACTTGACTGCCGGCTACGTGCTACTTCTATACTTCTCCAGTCGTCATGAGTGCTCCAGGCAAACTAATCGTTCGGCACTCTTCACAGCAGCGTTCAAGAGGGCTGCCATCCTTTACGCCAAAGAAACAAATCACGGCGCAGCGGCCGCAATTTCGATGTTTCTAAACGGATGGTGCAAGAGTGGCGACTGCAGCGAAGGGAAATTTTCACCCTGTGACGGCAAGTGAGAAATTTCCCACGGGTCGAAGTCTGGATGCTTTCCGGAGCTGTAGGCTAAGCTTGCAGCGTACGTCGCTGAAATGCGTGATCGGTCCCTGCCATTGAAGTGCGACGTGGTCATGAAACAAACCCGGACCTTCGCCTTAATTTTAAGGTTCTGCTCCGCCGTGAGTACAACGAGTGGCTGGCGGCAGAAGACTGCGAAATTACGCCAACCGGACCTGTCAAAAGAGCCTCCCTGACGGCTGCGTGTGGTTGGGTGCATTTGG
This sequence comes from Dermacentor variabilis, assembly GCF_050947875.1. Classification (NCBI taxonomy): domain Eukaryota; kingdom Metazoa; phylum Arthropoda; class Arachnida; order Ixodida; family Ixodidae; genus Dermacentor; species Dermacentor variabilis. Next base: position 227,129,056 of record NC_134571.1, on the reverse strand, counting down.
CGTGGGCTGCTGTTCTGCAAGATGTCCTGGTGCGGTTGTTTGCCAAATTTGAAATTTCGCAGGACCACGACGCGCTGTGGGACTGCAGCAACGATGACGATGGCCGCACTAGTAAAGACGAGTAGCCCAGTGGCCATGTCAGCTACTAATAAATTTTCGTTATCGAATGCGCTATCGGGTATGCTCTCTTATTTTTTTTTTTTTTCCGGTCAAGCGATATGGGGGGGTCGACTTACAATCGTGTAAATACGGTATCTGGCGCAGTAGTTGTAGTGGCACTACAGTGTGTTAGATGTGTAGCTATAGGCCTGATTTGTGTATAACTCGCACCTGAGAAAATCTGACAAAAAAAAAAAAAAACTCTGTGCCCTTCCACCTTGTGAAGAAGGATGACCAGCAATGACCAGCGATCGCTGGTGTGTATGTGGGCTCTTTAATGGTGAACTGCACCTTCGCCGCAGATCGGCCCAGCACTGCACTATCTTCAGGATCGGCCCATGTATGGGGAGTGCTTAACGCCTGCTTCACCTCCGCCGCAGGTCAGTGCGGCCCGGCATTGCACTATCTCCGGGAACAGCCCACGTAAGGGAGTTTTTTGCTTAGCACACCAACGACACAAAAATTTCCTTTGGCGGTAGAGGTATACAGCTTCGCTGTAAAAGTGCAGCTTATACGCAAATATATACGATACATACCGCTTTGAATGATGACCCGAGCTGTCCACAATGCTGAATGTGATGTGAGGTTGCCATATGCCGAGATAGAGAGGTAAGTGGAGTGGTCACTTTGTTGAAATTGTGGCAAAGCTTCTCACTAATACAGTGGAATCTCGATGATACGAATCTCGCGGGGTCACGAAGAATATTCGTATTAGCCGAAATTCGTATCATCGAAACAATTAAAGCTAGCTAAATTAACTCTTTCGCTACCGCGCCTATTCAGATCGATCAATTTGATCGACGCATTTCAAGTTCAAATTCTCGCGCGGCTTGTGAGCGCCTAGCGCCATCTAGGTTAGAAAGTTGGAAGCACACAACGATTTCCACTACGTTTTGTTGGTTTTTTACTTTCCTTTTCGTCTCCGCGCGCCGCAAAAAGTTTCGGATTGTCAGGCGAGCACATCGATCATGGCGTCTTCATCGCGCGCAGACGCTCCTAAATGACAGAGTTTCTCTCCAATCGGGTGCTTCTGTAGCTGATTTTACGGATGAAATCAGTAGTAGTGAGCTTGAAGATGTGGACACATCAGAATTCAGCACCGAGGACGAGGATGCATCAAATCAAGTCGGAACATCCAGCAGGTGAGTGTCAGTTCTTTGTGCGGCGCACATTTCGATTACTAATAGATAGCTATGGGCAGTGGAGCATGTACTCACAGCTATATTATCTATTTTCAGGGTCTCAACGTCATACGGACACGATTCCCTGCCAGCAGCTGCAAAGCGCGTGCAGTTTTTTCCAAGAGAAACCCGGGGGTCGAAGTTGGCGGCGCGCTCCGGAGTAATGCACGGCACTTCATACGGGCCATCGATGTCTTCCAACTATTTTTCACAGTAGAGCTAATCAACGTTATCTGCAAAAACACAAATATGCCTGGACGCATATTTTAGAGACGCAGACTTACACAGAAAAGGACATCTCATGCAAAAATTTCAGTCCGGGTTAAGTAATGCAATTCATCGGAATCCTGATATACATGGGAATTGTGGAGCTGCCTCACCTCCATCTATACTGGAATACCTTGGAGTTATTTTCGGGCCTCATTCCTCCAAATATTATGCCCAGGAGCTGATTTTTTTCGTTCTTTGCCTTTCTTAGTGTCATGGACCCGGAGAAGACTGACCCTGTCCGCGATGGCAAGCTGCACAGGATCGCACATTTACTGCAGCATATGAATGACGCGTCAGGCCAGCTTTTCCAGCCATACCGAAATTGTGCGTGGACGAACGAATGGTTAAATCAAAAGGACGATCGGGAATTCAGCAGTATATGCGTGACAAGGGGGTCAAGTAGGGGTGTAAGCTATGGGTCCTTGCTGACTCAAGAACAGGCTACACTGTTCAATTCAGTGTTTACACCGGGAAGCGAGAAACACCAAGCTCAAAGGGACTGGCTTATGACGTTGCAACCCGCCTTTGTGATGCATATTTGGATCGAGGCTACATTGTCTACCTTGACAACTTCTACACGTCCACGTCCCTCTTTGAACATCTCCTTGAAAGGAAGACTCTCTTGCGGAACAACGCGCAAAGATCGTCGTGGATTTCCCTCCCAGTTAAAAGACTCCACTTGGGAGGAAAAAGCAACTCGAGGTGACATTCGCTGGCTGCAGTGCCGTGATGTGCTGTACTTGCAGTGGAAAGACAAGCGCGCTGTAAACATGATAAGCACAGCACACACTGCCAACGATCACGTCACTGCAATGCGAAAAGTGACGAGAGGAGACCAATGGACAAAGCTCCCCATCAGGAAGCCGCTTTTGATAGAAGACTATAATAAGGGCATGCTTGGTGTTGACAAATCCGATCAACTTATTGCTTCGTATAATGTCTTGATGAAGTGTGTCAGGTGGTGGAAGACACTGTTCTTCTACTGCATTGACATTGCTGTCGTCAACAGTTTCCTCATTTTCCAGGAACACAGGGAGCATCACCCCATGATAAAGGAGCTCTCCAGAAAGACTGGCTTTGACCAGCTTGCACTTCAAATTGAGCTGGTAAACCAGATTCTTGGTTTGGACGACAGACCTAGTCGCCCTCCACCTCCTCCGAAGTCTGAGCACCCAGCGCCAGGTGCAAGAAAAGCGCCGTAACTGCAAGCTCTGCTATGAGAAAAACAAAGTAGAGATGAATGCGGCAGTTTTTTTGTGAGCCATGCGGTGTGCATCTCTGTTTCATCCCGATGAGGGACTGCTTTGGAGAATGGCATGCCACTCAACCATGCTAACTTTTCTTTTTTGTGGAAAGAACAGTTTTCCGAAAAAGTTTCTGCAACTTGTGTTATTTCTTTAGAACATATAAGGCTACAAAATGTATATCTTCAAATTTTTTTACCCCTGATATTTTTAAAGTTGTGTACCTTTTTTAAGCAGAGCTATATCCTCAGTGTATAAATTTTTACATTATAAACATTTTTTCATTAATTTGTGTAATAAATATATATGCAACATTTATGTTATTGAATAGGAAATTCCCTTAGCTACATTTTGATACCAAAGAATGTAAATAAGGCATTCGTGCATAGCCGCCAAAAAATATTTCCTTCTACCTAGTAAAAACTGCCCTTTTTCCCCTGGTAGCGAAAGAGAGAGTCAGAGGTGAACTCTCTCAGGCACACGTACATAAAAAGCATTTATTTCTTCAAGAAAAAGTCTCTAATGTCCTTCTGCTTCTTTTTCTTTGTCAGGTCACTTAGCAGACTTTGTTCAAATCCATAAAAACGCATGCACGTGTCATCGCTGACTTCATCCACGGCCATAGCACGCCTCAGAACTTCGAGCGCATGCAGCGTTTCAGCCGCCAATGGTGGTCCTACGCTGTTGCCCATGTCTAACACAAAGAATGTGGCCCGAAGCACAGCGGCTACTCCATCCGATGGCAAGCGGAAGAGGAGGAAAAGCACAAAACCAACAAAAGCGCCACACCTTCAAACTCTTCGCGCTCAGTCACGGCTTCCGCGCTGTCCGGCGCCGCGTCCGCGCCTCTGCACCAAAAGAGAAAGGGAGAAATCGTGTGACTGCGCGCTGTTCTCTTTCGCAGCCGTCGGTGGGGCGGCGTTTATTAAGGCGAAAGCCTTTCATGCTCGCCTTCGCGCCCATCCGTATGCTAGAATCATGCCAACCGTAGCCTCTCTGTCGCGCAGCGGCGCAACTTCCTCCCCTCCTTAGCAACCGCCGCACCAGTTGGGGGCGCAGCTGCGCATAACAACCGTAACGCCACACAGTAGCGGTAGAACAAGCGCGCGCGCGTCGGTGGTGGCAGCTGCACCAGCGCTGCCACCGCTCTTTTGCCAGACACCTCGTTGCAGTCGAGTGAGTTAGACGCTTGGCTATGAAGCAGCCCAGTTATTCCGCGCCAAGCAGTTTGGGGAAGCAGCAGCGGACGCCGGATTCTCCCAACACCAAACACCAGAAGAACAAGGAGCGAATGCGTATGCGACAACTGAACACGTCACCAGATGAGAAAGCAAGGGAGGCAGAACGGAAACGCCAACAGCGACTGATTAGATCACTGGGTACCAAAGGCAGGGAAGCAGAATGAAAGCGGCAGCAGCGACAGGCGATATCGCCGAACACCAAAGCGAATGAATTGGAGCGCAGACGGCAGCAGCGACTGGCTATTTCACCGAACAGCAAAGCCAGGGAAGCAGAGCGCAGACGGCAACAGCGTCTGGCTTTCGCCAAGCACACTTTAGAATTTCCAAAGTGTCTTCGATAATTTTCGTATCAACCGAGTCGTCTCGAAAATTTATTCGTAACAACCGTTCTCTAGGACGTTGCAAAGAAATGGATCTCGGCCGGGACCACAGAAAAATTCGTATCATCCGGGAATTCGTATTAGCCATGATCGTATCATCAAGATTCCACTGTACAGACACCGACTGATTTTTCGGAGGCCAAAAATTCAGACATGCTCGATTATTCGGTCTGCTTCGCAGCACCGCCATTCTCCCGAGAGACCATAATGTATAACAACTGCCCAAAGTTCGGACACCTTGCAACCTCTCATATGATTTTTCGGACACTGCTTGAGCCAACTCGATAGAGAACACCATGCACCAACTCTGACTGGTGCAGGGTTCAACTTGCTGAACGTCATTTTTGTTTTGAACGGAGCCTCTTTGCTGCCTCACGAAGTGGTGCTACTGCAAATCCCCGCTCATCATCATCGTTTCTGCCTGGTTCGTAGCTACAGCAGTTCCGGTCTCAGTTTAGTAAGCCATGTCAAGGCAATCGAGCAGCTGACTTGTTTCTTTCTTCGTGCACGATACTGCGAGTAGGCCACGTTTTTCGTTTGTGGGACTGGTGTCGCCGTGACGGCGCGGTGATGTTTGCTTTGTGTGCTGTGTCGAGGTTGCGGTGATGCAACGCGACATACACAAACATCGCGTCAAGTGTCTAATGGCGCCGACAGTGCCCGCGCAGACTGCACTGAGGAATGTCGGCAAGCGGGTGCCGGGAGGCCTAGGATTTGTCATCTTCAGATGTGCTCCCTACTGACGCCGAAAATGTTCTGCCGAGACCTGCGCAGTGGTTGCATTGCGATTCCGGACACCGTCTCATTCGACAGTTTCACAAGTGCTGATACTGCTGTACTAAGATGCGCAGAACTCGACCCTCTAGTGACCATATGACCCTCTCCGAGATTCAGGCTTATCTGATTGCGCGTGAACGGAACAGCGTGCAACGGCGCATTCACGATTTCTTCAAGCCTACTGCCAAGCCTGAATAAGTGCATGGAAATAAAGGATTTCTTTTTTTCTTATTCTGCTTTTTCGGACACCTGTTTATTCAGACATTTGCGCAGTCCCCGTGAGGTCCAAATAAACGGTCGGCGACTGTAATAGAAATAGTGGCTCCAGTGTCAATAAGTGCATGTATGGTGATGCCGTCTAACAGTGCAATTTCATTCACAGGGGAAGAATGAGGCCTTGAAATGTTCAATGAAAATACAGTTCCTGCCTCTGGAACTGCAACTGTTCTTATCTCGGGCTGAGCTGGGTCGGCGAACCATTGGGGAAATGGATCGGTGACATGGGGAAGGTGACCGGCATGAATCAAAGGGTTGGCGACTGCAAGACGAGTCCGGAGGAAGATTAGACGACTCGTGACGTGGAAGCCGAACAGGCATGTAGCTTGAGGCTACATGCATGTACACTGTCAGGTAAATGGAAGCTGTGACAGCGGCAGAATACGGCTACGTTGCTAGGAAAACGGCATGGATAGCATATTGGCTGGTTATCGGGTATTCACCACAGGTTGACAACAGGGGCTCCAGCGGCCGAGTTGGGAATCTGCTGAGTTGGGCCGAGTTGGGAATCGGGTGTAAAGGTGGCGGTGACACGTGGAAGGTGCCAGTGGTCCGGCAGGCGTCAGGAGCCAGACGATCGTATGGCCAGGCAACAGGATTAGCGAGAGGTACAGGTATCAACACCCCGCACCTCCACCAAATACAATAGGGGTGTTTCCCCACCAGCACAAGTTGTAGGTTTGCAGAGGTAGGCCGAAAAAAGTCAGTCGGTGCTATGGCGAAGCGGGCAAGCAAGCGCTTCTCGTCTTCTTTCACCAGCACTGTGCCCAGTGCCTTCAGTACAGTAGAAATATTTCTGGGAGCAATAGTATATTACTGAGACCATCCACCGTGCTGCCAAGTAGTTGCTGCATATGACCCAACAGCTGGCTGGGCATGCGGTCCGAGAGGTGGGATGGCTGGCACCTGTTGCAGCCGTTGATTCTCAGGGGGCATGACGCTGCGAATGAGTGTTGCCTTCAGCCTGGTGTAAGCATTGCCTGCTGGAGGGGAAAACAGCAGGTCTCGAATTGCACTAGCGATTGATGGGGGCAGACTGCTCACCACCGTACTTCGCGAGGCCTGTCATGATGCGCCATGCAGTGAATTCAGGATCCGCCATCCAAAAAGTGGGGTAGTTTAACGTTGACGACGGAGAGTGTCAGACGGTGGGTGCCCTTAGGTGTATCCATAGCACTTGCTACTAGTCAGAGTCACCAATGTCGTCAGGGATGCGAGCGCAGCTGGATAGTGCAGACAGAAGCGAGTAATGCATCCCTGAGGAAGAAAACAACTGACCTTATTTTTGGCATCATCTAACCTTGGAAGCTCGGTTTCACATCCTTATACCATCCTCCTTTCCCTGCACATAACACAATAACATTCGAGCGATGGTGAAAGATGGGAGAGGGCGTCTCGGCTGCTGCGGTGTGGCCATGAGGCTGCCACACTGCCATAGCGGGCGAATGGCCAGGCAGCCATATTTTGTACTTCTTGTAGCTACTGATGGATGGCAGCACTTGTTGGTTTATCTGAGCATGGTTAAATATGTTACTGCTAGATGGCTAATATTTTTGGATGTCTTCAATAGCCTCAGTTGGCCGAAAAGATGGCTGCATCCCGCAGCTGGCGTGCTCAGTGCGCTGTGCATTAGATATAGTGACAATAATGACAAGCCTTCTACAAAAAGTGATTTCTCAGTCTTCTTTTCAAGAAGAAATTGAATCTGATGATATGTGTGGCTCAGATTCACCAAAAGGCGACAGGCCATGCTGGAGTGTTTCAAACTTTTTTCACATAGTGAAATGCCCGAGACTTCAAAAAGTGCAGAGAGTAAAATCTGAATGATTCTCAAATATAAATAATTATGTTTCATCATTTTCCCCACCGAATATTTGACTCATGGCACAAAGAAAATTGAGTGTATAGCATGCTATTGTTCTTGGTAAAAAAAAAAATGCCTTGCAGGTACACCTGTGTACCATATGAACAGAGGATGCACTGTGTTCGTATGCTTACATTCTACTTTATGGTCACATACATTCAAGAAAAACATTAAATAAAAATGCAGAGGATCACAGCAGATTTTAAAACATTAATGTTGCCCTAGGAAAAGCTTCTCGACTGCTGTCTAGAAGCAGAGCTTATGTGACACAGAGAGACAAGATTCCCGTCAGGCAACCTCCCTACAGGAGCACCAACTGGGCCAGCAATGTGCCACCTACCTCATGTCACAGAGCTCAAATTAATATGCAAGTGTGTCAAAAAGAAGGCCACCACTGAGCCTTCTTTTTTTAGACCACCACCCCCTCACTTGCATGAACTCCAAGAAGCAAGCAAGCGGCCAAAGTCACGCGCTCAGTGGCAGCAGCCAGCCAAGAAGATGTCGTCACACCGTGCAGCAAGAACAGCTGCTAAACACCTACAAAGGGAGAGGTGTGCTACTTTTAGCACACCTACTACCCTCACCATGTGCATGGGTCAAAAACAACGCTGGCTTGGCCTTGCAACGCCAGCAAACTGGGCAACATGCTAGTGGCCATTATCACAAGGCGAAAGGTAGCTATGTCGCATTTCACAAATGCATCGGCAGACTCGGCACACCCGCTGACAGCACCCACTAAGCTATTCTGTTTAGTGGGCTCTGAATGAGCCATGCACACAAAGCAACTTCCCAAACTTTACGAGTGCAGTTTAGCAGAGGAGTAATATTTAATCTAGCATAAAACAGCAACACACACTTCTTGAACATCAGCATGTTATGTTACACACAAAAACAAGAGGTGTACAGGAGCCAAGGCCCAGCTCATAGAAGAAGGTATATTGAAGCAGCATGATGTGACATGCACAACAGGACTAGGACTGTTGCATGCATTTTTTCGCCCTCGTCCCATTGCAATAGTTAAATATACCTTCAAAATGAAACAGCTCGCATGAATCAAGTTCTTCCTACAGACACCCTCACAAGTACTGATAAAATTGGGTTCACATCATTTGCGTAAAAAAAATGAGGACTGGTAGCCCCCACACATGCAGTGCAATGTTGTCAGGTCTACTCACGTGTGCATGTCAATCACCTTGACCACCTTGCCAAAGGTCCCCTCGCCCAGAGTGGTGACAATCTTGTCTGCAAGAGGCATGGGAAGAAAGCCCACGTGGGGGCCCCCGGTCAGTGCCCTCTGACAAAACCCACGGTGCAGTTACTATGCACACCCCAGTTCCCCCCTGCCCCCCTAGTAGGAGTGGCCCCCCATGATAAGAGAAGGGAGGACCAATACATCTGTCCTGGAGCACGTCTCCCGGCCGGTACACCAGATGGCCCTCTTCGTCGTCCTCCACGCTCGGGGGCCTCCGCACAGGCGACTGCCACCACACGGACCAGCAGCACCAGCATCAGCACCAGCATCAGCAGCCAAACACCACCGGGACCACCCAGAGCACAAACGGCAAGCCGGATATCGCCGCCGGTCACCCATCGGTCAGGAAGGGGGGCGCAAGTCACGCAAACCCGCATGAAGAAGACAACAACAGAGAGGAGGCACCAGGGGGCCTTCCGTCAGCCCCGTCTCACACACACACACACACACACACACGCTCTTCCCAAATCTGCCCCCCCCCCCCCAACCAGCATGCGAAAAATTTACATCCACCAGCTCCTCTTCGGCCGAGGTGCGCTTGCGGCGGCGAGCCAGTCTAGCCAGCAGCCCCGGGCAAAGGCCCCCCCCGCGTGGGGGCGGCCAGACCCCCCAGCCCCACAGCGCGACCAGTCCGGAGGGCGGCAAGCCCACTGCTCCTCACCTGAGCAGCCTCGGCCGACATACCCGCCGACGCAGGCCCAGCGGCGCCAGAGGAGGAAGCACTGCGTCCTACCATTTGCCGAACGACGCAAAAACCCCCACGGAACACGACTGACGGCCGCGCTCGGCAGCGGGCCCCGGGCCCGGACCGAAATAGCCGGCGCCACCGCCGCCTCCCCCCCCCCCCTTCCCGAAGGAAGAGCCGCCACTCACCCGCGAAGAGTGGTGTCCGCCGTTGCCGCCGCGGTGGTGGTCCCGGCGGCTGCTGCGCCGCCGCCGCCGATGGTGCGACGACGACGGTCGGGCCTCCTCCGCGTCACGCCGGTGGCTACTGCGAGGAGGAGGAGAACGCTGTTCTTGCCATTCCGTAATGCCTGCACTCCGCGGCTCAGTTGCGACTTCTTCGGTCGTTGAAATGTACATACCAGTGCCTCGCTAACAAAGCTACGAAAGCCAGAAACACTACTCTCGTTGCTCGCGCACGCGACCAACAAAAAGCGCGTCGCGCATGAAAGTCGATGTAACATTAAAGCCAACTGCAACGAAACATTGGACCGCGTAGATGGGGCAGATATAGAGGAATCTTCAAGTGAAATTTCACGTCTGGAACAGAATGAGCGTCACGAGAAGCTCGCAAAATAGCCGTTATGATACCGAAACTAAATTAAATTATGGGGTTTCACGTGCCAAAAGCACTTTTTGATTATGAGGCACGCCGTAGTGGAGGACTCCGGCAATTTCGACCACCTGGGGTTCTTTAACGTGCACCTAAATTTAAGTACACGGGTGTTTTCGCATTTCGCCCCCATCGAAATGCGGCCGCCGTGGCCGGGATTCGATCCCGCGACCTCGTGCTCAGCAGCCTAACACCATAGCCACTCAGCAACCGCGGCGGGTGATACCGAAACTGACGCGTAATCAAGAGTGAGCGATCTCGGAGGCGGCAGCTGGAACATAACCGTGACGATCCCCAGGTGCCTGAGCCGTCTGCTTAAAGGGCAAATACTAAGTCGGCGTGGACTGTTTAAATATCTTTCCAGAAACCTCACAACGGCTGTTTCGTGCCAAGACTTAGTTTACGAGAAAATCGTATCTGAAGGGTCCGTATGCCTTTCGAAATTGAAATCACCCGCCACCCAAACGTGGGAGTGGTGACGTTGCATACGCCATCATCGCCCTTTGTTGTTGTCGGTGAGCAAAATGGCGCCCGACAGACGACGGCACCGAGCCAAGTCAGAGCAACGGATTCGCCTCTGCGGCTGCTTTTTCTCAAGTGGCGCAGAACGTTCGGGCATTCCGCAACGTCACATGCAAGTTAAATTTTCTGCTACTTGCAGTTTGTGCGAGTTTCACGAGCCAGCAAAACCAGCGCAGCACTACGCGATCAGCAAAGTACTGAAACGCGAAAGCGTGGGCCGCGCAGAGTCGAGTGAAAACGAAGCTTTTCGACCGGCCGCGTCGTTGTCAACGGTCATTTCAATGAGTTCCTTTTTCTAAACATGAAATGGAACTGGACTCGAGAATTTTTAAAAAGCTCGCCAATTTGTAATTGGAAATGATAAATATGGTACATAGCAAGCACCAACTAGAAAAGTCAGCATCACAGCCGCTACTAGCTGCGCCAGTAACCAAATGAAGTACACGAGCGATGTCGCCATTACCTGTGTCGTATTGGCGTGCGGCGTGGCGTTATCATAACGGCTCCATACAGACGATGTCACTATGCTGCCTCTTTCAAACGAAAAGTGCTAGCCGATCGCTAAATGTTTAAGCCGGACGGGACATCAGCATCGACCAGAAAAACGACTGTCGTTGGAGGGGGCAACGGGAGACGCCTTTCGCCTGTGCCGCAACGAGATCGCAGCGATAAGGAACATAAGCGCGTGGTAACAGAAGAGCTGTTCAGCGAGATCGCGCCGCGTTTCGACGCGTACGAGCCGTGTCGCACTGTCTGCGCATGAGTGGGCACGCGGATGCGAGCGTGCGCGCGCCCACATACCACCGCGACTAGATACTTTTCAGTTGTAAAACTCCGCCTGGGAGCGGCGCGAGAACGTGACCCTCTGCCGTCTCCTCTCGTGAGGTGGCGCTGCCGCCACAGTTGGCTACGGAAGCTTCCAAAGGCAGCCAGCGCGCCGCCGACTCAATGCCAGTTTTTTTTTTTTCTTTTTTTTTGCTGCTCTTCGTGGCACTAAATATTCAAAGAATAGCCTTTTTACATTGTGCACCCTGTAAGACGCAGCTAATAGAGGAGAGTGAAGCCTTTCGGTTGTGGCATGTTGTTTTATGTACACATGAAAAAAAGAATACGACCGGTACAATGCCGGATTGATGAATCTAAGCATGCTGCATCGATATTCACACAAGATGCGCTTTCTTAGTTGCTACAGCTACCTTGTGACTGCTTTTTCGTTGAGAGTTTGTATCCCTGGAGTAAAAATGCATCTGCATAACAATGAAAAAATTCAGTACTTCGCACGTGAACGCGAACATATGCTCTGGACAACCAAGAAGAGGGAGGCAGTACCCCTCTAGATCATCTAAAACCTTCCAAAATATCTCTCCGTAAAGGCCTGCTTCATCCAGGGAAGCTGACACACTCTTGTTAGCAGTCTTCATAAAGCCCAGCATCTTCGGCGTCGGGTGCTTTAAGGAACCTTGCTTGAGACTTCTGTACTCAATTAAGGAACTGTCGCAGCACACTGCTGGAATTTCAGAACTTATGTCCGCTATGCATAGATCACAGGGTGCGCCCTTTCTGACTTTATGAATGACCTATCCACACAGATAATAACCAACATTGTCCTCTATGTTTCCTCGAGCATAAATGTGCTCATTGCGAGCACATTCTGGTGAGCTGTTCGGCTCCACGCAACTTTTCAACGTCGCCCCGATGGCATTTCGAAGACTATGTTTTGACTTGCAGGCTTCTCTGGGCTGCTTGAATGTGTCGTTGACGCCGACGAGCACAGGTTCTGGCACACCTTCCACACTCCCACGTAGCGCCGTTTTAACAGGTGTATACAGGCTTAGAAGGCGGAATATATGCGTGAAGTTGATTATAGTTGGATAGGACTCATCTCCACCGAAAGCACTAGTCCAAAGTGTCGCTGAAAAAACACGAGTGAGTGAATTTCCTAGCAAACAGTGCAATGTGAATGCAGTCACAACAAATGTGAACAGTGTGCCTTACCTCCAATGGATCTTGATTTAACTTGGCTGTCAAAACATAGAGCGCACCTTGACGCGGCAGATTATCGACAATGTTTAAAGTCGACATCAGAGTTACTCGCAGCGACTCTGTCGTTTGTTATAATGCAAAAAGCTTCAGGTTCTTTTGAATTGCATTCTGTTCTGTCAAGTTTAGCAGTTCCAAAAAATCTTTGATGACCTGAAATTATTAGTGTAACAAGTTTATAGCCCTTAGGAAATGCGCACGAAGTTCAAAGGCGATGGTCTAGTACACTATTTCGTCGTAAAATGCTCGGAAGGGTTTATTAACAGAAAAAAAAAACAGGAGTAAAAACAGACAAAGTGATAGTTAGGAAGGGCGCTGCATCCTCCCTAGCTATCACTTTGTTTCTCGTGGTTTTTATCGTTTCATTGTTTCATTGCAGGAATGTTTGCTCACAAGGCGAGCAGCATTTTCCTGGATCACAAATAAGAAACACGAGCAAAACGTGCCACGCTGCTGCACGCATCGGCGTCTCTGTCCGCTCACACAAATGTTGCTCGCACCGCCCGCCTTCGGGCCGACAGTGTCGCGCGCGCCGCCCCGCGGGCGCGACAGAAAGGGGCCAGGTGCCGCGGCGGAGTTTGACAACTGAAAATAATCTAGTAACGTTGCCCACATACATACGAGGCTAGAAGCGATGACGTCGAGTAAGCTCGGCATGTTCATATTAAATAAATGCTGTTTTCATTTTGTGACCGCTGTCCTCACTTTTTTGTTCGGCCTACATTTGCGGCAAGTTTTTTTTATTTTTTCACGCTTTGGACATTCGGGGATCGGCTTAGAATCGGGGCCGGCCTAGATTAGAGTAAATACGGTATGTTTTTTTTTTCTCATAGCCCTAACGCGTAATTTGATACTTTAAAGTCGATTCATCATTATAACCGACACACTGTTATATATGGTATCATTATATGTGGACTGCACTATACAACGCTGGATGATAGGTGAATTTTTTTATCCCAGAGGAAAGCCACGAATCTTGATGTGCCACCAACACAGGCAGTACTTGCACAGTAGTGGACCAACAACATGGCCACACAAATTCATTCCATTCTTTAACATGCCTGTCACAACTTATGCAGCAAACTACTGCACATGTAGGTCTTCTCTCCACCATTGCACATTTTGCAGCATGAAAAAGGTGTGTTAGCAATCACCTAGTTGCATTTCTGACAGCTGATCGCACAATAGCAGGGCAGAAGTGGCAATGGTTTCGCATTCGTGAGCTTTCACTTAAGGCAATGGCTGGCTTGCCACTGAACGCACCATCTTGTTTCTCTAAAGCAAACTACAGTAATACATTGTTAACTTGCAGTGCAAAGCGATTAGATTTATTTTTAACCGCTATCGACGCCTTGATTCCCCGACGGAATTGCTACAGCATGCAGGTTTGCCCTCACTACAAAGTCAAGGTTAATATTCACCACCTGAAGTTCTTATATATGCTACTGCACAACTATTTTAAGATAGAACACACAAGATACATCGGAACTAAACAAACAAGGCACCTATGTCACACACATGGTCTCACACTCCAAGAATATTCGTGCAATAACAATATATTGTAATATTCTTGTCTCCCTAGATGCATTCAGCAATGGAATACTCTTGACCGACTTGTAGTCGAACAGCAAAGAATTGATGATTTCCTTGAGCTGTTACATAACTCACTTAATACCTACTCATCAGCCTGATGTCATAGCATTTATTTGTATTCTCTATATGATTATTTGTTTTTTCTACTGGCATGCTTGTCAATACTCATATTCATACTTGCTGTTGTATGTATATTTTTTTTCTTCTTACTGTACTTGTTTAGCATATCTGCCCCTGACAATTACTATTATTACTGCTTCTTTCTGCACCCCATTCCGGTAATAACCCTGTCAGAGGTTTGACAGTATGTTGAAATAAATAAATAACTGGAACTCTCGTATCTCGTAAAATCAGCTAAGTGAATACTTTTTCGCGGCATCAAACCATTTCCCATACGTGCCACATATTTATTTCCCTTTATCTCGAAGCATTCTTGGGCCAAATTGTGGACATCTTGAAATTGTCTGAGAGCGGAACAAAAACTCTGCCACCGGAACGTTTAACAAGCTTCATGCAAGGTTGCCATGCCTACCACAAAGCGGACACTTTCCCCGAATGTCAGGTTGGAACCTAGCGGCATAACTTCGTCAAGCAACCATTTGGCACGTCATGGGTTGGGACAGGCACGTACCCAGGATTCTCTTTCGAAGGGTGGGGGGGGGGGGGGCAACCCAAGGTAACTTTTCTATGCAAATTAAGTAGGGAGGTTACCTTCACTAGTACAAATGTGAATAGCATCCAACATTTGCCATAAAGATGCGTAAACCCGCAAAAGAGAAATGAAATAAAGTGTATCTCACAGATACACCTGTGAGATACACCTCTCCTTTACTTGGCAAACAAGGAACCACGTCAAATGCACTCGAGCAGGAAGAACACTGCCAACAAGTAAACAAGCGAAAGTGTAAAATAAAGATTGTTGTAGTAGAATACAACCTAAAAAAAAAAACAGCAGTTGGCAACAAAGGCACACAAACCACACGAGGTTGTGTTACTCTGCCAGCGACTCACAGAAGCAAACAAAATCGTGGTCATGCGGCCTTTTGAAAATGTCGTCGTACTTGATACCTCGGGAGCGTCTGCTGTTCTTGAAGAGTCTTTTCATCAGTGGAAGCAATGAGGTGTGCAACAGACATGGACAAAGTGTATGGAGTCTGAGCATTTAACTCTTCAAAAGTCTGCGGTACAGTTCATTTCACCGCTTAACTCTTTTCACTCATGAAACTTCACTGCCAACTGAAGTGAAACTTGACAATATATAGTTTCAGAGAAGCAAGCATCTTATTTCAGTTCAATAAAGAATTAGGCATTCGTCATTCGAATAAAATAGGCGAGAGAAAACGTATAAAATTATGCGCTAATAGCTTTATGTTTAGTGGTTACCGCATTATTTAGGTAACAGGAAGTGTTTGAAGTACGAATTATTTGCAACTTCGGGAGGAACGGTGCTGACGGTTATGAGAGCGTGGGCGGAGCTTCACTGCAGATTTAAGTTGTATCCGACTATAGTAGCGTTTTTTTAATTACCGTATTTACACGATTGTAAGTCGACCCCTTTTTTAAAATTTGAAAGTCTGAAGTTGGGGGGTCGACTTACAATCGAAACCAAAACATGGCCCAGCCAAAAAAAGCCATACCAACGAGAGCTACAACGTAGTTACAATTTTATGTTTGCTCTATGGCCCTACCCGTATCTTTTCGCTATCCCGCGTGTTTGTTCGCTTTTCGGAAGGGTTTTTCAACATTTTTGAGAGTCTTACAGTGCATGCAACACTCATGGGGGGGGAAGGCTTAGCCTACAGCTTTCCGGAGCTGTAGGCTAAGCTTGCGGCGTACGTCGCTAAATGCATGATCGGTCCCTGCCAGTGAAGTGCGACGTGGTCATGAAATAAGCCCGGACCTCCTCCTTAATTTTAAGGTTCTGCTCCGCCGTGAGTACAACGAGTGGCTGACGGCAGAAGACTGCGAAATTACGCCAACCGGACCTGTCAAAAGAGCCTCCCTGACGGCTGTGTGTGTTTGGGTGCATTTGGCGTGGGCTGCTGTTCTGCAAAATGTGCTGGTGCGGTCGTTTGTCAAATTTGAAATTTCGCTGGACCACGACGCGCTGTGGGACCGCAGCAACGATGACGATGGCAGCACTAAAGAAGACGAGTAGTCCAATGACCATGTCAGCTACTAATAAATTTTCGTTATCGAATGCGCCCTCGGGTTTTTTTTTTTTTTCCGGTCAAGCGATATGGGGGGGGGGGGGGGGGTCGACTTACATTCAAGTCGACTTACAATCGTGTAAATACGGTAGTTCTGGAAGAAATATAAATATATATATTTGTGGAACAATCACAGTTCTTTTGGATCCCTCGTTTGCTGCTCTACCAAGTGCCAAACCCGACTCGTATAATTATATGGGAAGTTGCTTAACGATGCGTCGCTGATAGTTTGGTACAACTGCGTAGAGCCAGAACACTGCGGTTCTAGACGTACTGCGCCAGCCGCAGGTTACAAAAATACTTACATAAGCACAGCAGAGAAGTGGATACGTCAGGCGGCTTGACTGATAACTGTATAAGTGTTATTCAACACGCACGGAATTGTTCTCCACTTCCAGCAGTGTTTTCTCTACTTCCTTTTTAAATAAAAAGATGTTAATCTATAAATATTTTCATAAATAATGGTTAAATTTGTTAATTTTCACTTTTCCTTCCTGTTTGGCTGTTGCCTTGGCTCTCTCCCTTATTAGATCGCTTAATTTCTCAACTCCTTGCGACTCTTGTTTCCAGTCGCCAATTTTGCACGAAAAGTGCTGTACAATAAGGGAAAAACCAGATGATGTAATGAGTGACAGTCATATTGCTTATGGGTTTAAGGGTTATTGCAGGGTTTGATTTGTGGGGATGCGCGACTCTTACGCGTCGCCTGATATGTTGTTTTTCCCGCATAGCTCCCGTCTCCTGCGGTGCGGCTTCGCCGCGTGGCCTGGGGCCCGCAGCGGTCGGTGTGGTTGAAGCGCAATGCGAGAGATGGCGGGAGTGTTGCGCTGCTGACGCCGCCTACTGGCGGAGTTACTTGGCCACGAAAAGGAGAAAGCTCTTCCCTCTTTGGGTCGGGGACGGCAAGCCGCGCAGACGTGCCGCACGTGCGCCGTTCCATGCTTCTGCAAGACAGTCTCGCAGGGCCTCCTTCGAGCGCGCCACCATTCGCGTGACCGTAGGCGCGAACGACCAGGCAGTGGATTCCAGCATGGGGCGAACATATTCGCTCGTTATCCGGTCGCGGTGAGTCGGACGTCTAGATCTGTCGCGCGCCAATCGGCATGTTTTGTGGATAGCAACTCGGCTAGCAGGCATTAATCCATGAAAGGTGCAATAAATGCCCTTGTGATTGTTTGCACTATTGTGTTGTCATTCCTTTGTCCCAAGAGTACGGGAGGAGAACCCCACAGATTATGGACGCTGTCTCGCATTATTTTATTTTTCACCTTGTGTAAATCGTACCCCGGGTATATGGTTCTGAGGATCTGCCAGTGTCGCGGCAAACCATCACTCGAGGAAATAATGAACTAAAAGGAAAAGTTAAACAAAACTCGTATTTTCTCCGGCCGCAACTAGTTTCTCGAGCATGCAAACCAGCTAATCACGAACCGAATCCCTTTCCTAGTCCCTGGATCAGTCTAAACATAGAAGGTCTAAGGTCTAAACAAAGAAGAACTAATGAAGCAACAGCGATGCACGTGACCATTGAACAGATTGTGACAACTGAACGCATCTCGAGTTAATTGCGCAGGCAACTAATCGGTGAGGAAACTGCCCTTCACAGCCCAGGAGATGCCGATGGCTACTGCCATCCAAAAGGAGTGAAATAGGCAGCAAATTGTTGACCATCGAAAAGCTGTCAAGTGTCAACATTGATTTGGCAGTGCTTAAGGAATGTGCGTGAGTGGTGGTGGCGGGGAGGTGGGGAGGACGGACTGTGCCGCTCAATTCTTTAGGGGGGAGGCCTGGGCCCGCCCTGGGTACGTGCCTGGGTTGGGAGAGACGTGTGAAAATAGCACGCTTGACAGGGGCGTAGCCAAGAGTGGGGCTTATGAGGCTTCAGCCCCCTCCCCCAGGAAATTTTCTCGTGCTGTCATGCGCCGCCGACCAAAACCCCCGGCACCAGAAATCATCCTGGATTTTGTCTAGAATGTCTTTTTCATGCTCGAAAAAACATTTCAGCGTAAACATCGTGAACTTGGGCTGGGTTTTGTGCCAATGCCCATGCAGCAGGAGTCACATAACGCAAAGAGCCTCATCAAAGCACAAAAATTTAAGGGCATTTTGATGGCCAGCGGGTCCATCGCGGCATCTCGTGGAGGCCGCGGTATCTACGGAGCGCATGTATTTCAATTCTGAAACTTTACGAGTATAAAGTTCTCATTAAATTTTTGTGCAAAAGGTGCCTACATTGACATTTTCAAAGTGGTGCTTTAGATTTCTCAATTCCGGAACGTTGTGGGTTTAATGTTGTTATAAACATTGGACACCAAAGGTGCATTGACTTTTCTGAATGGACCATACGAGACAAGTCAAATCAACACACCATCAGACAAGTTGACAAAGCGCACAGCGAGGTCCAATGAGACGAAGCGTTGTGGTGGTTAATTTCTGCCGTCATGCACAGAAAAGAATATCAACATGTTTTTTACCTGTGCCAAAGCTTCCATGTCAAGACACTAAAGCCAGCAAGGGTAACTATGTTCCGATGTTTTCTTTTTGTACTTTGACTTTTATTCATGAGGACACATTGAGCCTCTTCAATTTTCTTGTTCTCGCTACTCACGGGCTCCCAAAGTCAGCCACAGCACATGCGTTTTTCTCGTGTTGCCTCGACTATCGCGCGGCGCACTTTTGTAGGCGTTCCTTTTTTTCTGGCTGAGTGGATTTTCGCCTGGCAGAGTTATAGACGCTTTCCCACTAGGAGACGAAAATGGAGTGACCATTGTTTCTTTCCACTAGGAAAGAAACAATGGTCACTTGCCGTCATCACTGTGAGGACTCGACGGATTGCAATGCATCTGCTTGAGCGCAACCTCTCCAGAAAGTCTTGTCTCACAGGTGTAGGATACCGAGCACTATGCGTATGGTTCTCTGCAGACCAAGCGTCTCATGTTTTCTTCAATATTCCTTCGGTAGCCACATTTGGTGCCCAAAGTAGGCATTCGATTGTGGCCAACATGCTTTACTTCGGGTTTTCTTCGTTTCGGTGCCCCTGTCCCACAAAAGAAAGAAAAGACATTGTTGCGGCACAGCGAATCTGCCTTTTGCAACGTCGAACTGCGCATGAGCAGCGCCCTAGCGAATAAGGATCGAAGCGATTTGTCAGGAGGACGGCCGGACTCGACTTTCCTCTGAGTGAATGGAGTACGGCCGTGGCAGGCACTGCACTTGTCAGTGGAATAGGGCGTCAGCTATTTCTCTTACTCTTTTACGGACCGGCACATATCCGTGTCTTGCTGTTCTACACGGTTTACCCTGACGCATATCGCGATGACGCCAGCCCGTACAGCGGCCAGACCTCCGGTCTAGCACACATGCTCCGGGAGCGCGGGTCGAGTTGCCCCGAGTTCAGCAAGGAGGAGTGAGACTCACGTCTGCGTAGCCCCGTTCTAGACGAGCAAATCCTGCCTATCCAGCATGCCCGTGACCGGGCTGGTGGGCTAGACCTGCCAGTCCCGACGTAGGACTAGCCGAGTGCACGACGAGTTCGGGTCCTCGCCGGAGCTTCAATAGAGTTGCTTTACTCACTTGCCAGACTTGCCATTCTCGCCATTCTCGCAGCCGCGGACAAGGAATGCCTTTGGAAAATTATTCATGATAAATTATTTCCATAATTATTATGTTATTCCATAAAGCAATACATGCCGTGGCGAAAAGTGATATTGACCCTAAGAACTACACCTCATGCCCTATTCGAGTCATACGTTTTTGTACGTACTCATACTGTTTTATTACTTATTCACTTTACGCCACAGCTGCAGTGGTTTCAGGCCTAGGAGGAGCTTGTAAAGCATGGCCGAAGCTCTTCTTCCAGTCGTTTGTCACGCTGCAGAAACCTCCGGGTACAAAGCATTCACCAGCGGGCTCCGTAGCTAGCTGATGATGACAAAATATGACAGCGCATACACACTGTTTTGGTCTTGTCTCACCCGCTGCTTGTTTGGTCGCGAGTCTTGTGCGGGGCGGCTGTCGCAGAGCACAGCAGCGCCTGCCAAATTGTTTCTCGTGGCCACTGCACGATGGCGCCACAATGCATTGCAAAAAGCGGATTGTCGCATGGCGAAAGTTAGATTTTCTTACTTCTTCTTCTGCGCCGAGTAATGAGCCATGGGACGCTTCAGTTGCTGGATACTCTTATTATATTATTGCAATAGCAATTATATGGACGCTCCAGGCACATTCCTGCCGTCACTTCCATGTTCCATATAAAGTCCAAGGGCGACATCGTGACCGCATGCCGCATGCTGTATGCCCGAATGAAAGCGTGGGGGGTGGGAGGGTGGCATTGGTGAGCTAACGATGGTGGCTCAGTCTTGCGAGCTCAAAAGAAAAAAAGCAAGGAGGAAGCGCGTCGCCAACTGCCGCATGCGATACGTTAAGGGGAGTGGAGGGAAAGGGGGGGCTTAGTACTCAGATCTCTGAATCTATGATTGTGCAACATATTTACCCTGTTTGACAGATTATATATGGTGACTTTTTCTTAGATACGTAGATTTACGGGAGACTTATACATAATTTAAGTATCTTGTTGCGAGGTTTTGTGTATATGTGCAGTGAACAGCACATATACACAAAAAAAGTTCAATGACACTTTCTGCTATTTATCAAGCTTATTTTCACATTTGTATATTTCATTGCATCTTTGCATTTTTAATGTACGAGGGAGAGTCAAATGAAAGTGAGCCACCCCATCCCGCCCAATAATGGTTCGGTTCACTATCTGCGAGCGCGTAGCACACAGGCACCTCATTTACAAAAAGTGACACACAGGTGTGAGGATAAATGTTCTTTATTGCTCTCGTACACTGATGTTGAACACGACTGCACGACATAATGGACACTCCAAATGTTGAACAGCGTGGTGTTTTTGACAGCTGTGAAGGTGTCTCTCACGAAGAATGAAGGTGTCTCTCACAAAGAAATCAGTTGCCGGATGGCTGCCATGTACATTGAACATTGCATTTCATTGGCCACTGTGAAGCATTTAGGCAAACTGTTCGAAGAAGGACGTGACAGTTGCAAATACGATCCAAGACCGGGTGGAAGTCGCCGTGCAATCACCCCCAACACAATTGCTAAGGTTGATGAGCTGATTAGACAAGAACGGAAGATATGCATTGATAAACAGGCAGAGCGTGTGAACATCAGCCACGGTTCGGTTCACACCATAATTAATGACCATCTCGGTTATCGGCTCTTGTGTATGCAATGGATGCCCAAGATTTTGAACCACCGCCAGAAGACAAATTCGGCGCTGCCTTGACTCATCTGATCTGCTATCACAATGAGGGCGAGGATTTCTTGTCTGTAATTGTGACCGGGGACGAATCATGGTGCCACTACTACGGGCCTGAAACACCACGGCAAAGTTTACAGTGAAAGCATTCGAATTCACTACCCGAAAGAAGACAAAGGGTGTCAGTTCCACCGGAAACTTGTTGACTTTCTTTTTTGATCGTCAGGGGCCAGTACTGATCAAATTTGCTAAATCTAGACAAACTATCAATCGTTTCCAATATTGTGAAACGCTGCATCGGCTGCGGGTTGCAATCAAGAACAAACGACGAGGAAAATTGATGAATGGGGTCACCTTGCTCCACGACAATGCCTGTCCCCACGTCGCTGATGTGGTTAACACAAAACTGGCAAAGTCCAAGTGGGAAACGCTGCAAGATCCGCCATACATTCCAGACCCACCACCTGGCGACTTCCAGATTTTGGGGCAATTGAAGAAACAGCTCAAGGGAACCAGACTCACGTCAGGCAATGACGTGAAGGAGTCAGTTACAGACTTTTTGAAGCAGCAACCCAAAGAGTTTTATGAGACAGGAAATCAGGCGACTCAGTCAGTGGAACAAACGTCTAAATGGTCATGGACACTACTGTATTAAAAGTACGCGTTTGTCATATATTCGCATTGGCTCACTTTCATTTGACTTTCCCTCATATATTTTGCAGAACTCCTGCATTTTATATTGCTCTCTGTTGCGACCATAATTTCGGTGCAATAACAACACACGACCGGTGAAAGCTGCTCCTGCACAATACATTGGAACAAAGGACAGCATCATTGAGATTTTTCCCTGGCCTTTGCATTTGTACAAAATGCAAACGAGGTTCTTGTATGGCAAAGTTTCATTAAAACATTTGTCCTCAACGTGTTCATTTCATGGCCTCTGTTTTCATATCAGCAGCATGCACTGCTTTGCTGGTTTCGAACTGATATAGTTCTAAAGTTCGTGCGATATTTGCTTTACTTATTAAATAGACAAAAAACATAATTGATATCAGTTCTTTAGGGTACAATTTTTTGGGACATACGAGTATATTCTTTCATGAAAAAATACATATTTTACTTGCCTTCACAGTGCATAGCACTCAAGAATTCGTTTGCAGCATCTTTGGCAATAGCAATGCAGTTATTATTCATGTATTTCATCCTTCGACAAATTCATAACGAGGAAGTCGAGCTGCAATAAGAGCCCCCCCTCTCCCCCTACCTCCCCCGAACGATATTTTTGGCTACGCCACTGACGCTTGATGCAGTTCATTTTGTTCGCTTTATGCAATGCACATGATTTACCATCAGAGGTGCGATTTACATTTTAATTTTACTCTATGCAATGCACGTAGGATGAATTTTTTTTTCTACGCAAGGTAGAATAATAACGCACATGCCACTTGCATTCCGGTACATCCTGCCTGCTTAGCGCATACAAAACGCACGCAGCACAGATTTACCACAAATGGTGCCACAGAGTGACGTGAGCCTTCACGAGTAGGCGCTATCTGGGCAGGATGAACGGGTGAATTTACTGTTGCTGGAATCACTGGAATGACTACAAACGGAGGGGACGGTGAAGGTGGTGACAGTCAAAGACCTCAAGAGGTGCCGACAACTTTATTTCGCTAACTGCGAAATAAAGTTGAATAAGTGGGAACAATCAGCTCGTGCAATGTGTGAAGCAGCTAGAGGATGCCTTTCTAGGTCAAAGTGTTACCGCAAAGCAGATCAGCCTTACGCAGTTTTTCTGCACTGAATAAAATGACAGTGCTGTATAACGAAGCTGGTTGACATCTCTGGTACAATTTTATTTTTTCTTTGAAACCTTTCTGAAAAGCCAGTTTAGAAGCTCTCGTTGAAAAGCTGGTCAGCAGTGATGAACTTTTTCGAAAGAACTCTACTTCTCATTACAATTTTCACAACTTTATCTCAGAAATCTGCTTACCGAATGTTTTTTCGGCTTCTACTATTTGGAGTTAACAAGGTATTACTGTACTGCATGAAGAGTCTATAAATTGGGAATATATATTACATTCAGGTGCGTGCTGGATTCAGGTGCACCTTTATTATTGGGATAGCACTTATATGGATACTCCACGTGAATTTCAGCTGTCGGCTTTGCTGTGGGGTTCCATATAAAGTGGAAGTGTGATAAGATTGTGGCCCCATGCCATACGCTGTAGGTGCGAGGGAAAATATGCGAAGGTGAGCTAAGAAGGGTTGTCACGGCAGAATTTTCTCGCACACACAAGGAAGGCAGGTAGGGTGCTTGCCACCTTTTTTGCCCGCAAAGGGGAGAGCACAGAGATGTGCATGAGCTCTAGGAGGGTAGGGAGGGGCAGAGCGCATCTCTACTTCTACTGCAGCGGCTGCCGGTCATTGTGCCAGCTTTCTTGGAGCTGCTGGGTTCAAAAACTAGCCGACCTGATATAGCTGATGGCCTTGTGTACACTGTGTTCTTGCGCACCTGGTTCACAATGAAGCAAAAGCCAGCCACGAAGGAGGGGGGGGGGAATTCCCTCACCGCCACTCTTCACCACGCCAGCGTTCTGACAGCAAGTGTCCACCATCACCGAGCGAGGTGTGTTCATGTTTGCTTGTGTACATTTGACACCGTCATTGTTAATTTAGTAAGTGAATGTTTACGCAAGTTTATACAGCAAATAAAGCTACTAACTTTATTGCCTATAGCTGCCCAATAATTTGCTATCGCAATCAATGCTTTGACCTTTGGGCAAAATTGACTTTTATTGTCCTACTTTAAGCCCACAAAAATTCGGTGCACATTAGATTTGGGGCCTTGTTATAGTCGTGTAAATGTCGTATTACATATTTCAATTTGCTCCAGAAATCAGTTTCTGCACCTAACGCAGCATCCCACGCCAACAATTTTGGTCAGCAGATGCGAGGCAGAAAGCACATGTCTATGCTTTCATTTTGATTGGTTGAGAATAAAGATCATACTGTAGATGCCAATGCCTTACATGTAGTCACTACTTTAAACAAACACTTTACAGTTTTTAGATCTACACTGAAGAAACTAGGCATAGGCATGAATCAGATGTATGCGTTAAGAGAGTCAAAGCCGGCGATATCATTGCTAATATGGATGAGATAGCTCGTGGCTGAGGAGTTCTATAGAGATTTATACAGTACCAGTGGCACCAATGACAATGATGGAAGAGAGAATAGTCTAGAGGAATTTGACATCCCACAAGTAACGCCGGAAGAAGTAAAGAAAGCCTTTAGAGCTATGCAAAGGGGGAAGGCAGCTGGTGAGGATCAGTTAACAGCAGATTTGTTGAAGAATGGTGGACAGATTGTTCTAGAAAAATTGGCCACCGTGTATACGCAATGCTTCATCACCTCGAACGTACTGGAATCTTGGAAGAATGCTAATGTAATCCTAATCCATAAGAAAGGGGACGCCAAAGACTTGAAGAATTATAGACCAATCAGCTTACTGTCCGCTGCCTACAAAGTATTTACGAGGGTAATTGCAAACAGAATCAGGAACACCTTAGACTTCTGTCAACCAAAGGACCAGGCAGGATTCCGTAAAGGCTCCTGAACAATAGACCATATCCACACTGCAAATCAGGTGATAGAGAAATATACGGAATATAACCAACCCTTATATATAGCTTTCACTGATTACGAGAAAGCGTTTGATTCAGTCGAAGCCTCAGCAGTCATGGAGGCATTACGGAATCCGGGTGTAGATGAGCCGTATGTAAAAATACTGAAAGATATCTATAGCGGCTCAACAGCCACCGTAGTCCTCCAAAAAGAAAGCAACAAAATCCCAATAAAGAAAGGCGTCAGGCAGGGAGATACGATGTCTCCAATGCTATTCACAGCGTGTTTACAGGAGGTATTCAGAGACCTGGATTGGGAAGAATTGGGGATAAAAGTTAACGGAGAATACCTTAGCAACTTGCGATTTGCTGAGGATGTTGCCTTGCTTAGTAACTCAGGAGACCAACTGCAATGCATGCTCACTGACCTGGAGAGGCAAAGCAGAAGGGTGGGTCTGAAAATTAATCTGCAGAAAACTAAAGTAATGTTTAACAGTCTCGGAAGAGAACAGCAGTTTACGATAGGTAGCGAGGCACTGGAAGTGGTAAGGGAATACAGTTGCCGACCGTTTATTCAGACCTCACAGGTACTGCACAATGTCCGAATAAACAGGTGTCCGAAAAAGCAGATTAAGAAAAAAAAAAGAAATCCTTTTTTTCCATGCACTTATTTGGGCTCGGCAGCAGGCTTAAGAAATCGTGAATGTGCCATTGCATGCTGTTCCCTTTACGCGCAATCAAATAAGGCTGAAAATCGGAGAGGGTCGTACGGTCACTATAGGTGGCTCAAAGCACAGTCACTGCTTGTACATGCTCCGCATGCGACGGCAGCGTAGCACATGGTGCGTAATCTTCCGACTCAAAGTCATCATCCGGCAGTGCAGCAGAAACCTGATGAATGATCTCGCCGTTGTCGAGTTCTGCGCATGTCAGTACAGCAGTGTCAGCACCTGTGAAACTGTAAAATGAGACGGTGTCCGGAATCGCAATGCAACCACTGCGCAGGTCTCGGCAGAACAATTTCGGCGTCAGCAGGGAGCACGTCAGGAGGCAACACATCCTAGGCCTCCCGGCGCCATTGGACACTTGACGCGATCTTTCCGTATGCCGCGTTGGATCACCGCAACCTCGACACATCACACAAAGCAAACACCACCACGCCGTCATGCTGATACCAGTCGCACAAACGAAAAATGTGGCCTACTCGCAGCGTCATGCACGAAGAAAGAAACAAATCAGCTGCTGGCTAGTCTTGACATGGCTTACTAAGCTGAGACTGGAACTGCTGTAGCCACTATCGAACGAGGCTGAAATGATGATGATTAGTGGGGATTTGCAGTAGCGCCACTTCGTGGGGCAGCAAGGAGGCTCCGTTCAAAACAAAAATGGCATTCAGCAAGTCGAACCGTGCACCGGTCAGAGTCGGTGCATGGTGCTCTCGATCTAGTTGGCTCAAGGAGTGTCCGAAAAATCAGAGGATAGGTTGCAAGGTGTCCGAACTTTCGGCAGTTGTTATAATTACGGTCTATGGCGAGAATGGCTGTGCCGCGAAGCAGACCGAATAATCAAGCAATTCCGAATTTTTGGAGTCCGAAAAATCAGTTTGCGACTGTACATCTACTTAGGGCAGGTGGTGACCGCGGATGCGGATCATGAGACTGAAATAATTAGAAGAATAAGAATGGGCTGGGGTGCGTTTGGCAGGCATTCTCAGATCATGAACAGCAGGTTGCCATTATCCCTCAAGAGAAAAGTTTATAACCAGCTGTGTCGTACCAGTACTCACGTACGGGGCAGAAACCTGGAGGATTACGAACAGGGTTCTACTTAAATTGAGGACGATGAAACGAGCTATGGAAAGAAGAACGATGGGTGTAACGTTAAGAGATAAGAGCAGATTTGGTGAGGAAACAAATGCGAGTTAATGACATCTTAGTTAAAATCAAGAAAAAAATGGGGCATGGGCAGGACGTGATGTGGAGGGAAGATAACCGATGGTCTTAAGGGGGGACATGGGTTGTGGAGATTATTTCCTGCATCTTATGGTCAAATCTGATGAAAATAAACAAGCTTACTTAGTTTTCCGTGCGGATTTCAAATATACAATAATTTTTCTTGTAGGTCCACTAGTTCAGGAGATTGACAGTGCTGCCACTTTATTGTTTCCGGAGACAATGGAGAAAAAACTATTCAGCAGAAAGTGAATATTATTGCATAGCTAGATACTATAATGTGCAATAACTGCAATGCTGCAAAACATTTTCAAATGAAATTCTAATTAGCCATTCTGCAGGTGATCAAAATTCTTTCCTTGACCTAAGGCTACCACACCAAAAGAAAATTAATAATATGGAAATATACATGCGCACAAATTTGAAATTCTGCTCTCAGCACTTTGTAATATGCAGATTAGGCTTTCTGCTAAAGAAAGAATTAGTGCTCTAGATGTTCTAGATCACGAGATATCACTCCGACAGTGTCTAGTGAAGTGACCCAAAAACATGTTTTGAAAAAAGTGAGAAAACATGCAAAACCCTATTTTATTTACAAATTTACAGCTGGAACAGCTCAGTAGGCACCAGGCATGCAGCCCTGCTGACTCCCAGCCCCTGTGTGCCGCTTCTTGAGGGACTGGTGCAAAGTTTCTGATGCTTTGCGCTTCTTGGCTGATGCTGCCATTCGACGCCTATCCTTGTCGGCCATGCGGGTGCGACTTTGCTCGCTTGGATTTAGACAAAGTTCTTTCATTATATCCTTTGAGGCCCTTGCATTGCCTGCATTGAACGTTAATACTGCCTCTGCCACAGCAACCTCCACCATGAATAAAGAAGCGTACCGGTCTTTTGGCGCCAGTGCCCAGATCATCAAATGCAGGCTTTTCTTCTTATTTTGCGTTTTACCACGCTGGCAACATTGCAGCAGTTTCTTGTCTGAAAGATGTTCGTATATGGGACATAAAGCCTGACACGCATGAGGAGGAAGCTTTCGAGGATTTTTTGGAACCAGCTCACCCTTGGCCGCTGCAGCATTTTGCTTGCACCAGGACTTTGGGCCTGATGGACAAAGAGTGTGATTAGCCACATCATTGTTTGATGTAATGTGATGATATGTGGCCATCACTGCATTTTGAGTGGCATCTACATCTTCTTTGTGGGTCTTCAGAGCCC
Source organism: Dermacentor variabilis (assembly GCF_050947875.1). Lineage (NCBI taxonomy): Eukaryota > Metazoa > Arthropoda > Arachnida > Ixodida > Ixodidae > Dermacentor > Dermacentor variabilis. Next base: position 227,100,637 of record NC_134571.1, on the reverse strand, counting down.
ATCCACAGTATGAGGTTAACTTGGAGATCAAGTCTGTTGTCAAGCGGCCCTTTCCACCAAGACTGATGTCCAGGGCCCGTGTGTTCTGCCACCAAATTGCGCAAGGCTGTCCCCATGTGATTCATGCAGTCCTCTTTTTCAATTGGGATATACCCATACACTTCATCATTTTGTAAAGCGAGATAACTGCGGCTGTCCCCGTGACAAAGCACAGTTGTATACCGCCGATTGTGCCGCTCCAATGATCGCTTGAAAAGTGTGAGGGCAGCTTCCACCTCCATCTCCCCAGCTTTCTTATTAGTCTTCTTCTGACACTTGTGGCCATTCTTCCAGGCTCCATAGGAAGGGTCACTCTCCTTAGGCTCCAACTCGCATACAGCATAGAAATTGCTCAATACAACAAAGTCAAGCAAAAGTCCGCTGAACAACTCTATCACGGTGCCGATGCTGATATGAAACGTATGACCCCAGGTCACCCATGACCAGTCATACGACACCGCGATGTTCCCAGTATGACCCACGTTCAGTTCAGTGTAAAGTTCACGAACAGACCGACCGCAGTTGCTGGTCAGATTACGCGCCACACAATCGGCCGCTGGCGTCAACTTCGTCTTCAAGCAACTCTGCCACGTTTTCGTGTGAAGAGCCCGATGGCTGATGCCCATCAATGAGAAAACGTCATTGAACGCTGCCTGTCGGTTCCCCGTTGCCTGCATGGCACGCACACGTAGCCAAAACGTTCACAGCAAAGGGTTCATTCATTCAGCACTGTGAACACGCGGCGAGCTCCACACTGACGCAATCTCTCCACAGTTTGTGCACATACAACGCAGCTTCACAGCAAGTCCGTATTCCCGCTCGTCTCGGACGATTTCTAAGGCACCATTGCAGATGTTGCAGTTTGAAAACATTAATAAAGTGTTCACGGCACTCAAATCCACAATCGTAAACGTGATAGTCACATCAGGCGGGCGAAGTGCATTGTCGGTCCTGTCACCCACAAACTCGCGTTTCCTCTCTGTCGCTGGAGCGAAAGACAACTCAGATAGCTCTGCTTTGGCTTTCGCTTCCTCCTCCTCCAACTCGGAGGGTTGCCGGTAAATCGTATCTTGCCGTACGCGAGCACTGGTCGAAGGGCCCGCAACAGACGGACCTGTCACAGTATCCGCAGCAGCCAATGCGGTCGTTAGGCCTGCCGTTGCTGCATAGACGATTTTGGCATCGGACGCTGAAGGTGTGGTGTCCTGGGCGTTTTGCACTGTTGAGCAGCATTTTTTGAAGTTTTCGATGAGCATCCGTTGCATTTTTCTCGCACCCAACTTGTGCCGCATTCAAAATTTTCACTCCGTTTCAGACATCGCATTGACACTAGGGCAAGATGGCGCACCTCAATGCGCGGAACAGACAATGGCCATGCAGTTCCGCCAATCGGGGGGAAAGCTCAAGTCACGTGCACCGAGTGACGAATAGGAACGGCATTCTAGTACCTTTTTTTGCCGCGCATTTTCTAAGTGCCCAATGGCTGAATGGGGCCCGTTCTGGCGGGAATTTGAAGGAAAAAGTCTCATCTTTCAAATGAGACCAAGACATCCGCGCTAGCATACGTGGAAGAGCAGGCACGCGTTTCTGAAAATGTGGCAAGTTCCGCCTGAAATTCGGCTAGTGCATGTCGTATAAGGCATCACTGCGGCTAAAATACTGATGTTACCAGTATGAAATTAACAATGTAGATGCAATGATAGCTGTACGTTCCAAAAATGCAATAAAAAGATACGTCTTTTCGAAATTTTTCGTCGCCACAACCCGCTTCCCCCATTAAAGGGTTACGGACTGGATTCCAAGGGAAGGGAAGCATAGCTGGGCACAGTAGAAAGTTAGGTGGGTGGACGAGATTAAGAAGTTTGCAGGGACAACATGACCACATTTAGTACATGGCCAGGGTGGTTGGAGAAGTATGGGAGAGGCCTTTGCCCTGCAGTAGGCGTAACCAGGTAAATGATGACATCTGCACAGAGGTCTCAACTATTCACAGCATTAATGAAAAACCTTTACAACTGATACTATTTGCATTGTAAGAAGGTAGGGTAGAAAGATGTGAGAGTTGGAGAGGATGCATACTTATTAGTCAGCGCAAAAACGATGGAAGACACGGAGTTGGAAGAACACAGGACGAGCTCTGGCTAACTGCAATTTATTGAACAAGACGCTCAAAAAAGAAAACGTGAATAAACCAACCACTTACTTGCATGTGCAAGACACACCTGGAAATAGTTACTGAGCAAATGCATTTCACTATCAAACAAAACAATAGATGGCTCAGATACGCAATCTTCGGGCAAACTTTCTATATGGAAGGTGCTAGGAGCAGCAAGTTCACGAGCCCTTCTGCCTTTGTGCCTGATGTGCGCAAAGACAGAAAGGCTTGTGAACTTGCCGAAGCCTTCCATATAGAAAGTTTGCGCGGAGGTTGCTTATCTAAGCCATCTATCGCTTTGTTACATTGTGAAACGCACTTGCTCAGTAACTATTTCCAGGCGACTTAAATTTCCTGCGCATGCAGTAAAACCTTGTTAAACTGTACCCGCTTAAGGGGGGTCACGGGTTTTAGAGACCAAGAAATCGCAAAAAAAAATCGATATTTCGCAAATGGTATTTTCGGAATTTCCAACTATTATTCTACCACTCTGCCAAATTTTGCATTCTAAATCGATATTTCAGTGGTAATATAAATTTTTGGCACCAGTGTCAGCTAAATACAAGCCAAAGTTTCTGTAAAAAAGCACTTTTTCCACGGCGCGTGACGGCCCCCACAGTTGTTTGGTCCCGCCGACTTGTATATCGTTTGAAAGAGCAGTCTCTCGTCTTCATTTTCCCGCCATCACTGGCTCCGTCTGCACGTTGGCAGTGAAGAAATTCCGCCTTAAAAAAAATTCCCAATGAGAGCTGTAATTGGTCAACGAAGGCACGGGACCCTCAGCTAGCCACACCACTGGCTAGACTGGCGTCGTCTGCATCACTCCGCGGCCGCTGCGCATGCCAACGAGTTTTCCCACGCTGGCAGCGATGTCGACCTCGACTCCAAGGTTCGCTACGAAGCATAAATTTGGAAAAAAAAGGAAAGAGGAAGTCGCCCTACAACTTCGAGAAACGACTCTCCACCGCGCCGCTTCCCGATGACAGCGATAACGGCCCGCTCCCGCAGTCGAGCGACGCCGGAGGAGTGTTAGGCCTAGTTTCACGAAGCGCTCCTGACAATGGCCGCGTTTCATCGACGTTTCGGCACGATACAACTATTCTGCAGCCGGAAGTATTGCGGCATATGGACAGTGAAGCCCAATGAAAACTTCAAGCATTAGCGTCAACACCTGCTACTGACCGAAAATCGGAGCTGCTAGATCGCGTTGACGACACTGCTGGAGGGACAAATGAACTGGCTATGAGCTTCTTCATCGCAAGTTTCGACTGTTTGAATGCGCTACTGGCGTCTGTGAATTGTAAGTGCGCGGTTTGTGGTGGTCGCGTCACAGTGCAAAAAGGTGAGCGGGATTTTGGCCTTGCCATGAAGTTAGCTGCTGTGTGCGCGGACTGCGGCGATGTTGTGGAAGGGTGGAGCTCGCCGCGTGTAAGCGGCAAAGCAAAGGTCAGGCCGTTCGTGATGAACATCATTGCTGCGCGCACAATGCAGAGTACTGGAAACCGACAAACCACCCTAAATGACATTTTTGCGGCCATGAACATATCGCACAGGGGCATGCACAAAAAAACGTGGCAGGAGCACCTGAAAACAAAACTCGCACCCACGGCGACTGAACCTACAGAAAAGTTGATGGGGACATGTGCGCAGTCAGTCCGAGATTTACATCGTGAACTGCAGATCAGCAGCACAAATAATATTGCCATATCACACGATGGCTCCTGGATGACACGGGGCCATTCGTCCCATATAGGCGTTGGGACAGTGATAGAGCTGTTAACAGGCTTTGTCCTCGATTTTGTCGTGCTCAGCAACTTTTGTGCTGGGTGCGCACGGGCACCAAAGGATGATGACCCGACCTACCAGGCCTGGAAGGAAGACCATGTATGCCAAAAAAACACTGATAAGAAAGCTGGTGAGATGGAAGTTGAGGCTGCATTGATCCTTTTTCAAAGGTCACTGCAAAAGCATGGGCTGCGGTACACAACTTTGTTATCAGATGGTGATGGCAGCACTTTTCTTGCCATAGAAGAAGCCCGAGTGCACGGGTTCATACCAGTTGAGAAAGAAGACTGTGTGAACCACGTCCACAAGAGAATGGGTGGCACAGCGCACTCGCACTGCGCAGTGCCAGTGCGCACTCTAATTTCAAAACAGAAGACCTCTGAGACCAAGAACCTTGGTGGCAAAGGTAAACTAACTGGCGACTTAATTACCAAGCTGAGTCGCTATTATGGCTGGGCCTTGAAGTCACATAAAGGTGATGTAAAGGCCATGCATAGAGCAGTCATGGCAACATACCACCATGTTACTTCGAATGACGTGACTTCAAATCACACTCTGTGTCCAGAAGGCCCAAACTCATGGTGTCGCCAAAATGCCGCAAAGGCCAAAGGGGAGCCAACTCGAAAGCACCGTTACAATCTGCCGCCACCCCATGTATGAGAGGCGATTCTTCCTTTGTATGAACGTTTGTCTAATGAACTACTTCTGCGATGCACAAGAGGAAAAACCCAGAATAATAATGAGTTTCTTCATTCAATGATATGGAACCTTGCCCCAAAGGAAAAGCATGCATCACTGTTTGCTGTGCAAGCGGCAGTGGCGGAGGCCGTCATGAAGTTCAATGCGGGAAATGAAAAAGCCTCCACAGCGATACTTAAAGAACTGCAGCTAAGCTCTGGCCACCAGATGACCAAGCACATGATGGAAAAAGATCGCCGACGAGCTCAAGCATGTGCACGCAAGCATGCATCTGCTGAAAATTTGCAGCAGGTGCTCAGAAGGCATCACCGTAGTGACTCTAGCCAGACTGACTATATTCCTGGAGGGTACTAATGCAACAGTGCTTCTAAATATTCAAATATGTTGTGGTATTCTGTAATAAAAATAAGCTCATTTTGTTTTTTCAAGTTTTCTCAGAATCTCATTTTTGGCGTTTCCTAAACTTGCCAAAGCGCTATCTGTCTTCAGGGCACATAGAATCGTAACTTTAACAGCGGCATGTAGCTACATGTGTGTACTACACAGTGCTAGGAGCAGATTTTTAATTTTGCTCTTGTAAATTTTTAAATCAGGATACTAATTGGATCACATAATAGTCATGTCTGGAGATTGGACTTCAAATTGCTGTAAAATTGGTAATACCTGCAACATAAAAAAAGTGGTCCTACACTTGTGTGCCTTACACTTCACAGTATCCAGCCATATGTCTTTATAAACATTCTGGCTGATACTCATCTTACCATTGTTCCAATAAACAATAGGCCATTAACTTTAATTATATCTAGAACCCCTCAGTCAATTTAAAAAGTACCGTATTTACTCGCATAATAGGCGCACTTTATTTTCAGAAAATCCGGCTCAAAGTTCGGAGTGCGCCTATTACGCGGGGTAAAATTTATAAAAATTTTTTAAACTGCATTCTCGCGCTTTAAATTTTAAGATATGTCAGGAATATGGCTACTCTCACATAATTTACCAATAAATCCAGCATAAAAGGGAAAATAAGAGCTACCTACTTACCTTTTAATGAACAGGCGAGAGACATTGACTGAACACACACGTAAAATTCATTAAGACTATTCAGAGTCCGAGTCCAAGAGAACATCCTCATCACCGCCAGGTGGAGACTAGTCTTCTTTGTCTGAGCTCCACAGCATGTCGTCTTCGCTCGCATCCAGTGCATTGTAGATCCCAGTCTTCTTGAAACTTTTCCTGACGACATCATCGGAGATCTCTCGCCAAGCTTCCACGATCCATTCGCACATTTCCATAGGCAGCCTCTTAATTTTGCCACCGGGGGTTAGTCGACGCTTCCTCCAGCCATCCAATTGGTGTACAGCCTTCGAACGTTGTCCTTAAAAGGCTTATTTAGGGAAACGTCCAAAGGTTGCAGCACGGAAGTGAGGCCTCCCGGAATCACGGCAATATCTGTACGCAGCTCTGACAACTTCTCTCGTACACATTCTACAAGGTGCCCGCGAAAACTGTATCTACAAGGTGCCCGCGAAAACTGTATCTACAAGGTGCCCGCGAAAACTGTAAAACGAGCATGGCCGGATACAACAGGCCGCCCGGCCCAGACGGTCTTGACCCAGTCCACCATCAATTACGCGGACATCCAACCTTTCTCCTGGACCCTCACGTAGATGTCTCGAGGGAAATTTCTCTTTGGGAGCGTCTTTCTCTTAAGGGGGGACGCAGCCCTTGAAAACCGAAAAATCGCGAAAAAGTCGATTTTTGAAAAATCATATTTTTGGGTTGTATGTCTCATAAACTACCTGTTCCATAATTAGCAGCACCTAATTCAACCGTAAAGTACCAAAAATAATGCTACTTTTGAGGCCACCGCGGCCCAAGAAATGCGCGCAAATGCCGAAATGAAGTCAAACTTCGCGCGCCATTCCCGGCCCATGCGGCCTGCCCATGCCATCTTGGTGTCGTTTTGACCGTGGATTCTTTGTCTCTATTTTGCCGCCTTGCAAAATGGAATCATCGGCGCGGTTGAGGCGCTATTGGCATTTTCCCGCGATGTGATGCGGAGCGCTGATTGGCCGGAGCAGCACGTCCAAGCGCGCCTGCCATTGGCTGCTGCGCGGGCGGCGGCTGCTCCCTTTGATGCCACGCTCGCATCGTTGTTGCCCCTTGCTCCGTCCCCTCCATCCGCCTCAACATGAGCTCGCGCGCTGCTCATCGCCTTGCGCTATCTTTTAGATTATTTGCTCAGCTTTATTTTCTCTCTAGTTCTTCGCTGCACGTGATGCCGGCAAAGCCCAAGACAGTGCAGATGTTCGGTGCACAGGAGCACGATATGCGTCTTGTACGAGCATGGAACTTCCGATCTCCCGCAGCGAGTGCCGACTGCGTAGACGCTTTTCAGCGGCGGAACTGTGCTTTCGGCTGTCGCCAGTCGAAAATCCGACACACTGAGTGTGCCTGGAGCCGCAAGAGCTAATTAGAAGCTCCGCAGGAGCTTTCTAATAAAAAAACACCTGTGTTCAACTTTAAGGCCTGTTTTCTCGGAATGGATTTTTTCACTAGTAGTGGTGCTGGGGAAGGCGATATCTCAAGAACCGCTCTTCAGATTTAATAATATAATATTTGGGGTTTTACGTGCCAAAACCACTTTCTGATTATGAGGCACGCCGTAGTGGAGGACTCCGGAAATTTTGACCACCTGGGGTTCTTTAACGTGCACCTAAATCTAAGCACACGGGTGTTTTCGCATTTCGCCCCCATCGAAATGCGGCCGCCGTGGCCGGGATTCGATCCCGCGACCTCGTGCTCAGCAGCCAAACACCATAGCCACTGAGCAACCACGGCGGGTGCTCTTCAGATTTGTATGCCGTTTTTTTTTTATACTGTTCCTGAATGACTTTGCCAGGGGGTAACAGGCTTCTTTTTTTGAAAGCTGGTGCAGTTAATTTATAATAAGCAATTAATTTTTGATGAATGTGGTCATTACTGGTTACATCAAATTCAAAGTTGTCTTAAATTTTTTTGGAGGGGAAATTAAAGAAAAGGGCTCTTTAGCCCCCTGGGATATCTATCAAGGAATCTACACAGTGAATTTCAGCTTCCTACGATTTCCTGGCATTTCTCCAGGCTCTTCCTCAGGCATATACATGAATCACCTAGTTAGACCTCCATGACTCTGGAACTAATAAACATATCTTCAAGAAACTTTGCAGTTCCTCATAGTTCGGTGGTGTGAACGTACCCTGAAAGTTTCATCTGGATATCTTTAAAAATAAGAAAGTTTGGTCTCCAGGGTAGCCTCCCCCCTTAAAAATAACATAAGGTGGTAGTTTGCGCCCATCCGCAGTCACTGCCAACATGACAGTACACCTTTGTTTTTCTGCGCCAGATGTTCAAATAAGCACACTGCGTGCACCTTCTTCCTCTACTGTTGTATTTCTCGGCATGTCGAAACAGAGAGGAGTATGATCTGCATTCCCTATCTGTGACAAAATGAAGTTTTTTTGCTGCCGGAGCCGTACGACAAAACGGTGAAACTCAAGTACCTTGTCCTCGTATGCTGAGGGCAAGCGCTGGCACAACGTTGTGCGCCTCCTCAGGGTAAGTCCGTGGCGTCGAATGAAGCGCGTTGTCCATCCGGAGCTTGCTTTGAAGTCTTTCGCTTCGATGCCCTGCGCTCGGGCAATTCTGTGCACCTCAGTCTGCACTATGTCGAGAGACTCTGCACAACTGTCCTGTCGAACGCCCCAACTAGTTGATCTTCCACTTGCGGATACTTTCCCGACTTTGCACCGCGGAAGGCCCGTCGCGACTTTTTTGTGACCTGAAGTTTTTCTTGCTGACCTCGCCAGTAGCGAATGCTTGTTTCTCCAACACTGAAAAGCCTGCTTGCAGCACGGTTCCCATGCTCGAGTGCATACTGCACAGCTTTCAGTTTGAATGCAGCCGTGTAGCTGCCGTACTTGCCCATTGCGGAACACGCGACCACACGAACTGCACACCGCTTGCAAAATGGCGAGATGTGGCGTTTTGTCTTTTCTTTGCCTGTGTCAGCCTGTGTAGAGCATTGATGGCGATGGCACTGTCGCTTGTGTCGAGTCGCCCGGCCTCCGAGTCGCCCAGCTTTCCGAGCTGCCTAAGCGAAGGTAGCGAAAAGCTTACATCCGCGCGGCGGTTTGGAGGGGAGGGGGATGTTATCGATAGTTGATGGAAGAACTATTTTTCGCTCGTTGGTGCATTTTCTTTTTCTTTTGTTTCTACGGACGTGTTAGGTCGTCGTGCTCGCTGGCTTCGCAGCGGTTCGGGGAGGGGGGTGTCGGTAGTTAATGGAAGAGTTTTCGCGATGTTGTATGCGCTGTGGGCCCTCAGTAGCTGCAACGGCAGCAACACTAATGAGACTAGTAGTCCAGCAAATGCACTGATAAGCTTGGGTTGTGGAATGTGCGTGCATTTTTTTTTTTTTTCACCCGAGATGGAGGGGCAGGAGGGCGTCGGCTTGCAATCGTGTAAATGCGGTACTGATCACAGTGCCAAGTTTGGGGTGCGCCTATTATGCGCGGAAATAAAAAAATCAGATTTTCCGCGACCAAACTGGGGGTGTGCCTATTATGTGAGTGCGCCTATTATGCGAGTAAATACGGTAATTATATTTTTGAAATTAGCATCAATAACTCTGTCTAGGTGACAATTTTTATTAGATTTAGTCAAGAAATAAAAAGTTTCAATACCCCTCTTCCCCCCTTAAACAGTACTCTCATTTTATAGTAAAGTGAAATCCCCTACTCAGCGGCCATTGAACATAATGTGTTTTGTATTCGCATAAACCGTACCAGCTTATTGCGTACTATCAGTTAACACGTAGTGTTTCCACTTTTCATTGTGCAAGCATGGCTGTGCATCATCTCCATCAGGCGGCCCGGCAGAACAAGCCTCAGAGATCATAACAACAGCGTCCTGTGCGTTTGTGCGTGAAGCCACATCAACAGCAACGTCATTTCGGCACCAAGGCAGAAAGCGTTGTGGCGTTGTGCAAACAAGGACACGCGTCATGCCAAAGCTCAGATAAAAAAGACACTGGGTGCACAGCATAAAAGAAAAATTTGACATTGTTCGTGCTATCGAACGTGACACGAAGTCGGCGCTGGCACGTGACAGGCATCTACTGTTGACAGCACTTTGAATGCGAAGAAGTTGCTCGGCAGCGCTGCTGGGACCGCGAAGAGATAACAGCTACGAGGTTCAACCTTTCGTCATCAATGCCTCTGTTGTTGCCGAAGTGTCGACTACCGACAGTGATGAGGACGACATGGAAAGCGACAGCACGGGCGATTCTGGCCCAGCAGTGGCAGAAGCTGCGCATTACATTAGCCTCATGAATGCAATCGTCGCGACGAGAACAGCACCCCACAATGAAAAAGGCGCCCCACGACTTCTACAGTGCTACCACCCACGTGCACGGAGAATATGGAATGCCAACGAGGAATCTGCCATGCAAATGTTTGCCGAGCAGAGGAGGCTGGCTGAAAAGCTGGCTCACAGCTTCAGCAAGTTTGAGGCCGCTGTCGTCGCTGTTAGGCCAGCACGGCATCAAACGAAAATAACTTCTGTAGCACGAAGTGAATAAATACATGTTTTTTCCCCTTTTCGTCGCACTCTCTCCGAGTGCCGTTTTTGACAGGTAAGTGGGCGATCTCATGCTATTTCAGTTAAGCAGTACTACTGTTTAGTACGCACTTTTTCCGAGCTTCGGCCAACTATGGTTTAACGAGGTTTCACTGTAGTTGGCTTGTGTTTTTTTTTAGCATCTTGTTCAATAAACTGCAGTTGTTAGCCAGTGCTCGTCCTATATTCTTCCAACTCTGTCTTCTGTTGTTTTCGCGCTGATTAATAAGTATGTAAAAAGGTTTACACAAGGTGCACTCGGTAGGTTATAGGTTTTCACTGGCTTACTCCTCACATTACATCGCGCTGGGTCCGGTGGCACATTAGGTTCTTCCAAATGTGCTTCGCCGTATGGATGGTGCATAGCCTATTATTTGCAGGATAATGCATTCCAATTCCATTATATCAGAGTTTTCACTTGCCCATAAATGTATTGAATATTACAGCAGAGAAATGCTTACACAACAGCACTGGTGACACAATCTTGCAACTTTGACTAAAGCACACAGAAATAACAGTCGAACCTCATTATAACAAACTTTCATCACACACGACAATATCTACATTATAAGCATTATGTTAGACTATGGTCATAACTGGCTTACAATATATTCGTTACATGATGATATTGCGCAAGACACATTTTAGATTTAGACACGAAGACCATGCAGTATTAAGTTGAGTTGAATGTCTTCTGAAACTTGTCACTGTGTGCTGTACCTTTATTTACACAAACCTAACGAAGGTGCATTAGACCCTATCAAATTTTTGAAAGTGCACTTTTAACAGTGAAACCACAGCTGTAATAGGTCTCGTTTTTGTGCATCCATAAAAGCAAGCTCCCATTTCTTTTGCCAATACTTTTCAGTGACAGCTACCCCATAACAAACAGGAGCAAGTTGTGATTCAAATTTCGAAGAAAATATAATTTTTAAGGACAATTATACCATTTCTGTAATGTTAGATTGGATTATTGTTCTATAGACATATATAACTTGCAAGTAATGAGTTAATCTCTTTTTTAATAAGTATTCTATCCAAGTAATTTTTAAAACAAAATTTGTACTCTACTCACTTTAAGGCCTCCCCCCTCCCCCAGTTACTCAGTAACTTGTTACTTTTTTTTTTAGTAACTTGTACATGTATGCAAGAGATTTGGACACTAGTAATCGCAGTTTTGCTTTCACAGTCAATTCTAATATGCAGGTCATATTTTAGTGAACTTTCCCAAAATAAAAGCGAACATTAAAGCATCACAATAGATGTGCCAACTCTGCACCCTAGCACAAGTACTTTATTAATTAAAAATGTTCTTGCGCAACAAAAAAGGAAAAATAGCATTTGATACTACAGACTAGATGACAGATGAAACACCCATTGCCAGATACATGCTTCAAGGATCTTGAGAATGATGTCAATCCAGAGCCACGCTAGCACAAGTACGCGGCCATCCAAGTAGCCAGGCTTCCAAAACAGAAAGGGAGGGGGCAACTCACGTCTTTGCAAGCCGCTTGCGCTTGTGCTGGTAGCTGCTGTCTGATGAGCTGTGCGAGTCGCAGCTTTCGGAACGGTGGCGTCTTCGAGGCATGGCTGCTGCCTGCAGACAGGCACAAGACTCGATAAGCTGCGGTACTGATTTCAGCAATCAGGACAAAGTATGTGCTTAACTAATATTGTAAATTCAGCCCTTATATATTGCCACAAGTCTGCTCTTCACATTTGCTCATTGGCTAAAAGCAATGATCGGAAGGAACAGTAAGCAGGACGATCTTTTAATAACACAGGCTAGAAACTTCCTTCTACTTTGTTATGTTTTCTTTAAATGTCAGACATTTCATACATACTGTTAGCCTCCATGTTGCAGGACATGGGAAAATATGTTGCTTCAAGACATGAATGACTAACCATTAAACTTGTTCATACTGCAGCTGACAAGATGTGGTGAACAGTATCGTAAGAGGGTATGGCCTTATCATCCTTACTGCACTGCACGCGCCGCGGCAAGATCTGAAATTTTAAATTGAACGCTGTTTTTCCTTCTCGTCGTGGCCGCCGTGCTTCAAGCCGGACGGGGATGTAGTCGCACCCCTGCGCCTACGCAGTCGTGTCCGCATGTGACGTGCGTGGTGACACGACTTCGAGAATTATTCAAGACACCTGTTATCTGTGCGATCTGTTGCTTGAATTGACGAATTGAAGTTAAGAGAAATAATAGAACACAAGAATGCAATGTCTGCATGCTTTTTTGCTTTACTTCGCACTGAAGCGAGAGAGATGTACTTCCGCTTCGTCTTGCTTGTTCAGACGGTCGTGTGGTCACGTGCGTAGGTACCTAAGCTATGCCATTTTCTACCATGTTCCAGCGCGTGATCATGCTCTGTGATCGCTTGTTCTGCTTCAGTATTCGTGTACCCTTGAATTATATCGCTAGTCATGTTTCCTTGTGCACAGTACGCAAAAGCGTGTGCCAAGTGAAATGATAACAGTTCACGTACAACGCCACCAGCGGAAACGCGCACCACTGAAAAAAAACGAGAAAACAAGTGAAGGCGGGGCCCGTGACATCTGTGTCAGGCGATCCTCAAGGTCCGATATGGGAGAACGCAAGGAAGGAATTTCACTTGCGAACGCTAGACAGGGCGGGTGGAGAGGGAGTGTCGCTATGCAGTGGAGCCTGCCTGCTGAAATCATGGGTTCGCGGTACTGAAATATTTCTATCTCTGCTATTAAAGAGCCGATTTGAAAAACTTTTGTGGCAGAACGCTCCCTAGAGGACACGTAATGACTTCCAGCATATAACCAAAATTTGCTACGGGGCCAGGTGAGGGGCCCCTAAAGAGGAAGCTTTAGCTCGAGACTTCCGATATAAATGTATGGGAAAGGAAAAATTGTTTTTCTCTGCAACCATTGCACTGAATTTGATGAAGTTTGTTGCATTTAAAACAAAACGTTAAAATCTAAGACTGTCAGTTGCAAATTTTTTATTTAGGTTGTCCAATTTTTATTAAAAATTGACAAAAATCACAAATATTTTGAAATGGAACTTAAGTTGACAACTCTAACTCAGCAATGAAGAGGGATATTGCAATTCTGTAAATTGAACCTAATTACATCCAAAGCAGATAAAATGGATATAAGGCTTTCAAGTAGACCACTAGTAGACCAAGTAGGAAACAAGTAAACCGTGGTTCTCAACTAGACCACTAATTTGCAAGTAGAACTTTTGCAAAGCCCTGCGAGTTCAGTGGGCATGGCAGACCGAGTTTCGGCATGATGTCTAAGCTTTTCTTCTGTATCGCGCAGGCTTTTCTGCTGAGTGTCTGGCCATTTCAAGATACCGCCGGATGAATCTTGCTCGTAGACAGTGGGACCAGCGACGCAGTGCCTCGTTTTCGAGGACATCATCTGCGACGCACCCCCAGCGCCACCTCGTCCACCAAGTGACGTCATTATGCCCGACTATAAAAAAAACAGCCGCAGCTCTTCGAGTTCAGTGGGCATGGCAGACTGAGCTTCGGCATGACGTCTAAGCCTTTGTTCTGTATCACGCAAGTTAGTTCATACTTTACTACGCTTACAAGTGATTGCCACAGTATATTGGTCATGCCATACCCACAACAGTGCATTATCATAGCGTACAATGTATATTGTGCGTGCCAGCTTCTTTGCAGGGATGTAGAATTGAACACTGGCCCACAGACAGCAGAAGTTCTGAAAGAACTGTTGGAAGGGCAACACAAACTTACCGCTGAAGTGGCGGCACTTAGGACTAAGCAAAGCACGATGGAAAAGTTAATGTCAGATATGGCGTTACGTTTCGACGAAATCAATAAACAAGGTGCTAGCGTTGCATCCCTTGAACAATCGGTGAATTTTCTGCATAAAAAAATCATTGACCTAGAGGACCGGACCAGGCAGTCAAATATGATTGTTTTCGGGGTACAAGAAGGCAGTGCCGAAACTGTTAATGATCTGAAGCAAAATGTCTTGAGGGCCATCTTTTCAGAGAAACTTAATGTTACCTGCAAATCGGTAGGGAGAATTCATCGGTTGGGCAAACCTGGCAAAAATAGGCCAGTTATAATATACTTTCAAGATTATAACGAGAAACAGCAAGTATTGAAAAATGCATACAAGCTTAAAGGATCAAAAACATCAGTTCAAAGCGATTTTTCTCTGGACACGCGCAGAAAGCGGAAACTTTTGTGGGAGAGTGCGAAAAGCGAAAAAGAACTGGGCAAGAAGCTAAACTTTATCAATGATAAGCTACGAGTGGACGGACAATTGTTTATGTGGGACGAAAACACTAACTCCAGAATAGAATGAAATACTCAAAGGTCATCCACCCCTCAATGAATTAGTTTGACTACTAAGAACCTACGGATTTTAAACATAAACGCACGCAGCGTAGTGAACAAAAGTGCCCAGCTTGAGGCTACCCTTTTATGTTACGATCCACATGTTGCGCTTACTGAAACTTGGCTGCGCGATGACATAGATAGCACAAGTGTTTTTCCACCTTCTTATCAAGTATTTCGACGTCACAGGCCTTCCAGAGGAGGCGGTGTAGCTGTATTAGTCAGACATAGCATACCTGCTTTTCTACTTCGGCAGATTGAAAAATCGCGAAAGTATCAGCCTAAACCCTCGCTGTTGGGGGCAATCCTTATTATACGCTGTTTACCACATACCTGAGCCACCTACCCAGTTCCTAAATGACCTTTATGAGCATATGTCGACTTTTTCTTTTTTCAGGATAAAATACTTCTCGTTGGTGACTTCAATCTGCCTGGTGTTAACTGGGATTATGCTGCTTACAGTTACGATCAGAATGTCGATTACTGTTGATATTATGCTAACTAATAACTTGCAACAAATTGTGACACAGCCGACACGCTTACAAGGAGATAGTGAAACTATGCTTGATCTTATTTTTATTAGTCGCTCTATTGAAAATTTTGTCACCTCTGTAGAAAAAGGTATTTCATATCACCAACTTGTCTACTTTTCATGTCCCATGGAACATTGCGACACTGCCCTTGAGAAAAGAGTGATTGTGAAGGACTTTTCCCATGCCAGAGATGAAAGTGTTTTGGACTACTTAGATCACAAGTTGAGCGAATTTGATGGGAATGACGTCATGGTGCTGTGGAATAAGTTCAAAGAAATGTGTTAAAAAGAAGTCCAAACGTAATCTATAGATTACACGAAACATACTGCAACTTAAACAAAAACTAACAAGGCTAAATAAAGCAACGGCATGCCCTCTGCACTGAAATCCAAAACATTCAAGAGGCCTTGAATCAGGCTGTATTCAAGGCTAAGCAACATTATTTTCAACATACCCTGCCTAGCTTTATGTGCAGTGCACCAGACAAATTCTGGAACCATTTAGCTAGCACGAAGAGACCCATTGATTGCACTGTGCACAACGGTGCAACTATTACTGAGAAGCGATGTATAGTGGAACATGTTAATCAATTTTTTCACAGCGTATTTTCAAGTGTCTCGAACCATGTACCCTTCAGCCCCATGTTGACCCTGCTGTTATATCGACGACTGGTGTGGTTTCTATGCAGCTAAATTTAAAAACGAAATCACCACCAGGACCGGATAACATCCCAAATGCCTTCTTACACTGCTATGCAGAGATGATTGCACGTTTTCTAGTGCGCATTTTTAGTGTATCTTCCTCCACCCTTCCCAATGATTGGCGATCGACTCGGGTTGTGGCGGTGCTTAAGAAAGGCGAAGCGACATTAATAATGAACTATCGATCGATTTCCCTTACTTCATCTTGCCAAACATAGCTAACCAGATAAAAGAATTCTTAAGCGACAACAGCATCCTCACACCGGTACAGCATGGTTTAGGAATTTTAGGTTTTAAGTTTCTGAGATTATTTTTTTTTCCTGCTATCATTCCAATGTAAGTAATTCTTGTTATTTCTGTTTTGCTACTCACGTACCCTTGCATTTCCTTGTTTTTTCCTGTACTTCTGCCCCTCCTGCAAGGGCCACTACAAGGCCTACAGTATTATCTAAATAAATAAAAAATAAACAATGCAACAAATTCACGGAAGACTTAAATCAACATAGCAAATTTCTCTGCTTACAATGCTCTAATGGATGTAGGTTACAGAACTGCGATACCTGTTCTAGGTGCCGAGCTACGAATGTGTACGTTTTGTGCTTCTTTTTCGAACTTCCCAATTTTCGAATATTCCATTAAAAAAATTCAGGCCCTAAATTGAAATTCCGCTTCGAACAGTCACTAGAATTTAACTCTCAATCAAATGGAACAAATTTCATGAAAATCAGCCCAGTGACTCAGAAAAGCGTTTCTGCATTTTACGTGTGTATGAATAGGCCGCATCAGAGTTGGGCCCGAGCTAAAGCTTCCTCTTAACGAACCCTGTAACATTCGCGGTGCTGGTCGCATTCTCCGTTGTAATCTAGATAAGATTGCCCCACTTGCCACGATATCTTCCTTTCTTTTGCCACTCCGATTGGCTGCTTAGCGCTCAAAAAGCGCGTCACCAAACAAATAAACATCATTATCTTCCTGGCGCTGCGTGGGTCGTCTGTTCCTTGGGCCGGTCGTCCTGCCGCCCTCGGCGTCTAGCCGTCGAATACGTAACAGCTGGTGGCAGCGGACTGCGGACAGCGGATGGAGCGCACGTCGGCGGTGGCCTTGGCGTCCGGTTTGGTGGGAGCACGGCTTACTTGACTTCATCAGGAGCATCAGCGGCACTTACTTGGTAGTCGAGGCTTTTGACTTTGCTAAATATTAGTACGTGTAAGAGTAGCACTTGTTCCCAGCAGTCATGAACCTCGCATTGTTAACGAAACCCAACCTAGTGTTGCTAGCAGAAGAGTTAGGTATCCCTGTACAGAAGTCTATGCGTAAACCTGCAATTATTGAAGCAATATCCAAATGCGGAGCGAAAGACGACGAAGTCGAGGAATGTTGGAAGACAATTTCCCAACAGCTAAAAGAAAGGGAGATAGAACTGAAGTTAAAAGAGATGCAGCTGCATAGCCTTGAACGAACTGACAGTTTCGACATGCGCGGATGCATGCAACCTTTCAGGGCTGGTAGCGACATCACTTTGTACCTCGTCAACTTTGAGAGGACGTGTACTAGAGCAGTACTTTCGTAAGAGACCTGGTCGCAACGCCTCTTGACATTGCTTCCAAATGAAGCAGCGGACGTAATCACAATAATGCCAGATTAAGTTGCGCATGACTACAATAAAGTAAAGCTTCAGCTGAGGCGAAGGTACAGCTTGTCTACAGAAGCCTTAAGAATTAAGTTTCGTAACACGAGGCGTAGTCAAGGGGAGTCACTCTCGGAATTCGCCTATAAATCCATGAGCTTGTTGGAAGAATGGCTTAAAAGTGCCAATGCACGCGAGAACAAGCAACGTCTGATTGAAGTGTTCGCGCTAGAGCAATTCTATGCGTCTATTCCGGAGCGAATGCGCCTGTGGATTCAGGACAAGCCAAACGTAGATACGTTGCAAACAGCAGCCACTTTGGCGGACGAATACTGTTCCTGCAGAATGCAAACTTCAGAAGTGCAAAAGAAACCGTCGGGAGCATTCAAAAAGTTTCAGAAAGGAGAGAGAGAAAGCAACCAAGGGAAATCCGAGAACGCTCCCGCCCAAGTGCATGTGGTCAACTCGATTGAACTAAAAAGTTCCAAGTTCGAAGAAAAACGACTGTCAGTCTGTCACAGATGCCAACAACCAGGCCATATCGCAGTCGGGTGCTGACTAGCAACTGTGTTCGTAAACTTGCTAACTGAAGAGAGCGATTTACTCTTGCCTTACACCTATGACATGATGGTGAATGGCGTCAGTCCCAAGGTTCTACGTGACACAGGAGCTACATTTGATATCGTGCACCCGTCGTTTGTTAAGCCCGAAGACTTTACCGGATTGTGTGTATGGGTGCGTCAGGCACTAGAGCCCGACACGAAGTGCTTGCCGGTAGCCAAAGTTGAAATGACAGGCAATTTCGTCAAATTTCAAACTGAAGCTGCTGTTTCAGACAAGCTGCCGCATAGAATCCCTTATATTTTTTTCTAACAGACCAATGAGGGACTTGCAAAACGCTGGAATGGACCTACATGCGAACCCTGTAATGGTCGTCACAAGGTCCCACACAAGAGCGCAAGCTACTAACGCTACTCGTGCCGCCGGCATTCCAGAGCAAAGTGATTCGTCACAAGCTGCCGCAACGAGCGAAGCCGTTCCAGCCACACCATCCGTTGATAACTTCCCGGTCGCTTCCGCGCACGGAGACGAAACGATAAGCCCAGTCAGTGATAGCTTTCAACTTCTTGCAAACGTAGACAAAAGCGTTCTCAAAACGGATCAAGCGAACGATGAGTCACTGCAAACGTGCTGGGAAAGGTCAAGACAGAACCATAAGGGACCACTATCGTTCACTGTAAAAGACGGCCTCTTGTACCGAACATTCAAAAACAAGACAGGCCGCTCTTTCGAACAGCTGATAGTTCCCCAGAAGTATCGTGCTGCACTTCTCGATCTGGTTCATACCAATAGCTGGGCCGGCCATTTAGGAATAAGTAAAACTAAGAGCAGACTATTGAACGACTACTACTGGCCGATGTGCTTCAAGGAATCTGAGCATTGGGTACGTTCTTGCAACGTTTGCCAAAGGACCAGACGGCCCAATGAAAAATTTAAGGCTCCTTTGGTCCGAGTGCCTTTGATTGGCGAACCTTTTCACAGATTGGTAGTCGACATCGTTGGTCCATAACCAGTAACATCGGCGGGCAACAAATACTTGCTAACACTCATTTGCCCTGCCACGAAGTTCCCGGTAGCAGTGGTGTTACCGGAATTAAGCTCCGCAACTGTAGTCAACGTGCTACTCAGTGTCTTTGCCAGAATCGGATTTCCCAGTGAAATCCAATGCGACCAAGGTTCTGTGTTTACAAGCGCGCTTACCGCGACATTCTTGCAGAAATGTGGCATATCCATTCACCACAGCTGTCTACCACCCGCAAAGCAATTCAGTTGAAAAACTTCACTCGGTAATGAAGCGCATTCTGCGTGCGCTCTGCTTCGAGAAAGGCACCGACTGGGACGCAGCTGTTCCCGCAATGCTCTTTGCTCTGCGCTCAGTCATTCACGAAGCAACTGGATTCACCCCGGCGGAACGTGTTTACGGTCGAGCGCTTCGCTCCCCGCTCACCTTGCTAAAGGAAAAGTGGGAAGACAAGTTCGTAGACAAATCCGTTGTCGAGTACGTGCTAACCTTGTTGAAACACCTTCGTGAATCGCAAGAATTAGCACAGATAACCATGGCAGAAGCGCAGCAACGTGCGAAGGTGTATTACGACAGATCTGCACGCACTCGAACCTTCAAGGAAGGCAACAAAGTGCTAATTTTGAAGTCGTCGAAGGCAAACAAACTGGAAGTAGCATGGGATGGCCCGGTCACAGTTAAAGGGCCCCTGAAACGGTTCGGACAAATTTTGTAGACGCGTAGGATACAGCTTAAGTGGAACATTCGCACCACAATTTAAGTGAAGCGTTACGTATTAATGGAGCTACAAGCGATTAGAAGCTACCCTCCTCCCTAGCCATGCTTTTCCTCCTCAACTCGCTCGCCGAGCGAGTGGGGCTAAGCTCCGCCTTCACTGGTTCAGCGTCACGATGCGACGTCACATCGTCCACTTCCGGTTGTTTTGGAGCCCGCCCCCGCCCGCGCGAGACCGCTCCGCTAGCCGCTTGGCCGTCGACCCCAAGCGAGAGCTATCGAAGCAGCGTGCGTTGCGAGCATTCTGTCGTAGCGCCGAACGTGTTTTGTATTCCGGTAACCACAGGCAAGCTGGTCATTTCGGCAAATGACTGCAGGCATAAACTCAAGCTGATGAAGGAAGTTTAGCGTAGACGTACGTGAGCGGCCTGATCGGTCTGCGCGGTCGATACACTTGTTGGTGCAGCGCTTAACCAGCCAAACAAAGCGCTAATATTGCTCTAACCAAGTGTAAAACATTTTAAACATTTATAAAAACAACGTGTTACACTCCTGCGAAAAATACACACCAGCAGCAAAGAAGAATACACTTCGTTGCTGCTACTGTGTATGGTTGAGCTCTGTGCCACCAGGTGGCTGCACCGTGCAGACCATTCGCATTTGCCCTTCCGCTCATCTCATGGCTCATCCCGTTACGGCAAAGTCAAGCGGCCAGACTCTGTCCCCTTGCGCTTGCGTTTTCCCTAATACCGGACTCGGGAAACGCCATTGCGTTAGTAATCTTCCGGTGTAAAGTGACGGCCACAAACGCGCAAATCCTGGCGCCGATCGGATAGCGGCAGTCCGATGCGCAGCAGCCAGTTCGCTCGTACGCTGCCTTGCAGAGGGACACGATGTCGCAGCTTGACATATTGCCAGTCGCTACGTTTGCAGTCCACAAGGCAACAAAGTCGAATCATAGTGCTCGCGAAAAGACTGAGACCGACTCTGACCGCGGCGCTCTCTTTAAAATGGAGTACGTTGTAACACAAGCAGACGACACATGCTGTGTGCCGGAAGTGCTTAAGTGTACTGAAAAATTATTCTTGTGCATTCTCTTTATGTTACTTTCTTTTGATAAAAACAAATTAACTAACATTCAAACTATTACGAAGATCATTTGTTTACCATAAAGTTGGAAAAATTATCGATCACGCGCCCTTGTCAGCCAATCGGATAGCTCGCCCCATTGACGTCGTGTGGGTGATTTCGGTCATATGGGTAGGGGCGGCTTAAAATTCCGCCGAGCAGTGCGCTGCGATCGGCAGCGATGTGCATATTTAAAACCTTATAATAAATTACACGCTTTACGCGGAGCACTTATATGTGTCAATTAATGATCAGAAGGACCTACTCTAACGACTCAATACGTTTGTAGAAAATCGTCAAAAGCGTTTCAGGGTCCCTTTAAGCAAAAGCTTTCAGACACCAATTACCTGGTAACGACGCCCGGTAAACGCAACGACGTGACAATCTACCACTGCAATCTAATGAAGACATTTATCGAACGTATGGAGACGCTGAGCATCGCCCTAAACAAACAGGAGGAAATAAATGTTCCAGTCCCTCAAGTACGTACCCCTTGCTCTTCCCCGTCAACAGAAGAAATACTCGAATCTGTCGCTAAACAAGCTTCTTTAACAAACGAGCAAAGAAAGGAGTTAAAAGAGCTTGTACACAACTTCAGCGATTTGTTCAGTCCCTATCCCAGTAGGACAAACCTTGTGGAACACGACATTGAGTTGACATCTGACCAACCCTTCCGTACAAGGATGCACAGGTTTTCGCCCCGTCATGAGAAGCTGTTGAACGATTCCGTTCAGAATATGCTGACACTGGGTCTAATTGTTCCAGGGGAAAGCGAATACGTGTCACCGATGTTTATCGTAGAAAGTCCTGGCGAAAAACCCAGACCCTGTATTGACTATCGTAAGCTGAATGCGATAACAAAAACGAAGACGTTTCCCATTCCTAATGTTGAAGCCTTGATCGAGAAAGTTTCCGCTGCACAGTACATTTCAACGTTAGATATGGTACGCGGCTTCTGGCAAGTGCCACTGACGGAGAACGCCAGTAAGCTCGCCACTTTCATGACTCCGACAGGCATATATCGCCCTCTGGTGCTCACTTTTGGCCTCAAGAATGCACCGTTCGTATTTTCAAAACTAATGAATCAAGTGCTCACAGGCACCGAGTCTTTCGCTGCGCCCTACCTCGATGACATCGCTGTTTTCCAGAGTACTTGGAAACAGCATTTGGACCATCTGCAGCAGGTATTCCTTCGAATCTGCGAAGCAGGCTTGACTCTCAAACTGAGCAAATGCTGTCTTGCAAACAGTGAAGTCCACTACTTGGGGCACATTGTTGGCCAAGGGAAGCGACGCCCTTCCGAATTAAAAGTTCAAGCCATCACTAGCTTTCCTTTGCCAAAATCAAAGACTAACTTGCGCGCCTTTTTGGGTTTAGTTGACTATTACAGAAGCTACATTCCAAACTTCGCACATATCGCTAGTCCTCTTACAGACACTCTGCGCAAGACCGAGCCTACTATTGTGCGTTGGAATACGGTGCGTAAGGACGCATTTGCTGCAATTAAAAAGATTCTTGTCAGTGCACCGGTTCTCGCGGCACAAGATTACTCTCTCCCTTTCTTAGTTCAGTGTGACGCCAGTGACCATGGAATGGGCGTTGTTTTAAGTCAGGTGAACGAAAAAGGTGAGGAGCACCCTGTTGTCTACGCAAGTCGAAAGCTAACGTCACGCGAGCAAGCCTACAGCACAACAGAAAAAGAATGCGCTTGCTTAGTGTGGGCTCTCGAAAAGCTCTCATGTTACTTGAAAGGTTCTTCCTTTATTTTTGAAACCGATCATTCCCCCTTAGTGTGGTTAAACCAAATGTCAAACAAAAATGATCGCTTGATGAGGTGGAGTCTAACGCTTCAACAGTTCGATTTTCTAGTGCGGCACAAGAAAGGCAAACGCCATGCCAATGCTGACTGCCTTAGCCGCATTCCCTAGTTTCCTTTTTCTTTTTTTTCTCGTGTGCATGCTAGTTAATGCAAGTCTTTTCATTCTCGTATTCAGTTTTCGTGTGTTCTGCTCCCAGTGAATTCAACTGCCGGGCTTTCCTAAACTAGGGCGCAAGGTTACTTCTGACGTCATTACTGCGTTTCTTCCGCTCTTCCAAATGCCCCTTCAGATCACATCGTGCCGGCTGACGGATGAACCCTACGCCAGAGGTCTGCGGCCCGCTCCCTATCGCTACGTGCTCGGCAGCCTTCCGGCACTCGGCGAGCAGTGCTAAATATAAGCGTCACCTCCTCCTGACCATGTCAACCCCTCTCCACGGGCTTGTTGTTCGAGCCTGAAGACGCTTGGTGCCTTCTCCACCATTACTGCGGCGTCCAGCTCAACTTGCCCGCCTGTGCCACTGAGCATCTCAACGTCTTTTCCAAGCGCAAGGACAATATGATCTTGCAAACGCTTCAGTGCTGTGCTTGGACAATCTAGTTGCTCTCCTGTACCCGCCTTCAGTTGTTCAAGAAGCGTCATCCTCTTGAACGCCTTCCGAAAAGGGTAGCTTTGGCCGAGCTGTAACATTCGCGGTGCTGGTCGCATTCTCCGTTGTAATCTACAGATAAGATTGCCCCGCTTGCCACGATATCTTCCTTTCCTTTGCCACTCCCTGATTGGCTGCTTAGCGCTCAAAAAGCGCGTCGCCGAACGAATAAACGTCATTGTCTTCCTGGCGCTGCGTGGGTCGCCTGTTCCTTGGGCCGGTCATCCTGCCGCCCTCGGCGTCTAGCCGTCGAATCCGTAACAACCGCAGGTGGTCCAAATAGGGAGCCCCCTCTATAATCAGATTGTAATTTGGCATGTCAAACACCAGAATCAAATTTTTTTTCCTGAAAATGTCTCCGATAAACATTTGTGCATGAAAATTTCTGCAGAACGTGCACAACTGACAATTTGCGAACATGT
Organism: Dermacentor variabilis; assembly: GCF_050947875.1. Lineage (NCBI taxonomy): Eukaryota > Metazoa > Arthropoda > Arachnida > Ixodida > Ixodidae > Dermacentor > Dermacentor variabilis. Next base: position 227,076,767 of record NC_134571.1, on the reverse strand, counting down.
GAGCACTCCCTGCCGTAGGCCTGAGAAAGTATTTGGGCCACTGGGAGTGAGAGTTGTGTGAAAAGCGTTCCCTGTCATTGCATCAATAAATTTGTGAGCTGGCGAGTTTGAGCATATGCAATCTGTATTTTGTTTCACAGTTGCATAGCAGTTTTACATATGTTAAAATGATGAGAAAGACCTCCATTTCATTTTTTTGATGTGGCACGGACTGCACTGTTTGCGATGCTCTATAACCAACGCCCATGTGGCCTTTCCAACACCGACTGTGGATCTGGCACATCCTGGCGGAACATAAAAAAAAAGAAGGATTTGTGAAGATCATGCTCAATCTTAGCGTGCCATCTATGAAGACAGGCACTTACATAGGGGTGGCGTGGAATGCCAAAGCCACTGGTGACACCGTTGGAGCTCATTGCATGTGTTGCCATGGGAGAAATTCACTATTTCTTCCTGGCCAACAAAAATGCAGTTGTCAGAGAGAAGTGCTGCATTTTGTGGCGAGTCGGGTCATTCAAACTGTATATTCTAATGGTTTCTGCCACGCTCCAACTTGGATTGCAATGCTCTCTATCGGAGCCAGAGAAAACATGACCAAGCCAAACAGTAGTTGTTTGCCAGAGCCTTCACAGGAAACAAGTCTGCACTTGTGTTGCAAACAACCAAGTTGTGCATGCATCGAGGAATGCAGCAGATACCCCACCAACAATGGGCAGAAACCATGAAACCGGAAATCCACCGGATCTCTCTTGCGGTCTGTGCTGGAACACAGTGCTCTAAAAGCCGAATGTGTTCAAAGTGCTCAATTTTGAACTGAATGTACCATAAAACATGCATACATTCACTTTTTAACCAGTAGCAGGAGTGGTCTGCACAGGTGAAACCACTGCAATACATTATTTAATCGATTAATTGGCACTTCCTTTGTATTAACATAGGAAAGATTACGCTTTGGCCGTGCAAACAATTAAAAAATAGAATGCGGCACATACACTGCATCATAACAGGTCTTGAGCCATGCTTGCGCAAATGAAGGGCATTGATATAAGGTGTCACTTTGGTGCTTGCTCAACTCTAAACCGCTATAATAGCACTGTACTCACAAGCAAAAAATTGAATGCAAATCTTCAATGGTTCATGTTGAACAGATCTTGAAGCACACTGACGAAGTTCTTGCAGAAAAGCAGATGGGCAAGTTGCTATGAATGACCAACTATATAGCTGGATATTGTCTGCAGTGAAGCCTTCTTGCTCATGCCCTCATAACCACCTGCCAGTCTGCGAGGCTGCAAATAGTTTGTGCTCCAAACTTTCCCTGTTACCTAATAAGGCTGTAACCACAAAAATAAAATCACAAGAGGGTAGTCTTCTTTATTGAACTGAAATAAAACGCTCGCTTCGCTGCAACTATCTATTGTCAAGTTTTACTTCAGCTGACAGTGAAATTCCACGAGTAAAACAGGCTCAGCAGTGAAATGAACTGTACCGCGGACTTTTGAAGAGTAAAATGCTCAGACTCCACACACTTTGTCCACGTCTGTTGCACCCCTCATCGCTTCCGCCAACGAAAAGACCAGAGAACAGCAGACACTCCAGAGGCATAAAGTACGACGCCATTTTGAAAGGGTCGCACGACGACGATTTTGCTTTGTCCGGTAATTGGCTGGCAGAGTAACACAACCCCAGGCAGTGTGTGTGCCTCGGTTGCCATAAGTTGTATCCTACTATAGCCCAACTCGTGCCTTCCAGGGCCACGGAAGCTGACAGCGCAGTGCTCTTTTGGCTTCCATTTGAGTACACTTGTATCAGGTTTGTGGGCAGTGGATCAGTGAGACTCAATGTTACTGCTGTGACTGGGCTTCAAGAATTTTTTAAAGCACAGAGTCAGCCTCAGGCATCACACGAGCAACATACTTTGTTGCACCAGTCACTGCATTAGTACTGCACCCTCCCCACAGGAACGCACTTGGTTGCCACACTGAGCCATCTGGATTCAGCCACTTTATGGCACCCGTTAGCCAGCTGCCACTTCTCGAATGGAAACAAGTGACATTCTTGCGGTATTAATTTCTATACTAATAATACACAATGCAGTGCGTGGCATTCAGGAACACAGAGCTGGCACAGGCATGATGGTGTCGGTCCGTTTTCCAATTCGCAATAGTCACATTCTTGCAGTACTCCCCACTTGACTATTTTACCTGAAGGATTGCTGCAGCTGGGCATGTACTAGATTGGTTGATGAGACACAGTATAGTTTGATATGGGCAGTCCGAAAAAAGTTTGTAATAAAGGTCTTTTTTATTTAAGCATGCGTTGCAGCCTGATGCTGGTCCCTTGCACAGTTCAATAATATTCCAACAGACCTGCCAAACAGTTTTGGTTTTGCATCTTACAGTATTAGTTTACTGGTCACAGACCTCATTTCAGCACTTTTCAACGTATAAACATAGACCTTCTGTTTCAATAGTTGAAACATATTAACCACCTTCTTCAACTAGGCTTTACAACAAAAATTAAATTGTTGTTGACCCGAGTGGTTGTGGCACATACCCACAGTGGGGGATTGGGCATGAATTGGGTGGTTATATTCCTGCGTATAAAACTAAGGGAATAAACTAAGGGAACTAAGGGAACATGTAGAAACTAAATTTTTTTTTTTTGTGAGAGGAAGAATGCAATCACGAAAACTGCGAATAAAAAAATCTAATAACAGGTACAGAAATAAAACTATGGTACGGAAGGGGGGCGGTCAGTCTACTATGGTAATCGATTAGATTCAATGAGGTAATTTTGGTCTGCCAAGCAAACATTTCTGTGGCTGAACACAATAACAGACGCTCTAAAAGAGGATCACAAGCAGAGCTAAATCTAGGCCAATATTGCGAAGCGGGATTTCCAGTAGTCTTCTCGCTTGTGCTACGCTTTTCGTATGATGCTCTCCGCGACTTTCTAACAGCATTTATTTAATGCTCCCCTTAGAGTTAAATAGACGTCCTTCTGCAGAAACATGTGCAAAAATTGGTAGATGGGAACCATGGAGCTAGCGAAACGGAAGCAGAGCAAGTGCGTCCGACGTATATTTAGTTTCTGGGATTCGGGTACGTCCAACGTACCTTTACACACTTTGCTTAACGCTGACCTAAACTTGCAGCAACCCTAATCGGCAAAGTTCTGACTGGTGTTGCAGAAGTCGCGGGGCGCGGTAGTGCTGAACTTAGCATCGCAATTAAGTAGGCGGCTGGACGTAGATATATATATGTTTATTCAATCGTGGTTTTTTACTAATTGTAACAATGTGTCATTATTTCGCACTATTGGCGGCGTCTCCAGGACGCCAAAGCGGCAACGGGGACGCGTAAGCTACAACCCGGACTGGTCCGGTTGGTGCTCGGCGAGGCCTGCGTGTGCTAGGGTTGTATAAAATCGGCGATTTTTTATGCGAACACCCCCTGGCACACTTCGGCCTCCGCGGACCCAACCCACGTGCCGCCCTGCTTCCAGCCTTGATCCCCCACACCTTGGATGCCCTGAAAATACTGCGCCGCCTGGTTTATTAACCTCAGGTGCTCCCGCGAGGCCTCCGTTCGGCGCTTACATGTGCCCTCCTGGAGCAGTGCTTGCAAAAAAGCCAATCTATCGTCGCGACGAAAGGAAGAGGCCCGTGACTTGTACAACGCCAGTCAGAACCTTGCCCCCTAATCTCTATGATAACACGTGCTAAAAAAAAAATTGTTTCACCAATGCGAGAATCGCCATTCCCTAGGTGGCACCTGTGCATCGTGCACCCAGCCCTTTCCAGCAGGAGTGCACACCGTAGTACGAATATTACAGCAAAACGTCTGCGAAACAAATGGTCTGACGTCTCTGTTTCGCTACAGAATGAGCAGAATGTGTAGGGACACGGTTATAACGGCGCATTTTGAGGTCGGGACACAGAAAGAATGCAGAGAACAGTCGCTCTGTGAATTTCTCTGTGAAACTAGCCGTTACGAACATGTTCCATCAAACCAGCAACCAACTAGCCCATCGAAGACTCTTAATCATAACTTTTAGCTTTCAGACCCAATTTTCATTTTATCCTGAAAGATGATCGCATATCTTAACGATTTCTGAAGCGCATCCACCGCACTACATGCCGCTGGCTCTGCGTCACTCGCTCGCGTGTCACCTACAACCGACGAACGACAGCAATGCAGCTCGGTTCTCCGCTCAATCGGGATTTCCACTGAATCGCCGCATCTGCGACACCTGTGCACACTGACGAGATGCCCATGCAACCAGCACATGCGTGTAGAAAGTTCCAGAAGAAAACAATGATGGCGAGCGGACACCGACACCTAGAAGCTATCTAGGAGGTTATGTCGAGACCAATGCCACAAACATGGCAACAAGAAAGTCGCGAAGCCTAACACGCCGCGCTGTAGCAAAACACCTAACTCGCCGCCCTCAGAACACGGCGCGTAGGCAAGCAGCAGACGTAAGGAGCGGCTCCCGACATGACGTTGGGCACAGAGCCCATCGAGACGGTTGACGGTTGTTCGCACCTCAGTAGAGCGCAGTCAAGTAGGCCTCACCTTCAGAAACGTTTGGAGCTCGCTGAATGTGCAGTCACCGCACGCCGACGTTCTTTCTTTGAAGAAGCTTCACCTTAGCACCTCTGAGATGCCAACAACGCAAGTCCGCGAGCTTAAAACTTTAGCTTGGAAGCTATCTTTTAATATCGCCCGAATAAAAAAAATGGCGCAGCCACGAACGTCGTGTCGAGCTAGTTGCGTTTAGATGTGGGACGACGAATGAAGAAACAAACAAACAAAAAAACGCATCCTTACTTTGCTAGTTAAGCTTTTGGGACAAGTAAATTGCTCGTTATTATTTTAAGCATAAAATATTTTAAATCCTAGAGCGTTCATGAAAAGGTTATGACCATAGAGTTTCTAAATAGAGGTAAATGTGGCGCTAGTGTCTACGGCGTACGAAAATCTCACGTGACCTGATCGTTGGTGCCTAGGGACCATAGACTTTCATATTAGTATGCTAGGGACCATAGAGAGGCCCCGCACACTCTCAAGTTCAACAAATGGCCACAGAGGGCGAAAAGTCAATCGAGGCGCGTTTCAGCGTAAGCGCGCAAGTGTAGCTACTGTAATTTGGTCGAATACTTTAATTTGTGCTTTCTCTGCTAGGGGCGCTGAACATGCCGGATTTTTTACTTTACCGAAACCATTGACATAAACAATCGAGGTGTCTAAGGATGTTTTGTTACCTCAGACAAATAGGCAGTTGATTTTTTTTTAAATTCGATTGTTGAAGCTGCTTTTTAGTCATAGCGTCAAGGTTTTTGTACTTGATTAACCACCGACAGCCGACAGCCTATTGGTATCGATGTGTTTCCTGGCCGTTGGCGTTCGAATACTACGGCGGTAAAACATTTTCGAAAGCATGCTGGTTTCGCCCGCGAGTCATTACATAGACTTGCTGTAAAGAGGTCTACTCTTGGCAAAAGATAGTGCCTCATTTTGTTTTGGGCGTTGATTATCATAATGAATGCGGCGGAGGTTGAGGGAGTACGCTTGAAGGTACGTTTTTATGCCGTTGATCTCCATAACACCGTAAGTACGCAAACCGATGTCGCAGAACACCCGATGCATCATTGTGTGTTCTCCGTCATCGCTTGTTTGCTGTACGCCTACTAATTCTTCATTTCTTCTTCAAGTGTTGTACCCTCCTTTTGTCCTTGTTCTCTTGTGCTTCACTTAAAGTATGTCGTTCCGTCAGCTGTAATGCGCATTTGCAAAACCAATACGTTTGATAAGACGCAGTGGTTATCATAATTTTACTACACATGTATTAAGCTGGCACATATGGTTCAGATACAGATGCCTGTTTGCGGACTTGCACGACGTTGATGCGGAGATTAGGATAATTATGACATCCGTAAGGAAGAGGCAGCTGACGGCCGTAAGCTGTTGCATTCTTTCCGCCAAACTACCCGGCCTAGTAGTGCTGTAAAGATGCTGTACAAAAGTGACACGCGGTGACAGGGAAATTATTATACTTAGCAGCCGACCGTACGTTTTGTAGCTTAGGTCTTCTTTCTTGTGCGCTTGTGCTACCCTTATTAATGAGCCATTTCTTGACTATGTTCTTGACTATGTAACCGCGTTTGTGTGGATGCGTAGACGTGTGCTCTTTGTTGTACTTGTAAAATGCAAATAAAATATTTTCAGGCTTACTCAATCTTTGGTGTCGTGTGCGTTTATTCCAGTCGAGGCCATCGTGCCACCTGGAAACCGCATTCTGTCAGTAGCCCTACACGAAATGCAACAGCTGGAGCGCGGCGGCACAACTCGGGGTAACGGCGGCGTAATAAACGAAAACCCGCTCGGGATGCCCTTAAAAGTCAGTTCAGAGTGTGCCTCAACTCGATATGACTCAGCGCTACATGTATTCTGCTGCGCCTCGATCGTGCTACCGCCAGTTTGGTTGCTGTGTGGCAAACGTAGCGCCTACATATATATGTAGGCGCTACGCCTGCCACACAGCAACTAAACTGGCGGGTGCACGATCGAGGCGCAGCAGCCGGAAACCCAGTAAAGCCACAGAACAGCTGGTAAAGCCAACGGCCATACTGTGCAAAACCCCGTTTCCGTTTCCTGTTGTACAGCGCCACCTGTGGTCGCATACTTTAGTTCACGACGCCACCGCTACGCTTATTTCCGTAGCACTGTGGAAGGTACAGTTTCCCTTCTCTAAGTTTGTATAGGTGTTCTGTGATAGAGTTAGTAGAATAGTAACTCTATGCTAGGGACAGGATCGCTTAGGGATTTTTGAGAAGGCGCAATGGTGGCCTATGTGGTGGCGCCATAGAGTTACTATACTACTCTATGGGTGGCGCCGAGCAGGCCCCGCACACCCTCAAGTTCAACAAATGGCCACAGAGGGCAAAAAAATCGACCACGCGCTGCTGCTAACCAATCACTTCGGGATGCTTCACCTTGAACATTTTCTGCTAGAGGCACCGTAATGAGCGCAATTTGTGCACGAGACTTCAGCGACTTCGTTCGTAGCTAAGTACTCTTTTATCTATATTAGCTAGTGTTTTGAAGTGTTTTCTTTTGCATGGAGTAGGGGCGCAAATTTTGAATTCTTGGTAGGAGTAGTAAACGTACCGGCTTTGTCTAGGTCTGGCTAGGGTGGCTAGAATGGGGAGGTGTGAAGACCGGCCTCCGGAAGCTGGCCCCAAAACGCGTTCCTGCCACGTGACGGCGCTGCCGGCCGGGGCGCCGTTTAGGGCGCCGTAGTTTCTCGGGGCGTCTGCATACCTCCGAGCGGGAAAATGATTTGGTAGCGCTTAGTTTTTGTGTTTGAATGCGTTAAAATCTGACCAGACTTTTTCTCTACATTGTAGATGCTGAGAAAATTTAATGATGTTTCGCTGCTCTCATTCCACATGGAAACAGCGAGCATCGACTACGCAGCCGACACAGCAACGGTTTTTGCCACCACCTCTTGCCGAGATTAGCGCGCTTATGCCTTACCGAAAATATAGTTCATAGGAATTGCCGCCCAAGGCCAGCGCATTGGAATAACCTTGAATGTGTCGCCCGCACATAAGTCACATATTTGGGATGTCACATTACTTTAAATGGAGGAAGTTCATGCAATATATCAGCATTGTGGTGAAGAAATTCTAGAAAGTACAAAGCGCTTGCGACTTAATACATGTTTATTGGAAATAACACAGTTATTGCATAACATCACATTTTTACAAAACGCAGGGCTTAACCTCCTTGGCTTTGTTGTGGATGACACACTGATTTAAGCTTTTGAGGAAAAGGTGAATACGTGTTATACAATAAAACCTAGACACCGATCCTGTTAGATCAGCGGAATGCCTCCTGCAGCCAATCTGTGGCACATTGGCTGCTAGAAACAAGAAATTCTTCACAACTTTGGCGTGCAGTCGCGTAGTGCTAAATGCACGAGTGAACCTGTCCTCGAGTGTCTGAATGAGGTTGTATAGACATGCTGAGGGATCCAGAAGCCGCCACCCCCCCCCCCCCCCCAAGACGCCGTCCCGTATGACAACAGCAGAAGTCGGTCGAGAATACAAAGCTTGGACCATCTGGCGAAAACCCACACTAAAACCAGCCTCTTCCAGAACACGGAAAAGGTACCTATATATATGGATATGATGTCGAAAGCCTTCTCCTGATCGAAGGAGCAAAGAATACCGGGAAGTTTCCTGGTATTTCCCTCCAGGAGAAGGTCCCTCACTGCTAAACCGTGAAGCTGAGTAGAGCGCACCTGGACACTACATGCCCGGTATGGACCCAAAACAGTGCCGAGCACTGGTGTGAGTCGCGTACACAGCTAGCACTTTGCTATGAGCTTATAATCGCAGTTCAGAAGCGTGATTGGACGCCATGCTCTCAGATCGGAGCTCCTCGACTCGTCCTTACAAAGGAGAGTGATTAGTCCCTCTCGTTGAGACGTTATAAGTCCCTTCACCGAGTAGCCTGTTCACCAGTGATATGAACGGCTTCACTAACAGTGTCCAAAATTTAACACAGAATTCGACTGTCAGACCATCGGATCCTGGACTGCGATTACGCTTCATAGACTTCAAGGCCGAAAATAGCTCGTCCTCATCTATGGCTGAGTCGCACGCTTGTGGCGGCTCAGCTGGTGAAGCAAACGGAAAGACAGCTGGTGAGGCAACTGGAGAGGCACACTAGGTCATGTAAAACTGCCTCACCAGTGCAAGAACTCCATCTGGTGAGTCGACTATGCTACAATCACTTGGATCTATTAGGGAAAAGAGAGTTGTGTTCTTCCTTGAAAGATGCTTACGTAGGACGTTTCTGCTGCACTACGCTTCCATTTCCCACAGCTCTGCTCAGGCTGTGGCCCTCAAGCCGTCCCAGCGTTGCTGCAGGAGAATCCGAAGTTTCTTTCGGAGTGAAGCCAGAGCCGCGGAGCAACACCAGGCCCGCCGGACAGTGGCCTCGAGAGCAGGAGGATCGCGTCGGAGACGATTTTAATCTCCCCACGCTCCTCGTGCGCTCGAAGCTTGCCCCAAGACCTGAAGCACTCACGCACTCTGACCTTCACGTCATCGCATTCTGTGCCACTTAGATTCGCTGTGTTGTGAAGCGATCGAAATTTAGGAAACGGGAGAAAAATACAGCTGCACTATACCGACCACGAGAGTTACTTTGCACTGCACCGTGGCCTACGAGACTGACAATTGAGCTCACGGCGCCCCCGCGCTAGCCACCCTACCCGCGCCCCCGACGGAAGCGCCAAATTTTACCCCAGTGGGAGGAACGCGTAGCGGGGCCTCCCTAGCAATGGCGGAGGCGCCGCGGTCTTCACACCTCCCAATTCTAGCCACCCTAGTCTGGCGGCTCCCCCGTTAGGCCTAGGTGGTTGGAGGGACCTATTTGATAGTCTTAATTAATTCTTTCAGCTAGCTCTTCGGATTCTTACATGGAGTAGGGAGTTGGCGCAGTGTGCCACAAGATGGCGCCAGCTGCCTACCACCTAGGCCAAACGGCGGCTCCCCCCTTAGGCCTAGGTGGTAGGAGGGACCTATTTGATAGGCTTATTTAATTCTTTCAGCTAGCTCTTCGGATTCTTACATGGAGTAGGGAGTGATAATTCTTTATTTTTGTTTGGGAAAGCGGTCGAGGTCGCTTTGCGTGATTTGGCGAACTTGCTCGTTGGGCCTAGGTACGCAGGCCTAGCGATGAAATCGAAGAACGTGAAGGCCGCGGGGGACAGGGAGCAAGTGCAGTGCGACGAATGCCTGCGATGGTGCTTCCTCGACGAGACTAAATTCCAGAATTTAGCAGGCGCGGAGAGGTCTAGGTTCACGTCCAGGTCGTGCGAGGGCGTCAGGGAAGCCGTCCAAAAACTGGAAGGGAATTGGGCGGCTAAGTTCGAACAGCTTAAGGCAAACCTGAGGGAGGAGCAGGAGAAGCGGGTAGCACTGCAGGCGAAAGTTGAAAATTTCGTCAAGGTGGAGGCGGCCCAGGCCGCGCAGTTAGTAAGGACTGTGCCGAGCTTGAAGAAGAGAAAGAAAGGAGCGCCGAACTGAAAAAGCGGCTCGACGCGCTTGAGACGCGGGCGGCGGAGAATGTCGGGTCAGGACACCAAAGCGGTGGCAAAAACTCAGAAAGTAGGGTAGACCCTACAGGCGAAGTGGGAGGCAGGGAGCCAAAGCAAGCGGTCACCAGCTTGCCGCCGGTGAATCGGCGTAGCTATAGTGAAGCAGCGCAACACGCCCCGAGTGAGGCGACGCTGCAGCCACAGGAAGCTGGAAAGAGCGGCACCTACCTTGAGGCCGCCACGCGGAAAAAGCAGGAGCCCAGGGGACAATGCCCTTTGTCGAGTCCGAATCACGCGGAAAAGGACACAGGGAAGCAGGGAGAGGTACGAGAGAGTGAATGGGTGACAGGGCTGGCGACTCAAACATGGCTGGGTGCTCAAAAGCAATTGTGGAGAGGGTGAAACGCGACAAAAGAGTGGCGGTAGGGACATTTCCAGGGCGGACTCTGAGTTCTGTCATGGAGCGAGCAAAAGAAAAGCTCACGGAAAATGCCCACGTGCGCAACCTTGTCGTAGTAGCAGGTGGGCTAAATGACGTCCTAAACAGGAAAGGGCCAGGACTAGCCGCGCTTGGCGAAGGGGGTGGACGACTTGCGCGAGCTATCCCCTCAGGTGCAGATCGTGGCGTGCACGGTGCCGGAGGTGCCTGTGCGCGACAGTCACGTACAAAGAGTCGTAATGTCTGCCAATGAGGCAATATGGAAAATGAGCCGAGAGAAGGGCTTCGAGGTTGTCGAAGTAAACAGGGAAGTGAGTTTTGTTTTAAACGAGATGGGATCCACTTCAATTATAGGCTAGCACGAGAAGTGGGCTGGCGACTTGGGGGTTGCGCTGTTGCTTTTTTAGGGGGCCCGTGAGTGCTCAGGAGGTCAGAGTAGGTAGTAATGAAGAAGGTCCCCTAGAGGAACATCAGAAGAGCATCGCCGTCGATAACAGAAAAAGGAGGAAAGCAAGAACAAGAGCTCGCCATGCAATAGGCTACATAAACATGCAGGGCAGCAGAAGAAAGGAAAAGTGGGCAGAGATTGAGGAGCAGTTACATAGAGAACAAATAGGGGTGTATGCGGTTACAGAAACGCACCTTAGAGACTCAGAACAGCCGCCAGTTATTGAGAATTATGTTTGGGAAGGGGTGCAACAGAACTAAGTCGGAAAGAAAGGGAGGGGGAGTCGGAATGCTCATTCATCAGGGAGCCAAATGGGAAAGAGTAAATTCACAATGTCAAGAGCATCTTTGGTTATCAGGTACAATGAGTGGGAAAGAAACTTGGCTGGGAGTTACATATTTGTGGAACGGAAAAAATTGCACAGAGAAGAATATAGAGTTAGTGTAATGCATAAGCGCTGATATTAAGGGTTTCGGGACTTGTGCTGAGATTGTCCTATTAGGTGACATGAATGCCCACATACAGGATTTAGATGGCTATACCGACAATAAAGGGAAGTCAATGCTAGACCTTTGCAAGCAACATATAACCTCGTGATCGTGAATACAGGGCCTAAGTGTGAAGGACAGATCACGTGGGAAGTGGGAAACCGGCAATCGACCATTGATTACTGTCTGATGACAGAAGGAATTCATGATAAGTTGAGAGAAATGGTCATCGATGCGGAAGGGTTTAGCAGCATAGGGAGTGACCATAAACGCATCATTTTGAAAATGGGATATGTAGTTGAGAAAGAGAGCAAGGAAAGCAAAATGGCCAGTCCAAATTTGAACGCTGAACAAATAGCAAATATAGTCACTAGATTTGAGGAAGAACTTGGCAAGTGGCCAAGTAAGGAGTGAGAATATGGTGAACTTCTAAGTGTAATAACGACAGAAATACGGAAAGAGAAACAGCATGTTCGTTGGAAACGAAAAAAGAAACCGAAAAGCTGGTGGAACAAGGAGATACGAGAAGCGATCGCCGAACGACACAAAGCATCTCGAGAGCACAGGCAGGCAAAGAAGGCGCAGTTGCTACAGGATGAAGTAACCAGTAAATGGGAAATATACCGGGAGAAAAAGTCTATGGTCCAAATAATGGTGCAAGCAAAATTAAAAGGTGAAAGTGAACGTTGGTTGTCAGAAATACGTGAGAAAAAGAAGGCCGCACCTAGAGTATTTTAGAATCACATAAAATTATTAGGCAGGAAGTCAACAATACAACAACATATCCTAGACGAAGATGAAAACAGACTGGAAAAAGAAGCGGCAATAAATTACATCCAAAAAGTAACAGCCGAATCTTTCCAAGGCAAGGACGAGGTTGTATTTGAAGAAATAAAGAGTATGAAAGAGATCCGAGTGGAAAAGGAGCTGGTGCTGACAAATTTAGACTGGAAGAAAGCGGAGGAGAAAATTCCTAAGTGCACAGCCACAGGGCTAGACGAGGTTCCCGTTAGGCTGGTAAATGAACTGGGACCAAAAAGTAAGGAAGCTCTGGTGAAAGCAGTGGAAAAAACTTTAAAAGATAGACGAATACCAGACAGTTGGCGACAAAGTAGAATGAATTTAATTTATAAAGGTAAGGGGGAGAAAGACAGAATTCACTCGTATAGACCGTTGACCATTACATCGGTAATATCCAGGCAAGCGATGCAGGCAATCAAATTAAAGCTTCAAGCATGGGCAGAGAATAATGGCATTTCGGGAGAGCTTCAGAATGGCTTTAGAATAGGTAGGCGTTTGGATGATAACTTGTTTGCTCTTACTCAGTGTACTGAAATATCAAAAGCAGAAAGCAGACCGTTGTATGTGGCCTTTTTGGACATTACAGGAGCCTACGACAACGTAGAGCGCAACATTTTGTGGGATATTCTGGAAGGCTTAGGTAACGATTGTCTACAGCTTTTGAGAGAGAGATTTACCTGGAAAATACCGTTTGCGTTGAATGGGAAGGGATGAGGAGCGCGGAGGAAGTTCATATCCACAAGGGACTGAGGCAGGGGTGCCCTTTATCTCCGCTGCTATTTATGATGTACATGGTGAGGATGGAGAGGGTGCTAGAAGGAAGTAATATCGGGTTTAATCTCTAATACAAACAGGCAGGTACAGTAATAGAGCAGCAACTCCCAGGTTTATTTTATGCGGACGACATTGTGTTGCTCGCTAACAAGCAAAGTGACTTGCAACGTTCTGGCAAATATCTGTGGACAGGAAGGCAACAATTTAGATTTGAAATTTAGTGTTAGAAAATCAAGTGTTATGGTATTCAATGAAAACAGTGAACAGACAGTGGAGATACAGGGCCAAGAAATACCTCGGGTAACAGAATATAAATACCTTGGTATATGGATAAACGAATGCAATGGATATATGGAAACACAGGAAAAAACCATAACAGTCAAGGGAAAGAGAAATGCAGCCATAATGAAGCACAGAGCGCTACGGGGATACAATAGGTACGAGGTCCTCCGAGGTATGTGGAAAGGGGTAATGGTTCCAGGACTTACTTTTGGAAATGCGGTTGTTTGCTTTAAATCAGGGGTACAATCAGGACTTGACGGGAACCAAAGGGCAGTGGGTCGCCTCGCATTGGGGGCTCACAGGAAGACTACAAATGAAGCTGCGCAGGGGGATATGGGCTGGACTAGTTTTGAAGTGCGGGAGCTCGCAGTAAAATTGAGTATGAAGAACGGCTGAGGAATATGGAAGAAAGTAAATGGGCTGGGAGAGTGTTCAGGTATCTGTACAGGCGAAACATTGATTCACAGTGGAGGAAAAGAACTAGGAAGCTTACCAGCAACTATGCAGCCTGTGGGGTGGGCAACACAGCAACAAAGAAGGTCAAGCGGAAAGTCAGAGAGGCTGAATTAATCTCATGGGTGGTGGCAATGGAAAAGAAACCTGCCATTAGTAACTACTTAAGAGGAAAAAACGAAATCAGGAAGGAAACCATTTATGCTAACTCAAAGGGAAGCTCATTACTTTTCGAGCCGAGATCGGGATGCCTTAGAAAACGCACCTATAAAGCGAGATATAAGAAGGAAGAAGAAACATATGCTTGCTGCGGTAAAGCTAGGGAAATGACGGAACATATTTTATTAGAATGTGAAGACGTCTACCCAGCGGTCGATTTAGGCACCACTGGCCTCCTTGAAGCCCTGAGGTTCAGCGGGAGCAGTGGTAAAGCAAACAGGTCCGCAATAGACATTAGTAAGAGGCGATTGGAGGATTGGTGGAAGAAAAGTAGGGAAACAACAAAAGACGGAGACGCACAAAAGCACAGTTCGCAATAAGGGTTCAGAAAATTTGGACGTGGTAGTTCATAGTGTTTTTTTTTTTCTTTTTTCATTGGTTAACCTAGGTAGGATATTAGGCAGCATAGTAGCAAGAGCTTGGTGGCTCAACACACCGCTCTGTTCCAAAGGGGACGCTCATAACATCCATCCATCTATATTACCTTACAAACTTTCTCTTACCGAAGCATTTCCATTACATAAAAAAGAGGGCGAAATTATCATTGCTAATTAGATATTGTACTGTTTGTAAGTAAGTTTATTGTTTCTTTGTCACTATAAATGCAAATAGCGTTCAGCATCATCGATCTTTCACGTGACCTCATACCTGGATTTAAAATTTTTACCGGTATTTTAGAGTTCATGGCGGCACGGATTCATTCGTTCGTGCACTCAGACTGGTTGCTTCTTTTTCGCTAAAACTAGTTTATTGCGCTTAAATGTCTCGCGTTGTTTAACCTGGGGTGAAGTGACGTGTTTGCAAGTGGACATGTGAGCCCGAAAGTTGGGTTTCGGTCGTGAGCCATTCGAACACGTCTGCATCGAAATGGGAGCTGGATTCTGCTGCGGCTGACAACGGCAGTAACGGTGAGTCGTTTAACACCGCTGCTTGAATCGTTATATAATATTCGCCTCATTAACACACAGGCGGAGACAAGTTAACGAACTAGATCCTGCACAACATATGGCAGTCGGGATCCTCCGTTGCTGTTTCCTAAATAAACCGTTATTTGCGAGGCTGTCGTTATACACACACAATCGGGAAAGAAAGAGTGATATCGGAACGCGCGTCTCATTTTTCATCTTATTGTAGCCGTGGCCATAGGTGACTGGGTAGCCTTAACAATATACATATAAAACTTTTTTCTTAGTTCGCCGGCAACTTCTTTCGTCCACAGAACCGAATAATCATTTGGTAAAATGATGTGAAAGTACAGAATTTGATGTATTAAGCAGTTGCAAGCGTGATAATTCACCCATATTTCGTATTTGTTAGTTCCAAATGTTCTTGCTGTTCAGTTTGGTTTACCGTAGGGCATTTATTTTTGCAGTAGTGAAGCGGTGCATCACGTTCATGCACAAAAAGACTGCATCATTTCTAATAGCTTCATGTCTTTCATCTATTTGCTTGTGAAACCAGCAGTGTGATCTCTTCCAGTGTATAAATGAACGCACAAATGTTCTCATTTGTGATCTTAATAATACTTAAGATGTTTACATGCATTGTATAGTTAGGCAGACATAAATTTTATAGACAATGGCAATATTTATTTAACGGGCTGCTTAAGCACCCTAGAACAGACCGTGTACATTTGCATGTGTTCTGTAGTCGCAAACCATTACAATATATATGTCACACCTTTTTGCATTTCATATTGCAAAATTGTGCTTTTTCAATTTCTGATTCAGTCAAAATTTCTGTTCCAGACATGCAGTAATGAGGATGGCACCAGTATAAAGCAACACACTCTACACACTAAACAGAAGCTGCGGCCTGCTACAACAAGGCCATTGTGTGGACATTGGCTGCTACTGCAAGGTAAACAATACGTGGTTCAGAAATAAATGTGCCTGATATATGCTGTATTGGCTTGCTAGTCTTCAGATACATGTCATTTGTTTGCAGCAGAAATAAATGTTTGTTCATGTTTATGGTTCAGTATAATTGGTTCGAACATTAAAGAAAACACGCATGAGTTTGGCTAATCTGTGCTGTATCTCATGTGTCACCGTTCTGCCCCAACAGAGTCCATGCCAAGCATATCTTGGTCAACACAGGAGCTCCTATCCACACCATCAGAAAGGGGCTGGAGCCGAATTTGCAAGGCTTTTACACCACGAACAAAGAAGCGCATGCAGAAGAATTTGCATGAGATATCAAGTCTGCAGAGCACTGTGTCAAGACTGAAAAGAGCTTCAGCCACCATTCCACCAGCACGGACAAATTGGCTGAGTCATCCAGGTAACTCAAAAAGGACTTTATGGAAATTCTTCGTCTTCAGATGCACCTGCAACTTCTGATCAAGCACAGACGACACTGGACAAAAGGGTTCCGTCAGTTTGTCCTTAATCAGCTTCCTGGCCATGTCAATTTCATTTGTGCCAAGTGTAATTTTTCTTCTATAAATGCAAGCTTTTTCATTGCCCATTCTCGTTAGAGATCATTCATCCTCATCCAAACATAAAGGTCAACCGATTCTTCGCTGATACTTAATGCCAGTCACTGTCTAGCAGCATAACATATCTGTAGCAGTACCTTTTAGTGTATGCTGTCATGCACACTTCCTCTCTGAAATAGCTGATGCAACATCGACATGTGTCTTGCATTAACCTACACACCGTTTGCTATGCACCATTTTACTTTTCTTGATGTTTTTGGCCTTCAATGCTTGCAGAGCAGAGTGGCTTCTCTCTTGAATGCAAGCTTTCTCATTTCCCATATTCCTAGTCTCGTTGACGATTGCTCTTCTTCCTCGATAGCCTGGGTCTTTGCGCAACCTACACTGAATGATTGATTGCAGAATCTGGTTTTGCTGCCACACTTGGTTGTGGTAACTGTGTTACGTTTCTCAGATGTGGGGGCCTGGTCAGTTGCATTGGTAAGCAGTCCCTCGAGGTAAGCATTTGCTCCTCCAGTCCGCAAAGCGACATAGACTCCCAGTATACACACACCGTAACTGGTGCGCCCCGTTCGTTCTGGCCTGCTGCAGCCATGGGCAAATTGTGCTTGTGGCCTACCTCGGCCATGATTTGCTCAAAACGGAGACCAGCATATGTGCTTACATGGTTCGAAGTGTATGAAGTTGATAGCCGTATGGGTGGAAAGGCCCGCAAGAATGGCTGCCGAAGGTGATGCCCACAAAAGCGACTTGTCCATATTGAGACAAAGTGGGACACCAAATGTGAGCCACACATTAGCGGCCCTCGGCAGAAAAGAAATGTGCAGGTTGGACAGGAGTTAACGCTAAAATGTCGGATAATCAGATGCCTGCATCACCTGATTGCTTCGCAATGGAAGTTTCTCATCTTCAACGGCAACTGTCGGTTCAAACAGGTGCGACACTCTCTCCAATCTGTTTGTACTGCTGGTTGTTGCTCGTTACCACACCACCACATGCGGTGAAGGCAAGCATTATGCCTGTAAGTAGGCGGCTGAATGTATCCTAAGAGACCCGTGTATGTGAATGCTGTTACCATATGGCTCGTAGCCAACGTATAATGTATTCTCTGAACCTCATGCATTGATTGATTGCTGTTCAATTTCGCTGCTATCTTACTTGGTTACGGTCGCCATGTTATGTTTTTCGAATATGGCGGCTAGGTCAGTTGCATTGGGAAGCAGTCTCTCGAAGTAAGCATTTGCTCCTCCAGTCCACACGGCGACAGTGGCTCCCAATTTACACACACTGTGATTCGTGCTCCCTGTTCAGCCTTTCCTGCTGCAGCCATGGGCAAATTGTGCTTGTGGCCTACCTCAGCCATGATTTGCTCAAAATGGAGACCAGCATATGTGCTTACATGGTTCGAAGTGTATGAAGTCGATAGCCGTATGGGTGGAAAGGCCCGCAAAATGGCTGCCGAAGGTGATGCCCACGAAAGCGACTTCCCATATTGAGACAAAGCGGGACACCAAGTGTGAGCCACACATTAGCGGCCCTCCAAAGAAAATAATTGTGCAGGTTGGAAAGGAGTCAATGCTAAAATTCCGGGTAATCCATGTCGCTGTGTAGGCTGCGGCTGCAGATGCCTGCATCACCCGATTGCTTTGCACTGCAAGTTGCTCATCTTTAACGGCGACTGTCGCCGTAAACAGGTGGGACACTCTGCCGAGTCTGTTTCTGCTGCTGGTTGTCACTCATTACCAGACCACCACATGCGATGAAGGCAAGCACTATGCTTGTAGGTAGGCGGCTGAATGTACCGTAAGAGACCCGTGTACGTGAATGCACATTGTTGCTGTATGGTTCGTAGCCAATGTATAATATATTGTCTGAACACTATGTGGTGAATGATTGCCGTTTATTTTTGCTGTTATCTCACTTGGTTACGGTCGCCGTGTTATGCTTATCGGATGTGGCGGCCTGGTCAGTTGCATTGGAAAGCAGTCTCTCGAAGTAAGCATTTGCTCCTGCAATCTGCACAGCGACATAGACTCCCAATTTACACACCGTGATTCGTGCTCCCCGTTCAGTCTTTCCTGCTGCAGCCATGGGCAAATTGTGCCTGTTGCCTTTCTCGGCCGCGATTAAGCACGAACGGAGACCGGCATACGTGCCTACATGGTCCGACGTGTGTGAAGTTGGGCGCAAAAGCGCGCAAAAGTGACTGATGAAGGTGATCCCCCCGAAAGCGACTTGTCCATATTGAGACAATGTGGGAGACCAAGTGCGAGCCACACATAGTAACGTGCAGGTTGGAAAGGAGTTAACGCTAAAATGCCGGGTAGTCCATGTCGCTGTGTTGGCTGCGGCAGCACATGCCTAGTTCACCCGATTGCTTCGCAATGCAAGTTGCTCATCTTTAACGACGACTGCCTCTGCAAACAGGCGGGACACTCCGTCCAATCTGCTTGCGTCGCTGGTTGTCGCTCGTTACTAGACCGCCATGTGCGACGACGACGGTGAGCCGTTTACGAGCTCGCGTCAAAGATTCCAGCGTATCTCGACATACAAATTTTATTTCTGCTATTGCACGAGAATGGCGCGGCGAGTACGGCGCGTACGAGCGGATACAAGCGTACACGACCAGCGAAAAGCGGCCATATTGGATTATGCTCTAAAAAAAAACAAAAAAATGCGCATTTCCGATGGATGGATACATAGAGTTTCTCACTACATTACCTAGAGGGAAATCTGGCGCTGCTGCGCTGTGGTATGCATGGGAATGCCGGTATATTGTGACATCGGATTGACATCGTTCTCGGAGAGACAGGACACCTTGAAGACGCCCCTGGCAAGTACCGTTCAGTCTGTCGCAATGATTCATTTTCTACTAAAACAGGTCGTAAAAAGCTGTTTTAGCTTTATTATTATGCAAAAACATCTTTTGTTTAATTATGAAAACTTCTTATTGCTTGTACGACTATCTGTTATGTAAAAAGTATCAGGGGGCCGTTAAAGTTGGAGAACAGGCGACAAGGTTCGCGCTCGCTTTGAAACAGTTGGTCGTCTGTTCTTGCTTTTCTTGGCTTGTTCATGCAGTGTGGGTGAGTAAAGATGTAATATGCGGGAATGCATAGAGTTTCTCACTATTACCTAGAGGGAAATCTGGCGCTGCTGCGCTGTGGTATGCATGGGAATGCCGGTATATTGTGACTTCGGATTGACATCGTTCTCGGAGAGACAGGACACCTTGAAGACGCGCCTGGCAAGTACCGTTCCGTCTGTCACAATGATTCATTTTCTACTAAAACAGCGCGTAAAAAGCTATTTTAGCTTTATTATTACGCGAAAACATGTTTTGTTTAACTATGAAAACTTGCTATTGCGTGTACGACTATATGTTACGTAAAAAATATCAGCGGGCCGCTAAAGTTGGAGGACAGACGACAAGGTTCGCGCTCGCTTTGAAACAGTTAGTCGTCTGTTCTTGCTTTTCTTCGCTTGATCATGCATTGTGGGTGAGTAAAGATGTAATATGCGTGAATGGAAACATTTAATTAGGATTTTACTTTGAGAGCGCGTTATTTATGTAGCCAAAGCCACGTTTTAGACGAAGCCTCTTACAACACCAGCCAACACGAGCCTCGCAGACACATATACCGTCATTCCCATGACGGCACGGTGCCCCCTTAAGAAACTCCCATAGACGGTGGCGCCAGATTTCCCTCTAGGTATTATAGTGAGAAACTCTATGCGGGAATGGAAACATTTCATTAAGATTTTACTTTGAGAACGCGTTATTTATGTAGCCATATGCACGTTTTAGACGAAGCCTCTTACAACACCAGCCAACAAGAGCCTCGCAGACACATATACTATAGGCCATAGAGTTTCTCACTATAACACCTAGAGGGAAATCTGGCGCCACCGTCTATGGGAGTTTCTTAAGGGGGCACCGTGCCGTCATGGGAATGACGGTATGTGTGTCTGCGAGGCTCGTGTTGGCTGGTGTTGTACGAGGCTTCGTCTAAAACGTGGATATGGCTACACAAATAACGCGTTCTCAAAGTAAAATCTTCATGAAATGTTTCCGTTCACGCATATTACATCTTTACTCACCTACAATGCATGACCAAGGGAAGAAAAGCACGAACAGACGACAAACTGTTTCAAAGCGAGCGCGAACCGTGTCGTCTGTCTTCGAACTTTAGCGGCCCGCTGATACTTTTTACGTAACATATAATCGTACACGCAATAACAAGTTCTTATAGTTAAGCAAACATGCTTTTGCGTAATAATAAAACCAAAACAAGTTTTGACGTGCTGTTTTAGTAGAAAATGACTCATTGTGACAGACGGAACGGTGCTTGCCAAGCGCGTCTTCAAGGTGTCCTGTCTCTCCAAGAACGATGCCAATCCGAAGTCACAATATACCGGCATTCCCATGCATACCACAGCGCAGCAGCGCCAGATTTCCCTCTGGGTAATGTAGTGAGAAACTCTATGCTATAGGCACTATACATATACCGTCATTCCCATGACGGCACGGTGCCCCCTTAAGAAACTCCCATACATAGAGTTTCCTACGTAATTTTGTAGGAAACTCTATGCTCCCATAGACGGTGGCGCCCATAGAGTTACTGTACTGACTCTAGAGGACAAGCTACCCATAGTTAGTGAAGTCTTCTGCGCTTATTCCGAGGAAGGCGTCGTCTTCCGGCGGGGGATCGATGGGGGCGTGTGATAGGCAGTCGGCGTCAGACTGTTTTCGACCCATAGGGCCCATGCCATGCCCATGCATAGAGTTTCTCACTACATAGTGAGAAACTCTATGTGCCCATGCATTGAAATCGGGAACCGCAAGAGCGCCGCCATGTTGCTACGCGCCGAGGTTGCCAGCTCCTGAGACGCTTGCTAGACTTGGTGACAGTAGTCAGTTTTAATCCGGCAACCGTAGCAGCGTAGCAGCATGGCGTCTCGCTTGTAGTGTCGTGATGTGTGCGTGCAGCCGTGTGTTTGGGCTTTATAAGTTGGTTCTTTATTCTATGTTGCGGGACGGTGTGGGTGTAGTCGATGTTTGCCGTACAGGGGGCGGTTATGCAACTGAGGGATGATCCTGTTGAAGTTTCCGGCGGTATGCGGTTTTCAGCGGTCACGCCTGTTGCAGGAGTGTCACTCGACGAGGTTACGAGCTCGAAGCTGTGGTGAGATTCCTCGTTGGCGTTCCGCAATTCTCTTCGCACGGGCGCGGTATGTTGCAAAAGCCGCTTTCGCGATCTATCGTCGCGACGATAGATCGGGTTTTTTTATTATTATAAGTACTGATCCAGCTGTAGGGTACATGTAACCGGCAAACGGAAGTCTAAACAGGCTTCAGGAGAGCACCTGAGATTATAATAAAGCACGCGGCGCAGGAACTCCAGGGCACCCAAGGGACAGTGGGGGGATCAAAGCTCGAAGCAGGGCGGTACGTAGGTTGGGGCCGCCGAGGCAGGTGTGTGCCAGGGAGTGTTCGCACGGACAGCTCCCCTGGCACGCGCAGCAGCGCCTCGCAAGGTCGAGATACCTTAAAGGCACCTGCGCCCATGATCTTTCTTTTGCGTCGGTGCAGTGTGCACGATTAAAGAGAATAATATGGAGGGCATCCGGTGCAGTCGCGAATGCGTCATGACAAATTTAGCTAGAGTCGCCTGGCGTGTGCAGTAATATCAGAGTTGGTTGTGTGAACTTTATGCATAATACGCTTTGTTACGGTACCTTAACGCAATGGGTCTAGAGGACGGTGTTGGTACATTTTTTCGTACCGCCCTAATCTTATACCCCCTACTACAAACACACACACACATACCCCCCCTCTTTTTATGTATACATACAATTCCTTGCCATAACGGATCATAGCCTCCTTTATTTTTGAAAAATAGAGCAGGCTGTGAACGGATTGACCAGTTCAAGTTGTCAACTTGTCAGTAACTGCCATAGGAATCACTGTAATAAACACAATTCCACGATTGGATTGTTTACTTTCATTTTTTGTTGTAACACTGAGGACTACATAGAACTTTATTTTGTATATGTGAGAGAAGTATGTGGATATCACAAGCTTAAGCCAATGTGCGATACACAGACAAAGCAGCTGCTAGAACATGAACTGCATTGAGGGCCACACAACACATACGTAATTAAAGGTGCAAAATATAGGGGGAAGCTTCAAGATACGCTCTGTAGCACTGCAAAGTGCAACATACATTGTATGTGTACAATAAATGTTCAAAAATATAATGCATCAATGTCCCATTTGCCTTCAAGTTTATTATCAAGTTCAAGTTTACTGAAGTTTATTATGAGCATGTGTACAACAGGAATCTACTGACACACCCGCAGTCAAGGTGGCTGTTTGAGGTGTGCTGGCTGCCTCAGTGTAAGAAAAAGAAATTGGGTGAATGTCGACACCAGTGCCACTGCTTCTTGCCTCCGACCTGCACGTGCCTCCACGGCATCTTTGTGCACAAGTGTGCTGGCGTGGCGAGGCGCAGGAGTCATCCGAGAGAAAGAGTATCGTTTACATGGAGAAGTGGCTGTTCACATTGCCTGCCGCTTTCCCTCAAATGTTTCCTTGGTGACTAGGGTGACACACCCGCAGTCAAGGTGGCTGTTCGAGGTGTGCTGGCTGCCTAAACGAAAGAAAAAGGAAGAAATTAGATGAATGTCGATACCAGTGCTATTGCTTCTTGCCTCTTACCTGCATTTGCCTCCACGGCCTCTTGGCTTGCGGAGTCTGTATGAGGGAGCTGCTGTGACTAGGCGTAGGCATTGTCTAAGCAAAAAGAAAAGGCCATTCAAATGGGAAATTATTGAAATCAATGCAGTTATGTCTGCTTCTTGCACTCTTCTTGCCCAAAAATTTTCAAACATGGTGTCCAGTACACACCATGACTGACTGCTTTTGCTTTTTACCTGCAGGTGTTGCTGTGAGATCCTTAGTATGGCTGCGTGCAGCATTGTAACACTTGGTGGAGGCATTTGAAGTGGTAGCCAAAAATATAAAGAATCATCCTTGTCTGCACGAATGCTTTCAATTTCTAAATGCAGTGGTAACTATCACTATTAGTGCAAGGCCCCCCACATCTATGCGGCAAGTTCCATAGCTCGAAACTGAATTTTTCCTTTAGTGTTTCACAAGGCGTCTCATATGTCCACATTAGATGTGATGTGTTTGTTTTTATTTATGCCAGTGTGGAGAGAGCATCATTAAATTGTTTTTTTATTTTTGCTTGTCTTGTTTTTTGGTTTATTTCTGAATTTATCAAGCACCAGTCTCATGATGCTAAAATTACTTATGTAATGGCAATCACCTTTTTTTTGCAGAAGAACAACGCATTTCCTGACCTATTGTTTGACATCCCCTCACTCGCATAATTTTGCAGAGTATTCTACCTATATTGACTTGCTTGACCTCCACTAAAGAGTCTTGCATTTTCAAATACGACTCTTTCCTTAAAATCATTCGACACTTCTCATAATTTCTGTACCTTGGGCTTCGATACTCTGCGTTCACCATTTTTGCTTGTTTCTGACTAAAAATGTCTTTTTTAATTTAGAGCTTATATTTTACCTTTGGAACACACGGAAGGGCTTGCCATTGCATATCTGCATAAAAGGGAAACATGTTTCATTAAACATTTGCAAAATCCAATTGAAGATTGATGAATGCAGCTTGCAGTGTGATATGACTGAATGAGCCATAAAAGTAACTCATCTCACTTGGTAAATTAAAGCACATATTAGTGTGATGTGCAAGATACGTTACACTAACGTGGTGGGTTCTCTTGCTTATAGAGCAAAATAATCGGTGCGCGAGAAAAGAATTATTTTTGCATACCCCTTGTACACACTGATTTAAGGAGAATGAGCTGGAGCCGTCCACATGATCTACTTATTTTACCTGCGAGTATGGTCAACAAAAATGTGTCCCAGCTGCTTAGTGGTACTCGGGATTACGTCAGTATTGCATATGTGCCTGTTGTCTAAAATAATTGACTTTTGAAAATGCTCGCAGGGATCTGATGTGCATATCTGCAGTTTATGGATACATGTAAAAGACTCAGCATCAAGTGCAAGTGAACGTTCCCGCAGGCCCGGAGTCAATCATGCAAATAGATTCGCTGCACAAATTTGTGACCAGAAAAGATATTCCACATGAAATGGCATGCAAGGAAGTGTTGAAAATATTGCACAGTTAATAAAACGCCTACGCTATTAATATGTGGGTTGATGCACTCGTCATGCAAGACGGAGGTGAGGCGTGCAGACAGGACACAAGAGTAGAGTATTTACAAGCAAACAACACGAGCACCGCCCACTTCTCTACTCTTTTCTCCTGTCTGCACGCCTCACCTCTGTTTTGCATAATGAATCCTTACCAACTAGCTCAGCTTTCTGTCGTTCTAAGTCTCGATGCACTCGATTTCGTCCGCATTAGGCACTCGCCTCTTGATTACTTCGTGGCACAGAAATACTCGGCATCAGGCTGTTTGTCTGCTGTGGCCTTCGTAGAAGCATGATTGTTCAAAGTGCAACAATTAAACAGATTCTTTGAGTTGCTTGCGGCTTCGCCAGTAGAATTCCGGTGCGCTGGTCCGCCTGTCCAGCAATTTCCTACTGAAGGGAAACCTGCAAATAAAAACACCGCTCCGCATGCAGAAAAATGCTATACTGTGACGCTTCTCAAACGATTGTGATGCACCACAAGAGCTGCCTACTCGCGTGATATTCTCAACAAGGAGATACATCTGTTTACTTACATGTGAAGGTATATGCGAGAGCACTTCGGGGCTTCGGTGGCACATAAGGCACGAGTGTGTGTGCCATACCGTCCGATGTCGACGCGCGATCGCATGTCAAACCTAAACTGTACGAAACTACTACGCATCCAAAAAACAGATTCGAAACCGAAATTGGCGGCATCCTTTATTGCATGAATGCGTACATCGTGATTTACATAAGTCGCGGACTTAGCGATCGCTTTCTGTAAACTTAATATTAACGTACCACCTTCATAAAGCCATCAGGTATGCGTTTTTAGATGAGAAAGCATAAGGTGACCTGTACTTGCTTTCAGCTCTTTCAATACTAATTGCGCTGGCCATATTGACCAGTAGCAACAGGGCGGCGCCCTAGAGGTTCCCACTTTTCCGGCCCAGCTTTTCCTCTAGGGTTGTTCTACTAACTCTATGGTGGCGCCAGATTTTGCTCTAGGTATTATAGTGAGAAACTCTATAAATGGATGGATGTTATGAGCGTCCCCTTTGGAACGGGGCGGTGGGTTGCGCCACCAAGCTCTTGCTACTATGCTGCCTAATATCCTACCTGGGTTAAACAATGAAAA
Organism: Dermacentor variabilis; assembly: GCF_050947875.1. Classification (NCBI taxonomy): domain Eukaryota; kingdom Metazoa; phylum Arthropoda; class Arachnida; order Ixodida; family Ixodidae; genus Dermacentor; species Dermacentor variabilis. Next base: position 227,050,940 of record NC_134571.1, on the reverse strand, counting down.
AAAAAAACCTATGAACTACCACGTCCCGATTTTCTGATCCCCTATTGCGAACTGTGCTTTTGTACGTCTCCGTCTTTTGTCGTTTCCCTACTTTTCTTCCACCGATCCTCCAATCGCCTCTTACTAATGTCTATTGCGGACCTGTTTGCTTTACCACTGCTCCCGCTGAACCCAAGGGCTTCAAGGAGGCCAGTGGTGCCTAAATCGACCGCTGGGTAGACGTCTTCACATTCTAATAAAATATGCTCCGTCGTTTCCCTAGCTTTACCGCAGCAAGCACATGCTTCTTCTCCCTTTGAGTTATCATAAATGGTTTCTTTCCTGATTTTGTTTTTTCCTCTTAAGTAGTTACTCATGGCAGGTTTATTTTCCATTGCCGCCACCCATGAGATTAATTCAGCCTCTCTGACTTTCCGCTTGACCTTCTTTGTTGCTGTGTTGCCCACCCCACAGGCAGCATACGTTTTCCTGTGTATCCGCTTCCTGTTTTAGCAGCGCTATCTGGCGTCCACCTAGGTAAGTTCCATGCGCTGCCGCTGCTTATTTTCGAACCACTGCGGAAGGTACAGTTTTCCTTCTCTAAAGCTGTTCTTTATTCTATGGCCGAGCGGTGCCGTGGCGTGTGTTCGTTCTCGACTTGATCGTTCTCCGGACCGCGCGTTGTTCAACATTGCTCATGTGATTGTGGTTGCATTGCTTGTATGTTGGTTGTAGGTTCTGTGTTACTTGGCGGAAAGCCGTGAGCTCTAGCAGTACAGAATCTGCGTTGTGCGACCCGTGCTTCCTTGAGAACCCGGTGGTGGTGACAATTGAAATGTCGAAGTGGCCTAGCGAATCGGCAGCGCAGTTCAGCGAACCGCGATGTGGCGTCGCCGTGTCCGCCTTTGCTTAACGGACATCGAGGGATGTGATGCTAGCTACAAGTCATGTAAATGCGACTGCGTCGGCTTACCAGCTGCGAGCTCACGGCCCAAAGGTCCTTAGTGCAGCACGCTAGTGAGGTAGCTAGGCTCAGTGGAGCCCTGGAATAGGGGCCCACCCTTGCCGGAAGAGGCTCCAAGTCGCCGGCGCCCAAGAAGACAACGGAGACCTCGAGACGCTAATTCCTTGAATGAACCAAATAAAGTTTCTCTCTCTCTCTCTCTCTCAGTGCTGAATATGTGGTTGGTGTGCTGTGCTTAATTGTAACGAGTGGTGCAGCCGTGCAGTGAAGGTGGTGGTGGAGCAGAGTGGTTTAGGGGCTCTATTTGCGCGTTCAAAGGCATGTGCTCCTGTTTTGGTCTGATTAGCGGCTGTCGCAGGATTGTGGTGTGCTCCTTGCCAAGTATGAAGTTTACGATGCTAACACACAGCATGTTCACGTTTTTCCGTGCTATATGTCATTTGCATGATGACCGAGTTGAAAACGAGGCATATGTCCAATACTTTGCGTTTGCGTGTTGGAAATTACTTTCTATTGTGGAAGTTCTGGCAGTCTTATTACGCAAGGAGTACGAACGTAAGCATATAAACATATTTTTGTGTGTCGGAAATTTTGAATTGCACATAATACCCTTTACGACTGATAAGTGGGCTACACGGCCTTTGTGAATCAGCTACCTTTTGTTCCGACGCTCTTCCGTGTGGTAGACTGATGCATGGTGTGCGTTTATTGTACTGTTGTAAAAACCAGTTTATTCACTCAATACAAATGTGCTGCTTCTTCGCCTCAGTACATTTTAATTACGCGGTGAAGCATACTAAAAGTGGGAGGGGGCCGCTATCACGCGGCGTAGTATGTCCACTTAGGCGACCTGAGAAGCGGCGGTTGCGCGAGCGCATAATTAAAGAACTCTTATGTCCAGTGACAGTATGCTTTACCGCGAAACACTGGTGTATTGCGAGAAAAGTAATATTAAAAGGCTCAATTATGCAACGTTTCTTTTGTAGCTTGCTACACCGCAATACATGGGTGGAAATAAGCATCGTACAGTAAAGCGTACTAAGAGTGAAAAGGCCACATATGTTTACCTGTGCTTATTACATTCAATTGTAATATAATCTGCAAGTGCATCTGTGCTCGTGGTAAGGTTCATTGACAATTCCTTGTGCATTACGAAATCATATTGCAGGGAAGCCTACTAAAGCACATTCGCCATTATGGAACGTGTTATTCACCTTCAATGCAGGAGCACAATGCGGATTCATGCCCATGCAGGGAAGCCTGGCTGGACTGTACATGCTCTTTGAGAATTGATTCGTTCATAAGTGTGCTGGTACATTAAACTGGAGGGTTGAATTTCATATGGAATCACAATTTTTATTAAGGGGACAAGATGTTGCCAAGATGGTTGCAGCACAGCTTTCTTTTCTTCTTCTTCCAGGCGCCTTTTCTACTAGAAGCTTCCATTGCAGTGTTTCAAACCTCTTTGAGCCAACACATAGTGTATATAAATATCGGACACTGATTGGGAACATCACCTATGCTCTCTGCAGTAAGCTGTACACAGAAGTTCATGCCTATCTATAGTAAAAAAATGTAGCATGACCAGACAAAATAAAAGAAGGGGGGGGGCTGCAGCAATACTAAGTGTTTCATGGTGCTTTATCCTTTCCCTTGAGCTTTCTGTTCTGGTGCTTTTTATTATGGATCCTCCACAGTAACCACACGAGTGCCGAACTTGAGCTTGTTGGTTTCAGGTCTCTTGGTTGTTACTAACAGAACTGTGTTATAAATGAGCAAGGGCTTAGAGGCATCCAGCCACCTTGCTTGTCTCATGGTGTCGCTTCGTGAGCCTCCAGACCAACAAGGAAGGGAGGTTTGTTGCAATCGCTTCTGAACTGTATTGCCACCAAACCAACAGTGCTCTCAATGACAACTTTTGGACAGTAGAATGCTTGCACCCATTAAAGTCTAAGAAGGAAGCATGCAGGAAGTCCAAAGTGGGCCTTTTGAAGCTGGCAGCATTGCTGAAGGGGCTTTGCCTGTCTGCCCTCTTTATGGATACACCAAGATGATTTCCTCTTTGAGAGGGATAGTTTCAGAGGTCGTTACATGGCAACAGTGCTGGGTGTTTAGTAGCAGAGGAGCTTGTCTTTGTCCACGGTCATTAATCTGTTTCTTCTCCAGTGCCCCTGCGAAGTGCCTACTTTTTGGACGCAATGTGCTCTCCATGCATGCATGCATTTTTAGCTTGTAAAGATATCTATTACCCCTTGCCTCAAGCTGGTTCTTGCTGATGTTACCCAAGAAGGCATTGAGGAGTATGGCGTTTCACACTTACAAAACACTTGATACCCGTGACACCAGATTAATGGAGCTGCTGTTTTTTTTTTGTCCACTCCAACCTCGTTAGTTACAATGAGCAGTTCTTTGTCCAAACAGAAGGCATATGTAGTTGGTTGTGCATAGCTTGTGCACTAAGACTTGTTGTTGTGTTATGACAGAGACCTGCCTGAGAACCTTAGCACAGTGTCTATATGTAAGAACCTTCTGATCTGTTGATGACTTCCTTCTCTTTATCACACTTTGCCTGATGAACCAAGCAACTGGGTCAACCAGATGTTCAACAGGCTTCCCACTAGTTTTCCCAGTGTCTCCTTTATCAGGGTGCTGCTCACAGACATGTTTTCTCGACTTTGCACTGCACTTCAACCATGGCCACACCTGCTGAACCTATAGCATGCGATCAAAGAAGTGCAAGAAGTGCATCATGTTGCTCCAAACTTATGACATGTGCTACAAGGTCTTGAGGAACACCCTCATTTATTTACGCCCTCATCATACTGTATGAAGCTTCGTATGATAAGTTGGACAATTAACACATGCTGGTTTTTCAGTGTTATTCTTGTCCAGCTTGCTGAAAGCTATCCTTAGTGTTTCAAAAGCAAAAGACTGCTGCTGGACAAGAAGTGCTTAAAACAAGGGTCTCTACAACCACGTATGTCGCACGAAATGAAGAAGGCCAATGAGTATACAGGCGGTTTACTTCATATCCAACAAGCTTGGTTCTCCCTCTGTGAGTAAACTCAACTTGCCCCAAAGACATGGCCTGTGACAAACTATGTGCCAGATGCTGTGTCCCCTGCAAAGCTGAAGATGTGTACGAGATCCTGACACCCCGCAGCGGCTTCTACGCTGGGCAAACGGGCTACTATAAAAACGACTGCCTTTACTGATATGCTAATAACATGAAAGCAGGCAGAAATTTGGCTATTCATTGGCCCCAATTGCAGGTGCAAGCCACTCTTCCACTAGATGTGTGTTGTTCACAGGAAATGGAGCTATACAAATGCAGATAAAAACAATGATGTTGAAAATTAGCACAGTTAAACTATATTCTGCACAAGCAGCGCTACCTGCACCGCTGGTAACTTATAGTCACAATTCATGGCTGCACCACCATGCAAAGGCACTATTCTTGAATTATTAACTTCTATTATATTTCTGGTGGCCATATATTGCAAGTACACATCATGCACATTGTGTGCAATATGGTTAAATGATGTCAACTATGATAGCCATTCCTAATCTGAAATGCACCAAAAGAGCAAATATAGGCAACAAATTGCAATTCAAAGCGACAAAAGACAACGAGTGCACAGGATAAGTGAGACTTCCTTTTATTGAAAGAAAGAATGTCACATGTGTCATTCCACCAGCAGTGTGTAGCAATCTTTCAAGATTGGGTGACAGAGGCAAAACTTGGCAAAATGCTACAATCGCACTCAAATGTAAAACAGCCTTGCACACAAAAAACCGACATCATATCGTACGTAATGAGAGGGCAAGACTCCATCCAAGAACTCTACAGCACCACATACTTGGGATGGTGCAAAAAATTTTAACATGCCCTACACATAAAAAACACAAAAGCAAAAAACATGAAAAACACGCCTTAAAATGCAATGTGCAGAGTCTTGAACCAAGAAAAAAGAACCCAAAAAAGGTTTTGCTAAGTCTTCCAATTGTTTAAATTGTCAAACTGTCTCGTTGCTTCTTAATGAACCTGCACAGCTGAAAAGGAAGGAAAGAAAGCCCAATAGCAGGTCCACAGAAAATGCCATCAAATATACTTTGCTTACCAAGGATACCTCCACTTTAGTTGTGGTCTGACTTTGCACAATAATTGTGTATAAGCTTTTCTTGTTTACGATGGTTTAGCAGATAGGGAAGAAATTACCATGAGAGTGCCAGGTGTAGGCATAGCCTACGCACAAAAAGCCACTGCTTTCTTCTATGTTTTTTCTCTATCTCTGTTCACGAGTATTTAAGTGCCTTAATAGCACTGCTAACACCCTGCTGCAAAATACAAAATTGGGCAAGTTGTGGCATTAAGAAAATTGCAGTTTCACTCGTAACGCAAAACAGTGATGTAGTAGCTGGTGAAATATGCGCAGGAAGGTTGCTTCATGCGGTGTTTATTGAAGTGAACACTTGCTAATGCAAGTCAGTAATCTCCTTTAGAGAAGTAAAATAAGTACGAGTCGTATTTATTTGTGGGAGTTGTGCCTCCCAGTGTTGAAGTGGAAAAACTCGACTTTTCTTCCTCCTTTTCATATCCGGAATTGGCCACTGGTCTCCACCAAAGCAACCCTTTAGCTTCTTACTGCTGAATTTGTTCTGGTTTTCTCAAATATATATTTGGGCTACCCATAGCTAGGTCTCGCACTGTGCTTGAGGAAAACAAAAGCACTAGAAGATTAATGAAGCAGATGCACCCAATCACTGTCATTACATGTAAGAAGAAAAATTATCATAGGACTGCCTTCACGAGTGGAAAGGTGATGTGTCGGAACTTGAAGGCGTGGGCACCAGCTCTATATACAGTACGCAGACATTGAGCAGGTGTTAGCCAATCATGGCACCTATTGGCTAGATTGCACTCTCCAGGATCAGTATTCACCATGACCGTACCTTCAGCAGAGTGGCTGAAATATAGAATTGTGGACTGCCAGTCTTTTGATCCTATGTTTGAATCCTCGCAGCACAATGAGAACTTTATTTGCAATATTCCAGCAAGAAATTTGGAAATTCCAGTGAGAGCACCAGTAGACATCAGAAGAACCAGGGGAGTTAGCCCATATCAGCTATTGCTGTAAAAAAGAAGACTGGCATAAGCACAAGAATTGAGATGGGCACACTATATGCCTTTGTTCTGGTAATGGTCCACTACTTTGGTGTTACAGTTACTGATCTCTAATGAGTTCAAGGAGCAAGAACTTAGCCCAGAAAAAATATTATGCTTAACAGCTGTATCTAGTTGTATCATTTTGCCTATACAGCTTTATATAACCCTGTCCACACTTGCGTAAAGCACATGAGTGGCATCCTGAAAAAAAATTGGCTTTTGATATTGCTTTGCAGAAAATTCACCTGTTTCGGCCGAACAGTATATATACATACTGTACATACCTGCATTCGGTATACCTTATCACCAACTCTTAAGTCATCTTACCACATCAGCAAACCACTCCTGCAACCAAGTGTGCTAGTCCGGGTTTTACCTGCATTCCCACCTGTGCAGTTGGCAAAAGTTTTTGGCTGTTTACTGTAACTTCATATTTCAAACATTTGGTTGCATAAGAGGCTTTGGCAACACTGACAACCCTAATGCCTGGGCAGCCTTCACAAAAGGCCACCAGCACCTCCTCGTTGCAGACTGTGCTCAACATTCTTCTTGGTTCGACTGCGGCACCTATATATCTTTCCTTCGATGTGGCTGGTATTGGCGATGCTTTTATGCAGAAAGAGGCTATTGTCGCACGTGTTAACCTTAGGCCAGAAACCAATCTGGCACAGATGGAAAGTCTTGTCTTTCCCATGCAGTAGTTCAGCCTCGCGAGGCACGTTCCTTCAGTCAATTTGCACACTGTCAATGTGAGTGAGACTAATCAAAGGTTGGCAATGGTGTTGGGTTTCTTGCCTGGTTTCGGTAGTGGCATCATGACCAAGTATTTCCACTCTGTGGGGGACTTCAATGTTCCAGATTTCATTGATTACAAGCAATAGTGCTTGGCTTCCTTGTTTTGGTGAGATTCCTCAACATCTGCAAAATGGCTCCATTTTTGCCATGTGCGCTTCAAGTGTTGACATGCTCGAGAGCAACGACACGTTCTGCCATCGTAAAGAGGCTTTCCATTTCTTCTTTGGCAAATGGTCATTAAGGTGCGTACAACTCTGGTGACGGTCAGTCACTGTGATGTTGTTTGGGAAAGCATCTGCAGCTTGTTCCTCAAATTACTCAGATGTGCGCTGAAGATCGAGCAGCATGTTTTCAATAGTATTACAGTATTTGGTTTTCCTGTTATAGCCGAGAATGTGTCGCATCTTACTGAGACCTATACATTCAAATGACACACAGTGGTCCATTCACTAGTCTCTGGCAAGTTGCTTAGCATGACATCTTTGCCTGCTCAGTCTTGTGCAGAACATTGACCATGGTTTGTTGCATGCAGCCACAATTTAAGTATGTAGTATGCAGCTTGGCTTGCTCACCCCAAAGTTGCAGCAGGTGCTTGTCAGGGCTGAATGTTGCCCCAGTAAGCTCTAGCTCGCATGTCGCTCTTTGCAGTGTGTAAAGGATGCATGTTGCTAGCGATTCTCCAACACCTTTACATTCTGCAGACTCAAGTGCATCACAGAAATGGTCCCAGCCTAAAACCGCGATTTTTTTAATTTGGCACATTTTCATCCCTACATCAAGTGTTATACTGGATAATGTTCGCTGCCTCTTGGGGCAGAGTCGCACTGACACTCTGGATGAAGGCCCCAGTTGCCCGTGCTAAGTAAGTGTACCTTCTGGTTTTAATGGAGGGTGTGGCAGATGGGATAGTTGGTGTCATTTGTTAATTTTAGGTCTGCTTCATCAAGGTGGCATTCTCTTGGCCGTACGTCTTTGCATTTCCAATGTGGGTGATGTGCCTTGAGCTCACCTCGACTGAGTATTCTGTGCTCTGGAAAGCGAATTTGAAGATGTCAAAGCCAAGTGAAGTCGCCTCGGCTGCGGTGCCTGGTTTTGGGACAGAGGTAGACCAATGCCAAAATGGCTTCCTTTCACTGCCTTAGCCTGCAGCACACCCCAACTTTCAGATGAGACATGTTTATTCAAGCTGTTCTTTCCTTCCCCTAATTCAATAATAGCCAATTTTAGGAGCTGCAAATCAAGCTGACTTCAGAAGACTGCTGACTTTTTAGCTGCTTCTAGTAGCTTATTGCGTGGTTAATTCTCTAATTGGGCATGACATGCTTCGTGCTTAAAAAATGAACTGTTTAAAGAATTCTTAGAGTAATATTAGGTCAGGCAACTCTAATTGAGTGATCACTGCTTTTGTTGCAAAATGTGGCAATGAGCTAGGCAGACGCTGTCATGACAGCATAGTATTTAGGTTGTAGGAGTATAGAAGAAACAAAATTGGAGTTGTGAAGTTCAAAGCCCTATTTTTGTAGCCTCTTTTATACTGCTGACATCAGAGAGCTATAGATTAGTAGACGCAAGCAGCATGCGTAGACAAGAACCCGTTTGGGTATTTCTGGGACCCATGTGGTTTGCATACATGATTTTGGGTTCTAGCGCGAAGTGAAACACGGACACAGAAAGGAAGCAGACAGGACAAGCGCTAACTCACAACTAAATTTTTATTGAAACGAAGAACATATATAAGGGCGATTGCAAAAAACGTAGCATGAGAACATGACAAAGTAAAAAGCATCAGTTAAACATATCAGGGGGTATGGAAGTCAAAGAACAAAAATTATTTCAGATTAGTACACGTATTGCGAAGGTACTCAAATTCGCAATCTAACAGAGACAACGAAGCATGACTGACGCAAGTGTCTCCTAACCTTTTTATGTGGAAAGCCTCGATAATTTCCCGCGTGGTTTGGCATCTATGTCTAGAAAGAATTTTCGTGTCTTCAAAGAAAGGATTGCAACCACAATCGAAACAATGTGCCGCTAAATGTGATGCGTTAGGGTTGTTTAGTGAATGTTTGTGTTCTTTTAGTCTAATGTTAATGCACCTACCACTCTGTCCAATGTAAGCTTTCCCACACGCGAGTGGAATGTGATAAACTATACCCGTGTTGCAAGGGACTAAGGGGGACACATGTTTAACCCCGCAATCATCTTTTCTTTTTTTGCCTTCCTGTTCAAGTCTCCTATTTATCAAAGGGCACATGCTAGCCAACTTGCGTGGGGCCGAGAAAACGGTATTGACGTCATACCTATTGGCCACATTCTTTAATCCATGGGATAATCTATGTATGTAGGGTACTACAGCAAACTTCTTTTCTTTGTCATGTTCTCATGCTACGTTTTTTGCAATCGCCCTTATATATGTTCTTCGTTTCAATAAAAATTTAGTTGTGAGTTAGCGCTTGTCCTGTCTGCTTCCTTTCTGTGTCCGTGTTTCACTTCGCGCTAGAACCCAAAATCATGTTAACGTACCAACTCGCCCAAATGTCTATCCTTTTGGTTTGCATAACCAAGCAGCACACGAGTCGCTTGCAGGAAACGGTAGAGTTACTGCATATGCTACCGCAGGTAGCAGAGTTGCGCGTAGGTCCGCCATCTTGCCTGGGAAGCAACCAAATGTATGCGGCGAAGCCGCACTCCGTTTTTGCTGACGGCATGCCTATACCGTATCGTCGATCGACAGTTCGTGGTTTTGCATCGCTTTTGGACTGCTTGTCCGCCTAATCGTAAACAAAGCGCATCGAAACAGCTGACTGCATAAGATCGTCAAGAAAAAGGCGCCGAGATCGGTGCCCACCGAAGCTTAGGCCTAGCGTATCCGCCGAGTCCGTCTGCACGCTCTCGGCGCGCCTAGGCTCAGGAATCAAGAAGTCTAACACGGATAAATCACTCTATATTTCAGCTTTCGCATCAGTGTTCTTAAATAAACCATTTTTTCATGTGTACAGTGCGAGCACAAGTAGCGATGAGCGCCGATGTGACGCGTCATAAACACAGGTATGTATGTGCTGTCGCGGAAGGCTCCCGGCTCTAGCCTGCGCCTCTCTGACGAAGATATATGACTAGACAGACGTGTCTACTGAAAGGCATCACTGAACTAAGGAAACGTTGCATATCATTCGCTTGAAGAACAAGAAACAGCTATCCAAATCAGTAGTAACAGCCCATACAGCGTCCCAAGTCGGCGGTTCATTTAGGACTTTTTTCAAAGTTAAAATGCCAGTCGCAAGTGAAAATCGATGTTGTGGCACTTCCCACGAAACACGCAAGCAGCTATTTGATGTCTTGAACGGCTAATTCAAAAGCCTAGTAGCTGTCTTGATCAAGACATTTTGTAGCCATGGACGTCTAGAAGTACTTCAGTAAGCCCTGCTAACGTTACGCTAAAAGTTGGCTAATTGACGGCTTGACAAGAACAACTGAAGACTTTTATTAGACATTCCCTCAATTTTTTTGCGGCAGCTGTTACAGTAACCCGACGTTTGCCCACAGTTACAATTTATTTTAAACGAGGCATGGACATCAGAAAAAAATGTATATTGTCGGATAGAGTGATGCACAGGTAGTTTTTCCAGATGTGAACCATGGGAATAGTGTAGTAAAGCCTCATTGGTCAATTAGTGCTTTTTAATTAGACCGATCAATTGCATGCCGCCTGTCAGAATTATTTTGCAAATAAAAGAAGTTCTGTATTGTATGCTGATATCATTCCAATGTTCGCCCATTGACCTAAACAAGAACATCTCTGCATGAAACACGTCATTATTGACAAAACTTCGCCCTGCTGGGTCTCCACCAAATTGAAATAGTTTCTAGCAAAGAAAAATTTTGTGAGTGATGCTGCAGTTCAGGCAAAAATTACATTGTTTTCAGGTACAGGAGGCGCAATAGCCTGATACCAGTATACGAAACAGAACGCTGTAGTGCAATGAGTTAAGAAATAAAGGATAGTACACATTTGGAAAAACACTCTGCGAACCACTCTAACTAGCAATATAAATATATTTTTTCTGATGACCATGCTTCATTTAAAAGTAAATTGTAACTTACTTTGTGGATGCCTCTTGTAAGGTAATGCCACATGCTTGCACAGCATCACGCAGAAATAATGGCCAGTTCTTCGGCATATCGTCCATTAGTGAATTCCTTGTACGTTGCACATTACCAAAACTGAAAGATAAATCACAATATGCTGTTATTTTTTTCATAAACTGTACGATGAGCTTTTCATGCATAAAAGATGATTGCAAGTGAAAATGCAGCAAGACATCAACTTCACACCACGTCACATACTCATACTTTATTACCTAATAAATGAGAAAAGATGCAGAAAGTGTAATTAACAAGAGTGACAAATAGCAGCAAAGGTGATCATGGATAAATCTTGAAGATGATTGCCGCCGCTGCCAGAGCAGGCCAGCCTTCGTAGGAGAGCACTTGCTGCCCACAAAAGCTTGCTGTCACAGGCCACGCGTGACGGTTCTTGTAGACATAGGCAAGCAATACCTGCACAGAAGAGGGGCAGAAAATGCGAGGGAGGAAATGGGAATATTCAAATTGGAACTTCAATTAGCAATATGTGCTAAGTAAGAAGTTTGCCTCACATTAAAAATAAATATAAGCACTCCTTTCCCTTAAATTACGGGTATCTTAAGGCATGAATGCATGTACGCTTAAGTATTTCCTGGCATATAGTCATTAAATTGCATAGCAGAGTCAAAGTCAGCCTTTAAATTAATATATGGTATTTTGTGGCTAAAAAGCCACTTATCAACCTGTCAAACAAGTCTGAGAAGAAAAGAAGAACTATTTTAATGACTGGAAAATGTAGAGAGGTCAGCCGGATAATGGAGCATCTGGCCTGCTATTCTACATAAGTGAAGGGGAAGAGGGGAAGAAAAAGGGTCCCGATTAGGCGGCGCCTTCACGCGCAAATATTTGCACATTATTGGACGGTCAGACTCCCCGGACTGTTCAGTGTGTGGCACTGTAGAGACTATAGAACATGTGCTTGTGGTGTGCCCTGAGTATGCGCGCGAAAGACTGACAATGGCAGATACCTTGAGACATTTACACAATGGTCCACTGTCGGAGAACCTCTTGATAGGCGCATGGCCACAGAGTTGGCAGACGACAGAGACAATGCGTGCTTTTTCACGTTTCCTAGGTGACACGGGCCTGGACTTACGCCTGCGATACCAGTTGTGTAATGTGTCCTTCACCTCGTTCCTCCCATTATCAAGTCTGAGAAGCTTCCTGCAAGATATAATCAGTTTAAAATAGTAATTCACTCTGCAGGTAAAGGATGTACTAGCTTAATTAAAAAAGTTAAACAGCGTTTTATATTGTTAACTAAAAGCAAGTTTGGCATTTTGCACTGCCTTTCTTTCAAACTTAAACATGACGCAGTACAGAGTAAGCAGGTAGCATGCAAAGGAGGACTGGTGATAAAGTAGAGTTCCAAAGCAACACTCCTAGCTGGATCAATCACTTTTGTTGATATATTTTCATGTGACCCTAATTGGTTTAGGGCAACACCTCACACAAATGATGCGTCATACAATATTGAAAGTATCTCATGATGTGATCAAACGATAAAATTGTCCACTGTCTTGGAAGTGTTAACATGCTGTTTGCGCGAGAAAGTGCAAAGTGATTCGTATAGGTAGCAAATTCATCAGTGCATCTATAGCATGAGGTAATTATGAGCATCTACGTTGACCCACAATTGAGAAGCCACTGCACACAAAAAGGTGTATTCAAGTAATGGTCCATGCTGAATAATTGCCCACCTAGTGAAAAGTCAAATATGGCAGGCTAATGGGCCAGGGCAAATAAATTGCTAAATTCTGACACCTCCAATTATATTATTGAAACAGGTGACAAAAAACAGCACAGGTAAAAAAACAGTTATGAGAAAATTTTAAAAGCACCTCTGCAAACTGCTGGAACCCTCAGCATCATGCCTGTTCTACACGCACATCTGTTGCAGCACAATTTATATCTCAGACACAGGCGCCTCCACACATCACTTCGTGATCTCCTCACAATAAGGTTAAAAAACAGTCTGACACAAGCTACCTGATGTGCTTCATTTTGCAAGCGCCAGCCAACTGCTGATGGTGGTAGAGCGAAATTGAAGTTTGTCCTTGTATGGAAGCCTCGGCCCATGTTTTATCAATTCTAGCGGCAAAGCACACCTTTTACAGCACACAAATCTTAAATTGAACTGCTTGCTGATGCTGTACAGTAAATTCCTGTAAAAAAACTAAATCACACAGAAAACATTTAGAATACCAAACTAATCAAATGCTGGCTTGAATACATCTGTGTATTAGGGAAACAAGGTGTAACGTACACTGTTGTAGCAAATTTTCACTCATGTATGGAATACTTGTATGACACAACAGAGTTAATTTGCGAGTTCTTACGTAGCACTACCTAGAGTTAAATTTTGTAAGGCTTTGGGGGAAACTAATAGTAGAACTGTGTATGTACACTGACACTGAGAAATTGGTTATAATAGTGGCAGCTTATAAAGAACCAGCGCAAAAAATGCCCGTTTTGAGACACCAACTAGCTATTTTACCACGAAGCGCTCCCTGGCCTTAACCAATATAAAAAGCACTGGTAAGGCCAGAGAGGGTACAGTACATTGGCTTACACTGATCACGATGAGGTCCCGTCATCCAGCTAGCGCCAAGCTACAAGAAGGATGTCCAGCCGTCTATAGAGTGAAAGGAACAAAAGAGAGCATCAAGTCAGTTGAAAGGCAGATTTGCAATTACAAATAAGGTGACCCCCAGTCACAGTCATTCATCAATAAATGCCAAGCTGTCGTGATTTCGCTCCCAGATGAAGCACCTACTAGGTTAAAGGTTTTGCTGCTTATTTAGAACAAAACACAAGTGAAATTTGTACATCAGCAGACGATTTAATTTGGGAAGTAAACATTGCAGTTATAATTTTGTTTTGCTATAAAGTGGGAACGCTACAAGCTGCATAGTCACTGACGCACACGCAAGAACAAAAGGACACAAAATAGGGCGAGTTCAGTCCGGTTCAGCATTACAGCCAGCGCGTCGTCTTCGAATGCACTCCTTCGGTTGGTTCGTGCTACGTTAACCACAGACTAACAAGCAGGGCAAAGTTCTAACTGGTGTTGCGGAAGTCATGGAGCGTGGTAGTGCTGGACGGCTGAACACAAGCAGAACCCTCATATAAAAGTAAAGACGAAAACTCGCAGAGCAGGAGAGCCCATCTATCAAGAACTGTCGTGGGTAACACCTAAAAATATTCACATTGTTGACGAAAAACGAAGTGCAATGTATTTCACTAACCGGAAAAAGTGTTATCCGAACGTGCGACGTACAAAGACACACCGAGACACTAAGGCCGCGAACGCAGATCCCGCCATTGTGGTAGTAAGCCGTCGGCGAAAACAGGCAATACAGCCGATGTCACGAAGCACTAATGCAAAACACACGCAAAAAGCATCAGCACAGCTAAATGACTCCACTTAATATCAGGTATAAATGTACAGAACGGCTTAGAATGACGCACAACTGGCATAACGAACCCACGTACGAAACATTACGGGCGGCAGCGACCGTTTTTTCGAACTTCCTGCCAGCCAGTGTTTCCAGCACGGAATGAGATATCTGACAAATTTGGATTGTGCCGCCGAAGTGATCGCAGCGCGGTGGCTCTGTGACACCGCTTTGCAACGCCGGCGTTTCGCTCCTGCTGCTGATGGTTTCCAGGCATCGTGTGCGCGCCCCGTATGGAAAACAATAACACGCCCTTGATTGTTGAAGTTCTGGTGTGAAATTATTTAACATTAAAGCCAATTAACTTATGTTGCTTCCAACGAGTTCGATTTGTCTGCGGCGTTTTTTATTCGCTAAGGCCGACGGTAACCACACTTTTAACACGTTGTTTGGCATTTTATGCGCTTTTAGACAAAAAGATCTAGAAAAGTTCTTGAGTTAGACATTCTGAATGTGTTTACCAAAATAGACTCTAGTGACACCAGTAGTGGGTTTTGCCGCAGGTAGAATATATACTAGCATATTCCAAGTGCTGAAATTATGTTTAGAAGAAATTCTATTTTCAGTCTTATCATAGACCAAGACGTCTATAGCCGTTTGTAGCCGTTTCAAGAAGTTTTTAAGACGTTCTGTGTTTCGTGGGATAAGATCTTTTCGACCAATTACGATAACATCAGTTATATATAGGCTGGCGATGCAGGCGGTGAAATTAAAAATGCAGTCATGGGTAGAAAGTAATAGAATACTTGGAGAACTTCAGAACGGGTTCAGAAGTGGTAGGCGCTTAGATGATAGCCTGTTCGTGCTTACCCAGTGCATAGAAATAGCTCAGGCGGAAAATAGACCTCTGTATTTAGCCTTCCTGGAGATAAGTGGTGCATACGACAATGTGAACAGGGAACTCCTGTGGAACATATTAAAAGCTGAAGGTATCGGTAATGAGGTAATTGATTTTCTACAGGAACTATATCGAGAAAATAATGTTGAAATAACATGGGAAGGAATCAAGAGTACGACAACTGTCGAGGTTCACAAAGGATTGAGGCAAGGTTGTCCTCTATCACCGCTGCTGTTCATGCTTTATATGATAAGCATGGAAAGAAGGTTACAACGAAGCAATCTAGGGTATAATCTGTCGTACAGATTACACCCCTGTGTCACCCTTCCTGAGGCCCTAGGGTTCAGAGATGATAGTCATGTAAATAAATATGCGGTGGAAATTAGCAAAAGGCGATTGGAGGATTGGTGGCTCAAAAGCAGAGAGGTGACATAAGGTTAAAAGGGTAGGAAGACGTATTTAAAGAAAATCGAGAAATTCAATAACACACAACACAGATAAAAATAAAAGGCAAAATAAAAATCTGAGCATGGTGGCAACTGCCATCGCCCCGTTTCAAAGGGAACGCTCCTACCTTCCATCCATCCATCCATCCATCCATCCGGAAACGGGGTTTTGCACAGTACGGCGGCCGCTTTACCATACAGTGAACTAGAATACATTCTAGTGGCACGAACGGCTCCGCGCAGGCGGCCCGTTTTCGCATTGATGCCACGAGATGGCGCCACTGCAACTTTTCCTACTGCTTTGGTGCGGCGGCCTACGGTTTCAGGGGCTTTTCCGCACGCAATAATTGCAGATTTCAAAATGATCGGTGCTGTTACCTAAACACACTCATCTTACACGTGCGATTACTTATTATTTGCACATTTCAGGTAGTGAAATGCCGATAAATAATTTAAGCCCGAACATCGCGTTTCGCATATTTTCAACCGAGTACAAGGCAATCGCCGGCTGCGGGTAGAAAAATTTTCATTCGATCGCCTTTCCACATCAGTGCGAATTGGACACAATTACACTGTGCTGAACTAATACAAGCTGTCCACAGACATGATCGGGCAATGAATGATCGATTTTGCGAAACTTACATCTTCGTCCTTGTAACGACGTCGTAGCAAAAAGCAGCAAACATTCTTGATGGGCAGTTTCTCAACACTCTTAATGGCACGCGAATTCATTCTGTGTTGAGCTGCTCCAAGGGTGGTCCGGAGACCCTAGCTAGGGGGTTGCCCACCCTCGACTCACTTACGCCCACCTTCACCCTCCAGATAAATTCTTGATCGTCCAGTAAATTTTTCGCATGCAGTTCAGTATAAACGCAACGCTCTACACGTGGTAGGCAGCTGCATGCTGAAGAAATCAAAGCGATAAAGGCAGGGCTGAAGTATGATTTATTCAAAGAGCACTGAGTAATGTTTAGCACCTGCTCAATTTAAGGTGCATCGCACCTTCACGCCTTTTGATGCTAGCCTGGTTTAGGCTCTTTGTGAAAAAATGTAGGCGTGTTGTGATATAAAATGCTGTAACCTCAGCTGCAACTTGCTCACAATGATCTTGGCATCCAAGCTGAATCTTCTGCTTTCGCTTGATGTGGTCCAGAACATCAAGTACACTGTCAGAATGTAATTCCAAAAGACTGAAGCATTCAGTAAAGGCATTCTCCAAATTTACAACAAACGTATAAAGCACACTTGACGGGTAGAGCAGGCCGCCATTATCTCTCATTCGTGTGAATGAAGCCAAGTTCAAGCATTCTGCAGCCTCTTTAGTCATCAAGACGCACAGGGCACACGGTCCGCACGAGAAGGCCCTTCGCACGAAACACAAGGCCAACCGTATGCACACCACTCCAACAGTCTTGCGAAACGCAGGAGAGGCAGGCTGACGAATGCCTATCCGCACCTCACGCAAGCCCAGCCGTCCGCGCCGCAATATGAAAGAGAGCGGCAGCGCCTCTAGCGGCTTTCCGGAGCGTAACGGGCCGCCGGAAAAGCAGGCGCGCCATTCCGGTCGTGTCACTATAATGTATTCTAGTTCACTGTACTTTACCAGGTGTTCTGTGGCCTTACTGGGTTTCTGGCTGCTGCGCCTCGATCGTGCTCCCGCCCGTTTAGTTGCTGTGTGGCAAACGTAGCGCCTACATATATGTGTAGGCGCTACGTTTGCCACACAGCAACCAAACTGGCGGGAGCACGATCGAGGCGCAGCAGAATACATGTAGCGCTGAGTAATATCGAGTTAAGGCACACTCTGAGCTGACTTTAAGGGCATCCCGAGCGGTTTTTCGTTTATTACGCCGCCGTTATCCCGAGTAGTGCCGCCGCGCTCCAGCTGTTGCATTTCGTGTAGGGCTACTGACAGAATGCGGTTTCCAGATGGCACGATGGCCTCGACTGGAATAAACGCACAGGACACCAAAGATTGAGTAAGCCTGAAAATATTTTATTTGCATTTTACAAGTACAACAAAAAGCACACGTCTACGCATCCACACAAACGCGCGGTTACATAGTCAAGAACATAGTCAAGAGATGGATCATTAATAAGGGTAGCACAAACGCACAAGAAAGAAGACCTAAGCTACAAAACGTACGGTCGGCTGCTAAGTATAATAATGTCCCTGTCACCGCGTGTCACTTTTATACAGCATCTTTACAGCACTACCAGGCCGGGTAGTTTGGCGGAAAGAACGCAACAGCTTACGGCCGTCAGCTGCCTCTTCCTTACGGGTGTCATAATTATTCTAATCTCCGCATCAACGTCGTGCAAGTCCGCATACAGGCATCTGTATCTGAACCATATGTGCCAGCTTAATACATGTGTAGTGAAATTATGATAATCACTGCGTCTTATCAAACGTATTGGTTTTGCAAATGCGCATCACAGCTGACGGAACGACATACTGTAAGTGAAGCACAAGAGAACAAGGACAAAAGGAGGATACAACACTTGAAGAAGAAATGAAGAATTAGTAGGCGTACAGCAAACAAGCGATGACGGAGAACACACAATGATGCATCGGGTGTTCTGTGACATCGGTTTGCGTACTTACGGTGTTATGGAGATCAACGGCATAAAAACGTACCTTCAAGCGTACTCCTTCAACCTCCGCCGCATTCATTATGATAATCAACGCCTAAACAAAATGAGGCACTACTTTTTGCTAAGAGTCCAGCAAGTCTATGTAATTACTCGCAGACGAAACCAGCATGCTTTCGAAAATGTTTTACCGCCGTAGTATTCGAAAGCTATAGTGCCTAGAATAACGAGCACATCGAAAATGGATTTCACCGCTGTTTCTGCGCACGCGCGAGGAGCAGTAGCTGCGAGAGAGAAATGTGGGGACTTTTGGTGCTCAAGATTTCTCGTCGTTTAGGTACTACGGGGAAGAAAACCGTTTGCTCCGTTTGTCCCTAGCCGAGCTTGCAGCACAGAATCGACAGGATGCGTGGCCGGCAAGGCGGGAAAAGCCGCGACCGAGGCGAGTTTGTTTCTATTTTGTTGCGACGGTAGCATATTAAATTTTATAGTCGCAAGGGGATACGTTTGGAAGTGAGGTGTCTTCTCGGATGACTTTAGTGGCAAAGCATTACGTCGTGCCGATGCATTGTTCATTAGTGTCGTTGATCAAGGTCAGCATACCACACACTTCAGGGGAATCGCGGGAACGGAAACAGTTTATGAATTAACTGCCGTGCCGATGCATTAGTTCTTAATGTAACTGAGAATACAGCACACTTGGAGGTTCGTGGGAATGGAAATCTTGTACTCTGTATGTGTAAGTATAAAACTTGCGTCGTCATGCAATCTGAGCCGTAGATCGTTGCGAGAGCTGTATAGCCACACTGGCAAAACACTACGCCCTGCGGATGAATACGGAAGAAATGTATGCAAAAGAAAAGTGGTCGTCATGCAATTTCATAGCAGTAGACCTTTGTGAAAGCTGTGCAGTAACACTGATATTGGCTAGTTAATAATCCCGGCTGTTACAATGTCTAGCTCATATACGGGGCGCTCTATGTGGGCGAAACAAGGGCTCAGATCACTACAACTGCATGCGAAATAGCTCTGAATGCCTGCCAGTACACTTGTTCGGCGTCTCTGTGGTCAGCCAATGACAAACGCATTGCACGAAACAGTGAGACTTTGTTTAATCCGCAATGCTTGTGTGGCGAACAGGAGAGCAAAAGGTGAAAACAATGTTTTCATACAAGGCAAGTTATCCATGTAGTGGAATTGCATTTATCGTTGGTGTAGTGTTGATGCACTTTCTGAAGTCCAACCTTTAATGCAACTTAGTTTTCATTGGTGCAAGTGCTTCTACTGGAAACATCCAAAATATGATTTAACAAATCAGGTTGCTGTCTTGTAGTTTTAGAAATTTTCCTCTGGTCTTAAGTCTTTTCTGAATCTGGAAAAGCTGGCTGATTGCACATTTCATCTCGAGATAGCTCGCACACTTTGTTGAGTGCAGATGAGCACACTTTGTTGAGTGCAGATGAGCACTGCAACTTCAATCATTTTGATGAGGCACCGATCTAATGCCGCTCACTCTTGCCACAGCACTTTTTCAACTTGTACTGTACTTGTTTCTTCCACCTTCCATTTGCAGCACCAGGGCTAAGGCACAACAGCAATAACATTTCTAGCAGAAAATTCTTGCTCCTTGGCATCTGAGCTCCCCATTCATTTGCTACTTTCTTCAAATTTTTCTTTTCATGTGATGCTCTTGCCTTCACACACTGTCAGGCTTCTCCTTCATGCGTTTCTTTAATACTCCTTCTGTCTGCTTCTTGCTCGACATACCGTGCATGCCTTCAGTCATGTCCAATTGATCGATGCAGTCTTGTCCTTTTCTCTCCCTCCTCCAGAATTTGCAACTTTCGACAACCTAGCATTATTTTGCTTCTTTTTGTGATAGTGCCTGGCTATCTGTTGCTGATGCCACACATTCACTTTGCAATGGTTTATTAGACCACATACATAAATTAATAGCTGTATAAAACCTTGACCCTCCAGCACTTCCACAAAATTCATGCAGAAGTGGAAACAAAGATTACACTTAATTCTTCACCACACATTACTATGTCTGCATCAAAGCTTGATATTACCAACATGTGTGCAGTGTCGTTGCCCGTGCTTCCTGGACAGGAAAGCCAGTTGCTCCAGTTCACAAGGCTAGAACAACTGCGAAGTGATTGAGTTATCTGCTTGTGCTGCATTTTGTTGCCACAAGCTGTACAAGGTCTTGGCATGTGCTGCAGATAACCGCATCTTTTAGCTTGCTGCATTCCTCTGTGATGCATTGAACGTGTCTGCTTCCATTTACCCTGCTATTTTTAAAGCGAAGCTGTATATGGCTAGGTTCTGACCACGACCAATAGTGCATACATCGACAGGGTGTGTAGAAAAAAGTTGCGTCGACAAAATTGAATCCACAGTAGCCTGCTGTGCGCCAGCAGTGCTCAGTGGCTCTGGAGTGGATGGCAGAATAATAAAACGTCATTGTGTACCCACCAATGTCTGTGCCTCGTTTTCTTGTGAAGTCGACATCGCTCTAGCGACGTTATCAGCAGTTTTACTTTGGTCCTGCTATGGCCAGGAAGCGTCTAGTCCATACTGAAGAAGGACGATGTGCATGTTAAGAGCACCGGTGTGAGCAACAGCGTGAAGGCAACGGGCAGCTGCTATAGCCAGACCCGTCTTGTCTGCAGATCCGTAATGTCGGATAGCTGCTCTGTGACTGATGAAAAACAGCGTGCCCGTGAGGATCACCTTTGCAAACAGAAGCGGGAGTGGGCACTAAAGCATCGGCGACCTATTGCAGTATATCACAGTGACCACAAAGCAATGGTTACCATGGTGACAAAGTAAATAGAATATCAAAGATAACGAAGTTGTGTGTATGTTTCTTTATTTAATCAATATAGCAATTAACCATATATAACTCAATATACTTGTCAACAAGTACAGCTTCAGCTGGTCTTCCATCTTCACATAGTGGAAGGGCTCTGAATTGTATTTTTTTTATCATCATCATCGTCATCAAACTTGTGCATTTTCTTTTTGTAATGCTACAGCCTGTTTCGTGCCATCACTGTTTTCTCTGCTTTCGCCTATTCTGCAGCAGTTGCTGCCATTGTCTCTTGCCTAGGTGTTGGTCCGCATGACATGCCAGAGATGCCATAGACAGTTTAATCACAGGGTGTTCAATGTAAGAGAAGGTCAAAATTACTGGTGTTTTTCATTTTTTAAGCTGGCTTTTTTGAACTTTTGTGTGATAAAACTCGCTTTGTTGATAAACAAGTGATTATCTTTGACAAGTTGTTTCCACTGACAACATTTTTTATGCGTCGAAAGTTCACACATTTGCCAACAAGGTGCACACACGACTCAAAGAACTTTGAAACTTTATAGGTCTTGCTTCATGCTTTGTCACTTGGTTTGACATTTTATTCCCATTTTTGATCTCATTAACCTGGCTGCTGTGCGGGAATACCGAACTTGCTACTTAGTACTCAGCACGAAACAATGCTTTAAGACCACTGTGTTGTCCACTTGCCTCACCATGCCACTGTGTGGTTTTGATCAGAATTTTCCATCATAAGTACACTGTTACAAAATTGCACATGACAAGTATGTTACCCTATATGCAAGCAATGCACTGTTTAAAGCCGAGCTAAATACTTCACCAAAAGAACTGGTTTCACCTCCAGTCCACTCTCTTTAGTCTGTTGTCTAAACATCCTGCCAAATACTGTCATTGCTGTTGTGTCCTGCCACAAATGTTCATTGTCAGTAAACCTTAATTGTTCTGTATGCTAGTGCAAGTAATATGCCTGAAAATGTACTATGGTGGTGTCCTGTCCTCTTAAAGATGATGACCAATTTTCCTGGAAACCATAGTAGCCAGAAGAATGGCATTTAAAATGTGCATCACCAAGGTCCTGCAGAAGAGCAGAGCTCAGTGTTCGAGCCTTGACATCACTCCATAGAATACCTGCATATCATTTGTGCTCAATTAACCTTGCTGCAAGACTTTTTCCATAGGCAAGGCCTAGAATGTTGGTCAATTTTTGATGCTCTGACCTAGTTTGATGCGATTTTCTGTGACATTTTTCTCTATTCCTTTCTTGATTATTTTGGATAGTGGCCTTCTTAGGAGCTATTGCTTCATTAGATGTTTCCTAGGAAGGAAAATCTTGGATGCCTTTATACCACACTAGTGCGCATCATCTGTATGGAAACAAAGCGCTGCATGAGCAGGTCTGTCTGCGGCAGCTGCTGTGAATTGCGCCCACGCATCACCCATGTGCTGCTCTCGTGGTCTTCCAATTAGCAACGCAGTCGCGCCACACTTCGCTTTGTTTGTGAAGTGCCACACGAGACAGATTGTCCATGCTAGCCAATATATTGCAAAATGGAAACATGTATAGAGCTGCACTCAAATTTCGCATTAGGCAGTTGGTGAAATATATTGTAAAAATAACAATTATATAAATACCATGCAATGAAACCAATCAATATGTACTGAACCAAACTTGTCACCTAATCGCACTGCAGGGAACCCCTGATCATTCTAAGTTACACCAAAGGCTTGTCATATTTAAATAGTCTCTTGTGCACGCAGTGCATGAATGGGATATCATTGAAAAATATGTGAATGCCCTAAGGGAGTGTAATTAGGACTGGCACTTTTTTCACTTTAACTGTCAGTTCCCTATATGTTGCTTCGCTATAGGGAGGTTATGCTCTAATAGAAACAGTTGGAAGACGGTTCTGTGCACCATTGTCACTTCCATCTATATTTTGTTTTGCACTATGCATTCGTTTTAGACCCATCAACTAGCCCAAATTAATTTACATATCTCATAAAAGCAAGTGCACTGCAGTTGGAGCTTTGGAAATAGGCCTGTGTTTAAAACAGATTCGAGTGGTCGGCACATGAAGTGGGCTCATTCATGTGAGTACCCATGTCAGTGCTGTATTGTCTTTTTTTGAAGAGGATTGATCGATTGTTCCTGCTTTAGATAAAAGTCTAGTGATCTAGAGAGCATAGTTTAAAAGGCTGAGGAAAAAGGGAACACTTTTGGATTTTGCGTGCTAACTACTATCTTGTCAGCTGCTACAGTTTTTGTAAATATTCAGTAAATATATTTGGTGCATCTCTTTTCCTCTGTAACACTTTCATGGAGGTTTCGGACGCTTCCAGACGCAAGACTGATTTATGCAGCAGGCACTCAAGGCGAGAATGCTTTGGCTACGTTGCCATCTGCGTCCACAGTCATCCTGGCACAACCGCCATGGTATGTTGGCCACAGAAACGTCACGTGGGTTGACAATATGTGTAGGCTGCTGTGAACACAGTTGGCAGGTGGGCTTTGCTTGCCTTGTGTGGTTTAGATTCCAGCTTATGATCTTGAAAATCTCGCCTTGTGCTTCTACTGAAGCATTACAAGCAATGGTGTCTGTCCTTTGGCATCATTATCTAGAACTTTTCACCTGTGTTGCCATCTGTTTACAGCAATGTTTCTCTAACTTATCTTATGTTCAAGTGCCATTGTACGTTCATTCTG
Source organism: Dermacentor variabilis (assembly GCF_050947875.1). Lineage (NCBI taxonomy): Eukaryota > Metazoa > Arthropoda > Arachnida > Ixodida > Ixodidae > Dermacentor > Dermacentor variabilis. The sequence goes on along the minus strand of NC_134571.1, from coordinate 227,027,021 downwards.
GTTCACACATTTGACCCATCCTGTCATGTCTCGGCACAAAATGTTACGGAACCTGTATCTGTGAAAATATAGGGTTTTCACACCATTTTCTCCTCTAACACAGGATACTGATGATGTTTAGAGCATCAGCAAATGTCGATAGCGTCTTGTTTCTGCGGAGAAATCGGCAAGGAAATGCTCTGTCCTGACAGACGCGTGTACCGTGATGGGGCCGATAACACCTGTGTGAATCAGGCCTTCGTGAGGAACATAGTTGTCACTTTACCTTTAGACCACTCTGGCTATGTCAAGAATTGCTGGATAAAACACACTTCTCTCTTTCAGAAAGAGATAATTGAAATGTTTTGGAGGTTGTCCTAATTTCCTGCCTCTGGCTTAAGCATGTGTGCAAGATGCAAGCATTAGGTCCGTAGAATTGACTGCACCATTTGAAGGTGCACCACTGTAAATGTTTGGTTTGCCTGCAAGACTGAAACATGCTTTGTTAAGAGTCTTATGGCTTTGGTAAATATTACGTCTCAATGTCCAGAAATACGTCTCAAGATGTTGAACTTTAAAGGGGTACTTACATGATATTGTCGCAGGAAGAAAGCAGGCGCACGAGTGTAAAATAATCTATATTTACAACTGATGTTAATGGCGTTCAGGCAAGTGCCAGACTTCGTCTTCATCTAGTCTAATCCAACTTCTTCCTTCCCTTCACCGTAACGTCACCCTCCCAGCGGGGTAGCTCCGTCCCGGTGCAAGTTATAGAGCATCACTTAATGGGGGGACATAGGGCTTCAGCCTGGCGACGTGAACAACATCGCTGGTGACGTTGGAAGGCACTGAAGGCTGGCCGACTGGGGCGATCTCGTATGTCACGTTGGAAAGTTGGCGTAAGATCTGGTACGGACCAGAATAACGGCAAAGTAGTTTTTCCGACAAGCCGACGCGACGTGAAGGCGTCCAGAGAAGGACAAGGGAACCAGGTGAAAAATGAGTCTCGGTGCCGAAGGTCGTAGCGTCGCTTTTGAGAAGCTTGCGAGACAGTGAGGCGATATTGGGCTACTTCTCGGGCCTGGGCGGCTAAGTCAATAGCATTGCGAGCGTAACCAGTGCTGGGTGATTGTACTGCGGAAGGTAGCAATATATCAAAGGGCAAGGTGGGGTCGCGGCCATACAACAGGTACAATGGTGAAAATCCGGCAGTGTCGTGATGGGACGAGTTGTATGCAAAAGTGATGTATGGTAAAGCGACGTCCCAGTCGCAGTGATCGTCGGAAACGTACATGGCCAGCATTTCAGTTAGCTTGCGGTTGAGTCGCTTGGTGAGGCCGTTCGTTTGAGGGTGGTATGCGGTAGCACTCTGATGTTCTGTAGAACAGGAGCGGAGCAGATCGTTGACGACCTTCAATAGAAAGTAGCAGCCGCGATCCGTCAGCAACTGGTGAGGGGCGCCGTGGTGCAGGATGACGTCGTTTAGTAAGAAGTCGGCGACATCTGTAGCGCAGCTGGTTGGTAGCACTCGTGCGATGGCATATCTCGTGGCATAATCGTTGCTACAGCAATCCATTTGTTTCCTTTGATGGAAATTGGAAAGGGGCCAAGGAGGTCTAGGCCCACCCAGTAGAAGGGCTCTGTAGTGATATCAATTGGTTGCAGCAAACCAGCGGGAGGCATAGCAGGCGTCTTTCGGTGCTGACACAGGTCGCAAGAAGCGACATAACGGCACACAGAGCAATAAATGCCGGGCCAGAAGGAGCGTCGTGAAGTTGCTGGAGCAAGGCGAGTCGAAGGTGCTTGGGAACGACTAGGAGGAGCTCCGGGCCGTCTGGACGAACGCTGCGACGGTATAAAGTTCCATCGCGCAAGGTGAACATACGGAGGGACGGCTCATTGGGCGAGGAGCTTAGGCGTTCCATAAGTGTTCGAAGAACAGGATCTTTCCGCTGCTCGTTGCCAATATGGAGGAAGCCGGAGAGGGATAGTACACTGATGTCCGAGTCTGCATCAGTATCGTCCGGTTGATTTGCCATTGTGGCGGCTGGTAGATGACGTCCGCTGCGAAGTTCCGTGATTGTACCCAGCACCTCCACCAAAATGTTGCAGGAAGAAAGCAGGCCCACAAGTGTAAAATAATGTATGTTTACAAATGATGTTAATGGCATTCAGGCAACTGCCAGACTTCGTCTTCATCTAGTCTAATCCAACTTCTTCCTTCCCTTCACCGTAACAATATTTTTGACTATTCATTTCTTGCGTTAAATCAAGGTCCTAGACTTCTAAACCCTAGAAAAAATTGTGACAAGCTTCAGAGCGCAGTTAGTAATTTACTAACTTTTCTACAGCCAATTTCAGTGTCGTTTCTTTTTATAAAGTGGAACCTCGATACGATTCTGCTTAATACATTTTTCGAAATGTTGTTTTTTTTCTTTTCCCGAAAATCCGATTTGGTTGGATAATATGTTGGATGATATGATTTTCCTATGAGACACTTTATTTTCCAGTTCCTGTGAAGATCGTATCAACGAGGTTCTACTGTATTTCAGTTTTTAATTTATTTCTCATTAACCCTTTATTGACATTTGTTGCCTACAGGCAACATACCAGAAGTATGTTTGTCTTGCCTAGTTTCATTGTTCAGTACCAAGATTCTGGCTAGGTGTCTTTGGCCAACACTGAATGAGAGGCAGCAACTGTCATTTGTTAGTTTAGAGCAGGAATACTCGACGAGGAAGAAGTTTGGCATGTGACTCACTGTCTTCTAAAAGTAAGGTCAGAGGATACAGGCCGATGCAAGATATGATAACTGCGGTGGTGTCACACATCTGAAGTAAAGCAAAAGAAATGTACACCTATGCTTCATATGTGATGAGAGCTGTCTATACAAATTGAAAACAAAGCCTCAGGTGGCTTGGGGTGAAGCCCACTTCCAGATTCCTGCCTGGGGCTATTGTATTAAATAATTACCCCTTCATATCAGTAAAATCATAAAACTTCCCACATATTTATTCATGAGGTGGAAATGTGCACATCAGCTGCTGTGAAATATAACCTCACCGAGCATTCGACCTCACTCAACCTCAAATTTGTCCATGAGGTTGCCATTGCCATAGCTAAAAAATTTTAACAGCCAACCAATGTTGCATCACTTTGGGAGGTTGAGATCAGCTTAGGTTGACTTCATTATGTCAGCCGTGTGAACCTTGTGAGGTTGGCCATGTTTGCATGGAAGTCTAATTCTATGGGCCCCTGTAGAATCCTGGGGTGCTATAACATAAAATGATTCGAAACTTTTCTATTCCAATTCTGCAATCAGCCCACCACGATTGGTCAAAACTTTTTCAGGCCACTCCAAACTTCACCCGTCTGTCACGCGACGTCACGAAAACCGTGATGGCTCTCCATCTGATATGCATGTACACACTGATAATGAATGATTAAACCACACAAAAGAAAAATAGTTATTCCTGATTCAACGCCTTTTCACCATTAGCCCTCTGCTATTGGTTCAATGTTATTTGGCAACACCCACCTCGCCTGTCTGTCACGCGACCTCACAAAACAGCAAAAATTCACTGCATCAAAGTGACGTGTCCGCGAAAAAAAAATGCATTAATATGCCGAACAAAACTGAAAATTTTTCTGAATAGCCAGAGACTGCCCCGTTCTGAAAGGAATAGAATATGGCTGCCCGCCAATCACTCAGGCCCTCGCTACTCGCACCTGCCGGTCAGCATGTATTTATTTGCACATGATAAACCTTTTTGCATGAGAGTAAAACGTTATCGAGCCCTTGCGGCATGTATACAGCATCACTCTGCCAACTCTTCCTTGCTGAGGATCCGTTTTAGCGGCATACTTATCCTTCTGTTGCAAGCCGCCGCAATTTTCGACCAGCCACCGCAAGCTAAGTAAGGTGAAGCGGAGCAATCGGAGAAGCCAGCACCACCCTCTTCATGCGGTTATCTATTTTCACTGTGCTGGCTCAGCCCCATCGAAACCCTCTCCACTAGACCGTACTCCTCACCTCTTGTCAGCCAATTAGATAAGAAAAACCGCTGAGTGTAGGCAATGTTATTGGTTTTGAAAGTGAACAAAGGTGACCTCCTATAAACGAGGAGAGTGTTTGATTGGGTTGTTCAGACCACGCTGCAGGTCACCGCCCAATGCTTGCACCGGTGGTTACGTAAATTTGATGTCAGGAGATTGGAATCAAAACAGTTTGAAATCATTTTATGTTATAGCGCCCCTGAATGTGCTTTACTTTAGGTGCGTTCGATTCGCCTGCACCGCCTGAACGAGTTCACGACGTGTTGCACCCAGCCATTTGTTCCAGTGGCGCCCGCTGAACCACTCCGTTCGTTTCAAAAGGTGCAGGGCTGGTTCATGATTTTGCTGCACCTACTCCGCTGTCGGTGCCGACTTGGTACAGGCATACAGGTGCGACGCAGCATTGCAGCAGAAAATCCAGCACATGGGCGCAAGCGCCATTAAAAGCCCGCTTACGCACGTCTGATGTGTCTACAAGTGTGGTTTGTAGTTAGGCCCACAAGCTGATACTTGTAGTTCACGATCTTTCAAATGTACGCACTCTGTGCACATTAATCGGGCATAACATAACACCTGCACCGCATCTGCACCTTGCCATTCGTTTCGAGTGTTGCGCTGTGCCTGCACCGCAGAAACAAGCTGCACAATTTCTGAACTTCTTGTGAACCTCCGTTAACTGGTTCACAGTTGTGCAGATGAATTGAACAGACCTTTTAAGTGCTTCCACATGAAGTTCTTATTTGCCCTTACGTTGCTTGGTGGCCTGATGACTGCTTTGATTCAATTGATTCAAATGTTAGATTCAACATTGAAAAAAATTCAAGGATATGAATGCTCATGAAGGCCAAAATTCAGTGACATACAAATGCATTAATTCTGCACATAAACAAAATATTGTCAAATTTCCTTCTTCCTAGCTGCATTCAGTTAAGCATGCTACTAAGTTGGAATTGCTGGAAAAGTGTAAAAAAAAAGGCAATTCTCTTTTATAGTGTAGACTGATAACTGGCCTTACGGCCAGAATTGACGTGCTTACCTTGAGGAGGATGCTTTAGTTCAGTGCCAACTCTAATCTCTTTATTCAAATACATGTAAAATGCAGAAATGCTTTTGAGACAACTACTCGAATAATTTCAATGAAATTTGTTGTATTTGAGAGAAAAAGTTAAATTTTAGTCATTCTAGGCTGCATAATCTTGATTTAGGACCTTCAATATTTACGAAAAATTGCTGAGAGTCAGTAAGCTTAAAAAATATAAGCACAAAGTTTACAATGTCATAGCTTTTGTATCAAGTTGGAAACTTCATATGAAAGTCCTTTTAATTTCACAATTTTCAAAATTTCCTGCCACAAAACATTGCCCCCTAAAACAGTGGCTACATTTCAGCGTTTTTTTTTTTTAAACAGAACCAACCTCATCGAATTCTGTTGCTGGCTTCAGAGAAAAACTATTTCTCTTTTCCCATGTATTCAGATAGGAGCTCCCGAGATAAAACTGCCTCCAAGTCAGGTAAACCATTGTATTCAAGGACATAAGGAGGAGGAGGAGAAGAAAAAACATTTATTACAGAAAAGAAAGGAAAAGCAGGTGTCTTTCTGCTTGTGTGGGAGGCGCCCTTAGTCCAGGACTCCTGCGGCTCTTGCTGTCTCCCGGGCTCGCCACACCTGGTGTAACAAGAATTGTGTTCTCATCTGAATTACTGGAGTATACTTTTTCCTTTGTCATAGGTGGAAAAGTAATCAGCAACGTTCTCACACCTATACTGTCCTTATTGGTATGTAGTGTGACTAAATTCTGCTTCTGCATTAGTTGTGTTGATAGCATGCTTGTTCCAAATTCTTATTTGTTCCTTTTGCTAATTTTCATTTTGTTCACAGAACTTTCCAAAAGGGGAACGTATCCAATAAAATAAAGCACTAATTTACTTTCATGCTGAAGATTCATAACTCTTACAAATTGATGTGGTTTCTACCTGGTGATCTTCACTGCACTAAAGAGTTATGAGCTAGGTACTAGGGTATCCCAGCAACATCATGAGCAAGCAACACCATCTTCTCTCATCTCTTAGAGAAAAAGAAAATTCCTTATAACTTTACTTCACTCTGCAAAATGCTTAAATCATAAAAATATCACTCGTTTTTTTTATTTTTACATATTATATTACACAAGCGCATATTAAACAATGAACAGTACTCCTCATTGTCTTCTCCCATCCAGTCATCCCTGGCCCAAGACTATGCAACTGCCAGGTCAGCAAGCCAAATTAAAGAAAGTGTACCACACATGAAATAGGACGCTGAAAAACTTAGATAAACTGTGTTGTAGTTTAACGTAACCCCCCTCCTCCTCCTACATGACAAAAACTTGTTTGCATGTCAAGGTAGCATCAGAAAATACTAAAGTTCTTTTCTGATTGAAATTAAAGCTGGAAAGTATTCTATCAAGTGCAGAGGGCACAAGAGCATTAGCAAATAGCGTAGCTTTCAAGATTTTTCACACAGTGCCTATAGGTTGCCTTGATGCTGCCTCCAATCTCCCTTGTACTGAAGCATGCATACACATTATACCTCCATTGATACCGAAGTCCCACTCAAAAGTCTCTGGCCACCGCAAATCATCCCGCACGTACCGCTGACAAGGTGTACATCTTTGGAGAATTTATTTCTGATTCAAACATCTGATGGGCCACAAAACTATAAATTTCGATATGTCACCAATAACCAAAACACAAATTAATATTCCTGCTTGCAGGGACACAAACTGATTGCTGTTACTGAACAGCGCTCCGTGGCATTCAAGTGAAGAATGATCTTGATCGTCACTTATATGAATAATCATTCGGTTGTATGGCTGGGATTCCTAGGTCATGTGAATTGCAGTGGAGCTGCTTAGTGTAGTGACTGACTTGGGGCTGCTCAATATTTTTTTTTTTTTTGATGCCACTCTAATGTCCGCCAAATAAAAGAAAATGTTTCTTTCTACATTGTGTCTTATCATTGCTTTGCAATTTGCAAGCACAGTACAGCAAAAAGGGGCCTTGCCTTACAATGGTTGTATTTGAAATAGGCAATAGCTATTTATTTCGGCATACATGCTGCAGTTTGTGCTCTGCAGGTCTCCAAGCATGAGTGCCTGCTTCCGAGAAGACGACAGCTGTAAGAAACAAATGACTCTGCGTCACACAACTACAAAAACATGAAATTGCCTGCTTTATGATAAATACAAAAAAATGACAACTCGGGCAGACTGGCAGAGCAGTCATCAATAATAAAACAAGACATTGCACAGTTTATTTGCCTGAGAAATGAGGTCTGCACATCAAGCTTAGCAGTTCTCTGCAGCTTGCTCGCCTTATACAATCAGTCCACATTGTTAGTTTGATGGATTTCACAGTTCTCTTTAACAATCTGCCTGTCCCTTACTTCACCAAATCTGTTGTTGCTGTGAACACCACTGAAATTACAGTGGAATCTCATTGATAAGTGTCCAGGCAATCGTAGCTGCCATTCGTTTTAACATCTAATTCAACAAACCAGTTGGGCAAGGGCCTAAAAACCAGCAATTTGGAACCATCAAGTTACAGTGCACAGGGCTGGGCAAACACTTTGAAATTGGGTTCTAACAGCACAGAAGGTTAGCACTACCCGCCATGGTTGCTCAGTGGCTATGGTGTTAAGCTGCTGAGCACGAGGTAGTGGGATCGAATCCCGGCCACGGCAGCCACATTTCGATGGGGCCGAAATGCGAAAACACCCGTGTACTTAGATTTAGGTGCACGTTAAAGAACCCCAAGTTTCCAAAGTCCTCCACAACGGCATGCCTCATAATCAGACAGTGGTTTTGGCACGTAATACCCTACAATTTAATTTAATTTTAAGGTTTGCACTACCTTTCCAAATGCAGGCAGATTTAGGTGAACAATCACATTTAAGGTGGAGCTTATGTGCTGCTGATCTATGGTGTAAAAACACACATTTTGCTTTAAGTTGGCCTTGTTAATCAAAGAAATATATGTGCCATAGAATCTTGACTGTGGGTAATATTAGTGATAGCCACATTAGACAACTGCACCCGTCCTACTGGAGAGCTTCTTTGCATTCTCATGGGAGGAACTTTTGAAGTTCAACCATGTTATAGTTCTGTACAGCGAGGGCAATTTCATCTCAAGGCCAATGAACCAGGAACGCAAAACATTTCTCTATGGAGTGAACAGCGTACCCTACTTTTTTAAACTTACTAAGCTGATTGAGCATATTTTTTCTGTCCATATCGCCAACAGCAATCTGCCAGTATCCAGAATGAAGATCAATAGAAGAGAAATAGCTGGAATTGTGGAGGCAGTGAAGGGCATCGTCTATATTTGGGAGCGGGTAGACGTCCTTCTTAGTAATTTTGTTCAGATGACGGTAGTCCACACAGAAGCGCCACGTGTCGTACTTCTTAACCAAAACCACAGGTGACGCCCAGGGACTCGAAGAAAGCTTAATGATGTTTTTATCTAGCATTTTGTTCACTTCACTTAGAATTACTCGGCGTTCAGATGCAAAAACTTCATATGGTCATCGGTGAATAGGCGTAGCATCGCCAGTAGAAATCCAATGCTGGACCGCGAGCGTCTGGCCTAAAGGGCGATCGTTTGAAGTAAAAGATATCTCGGTAGGACGATAATACTTTGCAAAGGCTGTCAGCCTGCGCAGAGAACAGGTCCACCGCAACCATTTTCTTTATGTTGGTATCGGTGCCCGAGGCTGGTGCGAGGGGCATGCTAAGCTCAGAAGAACCATCGCTTGATAAAGCTGCTACGTGATGGTCGCCGAGACAATCAACGTTGACGAGGCAAATACCTTGCAGTAGGATTTGCTTTCCCAATCCAAAGTTAAAGATAGGCATGCGAGTATGGTTAGCAGTAACAGTCAGAATGCTGTGAGGCACGGTGACGTCATACTGTAGTGGAATGTTGGGCAGGCGAGTGACGAGGTACTCGCCATCAGGAACAGGTGGACAACACAACAGTTCAGTATAGGCTGTTGACTTCGGTGGCAGGCGAATAAAGCAGGAGGGGCGTAAGCGGCACTGGGGTGCGTTAGAAGGTTCTATGAGAATCGGCACCTCAAGGCAAAGGGTACTGGCAGAGCAGTCAATAAGCGCAGAATGCGCAGAGAGAAAATCGAGTCCGAGAATTAGGTCATGGGGCAATGAGCAATCACGGTGAAGAGGACAGGAGTGTGGTGGCCGGCAACGCTGACACATGCCGTACATATGCTGATGATAGGCACAGTACCGCCATCCGCAACGCGGCCAATGCGTGCTGACGCTGGGGTGAAGTGCTTTTTCAGTCTTCTTCGGAAGGCAGCACTTATAATATAATAGAAAGATGTGCTCCTGCATCGATGAGTGCAGTGACAGATGTAATGGTTGGAGTCAGGCATGAAATAGATGGTAGCTGGCCCATGCGATCATCAAACTTACCCACGCTGAGGACGTTGTTGAAGGGAGAGACTTGTTCTCATCAAGAACGAGGAATCTGGGATTTATTTACAGTATCTGCATGAGAATGTTACACTTCATCAGTCTAACATGACTGAAAAAGGAATGCACCCTGAAGAGCCGCCAACAGCTCCTTAAATACACTGTCCTCCGGAAATCCCTAGGTGACGGAACACAGCAGTTCACCGCCGACCAATTCGGAGCGTCCAAAGTCATCATAACCAACCCGCCTTTGAGGGGGAGGGTTTACGCACTCACTTCTGCACAGGTTGCACTGACCACACCGAGGTGAGAGGGTTTTCGCAGACACTGTGCTTGACCCGAGCAGGCGCCTCTTTATCCCAGAGTTGACCCTGCAGTCAGTGGCCGCCGCATCTGTCTGTTGACTGACGCGTGAGACGGGTTCTAAGCTGCATGAGACGGCACCACAAAATATCTTCCAGGAGCTCCCCTGCTCCAAGCAGACCTTCAAGGTGTACATGCTAACAATACTTGCTCCGCCCACTGTGTCTAGCCATCTCGGCGCCCTTCCGTTGGGGACGCGGCGCATTGTCCTCCTTACAAAACCAGTCGCCGCCACAGCCATGGTGGCGCCGATGGGCTGGGGACTGATGTCTGGTCGTCCTTTCAAAGCTAGTCGTCACAGCAGACCTGGTGGCGCCTTTCCGTCAGTCCCTTCCTCAAAGATCGCCAGCCCCCGCTGGTCGAACGTAACACAGAATACCTGTCAATGCCAAGAAAGTTTTGGTTCGTAGGTAACATGAGCAGAGAATTTGAGGGCAGGGTCGACAACACAGCTTCAGCTCCAGAAGCTGTAGTGCCTAGTTTTTTGGCTGCATCCAGGAGGCGATAGGCGGCGAGGAGAAGTGACGGGCCTGGGGCGAACGAGACTGATGGCGTTGAGGTGAGGGCGAGTGGCTGTAGCGAAGGTTCGGAGGTGGAGCATCAGTGGCAGTGGGTTCTAGACGGGTGGCATAGGGAACAGTAGGTCCAAAGGTGCAGGAATAAGCGCAGGTGTATGTCCGAGGAGGTGTATGTCCATTGGTTGCGGCAGTGACGAGCGATGTGGTCGATGCGACAGCAGTGGAAGCAGATCAGCTTGTCATCAGGGGTACGCCATTTGGATGGGTTGCGATATGTGGCAGAAAAGGAGTGCCGGGGACGAGGAGGGCCGCTAGAGAACGGGGGAACGCTGGGTTGAGTCGTTAAACACACAGAGTTCAGACCCATGTTCTCAAATTCCTGACGACGGCCTGAATCCTGGCAATTGTGGTTGCTGGCGGGTCGAGAGGTGTCGCGGAGAAGGCTGGCCAACAGGTGGCCTCGAGCTGGCGGCGAACAATACGGGTTAGGTCATCACAGGTGGTCGTCTGATGTGGTCGACCCTCACATGTCGACTTAGCAGCAGTGTTGGGTAGCTGCGTGATGTGGTGTGTGATACGGCGGCTCTTAGCTTATTCAAGGTGACGGCATTCATTTATCATGGCGCCGATAGGAAAGACGTTGCCGAAAACAAAAAATTGAAAGCATCGTCGGCGATGCCTTTTAGCCACCTTTTCTGCTTCAGGCATAGTATCGTGGGCTTTGTGGCAAGAGCCAAGACGTCTAGGATGTATCAAACGTATGGCTCTGTAGATGTCTGGACACAAGGCGCAAGAGCCTTTCTCGCGACAACCTTGCGCCTGAAGGGGTCACTGAACAGTTCTCGTAGCTTTACTTTGAAACTGTCCCAGCTAATTATCTCGTCATGTGTTTGGAGTCACATGCGTGGGGTGCCACCGAGATAAACGATTACATTAGCAAGCATAATTGTTGGATTCCACCTGTTATTAGCACTGGCGCATTCATAGAGCTTGAGCCATTCATCAACGTCCTGTCCCTCCAGGCCACAGAAGAGACCAGGGTCACGATGTTGGGCAACCATGACAATAAGAGCAGTTGGACAAGCTGAAGCCGTTGCAGATGCGGTCTCGTCACCGGGAGGTATGGTGACAAGCTCGATATGCCGACCACTTCGGAGTGCCGTGACGAGGACGGGGATCGCTAACCTCCACCAGAATGTTGCAGACACAGACGAAATACAGAGATGAAAGAGGCTATTTACATGCTATTTACACTGGAGCCAGACAGGCAGGCCAACACTCGCTCATGCCATGAGCCCAGACACACTTGATCTCTTCCTCGCAGCGGCTCGTCTCTTGAGCATCTCTCGATGAGATCGTAATAATATGAATGTCTGTACTACATAGTGTGGTGTGTAGTGCATGACATGATACGGTAGATGGAGAGAGACAAGAAGCAGACGAGAACGAATGTGCACGCAGAGGCGAATTCTGTACTGGATGGAAGACAACGCTGAAGAGCGTCCGGCACGTGAGCATGCAGCACTAGAAGAAAAAAATAAAAGGAAAAGGCATCCAATCAGAAGAAAACACGGAGCTTCCACGGGCCAATCAGGAAAGGACAAATCGACCAGAGCGGCAGAAAAGCGAGGTGCGCTGGCAGAAGAAGGGAGAGTTCCGGGAAGCGACGCCAAGAGAACGTCGGCCACCGGACCGGGAGTTCAAGACCGGCCGGCAGGTTCCGGACCCGAGCCACCAGGACTTCACCCAACCGGGACCTCCTGCCAACCCGTTCCTGGGCTTCGCCACTCTACCCGATCATGAACTGCTGCTCGAAACCAGCGAGTTTCTGCGCCCATGGGCAGAACGAGAGCAGTCGGGCTATGGGCCTGAGTTCTACGCCCAGCTGCCTGGCCAGAACGCCACCACCATCTGCCGCCGCCTGCCTTTCCTCTTCAAACTGGAGCCACTACACTCTGGTCGCCTATTCATCTATCGATCCCATCGACATTGCGGTGACACATTACATTTTTTTCTGTTTTCCAAATCCCCTTCACTAATGAGAAACTTCGCAGCATCCCCCCTTCAAGTATTTATTGAAGAAAACTTTCAATCAAGAATTCATTCATGCTGATGTAATTATGCAATGAATTACAGAACTTCATTCAACTTGCTTGAACAATGAATAAAGAAATTAAATGGAAACCATTAGTCGGTTGGACTACACCTTAACGTGCAACATAATTGGTGAATGTATATCCATAATTTATTTCCTTCCATGTCCAGTTAATGTACAGTCCCAGTTAATTTCATTGCTCTCAGAAATTGTCTAATTTTTTTTTGTACTTGCAATTACTATGACCACAGCTAAAGTAATGCAAGGCGGCAAATTATTCACTGCTGCCAAAAACCTAAATTTTTTTTTTTGCCACTTGTCGGCAGCAACGCAAGTGGAAAACTGCTTAGCAAGATATGTATCTAGCAAATACATATGCAGTTGGCATCTTCATAACAACAGAGAGGTGGATCATGCTACACTGAGGCTCAACGGCTAACTGGACAAACCTAGCTGAGCTAGACAAGGGTGGACCAGTGCATGGCACTGGCTCGGGTCAGGCCAGGGAAAAGTGTCCATGCAGTGCTCTACTTTTATGCACTGTTTTCAAGTACTGAAATTTTATCCTTAAAAATTTCTTGGTCATGCTAGCATACTATGCTCTTCTATGTCCATCACAGTTGCCTCTCATTTTCACAACTACCTAAGCTTTATAGCTCAAAATAGCTGTAAAAATAAGGTATACTGAAGCATACACTAATGTTTTGTTTACGTGTTCCTGTCGTATGTTGAAAGGCAACGTTTTGGTTGCAAGGCGACTTTCAGTTGTGTTTTTCCTCGGTACCATGACAATGACGTATTGTCAAAAATGCATTCAACAAGAGAGATAGCAGTTGATGCCACAACGTCACGCTTACCTTTTAAGTAGCCGGAACACATTTTTACACAAAATGAATTCGCCCAAGGCGCACGATCACCAGGTCACTACAGATGTTGGTAATTAAAGCACTATTTATTTCACACAACTGTGGCACCTTCCTTGCAACTGTTGCATCTTCCTTTCCTTAAATTCTTTTCTTTTTCACACGGAAGGGGTGGTTTGCATAAAATTAAAATATCCGGATACACAAAAATACGGAGCAGTAAAGAAAGGTAAAAAAGCGGCAGATGAGCAATATTCTCGCTCCAACGTAGTGACAAATGAGCTGCTGCAAATGCTTCTTAACAGTCATGCTTTAACGGTGCGAGTGGTGCCTGCATTATGTTTAGAAAAAATTTACGATGCACTAGCGATGTTTTGTTTCGTTTAACATGCGAAAGGTAAACAGCGCGACTCCGCTGTTATACTCTGCGTTGTCGCAAACTAGTGAAAGGCGTCAAAACGCATATACAGCGCGTAAATGGATAAAGTAAGGCTATCAAAAGCTCACTTTAAGTGCAAATCGGAGCGTCGAACCTATGCGTCTTGTTGGAAAGACGAAGCGAGTGCTCTTCAAAACGCAATAAACAATGGCCACATATCGATTTATCAATAAAGACCGTTATAAAACGCTTCTGTGTACTGGCGGTGCAAAAAATAGAAACTGTTTGAAGAATTTAAACCATTAAAACTGGGACTGAATCCTTCAATGACACGGACGTCCTGCAACAAACCAATGGAATAACTTCCGAGCACGGAAAACAAGATTAACGCTTACAAAAAAAAGATGGCTTTCCTAGTTTCTGTTTCGGTTTCTGATGCATGAAGCGCCACCTGCTTCCTGCAAAAAGTGCCATGGCAGCTTCCTGTTTACTTTTCGAAGTTGGCGTAACTAACGCAGCTGAGTCTCGAAGCTTTCGTGTGCAGTTAAGCATAACGCAATGTCATTAAATAGATGCTGTGTGTATTTGTGGAGCCTCTAGAAAGTCCTGCACCGATACGTGTGTGTCTTTGTATACGCGCCATCTCTGGAGGTAAGCAAACCCTCTCAGCCAGCTTGCGCCGACCTTCGTTGCAAGGGCAATATTTGTAATTTAACTACATGCTTTATCGGTATACAGCTGCATCTGACTGCCACTTTCTTATTGGCCTGATGAAAAGTGGTATTGAAACCACTACATGGGTAATACCGTAACCGTAATCTCTACCGTAATCTACCGCAATCTTCACCTGCGTTTTCGTTTCCTTCAGTTCTAGTTCGATTTCAAAACAAGATCCCATTTGTTGGTACTCATCCTTCATTATATGCTTAGCATGTTGGCCTCGCCCGATTTGTCCAGAATAATATATATATATCATCGCCTTATAACAGACACGTCGGTATCGGAGAAGCTCGCAGGTGGGTGTGCCGTTTTCACTGCCTAAAGTGCGTATGAACGACGTAGATAATGACATATAGTGATTCATAAATAACTTGGAGTAAAGAAATGCTGTGTTGCTGCGAAATTTTAGTAAAAACAAAGCAAAGATACGCCTGAAATGTTTTTCAGTGAAATATTTGTGCACATACTTGGGGACGTCTTCTGAAACGTTCCACTTCGGCGATAGTTTGCCTAGGCAACAATTTCGCCTTCAGGCGCGCGCTGAGATGATAAGATTGCATAACAAAATACAAATTGCATAGCAAAATACAGCGGCGACTACCAGCTGATGCTTTTTGCGGGAATTACAATATATGTAGCAATCAAAATGCAAGAAAAAGTAGCAACAGAAAAAAACAAATTAAACACCTGTGAGTTTACTCAACCATGCACTTGTGCATATATATGCGCTCACAGGTAGTTCTAGCTTTCTTTTATTATGTCCGTGTTTTGCTGCACTACCCAGATACCATTCCATGATGACCGACCAACAAGCCCATATTGCCACCCTTGTCGATTTCATTTCTAGTACAACAGGCTTTTTTTCAATATGTTCCTCGGGATTCCGGGCATACTGTTGCCCTCATTGCCATGGCTGCCAGCAGCATGTGTGTCCTAAGGTTCTGTATTCATAACAAGCAGCTTCCACAGGATATAAAATCGGTGTTTACTGGTTGCGCACTATTCGGATGTCGGTCACGGAAAAAGAATTTTGAAGATTGTACGTGCTAAACAACTTCAGCAGGCGTGTCTCCACAGAGATTACCTCAGCGTGCAGATGTTTGATCAGTATGAGCCGTGCGTCGCAAGGAATCTTCTGTGGAGGCACCTGCACTTAGCTGATCAGGTCACCAAGTTCCTTTGACAACCTCAAATAAGACTACTATAAGCTCATGTGAACAAGGATTGACAGAAAGCAACAAGTGATGTCTACGTTTCTGAAAATGTCATCCTACCCAACAGTGTGTGCAAAGTTCTTGGCCTCGGTCCAAAATTTGCCCAAGCTACCAGCTGGACTAAACCGGAACTTCCCTGTCCGTCATAAGTAAAGTGTCCAGAAGAGCCCCGCAAGAAGATGGTGTGAGGATGAACTCTGAAGGTTTAGATGCCCTGTTGTGATGCAAGCCCCAACCTTCCAAGTTACCTGTAAAATGTGGTCTTACCTGAAGAGCAATTCATTGTGTGTCATACCAGCTGACAAAGAGGGTGGTTTTGCAGTTTTTTCCTTTACATGTTTCTTGGAGAAAGCCAGTCAAGCAATTTCTGCAGTGTTCAATGAGCGTAAGGATGTATCACTTATGAAAGTAGCAGCGAAACCAAGTGAAATTTACAGAAAGTTGTATCTCGATAAACTAAGGAAAAGTTCAAAGATGTAATTTTTAGTAAGTGCACAAAGAGGATGTTCCTTTTCGGGTCATAATTTCCGAAAGGGGTACCTGGCAGAAACAAGCTGCCCCGTACCTGGTTTCAAAGCTGAACGTTAAAGAGATTGATGACCAGTTTCTTGTAAAAGGTTCTGACGAATCCTTGATTTTGTTAGGTTTCACGGCAAAAAGGGCTTCAAGGCCTTCTCAGCTAAGGTCAAAGAATTATATTATTCTATCCTGCTCAATGACCTTATTCAATGTGTCGAGGATTGTATTGACAAATATGGCGCCGTAAGGTTTTCACAGGAAGCAGGTTGTTTCAGTAGAAGGGTATTTAGAATTATGGTGTTTTTACATGTCGCCAACCTTTGCGCAGTGGAACAATAGGCTGCATGCAGAAGAAAGGCATTTGCATAGGGTTGTGTCTGGCTCCCGTCTTTAGCAACCTATATTTAGCACAATTAGATAGGCACATATATGACCACCTCACGGGACTAACAGTTTTTCAGCGAGCTTTTAGATTGGTCAACAATTTTTTCGTGTTTCTGGATTTCCCTAGTTATAGTTTTCTAGAAAAATGTCCCGATGTCTAAGATTTTTTGCGAGTGTTTGAGACCTCTTGAAGTGACTTTTGAAGTGCAATACGTTTCAGTTTCTTGACTTTCAGTTCATCTCTACTGATAGTAGGACTTGCTGGGCTTACAGTCCATGAGCTAAGAAACCTAATTTCATTCAGCCCATTTGAATTTGGTGAAGAGGGGCATAACTAATAGGGATGTCTTTCTGCCCACTGCTGCGCATGTGGATGTAGGCCGAAATTCAAAAAATGTTTTATTGTTGCAAAACACGGGGACCATGTTACACGTGAGATAATCAAAGCGGGAGAAATTCTACGTTTAAAGGATAGTTGCATAAGCACCCCTCTATCGCTCTCACTGACAAGGAGATCAGTTACCTCGGGCTATCACCACGTTGAATTTTGTGTGGCTTTGTCGTGGCGTTCTAAGCATGGCTGGTGGGCTATTGTGTGACTGTATAAATAGCGATGCTTTCTGAAAAGAAAAGAAACAGTTGGAAGTTCAGCGCTCCGTTCTCTCTTCTATTCCTTCTGGTGGCTTTGTGCTGTTAACCTGACTTTGAAGCATAATTTATCAACAAGCCCAATCTTACACCCTTCATAACATGTGTTTCAAGAACGTCCTAATGAAAACCACTTTCCAGCAATCGGCTGCAAGTCTTAAGGAGGCTGGTTACCCTAAACACGTGTTGGTGTCGGTGGCAGAAAGGCTGCTCAAACAGGAACTTTCGAGACGATGCCTCCATGCAAATGCAAGAGCTAGCAGCCGTGACCAGGTGAAAACCGCTGTGATTCCGTATATACACCAGATATCACATAGCCTGAAAAAGATAGGACGCCAAGGTAATGTGCGGGTGTTTTTTCAGCTCCAAGTAAGCTAAGCACCTTGTGTAAAACCACTAACCCAATAAGGACAAATAAGCCGGTTTGTGGTAGCATTGCAAAGATGAGTTCGTCGGATGCGCTGTAGGAGTGTTCTATCATATTCCATTGTCATGCGGTAGATGCTACATAGGCCAAACCGGAAGATGCATTAATGAACACTTAAGAGAGCACAGAAATATAGTGTATCAGGTGACGATTTTCTTGCTTTGCATTGCAATACATGTCCATGTCGCCCTCTTCTAAATGACACCGCTATTATATACAGGGATAAGTGCAAGTGTGTAAGATTAATAGTAGAAACTGGGCAAATCCTATCGGCCGCTGACCAATGTATCAGCAAACTATCACTATCATTGTCCGTGAGAAAGTTAGATTATTTGCGCATGCCATGAAAGTTGACTGCATTTGCAATGGGTCATTTAGGTTTCTTGGTGTTTTCTTGTTGTACCGGTTTTAGACAGTGTGGCTCTACTCAGCCATATATACAGTCGACTTCCATTAATTTGATCATCTTTCTGGGATTTTACTTGCCAAAACCAGTTCTGATTATGAGGCATGCCCGTTAATTTGATCCTGACGGGACCATTGAGACTGGTCGAATTAAACAAAAGGCATAAAAAAACATTGAAACATGCCATTGCTTCACTTTGCAGTATTTGCCTTTAAAATTAACTTTGGCCGCGTTTCAGTTTAGCGCTACACCTGCAACCATCAACAGCTACCAACTCGCCCAGTTTACTATTTTTCTTAATGTTAGCTTCACTGCAATACAGCCATGTTATGCATAGAACCATACCAAGCAGGGAAAGGTACCATTGTTGCAAGACAGCACGTGTTCCCTAATTTACATACATGCACATGTGCAGTCTCCAGCCACAGTATGAGCACCAAGATGCCTAATAGGTGTATGGGCAGGCCTTCAGAGTTTGATATATTCACGCTCTTTTGTTCGCTTTTAACATCTCCTCGGCTTAACGCAGTTTTTTCAACTTACTGCCTTCCTTTTTGCTAGCTTTCCCAAAACACATGATTGTTTTCCACTTCTCTGTGCACGGCACATTTAGTTAAAGAAGACGTACTAGGCCTCATTAACGGTCTCATATAGGAGACATGTATGGAAGGTGAAAAAAGGACTCAAATCACCACTGAAACGTAAGAAACAGCTCTGAATGGCTGCCACTATGCTTATTAGGTGGCTAGGTTCTCCTACTGTGACAGGAAACTGCATGCCTGTATAATCAAGGAACATGTGCGATGTCCTGTGACAGTGGCCCTTTTCCATTCTCGGTATGCTTCACCACAGTAAGTTGCATATGTTTCAGCGCATAACACGGCTGTATTTGGGCGAATCTGACCAGTGAGGTTCGAATTATCCGACGAAGGCCAATTTTGAGATTGAAATAACAGAAATGTATTTCATTAAATAAAAAACAATCATCAGCAAACAACTTTATTTAAAAGGGGTGACTGTCTACTTCTATATCATTAATACATATTAAAAATGACAAGAGGCCAAGCATGCTGCTTTGAGGAACACTGGAAGTAACTGGCACTTCATGGGAAGGGCAATCGCTTATGCTGACAAATTGTTTGTGCTTAGTTAAGTATGCAGAGATTCAGCCAATTAAGTATGGCAGAAGATTTGCGATTTAGAGCTTCTCAATTAGAGTGTCAAACAAGCTCAAATGCTTTTCTGTCTGCAATACAGGAATATAACATCAATCTGGCCAGGTTTATCAAGAATGCTAGCAAATGCTTGCATGTATAAACCCGTGATCCAACTTCCAATAAATCGTTGAAAGTACCACTTGTGTGTGTCTCTTCTCTCGTCTGTCTTGTCTATGGTTTCTGTGCTAAGCACTAAAAAAATGTTGTACCAACAATGTTAAAAGTCCACCCTTGCAATGTAAAGTTCTTTTCTTCAAGAATACTCCACACTTCTCTGAAATGCGAACATATTTGTTATTCAATATTCAATAGGTCAGTTTCGTCAAATATCCATATTTAAATCTATCCAGAAATATCAGAATATGAAAACACCTACTACATATAGGCCTTGAATGGAGCAGTATGGCCTTAAATTCGTGTAACCAATGCTACTTACAGGGAACAAGAGGTGAGTCTGGGGTTTTATGTGCAATAACCACGACATGATTATGAGACGCACCATAGTGGGGGACTCCAGATCAATTTTGACCACCTGGAATTCTTCAATGTGCACTCAATGCATGGTAAACAGGTGTTCTTGCATTTCTTCCCCATGGAAATGCAGCTGCTGCAGTCGGAATTTGATTCTGCGCCCTTGGGATTAGCAGCACACAATGCCAAAGGCATTATGGGGGGTTTTGAAACTCAAGAGGTGGAAAAGAAACCGCGGCAAGCTTTAGAAGAGATGTTTTTTAGATTGTTTGACACATGTAATGCCAGTCACAACCAGGCCTCTGGTCAACTGATAAGTTTGTAAATGAGAGTGACTGAAAGGTGATAGTGTCTGCCGCACCAAGATGACATCAGGAACATGTTCACATTGTCCAAATGATAATTTTTACAGCCTCAATTGAGAAAAATCCGTTGGCTGCCTAAAGGCGAGGCATCCTTACTGCGCGACTAGAAATTACTAAGCAAAGCAAAAAAGTACCTGCTGTATATGTCCGCTCAGGAACTGCAGTTCCCTTTGAGAATGGTCACCACATGCACCTGACTTTCTCCCTAAAGATTCCAGTATGTGTAATTATTGACAGAAAGGAAGATTTGATAACTTTTAATTGCGTGTTCTCCAATTGAATACAAGTCAAATGGTCAACAGCTATTTGATTTACATTTGACATTTTGAACATTCGCACAGCACAAATATGTACTCCAGCCATACTCGAGAAGAATACCATCAGTGAAACACCTGACGAGTAGGGAAAAAAAAGCTTCGTTTTCAGGGCTCTGAAATTATTTTGCGTTTTGTGCAAGTGCACCGTCAGTAGCGTACCTACTGGTGATCAAGGGTTCAGCATTTAATATATCTGCTCTTACCAACACTAACAATACGAGATATTCCTCTAACAATTCTTTCCTTCCTCAAATAAACACTAAATTAAACCACCCCATATTAAAGCCTGCCGCACAACATTAACATTCAAGAGAGATAAGAAGAAATATTTACTATCGACAGTACTGGCTACAGACTCATTACTATGAACATATATTATATACAAATTTATTTTACCACTTTCAGTGCTTCTGTATTTGCCTAATGTATTGCTTTTATTCTCTATATCCCATTGTCTTTATTCTTTCCTTCCTTATATTTAGAAATTTTAAGCTTTTTGTCACACAGTATATATTTCACTTGTACTTTGCATATTGTAAGCACATTTTTGTTTCTAATTATATCGTACATTAACCTTGTGTTCTTTGATATGTGTCATCCCTATGTTTCCATAATGTGCCAATTACTACATTTTTATTTATTCATACACAGCATCTATTTCATTTGCTTGTATTTGTAAGCACCTTCCTTGTATTTGATTACTCGCTTCATTAACTTCATGTATTCTGATGTGATCACTGCTATGTTGCCATAATGTATTAATTACTATATTGTTAAACTACTAATAGGTCCCACTGACAGTTTTTGTAACTCCGGGACCTCCTTCGGTACTAATGATGAATGATGAAATAAAATTTAGGTATTCTGCATCAATTGTGTAATTATTAGGTATTAAACATCACCATTGCTAGATGTCATAGCGGCACCACTCCCCAGGTTTTGAGCCACCTCTAGTAGAACGAACAAGTGATCTTTTTTCATGAAGTGGATTGGCTTCCCACATGACATCATTAAGAATACACAAAGCAAGCCTCCTCATTTAGCTTATTTTTAGTAGGATATGAAGGCATAGTAACTGATGTACCTGTAAAAGTAAACACACTAATGTAAGACATGTAGATGTTTCTTGAGTCCAATGGTAGACTTGCCTGAGATAGCAGATTGTCTGCCACTGTTATCTACACACATACTATCGACTAAAAAAGTTTACGGACCACGGGATCTCAGAAAACGCTAAATATCCGAGCAGCCTTTAAAAGTAGCCAGTAAAACCGTACATCACAATGTTCGCATATACTAGTAGAGGCTGGAAATGGGAATACCAGGCTTCGTTTTGAGGCTGCGGAGATATTCAGCTTTTTGTGAGATCCCTTTATTCGTTAACTTTTTGGGTCGATAGTACATTTGTATGTGTGTGGTAGGGAAGGTATGAATTAGAGTTTCTCCAAAAAAGCAGGGCTTTGCTATAGATGTGACAGGCTGTAGATGTGCAGGCAAAGAGTGAAAAAGAATGCAATGTTTAATAATAGCACAGTGACGACAGCAAGCAAAGCAAAGTAGCAGAGGGGTACATGTGGTGGCAGAAACTTGCACTGTACCTATTGCACTTATATTCTTGTACTGCAGGTGAGTGCAGAGAGTAAGTTACCGCGACTGCACACTGTACAAAACATAAGCGCTCTATGTAAACTTCGTTTTGAGGCCATCATCACCACAATAACAAAAAAAAAAAAAGCTGCATCTCTAAGTCATACGGGAACACACTAGGTTCAAGTAAACTGCAAATAGCCAACACTACTGTCACTGTACAATGTCGTGTCCAATGAGGCAGGACATAGCCAAGGCCACATAGAATAAAAGTGACATTGGAGAGGAAAGGCTTTAGAGGAGGGTAATTTTTAACCACTTGCAGCTCTTTATATAGCATGGTGACATGAAGCTTTTTTTTGAGTAACCATTCGAGGAGAGATACTGTGTACGTGTAGGTAACACACCAATAAAATAGTTTCAGGGACCCTTTGGGTGATGAGGTTAACATTTAGTCTTTTTTTCTTTATGCACCCACAAGGTTCTGTTACATATGTACAGTTTTTCCGTGAACATTTTTTTTTCCTTATCAATTTGTGTTGTACCTGTTTTTTCACCAACAAGCTTCCAGTTGTGAATAGGTGCTTGTGTGTGTTCCTTACTTTCCTTGTATGATTTTGTTCTGTTTTCTTTAACTTCAGTCTTTCCTCAGCGGCAATGCTGATGTCATTGTTATTGATTTCTAGTGCTTTAAGCTAATATGGCCAGTCCTACACAATAGACAAAGAGTGAAAGAAATGCGCAACATATGCATGCTGGGATGTGAAGTGATTGCTTACGATGGGGCAGGGTGGACATCTTAGGGAATGATGGCTGGAACAATGTAATAATTGTTTTCTTTTTCACACTTTCTCATTGGTCTCAGCAGCATTCTGCTTACGTTATCATCAGCAGGTCTACCAGTAAATGATAAACAAATTCTGACATTATACCAGCTAATAACTGCCTTGCTCAGGATGGACAACTGAGCTATTTCATGATAGGAGTGTTTGAAAACTTGCATCAATACTGACTGAACGAAATGCTATTTTGCTTCAGCTACCTAGAAAGAACTAGCATTAGTGGGGTTGATCTCTTGATATGTCTTATGGTAAATGAATGGAGGTGCATTTGCCCATTTAGAATGAGAATAGTGGAAATTAATGGGACATTGAAAGACAGTTCAACATTCCGACGGTTGTTACAATTATGAAGGGCATGACAGTTCCCGTAGCATTACTGTTCTGCTTACCATTTAAAGGTTACCAGCTTACTGCTGTGGTTTGGACATTAAACTCTACATTCGACCTCACATTTGGCATTCTTGTTGCACCTGCCTTGAACCCCACCCTTTCCATGCATATGAGGTGTGTTGAAAAAGAAACCGAACTTTTGCTATAACAGCTTTGCTGCTTATGGTACAACATCTTAAGTGCTGTCCCCTTCAAAATAGTCCCCTCTACTGGCAATGCACTCTTCCCATCTTTTCTTCCATTTTTGGAAAGCCTCCTGGAATGCAATTTCTGGAATGGCATGCAGGTCTCTTCTCGCATTGTCCTGAATCTCCTCTACGATTTGGAAAGGGTCTAGGTCCGGAGAATATGGTGGGTGGGGCACAAAAGAAGTGTGGTGTTTCGCTAAGTAGCTGCGGACAAGGAGCGACATGTGAGCCAGGGCATTGTCATGATGCAACATTCAAGCCTGATTTTCCCACAATTCAGGCCTCTTACTGCACACAGAATCTCTCAAATATGCTAGGGTTCCCTGGCAAACTTTGTTTACCATCTAACCATGTGGCACAAATTCCTGATGGGCAATGCCTTTGCAGTAAAAAAACACAACCAACATCACCTTCATTTTTGACCGACTCATGCATGCTTTTTTTGGACGAGGAGAACCTTTGGCCACCCACTGCGACGACTGCACTTTCGTTTCAACATTGTAGGCATAAACCCATGTCTCATCGGCTGTTATGATGTTCTTAAAATTTTCATCGTCAGTGGCAGTGGCAAGCATTTCCTGGCTGATTTCAACACGGGTCTGCTTCTGTGCACCAGACAACAAATGTGGCACAAATTTTGCACTGACACGACGCATCCCTAGTTTGTCACTCAAAACTTCATGACATGATCCTACGCTGATACCCACTTCATCAGCGACTTCTCGAACAGTCAAACAACGATTTCCACAAATCACAGTTCGAACTCTCTCAATGTGGTCATCATCTGTGGATGTGGAAGGTTGTCCAGGCTTGGGATCGTCACCGACCAACATTCTTCCCTCTTCAAAACGCTTGAACCAACCATAGCACTGCGTGCGACTCGCATAGTCCTCCCCGTATGCTTGGCTAAGCAACTGAAAAGTCTCTGTGAAAGTTTTCCCAAGTTTGTAGCAGAACTTCACACACACACACTGTTCTTCCAATTTCTTCATTGTCACTTTGGCACCAATCCGAAGAGCAGCTTGTTCATGTGCTCACTTCAGCTGCTGTAGCTCGCCAACTACGGTCAGAGCGAAACACGGCAATGGCAGTTTGTTGTCTAAACCTGCCACTACATGCGCTCAGTAGCCGCAGCGCGCTCCCTCTGCTGATTGGCACACTATTTCAAAAGTTCGGTTTCTTTTTGAACCCACCTCGTATATATTACTGCACACACACACACACACAAAAAAAAAACATTGAGTCATAAGTGAGCACTGTGTCTGTCCCCTTTCCTTTTCCAATCAGTTGACACTGTTTTCGTTCTAAATACCTTCTAGGAACTAGGCCCTCAAGAAACTGTCTTGCAAGTGCCCTATATTATCTGTGTTGTACAATTCAGTTTGTCAGTCCACCTAAATTTAGCATTGTTTATAAATTCTGCTTAAGTGCTTCAAGATTTTATGATTCTGTACACTTCTACAGGTCAACATCACCACATATTTCATGTAGGTAAAAGTTACTATGCAGAAACTGCTCGTTTTATTTGAAGACCAAGCAGCTTAAGTGATAATGCATGTCCTGACTAGGTAAAGTTAATGAAAAGTGACCAAACATATTTTTCAAAGAAAGGCTATGTATATGTACTACAGGCAATACAAACCTCTATTTGCATGCCGCTGCTATAGGTCCCATGACCAGTGTGACTTGCTTTCTGTAAGCAGTACAGGCTGTACAGAGCTGTCAAGTCAGCTAGTCTTTAGCCTATCCAGCTTGCTTTCCTGGTGCTTTCATGCATACAAACCAGAAGGCCGCCTTCTACAGTATTATGCTGAAGATTATAAACGGTTGCCTGACACTGTGCCTTGCAATGTTCACAGGCATTCGGCTTACCAGGAGACATCATTTGTGTTGGCAACAGTAGGTGAGAGGTAAATAAAAAATAAAGTACACATTAATTTAAAAGCCTTCATCTTCACTACATTGTGCAACATGAGGATGCCTTTCCAAAGGAATGTAGCCAATGCCATCTGCAAGCACATTGCTCACCAGCTGGAGTGGCTTCATTTCGACACTGGTGACACGCAAAGACATCGTTGTGCTTGAAGTGAGGTGCATGTAAAGCACCACAATCCAATAAAACTGCTCATATTTTATACATGTACTGCGTTTTTGCTCCCACTTTGATGTTGACATGATGAGCCTGAATGCCATCAGCCATCCCATACAAAAACTGTCCCAACTTTCATTCAAATGACTCAACCTAACTGTGATAGGCAGGCAATTTTCTTGTTTGGATATGCTGTTCAGTTTGTGCATGTTATAGTGCAGGCATACCACCAATTGAGTTAAGCATTGTGAAAATCAAGTACACTACATTGCCTACTTAAGCACATGAACATTTCAGCAACAAAATCTTTTTCTGCTCATGCAGTGACCTACAGCTACAAAGGAAGACACAAAGACAGTGCACACGTGTAGGTAATATCAAGCTTTGATGCAGACATAGTAAGCTGTGCTGAGGAATGAAGTGTAATCTGTGTTTCCACTTCTGCATGAATTTTGCGGAAGTGCTAGAGAGTCAAGGTTTTGTACAGCTACTAATTTATGTATGTGGTCTAATAAACCATTGCAAAGTGAATGTGTGGCATCAGCAACAGATAGCCAGGCACTATCACAAAAAGAAGCAAAAT
Organism: Dermacentor variabilis; assembly: GCF_050947875.1. Lineage (NCBI taxonomy): Eukaryota > Metazoa > Arthropoda > Arachnida > Ixodida > Ixodidae > Dermacentor > Dermacentor variabilis. The sequence continues at coordinate 227,000,930 of NC_134571.1, read as the reverse complement.
AATGCTAGGTTGTCGAAAATTGCAGGTTCTGGAGGAGAGAGACAAAAGGACAAGACTGCATCGATCAATTGGACATGACTGAAGGCATGCACGGTATGTCGAGCAAGAAGCAGACAGAAGGAGTATTAAAGAAACGCATGAAGGAGAAGCCTGACAGTGTGTGAAGGCAAGAGCATCACATGAAAAGAAAAATTTGAAGAAAGTAGCAAATGAATGGGGAGCTCAGATGCCAAGGAGCAAGAATTTTCTGCTAGAAATGTTATTGCTGTTGTGCCTTAGCCCTGGTGCTGCAAATGGAAGGTGGAAGAAACAAGTACAGTACAAGTTGAAAAAGTGCTGTGGCAAGAGTGAGTGGCATTAGATCGGTGCCTCATCAAAATGATTGAATTTGCAGTGCTCATCTGCACTCAACAAAGTGTGCTAACCTGTGCTGCTGGAAGTGTGCGAGCTATCTCGAGATGAAATGTGCAATCAGCCAGCTCTTCCAGATTCAGAAAAGACTTAAGACCAGAGGAAAATTTCTAAAACTACAAGACAGCAACCTGATTTGTTAAATCATATTTTGGATGTTTCCAGTAGAAGCACTTGCACCAACGAAAACTAAGTTGCATTAAAGGTTGGACTTCAGAAAGTGCATCAACACTACACCAACGATAAATGCAATTCCACTACATGGATAACTTGCCTTGTATGAAAACATTGTTTTCACCTTTTGCTCTCCTGTTCGCCACACAAGCATTGCGGATTAAACAAAGTCTCACTGTTTCGTGCAATGCGTTTGTCATTGGCTGACCACAGAGACGCCGAACAAGTGTACTGGCAGGCATTCAGAGCTATTTCGCATGCAGTTGTAGTGATCTGAGCCCTTGTTTCGCCCACATAGAGCGCCCCGTATATGAGCTAGACATTGTAACAGCCGGGATTATTAACTAGCCAATATCAGTGTTACTGCACAGCTTTCACAAAGGTCTACTGCTATGAAATTGCATGACGACCACTTTTCTTTTGCATACATTTCTTCCGTATTCATCCGCAGGGCGTAGTGTTTTGCCAGTGTGGCTATACAGCTCTCGCAACGATCTGGCTCAGATTGCGTGACGATGCAAGTTTTATACTTACACATACAGAGTACAAGATTTCCATTCCCACGAACCTCCAAGTGTGCTGTATTCTCAGTTACATTAAGAACTAATGCATCGGCACGGCAGTTAATTCATAAACTGTTTCCGTTCCCGCGATTCCCCTGAAGTGTGTGGTATGCTGACCTTGATCAACGACACTAATGAACAATGCATCGGCACGACGTAATGCTTTGCCACTAAAGTCATCCGAGAAGACACCTCACTTCCAAACGTATCCCCTTGCGACTATAAAATTTAATATGCTACCGTCGCAACAAAATAGAAACAAACTCGCCTCGGTCGCGGCTTTTCCCGCCTTGCCGGCCACGCATCCTGTCGATTCTGTGCTGCAAGCTCGGCTAGGGACAAACGGAGCAAACGGTTTTCTTCCCCGTAGTACCTAAACGACGAGAAATCTTGAGCACCAAAAGTCCCCACATTTCTCTCTCGCAGCTACTGCTCCTCGCGCGTGCGCAGAAACAGCGGTGAAATCCATTTTCGATGTGCTCGTCCTAGAATATACTGGCTAGTGTGCCGTCCGCGGCCTCCCGGGTGGCACCAAATGCAATGAATGTCGGCGGCTGCCGCTAGGGGCGCTGCAGTGCAGGTGGGTGCCGCGGCACCATCCGGTCTTCGTAGCCCGCCGTGTTTCCACAGCATCGGCAAGCGGGCTGCTGCGCTTTTTGTTTTTATTAAGCTGTAGCAGCAGCACAGTTCAAATGCGGGCAGCTGATTTATAAATCAGGGTTTGTTTTGATTACAACAGGCTTCTCTAGCGCTTGTCGCTTGCACGAAAAGCGTGTGCTAGCTCAGCTGGGCTTCGAGCGGGGAACTCGATGTGTTTCTATGCTGGCGAAGAGAAAACGTAATTTTTAAGGCAAATGCCTTGATCTCCATGTTCCAAGGCCGTGTTGCGAGGTACAGAACATATCACACGATCCAAGGAAGGCCAGAAACGAACCAAAACATGTCCAGCCGTGTATAAGAGATGCTAATCATTAGCAAATTTCATTATTGATTATAGTGATTGGATTAAGGGGGATTAGGCTGAATTAGAGGGATTAAGGTGTATTAATTAAGGAGGATTAGGGTGGATGAAGGAGGACTAGAGTGAATTAGAGTAGGCTTTACAAGGCGTTCGCCTTCGTACGTGTCTCTTCGGCGATAACTAAGGACACTTGTTTTTTTCAATCTAGCTATGATTGCAACGTAATATTTTAAGGGTAAGTTTTAGGTTACATTTTTCATTCTAATAAAGTAAAGGAATTCTAAGGTTACGTTACTGTTCTATCGATGTTATATTAATGCATAACCATTCAAAACCGCTGTAACTGATCATCTTTTGAAATGACTTTAATTTCTCTGTTCTTTCTTTTTATTTTATTTGCTGCTATTTCTGCCTATTATCTTATTGTTGTCCTCATAGGTTTGAATGTTTTTGATTGTTTGTAAACCATGTACCCATCTCCTTATAATTCCCATTGGGCCCCGAGGATAGGATAATAAGCAAAAAAAAAAAAATTGCCTGTAAAATGGACTGCACGTGGTGTTCCGTGTACTATTCATTTTTTTTACACTTGGTAAATACGTGCAGATTTCTTTTTATGTCTGATATACGTGAACAAAAATAGGAAACAGATCTTTCATTAAAGTGTAATAAAGATTTTATTTATGCGTAACAACAGTCAAACGCAGGCATATAAGACAGCCCTAGATGAGATAATGCACACATACATGAAGAAAATAGATCGCGCAGTGACGCAGTTTAAGGAGCTTCCGCCGTTGCCTTTGCGCTTCCCTCTCTTTGTTGATGCCTTTACAAAAAAACCGAAACCTCAAGAAAATAAGAAGTTTGCAAGCGCTGTCAAAGCTGGCTTTTCATGCTCTGGGCACCCTACTTGGGGAAAGGCCAGCTGTCTGCAGCTGACCTGAAAAATCAGCTACACTCGCTACATGTAACTTGTTTCTGCTGAAGAACACAGTAAAAGCATCTCCCACGGCCTTCACAGTGGTTGACAGCGTCTGGCTAAGATAGACAAGCAAGGCCTCCATTGTCAAAATGGGAAGTGCAATAATGAAGCAGCGTCGTTACTAGCTCCAGCTTTACTTACGCAAAGGAAGCCTGCACAATTCGGTCAAGAATTTTGGGCAGTGATCTTTCGTGCAACATAACCTGCAGTATAGTAGATCAAAGCACTACTGCTCGTTTTTTCTTGTTTTTTTTTCCCCTGGTACTCAGGAAAAGTAAGCTGAATGCTTAGCATACTCAGGGAATATCGTGGGTATAGCTTATGGTTTCAGGCGTGGTCACGATGGAAGAATACTTCCACCGTGGGCGTGTTTTATCGCGGGGAATCTCGTGGACAACGTCATTCACGGTGATAGAGAACGCGCGCTCGACTAAACGTACTGTTTTCGAAATGTTTTTCACAAACCGCAGCAGTTGGTGCCGGCCTTCTGTCCGTTCTCCTGATCATTCTTGCCCATTCTGCTGCCGGTTCGTATCAGATGGTAGAGTGAACAAGGATACACGCCCTTTGTTCGAGCGGTAACCGCTTCTACACAACGGTACAAAGCAGGTCCTCTCCTTGCAATGTTTCTATAGCTTCGGCATTTCTTCACCGCCGCCGCATAGTTCTCGCAATGACAGGCACACGAACATAACAGCCACGCACTCACTCTTTGACAACACCAAGAACAAGCACGCAACGCCGCTATAACACTGAAAACGCAAACACAGAAACCGACGCAACAGCTGCGAAACTGATATGCGAAGCAGACGACACGCGCAGTCTGCACCCACCCGTGTGGCAGCGACCTCTGCCGGCCATAGTGGGCATTCATTGCAGGCGGCGCCACGCTCGTCCATTGAAAAGAGCTGGTGCTCGGCACACTAGCCAGTATATTCTAGGCAACGAGACGGTCATTAGAGGAAACGCCAGTTCACGGGATTGGCCAGCCGTTTCAGCGGGTGCGAGAGAGAAAATCTGGGGGCGTTTGCGCCTGAAATTTCTCCCTTTGCCTAGGTACTACGGAGGAGAAGCCGATTTGCTTGTTTCGTACGCGTTTGTCCCTAGGCGCGCATTTTGCCGTGTGTCGGCTGGCGATCCTTCAAATCAATGTCTCCTTTCTTGACGATGCCGTGCGTCGTGCATAAGTTTCCCTCCTGCGTCTCCTGGGATGTTGCCGGTAGGTTTGTTGCGCTTTTTGGTAACATACAGAACGTGCGACGGGATCAGTGAACCTGTGATATCGAGGACCAATCGGATAACTTAATGCCACGGCGTAATGCCACGGCCACGGTGTAATGCCAAAGCATTACGCCGTGTCCATCGTGTGTTGGTTATCGGTGCATACTGCACCCTTCAAGAGATACGAGTGAACATGCATGTCTGCATGTCGAAACACATTTAGCACCCTGTAGCTGGGAAAAGCGAAAGTCGTTATGCAATTTATGGCCGTAGACCACTCTGAAACGTGATGGCGGCCGCAGTGTTCCGCCGGTAGGTTTGTTGCGCTTTTTGGTAACATACAGAACGTGCGACGGGATCAGTGAACCTGTGATATCGAGGACCAATCGGATAACTTAATGCCACGGCGTAATGCCACGGCCACGGTGTAATGCCAAAGCATTACGCCGTGTCCATCGTGTGTTGGTTATCGGTGCATACTGCACCCTTCAAGAGATACGAGTGAACATGCATGTCTGCATGTCGAAACACATTTAGCACCCTGTAGCTGGGAAAAGCGAAAGTCGTTATGCAATTTATGGCCGTAGACCACTCTGAAACGTGATGGCGGCCGCAGTGTTCCGCCGGTAGGTTTGTTGCGCTTTTTGGTAACATACAGAACGTGCGACGGGATCAGTGAACCTGTGATATCGAGGACCAATCGGATAACTTAATGCCACGGCGTAATGCCACGGCCACGGTGTAATGCCAAAGCATTACGCCGTGTCCATCGTGTGTTGGTTATCGGTGCATACTGCACCCTTCAAGAGATACGAGTGAACATGCATGTCTGCATGTCGAAACACATTTAGCACCCTGTAGCTGGGAAAAGCGAAAGTCGTTATGCAATTTATGGCCGTAGACCACTCTGAAACGTGATGGCGGCCGCAGTGTTCCGACTGGTGTTATAAAAGTGACGGGGTGCTTTTTTCGTCCCGATGATATAATGGATTTTTACCAGTACTTCGACAGGACGGCATACGTCACCGGCAAACGGAGCCCTCACGAGAGCACCTGAGCTTATAATAACGCTCTGTCTAAATGTACATCCGATCCCGGCCACGGCGGCCGCATTTCGATGAGGGCGAAATGCGAAAGCACCCGTGTGCTTAGGTTTAGGTGCATGTTAAAGAACGCCAGGTGGTCGAAATTTCCGGAGTGCTCCACTACGGCGTGCCTCATAATCAGAAAGTGGTTTTGGCACGTAAAACCCCATAATTTAATTTAAATGTACGTCCGACTTGCCTGCTTTGCTTCCGTTTCGCTAGCACTACGGCTCCCGCTTAACGAATTATTGCACATGATTTTGCTCAAGAACCTTTATTTATATCGAAGGGGACCATTGAAATATTCCATTTAAAAGTCAGAGAGCAGCGTACAAAAAGCGTTGCACGAGCGAAGTTACTGCTCTAGGAGAGCATGCCTGGTCTACACTATGGCCCCTACTCCTCGCCCGGGAAGAGACACAAAACATCTTTAATGAGACGAAAGATGGCTCATTAAATCAATAATCCGCCATCACCAACTCGGCACGAGCGCCGCACGGGCGAGAAAGTCTTTCCGACGTACACCCACTTTAGCAGTACATTTCAACTCGACATAGGTGACAGATTTCCAGAAGCACAGGCTGGTACACTTGGCTCACTGTAGCCCAGTACTGCCCGGTACTGCCATCTTTATGAGACACCTGCTGCTATCCCTTGCCACAACTGCGCCTTCACTTCCTTAACAGCGCCAGGACTGATGCTTGGCATCAGTAGCATTCGTGACAGAAAATGCTTGCTCTTTGGCAACTGATGACCCAATTAATTTGCTACTTTCTTCTGAAATTTGTGCTCATAAGTGCTGCTCTTGTCGTCACTGTCAAACTGATCTCCTTTGTGTGATCCCTTGTACTTTTTCTGTACCCTTCTCCCTGCACATGCTTGATCACTTTTTGTTGCTCTTCCCTGTCGCCATTCCTCTACAGTGGCACTGTCTTTTGCTATATGTGCCTGGCTGTCTATTGCTTATGCCGCATGTTCACTGTAATTATTTCCTTCGCCAGATATGTGAATTATTAATTGCTAAAAAAACTTTTATCTGCAGGGTCTCCTGGAAATTCATCCACAGCTGGAAACCAAAATTGTGCTTCATCCCAGACCACAGCTTATCTCCACATCAAAGCCTCATATCACCATTACATCTCCAGTCTCACTCACGTTCGCTCTGAACAGAAAAAAAAAAAAAAAACAGTTGCTGCACTTCACAAGGCAAGAATCCATCTCATCATTTTCTCCTGGGGGGGGGGGGGGGGGGGGAGGGAGGGGGTATTCTGTAAGAGTACACCTAGTGGGCTGTCCATTTCGGCCACTGCTGATTGGATTCAGCTGTGAGAGGAGGAGACCAGCAGCCCTAGCCAATCGGTAGCGGCCGAAATGGACAGTCCACTCTGTGGGCTCTTACAGAATACTCCTCCCCACCCCCCTGCTCACCACATCTTGCCTGCTGCTTTCTCTTGTCATGTACGACTTTGCACATACTTTTCGTTCATGTTCTCCTTTCTGCTTTGTCACTACACCTAAGCTTTTTTTTGTCGTTGTTGTTCAAGCAATAGCTCTTCATTGCCATTGCTATTTTCTCGGCCTTCACATATTCTATTGCAGTCACTAGCGTCATACTTACTAATCAGTGCGGAAATAATGGAAGACACACAGAAGGGCACAGGACGAGTGCTTTCTAATAACTGAAATTTATTGAACACTGAAATTTATTGGACACTAGCATCAAATGTCTCTTACCTTTGGTTGCTCCATATAACTTGCTAGAAATGCAATAGAAATCTTTATCATAGGGCATTCAATCTTGGAGCATATTGAAATTATAGCTATTTGCTTTGTGATGAAATATTCCTTTGGTAAAAAACAACTAATTAACTTGGCAAGTTGTTTCCAAAGACTGCATCCTTTGCATGTCCAAATGTCCACACCTTCCAAGTTTCTAAAGAACTTCACAGCTTCAAAGGCTTTTGCTTCATAATTTTGCAGCTTAATTTGGCATTTTATCCCCATTGTTCATCTCGTTAATGTGGCTGTTGTGTGACAGTACTGAGCTTATGACTTAGACCTTAGCATGAAGCAATGCTTAAAAACTGTTGTGCTCTTACACGCTTTATCAAATCACTGCTTTGTTTTAATGTTACTGGTGCTGTGGCTTTGGTGTTGGCTGTGAAGCCCAAGGCCGTGGGATCAAATCCAAGCCCCTGCGGCCACATTTCGATCGGGGCAAAATGCAAAAAATGCTGCGCGCCATGCATTGGGTGCACATTAAACCCAGGTGCTCAGAATTAATCCAGAGTTTCTCACTATTGCATCCCTCATCACCATTTAGTGATTTTGGCATGTAAAACCACTGAGCTTAATTTTTAAGTATTGTCTTTGCCCAGTACAAATCTAGATTTTGGACGTCACTGCAAATGTAACCAATACACAAATTTAAATACTTTGTCATCTAAAGAAGAATGGGACACTATAAAATGCAATAATCACCATTATGTGCCTTGAAGCCAGAACAATATCGGCACGTTAGGAAGCACCATCGCTATTGCCTGTTGCTTGACGACTCCAATACACCTCGTCACAGTCAAACAGAACAGCTTTCACCTCCAATTTTTGTCCACTCTCCTTTGCCTGTTGTCTAATCATCTCGCCAAAAGCCAAATTCTATGGTTGCTATCCTGTTCTCCAGCTGTGAATTGTGGTTGAACCACTTCAGACGTCTGTTGACTTGTTGATCTGACACAGTGAAGTAAAAGTGTACTCACAGTGAAGTAAAAGTGTACTGCAATGATGTTGTCCTATACTCTTGCCAATATAACCTACTTTTCATGAAACCAGAGTAGTAGTCAGAAGACTGGCATTTATTCCAGCTGCATTGCCAAGCTCCTGCACAAGAGCAGAGCTCAGCATCTGAGCATTCGCATCATTCTGAGTATTCTTGCATATCATTTGTGCTCGTTAAACCTTGCTACAAGACATTAATTTTCAGCAGCCAAGCCTGACAGTTTTGGTCAATCTTTTGTGCTCCGAGCTGGTTTGATGCAATACTTTTAATGGAATTTCTTTATTGCTGTTTATTATGTGGTCAGTGACAGGATTTTTTTTATACGAGTGTTAAATGGTTCCTTCACTGAAAAAGCCGGCAGAATCTGTAGCAGCAGAACGGTGCCTAATTTCCCATTGACTGTGACGCCATGTGAGCGCACAAGGTGTGTTCATGACACTAGCTTGCACTTGCTGGCTCGTGTCTCAGCAGAGGAAAGCGAGTGAAGGGGAACATCTGCTGCCGCGCTACTTTGCGAGGGAAGAGTGCATTGCTACGACAACACATCACCTTCCCTCTCGCAAACCTGTGTTACCAACTGTTCCTTGTCTGCTCCAGCTCTTGCGTGCATTCTAACCGTGCCTCGGTAAGGCTAAATCAATATGTGCCAAGTGTCTTAACGTGCCCACTTCCCCGCGAGGAGTTCATAACTCGGACTGCTCAGTGGCGTTCAGTTGGACATTAAAGTATTCACAACTCGTAAGTGCTTAGGTGTCCTCAGATTTTCTTCGTACTTAATGCACAAACTTCGAAGTCATTTTTCCTGGTGAAATTAGTTAAATATCATCGTCCCTTGTCTGCTGTCCAGCCTTTTGTCTGAGCCTTATACATCTTTGCAGCCACTCCTGTCATGCACAGTAATTTGTATACTTGTGCTTCTATCTTCCATGGCATATGATTAATTAATGCATTTTATCTGCATGATCCAACGAAACATGATCTCAAAAAGCTTCACCTGACTGCTCACTTGTCCCTGTGGCTACATTGTGTGGATGTACTATCAGCGTCAAATGAAACGCAAACAGCAGAGTGCATGCCTGTAGCATCACTGAATGTATAGTGCACACACTTGGCCAATCATCACCCTCACAGGCGTGCACATCTGGTTTGACAACACTGTAATGATGCTCGCCCTATACTGAGATATTTTTCTTTCTGTTTTGCTTCTTGTTTTCTTAGATTTTTTTTTGCTTTCAAATAAAAGGAAAGCATAACAGAAAGAAAATTTGACTGCATTCAATGTGTTAGAAAATGTTCACTTTATTTTTTTTTTTCTCACACTTGAATCAAAAGCAGTGTGGCAACACTGAGTCTTGATGAAATGAATTGGCACCCTCGGAAACTGTTCCCACTGGTAATCTGATCTTGAAGGCCATGCTTTTGTCTACTGCAAACACTGGAACTGATTTCAGGAGCTGGGAAATACGTTATGGCCCTCATGCATTGTTTTGCTTTTGCATGTGCGTCTCTCGGCAGTTTGCTGCTGCTATTTATAGCACAAGTGAAGGAATTGTAGCACGAGTAACACTGACACCTGTGCTGCCCTTTTTGGTGCCAGAGTGTGTGAAGGAAGGCTGCTATCTGGTCTTGAAATCCATCGATGCAGCCTTATGCCCCGACATCACACAGCCTTGCCAAAATGGCGGTTGGCATAAAGGGTCTAGAGGCAGTGACTTGAAATAGCTGCCTCTAGCTGGCGAAAAGCTGCAACATACAGCTTTAATGTGCCTGAAGGCCCTCGCATGGAAGCAGTAAGTCTCCTATTGCCAAACGTGTAACATACGAAACACTAATCTATTAGGATATACATTTACAATGTAGCAAAAGAAATGTGTGAAATCTAAAGAAACATTCATCTTTTCAGATAATTGTATAGTATATATAAAATAAATTCCTCTTAATGCGCAACAAAGCTAAGATGCATATTATATGTATTATACATCCCAAAAGATCACATTTCAAAAATAAGCACTACAGACATGTCTAGTATGTACACTCGCCCACAAAATATTACAGGGTGCGCGAGCGTGTGGGAAAACGACCCTTCTGCCCTTCTAGTTGTGCACCCATGGTATCGAGCCTGCACGCATGCGCGTCCCTCCGAGACTGCAAGCATGCATGTTTCTGCATTTCCTCCTTGTCCGCCGGCAATATCCGAATGTAGCCGTGAGGTGCCCCTCTTGCAATCGGCGCAAAACTTTGTGAAGCATGAGCTTGCGCGTGCCGCTGCGGCTGCTTTTTGTTGAGTCATGACCGCCGACGCATACGGCCCGGTGGCGAACCCAACAGGTAATTTTTTTTTTCTGAGCTGCACCATTTCGTGTCCAATCTTTGCTGTTTCTTTTTATGAACGGGGCATTCTCCCACAGAAGAGCATGCCAGAAAACGCCCCCTATAGAAGGAGACAGGCGAGAAGAAAATTAACTCTCAATTTCCGTTGTATAAACAAAGTTTTGCCCGTCAAAGCCGCCACAGTGCCAGTCACAAGAGGGGCACCTCGTGGCTACATTCGCATATTGCTGGCGCAAGGAGGAAGCGTGGAAACATGCACACTTGCAGTCTCGGAGGGATGCGCATTTGCACAGGCGTCAGTCTCGACACCAGGGGTGCCCCCACTAGAAGCGGAGGAGGGCCATTGCGCCACGTGCTCGCGCACCCCATAATATATTGTGGGTATAGTATTATTGTATTATGAAAATACTGATTGTCAATGGATATTACATAAAATAAAAAAATATGAAATGTCAATTCGTTTTCTCTTTATTGTGTATTCAATCAAGTTTATAAAGATATGCTCTACTTTCACAACTCGTATAATATGTGCCAAGAGCCGTTATTTTTGTCTCTATGACCATGTTGGGCCTTCTACTCTTGCAATAATAAACTTGGGCCAGTCACACAACCATTTCACAACCTCTTGAAGTACAATCTGCATCATAAATCCAGTGTACATACAGCATAAAACAAAAGATGTAAGCAACAAACAGCACTGATAACCCTGACTTCTAATTGAATTTATCCGCCATGGTTGCTTAGTGTCTATGGTGTTGGGCTCTAAGCATGAGGTCGCGGGATTCAATCCTGGCCACGGCGGCCACATTTCCATGGGGGCAAAATGCGAAAACACCTGTGTACTTAGATTTAGGTGCATCTTAAAGAATCCCAGGTGCTCCAAATTTCCAGAGTTCCCCACTACAACATGCCTCATAATCACATTGTGGTTTTGGCACGTAAAACAGCGCAACTGAATTTTTTTTTTCTAATTTTATGTATAATTCGCAGAAGGAACAGTTATATAACTACTGTGCAGTGTACCACCAAAATGTACAGAAGCAACTTTGTCCCTAAGTCATGCTACATGGAACCACTGATTCTTTGTCCTATTAAAGACCGATGTCATATTCACATTTCTTTTATAGTGAGAACAATTGATGGCATACTTACACATTGTCTTATTGCGCCATCTGGGCTACCTGAATCATTTCCCTTGTTGTCCTCTTGCCATTACTGCATAAATTACTGAGATCAAATGCTCTTCTATCATGCACCTTGCATTTTTATGTTCACACAGCCAGCTGTTTCCAGCTTTGCCCAACAGTGTTTGCTGCACAAAAGCAGGATCTTGTACAACATGGCTTGCCTTCCATGTAATGTACGACATATTACTTTTAATTTTGGCAGCTGCATAGATATTATGGCTTTCTGTTCTTCTTTTTTTTTTGTGATGTCTTAGCATTAGAGGGCTCATGAGAAGGAAAACGCATCTGTCACCTTGTGTACAGCAAGAAAGGGGAAAAACTGGAGAGGAGGATGATGCAGTTACGAACTGAGGAGGCATCTGATGGGACAGGAGAAAGTGTGTCATGGGGATGGGAGCACAGATTCAGCATGGCTGGAGGGGAAAGGAGGAAGCGTGCATCATACATCATTTGCTCCTGATCCAGGAGAGCCCTCCGCCACCAATGAAAGAAAAGGTGGGGTGCTGATGCAGCATGCTGATGTGCCGCACTTTGAGATAGTCATGCTAGTGGCTCCGTTTGTGTTCTATGTACTCTATCATTAAAGCTAATGTTGGATGCAGCATCTACCATGAATGATCCTGTACAAGACTGTTGATGGCTATGCAATGAAGAGGCTATCATGTCTCATCATTCCCCGTAAAACTGGAACCTTCAACATGTTAAACTTTTGCGTGAATGTTCAAAACAAATGTAAAAAAATATACTGCGCCTTTCCGAAAGTGACCGGGCATTCAGTCTCCTCCACCCCTAGTTTGAATCATTTGTTAATGCATTTTGGCGAGATTGTTGCTATGGCACAACTGCACAATCTCTTCATTAAGCCATTTGCAATGGGCTGAATTGTAGGGCACAATTTGTTTCTTTTTTCCCCATGTGATTCATATTTCTAACTCAGATGATTTCTGGTGATTTGAAGCTTCAGATGTAAATACTTAATTGCATTTTCAACATGCTCATCATGCATTAACTGAGAGTGAAACAAGACATTGTTAGAATGTGCTTAATAGTTCTAACACACATTTTTCTGCCAGCTTTCTATCAGTCTCTAGCAACCTTGTATTTATCTATATAGATATATTAATTCCAAAAAAGTTTTTCACCTGTGGGATTAGCTTCCCAAATTTCAAGTTCCATTTACAGGCACATGAGAAAATTGAGTTTATTGCACGATCCCTGGTCCATATACTTCTTGCTCATGGGCATAGGTCAAGGTATACATTTTGGGACCCGTTCTAGTGGCTTAGTGAACGTCCAATGGTTCTGCTGGCTACGAGGTTGCAGCTTCGATTATGGCCATGGTAGCTGCAGGGGATGGAATGCAAACATGCTTGAATAACATGCTTTGGGTGCATGTTAAACCTCAGATGGGCAAAATTAATCCGTAGTCACCCATTATGGCATTCCACTGGGCATTTGCAGGATTTCAAATCCCCTAATTTAATTTTGAAATGATTGAAGAAGAGATGGAGCTATGTTGCATTGTGTGCCATGGATTGTTTTGATTGTCCCCACTTTTTATATAAAGAGATGAGAATCATGTTTTTTTTTCTGCGAAATAAGGGAATCACTGGTTTTCTGTCCTGTGATCAGGTGAAAAATTTCTTCTGTACATTTTAATGATAGTCTTTCATTGCACACTAAGTACAATAGTGAACGAAAAGGTATATTTTGCATTTTGGTTCCAGTGCGCTGAATTCCTAAGAATCTTGGTGCTGCCTTACGCCATACCACTAGCCTAGGGCAATTCTCTCGTAACATGCACTGCACTTTGCACTATTCACACTCCACAGCTCACCCAATGTGCACAGAACTTGCATGTTCTGAGAATGTATTTAATTCCATGTTTAATGTTAACTAATGTGAAGCAAATAACATGGTATTGAAAACAAAAGAATGGAAGAAAACAAGAGGCTTAATGTATGTGTAAGTGTTGTAACAGGCTATTCTAATATTATTACTAATTAGTGAAATGCGACAAAAAATTCAGCAAAAAGAAAAGGTCATAAAAAAATACAACACACTGTTTTGCAACAATCAAGAGCCCTTGCAGCTTCATTAAAATCCTCGACCATTGTGTTGGGCAGCTTGTTCCAGAGCCTTACTGACTATTGCAAAGGTGAAAATTTTAAAAATTTATCGCAAGCAAACCATACACATCAACCAGTATGTCAGTATATGTCTAAACTCGCGAGAAATTGTAATGGTAGGTGGAGAAGTTAGCCGAGCAGACTTGGCATGCCATTGATAAGTTGTTGGCATGTTTATTACCAAGAGATCAAAACACGAGAGAAAGGGAAAACATGCACATGCATCCACTCACACACAAACGAAGGAAGGGCAAGCAGTGAGTACTACGAAGTGAACAAATTCGAACTTGAATCTGTACGCCACTGTCAATAAACAAAATCTTACCCATCTCTGAACAGGGCTGAAAGAACAGAGGGCTGAAGGCAAGCTCCTGATCTAGCCACACACCCGCATTCCCTAGTACTCCGCAACCCGTACTGCAGGTAATCGTAGCTACGTTGGGTTTTGACAAATCGGGTAACCAGCGGCGCCAGCTACAACGTTATTTATTCTGGAGAGCAATAAGTAGCACTTGCACAGAGAAGGTTCACTTTCTAAAAACATAGTAAATAGCCTTGCCTTGTTTGCGATAGTCGGGCAATGAGGTCACTCATAGGTTGTGGCAAGTATTCATTGAATCCAGTCATGGCCAAAGTCAGGGAGCCAGTGTCTCTTCCACAGAGAGAGATACTTTCCTTCACTCTAAAGTCTGGGCAAGGGCAGAACGCATTGCGAGAGTGACAGGGAAACCAGAATACAGGTGTATTACGCAATTATCTTGCTGCCTGCTGGATCTCGACGCGGGAGGAAATGGGCAGAGAGGCACCACTTCTTGCCCAAACCTATGGCATGGCCTAGTGTATGGCATCAAGACAGAAGCCTTATTGCAAAAACACTTGTTTTTTTACCGTGCTGCACCTGTTCAATGGTAGCGCACATTGTCCTGGTCTCTGTCTCCCGTTACTTTTCCGATTGCTGCTGAAAAGTGCACCTGTATTTAAAGGATATTAAGAATTAAAAGGTGTAGCCTAATCTGAGGCTACTATTTTACTTTTGCAACACAGCATTAAAGGTGTCTATCTGTGTGACTTATTTATGTATTGCATAAAGGTGTGTTCAGATAACTTAAGCCAGCCATGTATGGGGATAATTTTTAATTTTGATTTGAAAAAGTGTATTTTACCACCCTAGTGTTCAGGACAACGAAAAGAATCTTAGTTCTGCAAGAAAAAAAATTTATTTCACAAACAAATAGATGAACTTCTGGTGGAGCATGGCCAAGTCTTTATAACAGGCACTGGGCAGATGAAATCTCATTTCCATTAGTGTGTTTTTAGTTCACTTCAGTGTTACAAGTTCCACTGCACACTCTCTCTCATTCAGCTCTGCATTCAGTAGAGTAAACTGTTCTTGGATGCTCTCCACATGCAAAAGATATCTGCAAAAGATATTGCTTGATATCAGGAGCAGGCCCTCTAAAACCATGTGACAATGCCCCACCATTCTTCTCTCACTGCACCCATGCACTGTTTTGCGACCCCTGTCCAGGAATGTTCCAAAAGCTCTCAATCATAAATTTTCTGTTTAGGCAATCTTCGAGCCATCGTGGAGTGTTCTGGTGTCTTAAAGGAAAAGAACCTGCATCAAGCATCTACAAACACTATATGTATCAGCAGTGGTGGCATTTATTCAGTCGCACTACTTGCTTTGTAAATGCACTAGCAAACAAATACAAGAACATGTTTTCCAGATTGTGTAATTATGTCAGTAAACGTAATTTTGAAAAATTAAAGAAGGCTTTTCTTTTTTAAAAAAAAAAAAGATATTTAACATAGCACTAGTTCAAACATGCTGAACATGGAGCACTTGTGAATTTTCAGCTCCGACAAAGGCAAATGTATTTTACCCAAACTTGATGGCTGTTATCGCAACAGGCATGAAAACATTTTAAGGCATCTTCTTTGTACATGTGGAAGCAAAAAATCTGAACTTTTGCCAATCTTTTTCAATGTTTCCTTTTTTGTCATTATTTTATTCTTCATATGGTAATTAGTTAATATTCTTGACTCTAGCGAAAGCACTTCTTTCTTTAGGGGCTAACCAAAATGCAGGTTCAGCAAAAATTTGCAAAAAAGAACTTGTGACTGACTGGGCGCTCCTTTCTTTTTTACCTTTTTTGTGAATACATTATTGTTTTGAATACATTATTGTTTGTCATAAAACTATTATTATGTAAGTTTTCTCAGCCATGAGGCACAAAAAATGCATTTTTATCATCAAAATTAATAATGCTCATAGGACAAGTCCGGCCAAACTTGTCAACACACCCATAATCATTCTCAAGGCAAAAAACAAGTCACTGTCAGGCCAATGTTCTGCTGTTTGCCTTGCCCAGCAGATATATGTGGCAATCTGTGTGTATGTTCCTGTACACTGTCCATTTGACAAAACTTTAAAAAAGATATATAATGTGCAGTTCGCACAGAAGCCCATTCTGGTGTAATTCCACTGAATGAAGTGCATAGCATGGTTAGAAAGAAGGAAAGAACTGTGCTACCCGGTACTGTTTCATATTTGAGTTTTGCAGTTTTTCTCTACCAGATGACAGTGAGCCCTAGACGTGATCCATGCACCTACTCAACAAGGCAGGTATGACGTAGTTGCATGACTTGCATGACTCTCCTTTAAAATGTGCAATACACTGTGCAACTTGTATGTGGCCATACTTCTTATGCTTGGTTTGAAAAACACTGAGCAGACACAGACACATCAGAGTGGCGAGTTTAGGTCATGCGATCGGACTCCAGTGAACAATTACGGTGGCTCATACATACAGCCATTCTTACAAAGGCAGCTTTTGCCTGTGGCAAGCAGTCACCTTTGGCTCCTGTGCTAATGTCCATATAGCTTTCAAGATGTCCCTTTTGCCACACTACCTGCTGTCTAATGGACATCTTGTCAACTACAAGGCTTCACATATTTTCATGGTCTCATTTGCTATTCTTTGAGCAACTTCAGTGCACTTACACCCTCCTTGGAAAATCCTGCTTTTCCATCAACGCTATTGTCCAATTGCCTAAAGTTCAAGGACGTGGCAAACATGCATCAAACACTTCCCTCGTGTACCTGTATGCCTGTTCAGAGTAAAGTTTAAAGTAAGAGCAAAATATCTCGCCTTAAGCAAGCACTCTGTTGGTGTTTGTTCTCGTGTCTGTTTACCTATTCGTTGTTGCAAAAACAACTGATTTGCAGCACCAAGACTATCAAGCACAGAAACCTGCTCTCTGAATGAAATATATTGTGTGCGCTTTGTCTTTTCAGAACGGATTCCAGTTTAGCGCTCTCTTTTTGAAAATGCCACTTTGACTGCTGCAGGCTTTTCATCTCCTTTCTTCACTTTTGCTGCTTAGAGGCAACTCTTTCTGCACGAGCTTGCAAGGAAGCCTTCTCAGCGGTGTCAACCTACGATGTAAAACCAAGTGACAAAAAAAAAAATGCTAACTTGTCAGTCAGTATGCTTTCATACCTGTGCAAATTTAAACTTCTGTTAATACTATAAATAAGCCAGGGGACGTATTGGGCTGCATTCTTCTCTCTTTCCTGTCGATAGCCGTGTTAACCCTTAGAGGGTCGAATTATTTTGAAAAAAACATTCCCAGGTGGTCAAATTACTTTATTGAGGATCTTGAATGTACAAAATGTACAAAGTCGGGAATAAATAGTAAAAAAAATTAGGAACAGTATTTTGGTGTCAGCATCACTCAGAACTGCAAAATGTTCAATAGTATTTCAGAGTGTGGTACTCCTTGAAACACGGGTCTATGCACAGCGCCTTATCGCTGTCTGCACACCTAAAATGCGTGTCTGTTCTCCTCTTGGAGCGACGAGTTGTGTTGGCGCACACATGACATCTCTGCGTGCGGCTGCCTTGGGCAGAGGTCTGGGGCATCCTCTTGCATAAGCGCGTTGCCGCAGAGAGCAAGAATACCTCGTGAGCGACGGTGATAAACAAGCTAAGAGCAGCACCAATCAAGATAGAAATCAACTTCTGCCGCCCCAGCAAGAGAGTGCCGACAAAGAGAAAAATCACGTTTCACGCGCCTTTGTTGCGATCACGCGGCGGAACCGAAACCGCGAAAGCGCGTTGCCGCTGAGAGCAAGAATACCTCGCGAGCGGCGGTGATAAATAAGCGAAGAGCAGTGCCAATCAAGGTAGAAATGAACTTCCGCAACCCCTGCAAGACAGTGCCGACAAAGAGGAAGATAAATTTCGTGCGCCGCCGTTGCGATCACGCGGTGAAACAGAAACCGCAAAAGGGGTGTTGCCGCAGTCTGCGTGACGCGCTGAAGCTAGAAATCAGTTCTGTTTATCTCTGCAAAAAGGTAGCACAAATTTCAAACGCTCCTTCCAGTGAGGACGTCCCAGTGAGCACGCATCGTCATTACGGCGCAAAATTTCAAATGGAGGGTCGAAACCGTACCCGTACGGCAAAGACCTTGCGGGACGGAAAACCGCCGCCGTGCATATATGGCAAAAACCTTCCAAGGGTTAATCAAACCTCCCAACTTTGGGACCTCGAAAGGAGATTCGCCAACCAAAGGTGAGGAGGGGGGCCAACGACAATAAAATGATGAAATCTAATTTTTTTTTTTTGGGGGGGGGGGGTCTCACAGCAATGTGAGACTGAATGGCTGCCATTACAGATATTAGCCGTCTCAATGCTTGTACTGTGACCGGAGACTCCGCCTGCGCACGTCTATATTTAACGACCGCATGCTAGGTCCCGTTGCAGTGACCCCTTTCGACTCTTGATATGCTTAACCATCATTTGTGTATTCTATCAAGTGCTGCAAAGCTGACCTAAGAGACCCGGCTGTTATGCAACACCTATTACACCTTTGTCTCACACACATGCTCTTCAATGAATGTCTCCATCTGAAACGAATTTGGCTACTTAGGCCTACACACAAATGGCACTTCAGCTAGCTAGCTTTCTAGTGCACAATGGCAATTATGACACGGCTGTGCTGCATGATACGCCTTTTCGCATTGGGGTCGGGGCAGATTTTTGGGAAAATTATGGCCGTGTTTACAACTGGAGAATTGGTTGGAATTCAGGTGTCCCCCAGGCACATTGGGAGAGTTGGCAGGTATGATGTTAATTGGTACTTCACACTTTTCCACCTATGACAATTTGCTACAATTATATCATAATCCTGCTTAAAAGAACACCATACTATCACAGTTACCACTTTATCCACATCAAAGCATAGCCCGTTTAAGCTTTTAATATTTCATGTTCATGCGGATAAATACACCACGTCTAGTTAGTATGCATTATTTGAAATAAAACTATTCTTTTTCATACACATCACTGCCTTCTGTTCGTGTACTATACTGAACTAACGTAATAGTTCTGCAAAAACCCCCAAGGTGGAGAGAAGTAATTCATTAAGGGAAAAATGACACATCCACCCAATCATAGCAATTACTACAAAGGAAACCCATACGGGTTCCTCGAAAGAAAAGCCTCATAGTTGAAGAAAATTCGTCCTGGTCCGTGACTCGGACCCGGGACCACCGTCTTTCCGGAGCAGCCGCTCAACCATCTGAGCTAACCAGGCAGCTAGCAGATGGCAGGGCGAAGTTTAATTTGTCGACAACTCGATGCAAAGGCAATTTGACTGTGCCCTGCCATCTGCTAGCTGCCTGGTTAGCTCAGATGTTAGAGTGGCTGCCCTGGAAAGGCGGTGGTCCCGGGTTCGAGTCCTGAACCAGGACGAGCTTTGTAGCGAATTGCCTCACAGTAAATATTCCCATGTTGCGTGCTGGCACATTGTAAGAAAATACTCAATACTAGCATGACATATCATAACAGGTTACACTACTCGCACTAACACAATAAATGCACTACACTAGTCATCATGTGGGCCACACACCTCAAGGTAGCACCGTGGCTGAAAATGAGGAAGTTTGCTGGAAAAACCAGTACTTTACAGTATTTTACCTATTATTAATCTCCAAAAGCATGATGGTACTATGAAAACTTCACCCTAAGTTTAGTTCTTGAAAAAGAAAACAAGGAAAATTGAAATGCCAGTAAAACATCAGAAAGCAGTCGTGTATTCTGTAAGCTTGTTTATATGACGTTGCCAGAATACCAACCACAATTCCTCATGCCTGCTAACTATAATTGGTAACAGCGACCTATAGATTTAGTAAAACGAACTGAAAACCAGTTTTTGTGGAACTCATTTTTTTTTATTGCAATGGAAAGCTTACCGGTCAGTGTATCCAACCATACAGAGGTAACGTGGAAAATCCTATGGAAAATTCTTTATATAAATTTTTTTTATCCGGAAACCTGCCAGAAACAGTGATAGATGGGCATAATAGAACTTATACGCTGGCATTGGGGGAAAGCAGACAAGTGCAGCCCTAGATCTAAGGAGGAGGAGGAATAAACTATTTTAGGACAGCATATTTCAGACCTAGGCCTTTTTACCTAGATGATGGCCTCGAGCCCCTTTGCCATGGTGGCATCTTCGGCCTGCTGGATTGGCTTAAGTTGGTCTTCCGGTGCACAACTGAGCTACGCAGTCTCCCACTGCTCTCTGGTCTTGTGCATTTCATTCTGCGTGGGCATCTGAGTATAAGCCTAAACCATATGGTGTAGGTCTGCCGATTGTGCTGGGAGGAAATGGGCCCTTCCCAATTTATAGTGTTTATAGCTGTAAGAAAGTAATCTTTGTGTAGAGCCGATGTTCTTGCTGTTCATGTTTTCAGAAGTGTTTAAGTATTTCTACAATAATAGGTATATCCTTTTGTGATTTCCCATCCAACTGCTTTCATCATGTACAACTATAAGCTTTTTTTTTTTATTTAATCAAGCTAACCTGAGTAGTACGCCAGCAGTGCTGCCAGCCATCTATGGCACAGTACTCGGGGTATTCAGCTGCAAACTCCTGCTCGTACAAAAGCACTCGGGTTCGCCACTATGCAGTGAGGGACATCAGCACTCTGCCCTTCCACTCGTTGCCCTGAAGGCAGCGCCGCTTGTTAGTATGAACTTTTTATTTACTTCCTAATATGCATACAATAAAGCAGGAGCATATATGTAATATAAAGGCTGCAATGTTAAGCAATAAGCATGCTGATCTTTATAACAGGTGACTTACGCAGTGACCTCATGGACTAAATATCAAGTAAAAAGGTGTCATGGCCAGTTTGTGCCACTTATCATTTTTTGTAACTTTCTGTGCCAATTCAAAACTATCATTCCTACTTGAACTACAAACAGCATGCTTGGTTCTATCACTATAAATGGCGGTCTTTTCATTTCCACTAACACCTTGAGACATGTTAAGTTGACGTTAGGAACTTAGGATGAAGAAGCTCATGGTCACCTTAAGCATTGGATTTATCAAAAATTACGTGAGCCTTTGGTGCACAATTCTGCTGCCTTCAGTTCTGTTGTGATTCTGACCAAGCTGAAAAAATGACAACTTCAATGTTACTAAACCATTGTATTCTGGCTAGAGTATTGTAAGCTTGGTTTGCTTCATACATAACTTCTGATCACAACATTGAAACCACAGACATAAATAGGTCCTGGGTATGTTTGCGCAGTCTTCTTTTACAGACGAGGTGCATTTACCTCCTATTGTCAACTCCCATTGA
Organism: Dermacentor variabilis; assembly: GCF_050947875.1. Lineage (NCBI taxonomy): Eukaryota > Metazoa > Arthropoda > Arachnida > Ixodida > Ixodidae > Dermacentor > Dermacentor variabilis. The sequence continues at coordinate 226,979,449 of NC_134571.1, read as the reverse complement.
AGACCAGCAGTTGGGACACATGGTCCTGTGACAGAGAAGCTGCTGGACGGATCTGGGACAGCGACGCTGGCCTGTACTTTCCTATCTTCTCCATTATACATGGCACCCTGGTATGAAGAGCATGTGTTAGCCATTTATGCTTGAACTACTTTTTCCTGAAAACAGGTAACAAAATGTTTTGCATGGAACAAAGAAGGTATGTTCACCTGCACAAGTAGTGGCTCATAGGGAAGGCTGGCACATAGGCTGGAGGGATCAAGGTTGGACATGTTGATCTGGACTGCACTTTCAACTCGAAGTCTATGGCAGCCTGAAAGCAAGAGTGCTTATCCTAATTTTCTGTTTGCCCTACGACATAGTATACACTGCCTATTTAAAGTACTCGGTAAAGCTGTTAAAAAAATGCAACTTAGGAGGAATTGAAGAAGCCCAGTAACCTGGGAAAGTTGGTATGAGTTCACTGAGAGGGAAAATGAATTTGCACCCATTCAAATGTGAACTACTGGAGGCACCAGCACCAGAGAGGCTGGCCAAGACTGCTTTCATCAAAACTTGTAGTAACATGATGGGAAGACGTCTGCCAACCAATAACCACTTCAAGTAAAGCTGTGTAGCATAATGTGGACAAAGCAAGACATAAAAGCTATAGAGACAAGCCCACGATAACTATGCTCATCCCCGTAATGTTGTTTTTCTTTTTCGACGATGCATGGCACAGTTTTACTTCAAACTCATGTCTACGAAATGGCCTGATACTATGTTTTATTGTGGAGTAACTGTTTATTCCATCACATAGTCAGCAAGGTCATTACAACAGTCAAGTGAAATGTTTACCTCTGCAAGCAGAAACAAGCTTTCAGCACAAGCTTGCATGGGCTGTGAATATGCGCAGAGTAAGTGTACGACATGGCTTGTTGCGTCAGATGTACTGTCACATTGGCCAACTGTATGAGGAAGCTGGGAGGTTCCAAGCTTGAGAGTATTAGTTATAATAATTGAAAGAATGTCATATAGCAATAATTAATTACAATTGAACCTTGTTATATGAAACAATGATAAATGGAATTATTGCTTAAATAACAGGTGGTGAATCACCAAGAGAATTACATGTATATGAAACTTCATACATCAAACTTGCTCAGACATGAAATGGATATATTAAACTCCGCAGCATCGGACATTGGGACACATACTAAAGGCTTCACTGCAGTACATCGGCAGATTCTGGTGGCGCAAATAGGACCTACAAATTCTGCATGGGCTAAAGGGTAGAAAGCGCTGCTCTGAATGTATCTATGTAGTAAAACGCCTTTTTAACATAGTGCTCATAGCTTCAAAATCCTTCGTTATGCAGGTCACTTTGTTCTAAAGGTTGCGCAGCTCACAATAGCTAAGCACTTTCAACAAAAGAAAATCTTTAACAAGAATTCAAGAGAGACTTAATGAAATAGACCGCTAATTTTTCTCTGCACAATATCCCTGACAGCATGTTTTACTGTAGCCGCCCTATGCTCCATTGAGGTTCCCAGCTTGCTCTCCAGCCAAATGCAGGAGCCATGCTAAGCAAAGCCCCCGATTGTCTAGTGCCACTAAGCCTCCCTTGCTGTCAAAATTTTTGGTCGCCTTCATTGACATTCGCGGCCTTTCCATGCATTCGCCAGCCGTTGATGCGTTACAACAAGTAGCATACAAGTTGAGTCAATCCTGGAGCAGGGCAACAGGACTAGTAATATCAGCACGCTCTTCAAATATGCTGCTGTTAGCGCTAGCGCACAGCTTACCCTGGTGACATCTTCGTGGGGCAGTGGCGGCACTGGTGTGGCATTCGTTTTATAAACATAAATCAGCCGCCAGGGACGCATAAGTTTCTTTGTTGTACAGGCAAGTTCATTGTGGTCTTCATTGTAGAGCTGTTCGACTGTAATCTAGTGCTTATGCTGACGCTACTTGCTGCATGCAGCAGTTCATTTTCGTCACGTGATAGTGTGTGACGCTGTTGTATCTCAGCTTTTGGACTTTAAAACCAGCAAGCATCTAAAAAGTTCTGCATAATAGACAGTTTTAGTTTAGCGTACGCTATAAAATAGCGGGTCATCACTGCGCATGCGCAGAACGCTAAACGACCCATAACGTATAGCATACGCACGCTATTTCTCAGATTTAGCATTAGCCTCTTTGCGTGGTTTGCGGAGTTTGCATAAAACATGGCGGCGGTCCCGGCTGCCTGCTTCGAATTGAATTTGGCGCTGCTTTTGTAAAATGCACTTCGTTCTTAGCAAATGACTGTGTAAATGGCTTTCGCTTAGTCTCAGGCTGCTTCGACGATAGAGTATTATGGATAACCTTATCGTGTTTTTGAGACCGCTTCTTGTTTCGAACGAGTCGAAGCCTAACGAAAGAAACATTCGATATGTTGGCGCCACCTATAGCTACAGTCTGGAGATAGCTGCAATGATGACACATGGCCTCTGAGATCTGAACATATCACAGGCCAACTAAAACTTTAAAAATGTGCGCTGCTTAGCATACGCTATACTATAGCGTATAGCATACGCTAAATTAAAACTGTCTAATGTCAGACCCATAAGTTAGCTTCATCCCAATACAGTGGTGTTACGCATTCAACCATGCACTTAGCATTGTGATGAAGTATGCCAACAGTGGGAAAGGGTCACAGACACTGGACATCATAGCAATGTTACGCGGTCAAGCATACCATAGCGCTGAAGCATACTGAAAGTGGAAAAAGATAAAATTACATGCAGAATATCCTGTGGGAGTTATCTAAATGATGCATAAGCATTTGCTACTGATCACCTACTGTTTTGTCGTCATATGCTGCTGTGTTTCATATAATTGCGAGAAAGGCCACGAAAAAAATCATGAAACGGAGAAGTGCAGTTGCAACACCAAAATGTTAAACTGAGACCAGCATGAGTATGAAGCAGAGGCCAGTAGCAGCACTGTTCACTCCTTTTATATCATGGTGCGTTTGGATGATGTTGCTGCTTCGTGGAAGATGAGCTTTGGCCAATGCGTGCTGTTCTACGTGATGTAATTGAACAGTGTCACGTTAGGTAGACGTCATAAGTAGATTTGGTCAATGATGCTGCCTCCTCTCGATGCAAACCATTATCAACTGTACACCAGCGGCCGCTGCGTATGGTGCAGCTGAGCAGGCCCAATCTTACAATTCACTCGCTCATGCGGGCCTTATCTTGAAAGCAATAATCTTACGTGATGGACGGGTTTCCTCATTGGGTAAGCATAGAAACCTTTACCCATTTTGTTTTAAACTGAAGCTTCCTTTGTCTCTTCCTTTGACTTTCCCACTTCAGCTGCTGCTGTGGGCTGCTGCTGATGTCACACACACCACATGGGCGGGGGGGGAGGGGGGGGAGGAGGGTGTTCAGAGTGTGTACATACATGGCAGGCATAAGTAAGAGACGAAAAGAGACGGGAGAAACTTGTTTTCACCCCACCGCATCGAATGTGCACAATGCCCTCTGGAGCTCCCTGCCGTTGTCACATTAGCCACCTGACAGCTGCAATTATCCGAGACTCCCCTCAGAAGCACTGCAGAAACTGCAGCGCTTACGTGCGAGGCAAGAGGGGACGCAGATAGAACTGTAGAGACGCAGATAGAACTGTAGAGAGGAGAAGAAGAGGCAGTTCCCATATAAAACGGGGGAAGTGACTTGAGAAGGCAAGGAAACTCCACTACTATACAACAGCGGTTGCGGGGCGCTTAAGTTCAAGGCACGATACAATACATTGCTGCTATTTCTGAAAAATAAACGCCATGCAAATATGTCAAGCTGGCAACTCACACAGGGCGTGCAGAAGTAGAGCCGCATTAATTGAAGTGCACCGCAGCGTCCAGGAAACACTACAGAAGTGGTTGACCGTCAAATCAACACTTCTGTGCCCGCCACATTAGCTCTGCAGCTATGGCATTGCTAGAGGTCATGCATTTGATCCCAATCGTGGGAGCCACATTTCGGTGGGGGCGAAATAGAAAACCCATGTGCACTTAGATTTTGGGACACATTAAAGAACATCACGGTGTCAAAATTAATCTAGAGTCTGCCACTATGTCGTGCTTCATAATCTGAGTGTCGTTTTGGCACATACAGTCCCATAATCCAATTCAAGTTTAATACTTCTGCCATAACGCGATGTGCCATATGAGGAAATGACAACGCTCAACCCTCTCAGGGGTTATAAGATATGGCGCACAACAACACCTCATGCAAACACCTCTCCCTGTGTGTTCTGTGTATTCTGCTTACTACGCAGACAAACAGCAGTGGTCCACGGAAGGTAACATTTAACATCAATTCTCCAATCTCGTGTTAGCCTAAACGTTGAAGAAATTAAGCTTTAGCCATCAACACTGCTAATTATCGTCAGTCAGAGCATCCAGCATGGAAAGCTTCACTTACATTGATTCCCACAGTGTGTGAGATCTGCATAATTTTTCTCTTATTTCTCATTTTTGTGTGCGTAGCATGAACAGGAAGATGTTCCAGTGAGCTCATTTTTGAAAATATACTATTATATGGGCAATCTCCGGTCCCAGTAAAAGCACCGAGACCCCTAAGAAGTGTACAGGCAGGGATTTAGAGCTATTTCCGGCAGGGTTGTGGTGATTTGGGCTCTTGCTTCGCCCATCTTGCAAGCTCCGTATACGAGACTGCAAGGCAGCCTTGCACATGTTCCCGACTGTACATGCGCACACGTGCCATCATGTGTCACAGTATGAGCACCGAGACATGTAATAACTCATCTGGCACCCATTCAAAGCTGGTTCTGGCGTTGCTGCTGCAGTGATGGACCGCAATACATTACGGAAGCTCCAGTGCATAACACAACTGCATTGCGGTGAAGCTCAGTCTAGGGCATTGGCATTGAAACTTGTTTAAGAAATCACATTTCCTGAAGCCACAATCAGCACGCTTATTCGTGCTCTTAAACTGCACAAGGGCCAGCCATATGTCGGCGTGTTGGAATGTTAAGTTAGGTGTAGTTCCGACCAGAATGTGCCTATTGTTTGTCATGTCTGGAAAGTGTTCCTAAAGTCACCTCTGCCGCATTACAGTTGAGTTAAGCAGGGAATCTTATGCAATGTAATGCGTTGAGGCATATTAACACGTTCACTGCGTGGTGGCCCACCGGTGGGTCACGCAACGCAGTCCAGCCGTGGTGGCGCAAGCAACGAGGCGTTTCTTGCAGTGCGGCGACGACGTGCTTCCACAAATGCATGAAAATGGGTTTCCACTATCATATCGCAGATGGCGGTAGGGACATAAAGCACGCCTGTATTTATTGACATTGCCCCTTGCAATGCGTCTGATGATAAAGCTGACGGCTATCAGGAAAGGGCGCGGAAAATGTTCCAGCTACCCGCTCCAGCCTTTTCTTCGGGCGCTTTCTAGACGCGCAACATACTTTTGAAAAGTGCGCACAATGTGTGCAAGAGCTCAACTGAAGAGTTAGTCTGTCCTATTCACAATAACTTGGCTCACTCTCAGTGCCAAGCCTCGTGGTCCTCATCCTTGTGCTTCCCATTTTTTACGAGCATTCAAAAATCGTGATGGACTGTCAAAAATACGCTGGAGGTACAGAACACCAGAAGAAAAGACCCTGCGGTGGAAGCGGATCTGCCGGGACACACGGCAGCCCAAATACGTTGCCATCCTCTTCGTGCAGCACAACTTCTGCTTCAGCAAACATTGAGTGTTCAAGCAGCGATAATGACAGCCTCGAAGAGTTATTGGAAAGTTCTTGGTGAGTCAAGTGTTTGCGGTATCTGAGGATTCGGAAAATGGTATGTTCAGGCTGCATTACCTGCCAAAAGCTGGAATGCGATACCGACTAGAGCTAGAGCGATGTCGTATTCGAGCCCTCCTGTGCTAATCAGCCTCCCGACTAGCCACGATACACTCAGCTTGTTTTCTCTTTTTTGACTGATGACATTTGAGACATGATGGTTCATGAGACAACCAGGTATGGGAAGCAGTACATAGACTCGAACATCCTACAAGAGAAATTGCGCGTGAAGAAATGGACTGAGACAAACATGCAAGAAATGAAAGTGTTCGTTGGTGTACTGATCTGCATGGGTCTAGTAAGGCTTCCTAATCTGCAGCACTACTGGGCAAGAAGCAATCTGTATGGCATAAACTGCATTCGCCAGAACATGGCCCGCGACTGGTTTCTGCTGCTACTAAGGTTCTGGCATTTCGCAGCTAACGAGGAACCCAGCGCACAGCAGGATCGTCTCTATCGTATTCGACCCTTGATGGAAAAAATGAATCGCAATTTCTGCTCACTGTTGGAGCCAGGCAAAGAGATTGTCATTGACGAAACGATGATTCCTTGGCGTGGGCGCCTCGCCTTTAGGCAATACATCCCTGGTAAAGCCCACAAGTATGGAGTCAAGCTATACAAGGCCTGCACGAAGGAGGGCTATACATTGAAAGTGCAAATATATGCCGGAAAATCTGGCGTCATAGCAGGCAAGGGGCATGCCGAAGAAGTAGTAGTAAATTTGATGGCTGGCTTCATCGGCTGTGGTCGCACACTTTTCGTCGACAACTTCTACGCGAGCATGCCGCTTGCGTCACGCCTGTTGAAAGATGATACATTTTTATGTGGCACTCTCCGATCGAACCGAAAGGGGCTTCCGAAAGAAGTTACACGAGCTACAGTAAAAACAGGGGAAGTTGTCGATCTTGAATCCCACAACGGCGTAAAGGTGCTGAAGTGGTTGGATAAACGGCCTGTTCTCGTGATGACAACGGTTGCTGAGCATGGCGCCAGCCTTGTTGATACCGGAAAAAAGACGAGAAAGGGTGAGCCGATCATGAAACCGTGCACAGTCCTCGACTACAATGTGGCGAAAAAAGGCATACACCAGTGACCAAATGACGTCCTACTACTCCTGCTTACGGAAAGGGCTCAAGTGGTATAGGAAAGCTGTGGTGGAGCTCATCGCTGGAACTACAGTTGTGAACGCATGGGTTGTCCGTTCAATAGTGGACGATAAAACGTCGCCAATTATCGAATTCTGCGAGGAGTTGGCAACGCACACTCTTCGCCACAGCTCAGATTGAGACCGAAAGGACACGTGGAACAAAGCGCGTCCATATGCTGGAAAAGGCCGATGGACCTGCACGGTCTGTCCGAAGGAGATGTACTGGATGCTATGCATCGGTGAGAGCTCGCAGAAATCCAGAGCAGGCAAGAGTAATGGCGAAGAAAGTTGTTACATTTTGCGCAAATTGCACGGGAAGGCCATTTATGTGTTTGCCATGTTTCAATCTTCTGCACGAGTAGAACTCCTGAACATAGACTACGTTTTAGACATCGTGAGCTGGTGGCACGTAAGACGTTTAGTTGCAAATGCTGTGATTTGAACTTTTTTTTTCTTCCGAAAATTATTCTGGAAGTACTTCAATAAAATGTCTAATTTGAGGTTTTGTTCTTGAGTCTTGGTCCTTAGTGAAGGCTGAAACGCAAGGTCACATGGCGTTGCCGCACAAAAGGGAGCTGGTCAGTGGGTAGTAACCGTAGCAGGCAACGGCTTCAACACGCAAACCCTTTATTGTGGAAGCTTGTGCATGCCCAGGAAAAGAAAGAATTGAGGGTGCAAGAGCAACAAGCGCCTCTGGCACTTGTTCGGACCAGAACGACCGAAACTCTTGGCCGCGCTCTAGTTACATAAAGCAGAAATTTTGTAGACAGAAAGGGCGCTGTTTTTCGAGGACATCCTTGAGAACGCGCTTCAGTCGTGTTCACTGGGGATGAAGCGAGCAGAGTCGCGGTAATAAATGACTCAATAAATTCTCCAGATGCTGTATGCTACAAGGATCCATTATCCATTTTGTTTTTATGATCCATTTGGTCCTTTACGTCAGGTCATTACTGTTCGATGACGTAGCCGTGCCGTTCGAACGTCCATGGGAAGCGACCAGACTATTGGCTCATTGGCGACTGGACCTCACTATTGGATGCACCTTGCAGCCCATATTGAACCACAGCGCGCAACGAATGACGAAGGCTATCTTCAACGCGGGTATCTGCTGCTTTTCATTTCTGTGACTGGTTGACTGCTGCTTTCGTCTGATGATTCCGTCAGGCTTACGTCACGCAAAATGAAGCGGAAAATGGACAATTGGTTCTTATAAAATGTGGCCCCAGGGGAAGCAACTTCCTGGAAATGCACGGGCCAAGTGAACCACGTGATGATTTTCTGCGCTAGCATCCATGATTGAAGTAGCCCGCGCAAGCTGCAACCGAAAATGCCAGTAGAGCCATCTTTCAGCAGGCGGAAAAAACAGCCTCAAAAGTGTGCCCCACCGGTGTGTCACGCCGCACCCGTGGAAAGCATCGGGTGACCCACCGGTGGGCCACGACGCACAGAGATCAAAACTATAATAAGGGGCTACGCAGTGAATGTGTTGAAAGCGAAAAATTGCAATTACGTTGTTGTGGTGATTTAAGCCCCTTGTTTGGGGGGCCATGACCGTGCCCCTCTGGAGGGCACAAAGGAGCTAGGAATCATGGTTGGAGAGCATGACATGAACCCTGGCGATGGAGAAACACCTTTGATGACCTGCTCTACCAAAACTGCACTGCTTGTTCAGCAGGTGTTAATCAAGAAGCTGGAAAAATTAAACCTAGTAGTCCGGATATTTAATGACTACAGCAAGGCTTTTGACCATCTGCAACACAAGATTCTATTAACAGAGTTGACTGCCAACGGTGTACACGGAATGGCATATTCTGTTGTTGTGTTCGTATCTGCTTGATTGCAGGCAATTGCGTTGTCATGGGAAATAGTATTTCCTCCGACAGGGCAATATTGTTAGGTGTCCCACAGGGCAGCATTTTAGGTCCCCTTCAACATTTACGTTAATGTCATGATAGACATATGATGGTTGATCCAGAAATAAGGTTCCCATCAATTTTAGAAATAGACAACATCGTTTATTCTCATAGAAATTTACATTATTGGAAATATGAAACTTACATAATCGGCACCCTTTTCTACGCACTTTTGTGTACTGTGCTCCAATTTCTGTATTCCAGCGTCGTAGAAGTCTGCCGCCGACCCATTGAGGAAGCATTTCACCTCTTCGACTTCTTCATCGCTCTGGAAGCGTTGGCCACTCAAATGTTCCTTTAGCTTGGGGAACAAGTGATAATCACTAGGCGCAAGTTCCGGACTGTACGGTGGGTCGGGCGTGACAGTCGACCCAAAGTTTGTCAAAAGTTCTTGAGTTTGACGGGAGACGTCAGGTCGGGCGTTGTCGTGAAGCAGTGTTACACTGGCTGCCAGTCGTCCTCTCCGGCAGTTCTGGATAGCTTGCCTGAGTTTTCATAGTGTTGGACAATAACTCAGAGTTGATTGTTGTCCCACGTTCCATTAAATAGATCAGCAGTACTCCCTTACGATCCCAAAAAACGGTGGCCATGACTTTGCCAGCAGAAGGAGTTTGAACTTCTTTGTGACTGGTGACTCGAGGTGACGCCACTCTTTGGATTTTTGTTTCATATCAGGAGCGAAATAAAACACCCACTTTTCGTCTCCCATAAAAATGGAGTCCAACAATCCTTCCTTATCTTCTTGACAATTTTGAAGAAACTGGCGAGCACAGTCAAGGCGTTTCTCCTTGTAGTCTGATGTCAATAGCCACGGTATCCATTGAGCACAACACTTGTGATACCCCAATTCTTCAGTCAAAGCTCTTTCCACTGTACCGTAAGAACTCCCAGGAATCTGAGCAACAACTTCACGGATGTTGATCCTCCTCTTTTGAAGCACTTTGCGTTGGGCCATCTTGATAACCACCTCCGAAACTGACGGTCTTCCACTCCATTCTTCATCGTGGACTTTCTTTCAACCGGCACTAAACTCCCTGAATCACTTTTGTACGTGTTGAACGGACATGCGCTTGTCGCCATACACCTTTGTCAACTGATGATGAATATCCATGGGTGTAGTCACTTTGGCGTGCAAAAAGCAAATTATGGAACGAATCTCTTACTTCCCGGGATCAACAATGGGAACCTCCATATCGGACGGCTGCAGAGCCAAGAATCTGGGTCACCCCGGATTTCACCTCGCACTGACTCAATAGCGTCTATTACTATCTAATATTAGTGCTTGTTCTTACGAAATCTCGTTTCGATTTGTATCGTTGTGCAATATTTATTGATTTGCGCGTTGTAGTAATTTTGAATTATGCACTCCTCCTTTTTTTCTATTACATTTCCTGTGTTTTGAAATTGTGCTTGTGAAACAGTGTTTCAATTTGTATCTGCACTCTCTATGCATTATTTAGAGGTGCTTTACTCATTACGCAATTGTACTTTCTATTACATTTTTTTCGTAGTTTTTTTTTTTTTACTCCTTCGTCAATCTATTGTGTTTTCTTTTTTGTATGTACCTCTCCCCTCCTGCCTGGGCCTTCTAAGGCCTGCAGTATTCCTAAATAAATAGAATAAAATAAAAATACATGAGCGGTGCAGCGAGGCGAAGCGCGGCTGAGGGGGAATGGAGAGTGGGGGAACAGCGGCGTGCATCAGTGTTGCCGGATTTCACCTCGCACCTTCTCGTGTGGCTGGAGCTCTTTGGGAACCTTATTGCTCGATGAACCTTCGCAGAAAGCGAGGCAACAACCATTCTATATGCGCATGATACCAGCCTCTTTGTCTCTGGTCTGGAGGCTTGCAATGTCATTCCTAAAGCGAATGCGCTCCTTTCGACTTCATTGGGATGGTCCAGCCACAACGACCTTAAATTTATTATTTCTTTCCAGAAAAGTTGAAATTACAAATTTACCAGGCACTCATCATCTCACATTAACTACTGCATGCGTGTGTGGGCCACCACTGTCAACACTTACACACACAAGCTTTTTCTTCAGAAACGTGCACGTTGATTTATTGCTAACATTTCATACCTCCAAACAACATCACCACTTTTCACCAAATTTAAGGCTATTAAACTGCCAGGTGTGTATGGCCTTCCTTTACTGTATTCATATTTTTTTCCTCTAACAAATTCTCTTCACTTGTAAAATCACTGTCGTGACTACAGCCAGGATAGATGGCTCGTGCCAAAAAGGCTAACAATTTATCTAATGCAATCGCTAACCTGTAATGTTCCTTAACTTCTTAATGAGTATGAAAAGCAAGGAATTATTAATGTTCATGTCTTTATCCGGAAAGAAACTCGAAATAGTTTTTGGTCTACAATCGTTTGTTACATGATGCCTGTCATCATCATCATCAGCCTGTTTACGCCCACTGCAGGGCAAAGGTTTCTCCCATACTTCTCTGACTACCCCGGTCATGTACTAATTGTGGCCATGTTGTTCCTGCAAACTTCTTAATCTCATCCGGCCACCTAACTTTCTGCCGCCCCCTGCTACGCTTCCCTTCCCTTGGAATCCAGTCCGTAACCATTAATGACCATCGGTTATCTTCCCTCCTCATTACATGTCCTGCCCATGCCCATCTCTTTTTCTTGATTTCAACTAAGATGTCATTAACTCGCGTTTGTTCCCTAACCCAATCTGCTCTTTTCTTATCCCTTAACGTTACACCTATCATTCTTCTTTCCATAGCTCGTTGCATCGTCCTCTATTTAAAGGGACACTAAAGCAAAACAATAAATCAGTTTAGACTAATGAAGCATTGTTTGAGAACCCTGCAGGCAGTCAATTAAAAAATCGTTTGATCATTCGATGAGAAAATAAAGGTCCAAGTATCAGTATTTGAATTTTGCACCGAAACCCCAGCGCCGGTACTCAGCGTGACATCAGGGATTCCAAAGTTTGTTTTCACATTTGGGCCATGTTGGCAGAATAAAGGTTTCCGAAACTTGCCCTGTTTGATATTTGGTTCCTTTAGAACACAATGTAGCCAATCTGTACCGCTATATACCATTAGTAGGCCTTAGAAGATGCCATCAAAATCCAAGACGTCACAGCCCCCAGGTGCGGGAACTTAAGTAGGTGTCGCCACCCGTATTTCGTTCTTGCGCTTTTTTGCCTTACCAAACGTCTTATCGTTGTAAGAGTGGTGTTTTTGGTGTTGTCGAACGGTAATTTACTGATGCAGAAGAAATCATTTTTCACTTTAGTGTCCCTTTAAGCAGAACCCTTTTCGTAAGCCTCCAGGTTTCTGCCCCGTAGGTGAGTACTGGTAAGACACAGCTATTATATACTTTTCTCTTGAGGGATAATGGCAACCTGCTGTTCATGATCTGAGAATGCCTGCCAAACGCACCCCAGCCCATTCTTATTCTTCTGATTATTTCCGTCTCATGATCCGGATCCGCGGTCACTACCTGCCCTAAGTAGATGTATTCCCTTACCACTTCCACTGCCTCGCTACGTATTGTAAATTGCTGTTCTCTTCCGAGACTGTTAAACATTACTTTAGATTTCTGCAGATTAATTTTTAGACCCACTCTTCTTTGCCTCTCGCGGTCAGTGAGCATGCATTGAAATTGGTCCCCTGAGTTACTAAGCAAGACACTATCATCAGCGAATCGCAAGTTACTGAGGTATTCTCCATTAACTCTTATCCCCAATTCTTCCCAATCCAGGTATCTGAATACCTCCTGTAAACACGCTCTGAATAGCATTGTAGAGATCGTATCTCCCTGCCTGACGCCTTTCTTTATTCGGATTTCGTTGCTTTCTTTATGGAGGACTACGGTGGCTGTGGAGCCGCTATAGATATCTTTCAGTATTTTTACATACGGCTAGTCTACACCATGATTCCGTAATGCCTCCATGACTGCTGAGGTTTCGATAGAATCAAACGCTCTCTCGTAATCAATGAAAGCTATATATAAGGCTTGGTTATATTCCGCACATTTCTCTATCACCTGATTGATAGTGTGAATATGGTCTATTGTTGAGTACCTTTACGGAATCTTGCCTGGTCCTTTGGTTGACGGAAGTCTAAGGGGTTCCTGATTCTATCACTTTGTAGGCAACGAACAGTAAGCTGATCGGTCTATAATTTTTCAAGTCTTTAGCATCCCCTTTCTTATGGATTAGGATTATATTAGCGTTCTTCCAAGATTCCAGTACGCTCGAGGTCATGAGGCATTGTGTATATAGGGTGGCCAGTCTTTCTAGAAGAATGTTCCCACCATCCTTCAACAAATCTGCTGTTACCTGATCATCCCCAGCTGCCTTCCCCCTTTGCATATCTCCCAACGCTTTCTTTACTTCTTCCGACGTTACCTTTGGGATTTTGAATTCCTCTGGACTAATTTCTCTTCCATTATCATCGAGGGTGCCACTGGTACTGTATGAATCTCTATAGAAATCCTCAGCCACTTGAACTATCTCATCCATATTAGTAATGATATTGCCGGCTTTGTCTCTTAACGCATAAATCTGATTCTTGCCAATTCCTAGTTTCTTCTTCACTGTTTTTAGGCTTCCTCCGTTCCTGAGAGCATGTTCAATTCTATCCATATTATACTTCCTTATGTCAGCTGTCTTACGCTTGTTGATTAACTTCAAAAGTTCTGCCACTTCTATTCTAGCTGTAGGGTTAGAGGCTTTCATACATTGGCGTTTCTTTTGAAGCGCTCAACCAATTTTCATGAAATTTTCAGGTGTTGTTGATCTTGTCATTAGAATATGTTTTAAATATCAGCACCCTAGCGCAACGAGAAAAAAGTTATAACTGTGAAATTGAGCAATCTTGTGTGTCCAACTTAGGAAAACTATCATTTACAAAATAATGAAAATATATAAATTATTTGTGATTAGATACCTTCTAGATGGTTTATAGTGCAGGATAAAGCCAGTTGCACATTTTTGTCATTTCTGTAAAAATGCCATCACTCTGAAGATGAAGTTTTATTTTTGGTTTCATTAAATGTCAAAGATCTGCTAAATATTATATGTTGGAAGAAATTTAGGCATCTGAAAAGTACTTTATCTTGTTCCTCACAAAATTTCAGTCTCAAAAAAAAACGTTGGAAGCAGCATTTGGTGAAGCAGTTTGGAAATAATACTTTTCCTAAAGCTCTTTCCTTTGTAAAAAGTGCAAACTGAGAAAAATCAGTTCAAAGATTTCAGAGCATGACATTTATTCTTATGATCAGAAAAAATTAAAGAGCCCTGCTGCATATGTCGGGCTCTCCTCTTCAATACGAAGCTTCTCTGCGGCAGTCACTTCAAGGCGTCGTCTCTCTTTTTCAGCTTAAGAGCTATCCATCGCTCTTGCCTGCACTCGTGAAATGGCTTGCTTCGTTGCTTCCTTAACGTGCTTATTCATCTGGACTCCATGTTCAAGTTCCAGCTTGTCGAGAACTCTCTTGATGCCACGTGCTCCTTCATTGAATTCTAGCACAGCCAGGGCTGCTGTAGTCTCCACTGCTCTCAGTGTTGCAAATTCTGTTTTGGGGCACCTTTTCCATACAAGAGCATTGAAGGACTCGTTTGCATATTCTGTGTCTGCATCTTTGAACATCGCGCAAGAAGCTCTGGCTTACTAAGCATGTTGTAGAGAGGCACCAGCTCTTTGGCAACGTCACTGCTGAAAGCTGAACGATGGGATCTTGGCACTGATTGCTTGTCCGCTGCAACTAGGGCTCTGTGCCGATTGTAGTGACACCAAGAGTCCTTACCAACTGAGCAGGCATCATGTCGTGGGAATGTAAAAGCGTCGAAAATACTCATTTCATTTTCTTTACATCTGGAGCATTGTCTTTCAGGGCGGATGCGTAGTAAGCAGTGAGTTTTTTACAACACTTTGTGTGAGCTTCCCATTGCCTCCTAGACCTTGCGTTGTTTTCTTTGATTCCAGCGTACACTCGTTTTGCAACATGGTTTATACAGTAAAACAAACTTCCTAACGTTGGCATTCACTTTGCGTTTCGTTTCTTGCCCACTATGTGGCCACGTCTGGAAAAACAGCATTCAGAGTTGCATTCGACGGGAAATGTGTGCCACCAACTTGTGAAAAAAATTCATTTTCTTCCTTTCTACTGCTCAGATAACTACCAAACTTGGTGAGAAGATTCTTTATTAAACAAGCAATTCAGAACAACTCAGAATAAAAAACACTTTTTTTTTTCACCGAAATCGGTGTTTTAGCTCTGCATCCCCTCCTTAATGCTATAGAATTCCTGTATGTTACCAGCTATGTCCTTATTAATCAGGAACGCGACTCCTAGTTCTCGTCTCTCCGCTAAGCCCCGGTAGCACAGGACGTGCTTGCTTTTTAGCACTGTGTGTCCTCCTAACCTCACTGATCCCTATTATATCCCATTTACTACCCTCTAATTCTACCAATAACACTGCTAGACTCGCCTCACTAGATAACGTTCTAACGTTAAACGTTGCCAGGTTCAGATTCCAATGGCAGCCCGTCAGGAGCCAGGGATTCTTAGCACCCTCTGCTGCGTCACAGATCTGACCACCGCCGTGGTCAGTTGCTTTGCGGTTGCTGGGGACTGAGGGCCGGGGTTTGATTGTTGTATTCATATAGTGAGGCTGTGGGATCACAATTCGGTCGTGGAGGCCGCATTTCGATGGGGTTCGACGGGGTGAAAATGCAACACCCTTGTACTGTGCGTTGAATGCATGTCAACGAATCCCGCGCGGTGAAAATTAATCCGCAGTCCACCGCTACGGTGTGCCTCATTATCAGATCTCGGCTTTGGCACGTGAAGTGTCAAAATTTGAACGTTTGATTAACCGCAGGTACGGTGGCTGCCTAGTTCCTGCGTCATTTTAGGTTACCTTTATCGTTCATTCCTACCTTCGTTTCCTCTGTTTGGGCTCCCTGGGGCTAGACCATAGCGGTTATGGCTATGGTCTTATGGTTATGGCGAATCGGCTGCTTTTACCGGCTTTTACGAAAATAAAAATGCCTTAAATATAAGGCCAACCAACTGAACTGTTCTCATTAACCGCAGGTCCCGGCCGCTACCCAGCTCTTGCGTGTTTTTTAAACAAAGGTCCCCTTTATCGCTGCCTTCTGCTTGCTTTTCTCTTGGGCTTCCTGGGGCTCTCATACGGTCTTGCGAGCTAGACGTCTGGCGATGCGAAAAAAGATGTACGCATTCTTACTGCACTGCAAGAACGCACTGGAGACACGTACGACACACCAACCCATTTGCGATCCATTTGGAGTTTATGAGCACAAACACATTCTCGCTTGAGGAATCGTCGTGCTTTATTGAACAAAGTTCGGGTGGCCGCGCATCACTTCGACAGCGCGCCGGCGAGGAGGCAGAATGTCATTTCTGACTCCGCGTTTAGGTTCATTGACTGCGGCTTGAGGTGCCTTCTTCGCACGGTAAGTGAAGCGTCACGGAACCAATGTTTTGCGATAGCCGGCGCATAATGCAGAACAGTACGCGCGTGGAACCGGCCTACCTGCGACCATGGAACAGCCGTTTGCTGTGTTCGCAGGTACGCTCTGTGGAGCCTTCCTCACTCTTGCGGCGCATCCGCTGACCTTCCCTGCGCTTCGAGCGCGCACAGATAAGGTACGCCTGCGGTAGGGAGGATTATTTCCTTAATAAGTCAAAGCAGCCGCTTCTTTCCCATCTTCCCGGATGAAGAGTCGACTGGCCGGCGCACGGTGCCGAACAATACGCGCGTGGACCCGGCCTACGTGGGAGCATGGAATAGCTAGCCGTTCGACGTGTTCGCAGGTGTATGTACGTTCTGTGGAGCCTTGCATATTCTTGCAGCGCATCCGCTAACCTTCACTTCCCTGCGCTTCTCGCACGCACAGATGAGATAAGCTTGTGGTAGGGAGGATTCGTTCCTTAAGTCAAAGCAGCCGTCCCGGATGAAGAGTCGACTGGCCATGACTGCTTTTTCTGCGTTTCTTTCCCAGCGAACGATGCGCGAAAGGCACAGTTTTTTCAGTTACCGCCCATATCTTTTCACGTGTAAGTAAATTTCCTTATGTGGTTGGTGTTTTATCTGAGGAAAAACTCGAATTTATGATACACGCATTCACATAGCGATAATAATTCTATAGTTATAGTATAACAGTAAAATATTTTATTCGCGCACAGTATAAGTTATCATCTAATACATATGCGCGTGATTCTTCATTATCAGGTTTCCCGGTGACACCGTTCGTGCCGCAAATGCAACATGCGCTGTCAAAAGCAGGAATCACTGACCTGCAAGGCATTCACTGTACAGATTCTGAAACGCATCGGTTTCGGTCTGCGATGGCACGTTAGCATGATTCCGCTGATGTGGAGGCAAAATTTCCCGCGGATATTCCTTCGTCCGTTGTCAGTGCCGTGGCGCGGTACATTGCGTACAGCGTTACATATGCGCGTTCATTTCACGAGCTTTAGTTCCTCCTGTCCCACATGGCCACAGCAACATCCGGCAGAGCACGGTGCAGGTAACACAGGGCAAGAAGACACGGTGACTATCGCAAACCCGCCCCCACAGCGCCTTTGCCACGGCACGGCAAATGTGCGGAATATAACCAACCCTTATATATAGCTTTCATTGATTACGAGAAAGCGTTTGATTCTGTCGAAACCTCAGCAGTCATGGAGGCATTACGGAATCAGGGTGTAGACGAGCCGTATGTAAAAATACTGAAAGATATCTATAGCGGCTCCACAGCCACCGTAGTCCTCCATAAAGCAAGCAACAAAATCCCAATAAAGAAAGGCGTCAGGCAGGGAGATACGATATCTCCAATGCTATTCACAGCATGTTTACCGGAGGTATTAGAGACCTGGATTGGGAAGAATTGGGGATAGAAGTTAATGGAGAATACCTTAGTAACTTGCAATTCGCTGATGATATTGCCTTGCTTAGTAACTCAGGGGACCAATTGCAATGCGTGCTCACTGACCTGGAGAGGCAAAGCAGAAGAGTGGGTCTAAAAATTAATCTGCAGAAAACTAAAGTAATGTTTAACAGTCTCGGGAAGAGAAAAGAAATTTACAATAGGTAGCGAGGCACTGGAAGTGGTAAGGGAATACATCTACTTAGGGCAGGTAGTGACGGCGGATCCGGATCATGAAACGGAAATAATCAGAAGAATAAGGATGGGCTGGGGTGCGTTTGGCAGGCATTCTCAGATCATGAACAGCAGGTTACCATTATTCCTGAAGAGAAAAGTGTATAATAGCTGTGGCTTACCAGTACTCCCCTACGGGGCGGAAACCTGGAGGCTTACGAAAAGGTTTCTACTTAAATTGAGGACGACGCAACGAGCTATGGAAAGAAGAATGATAGGTGTAACGTTAAGGGATAAGAAAAGAGCAGATTGGGTGAGGGAACAAACGCGTGTTAATGACATCTTAGTTGAAATCAAGAAAAAGAAATGGGCATAGGCAGGACATGTAATGAGGAGGGAAGAAGATAACCGATGGTCATTAAGGGTTACGGACTGGATTCCAAGGGAAGGGAAGCGTAGCAGGGGGCGGCAGAAAGTTAGTGGGGCGGATGAGATTAAGAAGTTTGCAGGGACGACATGGCCACAATTAGTACATGACCGGGGTTGTATGGGAGAGGCCTTTGCCCTGCAGTGGGCGTAACCAGGCTGATGATGATGATGAAACCTACCAGAGCAACACGTGTGAGCGCTCAGAATCAGGACAACGCCGCCATTGTGGCCCAAAAGGCGTGGCCATACAGCAAAAAAAATGAGAACCTACTACGTCATTTCCGCCACACTTTTCTCCTAGCGCGCGGAGGGGGTAGGGTCTCTCCTTAGTTTCCTTCCTCCGTGACTCAAGCTCATGAAGGAACTTTAGCGTAGACGGACGTGAGCGGCCTGATCGGTCTGCACGGTCCAGCCACTTGGCGCAGCGCTTAACCAGCCCAACAAAGCGCTAATATTGCTCTAACCAAGTGTAAAACATTTTAAACATTTATAAAAACAACGTGTTGATGATTACACTCCTGCGAAAAATACACACCAGCAGCAAAGAAGAATACACTTCGTTACTGCTACTGTGTATGGTTGAGCTCTCTGTGCCACAGGTAGCTGCACCGTGCATACCATTCACATTTGCGCTTCTGCTCATCTCGTGGCTCATCCCGTTACGGCACAGTCAAGCGGCCAGACCCTGTCCCCTTGCGCTTGCGTTTGCCCTAATACCGGACTCGCGAAACGCTATTGCGTTAGTAATCTTCCGGTGTAAAGTGACGGCCACAAACGCGCAAATCCTGGCGCTGATCAGATAGCGGCAGTCCGATGCGCAGCAGCCAGTTTGCTCGTATGCTGCCTTGCAGAGGGACACGATGTCGCAGCTTGACATATTGCCACTCGCTACGTTTGCAGTCCACAAGGCAGCAAAGTTGAATCATAGTGCTCGCGAAATGACTGAGACCGACTCTGACCGCGGAGCTCTCGTCAGAATGGAGTACGTTGTAACACAAGCAGACGACACTTGCTGTGTGCCGGAAGTGCTTAAGTGTACTGAAAAATTGTTCTTGTGCATTCTCTTTATGTTAACTGTCTTTTTATAAAAACAAATGAACTAACATTCCAACTATTACGAAGATCATTTGTTTACCATAAAGTTGGAAAAATTATCGATCATGCGCCCTGGTCAGCCAATCAGATAGCTCGCCCCACTCACGTCATATGGGTGATTAGCGTCATATTGGTAGGGGCGGCTTAAAATTCCGCCGCGCAGTGTGCTGCGAACGGCAGCGGTGTGCATTTTTAAAACCTTATAATGAATTACATGCTTTACGCAGAGCACTTAGATGCGTCAATTAATTATCAGAAGGACCTACTCTAACGACTCAGTACGTTTCAGGGTCCCTTTAATGGGACCCTGAAACGATTTTGACGATTTTCTACATATGTGCTGAGCCTCCTTATCAAATACATTATTATTAACTGCATTGCCATTAGAAAAGATGCTGCAAACGAATTCTTGAAGGCTACGCATCGTCAAGAGAAGTAAAATATGCATTTCTTCATAAAAGAATATACTCGTATGTCTCAAAAATTGCGCTCGAAATAACTTATATCAGTGCTTCCATGTTTTCTGTCTATTTAATACGTAAAGAAAATATCACACGAACTTTAGAGTTATATCAGTTTGAAACCAGCAAAGCAGTGCATGCCGCTGATAAGAAAAATGTATAGGCCATGAAATGAACAACTTGAGGACAAATATTTTAATGAAACTTTATCATCCTCTCTTCTTTCTCTCATTTGCCTCTCTCTCTCTGTCTCATTCAGGGACCTCGTTTACATTTTTGTACATATACAACGACCAGGGGGAAATCTCAATGACGGTGTCCTTTGTTAGAATGTATTGCGCAGGAGCTGCTGTCATCGGTCGTGTATTGTGAGTAATGCACCGAAATTATAGTCGCAACAGAGAGCACATATAAAAAGCAGGAGTTCTGCAAGATATGCGAGGGCGAGTCAAATGAAAGTGAGTCAATGCTAATATATGACTAACGGCGTACTTTATTTAAAAGCAGTATTCATGAGCATTTAGACATCTGTCCCACGGACTAACGAGTCGCGTGATTCCCGTCGCACAAAACTCCTTGGTTTGCTGCTTCGAAAAGTCTGTAACTGACTCTTTCACGGCATCATGCGACACGAATCTGGTTCTGTTAAGCTGTTTCTTTTTTCAAATGCTCCAAAATGTGGAAGCCACAAGATGACATGTCTAGACTGTGTATGGCGGATGTTGCAGCGTTTCTTACTTGAACTTTGCCAGTTTTGTGTTAACCACATCAGCGTCGTGGAGACGGGCATTGTCGTGGAGCAAGATAGCCCATTCCTCAATTTTCCACGTCGTTTGTTCTTGATTGGGGCGCGCAGCCGATCCGACGTTTTACAATATCACAAACGATAGATAGTCTCTCCAGGTTTAGCGAATGGCCGATGACAACAACAACAACAAAAAAAATTCAGGAACACCTTTCCGGCGGAAATGACAACCTTTGCTTTCCTTGGGGGTGGTGAGTTCAGATGTTTCCACTGTAAGCTCTGCCGTCATGTTTCAGGCTCGTAGTAGTGGCACAAAGAGTCGTCACCCTCATTGTGATTCCTTGGGGGTGGGGAATTCAGATGTTTCCACTGTAAGCTTTGCCGTCGTGTTTCAGGCTCGTAGTACTGGCACAAAAAGTCATCACCCTCATTGTCATACCCGATTAGAATAATCAAAGCAAAGCAGCGCCGAACCTCTCAGTCTTCTGGTGGTGGTTCAAAATCTTGCGTATCCGTTGCGCACACAAGATCCGATAACCGAGATGTTCATGAATTTGGCGTGACCCAAACCGGGACTGATGTTCACACGCCCTGCCAATTCATCGATGCTTATCATTCGTCGTTCTTTACTAATAAGTATTTGCAATTGTGTTGGGGTGATTGCACAGTGGCTTTGGCACGGTCTTGGATCGTCTTTGCAACGTTTGAACCGTTTTCTCCAACGCTTCACAGTGGCCAATGAAATGCAATGCTCAACGTACACGGCAGCAATACGGCGACTAATTTATTTTTGGGAAACATCTTCAGCTGCCAAAAGCGTCACGACACCACGCTGTTAAACTTTTGGAGGGTCCATTATGCCACGAAACCAAGTTCAACTAGTGTACGAGAACATAAAAGGGCCCCTCACCAGGCCACATAGCAAATTTTGGTTATACGCTGTAAGTTGTTACATGTCCTCTGGGGTGTGTACTGCCGCGAAAAATTTTCAGATCGCCCCATTAATAGCCGACATAAAAATATTTCAGTGCCGCGAACCCATGATTTCAGGAGGCAAGCTCCACTGCATAGTGAGACCCTCTCAACTCGCCCCGTCTAGCCTCCGCAAGCGAAATTCTTTCCCTGCGTTCCCCCATGCCGGACCTCGAAATTCGCGTGACACATACCTCATGGGCCCCACCTCCAGCTTTTTTCTCCTCGCTTTATTTATTTTTTTTTTTTTCGGCGTCGCGCGCGAGCTGTTATGGTTTCGCGCGTTGTGCACAAGGGCACATGACTAGCTCTACAATTCAGTGCTACACGAATAATGAGGCAGAACAAGTGGATCGCACAACATGATCACGCGCTGGAATACGGTAGAAAATAACGGCATAATTTCGGTACCTGCTTACGTGATCGCACGACCATGCGAAGAAGCAGACGAAGCGGAAGTACATCTCTCTTGCTTCGGTGTGAAGTAAAACAATAAACACGCAGACATTTCGTTTGTGTTTTATTATTTCTCTAAACTTCAAATCGTCAATTCAAGCAACAGATCACACAGATAACAGATGTCTTGAATGACTCTCGAATTCGCATGTCACCACGAGCGACGTCACACTGCGAACACCAGTAGGTAGGCGCGGGTACCCGATAGGTATACGTCATCCTCCGGCTTGGAGCGCGTGGGCCGCGAGGAGCAGGGAAAACGGCGTTCGGTTTGAAATTTCAGATCTTTCCGCGGCGCATAGCGATGTAATACTTTCCAGACACGATCGTTATCGCGCAACGTACGCTCCGCGCTTGTCGGCTCAAAATTGCCATACCTGGCGAGGGGCCCTTTGAAGAACCTTTATCCTCGCGCCTGCATGTCACTTTCGTAAATGAGAGATGACTCTGTGCAACGCACATGCCTTGCACATAGTGAACCGAACCATTATTGAGCGGGGTGGGTTGGCTCACTTTCATTTGACTTGCCCTCGTGCATTAGATATGCAAAGATACAATGAAATATACAAATTCGAAGATACAGCTTGATAAAGGGCAAAAAGTGTCACTGGAAACAAAGTTCACTGCACGTATACACAAAACCTCGCAACAAGATATTTAAATATACGTATAAATCTCCAATAAATCTACGTATCTAAGAAAAAGTCACTTTATATAATGAGTCAAACAAGGCATATAAATATGTTGCGCAACAACAGATTCACAGATCCTCGCTCCACTCTCCCTGATGTATCGCGTGCGACAGGAGGCAGCGCACTTCCTCCACGCGTTTCTCCCTTGTGCACAAAAGACTGAGTCAACATCGTCGGCTCACCCATTCCAGCCCCCCCCCCCCCTCCCTTCCCCTTACGCGTTCACTCGCAAATACAGCAGGCGGCGCACGGTCACGATGTTATCGCACTTGGACTTCATAGGGAAAATGACGACGACGGCAGGAATGCGCCTAGAGTGTCCATATAATTGCTATCGCAATAATACAGTAAGAGTATCCGGCAACTGAAGCACTCCCTGGCCCTTTACTTTCCGCAAAAGAAGTAATGAAATTGAAATTTCACCATGCGACAATTTGCTGCGCCGCAACAATGCCTTTTTTTTTTTTCTTTTTGTGGGGCGGAGGCATATGGTGGAAATGAAATAAACGCAAGGCAAGCATTTTGATCACAATCAAATGCCTACTTTGAGCGCCTAATGTGGCTACCAAAAGAATATAGAAAACGTGAGACGCTTTGTCCACAGAGAACCATAGGCGTACTGCTCGGTGTTCTACACCAGCGAGACAAAATTTTGCTGAGAGGTTGCGCTCAAGCGAACGCGTTGCAAACTGTCGAGTCCCCGCAGTGATTGCGGCGAGCGACCGTGCAGTGTTTCTTTTTCTCGTCTGCTATCCAGAAAGCGTCCAAAACTATGCCAGGCGAAAATCCACTCGGCAAGAGAAAAGCGAACGCGCATCGATGTGAGCCGCGCGGTGCTCGGGGCAATACGGGAAAAACACATGCGCTATGGCTGGTTCCGGCACCCCGCGGGTAGCGAGAACAAAGAAAAAAGTGAAAGGTTCAATGTGTCCTTGCGAATAAAAGTCAAAGTATAAAAATACATGAGACCGTAGTTACATTTGCTGGCTTTAGTGTCTTGACATGGATGCTTTGGCGGAGGTGAAAAAAAATGTTCGTATTCTTTTCTGTTACATAACGGCACAAATGAACCACCACAACGTTTCGTCTCATCGGACCCCACTGCGCGCTTTGTCAACTTGTCTGATGGTATGTTGATTTGGCATGTCTCGTTGTATGATCCTATGTACGACTTTAGGAAAGTCAATGCACCTTTGGCGTCGAATGTTTATAACAACATTAAACCCAGAAAGTTCCGGAGTTGAAAATCTAAAGCACGACTTTGGAAATGTCAATGCACCTTTCGCATCAAAACTTTATGAAAACTTTATACCGTAAAATTTAAGAATTGAAATCCGTGCGGCTCCGTAGAATCCGGGGCTTTAGTGAGATGCCGCGACGAGCCCGCTCACCATCAAAACGCCCTTGAAACGTTGTACTCGGATGGGGCTGCTTGGTGCGTTATGCGACTCCCGGTGCGTGGACGTTGCCGCGAAATCCAAAAAATCTAGCATGATTTACGGCGCTGGGGGTTGTTTTGGTCGGCGGCGCACGACAGCACGAAAAAATTTCGGGGCGGGGGGCTGAAGCCCCTTAAGCCCCCCTCTGGCTACGCCCCATTATATATATATATATTCTCATTTATGGGATCGAATGCGAGCGATGTTGCTTTGTTTCTGCGTGTAGTAAAGAGAACGAGTTTAAGGGAGGAGAAAGAAAGAAGAAAAGGAGAATTACTGAAGCATAATTGCAGCGCCGTGGTTCTAAAGCGCACCCGCGGTAGAGAAACGGAAGGAGATATAAACTTGCGTGGCCATGGTACGCACGCGAAAAACTGCCTTAATAAATTTAGAGACTTGAGAAAAAGTTTCGTTAGCAAGGCAATCGACACTCGAATGCGACAAGAGAAATTATTGAGACATGGAAAATTCCCTTGAACTAAGTATGGTTTGCGAGAGAAATGCTTCTAAGTATTGAACATTTTAAAAGGTGAGGGAATATAAGATTGTCTCCGCGCTTACCGAGAGGATGGCTTTCGCACGAGACGACACCAGGCACCTTAGTGAGAGAGAGAGAGAAGTGGTTCTTGAAGGGATAAGGAAAGGTTGACGCTGTTTTCTGCAGCCCTTGCGGGAGCGCGGCTTAGCGTGACATGGAGCTCTGCGGCCGGTACAAAGCCCCTTTCTCTGCAGGCCGGGCGTAGATAACGTGCGTTCCGATCGCCCAAGGTTGCGCGGACATTGTTTAGTTTGAATACAGCGGCTCTAGAGACTAGGAGGTGCGAGACGAGCTCGGCACGCTTAGCGTGGGAAGCTAGCCCGAGTAACTATCCCAAGGACTGCTGCTCACGAGAGCGAAATACCTTTGTATAATTATAAAAACCCTAATATGACTATTTTCGAAAACAAAACGGCCCAGAGGGCTGTACTACAAGTGCTATGACTCTCTCTCTCTCTCTCTCTCTATATATATATATATATATATATATATATATATATATATATATATATCAGTGGCGCAGCCAGAAATTTCGTTCGGGGGGGGGGGGGGCTCACGCAGCGGCTGGGCCTCCAGCTGTGTCGAATTATTTTGAAACTTTCCCAGGTGGTCAAATTACTTTATTGCAGATCTTGAATGTACAAAATGTATAAAGTTGGGAATAAATAGTAAAAAAAAAATTTAGGAACAGTATTTTGGTCTCGGCATCACTCAGAACTGCAAAGTGTTTAATAGTATTTCAGAGTGTGGTACACCTTGAAACACGGTTCTACGCTCAGCGCCTTATCGCAGTCTGCACACCTAAAATGCGTGTCTGTTCTCCTCTTGGAGCGACGAGCTGTGTTGGCGCACACATGACATCTTCTCTGCGTGCGGCTGCCTTGGGCAGAGGTCTGAGGCATCCTCTTGCATAAGCGCGTTGCCGCAGAGAGCAAGAATACCTCGTGAGCGACGGTGATAAACAAGCTAAGAGCAGCACCAATCAAGATAGAAATCAACTTCTGCCGCCCCAGCAAGAGAGTGCCGACAAAGAGAAAAATCACGTTTCACGCGCCTTTGTTGCGATCACGCAGCGGAACAGAAACCGTGAAAGCGCGTTGCCGCTGAGAGCGAGAATACCTCGCGAGCGGCGGTGATAAAGAAGCTAAGAGCAGTGCCAATCAAGAAAGAAATCAACTTCCACCGCTCTGCAAGAGAGTGCCGACAAAGAGAAAAATGACGTTTCGGGCGCCTCCGATGCGATCACGCGGCGAAACCGAAACCGCAAAAGTGGTGTTGAGCTAGAAATCAGTTCTGTTTATCTCCCCAAGAAGGTAGCGCAAACTTCAAACGCATCTTCCGGTGAGGACCTCCCAGTGAGCACGCATCGTCATTATGGCTCGAAATTTCAAACGGAGGGTCGAAACCGTACCCGTACGGCAAAAACCTTCAGAGGGTTTTAAGAGAACGAGTTTAAGGGCCTGTTTATGCCTGTGCGCGGGAACAAATGTATGGATATCCGTAACTGGAGTTACTAATGCGCTGTTCTCTCTCTCTCTCTCTATATATATATATATATATATATGCGCGTAGTGAGCGCCGATGGGCGCGCCACTGGTGGCGGCCTTGTGCAGAACACACGGGAGAGGAGCCAGGCGCGCGCCGTAGTTCTTTGTGTCGTTGATAGTGCTTCTGTCTTATTCATGTTTTCAGAGCAAAATAGGCAACAACCTTCGCATGTTTGGGGTGGCCAAAGCGTCAAGGAATGTCGAATAAGAATTTTGGCACGGTGGGGGGCTCAAATACCGGCGAAAACGTGCCGGCGACACGGTTCTAATCAATCCCCGCAAAGCCTCATCAGCGGAAGCAACGGTAGCAAAAATGGATCGTCGCTTCGGCGCGAAATTTCTTGTTCTCATCATTTCCTTTGTCTCGTGGGTGTTTTTTTTTTTTTTTCACTCCATCATAGTTAGACGCGTAAGCGACAAAGTTCGTCTTCAGTGCAGCATGCGGTTTAAAGGCATTTCGCAAAGTTCGGAATGCCTTTTGCCGCTTATATTGTTTTCCGCTTCTTTACCGCGTTGCGCTAGCTAGGCAGCACGACTGCACGAGCGCATTGCGTTGTATGTTAAAGCTACTGAAGTTTGCAAGAACTGAAATTGTTGGTTTCATCTGGCGCGGTAAATCCTCGCACCGGCTTTCGCGCACTTTGTGCTTTTACATTTATTTTATGCGTGGCTACGCACATGTTTAACTGTTGCTAGTTGCTCCATGCATAACTTGTTGATTCTTTTGAGCTGCGAGGTTTTCACCCTGCCTCGTTTGTAAAGGGTATAAATCACGCTGTGTCTTATCGGAATGATACCACGGAAGTGCTTCTTTGACAGCTTTATTCTTTTCGCCCGAGGGCATCTTAGATGTTTTTTTTTAATGTGTTAAGAAAATAAGTAGTTCAGGGCGAGAATTGCTAATAGTTGCTGCATATGGTATTTCTGTTCCATATTTCGCTGAAAAGTTCGCGTCACGTTTGGGAAGTCATCGCACCTCGATGCTACCTGAGCAGACTTAAAACGCCGAGTGATTTGTTTGTTTCACAACGTAGTCCCTTCTTGCATGTGAATTTTGTACTCAACTTAATTCTTTCTTATTATGGTTACGCTGCAGAGGACTAAACCCGGCCTTGTCGACAGCGCTCATCTACTTTGACTGGCGCTGCTCTGCCTTTAAATATATCATGTGGCACCTCTCTCTAGTAATATAAAAAAGTACTGAAAAGTTAGTCAGTATTTAGGTTTGTACGTTTCCAAGCAGCTCCCTTGGGGAATTTAAAATTGCACAAACTACAGCGGGAACGGTAGTTCATCGGCGTATGCAGCAGAATTGCATCCGTGGTACAGCACTAACACGCGCTTTTATTAACCCGTGTGTTTGGTGACTTCGTTGGCTAGTGTACGCGTTTCCATCAATAGATTGGCAATTACTGTTCTTGAGGCGACTTCGACTGCACTTATTCGGCGATGTCACATGTATTCATCGGCAGAAAAATCACAACGGCATATGCAGAGATTGCACCGTGCGGATTTGTTTGATATAAGTCTGCACTAACGACGGGCGCTTATTATTCAGGTACAGAAGCAGCATTGCGGCAAAGGTAGAATAAAAAAAAAACATCGAGAGATCGCATCACTCAACAAAATTTATCGGCTAGTGAACATGAGCTCCACGTCATGTAAATGGGGTTCATGGCATTTGCCTGCGGGACACACCTTGCACGTATGTGGACCATGTTGTCCCAAACACCGGTAACATCGGGTTCATACCCGCTCCCACAGAGGTCAGCGTCTTCCCTACAGCTGTCACCACAGAAGCAGCAGCCTGGCACCCGAAAAAAGGAGGAATCGTAGCCGTGAACTTCAGCCACCCTTGCTGCAAAGGATTGTCGTCTGCTATTGCTCCCGCGCGTACTGTTGGAAGCGCCCGCTAGGTGGCTATCAGTGGCGCCTCTATAAGCGGTGCACGAGGCGTGAGACAGAGTTGCACTGTCCACCCCTCTTTACTGTTTTATAACTGTGCAATTACCATAGTTAAGCACGAGCTAATATAGTATGTAGTATATCACTACATATAATATATGATTATCATCATCATCAGCCTGGTTACGCCCACTGCAGGGCAAAGGCCTCTCCCATGCAACCCCGGTCATGTACTAATTGTGGCCATGTCGTCCCTGCAAACTTCTTAATCTCATACGCTCACCTAACTTTCTGCCGCCCCCTGCTACGCTTCCCTTCCTTTGGAATCCAGTCCGTAACCTTTAATGACCATCGGTTATCTTCCCTCCTCATTACATGTCCTGCCCATGCCCATTTCATTTTCTTGATTTCAACTAAGATGTCATTAACTCGCGTTTGTTCCCTAACCCAATCTGCTCTTTTCTTATCCCTTAACGTTACACCTATCATTCTTTCCATAGCTCGTTGCGTCGTCCTCAACTTAAGTAGAAACCTTTTCGTAAGCCTCCAGGTTTCCGCCCCGTAGGGGAGTACTGGTAAGCCACAGCTATTATACACTTTTCTCTTCAGGAATAATGGTAACCTGCTGTTCATGATCTGAGAATGCCTGCCAAACGCACCCCAGCCCATCCTTATTCTTCTGATTATTTCCGTTTCATGATCCGGATCCGCCGTCACTACCTGCCCTAAGTAGATGTATTCCCTTACCACTTCCAGTGCCTCGCTACCTATTGTAAATTTCTTTTCTCTTCCCGAGACTGTTAAACATTACTTTAGTTTTCTGCAGATTAATTTTTAGACCCACTCTTCTGCTTTGCCTCTCCAGGTCAGTGAGCACGCATTGCAATTGGTCCCCTGAGTTACTAAGCAAGGCAATATCATCAGCGAATTGCAAGTTACTAAGGTATTCTCCATTAACTTCTATCCCCAATTCTTCCCAATCCAGGTCTCTGAATACCTCCGGTAAACATGCTGTGAATAGCATTGGAGATATCGTATCTCCCTGCCTGACGCCTTTCTTTATTGGGATTTTGTTGCTTGCTTTATGGAGGACTACGGTGGCTGTGGAGCCGCTATAGATATCTTTCAGTATTTTTACATACGGCTCGTCTACACCCTGATTCCGTAATGCCTCCATGACTGCTGAGGTTTCGACAGAATCAAACGCTTTCTCGTAATCAATGAAAGCTATATATAAGGGTTGGTTATATTCCGCACATTTGCCGTGCCGTGGCAAAGGCGCTGTGGGGGCGGGTTTGCGATAGTCACCGTGTCTTCTTGCCCTGTGTTACCTGCACCGTGCTCTGCCGGATGTTGCTGTGGCCATGTGGGACAGGAGGAACTAAAGCTCGTGAAATGAACGCGCATATGTAACGCTGTACGCAATGTACCGCGCCACGGCACTGACAACGGACGAAGGAATATCCGCGGGAAATTTTGCCTCCACATCAGCGGAATCATGCTAACGTGCCATCGCAGACCGAAACCGATGCGTTTCAGAATCTGTACAGTGAATGCCTTGCAGGTCAGTGATTCCTGCTTTTGACAGCGCATGTTGCATTTGCGGCACGAACGGTGTCACCGGGAAACCTGATAATGAAGAATCACGCGCATATGTATTAGATGATAACTTATACTGTGCGCGAATAAAATATTTTACTGTTATACTATAACTATAGAATTATTATCGCTATGTGAATGCGTGTATCATAAATTCGAGTTTTTCCTCAGATAAAACACCAACCACATAAGGAAATTTACTTACACGTGAAAAGATATGGGCGGTAACTGAAAAAACTGTGCCTTTCGCGCATCGTTCGCTGGGAAAGAAACGCAGAAAAAGCAGTCATGGCCAGTCGACTCTTCATCCGGGACGGCTGCTTTGACTTAAGGAACGAATCCTCCCTACCACAAGCTTATCTCATCTGTGCGTGCGAGAAGCGCAGGGAAGTGAAGGTTAGCGGATGCGCTGCAAGAATATGCAAGGCTCCACAGAACGTACATACACCTGCGAACACGTCGAACGGCTAGCTATTCCATGCTCCCACGTAGGCCGGGTCCACGCGCGTATTGTTCGGCACCGTGCGCCGGCCAGTCGACTCTTCATCCGGGAAGATGGGAAAGAAGCGGCTGCTTTGACTTATTAAGGAAATAATCCTCCCTACCGCAGGCGTACCTTATCTGTGCGCGCTCGAAGCGCAGGGAAGGTCAGCGGATGCGCCGCAAGAGTGAGGAAGGCTCCACAGAGCGTACCTGCGAACACAGCAAACGGCTGTTCCATGGTCGCAGGTAGGCCGGTTCCACGCGCGTACTGTTCTGCATTATGCGCCGGCTATCGCAAAACTTTGGTTCCGTGACGCTTCACTTAC
This sequence comes from Dermacentor variabilis, assembly GCF_050947875.1. Taxonomy (NCBI): domain Eukaryota; kingdom Metazoa; phylum Arthropoda; class Arachnida; order Ixodida; family Ixodidae; genus Dermacentor; species Dermacentor variabilis. The sequence goes on along the minus strand of NC_134571.1, from coordinate 226,948,762 downwards.
CGTGCGAAGAAGGCACCTCAAGCCGCAGTCAATGAACCTAAACGCGGAGTCAGAAATGACATTCTGCCTCCTCGCCGGCGCGCTGTCGAAGTGATGCGCGGCCACCCGAACTTTGTTCAATAAAGCACGACGATTCCTCAAGCGAGAATGTGTTTGTGCTCATAAACTCCAAATGGATCGCAAATGGGTTGGTGTGTCGTACGTGTCTCCAGTGCGTTCTTGCAGTGCAGTAAGAATGCGTACATCTTTTTTCGCATCGCCAGACGTCTAGCTCGCAAGACCGTATGAGAGCCCCAGGAAGCCCAAGAGAAAAGCAAGCAGAAGGCAGCGATAAAGGGGACCTTTGTTTAAAAAACACGCAAGAGCTGGGTAGCGGCCGGGACCTGCGGTTAATGAGAACAGTTCAGTTGGTTGGCCTTATATTTAAGGCATTTTTATTTTCATAAAAGCCGGTAAAAGCAGCCGATTCGCCATAACCATAAGACCATAGCCATAACCGCTATGGTCTAGCCCCAGGGAGCCCAAACGGAGGAAACGAAGGTAGGAATGAACGATAAAGGTAACCTAAAATGACGCAGGAACTAGGCAGCCACCGTACCTGCGGTTAATCAAACGTTCAAATTTTGACACTTCACGTGCCAAAGCCGAGATCTGATAATGAGGCACACCGTAGCGGTGAACTGCGGATTAATTTTCACCGCGCGGGATTCGTTGACATGCATTCAACGCACAGTACAAGGGTGTTGCATTTTCACCCCGTCGAACCCCATCGAAATGCGGCCTCCACGACCGAATTGTGATCCCACAACCTCACTTTCGCAGCGCAACGCCAAAACCAGTAATGCAACATGGGGGGTCTACAAGCCGTCAGAACAGTTTCAGTTGGCTGGACCAATATACCATATTGCTTTTCGCAAACTCCCGCAAAAGATGCGGAGTCCGACGTGACGGTCTAATGTGAGGAGTTTATTTCGAACTTGTTTCAATGCCAGGGCAGAATACTCAGACTTCGCCAACGTTACATCGCGATTGCATCTTTTGTCAGAATAGTAGATGCTTTCTGATTGCTGCAGGCGCGCGGGCGCAGCCCACGCGGTTCGTGCGCGGTTGCGGGCCGGAGGAGAGAGATATGCACAAGAGAGGATATCTCCACGCCTTTCGACGTCACTCATTCTTCGCAAAGAGTGACGTCAGCGTCTCTCAGCTTTTTCTTTCCTCCGTGGTCAGAGCATCCGCAGATATAAAAGGCCCGCTCGCGCGCACTGTGAATAGTTACGTTATAGGTTTTTAGGAAACCCATGCTTTTCTTCGCGGTCTCGCAATGGCGAAAGTTGCTTCCTTTGAATGTCAGTACTGCGACCGGCGGTTAGCGAACAATCGTAATCTGCAGAGGCACATAAAACTTGTGCACAAAATCGCTCACCCGAAGTACAACTGCGACGAGTGTGAAGAAGTGGCCCCGACTTTGAAAGAATTGGAGTCCCACCATATTAGCGTGCATTTCTTCGAGCCGGAATATGAGAAGCATCACTTTCCGACAATGCCAGGTAAGAAAGACACTTGCTTATTCTCTCAAATCAACGCGCGATTACCGCTGCACCTGTTAGTTTTGCATTACGGGCTTACAGTGAGAACAATTCACTTGTTCGCTTATTGCTTGAAATGTGCTCATTTATGGTGCTTTCATGCCTTAACGTTTTATCTGACCATGCACTAGATGCAACTTATACCGTCATACATTAAATTGTATGCTGATCATTGCTGTTTTGAATCGAGGCAACGCAGAATAATTGATGGATTGTTTTTAGGAATCGCACTTTTAAGTTTAAAAAAAGAATGTACCCGCCGCGGTGGCTTAGCGGCCCTGCTAAGCACGAGGTCGCGGGATCAAATCCCGACCGCGGCGGTCGCATTTAGATGAGCTAAATGCAAGAAACGCCCGTGTGGCACGTTAAAAATCCCGTAGTGGTTAAAATTAATCCGGACTGCCCCACTAGCTATGGCGTGCCTCATAATCAAATCGTGGTTTTAGCGCATAAAACCCTAGAATACATTAAACTTTAAAAAAAAAGTGACTGGAAAAGCATGAAGTTAATGATTTGCTATTTTTAGTATAATTAATGAAAGAGAAAAATGTACAAAGTTTGAACCCCGCTTCTAGTTCCCAACTTCTGTAAGGTAAACCATGCAGCACAATATATGCAGATGTGGTAGCATGAATATTAGCCGTAGTGGTGGCCATGCCATGCAGGAAAGCACTCGCTTTGCAAACTTTAAAACGGGTAAGCACCTATAGTATGGTACAGGAGAAATTTGCTTCTCTCCATTGCAGCAAGCACCTACTTTTTTTTTTACTGCATTCTTAGGGTCTAGAAGCAATAGTCAGGTTAGATAGCATGGACAAGCCTTCTCGTGCATTATTAATAATGTGTTAAATCAGCTTTTCTGTTCCAAGAAATCTGGTCTAATCTTGTCCCTTAAACTGGTGCTGGAGCTTGCATATGCTTTACAGTCGTTGTATAGTTATGCACAGGCTTGCGCGGTATTGCACCGTAATGAATATAGGCAAGCGCACAGGTATCAGATTGCACTTCTGCCTAAGGTCGATCTGCAATCGACTGCATAGCTTTGTGTGAGCGAGAACTCCATACAACGGAAAGGGTTGAGTCTAAAAACATGTACACACAGCAGGAAAAAATAAAGTTGCACTTCATATTAGTCTTAACACAAGAAAAGCTGAGCCAACCAAAGCGCAAAATTTGCATTCTTTGATTAAAGAAGTGCTAGAAGTACTGTACACTAGTTCTAATGATAGCTCCTGTGGAAATTTTATTTCCTGAATCCCCAACGTGCAAAAAATTTATATCTCACTAATTGTTCAGTTAAAACACGGGGAATGCGGGAGATGGAAATTCAAGCCGATGAGCAAAACGAGAACAAGGTGAAAGCAGGAGCCAACGTTTCGACAAGTGGACTTTTCAAGGCGACGTATGCTTTCCTCGCCACAGTATATAGACCATTTTTTCGTAGGCGCCGCCATATTGTGAACGCAGTGGCGCCGCCTGTGAGCAGCGCCATACTGGCTTGGGTGAAAGCGGTCTTTTGTACGGCAGGTATACGCTCGGCGATAGGTTCTGTCGTTTGTTTTCGCGGTCGTGGAGTCTGTTTAGTATGACGTGCGTCTTCTACGTGGTAAATGGTTCTGTGAGACGTGTTGAAGTGGTTTAAGGTGTCATGTCATGGCCGGAATTTCTGCTCGCGTTGAGGTGGACGGAACACGCAGCGCGATGTGCGCGCGCATATTTTGAGCTTACAATTAGCCTCGGAGATCAATTGTGTATTTCTAAATGTTCCAATCACTAATGTGAGCTTATTGCAGTAATAATTATCCTCTATTTCGAAGCTGCGGTTTAGGAGCCATGAAACATACGCGACGATCGAAACAGCGTGGGCACCGTTCTGCTACGATAGGAGCTGAACTATTCGCTGCAGGTTACATTGCGTGACTACTTGGTTCGATGGATGAGGTTTTCGCCCCTGAATAAAATAGTTTTGGCAAGTAATAGCAGCATACCTTAGTCTGAATTACGCTTGTCCAGCAAGAGGACTGTTAACGAACTGCGCGAGCGTCCTAAGCAGTGGTAGGTGCTGGATTAGACATTTGTTCTATATACCGCATGGTCCAAGCATACGGCACCAGCGGTGCGTCGTATTGCGGCGTTAGCCCGTTTTCTCTTGCTTTTTTTGAGAAAGAGGATGATAACCGATTTTACTTTTTTTCGGTTGTGTTCGTTCCGTTCTCTACAACGCACTCACACGTATTACGGAAATTTTGTCCTCAAAAATAGGCATCGTATTCTTTTTATGCGATCCCTCATATATTATGGATGTATACAGGCCAAAAAGGCAATGCCGAATAGCGCAGCCTACATATGTATCGTGCTGGTTCACCAACAGCAGTGATCGCTGTGTTGAGCAGCGCCATCGGCCTCGTGCAGGAAGGGTGCGTAGACATGGTAATTTGAAGCCTACTAGACTTGAAATGCGCGAGAACGATGCCGGTGCACCGCAAATATTTGATAGCGCCTGCCGCTTAGATGTGTCGTGGTTGCCTTAGGTTGGCCGTGCACGAGCATGCGCTCGTATGCTTTGTTTTACTCCCTACGCCAGGCGATCAGATAGTGAGCAGATTTACCATTTCATGCTGCTAATACAGAGGCACCGGTTTTCTTTGTTGGATTACAACCGGTATAAGCAATAGTTCATAACGCATACACACCGTGACTGATAAATGTACATACACCGCGGCTGATAAAGCGCGTCACATTTTTGCGCCCCCAAGATATATTTCCGCCTACTGTAGTTACCGATGGACCGAAAGGCTTCCCTGACGAACGGACATGGCGTAAATTTCACAAAGTAAAATCCTAAAACATCTCGAAATCGTTCCGCAGCACGCGACAGCGATACTTTCAAGCAGCGCCGCGCCGGATCGCCCAAGCCAGAGAGGAGGAAAGGCTCTCCGCCAACACCCTCTCCTCCTCGCCCGATGAAAAGGATCGGGCGAGGAGGATGGGGCGCGCGGAGACCGGGTGTTGGCGGAGAGCTTGGGCGATACGGCGCCGCGCTGCTTGAAAAGTATCGCTGTCACGTGCTGCGGAACGATTTTGAGATGTTTTAAATGGTGCTTTGTGAAATTTACGCCATGTCCGTTCATATAAGGTCGTCAAGGAAGCCTTTCGGTGCATCGGTAACTACAGTAGGCGGAAATATGTCTTGGGGGCACAAAAATGTGACGCGCTTTATCAGCCGCGGTGTATATGTATCTGTTGTGAACTATTTTGCTTATATGGGTTTTAATTCAACAAATAAAACCGGTGCCTCTGTATTAGCAGCATGAAATGGTAAATCTGCTCACTATCTGATCGCTTGGCGTAGGGAGTAACACATTATGCATAAGAACGCACGCTCGTGCACGGCCAACTTAAAGCAACCACGAAACATGTAAGCGGCAGACGCTATCAAATATTTGTGGTGCACCGGCATCGTTCTCTCGCATTTCAAGTCTAGTAGGCTTCAAATCATCATATGTCTACGCTAGCCTTCCTGCATGAGGCCGATGGCGCTGCTCAACACAGCGATCACTGCGGTTGGTCAACCAGCACGATACATATGTAAGCTGTGCGCTTCGGCATTGCCTTTTTGGACTGTATACAGCCATAATATATGAGGGACCGCATAAGAAAACGATGCTTATTTTTGAGGACAAAATTTCCGTAATGCATGCAAGTGCATCGTAGAGAACGGAACGAACACAACCGGGAAAAAAATTCGGTTATCATCCTCATTCTCTGAAAAGCAAGAGCAAACGAGCTAAGGGCCGATTTACGCTTGAGCCGCCCATCGCTGCAAGCCGCACTGCACGCTTGCGGTAGCGCAAAAAATTGCACGTATCCAGCACTTGTGCACAAATTACTATTTACACTGAGTGCACAGTGTATACCTTACACATCGTAAACCGAAATTTGTGCAGAAGTTGTTTGATACGTGCTATCTTGCGCGCGCGACCGCACGCTTGCTGTGCGGCGATGGGCGGCTCGAGCCTAATCGGCCGTAACGCCACAATACGACCTCGCATAGTCATGCCGCACAACGTTTATAAACATATAACCACTGATGCCGTATGCTTGCACCATGCGGTATATAGAACAAATATCTAATCCAGCACCTACCACTGCTTAGGACGCTCGTGCAGTTCGTAAGCAGTCCCTTTGCTGGACAAGCTTAATTCAGATTGTAAGGTATGCTGCTATTACTTGCCAAAACTATTTTTTCAGGGGCGAAAACCTCATCCATGAAACCAAGTAGTCGCGCAACGTAACCTACAGCGAACAGTTTGAACGCTTGTCAAAGTATAACATCACAGCTCCTATCGTAGCAGAACGGTACCCACGCTGTTATGATCGTCACGTATGTTTCATGGCTCCTAAACCGCAGCTTAGAAATAAAGGATAATTAATACTGCAATAAAGTCACATTAGTGATTGGAACATTTAGAAATACACAATTGATCTCCGAGGCTAATTGTAAGCTCAAAATATGCGCGCGCACATCGCGCTGCGTGTTCCGTCCACCTCAACGCGAGCAGAAATTCCGGCCATGACATGACACCTTAAACCACTTCAACACGTCTCACAGCACCATTTATCACGTAGAAGACGCACGTCATACTAAACACTCCACGGCCGCGAAAACAAACGCCACAACCTACCGCCGAGCATATACCTGCTGTGCAAAAGTCCGCTTTCACCCAAGCCAGTATGGCGCTGCTCATGGGCGGCGCCACTGCGTTCACAACATGGCGGCGCCTATGAAAAAACGGTCTATAGGTGGGGTTCTTCTAAAGGGGGGAGGGTGTAAGGGGGGTGGGTGTGGCAATGAGGGAAGGTGTGTTAGTGCGTCGAATTGAGACTAAAGGAATGTTAAGCTCAAGGCTAAGGCCTTGTGCACAACATTCCCCCCCACCCCGTCTGTCAACCAAGCGTTCATGCAGTTCTTGGCGTTGCTCATGAAAAAAATGTTGATGGCAGTCACTTTGTGCTGCTATAATTAGACGCCATGTCACAGTGTCGACCTCAAGTTAATAAAGCAAATTAGCTTACAGTTTCTATACATACTGCCTTCGCAGGAGTTTGATCTCTGTATGAAAGCTGCAAATTGTACTCCAAGCATAGTTTAAAAATGCACAAGAAGCAACCTCATTCTTGTCACTTTTTTTATATCTTCTTTTTCTTTAATTCCATTGTGCTTTGCTCTAAAATTTTGCCCTGAGAAAAACAAATGCTTGATCCTGATCAGGAAAAGAAAAAAAGATTGTCACTGAACCTCTTCTTCATAACTACAGAGTTCCACAACATGTCTACGCTTCAACTTTGTAACTCTAGTTCTGTGCATTACACATACTGAAATGCAGACTGCACATACCAAGTGTCCAGGGCACTTAATCTTCTTTTTTCTTCTAAATTACTCCATAAGGTATTCTGCAGAGCCAACGTGGGCATACAATAAACTGATTCCCTTTGACACACTGCATACATGTAACATTTGCTTTATTTCATTATCCCGATCAGCTTTCAAGTTGTGGAAAGAAAAGGTGGAAAAAGACACTCGCAGTCACTTCATTGCAAAGACAGGTGCGAAGACATGGGGCCCCCTGAAAAAGAAGCATTTCTACTTCGTATGTCACCGGTCTGGAAGTTATGCTTCACAAGGTATTGTGCAATGCCCGTATCACGACCAACAGTCAGTCTCTGGCTTTGATGGGTTTTTAAAAACCAGAGATTTTTGTTCAGTCATGTTTATACAATTACTCAAAGAAGCATTAACAGCATATCGGAATGAACCTCAACCTGGACAGTTATCTCAGTATGCTCACCCAAACTGGGAATCGTGTATGCCTTAAGTTGGGCTTAAACATAGTCCAAGGCCATCTTGGCCAAGGTTATACATACGATTCTATTTCCTTCATAACATTCAACATACCATCTAGGCAGTAACACTGCATGAAGTGCGAGTGATGCAAAAGAAAATAGAACAGGATAACAATTGTATACACTAGCCTGGCCTTGGTCACCTCAAAGCCTATGCATCAATATTAAACTACTTACACCAGAATCCAAGCGTACAACTGTCCAAGTGGCTGCCCTTAAAACAAAGCTCTGGTAATGCTGGACCTTGCTGTTAAAGAACTCCTTTAATCAACCACAAGACATCAGCTGTAATCACAAACCATACCTATGACAGCACCAATGTTAAACTATTTGTTGTCGCCAATATGAGTTAAGCACATTTGTTTTGGAACTACACTGTACTATTTTTGTGTCGGTGATTGCAGGGGAGTCCTTGGGCTTCGTGTTAAACATAAAAGGATTTAAAGAGATGCCTACAGAGACATTGCGAGTAGCTGGTATTACTAGATTGCACCAATCATTGGAACATCTTTTTGGAGCACGTGTTCACTGCCAAGTAATAAATAATGAACAGTGACACAATACAACCAGCGGTCAGATGCAAGTAGTACTGCTCCACATGACAACAGATCACGCTGTTCACCACTGTCAGAGTGGCAAAGTTTAAAAGTTCGTTTCCAAAAGCATTGCCTGCCTGGGTTACATGTTGTCATAACCTTCCCATGTTATGAATGCGTAAAATTTACAGCAGGCCCATCCCAGAAATTTGGGGACGTCCAAAGACAATACATAAAAATAATTTCTTCGGTTTGATTCTACTCTAACCTATAGTCCACCGATTTCAAGTGACTGGCCCAGCTAGTAATGCGGGTGGCATGCAGCTCTAACAAGTGGGGCAGCTGGAATAGGAATACTTTATTGCGGCACTGGTGGCCCAAATTCAAAGCCTTTTCATTAAATAAAGAAGTTCAAAAATAACAGTATTTTTGTCTTAGAGATTTAGCTAATAAAGGCCACACCCACAGTGGGTGGTGTATCGGCACGCAGTGGTGGCCTAGCCAGTTAAGGATTTGGACTAGGAAATGAGTAGTCGTGGTGCATTTTGGAGCAGAAAAATTGGCCCTTTTGGAATAGTTGGAGTAGTACAGCAGTAATGTGTAGCCATTTGGTGCAGCTCATTATTACTGTGCGCTCAGTAAATGCTGCTCAAGAGCAAAGGAAAACACAAGGCCAACAGCCAGCAGCAGCCAATTAGTACCACGTCAGTATGTTGCAAACACTTTTCTTTGCGTAGCTAAGAAACCTTCATAAACAATTGAAAAATTCATGCAGAAACCCCTCTGGGACTTAAGTATGCTTAAACATTGTACCACTTGCTCGTCTCCACGCAGCCCAATGTCATTATCAACCCATTTTCAAGGATACGGCAGCCTGTAATAGAAAATTTCAGAAAGACATCCTAGGGAAAGTAAGACGTCCAAACGAATGTTACTGAACTCCTTTCCAAAATGGAAGGAACCTCTGGCACCACGAGGTAATTCACATGCTTAAGGATACCCAGGACAAACTGGAAAGCATAAAATCAGAAAATCGCAACACTCAAAAGTTTGGTGGTAGACGACCTTGGTAACAGATTCCGTCACAACAACCTTATCTTTAAAGGAATCATTGAGCAAGACTCGGAGACATTGCAGGAAAAGGAAGGGCTTGTAACTGAGTTAGTTTCTAAATATTTAGGCATTGCAGCTGGTTAAATTGAACGTGCCCATAGAATAGGACAGGAAAGACCAGGCCATATATGGCTGATAATTGTAAAATTCCTAAACTTCTAAGAAAAAACACATATTGAAAAATGCATTTAAACTAAGAAAGGTTTGGATAGTCTCATGTGGATTGATAAGGATTTTTCACCGAGGCAGTCCATTAGGAAGAAACTCCGAGATTTCGGACGTTCCAAATAGAAGCCCGCTGAAAGATTCAAACTTCTGTTTGACAAGCTTCTACTAGACAACACGATTTGTCTTTGACCACACCACTCGTGAAGTAAGTGCCCTCCCGAAACGTCACGTCCTCACGAAAACCCAGTGATGTAAAAATGAACGCTGCGATGCATATGTGTCAATTCTTGTGTGAAACTTACGCAGCTTATTTTGTAAGCAAGATCACCTCTGTTCTTATCTTGAATCCTGTTCAGTAGACGTTGTTCTAGGCACCGAAACCTGGTTGTCGTTAAGACATTTTGGATCGTCCTTGTCTCGTCAGTTTTCATCATTTAGAAAACATAAAACTGAATTGAGAGGTGGCGGTGTGTTAATCGCAGTAAAATCTAGTTTGGAAGCTTGCATTATTGAAACTAACTCCTGCCTCAAAATTTTGAGGGTTGCTCTCTGTCTGCCTCTGCTCTCTGTCTGCCACACATTCTACCTCTGTCAGTCTGCTATCGCCCACTTGATTCATCCCACTACTTTCCGGATTATCTGAACATGTCCAAGATTTGTTCAGAACAAGTAACCGGCATCACCAATATTTGTCGGCGATTTCAACTATCCCAATATTGAATGGCAGTGATGCCGACCCCTGTATGGCACAGAAAAACGTCAATGCCAATATTTTCTTGACATGCTCTCAACTTTCTATTTGCATCAAATTGTTTCTGTTCCCACTTATGGTGATTCACTTTGACCTCATAGTAGCCACAGAACCAAATAATGTTACGAAAAATGTATTGGATGGTATCAGCGCCCACAATATCTTGCATTGTGAATTCTAGGTGCCCTGAAAAAACGTGAAAATAGAAATCAAGTAATATTTGATTACACCCGCGTGAATGTTGGCGGGCTTGTCAGTGGCCTTTCCACCTTTTCTGTCAGCTTTTTGCAGTCATTCCCTCATTGCAACATAAACACAAACTGGGTACTTCTTCGTGATGGGCTGATCACACTTAAAAAAAAAGCATACTCCAAGATTCAAAATAACAGCCTGCACAGAAAGCACTTGGTTTGCAGCGCATGTGAAACCTTTATATTGCAGAGCTAAACTATGAGCATCTGTAGAAGATTGGAGGCCCTGTCATGAGCATGCACACTTATGCAGGACTGTAGTAACAACAGCCAAACATAAATTTTTCAGCCACGACATTTCAAACATGTTTTGCAATGACAGAAAAATTTAGGAAACCCAAATTATGCATCGAACTTGACGGTACCGTTATCTAAGGATGGTAACATTCTTTCTCCGGCACGTGTTGCTATTAAATTCAGAGGTTTTTTTCATCCGTCACGGATGAGACTCCTGTACCTAGTAGCTTTCAGGCCCCTATTTTGCATTCAAGCATGCACAGCATTGATATCACTTCTGAAGTAGTACAGTCCTGTATTGATTGTCTTCCAACTAACTCTGCTCCTGGTCGTGATGGCATCTGCCCTAAACTTCTTAAGATATCCAAACCTGCGATATGTCACATTTTAGCCAAGCTTTTTCAGCAACGTACTGACATGAGATGCATCCCAAATGATTAGAAAGCAGCTCGCATAATTCTCATATTTAAATCTGGTGACTCGTCTAACCCATCAAATTAAACCAATTTCTTTAACCAGCATGTGCTGCAAACTTCTCGAACACATCATTTCATCTGCTCTAATGATGTTTCTTACAGAACATAACTTTTTCTTTATCAATCGGCATGGACTATTACACAATTGATTTGAATTCATGACTTGCATAACTCCACTCATTCTTTTTATCAAATCGATGCAATATCTGTAGACTTTGCAAAGGCTTTTGGCAAGGTTCCTCAATTCTGGCTTATTCGTAAACTGACAGATCTTAACATACATGTACATACATACATACATACTAGGTGGACTACCAACTTTTCATTTTTAGCTAACTGGTAGCAATTGGTTTTCATCAGTGACCATTTGTCTCCGTTAAATCTTGTCAAATCTGGAGTACCTCAAGGTTCTATGCTCAGGCCTATTTTGTTTTTAGATTATATTAATGATATTAGTAATGGGGTATGCATTTCATAGACTATTTGCTGATTGCGTGATCTACTAACCCTGAGGATACCTGCTACCTTCTATCTTACCTAGACAATCTCTGTAAGTGGGGCGGTAAGCAAGTGGAAACTAACATTAATATAAGAAAAGCTATCAGATTCGGGACTACAGCTAAACTTGTGTTATGCAGTTACATAATTATAGAACGTGCCCTTAGCCTCTGTATTCACAATATCCGGGTGTTCATTTGTCATCCGATCTGTCATAGAACACTCGCGTAGATACGATTGTCAGTAGAGTGTTTTAGTTTAGCGTGTTTACGGTCCGCCCCGCTTCAAGTTGCCCCGCTAAGCCACATGGCGGAGCAGTGGGTGATTGCATGTTTTAGTTGTATGTCTAGCCTAGCGGAGCAGAGGGATGGATGGATAGGTGCTACGCGTGTCCCCTTTGGAAAGAGGTGGTGGGTTGTGCCATGAAGCTCCTGTTATTGTATTGCCTAATGTCCTACTTATTTAACAAAGAAAGAAAAAAAAAACACGATGAATTCCCATAACGAAACTTCCTGAACTTTGTTTTTGCAAGCCTCTGTTGTTTGTCATTTCCCTACTTTTTGTCCACCAATCTTCCATTTGCCGCTTACCAATCTTTACTGCATACATGTTTACTTTCCCCCTGCTCTTGCTGAACCCAAGGGCTTCAAGCAGGCCAGTGGTGCCTAAATCTACTGCTGGGGAGATATCTTCACATTCTAATGAAACATGCTCTATTGTTTCCCTAGCTTTACCACAGCAAGCACATGCTTCTTCTTCCTTATATCTTGCTGTACAAGTGCGTGTTCTAAGGCATCCTGATCTTGTTTCAAAAGGTAATGAGCTTCCCTTTGAGTTATAATATTGTTTCTTTCCTGATATCGTTATTTCCTCTTCAGTAGTTAACTCATAGCAGGTTTATTTTCCATTGCCGCCACCCACGAGATTATCTTGTCCTCTCTGGCTTTCTGCTTGATGTTCCTTTCGTATTTGCAGTGCCCTCTGGCCAAATTCAAGGTAATGGAACAAAATAAAAGCACCTATTGATCACTTTTATAAGTAAAACAAATACATATAGCTTATTTGTCCACAAAGTATCTAAACGTGAACTTGCAATGCTTTACTGGTCCATTTTATCCAGTGGAAAATAAAGCCCCTTCTTGGGGAATGCCACGTGATAGCCAGTGAGCTTGCATTTTGCATCCAATCCGATCCTTTCTGATGCTAACGTGCTGCACAGCATGCATCACATACTCCCATGCTGCGAGGTTTTCAAATAGGTCAGCATGCGCACCTTCTAGCAGATAAGTCTTCGTCTGTGCAAATCTATCTTGTAAAGAGCAAGGCAGGCAAGGTGCCTTGATGCACATGCCTGAGTGGGCGTGCGCATCGACCACCCTTGCTAGGAAAAAATGGCAGCAACCTTCTGCTCAGGCAGCTTGTAAGTGGACAGTGTTTCTGACTCCGCCAGCCCACTTGCAGCTAAGCGGAGGGTGCATGTGCATTCGCGCTTCTGCTCTGCTCAGCTGCTTAGCGGAGTGTAAAGACGGCAAACTAGAACACTCTACTAAAGCAACCAGATCACTTGGCTTCATAAGGCACTATTTGCACTAGGGTAACTCTGAGACCAAATTTCTTGCTTACACCACCTTAGTATGCTCTAAAATCGAATATGCCTTCTTAATTTGGAATCCACACAAGGCCTACCTCGAACACAAACTAGTCTCTGCAAAATAAGGTTGCTCGCCTTATCACAAGAAACTACTGGCATACATCTAGCGTTACGCAAACGAAATATATGATTTAGCTCCTCTCAATATTAGCAGGCTTCCAACACTATTGTCCTTCTTTCATAAACTTTACTCCGATCTGTTGTCCCACGTTACTCTAAATATCAGACTAGCTTGTGACATGTCTTGACGGCTTGATCACCAACTTAATATCGCACCCATCTTCGCCCACACTAATCAGTTTTTCCACTCGCCTCTCCTCCTTGCTATCTGTCACGACTTATTTGTACATAATTTGAAGTTGTTCCTAGAAATCTGAACTACCTTTTACCTTGCTGTTACGTTCCAGTTGCATTTCCTGATGTTCTTATTTAATATGAAATTTTGCTTTCCTGTTTAGTAATGTATACCTAAATTTTTTTCCATTGTTTTTTTAATGTAAAACAGCTCATTGTGATAAGTCAAGCATTTTAGGAACCTTGAACCTTGTCATTACGTTTTTTCACACATAGTATATACCCTGTAATATGTCTTTTTGCACTAATTCATGTTGTTCCAATTCATATTTCTAGTTTAGTTGTGTACTTTTGGTATTTTTTGCTCCTTTCATTGTAATCCCTGTAAGAGTTGGTGTCTGCCATGAAAAAAGGGGTACCTGGCCCATACCGTCGTCCGACTCATTCATGCTAAGGATGTTGTTAAAGGGAGGAACTTGTTCTCATTAAGGACGAGGAGTAGGGGATTTATTTACAAATCTACATGAAGGTTGGAAAACATTACATCTGATCAGTCTAGCACGACTGAAACGCACACTGAACAGCCGAAAATGTCTGCTTAAACACTCTCTGTCCTTACTAGATCCCTAGGCCAGGGAAAGCTCCCATCAAAGTGTCCAAAGTCGTCGGAAGTACCCGCCTTTGAGGGCGAAGGTTCACACACTCTCTTGCACTTTTGTTTCACTGAACACACTGAAACGAGTGGGGCCTCGTAGACAGGTGTTGTCACGCTTGACTCAAGCTGGCACGTCTTGGTTCCTGAGCCGACTCTGCAGTTAGATGCTGAATCTGTCGGACGACCGTGACTATTACCACAGTACATGGGGGAACGCCATAGAACAAACTTTTCTTGCTCCAATTGGTCCCTGAAGGTGACAGCGAACCAGCTAACAATCCCCTGTCCGCCAAACGTGTCTATCCTTACTGGATCCGAAGGGCTATCCGAAGGGGGCGTGTTGTTGGCTTCACGAAGCGATTCAATGCAGCGAAGCCAGAAGGTCACTATCCCCGCTGGCCAATCGTAACATCCCCCACCCCTATGCCTTCTGGGCTCTTTAGGGTACTTGAGCAAAAAAGTGTTATGGAAGTTAATATGACCGGTATAAACAGCAGCATCGCAGCAACACGGACTGCTGTGGACGGCAGCGCCAGTTGTGCTGACGACGTTCTGATCATTATAAGCTCCTACTGCTCTTTAGTGCCTTATCCATCCATGTCAAACCATTATGCACCGCGTGGACCATATCTTGGAACGCCGTGTTCTCGTCACTTTGCCTTGAAGAGCGGGCCCATATCTTGAAAACGATCTGCGAAAGGGGCAGGTTGCGGTGTGTGCCGAGAGATTTGCGAGCGCTGCTTCGATCTCGTGGTAGCGACAGGCAGATCATAAGTAAAGCCACTCGCTGCTGCATGCTCTATCTATATTGTATGCACTTTTCACTTTGTTGAGTGCTTGAAGGCTGTTCACATCCGCCAAGGGTCGGCCCAGCATTGCACTATCTCTGGGATCGGCCCAGATTTTTATCTTGCGTGATAGACATCGGCCCAGATTTTTATCTTGCGTGATAGACATCGGCCCAGATTTTTATCTTGCGTGATAGACGTTGGGTAAGCATAGAAATGCTGACACATTTAAGAAAATTTTAACAACCAGAACCAGCCATTTGGCACCATGCCAGTATGCTGCAAATACTTCTATTTGAGTAGGTAGAAAGCCTTTATAAACAATTAAATAAAAATTTTATGGGCTAATGAAAGCAGCTGTGTGCCTAGGCGTCGGGAGAGGCAAGAAATTACAACTGCACTAGAACAATTTGCTCTGTCACACATAACAAAAGAAGTGAAGGTGAATGTCTTAAGTGCATTGCAAATGATACATGTGCTTTCATATGCACTATGGCAATATGCACAAGTGTATTACACCCGATAAAAATGCAAGAAGCTCGACAAGAGACTGCCGCGAGGCTATGAACGGCGTCCAGAAGGAGGTGCTATAGCACAAATGGACGCAAAGATGGCAGTGGTGGACACGAACAACATTGCTACCATTCCATGCACTCAATTTTGTTGCGAGGTGGTTTGCTGGCCTCTGCAAATAGATACGAGTTGATTCATCAGCTAACTGTAGCTTTAGTTGCTGATACCCAACCGACCTGCTGAAGCAGTGCTCATTAGGTCCAATGGTCAGGGTAGTGTGCCATGAAATTAGCTTTTGGCGATTGTGATAAGGGCTGCAAAGCCGTCACAGAAAGCTTGGTGTTAATATATTGGTACGATTGGCTAATTGGCGATTGGTTCCGAGATCATTCGTAGGGGTTTTTGATAACTGATGAAGCACTGCTGTACGAGTCCACAAGATCCACAGCAGATGTGCTTTCCACATGAAGCTTTCATCACTTTCACTTGTATATTATTCTACTATATGCAGGGCTCACAAACCATATACGATATTTTCTGGACGATTTGAACCTGGCACAAGTAACCTCCCCCTCTTTTCACAAGTGTGCACAGAAGTTAGTTCTTGTACTTAAAAGATCACAAATTGTCATGCAGTTCTGAACCATGTGCAAGAACACATGTATGCAATGCAAACTGTGTGCCTTCCAGTGGTCAATGGTCTTATCTTAGCACATGCCATTGTGCTTGCTATAAATGCTGCTTTTGTCACCATACCCTGTTAGCATTGCATATAGTAATTGCTTCGATCGGTGTTGACAGCCAGGACAAAGCTTTTACTGAGAGAGGCATGCCTGATAATCAGATCGTGGTATTGGCATGTAAAAACTCAGATTTCTTTTACTTGTGTTCTTGTTTTGAGACAAACAAAGTGCCCTTGAAGTGCTGCATGCAATGCATTGACCTCGAGCAATCCATTGCATTACTGCAAAGATTACTGAATATTTATCAAGTCTAGTAGATGATCCATCTCAAACTAAATTACTTGCACGTTCACTATTTGGTTACTATATTTAAGTCTTCTCAAACCCCTGCTGAAAACGTGTTGCCCTGAAAGCGTGAAAATACCGCACCTTTGCGCAGTTTGCATAGCCAGGTTTCAGGCAAGTTGAATTGTAGCCAAATGGTGTAAATGGCACAGTAGAACCACCACTAAGCATGTGTTTGAAGTCCAGTGCTTAAGTTAGAATAAACCACCCGGTTATCTTTTTTCCACAGCTACAAGTAAGGTGAAGCGGCCTTCAAGTGTTAAGTGCGGGAAAAGATGTTTTGCGGCAATGACTGTGACCAAGGACAACACAGGTGTGAATGTGGTTTTTCAATCCAAGCACAGAGGCCACGACTTTGAATTGGGTCGAGTTTTTCTATCCAAGTCGGAAAGAGCTGCTATTGCTGGTAAGAAACCGCTTTTGCTCTGCTTTATAATACATAAAGAGTGGTTAATTTTTCAACATCACAAATACAAGGCAATACTCATGCCAGACCATGTAATGAACTTGGAGCAAATGTTAGTGCATTTGAAATTCATAATGTCCACATAATTTGAGGCCACCTTTACTGACTGCAGGGCATTATAGTTAATGACATCATAAACATGTTTATCATTTTGCTACATTGTATCAATGCCTGAAGGATTCAGAGAGAGAGAGAGAAAAAAAGGAACCGTTCTCCGATTTCACAGTGGTAACTACCTTGGCACAGCCAGTGGCCTTTATTTGACCTATATGGCTATTCTTATTGCAGGCAACGGCTTTAGTTGTTTATACTTGTTTGCATCAATCACTTGTTTGCATCACTTCATGTACCAAGCAGGAAGGTGTAGGGGCACTGTAGTCCACACAGCATACTGTGGCTTTTTCCCTTTCTGCTTTATTTTTCAGGCTTGCAGTTAACTGAATTAATATGGCTTATCATCCTAGTAGGATTGAAATTCCCAAAATAGCAGTAAGCTGGAATAATTTCCACTTAGGATTACTTAAGGTGCATTGTACATAATTATGTCTGCCATTTTGCCGAAATTGAAGTGCAACTATTACAGACGTCGATGAAACTGCGACCTCTCGCCACTACTGTAGGTCATCCACAGCAGATGTGCTTTCCATGTGAAACTTTCATCAGCTCAAGTTGTATTTTACTCTACTGTATGCAGGGCTCACAAACCATGTACCATATTTTCTGGACTGTAATCTGAACTGTTCTACAAGTCGCCCCTTATCCCCTCTTTTCACAACTTTCAAATAAAAAAGAATGTGTACATAACTCATTGTATAAGATGCATCTATTTTAACTTGGGTCAGCATCGTGAAATGCAATTGTGCATGTTTATACACACTTATCCTAAAATGTCGTACTTACCCATTTCAGGGCACTAAACTTCAGTAAAAAAAAATTTTATGAACCGCACATTCCAGCAGGCAAAATAAACAGCAAGTACATTGCTGGAGAAAAAGAATATCGCATGTTGGTCTTGCATATGCAAGTTGCACTGTGGACGAAAATTAAAAGAAAATGGTGGCACCTGTGGTTTGGAAAATATGGTACCTAAATATTTTGAATGCTCATGAATCAGCTACGTGAATGAAACATGATTAGAACGATAACGATAGTTAGGTTTAGACATGAACTCGTAAAACAGGTTAAAGTGTCCAGTCAGTACTCTACTTGACTGAAATAATACCTTTAACTCAAGAACCCACATGACTGCATAGCCTTCAAAGCATACATTCACAGCTGTGTCTGCTCCTTGTAAATATGCATGAATGACTGATAAAGCAAATATATAAACAATTGCTGAAAGCTTTAACTGACAATTTTTATATTGACATTTATCAAATTATGTACATCAATGCAGTCAGTAACAGTGATGGTTATATTTAAGTTAATCTGGAAATGCTGCACATGTTTTCGATTGCAGACTCTGTTTTGACCTTCTATGGTGGCATACCACTATGGAAGTGGCTATAACTTATGCTCTGGAATGTGATTGGAAAATGAAGTTCTAACTGAAGGATAGAAATTGTAAATAATGGCAATATTTAGCAAAGGAAATAAAAGTGGAAGACATTTTTGCCCTGGGTAGGATCGGAACCACAATCATCACATGTCCAGTCCAGTGCAATGTTTTCACAATGGTTCAGTAATGTCTTTTGTTTGGACAAGGTTACCAACAGTGAAGGATGAAATTGGCAGCCTAGCTGTAAACTTTGTAAACACAATAAATTTCTTCACTTGCAATTATGGAGTTTTGTGTGCCAAAACCACTTTCTGATTATGAGGAACGCCATAGTGGAGGACTCCGGAAATTTCGATCACCTGGGGATCTTTAACGTGCACCTAAATTTAAGTACACAGGTGTTTTCACATTTCGCCCCCATCGAAATGCAGCCACCATAGCCAGGATTCAATCCCTCGACCTCATGCTCAGCAGCCCAACACCATAGCCACTAAATTTCTTCATTTACGTACCTCGTAACACTGGAGCAGATAATCCCTATGACTGTTTATCAATGACACCAAACCTTGAAACTTAAATATGTAATCATGTAATCATGTAGTGTAATTCAGAAATGTAATCTTGCCTCTTCAGCAGCTGAAGGCTGCATAGCACCATGTCCTTGCAAAGAGCTGACCTAAAAAGAACAAAAAATGCGACAGCTTGAACTATTTAACACACACCATTGCAAAAGGTTTTTGTAAGTCGGTGTAACTCGTTATTCAATTAAAGGAATTCTAAATAATGATATTAAAAATGTTCATCAGTGCCCATTTCACTTCCTTGCGTGCTCGGTAATATTACTTATGCTTGAACTGATATACACTTTCCCTTTACTCTCTCAAGACAAGCTGCGAGAAGGAGTGTCTTTGGACGCAGTGTTGGATAATGTGCGGTCCAACGTGGATGAGACGTTCCACCGCATTAACCTGCTGAGCAAGCAAGATCTCCGCAATATTATGAGGGATGCCAGAGTGTCGAAGACCGAGCGGCTGCATGATGATGACTATGTCAGCGTGCAACTCTGGGTTGAGAGGATGCATAATGAAAAGGAGAACCCAGTGCTCTTCTTTAAACATCAAGGACAACCTGACAGGAGCGACATTTTTTCGAGAAAAAATGAGGACCTTTTGGATGACAGAGATTTTATACTAGTCATCATGACCACACCACAGCAGGAGCTTTTCAAGAGGCTTGGTACTGATCGTGTATGTGTCGATGGAACACATGGAACAGCAGGTGAGCAGTACTATATAAATGCATTAATAATAAAAGCAAAAAAGAGGGAATGCTGTTTTAGAATAATTGCAATAGATATGATGAGTAGTATTCCTTCACGCTTATGATTTTTCTCTTAATTTTTCTCGCATTTCTTTATTTCATGCAGTTATCAGTAAACAGAGCAAGAATGAATTCAGTGCTCTGTACACTGGTGATATCATTCCATTGCTACTGTCCTCATCGCTGCATGCCCTGCATATCACGCAGTTATAATAGGTCACATAATACATTTCTTATCACATTTGTCTAGAGCGCAGATACAGTGCATTGCACTGTGTATTAGTGCCTTCTATCAGAGGTACAGCTGTCAAGGCTGTTTGGCAATTAGGCGAACCACTGATTACTGCTAGTCAATGGTGCTTTTTCTTGAGGGCGGGGGGTGGTTCCCTGAGAACTGCGAAAACAAAACATTTAAAAAATCAGGCAGTCCAAAAAAAAAAAAAAATTTATACATGCCTTTTACTGCCATTTAAAGGGAGGTGCTAGTCTAACACATAACAAGAACCTAGAACTATGAAACCCCAGCTGTTTACATACCTTTTTATGTTAATTTCAAATACTATATAAATCAGTTTTATAGCAAGTTGCACAGGTCTCTTTCTGTGCAACGACAATGTGTAAAACGTAGGCATTCTTGCCCCCAATTTTTTATCTCTAAACTTGTATGATTGCAGACCAGTGATGTCACATAATCCTCCAAATCAACTGTAGAATACCAAAATATGTTACTGAAATTGATACCGAAATCATTATGCACTGTTAAGTTTTCAACAGTGCATAATATAAGAAGTGTTAAATTAGAACCTGTGAAACCATTTCAAAATGTTTAGACAACCAGTGTTACTCGATTTTATCTTAAGTATATAAGTGATGTTGAAGATCAACCCCTCAGTGGTGGTCAAGACAGTTTAGGTATTCAAGCAGAAAGTTGTCATTCTGGAGAGCAGTTTAGGAGCAGAAAATCTTTTTTCTACTCCGTGTTGCAATCCTTTTGGGACACTAGGGAGTACTACAGAAGTAATCTGTAGCCATTTGGTAGAGCTTGTTATGACTGTGCAGTCAGTAAGTGCTGCTCAAGAGTCAAGCAAGACACAAAGCCAACAGCAACCAATTAAGCTTGTATTCCCAAGGACGGTATACCATGCCTGTCATATTGCCCAACATTTTTATTTGGGTAGGCAAGGAACTTGCTTTTGTACCTGTCCTAGTTGCTTAGTGGCTGTGGTGTTGGGCTGCCGAGCATGAGGTCGCAGGGTCAGATCTTGGCCATGGCCACTGCATTTCGATGGGGGCAAAAGGCAAAAGCACCCATGTACTTAAATTTAGGTGCTCGTTAAAGAACCCCCGTTGGTCGAAATTTCCGGAGTCCCACACTACGGCATGCCTCATAATCAGAAAGTGGTTTTGGCACGTAAAACCCCGTAATTTAATTTTTCTTAATTTTGTAAACCAACACAACAGTTATTAGGCTTCTTGGTGCTTGTGCTGGAACAGGAGAGAGTATGTATGTGTGTAAATAAAGAATTGTATGTCATGCCATGTTACAGCGGCCCTTTCCACTGCTGGTATGCTTCACCACGATACATTCCATACACTTCCCGTAGCAAGCTATATTGCGGCAAAGTTGGCGTTTGAAAACCGGCATTATGCAACACTTCCGACATTAAGTGTATTTCTGCTTGGTAATGAAGACGGCTAGGACAGTGCACATTAGTGACACAACAGTGGCCAAATGCTCAGATTCCTTTTAAGTTGAGTGCTGTGTGCTTTTAAGATTTTTGTGAAGTTAGCATCTGAATTTGCCATACACACACCTGCACATTATCTATTTATTAAACTCACGCACACATAATAGCACTATAATGAGAAATGCATAGTGTTTTAGCTGTTCCCTGCAGCATGTTTTCAACTGCTTTGATAATAGATGGATGGATGAATAACTTTCTTGAGGTCAGTCGGTACGCGCAATTAGTGCGCAGCGGGCCGCTCCCACATCAGGACAGAGGCCATGCCCCTCCGCCGCGTCCCAGGCCAGATGGACAGCCCAGAGCTGTGCTTAGAGGTCCGAGCTGTGTAGAGCTCGTCCCACTTTCCCCTTGGTGGTCCCAGCGCCAGGGGGCAAGCCCAGAACATGTAATCAAGGCTAGCTATATCCTTACAGTAGCGACACACATTGCGAGGGTGCGCATCCGAAAAGATTTTGTGCAGGAAGGCCGGGCATGGGTAGTTGCCTGTCTGAAGCCACCTGTACGTGACTTCTTCTGCTTTATTGAGTGCTTTGTGCAGTAGCGGCATGGTTCTTTTGACTAAATTATAATGCTGGGCGAGATTGTTGTAAGTGACAAGGGGATCGCACTCGCTTGCCCAACCTGCCGAGAGCAAGTCCGGGTTCGCACGGCGAGTTAGGTCTCGTGTGCTGTCTCGTTGAGGTTAGAGAGCGGCTCCTCCAATGGTCCCATGTGTGCCGGGAACCAATTGACGTAGTGTGGGGTGAGGTGATGAGTACCTGCCGTACTCATCACCTGAAGTATTCTGCCGACGGTCGGGGATATGCTCCCTGTTCTGAAGGACAGAATTACCCTCTTGGAGTCTCAGTATACCAAACTTGTATTGTCTTCTAGGAGTGCAAGTCTGATGGCCGCCTGCTCGGCCACCTCAGGACTATATATATATATATATATATATATATATATATATATATATATATATATATATATATATACGTGGTTCTTGCTTCTCAAGCAAAAACCATATAGCACAATGTTTAACTACAGTATTTACCCGATTCTGATGTGTGCCTCGTATGTTAGCACTAGTAGAATGCAATAGTTGTACACTTTTCAATGACAGTGGTTAGCTCCCAGTTATGATTTGGTAATGCCTGACATATGCATTCCAACCCATTCTTATTAAGTAAATTTCCTTTTCATGATCGGGGTCCCTTGCGAGCAACTGACCTAGGTAAAATTACTCCTGTACAGACTCTAGAGGCTGACTGGCGATCGTGGATTCTTGGAACATTGTCTTCTGCATATTAATCTTCAAACCCACTCTAACACTTTTTTGGTTAAGGTCCTCAATCACTAGTAATTTGTCCCCACTGTTGCAGAGATATTCACCATTGATCCGCACTCTGAATGTGCTGCAACTGCAGATATGAAATAGCATTAATCAAAGCCAACACCGCCATGTTGTCTCACCACCTCAAACTGGCACTCTCGCACACAGACCCACTGGCCTCTGTAATCACCACGGCGGGAACGCTAGGCCTAGGTACGCTATTACGGTTCTTTCCATTCGGGGCAGTCTTTTTCATTGAAAGAATTCACCGCAGTCGGCAACTGTACCAACTCTGCCTCTGCAATCCTCGTAAAGCACAGTGCGTTGCATATTGCTGGTCCTCGAAAGGCAGCTTTGCCTCAGCACAGTGATGCTACGCGGTGAAGTGTATGGGACACAGTACATATTCCATAATTATATGCACGTGCACTTGCAGTCTCCTCTCACAGTACAAGCACCTATTGCCTAATAAGTGTACTGGCAGGCCTTCAGAGCTTTTTCGGGCGTGCCTGTAACGATTTGGGCCCTTAAGGGCAGTAAAAGACGTGCATTCATTTTTTTTTTTCGGACGTTGTAGCGACCTCTAGGGAGTCTGAAAAATCGAACTGTACAACTGACCAAAAGGCTACTTCAAATGGTCCATGGGGCGAACACGCAGCGGAACGAGGACAAGAATAGGAAGGACCATTGCATTGAGGCATGATCAGGAAAGGAACTGTGCCGCCGCCTCTTTGAAGGAGCTTGAGCTCAAAAAGCAGTGTTGGCTGACGCCGAGATGCAGGTTACCCACATCCAAACCAAAATAAACTCCTTAAAGCAGTGAAACGCAACACTAAGGCATGATGCGCAGGCTGAGAGTATGTCTGGACAGCTGAGGTTGACTTTCCAGCTACTTAAAGAATCTCACTTGTGTGAAAGTTCGGGCATAATACCAATGAGCTTGCTATCAGTTGATACAAATAGCTCTATTTGCTTTTGTATGCATCTCTTTTTATTCATATTTTAAAACGTTCGACTCTTATTTGCCATGAGCTAGACCACTTTTTTTACAGTGAAGCTGTCTATGGCTAGGATCTGGCGGATTGCATCCGCGCATAGACCAATAATTTTCCATACGGTGGGCCAATCCTGAAGATAATGCAATACCGGGCCAACCTGAGGCAGAAGTGAAGCAGGTATTAAGCACTCCCCATATGTAGGCTGATCCCAAAGGTTGTGAAATGCCAGTCCAACCTGCAGCGGAGATGAAGCAAACTTTAAGTGCTCCCCACACATGAGCCAATCCCATAGGTAGTGCAATACCAGGCCGACCCGCGACGGAGGTGCAGTTCACCATTAAGGGGCCCACATACACAGCTTCGCTGGTCATCCTTCACAGAGTAAAAGGGCCCAGTTTTTTTTCGAAGATATTTTAGTATCTGTGCATTTTACAAACACCTCTATTCAGTTTTCTATTTTGAATAAAATAAACACTACTCCTTACTGTTCCAACTGGATTGTTGTTTTTATTTTTTTTAACATGCTTACCAGAAAGTGACAGCATCGGGTGTCAGCCCATCTTGACATAAAACAAAGTTCTGTGAAACTTGGCGAAAACCTGGAAAAATCGGGGAATTTGAATGTCAACTTGGTAGACACGTTCTTCTAAGCATGCAGTATGGCACATAAGCTTGGAGGTTAACGAAGAATCTCGAGAATACGTTAAGGACCGCACAAAGAGCAATGCGATAAAAATGTTAGAGGTAATGTTAAGAGACAGGAAGACAGCGGTCTGGATCGGAGAGCAAACGGGGATGGTCGATATTGTAGTAGACATTAAGAGTAAAAAATGAAGCTGGGCAGGCCATGTAATGCATAGGGTAGATAACCAGTGGACCATTAGATTTGTAGAATGGGTGCCAAGGGAAGGAAAGTTCCGTCAAGGAAGACAGAAAACTAGGTGGGGTGATGAAATTTGAAAGCACAAGTTCGCATCAGCTAGTGCAAGACAATGATAATTGGAGATTGCAGGGAGGTGCCTTCGTCCTACATTGAACTTTAAAATAGGATGATGTTTAATGGGTGCAACTCTTTAAAAAGAAATTTGGGCCGGAAATAGCTTGCACAGTTCACCCAAGACATGAAACCAAATTCGCATGCTTTGCCACATAACACGGATGTATTCCAGCAGAGCTAACTTAAAAAAAGCGGCCACCATTGTGCAATAATCTATTTCATTGTTAGAACAGCTTGCAAAACATGGCATGATGTGTTGGTAGAAGCCGTGTTAACTTTTTTTTTCCTTTATAGCCGGCAATAAGATGCACATGGTGAATTTTTTATAATCATTGCTATGTGATGTGCTAATTAAGCAATAATTTTATGCAGTATTAAAACTGTACCTTAGTGGAACAGTACAATGAGAGATGTAATCTAGAATTCGACGAAAGTTCGTCTGGTCAGGTAACATGAAGAAATTGCGGAAATTACAGACAATTCAGGACCCGTGCAGGGTCTTTGGTCATATAAAAAAAAAATTTTATTTCTTTAGTGTGATGAAGGAATCCATATGGGTCCCAAAACATCTATTTTCACCTCAACTCGTTCAGTGACTGCAACTTCATCATGATGAGATGTGCAGTGAATTTTGGAGACAAAATCACCTCGGTAACTTGTTTAATTGTAAGCTATAAGACGCATGCACTCGCTTGTTATAAGTGAACTGTTGTGCTATGCAACACACCTGCAGTGCCAAGCATCTCAAGTGCTCACTTGCACGAGTTCATTCCACCTTATCAAGCTTGCATCAATGGTGTAGGTGTTAGAGCATTCAGAGTCTGTGATGGGAGACCACGATTTATAACTGAACATAAAACTTCTCTTAATGTATTTATATGTACAAACAACTAGTGTGCCAAGCTAGCCAGAAACTGACAACTTGGCGCAGGTGGGGAACGATCCCACAACCTTTGCGTTACGCGTGCGACGCTCTACCAATTGAGCTACCGTGGTTCCGTTTCACCATCCACATTCTTGGGTATTTACGTTTCCTAGTAGAATCTTGGGAGTGTTAGCCAGTGCCACCACTCGCAAACCTTGGTGGCGGTTCCAAAGCCAAAGTTGGTCAACATGTTGCTGCGAGCGTGTATGCTTACCTATGATCTGGTCAGCCTGTCATGGTGGTGCCATATAGAAATATGAAAGTACCATAAATGTGTTCACCGAATCTTCAACCCCTGACAAAATAACAGGACCACAATTTTTAATGTCTTTTCCAGTGCCACTCCGTTTTGCATTCGAATAAAAACGGGAACAGTGCAACACAAGACGAGCGAGTAAAGAGCACAGAGTACTCGCTCGTCCTGTGTTGCGCCGTTTCTGTTTTTATCCTAAGATGAACCAACCAGACCCATTGAACATATTGCTCCTTTTTGCATTTCGTCTGTGGCAAGAGCAGCGCACTGCCTGTGTTATCAATGGTATAAGCCAGCGCATATTGAGCAGAATGCTTAGCTACAAAAACGCAGCCTAGAAGTCGATTGCACTATCACTGCCGAACAACAGCTCTTTTTTTTTTTTTTTTTTCTTAAGCGACAGTCATTGCACCCTCGATATGTCTGCGCGAATGAGGACAGTCTGCATGTCACTATCTAACACGTGAATGAACAAGCACTAGATGTGTGGAACCAACATCACGGGACTTGCGAATGCCTTGTCGGGGTTCACTTATCCTGTTGTTTGGGCAAAACTTGGTTTTGCTAGTTTCTGTCCAAGGAGGTGCTGGCAACATGGCCGATGAGCATGCTGCGGCGATGCCAGCAATGTATTAAAGCTGAAATATTTATATTTCTGCTCAACTACGTGGCCAAATGAGCACGCAGTCATGTAGGTGGAATACAAATTGCTGAACAGCGTGCTTTGAGGTGTCCAAAATTTCAGTCATACTTAAAAATATGGGCCAGTGCAGGTGCTTTGAAGTAGTCCAAATCGGTCAGAGCTAGTTGCTCACCAGAAACTTCAGTTTTACAGTGAAAAAGACCATTGAAAAACGCCTGCTGTCTAAAGGAATGCTCAAGCGTTACCCAGGGCTGAAGGTTAGCCTGGCTTAGAAAAGCATTGACGACACTGAGTCTAGCCAGGTGTTCCTGACTGGTGATAGATCTAGCCTTGCTCAAAACATGGCTAACTGGCAGCTGTCAATAAAAGATTCATAAGATGTAAAAGGCAGTGTCTGAGCAGCTTCACTCAGTAATAAACTAACTACAGCGCGCTGTGTGAGCAGGTTTGTTGCATTCATTTAAATTAAAGGGATACTCAGATTTAGGTTTCTCTTTTTTGTGTGTGTTTTGAGGCATAGCAACATTCTTTTACTGCAATAAAATACTTTCTGGAATAATGCTTGTCAATTTTACATGTTCTCGAAATAGCCCAGGAGATGTCCAGCAGTTTGCGTTTATTTGCTACAAAAAGCTCCAAACTGCTCCAAATATTGCCCCAAAACCGTGCCAGTGGCATCACTGTGTGTACATTCTATATATGAAAGCAAGAAGATTAAACATGTGAAATGTAAGTTTCCATCTATTATGGAATTGCCTACACAAATTTAATAGTAACTACTTAAACATTAATGGGTCTTAATATTGGGGACTGGAACAAAGAAGTTTGCTATCAGCTGTGCCAAGGAAGGGGCGCATGTACGACGATATGTTTACCTATTTAAGTATGTATAAACCTCCACCTTATCTGATTTTGCAAAGAACACCTTGCTATGTGCAGTCTCCATTACATCTGTAGCTGCTTGCATGAACAGCAAGTCCAGCTCCCTCGGTCTCATTTTACTGGGTCTAACAGTGCCTGTAAAGTTGCCTATGAATTACCTGTAAAATAATATGAAAATTTAAAACATTTTTACCTTACACACCTCCACCAAAACCTTTGGTTTTTTTCTTTTCCTTTCAGGGTTTGACTTTCAACTTGTAACTGTGCTCTGCGTGGATGAATTTGGTGCTGGATTTCCTGTGGCATACTGCGTCACCAACCGCACAGACCGGAAAGCCATGCTCACTTTTTTCATGGCAATCAGGTCCAAGACAGGCCAAATAGCAGCTCAATCCTTCATGACTGACGATGCACCTGCTTTCTACAATGCTTGGCAGGAAGTCATGGGGCAGCCTCAGCACCGCCTGTTGTGTGCTTGGCATGTGGACAAGAACTGGCGGGAAGCCATTAACAAGCACGTACGAGATAAGAACCTGAGAGCTTTCACATACAAGGTATGTTGTCCCAGAGTACAAATAATTTACCCGATTGTATTAACTCTTCAATTCAACTCTGTAAAAGGCAGTGTAGCACGGAGTCATTTTTCCTAGTAATGAAACATCACTACTACAGTATAACTTTAATATGCCTGTTGTCACTAGGTCTGGGCATTTTAAGCTGACAAGCGCAGTGAATAGAATGCATGCCAACAATTGTCTGCTAAGTATTGCATCCCTACGTGCTACAGAAAGAGCTTAAATTGCAAGCCAACGGCCGTCAGCTGTGCTCCTTGTGGGTGCCACACGCTCGCAGCCGGAGAGTCTACGTACATCGCGCAAGTGCACTTACGTTCATTGCAGTGCTGCGACATCACTCGTGGTGACACTCGACTTCGAGAATTACTAAAGCAACATCAGTTATCTCAATAGGCGAACTAAAGTTTTAAGAAATAATAAAATATACTGACCGAATGTCTGCGTGTTTTTTTTGTTTTAGTACTTCGATCATAGGAAGAGAGACGTGCTTCTGTTTCATCTGCTTGTTCACATGTCGTGCAGTTGTGCACGCAGAGAACGGAACTATATAATTTTTTAACATGTTCCTGTGTGCGATCATGCTCTGTGATCCACCTGCATCTACCTCAGTGTCCGATGAGGAATGGCTTGTACCGCTAGTCAGGTGTTCTCGTGCACAGCGCATAAAGTGAGAAAACCGGAAGTGCACCACTGAGCAAAAATGCGCGAGAAAGAAGCGGAGGCAGGGCCCGTGACATATGTGCCATAGGAGAACGCAGGGAAGGAATTTCGCTTGCGGAGGCTAGGCAGGGCAAGTGGAAAGAGTGCACTATGTTGGCAGTGGCACTCGCCTCCTGAAATCATGAGTTCGCGGCACTTCATATTTGTATCTCTGCTATTAATAAACCAAATTGAAATTTCAATTCTTGTTTCCAGCATATAAGCAAAATTTGCTGTGTGGCCTGGCGAAGAGCCCTTTAACAATATTACTCCTTCGTGTAACACATGGAAAATTGAACTAAATGCCACAAAGTGCAAATTAATGAGAATTTCTCGTAAACCTTCTAGAAGCTATTGCAAGTCTAGAAGCTATTGCAAGTATAAAACTGACAATCCCGTTTTCAAGGAAGTGGCTGCTTAGGAATAGTTTGGCCACATTAACGCTAACCTCTCTTGGTTACAATGCTAATATTGAACCAAACTGCCCTCAGATCAAGTTTTGGCTTGTTATAAAGTGGAGCAAGTGTCAACTGTATGGGATCTATTAATTCAATGTCACTCGTGACAGTGAAGCTGTACAAAATTTTAGCGTACATTTCATTTTCCTTAACTACTCTGGTCTTCCTAGGGACATTAAAATTTCATTTGATCAAGAGCATAGAATATCTGCATTTGTAGTATTTTATGTCCCCACTCAATTCTGTAATGCCCCACGGGCCCTAAAGGTATTTTAACCCTCTGAAGGTCAATGACTTAAATATACGGCACCGCAAACGAACTCCAAGATGGTCAATGCCGTATATTTAAAACGCCGTCTGTATATTGAAAAGGCACGCCAACTTCCTAACTTTTTCTTTTCCGTCATGTGCTGCCACTATGTCTGAATACAGGGAATTTTTGTCGCGCGCCTCCCTCACTTGGTTTTCGTTGCGTGGTTTGTTTTAGCGCTAGTTCGCTCCCGCGTGTCTATATACTACCGATCGCGCATTGGCACGCGCCCGGGCGGGCGGTGGCTTGGGTTTTGTTCCGTGGGTGGTTTCGGCTTCTTGCGCTTGAAAAACTGATGGCTATCTAGTTACTAATCACTCAAAGGGCAACCTCTTGTTTCTCGCTTGTTTAGTGCTCACAGGGGCGTGCATAAGAAGGATGCCGCCGTGCATGCGTTTTCGTTGCTTTTACTCTCGAAAATTAGTTGCCTCTGTTTGGCGCGCCATAAGATGAAGATTAGCGGAAGTTTATCATACGTTTTGCTTTTTCACGGGCACACAACCACAGTTTTTAACTAGAATGGTTGCTTGAGCTAGTTAGTAATTCATGATCAAAAATAACGTACAGCGCGAAAGACAAGGACTGCGAAGACGACATACACAGCACTGCTGTGTATTGTGGAAGCTGATTTCATCAGAAAACTTGGTAGTATTTATGTTAGTGCCCCCTCTATCGCGCTGAACCCTGGTAAAGTCGCATATCTAAACAGATAGAAATCGTAACGTTTTTTTTATTTTATTTTTCTGGTGACCATGGGGGGGGGGGAGGGGCTCTTAGTTGAGCGGGCTTGCTGTTAAAACAACCCATGTGACTGCCTTTCATTTTCTGCGCGTGCCCTTTATTGTATATAAACACACGATGTGTCAACGCAATTAAATGTTGTTGGAAGCAGTGCTGTGTATGTCATCTTGGCAGTCCTTGTCTTTTGCGCTGTACATTATTTTTGATCAGTTTTCTTGAGTGCGCGCACCTATGCTGTTCGATTACACTATGGATGTACATATTAGTATAAGAACAGGAACGTTTGAGTCTTGCGAAATATTCTCGTGTGTACATTTTCAAAGCCTTAAACTATAACAATGCATAAAATTTTCAATTACAAGTTTATTTCCTTTCTTCCTGTTGTTATTCATGAATGAAGAGTACATATATACCGACGCAAGATATTTTTTTTTCACTTTACGGTAAATTTTTTTCAAAGTAAGTCCCTAAGAATTTTAATCCCACGTAGCAGTTTTGTAATGCAGCAGCGGCAAACTCCTGCGGCATAGATGGTCTAATTGCAAATAGCTAGTGCAACTGGCGCTGCCTCAAGTCTCGCTGTGAGGCTTAAATTTGTAAGTTGGCAAGTTTCTTAGGCTTGCACAGTGTCACAAGCCCAAGCAAACGACCTATTCGTAAATAAATAATCTCATGCTCCCCTGCCTGAGGTAACGAACTGCGCATAAAAATATCGCTGCGTCGGCACGTCTACCTCCATCATAGCCTCGTTATCTTGCAAAGGTAAGCGAAAGGAACTTATTGACATGCAGATGCAATAACCGCATTGTATGCAAGGCGAAATACACAGTTAAATGTTAGCTGTTTGATGAAAGATAAGCAACTGCCTCGAACCGGTACAGCAGTTTCAGCTGACTGCGGCGTGCGGACATGGAATACCCCCACGCTAACAGCAGCAACCCCAGTGGCAGCTTCTGTCCCTGTATAAAACTGCGGGCGGAGTTTCATGACCAGAAAAGTATTGAACGACTCTGGTTATATGTAATACACATCGAACCGTGGATGGAATAGTGCATTCTATTGAATGCATTCTTTGATTGAGCCAATGGGTATGTGCCATTTGGTGTGTGTGCTAAATCATCGCCAATTATGCAGAATACGTACATGCCACAATGACACAAGAGAGACAATTTTTAAATGTGACTATGTGTTGTACAGGTCAAAAATACACCTGCCATCGTGATTTCCTTATCAAGCATCGTACATTGCAGCACATACATCTTGCGTAAATCCCTAGGGCTGCCACCTGGCCTGTTTTCCACTGGCACAGCCAGTTTTGATCCCATACTGGCACCTCAATTCTTCCCTAAATCTACACATTAGCAGATTGCATCCTATATTCCTTTTTGCTAACTGTCGGGGCTGCTAGCATAACAGAACGGTAGTTAGACAAGGCAAATTTGGTTCTGTGCAATTATTTAGTTGATGAAGTAACCATGCCAATGAAGTCATTGCCATCATCTTTGATACTTAAAGGGCGAATAAGATCTTATGGGTTATTATAGCAGAATATTTGGTACAATGATGAAATTGGGGTATTGTGCACACCAAGGTGACACACGCTGCTCACACTTTCACTGCTATCTTTTTTTGCAGGCCCTTAGGACAATCTTGGTTTCTACAGATAAAGGAACCCTTGAAAAGAACATTGAGCTGTTTTATCAATGGTGCAATCAAGAAGCAAAAGAAGAGCCGGGTCTGCTCAATTTAAAAGAATACTTTGCCAACCATTACGCAAAACGGGCTGAAAGCTGGGCAATGTGTTTAAGAAAGACTGCCGGGATAAATACAAACATGCGTCTTGAGGCACTGCACAAGGTACTTAAGTACTGTTACCTACACGGCAAAACAAACAAAAGAGTGGACAAATTAATATCGGTCCTTCTCAAGCTAACCCGAGATAAAATATTTGACCGCCTCACAAAATTTGTAAAGAATGCAGAAAGCGAATTTGAACGTTGCACCAGAATCCGGCATACAGAAGGCTTAACAATCAAACGTGATCAAGTGAACAGTGCGGCTCCCCACGAGTGGTTTGTCCGCTCACAGACATATCCTGAAACAAACTATGCTGTGGTACAGGAAGGCACATGCAGCAATGCATGCAGATTTGCATGCACTGAATGCAAAATCTGTGTGCACAAGGTGACATGTTCTTGTGCGGACAATGAGCTGAAAAGAAACCTCTGCAAGCACATCCATGCTGTCTTCGCAACAGGCGATCCAGAGATCATCACGGGCGATGTGGACATACCACAGGTAAGTTTGCAGAATATTTATAAAAATTTCAGAATATTACCTTTGGAGTTGCCATAGAAGACATCTTAAGCTCCTTCAGAGGAATAAACATTTCTATTTGGTGCAGAAAACATCCTTTCATAAATTCTGCAAATAGTTCCAGGAAAAAAAAAACAGTTCTGCCTTTTGGTTCTTTCAAGGTTTAAGTCCAGGCACCTTTTGTTGCAAAGGTGTATATTCTGTGTGCAAACAGGTACTTTGAAACTCCTAACAGCTTCCATACTTTCTATGTATAATACTTTTTCTTGTCCAATCCAAAGCTTTCGGATTGCCCCGTCACTGCTATGTTGCCAGTGAGCGCGATGCGAGAAAAAAGAAATGCTATATTGAGAAAAGAGCAGTTAACTTCTAGTGCTGGACTACGGTGCTGCTTGGATGTTCCCACCAGAGTTGCGGAGCCCTCCTATATATTCCCACTCCATTCTGGAGAGTGGGAAGCCCCTGTTAAATCAACTCCTTTTAGCTCAGAATGGTGATAGTTGGACCATTTCCACTCCTAGAATGACTGAGCTGATGCATTCCACTCCTACAATTCGAGTAAATGAAACAAATGCTCTATAAATGTTTACTACTGGCGCACCTTGTATCAAAGATAGTAATGTTAATCTAAAGTTAGAAATTGTGTTACATAGTATTATTCAGTGACTGTGAAAAAGCGGAATGCATGCTTATTTTCTGCAGGACTGTCTTTTATGTTTCATATTTATAGGCACATTGTAAACAGCATAATTTCGAAGACAAGATCATAGGCAACTTTCATGTGGCATGCTATCTTGTAATCACTTCTAAAACAAAAATTTTTAAAAAGTGTTATGCAACTTGCAGATGTTGTTTGAACATCAAAATGGAATGAAATGATGCCTCTCCGTGCCCGCAACGCATATAAATGTGTAAATACGGATACAATGAAAGGTTAAATTTAAAAAATGAGAAGAAATAGCCAGAAATAGGCTGGGATGCGAGTGCCTTTCGTCCCTACCAAGTGCCATGTAACTGAACTGCCACTCCCTCTGCCAGGTAGTGCAAAGTGCCAGAGTTAGGAATCTGTAGATCACTTAAGCACTGGTCATGTATGCACATCTGAGTGCACATGCATGCGCACTGTCATCCTTGAGTGCGCACAGACGTGAAACTGGTGCACTGGTCTTAGTGCAGCTTGGTTGCTCATAGTTTGTGAGGGAATTCGTAATGGCAATGCTCCACCACGTCGCAATGCAGCAATAAATGCTGAATAGAGGAAATGCTAATCTTACCGACGCTGCACACGCTCAACAGGCCAATGAGAGTGAGCTTGAACAGAGTAAGCCGAATGAGAGTGTGCTTGAGCCAACACGTGAGCTTGAAGCTCGCCAGATCCATCTCGCCTTTATTTGTGCGTCGTACATGACGGCATGATCAACATTTAATCGATTTATTTCAACTACCATGTACGTCAACATTGCTTCTTTTGTGTTGATACTTTGTTGACCCCCCCCCCCCCTTTTTTTTCAAGGATACCTCTGACAGTGAAAAATAACATTGTGAATGTCCACATCAACAGGAACTGGCATAATATGCAACCATTTGCGACCTTTTTAACAGAAGCTTGTATTGCCTCACTAGTGTCGATGTTAACACGCGAAAAAACCCAAGCTGAGCAAAAGTACAAATTGCTCATCAGGCTGCGGATTCAAACCACCGACCTCCGGGTTGCGAGACCACCACGCTAACCAATTCGGCCACTGTTAGTTCATCAAACGTTGCCTTTAAGGTGGGCAAGTACACTCCGCACAAGGCACGAGCCAATCACGGGCATCCCCTTCCTCCAGAGGAGGGGAAGGGTGTGTTCGCGTGTTTGCTCGCCTGACACCCGCAGTTTCCCACACGAGTTCAGGCCCAGCAGTCGGACGAGGAGCCTCGCGTTTGGTCTGTTCTGCCAAAGAGCAGGCTGCGTTGAAGGAATGGCAGTGGGAGCAGGCCACGCATTGTGCGTTTGGCCAAAGAACAGGCAGTGTTTGATTGATGCCACCGGGAACTCACTCGAGAAAGGGGCAGACGTTGACGTGCTGACCTCGCTGTGAGGTGTTACAAAAGAGCCACAGATCCCAAGCTTCGCTTGCACCCCGCTTCACAGCACTGGAAGGGCAGTAACTTTTTGGGCCTCCATCCTTGTGTCATAGTCCAAGCATGCTCTTGCTAAATAGAATCATTCTTGGCAACTAAAAGTCAGTGTTTAAGTGCAATTAAAGCTCATCCATGGAACAGTCTCCAGGCCTTCAGAATTTCACAATATGTAGAATACCATATTGTTGGCAAGTACCACAGCAGAGATAGTGACCTATAGGTAGATACTGAAAGAGCCAGTATTCAGTAAAAACTTATAAAATGTAAAAAAATTTGGCCTAGTCTAGTTTAGAGTAATTAGCAAAGATACCCGTTTTTGCAGTCTTATTCAAAGTGATGGCTTAGTGCTACAGAACTCTGTGCCCGTTCCATTCCAACTACATCTGCCCAACTGATTCCATTATAGATTAACATTACTGAATATATTCTGCAATCACATTATTTATTCATGAATTAAACTTGCGCACCTTAGGTAACATACAACGTACTGCAAAAATAAAAGGTCACAAAGCGAACTTGTTCTTATGAAAAAGTATAACATTATTTGCAATGTTGTTAAAACTTCAAAAAAGTTTTTTGCTGAAAGGCACAACTAGTAAACAACTATAGTAAGAGTTTCATTTAAAGTTGTAGGAATGGTGCAATTCTTGGCATTCTGGGGAGTTAAAGAGTGGAATTAAGAGATCTCAACTCTGTCAAGTAGGAATGAAATGGAGGGCCCCACCCCGTTCCACAACTTTACTGTGGAAAGTTGCCAACATGGCAACATGGCAAGTGAGAAAAAAAATTGGGTATTTCATGGTGCGTGTAGATCCATAGACTTTTGTTCCCAACGGCATGTTTTGATGAAATGCCCAGGCTGTTTTTTTTTTTTTCTAGTCACTTGTTGCACTTTAATGCGAAAAAAGCTACTTGAACGTCTTGTGGTTGCAAGATCCACAGGCGAGCTCGTTCCCTCAATCGGCTGCCACCACCAGTCCCTACTCATCACATAACCGTATCCTGTGAACATTATTATACATCCTTTTTTTTTTACCTCCTAGCATTTTGGGCGATATCCCGAGTGATGAAAACAAGCAATACATAAAATCGGCAACATCTATAATTACGACAGATTCGTAACAATAGTGCAGCCACTACATTGCTTTAGCTTTTTATACTAAATAAACTCGCTGGGTCTGCGTTCGGTGTGGGCAGGGGTAAGCTTGCACACGCAAGCTTTTGGTAACATTCATAAGAAAGCAAACAAGCTTTCAGGACTATAAATCATTGAGTCACATCAGCTACGTGGGAGCGAAATATACATTCAAAAAACGGGAAAAGAAGGCACACTGTTATGTGCCACTAGTCCTTTTCTAAAAAGCTGCAAGAATTTTAGGCGGTTTTGATAGAATTATAGCATGGCACAAAGCTGATGGTGCTGTGCATTTGGTCACTGCAAGCAGCTGTACATTGTTAACCTCTTTGGTCAATCATGTCTGCTGCAGGAGCATCCCTAGGATGTCTCCAAATTTCAAGATACTTGATTTAGTGCAGTATCACTCTTTGTTGGCCTTTTTATCAGACTGATGCAGAAGTGGGAGCACTGTACACTGTTCACATTTTCTTTGTGCGCAAAAGATAAGTATGCATTGTATTCACCACTAAGAGAACATATTTAATGCAGTTCTTAAGTTTACAGCCTTACAGCACATGACACAGGTATTCATGACAAATCTGTGCATGTGATACAGACAGCTGAAATTTCAAATGAAACGCCACTTTACTCCCTCCCGAGAAAGTGTCGCACCCAGCCGGAGTCGAGGCAACACAAACAGTGCGACGCAAAACACTCTTAAGTGTCTCTCGCCATGACGCATTACTTCGCTAAATCGCCCAATTCAGAATGCACAATGCCACGGTCGAAAATGTGCCACGCAACAAAACTGGATAAGAAAAAAAAAGGGGGTGGTGCTAGTCACGCGAAGCCGACGTGGTGGTTTTTCGGCTCAAGTATGTGACAAGGCGAGGAAGGAACGTCGCTTGTGGATGCTACTCGAGGCAGAGTGTCTCTGATGGCAGTCACGCTCGCCTCATGGTGGTGTGGTATGAGGGCATTAAATTTCTTCCGTCTCCTCTAATAATAGACCAGTTTAAAAGATTATTTCGGTAAAACAATGCCAGAAGTCTGAAGTCATTACTCGAAATATTCATTGTGAAGTCCAATGCATGTGGAACTGTCGAAAGTGGTTCACTCATAATCTTATCTACTTTCAAGAACTTGAATTTCACACTAAATTGATCTAGACCTCTACATTGTCACAGACAGCAGGAAACAACCTTGAAGTCTGTTTTGAATTCCTCATTAATGCGTGAAAATCCAGGATGCAGCAGCAAAGTAACAGTCTACTACACATAACTCCATCTTCACCTCTGCGTTCAGGCAATGAAATGCAGTTTTTACCGTAGCAAACATGAGATGTTTACTTGTTGGAGATGCAGCTCTTAGCCCGTCTATATACGACTGTGATAATTAAAAAAGATGGCAGTTACTTATAATTGTTATTATTAAAAAAAAAGTAACTTCTTTCATGTTCGTAACATGCCAGAAGGCAATAAAAACCAGCTTGAAAAGCAATTATGTCCCATGGCTGTATTCGGGTCTCGAGAAGCTTTAAATTGCAGTGTAAACTAAAACTTGCTAGGGGGCCTGATTCAAGGCCCTCAAAAAACGGGCCAAACAGGGGGCTAAATGTTGCTTCAATAGGATAGAAAGTTCGCGCTGGAAAGTTAACACCAAATATAAACGAAAATATATTACTTCAGACTTTCACAATTCGAGTCTTGTTCTCCATGATGCATTGCCATTCCGACTTGTCCAGCTAGCGAGAAATGCAGTTCTTATTGCCTCCGCCAATGTGTTGCAAATGCACATGTAATGAACTCTACAAAATGAGAGCAGCATTGAAAAGAAACTGAGCAGCTGAAAGTGCACGCACTGTTGCTTCTACGCACAATAACGAAAACTAAACAGCAGAGGTAAATTTTGTTAAAAGAATTCCGTAACACTTCATTCCCGTTCATACTGAAACATAAGTCGACCCTCTACTTAAAGACGTCGCATTACAGTCCCCTTTATAATGGAAAACTACATGTTCCTTAAAAAATTGGGCACTGAAAGCACCATGCCCCGCTTTGCTTCAATTGTTTCGGTTAAATCTTTTATATACCCAGCAGAAATTAGATTCTAAGCTTTTTTGTTTTATATGTAACAAAACCACGTCAAACTTGGTGCAGTGGTTGCCGAGAAAAACGAATTATCCGTTTACATGTATTTAGATCGGAACATCTGAGCTAAAGCTTCCTCTTAAACGCGCCCGCCACGCGGAGGCATTGCCGAGCCCAAACCGACGGAGCAGTACGGGCTCCACATTTTGTCTCCTGGAGGCACCGCCAAATTATACTAAACAAAGACACGTTGCATACACTTAGTACACGCACAAGTTTCCACTTCATAGCGACAAGGTAGGGGACTGTGGCTTGCACTGGCAGCCGGTTTTACCTATGCGCCGCCAGTCTGGTTCCTCAGATGTGTAACGATTGCGACAGTGT
The DNA here is from genome assembly GCF_050947875.1 of Dermacentor variabilis. Taxonomy (NCBI): domain Eukaryota; kingdom Metazoa; phylum Arthropoda; class Arachnida; order Ixodida; family Ixodidae; genus Dermacentor; species Dermacentor variabilis. Next base: position 226,910,457 of record NC_134571.1, on the reverse strand, counting down.
ACGCGGCGGAAAAAGCACCTGGGACTCCTGCAAGACCAGAGAAAATCTTGCCTCTGTGCATTATCTAACTCCTGCTCATTACCGTTAATCAAAACTCGAGAACGCAGTCAAGAATTTCGCAGTAAGCTGAGAGTACGCTGCACAAGGTCCATTGAAAGACAAAACTTTTAACGACAGCTTGTAGGCTAACTTCAAGATGTATCGATAAGTAACGGTTCAATAACTGCAGAATAAAGACTTCCACTTGCCTGTCTGTTTACGCCAGTACCGCAAGCTCTTTTCAGAAGCACGAGACGGGCGCTGAAAAGCGTCGAGACATTTCACTCGGCGAAATTAACCGCTTGCACTTCCAATGCAGCGAAAAATCAAGTGGACGATTAGAGTATTAACGATGTCGACGATCGATGCAGTCGGCCATTTTGGGAAGCTTTAGGCATGGATCGGCTTGGCTATAGATGCGCACAATCTTTGGAAGTGACTTTTTTTTTTTTTTTACTAAAAAATCGCTGTTAAAACTGTTTTTTTTTTACATATAAGACACATTTATAGTAAGGGTATGGTGGCTAGCACACTCTCTTCCGCATAATTACACCCTTTTACCACACAACAATAATCAGTCTTATCCGCATTTCCTTTAACGCGGCGAGCCCAGTACTTTCCAGTAACGAACAGCATGCGCGTTATCAGAATGACAGCATTCCCGACAGGGAAGTAGCGGGCGCGGCGCTTTGAAGAAAGGAAATGCAAGCAAGGCAGATGACGTTTACCGTTGTGTGTCAGAGGTACACTCCAAAAGGTGCGTCTCTGCCACACAACAATAATCGTCACTCTTACTCTAAAAACAGTTGCAACCTTTGGGGTGTATATTTGCCACACCATTGTGAACAAGGCTTCCGTAGCGAAGCCGAAACGTCTTTTAGATTTTTTTCATTTTTTAGCACTTCTATGTTGGTCGGTGTCCTTCGTTTTATTTCTTCAATTTGCCACACCCACACAACGATAATCGTCATCTGTCTTGTGCGCATTTCCTTTCTTTAACGCGGCGAGCCCGCTACTTTCCAGTAACGAGCGCCATGCACGTTATCAGCAAGACAGCATTTCCGACAGGAAAGTAACGAGCGCAGCGTTTTCAAGGAAATGCGGGCAAGACAGATGACGATTATTGTTGTGTAAGAAATATACACTCCAAAAGGTGTAACCTTTTTTTGGAGTGTACATTCTCAGACAAAGTTACACCCTTCGGAGTGTACGACACACTTTCGATCGGGATAGCATTTCCCGGTCGTGAATGGCTCCTTTGCGGCATCTGCGGGAGGGAAGCCATCGCGGTAGTGAATTTCGTTGCGGATGGGACTTGATCGAGATGGAAAGTGGCCGTGTGACACAGGTCTATTCTCCTAAATAAGTTTACACCCTTTGGGACTTATATTGTCCCACAACGATAATCGTCGTCTGCCTTGCTTGCGTTTCCTCCCTTGAAAACTCTGCGGTTTCCTGTCGGGAATGCTTTGTCAAGCTGATAAAGCGCAAGCCGTGCGTGAGAATGAAGTACCGGGCCTGCAGTGGTAAAGAAAGGAAATACGGGCGAGACAGATGACGATTATTGTTTGGGGTCAAAATACAACCCAAAGGGTGTAAACTTATCTAAGAGTGTAGCAGTTCCATGCACTCTGGCATAGAAACGGCATAGAAACAGTGCTTGACTGTCAAAACTATTTCATACTCCACCGCATTTGTAATAAACTGTTCTCCTGCATCCGTTAAGCATGTCACCATCCACCATCATAAAGATGTGGTCTTCCGATAGGTATGCCTTGCTATAAAATGGAGTCTTATAAAAAGTCATGCAATCTTGGCAGTTCATTGAATAACCAACTACAACTATGTTAAGAATAACTGTAGAAAATTTAAGTGAAAATATTGCAAAAAAGATTTGCTCATATGCTTGTTGGTATATAGAGGGAATGCAATAACACGGGTCCAGACAAAAAAATTGAAATGCCTGCAGTGCTCGCAAAAACCATGAGCAGAGCTAAAAATTATCAAGATTCATAGCTACCTTGTCTCCTTCTGATTTTAATTCTTGTCAGCTTGTTTTGCGCCATCAGCATGCTAACTGCAGGCCTTTGCAGTTAGTGTCTGGTGATTTGCAAGACTATTTTGCTTGTGTAAAGGCCAGGTTCCATTTAGGCTGGTTCCAGCACATTAAGTACTCCTCTCTTGCAGGCACGAACCCAGGTGGTGGGGGCCCTGCCCGCCCCCTCCCCGCCACCACTCCTCACACATTTCTAAAGCGCCGCCAAATCAATTTTGAGATTTGACAGCTATTGAGCTGTCATTTTGCTGCCTTTTTCACTCCTTTTGGGTTATGGTAGTTATCGGCATCTCTTGGGGTGTGAAGGCATTTTCTCATAGATTCGGTGCCTGCGCGATGAATTCAAGATGCCTTTAGTTTTCACCATCTATTCAACAGTCACGCGCATCGCTGTTGCTTCGTTAGTTCAACCTTCTTTGCTTAGACTGATACATGGACCAGGAAAGAGATTTGTTTCTTAGTCAGCTGGTCTGTATGCTCGTGGAATGAGTTGCAGTCAGAGAAAACACCAATTGCATTTAACTTTTCCCTTTGCTTCATTATTTCCTCGAGTGGCGGCTCGCCGCGACGCTGGCGAGCCGGAACGATATACCCGCGATGTGGGTTAGATAAAGTAAATTAAGTAATGTGAAACAGCGTCAATCATGAAACCCTGCAATAACCCTTAAACCCATAAGCAATATGACTCGCGCGTTAAGTCATCTGGTTTTTCCCTAATTGTACAGCACTTTTCGTGCAAAATTGGCAACTGGAAACAAGAGTCGCAAGGAGCTGAGAAAATAAACAATCTACTAAGGGAGAGAGCCAAGGCAACAGTCAAACAGGAAAATAAAGCGAAAATTAACAAATTTAACCATTGTTTATGAAAATAATTGTGTATAAACATCTTTTTATTTAAAAAGAAAGTAGAGTAAATGCCGCCAGAAGTGGGGAACAATTCCGTGTGTCTTGAATGGTGCTTCTACAGTTATCAGTCAAACTGCCTGATGTTGCCACTTCTCTGCTGTGCTTATGTGGGCTTTCTAGCCTTTCACGGTGGGCGCAGCATGTCTAGAACTGCAGCGTCCTGCGCTCTATGTGGTTGCGCAGGACTGGCGGCCACGCATCGTTACACAACTTCCCAAATAACAACGCGAGTCAGTTTTGTCACTTGGTAGAGCAGTAAACAAGGGATCCAAAAGAAATGTGATTGTTCCGCAAATATATATTTCTCTATTTCTTCTGGAGCTAATTCAAAAAATGCAACTATAGTCTGATGCAACTTAAGTATGCAGCGAAGCCCCTCCCACGGCCTCATAACCGCCAGCCACTTTTCCTCTGCAAGGCTACAAATAATTCATACCTTAAACTTTTCATGTTAAGCAAATAAGGCGGTAACCACAAAAATAAAATTATTAGCACGTAATTTTATTCATTTTCCCTCGCCTATTATAGTGAAATGGCAAAAATCAAATTCTTTATTGAACTGAAAATTATAAAATGCTTGCTTTGCTGCAACTATGTTTTCAAGTTTCAGTGCAGTTGGCAGTGAAGCTTCATGAGTAAAACGGGTTCAGCAGTGAAATGAACTGTACCGCAGACTTTTGAAGAGTGATATGCTCAGACTCCATACACTTTGTCCATGTCTGTTGCACACCTCATTGCTTCCGCCGATGAAAAGGCTGTTCAGGAACAGCAGACTCTCCGGATCTATCAAGTAGACGCCATTTTGAAAAGGCCACATGACGATGATTTTGTTTGCTGTTGCGATTGGCTGGCCGAGTAACACAACCCCGCGCGGTTCAGGTGCCAAGGTTGCTATGTATTCTACTATAGAAATCTTTAATTTATATTTTGACTTGTTTACTTGTTCTTGGCAGTGTTCTTCCTGCGGTTCTTTACAGCGCGAGTCCATTTGATGTGGTTCCTTGTTTGCCATGTAAAGGAGAGGTGCATCTCGCAGGTAGGCCTGTGAGATGCACCTTATTTCAGTTCTCTTTTCGGGTTTGTGTCTTTATGGCGAATGGTGAGCATTATTCGTATTTGTATAATAAACGTACCCCCCCTAATTTGCATAAGAAAGAGACCTATGGTTGCCCCCTCCCCCCCCCCAAAAAAAATTCCTGGGTACGCGCCTGCTCTGTTGCCATTGCTGAAATGACGCAGAGGAATGCATAGAGCAAACTTTTAGTCGGAAGGCTCGCATCGATGTCACTGGTTGTCCTTTCCCATTATGCACCGTTAAAAGCATACATTGGGGTTAAGACAATGTTTGACAAGTTGCTAACATATTTCATAGTTTTCTTCCAGCGCAGACCCTCGCTCCAGAATGCTGTGGTCACACTGAACATTAATTTTCCAAGTTTCAGTGCACTTCCTGAACCACTCCCACAGCCAGATCCATCCACAGTAATTTTGGGTAGTTATTCCCATAAAACTTCCGGGTCCCTTGCCTTGGCACTCAACCTCAGTACACTGTAGCTGCTAGTATAGATCAGAAAATTATGCCAAATAAACAGAATGAAAGGCAATTTCCTAAACATACAAAAGCATGCAAGTTCCTTTCACGCACAAAAAGCATGGATAGCAGGCATATTTCTAATTTAGTGTGTTCACTGTGTGAAAGCTTACATTTACATATATGGAAGCATAGAACGGATGTTTCAAAACATTAATTACATCCTTGAGCTTAATAATTAACATAAAAAATTCTATATAATTTGGGCAATCTAATCTTACACATAAAACCAATTCATTCAGTTTTGCAGACACAAAGTGGGCTCACAAGTTTCACTATGTGTTTTGGAAGAACGACACTGGAACATAATTTCTGCTGCAAAATGTTTTTCAGTAAAACGTCTAATTGGAAAAAAAAAAGGCATTCTAAAAAAAAAATACAGGGTTTTCAACTTTCTTATCCCAAATGAATTATGCAGTAATTTTTTACCAGTGTCTTTTATAGTTCTTTCAACAAAGAAATTATTGCCATGTGATGCTTTGTGCACTACACACAAAATTCAGTGAATGACAATGTCATTCATGCTTAAAATAAAGAACACTGCTTCCCACATGTTGCTAGCGGCTACTTCCTAATATAGGTTGTAGGCACTCAAAGTTCAAAATTCTTAAGTGGAAATCAGAGTGAAGAAAGGCAAATAAGGATGTTAAAGTGAAAACACTGTATTAGGCACACCTGCAACTAATAGAGAAGAAAACTCGACTAAGAACTTCGTGGAGGTAATAACGGCAAGCAGTCGGCATTAATTGGGTCGCATACTGGCATCTCCATCTGCTCGTTGTTCATTAGGTTGAGCAAACAAAAATTCAATATTTTGAGTACAAATTGAATAGTCTTTGCTATTCGATTCAAGAAATGCCATTTAAAATTGTAGAATATTGATTTTTTTTGTTCCAGATATGTAAGGGATAGCAACACTTATTAGAGGATTTTCTAAAGGTCTCTGCTACAAGGGAGGTGTGCTTGCTGCACAAGGGAACCAGTTCCTGAGCGAACACATGGGGCAGATGTCTGTCAATCGTGAATGCCATGTTAAGTACCCTATGTGCGAATTTAATGTCTCTATTTCAGCGATGCAGATCTTTATTTGCTCATTTGCAACATTTTTACATGCCTTTAAGACAATTTGAAGGAATCTGAAGTATCTGGTGATAAGCTGAGTAGCAAAAGTTGCAGCCCACAGCATTTACACACATTAACCGCATGGCAGCAGTGCCACTGACGTTATAGTTATAAGACAGCAAGGTAATGTTTTTCATTGTTGTATTGTTGCAGGACTGCGACAGGAGCCAAGACGAAACGGAGAAAGAAATAAGAGATTACATCACTGCCCTCGACGCAATAGATGAAAGTAAAGTAGGCAAGGAAATGAAACCTGGGGACTGCACCAATCTATTACACGCAATTTCAGAAGAGCTGAAAAAACCAACAGTTGAAGAACGTGCTGCGTCGTGGCTCAAGCCAGCACTCGAGAAAATTCTTGAAAACCTGAGTGTCATGTCAGCACCAGAAAAAGAGTTGCTGCCAGCAGTATCGGCAACGAAAAAAATTGAAAAACAACTGCGCTTTGTTTCTACAAAACGAAAGCCCACTCGTACCACAGAGCGCATGGCTAAGCCAACTTTACGGGAACAGAGGGCCATATCAGATGTGCTAGCAGCCGCTGGCAGTTCAGGTCAGCATACTGGTTTTGACCATACATATAGTAAGTAAATTTTTAGCCATTCTTTCGTTCTGCGTAACTTTAAAGGGACATTTTAGAGAAAATGAATTACTGTTTTAGTAAATCGCCCTTCTCCATGACCAAAAATGCCATGTAGCATGACAAGAGGATTGGTAAGCCAGAAAAGGCGCAATAGGCAGAGACGGGTGGCACCTAGAAGTTCTCGGACCAGGTCGGCATTTTTTCAGTTTTTGATAGCATCTGCTAGGGCTTAGTTTACCGTTGGTTTGTAAAATGGGCCACACTTTGTTCAAAAAGAGCCAAAGATTGGACATGAATAATTCAGGAACATTACTGAGCCAAGGTGACTGAAGTATGAAAAAAAAAGAAAGAATTCAGTTATCTTTCCCTGTCTGCTAAAAAAAAGTGTCTCAAATTATCAGAGGTAGAACAATGACAAAAATTTAAGAAGCAGTGTCCCAACAAAATGGGTATGGAAGCTTTGTTTTCAGTTATGTGGCGGAAGCATAGACACGTGGTCTGCTAGTTAGTGCTTTTGGCAGTCTATTCATGTACCTGTTTTAGATGTTTTAGTGTTAGATGTTCTACTTGCAACAGGCCTTCTTACATGCATCACAGCATATCTTAAAGTTTTCCTTTTGTTTCCTTTAGACCAACTTCTCTTTTTTTTTCAGCAAGCATTTGTTTACATTTTTTAAAAGCTAGCTACACAGCAGTGATTCAATCTTGAAAAGCCTATTTGTGACTAGGCTCTAAACGTCTTGAGAAGCTATTCTTGGAGTTTATTAAATGAAAATTAGTGTTGTTTAAAACTGATACTTTGTCATTTATAGCCATATTTTTTGTACTAGTCAGTACAGGCACATCCAATTACACTTAAATGAATATCCCTGTTATAAGTATACGCATCTGCAATTGACTATCAAATATTTGATTAGATATTAAATACAACTGTACTTAAATTATTTGAATAGAATACATCATGTATAAAGCAATCATTTTCTTTCGTGTCCCTTTAAAGGCCCACAGCAACGAAAATTTACTGCGGTTAAATTGGCTACAAGTGAGTAGCATGTGCTACTGAAGCAATTTTGGCAAAGCTAGAGGGCTTTCAAGGAATTTCGTAAGTACCAACCTGAGCCAAGGCACAGTACATTCTTCAATTGTCCAACTTTCCTCTTTAGCACCTAAGCAAATCGATTGTGCACCAGGTGGTAGGCAGCCGCAACACGAGTCTCAGTGCATTGTCTCCGAGATTTTTTTAGCTCGCCACAGGCATATCCTATTTTCGTAGTTTCACACGCCTGCATGGAGTCCATCTGGATGTGGGCTTCCGCACTCCTGTTTGTGTGCACTGCAATAGCCATAGTGATGGCCATCTCCTGGACCTCGCAGATGTTTAGGCCTGCACTGTGGTGCTCATGACTTCTCTGCAACTGTTATCACTGTCGTTGTAAACCATGGTATACGTTATACGTGTCCTGTGTACTGTGGCATCAGTGTAGTGTGTGTTACTCCTGCCATCGTACAATTTCTTGTAGTACTTGGCCCTAGCTTCTCTGCATCCCAGACTTAGTGTGGTGTCCATCCATTTCGGGAATGGAGCAATGCCAATTTTTTCCCTCTGGGTGACCGATTTTCGTGGGGCAAATAGCGTGCAGCACCCAATTACGTATGTTGTCTCAATGAGGCTCACGGCTTCCTGCAGCCTCTCTTCACTTTGCCCCAGTGAGCCTATGGTCATCCGGACTGTGATGTCCGCATATATGGCGGACCGTATATGCAGCTGCTTCTGGAGTGCCTAGCATGGCTACGTTGAAGGTTTGAGAGATTACTGCTCCTTGTGGCATACTACAATCTGGCACTTGTATCAATATTGTCTACAGGGTGCCGATCTTGATTTCAGCCACGCGATAACTGAGGAAGGCCCTAAGTTATTTGTAGGTTGTATTTGTATATATACTTGTATTTGTGATGCATTTGTAGACATAATAAAGTTTCATAGGTGATGAAAGTTTTGCTTGTAATTTTCTCATTGAATAAATAAAGAAGGCAACAAGGAAATAGTTTCTGTTTATTCATAATTACTGTAACCTAAGGGTGCTATACTTAAGTGTGATGGTACAAAATGAAATACAGCGGACTCCTGGTAAGACGGATATAGTTAAGCTGAATTCTCGGATATGGAAAATGATGCGTGAACATTTGATTGGTTTCCCATAGAACCAATGTAAAAATATCTGCTTAACGTGAATGAATAAGCAGAAGGACTTCTGCTGCCGCCACTGAGGCCTGCTACTCAGTTCAGCGAGACGTCAAAGTATCAATGTTTCTGACAGTGGCATTGTGTGGGGATGCCGATCTTGAGGATCGCAAGAAAGATCTTGTGTACACCATTGTGGACAAAAGCAGTCGCACAGTCTGGATGAGTGCAGTCACGTGAAAGTTTGCAAGTTAGTGTAGTGGGAATGCATTTGTATGATTAAGCTCTGTGTGGCCACAGGTATTCTGGCATGTTTGTTGCAAACATGGCTAAATTCCAGTGAGCAGCCAAAGTATCGTCAGAAGCCTGAAAAGGCACTAGTGACAATCTCTGCTGCATAGGATGCTCCTCTGTATGGAAAGGGACGAGTACAAAGTGCACCTTTAATGACCTATGCACCTGATGTCCAGTTTGTGGAATCCGGCAAGGGCACCTACGAGTGTGAACAGGTTCTGCCATGCGAGCCTTTTGGTGGCCAATTCCTCGGTGTAGAACTAGCATGAGCCAAGCCCGTCAGCTAAACTATGGCAAAGTGGAGTTTCTGCTGGCATAAATAACTAGGCCAGTGTTGACAACAATGTATAAATCTACAGGCTGGACTCCATATAAACACCATTGAGACAGCTGCCACTGAGGAGTTGCCTTGGAAGAATGCCTAGGAAGCAGGAAAAGTGCTGTTTACTCATAATGAGGCAGATAATGTCTTGAATGCTTTGGCGCATCTTTTTCAAATTGGAGCACTGTTTTAACTTTTAATTAAGAATGTTCAAGCAAGGTATGCAAACTGATTCCATATGCAGCAGGGCACACATGTGCATATGCCTCAATGACTTAACCAAGAGTGCACAAAGGAATGCTTTCTAGCATGCAAACACAAAAAAAAGTATCTGTTCACATATTCCTTACAGCATTAATGCAGTTTCATGTATTGGTCTCTGTCGGACGTATTTCATTCAGCTGAAAAAGAGCTTAAAGTTTTGCAGATCACTTGTGTTACGATGAAGTTATTTTTATAGTCCTTCAGGTTCTTCAGAGCATACTGTATACACAATGAGAGGTTATAAAATAAAGGCACCTCATATACAATGCACAAGTTGAAAAAAAGGAGGTGCTAACAAGCATAGAAGCCATTAACAACTTGCAAAAGCACTGCACAGAAATTGATCACTAGTGAATGCACTTAAGAAAATCCTGTAAGGGGAGCGATTGCATTTCACCAAGCAAACAGTGATAGCGTTCAATGTTTTGAGGAAACTAGACAAAATTTGAATACATTGATGTGAGGGTGAAAGAATGAAATGCTGTATTTGAACGTAAATAATGTGACCACAAATATAACACGAGAGGGGACTTTTAGTTGCCCCCAAAAAATACAATTTACGAATATTATACATGTTACAAACTTAAATATAATGCGAAGTGCATTCAGATGCTAGAAATGTAAAAAAAAAATTTGTTATATTCATGCGAACATTGTATCAAGTTTGTCGCTGCCTCTTGTTAACATTGTTGCAGGGGATACAGTTATTTGTAGAAGAATAATCTGAGGTGACAAGGGTGTGGAGCAGTTTTAAGCCTTCTAAAGCATGGCACTGCTCGTAAACCAAAGTAAATGCTAGGTGGGAAGAAGGCTAGAAGTTGCAGGCATAGCAGTGGCAAATAAAACATAGAGCTTTCTTGTGAACCGATTCTATATTGTTAGTTGGAATTTGTGCATATAGACTCCATATGGCAGATGGTCCTTAGGTGATGTAATTAGTTCTATAAAGTGGAGTTATCAGGCCACAGACGGATATTCTTTCAGAGGCAGGTCACTTGCGGCAGAAAGAGGCTGAAAAAGCAAACATAGAAGTACAAAAGATGAAGCATGTGCTAATGTTAAATTAGACTGTTTGAAACAAACGTTGAATGCAGTTCAGAAGAATGCTAGGTATACAGTTAAGAAAGTAATGGCTGTTTAGCATAATGCGGAGCTTATGCATAAGTTTTGAGTGTGCAAATGTTGAATGCTTCAGAAACATTTCAAAGTGTTGCATAACTTTGATTACCTATGTTAAGGAAGGGTAATATTATGAAATAATTGTGTTAGATGGTGCTGCATCAACTAGTGAAACCATGCTGTGTATGATGCATGATGCAGGATATTATTAACAGGTGCCCTGAAAGACAAGAAGCGAAGTACTTCTTCAGAAGCTTTAGCATTGTTTCTTTTAGAGCTGTTTTCTAGGACTGTTCAGTTGAGTCATGTTCAGCTATTGAATGAATAACAGCTGCATACTTAGATGAGATGGTGCATGTTAATGTTGGACAGGTTCCACAAGCGCAGTCTTTAGCATGACCTGGCTGTTTGTCAGTTTCCTTCTCAACGATGCAAACTAGCAGCATATCGGGTATATCCAGGGTACTAGGGATGCCACATTAAAGGCCACATGGTTAGAGAGGTTCACAGAGAACCACTCTTGGGTTGCACAGACTTTGTGAGAGCAAGCAAATCAATTATTTCGTAGTGACAGTGAAGAACACCATGCAGAGAAGGCTCGGCTGCTGAATCTATCAGATGGCTTGAATTAATACCTGGATGTGATCCACTAAAACTAATAATGACACAGAGCTCGCCTTTCTTGCTTTTCATTTGCTTTTTCCCATTTTAATCTGCCCCACAAAGTGCTTTTGAATTGTGCTTTTGACTTCGCCGTATATATGAATAAATTAACTAATGGAAACTATTCTGTCCACAAGTCTGTTCTTTAGTGCAAGTGGACATATTTGAAAAAATATTCCTGTGCAATATTTCTTTTAGTGAAGTAGGATATGAATGCTAATTGCATTAAAGAAATGAAGAAAGCTGCCAATGCTGAGTATATGTTGCAAGGACATTCACAAAGGCACAAGGAAATTATGACAAAGTGGAAAATGCATTTCACTATTTAAGGCTCCTTGCTTCCTCCAGTGCTTAGCACTGACAAACTTTCCTTACAGTGGCCATGGTGGTTAAGTGGTATGGTGCGACGCTGAGCATAAGGTTGTCAGTTCAATGCCAGCTGTAGTGGCTTGTGATTTCGGTGTCTGAGTGGTCAATATGGTTCCGTGGCTGGTGATGTCCCAAGTGCCGGGCGATCGAGAGGTCTGGGGCGACGTCCAAGATATGAGAAAAGGGTTTGTTTACACAATTACATGGTGAGAGTTTACACGTACTATGACGACTTCGAGTACTATTACGAGCAAGAGTCTGAGCACGCATACGAGTTGGAGCACACCCCCACAGCACTCAAGATCCACTTTTTATGGACTTGTTTTTCCCTTTTCTCTCGGCGGGGAAATTCACTGTTCTTCTCGGCGAAACACAATCACTGAACCGTTCAAAAAATCCTTCCCATGACATTGCATCATCCCGCCGCGCTCTGCCTCCAATTCATGTATGTACGCCCTCACATACAAAGCAACGACATGGCAAGCCGAGAACACGATGTCGAAGTTGTTCCCATGGAAGCCCTTGAGGTTGGCCCATTTAATCAATTAGTGGTCCATTTGTGACAGTCCTAGAGTTGGGCTCCCGTAATGTGGCAGCTATTCTTCCTCAAAGGTCGGCCGTTGTGTTGCCTCGATGAGAGTGCCTTTGTTGGTGTGTCACCGTCTATGTTGGGTCCACTTTCGTGCAGGCAGGCACTGGTCTCGCTCATCAGCTCTGGTGATGTTACGCTGATTTAGTATGGTGCTTAAACATCAATCATAACAGGCTGCATATTGTTGGAAGCTAAATTTAGGAACAATTATGTGCACTAGAATGTGCACACTACAGAACATCAAGTAGTCAAAATAATTTAGAGCACTGTGGTATTGTGTACCTCGTAGCCCACTGAACAGCTTCAAAAGATGTAACATCATCCCAAGCCTTTTTAATGAGCCACCATGGTGAACTAGTCGGGTCTGTCTTGATGGCCCAATGACAGTGTGGTAACAACAGAATGTCATGTTCTGTAAAGCCATATGCCCTATCACGCGTGATGGGACTAGTTAATTGACAAAACACTTATCGTTATATGAATGGTCACATGATTGGTATTCACTACATTGTACTCTGTTTGCATTTCGCATTATGTAGCACAATCTGGATTACCTATGGTGGAGTAGGAATAAGGTAAACAGTTGTTCCAGCTCACTGTTAGGGCTACATTATCAGAAGTTGGAGAGCTGAGTATCTGTCGAGTGAAGGAGCTATACTAGATCTCTCCTGTGAGTTGAATAAAGAGGAAGTGGCTGAGAGCCTTGGGCGACATTCATTAACCCATACTAAGCTTTCTCTTATAACAAAGTAAGTACACAGGAGTTGTATAAGTTGGGCGCTACAGAAAACAATCTTCTGCCATTATTATGCACAAGATACAGTCGACGTTCGTCAATTGGACCCTGACAGGACCAATGAAATGGTTCCAATTGATTGGCAGGTGGAACAATATGCAGAAAAAATGTCAAAACAAAACATTCATTCATTTGGCAGCATTTTCTCAATTCTAACCAGCCCTGAATCAGAAGTGCACCCACTTTCTGTTTCCAAGGCATAAAACTAGGGTAGGGATAACATTAAAGCTACTTAAGCAAAGTAGAAATATAAAGCGCACCCAATTTTTTAGGGAGAACATGGGGAAGACAGGAGATAGAAATTCAAGACGATGAGCAAAGCAAAAACAAGGTGAAAGCAGGAGTCAATGTTTCGACAAGTGTACTTGTCGTCTTCAAGGCAACATATGCTTTCCTCGCCACAGTATATATAGGTGCGGTTCTTCTAAAGGGGAGAAGGTGTTAGGTGGGTGGGTGCGGCAATGAGCGAAGGTGTGTTAGCGTGTTGAATTGAGAATAAAGGAGCGCTGTGACAAGGCCAGTGACCCGGCCATCTGTCAATCACGTGTCAATGCCTGCGTGTTAGCCGGCGTGTCAACGGCGTCTGACGCGCCAGCTGGAAGAACGAAAAAAAGGAAGGAAAAAAAAAAACAACTAAGAAACCAAACTAAGTGTTGGTGTCTATAGCGTGAAATTTAGCATAGCGAATAGATTCTAAAGCTCCGTTTGAAACATTTATTCCTATTGGTTGCAATGTCTTGAACTTATGGATAAGGTATGATTATCTGTATTTTCTTTCTCATTCAGAAAGCAAATTTGACTCTAACATGTAGAGTTTAAGTTCCTCAAACTTATGACCTGATTGGTTGAACTGCTCAGCGACGCCTTTGGGAAGCTTTTTAGGTGTGTCCACGCGATGTCCATTTAATCTGATGTTCATTGATTGTCCTGTTTCACCGATATATTGTTTCTTACAGAAGGAACATTCAAGCATATAAATCGCATCCGAAGTTGTACAAGGAAAGCTAGATTTGACTTTGACTGCATAACTATTTGCGGTGCTTTTAATTTTAATGTCAGTTTGAAGGCGCCCGCAGGTTTTTCACCTGGGGCAACAACATGCTTTTATTACGGGGGAATGCTGTTGGCTGACTTTTGCGTGAACTAACATGTCTTTAATGTTCCTGTTGCGGCGATAGGTAACCCTAGGTACACCTGGGAATGCTTTTCTCAGACACTCGTTAGTTGATAATATTGGGTGGTATTTTCGTAGGATGTTGTTTATGTTTAGGAGTGCGTTAGAATTTTGTTATAAAGGCCGGCGGTCTGTCAGATTCTGGTGTGGACTGTTTCTTCACCAATTCCGACTGTCTCTTCAATCTTGACGCGGCATCAAAAGCTTTATCGAGAGCAACTTGGGGAGAGTTCGTTTCTGCTAGCATTGTTTTAAGGTCATTTAGGTGGTGGATATAATTGTGGTCTTTGCTGCAGATTCTTCTTATTCGTTTCGCTTGTCCGACAAAAATGTCTTGCTTGCAGTGTCGCGGGTGATGACTGTTGTAGTCTAAATATTGCTGCCTATCCGTAGGCTTCCGGTAATGTGTCATTCTCGGTTTTCTGTTTTCTGTGTAGACCGCCATGTCCAGGAAGTTGATGTGACTAGAAGAGTGGTGAGCAGTAAATTTAATACTGGGGTGAAAGTGATTGAAATGGCCAATTAAGTCTGTTAACGTGCTTGTGCCATGTTCCCATATTATAAATATGTTGTCAATGTAACGAAGGTATGTGTGGGGTTTTAAAGGGTAGGATTTCAACAGGTCTGCTTCAAGCTGTCCCATGAAAATGTTCGCATACGTGGGAGCGAATGGTGTACCCATGCTAGTGCCAAAAGTTTGCAGGTAGTGAACAGAATCGAACTCGAAATAGTTGAGCATGAGAGCTAACCCAAGGAGCGATAGGCAAACTTCAGGAGCGTGCACTTGGGGATTGATTCGAGGGACTTAGAAACAGCTTCAATTACTTCACTCATGGGTATGTTGGTGTAAAGGGCAGAAACATCCAGTGACTAGAATAGCGCAGTCGGAAGGGATTTTGTTGGCGTTGGTGCCGTTGATAATTGGAAGGAAGTGCGGTGTTTTGAACAAAAGATGGGAGGGTGTTGGGGATGTTTGACAGGTGGTGATTTAAGAATTTAGATAGTGACTCAGTAGGTGTGTTGTTATTAGACACAATAGGCCGACCTGGAATTTCTGCTGTAAATATTTCTTCGACCGGAACTTTATGTATTTTAGGAGGAAGATAAAAGTGGCCTGCTTTTTTGTTCTTGGGCATCATGAAGCAATATTCAGATTGTGTGATTAGTTCCCTGGACAGGAGCTCCACTATTGTGTTTTTCACAGTATTGCTGTAATCTAAAGTTGGGTTAGAGTTGAGTTTTCTGTAATGGGTGTGGTTGCTCAGTTGTTTAGAGACCTCATTCTTGTACTTTTCTGTAAGTCAGATTACAATACTGCCGCCTTTGTCTGCTGGTTTTATTACAATATCATTCCTTTCCGCGAGCTCTTTAAGGATTTGGTGTTGAGCGGGGGACAAATTTTTGAGTTTCCGGCAATGCCGCACTGACTCTAGAATTTCCTTTGATATCAGCTTTATGTATAAATCCAGGTCTGGGCACTGTTCGGTTTCCAGTGTCTACGTGCTAGGTGGTCTAAGAGAGTCTCTATCTTGTTTTCCTACATATGGTCTATCGAAAAAGAACTCCTTGATGCGCATGCGTCTTGAAAACTGTTATAGCTTTGAGGAGTTCGTATTCGTTTACTGCACGTTTACTGTGCGTGTATTCGTTTACTGTGCGCATGCATCTTGAAAACTGTTATATCCTTGAGGAGTTCGTATTCATTTACTGTGTTGTTTGTCGGACAGAACGTTAGACCACGTTTCAGGAGATTAACTTCTTCAGGGCTTAGACTCTGGGATATGTCTACTACATTGCTGCAGTGTTGCTCGCCTGTAGGACTATGGGTGGAGCTACATGCTGCAGGGGTTACATTAGTTTCTTTAGGTGGATCTGCAGCTTTAATATCTTTGTGCTGGTATTTATCTAGTAATTTTTCCTTCCTAGTTTGGACGAATTGTCCAAGTTCTTTTCTTTTCGGTTCAGATAAATTTCTGCTGTCGAGTTGATCAGCAATTATCATCTTATTCCTTGCAGTGTTCTTCGAGAATATTTATAAGAGAGAGTGATGCACTTTCTAGGACAGCACTCCACTTCAATAATAGCCGGGAGGGTAAAGAACCGAGGGCGCATCTAACCTTAATTCTGAGACCTTTTGGGATTTTCCTCTGTTTAATGTAGCTAGTGCAAGTTTTTAGGTGAAATCTGTTTTTTGTTTGTTTGGCGGGGAGATTGTGGGATTGGAGGAAAGGGTGAGATTTGTTGTTGCATGAGCTATCCCTAGTGCGTGGTAGTAATTTATGTTTGGTTCAGGCAGACCTCCGGGGCAAAAAATCTTCAGGTGGTGTCTACAACTCTACATCTTAGTCGAATTTCCTTTCTGAATGAGAAAGAAAATACAGAGAATCATACCTTATCCATAAATTCAAGACATTGCAACCAATAGGGATAAATGTTTAAAAAGGAGCTTTAGAATCTATTTGCTATGCTAAATTTCACGCTATAGACAAAAACACTTAGTTTGGTTTCCTAGTTTCTTTTTTTTCCTTCCTTTTTTTCGTTCTTCCAGCTGGCGCGTCAGACGCCGTTGACATGCCGGCTAACATGCGGGCATTGACACGTGATTGACAGATGGCCGGGTCACTGGCCTTGTCACAGCGCTCCTTTATTCTCAATTCAACACGCTAACACACCTTTGCTCATTGCCGCACCCACCCACCTTACACTCTCTCCCCTTTAGAAGAACCCCACCTATATATACTGTGGCGAGGAAAGCATATGTCGCCTTGAACAAGACAAGTCCAGTTGTCAAAACATTGTCTCCTGCTTTTACTTTGTTCTCGTTTTGCTCATTGACCCAATTTTTTAACAAGAAATACAGGCAAGGGTATAGTGTGCACTGTAAAGTTACTGTATAGGCTCCCTTTAGGTAGCCAGAGTTGCGCCAAGGCAAGTCATCTTGGGCTCCAAAGTTATGTGGGAAAATCACTCCCCATATGCTGTAGGATTCAGGAGTTGCAGCCTCAGAGTCACAGAGAGGGTCACCCTCTAGCCTACGTCCCCGGTACATCTCGTAATGGGTAGCTGGCCTATGCTACCAGGGCGTCACACAAAGCTTAAGTGGGCCCACCCCGTCATCCTAGCTTTTTTTTTTGACGAGGGCTACGTCTTTCATGAAGAGTACGAAGTCTAGAGGATTGAGGAACGGAACAGAGGGTTTATTCACATAGGAGAGGCAAACTTATTTTCAAAACAAGGGATAGTCATACTGGCCGGAGCATGGAGCACAGTACATGGTTATCGTAGCAAGAACTACATGTCTGATCATACTACATCTTTCTGGGAGAGCACACCAGGACACAGCATACATCAGAGCACACATAAAAAAGTCTGCCCAAATCCCTCTGGTCTCCCTAGATGCTAACCAAGGCCAAGGCCAGGGAAACGTGCAGTCACACCATCCTCCAGTCGGAGCACTTATAGTCACTGAATGATCCGCCTTGAGAGAGAGGGTACGTACAATCACTTTGGCACCTTTGTTCACTGAACTCCATGAGAGGAACACCCCAGGGTGCACACAGCTCACTGCCTCAGATAAAGCAAGAGACACTCATAGACAGAAGCTGTCACGCTTGACTCCATTAGCATGCCTTGGCTCCTGTGATGGTCCAGCAATTAGCTGGTTCACCTTTCACCTTTCGATCAGCTTAGGTGGCTAGCAGGAGCCAGTACGAAATGGCTTAGAAATGTACTTTCCCAGGAGTTCCATGGTCTCAGTGTCATGGTCAGCAATCAAGTGCCATCCATCAACCCCGTAGCCGTCAAATGTGTCCGGCCTTGGTGTTGCTGCTGGTCTGTCCGAGGCGATGTATTTTGAGCTTCACAAAGCTGATTCGTCTTAGGAAAGCAGGAGAGGTTCGAAAATCACTTCCCTTCCTGGCTGATCGTGGCAACATCTAAGAGCCTTGTTCGGACAGCAATGCCAGGAGAGCCTTCTTTCATTTTCTTTTCATTCTTCAATAAATTACGAGCCTGGATTTTACGCTGACGTGCCTTTCAGCCAGCAGCAGCAAGGACCAAGCAACAAGAATAATAACATTTTGCTGTCGAATGCACTTGGTTGGCTGGTTCCTGCGGAATGATGGCGTCGCCTACGAAGTGTTGGCTTCTTCACAAATTGGAGTCCATTTTGACTATGTGATGACGCTCAG
Organism: Dermacentor variabilis; assembly: GCF_050947875.1. Taxonomy (NCBI): domain Eukaryota; kingdom Metazoa; phylum Arthropoda; class Arachnida; order Ixodida; family Ixodidae; genus Dermacentor; species Dermacentor variabilis. The sequence goes on along the minus strand of NC_134571.1, from coordinate 226,892,195 downwards.
TGAACAGCGGCACTAGACTCACTGGAAAGGGGCACGCAGAAAACAGTGGCGCAACTCTGGCTCCTAAAGGGAGCCTATACAGTAACTCTAGTGTGTTGCACAGTGGCAACCAGTTACATAAAGTAGGCTTTGCCGCAATACAGCTGTGTTATGTGTCAAAGGATACAAAAACAATGTACGGCTAACTTTTTTACAAGAAAAAAAAAATGGCATGGATTAGAATTGAATAAACACCACAATCAGACATCAAGAGTTACCGATATTGTATGAAAATCTTCCTATGGCAGGGAGGAAACAGGCGTTTTCAATGAAGGATTACATTTGTTCAATGCACTCAGTGTCTTTTAAGCTCTGCCAAGACAGACGCTGCCAGTAAGGGATTGCCATTGGGCAGTGGTGTAGGCAGAAATTTCGTTCGGGTAGGGGGGGAGGGTGCTCACGTTGCAGCTCAGCCTCCTCCGTATGGAACTTGTCAAGGGATCAAGTACATGAATAACAACTGCATTGCCATTGCCCAAGATGCTGCAAATGAATTCTTGAACACTATGCACTGTCAAGCACAAACTTTGGAACTATATCACTTCGAAACCAGCGAACCAGTGCATGAAGCTGATATGAAAATTGTGAAGGCCGTGAAATGAACAAGTTCAGTGAAATGAACAAATATTTTATTGAACCTTTGCAATTCAAGAGCCCTGTTTACATTTTTATACATATGCAACAGCCAGGGAAGAATCTTAATGACGCTGTCCTTCGTTCTACTATAGTGTGCAGGAGCAGCTGTCACCGGTCATGTATTGTGAGTAATTGCACCAAAATTATAGTAGCAACAGAGAGCACACATGAAAATCAGGAGTTCTGCAAAATATACATTAAAAATGTGAAGATACAATGGAATATACAAATGCAAAGATACAGGTTGATAAAGGTTTGCAAAAAAGTGCCACTGGAAACAGAGTTCACTGCATGTATACACAAAACCTCACAATGAGATATTTAAATATGAGTATAAGTGTCAAATAAATCTGCATATGTAAGAAAAAGTCACTGTATATAATGCGTTAAACAAGACAAATAAACATGTTGCGCAATTACAGATTCGGAGACCACCGAATCCTAAGGCCCGCGACCCCTCCCTCCATTCCCCCCAATGTACCGTGCACGATGGAAGGCGGCATGCTTCCTCCCTGCTTTTCTCCCTTGCGCACACAAGACTGAACCACCATTGGCGACTCACCCATGCCTCCCCCCCCCCCCCCCCCCCCCTCTGCTTTCATTTGCACATACAGCATGTGGTGTGTGGTCACAAGGTTAGGGCCCTTGGACTTTATACAGAACATGAGGGCGACGGCGACAGCAGGAATGCGCCTGCAGTGTCCATATAATTGCTATGGCAATAACATTATAAGAGTATCCGGCAAATGAAGAGTCCTGTGGCCCGTTACCTGAAACTGAACTTTCACCATGCAACAATGTCTTTCTTTTTTTGTATGGTGGGGGCGGGGGCACCAAAATGAAAAAAAAAAACGAAACACGAAGAAAAGCATGTTGGCCACAATCGAACGCCTACTTTGGGCAGCTAATGTGGCTACCAAAGGAATATTGAAGAAAATGTGAGACACTTGATCCACAGAGAACCATACGCATACTGCTTAGTATCCTACACAGGCGAGACAAAAGACTTTCCAGAAAGGTTGCAATAACATCAACATGCAGGTGATGCCCTCAAGCAAACGCGTTGCAACAGGTTGAGTCCCCACAGTGATGGCAGCGAGGGACCATTGTTTCTTTCTCTTATCTGCTAGTGAGAAAGAGTCCAAAACTCTACCAGGCCAAAATCTACTTGGCAAGAGAAAGACTATCGCGCACCAAAGTGCGCCTTGCGGTTGTCAGGGCAACACGAGAAAAACGCATGCGCTCTGGCTGGCTTTGGCAGCCTGCAGGTAGTGACAACAAGAAAATTGAAGAGGCTGAATGTGTCCTCATGAATAAAAGCCAAAGTAGAAACAATAAATAAGAATGTAGTTACCTTTGCCAGGCTTAGTGACTTGACATGGATGCTTTGGCACAGGTAAAAAAATGTTGATATTCTTTTCTGTGACATGACAGCACAAATGAACTAACAGAACACTTTGTCTCATCGGACCTCGCTGCATGCTTTGCCAAATTGTCTGATAGTGTGCTGATATGGCTTGTCTCCTAGTATGGTCTGATGTACGACTTACGAAAAGTCAATGCACCTTTGGCATCAAATGTTTATAAGAACATTAAACCCACAATGTTCTGGAATTAAAAATCTGAAGCACGACTTTGGAAATGTCAATACACCTTTCGCATCAAAAGTTTGAGAACTTTATACCCATAAAGATTCAGAATTGAAATCCATGTGCTCTGTAGATTCCGTGGCCTCCACAAGATGCCGTGAGGAGCCCACTCGCCGTCAAAACACCCATAAAACATTGTGCTGGGGTGGGGCTCCTTGGGCATTATGCGACTCCAGGCACATGGGAATTGCCACGAAATCCAGCCAGAGTTTGCAACGTTCGCACTAAATGTCTCTTCGAGCATGAAAAAGACATTCTAGAGAAAATCCAGATTGATTTCTGGTGCCGGGGTAGTTTTGGTGGGCGGTGCATGACAGCACGAACAAATTTTAGAGGGGGAAGGGGGGGCTGAAGCCCCATAAGACCTCCCACACCTGGATACGCCCCTGCCATTGGGGAACCATAGGAGTCGGACAGTGAGTCACCATGCCGACTGTCCAAGTTCAAATTATCTATAAAGGAAAAATTTAGGATTGAAATAACAAAAGTTTGGGCTCATAGAAATGCATGGACGCCAGTCGGAACTTCAGTCGGGATCGAATTAAGTGAAAATTTAATTACTGTAGGCAAATTAACGGAAGTCTAGTGTATTATTTATTGTTGAATGAAGAGAATGATTATTACCAATTGAAAGAGACAAATTTGTTCTAGCTTGTTGATATCCAGATTGCTGCTAGAATCATTCTATATGACTAAAATATTTATATCCCCAGGCAGGCTAATTTGCTCAATGTATTGAAAGATTTGTCTAATGTATCAATAGACATGGCACCAGAGTGGTTATTCTTGAGTATTTGGGTCAGGCATCACCTGAATGGGCATTGGTGTAAGGCCGAGGTCAATAATTCTGATATAGAATGTTTTCTGACAGATGCACTGTGGCTGTAGTAGAAATGCTTAATACATATAGAGTGAAACTTCACTTGAACAAACTTGAAGGGACTTCAGGAAAAGGTTTGTTAAAGTAAAAGTTCACTGAACTGAAATAAGTATGTTAGAGCTTGTTATCAGGAGCTAAAGGAAACATTGGGTGTTCAAGTGATATTTCAACCCATTTATTTATCATTCTATTGATTTAAAAGTGGATTTCCATTACTTAGCTCCATGTGCAGAATGCAGTAATCTTGTGCTGCACTTGTGCACTCAGGAATGCAGTGGTCATGAATTAAGTCACTATGTCCGAACTCTCATGAACCTTCTCTGGCACAACAGTTTGTTGGACAGCAAAATACTTCAGTTTTTACAACCACATCAATGCTTACTTAGCTGAAACATTTGGTGCTTCCTCTTCAAGGGATGATTCTCCTTTGTTGTCTTCTACCCGAAGTAGTACACTTGCTAAAATCTCTTCTGTAGTCAGCGTGGTGCATGTCTCAACTTGGGAGTCACTGGTGGCATATTCCTCAAAAGGCTGTTTGTACTCAGTCTTTCCGACAATTGCTTCCAGTCAATGCGTTAAATGCTCTCATCAGTGTCGTGTTTCTTTTTTTGAGCTTGGTGTTCATAGCAGTCCAGTTAGCAGTGTTTAGACCAGCTTTCTGCCAGCAGTTCACTATCGTTGTCGGCCTCACAGTACACCAAGCTCGTGTGAGAATTTCAGCTGCCTCTTGAATGTTCATGATTAACTAGCATGTGAATGCCTTTTCTTTGTGGTTGTAGGGTTAGAGCTGTAGCTGTGGCTATGGCTTCGGCTGGCTACACGTTTATCTAGGCAGCCAATCAAAGTAACATTGGCCGATCCAGCTTAAAGCTAAAACAGGGTCCATTATTCGTGGCGTGATTATGAATTGCAGTTCTCAATGTAAAAATATGCTACAAAAGTGTGGGTTGTGCCTCTAGTGATCAATATGACTGGGAAACATCGCATGATGTAGCAGAATATGGTCACAGAACTGAAATGCCACTGTACTAAATTTCGTTAAATTGAAAGGCATTTGCATTGGGTTGAATGGCGTTTCCATGGGGTATATAAAAAAGTTTGTACAGCTGAATAATTTGTTTAAGTGACGTTCAAGTGGTAGTTTACTGTATATTGGTTTCCTTGGATAAAAAATTTAGTTGGAGGCAGTGCCTTGTATGTCCTCATTTTTTCTGAAACATTGCTTGATGAACAAGAGGCACAAATACATGCCTTTTTTTTTTGTCTCTTCCAACCTAACAGGCATTTGGCAATACCTCCTGCGTGCGGGAGAACGTAAGGAGGGGGGGGGGGGGGTATATTGAAAAAAATTTGGCAGTGTCTGGCTCCTCCTGGTGTCGTGTTAGAGGTGTGTATGAACCATTGCTTAGATAAATGGAACTTGGTACCTTTTTCTCAGTACAAACATTGATGAATGTTCACTTCTTATTGCAGCAGTTTAAAAATGTCTGGGTAGGCCCTATACACAATATGTCCCAAGCCTCCTATTTTTTTTTTACTTAAGAGGACTTGAAAGCATTCGAATTTCAATGTTAATGAAAAGAATGTTACAACATTGAATAGCAAGGGATTGCTATTATCGAGACTCCACAAAATGATGTAAAAAGAGCTGTTCTGCGATGAACAATTTTCAATATTGTAATTCTGAGAAGCGGTTATTAAGTTTTGAGGAGAAAGTTTGTTGAATGTATGTTCCAGCTTGTAAACCGTGCACAAATTATTTGAGGGTGGTAAGAAGATTTTCTATTGTTTAATATCAAGAGTTGACGAATAGCCACAGTTCAGCAATATCATGTGTTTTCTCATTTTGAAGAGCAAAAATTATCTCAACATATCCGAGCTATCAACACTACAATAGTTCATGACGTTAGCCATTAATCAAGTGGGGGACCAAGATTACAATTTTTATTCTGTAGACTTTTAGTTGGTCTAATAGGGCGACGATTCATCTCAATATCCCAACTCACCAGAGGGCTACAGGATTGGGACACCACCTGGGCATATGTAGGAATAAAATTAAGGCACCGACTATGTGGGCAATGAAGCTATGAAGCAATGAAGGGATGGTCAGAACATATGCAGTAAGCATTATCATGGTACCACACCTATTAGTGCTGCTGCTGCCTTGCCCGTTGAAGAGGGGCAATCCAGTGGTGATAGTTTTGTAGACAGTGCCATCGACATCATGATGATTGAAAAGTCTGAACTGGCATCACTGTGTACATTATTCACATAGCCCAGTGGGTCACTGGACAAACTATGACTGTCTCTCAAACAGAAGATAAATCAGTCAACGCTTGCATGGAGGAAAAATTGCACAAGCTTAGCAGGAGTCAACGACATGAATGCATGAATGCAGGGAAGTGAAAGACTGTGGCAACAACAAGGCAAAGAAAAAGAACTGCACGAAGCACAGAGATCTAAGCATTGTGCCAGTGCTGCTAGAGGATTGCCTACTCAATATGAAAGTTCAGTTCCAATCTGCATACTGCCTCTTGTTTTAGCTTAAGGATTGCTTACCTCAACAAAATAATGCCTCTTGTGACTCTCAGTTGTCCCCATGAGTTTAAAGCAGTCTTTCACAACCTATGCTGAGAACACTCACAGGAAATGTTGTATCCTGTACACAAGCCATGCAAGTTCCTGTAATATTTGAAGGATCCACATCTCGCAGTATAACACAAGGTTGTGAAGAAGATAAAGGCATTTTGAAATGAGCACGACAGCTCACTGCCTCCTGGCAAAGGCTTTGCAAAATTTTTATAGCAATAATGCATTGCGGTGCCTCAGAGCCACTGGGATTAACAAGATTCCACTGTAACTGGAATGAGAAAATACTGCATTCTAATTGACTTACAGTGCAGTGTTAAGCACGACAGCAGCACTGCATTAAAGCATCAATGTTCTAATCCATTTTCCTCAAAAATGTTATGGTACGACTTTTAGTGACTAAGCAGCATTTTATAAAGGCACCAAGCTGGTTTGCTTCAAGAAGTGTCTTCTGATCTATACTTTGAGAAAAAAAAAATGTTGCACTTATTGCTGGTTCATTGGCATGCAAGTCTTAGAAAAAATGGGATTGGCATGCATCTTACTCAGTAACAGAAACTTAGCAAGTGGAACTACTTGGCTTGGACTTTCAAGGTGACAGATAGATGGGCATTGACATGTACAGTCAAAGACATAAGAAAGTGCCTGGGACCTCCAAAATCGTTCGTAATACCGGTCACTTCATTGTAAAGATTGTCACCATACCGCCACTAACAATTCAGCAGGCTGGACATGTTTAAGAAGAGAGAACCCTTATTCTATGAATTAAGGGACACTTAGTGAAATAGGTCACTACTTTTGTTTATAGTTTGTGTGGCTGAATGTGCGACTGCAGCAGTTTTCATCAAACGGAAGTTCATAGCACGCTCCGCCACAGAACTCAGGAGCAATACATGCCAGGTAAAGTTACAGAGTGCTGAATCTATGTCTCTTTTGCCGTCAAAATTTGTTGTCTATTTACAGGCTCTCCATAAGTGTTGCCTTGGTGAACATTGATGTTTTGTTTCACCCTAGAAGGCTTTCAAGGTGTCTTCAGTTGTCAGTTACAATAACATCATCACATCGCCATCAATTGCGGCATTTTCGTTAGCCGTAAACCCACTGGCGCGTTACAACAAGCAGCATACAAATTGGAGCGATTCCTGCAGCAGAAAATGAGAACTGTAAGACTACTGACATCAGCACGCTCATGGAGTTCGTCACTGGTGCTACTGATAGCGCTAGCACAGCTTAGTGGCGTCAGTGAAGGGCCGAGAATGTGGCATCCTTTGTAAAGCAACAAATTCGTCATCAGGGAGGCGAAGTCTTTTGCATTGTGTAAGCAAATTAGTTGTAGTGCTTTTCGCTAAGAGGCATTCACAGTATACATGAAAGGTAAAAATTTGCCCAGGACATAGTCAATTCTTCGTGACACAGGTGATTTCATCCAGGAATTTGTTGTAAAAGCATTTGGTTGTACTAGAAAAGTGGCAGCCCATGTTTTACTTGTAAACCAGCTAGCGTATTATAGCAACTTGCAAACAAAACAAGGTCACTTGCTCTGCCAGCCTATAGTGCCGGTTGCACACATGTTGCCTGAAACTTACCTTGCTGATGACTAGGTATGGAGATAGTGGCAGTTTTTATTAATTGGTAGGGGCAAGTAAGGTAGGTGCAGCTGCCAATTGCATTATTTAGCAAGTTAGAGGCGACACAATTCTGTTTTCTGTGAAATGTGCTGCTAACGAAGGAGTAATAGGTGCACAACTTATTACTATAAATGTCTAAAATAGCCCTCACTGCGTAAGTTACTTTGACGATACAGATCATAAGAAGCCAACGAGACAGGTCAGATGATGTTTCACCTGGTTTACATTGATTAATTGACCAAAAACCTATTGCTACTTGTGCAGTGCAGGACACAAGACATACTAGCAGTAATTATTATGTGGAAAATTGATTATTTATTCTAACAGTCATCCCTACAGTGCGGTAGGAAATGCAACAAAAAAAAAACCAGCAGACTTCAGCAATTCCTTAGGTTTACACCTTCTTTAAATTCTGGTGTTTTACGTGCCAAAACCATTATATGATTAGGAGGCATATCAAAATGGGTGATTTGGAATTAGTGGGGACCCAAGCACAGTAAACAAACATTTTTGCATTCCACACCTATGAATTATTGTGCACATCATTTACTGCAAAAGCAGCATTCTTGCACAATAGAAACCAGCAGCTTATTTTCACTTAGATGGTTTTTTTTTTTTTTTTCAAATATAGGTGCTCAGCAAGCAGGAAAGAATGGAGAAGAAGCTAGCTGTTGCTTGGGGTGGGAGAGGCCAAAAAATATTGTATTAAATAATTTCAAAACATTACAGTTATTGAAGTATATATAAGAAAACTGTTAATATTCCAATAGCGGACAGGCCACCATTGGAATATGAACCTGGCAACGTTTAACGCTAGAACGTTATTTAGTGAGGCGAGTCTAGCAGTCCTATTGGAGGAATTAGAGGGCAGTAAATGGGATATAATAGGGCTGAGTGAAATTAGGAGGCCAAAAGAAGCATATACAGTGCTAAAAAGCGGGCACGTTTTGTGCTACCGGGGCTTAGCGGAGAGACGAGAACTAGGAGTCGGATTCCTGATTAATAAGAATATAGCTGGTAACATACGGGAATTCTATAGCATTAACGAGAGGGTGGCAGGTCTTGTAGTGAAACTTAATAAGAGGTACAAAATGAAGGTTGTACAGGTCTACGCCCCTACATCCAGTCATTATGACCAGGAAGTCGAAAGCTTTTATGAAGACGTGGAATCGGCGATACGTAGAATGAAAACAAAATACACTATACTGATGGGCGACTTCAATGCCAAGGTAGGCAACAAGCAGGCTGGAGACAAGGCAGTGGGGGAATATGGCATAGGCACTAGGAATAACAGGGGAGAGTTATTAGTAGAGTTTGTTGAACAGAATAACATGCGGATAATGAATACCTTCTTCCGCAAGCGGGATAGCCGAAAGTGGACGTGGAGGAGCCCAAACGGCGAGACTAGAAATGAAATAAGACTTCATACTCTGCGCTAACCCTGGCATCATACAAGATGTGGACGTGCTCAGCAAGGTGGGCTGCAGTGATCATAGGATGGTAAGAACTCGAATTAGCCTAGACCTGAAGAGGGAATGGAAGAAACTAGTACATAAGAAGCCGATCAATGAGTTAGCGGTAAGAGGGAAAAATAGAGGAATTCCAGATCAAGCTACAGACCAAGTATTCGGCTTTAACTCAGGAAGAGGACCTTAGTGTTGAAGCAATGAACGACAATCTTGGGGACATCATTAAGGAGTGTGCAATGGAAGTCGGTGGTAACTCCGTTAGGCAGGATACCAGTAAACTATCGCAGGAGACGAAAGATCTGATCAAGAAACGCCAATGTATGAAAGCCTCTAACCCTACAGCTAGAATAGAACTGGCAGAACTTTCAAAGTTAATCAACAAGCGTAAGACAGCTGACATAAGGAAGTATAATATGGATAGAATTGAACATGCTCTCAGGAACGGAGGAAGCCTAAAAGCAGTGAAGAAGAAACTAGGAATTGGCAAGAATCAGATGTATGCGTTAAGAGACAAAGCCGGCAGTATCATTACTAATATGGTTGAGATAGTTCAAGTGGCTGAGGAGTTCTATAGAGATTTGTACAGTAACAGTGGCACCCACAACGATAATGGAAGAAAGAATAATCTAGAGGAATTTGAAATCCCACAAGTAACGCCGGAAGAAGTAAAGAACGCCTTGGGAGCTATGCAAAGGGGGAACGCTGCTGGGGAGGATCAGGTAACAGCAGATTTGTTGAAGGATGGTGGGCACATTGTTCTAGAAAAACTGGCCACCCTGTATACGCAATGCCTCATGGCCTCGAGCGTACCGGTATCTTGGAAGAATGCTAACATAATCCTAATCCATAAGAAAGGGGAGGCCAAAGACTTGAAAAATTATAGACCGATCAGCTTACTGTCAGTTGCCTACAAACTATTTACTAAGGTAATCGCAAATAGAATCAGGAACACCTTAGACTTCTGTCAAGCAAAGGACAAGGCAGGATTCCGTAAAGGCTAAAGAATCAGGTGATAGAGAAATGTGCGGAATATAACCAAGCCTTATGTATAGCTCTCATTGATTACGAGAAAGCGTTTGATTCTGTCGAAACCTCAGCAGTCATGGAGGCATTATGGAATCAGGGTATACACGAGCCGTATGTAAAAATACTGAAAGATATCTATAGCGGCTCCACAGCCACCGTAGTCCTCCATAAAGAAAGCAACAAAATCCCAATAAAGAAAGGCGTCAGTCAGGGAGATACGATATCTCCAATGCTATTCACAGCATGTTTACCGGAGGTATTCAGAGACCTGGATTGGGAAGAATTGGGGATAGGAGTTAATAGTAACTTGCAATTCGCTGATGATATTGCCTTGCTTAGTAACTCAGGGGACCAATTACAATGCGTGCTCACTGACCTGGAGAGGCAAAGCAGAAGAGTGGGTCTAAAAATTAATCTGCAGAAAACTAAAGTAATGTTTAACAGTCTCGGAAGAGAAAAGCAATTTACAATAGGTAGCGAGGCACTGGAAGTGGTAAGGGAATACATCTACTTAGGGCAGGTAGTGACGGCGGATCCGGATCATGAAACGGAAATAATCAGAAGAATAAGGATGGGCTGGGGTGCGTTTGGCAGGCATTCTCAGATCATGAACAGCAGGTTGCCATTATTCCTGAAGAGAAAAGTGTATAATAGCTGTGGCTTACCAGTACTCACCTACGGGGCAGAAACCTAGAGGCTTACGAAAAGGGTTCTACTTAAATTGAGGACGACGCAACGAGCTATGGAAAGAATGATAGGTGTAACGTTAAGGGATAAGAAAAGAGCAGATTGGCTTAGGGAACAGACGCGAGTTAATGACATCTTAGTTGAAATCAAGAAAATGAAATGGGCATGGGCAGGACATGTAATGAGGAGGGAAGATAACCGATGGTCATTAAAGGTTACGGACTGGATTCCAAAGGAAGGGAAGCGTAGCAGGGGGCGGCAGAAAGTTAGGTGAGCGTATGAGATTAAGAAGTTTGCAGGGACGACATGGCCACAACTAGTACATGACCGGGGTGGTTGGAAGAAGTATGGGAGAGGCCTTCACCCTGCAGTGGGCGTAACCAGGCTGATGATGATATAAGAAGTCTGCCTATCTTCTTTGTGATGTACGAAACTCTATTTCTGTATGCCATATTATTACAATTTATGGAATCGGAAACATCTGCCATCGGCTGTTAAAGAGAACACTTTAGGGAATATGCAGCTATCACTCCGGGTTTGCTGTGGCCAGTGGCGTAGCTAGGTCGTCTGGCAGCCGGGACCCATAGGCCTTCTGTCACCCACCGCCCCAGGGTGTAGTCGAGGAAGGCGAGGATATCGACAATTTCCAGGTGTCTTCAGACATATATGACACCCCCCCCCCATTGCTACACCACTGGCTGTGGCTACAAATGACCGCTCAAGCTACACTGATGCATCGCACACGTGTGGTGCCAGTCACAAGTTGTCTACTTGAAAGACAGGGAATTAAAGACTTGCCAGAGGGAAAAATTCCCCTGGGGTCTATACTTGTGTGTTCATTTTAACGGCAGACCACACTGTATGTGGTTATGCTTTAGGAATCTCAGATTCCCTTGGTATAAGTAGGCCATGTTTACTTAGTTGAAATTTATAGCTTTACGGAAGCTCCTGTTTCCAGCTGTTTGGCCAAAGGCTTATGCAAAATTCTTTTTTTCAAGCGAGCACAAAATTTGAATATATATTAATACAACAAAGTTGATGTAATATGTTTATTTTTGGTCCTGTCATGCTATAAATTTGAGGTTGTCCTGTGCTCAGTGTAAGAAGTTTTGAAAATTGCATACAAGTAATAGTTTTAATTTCCATCATTCAATAGGACAATGTCCAAGCACACCTAGCCCTCTAACGTGCCAGCAGCAAGGCAGTTCAGATTACTTTTAAAAGAAAGTTTTCTTACACAAGCTTAAAATTCAGTGCTTGTGTAAATATTCATAAGCCACTGTTCATGAAGTATTTGCTGCGTTAAAGGCTTCTTGGTTTCCAAACTACATGAGTCATATTGAAGATTCCTTTAGGTATGAATCAACTCCATAGTTGTAACTCGCTGCAACTATATTTGGCAGTTTGCAGATGTGAACCTTGTAAGCTACTACATAAAAGACTATGTAGCGTTATCATTGCAATATTGTTGTTGGAATTGACACTGTTGATGTGTTCAACGTTTTCCGCCAAATGCCAGTCATTCTTTTTTTTTTATCATGCACAAATGTGGGCCTGCCAAAGAGATGGGTTTGTCTTGAATGAAAGTGCCTGGCAGTTGAGATAAGCAGACAATTTATATGCCCAGTTGGTCAAGAGCCACTATTTTAATACAGTAATTACTCAGGTGACATATTTTCCTAAAATGGCTGTCTGATTTTTTTTTTACTTAATCTCAAATCGGTAGATGATGTCAGGCAAACCATTAAAGACAGCAGTACATAAAAAGTACTCAGACATTGCCCAAATGTTGTCTTACATGGGAGAGAACAAACAACTTTTTGAATGAAGCTGACGAGCAGGCTCTTAAACATTACAGAATTGTTTAGACGAAAAATGCTTAATACAATCGTTTGTCTAAAGAGAGCAGATAAATGTGGCATATGCAACATAGCAAATACACTAGCACTTTCCTTATCGGCCGTAGCATAACATTTATAGCTTGGAATACATTTTAATGGAGAGTTAACATTATGTGTCCAGCAGGAGAAAAATAACAGCAGCAAATGCGATATTTTAAGACATTTTAAGCTTGAGAAAAAAAAAAGATCTTCTTACCAACTCGAACAGAGCAGAATATTTTCAGCATGCGTTTTTAGGAAGTTGTGCACACAGATGTGATAGATGACCATTTTATGACATGTGAGTTGTATTGAATGTATACGGTTTGTCAGCATTGTGAAAACAAACAAGTCTTGTTTTTCTTAAACAATATTAAATTGTTGTGGTACCACAACATTCTTTGATGACGGTCATGTTTCATATGGTTAATGGCCAGCTCATATGCAGTGTAGCATTATACTAACAGTGTGTCATCTGTATACTGGCATGTGGAGCAAAGTGCAAAGGCTAACTAAGGTGACTTACATATAGGTTAAAAACATGCAATACAAAATTGATCCTTGGTGGAACTCCACATTGGAAGCAAATTGTTTTGCTGCTTATTAAAGAAAGGGAAACTACCCATCTGTGGTTAGTTAAGTAACATGTTAATAGACACTGAAACTGTCCTATAAATGCAGAATCATATAGGTTCTAAGATAATACAAGTTCGTCAAGTGAATCCAATGCCACTGAAGCATCTACAAAAAGAGAAAAACAACTTTATTATTGTCAATGGCAAAGGATGCTGGGTGCCTTGACTTCTGACAAAACTGTATTGATTTATAGAGATCAGACTGACTGCTCAAGAATGCAATATTGACCAATGAAAGGTGCCTTTTAAGTATTATTGCAATTGCTTGAACGTAGAGAAATCATGGAATAGTTAAAGACAATGTTTCTGCCTCCCTGTTTATAGACAAGGAGCACTAAAGCCAGTGTCAAGCCGCCTCATACAAGTTGTGTATTATAATAGTATTAACAATTGTCAGCTGTACTGTCTTCTGATACTCAAAGTTCACAGACAATGCGTCAACAGAGATAACGTCTGGACGTGGCGAGTTCCAGCTATTAAATCTGAGCAGAATACTAAACAATGATGATAACGAGGGTTTTATGGCAACAAAACAATGGGAGGATGATCGTCAGAAGTCTGTGGTAGAAAAGTTGAATCAGGTTTGTCTGCCGTGAAACAATAGTTTAGTTAGTAGTGTGCATGCTGCTGAAACACAATAGAAAAATGTGCTAAATTATTCTTTTAATGTTATCAAACTTAACGCAAAGTTATTAATTATTACATCAGCCACAGTACTACACTTACAACCTATGAGTTCAATAAGCAAAGACAATGCTACACGGATTAGAATGCTATTCCCTAAAATTGTGAAATTGATCGCATTGTTCTTTTTTTTGGCATGAACAAAAAGCAGCTGCTTTGTTGAGAGCATTGTTGAGACGCAAATTATAACTTTTAGGAGAACACCAGCAATGTGCTTTCGCAAATTTGCTTTCGACTATGACTAATAAAATGTGCAAGCTGGTGCAAAGGCACTGTTCTTTCTGTTGCCTAAAATTTTTCTAGAATCTACTAGTACAGGGTAAACTTGAAGAAATGAATTATAGGTGCAATATTAAGGGATTTTTCCTAGAAATGTGTTCGAAGTGCAGTTTCTTTGAGATAAATAAAGCTGATGTCTATCAGTAATCTAAAACATACCAAGGGCACTTGCACTTGATGCATAATGACGCTGCAAGAAGCGACAACTGACAAAAAAAATGTCACTTTTTTTGTTCAAGAATAAATGAAACCGTATGATGTTTATCACCATACCTAGACCATGGCCGCTATCTCGTATACGTTCGAAAATCCGACGTTCGATTTCGCCTCGCGCGATTGCCTAGGCTGCGCTGATATCACGGTCTAGGCCAATCTAGTCCAATCGCGTGAGGCGAAATCGAACATCGGCTTTTCAAACGTGTACAAGATAGCGGCCCATATCAGATTTATATGGTCTACACAGGAGGAGACAAAAGTATCAGGTAGAAACTTTACTTATGAATGTCAGTTATGAGGGAGAAATTTTACTTGTGAATGTCAGTTAATTTTGTGGGGTCAATCTCACCACTGGCTACAATACACAAGTATTTGACTGTAACTTAGTAAGTCAATGTTCATATATTTACTTACTTAATCCGCATAGTGCAATCAGGCTCTCTATATGGCTTTCATAGATTACGAAAAGGCATTTGATCCAGTAGAGTGAGAGAGAGAGAAGAAACTTTATTATAAAGTGAAGTGATATATGTGGTTTGATTCAGTAGAGATATTAGCAGTCATAGAGGCATTATGTAAGCAAGGACGCTTACGTAAATATGTTGGAAAGTATCTACACTGATTCCAGAGCTACCTTAATTCTCCCCAAGAAAAGCATAGACATACCTATAAACGAAGGGATCAGACAGGGAGAGACAATCTCTCCAATCTTATTGACTAGGTGCTTGGACGAAGTATTCAAGCTATTAAACTGGGAAGGCTTAGGACTGAGGATCAACGGCGAATATGTAGCAACCTTCGGTTTTCAGGTGACATTGTCCTGTTTAGCAACACTAGGGACGAGTTACAACAAATGATTGATGACCTTAACAGAGAGAGTGTAAGAGTGAGGTGGAAGATTAATATGCAGAACACATAGATAATTATCAATAACTGGGAAAGTGAACAAGAGTTCACGATCGCCAGTCAGCCTCTAGAAGTTGCGCAAGAGTATGTTTACCTAGGTCAATTACTCACAGGGAACTCTGATCATGAGAAGGAAATTTAGACAATGCAAATGGGTTGGAGTGCATGCAGCAGTGTCAGCTCCTGACTGGAAGCTTACCATTATTACTGAACAGAAAGGTGTACAATCAGTGTATTTTACTGGTGCTGACATATGGGGAAGAAGCATAAAGCCTGACCAAGAAGCTTGAGAACAAGTTAAAGGCCTGTGCAAAGAGCGATGGAACAAAGAATGTTAGGCGTAAGGCTAAGAGACAGAAAGAGAGTGGTATTGATCAAAGAGCGAACGGGGGTACCCGATATTCTAATTCACAGTAGGAGAAAGAAATGGAGCTGGGCATGTCATGTAATGCATAGATTAGACAACCAGTGAACCATTAGGGTTACAGAATGGGTGCCAAGAAAAGGGAAGTGCAGTCGAGGACAGCAGGAGACTAGGTGAGGCGATTAAATTAGGAAATTTGCAGACGTTAGTTGGAATCAGTTGGCGCAAGACAGGGGTAATTGCAGAACGCAGGGCGAGGCCTTCGTCCTACAATGGACATAAACTAGGCTGATGATGGTGACGATGAAGTCAATGTTTACATCATTGATTATACAAATGCAGCCATTGGAAAACAAGCAAGACGTAACTGTTTTGTAACCCTGCCAAATATCAAATTTGGAGGTTTATAGATTACAATAAATGAAAAAAAAAAATTAAATTATGGGGTTTTACGTACCAAAACCACTTTCTGATTATGAGGCACGCCGTAGTGGAGTACTACGGAAATTTCGAGCACCTGGCGTTCTTTAACGTGCACCTAAATCTAAGTACACGGGCATTTTCGCATTTTGCCCCCATCGAAATGCGGCCGCCGTGGCAGGGATTCGATCCTGCGACCTAGTGCTCAGCAGCCCAACACCATAGCCACTGAGCAACCACGGCGGGTGCCAATAAATGAAAGCACAAAAGTTACAGTGCAGATATGAAGCGGATGTTAAAGCAATGTTAAGATGCAAAGATAATGATTTATTCTTTGCGAACACAGGTATGCCACCACCTGCTTTATCATTAAGTGTAAAGGTATCTTCATGGTGGCCAGATTGCAGATACTGTTTAGTCAATTCATGAATGATAATTTTGGTTAATAAGAAAACATTAGCAAATGCACTAATAATGCCAACAATGATAATAAACCCAGGCCAGTGTTTGTGAATACTCCTATGCATAGGTGGAGAGTTTTAATTTTTACCGGAGGGGGGGGGGGACCAGCTCTCCGAACCCTGTGTGTGTTTACTTATATATATATATATATATATATATATATATATATATATATATATATATATATATATATATATTTCGCATTTGAACAAACTTCTTGCGACCTTGAAGAATTGAGCGCTGAAGTAAGGCGTTATGTATACAAGACCTCATAGTAGGAGACAGATCAATTTCACAGTCTGAGTCCTCTCAGCGGTGCAGTCTTCCTTCTGCCGCATACTTGGCTATCACTAATACTGCTCCACCCTTCCGGCGAAACTGCAGCCTTTCTGTCTCTGTTTTTCTTGTTCTGTGGGTCCAGTATATGAGCTGCTGCGCATGACTCCAGTTGATTCTGATTTCGAGTGAATCTAGCTTGGCCTCATTTTGGTTACTGAGTGAATTATAGTCTTCCCCAACTATCATGCACCAGGACTTAAAGAAAGAGCACTTGCGCTACTGGAAGAAAACTAGTGTATATTGTTTCCAGTACAGTGGAGTAGTCGCCAGTAATTCTTTCATTACTGAGACTTAATTCGGTAATGGCAATTAATCATCTAACTGGAGAAGTACTGTCCTAATTTTCCAAGTGTCAATGAAGCAATTGTGGACACCGAAATGGCATCTAACTGTGGTGTTTTCAGCGACATACTAATTGCGTACAATTTTTTCCAACTGGAAAAGAAACCTGACGAAGTATGAAAAATACCACGTGACTGCACTCCCACCCGCATCATAAAGCAGAGCCCTTAAATAAGCTGATTGAAAGCAAACGTGTTGCCTGTCGCAAACTCGTAAAGACAGCGCATCACCTTGATAATGGTACGGAAGGAGCACCATCAGCAGGTTTCGCGGCTTCCCAGCTATTCCTTCCTATCATTTCTACGTCACACTTATTTCCGTCTCACAAGGTTTATTGATCACATTGGTAAGAAAAGCCCCATGATAATGTGGCAAAAGCGCCGCTTTGACTACACACGAAATGAGGAAAGCAATGTAATAGCCATAGAATGTTTCAAAATCCCGGCTTTGCTCGCACCGCATGAAAAGAGTGTGCGCGAAGCTATATTTTGCACCAGAAACTTCCTTCGGATCAAAGCTGAATTAAAGTTATCGTTTTATTTTTCATGAAAGTGTATATGTGCTATAAAAACAGTTTCGTGTCAAAAAACCAAAGCGAAATAAACACACCAAGAAGCGACCAACGTGTAGAGAAAAGACAAAACCGATGCGTTCAAGAAAGTAAATATACCAGTTCTAAATGAGCTGAATTAGCAATACGAATGTCTGCAAAAAGAAGAAAGAAGAAAACCAGATTTCAGTGTGTCCTTATTATCTATGAATTCGTAAGCGCCGTTCAACACCAGCCGCTGCCAAGAGGACGTGTTCGAATAGGTGTCCTTTTGCAGCTGTGCAATAATACTATTTCCGTTTTATGACATCTTCAGTCAGAAGGGTTTGGGTGCGAGCTAGTTGGTATGGATCATTCATATTTAAAGCAGTGCCAAAAAACACGGACAAGGAAGAACACAGAACGAGCCCTGACTGCCGACAACACCTTTATTGATGCGTGCACAAATATATACAATTCGCAGTGGGCATAAAGAGAGTCAAAAGAAGAAAGGGAAGGCGAGTCATTGTCGTTCAACTCCTGCTACGCATGCGTCAATAACATTAAACTTGAGCATAGTGACGCATGCGCAGCAGGAGTTGAACGACGATGACTGGCCTTCCCTTTCTTCTTTTACTCTCTTTATGCCCCTTACAAATTGTATATATTTGCGCAGGCTTCAATAAAGGTGTTGTCGACAGTCAGCGCTCGTTCTGTGTCCTTCCTTGTCCGTGTTTTTGGCGCTGTTTTAAATATGAAACATCTTCAGTGGCTTTCTTGATGACCGACGCTGGAATTCTACGGCAGACATCCGTTCTCCTTGCATTGAACTAATCTGACGTCTATCTCAATTACGTAAGCACGATCATTCACATAACCCCAAAGAAAGAAATCAAGAGGAGAGTGGTCAGATGACCTAGCGGGCCAATTCACAGGCCCGTGCCTTCCAATCTATTGTGCATTGAAAGTCGCATCCAGCCAGTTTCGTGCTTGGCTGCTGCTGTGTGCGGGTGCCCCATCTTGCTGATACCACAGAAGCGGAAAATGTGAGGGACTTTGCCAAGAACTCATCCGCCACTACTTCAAGGATTTTGTTGATGTAACACAGTCCAGTGAGTATGTGATCGAAGAAGATGGGACCGATTATAGCACCGGCATAAATTCTGAACCACAATCTGGGCAACTACTGGCACTGGTGCCTATTGCACTTCAGAGAGTGTGGATTGGAGTACCTCCACTAATGTGCATTATGCAAATTTACCTAGGCGTTTCAACAAAAATGGGCTTCATCTGTGCACATGATGTTCCTCAAAAGGTATGGTGACTCATGGGCTTTTGTGAGAAGTCTAAACGATTCTACGGGTCCCTATCTTCCAAGCATTGTTGGTGATTAAGGTGGGACAGGTGAAAGGCTGTCATTTAGAATTCTCCAAACTGACGACTTGCAAATCAGTACCTGGGCAGCCACGTCCCACACGCTAGCATGAGGGTTTGAGGCCATAAATGCTAGAACATCCCTGCATAGGCTAGGACTCAAAGATGGAGTCCTCCGCCGGTTTGTTGAAGCTGCCAGTTTGTCTCAGGTTTTCATAATTTCTCATGATAGTCAATGCATTTGGTCTACCGCCACACTTCCATGAGTCATATACATATTAGCGGTCTTCCGCTTGTTGCCATTTGCAGATGCCAAGGCAAGGATCATGTACACCGAGTGCTCATTAGAGAAACAGATGGCAAATGGGATGGAACAAAACGCACCTTTAAATGTTTGACGTCAATTCACTTTTGTGGTGACAGGTTCTGTAGCAAAAGGAAAAAAAAAAAACATCTGGGCACTTTATCTACGCTAAGACAACAGCTATCACAACTTTTTTCCAGGAAACACCAAACGAGACGTGTTACTTCGACAGGGGTGCGGCAGATAAGGCATTATGTCGACCACAATGTTTTTCTTCATTTCCTTTATTTCGTCCTGGATAACTCAGAGGGAGCATGTTCGAGGGTGCTGCTTTATGATGCAGGTGGGAGCACAGTCACGTGGTATTCTCCATATTTCGTAGGGTTTATTTATCTATCATAATAAATTTGTACGCAATTAGTATGTGGCTGAAAATATTGCAGTTAGGTGTCTCTTGGCTGTGCCTTCATATGCCTCATTGATAATTTGATAATTAGGATAGTACATTAATTACAATGATCTAATTAAACCTCAGTAATGAAAAAATTACTGGCAGCTACTGCAATGTAGTGTAAACTATATGCACTAGGTTTTCATGGAGTAACGCATTGCTCTCTTTATAAATCTTGGTGCATTATAATTAATTGGGACACTCTGTATATATTTACGTTTGCATGTAAGTGACGATGTTCCCATCTGTAATAAATGTTGTAAATTATTAGAAATTTTCTTTTTTTCATGAGTCATTGACATTGCTTACTGTAAAGAGAAGCAATACCAAGACACACAACATTCACATGTATTTCATACGGCGTTGATAAAAGAGTGTGCTGAAGGGGTCACTGAAGTCTATAGGTTTTATTCATGATCAAAAAAGCATGCAAAGCAATTTGAAGCGTCGTGAGCATACAGCAACATATTCATTCTCTAGACATAGGCTATCCATACCGTTAGAAACAATTTATAATTGGCTACCTCCATCTCTTTCAAAAATATGATAAACTTTGTCCTGTGTGTATATTTAAATATATTGCATATGTGCATGGTGTTTACACTGGAAATTTAAAACAATGTTGAAGTGAGAAAGTACGGATGAGGCAGCCACCGCGAGTGCTTCTAATGGGCGTGTCCCTCTATTGTCAGGATTTGCAGAAATAAAGTGACCCGCCGTGGTTGCTTTGTGGCTATGGTGTGGGGCTGCTCAGCTCGAAATCGCGACATCTAATCCCGGCCATGGCAGCCGCATTTCGGTGGGGGCGAAATGTGAAAACACCAACGTACTTAGATTGAGGTACATGCTAAAGAGCCCCCTGTGGTGCAAGTTTCCGGAGTCCCCCACTACAGGGTGCCTCACAATGAGATCGTGGTTTCGGCACATAAATAATCAAAAGTATGAATTAAAAGCCGCTCAAGTCTGCGCCAACAAGGATGCAGTAAGCTATTACCCTCAGTAAAATTTCAAAAGAAAAGGTCGAGGAAAGTGAAAAAAGAAACCTCAAATGATGTGGGTGACAAAGCACTGGTATTGTCACTTTAGGTGTGTGTGTGGGGGAAGGGGGAAGGAGGCTTCGGCATTGCCTGGGGTGGGGGGCTCAGCCCCCCCCCCTTGAAAATCTCCAGAGGGGGCTCGGGCCCCAGGACCCCCCACAGTCGCCGCCTATGCTACTATGTTAAAATGGATGGTATTGTATGTGCATTTCTCAAGTGAATAAATTAAACAAAGTACAAGTAGTTCATTTTCATGGGAAGCAATTGAAGCAATCAATTTTGTGTCCTTCCTTTTTATGGCGAGAGCCTTAGATGCCTATGCTTCGAGGTCCCATTGTGAGGTACAGAAAATATCATGTGACCCAAGGAAGGCCAGAAGCAAACGAAAACATGTCCAGCCATGTATAAGGCATGATTAATGATTATCAAAGTTATCACTATGTGGTACCTGTTTCCAAGTTCCTGTGATGATGTCAAAGGTTATTTCGAATGCACCGCTTCATCACTATCATTATATACATTTCTTTGTTATGTGAATGCACAGCTTGTAGAAAACAGGTAGGTAGAACCATAACGCAGAACGGACCATTTGTTAAAGAACTGGTTTTCTTCAAATGACGATCTATATATAAGATTTTTATCATGAGTGCACGTTTCACCAAACTGGTAGCCCATGACGGTGAGGTGCTCATTGTTTACCAAACTTCTACTGAAAAAAAATATACTTTCGAAGAACTCCCAAGAAATGTATACATATTGTTCTATGATGGCCCTTGAGAGTGCGCTTTATGCCTGAGAGAGTGAATGTTGCAAGTTTACAGAGATGCTGAGTGCATAATTGAATCATAGTGTCCGTAATTATGTATGTTGATGCTAGTTTTTCATGATAGATATACAATGGAACAAAACTGCTTAATAGCTAGTGCTGCGGGTAGCTGAACAGTGAAATGTACATTATTGCAGGGACCTGACCTTTAGTCAAAGTGGTGACCATAGTGGTCAAAGCTTTCTTATTATTTGTACTAATGCAATGTGAAGATGGGGATCATGATCCTGGCAACGAAAAATGAAAATCAATGATGACAGCGGTCGTTGTCAGCTTAAAGAACTGGGTGGACAGACAGACATGGGAAACCAGCACTGAAGTGGTGTCGGAGCAAAGCTGGAACTTATGGCTGAGCCAAGTAACTTATAAGGGCTGTGGCGCACACGATAGCTGTGCACTGGTATGATATACTAGAAATCATCAAGCAGTTTCTGCCACATGGTGTTAGCACATGCTGCCTGCACTAATAGATCTCCCACCGAGCTCCTACATCTATACGAATACACAGCTACAAAATGCATGCCCAGATGCAGAATCCGTCCAGTAAAGGGAACAAATTCGCCAGTAGCTTAATATGACGTTGACCGACACCTACAGAAGTCCCTTAATCGTTTAAATAATTAGGTGAGCATGACTTGGTTCGACAGGCAAGGTTCTGACTGGTGTTGTATAAGTAGCGGGTCGCTTTTTAAGTCGCGACGATAGATTGGATTTCTTAGAAGCACTGCTCCAGGAGGGCACGTGCAACCGGCTAATGGAGGCCTCAGGAGAGGACATGAGGTTATAATAAAGCAGGCGGCGCAGGATCGCCAGGGCGCACCCAAGGGGTAGTGGGCAGATCAAAGCTGGAAACAAGGTGACCCGTAGATTGGAGTGGCGGAGGCCTAAGCGTGCTGGACTTAAAATAAATATTACGTCCAGCCGCCAGCTTGTGACGCTAAAACTTCTGCAACAGCAGTCAGAAGTGTGGCGTTTGACATACTAAGGCAACAGCGGTAGCGGACGAGACACAGAAACGTGAAAAACAGACCCCACGCTACTAGTTAGTGGTATTTTAAAGTTTAAATTATGGCAACTGAATAACGCGCAATTGAGCCCGCTCGAAGCGTTCGACGCATGGGAAAATTCGCGAGGACGGCAGGAAATACCAGTGTGACAGGGGTAGAAGCAAGGAACGAAAACGCACACACAGGGCAAAGTGTGAAGATGATAAATATTTTGCTATATATGTGATATATGCTATATCCATCAAGTGACTATTGCCATGCACTACTCTTCAAAGGCCGCAATGCTTTCGCAATGCAATTGTTGACAGTGTGCGCTGTGTGTGTATCTTGTGTTCCGGCGCACTGCTGATCGCGATCACGCCCGATCCTGACCGAATTTCGCGGACGTGATTGCCTCCTTTGGACAAAATGAGCGAGAGACCCAATCGCAGTCGAGAATTTCGATCCGGATCGGTGCCGATCGCTATCGGAAGTATACGTACGACACTGGTAGTGACAGGGCAACGCCATATCATACTCGCCTTCACGGGAGACCACTGACCAAACGACAACAATCGTTTGCGCCAGTGCACTGCGCCAGCAAACCCAAGGAAACGCAGGAGGAAAACTTGTAGGCGACGCAGGGCTTCGTCAAGAAAGGAGACATTGATTTGAAGGATCGCCAGCCGACACACGGCAAAATGCGCGCCTAGGGACAAACGCGTACGAAACAAGCAAATCGGCTTCTCCTCCGTAGTACCTAGGCAAAGGGAGAAATTTCAGGCGCAAACGCCCCCAGATTTTCTCTCTCGCACCCGCTGAAATGACTGGCCAATCACGAGAACTGGCGTTTCCTCTAATGACCGTCTCGTTTCTAGGCACTATATCGAACGTCAACGGCCAGGAAACACATCGATACCAATAGGCTGTCGGTGGTTAATCAAGTACAAAAACATTGACGCTATGACTAAAAAGCAGCTTCAACAAAAAAATTTAAAGAAAATCAACTGCCTATTTGCCTGAGGTAAAAAAAAAACATCCTTAGACACCTCGATTGTTTATGTCAATGGTTTGTGTACCGTAAAAAATTCAGCATGTTCAGCGCCCCTAGCAGAAAAAGCACCAATTAAAGTATTCGACCAAATTACAGTAGCTCCACTTACGCGCTTACGCTGAAACACGCCTCGATTGATTTTTCGCCCTCTGTGGCCATTTTGGCCATTTGTTGAACTTGAGAGTGTGCGGGGCCTGGTGATTCCGTCTGTACATTAAAAAAGAAAAAAAAGCTGAGGCATTTTTTTGACCGTTGGGTGAGCGCAAAGCACCATTGGCTGTTTTTTCTTCTTCTTCGTAGCCGTCCATGCTTGTTTTGCCATCATGTCCACCGCCGTAAGGGTTCTGCGGCAGGCCGTCGGTCAAGCAGCAAAAGCATTGCACCTGGAGCCCTTCAAGAGAGTGACGGTCAGAATTGACCCGTTTCACAGCAATGCGACTCCGGTGAGGTGGGTCACTACAGCTCGCGACCGGCTGCGCGCGATCCTGAGGCGTGCGTTGCGAATTGCATGCTCACGAAGGCCGCATGGAGCGGCCGAAGTGGCCATATTAGACGCACCCATATGCCGGGTTTTCGACGCAGGATCGGATAGTTAATTCAGTGCCTGCCAAACATATCACTCCACCTGTGCAATCTAGACCACCCTCCCCGGAGTTGCAGTTGGCGTTAGGCTCCCTCCTGCGTTATTCGAAATGTCATTTTTTTGATAAAGCGCTGGGAATACTGTGACAAGTGATGACTGTTGTGCTGCCTTAAACGTCGCTTTTGCGAAATCGTTTTGTGATTGTTCTTTTGATGTGGCCCCAGAAGTGCTTAAGCGTGATTTTTTCCCCAGTGGACCCCATTGTCGCGGGTTTCACAGGTACTGTGACGTTAATACAGGGCCTCAAGTTATCGTCTAGTTGCGGTGTTGGCCACATTAATTCAAAGTTTTTGAAAAATACTGCTGTTTATTCCAGCGTATACTTGGCGCACCTTTTCACCCAGTCTGTTGAACACTCCACAATGCCGGCTGATTGCAAGGTAGCGAGAGTGGTTCCACTCTTCAAATAAGGTAATGCGAATTCTCTTAACTGCAGGCCTGTGTCATTATCAAGCATTCCCTGTAAACTTCTAGAGCACATTATATATTCTAATCTCATTTCTTTTCTTGAAAGCAACTCTTTCTTCAGGTCTTGTCAGCATGGTTTTCGAAGGAATTTTTCTTGCGTGACTCAACTCTTTCACTAATATCTTAGCATCGTCTTTACATAGTGGTTTGCTAACCGAATGTATCTTTCTACTGCTTTGCTAAAACTTTTGATAAGGTGTCACATCAATTACTCCTTAAAATTAGTTCTCTGAATCCCTGATCTTTTCAAATAAATTTAATGTTGCTTGACTAACTGCTCTCAATTTGTATCAGCTAACAACTCGTTATCACCATGTGCGGTAACACCTGGTGTTCCCCAAGGATCTGTTTTGGGGCCTTTACTCTTTCTAATTCCCTAATTCTAATGACCCTCCGATTGGAATGAACCCTTCCCTTAAGCTTTTTGCTGATGACTGTGTTCATTTTCGTGCAATAAATGACCATAATGATAGTTGCGCCCCTCTGATCTTGATAACGTGTTGAATTGGTGTGAGCGATAGTGTATGATTCTTGACCCGTCTAAGTGTAAAGCTGTGTCCATCTCATGCCAATCTAATCCGTCCAGAATGTTCGATTACAAGATAATGGAGTTTCACTAGAGAGTGAACTATCTTATAGATATCTTGGTGTTCACATTGCTAACTTATCCTGGCCCATGCACATTGAATATGACACTAACAATGTGAACCGCGCCCTTGGCTACATGTGCAGAAACTTCTTTCAGGCTCCACCCCATCTGAAGTTACTTTTGTATCAAACACTAATATGGCCTAAGCTAGAATATGCATTATCCATATGGGATCCCGTACAACTCACTTTAATTGAGGCTATAGAATCTGTTCAGAATTGCTCAGCTCGCTTCATCCTTTCAAATTATCCTCGCATAGCTAGTGTTTTTTTAATGAAATGAAAACTTCGTTCAGCTAATCTTGGAGTTCGCAGAAAAATTGCATGCCTTAGTCTTTTCCACAGCATTTTCTTTCATGACCAGACCCAGACACTAAAAACATGAATTTTTTTCTTCAATCCCGTCATATATGTCGTCACGTGTTGATCATCTGCATAAAGTTGATCATCCCTAGCTGCAGAATGAATGTGCTTTTTAAGTCTTTCTTAGCTAAGACTAGCACAGAGTGGAACCACCTTCCACCTCTTAACACTCCATCCTTCAAGACAGCCATCACCAAGCATATCGTTAAACAGGCATTTGCATTATGATTTTCGATTTGTACTTGTACTTTCTTTTTTTTCACCCACTCCCTCTGTAATGCCCCTGTTGGCCCTAAGGATATTGTAATAAATAAATAAATTGGTGTGTTCATGCATTTATTCGCTCAAATGTCAAAATATCCAGCTGCCCACTGTTGCGATGTAAGTTCAGATTCGGTTTTGTTTTTGTTTCTTTCCCCAGAGAAGTGTTGTTTCAGCTGGAAAAGAACTAAGAAGCTTACCAGCAAGTATACAACCTTTATGATGAGCAACATGGCAACAAGGAACATCAAGGAGAAAATCAGAGAGGTTAAGATAATCTCATGGGTGGCGGAAATAGAAAAGAAACCTGTTATGAGTAACTACTTGAGAGGAAACGAACGAAATCGGGAAAGAAACAATTTATGATAACTCAAAGGGAAGCTCTTTACTTTTTGAAGCGAGATCAGGAAGAAGAAGCATGTGGTTGCTGTGGGAAAGCTAGGGAAACAATGGAGCACGTTTTATTAGAATGTGAAGATATCTGCAGAGCAGTCGATTTAGGCACCTCTGGCCTTCTTGAAGCCCTTGGCTTCAGCAAGAGCAGGGGGAGAGTAAACATGCCTGCTATAGAGATTAATTAGAGATGAAGGCATACGAAAACAAAGTTCACAGTAGGGGTTCAGAAAGTTCTATCTTTTTTTTTTTTCCTTCTTTAGCATAGGTAGGACATTAGGCAATAAAATAAGAGCTTGGTTGCGCAACCCACCACCCCGTTGTGAAGGGGATGCTCATAGTACCCATATATTTGTAAGAATGACTGAGGAATATGGAATAAAGTAAATGGGCTGGAAAAGTGTTCAGATATTTGTACAGGAAATACATTGACTCACAGTGAAGGCAAAGAACTGGGAAGCTTACCAGCAAGTACGTTACCGGTATAGTGAGCAACATGGCAACAAAGAACAAGCAGAAAGTCAAGCTGAGAAGACAATCTCATGGGTAGCGGCAATGGAAAAGAAACCTGCTTATGAGTAACCACATAAGAGGAAAAAACAAAATCGGGGAAAGAAACAGTTTATGGTAACTCAAATTGAAGCTCTTCTCGAAGCAAGAACAAGATGCCTTAGAACACACGCTTATAAAGCGAGATACAAGGAAGAAGCATGTGTTTGCTGCGGTAAAGCTAGGGAAATGATAGAGAATGATGTGAAGACATCTGCCTAGCGGTCGATTTAGGCACCTCTGGCCTCCTTGAAGCTCTTGAGTTCAGCGGGAGCAGTGGGAAAGCAAACATGTTCACAATAGAGATTAGTAACAGGCGACTGGAAGATTGATGGAAGAAATGTAGGGTAGCGACAATGGAGGCGTACAAAAGCAATGTTCCCAATAGGGGCCCAGAAAGAGTGGTGATCAGAATTATGTGCGTTTTTTTTTCTTCCTTTCTTTCTTTTTTTAACATAGGTAGGACATTAGGCAATTAAAAACAAGTACTTGGTGGTGCAACCCACCACCCCATTACAAAGGGGACGCTCATATAATCCTCCATTCACTTCTATAGGAGTTTATAAGTGTGAATTGCTGTGCTGCAGTGTAGTCCACTTATAACGATATCTAGAACGAAAAAACCGACCATTACAACTGATGATCGCTATATCTGGACTGCCGTAGAAAAAGACTGCCGAACATACCTTCGTAGCTTCGAAACCAAATTTGCCACTTACGATAAACTGGCGATGCAGAAAGTAGGTTGTGAAAAATGAAACGTTTATTTATACCTCTAAGCAGCATGTCAAATGTTAGGTGCGCTGAAATAGTCTGCACTTGCGTTTGCGGAAGTTTCAGGTTCGCAACCGCGGTCTGCATCTCGTTCAGCAGCTGTGCAAACATACTTGAGCGTGCCCGAAATCAATGAGCGATTCTACCGACAGTGCACTTTGCGTGAACGTTGGGGTTGGTGTCAAAGACGGGCCGCTGTCAATCTCGTCATCGCTGCCGCTGCTGTTGTCTCCTCCGTCGCACCAAGTCGCCGTCTGTGTCGCGACAACGATCGCCCTGTTGGAGATTCTTCTCTGAACGAGGTAGCGCTATTTGTGCTCAGAAACTCCTCCATCGAAGCAACGCCTATTTTATTGCCCGTAGCAACGTGCTCCCAGAGTTCGGTAATGTCAGCGGCTGCTACCGTGTTGGTTTCACACGTGGGGGGTTTCAGCCGCGCGCACTAAGCCAGCCGTTTCCATTGATCGACATGGTCAGTGGCTCTAGCCTTCATGATCGCGGCGCTCGCGGTTTTCAGGATCGTCGATAACATCGACTACGCGAGTCTTGCAAAATTTGCAGCTTCGTGCCACGCGACAAATCTTCGCACTTTGTTGACGCATCGACGGCTGCTTTCGTGGTGCATGTCGAGAGGGAGATCTGTGGGAGATTGTAGAAAGAGAGCTCGTTTTTTAATTTATTATGGATGTACGCCGGCGATGCAATGGATGGATGGATGGATGTTATGAGCGTCCCATTTGGAACGGGGCGGTGGGTTGCACCACCAAGCTCTTGCTACTATGCTGCCTAATATCCTACCTAGGTTAGCCAATGAAAAAAGAGGAAAAAAAACATTATGAACTACCACGTCCAAATTTTCTGATCCCCTATTGCGAACTGTGCCTTTGTGCGTCTCCATCTTTTGTCGTTTCCCTACTTTTCTTCCACCAATCCTCCAATCGCCTCTTACTAATGTCTATTGCGGACCTGTTTGCTTTACCACTGCTCCCGCTGAACCCAAGGGCTTCAAGGAGGCCAGTGGTGCCTAAATTGACCGCTGGATAGACATCTTCACATTCTAATAAAATATGCTCCGTCGTTTCCCTAGCTTTACTGCAGCAAGCACACGCTTCTTCTTCCTTCTTATATCTCGCTTTATAGGTGTGTGTTCTAAGGCATCCTGATCTCACTTCGAAAAGTAATGAGCTTCCCTTTGAGTTATCATATATGGTTTCTTTCCTGATTTCGTTTTTTCCTCTTAAGTAGTTACTCATAGCAGGTTTCTTTTCCATTGCCGCCACCCATGAGATTAATTCAGCCTCTCTGACTTTCCGCTTGACATTCTTTGTTGCTGTGTTGCCCACCCCACAGGCTGCATACGTTTTCCTGTGTATCTGCTTCCTGGGGCGCGATCAGAGATGGTTGTTCGGCGCGTTCGTTCGGTTACCGGCGCGCTCTATTGGCCTACTCCGCGCAGATGTCGCCAGCCACGGGGCGCGGCCATTTCTTCGGTGACGTCAAAATGACGACACGCTCCTGTCAATCATCCTCCCACCGAGCATTTCGTCTGCTAGGCGCCGAACCCGACGGGAGCTGGGACGCTTGGAGCGATCATACGGCTTCGCCTGGCGCGTCTGGTGGATTGGATTGGATCCAACAGGCGGCCTTTTCGGCTGCGGAATGGCATGTTTGAATCCAATCCATAGTTTAATTCGAGAAAATGGCGCTTCCTTTGGGAACTTAGGTTGTAGCGCTGGCGTTTCTAGAGGAAGGAGGAGAGCGGGTGGCGGTTCGAAACGTGTTTGAAGAAATGGCAGAAAGTGAATTCCGGCGTCGTTTTTGTTTCTCGAAACAAATAATTCGTTGGTTGTACAGAGAAATCGACAACATCAACGGTGCCAGCGAGCCACTGGAATGTTGTCGCTGCCTCTTGAAAAGTGCGCCACTCTTCCAGTCGTTTTTTTTTCTTTTTTCTTCTCGCTGTGCGCGACGCCACCTAGGGACGATGCAAAGACTAATAGTTTTAAATTGCAGTAGTCACGCGTACTACTATTTGAAAACGTGTTTGCGCTTGAGAAGAAAAAATACATTTTTTTAGATAAAGATGTAATTCATTTGGAAGACGAGAAACATTTAGTTTTGTAGTATACTGTTTGCAAGCAGATGACAAACGACGGAAGTAAACTACCGGGGAGGTCACCGCTTCCTGATTGGCTGCTCTCTTCGCCCCGCTGTCACAAATTTTGCACACTGCAACTTTGTGACATTGCAGCAACTGAACAGAACGCGTCTCGAACAAGATATCTCCGATCGCGCCCCTGTTTTAGCAGCGCTACCTGGCGTCCACCTAGGTAAGTTCCATGCGCTGCCGCTCCTCATTTTCGAACCACTGCGGAAGGTACAGTTTCCCTTCTCTAAAGCTGTTCTTTATTCTATGGCCATTCTGAAGCTCTCCCAAAATGCCATTATTCTCTGCCCATGCTTGAAGCTTTAATTTGATTGCCTGCATCGCTTGCCTGGATATTACCGATGTAATGGTCAACGGTCTATACGAGTGAATTCTGTCTTTCTCCCCCTTACCTTTATAAATTAAATTCATTCTACTTTGTCGCCAACTGTCTGGTATTCGTCTATCTTTTAAAGTTTTTTCCACTGCTTTCACCAGAGCTTCCTTACTTTTTGGTCCCAGTTCATTTATCAGCCTAACGGGAACCTCGTCTAGCCCTGTGACTGTGCGCTTAGGAATTTTCTCTTCCACTTTCTTCCAGTCTAAATTTGTCAGCACCAGCTCCTTTTCCACTTGGGTCTCTTTCATGCTCTTTTTTTCTTGAAGTATAACCTCGTCCTTGCCTTGGAAAGATTCGGCTGTTACTTTTTAGATGTAATTTATTGCCGCTTCTCCTTCCAGTCTGTTTTCATCTTCGTCTAGGATATGTTGTTGTATTGTTGTTGACTTCCTGCCTAATAATTTTATGTGATTCCAAAATATTCTAGGTGTGGCCTTCTTTTTCTCACGTATTTCTGACAACCAACATTCACTTTCACCTTTTAATTTTGCTTGCACCAGTATTTGAACCATAGACTTTTTCTCCTGGTATATTTCCAATTTACTGGTTACTTCATCCTGTGGCAACTGCGCCTTCTTTGCCTGCCTGTGCTCTCGAGATGCTTTCTGTCGTTCGGCGATCGCTTCTCGTATCTCCTTGTTCCACCAGCTTTTCGGTTTCTTTTTTCCTTTCCAACGAACATGTTTCTCTTTCCGTATTTCTGTCGTTATTACACTTAGAAGCTCACCATATTCCCACTCCTTACTTGGCCACTTGCCCAGTTCTTCCGCAACTCTGGTGACTATATTTGCTATTTGTTCAGCGTTCAAATTTGGACTGGCCATTGTGCTTTCCTTGCTCTCTTTCTCAACTACATATCCCATTTTCAAAATGATGCGTTTATGGTCACTCCCTATGCTGCTAAACCCTTCCGCATCGATGACCATTTCTCTCAACTTATCATGAATTCCTTCTGTCATCAGACAGTAATCAGTGGTCAATTGCCAGTTTCCCACTTCCCATGTGATCTGTCCTTCACACTTAGGCCCTGTATTCACGATCACGAGGTTATGTTGCTCGCAAAGGTCTAGCATTGACTTCCCGTTATTGTCGGTATAGCCATCTAAATCCTGTATGTGGGCATTCATGTCACCTACTAGGACAATCTCAGCACCATTCCCGAAACCCTTAATATCAGCGCTTATGCATTCCACTAACTCTTTATTCTTCTCTCTGCAATTTTTTCCGTTCCACAAATATGTAACTTCCAGCCAAGTTTCTTTCCCACTCATTGTACCTGATAACCAAAGATGCTCTTGACATTGTGAATTTACTCTTTTCCATTTGGCTCCCTGGTGGATGAGCATTCCGACTCCCCCTCCCTTTCTTTCCGACTTAGTTCTGTTGCACCCTTCCCAAACATAATTCTCAATAACTGGCGGCTGTTCTGAGTCTCTAAGGTGCGTTTCTGTAACCGCATACACCCCTATTTGTTCTCTATGTAACTGCTCCTCAATCTCTGCCCACTTTTCCTTTCTTCTGCCGCCCTGCATGTTTATGTAGCTTATTTCATGGCGAGCTCTTGTTCTTGCTTTCCTCCTTTTTCTGTTATCGACGGCGATGCTCTTCTGATGTTCCCCTAGGGGACCTTCTTCATTACTACCTACTCTGACCTCCTGAGCACCCGCGGGCCCCCTAAAAAAGCAACAGCGCGACCCCCAAGTCGCCAGCCCACTTCTCGTGCTAGCCTGTAATTGAAGTGGATCCCATCTCGTTTAAAACCACCACAACTTCTCACTTCCCTGTTTACTTCGACAACCTCGAAGCCCTTCTCTCGGCTCATTTTCCATATTGCCTCATTAGCAGCCATTACGACTCTTTGTACGTGACTGTCACGCACAGGCACCTCCGGCACCGTGCACACCATGATCTGCACCTGAGGGGATAGCTCGCGCAAGTCATCCACTCCCTTCGCCAAGCGCGGCTAGTCCTGGCCCTTTCCTGTTTAGGACGTCATTTAGCCCACCTGCTACTACGACAAGGTTGCGCACGTGGGCATTTTCCGTGAGCTTTTCTTTTGTTCGCTCCATGACAGAACTCAGAGTCCGCCCTGGAAATGTCCCTACCACCACTCTTTTGTCGCGTTTCACCCTCTCCACAATTGCTTTTGAGCACCCAGCCATGTTTGAGTCGCCAGCGATAATCACCCTTTCACTCTCTCCTACCTCTCCCTGCTTCCCTGTGTCCTTTTCCGCGTGATTCGGACTCGACAAAGGGCATTGTCCCCTGGGCTCCTGCTTTTTCCGCGTGGCGGCCTCAAGGTAGGTGCCGCTCTTTCCAGCTTCCTGTGGCTGCAGCGTCGCCTCACTCGGGGCGTGTTGAGCTGCTTCGCTATAGCTACGCCGATTCGCCGGCGGCGAGCCAGTGACCGCTTGCTTTGGCTCCCTGCCTCCCACTTCGCCTGTAGGGTCTACTCTACTTTCTGAGTTTTTGCCACCGCTTTGGTGTCCTGACCCGACATTCTCCGCTGCCCGCGTCTCAAGCGCGTCGAGCCGCTTTTTCAGTTCGGCGCTCCTTTCTTTCTCTTCCTCAAGCTCGGCCACAGTCCTTACTAACTGCGCGGCCTGGGCCGCCTCCACCTTGACGAAATTTTCAACTTTCGCCTGCAGTGCTACCCGCATCTCCTGCTCCTCCCTCAGGTTTGCCTTAAGCTCTTCGAACTTAGCCGCCCAATTCCCTTCCAGTTTTTAGACGGCTTCCCTGACGCCCTCGCACGACCTGCACGTGAAGCTAGACCCCTCTGCGTCTGCTAAATTCTGGAATTTAGTCTCGTCGAGGAAGCACCATCGCAGGCACTCGTCGCACTGCACTTGCTCCCCGTCCCCTGCGGCCTTCACATTCTTTGATTTCATCACTAGGCCTGCGTCCCTAGGCCCAACGAGCAAGTTCGCCAAATCACTCACGCAAAGCCGACCTCGACCGCTATCCCAAACAAAAATAAAGAATTATCACTCCCTACTCCATGTAAGAATCCGAAGAGCTAGCTGAAAGAATTAAATAAGCCTATCAAATAGGTCCCTCCTACCACCTAGGCCTAAGGGGGGAGCCGCCGTTTGGCCTAGGTGGTAGGCAGCTGGCGCCATCTTGTGGCACACTGCGCCAACTTGCGATGCTTTCCATGGCTTTCGCAATGGGCGCGCTGGCGGGATGTGCTGTGTGGTAATGACGGCTGATACGAACTCGCGTAGGCAAACTTTTTGCCTGTCTCGGTTAAGGGGAACTTAGCTACGCAAATTTAACGATTATTCTGCATGGAAAACGCCGCCTCAAAGGCAGAATTTCGATTGTTATATTCGATATGAAGTAAACGTTTTTTATTTTTTTTGTCATAGCCCTAATGCAGAAGTTGATACTCTGAAGTCGACTCATGATTAAAACCGATATAATGTTATATGTGGTGTCGCTATAAGTGAACTGCACTGTAGTCGGTTTATGTTTTAAGCGATAAAGGAAACTAGCTAGAATCAAGGCTGTGTTCCAATACTCGCTGTAAATGGCTGAGTGGACAGCGGCCATCTTAAGTCTCCTGGAAGTAGACAGTTTCATGAACACAAACTTCGATTTTTTGTTTACTACAGTAAAGCTGACTATGGCTACCCTCCGGAAAAATCATGGTGGTGAACAGAAAATGCCTTACAGCAAAGCCAGCTTTCTGACAGCTCTGTAGCGCTTAATTTAATGTAGGTATCTTGGAATAGTGAAATTGGCCGCTATGACGACTCTATCATTACACCGAGTTTCATTTACTTGTCATAATTAGTTTATAGTGAAGTTTTAAATGTTGCAGAATTCCCATCTGCTGTCAATACATGGGAATCTATGGAGGGAGTGTGATTACAGGAAACGGCTGTAACTCTTGTTTTGTCGAAACTATCCTGAAACAAATTATATTAAAATTAGCTGCCAAGACGACTCTACGCTCAGTTCCATTTACTTTTGATAATTACATAGTCCATAGTGAAGTTGTAAATATTGTGGAATTCCTATCTGCTGTCAATACATGGGCTTTTGTGAGAGGGAAACGAACAGCCCCATGTTTGTCCGCTAGAATAAAACTAATCCTCCAAAGTTTCATTCAGCGAATAACTAGGAAGTACGCTCAATTGTGAAGTACTAACAAACGTGTTTTGTTTCGTGCACTCCATTGGACTGTGCCTTGGTCAACGCATATCGTCGCTCGCGTTGAGGCTCAGTTTAATGGATACCCACATCTAGACAAGACCTGTGTCTTTAAAGCGGCATCGTAAAAGGCCTTCGGCGGTAGCTCTGTGTATGTATGACATAGTGCGTGCCTGATAAGACGACCAAGGGCTATCTTGGTACCAATTCACTCCACCGTTCGCTATGGGAAGGCCATGCGGGATCCATACGGCTGAAGAGCAGCATCTTACCGATGAGTGACGTGAGAGCAGCGGTGGGAGGCGGCCCACAGACGTCGACATTTTGGTGGCTTTTTTCCACCGAAGACAGGCCTTTCATCGTAGTGGCCGACTTCAATGTCGACGTGTCGTGGCCCGATGGCAAGTGGCTGTGGTCCTTTGCGCTTGAACAGTTTGGTCTGCAGTGTTACACAGTGACCTCAAAGTGCCCATGACAATGCGTCAATGATCGTGTATAGGTTTGACACTAGCCAAGCATCTAACCAGCATCGTCACAGAGCCATTGGTGGTGTGTCACAGCGACCACAAGACCATCATCACTTGTGTAGCAAGCGAAAAGAAAC
This sequence comes from Dermacentor variabilis, assembly GCF_050947875.1. Classification (NCBI taxonomy): domain Eukaryota; kingdom Metazoa; phylum Arthropoda; class Arachnida; order Ixodida; family Ixodidae; genus Dermacentor; species Dermacentor variabilis. The sequence goes on along the minus strand of NC_134571.1, from coordinate 226,857,097 downwards.
AATGCAATAAATGAGTGTGTATTTTTTTGTATTTCGCATAAATAACATATACATAATTATATTTATAGTTACATACCAACAAAACTCTATACCAACATAATTTATGCCACTTTAGCAGCTTCACTGGTCGACCACAATCACAGGGTGGAATCGATCCTCAATTTCTTTTATTTAGCAAAATTTGAATTTCTGTTAATTTACGTGTTTATTAATTATTTTACATAATTCAAATTAAATTGATTAAAATGTGTTTCTTTCTAGTTTGCTCTCCTTTCAAAAACATCTTTTGCTGTAACCGTTTTCCGTTTAACCGCTGGCTTCTTGACCAGTCCCCCATAGTGGGTACGCGCCATCTGAGCAAGCATCGAAGTCAAAACGAGGTGGTGTCTGAGCTGGACACTCGGAAACTTGACGGGAAGGTCATTTGCGCACAAGAAAATGTAGACACTTTCCTATGCTCTTAATGTAAGTCACATTGTGTTTTTCATAGGTTCACAGCCTCAGTGACTTAAAATGCAGAAATATTGTGTGCTTTTCTCAAGTTTCTTTTGTTGCTGCGAGGGGACGTTACGTCGCAGAAGCGACAGGTAGAAACGCGTTCGATTACTTGTTCTCAAAGCTGTCTCGGCTTTCTTCTTAGCTGTCTACATGGACTGTTACCGATGCTGGCCAGGATTGGAACGCAGGAATAGAAGGAGGCACACACACACAGTCGCCTGTGTGTGTGTCTCTAGGTGTTCTGTGGTTTCTCTCATTAGGCTTGGACGTGTTTGAAATGAGAAGTGATCTTGAAAACTCATCCAAGTTATCCGTAATACTCTGTCATCGAAGCGGCTGGAGACTAAGCGAAAGCCCTTTATAGAGTCAATTGCTACAAATGAGGTGAATTCTTCAAAAACATAGCCAAATTCAGTTCGCAGCAGGTGGCCGGGACCGCCGCCATGTTTTATGTAAACCACGCAAAGACAGTATATGAGAAATAGTGTGCATACGCTAAACGGTATGGGTCCTTTAGCATTCTGCGCATGCGCATTTCAGTCCTGCTATTCTGCTAAGCTGGGTAAAATTGTCTAGTGTTGCCCTCAGGTGCGCGCTAATTGGCTGGTTCAGCACTACGTCACGCTAAGGCGATAGTATCGCCAATGTGATAGTCACAATATGTTCCCAGTTGCGGTTTGCCACATTGTGACCAGCATAGTTGCATTCGCGGCTGCTGGCTGGCCTAAATGGCACTACCTCTTGAGGATGGCACGTGTCGTTTTCTACGGATGATGGCTGTTATTTTTTGTCCAGCGGCCGTGTTCCAGCTTTGATCCCCCCACTTCATTATATCCTCAGCTCCTCTCCAGAGGCCTCTGATTGACATAACATGGTTGTACTTCTAATATATATATATATATATATATATATATATATATATATATATGTATGGGCATGTTCAGATAAGAATGGTAATCGAGGCCCCATGACCATTTTTTGTTTTCAATTAAACTTATATGTGATAGGTAAATGTGTCCACACAAAGGAATGAACCTTAGTTTTCCAAAACTTCGTAGTTTTCTTGGAAAAAATCATATGTCACAAGAGGTGGAGAATGTCGTTTTTGCCACTTCGCAAATTTGCAAGTTTGGAGCCTCACTGCATTCACAATAAATTTTTTCCGCACATAAGTATTTTTTCGTTACCTCTTTAAAACATTTTCTTGCTGTGTCAATCTTCTAAATAAAACATAGCAAACTTCGCTTCCGGAGCTATGCGATGCAAAAAAGGCACTTTTCAGGGCAGCCTTAGGGCAAGATGCGTAAAGATCTCCTCACTGAATCTTTTTCTCAATATTTTTCAGCTACTTTTACTCACTTTAGGCAAGTTTTGTAGCTCTACACTTGACAGATATTTTTCAGTATGGCCTCAAAATTGGCCGAAGTTAAAAAACGTAAAAAAAGTGACAACTTTGACTTGGACTTAAAAATAAACATCATCATCGAATTTCATTAAAATTTGTCTGAATAATCCTCAATACTCGATAATTATAAGGCACAAGAGAAGTGTTTCATTATATTGTTTTAAAGTATGAAAATAAATACAAAACAGACTTCATGATTTCATTCCCTACGACTGCCCTGTATTCCTTAGGATGTGCTGTCGTGAGAAGCTGGATTTAGTATTGTTTTTTTGTTGGTAAATTTTAAATGCTACAGTTGCTGAGTTCATAAGTGTAATTTGTAAGTGTTTTTTTCTCTTACAATCAAAGGTCTAAAGCTCCTATTCGCTTTCGTACTTTTCTAACAGTGGAACTTTAATTACTGTAAGCATGTTTTAGCACATTATTTTGGAGTGACGTGTGGTTAGTGGTAGTTTATGAAAACATTTAATGCACCCGTCGCTACTCTCAAGATGCCTTTAACGAGCTGCTGCCGCTCCAGGAATGAACCGCGCTTGGCAGCCGCTCCTATAGATATATAACGCCCAGCGCAACCCTGAATTTCATAGCACCATGTGTGCCACCACCGCACCAAGGCTTTAGCCATCGCTATCATCTTTCCATCGCAACACACCCAATGCCTGGCAGTTATGCCTCAGCCTTCGACCGAGACCGAGAAGAAAAGTGTGCGCAATGCAGCAGCTGTAAAGACAACCTACATGCTGCCTACATTAGGTGTACGTCCTTTCAAGAGCGTTGCCAGCTGCTGACACTGCTACCACGCAACCTAACCGTGAAATATGTGCAGGAAGTTATTCCAGAGGCAACGAGGTATGTTATCCAAAAATCCAAAAATCGAAGAAGATGGTGGAGGAAGAAGGCGTATGGTCCTCACAGGAGAGATATACAAGATGTAAACTACAACACGAAGACATTACCACCATTTTCAAATATTTCACCATTGATTAACTCGATTGCTCTAGACAGACACTGAACAAAAGGGATGTGAGAATCGAAAAGGAGGGAAAGAAGGATGGGTATCTAAACGCTTCATGACCCGGTCCTTGCGAGAAGCATTCCGCCTCTACAAGCAAGCTCACTCTGCCTCCCAGGTTGGCCTCCCAAAATTCATATCCTTGTGTCCTAAGTGGGTGAAATGCTCGCCACAGTGGCAAGTGTGTGTTTGCGTATGCTGTACAAACTTTCACTTCTGCCTCGTGGGTCTGCAGAATGTCTCCAGAAGGTCGCTTTCTCCCGATGATATGCAGAATCTCTGCGTATGCCAGGAACCTACTGCGTCGTGTTTCCTCAGGAATTGGGAGCACTGTCCACAAGATGGCATTTTCACTTCAGAAAATATTGAAATGAGCAGCGAGGACGAGCTGTTGATTGCTTCATGGGAATACGGTGAGCTAGTTAAAAAACTGACCGCTTCATCATTTATGAGAGAATTTCTAATAATGACCATGAAATGGATTCCCCACAACTATATCAGATCTGTGCAAACAAAAGCAATACGTGAAGAAAAACACAGCTGCGAGAGAGGTGCAATTGTTTTGCATTTTGATTTCGCCGAAAACTGGACAGTTGTGCTTCCAGACGCAGTACAAACGTACCATTGGCAGAAAAAGCAGGTCACTGTGTTTACTTGCGTTGTCATTTCAAGAAAATTGACTCGGAACCACGCCGTTATTTCCGACGATATGTCTCATGATTCAACTCATGCATGCTTGGCTCTCGAAAATCAAAGCACACCTCGAAGACAATGCGCCAATCTACACCAAGATAACATATGTGAGCGACGAGGCTCCCGCTCACTTCAAGAATAAATATCAGTTTCATAAGCTACAACGCAGTGAAAAATCAAGAGACGAAATGGATGTTTTCGGCCACTGGACACAGCAAAAATGCTTGCAACGGCATTAGTGGGCTTGTGAAACATCGAAGTGTGTGTGAAGCATCGAGCATGACACGACAACTTGTGGAAGCCTGCAAGTGAGGCCATACAAACAGCCAGTGGCTTTGTGGATGCAATTCAAGGAACGTTAAAGAACATCACCATTCTGGAGCTCCCACAGAGGGAGCTTGCAGACTTTGGCAAGATGAAGAAAGAAGAATGGAAAACGGCAAAGAAAGTGCCTGGAGTTCAGATGCTCCACATGTGGAAGTACGTTCAATCAAATGAAGGCAGTGCATCCTACGTGGCCTCCACCGCTGCTTCGGAATGGAAAAGACTGTGATCTGGTTTGGGCTTCGGGCTGGACAATATACTGTGCGCATACTGAAGTGAACTGCTGCTGTTTATTTCTTGTTTCGATTTTCTGCATTGCAATCTGCTCGTAAAGCGGCATACCATTTGTAAATTGCGTCCCGATGCCGGCCAAAGTGCCGGCTTTGTCAGCATCTGTGCCCACGTTGACTCAGTGGAATGCCATTTGATGCCAATACCACAATTATCTCTTTAGCTAATATGCCAAATGTAACAGTATGTAATACTGCAAGTGCTCTATGTTGTTCATTCTTTTCATTGCATATAATCATCATTATCATAGGCAGGCGTTTATCTAGGATTCTTATTTTGGGAAGGTGCTTCCAAAACGTGGAGTGGTGTGTGTGTGTGTGTTTACATATATATATATATATATATATATATATATATATATATATATATATATATATATATATATATATATATATGTTACAATGGGAGTGTTCGCCTAGCAGCACTAGTTCTAGGTTGTAGCGGTAGGCTGAAACTGGTCGGTGCTATACCGAAACGGGGAAGCAAGCAATTATCGTCTTCTCTTTCACCAGCACTATGTTCACTGCCCAGTGCCTCCAGTACAATCACTCCCCATCGAAAGAGTAGCCATCCTGGTGACCTAAGGACAGGAGAATGCAGAGGGGTCCTGGCACTGCTTGAGCAGGGAGACGTGGACAATTTCCTGGCCGTGACCATGCTGGTCGGAAGGCTCTTCCATTGGCTCGATGAGGTAGTTTACCGCAGATGTTTGCTTCAATACCCTATAAGGACCATGGTACTTAGAGAGCAGCTTGGAGGAAAGGCCTGGAGGAGTAGAGGGCACCCACAACCAGACCAGTGAGCCAGGAGCAAAGCACATAACCTTAGTGGATGAATCGTGGCGATGCTTTTGGCGCCACTGGTCCTGGGATGTGAATGCATGAGCGAGCTGGCAAGATTCTTTGGCGAAAGCAGCCACTCTAGAAACAGTCGTCCACTCCGAAGCATCTGGCCAGTAAGGTAGAATCGTAACCATAGTGCACAAAGGTTCGTGTTCGTAAAGGAGAAAAAAAGGGGAGAACCCAGTGGTGCTTTGCGTGGCAGTATTGTAAGCATTCAGATTCCAATGGTGGCCTGTCCGGAACCAGGGATTCTTAGCACCCTCTCCTTCATCGCAGGTCTGAGCCGCTGGGGTCAGTTGCTTTGCAGCTGCTGGGGACTGCGTGCCGGGGTTTGATTGTTGTATTCATATAGGAGGTTGCGGCCAAGTACTGCACCAGGGTGGCCAATCCTGCTCTGGTGAGGGAGTGCGTTACTGGTTCTGGTCACCGCGATCAGGCCGCACTCCAGGCCTTTTTGTGCATTATCAACACGCGGATTTTTTATTTCTTAATCCGGTGGAAAATTGCACGGCACCGGGATTCGAGCCACGGTCCTCTTGCACGCGAGGCGGATGCTATACCTCTACGCCACCGCTGCATTACTGATGGGCGACTTCAATGCCACGGTAGGCAAGAAGCAGACTGGACACGAGTCAGTGGGGGAATATGGCATAGGCTCTAGGAATAGCAGGGGAGAGTTATTAGTAGAGTTTGCAGAACAGAATAATATGCGGATAATGAATACCTTCTTCCGCAATCGGGATAGCCGAAAGTGGATGTGGAGGAGTTCGAATGGCGAGACTAGAAATGAAATAGACTTTATACTCTGCGCTAACCCTGGCATCGTACAAGATGCGGACGTGCTCAGCAAGGCGCGCTGCAGTGACCATAGGATGGTAAGAACTCGAATTAGCGTAAACTTCAGGAGCGAACAGAAGAAACTGGTACATAAGAAGCCTATCAATGAGTTAACGGTAAGAGGGAAAATAGAGGAATTCCAGATCAAGCTACAGAACAGGTGTTCGGCTTTAACTCAGGAAGGGGACCTTAGTGTTGATGCAATGAATGACAATCTTGTGGGCATCATTAAGGAGTGTGCAGTAGACAAGTCGGTGGTAACTCCGTTAGACAGGATACCAGTAAGCTATCGCAGGAGACGAAAGATCTGATCAAGAAACGCCAATGTATGAAAGCCTCTAACTCTACAGCTAGAATAGAACTGGCAGAACTTTCCAAGTTAATCATCTAGCATAAGACAGCTGACATAAGGAAGTATAATATGTATAGAATTGAACATGCTCTCGGGAACGGAGGAAGCCTAAAAACAGTGAAGAAGAAACTAGGAATAGGCAAGAATCAGATGTATGCGTTAAGAGACAAAGCCGCCAATATCATTACAAATATGCATAAGATCGTTCAAGTGGCTGAGGAGTTCTATAGAGATTTATACAGTACCAGTGGCACCCATGTCGATAATTGAGAGAATAGTCTAGAGGAATTTGAAATCCCACAAGTAACGCCGGAAGAAGTAAAGAAAGCCTTTGGAGCTATGCAAAGGGGGAAGGCAGCTGGTGAGGATCAGTTAACAGCAGATTTGTTGAAGGATGGTGGGCAGATTGTTCTAGAAAAACTGGCCACCCTGTTATGCAATGCCTCATGACTTCGAGCGTACCGGAATTTTGGAAGAACGCTAACATAATCCTAATCCATAAGAAAGGGGACGCCAATGACTTGAAAAATTATAGACCGATCAGCTTACTGTCCGTTGCCTACAAAGTATTTACTAAGGTAATCGCAAATAGAATCCGAAACACCTTAGACTTCTGTCAAACAAAGGACCAGGCAGGATTTCGTAAAGGCTACTCAACAATAGACCATATTCACATTATCAATCAGGTGATAGAGAGATGTACGGAATATAACCAACCGTTATATATAGCTTTCATTGATTACGAGAAAGCGTTTGATTCAGTCGAAACCTCAGCAGTCATGGAGGCATTGCGGAATCAAGGTGTAGACAAGCCGTATGTAAAAATACTGAAAGATATATATAGCGGCTCCTCAGCCACTGTAGTCCTCCATAAATTAAGCAACAAAATCCAAATAAAGAAAGGCGTCAGGCAGGGAGATACGATCACTCCATTGCTATTCACAGCACGTTTACAGGAGGTATTCAGAGACCTGGATTGGGAAGAATTGGGGATAAGAGTTAATGGAGAATACCTTAGTAACTTGCGATTCGCTGATGATATTGCCTTGCTTAGTAACTCAGGGGACCAACTGCAATGCATGCTCACTGACCTGGAGAGGCAAAGCCGAAGGGTGGGTTTAAAAATCTGCAGAAAACTAAAGTAATGTTTAGCAGTCTCGGAAGAGAACAGCCATTTACTATAGGTAGCGAGGCACTGGAAATGGTAAGGGAATACGTCTACTTAGGGCAGGTAATGACCGCGGATCCGGATCACGAGACTGAAATAATCAGAAGAATAAGAATGGGCTGGGGTGCATTTGGCAGGCATTCTCAGATGATGAACAGCAGGTTGCCATTATCCCTCAAGTGAAAAGTGTATAACTGCTGTGTCTTACCAGTACTCACGTACGGTGCAGAGACCTGGAGGCTTACGAAAAGGGTTCTGCTCAAATTGAGGACGACGCAATGAGCTATGGAAAGAAGAATGATGGGTGTATCATTAAGAGATAAGAAAAGAGCAGATTGGGTGAGGGAACAAATGCGAGTTAATGACATCTTAGTTGAAATCAAGAAAAAGAAATGGGGGGGGGGCATGGGCAGGACATGTAATGAGGAGGGAAGATAACCGATGGTCATTAAGGGTTACGGACTGGATTCCAAGGGAAGGGAAGCGTAGGAGGGGGCGGCAGAAAGTTGGGGGGGGAGGATGAGGTTAAGAAGTTTGCAGGGACAACATGGCCAGATTTAGTACATGACCGGGGTAGTTGGAGAAGTATGGGAGAGGCCTTTGGGCCCTGTAGTGGGCGTAACCAGGCTTATGATGATGATGATGATGATTGTAAGCGTAGGTGATGATAGGGCAGAATGCGATCCTAATTCGAGTGGTCAGATGAAACATACATGGCTGACATGTTGCCAAGGGTGCGGTTGAAACGTTCTGTCATCCCATTAGTTTGAGGATGATATGCCGTGGTAGTGCAGTGAATGATGCGACATTCCTTTAGCAATGCTGAAATGAAGTTGGGGAGGAAAATGCGACCACGGTCGCTCAGTAATTCTCGAGGTGCTCCATGGCGTAAAATCAGCTCTTGAAGGAGAAAACGCGACATCTTTTGCTGTGGCAGATGCTAGGGCAGAAGTTTCAGCGTACCGGGTGAGGTGGCCAATAGCAACAATAACCCAGCGGTTGCTTGGAGTGTTGGGAAGCGGATTGTATAGGTCAGTGCCGACGCGGTCGAATGCGCGAGCATGACATGGTAAAGGTTGCAAGGAGCAGGTGGCATGTTGAGGTGGCGTCTTGCGTCATTGGGATATGTGGCAAGACCGGACATACTGGCGAATGAAACGGTACACACCGCACCAGTAGTACCGAAGCTGGAGGTGAGAGTATGTCTTTAATACACCAGCGTGGCCGCATTGTGGATCATCGTGGAATGTGGCGCAGATGTCGGAGTGGAGGTGTCGGGTTATAACAAGCAAGCAGTTGTGGCCGCTCAAATTGTAGTTGTGGTGGTGCAACAGGTTATCACGAATGATGAAGTGCACGGCTTGACGACGGAGCATCCTAGAGATTGGCGCTGGCGACTGCCTAGACAGGAAGTCAATAACCAAAAGAACCATTGGTCTTTGCGCTGTTCTGAGGGCATGTCGGAAATGTTGAGGGCGAAGGCGCTGCAGGTGGAAATAGGCGAGTGGACAGGACCAGAGGGCAGGGGGGACCTGGATAGAGCGTCTGCATCTGAATGCTTTCGGTCTGAGCGATAAACAATGTAGATGCCGTACTCTTATAGGCGCAATGCCCAGTGAGCGAGCTGTCCAGTTAGATCCTTTAGTGAAGATAACGAGCATAGGGCATGATGGTCGGTCACAATGTCAAATGGATGCCCATACTCATAAGGACAAAATTTTCCGATAGCCCAAATGATGGCCAAACATTCATTCTCAGTAACCGAGTAGTTCGCCTCGGCTTTGGTAAGGGTGCAGCTGACATACATGACGACATACTCTTCGAAGCCATCCTTGTGTTGTGCAAGAACAGCGCCGAGCCCGGCACCACTAGCGTCCGTATGGATCTCAGTTGGAGCAGAGGGATCGAAGTGTCGCAGTACTGGAGGAGAGGTGAGAACGTGTCGCAATTCTTGTAATGCAGTGTCAGACGCTGGGGCTGAATGCTCAAAACTGCCCTGAGAAGCTGCGTCAAGGGGGTGATGATAGCGGCAAAGTTACGGACAAAGCGTTGGAAATATGAGCATAGGCCGATGAAGCTGCGAAGCTCTTTCATGGTGGTTGGTTTAGGGAACTCGGATACAGCCCTAAGTTTCTTGGGGTCCGACAGTATACCGTCTTTTGAAACTACCTTATTTACACGATTGTAAGTCAACCTATTTTTTTAAATGTGAAAATATGAAGCTTACAATCGAAACGAAAACATGGCACCGCCAAAAAAGCGAGACCAACGAAATATCAGGGGAGCTACAACATAGTTACAATTTTGTGTTTGCTCTATGGCTCTACCCGTAGCTTTTCGCTATCCTGTGTGTTTGTTCGCTTTTCGGCAGGGTTTTTCAACATTTTTTAGTTTTACAGCGCACCCAACTCTCATGGGGGTGTGTTGATAGTTGATGGAAGTGCTGCTGTTCCATTCATGGTGGCACCCCCAGAACAGCTGTGCTTGCAGGTAGTATCGATAGTTCATGGAAGAGCAGACACCACTCACGCGTTTCTCTTTCCCTGCAGCTCTTAGAATGCTCTTAGTTTGACGCGTTCGACTCGACTGCCGGCTACATGCTATATCCATGCTTCCTCAGTCGTCATGTGTGTTCCAGGCCCACTAAACATTCGGCACTCATTCACAGCAGCGTTCAAGAGGGCTGCCATCCTTTACGCCTAAGAAACAAATCACTGTGCAGCGTGCCGCAAGTTCGACGTTTCTGAATGGGGGGTGTGAGAGTGGCCACTGCAGCGAAGCAGAATTTTCACCTGTGACGCCAAGCGAAGAATTTCTCACGGGCTAAAGTCTGGATGCTTTCCGGAGCTGTAGGCCAAGCTTGCGGCGTACGTCACTGAAACGTGTGATCAGTCCCTGCCTGTGATGTGCGACATAATCGTGAAACAAGCCCGGATCTTCGCCATTTAAGGACCTGCTCCGCCATGAGTACAACAAGTGGCTGGCGGCAGACCGCGAACTTACGACAACCGGACCTGTCAAAAGAGCCTCCTTGATGGCTGCTGTTCCACAAGATGTTGTGGTGCGGTCGTTTGCCAAATGTGGAATTTCACTGGGCAACAACGTACTGTGGGACCGTAGCAGAGATGACGATGGCAGCTACTAATAAATTTTTGTTATGGAATGCACCCTCGGGTATGCTAAATTTTTTTTTCCCTGTCACACGCGATATGGGGGTGGGGTTGACTTACATTCGAGTCAACTTACAATCATGTAAATACGGTACATGGCCGAGAATAGTAAGCGTGCGAGCGTCGAAGTGGCATTTCTTCAAATTTACAGTGGAACCCCGGTTATACGTCCCCCGGTTTTGCGATGACCCAAGTTTTACGATGGATTAGTGCAGTCCTGGCGAAGTCCCCATAGAAGCAATGCATTAAAAACCCCGGTTATCCGACGCAATATTACGCCTGACCCACGTTATATGACGACCCTCGCGAAGCGCAGGACAAAGCACCGGATGAAAGAAAAATGCTGCAGGTCTCTTTCCTTGCTGCATCTCTCTGCGTGCGGAGTGCTTGACACCACTCGACCGGTTCGCTCCGGCGCAGCTTTCTTCCCTGCCTCGTTTCATCATTCGTTTCTCTCTCCCCCACCAGCAGCCGCCCGCGACACTTGCTGTGCTGAAATAGCGCCTTTTCTTCTCGACAATCACTTTCTGCCTCTCTTCTCGGCGGCATCGCCTCTCGTTGCGTTGGGGAAGCGTTTCTCTCCTTCCAGTTTCCCAGCAGCAGACCGCCGACAAGGTAGCACAGAGAGGCCTCGGTTTATCGCACCTGTTCTTCATCGTAATCCTAGTGACCAGTGTTCAGCGGAGGTTTTGAATTTGTGTGGAGCAACGGGACGCACGATGTTCCGAAAGCGGATAGTTCTGTCGCTTGGCGATAAGCTGAATATTATCGAGGAAGCTGAAAAGCGGCATGGAGCCGCGAAAGCCAGCATTGCCCGGGACCTTAAGATACATGAATCTTCGCTTAAGACGATCCTGGCAAACAAAGTGGTGATATTGCAGAATGCCAACAAGTTCGGGCTCAAGCGGAAAGCGGCAAAAGAAGGACAGCATGAGAAGTTAGAAAAATTTCTCAAGTGGCTGCATCAAGCACGGAGCTCTGCGATCAACGTTGTGGGGTTCTCACACCCGCTCTTGGGACAAAGGAACCACAACACATTAGTGCAAACAATCACAAGGGCATTTATTGCACCTTTCATAGATCAATGCCTGCTAGCCGGGTTGCTATCCACAAAACATGCCGATGGGCGCGCGACAAATCTAGGAAGTCCAACTCACCGCGACCGGATAGCGAGCGAATGTGTTCGCCCCATGCTGGATCCCAACGCCTGGTCGTTCGCGTGTACGGTCACGCGAACGGTGGCGCATTCGAAGGCGGCCACGCGAGACGGTCTCGCAGAAGCATGGTACGGTGCACGCGCGGCACGGCACGTCCGCACTGCCTGCTGTCCCGAACCAAAGAGAGCAAGTGCCTTGTCTTTCGGCGCCCAAGTAACCCCGCCTGTCGGCGGCGTTAGCAGCGCAACACTCGCGCCATCTCTCGTACAGCGCCTCAACCACTCTGACCGCCGCGGGCGCCAGGCCACGCGGCGAAGCCGGATTACAGGAGACGTGCTATGCGGGAAAAACATATCAGGGGACGCGTGAGAGTCGCGCATCCCCACAACGTTGACGGCACCATTATAAAAGAAAAGGTGGACCTTGGGTTTAAACCTCACCAAGACTTTCGCCGAGTACGTGGAGGCCGAAGACAACGTTGCGATCTGCGGCGAGGTGTCGCTGGATGACGCCAGCGAGGATGCTTTGCCTAGTGCCGACACTGCTGCGACATCGGATGAGGACAACGATGACGCTACAGATGCCGTGCCTGTGCCTACCACATTCGCCGAGGTGCTACGGCACATAGATGGCGTCCAGAACTTCATCTGTTCACGCGATGCCGCAGAGGACCTCCTTTTGGACTTTGCCGAACTCGAGCGAAAGCTCTTGGTTCTTGGATCAAGCAAGGTCCAAAAGAAACTTACCGACTTTTTTTAAACTTTGCGCCGGCTGGCGGGAATCGCGGCAGTGGGTAGTGGAGTGCCGTAAAGGTTCGTTTGAATAAATCGTGATTGGTACCTGTGCTGCAGCATTAATTCTTATCGCATTTACTTTTTTGGTAATTTGGTTTTCCAAGCCCTGCAGAGTATGTGAGTAGTTTACATTGAAGTTTCTCGTAAATCTGTCACGCGAAATAAGTAGTATTTTTATAAGCATAATTTATGTTCAGATATTACGACACCCGCATTTTACGACACTTTATCGGGGTCCCGAGAAAGTCGTATAATCGGGGTTCCACTGTAGTTGCAGTCCTGCAGTGAAGAGGCACGCAAGGACTTGCTCGAGGCTGCTGAGGTGCGACGCAAAGTCGGTGGAAAAAACCACAATGTCATCTAAATAACAGAAGCATGTTTTCGACTTTAGCCCTCGAAGAATGGTGTCCATCATTCGTTCGAAAGTGGCAGGCGCGTTCCAGAGGCTGAATGACATAACAGTAAATTCATATAGCCCATCAGGTGTTACAAAGGCTGTCTTTTGGCGATTAGCCTCTGCCATTAGCACTTGCCACTACCCGGAGCGCAGATCCAGCGAGTCAAAGAATTCCGCTCCGTGCAGACTGTCCAAGGCATCGTTGATGCGCGGCAGAGGATAGACATTTTGCATGTTATTCGGTTAAGGCGGCGATATTCGACGCAGCACCGAATGGCGCCATCTCACTCTCTTTTTTTTATCGAGGACAACTGGAGATGCCCAGGGACTGTTAGAGGGCTGGTCGATGATACGGCGTTCAGTGGCCGACACGATACGGACGCTGGCGCAATGGTGTTTGTTGACTGGTGTCGATACGGTGAATGACTGTGGACGCTCGGCCCAAGGATGGTTGGCCAATATCAAATGAGGCATGAAAATGCTGGAGGCAATGTGTCTACCAACCGGGAAAACCGGGAATTCTCAGGGAATTTGAATAGTCTGGAAATACTGAGGGAAAACTCAGGGAATTTGGGCTTTTATCAGGGAACATTAGCTGTAACTTTATTGAAAGGGAAAGAAAGTCGTGTTAATGCTGGCTCCAGTAACAGAGGAATTGCAATGTATCGTCTGACGCCATGTCATCGGCACGAGGTATTGCCAGAGTAGTTAACGACCGATTTTCCAGACGCCCGATTTTTCGAACATGCCCGATAATTGGCACGGCTTTGCAGCACCACCACGTACTCAATGTATATTGCCCTGACTGCAGATCTGCAATGGCATTAATCAAAGCCGCCGCCGCCGCCGCCATTTTGATTATCTTGCCACCTCGAACCGGCACACTCGCATGCAGATCCGCTGGCAACCGTAGCCACCACCGCGGCAATGTTAGGCCTAGCTGCTTCTACGTTCGCTTTTAAGCTTCTTGCAGTGCGGTGCTGTGTTTTTCATTAAAAGAATTCGCCGCTGTCAGCAATGGCACCAACTTCGCCTTTGTAATCTTTGCAATTGGCCTCGAAGCTCGCAAAGCACAGCGCGTTGCGTAATGCCAGTCTCCGAAAGTTAGCTTTGCCTTAATACAGCAGTGTTAAGCGGTGAAGGATAACAAACCTGGGAAGGGGCAGTTTATTTATTTATTTATTTATTATCATACCCTCAGGGCCCAATGGGCATTACAGAGGGGGTGGGTACATGGTTTACAAACAAAAAGCGTTCAAGCGTATAACATAAGGGCAAAGTAAACAGACAGTAAGAGCAGCAAAATAAAATTAAAAAAAACAGCAACATTCCAGTAATTTTAAAAGATGATCTGTCACAGCGGTCTTGAATGATGACGCATCGGCTAAGGTGGCGATAGAAGAGGGAAGGGGGTTCCACTCAGAACAGGCTTTCGGCATAAAAGAATGCAGGTACATGTCAGCACGACAAAGAGGAACAGCTACCTTATTGCTGTGATCGATACGGGAGGATAAGTACACTGGCTGCGAAATGAGTTGCTGATTCAATGAATGGTGATGGAACACTTTGTGGAATAAACAAAGGTGTGAGATGTTGCGCCGAGTTTGAAGGTCAGGAAGGGTAAGTGACGATTTCATCTGCGAGACACTAGCGGTACGTGAATAGTTCGACATAATAAAACGAGCTGATCGATTTTGAAGGGATTCTATGGATTGAATGAGAGTGCGGTGTGCCGGATCCCAAATTGCACATGCGTATTCGAGTTTCGGATGAACGAAAGTTTGATAAAGCATTAATTTTAGGCACTGTGGAGATTGGAAAAAATTGCATCAGAAATAACCGAGAGTGCGATTTGCATTACCTATGATGTAGTCAATGTGAGTATGCCATGACAAGTCATCAGATATGTAGACACCGAGATACTTGTAGGCAGACATGCGCTCCAGTCCGATGTCATTAATTCTGTATTTTGAAGACATTGAGGCATTAGTGCTTCGCGAAAATGTCATGTGCTTGCATTTACTGATGTTAAGGGTCATTAACCATTTATTGCACCATTCAGATACTTTATTTAGGTCAGATTGAAGGACAAGTGTATCATTAGGGTTATTCATTTTGCGATAGATAACGCAGTCGTCAGCAAATAGCTTTATACTAGAGTTAATGTTATCTGGAGGATCATTTATGTAGATCAGGAACAGTAGTGGACCTAAAACGGAACCTTGAGGGACGCCAGATTCAACAGGACAAGGAGAGGAAGCGTGATTGCTAGCGATAACATATTGGGTTCGGTTAGATAAAAAGCATTCGATCCATTTGAGGATGTTTGGGTCAATTTTCAAAGTGCTGATTTTTAGTAGAAGTAGTTGATGAGGTACTTTGTCGAAAGCCTTAGAAAAGTCAAGAAAAACACTATGAAGAAACGAGCCTCGGTCTACAGCTGCTGCGATGCGATTAGTAAATAACAGAAACTGTGTTTCACAGGAATAGTTTTTCCGGAATTCATGTTGGCAGGAGCTAAAAAAGTCATTAGATTCAAGATATTAGACTAGATTACAGTAAATTACATGTTCTAAAAGTTTGCACGGGATACTAGTTAAAGAAATTGGTCGATAATTGAGAGGCGAATGCCGTGTTCCCAGATTTAAAAAGTGGCACCACTTTCCCTACCTTCCAATCTGATGGCAGCATACCAGATTCAATGGACTGTGTGAAGAGGTATGACAGGAAAACTGAAGAGTAAACTTTCGTGTTCTTCAGAAACTTTGCATTAATTTCCTCATCACCACATGAAGACGAAAGCTTTAGTTTCTCAATTAATTTAGCTATTCCCTCAAAGTTCACTACAATTGCATCCAAGGGAAAGAAATCGCGATTATGCAGCTGCGGCGTGACAACGGCAGGTGACTTTGTAAACACTCTCGCGAAGACGTCATTCAGGACAGTACAACATTCCTCATTGCGCAGCATGTGCCCAACAGAGTCAACAAGAGAAATGGCACGGCTTTGTGCAGGTTTAACAAAGTTCCAGAACTTGGAAGGGTTGGTGGAAAGAAGGGAAGGGAGTGTGCTCTCCAGAAAAAAATCTTTTGCCTGTTTGATAGCAATGCGATAGGAGCACAGACTATTACGATATACACGCCAGCGAGCAAGACTGTTTGTAGACTTCGCTAAACGAAAAAGAAGCTTTTTTTTGTACAGTAGCCTCTGTAAGTTTGTGTTAAACCAAGGTGCCCATTTACCTGAAATTTTTTGTAATGGTATGTGTTTGTTAATGAGACTTGTAAATTCAGTTTTAAAGGAAATCCAGTTTTCTTCCACTGTACGATCGAAAAATGTTGGAATGCAGCCACCCAAGAATAGTTAAAGCTCCTTATTATTTGAGACATAATCTTCCTTTTTGTAATTTCTAAACGTTTTTGTTGTCGAAGGCTGGCGCATGTTGCAAGTTGTTATAACGAAATGAATAAAGCTCTGGTCGCTTATACCAGGCATGTATGACATCGAGTGTACAAGTCTAGGTACTGTTGTTAAGATGAGATCAAGAATGTTAGCCGATGTAGGACCAATTCTAGTAGGCTGGGAAATGATCTGAGTGAAGTTGAAGTCTAAAAACAAGGTAGCAAAAGATGAAACACCAGGTAATGTTTCAGATACAACCGGGACAGGTCCAGACCAGTTAATTTTAGGCATATTGAAGTCATCCAAGAGAAATAATGGAGAGCGTGGGAATTGTAGAACCAGGTAATTAAGCACATCATGTAATTTTTCACAGAAATCTGAAGCAGCATTTGGCGGGCGGTAGCATGCGCAAAAAAGAAAATTTTTGTGGTTTAAGGAAATGCAAACACAAATAAACTCCAAGTCAGAGTTAGTTACAATCATATGCGATACAAGATTATCGGCCACAGCAATGAGCACGCCACCACCGTGTTTGTCGGAGCGATCACAGCGATAAACCGCGCACTTTTTTTCACACTCAAATAGCTCAGAGCTGTCATTTTTTGACGATAACCAGGTTTCAGTAAGTAGAACCACATCGGCGGAGCATGCGTCCAAGACTGAGACAGTGCCTTACGTTTATTGACAATGCTTCTAATATTCGTGAATAAAAAAGATACATCACGGTGAGTAGCGGGGCTTTTAGTTAGGTTAACAACTGATTGTCAGAAGCCGACGTCGATGCAGGTGATGCATCTGTTAAACCGGAAGCACCATTACCAAATTCAAGGACCAAACACGGTCGGTAGCTGAACAGTAAACGTAGCACTTTTTGCTGATATAGAGCTTATTATGCCGGATTGAAAATTGCTTTCCTGAAGATTTGCCATAATCAAACAATTTTTTTCTCATAGCTCTTGTCGCTCTGCAAAAGTCTTCAGTCACATCCACTCCAGATTTCTTCAGATTACGCTTTGCCGCCAGGATACTGTCCCGAAGTTTTATTGAAATAAATTTAACAATAATAGGTCGGCATTTCCCAGGGACATATTTGCCGAGTCAGTGCACACAAGACAAGCGGTCGTCACTGCAATTTAGGTTTAGATTCATTGTGGAATTCAGAAGGGAAACAACCTTGCCCTCTGACTGAGCCCATGTTTTCGTGCCGGTGTCAGTAATGTCGTGAAATATAAGGTTAACCCTGCGGGAACGGTCCTCAAAATCATCAAGTCGTTGGTTAACAGTGACTACTTCGGCTGTTGAGCTTTGTCCGACTGTGGTTTCAGCCGATGATAACCTAGTTTCAACTGCGAGAAGCCTGCTGTCTATGTTGGAAACACGCCCCTCAAGTGATTGCTGAGCCTCTTTCAGCTCGTTAAGGGCACTCATAAGTTCATCATGTTTTTTGTCCATTTTTTCATGCAGCAATTTCATGAGAGCAACAAGCTGGCTGTATTGCTGACCAGAGGGATCTTCCCTAGGTGGCCCTGGATTTAACTCAATATCACCAGACATAAACAACAGCTTAGCAACGTGGACGCACTCACAGAATAAAGCGAACAAAACATTTGGGCATGGAAGTACAAGTAAGCAAAGGTCGTTTGACTTTCTACTGTAAAGTGAAAGGGGGCGACCAACCTGCATCAAAAAACGGAAAGGTGTTGGCATGGTCTGCGTTGTCCTTGCATTTCCATGCCCACTGAAAAAATCCACGGGAAAGCAATCGCTTAAAAAGCGCGTTGCTGATGTAGCTTTCGATGCGGCGGACAGCAAGGCGTCGAGTTCCGGCTGATGTACCGCAAACAAAAACGGCGCTGGCGCTTGACAGGGAGGCGAGTTCACCGCCGGTAGCCTGTGGCACTTTTCAGTGCCCTGGATGCATTGCGCATTGCGGCTGGCACAGCTGCGCACTGACGAAGCCAGACGATAGATCCCAAATGGATCCAACAATCAGCATCTGCATCAAAAAAAGAAAGGTGTTGGCATGGTCTGCATTGTCCTTGCACTTCCATGCCCACTGAAGAAATCCACGGGAAAGCGGTCGCTTAAAAAGCGCGTTGCTGATGTAGCTTTCAATGCGGCGGACAGCAAGGCGTCGAGTTCCGGCTGATGTACCGCAAACAAAAACGGCGCTGGCGCTTGACAGGGAGGTGAGTTCACCGCCGGTAGCCTGTGGCACTTTTCAGTGCCCTGGATTGCGCATTGTGGCTGGCATAGCTGCGCACTGACGAAGCCGGACGATAGATCCCAAATGGATCCAACAATCAGCATCTGCATCAAAAAACGGAAAGGTGTTGGCATGGTCTGCATTGTCCTTGCACTTCCATGCCCACTGAAGGACACAGCATGTATTTCTTGATTATACATGCGTGCAGTCCCGAGTCACAGTATGAGCACCAATATGCCTAATAAGTGTACTGGCGGGCCTTAAGAGCTTTTTCGGATGCGCCTGTGGCAATATCAGCCCTTAAAGGTTAAAGACACGCATTCATTTTTTCCGGACTGCCTGATTTTTCTCGTGTTATTGCGGCCCCTAGGGAGTCCAAAAAATCAGACGTTGACTGTACAACTGACCAAGAAGATGCTTCAAATGATCCATGGGGTGAACGCGTGGCAGAAGGAGGATGAGAATTAACGGGACAGGAAGCGTGCTGCCACCTCTTTGAAGGAGCTTGAGCTCATAAAACGGTGTTGACTGACGCCGAGATGCAGGTGCCCCTCCTTCGAACCAAAATAAAAGACTACACTGAGGCATTGTGCACAGGCTGAGAGTATGTCAGAACAGTTGAGGTTGACTTTCCAGCTACTGAGAGAGAATCTTAGTTCTGACAAAGTTCAGGCCTCATACCGATGAGCTTGCTATCACTTGATATAAATAGCTCATATTCAAAAATATTTACTTATATATGCATCTCCTTTTTATTCGTATTTGAATATGTTCGACTCAATGTGGAATGGGTTTTACAATTTTTTTTTGCTGTGCCCTCTGTTTTCTTTTTGAATAAAATAGATATTACCCCTTACTATTCAGACTGGATTAAGTCATTTTTATGTTTCAACATGCTTATTAGAGAGTGACAGCATCGAGCAACATGATGTCAGCCTGCCTTGACATAAAACAAAGTTCTGGCTCATTCAGAGAATTTTGCAAAGGTGCTCAGGGAGAACCTGGAGAACTCAGGGGAATTTGGAAATGTCGACTTGGTAGACACCCTGTGGAGGAGCTTGATGATTTCTGTATGCTGCACAGGTGTGAGTTCTGCGACAACGGCACGAGCGAAGACTTCTACAGGGTAATCGGTCGTGGTGCGAGGAGTGATGGCCCAAATCGGAAGTGATGCCGTATCACCAAACACGGTGGCCGGGAGAATGCAATCGAAAGCTTCAGAGGTACCCAGGCACTTGCCACGGAGTAGGGATGATGGGCAGGCGGATGGATTGCACACTTAAAGGGCAGCAGAACCGTCGCAAAAGTGACGACAGCAAACGGAAGCAGAAAGTTCTGGTGGCGCGCACAAGTGGCCGACAGCATAAACAAAACAGATGAGTTCGCAGCAGATTTACATGACACATGGACCAGAGCAGTGGAGAAAGGTGCGATGTCGATGTCAGAGGTGGCAACAACTTCAGGAGAATAATGGTCATCAGGGTCAAAGCACGGCACTGATAACGTAAGTTAAGCACGAGCGCAGTCAATAAGAGCTTGATTGACTAATAGGAAGTTCCATCCAAGAATAACGTCGTGTGAGGAGTGAGATAGGACGACAAATTCGATAATGTACAAAACACTTTAAATGACGACCCAGACTGTGCACGACGCTGAAGGCTGAATGCGATGTTAGGTTGCCATACGCTGAGAAAAAGAGGTAAGGGGAATTGTCACTTTGTTCTAATTGCGGCAAAGCTTCTCACTAATAATGGAAACGGTGGTTCCGGTGTCGATAAGTGCGTGTGTGGTGAGGCCGTCAACAAACAGTTCTATTTCGTTCGCCGGGGAAGAATGAGGCCTTTAAATGTTCTACATAAACGCAGTTCTTATCTCTGGAACTGCGATTGTTAGTTTTTCTCTTGGGCTGTGATGTGTTGGCGAACCATTGGGGAAATGGATCGGCGACGTGGGGTAGGTGACCGGCGTGAATTGAAGGGGTGGCGACTGTAAGACGAGTCCGGAGGAAGGTTGGATGGATCCTGTTGTGGAAGTCGAGCAGGCCTGTAGCTTAAGGTGCCACCACTCGCAGACCTTGGTGGCAGATGTGGGACATCCTTCCTGCCGCAGGCTAGCACTCCCAGGGTTCTAATAGGAAACATAAATAGCCAAAAGTGGATGGGGAAATGGCGCCACGGTAGCTCAATTGGTAGAACATTGCACACGAAATGCGATGGTTGTGGGATCGTTCCCCACCTGCAGCAAGTTGTTTTTCATCCACTTTCATTTCCATTAATCTATTGTTTCTTTATTTCATTTATTAAGCACAAGTGATTTCCCTGATGTTGTCCTTGGTGTCAGTGTTTGTTGACTTATGATGTGACTAATAAAAATCAGGCCCCTCAGTTAAACCCCTTTCTTCTCGTCTACTAGCAAAAAAGGATTTCTCACCAGCTTGCGCCAACTGCCTTCTTGATGTTCCATCAGCGCTGCCTCAAGAAGTACTGCATGCCCTGCATGACGATTCGACCACTGGGCACCTCGGATTCTCCCAGACGCTTTCGAGGATACAGGGAAAGTATTACTGGCCGGGCGTGATCGCCGACGTTTCCCGTTACGTCAAGACATGCCGAGTCTGGTAGTGACGCAAGACACCACCGACAAGTGCCGCGGGATTACTATAGCCGATCGAGCCTCCTTGCCGACCATTTGAGCAGATTGGGATGGTGGACTTGTTGGGACCCTTTCCGAATAGCCAGAAATAAGTGGATCGTTGTGGCGATGGACTACCTCACCAGCTTCGCTGAAAACGAAAGCTCTGCTGAAAGGTAGCGCAGCTGAAGGGGCGAAATTTTTCGTCGAGAACATCCTGCTATGACATGGTGCCCCAGAAGTCCTCATCACTGAGAGTGAAATGGCCTTAACAGCGGAGCTCACCCAACACATTCTGCAGTACAGTCAGACAAGGTACAGGAGGACAACTGCCTACCACCCACAGACGAATGGCCTTACAGAGCGCCTGAATAAGACCCTCGCCGACATGCTAGCAATGTATGTCGACGTCGAACACAAGACCTGTGATGCCATCCTGACGTATGTAACCTTCGCTTACAGCACATTGGTGCAAGAAACAGCACAGATCATGCCATTCAAGCTGGTTTACAGCAGGAACCCGACTACGACTCTCGACGCCATGCTGCCGCACGTCACCGACAAAGAAAATCTTGATGTCGCCACCTATCTGCAGCACGCCGAAAAAGCCCAACAGCTCGCCCCACCTACGGATCAAGAACTAGCAGTGTACAGACAGCTGACACTACAACCTCCGACGACACTACGTCGAGTGCCAGCCCGGTGATTGTGTTTGGGTTGAACCCCATACGCCGACGAGAACTTGGCGAGAAACTATTGCGACGCTATTTCGGACCCTACAAGGTCACCAGACATATTGGCGCACTGGACTATGAGGTCGTGCCAGACGACATTTCGCATTCACAGAGGCACCACGCATGATCTGAAGTGGTCCACGGGGTGCGTCTTAAGCCCTTTTACGCACGCTGACGAACTTCCTTATTTTGTTGTTTCTTTGTTATGGGTGTCTTGTTTATTACTTTCATTTGTTTACAACATTGGGTCGATGCTTTTTAAGGGTCGGGTATAGATGCATGTACTTGTTTATCTTTATTGGGCGACCATGTTTCATCATCATCATCATCAGCAGCAGCCTGGCTACGCCCACTGCAGGGCAAAAGCCTCTCCCATACTTCTCCAACTACCCCGGTCATATGCTAATTGTGGCCATGTTGTCCCTGCAAAATTCTTAATCTCATCCGTCCACCTAACTTCCTGCCAACCCCTGCTATGCTTCCATTCTCTTGGAATCCAGTCCATAACCCTTAATGACGACCGGTTACCTTCCCTCCTCATTACGTGCCCTGCCCATGCTCATTTCTTTTTCTTGATTTCAACTAAGATGTCATTAACTCGCGTTCGTTTCCTCACCCAATCTGCTCTCTTCTTATCCCTTAAGTTAAACCCATCATTCTCCTTTCCATAGCTCATTGCGTCGTCCTCAATTTAAGTAGAACCCCTTTCGTAAGCCTCCAGGTTTCTGCCCCGTAGGTGAGTACTGGTAAGACACAGCTGTTATACACTTTTCTCTTGAGGGATAATGGCAACCTGCTGTTCATGTTCTGAGAATGCCTGCCAAATGCACCCTAATTTCATTTCATTTCATTTCATTTATTTTTCCCTTAAAGGCCCGAAGGCATTACATAAGGGGGGAGCAAAATCAAGGTCAAAGAGAAAGAATAAATTGACAAAAGATAACAATAACAAATAAAGAGTATGTAACAGTTAAATGTTCTTGTCACGCGTATACAATGCAAAGTAAATTTCACGGGAATTAAACACGAGAAAAAAGAATATATAGATGTATATATGAAGCACTCAATTAATACACGAGAAAAATACAATGAAAAAGGCATCACACGGAAAACAAGTAAAAATAAAGATAATCAACGGTTCAGAGTGCCGAATCTAATATGATAGGAACCTTTTGCCCTCACGAAAAATGGTCATTTAGTTTATCCCGGAATGATGTGCGGTTAGTGCATGATGCGATGGTATTTGGCAGGCCATTCCATAGTGCTATCGCGTCCGGAAAAAATGATGACTTTAGAGCTAGGGTGCGACAGTTGATGCGTGCGATGCTATGGTCATGGCTTAGGCGGCTGGACGTCCTGTGCGGGGGTTGCAGCTTTTCGTGTCTTGTGCGTGGGTGATAGTAGAAATGATGAAGAAGACAGAGGCGAGATATAATGCGGCGTGACTCGAGTGATGGGATGGCCAGGGAGTGTTTCAGCGCGGTAATACTGGTTTTTCTTGAATAGCATGATGATATAAATCGGACGGCGCGATTCTGCACGGCTTCAGTCTCGTGATCATTATTTCAGTCTCGTGATCCGGATCCACAGTCACTACCTGCCCTAAGTAGATGTATTCCCTTACCACTTCCAGTGCCTCGCTACCTATCGTAAACTGCTGTTCTCTTCCAAGACTGTTAAACATTAGTTTTCTGTAGATTAATTTTTACACCTACCCTTCTGCTTTGCCTGTCCAGGTCAGTCAGCATGCATTGCAATTGGTCCCCTGAGTTACTAAGCAAGGCAATATCATCAGCGAATCGCTAGTTACTAAGGTATTCTCCATTAACATTTATCCCCATTTGTTCCCAATCTGGCCCTCTGAATACCTCCTGTAAGCACGCTGTGAATAGCATTGGAGATATTGTATCTCCCTGCCTGATGCCGTCCTTTATTGGGAGTTTGTTGCATTTTTTATGGGGGACCAGTGCAGCGGTGGCGTAGAGGTAGAACACCCGCCTCGCGTGCAAGAGGTCCGTGGTTCGAATCCCGGTGCCGCGCAATTTTCCACCGGATTAAAAAAAGGAAAAAAAAAATCCGCGTGTTGATAAAATTGCAGAAACAGGCCTGAAGTGTGTCCTGATCCTGGTGACCAGAACCGGTAATGCACTCCCTCACCAGATTCCTGATTAATAAGAATATAGCTGGTAACATACAGGAATTCTATAGCGTTAACGATAGGCTGGCAGGACTTGTTGTGAAACTCAATAAGAGGTACAAAATTAAGGTTGTACAGGTCTACGCCCCTACATCCAGTCATGATGACCAGGAAGTCGAAAGCTTCTATGAAGATGTGGAATCGGCTATGGGTAAAGTCAAAACAAAATACACTCTACTGATGGGTGACTTCAATGCCAAGGTAGGCAAGAAGCAGGCTGGAGACAAGGCAGTGGGGGAATATGGCATAGGCACTAGGAATAGCAGGGGAGAGGTATTAGTGCTGAGTTTGCAGAACAGAATAATATGCGGATAATGAATACCTTCTTCTGCAAGCGGGATAGCCGAAAGTGGATGTGGAGGAGCCCGAACGGCGAGACTAGAAATGAAATAGACTTAATACTCTGCGCTAACCCTGGCATCGTACAAGATGCGGACGTGCTCGGCAAGGTGCGCTGCAGTGACCATAGGATGGTAAGAACTCGAATTAGCTTAAACTTCAGGAGCGAACAGAAGAAACTGGTACATAAGAAGCCTATCAATGAGTTAACGGTAAGAGGGAAAATAGAGGAATTCCAGATCAAGCTACAGAACAGGTGTTCGGCTTTAACTCAGGAAGAGGACCTTAGTGTTGAAGCAATGAATGACAATCTTGTGGGCATCATTAAGGAGTGTGCAGTAGAAGTCGGTGGTAACTCCGTTAGACAGGATACCAGTAAGCTATCGCAGGAGACGAAAGATCTGATTAAGAAACGCCAATGTATGAAAGCCTCTAACCCTACAGCTAGAATAGAACTGGCAGAACTTTCCAAGTTAATCAACTAGCATAAGACAGCTGACATAAGGAAGTATAATATGTATAGAATTGAACATGCTCTCGGGAACAGAGGAAGCCTAAAAACAGTGAAGAAGAAACTAGGAATAGGCAAGAATCAGATCTATGCGTTAAGAGACAAAGCCGGCAATATCATTACGAATATGGATGAGATCGTTCAAGTGGCTGAGGAGTTCTATAGAGATTTATGCAGTACCAGTGGCACCCCCGACGATAATTGAGAGAATAGTCTAGAGGAATTTGAAATCCCACAAGTAACGCCGGAAGAAGTAAAGAAAGCCTTGGGAGCTATGCAAAGGGGGAAGGCAGCTGGGGAAGATCAGTTAATGGCAGATTTGTTGAAGGATGGTGGGCAGATTGTTCTATAGAAACTGGCCACCCTGTATACGCAATGCCTCATGACTTCGAGCGTACCGGAATCTTGGAAAAATGCTAACATAACCCTAATCCATAAGAAAGGGGACGCCAAAGACTTGAAAAATTATAGACCGATCAGCTTACTGTCCGTAGCTTACAAAGTATTTACTAAGGTATTGCAAATGGAATCAGGAACACCTTGGACTTCCATCAACCAAAGGAACAGGCAGGATTCCGTAAAGGCTACTCAACAATAGACCATATTCACACTATCAATCAGGTAATAGAAAAATGTCCGGAATATAACCAACCTTTATATATAGCTTTCATTGATTACGAGAAAGTGTCTGATTCAGTCGAAACCTCAGCAGTCATGGAGGCATTGCGGAATCGGGGTGTAGACGAGCCGTATGTAAAAATACTGAAAGATATCTATAGCGGCTCCACGGCCACCGTAGTTCTCCATAAAGAAAGCAACAAAATCCCAATTAAGAAAGGCGTCAGGTAGGGAGATACGATGTCTCCAATGGTATTCACAGCGTGTTTACAGGAGGTATTCAGAGACCTGGATTGGGAAGAATTGGGGATAAGAGTTAATGGAGAATACCTTAGTAACTTGCGATTCGCTGATGATATTGCCTTGCTTAGTAACTCACGGGACCAACTGCAATGCATGCTCACTGACCTGGAGAGGCAAAGCCAAAGGGTGGGTCTAAAAATTAATGTGCAGAAAACTAAAGTAATGTTTAACAGTCTCGGAAGAGAACAGCAGTTTACGATAGGTAGTGAGGCACTGGAAGTGGTAAGGGAATGCGCCTACTTAAGACAGGTAGTGACTGCGGATCCGGATCATGAGACTGAAATAATCAGAAGAATAAGAATGGGCTGGGGTGGGTTTGACAGGCATTCTCAGATCATGAACAGCAGGTTGCCATTATCCCTCAAGAGAAAAGTTTATAACAGCTGTGTCTTACCAGTACTCACGTTAGGGGCAGAAACCTGGAGGCTTACGAAAAGGGTTCTACTTAAATTCAGGACGACGCAACGAGCTATGGAAAGAAGAATGATAGGTGTAACGTTAAGGGATAAGAAAAGAGGAGATTGGGTGAGAGAACAAATGCAAGTTAATGGTATCTTAGTTGAAATCAAGAAAATATCTTAGTTGAAATCAAGAAAAGGAAATGAGGCATGGGCAGGACACGTAATGAGGAGGGAAGATAATCGATGGTCATTAAGAGTTACGGAATGGATTCCAAGGGAAGGGAAGCGTAGCAGAGGGTGGCAGAAAGTTAGGTGGGCGGATGAGATTAAGAAGTTTGCAGGGACAACATGGCCACAATTAGTACATGACCGGGGTACGCCTTTGCTCTGCAATGGGCGTAACCAGGTTGATGATGATGATGATGAGGATGATGAAGGTGACTGAATCAAACGCTTTCTCGTAATCAATGAAAGCTATATATAAGGGTTGGTTATATTCCCCACATTTCTCTATCACCTGATTGATAGTATGAGTATGGTCTATTGTTGAGTAGCCTTTACGAAATCCTGCCTGGTCCTTTGGTTGATAGAAGTCTAAGGTGTTCCTGATTCTATTTGCGATTACCTTAGTAAATACTTTGTAGGCAACGGACATTAAGCTGATCGGTCTATAATTTTTCAAGTTTTTGGTGTCCCCTTTCTTATGGATTATGATTATGTTGGCGTTCCTTCCAAGATTCTGGTACGCTCGAAGTCATGAGGCATTGTCTATACAGGTTGGCCAGTTTTTCTAGAACAATTTGCCCACCATCCTTCCACAACTATGCTGTAACCTGATCCTCCCCAGCTACCTTCCCCCTTTGCATAGCTCCCAAGGCGTTCTTTACTTCTTCCGGCATTACTGGTGGGATGTCGAATTCCTCTAGACTATTCCCTCTTTAATTATTTTTGTGGGTGCCACTGGTACTGTATAAATCTCTAAAGAACTCCTCAGCCACTTGAACTATCTTATCCATATTAGTAATGTAATGCCGGCTTTGTCTCTTAACGCATACATCTGATTCTTGCCTATTCCTAGTTTCTTCTTCACTGTTTTTAGGCTTCCTGCGTTCCTGAGAGCATGCCCAATTCTATCCATATTATACTTCCTTATGTCAGCTGTCTTACGCTTGTTGATTAACTTGCAAAGTTCTGCCAGTTCTATTCTAGCTGTAGGGTTAGAGGCTTTCATACATTGGCGTTTCTTAACCAGATCTTTCGTCTCCTGCAATAGACCATGTTTCACTGCCTAACAAATGTTATCGCACACGCAGGACGCGCCTGCATGTATCGGAAGTTTCTGGAAAGTTATCAATGATTGCATCCTCTGTTTGTCACTGAACCTTGTGTAATTTGATTGCATGTATGCGCGACACGAGGGATGTAAATCTTTGTGGAAGATGCCCGAGTTGCAGCAATTACCCTGGAACATTCGACGATTGATGTAGAAAAGCCGTCACGCTTGACCCGCTTTTCAGATTTCCAACGATCACCGACTGTGTTCACTGCTATCGTTGTGCTCTAAGTGTAACTTGTTTTTGAGGGGAAAGGTTCACCCAGTAAAGAGGTAGTTTCGCCATTTACAGTTTTGCTGCTGTGTTCGTCCACAGTCACTACCATGTGACAATATACATCGGCCGAACTGGGCGTTGTATAAGTGACCGCCTCCAAGAGCATGCTCTATCGATCAAGAATGGGACTGGCTTGCATTTGCCGTATCACTGCAAAGTCTGCACGTGTGAACCTTTGTGGTAAAACACATGCATATTACGAAAAAGTAAGGATACGGTTGCACGAGAACTAGCAGAGGCGATGTATATCAGAAAGTTTGGTGACCAGTGTATCAGCATTCCATCATTGTCCCTTCACGGTAATGAGTTTATAGGATATGATTAGCTTTGGTTTATATCTCATGTGACCTCACCTGAGTATGTTCCTGTTCGCGTGCCTCAGGGTATATAAGTGAAGCATCGGCTAAAATAAAAATCACTTGCAAGTGTGCGCCTGTCCGTGCCTTCTATTCTGTTGTCCATCTATTATTTTTGGGCCTAAACCATTTCTAAAGCCATGTACCAACTAGCCCGGCAGCAGACGCTACTAAAAGGCCAACGAGCTTAACTACGATGAAGTCACTGTGCATTTGGAAGATTATTATGCCCCGCATGTCAACGAGATCACTGCAAGCTATGCATTCATCATGCGCGCATAAAATGCCAGTGAGTCTGTTCAGGATTTCATTGCTGAAATTAGATGGCTGGCGGAGAAGTGCAATTTAGGGACATCATTGGAGTGCATGCTAAGAAACCGAATTGTGTGTGGCGTGCACGACGAAGACATTAGGCGCCATTTACTGACACAACAGAAGCTCACCCTGGAATAGGCAGAATGTTTTGCAATTGCGGCACAGAGCGGCTGAGAATGCCAGGATGATGCACTTTACAGAGCAAAGTTCTGTAAATTTTGCACGGCAAAAGAGCCGTATGGGGAATTTTCAGCCAAAGCCGGATATGCGTGGCCTGTGTGGATGGTGTGGTAGTTAAAGACATGCTGACGATGAATGTAAATACCTGCGCACAGTGTGCTACAGGTGTGGCAAACGAGGCCATGTGAGCTGAATGTGCCAGTCAACCATATCTGGCCGCCGACAGCAGAGGTCATACACAGATGGACGGCATCGAGGTTTGTACGCAATGACAGCTGAAGACAGAGCAACCTCGGGTTATAATGGGGCCCTATACACAATAAAGGCTGTTCATCAAGAGGCCAGCATCCGCAAGATTAAACCAATTTACAAAGTCATCAGCTGGAACAACGTCCCTCTAACAATGCTGGTGGACATGGGATCACCTGTAAGCATAATTTCAGTAGATGTGTTTTGAAAGTGCAAAAGGAAGTGGCCGCCATTTTGGAAAACGCAGCTAAAGCTGTCCTGCCTATTGGGCAAACTTCCAGTGCTTCGACAACTAAGCATGACGGCCTTGTGTGATGGGAAAGATATTCCTGACACGGTCATAGTGGTCAACAGCCAAGGACCGTCACTATGTGGCAGAGACGATAAACGCTTTTAACGAGGTCGGTGTGCCCATGCTGACGAACTTGGTCACGAGTGTGCAACCAATCAAGTCCAATAGAGCGAACGCGGAATTAGAAGCACTACTCAGTGAGCACGCTGATGTATTTGCTCAAGATCTTGGAACTTTGCAAGGGACCACCGTGGCATTCCAGTTAAAAGAAAATGCGTGTCCATGGTTTTTCAAGGTCCGTACGGTACCTTATGCTTTGACAGAGAAGATGTTGGAAGCGTTGGACCAGCTAGTTGCAGAAGACGTCCTTATGCCGGTGAAAACAGCAGGGTGGGCAACACTGCTTGTACCCATTTTAAAGAGTGGTGGGTCGCTCAGAATTTGCGCGAATTTTCAGATGACAGTCAATCTGGCCACAGTGACTAACCAGTATCCTTTGCCACGAGTGGATGACATTTTTGCAAAGCTGAACGGCGGGGATGTTTTCACGACATTGGACCTATTCTAGGCCTACCACCAGTTACCACTGGATGAGGATGCCCAGAAGATAGTGATAGTTAACACTCAAAAGGGCCTCTTCTGCTTTAAACGACTACCTTTTGGCATAAGCTCTGCACCAGCCACATTTCAGAGACAGATGGACGGGCTGCTGGGTGATATTCCAGGCATGCAGGTATATCTGGATGATGATATCATCGCCGTAAAGGAGAACGACATGTCACGGCTACGTAAAGTCCTTCAGAGACTGTCGGAGTATGGTCTCCGATTGCATAAGGAAAAATGCAAATTTCGGCAAAGCGAAGTCACATTTCTTGGCCATCATATTGACGCTAACGGACTGCTGCCGAAGGACGAGAACATAAAGACCGTTCTCGAAGCGCCAGAACCCACTTCGGTGAGCGAGCTGAAAGCCTTCTTAGATCTTGTAAATTATTACGGCAAGTTCCTGCTGAATCTAGCCACCTTGCTGGCTCCCCACTACACCCTTCTCGCGAATGGAGCCAAGTGGCAGTGAAAGCAGGAACACAAAGAATGTTGTTGGCAAGTTAAGGAGGCAATGGAGGCTTCCAATTTCCTGGCCCATTTTGATCCTGATAAGCCGTTGCAGCTTGAGTCCGATGCGTCACCAGTTGGAATGGAGCCGTCTTGTCCCACCGCATCAATGGTGTTCCTTTTGGGTTCCTCTCCAGGAAGCTCACAAGGGCAGAATGTAATTACTCGCAGCTGGTATAAGAGGCTCTAGCACTCGTGTTTGGCGTTGCATGGTTTAAGCACTACCTGTACGGACATCAGTTCATCCTAGTGAGGGACCACAAACCTCTGACTGGTTTGTTCAATCCAAGGAAGGCGATACCACCACCGGCGGTCACCAGAATTCAGCATTGGGCCTTGTTCCTCGGCAACTACAGCTATGCGTTGCAGTACCGTAAGGGCAGTGAGCATTCAGATGCCGATGCCTTCAGCTGATTGCCACTGCCGGCTACAGAGCCCCGAAATCGCCATCACGGAGCATAGGAGTACGTTTTGTTTTCCCAAGGCCTGGAAGGAACGACAATATGTGCCTGAGAGGTGAAACAAGTGACCGGTCAAGACACCACTCTTCAACAGGTCAGACAATAGATTTTAAAGGGGTGGCTGCTGTTTCGCCCACAGGATCACGAGGACTACCGGCTGTATTTCAACAGAAGGATGGAACTGGCCGTAAGTGACAGTTTGGTATATTGGGGGCATCGAATTGTTTTACCCTTGGTGGCAAGAAGACGTGCACTAAGCCTGCTACGTGAAACTCATCCCGGTATGCTTTCCATGAAGAACACAGCCAGAACGCTATTTAGGTACCCGGGACTAGACTCGGAGATTGAGTGACTGGTGAGATCATGCTATGTTTGTGTGCAGGCTTCCGTGATGCCACCTGTACAGGTACCGGCGACGTCGCGGGCGACCGCAGAAAAATAGAGCCGTCTGGACAATGATTTTGCAGGTCCATTGGATCGACACATGGTCTTGGTCATTGTAGACTCGGAAACAAAGTGGATTGTAGCGGATCCACTGAAGGTTGCCACGTCGGAAACCACGGTCAGAGCACTAAGCTTGATATTTACACAGTTTGGACTTCCAAAAATGTTCGTGTCTGACAATGGACCACAACTTGCGGGCATTGTCTTCCGCGAGTTCCTGGCACGTAACAAGATACAACTCACAACAGCACCCTGTCACCCACAATCTAATGGGTTAGCCAAAAAAGTGGTGCACACAGTCAAGGAACGACTAAAGAAAAATCTGGGAAAGGACTTGAAAACACGGTTGGATTGTTTTTTGCTCAGGTACCGTCGAACACTCTGGGAGGATGGCAAGTCACCGGCAGAACGTTTGCTAGGTTACCAGATTAGGACGAAAATAGACTGCATCACGCCCAAAGAAAAATCAGCAGATGGCTTGCCAACAGCAAGTACGAGAAAACTTAATACAAGTGAACCAGTCTGGATGCGAAGTCAACCAAGGGAACAGGCTGGCTTCAGAAGGATACTGCACAATAGATCACATCCATGTAATCAATCAGGTAATCGAGAAATCAGCAGAGTACAATCTAACTGTCTACATGGTTTTCATACATTACGAAAAGGCATTTGATTCAGTAGAGATACCAGCAGTTATAGAGGCACTATGTAATCAAGAAGTAGAGGTGACTTACATAAATATCTTGGAAAATATCTACAAAAATTCTACAGCTACCCTAATTCTTCGCAGGAAAAGTAGGAAGATACCTACTACACAATCTCTCCAATGTTATTCACTGCATGCTAGGAAGAAGTATTCAAGCTATTAAGTTGGGACGGCTTAGGGTTAAGGATCAACGGCGAATATTTCGGCAACCTTCGGTTTGCAGATGACATTGACCTATTCAGCAACACTGGCGATGAGTTACAAAAAATGGTTGAGGACCTTTGCAGAGAGAGTGTGAGAGTGGGGTTGAAGATTAATATGCAGAGAACAAAGATAATGATCAATAGCCTGGCAAGGGAGCAAGAGTTCAGGATCGCTAGTCAGCCTCTAGAGTATGCGAAGGAATGCATTTACCTAGGACAATTACTCACAGGGGACTCTTATCATGAGAAAGAAATTTACAGAACAATAAAATTGGGTTGGAGCGCATACGGCAAACATACTCAGACCCTTATGGGAAGCTTGCCATTATCACGAAAAAGAAAGGTGTACAGTCAATTCATTCTACCAGTGCTTACATATGGGGCAGAAACTTGAAAACTGACAAAGAAGCTCGAAAACAAGTTAAGAACTGCACAAAGAGCGATGGAACGAAGAATGGGAGGAATAATGTTAAGAGACGGAAAGAACGGTGGGGATCAGAGAGCAAACGGGCATAGCCAATATTCTAATCTACATTAAGGGGAAGAAATTGAGCTGGGCAGGTCATGTAATGCGTTGGTAATACGCAGTCGAGGATGGCAAAAGACTAGGTGGGGTGATGAAATTAATAAATTGGCAGGCACATGTTGGAATTGGTTGGCGTAGTGTGGGTAATTGGAGATCGGAGGGAGACGCCTTCATCGTGCATTGGGCCTAAAATAGGTTTATGATGTTGATGATGGGGGTACAGCTGCTAGGTGCTGTTCTTCTTTCTTGTTACTTCTGGCCACCAGCGCTCCCTGTCACTGCCTGAATATATTTACTTGAAGAAGGCCACAATGTGTGTTGCCCGCTACTATATGTGTTGTAAAGTGAAGCTTTCTTTGCAAACCCTCCCAAACTTTGCTGAGCATGGCTGCTGCCAAATAGCTAACACAGTGGTTTGTAAAACTAATCATGTGTGTAGTCTCGTGTACTGCCCCTACATATGTGTCTGTGGCCCACTCTGTTCTCTACGGAAGGGGAAAAAAAAATATATATATATATATGTATGTATATCCCCACTGCAACAAGTACGCACCTCCAAGTGCATGATTAAAGCAAAGAGTTCTATGCCTAATTCACTGGTGTTTGGCATGTCTGCTCTGTTCGTTTCATGCCAAGAAAAGTGACTGTAGACCACAGTAAAGTGGTTTGCCAGTGTCATAGCATAGTGAGCCGATTCCAGACAGTTGTGGGGGTCGCATGGAGGGAGTCTTGTCAGGCCGGTGCATAGTTGCCGTGCTGCAAAACACTGCATGCAGAATATGAACAATCACAAAGCATTTCATTAACTGCTACATAAAAGCTTCACTTCGCAAAAGTTTCCATATGTGCATTGGATCTTCATAACTTCTTAATGCCCTAGTATTCTTGGGGTACTTTACGCACTTTACGGGGGCTATGTATATGTTTCTATGTGTCTACCGTATTTACACGATTGTAAGTCGACTCGAAT
This sequence comes from Dermacentor variabilis, assembly GCF_050947875.1. Taxonomy (NCBI): domain Eukaryota; kingdom Metazoa; phylum Arthropoda; class Arachnida; order Ixodida; family Ixodidae; genus Dermacentor; species Dermacentor variabilis. The sequence goes on along the minus strand of NC_134571.1, from coordinate 226,823,390 downwards.
GTAAGTTGCGCCCCCTTTCGCGTGTGACAGGAAAAAAAAAAAAAATAAGAGCATACCCGAGGGCGCATTTGATAACGAAAATTTATTAGTAGCTGACATGGTCACTGGACTACTCGTCTTCACTTGTGCCATTGTCCTCACTAGTGCTGCCATCGTCATCGCTGCTATGGTCCCACAGCGCATCATCGTCCAGCGAAATTCCACATTTGGCAAACGACAGCACTACGACATCTTGTCGAACAGCAGCCCACGCCAAATGCACCCAACCACATGTAGCCGTCAGGGAGGCTTTTTTGACAGATCCAGTTGGCGTAAGTTCGCGGTCTTCTGCCACCAGCCACTCGTACTCATGGCGGAGCAGGTCCTTAAAAGGTGAAGATCCAAGCTTGTTTCATGACCACGTCGCACTTCACTGGCAGGGACCAATCACGCATTTCAGCGACGTTCACCGCAAGCTTGGCCTACAGCTACGAAAAGTGTCCAGACTTCGGCCCGTGGGAAATTCTTCTCTCGCCGCCACAGGTGAAAATTTTGCTTCGCTGCAGTTGCCACTCCCGCACCACCCGTTCAGAAACATTGAACTTGCAGCCCGCTGCATAGTGATTTGTTTCTTCGACGTAAACGATGGCAGCCCTCTTGAACGCTGCTGTAAATGAGCGTCGAATGTTTAGTGGGCCTGGAAGCACTCTTAGACTAAGGAAGCATAATAGTAGCATGTAGCCGGCAGTCAAATCGAATAATCAAATCGAATCGAATAAGTCAAATTGAATACGGGTAAAAAGAAGCATGTGAGCGGTGTCTGCTCTTCCATGAACTATTGATACTGCCCGCAAGCGCCGCCTTTCTGAGGGTGCCACCGCGAATGGAACAGCAGCACTTCCATCAACCACTGACCCCCCCCCCCCCTCCCAGTGTTGTTACAGTGTTGTGTACACTGTAAAACTCAAAAATATTTCAAAACCCTTCCGAAAAGCGAACAAACACACAGGATAGCGAAAAGCTACGGGTAGGGCCATAGAGCAAACATAAAATTGTAACTACATTGTAGCTCCCCTGATATCTTGTTGGTCTCGCTTTTTTGGCAGTGCCATGTTTTGATTTTGATTGTAAGTCGACCCCCCACTTGAGATTTTCAAATTAAAAAGATAGGTCGACTTACACTTGTGTAAGTACGGTATGTATGTTTGTTTGTATCTATCCATTTTCCTGTCTAATGGGTCACTGGGTAGTTCGTGGTCGAATGGGCAGCGCATTGGGCTGCAGTGCACAGGTAACAGAGTTTGAAACCAACCATCGGACCAACATCGGTCACTGAGCATGTGGCAGTTTGTACATACATGCCGCTCTTCAACGAACCTCTTTCATGCCAACACGGGTCACTATATACGTGGGAACCGGTAGGTACTGCTGTTTGAAGAGACTCTTTGACACTGACTTGGGTCACTGTGTATGCACCACTGTGCTAGACTCCAAGAACCTCTCTGAGGCCAACTTGGGTCTCTGGGTATGTGCCAGTAGGTGTGTGCCGCTCTTCAATAAACGTCTCTGACGCCAACGTGGGTAACTAGGCACGTGCCAATGGGAATGTGCCTCTCTTCAATGGCAATAAAAATTCCTTAAATTTCTTCATTGCCGAGTGGAATTGGGAGCCCATCTCACAAGGGTTCCTCAAGGATAGCAACCTGACAAATTAGCAGGCTGTGCCACAAACGCATTGGGTAAGTGCCTATGTGTCGCTCTTCAATGAACCTCTCGCCAACTTGGGTCACTGAGTATGTGCCACTGAGTGCGCGACAAGCGAGAGAACAATTTTCAACGTTTGCAGGCACCGGCACACCATTCTTGTCTTGGAGTCTACACGCGGACTTGAAGGAAACACGACAGAGAAGCCCAGCTGCTGCATGCCACTAGCGTTCGCACGCACCACTGCGCCATGCATTTGGAGACCATGTGCAGGCTTCGTAGCGGCAGCGCTAGATGCCACCAATTGTTTTTAGGGAAGGGTGAAAGAGGAGTCGTGCTGCAGTACACACCTTATATATAACCCGTTTCAATGGTGGCACTACAATGTGTTGCTATATTGGCTCAATGCTAATGCATTACCGTTGACAGTCATTGTGAGGTGATGGGTTCTGGTGAAATTTTTCTAGCTAACACATGATTTACGGTGCATATGCAGAGTTAACACTATGCATGAGCTCTTATCCGTGTTAATGCACACTGTGTTTGCTGCCATTCGTAGAGGGTGCTGAAATTCCACACTAGTGTTCAGTGATGTGTGAAGTGACGCAGGGCTCCAAGATGTTTTTCTTTTCTTTATTTAGTAATGCCACCTGAAGGGGCCCCTGAACCACCCCTCAGGATTGGTCTGTGGGTACCATATGCTGCTGCGAACATTTCAGCTAAGCTTTGCAGTCGTACGTGGTGCGTGGAGCTCGCAAGCGGATTGCGAAGTCACCTTTCTCTCAAATACGCTCTTTTCATCAGAAGGCCCTGTCCTCACTGTCTTCTGGACGGTTTATCTCTTCATCCCCTTAGACAGTTGCCATCGGCTGATAGCTGACATCAAGCTGCGGGCGGCTACATGATGTAGATATCGTGGCCGTCATGGAGTGCCGCCACGAGTCCACTGGCTAAGTGCACAGCGGCTTTCTGAGGACAACCGTGTTTGGCTTATGTTTAGCCCGTTGTAGACACCAAAGGCGGAAGTGATGGCGTCTCCAAAATGAAATTTGAACTGGGCGCCACGGTGACATTAAGAAGGCGGAGCATTGTGGGCACGCTTCACTGGGCCGTAACCTTTGCAGTGCAAGGCATTGAAGAAGGAACAGGAGCACAGTGGAGGCCGTGTTTGACTGCCAATAATTCCGCTTCTACTGAATGCATGGAAGTACTTTTTGCGGCAAAGTATTTCTGAAATAGCCTATTTTCACTTCAAATGCCTTCACTTCGATAAAAAGTGGTTCGGAGCCCCTATAAGTTGTTTCCCACTCGTTTTTGACTCGACTGGCTTCATTGCTGTTCTGCTTTAGGTAATCTATGAAAATTTATTTTTGCCATTTGTGTTATAATTGTCATTTTGTTGCCTTTGCCACTATATTTTTTCATGTGCCAACCTTGTTTAGCCTAACGGTGACCTAAATGTTGCAGATGAGTATAGCCCCCTGCTTGAAGTAATACTTAATACCACTTTATTTTCAACACTATTACAGAAAACAAGCTTGCCAAAGCCTTGTGGGGCCACTGAAGGGCAGTACATGTATACCTGTTTGAGAAAGCATGAGAGTAGGGTTGAAGATTAATATGCTCAAGAAAAAGGTAATGTTCAATAGCCTGGCTAGGGAAAGAGAATTCATGATCGCCAGTCAGCCTCTAAAGTCTGTGTGGGGGTACGGTTATTCAGTTCAATTACTCACAGGGGACCCTGATCACGAGAAGGAAATTTACAGACGAATAAAAACAGGTTTGAGTGCATACAGCAGGCATTACCAAATCCTTACCACTGTCATCGAAAGGAGAAGTGTACAATCATTGCATTCTACCGGTGCTAACATAAGGGCCTGAAACGTGTACATTAATAAAGAAGCTCAAGAACGAGTTAAAGACCATGGAGAAAGTGATGGAATGAAAAATGTTAAGTGTAATGTTAAGAGACAGGAAGAGAGCAGTGTGAATTTGAGAGGAAACGGGGACAGCCGATAATCTAATTGACAATCAAAGAAAGAAATGAAGCTGGGGAGGCCATGTAATACGTAGGACAGGTAGCCGGTGGACCATTAGAGCTACAGAACGAATGCCAAAGAAAGGAAGTGCAATTGAGGATCACAGAAAATTGGGTGGGGAATGAAATTATGAAATTTGCATCACAAGTTGAAATTGGATAGCGCAAGACGAGGGTAATTGAAGATGGCTGGCAGAGGTGGTCTTTCTGCAGTGGTCATAAAAATAGGCTGACGGTGATGCCTGTCTGGCAGCAAAGCAAGTAGTGTATCTATGAAAATGTTGTCTTAAGGAAAAGTACTTTCTGTGCAGGGACTTCCTATTCCACGTGAGTACATCACGAGTGCGGTTGACCAACCCTGAGTGTGCCGTCAAGACGGAAGTGTTGTGCGACCGATCAGAACCTACCATTGAGATTGCACTCTGTAAGTAGGCACCTTGCTGCTGCCAAGCTCAGGGATCTTTGTTGCTCTAGTGATTGGTCTGTGTACTTGCAGGCCACTTTTGATGGCAGTGTAGATACATGTGCAGAGCTTCAGTGAATGTTGTTGTAGCCAAAGTTATCCAGAATACCAAGGAGTAATAAGCGAATAACAAAAACATTCTCGCAAGGGATTGTGAGGTGTGGGGTCTTTTGCAGCGACTTCTGGTTTGATACAGCACGCTGCTGTCTGTGCTGTCGCTTTTTCTGTGTTTCGTCGGTACTTGCAGTTGCTTTTTCTCGAAATTTTGTGGATTAACATCATGGAGTGCTGTGCAGCTTAGCTGAATAACCAATGTAGTCACTGCTAGTATATGAGTTAGTATATGCCTGCCTACTACTATATGCAGTGCTTGCATGCCTGTGCCAAATTTTGCCTAACAAGATTTCCTGTGCCATCTCCATAAAAAACACAATTTTGTGCTTAAGTGGACCAAACATAGCGACTGTGCAATACGTCTCTACCTGCAGTGGGCTGCAGACATGCATAGCATGCACCGTCTCATGTTGTCCCTTTCTTCAAGTCTCTTGTATTCTTTGTGGTAACTTTCCAAATCATGCATCACCAGCAGGCCTACACCCACACTCTGCTATGTTGCATGACTGAAGCAGCTTAATAAATAAAACTTTGCGTTATCTTGTTGCCGACTGATAATTCAGGCTGGACATGAACTGCCTAAAAGTCCAAATAATCAGGAGTCTGAAACATCCAAATTTACCAAAACACAAGTGACTATTTCACGAGTGGTTAAAAAAATTTGCTGCATTCTCGGATGACTACTTTTGGAATACGATCACGTTTGGGGAATTTCGCCTCACTAGAGAGTTTTAGCAGTGTCATATTACAGTACGGTAAGTGTGCTATATGGTACGGTATTACTGTTCCGTACTAACCTACGACGATGACCGAAGATGTTTTAGCTATATATGCGGCTCGATGCATAGGGTAACATTATAATGATGATAGTGGCTAACATTCAGGCCTTATAGAATACAATAATTATGTGCTGAGCTCAAAATATTCATTTTGGCAAATACTAGAAAATAGACATTATTCTTTATGGAAATCTTGGATTACGGCAAGTGTAGACGCCAGTCACAAGGCCGGTAGCGACATTATGTGACACTGTCCTACAATGCGTAAAACATTCCTTTTTTACATAAGTGCTTTTGTCTAAGAAATATATAAAAAAAGAACTGTTTGTTGTAAATTCCACCACTGCCGACACTTTACACCAGCACATAAGTAGAATATAGGTCTCTCTGCTTCCCCTACAAGTAAACTCTGCGTTACTAGATGACACCACCAACCCGAAGTTTTTTGCCGTGTTTTCTGTTTTTTTTTATTATTTTAGCTTTTTTTAATATTCTTTTTTTTTTCTCATTCTGTTACCAATGGTACCACAAGTTCAGTTCAGCTCAAGTTTACCTTCCATAGAAGGACTGTCGTACTTGCTGCCACTTCGTCACGTCTCAGAAGGTGAATTAAAGTTAACTTGTGCCTTGGCCCTATCACGGTGAAAAAAAGCATGCGAGATGCACACATGCATGGTGTGGACTCTGTGGCCGATGCCAGTTTCTCACTATTTTTTGGCTTGGTGCGGCTCAGCTCATAAAACACGATGCGAGACAAGCCTGAACGACTCCTTACCATCTAGTATGCCGTACAAAAAGTCTTTCCGTAAAGTGTGCGCATGCGCAGTGCTCAGCCAGCAGAGTATTGCTGCACTTATCGTTCGGTAACTTCGCACTGCCAAAACTCTCTCAGACGCATTTGCATTTGCGAACGACAGCATTGGCACTGTGCTACAATGGATATTGTCCATTGACGTGTCTGGTGCTAGTCACGTGAAATGTAGTAAAAGTATTCTAAAAGGGATTGTTCAAAAATAAAGCTAAAGTTTGTCAACGCGTTTCTGCACACACGTACGTTTGCCTATGATCTGGTCAGTCCATGTCTACTCAGTCCGTCAATCTCTACCATTGTCATGCTGTTGCCACAGATAGATGAAAATACAATCAATGCATGCACCGACTCTTCAGCCACATAACAGGATTTCGATGTTGTGGCGATGCCTTTTCAGCTGGCCATGAACGGACGATAAGGGTGGCACATCGAATCGAGTGGAATGCATTGCTACGAAATTGCGTTCCAGAAGTTGACCACGCTATCGTAGCTGAATGATGACTGGCTTTTTTTAGAAACAGTCATTGACCTTGCAGACATCGAGGGTAGAGTCACCGTCGTTTAAACAATGTTAAGTCGCCGGGACCTTGTTGCTATTAACACATGAGTGAACAAATGCCAGATGCACAGAACCAACACCGCGGGACTCACAAATGCTTTGCCAGGGTTTGCTTGCCCTACAGTTTGGGGTGCAGTCTGTGCTGGATTAACTAGGCTTTGCTAGCTTCAATTTTGAGGAGGTGTCGTCAACATGGCTGATGACCATGCCATGGCAATGCCAGCAGCGTATCACAGCCAAAATATCGCCATTTTTACTCAACTTGGTGGTCAAATTGGCACGTAGTTATGCAGACGGTTCAGAATGATTAAACGGCATGCCTTAAGGTGTCCGAAATTTCGATCATGCTTATACATTGAAGGAGTACCGACACAAAATTTTGAAGTCGAGTTAACTTGTGAGATCAATTTATGTGGACACACACACACATCGTCTGCAAATATAAACGGCAAATATAGCTTAGAACATATTTAAATTAACTTTAAAGTATGTGCGCGCAGCCAGCCGCAGAAGGCAGCACCTTGCAACATCGACATCAATGGACAGGGCCTGTAAACAACTGAGGAAACACTTCGCCACGATAGAGTGTACAACTGTTGAGTGGCGCAACCGCGCCTGGCATGTTTTACGGCGACTGTAGCGGCGGCGCTGCAGTTGTTCACTACTGAAGGCACGCCGCACGCAGGAAATGCTATACGCATGGAGGAAAGAAAAAACTAAGAGGGAGCGTCATGTTACAATCTTGAAGCCTAGTCATAAAAAATTTTGAGGAATGGGATGATGGGAAATAGGCCCCCACGTGATAGGCAAGCGGTAGATTTAGTCGGCTCGCTTTGGTTGGTTCTGCTGAGGGGGTTTCGGAATTTGTGCACATGGTAGACATGGCAATCCCACGCCAAGGCTAGTGAAGGAATTCAAGTGTGTGAGGCAGTGGAGTCTGTGCTATGTCAGTCGCACCAAACCACCATGTGGCTAGCCGTTCAAGCAGCAGCCAAGGCTGTAGCAAATGGAAGCGTCGTGTGATTGGCATTGGGCTCAACAAACCGGGAGGACCACCTCAAGGACAACTGGTTGCACTTCAGGGCGGTTTCAGGGAAACGAGGAAACCTTTAATCTTGCAAATGTGTGAAGGCAACCAAGCCGCCCTTCCTATGGCAATTCATCATGTTTGGGGGCATTTTTTGGGAAACAATGTTTTTTGCCCCTGCAAACATGGAGAGGCAATCAAGCAAGCATCCAAGGTCCACAGCAACTGCTTTCCCGTGTGAAAAAAATTCATCTCATCTTTCGCCCAATGAGAGATTGGCAAGGCATATGGCAAGGCACCTGAGCATATTTAAGGCCGTGCCGGCCCATAGGTAAGGCAGACAGTCCCAGTAGATGCTGCCGTTCTGCTCGTGCAGTCTACCTCTCAACAGACTGGCGAGAACTCAATAGGCGTGCGTGTTTCCGCAGCGTAACGATGTTGCACTACACTATCTTACAAAATAGTGCACGTAAATCTCAAGAAAAGGCGATGATTTCGGAGTGCAGGCTAATGCTATTTATTTATTTCACAATGAAAGACACACGGCAGGACCTTTTACTTATGAACAACGCGACAAATAACTATCCCTCATAACATCTCATCTCATCCTGTATAGGTGCAAGACAGCAGAACAAAAATTAGCACGATAATACGCACCACAGTTTATGGTACACAACAGCTGATTTGACGAAACAGTAGACCAAGCTGCATCGGGCATACCCTGGACAGGTTTTGAGGTGATAGTGCTGACAAACGGCAGTGGTAAGCGCAAGTGGTGCTTTGAACATTATGTTGCCGTGGGTCTGGCTCCTGAGTCTTTCTCCATGTTTCAAGGCACTGCATTTGAAATGAACGACGCATGCAATACCAGAAACCCACATGTTATACTTCCTACGTGCCTTTGTACCTTTGACTTCAGGCTGGGTTACCACGTACCAAACAATCACGAATGGTCCAGCAACCATGTGGGCCTATTCCTACCCAAAAGGCACCGTGTACAAGCCCCTGGACAGCGGGAGGGGCGGCTTCAGAGAAGGTTTGCTTGCTGAGGCTAGCAGAATCATGTGACGCTCCCTCCTAGATTTCTTTCCTTCCTGCATGGCTATGCACTTCTGACGCTTCCTGGCGCTCTGTTTGATGCAGCTTACTTTGTGCCTGTCATTCATGTCTAGTACATGTTTTCGTAATGCTTGATGACTGAAACGTCAAAGCATAGAATGCCTACTCCATAAACGCCCTTGAGAGATAGGGCAAATCATTTCTTGGCTTGAAGTCAGGACGATTGCTGGAAAATATGAAAAATACAGAAAAAAAAAAAACTGACTGATCGGTACAGTGGAGCTTAATAATCTTGGCATCATTATCCGTGTCATCTGAAGTTAGCGGTACCTCAAATAGCTGTCGTGCTGTGAACATTATCTTGTCAGAAGAATGTTGGTAAATGGTGTTTTCCTTATACAGGCAATGCACTGTTTAAAAATGACTTGTTTTCGATGTTATGAGGGGCTCAACAACCTTAGAATTTTGAGTGTAGTGTACGAGCATTGCACTGTGTACAAAGAATGATCTTGTTTATTCATAAAAACAATTTATTATAGAAAGCTTTGTCATAAGCAAGCATCCACTTGCTTGGGCTGGAACTTCACTAACAGAATACAGCGGGAAGACAGTGCAAGCTGTTGGAAGAAAAAGTAAACCACTTTCAGTGGCTTTGGAATCCATGACTTTGCTTGGAGAGACGGGCTACACACCTGCATTCTTTAGTATGCTCACGAGAACCACTCGTGCACTTCGTGCCTCAGTGGTGTCAGAGGTGATCGCCTTGACCTTCAGGCACCTTCTGCTCGGTTCAGGGGCAGAGATGAACACAGGCCCTACGGAGGTCACATAATCGAAGCACAGTAACCAAATGCTGTAGCGCTGCTCAAAGTGAAGCTTACAAACTGCACTGTTGCGCCACCATATGCTCTTGTTATTTTGATTGCCTAATGTCCTACCAATGTTAAAAAAAGAAAAGGGAAAAACAAAACCCACAATGAATTCCCATAACCAAAGTTTCGGAACCCCTTTTGTGAACTTTGTTTCTGTGTGCCTCCGTTTTGTCATTTCCCTACTCCCAACAATCTTCCTGTCGCCTCTTACTAATCTCTGTTGTGGACATGTTTACTTTCCTCCTGCTCTTGCTGAACCCAACGGCTTCAAGGAGGCCAGTGATTCTTAAATCGACCGCTGGGCAGATATTTTGACATTATAATACATGTTCCTTCACCACAACAGGCACATGCTTCCTCTTCCTTCTTATATCTCGCTTTATAAGTGCATGTTCTAAGGCATCCTGATCTCACTTCGAAAAGTAATGAAAATCCCCTCCATCCATGCTCTTTTGAAAACATGTATGGAGGGGCTTAGTTCAAACAAGTGCCGCATCGATCGGACCGCTGCAGCCAATGACAGCGCTGATAGCGTGGCACATAGCAAACCCGGCGGGGTGGGGCTGGCAAGCAAGCCTCGCTACTCCGATTGTCCCGGTGCTTTTTTTCTCTCCCTGGTCGAGACGCTGGCCACTTGTGCCGCTGACGGCGGCACAAAAATTCGCTACAATTTGTTTCTGACATGAAATAACTCGTAAAGTGACCTCGAAAGTCTGCATGTTAGAAAACATTGCACGAAATAGTAAAATCATTGGCATGATTTCGACTTGCAAGTGGTCAGCAATTGCCCATGTGAAGTGGCTTCCCTGGCTAGCGTGTTTTGTCATCGCTGCCAACGGCGCCAGTAAAACTAATTGCACTGTCACTTATGAGTGACATAAATGTGCAGACGATGATAGTGTCGACGAATACAGACGTTTTATTATGAGCTGCGGACTGAACGCAAGGTCCGCCGGCCCCGGATCCAAAGGCCAGTCCTATTCGCAAGTTCCATAGACTGTCATGCCACTCCGCCACCATCAGTGAAGAGTATCGGAGTAACCGGCGGCGGCGCGACGGTAGCACATTTGCTTGCTTTCTTTGTGGCGGCCAGTAGGCTTGATTACCTGTTTTTGTGCAAGATGAAATTCAAAAGCAATCACACGTGCTACGTGCCACGATGCACCAATAGAGCTGTGTAAAGTGAACATCGACCTTGGTTATTGTTTGGGGTAAACTACAAACCACAAACGATGTAAATAGGTCTAGATAGATGGCAACCTCATGTTACAGTCGGTGAACTTGCCCCTGCTGTTGTCAGAGTGTTAAAGTAAGGTTTGAGTATTGGGACGATCGGAGTGGCGAGGCCGGGTTTGCTATGTGCCACGCTATCAGCGCTGTCATTGGCTGCAGCAGTCCGATCGAGAGTGTTAAGACTGATAGGGCTCGCACGATTTGCACCCTGCGACCCTTCTCATTTTCATTGCACTGGCAGCCAAAGCGGACAAAAATAGGAATAAACTAAAGATCGCCCGGGCAGCAATCTGAGATACATGACCTCGCCAGGTTCCTTGCATTGTAGCCCATGTAGGCCTGTGTGCTCGCCTGATTGCCTCTAGTCATTCCTTGACCCTTCTCAGTTGAAACTAAATTCCCAGAAAACGACTCGCTGTACTTCTCGCTTTTTTTCTTTCGTAAACTTGTGTCCATCATAGATCCACTTATAACCATTCAATAGTTTCGACATGCAATGTGGTGCCAAAAGGCGTGGGTGGGTGTGGGAAAGCCTGAATAAAAGTAATTTTGACACTGCCCTGTTGCGAGCTTTTGTAGCAAGGGTGGCAAGGCAAGGTGCATGAACGACGCTTTAGCAATCGAATGCCCGCAGTGGACGGTCGTCAAGCTGTGGTTCGGTGCAACCACCTGAGCTGCCTGGAAGTGCTGCAAGCGGTGGGCCGTCTGGCAGGCCATGGTCAAGGCGGACAGTGACAAGTTGACGCCCCAGGCGGAACTGTTCCTGCGTGCGTACAGCCAGGTGCCCGCTTTCCGGGACCTCTTTGACGAGGAGACCTTCTACATATTCGCCACCTGCTTCGTGCTCGCCACCTGCCTCGTCGCCTTTCTCCTATCGCGCTTTGTCACCCTGCACCCCGTCGAATAATAAAATATGTGGCTCAACGTCGGTGTCTTTTCTCTCTAGGATTTGTAGCTTTTGGACGTTGCTTGTAGTCCCTTTCATGTCCGAAAACATCTGTTAAGTGTTTGATGCGCCAAAAGGCACACAGTGGGCGCAGAGGTCTTTGACGAGCATTTTAAAAAGAACAACAACCTGCTGCGGCAACTTGCTATTAAAGTTCTTTGTGAACACCGAAGACCTACCTGACCGTGACTGCTGTCTTGAAGAATATAACGGTGCAAAGTCTTCGCACCTGTCTTTTATTAGCCAAAGTAGGGTACTTACAGGTAATTGCAAATATACGTACTATGCTACGTACCTTACACTATTTTTTCACAGTCTCCACTCCAGTTCAGACATTTTTCTCATCGCAGCACTAAATTTGAGAGGCCCTTGTCGTAGGTCAGCAATGCACACAGCCTCCCTGGATGCTCATTGTCATGCAAGTCTTCAGGGCCTTTTTGCAAACTCGCAACACCACCACAACGCTTCTCAAAGTGAGACACTTTTCCCCCTACGTGGGCTGCATTTCCCTATGGATTTCAATGAGCGTTCATCCTCTACTCCATAGAAAATTAATCACACTTTGCTGCTCGTATGCAGTGGACATGTGATGCACAACCAGCATCTTCAACAACTGTCGGCAGCACCGTGCCGTGCAGCTACCGGCAGATAAGGCCGAACCGGTTCAAGAAAGGTTCACTGCTGGGAATGGAGATGTTGACTTTGCATTTACAGCTGTAACTTGGCTGAAAAAAAAAAAAAATAAATGGGCAAGGACTCTGATTCGCCCTCCTAAATAGAGTTTCCTTTTTCTTTTTAGCTGTACCTAAAAAATATATATACGAGGGCGAATCAGAGTCCTTGCCCACTCCATGATCAAGGTACTCATGCAGGAGCTTACAAAGGCATACAGAGCTATTCACAGAGCGTACAGAACATTCACAGATGCCTACACATGATCGACCCAGAGGGTAAATTCTGTTTGCCCTTGAACGTTACGCGGAGCAAAACATCATTGCTACACAAGATTCAGATGGGCGTTGCTTTCACCCGTCGCTACACGCACCTCATCGGCCAATCAAACAGCCCTGATTGTGAACACTGCCAGGTGCCTGAAACACTGGAACACGTACTGTGCGATTTCCCAGCATATATGCTGGAGCGAAGGAATATCCTAGCCAGCGTTGGCAGGCAACCACTGTCGGAGGAAGCTATCCTGGGCAAATGGCCTGACACTGCAACTTCAGTTAGTGCAACTAAAGTGTTGAAGTTTCTGCAGGACACCAAGCTCGACGAGCGGCTCTAGCAAGGCAACTGCCTCAGACATAAGCACTCACCACTTCTCTTATCATCATCATCCATCCCAGTACTTTCACTCCCCTTCCCTCTTCCCCAGTGCAGAGTAGCTGACTAGAGCGCACTAGCTCAGGTCGACCTCTCTGTCTTTCCTGTCAATAAATTCTGTTCTATTCTATATTTAGCTGTACCAAATTCTTGAATATTGACTGAGGCAGAAAGCGCAGTTCTAACCCTTGATCCAAATTACTCGATGAGGCGGCCATTACTTTTACGAAACATCAAAATGCTTATTTGAATAATTAACATAAATATGATAATAAGCTGTTTAATTAATCGCTTTTTGCACACATTTTATTCTACGAATTGAAGGTAGTGAGTTCTCAAACTTATCCACTTGGAACGAATTCTCAGGACCACACCATTTTCAAGATATTGATTTTGGGTGTCCGACAAAATGCATTGGTGTTCCAGGTACTCTTGTGCTTCAATGCATAAAACAGCGTATTCTGTAAAAAGAGGTAACTGGAACTCCAATGCATTTCTTCAGACAGTTTGAAAAATAATGCCTTGAGACTGGTGCAGACCTGAGAATTTGCTCCAAGTGGATCGCCGGCTATAACTCGTAGATTGAAATATGTGCAGTGAAGTAATTAACAATATGGTTAATTAGCCTGACTATGCTAATTCTTCAATTAAGTGTTCTGATTTCACATGGAAATAATTGCCGCCTCATCGAGTAATTTAGATCATGGGCTAGAATTATGCTATTGGCCACAGGCAATTTTCAAAACAATCTTGCAGCTAAAAAAACACCCTATATGTACCCATGAAACACGGAAGCAGCTATTTTATGTCTAAAAAATGTCTTGAACAGCTAATTCAAAAGTCTAATAGCTGTCCTGCTCAAAATCTTTTCTAGGTGTGAACGTCTACAGATTCTTTAGTAAGCCCTGCTAACATTACGCTAAAAGCTGGCTAAAAGCTGGCTAATAAACATCTCAATAAGAACAACTTCAAGAATTGTATTAGACGTTCCCAAAGTTGTGTAGTAGTGGCTTCGGAAGCATTATATATGCAGGCTTTTATAAACATCTTTACAAGAACAAAATTAGAATTTTACCAGACGTTCCCAGAATTCTGTTATAATGGCTTCGGAAACAATACACAGGCTTTTATAGGTGTTCTTACAGCAGCATTTCTAAATGGTTATCCTACAATGGCGTGGTAAAAAGCAAAATTAATGGCTGTTTCAGCATACCATCCATATGCAAACTTCATAGTACATGGCATGTTATTATATAAAGCTGAAAAATAAATTGAAGCAGTACATAATTTATAATAACCTGCATAAAATTTAACATGTCTAAATTGGCTCTTTGTGCAATGACTCATCCAAAGCAAATGTGCATAATGTGCAGCAAAAGATTACCACCTGGTCTTGTGAGAAAGCGGCTTTATTGACTAATAAAATCGTTGTTTATGGCATCCAGGAACAAGGCGAAGAAGATAAGCAAATTTTAAGAGAGAAGGTGATTATGGATCTTTTAGGCAGAAAATTAGGGCAGACTTGCAAATCTGTGGCGAGAATTTACCGGCTTGGGAGGTGTCGTGGAAATAGACCAGTCAGTGTCTACTTCCGGGACTTCTTGGAAAAAGAGGCTGTGCTGCGGAAGGCAAATAAGTTGAAAGGCACTAATCAATAGATTAGTAATGATTATAGTTCTTCGACACAATATAAGCGATGACTTCTGTGGCAGTCTGAGAAAGAAGATGAGGCTAGAGGGTCTCTTATCCATGACAGACTAAAATTAGATGGCGTACTTTACGTGTTCGATGAAGCCAGAAACGACCGAGCAGTTCTATCACCGAAAAGATTTACGCAGGGTAGTGCAGAGGAAGGGAGCAAATCAGAGGAACTCGGCCACAGCACAGAGTCAAAAGATTCATGAGACCACGTATGCATGAGGCCAAAATGTCTTAGAGTACTTAATCTTAATGCCTGTAGTATTGTGAACAAAACAAAAGAACTCAAATGCCTCCTCCTTACCCACGATCCCCATATCACAATAATAACGGAAACTTGGTTGGATGTTGGTGTACCAGACGAAGTATTAGTTGACGAATCGCACCATATTTTCCACCGTGACCGTATGTCCTGGGGAGGCGGCATTGCAGTTATTTTAAAAAACACATTTAGCTACACTGCTTCCCCAGATAGAAAACCATGAACGCATTTTTTTGAAAATAAACTGCTGGTGACATGCACTTACATTGTGTGCTGTCTACAGGCCTCCTCCTTCGCCTCCTGAATTCTTGCTGGCATTATCAGATCACTATCACTAATTATGGCTCGAGATTTTAATCTGCCATCAATTGACTGGGCTTGCAGCATCACATCTCACCTGCTTGACAGCCCATTACAAGATGTAATGCTGACAAGTGACTTAGTTCAAGTTGTTCATGAAACCACCCGTGAATCTGAAGGGAGCGGCACAATATCGGATCTTGTATTTGTCAGCAGAAGTATTGTTGATTATGTCGTTGGTGTAGAGGATGGTATATCCTACCACAAGTTAGTTCTTTTTTCTTGCACCCTAAATAACTGTGAAGACTCCACCTAAGACCAAAACTGTTAAAAACTTTAATGAGGCAAATGATAATGTGATTCTCGACGAGCTGTTGGAGTTAGTAGATAACTTGTGAAACCATGATGCTTTTTGGCATAAGTTTAAAGAAAGTGTTCAAAGATGCATTTACAATTTTGTTTCTATGAGACATATTAAGTTGGATCGCCACAACCCCTGGGTTGATAGGAACATTATATATTTCAAGCGTAGGTTTAAGCGAGCAAAGAAAAAAGTAACCAATAACGAATTGCTACGTCAACTCCGAGAAGAATTATCCTGTGCCTTGTCATGTGCAAAAAGGTATTTCGGGATTACTTTGCCTAGTGTTATTGAAAACAAATCCTGAGGAGATCTGGCACTTTCTCAGCTCAATATCTGAACAAACTGACAAAATAAAAAAACGCGGATATGCTTATAATGGAGCCAAGGGGCATAGCTGACCTGTTAAATGAATACATCCATTCTGTATTCTCTCCAGCTGAAGGCGACATCCAGTCATCTGGGCCTTCAATGTTTCATTTTAACCTTTTATCTGTTGAAGGTGTTGCCTCTCTCTTATTGAACCTCAAGGAAAGATCTCCAGGCGGCCCAGATAACATTCCCAATGCTTTTTTGTGCCGGTATGCTGAGCCTGTATCATATATTCTCGCTGCGATTTTTCGTTCCTTAAAACTGGCTATCCCAGATGATTGGCGTGTCGCCCGGGTAGTGGCTTTTCACAAAAAGGGAGACTGCTTACAAAAAGAAAACTTACGCCCGATATCCCTGACTTCATCCTGCTGCAAAATATTTGAGCACATCCTCGTACATTTCATAACCGAATTCCTTGAACGTAATAAACTGCTATCTAATCGCCAGCACAGGTTTTGCAAAAACCTTTCAACATTCACACAGCTTGCCGCTACTATTCATGAGGTTGCTTCAACCCTCAATTTGGTCGGTAAGACTGACCTAGTCTTTTTGGATTTCAGCAAAGCTTTTCATCGTGTATCCCACAGTAAACCTTTAAACAAGCTTCACAGATTTGGCCTGCCATCTTTTATTATAAATTGGGCCAAACAGTAGTTGTCCAACCGAACTCAGTTTGTGGATGTCGATGGGTACTCGTCTGAATGTTTTCCTGTAACGTCTGGCATGCCTCAGGGAAGCGTGTTGGGACCCATTCTTTTTCTCATGTATGTGAACGATATTACCACTGCTGTGTGTCCTCATGTTCAAATTGGGTTGTTTGCTGACGATTGTTTGATTTTTTAAAAAGGTGATGAGCCAGAATGACCAAATTTCATTAAACCGTAGCCTAGCGAAAAATCATGAATGGTACGCAACATGGTCAATTTCCTTGAACTTAGAGAAAACCGTGCTGCTACACATAACCAATAAAAGACAACCATTTTTATTCACATATAAAATTAACAATGCTGTAACAGAAACCACAGAATACAAATATTTGGGATTGACAATCACTAATAACCTTAAGTGGTCCTCCCACATCGAAAACATTTGTAGAGCAGCTACTCGGAAACTCTGTTTACTTAGACAAACTAAAAAGTGTGCCGTCCGATGCAAAGCTTCTTGCCTACAAAACTTTTCTTTTGCCTAAAGTTGAATATGTGAGCGTAGTTTGGGATCCCCACTATCAGAAAGATAAGATAGGCTCGAGATGGTCCAGAGGCGGGCAGTACGCTTCGCATTTAACAAATACATATAAAACAACAGATTCGCCGTCATCCATAATGCTGGTAAATAGAGCAGCACAGAAAAATAGCGAGACAAATTTTTTTTCTTGCTTTATCACAACAAACTCAATGTGAATGCATGCGCATATATTCAGCCATTCTTGTGGTGCACGTCGAGAAATCGGCATGCGCACAATCTACTTCTGTATCAAACGCGCAGAAACCTCTTCAAATACTCATTTTTTCCGCAAACTCTTGCTGATTGGAATTCACTACCTGAAAAATAGTTTGAGTAGAATGTGCAAGTGCTCTTGAAAGTGCGCTACTTGATCTATTAGTACTTTAATATTTTGTCATTTCTTTAGAATGTCAATGTTTTATTGATGCAGTGTTATTTCATAATGTGCAAAACATTGAATCTGTATACCTGACGTATTTCAGTGGAGCGTTCTTTTTTGCATCTTCCTGCTGTTATAGGTCTTGCACTCGATTGTGAACTGTAGTATTTTGCACCCTCCTATGGGTTGTAATATTTTATCTGGACAGGTTGAACCGGTTTCTTTTACTGGTTGTGGTTACGCTTTATTTGTATCGTCGTGCCGTGCGGCTTCATTCGTACCACAAAACTGTGCACAAACAAGTTCCCACCTGCATGGTCCTTCATGAGCACAGTATACTGTATATAAAAATAAAACATAAAGGACATGCAGAATGACTACACAATTTAAGATGATGAGCAAAACGAGAACAAGCTGAAAGCAGGAACCAACTTTTCAACGAGTGGACTTGTCTTCTTCAAGGCAGCATAAGCTTTCCTCACCACATTCTATATAGATGGGGTTCTTCTAAAGGGGAGAGGGTGTAAGGTGGGTGTGTGCTGCAATGAGCGATGGTGTGTTAGCGGCGAGGGTGTCGAATTGAGAATAAAGGAGTGCTGTGCACAAAGCCAGGGACACGGCTGTCTTGTCAATCACGTGTCAACGGCCGTGTGTCAGCTGGCACCTCTGATGGTCTCTGAAGGAGCGGTAGAAACCGGTGCTCGTAAAATGAAAGAAAATCAAAGAAAATAGTGAAATGGAATAAATAAATAATTGTAAAAAAAAACCGGAAAGAAAAAAAACCCCTCTAAGCAACCAAACTAAGTGTTGCCTATAGCTTCAAATTTAGCATAACGAATGATTCTAAAGCTCCCTTTGAAACGTTTATGCCTATTGGTTGCAAGGTATTGAACTTATGAATACGGTATGATTCTGTGTATTTCCTTTCTCATTCAGAACAGAAATTTGACGGTAAGATGTAGAGCTTAAGTTCATCAAAGTTATGACCTGGTTGGTTGAAATGCTCGGCGAGAGCTTTGTCAAGCTTTTTAACTGTGTCCACACAATGTCGTTTAATCACGTTCATTGATGGTCCCGTTTCACCAATATATTGTTTCTTACAGAAGGAACATTAAAGCATGTAAATCACATCCGAACATGTACAAGTAACGTGAGATTTGACTTCATGTATATAATAATTTGCGGTGCTTTTAATTTTAATGTCACTTTGAAGGTCCCTGCATGCTTTTCACCTGGGGTGGCAACATGCTTTTTTTTACGGAGGAATGCTGTTGGCTGACTTTTCCGTGCACTAAAATGTCTTTAAAGTTCCTGTTGCGGCGATAGGTAACCCTTGGTACATCCGGGAACGCTTTACTCAGACGCTCGTTACTTGATAATATTGGGAGGTATTTTCGTAGGATGTTGTTTGTGTTTGGGATTGCATTAGAATATTTTGTTATAAAGGCTGGCGGTCTGTCAGATTATGCTGTAGGCTGTTTCTTCGGTAATTCTGATTGTCTCTCGAAGAAACTATGCACAAGTTGCTCTCGATAGAGCTTATGATGTCACGTCAAGATTGGAGAGATAGTAACCGGTGATAGAGAACTGTGCGGAATATAACCAACCCTTGTATATAGCTTTGATTGATTACGAGAAAGCATTTGATTCAGTCAAAACCTCAGAAATCATGCAGGCATTACGGAACCAGGGTGTAGAAGAGCCGTATGTAAAAATACTGAAAGATATCTATAGTGGCTCCGCAGCCACCGCAGTCCTCGATAAAGAAAGCAACAATCCCAATAAAGAAGGGCGCCAGGCAGGGAGATACGATCTCTGCAATGCTATTCACAGCGTGTTTACAGGAGGTATTCAGAGACCTGGATTGGGAATAATTGCTTAGAGTTGCTTAGTGGTTTTTCCTTTTTCTTTCCGCTTGTTTCTTTCATTTATTTATTTATTCCATTTGAATATTTTTCTTTTATTTCTTTAATATTTTTTTACAAGCACTGGTTTCTGCCGCTCCTTCTATTATCTCTTCCAGAGGCACGATAGCCCACGACCACCAAACACGCCGGCTGACACACGGCCGTTGACACGTGATTGACAGACGGGCGTGTCCCTGGCCTTGTGCACAGCACTCTTTTATTCTCAATTTGACAGCCTCGCCGCTAACGCAGCTTCGCTTGTTGCCGCATCCACCCGCCTTACGCCCTCTCCCCTTCAGAAGAACCCTACCTATATATACTGCGGCGAGGAAAGCATATGTCACCTTGAAGAAGACAAGTCCACTTGTCGAAACATTGGCTCCTGCTTTCAACCTGTTCTCGTTTTGCTCATCATCTTGAATTTCCATCTCCTGCGTTCCCCCTGTTTTCCCTGGATTTACATAATTTAGAAATACAATAGAAAAGGTGACCATATAAAATGAAGACGTAGCTGCGGTAACCACAGCAATGTTCCCTCTTGGATACCACTGCCTGACCACAGATGATGTTGCAGACCTCACGTGAAGGTTTGTATAGGTTGTAGCAACAAGCGGGCTTTATCCTGGCATTCAAGGCTGGCAATTGCGCCTTCCAAGTGTGTCTTACTGCGGTATTGTACCACATATCCATAAAGCCATTCTCTTCCTAGGAGTGCAGCGGTGGCGTAGAGGTAGAACACCCGCCTCGCGTGCAAGAGGTCCGTGGTTCGAATCCCGGTGCCGCGCAATTTTTCACCGGATTAAAGAAAAGGATCCGCGTGTTGATAAAATTGCAGAAACAGGCCTGGAATGTGGCCTGATCCTGGTGACCAGAACCGGTAATGCACTCCCTCACCAGAGCAGGATTGGCCACCCTGGTGCATTACTTGGCCACAACCTCCAACATGAACACAACGATCAAACCCCAGCCCCTCAGTTTCCTGCAGCTGCGAAGCAACTGACTACGGCGGTGGTCGGACCTGCGACACAGCAGAGGGTGGTAAGAATCGCTGGCTCCGGACAGGCCGCCGTTGGAATATGAACCTGGCAACGTTTAACGCTAGAACATTATCTAGTGAGGCGAGTCTAGCAGTGCTATTGCAGGAATTAGAGGGCAGTAAATGGGATATAATAGGCCTCAGTGAAGTTAGGAGGCCAAAAGAAGCATATACAGTGCTAAAAAGCGGGCACGTCCTGTGCTACCGGGGCTTAGCGGAGAGACGAGAACTAGGAGTCAGATTCCTGATTAATAAGAATATAGCTGGTAACATACAGGAATTCTATAGCATTAACGAGAGGGTGGTAGGGCTTGTTGTGAAACTTAATAAGAGGTACAAAATGAAGGTTGTACAGGTGTACGCCCCTACATCCAGTCATGATGACCAGGAAGTCGAAAGCTTCTATGAAGACGTGGAATCGGCGATGGGTAGAGCGAAAACAAAATACGCTATACTGATGGGCGACTTCAGTGCCAAGGTAGGCAAGAAGCAGGCTGGAGACAAGGCAGTAGGAGAATATGGCATAGGCACTAGAAATAGCACGAGAGAGTTATTAGTAGAGTTTGCGGAACAGAATAATATGCGGATAATGAATACCTTCTTCCGCAAGCGGGATAGCCGAAAGTGGACGTGGAGGTGCCCGAACGGCGAGACTAGAAATGAAATAGACTTCATACTCTGCGCTAACCCTGGCATCATACGAGATGTGGACGTGCTCAGCAAGGTGCGCTGCAGTGACCATAGGATGGTAAGAACTCGAATTATCATAGACCTGAGGAGGGAACGGAAGAAACTGGTACATAAGAAGCCGATTAATGAGTTAGCGGTAAGAGGGAAAATGGAGGAATTCCAGATCAAGCTACAGAACGGGTATACGGCTTTAACTTAGGAAGAGGACCTTAGTGTGGAAGCAATGAATGACAATCTTGTGGGCATCATTAAGGAGTGTGCAATAGAAGTCGGTGGTAACTCCGTTAGACAGGATACCAGTAAGCTATCGCAGGAGACGAAAGATCTGATCAAGAAACGCCAATGTATGAAAGCTTCTAACCCTACAGCTAGAATAGAACTGGCAGAACTTTCGAAGTTAATCAACAAGCGTAAGACAGCTGACATAAGGAAGTATAATATGGATAGTATTGAACATGCTCTCAGGAACGGAGGAAGCCTAAAAGCAGTGAAGAAACTAGGAATAGGCAAGAATCAGATGTACGTGTTAAGAGAGAATGCCGGCAATATCATTACTAATATGGATGAGATCGTTCAAGTGGCTGAGGAGTTCTATAGAGATTTATACAGCACCAGCGGCACCCACGATGATAATGGAAGAGAGAATAGTCTAGAGGAATTTGAAATCCCACAAGTAACGCCGGAAGAAGTAAAGAAAGCGTTGGGAGCTATGCAAAGGGGGAAGGCAGCTGGGGAAGATCAGGTAACAGCAGATTTGTTGAAGGATGGTGGGCAGATTGTTCTAGAGAAACTGGCCACCCTGTATATGCAATGCCTCATGACTTCGAGCATACCGGAATCTTGGAAAGACGCTAACATAATCCTAATCCATAAAAAAGGGGACGCCAAAGACTTGAAAAATTATAGACCGATCAGCTTTACTGTCCGTTGCTTACAAAGTATTTACTAAGGTATTGCAAATAGAATCAGGAACACCTTAGACTTCCATCAACCAAAGGAACAGGCAGGATTCCGTAAAGGCTACTCAACAATAGACCATATTCACACTATCAGTCAGGCGATAGAGAAATGTGTGGAATATAACCAACCCTTATATATAGCTTTCATTGATTATGAGAAAGCGTTTGATTCAGTCGAAACCTCAGCAGTCATGGAGGCATTGCGGAATCAGTATAGAGGAGCAGTATGTAAAAATACTGAAAGATATCTATAGCGGCTCCACAGCCGCCGTAGTCCTCCATAAAGAAAGCAACAAAATCCCAATAAAGAAAGACGTCAGGCAGGGAGATACGATCTCTCCAATCCTATTCACAGCGTGTTTACAGGAGGTATTCAGAGACCTGGATTGGGAAGAATTTGGGATAAGAGTTAAGGAGAATACCTTTGTAACTTGCGATTCGCTGATGATATTGCCTTGCTTAGTAACTCAGGGGACCAACTGCAATGCATGCTCACTGACCTGGAGAGGCAAAGCCGAAGGGTGGGTGTAAAAATTAATCTGCAGAAAACTATAGTAATATTTAACAGTCTCGGAAGAGAAGAGCAATTTACGATAGGTAGCGAGGCACTGGAAGTGGCAAGGGAATACATCTACTTGGGACAGGTAGTGACTGCGAATCCGAATCATGAGGCTGAAATAATCAGAAGAATAAGAATGGGCTGGGGTGCGTTTGGCAGGCATTCTCAGATCATGAACAGCAGGTTGCCGTTATCCCTCAAGAGAAAAGTATATAACAGCTGTGTCTTACCAGTACTCACGTACGAGGCAGAAACCTGGAGGCTTACGAAAAGGGTTCTACTGAAATTGAGAACGACGCAACGAGCTATGGAAAGAAGAATGATGGGTGTAACGTTAAGGGATAAGGAAAGAGCAGATTGGGTGAGGGAACAAACGCGAGTTAATGATATCTTAGTTGAAATCAAGAAAAAGAAATGGGGGCATGGGCAGGACATGTAATGAGGAGGGAAGATAACCGATGGTCATTAAAGGGACACTAAAGGTTACTATTAAGTCAACGTGAACAGTTGAAATACCATCACAGAAACCTCGAAACGCTTGTTTCGTGCCAAGGAGAGACTTATTTTAAGAGAAAATGCGTTCTGAAGCGTCCGCGTACCTCTAGCGCAGTTCAAATCGCCCGCCCTCCGATCGAGGAGTACTCACATCATGGTCTCACAGTGACGTTGCGCCATCGGTGAGTAGAACGGCGTCCGGAGACGGCGCTACGGCTTTTCTGCGCAAAACGCGAACGCGCGGCCAGAAACAGAGCCAAGACAGAGCCGACAGCAGAGCGAAAGCGGGAGTATGGTGACTAGCGGAAGGAGAAACGAATTACGTCCCACATTACGTCCCACGGCACACGGAGAGTCCGTTTTCGTTAAACTATAGGCTGCGGCGAGCTCGCAGCGTGGTCTATGAGAAGCGACGAGCCTTTTCGCACTCGCAACAGGGCATAAAAATGTGCGAATCGACGCAAAACTCGGCCTAGAAACGTGCTTCGCCACAGCCAGGGCTGAATACGACCCAAGCTGGCACGACCCAGATGTCGTTTCCCGCACCGCCACCAGGCGCCGCTACTATACCTCAAACTCCAGCGCAAGACGCCCATAAGCTGGTTCTTCATTCTATGACGCTAACTTCGACGCTCGTCGCAATGGACCCTGACACCGACAAATTGGCTCGTGATGGTGGGCTCAACTTCAGCGATTTGAGCACCGACGAGCGCGACCTGCTGCTGAGGGCTCGCACTGCCGGCGTCGTTGCGTACTACGACGGCGGCCTCGACACCGGCTCTCCGGAGCGGGAAAGCAACGAGGGCTTCCCACGACATCACATGGACGTGGCATTCTCGCTGCTTGTTCCAAATGAAAGTTTCGCGAGCCAGCAGAACCCTCACATCACGACGCGATAACGAAACTACTGAAACTCCAAAGCGTGCGCGGCGCAGAGTCGAGCGCGCAAAGTCGAACGAAAACGAAACCTTTAGAACACCTATATTACTGAAGGGTAACGTCAAAATGTTACTTTTTCTTAGAATCGAATAGACGTAGACAAGTAGCATTTTTTCCGTCTTATAATCGAATGAAATGATATTTTTAATACGAGTAGTTGAGTATTAGTAACACAAATTATGAGGAGTCCTTTCGTCATCGGGCTAGTACCGGAATGTCGCTGGGGGGTCTCAAATCGTGTCATGCACTTACCTCAATTTCTCGGTTACTAAAGCTCTGTTCGCGATTATATTGACGCCTTAGACGTTCTAGAACATTGCTCTACCACTTTAACTTGAGTTTCTGGTAACCTTTAGTGTCCCTTTAAGGGTTACGGACTGGATTCCAAGGGAAGGGAAGCGTAGCAGAGGGCAGCAGAAAGTTAGGTGGGCGGATGAGTTTAAGAAGTTTGCAGGGACAACATGGCCAGAATTAGTACATGAGGGTAGTTGGTGAAGTATGGGAGAGGCCTTTGCCCTGCAGTGGGCGTAATCAGACTGCTGCTGCTGCTGCTGCTGATGATGATGATGATGATGATTCTCTTCCTAAAGGGGCCCTGAAACACTTGTGACTAAACATAGAATGGCCTCACTAGTCTGGCCGCCACATGGTGCCAAGTAAGAAGCACCAGTACACAAAAGAGCCAACATAGAAGAGCCAGATAATAGAACAGTTGAGCCTTGCATGCTCCTACACGTTTACCTTGTGTTTAATACAGGTATGCATCAAACTGCGAAACGTGGCCGCTTGGCGCCTGTTCATCTGTTTGTGGAACATATGCCCTACTGCAAGATAACAAATTTGTAGCAGCATACAAATAGTGAAATGCCAAAAAGTATGGAAACCAATGCAGTGATTGTGCATGCAATACAGAAAACAACCGAGTAAGCATGCATTCAGAGTCTGGCTTGCAGCCATGCAACTCACCTTGGCCAAACGAAAACAATGGCAACCAGCAGGCCTCGTGGTTCTGCGAAAGAGTAAACGTAAGAGACGCATAGAAATTAAAAGGAGACAGTCAACAAAACAGTCAAGCTCTGTCTTGGAACCATGTGGCTTACCTTGACTAGACAAAAATAATGGCAACCAGCAGGTTAGTGGTGCCGCGAATGAACAAATGGAACATCTGCATAGGAATTAAAAGGAGGCAGTCAACAAAACAGTCAAGCCTAGCATGCTCCTACATATATGTTTGCCTTTGTTTGGTGAGCACACAACTTCTTGAAAAATGTGGCTGGCTTGCCACCGTTTAGCTGTTTATTCATTGTTCCGTTGTAACATGTGCCCTACAGCAAGGTAAAAAAAGAAATTTATAGCAGCATACAGACCTTGACAAGGATATATGGGTGACAAGAATGGGAGAAAATTACAATTCATGACCTGCTTCACACTTCAAGAAATGCTCAGCAGTCATTAAGTTGCAGCGTCATGTTTATTTTACGTGTAATTGGGCATTAACCGCACAAAATCTTCATAACACTATTGAACATATATCTGCTCTGGATACACAAAAGATGCAACATGAAACACATAATAATTTATTGCATAAATTTCAGAACTGAGGTGCTCTCTTTTGATTCATGACTGCAAATGAATATTGTAACGATGTTAGTAAAACAAGGATATTTATTAAAGGCGAACTTGTGCCCACAAGTAAAAGTCACTGCGGTCGTGCAGAAATCCGCGGCAGTCGCGTTCTCAAACTGGGCTCGAACGGTCTTCCTCTTCTCCTCGCGTGACACCTCGTGCGCGTGGCGCATGCGAGCCGGGTCCAACTGGCTGCCCGTGCCACGAAGATCGCTGCCTGTTTCTGAACAACACCACTGTACGGCGTGCACAGTGCCCAATGCAAAGGGCGCGCAACTTGAATGTCACCAAGTTTGTCGTGGCATTATCCCCCTCCTTACCGCATCGGCCCGATGCGTGAGAGGAAGTAGGGGCTCTCACTTTTTTTTTGTTGTTGTTGTTCATGACCTCGTGGTAGGGTTTCATGCGGACAACATGCACAACTTCCGTGGAGTTGCGACGTCTTGGGCTCTCGTGTCCAGCGGATTTCACTTCTTAAGTGACGTCGCTTATACGACGAAGTATTTCGTAAGGGCCGAAATATCGGCACAGAAGCTTTTCAGACAGTCCACGGCGTCGCACTGGGGTCCATACCCACACCTTATCACCGGGCTGGTAATGAGCTTCACTACGGCGCTGGTTGTACCGGCTGGAGTCGATGCGTTGTTGGCGGCGTATTCGGTACCTTGCCATCTGTCGTGCCTCCTCGGCTCGTTGCAAGAAATCATCTAGGTCAGATGAGTTATGGTTTTCTTCATCTAACGGCAACATAGCATCCAAAGTTGTGGTTACTGCTCGGCCGAGTACAAGTTCAAACGGGGTGACTCTTGTTGTTTCCTGAACGGCCGTATTATATGCGAAGGTGATGTATGGCAAAATTTCGTCCCACAGCCTATGTTCAACGTCGACATACATCGAAAGCATGTCGGTCAGTGTTCTGTTAAGGCGTTCAGTTAAACCGTTTGTCTGAGGGTGGTAAGCCGTAGTTTTCCTATGGTCAGTATGTGTCATTTGCAACAAGCATTTCATTAGGTCCGCAGTAAAGGCCATTCCACGATCGGTAATAACTGTGGGAGCGCCATGCCTGAGCACGACATTGTGGACAAAGAATTTTGCAACTTCGACAGCCGTTGCATTGTACAGGGAATCAGTTTCTGCGTAACGGGTCAGATAGTCCGTGGCCACAACTATCCACTTTTTGCCTAAAGATGATGTTGGGAAGGGTCCAAGGAGGTCCATACCGACTTGTTGGAATGGGGCTTTTGGTGGCTCTATTGGCTGGAGGAGGCCGGCCGGTTTTACGGATGGAGTCTTGCGCCTTTGACACTCGCGACAAGTCTTGACGTAGTGCTGCACTGATGCTAATAACTTGGGCCAGTAGTATTTCAGACGAATCCTGGCGACTGTACGGCTCACGCCCATGTGTCCAGACGTCGGCTCATCGTGACATGCATGCAAAATTTCTTCTCGCATAGATGTGGGTACGACAAGTAAAAACTTTGTCTCGCTGTTCTCGAAGTTTCTCTTGTAGAGGACACTTCCTCGCAGACAGAACGAGGATAGCCCCCTAGAGAAAATACGCGGCAGTTGAACGCCGAGTCCCTCCAGGCGCTGTATAAGTGGAAGCAATTCCGGGTCATCTCGTTGTTGTTGTGCAATTTGTGACGCGTCAACAATGCTAAGGAACGGGAAATCCTCTTCTTCTGACACAGTTAACTGTCTCGACGGGTGCGCGTGACAAGCAGTCGGCATCGCTGTGTTTCCTCCCGGGTCGGTATACGACAGTAATGTCATACTCCTGAAGCCTAAGGCTCCATCTTGCTAGTCGTCCGGATGGATCCTTGAGATTCGCCAGCCAGCAAAGCGAATGGTGATCGCTGACTGCTCTGAATGGTCTACCATAGAGGTAGGGCCGAAATTTACACATTGCCCAAATGACTGCAAGGCACTCTTTCTCGGTTGCGGAGTAGTTTGCCTCTGCTTTCGAGAGCTTACGGCTGGCATAAGCAATTACTTTCTCCTGGCCGTTATTCCACTGCACTAGTATGGCACCGAGGCCGACGTTACTCGCATCGGTATGAACTTCAGTGTCGGCTGTCTCATCAAAATGGGCAAGGATTGGAGAAGCTTGCAGGCGTTTCCGTAACTAGTCAAGGCGTCTTGTTGTTCGCTTTTCCACATGAAAGGTTGATCATCTCCTGTCAGTATTATAAGGGGCTCAGCAGTCAGCAATGTTTGAAAAGTTTTCCACAAATCTTCTGTAGTATGCGCATAAACCCAAGAAACGTCGCACTGACTTTTTGTCTGTGGGTGTCGGGAACCTCGCAACAGCTGCTGTCTTTTCGGGATCTGGCCGAACGCCTTCAGCACTGATGACGTGTCCGAGAAACCGAAGTTCATCGAAGCCGAATTGACATTTTTCCGGCTTAATTGTCAAGTCTGCTGCGCGAATAGCTTCTAATACTAGTCGCAGGCGCTCTAGATGTTGGTCAAATGTGGTGGAAAATACGACCACATCATCCAAATACACTAAGCATGACTGCCATTTCAATCCTGCAAGCACAGAGTCCATCATTCGCTGGAACGTTGCGGGTGCGGAACAGAGGCCGAATGGAAGTGCTTTAAATTCGTACAGGCCATCAGGGGTTACGAATGCTGTCTTTTCACGGTCCCGTTCATCCACCTCTATTTGCCAATATCCACTCTTGAGATCCAGGGAGGAGACAAACTTTGCACATCGGAGCCGATCTAACGTATCGTCGATACGCGGAAGGGGGTACACATCCCGCTTGGTTACGCTGTTCAGTTTACGGTAGTCGAATGCAGAATCGAAGTGTGTTATCTTTTTTCTTAACCAGCACTACCGGAGGGACGCCCATGGACTGCTGGAAGGCTGAATAACGTCATCTGAAAGCATCTCCTCTACTTGCTTCTTGATGATTTCCCTTTCTTTTGGTGACACTCGATACGGGTGCTGGCATACCGGTCTTGTGGCGTCCTCTGTTATGATTCTGTGCTTCGTAACAGACGTGCGCCGTATCTTCGAGGACGTGGAGAAGCAGTCAGAAAAATCCTTTATCAGGGCATATATCTGTTTCTTTTGGGCTTCAGGGAGTCTCGGGTTGACGGTAATTGATCTGTCGACACTGCAGGTTCCTGGCAGGGCAGTTGACGTAGTTCGGCTGCATAATTCGGTCGCTTCACAACTCGTGGAAATAGCAAAAGCTGTTCCTTGTGCGATGTGTTGGAATTCATTAGCGAAATTTGTAAGTGCGACATTTGCACGGCCATCGCTTAACTGAACAAGGCCCCGAGCCACGCAAATACCTTTGTTGAAAAGGAGCTCTATGTTTCCATCCGCTATGCCTTCGCGGTCGGAAAATCTTTCATTCTCCACAAGAACCATTATACTGCAGCGTGGCGGCACAGTTACGCGCAGTGCAGCGAGACGTCGCTCCTCCGATTCTTCCATAGGTATAGCTTGGTTTGTCGAGAAAGATACACTGGACCTGCATAGGTTAATTATGGCGCCGTTAGCTTGTAGAAAATCCATTCCCAATATAAGTTCCCGTGAACATTCTGGCAGTACAATAAAGTCAGAAACGTAAGTGAAGCCTTTTATCGTAAGTCTTGCGGTGCATCGGCCAAGGGGCGTAATAAGATGGCCGCCTGCCGTGCGTATCTGCGGACCAGTTCACTTCGTCACAACTTCTTTAAGGTGCTTCGCCATCTTGAAACTTACTACCGAATAATCAGCGCCGGTGTCGACTAAGGCATTCAGCTCGCATCCGTCTATTATCAACCGCAAATCTGACGTAATCGTTTCGTTCCTGCACCTGTAGACTGGAATTATCTCGTCACCGCACTGGAATCGCGTTGGAGGATCTTCGTAACTCTGGTTATCAGCGGCCTCACCTCCACAGGTCGCTTGCTTCAGTTTTCCTGGTGTGGGCTTGGTGAACGACGCCTAGGCAATCTTGGAGACGCGCGTGGGCTAGGCGATCGGTGGCGTATGGGCGACGGTGATCGTGGTTGACGTTGGCGAGGAGTAACGGGGCTTTGGCGCGTCGACAAGTATTCTTCGATCTCCGCTGGCCGTTCACCGTTTCGGAGGCATGGTGCGCTTAAGGGAAAACCCCTTAACCCAACTTGACGGTACGGGCAGAACCTATACAGGTGACCCGCTTCTCCGCAGTGGAAACACAGAGGCCTGCGCTCGTCCCTTACAAAAATGACTTTAGACTGTCTATAGAAAGTCTATAGACTTTTCATAGACGACCTTTCCTTTCTATAGATTTGGACTTTTGTTGATATAAAGTCTACAGACTGTCTATAGACGAAAGTCGATAAAGTTTCTATTTCTTTTTGTCTATTCGCAGTCTATAGACGGTCTATAGAAAAAAGTCGATAAGGTGTTTGTTTCCTTTTTGTCTGCTTCCCCTCTATAGAATACATACAGACGAAAGTCGACACAGTCTCTATCTATTTTTGTCCATACTTTGTCTTTAGACTTTCTATAGACGAAAGTCGATAGGGTTTCTATTTCTTTTTGTCTATTCGCAGTCTATAGACGGTCTATAGAAAAAAGTCGATAAGGTGTTTGTTTCCTTTTTATCTGCTTCCCCTCTATAGAATACCTACAGACGAAAGTCGACAGTCTCTATCTATTTTTGTCCATACTTTGTCTATAGACTTTCTATAGACGAAAGTCGATAGGGTTTCTATTTATTTTTGTCTATTCGCAGTCTATAGACGGTCTATAGAAAAAAGTCGATAAGGTGTTTGTTTCCTTTTTATCTGCTTCCCCTCTATAGAATACCTACAGACGAAAGTCGACACAGTCTCTATCTATTTTTGTCCATACTTTGTCTATAGACTTTCTATAGACGAAAGTCGATAGGGTTTCTATTTATTTTTGTCTATTCGCAGTCTATAGACGGTCTATAGAAAAAAGTCGATAAGGTGTTTGTTTCCTTTTTATCTGCTTCCCCTCTATAGAATACCTACAGACGAAAGTCGACAGTCTCTATCTATTTTTGTCCATACTTTGTCTATAGACTTTCTATAGACGAAAGTCGATAGGGTTTCTATTTATTTTTGTCTATTCGCAGTCTATAGACGGTCTATAGAAAAAAGTCGATAAGGTGTTTGTTTCCTTTTTATCTGCTTCCCCTCTATAGAATACCTACAGACGAAAGTCGACACAGTCTCTATCTATTTTTGTCCATACTTTGTCTATAGACTTTCTATAGACGAAAGTCGATAGGGTTTCTATTTCTTTTTGTCTACTCGCAGTCTATAGACGGTCTATAGAAAAAAGTCGATAAGGTGCTTGTGTCTTTTTTGCCTACTTCTCCTCTATGGACTACCTATAGACGAAAGTGGATACAGTCTCTTATCTATTTTTCCCCATACTTTGTCTATAGACTTTCTATAGACGAAAGTCGATAAGGTTTCTATTTCTTTTTGTCTACTCGCTGTCTATAGACGGTATATAGAAAAAGACGATAAGGTGTTTGTTTCTTTTTGTCTATTTCCCCTCTATGGACTACTTTTAGACGAACCTCGATACAGTGTCTATTTATTTTTGTCCATATACTTTGTATATAGACTTTCTGTAGACGAAAGTCGATAAGATTTCTATTTCTTTTTGTCTACTCGCAGTCTATAGACGGTCTATAGAAAAAATTCGATAAGGAGTTTGTTTCTTCTTTGTCTACTTCCCCTCTATATGGATTACCTGTAGACGAAAGCCGATACAGTTTCTATTTATTTTTGTCCATACTTTGTCTGTTGACTCTCTATATTATGGACAATAGTCGACAAGGTTTCTATTTTTTTCTCTACTCCTGGTGTATTGAATGTCTACAGAAGAAAGTCGATAATATGTAATTCCGAGTTCCCATACCCCCCGCCCTCTGCGAACGCGATGATATGGCACTGGTTCATGCGCGACGGCACCGCAACCCCGGCGCGGCGGGCAAACCGTGCAGACTACTAGTCTGCGTTCGGTGCAGCTGCACCGAACGAGGATCGCGGCGGAGCAGGCACCGTCCGTGTCACCAAGGTCTTCCAGTCACCCGAAGGCCCTAAACCTGGCTGCTTCCCGGACGTACACTTCGCGAAGACCAGGTGGTGAAGGTCAGATGGGGAAGATGTGGCAAAGGGGGTGAATAAGTGGCGAAAGCCCGCAGACCAGGTGGTGAATTCACCACCTCTGAGTTGTCGTGGTCTTGCATGTCTATAGATTAACAATAGACAAACATCGTTAATCTGGGCCCAACCCGTGTACGCTGTAACCAAGCGCAGGTACCGGTGGATAATACATAGCTGCATTTGATATAAGCCACTAAAGTTGTATACTGCTGAGATTGCTGTAGAGCCTATTTGTAGACTTTAGTATACACATAGTGTATACCTTCGCATTTGTTGACCACATATGATGTACGTAGTCGCTCTCGGCAATCCCAAGACGGTCTTCACAGTTGTCGCATCACTTTTGCGGCAGTAGAATAACGGAAGCAAAACGCCGATCCAATTGTTAAAATATGTGTTATGAACGCCAGCTTCAGATACAAGTGGATTCGAAACAGGCATCAAGCTAACAGCAAAGACACTCGTAATGTTTGTAGCTGACAACGCGGACTTTGTGAATGTGCCATGAACCGATGTCGCGCATGTGGTGTTCGCGTTGTGTGTCGTCCGATTCTCGGATACTTTTCACATTGTCTTCATATCTCGGCTGCGTCACTAACATCGGGCGACTTTTGTTGCCTAATATCCTGCACTATAAACTCATCAAAGTTTCTCATTCACTTAAAGTAGGTGCCAAATTCTCTGAGCCCACCCAGTATTTCGCCGGCGGTATGCCTGCGCAGCCACGCATATGAGTACCTCAATGCTGTACTGATTGCTTTGACCTATCATCGGAACAGAAAATTAGCACTAACATACGTGCGGGCATCACATTTGGCGGTACCCTGGAAGATATGCTACAAATACGCTGTATTACTCATCGACGCTGGCAATAATGCGTCTAAAACGTCCGAAGGGCCCCGTAACGGCTTTTACAAACAGCGCATTCATGTTAGCGTTCCAGTCTCATACGATAGCCCACAGCGTTTGTCATGCAACCTGCCAGCGCATATCCTTCGTCCACGAA
The DNA here is from genome assembly GCF_050947875.1 of Dermacentor variabilis. Classification (NCBI taxonomy): domain Eukaryota; kingdom Metazoa; phylum Arthropoda; class Arachnida; order Ixodida; family Ixodidae; genus Dermacentor; species Dermacentor variabilis. The sequence goes on along the minus strand of NC_134571.1, from coordinate 226,790,535 downwards.
AAAAGTGCATAACGGAAAAGAAAAGCCACCCGTTCCGGCGCGCATGGCGCGCAGAGAGAGAGAAAGAGACAAAGAAAAAAATGAAGGAGGAAAAGGCGCTCACACTGCTCCGAGCGCGCACGCCCTCCCGCGCGGAGCTCCTGCGCATGCTCGGAGCTCTTGCGCATGCGCCGCGGTGCGCCGTCTCAACGAGTGCGCCAGGCACGTAAACGGTTGTGCCGGTGTACGGTGTCTCCCTGAACGTTGGTGTCTGTGTATGCGTGTCTTCTTTGTGGCATCACACGTCAACTACACTGAATGGTAAGCTTTATCAAAGACGTTTTGCGTCAATACCTCATGATTATGTGAGCGCATTTCGTAGCGCGAACCGCCTGCATGTAGCGCAGGCGACTCGGGTATAGTGTCGGTTTGTCGTTGACATGGTTTGATAACGCGCTCTTGTTCTCGCTTCTACTATACGGAATGTTTTACGGCGAGCGATCGCTCGTGCTTGTTGATTTCATCATTATAGCTAAGGTGCGTAAAAAAGGAAGTACATCATGTTTTAACTTGATACTTAGCTACCACTAAGCGGATTGTGTGTGTTAGGCAGCCAGTGTGGTAGATCTCATTTAGTGGCGCTTGATCCGGCCGCGATGAATCCTGCATCGTATGTGTAGTGAAATTCTCGTGACACGCTTTACGTATATATCTCGAAATTGTGTTAGCATCAAGAATTTTCAAACAGACAGGCATAGTTGAATAACTGCTAGCGTACTCGGATGAAAGGCCGTGTTTGCGGGGCATGCATCAGCAGTGTGTGCGCTGCCGTTTTCGCATAGTTTAAAAGTAGCAGTATTTTTAAGGTTCCTGGCAACCAATCTAAATAATTTTGGGAAGTTACAGCTAGCAAAACACGAGACTTGAAGAAACATCTAGTAGAAATCTCTAGATTTACCCAATCCATTTATATGCAACCACAAACGCTTTTGGAGCATGAAACCTGCGATAAGCTCAGTCACTTGCAGCTTCGCAACTTAGCCGAAAAAATTAGAGAACAATAAATTAGTCGCTCCGGGAACACCTTTACACGTTTCAAACTGAAGGCATTGCGTTTGACGGTAGTTGGAAGATTTGTTTTTTGTCTCTTTTTTAAACAATTTAGCAGCAGAAGTTATCTTTCGAGCTATATGAAAAGCGTTAAGAGGCTTCCGATGCTTCGGCGTTCTGCAGTTTACGTGCTCTTAATCACAAGGCAGCTGCTGGCGCAGATTCGCATTGTGCTAATCGTGCATGGTATGAAGCCATTGTCGTGCGTAATAAGTGTTCCGGTTTCAGTTGCATGTAGTGCCGTCGTCTTGGACAGACTGCATACAATATGCGCTGTACAAAAGAAAAAAGAGCCAGATTATCAATTTGGTGGTCTTTTCTAAGTAGATAACGCACAGATTATTCAAATAATTCAGTGGGCATTGCATTTGTTCTACCCTTATCAACACACCTAAGAGATCGTAACATGTTTTAGTTGATAAGTAACCTGATCAGTACGCCCCCATTCATGTGCATCCTACTGAAAGTGTGGCAAATGTATTCATCTCGAAGTATGAGAAAAGAGACATTGCAGACTGTTCTAAGCGGAAATAAATTGCAAATCTTAACGTGATTGTTCAAAACTGCAGTCAGTATGCTGAGCATGTTCGTTCGGCACGGGCATATTGCATTAACACCTGAAAATGTGCACAGTCCAGCCGGGTGTCTTTGTTTCAACAAGTATTATTATAGCAATCGTTTGGGATTCTCGCATTTCTTTTATTTTTATAAGTACACTGTGTGTCACATGAACCTGTCTTAAAACGAAACGTACCGTTGCTGGCACCGGCGACCATTACGGTTGTCTAACTGCTTATCATACTGTAGTATAACGAAACATCATAATGGTACTGATTAATATTGCCATGTAGTCTTTAGTCAGAGGTAAACAAAGTTAACTAGAGGCATAAGTGATGAGAGCAAATTATATTGAAAACTACTATTGAACCGTAAAAATAACTAATTGTATAACTCATTGTATAGTTTTTCCTCACATTGTTGCATTTGCTTTACGTGTGTCTCTGTGTCTTCCGTGCTGTACTCGTGTGGCCATCAATTACGAACTTGCCGAAGCCCTTGTCAGCTTTATTAATCAAGGGATTCAAGTCAGTTGAATCTAATACTGCATGTCAAGTGACTGACGTGTTATTCGTTTTATCTAAATATTATGAACTGGCAGTACTTGGCAAGCATTAAACCACAATATTTTTTTATTACACTTAAGCTGCAGGCGTCATAGATTGCCAAAAAATTTTCATGAGAACAGCCAGGGAAGGCTTGGAAAAAGATCGGGAAATTTTAAAATGGCCACATAGGTATGCTGTCTTGTTATATGTCATACAAAGTTTCCAGAGAATCTCTGATGTAAATATATTTTTAAAACGTTTCACCTGATAAAAATTGAAGGAAATTGGTTCCATTTATTGAAAAATAAAAGAAAGTCAAGCTTACTGACAAGGCATTTCTTACTCAATATGTGTTTTTTTTTTTGCGTTAACTAAACGTCCTGAACCTCGATAGCCTAGAAAAAATTTTCATCTTTCAAAGCACCTTAAATAATTTACTGTAATAGAATTCATTCGAACTATACTATCAGTTCTGTTTCCTAGGAGGTGCATATCTGTCGTGCCATGACACAAAGTGCTCGTGTGGTATTTCGGGTGCTCATGTGGCATACCTAACTTGGAAACCTGTTGGCACGCCCAAGAGGCCTCATTACCTGTAACAAATTAAGTGACCATATCGATACAATCAGCCCATCTGCCTTCCGTTGAAGTTATGGCCAATCACCCATTCATTTAAAAGTGTGAGAAAGACATTTAAATGTGTATTAAGCAAAATAAATTACAATCTTAGGCATGATACTGTGAATATTCCAGTCACGTCTTCTGAATATATCCCTCTGCACGGGCATACTTAACTACCAGCCAAAAAAAAAATGTACAGACAGCCCAACTGGGTAACGTTTCAGCAATAAATATGGAGACCATTTGGGATAAGTACAATAATGCATCATATATGAACTTGTCATAAAAGGGAACATACTGTTGCTGGCACGAGCAGCAGTTGTGACTGTTTAATTGTTCACCATACCATGCAATAAAACATTGTATAAAGGTGCTGTCTATAGACAGTCTATAGACTCAGACTTTTTATAGACTAGTCTATAAAAAGTGTATGGCCATAAGTCTATAGACTGTCTATAGACTAGTCTAAAGAAATGTCTATAGACAGTCTATAGACTTCATAGACAAATGTCTATAGACTGTCTATGGACTTTCTATAAAAATTTTTGTAAGGGGTGGTCACGCCAGACGTCACTTTTTCGGGGCCTTTGTTCCACAAAACGAGGTGCACTACGTGCTAAAGGCTGATAGGCAGCCGGTGGTTCCAGTAGACGAGGTGCACTGCGTACTGTCGACGGGTAGGGAACGGTCGTCGCAACTGCTCTACTACTGTGTACCGCGGGTTGCCTGAGTACGTCGGCGTACGTTGGGGTGCGCCGCGTCGGCTGTGGCTCACGCTCTGGATCCCTTATGACGTTCCTGAGTTCGTCACTGACAACGTCGACGATAGATCGTGCAGCTGGAGCCTGAGGTATCTGCAACTTGTTGAGCTCTTCCCTGATCACTGACCGGACAAGCTCCCGCAGGGCTTCCAGGTCGTTTGGCAGGCCTCCAGGGAAGACATGGACAGGTGCGCAGCTTGCCTCACGGTTGTATTGCCGAGCCCGCTGTTCCAGCGTCTTTTCGATGGTCGTTGCTTCACATCTGAACTCGGCGACCGTGCGCGGTGGGTTGCGGACGAGAACTGCGAAGAGTTCCTGCTTTACTCCACGCATGAGATGGCGCAGCTTCTTATCTTCACTCATGGTGGGATCAGCACGCTTGAACAGGCGGGACATGTCCTCGATGTACATCGCCACATTCTCGTTTGTGAGCTGGTTCCTGGCTAGAAGTGCGATTTCCGCCTTTTCTTTACGATCCGTGCTGGCGTACGTTGCTAGCAGTTGTCGTCGAAATTCCTCCCAAGAGGTCAAAGAGGGTTCGTGGTTTTCATACCACATTTTTGCGAAGTCTTCCAACGCGAAATATACGTTACGGAGCTTCTGTCTCTCATTCCAATCATTAAAGCTCGCCACTCTCTCGAACAGTTCCAACCAATCTTCCACGTCTTCGAAAGAGTCACCATGGAATGTTGGCGGCTTGCGAGGTTGGCTTACTACTAGCTGTGCCGGTGTTACCTGGGTAGTCATTGTGGCGGCGTCCGTTGTGGGAGTTTCTTTTGGCAAGAAGAGAAGAGGGCCGAATTCGGGCGAGCCACCTCGCAGACGGCGGCTGGTCCGCTGGTGTACAGGTGCCAGTTCCACGGGATGGACTCGCGGGTTGTCGGGGCTACGCTGACTTTCGGTCGTGGGGCTTCGACTCATACCCAGCACCTCCACCAGAAATGTAACGATGTTAGTAAAACAAGGATATTTATTAAAGGCGAACTTGTGCCCACAAGTAAAAGTCGCTGCGGTCGTGCAGAAATCTGCGGCAGTCGCGTTCTCAAACTGGGCTCGAACAGTCTTCCTCTTCTCCTCGCGTGACACCTCGTGCGCGTGGCGCATGCGAGCCGGGTCCAACTGGCTGCCCGTGCCACGAAGATCGCTGCCTGTTGCTGAACAACACCACTGTACGGCGTGCACAGTGCCCAAAGCAAAGGGCGCGCAACTTGAATGTCACCAAGTTTGTCGTGGCAATATGAAGGCATATTTAGTAATTTAGAAAGTGCATTGTAGATGATTCTGTTTATTTTTCTTGCCTGTATATCAGCCTATATTTTGAGAACGTCCTCGAGGTGAAATTGCCAGCATGAATGGCCTCGGGCCAGCACATATAGAAATAATTTGACATGGACAAGCTTAAATTAAGGAGTTAAGGTATGTGAATTACAAAAAAAAAAAGAATGAATCAGATTACCGCTTCATGGCTGAATCGAGACGAGCTTGTGCATTCTTCAGCCATGCCATGATACCTGTACTGATCTCTGCACCTGAAGCAGATGCTGTTGCTGCATTTTTTCATACAGACACTGTAAAAAGTACTTAGTTATACAATGGACATTAAAAGAAACCACACAGGCCTCCAAATAACCACCTTTTGCATGCTAGGTGACTGAATTAATGTTCTGAAAGGCTTCGCTGGTCATCTAATTGCTGATTTTTTTACATACCACAGCTACTGCCACATTATAAAATACTACAGTGTAGGGCTGCAGACATTAGAATAACTTGGTTTCTTTAAAGGTGAAACTAAATCTAAGTACACAGATATTATTTTTTACCTGCTTCAGAATTATGCTATCATATGGCTGGTATTCAAGCATTTGATAATGTGTTCCAATGAATGCCATAGCCAGTAGGCCACTGCCAGAAGTAAGCTATTCAGATGCATTTAAACTGAAGTATGAGCTTGCATATGGCAAATCAATTTTTTAATGTTTTTTTACACTTTACAGATTGCAAAATTATGCATTATGACTCAATGTGCACTTAAAGCAAGCCAATGCTGCAAATGTGGCATGTGACTTATTACAATAACTTGCAGACACTCGAACTCTGCTTACCCAGAATTATGCGGCACAAGTTTGTATCAGCCAAGGCTCTTCCTTTATGTCCATGGAGGCTATACATGACAGTGACGGAAACATGGAGCAAATATTTCATGATGTTTGCAGTTTTGCGCACTGTGTTGCTGTCACTGTGACCTAGGACTTTGCACTGTTGAAGAACAGCAGAATAATCATACTTATAAAACCAAGTTGTTGAATAACATTTACCCCTTGCCTATGGGTGCTGCTGGAGCTTTGAAATTGCCTTCCAGATGGTCAATTTCATCAACTGTCTTTAGTGGGTATGTCTGTACAGGCTGCTCCTCCGTTTCGCACTCGCAGTTACTACCCAAGAGGTTCCAAATGACTTCATTTTGCGTTCCTAAGACAGCAGTGTCTTTCAAAATGCTGGGAGTAATGGCTGAAATGTGAAGATTAAAATACATAATGGTTTGCAAATGCATTAAAAGCCCATATCTCAGTCATGTTAAGAAACTGTATTCCACTGCCACAAAGGCTTTCTTATGGATGGGATTAAACAAATTCTGGTGGCATGTTAATAAGTGAAGACAAATTACGTAATTGGAAAAGGGAAAACTCAAGTAGTATATTGAACACATGCACAAAAAAGAAACGACTGTGTGGTATGCACATAACGCGCATTCACATAAGCAGGGGACAAAATCAAATTTCTCATTTACCAAATCAATTTTTATAACTAAATTCCTTAAGTGCAATACCTGTGTAATACCATTATTGATGAGCAAACTGTATGCAAAATAAAATGTACCAAAATGTGCTTACATGAGATCTCCTTTCTGATTGAAGCCAGCAGACTTTGGTTTGTTCTGCAGATTGGACGCCAATATACAAGTATTTAGGATGTCTTTCGTAAAATTTACACAACAGACAATTTTGCACTATCTTACAAAGTTTTAAGGCTATGTTCTAACTGTTCTGCAATCCAGCATGAGATTAAACATAAATTAAACATTTAAAAGGCAGGTAGGTGTAATAATCAAGTTCATTGCACACACATTCTTGTATCGAGACATCACTCTGAGAATGGCTGGGTGCTTCACCTATAAAATAAAACATAATTTTACACACTTTCTTGGAACTGCGAAATCATTTGGTGAATGTCTGGAAACTGCACCTGTAAAAAAAAGGTCTGCAGACTTTAACAGCCATGAGGAATCAATTCCATTTACAGCAAAGCTCGAAGTACAGCTAACATCCCCTGAAACCTCTTGAGCAGCAGCTAATCTCCATGCAACACTCCCCAATTAAATGTAGGATTTGTTGTAAGCACACATCAAACAAGAACAAAAGCTAAAACAGCTAACAGCTAAAACAAACAGCTAAACTTGTGAAGTAATTATTGAAACAAATTTCCTACTATGCTACAAATTACCCCTGCATTTCTAACTCTGCTCATGCGTGTTACACCCAATTACTAGCACTTTTTGTTTCCCCAAGAACAGTGTGGACAGATTGGCACACACATGGGCAGCACGCAGGTTCAAGCTAGCACTTATGTTGTTCAGTGATTCTAGGTGCACTAACCTTGTCATATAACAAAAGAAAGCTATATTTCTGTTAAGTGGTTCTCTTAGGAAAAGGATAAAAGCTGCTACCAGTGGGAAGGAATACAGCACTAGCAAAGAAGAATAGTTCCTGCTAAAAGAAAGCGTAGTTGTCCACAGCAGTACATAAGTGAAGGAGACTCGCATACCTGGACATGAAATTCAATGTTGGCCTTCTACTGACCATATAGTTTCTGCTGTAATAATGCATAATTCTAGCAACACTCATTTTACATTACTGGGCTAACCAGATTTTTTCAAGCACACCAGCACAAAGCTGCGACAACCATCAATCCTCGGCATTGTACAAACACCTTGTGAGCAGAATACAATACCGTGCAGCAAATGTGATCATTAGCAAAATGTGAGGCTCTGTGCACTCTGTGCAGCTGTTGAGGTTAGTTCTAACAAATGACCTTGATGATGTGACTGTGACACTGGATGGCGGTTGCCTAGAAAAACAAGCAAACCAGATTGACCACTCAGCAATACAGCTGTATTTAAATTGTTGACTTTATAACCAATCATGCGTTCATGTACCAAGATGTAACAAATAATACAACTTGCCTCGAGAACTAGAAGCACGCCACTGTGGCAGTTCTGCACAAAATGTAGAGGAAACATCTTCCACATTTATAGTAACATTCCAAGTACTGCTAGACAGGTTGTATTAAATATTACCTACGCAGTTATCACCATCAAACACGCAGATCCTGTACAGTGTCGAAATCTAAATGCCACGAAGCTTGTCTGAGTTGGTGAGGTTGCAGCAGTAGCATACCACATGAGCACAGCATGACTGCCTGTAGCTGTTAGCACTCTGGGCTATAGATGAAGGCGATTTGTGATGCTTGTCAATGGGAAAATGTTGAGAGGATGAGATGAGAGGTTTTGTAGAAGGCAGCAGCTCTGTGCAGTGCTGCTGCGAAGCCTTCAACGTATGGCACTGGCTAGCAGACGGGGACGTCAAACACTGGTAGGTCTCGTTGAAGCACCAGTCACCTGGAGCCTTCTTGGGTGCAATGGACGTGCTCATGGGCTGAAATGTGGATGCACGATTCCTAGTTCCAGCATGTGCTCAACCTCATGGCGGGCCGTATTGAGCAGGTCTGCAGCTAGGCAACATGAGTGAGCATGTGTTGAAGGTCCAGTAGTGACATGCATGTGCGAAGACAAGTACATAAATATCTAAATGCATTTGAGGCTTCATACTCCGTGTGTCTCAGTAGCGCATCCATTCTGGGGGATTAGCCAAGAATGAGCGCATACCCAGTTGCATATTCCCTCTGCCGAAATTGCTTACTACACCATACAATAATCAGCAATAGGTTGTCTATTTTCGCACATAGCCAATGACCCAAGTTACCACAATTATATATGGCAAGAAAACGACGACACATGCCGTGCCCTGGAGTAGCAGCAAAGAAAGTGTCGTTTAACAAACTGGAAACAATGAAAGAGGATGATGGCTAGGGAGCTGATAGTGCAAGGTACTGTACAGTGAAAAACACTCAAACAAATGAAAGACAACAGAGTTGTGATAACTTTTGTATACCTTGAAAACCAAGATTACTCATACTTTTCGTACAAACAGTGGGTTCTCTTGTACGGAAAACATTGAAGGTAACAGCGATCTCTGGCTATCCTGCCTTGTGTTAGCGAACTCCATACTATGCTTGCAGATTTATTAATAGTACCGTGCTACCATGGCCTCTGCTACCCCTGACCATGTTTCCCTCCCCTTGGCAGACTTTCTGTTAAAATAAGAGTGTCGATTATCTTCTCTTTCCATTGCATGATCTGTTGAATTCCAGCTCTGTTAATCTCGACCAGTATACTGGCTACACTCATTTGCTGTCAAATATGTACTGTACAATTATTGTCTCATAATGTTAAACCTGTGAACGGTCTTGTTTGTTTACAAGTTTCTTTGTTATCCACCAAGTTTTAGGCCTGCAGTTTATTATTGCTAGAATGAACTGATTCTGTAGTTCTCTCTTCGAGGATAGCAATAGACAGAACTAGGCGCTCCAATTCATTCTTATTTGGTATTATCCTCGTGATCTAGGTCCACTGTGACTACTTGGCCTAGACACACATAGTTCTATAACTTGTTCAAGAGGCTGTTTACCAACCAAAGTGTCATGAAAAAGAAAACGCCAATAAATTATTAGGGCACTAAACAGAGAAAGATAGCATTTGAAAAAGCGCATGGCTGCATAAGAGGCGCAAGCAGATGGGATTTCGAATATCAGACGTCTCGGCACTGTGCCCAGCAACATCTATAGATGCTTCTAAGAGCTGGTCTGGGTGCCACCCATTTCCACAGGTGATATGTCACCTGAGGACATTGCTCGACAAGGAGCCACCACTGTTAACAACCGGGATTAGCACTGGGCTTCCTATCTGGCTTTGTCTATAGCCGACGGATAAGCAGCAGGAGTGTGCGCGAAGAACTGCGCAACATGTTTCCTTCGTCCCAATCTCAGACGTCCTCAGTCACTGATATCGTTAAGGACGAACTTCGACGGTCACTGGGCGTTTCCTAAGTTCAGCCCGAATTGCCACTTCCAGTGCAGGAAGTGATGACCTACGCCGCCGTCGCCCGCCTTCAAGGTCCCCTTCTGTGCCCGCGCCAGGGCCCTGTAACGGCGCGATTCCGTCGTCCAACGCCGCCGCCGCCAGCACGACCACCCGCCGCCCAGCGCAGCTACGCGAGGAAGACGGACATTTGGCGAGCCCCCGACCATCACCCGCTTTGCAATCACTGCGGAGAAGCCGGCCATGTGTACCGCCGATGCCCATACCTAGGTGTTCTGTGCTCATACCCCGACTTGCGACGGAAAGGGTTCGCCGTAAACGCGCCGCATCCACAACTTGGGGAGTGCTCACGTGACATCGCCGACTATCGCGCCGCCACTCAGTGGAGCCCTCGGCGACCGTCCTCACCAGGCCCGCTACATATCGCCGCAAAGCCGACCATACGCTTACGAAGCCCAGGGCCGCTCTGCGAGCCCATACCTGGAAAGCTATAAAAGCAGCAACCGGTGGAGGTACGGTTGCGGTTCGTCGAACTGACGAAGATCCTCTACTGCCAACGAAGACGCCAAAAACCCTGTCTCCACGACATATCAACGATACGCTGCCGTCCCGACAAAATCTGGAAGCAAAGAATAGCCGACGAAGGACGATCTGACGATACCACGCAGCAGCCACATGTCAACGTTACGCAGCAGTGGTCGTAACGCAAGACAAAGAACCACTGACCACGATCGAGCCTCCTTACCGACCATTTCAGCAGATCGGGATGGATTTGTTGGGACCCTGTCCGACGGCGACATCTGGAAATAAGTGGATCGTCGTGGTGACGGACTACCAACCATCTTCGCTGAAACGAAAAAATTTAATTAAGGGGTTTTACGAGCCAAAGCCACTTTCTGAGTATGAAAATATAAAATGGAATGGAAAAATGAAATTTCTCAAAATGGCATACGGAATACGCGTTTTAATCAAAGCACGACCATGTTTACCATTTTCAACTCTCATGTCGCTTTATTATGCTTTCGTTCATTCTCATATGAACTATAACATTGAATTATGGGGAAACACTTATAACAGTCACCTAACTTCGTTGCAAGTAATTCAGAATCGAGCTATTCGAGTAATAACATTTTCACCTCGTAGCATTAGCGCAAATCGGCTGCTACATGCACATGTAGCGCCGATTAATTAGCGCCGATGCACATGTAGTGGGCACGGCGAAAGCGCTTGGCGCAGGTCGTTCACCATGCGCCTCATCTTCTTTGTACAGGCTCTGTTGCTGTCAGCGCAAGGTTCATCGCCTGCAACCACGCTAACGCCGGTATCGACAACACCAAGCATCAGCAATCAAGCTCGGATACTCAACGTCATCATCGAACCGCCTCCTTTCCCAAGCCATGGATTCGTGACGTCACCGGCCATTACCCCTATAAAGACTGTCCCGCACCCGAGGATCTTCAGTGGGCACGGCGAAAGCGCTTGGCGCAGGTCGTTCACCATGCGCCTCATCTTATTTGTACAGGCTCTGTTGCTGTCAGCGCAAGGTTCATCGCCTGCAACCACGCTAACGCCGGTATCGACAACACCAAGCATCAGCAATCAAGCTCGGATACTCAACGTCTCATCGAACCGCCTCCTTTCCCAAGCCATGGATTCGTGACGTCACCGGCCATTACCCCTATAAAGACTGTCCCGCACCCGAGGATCTTCAGTGGGCACGGCGAAAGCGCTTGGCGCAGGTCGTACACCATGCGCCTCATCTTATTTGTACAGGTTGGTCACAACTGTTCGTTTCGTAGTGACAATAGGTTTTTAGTTGTTCTGCCGTGCCCTCAACTTTGTATAAGTATAGCCTATGATTGTTTTTGCTCCTGCAAACTGATGTTGTGTGGCGATGTTGAGGAAAATCCTGTACCAACAGTTGAAGAAATGTTTCAATCCTTGATGGAAGGACAACAGGCAATAAGAAATGATATCGCGGACTTGAAAATGCGCCTTGAAAATACAGAAAAAGCTGTTGATTGTTTTGACAAACGTTTGACTCAGTTGGAAGAAGACGTACAAGAAAATACGAGCACAGCTGCTACCTTGGTCACAACTGTATGTAAAATGGAAGAGATACTAAAATCGCAGAAAGCCAAGATGATCGACCTAGAAGATCGCAGTAGGCGATCAAATCTGATAGTTTTTGGCGTTCCGGAAATTCCCAATGAATCTTTGTCGCTCTTACGTGACAAGGTTTTAAACGACGTCTTTCTGAATAGATTGGGCTTGAGCTGTTCGTCGGTGGCAAGAATACATAGGCTTGGGAGGAGTTCAGATGGCAAGCCGATTATCGTGTATTTCCAGGACTACACGGAAAAACATTCAGTCATGCAGAACGCATTTAAGCTAAAAGGTTCAAACATTTCTATTCAGAATGATTACTGCGCTGACACGCGGCGCAAACGCAAACTGCTTTGGACTAGTGCGAAGGCAGACAAAGATAGCGGAAAAAAGGTTCAGCTGATTCACGATAAGCTGCGAATTGATGACCAGTATTTTTCTTGGGATGATGCCTCCAACTCCCGTAAACAGATTTCTGGAACTGATAGTACACCGAGCCGCAAACAAAATTATAGAACGAACAGCTCAACGTCCGAAAGCTAGCTTTTGCAGGCGCACCAGCTCCGGCTTCTCTCATTCAATGCCAGAAGTATTGTTAATAAAACAGATAAGCTGGAAGATTTGCTTTTGTTATATGACCCCCATGTCTGCATCATTTCGGAAACTTGGTTGCACGAAGCCATTCGCGACGACGAAATAGTTTCGCCGAACTATCATCTGTACAGAAAAGACAGGTTTTCTCGCGGTGGCGGTATTGCAGTCATAACAAAATCCAGTGTTCATGTAACAGTTGCAGATCAAATCAAGGAACACGAAAGTTTACTCTTGAAGGTATCTATCTGGGGAATGTCGTTTTTTTTGTGCTCTGTATATCGGGCCCCAGGGGCTGATGACTCTTTTATGCATCAGTTGTATGATCATCTTCTGAAACTAAAGGGAAAAAACTTAATAATAGCAGGTGACTTTAATCTACCGTGTCTAAACTGGAATCGTTTAAACTATGGTTCATCGGTTTCTGGTGACTTGGCGATAGATATATGTTCAGCCTGGGCCTCCAGCAGGCTGTTTATAGTGACACCCGTGGAAATAATATTCTCGATCTTCTATTCCTGAGCGAAGTATTTTCTGATGGAACAACAACGGTCGAGCCTGGTATATCAGATCACAAGTTTATATCTTTTTGCTGGAAAGTTCCTGCGCAGAAGCACCAAGATCATAGAACAGTTAAAACAATTAGAGATTTCACTAAGGCAGATGATGTTGCGATTATAGATTATTTAGATACACAACTTGGTATAATCGAAAATAATGTTGAACTTTCATGGCAACGTTTTGAGGAGACTGTAAAGTACTGTACGGAGCACCTTGTCCCTTTAAAAGTAGTTCGAAAACAGCGCCTAAATCCTTGGATAAATCGAGATATTATTCAGACCAAGCGTAAAAAAATTGGAGGACGCTTAAGCTTCGCCTTCAAGAGTGGAACGCGACAGCGTTGCCGTCGACCCGCCAAGGGGTGTAAGACAATGCGCTCAGACAGTGATCACTTACGAGGCGCCCCGCATCGGACTCGGCGCCCACCTATCACGCGGTGAGCGTCGAGCAACGCAGCGTTCGGCGCGGCAACGAAACGCGCGCCTGAACAAACGGAACGAAGCAAAGAACTCGGTGTCTCGGAGGGGAAAACGATCTACGCCAGCCAAACGTCGTGATCGGCACGGGCAGAGAGATAGATAGTAATCTAAAGAAAGGAAGGGCGCTTGATTCTGCAACCCGTGCGGGAGCACGGCGAAGCGTCGTCTGGGGAGAGGGAGTCGGGGACGCGAGGCGCCTGGCACCGGTCCGCGCACAGCCCCAATGCGCGCGCGGCGCGCCACCTGTCGGGGCAGCGCCGTACATTGAGAGGAGGGGGTCTATTGTTTGCCGCAAGATGGCTCTGCGTGTGTGGTAAGCGCAGAAGAAATGTAGCGGAAACGTACTTCGCTATTCGTGTAAATGCGACTTCTGTAAGTTACATGCTCATAATTACAGATATACACCGCAGTATAACTTTCTACGGCTCGTTTCTAAGGCAACACCGCATTCACTAGACGCGCTTTTGTACCGCTTTCAAGCATCGAACTCGTGGCTGAGTGGTAGCGTCTCCGTCTCACACTCCGGAGACCCTGGTTCGATTCCCACCCAGCCCATCTTGGAAGTTGCTTTTTATTTATGAAGTGCCTGCCATGATTTATCGCTCACGGCCAACGCCGCGGACGCCGACGCCGACACCCGACACCGACGCCGACGACACCGGCTTTTCTGCGACACGAGCTCCTTAACGCTATCGCGTTAATAAAAAGGCTGAGAAAGAGGAACAAAGCTACAACCCCGCAGATTACGCAGCTGAAACAAGACTTACTACGAAAGGTAAATTCGGCTAGAGATGAGTTCTACAGCTTGAATCTTGAAGAATTTATTTCTAGCGATCCTAAAAAGTTCTGGCTGCATCTAAGCCAGAGAAAACAACATATACAAAGCATTAACTTCAACGGAATTGAAATAGAGGATGCACACTGCATTGGTGAATACTTCAATGTATATTTTCAAAGTGTGTTTACAGAACGTGATCAGTGTGAACTTTCCAGTGCAAGTAGCCCATCGGTAGATAATATTTTAATCAGTCGCGAAGGTGTCCTGGCATTGCTTCTAAATATAAATATTAAGAAGTCAGCTGGGCCCGATAACATTCCTAGTGCTTTCTTGAGGCGATATTCTGAGCAATTATCTGAATTCATTTCTAATCTTTTCCAGTTATCCTTAAAATTAGGTGCAATACCATCAGTCTGGAGTAAAGCACGTGTTGTGCCGGTACACAAGAAAGGAGACCGCCAATCTGTTTCAAATTACCGTCCTATATCTATTACTAGCTCGTGTTGTAAGCTATTGGAACATATTGTCGCTGGTTTTATACAAGAGTTTTTGAAAGATCATAGCATACTATCACCTTTTCAGCATGGTTTCAGGAAAGGACTCTCCACTGTAACTCAACTCGTAACAACCGTACATGAGCTATCCCGCTTACTTGATTTATCTGGACAAATAGATGTGCTCTTTCTGGACTTCAGCAAAGCTTTTGATAAAGTTCCCCATGCAAAGCTATTACATAAATTAGATAAAATTGGACTCCCATTTGGTATCATACAGTGGATATGTGCTTATCTCAAAAACAGAGAACAGTTTGTTGATATTAGGAATTGTACTTCCAGTGCACGTCAGGTCACCTCAGGAGTCCCTCAGGGCAGTGTACTAGGACCATTGTTATTTTTAATCTATATTAATGACTTGATTGATGTTATTCCTGGTAATGTGTCCATACTGTTATACGCGGATGATTGTGTTATTTCCAGGGAAATTGTGTCCTATGATGATCATTTTGTGCTGCAAAGATGCCTTGCAGAAATCACTGACTGTTGTTCCAATTGGGGAATGGAGCTCAATGCGGAAAAAACTGTACTTTTACCCGTAACAAGAAAAAAATCAGCTAGCATTTTTCCGTACCAACTTGGAAATAGAACTGTCCTCGAAGTCGACAAATACAAATACCTTGGCGTTACCCTCAACAATAAGCTTACATGGTCAACTCATATCTCGGATGTTTGCTCAGCTGCGCTAAAAAATTGTGGTTCATAAAAAGAAAGCTTAAAAACGCGCCTGTAAGGACTAAAATGTTAGCCTACAATGCAATAGTGATATCAAAGTTAGAATATGCTTCCGAACTCTGGGACCCGCATACCATGAAAGACACAAAAGAACTTGAGCGAGTACAGAGAAAAGCAGTGAGATTTATTTACGGGAAATATGCCAGGAAGGATTCGCCGTCCTCAATAATGTTACACAATATAATACAGAGACTCGAAATACGCAGAAAAATTAATCGTCTTGTACTACTACATAACACTCTTTCTGGAAATAATAATATGACGCCACCAGCTTCCAAATGTCGGCCTTCTACGAGGAGAACACGACACAGTCGTGAGTATTTGCTTGCACCGATCTTCGCGAAAACAAACGCTTACAAGTACAGTTTTTTCCCTCGAACGGTGAACGATTGGAATTTACTTCCCATTAGTGTATTTCAGTCTAAAGATTTCATGGCTGCATTGCAAAATCATTTTTGTGCAAGTTAGCGATGTTGACGTTATCATTTGTGCTTCTTTAGTGCATTATGTTCATTTCATGTTGCATTGTATACGCTTTTCTGTCTTTTCTTGTTTGTGATATGCCCCTCCTGCTTGGGCCAAAGTATTGGCCTGCAGTATTATTAAATAAAATAATAATTTGAATGTGACGGATCTTGTTAAATATACCCTGGCCATATCTATATTTATGTCATTAAACAATGATATTCCAGTAACCATCCTACCAAAGACATCCCTTACTAATGTAAATAATACTAGATTTGCAGGAAATATGAACTTCATTTTACCCATCGTTCGCACCAACTATGGTAAGCAGTCATTACATTTTTCAGCTTTATCTCTGTGAAACACATTACCATTCCCTTTAAAATTGTTCAAAGCTCACAGGTTTCGTACAGAACTTAAGTATTTTCTTTTAGCTTCCTCCAACTTTCCCATTTGAGTGTACTATATGTTATATTTCTAACTTTCACTTTGTTTCTCTCGATGTCTCTCGCATTTTGTTTACTTCTTTTTTCTTTCTTAAGCTATTTTTGTAGTTTCACCTTTTGTTGTCTAATCCGAAGCCTTGTGTCACGCATAAGTTAACGCCTGGTACGCTTGCTTCAGCGGGCGGAAGGAACACACGAACGCAAGATGCAGCACACACGTAACATTCATTCAATAGGCTATTTTAGTAACAGGAACACACGGTAAGATTCAACACTAATTACACACGGAATGCGTCCTCCCTTGCTAAGCTTTCCGCTCACACTACCGCGTTTACAAACGTCTGTGCGGCGATCGTCTATTCGCTGTAGTAGTGGCGCTTACAGTACCGGTTCTGTTCGACGCGGGTATCGGCGTCCCCCGGTCTGTGGTCCGTCGATGCGATCTGGTCGTCGTCAGTCGTTGTTGTTGTCCGGCGTCACCGATGCCCCGGCCGACGTGACGAAGGCATGGTCGCTGAGGGGCTGTCGCGCTCCGGCAGAGCGCGGCTCGTGCCGGCTGGCGCTCCCGGTGCGCGCCGGCCCAGCGTAGTTCTCCGGACGGGACGGTGACTGGCTGTAGCCAGCCTCCGCGCGTCTACGTTCAGCGGCACAAACGCTGACGTGTCCTGGCAGGTAGGTCCGGGCCAGCGGTAGTTCCGGGGACGTCGGACATCTGCTCGCCGAGCCTGGTACTCGGGCGGGACGTCGATGTGTCGCCTAGGAACTGGGGCAGGACCCAGAGAGGCGATCTCCGGCCGTCTTCTCCTGGAACGCTGCGCCCTGGCCACCACGTCCTTCCCTGCGCGCGCCCCTTCCCCAAGACGGCGGCTCCACGCGCCCGCTCCACTCCTTCTTCCTCTTTCTTCGTTTACGCTTGTCCCTCCTGACACCTTGTTATTGCTTAATACATTCATCTGCTGCTTTTCTGTTCACTTATGCCTTG
This sequence comes from Dermacentor variabilis, assembly GCF_050947875.1. Taxonomy (NCBI): domain Eukaryota; kingdom Metazoa; phylum Arthropoda; class Arachnida; order Ixodida; family Ixodidae; genus Dermacentor; species Dermacentor variabilis. Next base: position 226,773,047 of record NC_134571.1, on the reverse strand, counting down.
TCTCCTAAAACCTTTATTATCGGAAATTTCCCATGTTGTTTTATTGATTCTAGTCATCATGCACAGGAGGTCCCATTTCAGTTCCTAACTACGGGACCTCCTTCTGTATATACTTATCGTGTAATTATCCCCATTTTTGCCTTGAATAAACTGATTCTGAGGCACGCCGTAGTAGGGGACTCCGGCAATTTCGAGCACCTGGGATTCTTTAACGTGCACCTAAATGTAAGTACACGGGTGTTTTCGCATTTTGCCCCCATAGAAATGCCGCCGCCGTGGCCGGGATTCGAACCCGCGACTTCGTGCTCAGCAGCCCGACACCATAGCCACTGAGCAACCACAGCTCACGCTGAAACGCATGGAAGCTCTGCCCAAAGATAGCGCAGCCATATGGCGCAGCCGAAGGGGCGAAATTCTTTGTCGAGAACATCCTGCTGCGAGATGGCGCCCCCAGAGTCATCATCGCCGTTAGGAAAGGAACAAAGAAACAGAAAAGCTCCTGGTGGAACAGGGAGATACGAGAAGCGATCGCCGAACGACAGAAAGCATCTCGAGAGCACAGGCAGGGAAAGAAGGCGCAGTTGCCGCAGGATGAAGTAACCAGTAAATGGGAAATTACCGGGAGAAAAAGTCTATGGTTCAAATACTGATGCAAGCAAAATTAAAAGGTGAAAGTGAACGTTGGTTGTCAGAAATACGTGAGGAAAAGAAGGCCGCACCTAGTATATTTTGGGTGGATGGATGGATGAAAAACTTTATTAGGGTCCTTCAGGGCGCGCCCTTTTGGAACCACATAAAATTATTAGGCAGGAAGTCAACAACAATACGACGACATATCCTAGACGAAGATGAAAACAGACTGGAAGAAGCGGCAATAAATTACACCCGAAAAATAATCTTTCCAATGCAATGACGAGGTTGTACTTGAAGAAAAAGAAAAGAATGAAAGAGACCCAAGTGGAAAAGGAGCTCGTGCTGACAAATTTCAACTGGAAGAAAGCGGAAGAGAAAATTGCTAAGCGCACAGCCACGGGGCTAGACGAGGTTCCCGTTATGCTGATTAATGAACTAGAACCAAAAGGTAGGGAAACTATGGTGAAAGCAGTGGAAAAAACTTTAAAAGATAGACGAATATACCAGACAGTTGGCGACAAAGCAGAATGAATTTAATTTATAAAGGTAAGGGGGAGAAAGAATTCACTCGTATAGACCGTTGACCATTACATAGGTAATATTCAGGCTAGCAATGCAGGCATTCAAATTAAAGCTTCAAGCTTGGGCAGAGAATAATGGCATTTTGGGAGAACTTCAGAATGCCTTCAGAATAGGTAGGCGTTTAGATGATAACTCATTTGTTCTTACTCAGTGAATTGAAATATCAAAAGTAGAAAGCAGAATGTCATATGTGGCCTTTTTAGACATTACAGGAGCCTATGATTGCGTAGACCGCAACATCTTGTGGGATATTCTGAAAGGGGAAGGCTTAGGTGACGATTGTCTACAGCTCTTGAGAGAGATTTACCTAGAAAATGCCGTTTCCGTTGAATGGGAAGGAATGAGAAACGAGGAGAAAGCTAATATCAACAAGGGACTGAGACAGGGGTGCCCTTTATCCCCGCTGCTGTTTATGATGTACACGGTGAGGATGGAGAGAGCGCTAGAAGGAAGTAATATCGGGTTTAATCTCTCATACAAACAGGCGGGTACAGTTGTAGAGCAGCAGCTCCCGGGTTTATTTTATGCGGATGACATTGTGTTGCTAGCTAACAAGCCAAGTGATTTGCAACGTCTGGCTAATATCTGTGGACAGGAAGGCAACAATTTAGGTTTTAAATTTAGTGTTAGAAAATCAGGTGTTATGGTATTCAATGAAAACAGTGAACAGACAGTGGAAATACAGGGCCAGGAAATACCCCGGGTAACAGAATATAAATACCGTGGTATATGGATAAACGAGGGCAATAGATATATGGAAACACAGGAAAAAACAATAACAGTGAAGGGGAAGAGAAATCCAGCCATAATGAAGCACAGAGCGCGATGGGGATACGACAGGTACGAGGTCCTCCGAGGTATGTGGAAAGGTGTAATGGTTCCAGGACTTACTTTTGGAAATGCGGTTGTTTGCTTTAAATCAGGGGTACAATCAGGACTCGATGGGAACCAGAGGTTAGTGGGTCGCTTCGCATTGGGCGCCCACGGGAAGACTACAAATGAAGCTGTGCAGGGTGATATGGGCTGGACTAGTTTTGAAGTGAGGGAAGCTCGCAGTGAAAGTTGAGTATGAAGAACGGCTGATGAATATGGAGGAAAGTAAATGGGCTGGGAGAGTGTTCAGGTATCTGTACAGGAAAAAACATTGATTGATTGAAAAAACATTGATTCACAGTGGATTCACAGTGGAACTAGGAAGCTTACCAGCAAGTGTGTGACCTGTAAGGTGGGCAACACAGCAACAAAAACGGTCAAGCGGAAAGTCAGAGGCCGAAATAATCTCATGGGTGGCGGCAATGGAAAGGAAACGTGCCATGAGTAACTACTTAAGAGGAAAAAACGAAATCAGGAAAGAAACATTTTATGATAACTCAAAGGGAAGCTCATTACTTTTCGAGGCGAGATCGGGATGCCTTAGAACACGCACCTATAAAACGAGATATAAGAAAGAAGAAGCTGCGGTAAAGCTAGGGAAATGACGGAAAATATTTTATTAGAATGTGAAGACGTCTACCCAGCGGTCGATTTAGGCACCACTGGCCTCCTTGAAGCCCTTGGGTTCAGCGGGAGCAGTGAAAAAGTAAACATTTCCGCAATAAGCATTAGTAAGAGGCGATTAGAGGTTTGGTGGACGAAAAGTAGTGAAACGAGAAAAAACGGAGACGTACAAAAGCACAGTTAGCAATAGGGGATCAGAAAATATGGGTGTAGGAGTTCATAGTGTTTCTTTTTTATTTTTTTATTGTTTAACTTAGGTAGGACATTGGGCAGTATAATAGTAAGAGCTTGGTGGCGCAACCCACCGCCCCGTTCCACAGGGGACGTTCATAACATCCATCCATCCATCCATCCATCCGCCGACAGAGGAAGGGCCTTTATAGCAGAGCTGACCTAAGCCATTCTGCAATACAGTCTGACAAGCCACAGGAGGACAACTGCTTACCACCCGCAGATGAATGGCCGGAGCGCCTCAATAAGACCCTCGGCGATATGATAGCAATGTATACGTCGACGTCGAACTCAAGACCTATGATGCCGTCCTGCCGTACGTAACGTTCGCTTACAACTGGGCGGTGCAAGAAACAAGCCGCTCAAGCTGGTTTACGGCAGGAACCCGACGACGATCCTCTACGCTATGCTGCCGCACGTCTCCGACGAAGAGAGTCTTGACGTCGCCACCTATCTCCAGCGCGCCGAAGACGCCCTAAAGCTCGCCCGCCTGCGGATCGAGAACCAGCAGATGACCGCGACACCAGACATTTTAACCTTTGACGACGCTACGTTGAGTACCAGCCCGGCGACTGTGTTTGGGTTTGGACGCCAATCCGCCGACGAGGACTTAGCGAGAAACTATTTCGATGCTATTTCGGGCGCTGCAAAATCATCCGACGCACCGGCGCACTTGACTATGAGGTCGTACCACACCGCATTTCACTATCACAGCGGCGCCGCTCACGACCTGAAATAGTCCACGTTGTGCCACATAAGCCGTTCTACCAGCGCTAATGAACTTTGGGACTTTGCGTAGCTTACCTTCGGACTTTATTTTTGGACTGTGTGACTTTGGTCTTTGTTTCTTTGATAAGGGCCCCCTTGTGTTTGGCTCTCCTCTTACCTTTCTAGCATCGGGACGATACTTTTTGAGAGGGGGGCATTGACACGTGGACTTGTTTATCTTTTTCGGGTGAGCGCTTTCCACCGTGTAACAAATGTTATCGCTCAGCACGGGATGCGTCCGCATGTATCGGAAGTTTCTGGAATGTTATTGATGGTTCTGTCCGCTGTCTGTTGTCACCGAACCTTGTGTAATCTGATGAACTGTATGCACGACGCGAATGGCGTAGAACTTTCTGGAGGACACGAGGGCACCATCGATTTCTCTGAAATGTTCATTTGCTCGTGTATAAAAGCCGACGTACTTGACCGGCAGACCCAATTTACGCGCATCGCCCACTGTGTTCGCCGTTATCGTTGTTCTTTGAGTGTAGCCTGCTTTTGAGGGCAGAAGTTTGCCCACTAAAACTCTAATTTCGTCAAGCCCCGTTTAGTTGCTTTCTTTACCGTCACTACTACGTGACAGTATGATAGTACTATGTACAGCTGCTGTGTTGCACAAGTGCAACATACGGGGCATTCGTCTAGTACCCCCACTTTCCATGTGAGTTAATTAGAACAGCAGAGCGCAGCACAGTTAAATAATAATTTCTCAGCATGGTACACGTGGAAAAACTGTGTGGAATGTCTTTGACACGTTAGCCGCACTTTAACAATAAATATTGCAAAAAGACAATGAAGCTGATGATAGTGCTTTCAGCTGCTCTTATATCTTTACAACTTACAACATAGTACTCGTGAAAAGAAATAACAGAAGTATGCAGCGTGAGGAAGCTAGTGTCATCTTTTTATGTTCTAACAAAAAGTAGATCAGCTAAATGCAGAGGATTAGAGGAACCCTCGAAAGTAAGGGCACTGCTTTTGTGTGATGGCGGAGTTCATTGTTCTGTGCTCTGAAGGCATTCGAAATAGCGTCAACCCAGTGGAAGGGTTGAATAAGACGAAAGCGGAGCACTGGTCGTACACAGTGCGGGGATGGGTGCAAAGAATGAAGTGAAATGAATTTTTTCTTTCCGACTCGAGCTTTTCCAAGTTGTGGGCAAATGTGGGGGTGCCAGGGGCACTAATGAATCATCTGAGACAGAGAGGAACGAATTTATACACGGACAGCAGACGTGGGACTAGACACAAACTAAATACTGATGGTCCATAAAACAGGGGCGCCGCGCAATTTTCACTAATCTCTGTTGAGTTCTGCGCCACTCGTAGTTCCAGTGGTAGTGGAGTCGCGTCCCAGGGGTTAAGTAGCGTTGGCTGGGGCGTAGCTCAGCTGCATGTGGCTACGACCACACAAAAATGATTCAACAAGAGTGCACCTCACTGACCGCGCCGCCTCAGCAGTCCCCCTGCCCCGCGGGGAACCCTTGCTTACGTTTAATGAAATCACCACACACTACTATCTGTCAAGACGGGTATTCCCCCTCCCGCACCCCGCCTTATGTAGGGCGCGGGCGGTTACCCTTCGGCTTCTACAAGCCCGTGCGTACCCTAACCTCGCGGTTCTTCATGTCATATACCCTGAAAGATATCCCAGTGCGGACTGCCCTGCCTGTGGACTAAGGGCAACATTGGACCATGTGTTGTGGGAGTGTGAAGCCATCGGCTCCTCCTTCAGCGAGGATAGGTGGGCTGCGCTCTTCGGCAGCCCCGAACTCAACGACCAAACCCTGGCCGTCCAGAGTGCCCGCGATCGGGCCGTCAAGCTCGGCTTGGCGGTCCCTACGTGGGACTAGCCGGGTGGCGCGGGGTCTTCCCTGCGTCTTCTCTGGACCGAAATAAAGTTACTTCACTCACTCACTCAACAAGAGCGGACCCTCTCATAGAGCCTAGCCATAGAGAAAGGAATACAAGAGCGGACACTCCCATAGAGCCCAGCGGCCCAATTGACTGCGGCACACCAAGCCACCGGCGTTGATACCTGAACCTCACTTCCTGTTTCGGTATTGTGCGCGCTCGTTTTGAATGCTAGCTGGTACGCCTCACGCCGGCTGCGCCGTTTCTTTTTCTTTTCTTTTTTCACTTCTACAGCTCGTACGCGCGCGGTATTCCTGCGAAATCGTTTATTAAGTAAAAGTGATTCGAGCGATCTTTATAAACCTTCATCGAATATGTGCCAGGTGCGATTTCATAAAGACGCAAACGCCTTGTGAAATGAGGAAATGTTTTATTCTCATATAAATGCTCGTTGCGGGCTTTTTGTGCATTCATCCAACGTTTTGACACCAGGTAAGCGTCAGTAGTTCCTGTAGGAAGCTCCACCCGACGACGTCAGCTGAAAAAATTTAATTTAAGCACGTCATTTGGTATTAACATGCAAGAATGCGTGTAATCTCGTTTCAATTTGTATCGTTGTGCAATATTTATTGATTTGCGCGTTGTAGTAATTTTGAATTATGCACTCCTCCTTTTTTTTTCTATTACATTTCCTGTGCTTTGAAGTTGTGCTTGTGAAACAGTGTTTCAATTTGTATCTGCCACTCTCTATGCATTATTTAGAGGTGCTTTACTCATTATGCAATTGTACTTTCTATTACATTTTTTCCGGAGCTTTTTTTTTTACTCCTTCGTCAATCTATTGTGTTTTCTTTTTGTATGTACCTTTCCCCTCCTGCCTGGGCCTTCTAAGGCCTGCAGTATTCCTAAATAAATAAATAAATAAATAAATAAAATAAAGGCGAATAGAATGCGACACGGGTGACCTCAGCACCTGCCCCGCCCCATTTCTGTCCACGATGGGTCGCCCAAGGGATTTAAGGCAGCACCCGCCCATTGTTAAGAGAGAGAGTCGCCACTAGCCGCCCCGCTCTAACCGCTGCTTCTACGCTATTTTCTGCTATATATTCTGTACATATTCTATAAAGGTTTTCGTCTCCTCTTCGTCTGCTCCAAGAGTCCGTCCCTCGTCCTCGACCCCGAGTCTTGATAGCCCCAACTACGGGGGGCCTCATAATCAGATCGTGGTTCTGACACGTAAAACCCCATTTCTATTTCTATTTTTTTAAATTTTTGACTGGCTTAGCGGAACGCTGATCTTATTCACCCTCGGTGAGCCCACAACCCAGGGACCAGTCGGGGAGGCACTTCTAGCGTCTCCGTTGCTTACGTGCATTTGCAGCTCCTTTTGAGAGGGTCTCACCGTCAAAGAACCGCTGTCACAGGACGTGTTGTTGCGCTACGGACTCTGCCGCCTACACGTTGCCACGAACTCGCCAACGAGCGAGGCGTAGGCTCTGTCGCGGCTTCCCTGTATGCGCGTTCAGGATACTTCGCGTCTTCTCGAAGTTCGAGATATTCCGGTGTTGGACGGAATGCATGGGCGCTCCAGTTACATTATGTTAAAAAATTAAATGCAACAAAAATGCATTTTTACGGCGAGTTTGATGGCGCATATCTCCAAATTGGTGCCATTGTCTAAATTAATCATTCAAAATAGATAGGCCTTGCAATCTCACCGCCAAAAATTCGTACACTGCACATTATGTGCAGCAAAATAAGCAATTAAGAGGTCAATTAGTGTATTTTTCTTAAATGAATCTATGTTTAGGCTTGTCTGGCAAGTGACGCCCCCCACTCCCTTCGAACACTCCAGCTCAAGGACTAAAATTATGTTATCTGCTGCAGGGAAGTTTTAAAAAATTCCGCAAAACCGGAAAATGATCACCCCCGAATACGCCACCTGTTCCATGTAACTTGTTCCAAAATTTTTAAAAATACGCAAGTTCCACGTAGCTCGACAGAACCAAGATAATGTTGCTGGCCGTTGCTTCGAGCTAGTCAGACTATTTGTATATCGCCTAGTTTAATAATGAGTTGTTATTAGTTAATCAACTTCGTATAATCAGAGGAAAAGTTTCAATGAGAAAATATGGAAGATTTTGAAAAATTCGTCATTAAACTCACTGTTGCTCCATATGTGCTACGTAAAAGGTTTCCAAGCCTGAAAGAATGCCCACGAAGCGAAAAAAAAAGCGCCGTGCGACTAGCTGCGCTGCTTTTTCTGACCGCTCGTAATTGACTCAATATAGCGAAGGTTAATTACCTCTCTGAAGGAAGTAGGAAATTATTTTTAGTGTTATGAATGTTGTGAAAGATTATTGCGTGCGCTCTGGATCGCAATCGGCTGATGTTGGTAATTACTGCATTTTAATCTTTATGCGACTACATAATGGCAGTCGCCGCTTTAACGTGATAGAGAACACAGACTGGTCTGAAATGTATGGCGAGAATGATCCAAATATTTCATATGATACGTTTATAAGATAAAAAAGTCTTGTTATTAAGACGCCTTTCCATTAGAAGAAATGAGGAGGTGGAAGAAAGCAAGGAAGCCGCTGGTAACTCGAGAGACGTATAATAGAATTTAGAATTATGACAAACTATTTTATACAATTATTAGCTTCAAGGAACTTGTTGTGTTAAGTGAATACGAGAAAATAAGAAACAAGTTGATTTCGCAGCTCAAAAAAGCTAGAAACAGGTATTATGAGAGTATGTTTTCCACGGTATCAAACCATCCAAACAAAATATGGAGCGCAGTTCGAAAGTTTAAAGGGAACCAACAAGGCACAAACCCGGATACTCTAACGTTTGATGACATTGAGTGTAGCGACGCGTCTTAAGAAATTCAATGATCAGTATTTACTGGCTGGTGGGGAATCCCATTCATTAATGGAATCTGAAATTATGTGAACTACGAAAGCTGAAATTCCAATTTCCTATCAACTTGCACTAAAATGAAAGCTTTCTCCGTTCTTAAGGTCTTGAAGAAGAATACTACTGCAGGGCCTGGTGACACAAAAGCTGAACCAATCATAGCTGTTGCTGATGTTGCCTCGGCTCCATTATGCCATATCGATAACAGCGGTTTAGCCAATGGTATCTATCCCGATCCAATTAAAATCGCCAAATTGGTTCTATTGCACAAACGAGGCTACGTCGTTGATTTATATAATTACAGACGGGAAATCCATACTTTCTCTTTTTTTGACAGCGCTGAAACGACTCCAAAAGGGCCGACTAATCATATTCTAGATAAAAGCACGCAATTTTGCATCAATAATTTGTCTTCCGTGAACATAGGTCTACTGAAACGACACTTGTTAAGATGAAAGGAAAAATACTCAGTAATTTTAATAACAAATTATATACGGTTTGTCATTTCCTGGGCATCAGAAAAGCTTTCGACTCCATTAAATATATCATCCTATTTAACCAGGTGCCATACCATGAAATTTGCGGGGCTGCCCAGAACTTGATTAGAAATCACTTCACTGCTAGACAACGATACACATGTAATAATGAGTTTTGTTCGCAAAAGAATAAAATAACACTTCGTATCCCGCAAGGGTCAATTTTAGGTCCACGATCATAAATTATATACGTGAAAGATATTGCAAACTTACCGCTTACTCCAACATAGTTTTGTGTGCTGACGACACATGTGTCTTTTTCTCAGTAACAGCCACGTGTACTCCAATAATAATAGGATAGATAAACTTTTAATTTCGTTAGCAGTGAGCCAGCTACAGTTAAACATCAATAAAACACCAAATATGCGGTTTTTAAGCATAGAAAGAAGCCTGATGAATGTGCTATATGTGGGAAGTTCAGTAGTTAGTTCAAAAGATAGTGCAATACCGGCCCGACCCGCAGTGGAGGTGAAGCAGGCGTTAAGCACTCCTCATACGTGGGCTGATCCCTAAGATAGTGCAATGCCGCTGGCCATCCTTCATCACAGAGTGGAAGGGCACTGAGATTTTTTTTTGTATTTCGCAAGCATCTGCAGTAAGCGGAAAAACACCAATACGTAGTAGGTAGAAAGTTAGAAATTGCTTAACCAGACGTCTTGCAAAGCGCTCTACAACTTTCTAATTATGATGTCTTGCCTAACTTCGTTGCTTCAAAAGTTGGCTCATTAATCTTGACTAATTATGCAATTAAGCAGAATAAAAGAATAGTATGACTTACTCCACACACTAGTAAGCAACATGCATTTGGTTGCTTCGCCTTAGATTGCATCGGCATATTTCTAAACTCTGGCTAAAATTAGCTGGGACACCCTGTATAATGTCTGCTGTGTATGTATAATGCATGCAAGCTACCTCACGGTCGAATAGTGTACGGTTTACGAGGCCTTGGTACGGCAGACAATGTTCTGCCTTGCCATACAGCACTTTCACTGTCTCTCAATCAATGCTTAATAAATAAAAAAAAAATATATGCGAAACGTTTTGTGTTCGTAGCATTTATTCTAAGTGCTGTTCATTGCGCATAGTGCGCGGGCAGGTACGGCGTAGGTGCAGCTTCGCAGCTTCACGTATTTGTCGACACGAAGGAGCGCATTCCTTGCTCCCCACGCACACACGGCACTGCTCCCTCCAGACCGACGCGGCCCGATTGGTTCGACGTCCACGGCCGCTAACGCGAGGAGACAGTCGTAGAAATGGCCCTAAAAGCACTTCGCTAAGTGCGCGCCTCACTTGGGCGTCTCATGGAAAGTGACTGCCCCTCCGCGCGTGAAATCTCATCGGAAAGCTGCTCGCGAGAGCTAGGCGGTGGCGCCTGCGTTTCTTCGTCGGCGCGCGTATTATTATGGCCCGTCTCCTTCGTGATTTTATCGAATAGGCCATGTGTTCTCAGGTGGCCCATTTCGGCCTGTTCTCACGGCAATGTTTCAAGACGGGCGAAGCTGGCAAAAGATCCAAACTGCATTCGTGTAGCACTTCCACTGCTGTTTTATTTATGCCTATTCAATTATAATGGAACCCAGCCCAGGCAGCATTGGGCTTTTCCGGCAGAGGTGGGAAAGCCCAATGTCGGTGCCTTCTACCTCGTATTATCTACACCGTTATTCCCTATCTCGTGTTATTCCTTGCATATATACATTACGCGTCACATAGACTACGAAAGATTGAACAGCATGCGGGAGCATTGTTGTTTTCTGTCAAAAAAGCTTTTCCAGTTATGTGCCATTGACGGATCTCGTTGAAAGCTCATGTGCCTCATGTGCAAACACACAGATAAAGATAGGTTCGCGGACTGCTCTGCGTGTTATACAGGCATACAGGGACGTCATACAGTATAGTGTATGACGTCCCTCTCTACTGTATGTGGTACAGACTCACAGATGCTTGAAGGTGAAACTGTGGGCACACAGTTTTCTGTTCAGCAGGAAAGAACCTAAGGCGACTGTGAGCGGCGATGTTCTTCGACATTAAAGGTGCTTATGACAACGTAACCCATAGAGCCATCATGGACAGCTTGGGAGATGTCGGGCTAGGTGGCCTTGTGTTTCGATGGATATTTAGCTGCACGAAGTCATTCTTTGTGCAAACAGAAGATGGTGCGTCATCACAACACAACACCTACCGTGGCGTAGCGCAAGGCGGAGTCTTGAGCCCCATTCTATTTAACCTCGTGCTCATCGACCTAGTTCATACCCTTCCGCAATCCGTCCAAGTGTCGATATATGCAGACGACATATATGCTTGTGGTCAGCAGGAGCGGCGCGTCCCAAGGTGCGCGCCAGACTGTAAAAAGCGGCTTAGAACGACAGAAAGCTGAGCTAGTTGGTAAGGATTCACAGTGGAAAAAAGGGTAAGGCGTGCAGACACGGACACAAGAGAAAAAAAATTAAATTATGGGGTTTTACGTGCCAAAACCACTTTCTGATTATGAGGTACGCCGTAGTGGAGGACTGCGGAAATTTCGACCACCTGGGGTTGGCTGCACAGACGACCACGTGCACCTAAATCTAAGCACACGGGTATTATCGCATTTCGCCCCCATCGAAATGCGGCCGCTGTGGCCGGGATTCGATCCCGCGACCTCGTGCTCAGCAGCCCTGAGCAACCACGGTGGGTGATACAAGAGAAGCACTCGTGTTGTCCACTTCTCTGGTGTCCGTGTCTGCACGCCTCGCCCTTTTTTGCATCATAAATCCAAAAAGCGGCCACGATAAAATCAGGTTATATTCGAGCGCGAAGTCTGGAGGTCTCCTCCGACAAGTACTCTGTGGTCGCTTTCACGCACAAAGCAATGAGACCGTAAGTTGCCCAAATTAATGGACACCCACGAGAAAACGTACCGCTTTCTAGGAGTGATAACATATCGAGGCCTCTCCTCGCACCTAGAAAGGAAACTAGTCATTATAACCCACGTGCTCAGATTCCTTGCAGGAAAGTCATCTGGTGCATCTGGTTGTGCGATGCTCGGACATTATAAAGCACTGTTCCTGGGTCTCCTACGCTATTGGGGGTTAGCTCCATCACTGGAAAGGCTGACGCCACCGTCGGCATGACGTGGCATGAGGGATCACGTGGACACAGCGGCCGTGTCGGCTGCTTCGGAAGCGCCGAAGCAAGCTGAAAACGAAAGTTTAAAGTCCCACCTGCGCCGCGGTTTTGAATAAGCGGTGAGGCATTCCCGCCTTGGGTGTCTGCTTGACAACATTTGAAAGCACTATAATAGGTAGTGACTGCCTTTGGAGACGTGCAGCATGGTAGGCCAGTGCTCGGTGCCGCAGTGCCGGACGTACGCAGCAGAGCCCGGTGTCAGCCTTATTCGCACGTAGCCGCAGGGCAAGAAGCTGCGTGAAGCTTGGCTGGCGAAACTTAGAACCGGCAGACAGCCATCGGCTACAATTCGCATATGCAGCAAGCACAGCCGCGAGGATTGGATTGTTGGATTGTAAAACTTTATTTGTCCAACAGATGTAGGGAAGGCTTTAAGCCTTCCCACCTAGACGACGGCCAGGAGTCCTTGGACCCTAGCGGCGGTTTCGGCCAGTCGGACGGTCTTCAGTTGAATCTCCGGATAGGAGCTCAGTAATAAGGTCTCCCATTGTTCTACAGACTTTATTCTTCCCTCAGAGGGAGCCTGTGGGCATTCCCACAGAATGTAATTAAGATTAGCCCTGGCTTTGCATAGCTTACACTGGCTCGAGTACTGACCCGGGTAGTAGAGGCTGCACGACACCGGGCTTGGAAACGAGTTGGTTTGCAGGCGACGCCAAGTGGAGGCCTGGCTCTTGTTTAAGAATATATCAGCCGGAGGATATTTAACCCTCCCTAGTCTGTAGTGTTGTGTGATCTTTCTGTAACACACTAAGCGGTCCCGCCCCGTGAAGCCTCCGGCTAGCCCACCAGCTCGGAATGTAAATCCTCGAGCTAATTCGTACGCCGCCTCGTTCCCAGCGAGGGAGGCGTGCGCAGGTGCCCAGATTATTTCAATTTTCCTGCTATCTCTGCAGGTCTGCAGGATTCGGTTCGCCTCGGGAGAAATTCTGCCTCTGGCAAAGCTCATCACCGCAACCTTAGAGTTGCTGACTAATTTTGGCTGAAGTACTTGCAATTATTTATTTATTTATTTATTATACCTCAAAGGCCCCAGAGATGGGGTATTACATGAGGGATGGGCTTTAACAAAACAGTGTTTTGAGAGCAGCCTTGAAGTGATGAGTGTCGGAGTGGTGCGTGATGTCGGCAGACAGACTTTCCAGTCCCTGGCGGTTTTCAAAAGAAATGATCGTAGATGAGAGGTAGTCTGCGCCGGGGGAGGATACACGGCTTTGCTGTGGTTAATGCGGCTGGACTGACGATGAGCTGGTAATATAGCTGAAATGTGGAGTGGTGAATGATAGAAATTGTGAAAAAGACACAGTCTAGAAATAAGACGTCGCGATTCTAGATTAGTAAGACCGGCACGGGATTTTAGTTCAGACACGCTTGCATGATAAGAATATTCAGAGTAGATAAACCGGGCTGCACGGTTTTGAATTGATTCCAGTGTATTAGATAGACTATGTTGATGAGGATCCCAGACAGAGCATGCATATTCTAACTTAGGGCGGACATATGTAACATAAGCTAACAATTTTACTGATGGGGGAGCAAGCCTTAGATTCCGGTGGAGAAAACCGAGGGTTCGATTCGTGGCATTGGCTAAGTTAGTGACATGATGTGACCAATTTAGGGTAGTGGAAAAGGTTATGCCGAGGTACTTACACGAGTCTACGGATGAGATTTCGGCGCCGTATATGGTGTATTTCCCCGATTGGTGATGCTTTCTGCGATGGAAAGAAACTAGCGAGGTTTTTTTAGTATTCAAAGACATCAACCATTTGTTACACCATAATTCAATGCGTTTTAGGTCATCTTGAAGCAAATGCATGTATGAAGTGTTAGTTATGCGTCGATAAACTACACAATCGCCTGCGAATAATGGAATGTTAGAAGAGATCTCAGTAGGAAGATCATTAATGTAAATTAGAAAGAGTAGTGGTCCGAGAACTGTGCCTTGTGGTACGCCCGAAAGGACAGAAGATCTTTTAGATGACTGTGTGTTAGCAAATACAAACTGTTGTCGGTTAGTGAGGAAGCTACGTATCCAGTCTAGTACAAATGGATTAATCTTGAGACGGGAAAGTTTTAGGAGTAGCCGTTGGTGTGGAACTTTGTCAAATGCCTTTTCAAAATCTAAGAAAATAGCATCTACAGGTACGTTCAAGTCGAGGTTAGAGCTTAGATCATGAAAAAATAAAGCTAGTTGGGTGTCACATGAAAGACCTTTACGGAAGCCATGTTGAGCTGGGTGAAAGAGGTTATTGGATACTAAAAAGTTTACGATCTGAGAGTAAATAACATGCTCCATTAATTTGCAACAAACACTGGTGAGTGAAATGGGGCGATAACTAGAGCACAGCGATGGAGGACCTTTTTTGGGGACTGGAACAATCTTGCCTACTCTCCAGTCTTCCGGCACCACTCCTGATGACAATGATTGCTGAAAAATAGCACATAACATCGCGCTCACATTTGTTTTGGTGTTTTTCAGCATTTTAGCATTTATTTCATCGACGCCAGACGATGATGTAAGTTTTAATGAATCAATTAGTTTCTCAATGCCGTAAGGACAAAAGGTAATATCAGGCATGGCTTCATGATCCGAAAGAGGGAAGCGAGGTAATATGTTAACAGGTTCAATTGTGAAGACGGAAGAAAAAGTACGATTAAGTTGTTCAGCAATTTCGCAATCGGGAATACGATGGTTTTGATCGTCAAACAGAGCTAATGGTTGGAAGTTATTAGGGTTAATAACCTTCCAGAATTTTTGGGGGTTATTTCTTAACATAGACGGCAGCGTTTGCGAAAAAAAGTGCGTTTTTCTTTATTTGCTAAAGCTTCGAATTCTTTTTCTGCAAGGTAATACTTATTCCATGCGCCTGCGTTGTTAAATCGTTAAGCCGAGCGAAAAAGCCTTTTCTTTTTATTGTTAAGACGCTTTAGTGTGATATTAAACCATGGGGATGACTGTTTTTCGGTTAGGGTAATAACGGGTACGTATCTCGCGAACACATCGAGCATCTTGTTTTTAAAAAGCAGCCAGTTAGTTTCGACCGAACGCATAAAAAAACTGGCGTGGAATGAAGCAGCAAAATGTGCGAGTTCCGAGTTAATTGCCGAGTAATTTCCTTTGTCATACAGTTTGATCACTTTGGTTATCTTTGTAGGTTGTGTAAGCTGACAGGAGTACGATGCATGGATTATAGAATGATCACTAAGACCAGGCAAATGCGTCATTGCATAAACTTTGTCAGGATCAGAAGCAAAAATGAGGTCGAGTATGTTAGAAGAATTACAACTTTGACGTGTGGGTTCAGTGACAAGTTGCGTTAATCCAAAGGTTAGGCAGGAGTTAACAAAATCGCTTTCGGTACTGTGTTGCGAAGTTGCTGATGTTAGGTTAGTCCAGTTTATGGCGGGGAAGTTAAAATCACCGAACAGTAACATCGGAGAGTGGTGATGCAATTCAGTTACCGAACGCAATGTTTCGTGGAATTCTGCAACAAAGTTAGGATCATTACCAGGGGGGCGATAGCAGACTGCGATTATTGTGGGTGGGTAAGAGGCATTACACAGGACGAACAGAATTTCTAGGGAGGACGATGTCTTAATTTCAGTACGTTGAAGGTCCTTATGAGCGCCAATGAATACGCCGCCACCACGTTTGGTAGTTCGATCATGTCTGAAGATATTGAAATTAGGGAAAAATGGCAATATTTCAGAGTCTTCTATTGTAGAATTCAACCAAGTTTCAGTAATAACAATTAGGTCAGACTCTGTTGTGTCGGCAAGATTACTGAGAGCGTCAAGCTTCGGAAAAATGCTTCTAATGTTAGTAAAAACAAACGAAAAACAATTTTTCTTGGAGTTAGCATTGCTGGGGCCTAGGCATTTAAAGCACGATGGACAACCTTTTGGGCGTTGCGGTCAAACGTGTAAGCTTTGTTTCCAATAGTTAGCTTGTCATGTCGGAGCTTGAATGGTTTCTGTTGTGTCTTGGCGAATTCGACTAAACGCCTTCTAGCTGTTAGAGTGTTAGGAGAGTAATCTTCTGAAATTCTATATTCAGTGCCCTTCAGTTTCCTACCCTGTGAAAGAATTTGTTCTTTTACTTTGAAATGTGAAAGTTTTACAATAATTGGCCTGTTGTTGTTTACTTTCAATTTGCCCAAACGGTGGGCACGTTCGATGTCCACCGACTGAATAGTTATATTTAATTCTTTACGGCATAGATCTATTATTAACGATTCTGACTCGGCCCACGTTTCACGTTCGCGATCTGTTAATCCAAAGAATACTAGGTTTGAGCGTCGCGCGCGGTCTTCCGAGTCGTCCAGCCTGGCCTTAATCAATGATATATCTTTTGCATTTTGATCGGCAAGCGTCCGGATATCGTGAACTTGTTCTTTTATTATTACCAGGGATGCGCAGTCTTCTTCAATTTTGACAAGGCGGTCTTTAATCTCCTTTATAGCGCTGTCGCTCTGGGACAGCTTACGTTGCAGGGATTTCATTTCTTTTAGTAGTGAAGCTTGGCCAGATTGAATTTCAGTCAGTGCTGTCATTATGTCACTGGATGTTTGCGTTTCGCTTGCACGGGTGCTTGGACCTGGGTTTAACTCAACGTCTCCGGACAGAATTAGTAGTTGATGAAGGACACGTGCACAATCGAAAGCAATATCAATACAACACTGTGGGCTCGGCAGCACAACAAGGGCCATATAACGAGTACGTCGGCCATACAATGAATACTGATAATTTACCTGCAGAACGAAAAGGCGTCGCAGGTAAGCGGCTGTTGTCATGGCTGTCGTGCCACCGAGCCCATAGAATACCGCGCTGCACGGTGTCACACTTATATAGTCCTGGGTGAAAGGCGACGTTATCTGGTGGCTTGGTAACGGTAGAACCAGGGGGCGCAGTTGTGAGAGCCAAGGTGGTGGCTCGTGAAACGGATCTTGGGGCGGCGATGTAGCAGTCCCTCGTGATGTCGGTGGTGCGCTTCGTCCGGTGTGGCAAGTCAAGGTCATCTGCTGCGTCTGGCCAAGCCGGGAGCCAGGAGACCTCCGGGATGTCGCCAGTGCATCCGTTGTCGCGTGGTCGAGGGCCACACCAAAGCAGAACCTGCAGAACGAAAAGGCGTCGCAGGTAAGCGGCTGTTGTCATGGCTGTCGTGCCACCGAGCCCATTGCAAGTGCTATGGCAGATTCTTCTCCAATCTGAGAGCAATCCGTTGGAACTGTGCCACTGGCTATCAATCTAGTTTCAGCGCTTGCTACAGCTAGGGCCATGCGGCCGTTGCCATAGTCGGCAGCATCAACGTAGAGCACGTCCTTCGAGTTTTTGAAACGGTCGCGAGGAAGATTTCTGCTACCGCGCCGGGACTTCGCGATGCTCGGTGAGTAGCAGAAAACACACACTGAGACGCTCGCCCGCTGCCCGGCTGATGTCATGACGGTTTGGTCTGTGAACTGGTTGATGCTACATACTGGCAAAGGAAACGGAAGAGGCACGTTAAAAAAATGCATGGTATGTGGTCATGTTTGTGTCATGCGGCCATGTTTGTGTTATGAATTAATGCACTGGATTACGAAAAAGAAGCAGAGGGAAATCGCACGCTGAGAAAACCGATAAACATACAGTGCGACGCAACTTGAGAAATAATATTGAAATGTCCAAGAATTTAGAAGACAAAAAAAGATTTAATCGTGGCGACGGCAGATCACAGTCGCCGTAGGCGTCGAAGTCTCTGTAACGAAATTATTTTTGAACAGCTCTGATAGCGTCGATACAACAATGGTTGCTAGTGTACTGGCAAATGCTCACATGCTGCTGCCTAAAACTCACGGTCCAGTGCGAAAACGCGCTCACAGCGAAAGCGAAACATTGTGCGCGGACATGCATGCTGACGCGCAGTCAGTCGCTGCGAACCCGTGCGATCGCTGCATTGAGGCTTCGTTCTGTTATGCCCCATTTGGTTATGCAGACAGCCCACTATACGAACACATTTCACATAGTTTACTCTCAGCGTGTGCCTACCGTTCACGCAAGAAGCCGGTTCGGAAGACTCCATCACGGCGACCGCGCGCAGTGGCGTTCACTGTACGTATTCGGTAAAGAGATAGCGTCTGTAAACGATTCAGTGCTTTCAGTTTGCCCAAGGTTACTATTTTGGCAGTAAAAAACTTCCCTCGTTTTGAGAGTACTTACATAAATGTCCAGGAGGGCTGCCGCGTGGTGTTTTTATTGAGCGCCGTAACCCAAACCTGTGAGGAGCGCGCCGCGTGATCCCTCATACATAGCAAGGGAGGTGATTCCGACAGATGGCAACTCAGTAACTCCTCGCCCCCAATAGCCTACCTGTACTGGGCGGAACCGGTAAGACCAACCTCCGTGCCCTCCAGTCTGTGCGTGCTCAAACTCTGCGAATTTGTCTTGGCCTTCCCAGGTGTACATCCACGACAGCAACAATACCCATCGCGCATGAACACCCTATCAATACGAATATTCATGTCGACTCTTTAAGGAAGCACTTCAGGCACTTCGCCCGACTTCCATCGCATCATCTCGCTTCACTTCCTGCCGCTTGACCTCGTTCGGCGTTTAGCAGAATTATTGGCACCAAAGATGGAACTTTACAGTCAAACTTCACGCCTGCAGCACGACCATTTGTACCGCTGTGGTGCCCGCATCGACTCCAGGCCTTTCTTGTCGTTCCCGGCATCAAAAATAAAACGCAGATGTCATCTTTTGCGCTCAAACAAACCGTGCTTTCATTCCTACATGACAAGCACAAAGAACGCACCCACGTGTACAAGGGCGGTTGTGTCTCGTCTAAAAGTTGAGCTGGAGCAGTGGTAATTCCCGCAGTCTGTCAGCATCAAATTCAAGACGTCTCACGTTAAAGGATCGATGGCTGTGGAATTGGCAGCTATCCGTGATGCTCTGGAGTTTATTGGTCACAAATCACCACGTTCATGGTCCATCTTTAGTGACTCGAAGGCATCTCTCCAGTGTCGGCTGTCCCCTTTCAACCATGGACCTAATGTGCATTTAGTCGCAGGCATCCGACTACTCCACCGTCATGCAATCAACAAGGGGCACAACATCATCTACCAGTGGATACCGGGTCACTGAAGAATTTTGGGAAATCACAGTACGGATGACGCTGCCCCATTGGCCAACGATGGTACGCATACTATACCAATACCACTGTCAAGAACAGATGCAGCCACTAGCCTTTGCTCCCTCGCGCGCGAGTTTACGCAGACTCTGTGGAACACCAGTGAATTCGCGAACGCAGGTTTTCACAAATTGGATCCACTTCTACAAGTCCGTCTTCCACCCGGATTATCTCGAGCGGAACCAAGACTTCTGTGCCGCCAATGGCTCGGCGTGGCATTCGCGAACTCCTATTCCTGCCGCATTGGAATGACCGACAGCCCTACTTGCGACACCAGCGGCTGCGAGAAGACGATCGGACACCTCCTCTGTGACTGTCCCTCGTTACAATGTGCCAAGAAAAGTGCTCGTGACCACGCTCTAAAAACTAGACAATCGCCCCTTAACATAAGAAAAAGTTCTAGGACTCTGGTCCAGACGGGTTTCGGCACTCTAGGCCTTAAGGGCTTTGCTGAAGGTCCATTCGCAGCAAACTCCGGAGCTGTTCGTATCACCAGTTTTACTGCAAAAAGAATTGTTGCAATCAGTCATGCCTTAGCAATACAACCACGGCCTAGGAATAGTCGGATCCACCGTGTGTCTAGGGTTTATGTTTTGTAGAACGGCCATTAGGGCGACGCATAAACACGAGTTGGTGAACACTGAGTCATGTGCAGCGCCTGTGCAGCCAGAAAAATTTTCCATCATTACAACCAAACTCCGGAGCTGTTCATATCACCAGTTTTACTGCAAAAAAGGAAGAGTTGCAATCGGTCGTGCGCTAGCTGTACCACCACGGCCGACGATTAGTCGGATGCATCGTGTGTCTAGGATTTATGTTTTGTAGAGCGGCCCCAGGGTGACGCATAAACACGATTCGACGAACAATGAACAATGTTGTGCAGCGCCTGTGCAGCCAGGAATATTTTAGATCGTTCCATCCAAACTCCGGAGTTTTTCGTATCTTTCAAAAAATGAAGCGCCAACGGTAACAGCACACAAAGAAGGAACAAAAGACAGGACAAGGCGCTACTTGCAACTGTTTATTGAAGTCAAAGGTGGCTGATTATATTGCCACGGGGCGAGGGGGACGAAAGAAGAGGGAGAAGAAGAAGAAGTGTGAATGCGCACGTGCGAGAACACTGAAGATACATTTGAAGAGAATCGCGATTAATCAAAATCTAAAACTTATCTAAGAACATGCTTTCATTGTTATAAATGTTCAGAGACGGGGTGCTCACACAGGCGTCGCCTCGTCTCTTAATCTGGTTGGCCTCCAACAATTCACGCGCCACAGAATCTTTACTTGTTTTGTATTGTTGCTTGGAATCTTTACTTGGAATTGTTGCCGTATGATTCTATACACTACAAGACTGTAAAACGTGTGATCGCCACTATGTGCCTCCAGTCCGCCCTTAAAAAATCGTGCTGTCATAAGGCACAAGCAAGCTTTGACGAACAGATTTTGAAGTTGAGGAACGCTGGCTTTCCTTGTTTGGTTTTAAGCGCAGTTTCGGAGGCACTTTTGAAAAAGGTGAAAGAAGAAAGAAAAAGAAGCAGTTAGGAATGTCAAACATTCGAAAAGAAAACTAAACCAGTGGTGATACCCGTATTCACATAAAGTGGCGCATAATCTTAAACACGTGGCCGTGAAATTCAAAGTCCCTGTGGTTTTTTTCCGCGCCCCAAAAGCTTGCTACCTTGTGCCGCCTGATTGGTTCTGATGACTCGAAGAAAGTAGGCTGTTCTATTAAACTTACGAAACCTTCTGTTAAGTGTGAAGAAGGGGCAGTATACCGCATACCACTCAAGTGTGGGAAAGAGTATATCGGCCAAACTGGTCGATGTATCAATGAACGCCTGAGGGAGCATAAGCTTTCATTGAAAAACGGCTATGGTTCAAACTTGCCGCTTCATTGCAAGGCCTGCGGGAATGAGAAGAAACTAGTATGTGAAGCAAGGCTTCTTGACACAACAATCATGTTTACAAGTAAAGATTCTGTGGCGCGTGAATTGTTGGAGGCCAACCAGATTAAGAAAAGAGGGGACGCCTGTGTAAGCACCCCGTCTCTGAACATTTATAACAATGAAAGCATCTTCTTAGATAAGTTTTAGATTTCGATTATTCGCGATTCCCTTCAAATATACCTTCAGTGTTTTCGCAAGTGCGCATACACATAATCAGTGTCTCTCTTTATTCGTCCCCCTCTCCCCGTGGCTATATAATCAGCCACCTTTAATTTATACAAACAGTTGCAAGTAGCGCCTTGTCCTATCTTTTGTTCCTTCTTTGTATGCCGTCACCGTTGGCGCTTCATTTTTTGAAAGCCATGCACCAACTAGCCCTACAACGTGTTTTACTGCAATTCTTTTTACGTATCACCAGTTTTACTGCAAAAGAGAAGAGTTGCAATCGTTCGGGCGCTAGCTGTACCACCACGGCCAACGAATAGTCGGATGCAGCGTGTTTCTAGGGTTTATGTTGTGTAGAACCGCCAGCAGGGCCACGTATAAAGATGAGTCGATAAACAAACAGTCAGTATTGTAGTGTAGCACCCGTGCACACAGGAAAACCTTCCATCACTCCAACCAAACCCCGGAGCTGTTCGTATCACCAGTTTTAGTGCAACAGACAAATGTTGGAATCGGTGGTGCGCTAGCTGTACCACCACGGTCAACGAATAGTCGGATGCACCGTGGTATCGGGTTTATGTTTTGTAGAATGGCCCCAAGCGCGACGCATAAACACGAATCGGCGGAGAATGAGTCATGTTGTGCAGCACCCGTGCAGACAGGAAAACCTTCGATCACTCCAGCCAAACTCCGGAACTGTTCGTATCACCAGTTATAGTGCAAAAGAGAAATGTTGGAATCGGTCGTCCGCTAGCTCTACTACCACGGCCTACGAATAGTGGGATTCTGCGCGTCTCTAGGGTTCATGTTTTCTAGAACGGCCCGCAGGGCCACCCATAAACACGAGTCAATGAACAATAAGTGATGTCCCGCAGCGCCTGTGCAGCAAGGAAAAATTTCGATCATTCCCAACAACCTCCAACGCTGTTCGTGTCACCAGTTTTACTGCAAAAAGAATTGTTGCAATCAGTCATGCCTCAGCAATAAAACCACGGCCTAGGAATAGTCGGATCCACCGTGTGTCTAGTGTTTATGTTTTGTAGAACGGCCCTTATAGCCACGCATAAACACGAGTTGGTGAACACTGAGTGATGTTGTGTAGCGCATGTGCAGCCAGGAAAACTTTCGATCATTCCAACAAAAATCCGGAGCTCATCGCATCACCAGTTTTACTGCAAAAGAGAAGAGTTGCAATCGGTCTTGCGCTAACTGTCCCACCACGGCCTATGAATAGTCGGATTCAGCGTGTTTCTAGGGATTATGTTTTCTAGAACGGCCTCCAGGGCGACGCATATACAGTGAGTAAGGTTGTGCAGAGCCTGTGCAGACAGGAAAATGTTCGATCATTCCACCCAAACTCGGGAGCTGTTCGTATCACCAGTTTTAGTGCAAAAGAGAAATGTTGGAATCAGTCGTGCGCTAGCTGTACCAACACGGCCGACGAATAGTCGGACGCAACTTGGTATCGGGTTTATGTTTTGTTGAATGGGCCCCAGGGTGACACATAAACACGAATAGGCGAAGAATGAGTCCTGTTGTGCAGCGCCTTTGCAGCCAGGAAAATTTTAGACCATTCCATCCAAATTCGGGAGCTGTTCGTATCACCAGTTTTAGTGCAAAAGAGAAATGTTGGAATCGGTGGTGCGCTAGCTGTACCACCACGGTCAACGAATAGTCGGATGCACCGTGGTATCGGGTTGATGTTTTGTAGAATGGCCCCCAGAGCGACGCATAAACGTGAATCGGTGAAGAATGAGTCATGTTGTGCAGCGTCTGTGTAGCCAGGAAAATTTTAGATCATTCCATCCAAACACCGGAGCTGTTCGTATGACCAGTTTCAGTGCAAACGAGAAATGTTGGAATCGGTCGTGCGCTAGCTGTACCACCACGGCCAATGAATATTCAAATGCACCGTGGCGTCGGGTGTATGTTTTGTTGAATGGCCCCCAGGGCGACCCATAAACACGAGTCGACGAACAATGAATAATGTTGGGCAGCGCCTGAGCAGCCAGGAAAATTTTAGATCATTGCATCCAAACTAGGGAGCAGTTCGTATCACCAGTTTTAGTGGAAAAGAGAAATGTTGGAATCGGTCGTGCCCTGGCTGTGCCACCACGGTCATCGAATAGTCGGATGGACCGTGGTATCGGGTTTATCTTTTGTAGAATGGCCCCCAGGGCGACGCATAAACACTAGTCGGCGAAGAATGAGTCATTATGTGCAGCGCCTGAGCAGCCAGGAAAATTTTAGATCATTCCATCGAAACTCGGGAGCTGTTCGTATCACCAGTGTTAGTGCAAAAGAGAAATGTTGGAATCGGTCGTGCGCTATCTGTACCACCACGGCCATCGAATATTCGGATGCACCGTGGTATCGGGTTTATGTTTTGTGGTATGGCCCCCTGGCGACCCATAAACACGAGTCGACGAACAATGAATAATGTTGGGCAGCGCCTGAGCAGCCAGGAAAATTTTAGATCATTGCATTCAAACTAGGGAGCTACTCGTATCACCAGTTTTAGTGCAAAAGAGAAATGTTGGAATCGGTCGTGCGCTAGCTGTACCACCACGGCAAACGAATAATCGGATGCACCGTGGTATCGGGTTTATGTTCTGTAGAATGGCCCCCAGGCCGACCCATAAACACGAGTCGACGAACAATGAATAATGTTGTGCAGCGCCTGAGCAGCCAGGAAAATTTTAGATCATTCCATCCAAACTCGGGAGCTGTTCGTATCACCAGTGTTAGTGCAAAAGAGAAATGTTGGAATCGGTCGTGCGCTAGCTCTACCACCACGGCCAACGAATAGTCGGAAGCACCGTGGTATCGGGTTTATGTTTTGTAGAATGGCCCCCAGGGCGACGCATAAACACGAATCGACGAACAATGAATAATGTTGTGCAGCCCCTGAGCAGCCAGGAAAATTTTAGATCATTCCGTCCAAACTCGGCGCTGTTTGTATCACCAGTTTTAGTGCAAAAGAGAAATGTTGGAATCGGTCGTGCCCTGGCTGTGCCACCACGGTCATCGAATAGTCGGATGGACCGTGGTATCGGGTTTATACTGTTTAGAATGGCCCCCAGGGCGACGCATAAACACTAGTCGGCGAAGAATGAGTCATTATATGCAGCGCCTGTGCAGCCAGGAAAATTTTAAATCATTCCATACAAACTCTGGAGCTGTTCGTATCACAAGTTTTAGTGTAAGAGAGAAATGTTGGAATCGGTCGTGCGCTAACTGTACCACCACGACCTCTGAATAGTCAGATGCACCGTGGTATCGGGTTTATGTTTTGTAGAGTGGCTTCAGTGCGACGCATAAACTCGAGTCGGCGAACAATGAATAATGTTGTGCAGCTCCTCAGCAGCCAGCTAAATTTTAGATCATTCCATCCAAACTCGGGAGCTGTTCGTATCAGCAGTTTTAGTGCCAAAGAGAAATGTTGGAATCGGTCGTGCGCTAGCTGTAACACCACGGCCAACGAATAGTCAGATGCACCGTGGTATCGGGTTTTTGTTTTGTAGAATGGCCCCAAGAGCGACGCATAAACACGAGTCGGCGAAGAATGAGCCATGTTGTGCAGCGCCTGTGGAGCCAGGAAAATTTTAGATCATTCCATCCAAACTCGGGAGCTGTTGGTATCACCAGTTTTAGTGGAAAAGAGAAATGTTGGAATCGGTTGTGCGCTAGCTGTACCACCACAGTCAACGAATAGTCTGATGCACTGTGGTATCGGGTTTTTGTTTTGTAGAATGGCCCCCAGGGTGACGCATAAACACGAGTCGGTAAAGAATGAGTCATTATGTGCAGCGCCTCTGCCAGCAGGAAAATTTTAAATCATTGCATCCAAACTGTGGAGCTGTTCGTATCACCAGTTTTAGTGCAAAAGAGAAATGTTGGAATCGGTCGTGCGCTAGCTGTACCACCACGGCCAACGAATAGTCGGATGCACCGTGGTATCGGGTTTATGTTTTGTGGTATGGCCCCCACGGCGACGCATAAATACGAGTCGACGAATAATGCATAATGTTGAGCAGCGCCTGTGCAGCCAGGAAAATTTTAGATCATTCCATCCAAACTCGGGAGCTGCTCGTATCACCAGTTTTAGTGCAAAAGAGAAATGTTGGAATCGGTCGTGCGCTAGCTGTACCACCACGGCCAACGAATAGTCGTATGCACCGTGGTATCGGGTTTATCTTTTATAGAATGGCCCCCAGGGCGACCCATAAACACGAGTCGACGAACAATGAATAATGTTGTGCAGCGCCTCAGCAGCCAGGAAAATTTTAGATCATGCAATCCAAACTCGGGAGCTGTTCGTATCACCAGTTTTAGTGCAAAAGAGAAATGTTGGAATCGGCCGTGCGCTAGCTGTGCCACCACGGCCAACGAATAGTCGGATGCACCGTGGTATCGGGTTTAGGTTTTCTAGAATGGCCCCCAGGGCGGCGCATAAACACGAATCGACGAACAATGAATAATGTTGTGCAGCCCCTGAGCAGTCAGGAAAATTTTAGATCATTCCATCCAAACTCGGGAGCTGTTCGTATCACCAGTTTTAGTGCAAAATAGAAATGTTGGAATCGGTTGTGCGCTAGCTGTACCACCACGGCCAACGAATATTCGTATGCACCGTGGTATCGGGTTTATATATTGTAGAATGGCCCCCAGGGCGACGCATAAACACGAGGCGGCGAAGAATGAGTCATGTTGTGCAGCGCCTGTGCAGCCAGGAAAATTTTAGATCATTCCATCCAAACTCGGGAGCTGTTCGTATCACCAGTTTCAGTGCAAAATAGAAATGTTGGAATCGGTCGTGCGCTAGCTGTACCACCACGGCCAACGAATAGTCGGATGCACCGTGGTATCGGGTTTATGTTTTGTGGTATGGCCCCCAGGGCGACGCATAAATACGAGTCGACGAATAATGCATAAAGTTGTGCAGCGCCTGTGCAGCCAGGAAAATTTTAGATCATTCCATCCAAACTCGGGAGCTGCTCGTATCACCAGTTTTAGTGCAAAAGAGAAATGTTGGAATCGGCCGTGCGCTAGCTGTGCCACCACGGCCAACGAATAGTCGGATGCACCGTGGTATCGGGTTTAGGTTTTCTAGAATGGCCCCCAGGGCGGCGCATAAACACGAATCGACGAACAATGAATGATGTTGTGCAGCCCCTGAGCAGTTAGGAAAATTTTAGATCATTCCATCCAAACTCGGGAGCTGTTCGTATCACCAGTTTTAGTGCAAAATAGAAATGTTGGAATCGGTCATGTGCTAGCTGTACCACCACGGCCAACGAATAGTCGTATGCACCGTGGTATCTGGTTTATATATTGTAGAATGGACCCCAGGGCGACGCATAAACACGAGGCGGCGAAGAATGAGTCATGTTGTGCAGCGCCTGTGCAG
The DNA here is from genome assembly GCF_050947875.1 of Dermacentor variabilis. NCBI lineage: Eukaryota > Metazoa > Arthropoda > Arachnida > Ixodida > Ixodidae > Dermacentor > Dermacentor variabilis. The sequence goes on along the minus strand of NC_134571.1, from coordinate 226,746,173 downwards.
CCAGGAAAATTTTAGATCATTCCATCCAAACTCGGGAGCTGTTCGTATCACCAGTTTTAGTGCAAAATAGAAATGTTGGAATCGGTCGTGCGCTAGCTGTACCACCACGGCCAACGAATAGTCGGATGCACCGTGGTATCGGGTTTATGTTTTGTGGTATGGCCCCCAGGGCGACGCATAAATACGAGTCGACGAACAATGAATAATGTTGTGCAGCGCCTGTGGAGCCAGGAAAATTTTAGATCATTCCATCCAAACTCGGGAGCTGTTCGTATCACCAGTTTTAGTGGAAAAGAGAAATGTTGGAATCGGTTGTGCGCTAGCTGTACCACCACAGTCAACGAATAGTCTGATGCACTGTGGTATCGGGTTTTTGTTTTGTAGAATGGCCCCCAGGGTGACGCATAAACACGAGTCGGTAAAGAATGAGTCATTATGTGCAGCGCCTCTGCCAGCAGGAAAATTTTAAATCATTGCATCCAAACTGTGGAGCTGTTCGTATCACCAGTTTTAGTGCAAAAGAGAAATGTTGGAATCACTCGTGCGCAAGCGGTACCACAACGGCCAACGAATAGTCGGATGCACCGTGGTGTCGGGCTGATGTTTTGTAGAATGGCCCCCAGGGCGACGCATAAACACGAATCGACGAACAATGAATAATGTTGTGCAGCGCCTGTGCAGCCAGGAAAATTTTAGATCATTCCATGAAAACTCGGGAGCAGTTCGTATCACCAGTTTTAGTGCAAAATAGAAATGTTGGAATCGGTCGTGCGCTAGCTGTACCACTACGGCCAACGAATAGTCGTATGCACCGTGGTATCGGGTATATATATTGTAGAATGGCCCTCAGGGCGACGCATAAACACGAGGCGGCGAAGAATGACTCATGTTGCGCAGCGCCTGTGCAGCCAGGAAAATTTTAGATCATTCCATCCAAACTCGGGAGCTGTTCGTATCACCAGTTTTAGTGCAAAACAGAAATGTTGGAATCGGTCGTGCGCTAGCTGTACCACCACGGCCAACGAATAGTCGGATGCACCGTGGTATCGGGTTTATGTTTTGTGGTATGGCCCCCAGGGCGACGCATAAATACGAGTCGACGAATAATGCATAAAGTTGTGCAGCGCCTGTGCAGCCAGGAAAATTTTAGATCATTCCATCCAAACTCGGGAGCTGCTCGTATCACCAGTTTTAGTGCAAAAGAGAAATGTTGGAATCGGCCGTGCGCTAGCTGTGCCACCACGGCCAACGAATAGTCGGATGCACCGTGGTATCGGGTTTAGGTTTTCTAGAATGGCCCCCAGGGCGGCGCATAAACACGAATCGACGAACAATGAATGATGTTGTGCAGCCCCTGAGCAGTTAGGAAAATTTTAGATCATTCCATCCAAACTCGGGAGCTGTTCGTATCACCAGTTTTAGTGCAAAATAGAAATGTTGGAATCGGTCATGTGCTAGCTGTACCACCACGGCCAACGAATAGTCGTATGCACCGTGGTATCTGGTTTATATATTGTAGAATGGACCCCAGGGCGACGCATAAACACGAGGCGGCGAAGAATGAGTCATGTTGTGCAGCGCCTGTGCAGCCAGGAAAATTTTAGATCATTCCATCCAAACTCGGGAGCTGTTCGTATCACCAGTTTTAGTGCAAAATAGAAATGTTGGAATCGGTCGTGCGCTAGCTGTACCACCACGGCGAACGAATAGTCGGATGCACCGTGGTATCGGGTTTATGTTTTGTGGTATGGCCCCCAGGGCGACGCATAAATACGAGTCGACGAACAATGAATAATGTTGTGCAGCGCCTGTGGAGCCAGGAAAATTTTAGATCATTCCATCCAAACTCGGGAGCTGTTCGTATCACCAGTTTTAGTGGAAAAGAGAAATGTTGGAATCGGTTGTGCGCTAGCTGTACCACCACAGTCAACGAATAGTCTGATGCACTGTGGTATCGGGTTTTTGTTTTGTAGAATGGCCCCCAGGGTGACGCATAAACACGAGTCGGTAAAGAATGAGTCATTATGTGCAGCGCCTCTGCCAGCAGGAAAATTTTAAATCATTGCATCCAAACTGTGGAGCTGTTCGTATCACCAGTTTTAGTGCAAAAGAGAAATGTTGGAATCACTCGTGCGCAAGCGGTACCACAACGGCCAACGAATAGTCGGATGCACCGTGGTGTCGGGCTGATGTTTTGTAGAATGGCCCCCAGGGCGACGCATAAACACGAATCGACGAACAATGAATAATGTTGTGCAGCGCCTGTGCAGCCAGGAAAATTTTAGATCATTCCATGAAAACTCGGGAGCAGTTCGTATCACCAGTTTTAGTGCAAAATAGAAATGTTGGAATCGGTCGTGCGCTAGCTGTACCACTACGGCCAACGAATAGTCGTATGCACCGTGGTATCGGGTATATATATTGTAGAATGGCCCTCAGGGCGACGCATAAACACGAGGCGGCGAAGAATGACTCATGTTGCGCAGCGCCTGTGCAGCCAGGAAAATTTTAGATCATTCCATCCAAACTCGGGAGCTGTTCGTATCACCAGTTTTAGTGCAAAACAGAAATGTTGGAATCGGTCGTGCGCTAGCTGTACCACCACGGCCAACGAATAGTCGGATGCACCGTGGTATCGGGTTTATGTTTTGTGGTATGGCCCCCAGGGCGACGCATAAATACGAGTCGACGAATAATGCATAATGTTGTGCAGCGCCTGTGCAGCCAGGAAAATTTTAGATCATTCCATCCAAACTCGGGAGCTACTCGTATCACCAGTTTTAGTGCAAAAGAGAAATGTTGGAATCGGTCGTGCGCTAGCTGTACCACCACGGCCAACGAATAGTCGTATGAACCGTGGTATCTGGTTTATATTGTAGAATGGACCCCAGGGCGACGCATAAATACGAGTCGACGAACAATGAATAATGTTGTGCAGCGCCTCAGCAGCCAGGAAGATTTTAGATCATGCAATCCAAACTCGGGAGCTGTTCGTATCACCAGTTTTAGTGCAAAAGAGAAATGTTGGAATCGGCCGTGCGCTAGCTGTGCCACTACGGCCAACGAATAGTCGGATGCACCGTGGTATCGGGTTTAGGTTTTCTAGAATGGCCCCCATGGCGGCGCATAAACACGAATCGACGAACAATGAATAATGTTGTGCAGCCCCTGAGCAGTCAGGAAAATTTTAGATCATTCCATCCAAACTCGGGAGCTGCTCGTATCACCAGTTTTAGTGCAAAAGAGAAATGTTGGAATCGGCCGTGCGCTAGCTGTGCCACAACGGCACACGAATAGTCGGATGCACCGTGGTATCGGGTTTAGGTTTTCTAGAATGGCGCCCAGGGCGGCGCATAAACACGAATCGACGAACAATGAATAATGTTGTGCAGCCCCTGAGCAGTCAGGAAAATTTTAGATCATTCCATCCAAGCTCGGGAGCTGTTCGTATCACCAGTTTTAGTGCAAAATGGAAATGTTGGAATCGGTCGTGCGCTGGCTGTACCACCACGGCCAACGAATAGTCGGATGCACCGTGGTATCGGGTTTATGTTTTGTGGTATGGCCCCCAGAGCGACGCATAAATACGAGTCGACGAACAATGAATAATGTTGTGCAGCGCCTGTGCAGCCAGGGAAATTTTAGATCATTCCATCCAAACTCGGGAGCTGCTCGTATCACCAGTTTTAGTGGAAAAGAGAAATGTTGGAATCGGTCGTGCGATAGCTGTACCACCACGGCTAACGAATAGTCGTATGCACCGTGGTATCGGGTTTGTGTTTTATAGAATGGCCCCCATGGCGACCCATAAACACGAGTCGACGAACAATGAATAATGTTGTGCAGCGCCTCAGCAGCCAGGAAAATTTTAGATCATGCAATCCAAACTCGCGAGCTGTTCGTATCACCAGTTTTAGTGCAAAAGAGAAATGTTGGAATCGGCCGTGCGTTAGCTGTGCCACCACGGCCAACGAATAGTCGGATGCACCGTGGTATCGGGTTTTTGTTTTGTAGAATGGCCCCAAGAGCGACGCATAAACACGAGTCGGCGAATAATGAGCCATGTTATGCAGCGCCTGTGGAGCGAGGAAAATTTTAGATCATTCCATCCAAACTCTGGAGCTGTTCGTATCACCAGTTTTAGTGGAAAATAGAAATGTTGGAATCGGTCGTGCGCTAGCTGTACCACCACGGCCAAGGAATAGTCGGATGCACCGTGGTATCGGGTTTATGTTTTGTGGTATGGCGCCCAGGGCGGCGCATAAACACGAATCGACGAACAATGAATAATGTTGTGCAGCCCCTGCGCAGTCAGGAAAATTTTAGATCATTCCATCCAAACTGTGGAGCTGTTCGTATCACCAGTTTCAGTGCAAAATAGAAATGTTGGAATCGGTCGTGCGCTAGCTGTACCACCACGGCCAACGAATAGTCGGATGCACCGTGGTATCGGGTTTATGTTTTGTGGTATGGCCCCCAGGGCGACGCATAAATACGAGTCGACGAATAATGCATAAAGTTGTGCAGCGCCTGTGCAGCCAGGAAAATTTTAGATCATTCCATCCAAACTCGGGAGCTGCTCGTATCACCAGTTTTAGTGCAAAAGAGTAATGTTGGAATCGGCCGTGCGCTAGCTGTGCCACCACGGCCAACGAATAGTCGGATGCACCGTGGTATCGGGTTTAGGTTTTCTAGAATGGCCCCCAGGGCGGCGCATAAACACGAATCGACGAACAATGAATAATGTTGTGCAGATCTGAGCAGTTAGGAAAATTTTAGATCATTCCATCCAAACTCGGGAGCTGTTCGTATCACCAGTTTTAGTGCAAAATAGAAATGTTGGAATCGGTCATGTGCTAGCTGTACCACCACGGCCAACGAATAGTCGTATGCACCGTGGTATCTGGTTTATATATTGTAGAATGGACCCCAGGGCGACGCATAAATACGAGTCGAAGAACAATGAATAATGTTGTGCAGCGCCTGTGGAGCCAGGAAAATTTTAGATCATTCCATCCAAACTCGGGAGCTGTTCGTATCACCAGTTTTAGTGGAAAAGAGAAATGTTGGAATCGGTTGTGCGCTAGCTGTACCACCACAGTCAACGAATAGTCTGATGCACTGTGGTATCGGGTTTTTGTTTTGTAGAATGGCCCCCAGGGTGACGCATAAACACAAGTCGGTAAAGAATGAGTCATTATGTGCAGCGCCTCTGCCAGCAGGAAAATTTTAAATCATTGCGTCCAAACTGTGGAGCTGTTCGTATCACCAGTTTTAGTCCAAAAGAGAAATGTTGGAATCACTCGTGCGCAAGCTGTACCACAACGGCCAACGAATAGTCGGATGCACCGTGGTGTCGGGTTGATGTTTTGTAGAATGGCCCCCAGGGCGACGCATAAACACGAATCAATGAAGAATGAATAATGTTGTGTAGCGCCTGTGCAGCCAGGAAAATTTTAGATCATTCCATCAAAACTCGGGAGCTGTTCGTATCACCAGTTTTAGTGCAAAAGAGAAATGTTGGAATCGGTCGTGCGCTAGCTGTACCACCACGGCCAACGAATAGTCGTATGCACCGTGGTATCTGGTTTATATATTGTAGAATGGACCCCAGGGCGACGCATAAATACGAGTCGACGAACAATGAATAATGTTGTGCAGCGCCTCAGCAGCCAGGAAGATTTTAGATCATGCAATCCAAACTCGGGAGCTGTTCGTATCACCAGTTTTAGTGCAAAAGAGAAATGTTGGAATCGGCCGTGCGCTAGCTGTGCCACCACGGCCAACGAATAGTCGGATGCACCGTGGTATCGGGTTTAGGTTTTCTAGAATGGCCCCCAGGGCGGCGCATAAACACGAATCGACGAACAATGAATAATGTTGTGCAGCCCCTGAGCAGTCAGGAAAATTTTAGATCATTCCATCCAAACTCGGGAGCTGCTCGTATCACCAGTTTTAGTGGAAAAGAGAAATGTTGGAATCGGCCGTGCGCTAGCTGTGCCACAACGGCACACGAATAGTCGGATGCACCGTGGTATCGGGTTTAGGTTTTCTAGAATGGCGCCCAGGGCGGCGCATAAACACGAATCGACGAACAATGAATAATGTTGTGCAGCCCCTGAGCAGTCAGGAAAATTTTAGATCATTCCATCCAAACTCGGGAGCTGTTCGTATCACCAGTTTTAGTGCAAAATAGAAATGTTGGAATCGGTCGTGCGCTAGCTGTACCACCACGGCCAACGAATAGTCGCATGCACCGTGGTATCGGGTTTATGTTTTCTAGAATGGCGCCCAGGGCGGCGCATAAACACGAATCGACGAACAATGAATAATGTTGTGCAGCCCCTGAGCAGTCAGGAAAATTTTAGATCATTCCATCCAAGCTCGGGAGCTGTTCGTATCACCAGTTTTAGTGCAAAATAGAAATGTTGGAATCGGTCGTGCGCTGGCTGTACCACCACGGCCAACGAATAGTCGGATGCACCGTGGTATCGGGTTTATGTTTTGTGGTATGGCCCCCAGAGCGACGCATAAATACGAGTCGACGAACAATGAATAATGTTGTGCAGCGCCTGTGCAGCCAGGAAAATTTTAGATCATTCCATCCAAACTCGGGAGCTGCTCGTATCACCAGTTTTAGTGGAAAAGAGAAATGTTGGAATCGGTCGTGCGATAGCTGTACCACCACGGCTAACGAATAGTCGTATGCACCGTGGTATCGGGTTTGTGTTTTATAGAATGGCCCCCAGGGCGACCCATAAACACGAGTCGACGAACAATGAATAATGTTGTGCTGCGCCTCAGCAGCCAGGAAAATTTTGATCCTGCAATCCAAACTCGCGAGCTGTTCGTATCACCAGTTTTAGTGCAAAAGAGAAATGTTGGAATCGGCCGTGCGCTAGCTGTGCCACCACGGCCAACGAATAGTCGGATGCACCGTGGTATCGGGTTTTTGTTTTGTAGAATGGCCCCAAGAGCGACGCATAAACACGAGTCGGCGAATAATGAGCCATGTTGTGCAGCGCCTGTGGAGCGAGGAAAATTTTAGATCATTCCATCCAAACTCTGGAGCTTTTCGTATCACCAGATTTAGTGGAAAATAGAAATGTTGGAATCGGTCGTGCGCTAGCTGTACCACCACGGCCAACGAATAGTCGGATGCACCGTGGTATCGGGTTTATGTTTTGTGGTATGGCGCCCAGGGCGGCGCATAAACACGAATCGACGAACAATGAATAATGTTGTGCAGCCCCTGAGCAGTCAGGAAAATTTTAGATCATTCCATCCAAACTGTGGAGCTGTTCGTATCACCAGTTTTAGTGCAAAAGAGAAATGTTGGAACCACTCGTGCGCTAGCGGTACCACAACGGCCAACGAATAGTCGTATGCACCGTCGTATCGGGTATATATTTTGTAGAATGGCCCCCTGGGCGACGCATAAACACGAGGCGGCGAAGAATGAGTCATGTTGTGCAGCGCCTGTGCAGCCACGAAAATTTTAGATCATTCCATCTAAACTCGGGAGCTGCTCGTATCACCAGTTTTAGTGGAAAAGAGAAATGTTGGAATCGGTCGTGCGCTAGCTGTACCACCACGGCAAACGAATAGTCGGATGCACCGTGGTAGTGGGTTTAGGTTTTCTAGAATGGCCCCCAGGGCGACGCATAAACACGAATCGACGAACAATGAATAATGTTGTGCAGCCCGTGAGCAGTCAGGAAAATTTTAGATCATTCCATCCGAACTCGGGAGCTGTTCGTATTACCAGTTTTAGTGCAAAAGAGAAATGTTGGAATCGGCCTTGACTAGCTGTGCCACCACGGCCAACGAATAGTCGGATGCACCGTGGTATCGGGTTTAGGTTTTGTAGAATGGCCCCCAGGGCGAACGCAGAAACACGAGTCGGCGAAGAATGAGTCATAATGTGCAGCGCCTTGTAGCCAGGAAAATTTTAACTCATTCCATACAAACTCGGGAGCTGTTCGTATCACCAGTTTTATTGTAACAGAGAAATGTTGGAATCGGTCGTGCGCTAACTGTACCCCACCACGGCCTCTGAATATTCAGATGAACCGTGGTATCGGGTTTATGTTTTGTAGAGTGGCTTCAGTGCGACGCATAAACACGAGTCGGTAAAGAATGAGTCATTATGTGCAGCGCCTCTTCCAGCACGAAAATTTTAAATCATTCCATCCAAACTGTGGAGCTGTTCGTATCGCCAGTTTTAGTGCAAAAGAGAAATGTTGGAATCACTCGTGCGCTAGCGGAACTACAACGGCCAACGAATAGTCGTATGCACCGTGGTATCGGGTATATATTTTGTAGAATGGCCCCCAGGGCGACGCATAAACACGAGGCGGCGAAGAATGAGTCATGTTGTGCAGCATCTGTGCAGCCAGGAAAATTTTAAATCATTCCATCCAAACTCGGGAGCTGTTCGTATCACCAGTTTTAGTGCAAAATAGAAATGTTGGAATCGGTCGTGCGCTAGCTGTACCACCACGGCCAACGAATAGTCGGATGCACCGTGGTGTCGGGTTTATGTTTTGTGGTATGGCCCCCAGGGCGACGCATAAATATGAGTCGACGAATAATGCATAATGTTGTGCAGCGCCTGTGCAGCCAGGAAAATTTTAGATCATTCCATCCAAACTCGGGAGCTGCTCGTATCACCAGTTTTAGTGCAAAAGAGAAATGTTGGAATCGGCCGTGCGCTAGCTGTACCACCACGGCCAACGAATAGTCGTATGCACCGTGGTATCGGGTTTATCTTTTATAGAATGGCCCCCAGGGCGACCCATAAACACGAGTCGACGAACAATGAATAATGTTGTGCAGCCCGTGAGCAGTCAGGAAAATTTTAGATCATTCCATCCGAACTCGGGAGCTGTTCGTATCACCAGTTTTAGTGCAAAAGAGAAATGTTGGAATCGGCCGTGACTAGCTGTGCCACCACGGCCAACGAATAGTCGGATGCACCGTGGTATCGGGTTTAGGTTTTGTAGAATGGCCCCCAGGGCGAACGCATAAACACGAGGCGGCGAAGAAGGAGTCATGTTGTGCAGCGCCTGTGCAGCCAGGAAAATTTTAGATCATTCCATCCAAACTCGGGAGCTGTTCATATCACCAGTTTTAGTGCAAAATAGAAATGTTGGAATCGGTCGTGCGCTAGCTGTACCACCACGGCCAACGAATAGTCGGATGCACCGTGGTGTCGGGTTTATGTTTTGTGGTATGGCCCCCAGGGCCACGCATAAATACGAGTCGACGAATAATGCATAATGTTGTGCAGCGCCTGTGGAGCCAGGAAAATTTTAGATCATTCCATCCAAACTCGGGAGCTGCTCGTATCACCAGTTTTAGTGCAAAAGAGAAATGTTGGAATCGACCGTGCGCTAGCTGTTGCACCACGGCCAACGAATAGTCGGATGCAGCGTGGTATGGGGTTTAGGTTTTCTAGAATGGCCCCCAGGGCGACGCAGAAACACGATTCGTCGAACAATGAATAATGTTGTGCAGCCCCTGAGCAGTCAGGAAAATTTTAGATCATTCCATCCAAACTCGGGAGCTGTTCGTATCACCAGTTTTAGTGCAAAACAGAAATGTTGGAATCATTCGTGCGCTAGCGGTACCACAACGACCAACGAATAGTCGGATGCACCGTGGTGTCGGGTTGATGTTTTGTAGAATGGCCCCCAGGGCGAGGCATAAACACGATGCGGCGAAGAAGGAGTCATGTTGTGCAGCGCCTGTGCAGCCAGGAAAATTTTAAATCATTCCATCCAAACTGTGGAGCTGTTCTTATCACCAGTTTTAGTGCAAAAGAGAAAGGTTGGAATCGGTCTTGCGCTAGCTGTACCACCACGGCCAATGAATAGTCAGATGCACCGTGGTATCGGGTTTAAGTTTTGTACAATGGCCCCCAGAGCGACGCATAAACACGAGTCGGCGAAGAATGAGTCATGTCGTGCAGCGCCTGTGCAGCCAGGAAAATTTTAGATCATTCCATCCAAAGTCGGGGGCTGTTCGTATCACCTGTTGTAGTGCAAAAGAGAAATATTGGAATCGGTCGTGCCCTGGCTGTGCCACCACGGTCATCGAATAGTCGGATGGACCGTGGTATCGGGTTTATGTTTTATAGAATGGCCCCCAGGGCGACCCATAAACACAAGTCGACGAACAATGAATAATGTTGTGCAGCGCCTGAGCAGCCAGGAAAATTTTAAATCATTCCATACAAACTCTGGAGCTGTTCGTATTATAAGTTTTAGTGTAAAAGAGAAATGTTGGAATCGGTCGTGCGCTAGCTGTACCACCAGGGCCTCTGAATAATCAGATGCACCGTGATATCGGGTTTATGTTTTGTAGAATGGCTTCAGGGCGACGCATAAACTCGAGTCGGCGAACAATGAATAATGTTGTGCAGCTTCTGAGCAGCCAGGAAAATTTTAGATCATTCCATCCAAACTCGGGAGCTGTTCGTATCAGCAGTTTTAGTGCAAAAGAGAAATGTTGGAATCGGTCGTGCGCTAGCTGTAACACTACGGCCAACGAATAGTCAGATGCACCGTGGTATCGGGTTTAGGTTTTGTAGAATGGCCCCCATGGAGACGCAAAAACACGAGTCGGCGAAGACTGAGTCATGTCGGCCGCGCCTGTGCAGCCAGGAAAATTTTAGATCTTTCCATCCAAACTCGGGAGCTGTTCGTATCACCAGTTTTAGTGGAAAAGAGAATTGTTGGAATCGGTCGTGCGCTAACGTTACCACCACAGTCATCGAATAGTCTGATGCACTGTGGTATCGGGTTTATATTTTGTAGAATGGCCCCTACGGTGACGCATAAACACGAGTCGGTGAAGAATGAGTCATTATGTGCAGCGCCTGTGCCACCAGGAAAATTTTAAATCATTCCATCCAAACTGTGGAGCTGTTCGTATCACCAGTTTTAGTGCAAAAGAGAAATGTTGGAATCACTCGTGCGCTAGCGGTACCACAACGGCCAACGAATAGTCGGATGCACCGTGGTGTCGTGTTGATGTTTTGTAGAATGGCCCCCAGGGCGACGCATAAACACGAGGCGGCGAAGAATGAGTCAGGTTGTGCAGCGCCTGTGCAGCCAGGAAAATTTTAGATCATTCCATCCAAACTCGGGAGCTGTTCGTATCACCAGCTTTAGTGCAAAATAGAAATGTTGGAATTGGTCGTGCGCTAGCTGTACTACCACGCCCAACGAAAAGTCGTATGCACCGTGGTATCGGGTTTATGTTTTGTAGAATGGCCCCCACGGCGACCCATAAACACGAGTCGACGACCGATGAATAATGTTGTGCAGCGTCTGAGCAGCCACGAAAATTTTAGATCATTCCATCCAAACTCGGGAGCTGTTCGTATCACCAGTTTTAGTGCAAAAGAGAAATTTTGGAATCGGTCGTGCGCTAGCTGTGCCACGACGGCCAACGAATAGTCGGATGCACCGCGGTATCGGGTTTATGTTTTGTGGTATGGCCCCCAGGGCGACGCATAAATACGAGTCGACGAACAATGAATAATGTTGTGCAGCGCCTGTGCAGCCAGGAAAATTTTAGATCATTCCATCCACACTCGGGAGCTGCTCGTATCACCAGTTTAAGTCCAAAAGAGAAGTGTTGGAATCGGTCGTGCGCTAGCTGTACTACCACGGCCAACGAATAGTCGTATGCACCGTGGTATCGGGTTTATGTTTTATAGAATGGCCCCCAGGTTGACCCATAAACACGAGTCGACGAACAATGAATAATGTTGTGCAGCGCCTGAGCAGCCAGGAAAATTTTAGATCATTCCATCCAAACTCGGGAGCTGTTCGTATCACCAGCTTTAGTGCAAAATAGAAATGTTGGAATTGGTCGTGCGCTAGCTGTACTACCACGCCCAACGAAAAGTCGTATGCACCGTGGTATCGGGTTTATGTTTTGTAGAATGGCCCCCACGGCGACCCATAAACACGAGTCGACGACCGATGAATAATGTTGTGCAGCGTCTGAGCAGCCACGAAAATTTTAGATCATTCCATCCAAACTCGGGAGCTGTTCGTATCACCAGTTTTAGTGCAAAAGAGAAATGTTGGAATCGGTCGTGCGCTAGCTGTGCCACCACGGCCAACGAATAGTCGGATGCACCGTGGTATCGGGTTTATGTTTTGTGGTATGGCCCCCAGGGCGACGCATAAATACGAGTCGACGAATAATGCATAATGTTGTGCAGCGCCTGTGCAGCCAGGAAAATTTTAGATCATTCCATCCAAACTCGGGAGCTGCTCGTATCACCAGTTTTAGTGCAAAAGAGAAATGTTGGAATCGGTCGTGCCCTGCTGTGCCACCACGGTCATCGAATAGTCAGATGGACCGCGGTATCGGGTTTCTGTTTTGTAGAATGGCCCCCAGGGCGACGCATAAACACGAGTCGGCGAAGAATGAGTCATTATATGCAGCGCCTTGCAGCCAGGAAAATTATAAATCATTCCATACAAACTCTGGAGCTGTTCGTATCACCAGTTTTAGAGCAAAAGAGAAATGTTGGAATCGGTCGTGCGCTAGCTGTACCACCGCGGCCACTGAATAGTCAGATGCACCGTGGTATCGGGTTTATGTTTCGTTGAATGGCCCCCAGGGCGGCCCATCAACACGAGTCGACGAACAATGAATAATGTTGTGCAGCGCCTGTGCAGCCAGGAATATTTTAGATCATTCCATCCAAACTCGGGAGCTGTTCCTATCACCAGTTTTAGTGCAAAAGATCAATGTTGGAATCGGTCGTGCGCTAATTGTACCACCACGGTCAACGAATAGTCGGTATCGGGTTTATGTTTTGTAGAATGGCCCCCCGGGTGGCGCATAAAAAAGAGTCGGCGAAGAATGAGTCATTATGTGCAGCGCCTGCGCCACCAGGAAAATTTTAAATCATTCTATTCAAACTGTGGAGCTGTTCGTATCACCAGTTTTAGTGCAAAAGAGAAATGTTGGAATCGCTCGTGCGCTAGCGGTACCACAACGGCCAACGAATAGTCGGATGCACCGTGGTGTCGGGCTGATGTTTTGTAGAATGGCCCCCAGGGCGACGTATAAATACGAGGCGGCGAAGAATGAGTCATGTTGTGCAGCGCCTGTGCAGCCAGGAAAATTTTAGATCATTCCATCCAAGCTCGGGAGCTGTTCGTATCACCAGTTTTAGTGCAAAATAGAAATGTTGGAATCGGTCGTGCGCTAGCTGTGCCACGACGGCCAACGAATAGTCGGTATCGGGTTTATGTTTTGTAGAATGGCCCCCCGGATGACGCATAAACACGAGTCGTCGAAGAATGAGTCATTATGTGCAGCGCCTGCGCCACCAGGAAAATTTTAAATCATTCCATCCAAACTGTGGAGCAGTTCGTATCGCCAGTTTTAGTGCAAAAGTGAAAGGTTGGAATCGGTCTTTCGCTAGCTGTACCTGCACGGCCAATGAATAGTCAGATGCACCGTGGTATCGGGTTTATGTTTTGTAGAGTGGCCCCAAGAGTGACGCATAAACGCGAGTCGGCGAAGCATGAGCCATGTTGTGCAGCGCCTGTGGAACGAGGAAAATTTTAGATCATTCCATCCAAATTCGGGAGCTGTTCGTATCACCAGCTTTAGTGCAAAATAGAAATGTTGGAATTGGTCGTGCGCTAGCTGTACTACCACGCCCAACGAATAGTCGTATGCACCGTGGTATCGGGTTTATGTTTTGTAGAATGGCCCCCAGGGCGACCCATAAACACGAGTCGACGAACAATGAATAATGTTGTGCAGCGCCTGTGCAGCCAGGAAAATTTTAGATCATTCCATCCAAACTCGGGAGCTGCTCGTATCACCAGTTTAAGTGCAAAAGAGAAGTGTTGGAATCGGTCGTGCGCTAGCTGTACCACCACGGCCAACGAATAGTCGTATGCACCGTGGTATCGGGTTTATGTTTTATAGAATGGCCCCCAGGGCGACCCATAAACACGAGTCGACGAACAATGAATAATGTTGTGCAGCGCCTGAGCAGCCAGGAAAATTTTAGATCATTCCATCCAAATTCGGGAGCTGGTCGTATCACCAGTTTTAGTGCAAAAGAGAAATGTTGTAATCGGTCGTCCGCTAGCTGTGCCACCACGGCCAACGAATAGTCGGATGCACCGTGGTATCGGGTTTAGGTTTTGTAGAATATCCCCCAGGGCGACGCATAAACGGGAATCGACGAACCAAGAATAATGTTGTGCAGCTACTGTGCAGCCAGGAAAATTTTAGATCATTCCATGCAAACTCGGGAGATGTTCGTATCACCAGTTTTAGTGCAAAAGAGAAATGTTGGAATCGGTCGTGCGCTAGCTGTACCACCGCGGCCACTGAATAGTCAGATGCACCGTGGTATCGGGTTTATGTTTCGTTGAATGGCCCCCAGGGCGGCCCATCAACACGAGTCGACGAACAATGAATAATGTTGTGCAGCGCCTGTGCAGCCAGGAATATTTTAGATCATTCCATCCAAACTCGGGAGCTGTTCGTATCACCACTTTTAGTGCAAAAGAGAAATGTTGGAATCGGTCGTGCGCTAATTGTACCACCACGGTCAACGAATAGTCGGTATCGGGTTGATGTTTTGTAGAATGGCCCCCCGGGTGACGCATAAACACGAGTCGGCGAAGAATGAGTCATTATGCGCAGCGCCTGCGCCACCAGGAAAATTTTAAATCATTCCATTCAAACTGTGGAGCTGTTCGTATCACCAGTTTTAGTGCAAAAGAGAAATGTTGGAATCGCTCGTGCGCTAGCTGTGCCACGACGGCCAACGAATAGTCGGATGCACCGTGGTATCGGGTTTATGTTGTGTGGTATGGCCCCCAGGGCGACCCATAAACACGAGTCGACGAACAATGAATAATGTTGTGCAGCGCCTGAGCAGCCAGGAAAATTTTAGATCATTCCATCCAAACTCGGGAGCTGTTCGTATCACCAGTTTTAGTGCAAAAGAGAAATGTTGGAATCGGTCGTGCGCTAGCTGTGCCACGACGGCCAACGAATAGTCGGATGCACCATGGTATCGGGTTTATGTTGTGTGGTATGGCCCCCAGGGCGGCCCATCAACACGAGTCGACGAACTATGAATAATTTTGTGCAGCGCCTGAGCAGCCAGGAAAATTTTAGATCATTCCATCCAAACTCGGGAGCTGTTCGTATCACCAGTTTTAGTGCAAAAGAGAAATGTTGGCATCGGTCGTGCGCTAATTGTACCACCACGGTCAACGAATAGTCGGTATCGGGTTTCTGTTTTGTAGAATGGCCCCCAGGGCGACGCATAAACACGAGTCGGCGAAGAATGAGTCATTATATGCAGCGCCTTGCAGCCAGGAAAATTTTAAATCATTCCATACAAACTCTGGAGCTGTTCGTATCACCAGTTTTAGAGCAAAAGAGAAATGTTGGAATCGGTCGTGCGCTAGCTGTACCACCGCGGCCACTGAATAGTCAGATGCACCGTGGTATCGGGTTTATGTTTCGTTGAATGGCCCCCAGGGCGGCCCATCAACACGAGTCGACGAACAATGAATAATGTTGTGCAGCGCCTGTGCAGCCAGGAATATTTTAGATCATTCCATCCAAACTCGGGAGCTGTTCCTATCACCAGTTTTAGTGCAAAAGATCAATGTTGGAATCGGTCGTGCGCTAATTGTACCACCACGGTCAACGAATAGTCGGTATCGGGTTTATGTTTTGTAGAATGGCCCCCCGGGTGGCGCATAAAAAAGAGTCGGCGAAGAATGAGTCATTATGTGCAGCGCCTGCGCCACCAGGAAAATTTTAAATCATTCTATTCAAACTGTGGAGCTGTTCGTATCACCAGTTTTAGTGCAAAAGAGAAATGTTGGAATCGCTCGTGCGCTAGCGGTACCACAACGGCCAACGAATAGTCGGATGCACCGTGGTGTCGGGTTGATGTTTTGTAGAATGGCCCCCAGGGCGACTCATAAATACGAGGCGGCGAAGAATGAGTCATGTTGTGCAGCGCCTGTGGAGCCAGGAAAATTTTAGATCATTCCATCCAAGCTCGGGAGCTGTTCGTATCACCAGTTTTAGTGCAAAATAGAAATGTTGGAATCGGTCGTGCGCTAGCTGTGCCACGACCGCCAACGAATAGTCGGATGCACCGTGGTATCGGGTTTATGTTGTGTGGTATGGCCCCCAGGGTGACCCATAAACACGAGGCGACGAACAATGAATGATGTTGTGCAGCGCCTGAGCAGCCAGGAAAATTTTAGATCATTCCATCCAAACTCGGGAGCTGTTCGTATCACCAGTTTTAGTGCAAAAGAGAAATGTTGCAATCGGTCATGCCCTAATTGTACCACCACGGTCAACGAATAGTCGGTATCGGGTTTATGTTTTGTAGAATGGCCCCCCGGATGACGCATAAACACGAGTCATCGAAGAATGAGTCATTATGTGCAGCGCCTGCGCCACCAGGAAAATTTTAAATCATTCCATCCAAACTGTGGAGCAGTTCGTATCGCCAGTTTTAGTGCAAAAGTGAAAGGTTGGAATCGGTCTTTCGCTAGCTGTACCAGCACGGCCAATGAATAGTCAGATGCACCGTGGTATCGGGTTTATGTTTTGTAGAATGGCCCCAAGAGCGACGCATAAACACGAGTCGGCGAAGCATGAGCCATGTGCAGCGCCTGTGGAGCCAAGAAAATTTGAGATCATTCCATTCAAACTCGGGAGCTGTTCGTATCACCAGTTTTAGTGGAAAAGAGAAATGTTGGAATCGGTCGTGCCCTTCTGTGCCACCACGGTCATCGAATAGTCAGATGGACCGTGGTATCGGGTTTATGTTTTGTAGAATGGCCCCCAGGGCGACGCATAAACACGAGTCGGTGAAGAATGAGTCATTATGTGCAGCGCCTTGCAGCCAGGAAAATTTTAAATCATTCCATACAAACTCTGGAGCTGTTCGTATCACCAGTTTTAGAGCAAAAAAGAAATGTTGGAATCGGTCGTGCGCTAGCGGTACCACGACGGCCACTGAATAGTCAGATGCACCGTGGTATCGGGTTTATGTTTTGTAGAATGGCCCCAAGAGCGACGCATCAACACGAGTCGACGAACTATGAATAATTTTGTGCAGCGCCTGTGGAGCCAAGAAAATTTTAGATCATTCCATGCAAACTCGGGAGCTGTTCGTATCACCAGTTTTAGTGGAAAAGAGAAATGTTGGAATCGGTCGTGCCCTTCTGTGCCACCACGGTCATCGAATAGTCAGATGGACCGTGGTATCGGGTTTATGTTTTGTAGAATGGCCCCTCGGGTGACGCATAAATACGAGTCGGCGAAGAATGAGTCATTATGTGCAGCGGCTGCGCCAGCAGGAAAATTTTAAATAATTCCATCCAAACTGTGGAGCAGTTCGTATCACCAGTTTTAGTGCAAAAGCGAAAGGTTGGAATCGGTCTTTCGCTAGCTGTACCAGCACGGCCTATGAATAGTCAGATGCACAGTGGTATCGGGTTTATGTTTTGTAGAATGGCCCCAAGAGTGACGCATAAACGCGAGTCGGCGAAGCATGAGCCATGTTGTGCAGCGCCTGTGGAGCCAGGAAAATTTTAGATCATTCCATCCAAATTCGGGAGCTGTTCGTATCACCAGCTTTAGTGCAAAATAGAAATGTTGGAATTGGTCGTGCGCTAGCTGTGCTACCACGCCCAACGAATAGTCGTATGCACTGTGGTATCGGGTTTATGTTTTGTAGAATGGCCCCCAGGGCGACCCATAAACACGAGTCGACGAACAATGAATAATGTTGTGCAGCGCCTGTGGAGCCAGGAAAATTTTAGATCATTCCATCCAAATTCGAGAGCTGTTCGTATCACCAGCTTTAGTGCAAAATAGAAATGTTGGAATCGGTCGTGCGATAGCTGTACCACCACGGCTAACGAATAGTCGTATGCACCGTGGTATCGGGTTTGTGTTTTATAGAATGGCCCCCATGGCGACCCATAAACACGAGTCGACGAACAATGAATAATGTTGTGCAGCGCCTCAGCAGCCAGGAAAATTTTAGATCATGCAATCCAAACTCGCGAGCTGTTCGTATCACCAGTTTTAGTGCAAAAGAGAAATGTTGGAATCGGCCGTGCGTTAGCTGTGCCACCACGGCCAACGAATAGTCGGATGCACCGTGGTATCGGGTTTTTGTTTTGTAGAATGGCCCCAAGAGCGACGCATAAACACGAGTCGGCGAATAATGAGCCATGTTATGCAGCGCCTGTGGAGCGAGGAAAATTTTAGATCATTCCATCCAAACTCTGGAGCTGTTCGTATCACCAGTTTTAGTGGAAAATAGAAATGTTGGAATCGGTCGTGCGCTAGCTGTACCACCACGGCCAACGAATAGTCGGATGCACCGTGGTATCGGGTTTATGTTTTGTGGTATGGCGCCCAGGGCGGCGGATAAACACGAATCGACGAACAATGAATAATGTTGTGCAGCCCCTGAGCAGTCAGGAAAATTTTAGATCATTCCATCCAAACTGTGGAGCTGTTCGTATCACCAGTTTCAGTGCAAAATAGAAATGTTGGAATCGGTCGTGCGCTAGCTGTACCACCACGGCCAACGAATAGTCGGATGCACCGTGGTATCGGGTTTATGTTTTGTGGTATGGCCCCCAGGGCGACGCATAAATACGAGTCGACGAATAATGCATAAAGTTGTGCAGCGCCTGTGCAGCCAGGAAAATTTTAGATCATTCCATCCAAACTCGGGAGCTGCTCGTATCACCAGTTTTAGTGCAAAAGAGTAATGTTGGAATCGGCCGTGCGCTAGCTGTGCCACCACGGCCAACGAATAGTCGGATGCACCGTGGTATCGGGTTTAGGTTTTCTAGAATGGCCCCCAGGGCGGCGCATAAACACGAATCGACGAACAATGAATAATGTTGTGCAGATCTGAGCAGTTAGGAAAATTTTAGATCATTCCATCCAAACTCGGGAGCTGTTCGTATCACCAGTTTTAGTGCAAAATAGAAATGTTGGAATCGGTCATGTGCTAGCTGTACCACCACGGCCAACGAATAGTCGTATGCACCGTGGTATCTGGTTTATATATTGTAGAATGGACCCCAGGGCGACGCATAAACACGAGGCGGCGAAGAATGAGTCATGTTGTGCAGCGCCTGTGCAGCCAGGAAAATTTTAGATCATTCCATCCAAACTCGGGAGCTGTTCGTATCACCAGTTTTAGTGCAAAATAGAAATGTTGGAATCGGTCGTGCGCTAGCTGTACCACCACGGCCAACGAATAGTCGGATGCACCGTGGTATCGGGTTTATGTTTTGTGGTATGGCCCCCAGGGCGACGCATAAATACGAGTCGAAGAACAATGAATAATGTTGTGCAGCGCCTGTGGAGCCAGGAAAATTTTAGATCATTCCATCAAAACTCGGGAGCTGTTCGTATCACCAGTTTTAGTGCAAAATAGAAATGTTGGAATCGGTCGTGCGCTAGCTGTACCACCACGGCCAACGAATAGTAGTATGCACCGTGGTATCGGGTATATATATTGTAGAATGGCCCTCAGGGCGACGCATAAACACGAGGCGGCGAAGAATGACTCATGTTGCGCAGCGCCTGTGCAGCCAGGAAAATTTTAGATCATTCCATCCAAACTCGGGAGCTGTTCGTATCACCAGTTTTAGTGCAAAACAGAAATGTTGGAATCGGTCGTGCGCTAGCTGTACCACCACGGCCAACGAATAGTCGGATGCACCGTGGTATCGGGTTTATGTTTTGTGGTATGGCCCCCAGGGCGACGCATAAATACGAGTCGACGAATAATGCATAATGTTGTGCAGCGCCTGTGCAGCCAGGAAAATTTTAGATCATTCCATCAAAACTCGGGAGCTGCTCGTATCACCAGTTTTAGTGCAAAAGAGAAATGTTGGAATCGGTCGTGCGCTAGCTGTACCACCACGGCCAACGAATAGTCGTATGCACCGTGGTATCTGGTTTATATATTGTAGAATGGACCCCAGGGCGACGCATAAATACGAGTCGACGAACAATGAATAATGTTGTGCAGCGCCTCAGCAGCCAGGAAGATTTTAGATCATGCAATCCAAACTCGGGAGCTGTTCGTATCACCAGTTTTAGTGCAAAAGAGAAATGTTGGAATCGGCCGTGCGCTAGCTGTGCCACCACGGCCAACGAATTGTCGGATGCACCGTGGTATCGGGTTTAGGTTTTCTAGAATGGCCCCCAGGGCGGCGCATAAACACGAATCGACGAACAATGAATAATGTTGTGCAGCCCCTGAGCAGTCAGGAAAATTTTAGATCATTCCATCCAAACTCGGGAGCTGCTCGTATCACCAGTTTTAGTGGAAAAGAGAAATGTTGGAATCGGCCGTGCGCTAGCTGTGCCACAACGGCACACGAATAGTCGGATGCACCGTGGTATCGGGTTTAGGTTTTCTAGAATGGCGCCCAGGGCGGCGCATAAACACGAATCGACGAACAATGAATAATGTTGTGCAGCCCCTGAGCAGTCAGGAAAATTTTAGATCATTCCATCCAAACTCGGGAGCTGTTCGTATCACCAGTTTTAGTGCAAAATAGAAATGTTGGAATCGGTCGTGCGCTAGCTGTACCACCACGGCCAACGAATAGTCGCATGCACCGTGGTATCGGGTTTATGTTTTCTAGAATGGCGCCCAGGGCGGCGCATAAACACGAATCGACGAACAATGAATAATGTTGTGCAGCCCCTGAGCAGTCAGGAAAATTTTAGATCATTCCATCCAAGCTCGGGAGCTGTTCGTATCACCAGGTTTAGTGCAAAATAGAAATGTTGGAATCGGTCGTGCGCTGGCTGTACCACCACGGCCAACGAATAGTCGGATGCACCGTGGTATCGGGTTTATGTTTTGTGGTATGGCCCCCAGAGCGACGCATAAATACGAGTCGACGAACAATGAATAATGTTGTGCAGCGCCTGTGCAGCCAGGAAAATTTTAGATCATTCCATCCAAACTCGGGAGCTGCTCGTATCACCAGTTTTAGTGGAAAAGAGAAATGTTGGAATCGGTCGTGCGATAGCTGTACCACCACGGCTAACGAATAGTCGTATGCACCGTGGTATCGGGTTTGTGTTTTATAGAATGGCCCCCAGGGCGACCCATAAACACGAGTCGACGAACAATGAATAATGTTGTGCTGCGCCTCAGCAGCCAGGAAAATTTTGATCCTGCAATCCAAACTCGCGAGCTGTTCGTATCACCAGTTTTAGTGCAAAAGAGAAATGTTGGAATCGGCCGTGCGCTAGCTGTGCCACCACGGCCAACGAATAGTCGGATGCACCGTGGTATCGGGTTTTTGTTTTGTAGAATGGCCCCAAGAGCGACGCATAAACACGAGTCGGCGAATAATGAGCCATGTTGTGCAGCGCCTGTGGAGCGAGGAAAATTTTAGATCATTCCATCCAAACTCTGGAGCTTTTCGTATCACCAGATTTAGTGGAAAATAGAAATGTTGGAATCGGTCGTGCGCTAGCTGTACCACCACGGCCAACGAATAGTCGGATGCACCGTGGTATCGGGTTTATGTTTTGTGGTATGGCGCCCAGGGCGGCGCATAAACACGAATCGACGAACAATGAATAATGTTGTGCAGCCCCTGAGCAGTCAGGAAAATTTTAGATCATTCCATCCAAACTGTGGAGCTGTTCGTATCACCAGTTTTAGTGCAAAAGAGAAATGTTGGAACCACTCGTGCGCTAGCGGTACCACAACGGCCAACGAATAGTCGTATGCACCGTCGTATCGGGTATATATTTTGTAGAATGGCCCCCTGGGCGACGCATAAACACGAGGCGGCGAAGAATGAGTCATGTTGTGCAGCGCCTGTGCAGCCACGAAAATTTTAGATCATTCCATCTAAACTCGGGAGCTGCTCGTATCACCAGTTTTAGTGGAAAAGAGAAATGTTGGAATCGGTCGTGCGCTAGCTGTACCACCACGGCAAACGAATAGTCGGATGCACCGTGGTAGTGGGTTTAGGTTTTCTAGAATGGCCCCCAGGGCGACGCATAAACACGAATCGACGAACAATGAATAATGTTGTGCAGCCCGTGAGCAGTCAGGAAAATTTTAGATCATTCCATCCGAACTCGGGAGCTGTTCGTATCACCAGTTTTAGTGCAAAAGAGAAATGTTGGAATCGGCCTTGACTAGCTGTGCCACCACGGCCAACGAATAGTCGGATGCACCGTGGTATCGGGTTTAGGTTTTGTAGAATGGCCCCCAGGGCGAACGCAGAAACACGAGTCGGCGAAGAATGAGTCATAATGTGCAGCGCCTTGTAGCCAGGAAAATTTTAACTCATTCCATACAAACTCGGGAGCTGTTCGTATCACCAGTTTTATTGTAACAGAGAAATGTTGGAATCGGTCGTGCGCTAACTGTACCACCACGGCCTCTGAATATTCAGATGAACCGTGGTATCGGGTTTATGTTTTGTAGAGTGGCTTCAGTGCGACGCATAAACACGAGTCGGTAAAGAATGAGTCATTATGTGCAGCGCCTCTTCCAGCACGAAAATTTTAAATCATTCCATCCAAACTGTGGAGCTGTTCGTATCGCCAGTTTTAGTGCAAAAGAGAAATGTTGGAATCACTCGTGCGCTAGCGGAACTACAACGGCCAACGAATAGTCGTATGCACCGTGGTATCGGGTATATATTTTGTAGAATGGCCCCCAGGCCGACGCATAAACACGAGGCGGCGAAGAATGAGTCATGTTGTGCAGCATCTGTGCAGCCAGGAAAATTTTAAATCATTCCATCCAAACTCGGGAGCTGTTCGTATCACCAGTTTTAGTGCAAAATAGAAATGTTGGAATCGGTCGTGCGCTAGCTGTACCACCACGGCCAACGAATAGTCGGATGCACCGTGGTGTCGGGTTTATGTTTTGTGGTATGGCCCCCAGGGCGACGCATAAATATGAGTCGACGAATAATGCATAATGTTGTGCAGCGCCTGTGCAGCCAGGAAAATTTTAGATCATTCCATCCAAACTCGGGAGCTGCTCGTATCACCAGTTTTAGTGCAAAAGAGAAATGTTGGAATCGGCCGTGCGCTAGCTGTACCACCACGGCCAACGAATAGTCGTATGCACCGTGGTATCGGGTTTATCTTTTATAGAATGGCCCCCAGGGCGACCCATAAACACGAGTCGACGAACAATGAATAATGTTGTGCAGCCCGTGAGCAGTCAGGAAAATTTTAGATCATTCCATCCGAACTCGGGAGCTGTTCGTATCACCAGTTTTAGTGCAAAAGAGAAATGTTGGAATCGGCCGTGACTAGCTGTGCCACCACGGCCAACGAATAGTCGGATGCACCGTGGTATCGGGTTTAGGTTTTGTAGAATGGCCCCCAGGGCGAACGCATAAACACGAGGCGGCGAAGAAGGAGTCATGTTGTGCAGCGCCTGTGCAGCCAGGAAAATTTTAGATCATTCCATCCAAACTCGGGAGCTGTTCATATCACCAGTTTTAGTGCAAAATAGAAATGTTGGAATCGGTCGTGCGCTAGCTGTACCACCACGGCCAACGAATAGTCGGATGCACCGTGGTGTCGGGTTTATGTTTTGTGGTATGGCCCCCAGGGCCACGCATAAATACGAGTCGACGAATAATGCATAATGTTGTGCAGCGCCTGTGCAGCCAGGAAAATTTTAGATCATTCCATCCAAACTCGGGAGCTGCTCGTATCACCAGTTTTAGTGCAAAAGAGAAATGTTGGAATCGACCGTGCGCTAGCTGTTGCACCACGGCCAACGAATAGTCGGATGCAGCGTGGTATGGGGTTTAGGTTTTCTAGAATGGCCCCCAGGGCGACGCATAAACACGATTCGACGAACAATGAATAATGTTGTGCAGCCCCTGAGCAGTCAGGAAAATTTTAGATCATTCCATCCAAACTCGGGAGCTGTTCGTATCACCAGTTTTTGTGCAAAACAGAAATGTTGGAATCATTCGTGCGCTAGCGGTACCACAACGACCAACGAATAGTCGGATGCACCGTGGTGTCGGGTTGATGTTTTGTAGAATGGCCCCCAGGGCGAGGCATAAACACGAGGCGGCGAAGAAGGAGTCATGTTGTGCAGCGCCTGTGCAGCCAGGAAAATTTTAAATCATTCCATCCAAACTGTGGAGCTGTTCTTATCACCAGTTTTAGTGCAAGAGAGAAAGGTTGGAATCGGTCTTGCGCTAGCTGTACCACCACGGCCAATGAATAGTCAGATGCACCGTGGTATCGGGTTTAAGTTTTGTACAATGGCCCCCAGAGCGACGCATAAACACGAGTCGGCGAAGAATGAGTCATGTCGTGCAGCGCCTGTGCAGCCAGGAAAATTTTAGATCATTCCATCCAAAGTCGGGGGCTGTTCGAATCACCTGTTGTAGTGCAAAAGAGAAATATTGGAATCGGTCGTGCCCTGGCTGTGCCACCACGGTCATCGAATAGTCGGATGGACCGTGGTATCGGGTTTATGTTTTATAGAATGGCCCCCAGGGCGACCCATAAACACAAGTCGACGAACAATGAATAATGTTGTGCAGCGCCTGAGCAGCCAGGAAAATTTTAAATCATTCCATACAAACTCTGGAGCTGTTCGTATTATAAGTTTTAGTGTAAAAGAGAAATGTTGGAATCGGTCGTGCGCTAGCTGTACCACCAGGGCCTCTGAATAGTCAGATGCACCGTGATATTGGGTTTATGTTTTGTAGAATGGCTTCAGGGCGACGCATAAACTCGAGTCGGCGAACAATGAATAATGTTGTGCAGCTTCTGAGCAGCCAGGAAAATTTTAGATCATTCCATCCAAACTCGGGAGCTGTTCGTATCAGCAGTTTTAGTGCAAAAGAGAAATGTTGGAATCGGTCGTGCGCTAGCTGTAACACTACGGCCAACGAATAGTCAGATGCACCGTGGTATCGGGTTTAGGTTTTGTAGAATGGCCCCCATGGAGACGCAAAAACACGAGTCGGCGAAGACTGAGTCATGTCGGCCGCGCCTGTGCAGCCAGGAAAATTTTAGATCTTTCCATCCAAACTCGGGAGCTGTTCGTATCACCAGTTTTAGTGGAAAAGAGAATTGTTGGAATCGGTCGTGCGCTAACATTACCACCACAGTCATCGAATAGTCTGATGCACTGTGGTATCGGGTTTATATTTTGTAGAATGGCCCCTACGGTGACGCATAAACACGAGTCGGTGAAGAATGAGTCATTATGTGCAGCGCCTGTGCCACCAGGAAAATTTTAAATCATTCCATCCAAACTGTGGAGCTGTTCGTATCACCAGTTTTAGTGCAAAAGAGAAATGTTGGAATCACTCGTGCGCTAGCGGTACCACAACGGCCAACGAATAGTCGGATGCACCGTGGTGTCGTGTTGATGTTTTGTAGAATGGCCCCCAGGGCGACGCATAAACACGAGGCGGCGAAGAATGAGTCATGTTGTGCAGCGCCTGTGCAGCCAGGAAAATTTTAGATCATTCCATCCAAACTCGGGAGCTGTTCGTATCACCAGCTTTAGTGCAAAATAGAAATGTTGGAATTGGTCGTGCGCTAGCTGTACTACCACGCCCAACGAAAAGTCGTATGCACCGTGGTATCGGGTTTATGTTTTGTAGAATGGCCCCCACGGCGACCCATAAACACGAGTCGACGACCGATGAATAATGTTGTGCAGCGTCTGAGCAGCCACGAAAATTTTAGATCATTCCATCCAAACTCGGGAGCTGTTCGTATCACCAGTTTTAGTGCAAAAGAGAAATTTTGGAATCGGTCGTGCGCTAGCTGTGCCACGACGGCCAACGAATAGTCGGATGCACCGCGGTATCGGGTTTATGTTTTGTGGTATGGCCCCCAGGGCGACGCATAAATACGAGTCGACGAACAATGAATAATGTTGTGCAGCGCCTGTGCAGCCAGGAAAATTTTAGATCATTCCATCCACACTCGGGAGCTGCTCGTATCACCAGTTTAAGTCCAAAAGAGAAGTGTTGGAATCGGTCGTGCGCTAGCTGTACTACCACGGCCAACGAATAGTCGGATGCACCGCGGTATCGGGGTTAGGTTTTGAAGAATGGCCCCCAGGGCGACGCATAAACGGGAATCGACGAACAATGAATAATGTTGTGCAGCTACTGTGCAGCCAGGAAAATTTTAGATCATTCCATGCAAACTCGCGAGCTGTTCGTATCACCAGTTTTAGTGCAAAAGAGAAATGTTGGAATCGGTCGTGCCCTGCTGTGCCACCACGGTCATCGAATAGTCAGATGGACCGCGGTATCGGGTTTCTGTTTTGTAGAATGGCCCCCAGGGCGACGCATAAACACGAGTCGGCGAAGAATGAGTCATTATATGCAGCGCCTTGCAGCCAGGAAAATTATAAATCATTCCATACAAACTCTGGAGCTGTTCGTATCACCAGTTTTAGAGCAAAAGAGAAATGTTGGAATCGGTCGTGCGCTAGCTGTACCACCGCGGCCACTGAATAGTCAGATGCACCGTGGTATCGGGTTTATGTTTCGTTGAATGGCCCCCAGGGCGGCCCATCAACACGAGTCGACGAACAATGAATAATGTTGTGCAGCGCCTGTGCAGCCAGGAATATTTTAGATCATTCCATCCAAACTCGGGAGCTGTTCCTATCACCAGTTTTAGTGCAAAAGATCAATGTTGGAATCGGTCGTGCGCTAATTGTACCACCACGGTCAACGAATAGTCGGTATCGGGTTTATGTTTTGTAGAATGGCCCCCCGGGTGGCGCATAAAAAAGAGTCGGCGAAGAATGAGTCATTATGTGCAGCGCCTGCGCCACCAGGAAAATTTTAAATCATTCTATTCAAACTGTGGAGCTGTTCGTATCACCAGCTTTAGTGCAAAATAGAAATGTTGGAATTGGTCGTGCGCTAGCTGTACTACCACGCCCAACGAATAGTCGTATGCACCGTGGTATCGGGTTTATGTTTTGTAGAATGGCCCCCAGGGCGACCCATAAACACGAGTCGACGAACAATGAATAATGTTGTGCAGCGCCTGTGCAGCCAGGAAAATTTTAGATCATTCCATCCAAACTCGGGAGCTGCTCGTATCACCAGTTTAAGTGCAAAAGAGAAGTGTTGGAATCGGTCGTGCGCTAGCTGTACCACCACGGCCAACGAATAGTCGTATGCACCGTGGTATCGGGTTTATGTTTTATAGAATGGCCCCCAGGGCGACCCATAAACACGAGTCGACGAAAAATGAATAATGTTGTGCAGCGCCTGAGCAGCCAGGAAAATTTTAGATCATTCCATCCAAATTCGGGAGCTGTTCGTATCACCAGTTTTAGTGCAAAAGAGAAATGTTGTAATCGGTCGTCCGCTAGCTGTGCCACCACGGCCAACGAATAGTCGGATGCACCGTGGTATCGGGTTTAGGTTTTGTAGAATATCCCCCAGGGCGACGCATAAACGGGAATCGACGAACCAAGAATAATGTTGTGCAGCTACTGTGCAGCCAGGAAAATTTTAGATCATTCCATGCAAACTCGGGAGATGTTCGTATCACCAGTTTTAGTGCAAAAGAGAAATGTTGGAATCGGTCGTGCGCTAGCTGTTCCACCGCGGCCACTGAATAGTCAGATGCACCGTGGTATCGGGTTTATGTTTCGTTGAATGGCCCCCAGGGCGGCCCATCAACACGAGTCGACGAACAATGAATAATGTTGTGCAGCGCCTGTGCAGCCAGGAATATTTTAGATCATTCCATCCAAACTCGGGAGCTGTTCGTATCACCACTTTTAGTGCAAAAGAGAAATGTTGGAATCGGTCGTGCGCTAATTGTACCACCACGGTCAACGAATAGTCGGTATCGGGTTGATGTTTTGTAGAATGGCCCCCCGGGTGACGCATAAACACGAGTCGGCGAAGAATGAGTCATTATGCGCAGCGCCTGCGCCACCAGGAAAATTTTAAATCATTCCATTCAAACTGTGGAGCTGTTCGTATCACCAGTTTTAGTGCAAAAGAGAAATGTTGGAATCGCTCGTGCGCTAGCTGTGCCACGACGGCCAACGAATAGTCGGATGCACCGTGGTATCGGGTTTATGTTGTGTGGTATGGCCCCCAGGGCGACCCATAAACACGAGTCGACGAACAATGAATAATGTTGTGCAGCGCCTGAGCAGCCAGGAAAATTTTAGATCATTCCATCCAAACTCGGGAGCTGTTCGTATCACCAGTTTTAGTGCAAAAGAGAAATGTTGGAATCGGTCGTGCGCTAGCTGTGCCACGACGGCCAACGAATAGTCGGATGCACCATGGTATCGGGTTTATGTTGTGTGGTATGGCCCCCAGGGCGGCCCATCAACACGAGTCGACGAACTATGAATAATTTTGTGCAGCGCCTGAGCAGCCAGGAAAATTTTAGATCATTCCATCCAAACTCGGGAGCTGTTCGTATCACCAGTTTTAGTGCAAAAGAGAAATGTTGGCATCGGTCGTGCGCTAATTGTACCACCACGGTCAACGAATAGTCGGTATCGGGTTTCTGTTTTGTAGAATGGCCCCCAGGGCGACGCATAAACACGAGTCGGCGAAGAATGAGTCATTATATGCAGCGCCTTGCAGCCAGGAAAATTTTAAATCATTCCATACAAACTCTGGAGCTGTTCGTATCACCAGTTTTAGAGCAAAAGAGAAATGTTGGAATCGGTCGTGCGCTAGCTGTACCACCGCGGCCACTGAATAGTCAGATGCACCGTGGTATCGGGTTTATGTTTCGTTGAATGGCCCCCAGGGCGGCCCATCAACACGAGTCGACGAAC
Source organism: Dermacentor variabilis (assembly GCF_050947875.1). Lineage (NCBI taxonomy): Eukaryota > Metazoa > Arthropoda > Arachnida > Ixodida > Ixodidae > Dermacentor > Dermacentor variabilis. The sequence goes on along the minus strand of NC_134571.1, from coordinate 226,717,270 downwards.
AATGAATAATGTTGTGCAGCGCCTGTGCAGCCAGGAATATTTTAGATCATTCCATCCAAACTCGGGAGCTGTTCCTATCACCAGTTTTAGTGCAAAAGATCAATGTTGGAATCGGTCGTGCGCTAATTGTACCACCACGGTCAACGAATAGTCGGTACCGGGTTTATGTTTTGTAGAATGGCCCCCCGGGTGGCGCATAAAAAAGAGTCGGCGAAGAATGAGTCATTATGTGCAGCGCCTGCGCCACCAGGAAAATTTTAAATCATTCTATTCAAACTGTGGAGCTGTTCGTATCACCAGTTTTAGTGCAAAAGAGAAATGTTGGAATCGCTCGTGCACTAGCGGTACCACAACGGCCAACGAATAGTCGGATGCACCGTGGTGTCGGGTTGATGTTTTGTAGAATGGCCCCCAGGGCGACGCATAAATACGAGGCGGCGAAGAATGAGTCATGTTGTGCAGCGCCTGTGCAGCCAGGAAAATTTTAGATCATTCCATCCAAGCTCGGGAGCTGTTCGTATCACCAGTTTTAGTGCAAAATAGAAATGTTGGAATCGGTCGTGCGCTAGCTGTGCCACGACCGCCAACGAATAGTCGGATGCACCGTGGTATCGGGTTTATGTTGTGTGGTATGGCCCCCAGGGTGACCCATAAACACGAGTCGACGAACAATGAATGATGTTGTGCAGCGCCTGAGCAGCCAGGAAAATTTTAGATCATTCCATCCAAACTCGGGAGCTGTTCGTATCACCAGTTTTAGTGCAAAAGAGAAATGTTGGAATCGGTCATGCCCTAATTGTACCACCACGGTCAACGAATAGTCGGTATCGGGTTTATGTTTTGTAGAATGGCCCCCCGGATGACGCATAAACACGAGTCATCGAAGAATGAGTCATTATGTGCAGCGCCTGCGCCACCAGGAAAATTTTAATTCATTCCATCCAAACTGTGGAGCAGTTCGTATCGCCAGTTTTAGTGCAAAAGTGAAAGGTTGGAATCGGTCTTTCGCTAGCTGTACCAGCACGGCCAATGAATAGTCAGATGCACCGTGGTATCGGGTTTATGTTTTGTAGAATGGCCCCAAGAGCGACGCATAAACACGAGTCGGCGAAGCATGAGCCATGTGCAGCGCCTGTGGAGCCAAGAAAATTTGAGATCATTCCATTCAAACTCGGGAGCTGTTCGTATCACCAGTTTTAGTGGAAAAGAGAAATGTTGGAATCGGTCGTGCCCTTCTGTGCCACCACGGTCATCGAATAGTCAGATGGACCGTGGTATCGGGTTTATGTTTTGTAGAATGGCCCCCAGGGCGACGCATAAACACGAGTCGGTGAAGAATGAGTCATTATGTGCAGCGCCTTGCAGCCAGGAAAATTTTAAATCATTCCATACAAACTCTGGAGCTGTTCGTATCACCAGTTTTAGAGCAAAAAAGAAATGTTGGAATCGGTCGTGCGCTAGCGGTACCACGACGGCCACTGAATAGTCAGATGCACCGTGGTATCGGGTTTATGTTTTGTAGAATGGCCCCAAGAGCGACGCATCAACACGAGTCGACGAACTATGAATAATTTTGTGCAGCGCCTGTGGAGCCAAGAAAATTTTAGATCATTCCATGCAAACTCGGGAGCTGTTCGTATCACCAGTTTTAGTGGAAAAGAGAAATGTTGGAATCGGTCGTGCCCTTCTGTGCCACCACGGTCATCGAATAGTCAGATGGACCGTGGTATCGGGTTTATGTTTTGTAGAATGGCCCCTCGGGTGACGCATAAATACGAGTCGGCGAAGAATGAGTCATTATGTGCAGCGGCTGCGCCAGCAGGAAAATTTTAAATAATTCCATCCATACTGTGGAGCAGTTCGTATCACCAGTTTTAGTGCAAAAGCGAAAGGTTGGAATCGGTCTTTCGCTAGCTGTACCAGCACGGCCTATGAATAGTCAGATGCACAGTGGTATCGGGTTTATGTTTTGTAGAATGGCCCCAAGAGTGACGCATAAACGCGAGTCGGCGAAGCATGAGCCATGTTGTGCAGCGCCTGTGGAGCCAGGAAAATTTTAGATCATTCCATCCAAATTCGGGAGCTGTTCGTATCACCAGCTTTAGTGCAAAATAGAAATGTTGGAATTGGTCGTGCGCTAGCTGTGCTACCACGCCCAACGAATAGTCGTATGCACTGTGGTATCGGGTTTATGTTTTGTAGAATGGCCCCCAGGGCGACCCATAAACACGAGTCGACGAACAATGAATAATGTTGTGCAGCGCCTGTGCAGCCAGGAAAATTTTAGATCATTCCATCCAAACTCGGGAGCTGCTCGTATCACCAGTTTAAGTGCAAAAGAGAAGAGTTGGAATCGGTCGTGCGCTAGCTGTACCACCACGGCCAACGAATAGTCGTATGCACCGTGGTATCGGGTTTATGTTTTATAGAATGGCCCCCAGGGCGACCCATAAACACGAGTCGACGAACAATGAATAATGTTGTGCAGCGCCTGAGCAGCCAGGAAAATTTTAGATCATTCCATCCAAATTCGGGAGCTGTTCGTATCACCAGTTTTAGTGCAAAAGAGAAATGTTGTAATCGGTCGTGCGCTAGCTGTGCCACCACGGCCAACGAATAGTCGTATGCACCGTGGTATCGGGTTTAGGTTTTGTAGAATATCCCCCAGGGCGACGCATAAACGGGAATCGACGAACCAAGAATAATGTTGTGCAGCTACTGTGCAGCCAGGAAAATTTTAGATCATTCCATGCAAACTCTGGAGCTGTTCGTATCACCAGTTTTAGTGCAAAAGAGAAATGTTGGAATCGCTCGTGCGCTAGCTGTGCCACGACGGCCAACGAATAGTCGGATGCACCGTGGTATCGGGTTTATGTTGTGTGGTATGGCCCCCAGGGCGACGCATAAACACGAGTCGACGAACAATGAATAATGTTGTGCAGCGCCTGAGCAGCCAGGAAAATTTTAGATCATTCCATCCAAACTCGGGAGCTGTTCGTATCACCAGTTTTAGTGCAAAAGAGAAATGTTGGAATCGGTCGTGCGCTAGCTGTGCCACGACGGCCAACGAATAGTCGGATGCACCATGGTATCGGGTTTATGTTGTGTGGTATGGCCCCCAGGGCGGCCCATCAACACGAGTCGACGAACTATGAATAATTTTGTGCAGCGCCTGAGCAGCCAGGAAAATTTTAGATCATTCCATCCAAACTCGGGAGCTGTTCGTATCACCAGTTTTAGTGCAAAAGAGAAATGTTGGCATCGGTCGTGCGCTAATTGTACCACCACGGTCAACGAATAGTCGGTATCGGGTTTATGTTTTGTAGAATGGCCCCCCGGGTGACGCATAAACACGAGTCGGCGAAGAATGAGTCATTATGTGCAGCGCCTGCGCCACCAGGAAAATTTTAAATCATTCCATCCAAACTGTGGAGCAGTTCGTATCGCCAGTTTTAGTGCAAAAGTGAAAGGTTGGAATCGGTCTTTCGCTAGCTGTACCAGCACGGCCAATGAATAGTGAGATGCACCGTGGTATCGGGTTTATGTTTTGTAGAATGGCCCCAAGAGCGACGCATAAACACGAGTCGGCGAAGCATGAGCCATGTGCAACGCCTGTGGAGCCAAGAAAATTTGAGATCATTCCATTCAAACTCGGGAGCTGTTCGTATCACCAGTTTTAGTGGAAAAGAGAAATGTTGGAATCGGTCGTGCCCTTCTGTGCCACCACGGTCATCGAATAGTCAGATGGACCGTGGTATCGGGTTTATGTTTTGTAGAATGGCCCCCAGGGCGACGCATAAACACGAGTCGGTGAAGAATGAGTCATTATGTGCAGCGCCTTGCAGCCAGGAAAATTTTAAATCATTCCATACAAACTCTGGAGCTGTTCGTATCACCAGTTTTAGAGCAAAAAAGAAATGTTGGAATCGGTCGTGCGCTAGCGGTACCACGACGGCCACTGAATAGTCAGATGCACCGTGGTATCGGGTTTATGTTTTGTAGAATGGCCCCAAGAGCGACGCATCAACACGAGTCGACGAACTATGAATAATTTTGTGCAGCGCCTGTGGAGCCAAGAAAATTTTAGATCATTCCATGCAAACTCGGGAGCTGTTCGTATCACCAGTTTTAGTGGAAAAGAGAAATGTTGGAATCGGTCGTGCCCTTCTGTGCCACCACGGTCATCGAATAGTCAGATGGACCGTGGTATCGGGTTTATGTTTTGTAGAATGGCCCCTCGGGTGACGCATAAATACGAGTCGGCGAAGAATGAGTCATTATGTGCAGCGGCTGCGCCAGCAGGAAAATTTTAAATAATTCCATCCAAACTGTGGAGCAGTTCGTATCACCAGTTTTAGTGCAAAAGCGAAAGGTTGGAATCGGTCTTTCGCTAGCTGTACCAGCACGGCCTATGAATAGTCAGATGCACAGTGGTATCGGGTTTATGTTTTGTAGAATGGCCCCAAGAGTGACGCATAAACGCGAGTCGGCGAAGCATGAGCCATGTTGTGCAGCGCCTGTGGAGCCAGGAAAATTTTAGATCATTCCATCCAAATTCGGGAGCTGTTCGTATCACCAGCTTTAGTGCAAAATAGAAATGTTGGAATTGGTCGTGCGCTAGCTGTGCTACCACGCCCAACGAATAGTCGTATGCACTGTGGTATCGGGTTTATGTTTTGTAGAATGGCCCCCAGGGCGACCCATAAACACGAGTCGACGAACAATGAATAATGTTGTGCAGCGCCTGTGCAGCCAGGAAAATTTTAGATCATTCCATCCAAACTCGGGAGCTGCTCGTATGACCAGTTTAAGTGCAAAAGAGAAGAGTTGGAATCGGTCGTGCGCTAGCTGTACCACCACGGCCAACGAATAGTCGTATGCACCGTGGTATCGGGTTTATGTTTTATAGAATGGGCCCCAGGGCGACCCATAAACACGAGTCGACGAACAATGAATAATGTTGTGCAGCGCCTGAGCAGCCAGGAAAATTTTAGATCATTCCATCCAAATTCGGGAGCTGTTCGTATCACCAGTTTTAGTGCAAAAGAGAAATGTTGTAATCGGTCGTGCGCTAGCTGTGCCACCACGGCCAACGAATAGTCGGATGCACCGTGGTATCGGGTTTAGGTTTTGTAGAATATCCCCCAGGGCGACGCATAAACGGGAATCGACGAACCAAGAATAATGTTGTGCAGCTACTGTGCAGCCAGGAAAATTTTAGATCATTCCATGCAAACTCTGGAGCTGTTCGTATCACCAGTTTTAGTGCAAAAGAGAAATGTTGGAATCGCTCGTGCGCTAGCTGTGCCACGACGGCCAACGAATAGTCGGATGCACCGTGGTATCGGGTTTATGTTGTGTGGTATGGCCCCCAGGGCGACCCATAAACACGAGTCGACGAACAATGAATAATGTTGTGCAGCGCCTGAGCAGCCAGGAAAATTTTAGATCATTCCATCCAAACTCGGGAGCTGTTCGTATCACCAGTTTTAGTGCAAAAGAGAAATGTTGGAATCGGTCGTGCGCTAGCTGTGCCACGACGGCCAACGAATAGTCGGATGCACCATGGTATCGGGTTTATGTTGTGTGGTATGGCCCCCAGGGCGGCCCATCAACACGAGTCGACGAACTATGAATAATTTTGTGCAGCGCCTGAGCAGCCAGGAAAATTTTAGATCATTCCATCCAAACTCGGGAGCTGTTCGTATCACCAGTTTTAGTGCAAAAGAGAAATGTTGGCATCGGTCGTGCGCTAATTGTAGCACCACGGTCAACGAATAGTCGGTATCGGGTTTATGTTTTGTAGAATGGCCCCCCGGGTGACGCATAAACACGAGTCGGCGAAGAATGAGTCATTATGTGCAGCGCCTGCGCCACCAGGAAAATTTTAAATCATTCCATCCAAACTGTGGAGCAGTTCGTATCGCCAGTTTTAGTGCAAAAGTGAAAGGTTGGAATCGGTCTTTCGCTAGCTGTACCAGCACGGCCAATGAATAGTGAGATGCACCGTGGTATCGGGTTTATGTTTTGTAGAATGGCCCCAAGAGCGACGCATAAACACGAGTCGGCGAAGCATGAGCCATGTGCAGCGCCTGTGGAGCCAAGAAAATTTGAGATCATTCCATTCAAACTCGGGAGCTGTTCGTATCACCAGTTTTAGTGGAAAAGAGAAATGTTGGAATCGGTCGTGCCCTTCTGTGCCACCACGGTCATCGAATAGTCAGATGGACCGTGGTATCGGGTTTATGTTTTGTAGAATGGCCCCCAGGGCGACGCATAAACTCGAGTCGGTGAAGAATGAGTCATTATGTGCAGCGCCTTGCAGCCAGGAAAATTTTAAATCATTCCATACAAACTCTGGAGCTGTTCGTATCACCAGTTTTAGAGCAAAAAAGAAATGTTGGAATCGGTCGTGCGCTAGCGGTACCACGACGGCCACTGAATAGTCAGATGCACCGTGGTATCGGGTTTATGTTTTGTAGAATGGCCCCAAGAGCGACGCATCAACACGAGTCGACGAACTATGAATAATTTTGTGCAGCGCCTGTGGAGCCAAGAAAATTTTAGATCATTTTATGCAAACTCGGGAGCTGTTCGTATCACCAGTTTTAGTGGAAAAGAGAAATGTTGGAATCGGTCGTGCCCTTCTGTGCCACCACGGTCATCGAATAGTCAGATGGACCGTGGTATCGGGTTTATGTTTTGTAGAATGGCCCCTCGGGTGACGCATAAATACGAGTCGGCGAAGAATGAGTCATTATGTGCAGCGGCTGCGCCAGCAGGAAAATTTTAAATAATTCCATCCAAACTGTGGAGCAGTTCGTATCACCAGTTTTAGTGCAAAAGCGAAAGGTTGGAATCGGTCTTTCGCTAGCTGTACCAGCACGGCCTATGAATAGTCAGATGCACAGTGGTATCGGGTTTATGTTTTGTAGAATGGCCCCAAGAGTGACGCATAAACGCGAGTCGGCGAAGCATGAGCCATGTTGTGCAGCGCCTGTGGAGCCAGGAAAATTTTAGATCATTCCATCCAAATTCGGGAGCTGTTCGTATCACCAGCTTTAGTGCAAAATAGAAATGTTGGAATTGGTCGTGCGCTAGCTGTGCTACCACGCCCAACGAATAGTCGTATGCACTGTGGTATCGGGTTTATGTTTTGTAGAATGGCCCCCAGGGCGACCCATAAACACGAGTCGACGAACAATGAATAATGTTGTGCAGCGCCTGTGCAGCCAGGAAAATTTTAGATCATTCCATCCAAACTCGGGAGCTGCTCGTATCACCAGTTTAAGTGCAAAAGAGAAGAGTTGGAATCGGTCGTGCGCTAGCTGTACCACCACGGCCAACGAATAGTCGTATGCACCGTGGTATCGGGTTTATGTTTTATAGAATGGGCCCCAGGGCGACCCATAAACACGAGTCGACGAACAATGAATAATGTTGTGCAGCGCCTGAGCAGCCAGGAAAATTTTAGATCATTCCATCCAAATTCGGGAGCTGTTCGTATCACCAGTTTTAGTGCAAAAGAGAAATGTTGTAATCGGTCGTGCGCTAGCTGTGCCACCACGGCCAACGAATAGTCGGATGCACCGTGGTATCGGGTTTATGTTGTGTGGTATGGCCCCCAGGGCGACCCATAAACACGAGTCGACGAACAATGAATAATGTTGTGCAGCGCCTGAGCAGCCAGGAAAATTTTAGATCATTCCATCCAAACTCGGGAGCTGTTCGTATCACCAGTTTTAGTGCAAAAGAGAAATGTTGGAATCGGTCGTGCGCTAGCTGTGCCACGACGGCCAACGAATAGTCGGATGCACCATGGTATCGGGTTTATGTTGTGTGGTATGGCCCCCAGGGCGGCCCATCAACACGAGTCGACGAACTATGAATAATTTTGTGCAGCGCCTGAGCAGCCAGGAAAATTTTAGATCATTCCATCCAAACTCGGGAGCTGTTCGTATCACCAGTTTTAGTGCAAAAGAGAAATGTTGGCATCGGTCGTGCGCTAATTGTACCACCACGGTCAACGAATAGTCGGTATCGGGTTTATGTTTTGTAGAATGGCCCCCCGGGTGACGCATAAACACGAGTCGGCGAAGAATGAGTCATTATGTGCAGCGCCTGCGCCAGCAGGAAAATTTTAAATCATTCCATCCAAACTGTGGAGCAGTTCGTATCACCAGTTTTAGTGCAAAAGCGAAAGGTTGGAATCGGTCTTTCGCTAGCTGTACCAGCACGGCCAATGAATAGTCAGATGCACCGTAGTATCGGGTTTATGTTTTGTAGAATGGCCCCATGAGCGACGCATAAACACGAGTCGGCGAAGAATGAGCCATGTTGTGCAGCTCCTGTGGAGCCAGGAAAATTTTAGATCATTCCATCCAACTCGGGAGCTGTTCGTATCACCAGTTTTAGTGCAAATGAGAAATGTTGGAATCGGTCTTGCACTCGCTGTACCACCACTACCAATGAATATTCAGATGCTCCGTGGTGTCGGGTTTATGTTTTGTTGAATGGCCCCCAGGCGGACCCATAAACACGAGTCGACGAACAATGAATAATGTTCTGCAGCTTCTGAGCAGCCAGGATAATTTTAGATCATTCCATACAAACTCGGGGGCGGTTCGTATCACCAGTTTTAGTACAAAAGAGAAATGTTGGAATCGGTCGTGCCCTGGCTGTGCCACCACGGTCATTGAATAGTCGGATGGACCGTGGTATCGGGCTTATGTTTTGTAGAATGGCCCCCAGGGCGACGCATAAACACGAGTCGGCGAAGAATGAGTCATGTCGTGCAGCGCCTGTGCAGCCAGGAAAATTTTAGATCATTCCATCCAAACTCGGGAGCTGTTCGTATCACCAGTTTTAGTGCAAAAGAGAAATGTTGGAATCGGTCGTGCGCTAGCTGTACCACCACGGTCAACGAATAGTCGGAAGCACCGTGGTACCGGGTTTATGTTTTGTAGAATGGCCGCCAGGCCGACCCATAAGCACGAGTCGACGAACAATAATTAACCTTGTGCAGCGCCTGTGCAGCCTGAAAAATTTTAGATCATTCCATCCAAAGTCGGGGACTGTTCGTATCACCAGTTGTAGTGCAAAAGAGAAATGTTGGAATCGGTCGTGCCCTGGCTGTGCCACCACGGTCATCGAATAGTCGGATGGACCGTGGTATCGGGTTTATGTTTTATAGAATGGCCCCCAGGGCGACCCATAAACACGCGTCGACGAACAATGAATAATGTTGTGCAGCGCCTGAGCAGCCAGGAAAATTTTAAATCATTCCATACAAACTCTGGAGCTGTTCGTATCACAAGTTTTAGTGTAAAAGAGAAATGTTGGAATCGGTCGTGCGCTGGCTGTACCACCAGGGCCTCTGAATAGTCAGATGCACCGTGATATCGGGTTTAGGTTTTGTAGAATATCCCCCAGGGCAACGCATAAACTCGAGTCGGCGAACAATGAATAATGTTGTGCAGCTCCTGAGCAGCCAGGAAAATTTTAGATCATTCCATCCAAACTCGGGAGCTGCTCGTATCACCAGTTTAAGTGCAAAAGAGAAGAGTTGGAATCGGTCGTGCGCTAGCTGTACCACCACGGCCAACGAATAGTCGTATGCACCGTGGTATCGGGTTTTTGTTTTATAGAATGGCCCCCAGGGCGACCCATAAACACGAGTCGACGAACAATGAATAATGTTGTGCAGCGCCTGAGCAGCCAGGAAAATTTTAGATCATTCCATCCAAATTCGGGAGCTGTTCGTATCACCCGTTTTAGTGCAAAAGAGAAATGTTGTAATCGGTCGTGCGCTAGCTGTGCCACCACGGCCAACGAATAGTCGGATGCACCGTGGTATCGGGTTTAGGTTTTGTAGAATATCCCCCAGGGCGACGCATAAACGGGAATCGACGAACCAAGAATAATGTTGTGCAGCCACTGTGCAGCCAGGAAAATTTTAGATCATTCCATGCAAACTCTGGAGCTGTTCGTATCACCAGTTTTAGTGCAAAAGAGAAATGTTGGAATCGCTCGTGCGCTAGCTGTGCCACGACTGCCAACGAATAGTCGGATGCACCGTGGTATCGGGTTTATGTTGTGTGGTATGGCCCCCAGGGCGACCCATAAACACGAGTCGACGAACAATGAATAATGTTGTGCAGCGCCTGAGCAGCCACGAAAATTTTAGATCATTCCATCCAAACTCGGGAGCTGTTCGTATCACCAGTTTTAGTGCAAAAGAGAAATGTTGGAATCGGTCGTGCGCTAGCTGTGCCACGACGGCCAACGAATAGTCGGATGCACCATGGTATCGGGTTTATGTTGTGTGGTATGGCCCCCAGGGCGGCCCATCAACACGAGTCGACGAACTATGAATAATTTTGTGCAGCGCCTGAGCAGCCAGGAAAATTTTAGATCATTCCATCCAAACTCGGGAGCTGTTCGTATCACCAGTTTTAGTGCAAAAGAGAAATGTTGGCATCGGTCGTGCGCTAATTGTACCACCACGGTCAACGAATAGTCGGTATCGGGTTTATGTTTTGTAGAATGGCCCCCCGGGTGACGCATAAACACGAGTCGGCGAAGAATGAGTCATTATGTGCAGCGCCTGCGCCAGCAGGAAAATTTTAAATCATTCCATCCAAACTGTGGAGCAGTTCGTATCACCAGTTTTAGTGCAAAAGTGAAAGGTTGGAATCGGTCTTTCGCTAGCTGTACCAGCACGGCCAATGAATAGTCAGATGCACCGTAGTATCGGGTTTATGTTTTGTAGAATGGCCCCATGAGCGACGCATAAACACGAGTCGGCGAAGAATGAGCCATGTTGTGCAGCTCCTGTGGAGCCAGGAAAATTTTAGATTATTCCATCCAACTCGGGAGCTGTTCGTATCACCAGTTTTAGTGCAAATGAGAAATGTTGGAATCGGTCTTGCACTCGCTGTACCACCACTACCAATGAATATTCAGATGCTCCGTGGTGTCGGGTTTATGTTTTGTTGAATGGCCCCCAGGCGGACCCATAAACACGAGTCGACGAACAATGAATAATGTTCTGCAGCTTCTGAGCAGCCAGGATAATTTTAGATAATTCCATACAAACTCGGGGGCGGTTCGTATCACCAGTTTTAGTACAAAAGAGAAATGTTGGAATCGGTCGTGCCCTGGCTGTGCCACCACGGTCATTGAATAGTCGGATGGACCGTGGTATCGGGCTTATGTTTTGTAGAATGGCCCCCAGGGCGACGCATAAACACGAGTCGGCGAAGAATGAGTCATGTCGTGCAGCGCCTGTGCAGCCAGGAAAATTTTAGATCATTCCATCCAAACTCGGGAGCTGTTCGTATCACCAGTTTTAGTGCAAAAGAGAAATGTTGGAATCGGTCGTGCGCTAGCTGTACCACCACGGTCAACGAATAGTCGGAAGCACCGTGGTATCGGGTTTATGTTTTGTAGAATGGCCGCCAGGCCGACCCATAAGCACGAGTCGACGAACAATAATTAACCTTGTGCAGCGCCTGTGCAGCCTGAAAAATTTTAGATCATTCCATCCAAAGTCGGGGACTGTTCGTATCACCAGTTGTAGTGCAAAAGAGAAATGTTGGAATCGGTCGTGCCCTGGCTGTGCCACCACGGTCATCGAATAGTCGGATGGACCGTGGTATCGGGTTTATGTTTTATAGAATGGCCCCCAGGGCGACCCATAAACACAAGTCGACGAACAATGAATAATGTTGTGCAGCGCCTGAGCAGCCAGGAAAATTTTAAATCATTCCATACAAACTCTGGAGCTGTTCGTATCACAAGTTTTAGTGTTAAAGAGAAATGTTGGAATCGGTCGTGCGCTAGCTGTACCACCAGGGCCTCTGAATAGTCAGATGCACCGTGATATCGGGTTTATGTTTTGTAGACTGGCTTCAGGGCGACGCATAAACTCGAGTCGGCGAACAATGAATAATGTTGTGCAGCTCCTGAGCAGCCAGGAAAATTTTAGATCATTCCATCCAAACTCGGGAGCTGTACGTATCAGCAGTTTTAGTGCAAAAGAGAAATGTTGGAATCGGTCGTGCGCTAGCTGTAACACTACGGCCAACGAATAGTCAGATGCACCGTGGTATCGGGTTTATGTTTTGTAGAATGGCTTCAGGGCGACGCAAAACACGAGTCTGCGAAGACTGAGTCATGTCGGCAACGCCTGTGCAGCCAGGAAAATTTTAGATCTTTCCATCCAAACTCGGGAGCTGTTCGTACCACCAGTTTTAGTGGAAAAGAGAATTGTTGGAATCGGTCGTGCGCTAGCATTACCACCACAGCCAACGAATAGTCTGATGCACTGTGGTATCGGGTTTATATTTTGTAGTATGGCCCCTAGGGTGATGCATAAACACGAGTCGGTGAAGAATGAGTCATTATGTGCAGCGCCTGTGCCACCAGGAAAATTTTAAATCATTCCATCCAAACTGTGGAGCTGTTCGTATCACCAGTTTTAGTGCAAAAGAGAAATGTTGCAATCACTCGTGCGCTAGCGGTACCACAACGGCCAACGAATAGTCGGATGCACCGTGGTGTCGTGTTGATGTTTTGTAGAATGGCCCCCAGGCCGACCCATAAACACGAGTCGACGAACAATGATTAATGTTGTGCAGCGCCTGAGCAGCCAGGAAAATTTTAAATCATTCCATACAAACTCTGGAGCTGTTCCTATCACCAGTTTTAGAGCAAAAGAGAAATGTTGGAATCGGTCTTTCGCTAGCTGTATCAGCACGGTCAACGAATAGTCGGTATCGGGTTTATGTTTTGTAGAATGGCCCCCCGGGTGACGCATAAACACGAGTCGGCGAAGAATGAGTCATTATGTGCAGCGCCTGCGCCAGCAGGAAAATTTTAAATCATTCCATCCAAACTGTGGAGCAGTTCGTATCACCAGTTTTAGTGTAAAAGTGAAAGGTTGGAATCGGTCTTTCGCTAGCTGTACCAGCACGGCCAATGAATAGTCAGATGCACCGTAGTATCGGGTTTATGTTTTGTAGAATGGCCCCATGAGCGACGCATAAACACGAGTCGGCGAAGAATGAGCCATGTTGTGCAGCTCCTGTGGAGCCAGGAAAATTTTAGATCATTCCATCCAACTCGGGAGCTGTTTGTATCACCAGTTTTATTGCAAATGAGAAATGTTGGAATCGGTCTTGCACTCGCTGTACCACCACTACCAATGAATATTCAGATGCTCCGTGGTGTCGGGTTTATGTTTTGTTGAATAGCCCCCAGGCGGACCCATAAACACGAGTCGACGAACAATGAATAATGTTCTGCAGCTTCTGAGCAGCCAGGATAATTTTAGATCATTCCATACAAACTCGGGGGCGGTTCGTATCACCAGTTTTAGTGCAAAAGAGAAATGTTGGAATCGGTCGTGCCCTGGCTGTGCCACCACGGTCATCGAATAGTCGGATGGACCGTGGTATCGGGCTTATGTTTTGTAGAATGGCCCCCAGGGCGACGCATAAACACGAGTCGGCGAAGAATGAGTCATGTCGTGCAGCGCCTGTGCAGCCAGGAAAATTTTAGATCATTCCATCCAAACTCGGGAGCTGTTCGTATCACCAGTTTTAGTGCAAAAGAGAAATGTTGGAATTGGTCGTGCGCTAGCTGTACCACCACGGTCAACGAATAGTCGCAAGCACCGTGGTATCGGGTTTATGGTTTGTAGAATGGCCGCCAGGCCGAGCCATAAGCACGAGTCGACGAACAATAATTAACCTTGTGCAGCGCCTGAGCAGCCAGAAAAATTTTAGATCATTCCATCCAAAGTCGGGGGCTGTTCGTATCACCAGTTGTAGTGCAAAAGAGAAATGTTGGAATCGGTCGTGCCCTGGCTGTGCCACCACGGTCATCGAATAGTCGGATGGACCGTGGTATCGGGTTTATGTTTTATAGAATGGCCCCCAGGGCGACCCATAAACAGAAGTCGACGAACAATGAATAATGTTGTGCAGCGCCTGAGCAGCCAGGAAAATTTTAAATCATTCCATACAAACTCTGGAGCTGTTCGTATCACAAGTTTTAGTGTAAAAGAGAAATGTTGGAATCGGTCGTGCGCTAGCTGTACCACCAGGGCCTCTGAATAGTCAGATGCACCGTGATATCGGGTTTATGTTTTGTAGAATGGCTTCAGGGCGACGCATAAACTCGAGTCGGCGAACAATGAATAATGTTGTGCAGCTCCTGAGCAGCCAGGAAAATTTCAGATCATTCCATCCAAACTCGGGAGCTGTTCGTATCAGCAGTTTTAGTGCAAAAGAGAAATGTTGGAATCGGTCGTGCGCTAGCTGTGCCACCACGGCCAACGAATAGTCGGATGCACCGTGGTATCGGGGTTAGGTTTTATAGAATGGCCCCCAGGGCGACGCATAAACGGGAATCGACGAACAACGAATAATGTTGTGCAGCTACTGTGCAGACAGGAAAATTTTAGATCATTCCATGCAAACACGGGAGCTGTTCGTATCACCAGTTTTTGTGCAAAAGAGAAATGTTGGAATCGGTCGTGCCCTGCTGTGCCACCACGGTCATCGAATAGTCAGATGGACCGTGGTATCGGGTTTATGTTTTGTAGAATGGCCCCCAGGGCGGCCCATCAACACGAGTCGACGAACAATGAATAATGTTGTGCATCGCCTGTGCAGCCAGGAATATTTTAGATCATTCCATCGAAACTCGGGAGCTGTTCGTATCACCAGTTTTAGTGCAAAAGAGCAATGTTGGAATCGGTCGTGCGCTAATTGTACCACCACGGTCAACGAATAGTCGGTATCGGGTTTATGTTTTGTAGAATGGCCCCCCCGGTGACCCATAAACACGAGTCAGCGAAGAATGAGTCATTATGTGCAGCGCCTGCGCCACCAGGAAAATTTTAAATCATTCCATCCAAACTGTGGAGCTGTTCGTATCACCAGTTTTAGTGCAAAAGAGAAATGTTGGAATCGCTCGTGCGCTAGCGGTACCACAACGGCCAACGAATAGTCGGATGCACCGTGGTATCGGGTTTATGTTGTGTGGTATGGCCCCCAGGGCGACCCATAAACACGAGTCGACGAACAATGAATAATGTTGTGGAGCGCCTGAGCAGCCAGGAAAATTTTAGATCATTCCATCCAAACTCGGGAGCTGTTCGTATCACCAGTTTTAGTGCAAAAGAGAAATGTTGGAATCGGTCGTGCGCTAATTGTACCACCACGGTCAACGAATAGTCGGTATCGGGTGTATGTTTTGTAGAATGGCCCCCCGGATGACGCATAAACACGAGTCGTCAAAGAATGAGTCATTATGTGCAGCGCCTGCGCCACCAGGAAAATTTTAAATCATTCCATCCAAACTGTGGAGCAGTTCGTATCGCCAGTTTTAGTGCAAAAGTGAAAGGTTGGAATCGGTCTTTCGCTAGCTGTACCAGCACGGCCAATGAATAGTCAGATGCACCGTGGTATCGGGTTTATGTTTTGTAGAATAGCCCCAAGAGCGACGCATAAACACGAGTCGGCGAAGCATGAGGCATGTTGTGCAGCGCCTGTGGAGCCAAGAAAATTTTAGATCATTCCATGCAAACTCGGGAGCTGTTCGTATCACCAGTTTTAGTGCAAAAGAGAAATGTTGGAATCGGTCGTGCCCTTCTGTGCCACCACGGTCATCGAATAGTCAGATGGACCGTGGTATCGGGTTTATGTTTTGTAGAATGGCCCCCAGGGCGACGCATAAACAGGAGTTGGCGAAGAATGAGTCATTATGTGCAGCGCCTGTGCCAACAGAAAAATTTTAAACCATTCCATCCAAACTGTGGAGCAGTTCTTATCACCAGTTTTAGTGCAAAAGAGAAAGGTTGGAATCGGTCTTGCGCAAGCTATACCACCACGGCCAATCAATAGTCAGATGCACCGTGGTATCGGGTTTATGTTTTGTAGAATGGCCCCCACAGCGACGCATAAACACGAGTCGGCGAAGAATGAGTCATGTTGTGCAGCGCCTGTGCAGCCAGGAAAATTTTAGATCATTCCATCCAAACTCGGGGGCTGTTCGTATCACCAGTGTTAGTGCAAATGAGAAATGTTGGAATCGGTCGTGCACTACCTGTACCACGACGGCCAATGAATATTCAGATGCACCGTGGTGTCGGGTTTATGTTTTCTTGAATGGCCCACAGGGCGACCCATAAACACGACTCGACGAACAATGAATAATGTTGGGCAGCGCCTGAGCAGCCTGGAAAATTTTAGATCATTGCATCCAAACTAGGGAGCTGTTCGTATCACCAGTTTTAGTGCAAAAGAGAAATGTTGGAATCGGTCGGGCGCTAGCTGTACCACCACGGCCAACGAATAGTCGTATGCACCGTGGTGTCGGGTTTATGTTTTGATGAATGGCCCCCAGGCTGACCCATAAACACGAATCGACGAAGAATGAATAATGTTATGCAGCTCCTGAGCAGCCAGGATAATTTTAGATCATTCCATCCAAACTCGAGGGCTGTTCGTATCACCAGTTTTAGTGCAAAAGAGAAATGTTGGAATCGGTCGTGCCCTGGCTGTGCCACCACGGACATCGAATAGTCGGATGGACCGTGGTATCGGGCTTATGTTTTGTAGAATGGCCCCCAGGGCGACGCTAAACAGGAGTTGGCGAAGAATGAGTCATTATGTGCAGCGCCTGTGCCAACAGAAAAATTTTAAACCATTCCATCCAAACTGTGGAGCAGTTCTTATCACCAGATTTAGTGCAAAAGATAAAGGTTGGAATCGGTCTTGCGCAAGCTATACCACCACGGCCAATCAATAGTCAGATGCACCGTGGTATCGGGTTTATGTTTTGTAGAATGGCCCCCACAGCGACGCATAAACACGAGTCGGCGAAGAATGAGTCATGTTGTGCAGCGCCTGTGCAGCCAGGAAAATTTTAGATCATTCCATCCAAACTCGGGGGCTGTTCGTATCACCAGTGTTAGTGCAAATGAGAAATGTTGGAATCGGTCGTGCAGTATCTGTACCACCACGGCCAATTAATATTCAGATGCACCGTGGTGTCGGGTTTATGTTTTGTTGAATGGCCCCCAGGGCGACCCATAAACACGACTCGACGAACAATGAATAATGTTGGGCAGCGCCTGAGCAGCCAGGAAAATTTTAGATCATTGCATCCAAACTAGGGAGCAGTTCGTATCACCAGTTTTAGTGCAAAAGAGAAATGTTGGAATCGGTTGGGCCGTAGCTGTACCACCACGGCCAACGAATAGTCGGATGCACCGTGGTATCGGGTTTATGTTTTGTAGAATGGCCCCAGGCCGACCCATAAACACGAGTCGACGAACAATTATTAATGTTGTGCAGCGCCTGAGCAGCCAGGAAAATATTAGAGCATTCCATCCAAACTCGGGAGCTGTTCGTATCACCAGTTTTAGTGCAAAAGAGAAATGTTGGAATCGGTCGTGCGCTAGCTGTACCACCACGGCCAACGAATAGTCGTATGCACCGTGGTATCGGGTTTATGTATTATAGAATGGCCCCCAGGGCGACCCATAAACACGAGTCGACGAACAATGAATAATGTTGTGCAGCGCCTGAGCAGCCTGGAAAATTTTAGATCATTCCATCCAAACTCGGGAGCTGTTCGTATCACCAGTTTTAGTGCAAAAGAGAAATGTTGGAATCGGTCGTGCGCTAGCTGTAACACCACGGCCAACGAATGGTCAGATGCACTGTGGTATCGGGTTTATGTTTTGTAGAATGGCCCCCAGGGTGACGCATAAACTCGAGTCGGTGAATAATGAGTCATTATGTGCAGCGCCTGTGCCAGCAGGAAAATTTTAAATCATTCCATCCAAACTGTGGAGCTGTTCGTATCACCAGTTTTAGTGGAAAAGAGAAATGTTGGGAATCACTCGTGCGCTAGCGGTACCACAACGGCCAACGAATAGTCGGATGCAATGTGGTGTCTGGTTGATGTTTTGTATAATGGACCCCAGGGCGACGCATAAACACGAGGCGGCGAAGAATGAGTCATTATGTGCAGCGCCTTGCAGCCAGGAAATTTTTAAATCATTCCATACAAACTCTGGAGCTGTTCGTATCACCAGTTTTAGAGGAAAAGAGAAATGTTGGAATCGGTCGTGCGCCAGCTGTACCACCACAGCCACTCAATAGTCAGATGGACCGTGGTATCGGGTTGATGTTTTGTTGAATGGCCCCCAGGGCGACCCATAAACACGAGTCGACGAACAATGAATAATGTTGTGCAGCGCCTGAGAAGCCAGGAAAATTTTAGATGATTCCATCCAAACTCGGGAGCTGTTCGTATCACCAGTTTTAGTGCAAAAGAGAAATGTTGGAATCGCTTGTGCGCTAGCTGTACCACCACGGCCAACGAATAGTCGTATGCACCGTGGTATCGGGTTTATGTTTTGTAGAATGGCCCCCAGGGCGACCCATCAACACGAGTCGACGAACAATGAATAATGTTGTGCAGCGCCTGAGCAGCCAGGAAAATTTATATTATTCCATTCAAACTCGGGAGCTGTTCGTATCACCAGTTTTAGTGCAAAAGAGAAATGTTGGAATCGGTCGTGCGCTAGCTATGTCACGACGGCCAACGAATAGTCGTATGCACCGTGGTATGGGGTTTATGTTTTGTAGAATGGCCCCAGGCCGACCCATAAACACGAGTCGACGAACAATGATTAATGTTGTGCAGCGCCTGAGCAGCCAGGAAAATATTAGATCATTCCATCCAAACTCGGGAGCTGTTCGTATCACCAGTTTTAGTGCAAAAGATAAATGTTGGAATCGGTCGTGCGCTAGCTGTACCACCACGGCCAACGAATAGTCGTATGCACCGTGGTATTGGGTTTATGTTTTGTAGAATGGCCTCACGGCGATGCATAAACTCGAGTCGGCGAACAATGAATAATGTTGTGCAGCTCCTGAGCAGCCAGGAAAATTTTAGATCGTTCCATCCAAACTCGGGAGCTGTTCGTATCAGCGGTTTCAGTGCAAAAGAGAAATGTTGGAATCGGTCGTGCGCTAGCTGTAACACCACGGCCAACGAATGGTCGGATGCACCGTGGTATCGGGTTTATGTTTTGTAGAATGGCCCCCAGGGTGACGCATAAACACGAGTCGGTGAAGAATGAGTCATTATGTGGAGCGCCTGTGCCAGCAGGAAAATTTTAAATCATTCCATCCAAACTGTGGAGCTGTTCGTATCACCAGTTTTAGTGCAAAAGAGAAATGTTGGGAATCACTCGTGCGCTAGCGGTACCACAACGGCCAACGAATAGTCGGATGCAATGTGGTGTCGGGTTGATGTTTTGTATAATGGACCCCAGGGCGACGCATAAACACGAGGCGGCGAAGAATGAGTCATTATGTGCAGCGCCTTGCAGCCAGCAAATTTTTAAATCATTCCTTACACACTCTGGAGCTGTTCGTATCACCAGTTTTAGAGGAGAAGAGAAATGTTGGAATCGGTCGTGCGCCAGCTGTACCACCACGGCAACTCAATAGTCAGATGCACCGTGGTATCGGGTTGATGTTTTGTTGAATGGCCCCCAGTTCGACCCATAAACACGAGTCGACGAACAATGAATAATGTTGTGCAGCGCCTGAGAAGCCATGAAAATTTTAGATCATTCCATCCAAACTCGGGAGCTGTTCGTATCACCAGTTTTAGTGCAAAAGAGAAATGTTGGAATCGGTCGTGCGCTAATTGTACCACCACGGCCAACCAATAGTCGGTATCGGGTTTATGTTTTGTAGAATGGCCCCCCGGGTGACGCATAAACACGAGTCGGCGAAGAATGAGTCATTATGTGCAGCGCCTGCGCCACCAGGAACATTTTAAATCATTCCATCCAAACTATGGAGCTGTTCGTATCACCAGTTATAGTGCAAAAGAGAAATGTTGGAATCGCTCGTGCGCTAGCGGTACCACAACGGCCAACGAATAGTCGGATGCACCGTGGTTTCGGGTTGATGTTTTGCAGAATGGCCCCCATGGAGACGCATAAACACGAGGCGGCGAAGAATGAGTCATGTTGTGCAGCGCCTGTGCAGCCAGGAAAATTTTAAATCATTCCATCCAAGCTCGGGAGCTGTTCGTATCACCAGTTTTAGTGCAAAATAGAAATGTTGGAATCGGTCGAGCGCTAGCAGTACCACCACGGCCAACGAATAGTCGTATGCACCGTGGTATCGGGTTTATGTTTTGTAGAATGGCCCCCAGGGCGACGCATAAACAGGAGTTGGCGAAGAATGAGTCATTATGTGCAGCGCCTGTGCCAACAGAAAAATTTTAAACCATTCCATCCAAACTGTGGAGCAGTTCGTATCACCAGTTTTAGTGCAAAAGCGAAAGGTTGGAATCGGTCTTTCGCTAGCTGTACCAGCACGGCCTATGAATAGTCAGATGCACAGTGGTATCGGGTTTATGTTTTGTAGAATGGCCCCAAGAGTGACGCATAAACACGAGTCGGCGAAGCATGAGCCATGTTGTGCAGCGCCTGTGGAGCCAGGAAAATTTTAGATGATTCCATCCAAATTCGGGAGCTGTTCGTATCACCAGCTTTAGTGCAAAATAGAAATGTTGGAATTGGTCGTGCGCTAGCTGTGCCACGACGGCCAACGAATAGTCGGATGCAACGCGGTATCGGGTTTATGTTTTGTGGTATGGCCCCCAGGGCGACGCATAAATACGAGTCGACGAACAATGAATAATGTTGTGCAGCGCCTGTGCAGCCAGGAAAATTTTAGATCATTCCATCCAAACTCGGGAGCTGCTCGTATCACCAGTTTAAGTACAAAAGAGAAGTGTTGGAATCGGTCGTGCGCTAGCTGTACCACCACGGCCAACGAATAGTCGTATGCACCGTGGTATCGGGTCTTTCGCTAGCTGTACCAGCACGGCCTATGAATAGTCAGATGCACAGTGGTATCGGGTTTATGTTTTGTAGAATGCGTCGCCCTGGGGGATATTCTACAAAACCTAAACCCGATACCACGGTGCATCCGACTATACGTTGGCCGTGGTGGCACAGCTAGCGCACGACCGATTACATCATTTCTCTTTTGCACTAAAACTGGTGATACGAACAGCTCTCGAGTTTGGATGGAATGATCTAAAATTTTCCTGGCTGCTCAGGCGCTGCACATAAATACGAGTCGACGACCAATGAATAATGTTGTGCAGCGTCTGAGCAGCCAGGAAAATTTTAGATCATTCCATCCAAACTCGGCAGCTGTTCGTATCACCAGTTTTAGCGCAAAAGAGAAATGTTGGAATCGGTCGTGCGCTAGCTGTGCCACGACGGCCAACGAATAGTCGGATGCAACGCGGTATCGGGTTTATGTTTTGTGGTATGGCCCCCAGGGCGACGCATAAATACGAGTCGACGAACAATGAATAATGTTGTGCAGCGCCTGTGCAGCCAGGAAAATTTTAGATCATTCCATCCAAACTCGGGAGCTGCTCGTATCACCAGTTTAAGTGCAAAAGAGAAGTGTTGGAATCGGTCGTGCGCTAGCTGTACCACCACGGCCAACGAATAGTCGTATGCACCGTGGTATCGGGTTTATGTATTATAGAATGGCCCCCAGGGCGACCCATAAACACGAGTCGACGAACAATGAATAATGTTGTGCAGCGCCTGAGCAGCCAGGAAAATTTTAGATCATTCCATCCAAACTCGGGAGCTGTTCGTATCACCAGTTTTAGTGCAAAAGAGAAATGTTGTAATCGGTCGTGCGCTAGCTGTGCCACCACGGCCAACGTATAGTCGGATGCACCGTGGTATCGGGTTTAGGTTTTGTAGAATAGCCCCCAGGCGGACCCATAAACACGAGTCGACGAACAATGAATAATGTTCTGCAGCTTCTGAGCAGCCAGGATAATTTTAGATCATTCCATACAAACTCGGGGGCGGTTCGTATCACCAGTTTTAGTGCAAAAGAGAAATGTTGGAATCGGTCGTGCCCTGGCTGTGCCACCACGGTCATCGAATAGTCGGACGGACCGTGGTATCGGGCTTATGTTTTGTAGAATGGCCCCCAGGGCGACGCATAAACACGAGTCGGCGAAGAATGAGTCATGTCGTGCAGCGCCTGTGCAGCCAGGAAAATTTTAGATCATTCCATCCAAACTCGGGAGCTGTTTGTATCACCAGTTTTATTGGAAATGAGAAATGTTGGAATCGGTCTTGCACTCGCTGTACCACCACTTCCAATGAATATTCAGATGCTCCGTGGTGTCGGGTTTATGTTTTGTTGAATAGCCCCCAGGCGGACCCATAAACACGAGTCGACGAACAATAATTAACCTTGCGCAGCGCCTGTGCAGCCTGAAAAATTTTAGATCATTCCATCCAAAGTCGGGGACTGTTCGTATCACCAGTTTTAGTGTAAAAGAGAAATGTTGGAATCGGTCGTGCGCTAGCTGTACCACCAGGGCCTCTGAATAGTCAGATGCACCGTGATATCGGGTTTATGTTTTGTAGAATGGCTTCAGGGCGACGCATAAACTCGAGTCGGCGAACAATGAATAATGTTGTGCAGCTCCTGAGCAGCCAGGAAAATTTGAGATCATTCCATCCAAACTCGGGAGCTGTTCGTATCAGCAGTTTTAGTGCAAAAGAGAAATGTTGGAATCGGTCGTGCGCTAGCTGTGCCACCACGGCCAACGAATAGTCGGATGCACCGTGGTATCGGGGTTAGGTTTTATAGAATGGCCCCCAGGGCGACGCATAAACGGGAATCGACGAACAACGAATAATGTTGTGCAGCTACTGTGCAGCCAGGAAAATTTTAGATCATTCCATGCAAACACGGGAGCTGTTCGTATCACCAGTTTTTGTGCAAAAGAGAAATGTTGGAATCGGTCGTGCCCTGCTGTGCCACCACGGTCATCGAATAGTCAGATGGACCGTGGTATCGGGTTTATGTTTTGTAGAATGGCCCCCAGGGCGGCCCATCAACACGAGTCGACGAACAATGAATAATGTTGTGCATCGCCTGTGCAGCCAGGAATATTTTAGATCATTCCATCGAAACTCGGGAGCTGTTCTATCACCAGTTTTAGTGCAAAAGAGCAATGTTGGAATCGGTCGTGCGCTAATTGTACCACCACGGTCAACGAATAGTCGGTATCGGGTTTATGTTTTGTAGAATGGCCCCCCCGGTGACCCATAAACACGAGTCAGCGAAGAATGAGTCATTATGTGCAGCGCCTGCGCCACCAGGAAAATTTTAAATCATTCCATCCAAACTGTGGAGCTGTTCGTATCACCAGTTTTAGTGCAAAAGAGAAATGTTGGAATCGCTCGTGCGCTAGCGGTACCACAACGGCCAACGAATAGTCGGATGCACCGTGGTGTCGGGTTGATGTTTTGTAGAATGGCCCCCAGGGCGACGCATAAACACGAGGCGGCGAAGAATGAGTCATGTTGTGCAGCGCCTGTGCAGCCAGGAAAATTTTAGATCATTCCATCCAAGCTCGGGAGCTGTTCGTATCACCAGTTTTAGCGCAAAAGAGAAATGTTGGAATCGGTCGTGCGCTAGCTGTGCCACGACGGCCAACGAATAGTCGGAGGCACCGTGGTATCGGGTTTATGTTGTGTGGTATGGCCCCCAGGGCGACCCATAAACACGAGTCGACGAACAATGAATAATGTTGTGCAGCGCCTGAGCAGCCAGGAAAATTTTAGATCATTCCATCCAAACTCGGGAGCTGTTCGTATCACCAGTTTTAGTGCAAAAGAGAAATGTTGGAATCGGTCGTGCGCTAATTGTACCACCACGGTCAACGAATAGTCGGTATCGGGTGTATGTTTTGTAGAATGGCCCCCCGGATGACGCATAAACACGAGTCGTCAAAGAATGAGTCATTATGTGCAGCGCCTGCGCCACCAGGAAAATTTTAAATCATTCCATCCAAACTGTGGAGCAGTTCGTATCGCCAGTTTTAGTGCAAAAGTGAAAGGTTGGAATCGGTCTTTCGCTAGCTGTACCAGCACGGCCAATGAATAGTCAGATGCACCGTGGTATTGGGTTTATGTTTTGTAGAATAGCCCCAAGAGCGACGCATAAACACGAGTCGGCGAAGCATGAGCCATGTTGTGCAGCGCCTGTGGAGCCAAGAAAATTTTAGATCATTCCATGCAAACTCGGGAGCTGTTCGTATCACCAGTTTTAGTGCAAAAGAGAAATGTTGGAATCGGTCGTGCCCTTCTGTGCCACCACGGTCATCGAATAGTCAGATGGACCGTGGTATCGGGTTTATGTTTTGTAGAATGGCCCCCAGGGCGACGCATAAACAGGAGTTGGCGAAGAATGAGTCATTATGTGCAGCGCCTGTGCCAGCAGAAAAATTTTAAACCATTCCATCCAAACTGTGGAGCAGTTCTTATCACCAGTTTTAGTGCAAAAGAGAAAGGTTGGAATCGGTCTTGCGCAAGCGTTACCACCACGGCCAATCAATAGTCAGATGCACCGTGGTATCGGGTTTATGTTTTGTAGAATGGCCCCCGGAGCGACGCATAAACACGAGTCGGCGAAGAATGAGTCATGTGCAGCGCCTGTGCAGCCAGGAAAATTTTAGATCATTCCATCCAAACTCGGGGGCTGTTCGTATCACCAGTTTTAGTGGAAATGAGAAATGTTGGAATCGGTCGTGCACTACCTGTACCACGACGGCCAATGAATATTCAGATGCACCGTGGTGTCGGGTTTATGTTTTCTTGAATGGCCCACAGGGCGACCCATAAACACGACTCGACGAACAATGAATAATGTTGGGCAGCGCCTGAGCAGCCAGGAAAATTTTAGATCATTGCATCCAAACTAGGGAGCTGTTCGTATCACCAGTTTTAGTGCAAAAGAGAAATGTTGGAATCGGTCGGGCGCTAGCTGTACCACCACGGCCAACGAATAGTCGTATGCACCGTGGTGTCGGGTTTATGTTTTGATGAATGGCCCCCAGGCTGACCCTTAAACACGAATCGACGAAGAATGAATAATGTTATGCAGCTCCTGAGCAGCCAGGATAATTTTAGATCATTCCATCCAAACTCGAGGGCTGTTCGTATCACCAGTTTTAGTGCAAAAGAGAAATGTTGGAATCCGTCGTGCCCTGGCTGTGCCACCACGGACATCGAATAGTCGGATGGACCGTGGTATCGGGCTTATGTTTTGTAGAATGGCCCCCAGGGCGACGCTAAACAGGAGTTGGCGAAGAATGAGTCATTATGTGCAGCGCCTGTGCCAACAGAAAAATTTTAAACCATTCCATCCAAACTGTGGAGCAGTTCTTATCACCAGATTTAGTGCAAAAGATAAAGGTTGGAATCGGTCTTGCGCAAGCTATACCACCACGGCCAATCAATAGTCAGATGCACCGTGGTATCGGGTTTATGTTTTGTAGAATGGCCACCACAGCGACGCATAAACACGAGTCGGCGAAGAATGAGTCATGTTGTGCAGCGCCTGTGCAGCCAGGAAAATTTTAGATCATTCCATCCAAACTCGGGGGCTGTTCGTATCACCAGTGTTAGTGCAAATGAGAAATGTTGGAATCGGTCGTGCAGCATCTGTACCACCACGGCCAATTAATATTCAGATGCACCGTGGTGTCGGGTTTATGTTTTGTTGAATGGCCCCCAGGGCGACCCATAAACACGACTCGACGAACAATGAATAATGTTGGGCAGCGCCTGAGCAGCCAGGAAAATTTTAGATCATTGCATCCAAACTAGGGAGCAGTTCGTATCACCAGTTTTAGTGCAAAAGAGAAATGTTGGAATCGGTTGGGCGGTAGCTGTACCACCGCGGCCAACGAATAGTCGGATGCACCGTGGTATCGGGTTTATGTTTTGTAGAATGGCCCCAGGCCGACCCATAAACACGAGTCGACGAACAATTATTAATGTTGTGCAGCGCCTGAGCAGCCAGGAAAATATTAGAGCATTCCATCCAAACTCGGGAGCTGTTCGTATCACCAGTTTTAGTGCAAAAGAGAAATGTTGGAATCGGTCGTGCGCTAGCTGTACCACCACGGCCAACGAATAGTCGTATGCACCGTGGTATCGGGTTTATGTTTTGTAGAATGGCCCCAGGCCGACCCATAAACACGAGTCGACGAACAATGATTAATGTTGTGCAGCGCCTGAGCAGCCAGGAAAATATTAGAGCATTCCATCCAAACTCGGGAGCTGTTCGTATCACCAGTTTTAGTGCAAAAGTGAAATGTTGGGAATCACTCGTGCGCTAGCGGTACCACAACGGCCAACGAATAGTCGGATGCAATGTGGTGTCTGGTTGATGTTTTGTATAATGGACCCCAGGGCGACGCATAAACACGAGGCGGCGAAGAATGAGTCATTATGTGCAGCGCCTTGCAGCCAGGAAATTTTTAAATCATTCCATACAAACTCTGGAGCTGTTCGTATCACCAGTTTTAGAGGAAAAGAGAAATGTTGGAATCGGTCGTGCGCCAGCTGTACCACCACAGCCACTCAATAGTCAGATGGACCGTGGTATCGGGTTGATGTTTTGTTGAATGGCCCCCAGGGCGACCCATAAACACGAGTCGACGAACAATGAATAATGTTGTGCAGCGCCTGAGAAGCCAGGAAAATTTTAGATGATTCCATCCAAACTCGGGAGCTGTTCGTATCACCAGTTTTAGTGCAAAAGAGAAATGTTGGAATCGCTCGTGCGCTAATTGTACCACTACGGTCAACGAATAGTCGGTATCGGGTTGATGTTTTGCAGAATGGCCCCCATGGAGCCGCATAAACACGAGGCGGCGAAGAATGAGTCATGTTGTGGAGCGCCTGTGCAGCCAGGAAAATTTTAAATCATTCCATCCAAGCTCGGGAGGTGTTCGTATCACCAGTTTTAGTGTAAAATAGAAATGTTGGAATCGGTCGTGCGCTAGCTGTACCACCACGGCCAACGAATAGTCGTATGCACCGTGGTATCGGGTTTATGTTTTGTAGAATGGCCCCCAGGGCGACCCATCAACACGAGTCGACGAACAATGAATAATGTTGTGCAGCGCCTGAGCAGCCAGGAAAATTTTAGATCATTCCATTCAAACTCGGGAGCTGTTCGTATCACCAGTTTTAGTGCAAAAGAGAAATGTTGGAATCGGTCGTGCGCTAGCTATGTCACGACGGCCAACGAATAGTCGTATGCACCGTGGTATGGGGTTTATGTTTTGTAGAATGGCCCCAGGCCGACCCATAAACACGAGTCGACGAACAATGATTAATGTTGTGCAGCGCCTGAGCAGCCAGGAAAATATTAGATCATTCCATCCAAACTCGGGAGCTGTTCGTATCACCAGTTTTAGTGCAAAAGATAAATGTTGGAATCGGTCGTGCGCTAGCTGTACCACCACGGCCAACGAATAGTCGTATGCACCGTGGTATTGGGTTTATGTTTTGTAGAATGGCCTCACGGCGATGCATAAACTCGAGTCGGCGAACAATGAATAATGTTGTGCAGCTCCTGAGCAGCCAGGAAAATTTTAGATCGTTCCATCCAAACTCGGGAGCTGTTCGTATCAGCGGTTTTAGTGCAAAAGAGAAATGTTGGAATCGGTCGTGCGCTAGCTGTAACACCACGGCCAACGAATGGTCGGATGCACCGTGGTATCGGGTTTATGTTTTGTAGAATGGCCCCCAGGGTGACGCATAAACACGAGTCGGTGAAGAATGAGTCATTATGTGCAGCGCCTGTGCTAGCAGGAAAATTTTAAATCATTCCATCCAAACTGTGGAGCTGTTCGTATCACCAGTTTTAGTGCAAAAGAGAAATGTTGGGAATCACTCGTGCGCTAGCGGTACCACAACGGCCAACGAATAGTCGGATGCAATGTGGTGTCGGGTTGATGTTTTGTATAATGGACCCCAGGGCGACGCATAAACACGAGGCGGCGAAGAATGAGTCATTATGTGCAGCGCCTTGCAGCCAGCAAATATTTAAATCATTCCTTACACACTCTGGAGCTGTTGGTATCACCAGTTTTAGAGGAGAAGAGAAATGTTGGAATCGGTCGTGCGCCAGCTGTACCACCACGGCAACTCAATAGTCAGATGCACCGTGGTATCGGGTTGATGTTTTGTTGAATGGCCCCCAGTTCGACCCATAAACACGAGTCGACGAACAATGAATAATGTTGTGCAGCGCCTGAGAAGCCATGAAAATTTTAGATCATTCCATCCAAACTCGGGAGCTGTTCGTATCACCAGTTTTAGTGCAAAAGAGAAATGTTGGAATCGGTCGTGCGCTAATTGTACCACCACGGTCAACCAATAGTCGGTATCGGGTTTATGTTTTGTAGAATGGCCCCCCGGGTGACGCATAAACACGAGTCGGCGAAGAATGAGTCATTATGTGCAGCGCCTGCGCCACCAGGAACATTTTAAATCATTCCATCCAAGCTCGGGAGCTGTTCGTATCACCAGTTTTAGTGCAAAATAGAAATGTTGGAATCGGTCGTGCGCTAGCAGTACCACCACGGCCAACGAATAGTCGTATGCACCGTGGTATCGGGTTTATGTTTTGTAGAATGGCCCCCAGGGCGACGCATAAACAGGAGTTGGCGAAGAATGAGTCATTATGTGCAGCGCCTGTGCCAACAGAAAAATTTTAAACCATTCCATCCAAACTGTGGAGCAGTTCGTATCACCAGTTTTAGTGCAAAAGCGAAAGGTTGGAATCGGTCTTTCGCTAGCTGTACCAGCACGGCCTATGAATAGTCAGATGCACAGTGGTATCGGGTTTATGTTTTGTAGAATGGCCCCAAGAGTGACGCATAAACACGAGTCGGCGAAGCATGAGCCATGTTGTGCAGCGCCTGTGGAGCCAGGAAAATTTTAGATGATTCCATCCAAATTCGGGAGCTGTTCGTATCACCAGCTTTAGTGCAAAATAGAAATGTTGGAATTGGTCGTGCGCTAGCTGTACTACCACGCCCAACGAATAGTCGTATGCACCGTGGTATCGGGTCCTTCGCTAGCTGTACCAGCACGGCCTATGAATAGTCAGATGCACAGTGGTATCGGGTTTATGTTTTGTAGAATGCGTCGCCCTGGGGGATATTCTACAAAACCTAAACCCGATACCACGGTGCATCCGACTATACGTTGGCCGTGGTGGCACAGCTAGCGCATGACCGATTACAACATTTCTCTTTTGCACTAAAACTGGTGATACGAACAGCTCTCGAGTTTGGATGGAATGATCTAAAATTTTCCTGGCTGCTCAGGCGCTGCACATAAATACGAGTCGACGACCAATGAATAATGTTGTGCAGCGTCTGAGCAGCCAGGAAAATTTTAGATCATTCCATCCAAACTCGGCAGCTGTTCGTATCACCAGTTTTAGCGCAAAAGAGAAATGTTGGAATCGGTCGTGCGCTAGCTGTGCCACGACGGCCAACGAATAGTCGGATGCAACGCGGTATCGGGTTTATGTTTTGTGGTATGGCCCCCAGGGCGACGCATAAATACGAGTCGACGAACAATGAATAATGTTGTGCAGCGCCTGTGCAGCCAGGAAAATTTTAGATCATTCCATCCAAACTCGGGAGCTGCTCGTATCACCAGTTTAAGTGCAAAAGAGAAGTGTTGGAATCGGTCGTGCGCTAGCTGTACCACCACGGCCAACGAATAGTCGTATGCACCGTGGTATCGGGTTTATGTATTATAGAATGGCCCCCAGGGCGACCCATAAACACGAGTCGACGAACAATGAATAATGTTGTGCAGCGCCTGAGCAGCCAGGAAAATTTTAGATCATTCCATCCAAACTCGGGAGCTGTTCGTATCACCAGTTTTAGTGCAAAAGAGAAATGTTGTAATCGGTCGTGCGCTAGCTGTGCCACCACGGCCAACGTATAGTCGGATGCACCGTGGTATCGGGTTTAGGTTTTGTAGAATATCCCCCAGGGCGACGCATAAACGGGAATCGACGAACAAAGAATAATGTTGTGCAGCTACTGTGCAGCCAGGAAAATTTTAGATTATTCCATGCAAACTCGGGAGCTGTTCGTATCACCAGTTTTAGTGCAAAAGAGAAATGTTGGAATCGGTCGTGCCCTGCTGTGCCACCACGGTCAACGAATAGTCAGATGGACCGTGGTATCGGGTTCATGTTTTGTAGAATGGCCCCCAGGGCGACGCATAAACACGAGTCGGCGAAGAATGAGTCATTATGTGCAGCGCCTTGCAGCCAGGAAAATTTTAAATCATTCCATATGAGCTGTTCGTATCACCAGTTTTAGAGCAAAAGAGAAATAATTGAATCGGTCGTGCGCTAGCTGTACCACGGCGGCCACTGAATAGTCAGATGCACCGTGGTATCGGTTTTATGTTTCGTTGAATGGCCCCCAGGGCGGCCCATCAACACGAGTCGACGAACAATGAATAATGTTGTGCAGCGCCTGTGCAGCCACTAATATTTTAGATCATTCCATCCAAACTCGGGAGCTGTTCGTATCACCACTTTTAGTGCAAAAGAGAAATGTTGGAATCGGTCGTGCGCTAATTGTACCACCACGGTCAACGAATAGTCGGTATCGGGTTTATGTTTTGTAGAATGGCCCCCGGGGTGACGCATAAACACGAGTCGGCGAAGAATGAGTCATTATGTGCAGCGCCTGCGCCACCAGGAAAATTTTAAATCATTCCATTCAAACTGTGGAGCTGTTCGTATCACCAGTTTTAGTGCAAAAGAGAAATGTTGGAATCGCTCGTGCGCTAGCGGTACCACAACGGCCAACGAATAGTCGGATGCACCGTGGTGTCGGGTTGATGTTTTGTAGAATGGCCCCCAGGGCGACGCATAAACAGGAGGCGGCGAAGAATGAGTCATGTTGTGCAGCGCCTGTGCAGCCAGGAAAATTTTAGATCATTCCATCCAAGCTCGGGAGCTGTTCGTATCACCAGTTTTAGTGCAAAATAGAAATGTTGGAATCGGTCGTGCGCTAGCTGTGCCACGACGGCCAACGAATAGTCGGATGCACCGTGGTATCGGGTTTATGTTGAGTGGTATGGCCCCCAGGGCGACCCATAAACACGAGTCGACGAACAATGAATAATGTTGTGCAGCGCCTGAGCAGCCAGGAAAATTTTAGATCATTCCATCCAAACTCGGGAGCTGTTCGTATCACCAGTTTTAGTGCAAAAGAGAAATGTTGGAATCGGTCGTGCGCTTGCTGTGCCACGACGGCCAACGAATAGTCGGATGCACCGTGGTATCGGGTTTATGTTGTGTGGTATGGCCCCCAGGGCGACCCATAAACACGAGTCGACGAACAATAAATAATGTTGTGCAGCGCCTGAGCAGCCAGGAAAATTTTAGATCATTCCATCCAAACTCGGGAGCTGTTCGTATAAGCAGTTTTAGTGCAAAAGAGAAATGTTGGAATCGGTCGTGCGCTAATTGTACCACCACGGTCAACGAATAGTCGGTATCGGGTTTATGTTTTGTAGAATGGCCCCCCGGATGACGCATAAACACGAGTCGTCGAAGAATGAGTCAATATGTGCAGCGCCTGCGCCACCAGGAAAATTTTAAATCATTCCATCCAAACTGTGGAGCAGTTCGTATCGCCAGTTTTAGTGCAAAAGTGAAAGGTTGGAATCGGTCTTTTGCTAGCTGTACCAGCACGGCCAATTAATAGTCAGATGCACCGTGGTATCGGGTTAATGTTGTGTAGAATGGCCCCAAGAGCGACGCATAAACACGAGTCGGCGAAGCATGAGCCATGTTGTGCAGCGCCTGTGGAGCCAAGAAAATTTTAGATCATTCCATGCAAACTCGGGAGCTGTTCGTATCACCAGTTTTAGTGCAAAAGAGAAATGTTGGAATCGGTCGTGCCCTTCTGTGCCACCACGGTCATCGAATAGTCAGATGGACCGTGGTATCGGGTTTATGTTTTGTAGAATGGGCCCCAGGGCGACGCATAAACACGAGTCGGTGAAGAATGAGTCATTATGTGCAGCGCCTTGCATCCAGGAAAATTTTAAATCATTCCATACAAACTCTGGATCTCTTCGTATCACCAGTTTTAGAGCAAAAGAGAAATGTTGGAATCGGTCGTGCGCTAGCTGTACCACCACGGCCACTGAATAGTCAGATGCACCGTGGTATCGGGTTTATGTTTTGTTGAATGGCCCCCAGGGCGGCCCATCAACATGAGTCGACGAACTATGAATAATTTTGTGCAGCGCCTGAGCAGCCAGGAAAATTTTAGATCATTCCATCCAAACTCGGGAGCTGTTCGTATCACCAGTTTTAGTGCAAAAGAGAAATGTTGGCATCGATCGTGCGCTAATTGTACCACCACGGTCAACGAATAGTCGGTATCGGGTTTATGTTTTGTAGAATGGCCCCCAGGGCGGCGCATAAATACGAGTCGGCGAAGAATGAGTAATTATGTGCAGCGCCTGTGCCAACAGGAAAATTTTAAACCATTTCATCCAAACTGTGGAGCAGTTCTTATCACCAGTTTTAGTGCAAAAGAGAAAGGTTGGAATCGGTCTTGCGCTAGCTGTACCACCACGGCCAATGAATAGTGAGATGCACCGTGGTATCGGGTTTAAGTTTTGTACCATGGCCCCCAGAGCGACGCATAAACACGAGTCGGCGAAGAATGAGTCATGTCGTGCAGCGCCTGTGCAGCCAGGAAAATTTTAGATCATTCCATCCAAACTCGGGAGCTGTTCGTATCACCAGTTTTAGTGCAAAAGAGAAATGTTGGAATCGGTCGTGCGCTAGCTGTACCACCACGGCCAACGAATAGTCGGAAGCACCGCGGTATCGGGTTTATGTTTTGTAGAATGGCCGCCAGGCCGACCCATAAGCACGAGTCGACGAACAATAATTAACCTTGTGCAGCGCCTGAGCAGCCAGAAAAATTTTAGATCATTCCATCCAAAGTCGGGGGCTGTTCGTATCACCAGTTGTAGTGCAAAAGAGAAATGTTGGAATCGGTCGTGCCCTGGCTGTGCCACCACGGTCATCGAATAGTCGGATGGACCGTGGTATCGGGTTTATGTTTTATAGAATGGCCCCCCGGGCGACCCATAAACACAAGTCGACGAACAATGAATAATGTTGTGCAGCGCCTGAGCAGCCAGGAAAATTTTAAATCATTCCATACAAACTCTGGAGCTGTTCGTATCACAAGCTTTAGTGTAAAAGAGAAATGTTGGAATCGGTCGTGCGCAAGCTGTACCACCAGGGCCTCTGAATAGTCAGATGCACCGTGATATCGGGTTTATGTTTTGTAGAATGGCTTCAGGGCGACGCATAAACTCGAGTCGGCGAACAATGAATAATGTTGTGCAGCTCCTGAGCAGCCAGGTAAATTTTAGATCATTCCATCCAAACTCGGGAGCTGTTCGTATCAGCAGTTTTAGTGCAAAAGAGAAATGTTGGAATCGGTCGTGCGCTAGCTGTAACACTACGGCCAACGAATAGTCAGATGCACCGTGGTATCGGGTTTATGTTTTGTAGAATGGCTTCAGGGCGACGCAAAAACACGAGTCGGCGAAGACTGAGTCATGTCGGCCGCGCCTGTGCAGCCAGGAAAATTTTAGATCTTTCCATCCAAACTCGGGAGCTGTTCGTATCACCAGTTTTAGTGGAAAAGAGAATTGTTGGAATCGGTCGTGCGCTAGCATTACCACCACAGTCAACGAATAGTCTGATGCACTGTGGTATCGGGTTTATATTTTGTAGAATGGCCCCTAGGGTGACGCATAAACAGGAGTCGGTGAAGAATGAGTCATTATGTGCAGCGCCTGTGCCACCAGGAAAATTTTAAATCATTCCATCCAAACTGTGGAGCTGTTCGTATCACCAGTTATAGTGCAAAAGAGAAATGTTGGAATCACTCGTGCGCTAGCAGTACCACAACGGCCAACGAATAGTCGGATGCACCGTGGTGTCGTGTTGATGTTTTGTAGAATGGCCCCCAGGCCGACCCGTAAACACGAGTCGACGAACAATGATAAATGTTGTGCAGCGCCTGAGCAGCCAGGAAAATTTTAAATCATTCCATACAAACTCTGGAGCTGTTCCTATCACCAGTTTTAGAGCAAAAGAGAAATGTTGGAATCGGTCTTTCGCTAGCTGTATCAGCACGGCCAATGAATAGTCAGATGCACCGTGGTATCGGGTTTATGTTTTGTAGAATGGCCCCAAGAGCGACGCATAAACACGAGTCGGCGAAGCATGAGCCACGTTGTGCAGCGCCTGTGGAGTCAGGAAAATTTTGGATCATTCCATCCGACTCGGGAGCTGTTCGTATCACCAGCTTTAGTGCAAAATAGAAATGTTGGAATTGGTCGTGCGCTAGCTGTACTACCACGCCCAACGAATAGTCGTATGCACCGTGGTATCGGGTTTCTATTTTGTAGAATGGCCCCCAGGGCGATCCATAAACACGAGTCGACGACCAATGAATAATGTTGTGCAGCGTCTGAGCAGCCATGAAAATTTTAGATCATTCCATCCAAACTCGGGAGCTGTTCGTATCACCAGTTTTAGTGCAAAAGAGAAATGTTGGAATCGGTCGTGCGCTAGCTGTGCCACGACGGCCAACGAATAGTCGGATGCACCACGGTATCGTGTTTATGTTTTATAGAATGGCCCCCAGGGCGACCCATAAACACGAGTCGACGAACAATGAATAATGTTGTGCAGCGCCTGAGCAGCCAGGAAAATTTTAGATCATTCCATCCAAACTCGGGAGCTGTTCGTATCACCAGTTTTAGTGCAAAAGAGAAATGTTGGAATCGGTCGTGCGCTAGCTGTGCCACCACGGCCAACGAATAGTCGGATGCACCGTGGTATCGGGGTTAGGTTTTATAGAATGGCCCCCAGGGCGACGCATAAACGGGAATCGACGAACAATGAATAATGTTGTGCAGCTACTGTGCAGCCAGGAAAATTTTAGATCATTCCATGCAAACTCGGGAGCTGTTCGTATTACCAATTTTAGTGCAAAAGAGAAATGTTGGAATCGGTCGTGCCCTGCTGTGCCACCACGGTCATCGAATAGTCAGATGGACCGTGGTATCGGCTTTTATGTTTTGTAGAATGGCCCCCAGGGCGGCCCATCCATACGAGTCGACGAACAATGAATAATGTTGTGCAGCGCCTGTGCAGCCAGGAATATTTTAGATTATTCCATCCAAACTCGGGAGCTGTTCGTATCACCAGTTTTAGTGCCAAAGAGAAATGTTGGAATCGGTCGTGCGCTAATTGTACCACCACGGTCAACGAATAGTCGGTATCGGGTTTATGTTTTGTAGAATGGCCCCCCGGATGACGCATAAACACGAGTCGGCGAAGAATGACTCATGTTGTGCAGCGCCTGTGCAGCCAGGATAATTTCAAATCATTCCATCCAAACTGTGGAGGTGTTCGTATCACCAGTTTTAGTGCAAAAGAGAAATGTTGGAATCGCTCGTGCGCTAGCGGTACCACAACGGCCAACGAATAGTCGGATGCACCGTGGTGTCGGGTTGATGTTTTGTAGAATGGCCCCCAGGGCGACGCATAAACACGAGGCGGCGAAGAATGAGTCATGTTGTGCAGCGCCTGAGCATCCAGGAAAATTTTAGATCATTCCATCCAAACTCGGGAGCTGTTCGTATCACCAGTTTTAGTGCAAAAGAGCAATGTTGGAATTGGTCGTGCGCTAGCTGTGCCACGACGGCCAACGAATAGTCGGATGCACCGTGGTATCGGGTTTATGTTGTGTGGTATGGCCCCCAGGGCGACCCATAAACACGAGTCGACGAACAATGAATAATGTTGTGCAGCGCCTGAGCAGCCAGGAAAATTTTAGATCATTCCATCCAAACTCGGGAGCTGTTCGTATCACCAGTTTTAGTGCAAAAGAGAAATGTTGGAATCGGTCGTGCGCTAATTGTACCACCACGGTCAACGAATAGTCGGTATCGGGTTTATGTTTTGTAGAATGGCCCCCCGGATGACGCATAAACACGAGTCGTCGAAGAATGAGTCATTATGTGCTGCGCCTGCGCCACCAGGAAAATTTTAAATCATTCCATCCAAACTGTGGAGCAGTTCGTATCGCCAGTTTTAGTGCAAAAGTGAAAGGTTGGAATCGGTCTTTCGCTAGCTGTACCAGCACGGCCAATGAATAGTCAGATGCACCGTGGTATCGGGTTTATGTTTTGTAGAATGGCCCCCAGGGCGACGCATAAACACGAGTCGGTGAAGAATGAGTCATTATGTGCAGCGCCTTGCAGCCAGGAAAATTTTAAATCATTCCATACAAACTCTGGAGCTGTTCGTATCACCAGTTTTAGAGCAAAAGAGAAATGTTGGAATCGGTCGTGCGCTAGCTGTACGACCACGGCCACTGAATAGTCAGATGCACCGTGGTATCGGGTTTATGTTTTGTTGAATGGCCCCCAGGGCGGCCCATCAACGCGAGTCGACGAACTATGAATAATTTAGTGCAGTGCCTGAGCAGCCAGGAAAATCTTAGGTCATTCCATCCAAACTCGGGAGCTGTTCGTATCACCAGTTTTAGTGCAAAAGAGAAATGTTGGAATCGGTCGTGCGCTAATTGTACCACCACGGTCAACGAATAGTCGTATGCACCGTGGTATCGGGTTTATGTTTTATAGAATGGGCCCGAGGGCGACCCATAAACACAAGTCGACGAACAATGAATAATGTTGTGCAGCTCCTGAGGAGACAGGAAAATTTTAGATCATTCCATCCAAAATCGGGGGCTGTTCGTATCACCAGTTTTAGTGCAAAAGAGAAATGTTGAAATCGGTCGTGCCCTGGCTGTGGCACCACGGTCATCGAATAGTCGGATGGGCCGTGGTATCGGGTTTATGTTTTGTGGTATGGCCCCCAGGGCGACGCATAAATACGAGTCGGCGAAGAATGAGTCATTATGTGAAGTGCCTTGCAGCCAGGAAAATTTTAAATCATTCCATACAAACTCTGGAGCTGTTCCTATCACCAGTTTTAGTGCAAAAGTGAAAGGTTGGAATCGGTCTTTCGCTAGCTGTATCAGCACGGCCAATGAATAGTCAGATGCACCTTGGTATCGGGTTTATGTTTTGCAGAATGGCCCCAAGAGCGACGCACAAACACGAGTCGGCGAAGAATGAGCCATGTTGTGCAGCGCCTGTGGAGCCAGGAAAATTTTAGATCATTCCATCCAACTCGGGAGCTGTTCGTATCACCAGTTTTAGTGCAAATGAGAAATGTTGGAATCGGTCGTGCACTAGCTGTACCACCACTGTCAATGAATATTCAGATGCACCGTGGTGTCGGGTTTATGTTTTGATGAATGGCCCCCAGGCTGACCCATAAACACGAATCGACGAAGAATGAATAATGTTATGCAGCTCCTGAGCAGCCAGGATAATTTTAGATCATTCCATCCAAACTCGGGGGCTGTTCGTATCACCAGTTTTAGTGCAAAAGAGAAATGTTGGAATTGGTCGTGCCCTGGCTGTGCCACCACGGACATAGAATAGTCGGATGGACCGTGGTATCGGGCTTATGTTTTGTAGAATGGCCCCCAGGGCGACGCTAAACAGGAGTTGGCGAAGAATGAGTCATTATGTGCAGCGCCTGTGCCAACAGAAAAATTTTAAACCATTCCATCCAAACTCGGGGGCTGTTCGTATCACCAGTTTTAGTGCCAAAGAGAAATGTTGGAATCGGTCGTGCGCTAATTGTACCACCACGGTCAACGAATAGTCGGTATCGGGTTTATGTTTTGTAGAATGGCCCCCCGGATGACGCATAAACACGAGTCGGCGAAGAATGAGTCATGTTGTGCAGCGCCTGTGCAGCCAGGAAATTTTAGATCATTCCATCCAAACTCGGGGGCTGTTCGTATCACCAGTTTTAGTGCAAATGAGAAATGTTGGAATCGGTCGTGCAGTATCTGTACCACCACGGCCAATGAATAGTCAGATGCACCGTGGTGTCGGGTTTATGTTTTGTTGAATGGCCCCCAGGACGACCCATAAACACGACTCGACGAACAATGAATAATGTTGGGCAGCGCCTGAGCAGCCAGGAAAATTTTAGATCATTGCATCCAAACTAGGGAGCAGTTCGTATCACCAGTTTTAGTGCAAAAGAGAAATGTTGGTATCACTCGTGCGCTAGCTGTACCACCACGGCCAACGAATAGTCGGATGCACCGTGGTATCGGGTTTATGTTTTGTAGAATGGCCCCAGGCCGACCCATAAACACGAGTCGACGAACAATGATTAATGTTGTGCAGCGCCTGAGCAGCCAGGAAAATATTAGAGCATTCCATCCAAACTCGGGAGCTCTTCGTATCACGAGTTTTAGTGCAAAAGAGAAATGTTGGAATCGGTCGTGCGCTAGCTGTACCACCACGGCCAACGAATAGGCGTATGCACCGTGGTATCGGGTTTATGTTTTGTAGAATGGCCCCAGGCCGACCCATAAACACGAGTCGACGAACAATGATTAATGTTGTGCAGCGCCTGAGCAGCCAGGA
This sequence comes from Dermacentor variabilis, assembly GCF_050947875.1. Lineage (NCBI taxonomy): Eukaryota > Metazoa > Arthropoda > Arachnida > Ixodida > Ixodidae > Dermacentor > Dermacentor variabilis. The sequence goes on along the minus strand of NC_134571.1, from coordinate 226,678,689 downwards.
AAATATTAGAGCATTCCATCCAAACTCGGGAGCTGTTCGTATCAGCAGTTTTAGTGCAAAAGAGAAATGTTGGAATCGGTCGTGCGCTAGCTGTAACACCACGGCCAACGAATGGTCAGATGCACCGTGGTATCGGGTTTATGTTTTGTAGAATGGCCCCCAGGTTGACGCATAAACACGAGGCGGCGAAGAATGAGTCATTATGTGCAGCGCCTTGCAGCCAGGAAATTTTTAAATCATTCCATACAAACTCTGGAGCTGTTCGTATCACCAGTTTTAGAGGAAAAGAGAAATGTTGGAATCGGTCGTGCGCCAGCTGTACCACCACGGCCACTCAATAGTGAGATGGACCGTGGTATCGGGTTGATGTTTTGTTGAATGGCCCCCAGGGCGACCCATAAACACGAGTCGACGAACAATGAATAATGTTGTGCAGCGCCTGAGAAGCCAGGAAAATTTTAGATCATTCCATCCAAACTCGGGAGCTGTTCGTATCACCAGTTTTAGTGCAAAAGAGAAATGTTGGAATCGGTCGTGCGCTAATTGTACCACTACGGTCAACGAATAGTCGGTATCGGGTTTATGTTTTGAAGAATGGCCCCCCGGGTGACGCATAAACACGAGTCGGCGAAGAATGAGTCATTATGTGCAGTGCCTGCGCCACCAGGAAAATTTTAAATCATTCCATCCAAACTATGGAGCTGTTCGTATCACCAGTTATAGTGCAAAAGGGAAATGTTGGAATCACTCGTGCGCTAGCTGTACCACCACGGCCAACGAATAGTCGTATGCACCGTTGTATCGTGTTTATGTTTTGTAGAATGGCCCCCAGGGCGACCCATCAACACGAGTCGACGAACAATGAATAATGTTGTGCAGCGCCTGAGCAGCCAGGAAAATTTTAGATCATTCCATTCAAACTCGGGAGCTGTTCGTATCACCAGTTTTAGTGCAAAAGAGAAATGTTGGAATCGGTCGTGCGCTAGCTATGTCACGACGGCCAACGAATAGTCGGATGCAACGTCGTATCGGGTTTTTGTTTTGTGGTATGGGCCCCAGGGCGACGCATAAATACGAGTCGACGAACAATGAATAATGTTGTGCAGCGCCCGTGCAGCCAGGAAAATTTTAGATCAATCAATCCAAACTCGGGAGCTGCTCGTATCACCAGTTTTAGTGCAAAAGAGAAATGTTGGAATCGGTCGTGCGCTAGCTGTACCACCACGGCCAACGAATAGTCGTATGCACCGTGGTATCGGGTTTATGTTTTGTAGAATCGCCCCAGGCCGACCCATAAACACGAGTCGACGAACAATGATTAATGTTGTGCAGGGCCTGAGCAGCCAGGAAAATATTAGATCATACGATCCAAATACGGGAGCTGTTCGTATCACCAGTTTTAGTGCAAAAGAGAAATGTTGGAATCGGTCGTGCGCTAGCTGTACCACCAGGCCAACGAATAGTCGTATGCAATGTGGTGTCGGGTTGATGTTTTGTATAATGGACCCCAGGGCGACGCATAAACACGAGGCGGCGAAGAATGAGTCATTATGTGCAGCGCCTTGCAGCCAGGAAATTTTTAAATCATTCCTTACACACTCTGGAGCCGTTCGTATCACCAGTTTTAGAGGAAAAGAGAAATGTTGGAATCGGTCGTGCGCCAGCTGTACCACCACGGCAACTCAATAGTCAGATGCACCGTGGTATGGGGTCGATGTTTTGTTGAATGGCCCCCAGTTCGACCCATAAACACGAGTCGACGAACAATGAATAATGTTGTGCAGCGCCTGAGAAGCCAGGTAAATTTTAGATCATTCCCTCCAAACTCGGGAGCTGTTCGTATCACCAGTTTTAGTGCAAAAGAGAAATGTTGGAATCGGTCGTGCGCTAGCTATGTCACGATGGCCAACGAATAGTCGGATGCAACGTCGTATCGGGTTTTTGTTTTGTGGTATGGGCCCCAGGGCGACGCATAAATACGAGTCGACGAACAATGAATAATGTTGTGCAGCGCCCGTGCAGCCAGGAAAATTTTAGATCAATCAATCCAAACTCGGGAGCTGCTCGTATCACCAGTTTTAGTGCAAAAGAGAAATGTTGGAATCGGTCGTGCGCTAGCTGTACCACCACGGCCAACGAATAGTCGTATGCACCGTGGTATCGGGTTTATGTTTTGTAGAATCGCCCCAGGCCGACCCATAAACACGAGTCGACGAACAATGATTAATGTTGTGCAGGGCCTGAGCAGCCAGGAAAATATTAGATCATACGATCCAAATACGGGAGCTGTTCGTATCACCAGTTTTAGTGCAAAAGAGAAATGTTGGAATCGGTCGTGCGCTAGCTGTACCACCAGGCCAACGAATAGTCGTATGCACCGTGGTATCGGGTTTATGTTTTGTAGAATGGCCTCACGGCGATGCATAAACTCGAGTCGGCGAACAATGAATAATGTTGTGCAGATCCTGAGCAGCCAGGAAAATTTTAGATCGTTCCATCCAAACTCGGGAGCTGTTCGTATCAGCAGTTTTAGTGCAAAAGAGAAATGTTGGAATCGGTCGTGCGCTAGCTGTAACACCACGGCCAACGAATGGTCGGATGCACCGTGGTATCGGGTTTATGTTTTGTAGAATGGGCCCCAGGGTGACGCATAAACACGAGTCAGTGAAGAATGAGTCATTATGTGCAGCGCCTGTGCCAGCAGGAAAATTTTAAATCATTCCATCCAAACTGTGGAGCTGTTCGTATAACCAGTTTTAGTGCAAAAGAGAAATGTTGGGAATCACTCGTGCGCTAGCGGTACCACAACGGCCAACGAATAGTCGGATGCAATGTGGTGTCGGGTTGATGTTTTGTATAATGGACCCCAGGGCGACGCATAAACACGAGGCGGCGAAGAATGAGTCATTATGTGCAGCGCCTTGCAGCCAGGAAATTTTTAAATCATTCCTTACACACTCTGGAGCTGTTCGTATCACCAGTTTTAGAGGAAAAGAGAAATGTTGGAATCGGTCGTGCGCCAGCTGTACCACCACGGCAACTCAATAGTCAGATGCACCGTGGTATCGGGTCGATGTTTTGTTGAATGGCCCCCAGTTCGACCCATAAACACGAGTCGACGAACAATGAATAATGTTGTGCAGCGCGTGAGAAGCCAGGTAAATTTTAGATCATTCCCTCCAAACTCGGGAGCTGTTCGTATCACCAGTTTTAGTGCAAAAGAGAAATGTTGGAATCGGTCGTGCGCTAATTGTAGCTACACGGTCAACGAATAGTCGGTATCAGGTTGATGTTTTGTAGAATGGCCCCCCGGGTGACGCATAAACACGAGTCGGCGAAGAATGAGTCATTATGTGCAGCGCCTGCGCCACCAGGAAAATTTTAAATCATTCCATCCAAACTGAGGAGCAGTTCTTATCACCAGTTTTAGTGCAAAAGAGAACGGTTGAATCGGTCTTGCACAAGCTGTACCACCACGGCCAATCAATAGTCAGATGCACCGTGGTATTGGGTTTATGTTTTGTGGAATGGCCCCCAGGGCGACGCATAAACAGGAGTTGGCGAAGAATGAGTCGTTATGTGCAGCGCCTGTGCCAACAGAAACATTTTAAACCATTCCATCCAAACTGTGCAGCAGTTCTTATCGCCAGTTTTAGTGCAAAAGAGAAAGGTTGGAATCGGTCTTGCGCAAGCGTTACCACCACGGCCAATCAATAGTCAGATGCACCGTGGTATCGGGTTTATGTTTTTTAGACTGGCCCCCAGAGCGACGCATAAACACGAGTCGGCGAAGAATGAGTCATGTTGTGCAGCGCCTGTGCAGCCAGGAAAATTTTAGATCATTCCATCGAAACTAGGGGGCTGTTCGTATCACCAGTTTTAGTGGAAATGAGAAATGTTGGAATCGGTCGTACACTATCTGTACCACCACGGCCAATGAATATTCAGATGCACCGTGGTGTCGGGTTTATGTTTTGTTGAATGGCCCACAGGGCGACCCATAAACACGACTCGACGAACAATGAATAATGTTGGGCAGCGCCTGAGCAGCCAGGAAAATTTTAGATCATTGCATCCAAACTAGGGAGCTGTTCGTATCACCAGTTTTAGTGCAAAAGAGAAATGTTGGAATCGGTCGGGCGCTAGCTGTACCACCACGGCCAACGAATAGTCGTATGCACCGTGGTATCGGCTTTATGTTTTATAGAATGGCCCCGAGGGCGACCCATAAACACAAGTCGACGAACAATGAATAATGTTGTGCAGCGCCTGAGGAGCCAGGAAAATTTTAGATCATTCCATCCAAAATCGGGGGCTGTTCGTATCACCAGTTTTAGTGCAAAAGAGAAATGTTGAAATCGGTCGTGCCCTGGATGTGCCACCACGGTCATCGAATAGTCGGATGGACCGTGGTATTGAGTTTATGTTTTGTGGTATGGCCCCCAGGGCGACGCATAAATACGAGTCGGCGAAGAATGAGTCATTATGTGAAGTGCCTTGCAGCCAGGAAAATTTTAAATCATTACATACAAACACTGGAGCTGTTCCTATCACCAGTTTTAGTGCAAAAGTGAAAGGTTGGAATCGGTCTTTCGCTAGCTGTATCAGCACGGCCAATGAATAGTCAGATGCACCTTGGTATCGGGTTTATGTTTTGCGGAATGGCCCCAAGAGCGACGCACAAACACGAATCGACGAAGAATGAATAATGTTATGCAGCTCCTGAGCAGCCAGGATAATTTTAGATCATTCCATCCAAACTCGGGGGCTGTTCGTATCACCAGTTTTAGTGCAAAAGAGAAATGTTGGAATCGGTCGTGCCCTGGCTGTGCCACCACGGACATCGAATAGTCGGATGGACCGTGGTATCGGGCTTATGTTTTGCAGAATGGCCCCCAGGGTGACGGTAAACAGGAGTTGGCGAAGAATGAGTCATTATGTGCAGCGCCTGTGCCAACAGAAAAATTTTAAACCATTCCATCCAAACTGTGGAGCAGTTCTTATCACCAGTTTAGTGCAAAAGAGAAAGGTTGGAATCGGTCTTGCGCAAGCTGTACCACGACGGCCAATCAATAGTCAGATGCACCGTGGTATCGGGTTTATGTGTTGTAGAATGGCCCCCACAGAGACGCATAAACACGAGTCGGCGAAGAATGCGTCATGTTGTGCAGCGCCTGTGCAGCCAGGAAAATTTTAGATCATTCCATCTAAACTCGGGGGCTGTTCGTATCACCAGTTTTAGTGCAAATGAGAAATGTTGGAATCGGTCGTGCAGTATCTGTACCACCACGGCCAATGAATATTCAGATGCACCGTGGTGTCGGGTTTATGTTTTGTTGAATGGCCCCCAGGGCGACCCATAAACACGACTCGACGAACAATGAATAATGTTGGGCAGCGCCTGAGCAGCCAGGAAAATTTTAGATCATTGCATCCAAGCTAGGGAGCAGTTCGTATCACTAGTTTTAGTGCAAAAGAGAAATGTTGGAATCGGTCGGGCGCTAGCTGTACCACCACGGCCAACGAATAGTCGGATGCACCGTGGTATCGGGTTTATGTTTTGTAGAATGGCCCCAGGCCGACCCATAAACACGAGTCGACGAACAATGATTAATGTTGTGCAGCGCCTGAGCAGCCAGGAAAATATTAGAGCATTCCATCCAAACTCGGGAGCTGTTCGTATCACCAGTTTTAGTGCAAAGAGAAATGTTGGAATCGGTCGTGCGCTGGCTGTACCACCACGGCCAACGAATAGTCGTATGCACCGTGGTATCGGGTTTATGTTTTGTAGAATGGCCCCAGGCCGACCCATAAACACGAGTCGACGAACAATGATTAATGTTGTGCAGCGCCTGAGCAGCCAGGAAAATATTAGAGCATTCCATCCAAACTCGGGAGCTGTTCGTATCACCAGTTTTAGTGCAAAAGATAAATGTTGGGAATCACTCGTGCGCTAGCGGTACCACAACGGCCAACGAATAGTCGGATGCAATGTGGTGTCGGGTTGATGTTTTGTATAATGGACCCCAGGGCGACGCATAAACACGAGGCGGCGAAGAATGAGTCATTATGTGCAGCGCCTTGCAGCCAGGAAATTTTTAAATAATTCCATACAAACTCTGGAGCTGTTCGTATCACCAGTTTTAGAGGAAAAGAGAAATGTTGGAATCGGTCGTGCGCCAGCTGTACCACCACGGCCACTCAATAGTCAGATGGACCGTGGTATCGGGTTGATGTTTTGTTGAATGGCCCCAAGGGCGACCCATAAACACGAGTCGACGAACAATGAATAATGTTGTGCAGCGCCTGAGAAGCCAGGAAAATTTTAGATCATTCCATCCAAACTCGGGAGCTGTTCGTATCACCAGTTTTAGTGCAAAAGAGAAATGTTGGAATCGGTCGTGCGCTAATTGTACCACTACGGTCAACGAATAGGCGTTATCGGGTTTATGTTTTGAAGAATGGCCCCCGGGTGACGCATAAACACGAGTCGGCGAAGAATGAGTCATTATGTGCAGCGCCTGCGCCACCAGGAAAATTTTAAATCATTCCATCCAAACTATGGAGCTGTTCGTATCACCAGTTATAGTGCAAAAGGGAAATGTTGGAATCACTCGTGCGCTAGCGGTACCACAACGGCCAACGAATAGTCGGATGCACCGTGGTATCGGGTTTATGTTTTGTAGAATGGCCACCAGGGCGACCCATCAACACGAGTCGACGAACAATGAATAATGTTGTGCAGCGCCTGAGCAGCCAGGAAAATTTTAGATCATTCCATTCAAACTCGTGAGCTGTTCGTATCACCAGTTTTAGTGCAAAAGAGAAATGTTGGAATCGGTCGTGCGCTAGCTATGTCACGACGGCCAACGAATAGTCGGATGCACCGTCGTATCGGGTTTTTGTTTTGTGGTATGGGCCCCAGGGCGACGCATAAATACGAGTCGACGAACAATGAATAATGTTGTGCAGCGCCCGTGCAGCCAGGAAAATTTTAGATCAATCAATCCAAACTCGGGAGCTGCTCGTATCGCCAGTTTTAGTGCAAAAGAGAAATGTTGGAATCGGTCGTGCGCTAGCTGTACCACCACGGCCAACGAATAGTCGTATGCACCGTAGTATGGGGTTTATGTTTTGTAGAATGGCCCCAGGCCGACCCATGAACACGAGTCGACGAACAATGATTAATGTTGTGCAGCGCCTGAGCAGCCAGGAAAATATTAGATCATTCCATCCAAACTCGGGAGCTGTTCGTATCACCAGTTTTAGTGCAAAAGATAAATGTTGGAATCGGTCTTGCGCTAGCTGTACCACCACGGCCAACGAATAGTCGTATGCACCGTGGTATCGGGTTTATGTTTTGTAGAATGGCCTCACGGCGATGCATAAACTCGAGTCGGCGAACAATGAATAATGTTGTGCAGCTCCTGCGCAGCCAGGAAAATTTTAGATCGTTCCATCCAAACTCGGGAGCTGTTCGTATCAGCAGTTTTAGTGCAAAAGAGAAATGTTGGAATCGGTCGTGCGCTAGCTGTAACACCACGGCCAACGAATGGTCGGATGCACCGTGGTATCGGGTTTATGTTTTGTAGAATGGCCCCCAGGGTGACGCATAAACACGAGTCGGTGAAGAATGAGTCATTATGTACAGCGCCTGTGCCAGCAGGAAAATTTTAAATCATTCCATCCAAACTGTGGAGCTGTTCGTATCACCAGTTTTAGTGCAAAAGAGAAATGTTGGGAATCACTCGTGCGCTAGCGGTACCACAACGGCCAACGAATAGTCGGATGCAATGTGGTGTCGGGTTGATGTTTTGTATAATGGACCCCAGGGCGACGCAGAAACACGATGCGGCGAAGAATGAGTCATTATGTGCAGCGCCTTGCAGGCAGGAAATTTTTAAATCATTCCTTACACACTCTGGAGCTGTTCGTATCACCAGTTTTAGAGGAAAAGAGAAATGTTGGAATCGGTCGTGCGCCAGCTGTACCACCACGGCAACTCAATAGTGAGATGCACCGTGGTATCGGGTTGATGTTTTGTTGAATGTCCCCCAGTTCGACCCATAAACACGAGTCGACGAACAATGAATAATGTTGTGCAGCGCCTGAGAAGGCAGGAAAATTTTAGATCATTCCATCCAAACTCGGGAGCTGTTCGTATCACCAGTTTTAGTGCAAAAGAGAAATGTTGGAATCGGTCATGCGCTAATTGTACCACCACGGTCAACCAATAGTCCGTATCGGGTTTATGTTTTGTAGAATGGCCCCCCGGGTGACGCATAAACACGAGTCGGCGAAGAATGAGTCATTATGTGCAGCGCCTGCGCCACCAGGAACATTTCAAATCATTCCATCCAAACTATGGAGCTGTTCGTATCACCAGTTATAGTGCAAAAGAGAAATGTTGGAATCGGTCGTGCGCTAGCTGTACCACCACGGCCAACGAATAGTCGTATGCACCGTGGTATCGGGTTTATGTTTTGTAGAATGGCCCCCAGGGCGACCCATCAACACGAGTCGACGAACAATGAATAATGTTGTGCAGCGCCTGAGCAGCCAGGAAAATTTTAGATCATTCCATTCAAACTCGGGAGCTGTTCGGATCACCAGTTTTAGTGCAAAAGAGAAATGTTGGAATCGGTCGTGCGCTAGCTATGTCACGACGGACAACGAATAATCGGATGCACCGTCGTATCGGGTTTACGTTTTGTGGTATGGGCCCCAGGGCGACGCATAAATACGAGTCGACGAACAATGAATAATGTTGTGCGGCGCCCGTGCAGCCAGGAAAATTTTAGATCAATCAATCCAAACTCGGGAGCTGCTCGTATCACCAGTTTTAGTGCAAAAGAGAAATGTTGGGATCGGTCGTGCGTAGCTGTACCACCACGGCCAACGAATGGTCGGATGCACCGTGGTATCGGGTTTATGTTTTGTAGAATGGCCCCCAGGGTGACGCATAAACACGAGTCGGTGAAGAATGAGTCATTATGTACAGCGCCTGTGCCAGCAGGAAAATTTTAAATCATTCCATCCAAACTGTGGAGCTGTTCGTATCACCAGTTTTAGTGCAAAAGAGAAATGTTGGGAATCACTCGTGCGCTAGCGGTACCACAACGGGCAACGAATAGTCGGATGCAATGTGGTGTCGGGTTGATGTTTTGTATAATGGACCCCAGGGCGACGCAGAAACACGATGCGGCGAAGAATGAGTCATTATGTGCAGCGCCTTGCAGGCAGGAAATTTTTAAATCATTCCTTACACACTCTGGAGCTGTTCGTATCACCAGTTTTAGAGGAAAAGAGAAATGTTGGAATCGGTCGTGCGCCAGCTGTACCACCACGGCAACTCAATAGTGAGATGCACCGTGGTATCGGGTTGATGTTTTGTTGAATGTCCCCCAGTTCGACCCATAAACACGAGTCGACGAACAATGAATAATGTTGTGCAGCGCCTGAGAAGGCAGGAAAATTTTAGATCATTCCATCCAAACTCGGGAGCTGTTCGTATCACCAGTTTTAGTGCAAAAGAGAAATGTTGGAATCGGTCATGCGCTAATTGTACCACCACGGTCAACCAATAGTCGGTATCGGGTTTATGTTTTGTAGAATGGCCCCCCGGGTGACGCATAAACACGAGTCGGCGAAGAATGAGTCATTATGTGCAGCGCCTGAGCAGCCAGGAAAATTTTAGATCATTCCATTCAAACTCGGGAGCTGTTCGGATCACCAGTTTTAGTGCAAAAGAGAAATGTTGGAATCGGTCGTGCGCTAGCTATGTCACGACGGACAACGAATAATCGGATGCACCGTCGTATCGGGTTTACGTTTTGTGGTATGGGCCCCAGGGCGACGCATAAATACGAGTCGACGAACAATGAATAATGTTGTGCGGCGCCCGTGCAGCCAGGAAAATTTTAGATCAATCAATCCAAACTCGGGAGCTGCTCGTATCACCAGTTTTAGTGCAAAAGAGAAATGTTGGAATCGGTCGTGCGCTAGCTGTACCACCACGGCCAACGAATAGTCGTATGCACCGTGGTATCGGGTTTATGTTTTATAGAATGGCCCCGAGGGCGACCCATAAACACAAGTCGACGAACAATGAATAATGTTGTGCAGCGCCTGAGCAGCCAGGAAAATTTTAGATCATTCCATCGAAACTCGGGAGCTGTTCGTAACCAGTTTTAGTGCAAAAGAGAAATGTTGGAATCGGTCGTGCGCTAGCTGTGCCAACACGGCCAACGAATAATCGGATGCACCGTGGTATCCGGTTTAGGTTTTGCAGAATGGCCCCCAGGGCGACGCATAAACACGAATCGACGAACAATGAATAATGTTGTGCAGCCCCTGAGCAGTCAGGAAAATTTTAGATCATTGCATCCAAACTCGGGGCTGTTCGTATCACCAGTTTTAGTGCAAAAGAGAAATGTTGAAATCGGTCGTGCCCTGGCTGTGCCACCACGGTCATCGAATAGTCGGATGGACCGTGGTATCGTGTTTATGTTTTTTAGAATGGCCCCCAGGGTGACGCATAAACACGAGTCGGCGAAGAAAGAGTCATTATGTGCAGCGCCTGTGCCAGCAGGAAAACTTTAAATCATTCCATCCAAACTGTGGAGCTGTTCCTATCACCAGTTTTAGTGCAAAAGAGAAATGTTGGAATCACTCGTGCGCTAGCGGTACCACAACGGCCAACGAATAGTCGGATGCACCGTGGTGTCGGGTTGATGTTTTGTAGAATGGCCCCCAGGGCGACGCATAAGCACGATGCGGCGAAGAATGAGTCATGTAGTGCAGCGCCTGTGCAGCCAGGAAAATTTTAGATCATTCCATCCAAACTCGCGAGCTGTTCGTATCACCAGTTTTAGTGCAAAATAGAAATGTTGGAATCGGTCGTGCGCTAGCTGTACCAGCACGTCCAACGAATAGTCGTATGCACGGTGGTATCCGGTTTATGTTTTGTAGAATGGCCCCCAGGGTGACCCATAAACGCGAGTCGACGAACAATGAATAATGTTGTGCAGCGCCTGAACAGCCAGGAAAATTTTAGATGATTCCATCCAAACTCGGGAGCTGTTTGTATCACCAGTTTTAGTGCAAAAGAGAAATGTTGGAATCGGTCGCGCGCTAGCTGTGCCACGACGGCCAACGAATAGTCGGATGCGCCGTGGTATCGGGTTTATGTTTTGTGGTATGGCCCCCAGGGCGACGCATAAATACGAGTCGGCGAAGAATGAGTCATTATGTGAAGTGAATTGCAGCCAGGAAAATTTTAAATCATTCCATACAAACTCTGGAGCTGTTCCTATCACCAGTTTTAGAGCAAAAGAGAAATGTTGGAATCGGTCGTGCGCTAGCTGTACCACCACGGGCACTGAGTAGTCAGATGCGCAGTGGTATCGGGTTTATGTTTTGTTGAATGGCCCCCTGGGCGACCCATAAACACGAGTCGACGAACGATGAATAATGTTGTGCAGCGCCTGAGCAGCCAGGAAAATTTTAGATCATTCCATTCAAACTCGGGAGCTGTTCGTATCACCAGTTTTAGTGCAAAAGAGAAATGTTGGAATCGGTCGTGCGCAAATTGTACCACCACGGTCAACGAATAGTCGGTATCGGGTTTATGTTTTGTAGAATGGCCCCCAGGGTGACGCATAAACACGAGTCGGCGAATAATGAGTCATTATGTGCAGCGCCTGTGCCACCAGGAAAATTTTAAATCATTCCATCCAAACTGTGGAGCAGTTCGTATCACCAGTTTTAGTGCAAAATTGAAAGGTGGGAATCGGTCTTTCGCTAGCTGTATCAGCACGGCCAATGAATAGTCAGATGCACCTTGGTATCGGGTTTATGTTTTGTAGAATGGCCCCAAGAGCGACGCACAAACACGAGTCGGCGAAGAATGAGCCATGTTGTGCAGCGCCTGTGGAGCCAGGAAAATTTTAGATCATTCCATCCAACTCGGGAGCTGTTCGTATCACCAGTTTTAGTGCAAATGAGAAATCTTGGAATCGGTCGTGCACTAGCCGTACCACCACTGCTAATGAATATTCAGATGTACCGTGCTGTCGGTTTTATGTTTTGATGAATGGCCCCCAGGCTGACCCATAAACACGAATCGACGAAGAATGAATAATGTTATGCAGCTCCTGAGCAGCCAGGATAATTTTAGATCATTCCATCCAGACTCGGAGGCTGTTCGTATCACCAGTTTTAGTGCAAAAGAGAAATGTTGGAATCGGTCGTGCCCTGGCTGTGCCACCATGCTCATCGAATAGTCGGATGGACCGTGGTATCGGGCTTATGTTTTGTAGAATGGCCCCCAGGGCGACGCATAAACAGGAGTTGGCGAAGAATGAGTCATTATGTGCAGCGCCTGTGCCAACAGAAACATTTTAAACCATTCCATCCAAACTGTGGAGCAGTTCTTATCACCAGATTTAGTGCAAATGAGAAATGTTGGAATCGGTCGTGCACTATCTGTACCACCACGGCCAATGAATATTCAGATGCACCGTGGTGTCGGGTTTATGTTTTGTTGAATGGCCCCCACGGCGACCCATAAACACGACTCGACGAACAATGAATAATGTTGGGCAGCGCCTGATCAGCCAGGAAAATTTTAGATCATTGCATCCAAACTAGGGAGCTGTTCGTATCACCAATTTTAGTGCAAAAGAGAAATGTTGGAATCGGTCGGGCGCTAGCTGTACCACCACGGCCAACGAATAGTCGGATGCACCGTGGTATCGGGTTTATGTTTTGTAGAATGGCCCCAGGCCGACCCATAAACACGAGTCGACGAACAATGATTAATGTTGTGCAGTGCCTGAGCAGCCAGGAAAATATTAGATCATTCCATCCAAACTCCGGAGCTGTTCGTATCACCAGTTTTAGTGCAAAAGAGAAATGTTGGAATCGGTCGTGCGCTAGCTGTACCACCACGGCCAACGAATAGTCGTATGCACCGTGGTATCGGGTTTATGTTTTGTAGAATGGCTTCACGGCGATGCATAAACTCGAGTCGGCGAACAATGAATAATGTTGTGCAGCTCCTGAGCAGCCAGGAAAATTTTAGATCGTTCCATCCAAACTCGGGAGCTGTTCGTATCAGCAGTCTAAGGGCAAAAGAGAAATGTTGGAATCGGTCGTGCGCTAGCTGTGACACCACAGTCAACGAATAGTCTGATGCACCGTGGTATCGGGTTTATGTTTTGTAGAATGGCCCCCAGGGTGACGCAAAAACACGAGTCGGCGAAGAATGAGTCATGTCGGCCGCGCCTGTGCAGCCAGGAAAATTTTAGATCATTCCATCCAAACTCGGGAGCTGTTCGTATCACCAGTTTTAGTGGAAAAGAGAAATCTTGGAATCGGTCGTGCGCTAGCTGTACCACCACAGTCAACGAATAGTCTGATGCACTGTGGTATCGGGTTTATGTTTTGTAGAATGGCCCCCTGGGTGAAGCATAAACACGAGTCGGTCAAGAATGAGTCAATATGTGCAGCGCCTGAGCAGCCAGGAAAATTTTACATCATTCCATCCAAACTAGGGAGCTGTTCGTATCACCAGTTTTAGTGCAAAAGAGAAATGTTGGAATCGGTCGTGCGCTAGCTGTGCCACCACGGCCAACGAATAGTCGGATGCACCGTGGTATCGGATTTAGGTTTTGTAGAATGGCCGCCAGGGCGACGCATAAACATGGATCGACGAACAATGAATAATGTTGTGCAGCCCCTGAGCAGCAAGGAAAATTTTAGATCATTGTATCCAAACTCGAGGGCTGTTCGTATCACCAGTTTTAGTGCAAAAGAGAAATGTTGGAATCGGTCGTGCGCTAATTGTACCACCACGGTCAACGAATAGTCGGTATCGGGTTTATGTTTTGTAGAATGGCCCCCGGGTGACGCATAAACACGAGTCGGCGAATAATGAGTCATTATGTGCAGCGCCTGCGCCACCAGGAAAATTTTAAATTATTCCATCCAAACTGTGGAGCAGTTCGTATCACCAGTTTTAGTGCAAAAGTGAAAGGTTGGAATCGGTCTTTCGCTAGCAGTATCAGCACGGCCAATGAATAGTCAGATGCACCTTGGTATCGGGTTTATGTTTTGTAGAATGGCCCCAAGAGCGACGCACAAACACGAGTCGGCGAAGAATGAGCCATGTTGTGCAGCGCCTGTGGAGCCAGGAAAATTTTAGATCATTCCATCCAACTCGGGAGCTGTTCGTTTCACCAGTTTTAGTGCAAATGAGAAATGTTGGAATCGGTCGTGCACTAGCTGTACCACCACTGCCAATGAATATTCAGATGTACCGTGGTGTCGGGTTTATCTTTTGATGAATGGCCCCCAGGCTGACCCATAAACACGAATCGACGAAGAATGAATAATGTTATGCAGCTCCTGAGCAGCCAGGATTATTTTGGATCATTCCATCCAGACGCGGGGGCGGTTCGTATCACCAGTTTTAGTGCAAAAGAGAAATTTTGGAATCGGTCGTGCCCTGGCTGCGCCACCACGGTCACCGAATAGTCGGATGGACCGTGGTATCGGGCTTATGTTTTGTAGAATGGCCCCCAGGGCGACGCATAAACAGGAGTTGGCGAAGAATGAGTCATTATGTGCAGCGCCTGTGCCAACAGAAAAATTTTAAACCATTACATCCAAACTGTGGAGCAGTTCTTATCACCAGTTTTAGTGCAAAAGAGAAAGGTTGGAATCGGTCTTGCGCAAGCTGTACCACCACGGCCAATCAATAGTCAGATGCACCGTGGTACCGGGTTTATGTTTTCTAGAATGGCCCCCAGAGCGACGCATAAACACGAGTCGGCGAAGAATGAGTCATGTTGTGCAGCGCCTGTGCAGCCAGGAAAATTTTAGATCATTCCATCCAAACTCGGGGGCTATTCGTATCACCAGATTTAGTGCAAATGAGAAATGTTGGAATCGGTCGTGCACTATCTGTACCACCACGGCCAATGAATATTCAGATGCACCGTGGTGTCGGGTTTATGTTTTGTTGAATGGCCCCCACGGCGACCGATAAACACGACTCGACGAACAATGAATAATATTGGGCAGCGCCTGATCAGCCAGGAAAATTTTAGATCATTGCATCCAAACTAGGGAGCTGTTCGTATCACCAATTTTAGTGCAAAAGAGAAATGTTGGAATCGGTCGGGCGCTAGCTGTACCACCACGGCCAACGAATAGTCGGATGCACCGTGGTATCGGGTTTATGTTTTGTAGAATGGCCCCAGGCCGACCCATAAACACGAGTCGACGAACAATGATTAATGTTGTGCAGTGCCTGAGCAGCCAGGAAAATATTAGATCATTCCATCCAAACTCCGGAGCTGTTCGTATCACCAGTTTTAGTGCAAAAGAGAAATGTTGGAATCGGTCGTGCGCTAGCTGTACCACCACGGCCAACGAATAGTCGTATGCACCGTGGTATCGGGTTTATGTTTTGTAGAATGGCTTCACGGCGATGCATAAACTCGAGTCGGCGAACAATGAATAATGTTGTGGAGCTCCTGAGCAGCCAGGAAAATTTTAGATCGTTCCATCCAAACTCGGGAGCTGTTCGTATCAGCAGTCTTAGTGCAAAAGAGAAATGTTGGAATCGGTCGTGCGCTAGCTGTAACACCACGGCCAACGAATGGTCAGATGCACCGTGGTATCGGGTTTATGTTTTGTAGAATGGCCCCCAGGGTGACGCAAAAACACGAGTCGGCGAAGAATGGGTCATGGCGGCCGCGCCTGCGCAGCCAGGAAAATTTTAGATCATTC
This sequence comes from Dermacentor variabilis, assembly GCF_050947875.1. NCBI lineage: Eukaryota > Metazoa > Arthropoda > Arachnida > Ixodida > Ixodidae > Dermacentor > Dermacentor variabilis. The sequence goes on along the minus strand of NC_134571.1, from coordinate 226,662,891 downwards.
CATCCAAACTCGGGAGCTGTTCGTATCACCAGTTTTAGTGCAAAACAGAAATGTTGGAATCGGTCGTGCGCTAGCTGTGCCACCACGGCCAACGAATAGTCGGATGCACCGTGGTATCGGGTTTAGGTTTTGTAGAATGGCCGCCAGGGCGACGCATAAACATGAATCGACGAACAATGAATAATGTTGTGCAGCCCCTGAGCAGCAAGGAAAATTTTAGATCATTGTATCCAAACTCGAGGGTTGTTCGTATCACCAGTTTTAGTGCAAAAGAGAAATGTTGAAATCGGTCGTGCCCTGGCTGTGCCACCACGGTCATCGAATAGTCGGATGGACCGTGGTATCGGGTTTATGTTATTTAGAATGCCCCCCAGTGCGACGCATAAACACGAGTCGGCGAAGAATGAGTCATTATGTGCAGCGCCTGTGCAGCCAGGAAAATTTTAAATCATTCCATACAAACTCTGGAGCTGTTCGTATCACAAGTTTTAGTGTAAAAGAGAAATGTTGGAATCGGTCGTGCGCTAGCTGTATCACCACGGCCTCTGAGTAGTCAGATGCACCGTGGTATCGGGTTTATGTTTTGTAGAATGGCTTCAGGGCTACGCATAAACTCGAGTCGGCGAACAATGAATAATGTTGTGCAGCTCCTGAGCAGCCAGGAAAATTTTAGATCATTCCATCCAAACTCGGGAGCTGTTCGTATCAGCAGCTTTAGTGCAAAAGAGAAATGTTGGAATCGGTCGTGCGCTAGCTGTAACACCACGGCCAACGAATAGTCAGGTGCACCTTGGTATCGGGTTTATGTGTTGTAGAATGGCCCCCAGGGTGACGCAAAAACAGGAGTCGGCGAAGAATGAGTCATGTTGGCCGCGCCTGTGCAGCCAGGAAAATTTTAGATCATTCCATCCAAACTCGGGAGCTGTTCGTATCACCAGTTTTAGTGGAAAAGGGAAATGTTGGAATCGGTCGTGCGCTAGCTGTACCACCACAGTCAACGGATAGTATGATGCACTGTGGCATCGGGTTTATGTTTTGTAGAATGGCCCCCAGGGTGACGCATAAACACGAGTCGGTGAAGAATGAGTCATTATGTGCAGCGCCTGTGCCAGCAGGAAAATTTTAAAACATTCCATCCAAACTGTGGAGCTGTTCGTATCACCAGTTTTAGTGCAAATGAGAAATGTTGGAATCACTCGTGCGCTAGCGGTACCAGAACGGCCAACGAATAGTCGGATGCACCATGGTGTCGGGTTGATGTTTTGTAGAATGGCCCCCAGGGCGACGCATAAACGCGAGGCGGCGAAGAATGAGTCATGTTGTGCAGCGCCTGTGCAGCCAGGAAAATTTTAGATCATTCCATCCAAACTCGTTAGCTGCGAGCATCACCAGTTTTAGTGCAAAATAGAAATGTTGGAATCGGTCGTGCGCTAGCTGTACCACCACGGCCAACGAATAGTCGTATGCACCGTGGTATCGGGTTTATGTTTTGTAGAATGGCCCCCAGGGCGACGCATAAACAGGAGTTGGCGAAGAATGAGTCATTATGTGCAGCGCCTGTGCCAACAGAAAAATTTTAAAGCATTGCTTCCAAACTGTGGAGCAGTTCTTATCACCAGTTTTAGAGCAAAAGAGAATGGTTGGAATCGGTCTTGCGCAAGCTGTACCACGGCCAATCAATAGTCAGATGCACCGTGGGATCAGGTTTATGTTTTGTAGAATGGCCCCCAGAGCGATGCATAAACACTAGTCGGCGATGAATGAGTCATGTTGTGCAGCGCCTGTGCAGCCAGGAAAATTTTAGATCATTCCATCCAAACTCGGGGGCTGTTCGTATCACCAGTTTTAGTGCAAATGAGAAATGTTGGAATCGGTCGTGCACTATCTGTACCACCACGTCCAATGAATATTCAGATACACCGTGGTGTCGGGTTTATGTGTTGTTGAATGGCCCCCAGGGCGACCCATAAACACGACTCGACGAACAATGAATAATGTTGGGCAGCGCCTGAGCAGCCAGGAAAATTTTAGATCATTGCATCCAAACTAGGGAGCTGTTCGTATCACCAGTTTTAGTTCAAAAGAGAAATGTTGGAATCGGTCGGGCGCTAGCTGTACCACCACGGCCAACGAATAGTCGGATGCACCGTGGTATCGGGTTTATGTTTTGTAGAATGGCCCCAGGCCGACCCATAAAGACGAGTCGACGAACAATGATTAATGTTGTGCAGCGCCTGTGCCAGCAGGAAAATTTTAAAACATTCCATCCAAACTGTGGAGCTGTTCGTATCACCAGTTTTAGTGCAAATGAGAAATGTTGGAATCACTCGTGCGCTAGCGGTACCAGAACGGCCAACGAATAGTCGGATGCACCGTGGTGTCGGGTTTATGTTTTGTAGAATGGCCCCCAGGGCGACGCATAAACACGAGGCGGTGAAGAATGAGTCATGTAGTGCAGCGCCTGTGCAGCCAGGAAAATTTTAGATCATTCCATCCAAACTCGCGAGCTGTTCGTATCACCAGTTTTAGTGCAAAATAGAAATGTTGGAATCGGTCGTGCGCTAGCTGTACCAGCACGTCCAACGAATAGTCGTATGCACGGTGGTATCCGGTTTATGTTTTGTAGAATGGCCCCCAGGGTGACCCATAAACGCGAGTCGACGAACAATGAATAATGTTGTGCAGCGCCTGAACAGCCAGGAAAATTTTAGATGATTCCATCCAAACTCGGGAGCTGTTTGTATCACCAGTTTTAGTGCAAAAGAGAAATGTTGGAATCGGTCGCGCGCTAGCTGTGCCACGACGGCCAACGAATAGTCGGATGCGCCGTGGTATCGGGTTTATGTTTTGTGGTATGGCCCCCAGGGCGACGCATAAATACGAGTCGGCGAAGAATGAGTCATTATGTGAAGTGAATTGCAGCCAGGAAAATTTTAAATCATTCCATACAAACTCTGGAGCTGTTCCTATTACCAGTTTTAGAGCAAAAGAGAAATGTTGGAATCGGTCGTGCGCTAGCTGTACCACCACGGGCACTGAGTAGTCAGATGCGCAGTGGTATCGGGTTTATGTTTTGTTGAATGGCCCCCTGGGCGACCCATAAACACGAGTCGACGAACGATGAATAATGTTGTGCAGCGCCTGAGCAGCCAGGAAAATTTTAGATCATTCCATTCAAACTCGGGAGCTGTTCGTATCACCAGTTTTAGTGCAAAAGAGAAATGTTGGAATCGGTCGTGCGCAAATTGTACCACCACGGTCAACGAATAGTCGGTATCGGGTTTATGTTTTGTAGAATGGCCCCCAGGGTGACGCATAAACACGAGTCGGCGAATAATGAGTCATTATGTGCAGCGCCTGGGCCACCAGGAAAATTTTAAATCATTCCATCCAAACTGTGGAGCAGTTCGTATCACCAGTTTTAGTGCAAAATTGAAAGGTGGGAATCGGTCTTTCGCTAGCTGTATCAGCACGGCCAATGAATAGTCAGATGCACCTTGGTATCGGGTTTATGTTTTGTAGAATGGCCCCAAGAGCGACGCACAAACACGAGTCGGCGAAGAATGAGCCATGTTGTGCAGCGCCTGTGGAGCCAGGAAAATTTTAGATCATTCCATCCAACTCGGGAGCTGTTCGTATCACCAGTTTTAGTGCAAATGAGAAATGTTGGAATCGGTCGTGCACTATCTGTACCACCACGGCCAATGAATATTCAGATGCACCGTGGTGTCGGGTTTATGTTTTGTTGAATGGCCCCCACGGCGACCCATAAACACGACTCGACGAACAATGAATAATGTTGGGCAGCGCCTGATCAGCCAGGAAAATTTTAGATCATTGCATCCAAACTAGGGAGCTGTTCGTATCACCAATTTTAGTGCAAAAGAGAAATGTTGGAATCGGTCGGGCGCTAGCTGTACCACCACGGCCAACGAATAGTCGGATGCACCGTGGTATCGGGTTTATGTTTTGTAGAATGGCCCCTGGCCGACCCATAAACACGAGTCGACGAACAATGATTAATGTTGTGCAGTGCCTGAGCAGCCAGGAAAATATTAGATCATTCCATCCAAACTCCGGAGCTGTTCGTATCACCAGTTTTAGTGCAAAAGAGAAATGTTGGAATCGGTCGTGCGCTAGCTGTACCACCACGGCCAACGAATAGTCGTATGCACCGTGGTATCGGGTTTATGTTTTGTAGAATGACTTCACGGCGATGCATAAACTCGAGTCGGCGAACAATGAATAATGTTGTGCAGCTCCTGAGCAGCCAGGAAAATTTTAGATCGTTCCATCCAAACTCGGGAGCTGTTCGTATCAGCAGTCTAAGGGCAAAAGAGAAATGTTGGAATCGGTCGTGCGCTAGCTGTGACACCACAGTCAACGAATAGTCTGATGCACCGTGGTATCGGGTTTATGTTTTGTAGAATGGCCCCCAGGGTGACGCAAAAACACGAGTCGGCGAAGAATGAGTCATGTCGGCCGCGCCTGTGCAGCCAGGAAAATTTTAGATCATTCCATCCAAACTCGGGAGCTGTTCGTATCACCAGTTTTAGTGGAAAAGAGAAATCTTGGAATCGGTCGTGCGCTAGCTGTACCACCACAGTCAACGAATAGTCTGATGCACTGTGGTATCGGGTTTATGTTTTGTAGAATGGCCCCCTGGGTGAAGCATAAACACGAGTCGGTCAAGAATGAGTCAATATGTGCAGCGCCTGAGCAGCCAGGAAAATTTTACATCATTCCATCCAAACTAGGGAGCTGTTCGTATCACCAGTTTTAGTGCAAAAGAGAAATGTTGGAATCGGTCGTGCGCTAGCTGTGCCACCACGGCCAACGAATAGTCGGATGCACCGTGGTATCGGATTTAGGTTTTGTAGAATGGCCGCCAGGGCGACGCATAAACATGGATCGACGAACAATGAATAATGTTGTGCAGCCCCTGAGCAGCAAGGAAAATTTTAGATCATTCCATCCAAACTCCGGAGCTGTTCGTATCACCAGTTTTAGTGCAAAAGAGAAATGTTGGAATCGGTCGTGCGCTAGCTGTACCACCACGGCCAACGAATAGTCGTATGCACCGTGGTATCGGGTTTATGTTTTGTAGAATGGCTTCACGGCGATGCATAAACTCGAGTCGGCGAACAATGAATAATGTTGTGGAGCTCCTGAGCAGCCAGGAAAATTTTAGATCGTTCCATCCAAACTCGGGAGCTGTTCGTATCAGCAGTCTTAGTGCAAAAGAGAAATGTTGGAATCGGTCGTGCGCTAGCTGTAACAGCACGGCCAACGAATGGTCAGATGCACCGTGGTATCGGGTTTATGTTTTGTAGAATGGCCCCCAGGGTGACGCAAAAACACGAGTCGGCGAAGAATGGGTCATGGCGGCCGCGCCTGCGCAGCCAGGAAAATTTTAGATCATTCCATCCAAACTCGGGAGCTGTTCGTATCACCAGTTTTAGTGCAAAACAGAAATGTTGGAATCGGTCGTGCGCTAGCTGTGCCACCACGGCCAACGAATAGTCGGATGCACCGTGGTATCGGGTTTAGGTTTTGTAGAATGGCCGCCAGGGCGACGCATAAACATGAATCGACGAACAATGAATAATGTTGTGCAGCCCCTGAGCAGCAAGGAAAATTTTAGATCATTGTATCCAAACTCGAGGGTTGTTCGTATCACCAGTTTTAGTGCAAAAGAGAAATGTTGAAATCGGTCGTGCCCTGGCTGTGCCACCACGGTCATCGAATAGTCGGATGGACCGTGGTATCGGGTTTATGTTATTTAGAATGCCCCCCAGTGCGACGCATAAACACGAGTCGGCGAAGAATGAGTCATTATGTGCAGCGCCTGTGCAGCCAGGAAAATTTTAAATCATTCCATACAAACTCTGGAGCTGTTCGTATCACAAGTTTTAGTGTAAAAGAGAAATGTTGGAATCGGTCGTGCGCTAGCTGTATCACCACGGCCTCTGAGTAGTCAGATGCACCGTGGTATCGGGTTTATGTTTTGTAGAATGGCTTCAGGGCTACGCATAAACTCGAGTCGGCGAACAATGAATAATGTTGTGCAGCTCCTGAGCAGCCAGGAAAATTTTAGATCATTCCATCCAAACTCGGGAGCTGTTCGTATCAGCAGCTTTAGTGCAAAAGAGAAATGTTGGAATCGGTCGTGCGCTAGCTGTAACACCACGGCCAACGAATAGTCAGGTGCACCTTGGTATCGGGTTTATGTGTTGTAGAATGGCCCCCAGGGTGACGCAAAAACAGGAGTCGGCGAAGAATGAGTCATGTTGGCCGCGCCTGTGCAGCCAGGAAAATTTTAGATCATTCCATCCAAACTCGGGAGCTGTTCGTATCACCAGTTTTAGTGGAAAAGGGAAATGTTGGAATCGGTCGTGCGCTAGCTGTACCACCACAGTCAACGGATAGTATGATGCACTGTGGCATCGGGTTTATGTTTTGTAGAATGGCCCCCAGGGTGACGCATAAACACGAGTCGGTGAAGAATGAGTCATTATGTGCAGCGCCTGTGCCAGCAGGAAAATTTTAAAACATTCCATCCAAACTGTGGAGCTGTTCGTATCACCAGTTTTAGTGCAAATGAGAAATGTTGGAATCACTCGTGCGCTAGCGGTACCAGAACGGCCAACGAATAGTCGGATGCACCATGGTGTCGGGTTGATGTTTTGTAGAATGGCCCCCAGGGCGACGCATAAACGCGAGGCGGCGAAGAATGAGTCATGTTGTGCAGCGCCTGTGCAGCCAGGAAAATTTTAGATCATTCCATCCAAACTCGTTAGCTGCGAGCATCACCAGTTTTAGTACAAAATAGAAATGTTGGAATCGGTCGTGCGCTAGCTGTACCACCACGGCCAACGAATAGTCGTATGCACCGTGGTATCGGGTTTATGTTTTGTAGAATGGCCCCCAGGGCGACGCATAAACAGGAGTTGGCGAAGAATGAGTCATTATGTGCAGCGCCTGTGCCAACAGAAAAATTTTAAAGCATTGCTTCCAAACTGTGGAGCAGTTCTTATCACCAGTTTTAGAGCAAAAGAGAATGGTTGGAATCGGTCTTGCGCAAGCTGTACCACGGCCAATCAATAGTCAGATGCACCGTGGGATCAGGTTTATGTTTTGTAGAATGGCCCCCAGAGCGACGCATAAACACTAGTCGGCGATGAATGAGTCATGTTGTGCAGCGCCTGTGCAGCCAGGAAAATTTTAGATCATTCCATCCAAACTCGGGGGCTGTTCGTATCACCAGTTTTAGTGCAAATGAGAAATGTTGGAATCGGTCGTGCACTATCTGTACCACCACGTCCAATGAATATTCAGATACACCGTGGTGTCGGGTTTATGTGTTGTTGAATGGCCCCCAGGGCGACCCATAAACACGACTCGACGAACAATGAATAATGTTGGGCAGCGCCTGAGCAGCCAGGAAAATTTTAGATCATTGCATCCAAACTAGGGAGCTGTTCGTATCACCAGTTTTAGTTCAAAAGAGAAATGTTGGAATCGGTCGGGCGCTAGCTGTACCACCACGGCCAACGAATAGTCGGATGCACCGTGGTATCGGGTTTATGTTTTGTAGAATGGCCCCAGGCCGACCCATAAAGACGAGTCGACGAACAATGATTAATGTTGTGCAGCGCCTGTGCCAGCAGGAAAATTTTAAAACATTCCATCCAAACTGTGGAGCTGTTCGTATCACCAGTTTTAGTGCAAATGAGAAATGTTGGAATCACTCGTGCGCTAGCGGTACCAGAACGGCCAACGAATAGTCGGATGCACCGTGGTGTCGGGTTTATGTTTTGTAGAATGGCCCCCAGGGCGACGCATAAACACGAGGCGGTGAAGAATGAGTCATGTAGTGCAGCGCCTGTGCAGCCAGGAAAATTTTAGATCATTCCATCCAAACTCGCGAGCTGTTCGTATCACCAGTTTTAGTGCAAAATAGAAATGTTGGAATCGGTCGTGCGCTAGCTGTACCAGCACGTCCAACGAATAGTCGTATGCACGGTGGTATCCGGTTTATGTTTTGTAGAATGGCCCCCAGGGTGACCCATAAACGCGAGTCGACGAACAATGAATAATGTTGTGCAGCGCCTGAACAGCCAGGAAAATTTTAGATGATTCCATCCAAACTCGGGAGCTGTTTGTATCACCAGTTTTAGTGCAAAAGAGAAATGTTGGAATCGGTCGCGCGCTAGCTGTGCCACGACGGCCAACGAATAGTCGGATGCGCCGTGGTATCGGGTTTATGTTTTGTGGTATGGCCCCCAGGGCGACGCATAAATACGAGTCGGCGAAGAATGAGTCATTATGTGAAGTGAATTGCAGCCAGGAAAATTTTAAATCATTCCATACAAACTCTGGAGCTGTTCCTATCACCAGTTTTAGAGCAAAAGAGAAATGTTGGAATCGGTCGTGCGCTAGCTGTACCACCACGGGCACTGAGTAGTCAGATGCGCAGTGGTATCGGGTTTATGTTTTGTTGAATGGCCCCCTGGGCGACCCATAAACACGAGTCGACGAACGATGAATAATGTTGTGCAGCGCCTGAGCAGCCAGGAAAATTTTAGATCATTCCATTCAAACTCGGGAGCTGTTCGTATCACCAGTTTTAGTGCAAAAGAGAAATGTTGGAATCGGTCGTGCGCAAATTGTACCACCACGGTCAACGAATAGTCGGTATCGGGTTTATGTTTTGTAGAATGGCCCCCAGGGTGACGCATAAACACGAGTCGGCGAATAATGAGTCATTATGTGCAGCGCCTGGGCCACCAGGAAAATTTTAAATCATTCCATCCAAACTGTGGAGCAGTTCGTATCACCAGTTTTAGTGCAAAATTGAAAGGTGGGAATCGGTCTTTCGCTAGCTGTATCAGCACGGCCAATGAATAGTCAGATGCACCTTGGTATCGGGTTTATGTTTTGTAGAATGGCCCCAAGAGCGACGCACAAACACGAGTCGGCGAAGAATGAGCCATGTTGTGCAGCGCCTGTGGAGCCAGGAAAATTTTAGATCATTCCATCCAACTCGGGAGCTGTTCGTATCACCAGTTTTAGTGCAAATGAGAAATCTTGGAATCGGTCGTGCACTAGCCGTACCACCACTGCTAATGAATATTCAGATGTACCGTGCTGTCGGTTTTATGTTTTGATGAATGGCCCCCAGGCTGACCCATAAACACGAATCGACGAAGAATGAATAATGTTATGCAGCTCCTGAGCAGCCAGGATAATTTTAGATCATTCCATCCAGACTCGGAGGCTGTTCGTATCACCAGTTTTAGTGCAAAAGAGAAATGTTGGAATCGGTCGTGCCCTGGCTGTGCCACCATGCTCATCGAATAGTCGGATGGACCGTGGTATCGGGCTTATGTTTTGTAGAATGGCCCCCAGGGCGACGCATAAACAGGAGTTGGCGAAGAATGAGTCATTATGTGCAGCGCCTGTGCCAACAGAAACATTTTAAACCATTCCATCCAAACTGTGGAGCAGTTCTTATCACCAGTTTTAGTGCAAAAGAGAAAGGTTGGAATCGGTCTTGCGCAAGCTGTACCACCACGCCCAATCAATAGTCAGATGCACCGTGGAATCGGGTTTATGTTTTGTAGAATGGCCCCTAGAGCGACGCATAAACACGAGTCGGCGAAGAATGAGTCATGTTGTGCAGCGCCTGTGCAGCCAGGAAAATTTTAGATCATTCCATCCAAACTCGGGGGCTATTCGTATCACCAGATTTAGTGCAAATGAGAAATGTTGGAATCGGTCGTGCACTATCTGTACCACCACGGCCAATGAATATTCAGATGCACCGTGGTGTCGGGTTTATGTTTTGTTGAATGGCCCCCACGGCGACCCATAAACACGACTCGACGAACAATGAATAATGTTGGGCAGCGCCTGATCAGCCAGGAAAATTTTAGATCATTGCATCCAAACTAGGGAGCTGTTCGTATCACCAATTTTAGTGCAAAAGAGAAATGTTGGAATCGGTCGGGCGCTAGCTGTACCACCACGGCCAACGAATAGTCGGATGCACCGTGGTATCGGGTTTATGTTTTGTAGAATGGCCCCTGGCCGACCCATAAACACGAGTCGACGAACAATGATTAATGTTGTGCAGTGCCTGAGCAGCCAGGAAAATATTAGATCATTCCATCCAAACTCCGGAGCTGTTCGTATCACCAGTTTTAGTGCAAAAGAGAAATGTTGGAATCGGTCGTGCGCTAGCTGTACCACCACGGCCAACGAATAGTCGTATGCACCGTGGTATCGGGTTTATGTTTTGTAGAATGACTTCACGGCGATGCATAAACTCGAGTCGGCGAACAATGAATAATGTTGTGCAGCTCCTGAGCAGCCAGGAAAATTTTAGATCGTTCCATCCAAACTCGGGAGCTGTTCGTATCAGCAGTCTAAGGGCAAAAGAGAAATGTTGGAATCGGTCGTGCGCTAGCTGTGACACCACAGTCAACGAATAGTCTGATGCACCGTGGTATCGGGTTTATGTTTTGTAGAATGGCCCCCAGGGTGACGCAAAAACACGAGTCGGCGAAGAATGAGTCATGTCGGCCGCGCCTGTGCAGCCAGGAAAATTTTAGATCATTCCATCCAAACTCGGGAGCTGTTCGTATCACCAGTTTTAGTGGAAAAGAGAAATCTTGGAATCGGTCGTGCGCTAGCTGTACCACCACAGTCAACGAATAGTCTGATGCACTGTGGTATCGGGTTTATGTTTTGTAGAATGGCCCCCTGGGTGAAGCATAAACACGAGTCGGTCAAGAATGAGTCAATATGTGCAGCGCCTGAGCAGCCAGGAAAATTTTACATCATTCCATCCAAACTAGGGAGCTGTTCGTATCACCAGTTTTAGTGCAAAAGAGAAATGTTGGAATCGGTCGTGCGCTAGCTGTGCCACCACGGCCAACGAATAGTCGGATGCACCGTGGTATCGGATTTAGGTTTTGTAGAATGGCCGCCAGGGCGACGCATAAACATGGATCGACGAACAATGAATAATGTTGTGCAGCCCCTGAGCAGCAAGGAAAATTTTAGATCATTGTATCCAAACTCGAGGGCTGTTCGTATCACCAGTTTTAGTGCAAAAGAGAAATGTTGGAATCGGTCGTGCGCTAATTGTACCACCACGGTCAACGAATAGTCGGTATCGGGTTTATGTTTTGTAGAATGGCCCCCCGGGTGACGCATAAACACGAGTCGGCGAATAATGAGTCATTATGTGCAGCGCCTGCGCCACCAGGAAAATTTTAAATTATTCCATCCAAACTGTGGAGCAGTTCGTATCACCAGTTTTAGTGCAAAAGTGAAAGGTTGGAATCGGTCTTTCGCTAGCTGTATCAGCACGGCCAATGAATAGTCAGATGCACCTTGGTATCGGGTTTATGTTTTGTAGAATGGCCCCAAGAGCGACGCACAAACACGAGTCGGCGAAGAATGAGCCATGTTGTGCAGCGCCTGTGGAGCCAGGAAAATTTTAGATCATTCCATCCAACTCGGGAGCTGTTCGTTTCACCAGTTTTAGTGCAAATGAGAAATGTTGGAATCGGTCGTGCACTAGCTGTACCACCACTGCCAATGAATATTCAGATGTACCGTGGTGTCGGGTTTATCTTTTGATGAATGGCCCCCAGGCTGACCCATAAACACGAATCGACGAAGAATGAATAATGTTATGCAGCTCCTTAGCAGCCAGGATAATTTTGGATCATTCCATCCAGACGCGGGGGCGGTTCGTATCACCAGTTTTAGTGCAAAAGAGAAATTTTGGAATCGGTCGTGCCCTGGCTGCGCCACCACGGTCACCGAATAGTCGGATGGACCGTGGTATCGGGCTTATGTTTTGTAGAATGGCCCCCAGGGCGACGCATAAACAGGAGTTGGCGAAGAATGAGTCATTATGTGCAGCGCCTGTGCCAACAGAAAAATTTTAAACCATTACATCCAAACTGTGGAGCAGTTCTTATCACCAGTTTTAGTGCAAAAGAGAAAGGTTGGAATCGGTCTTGCGCAAGCTGTACCACCACGGCCAATCAATAGTCAGATGCACCGTGGTACCGGGTTTATGTTTTCTAGAATGGCCCCCAGAGCGACGCATAAACACGAGTCGGCGAAGAATGAGTCATGTTGTGCAGCGCCTGTGCAGCCAGGAAAATTTTAGATCATTCCATCCAAACTCGGGGGCTATTCGTATCACCAGATTTAGTGCAAATGAGAAATGTTGGAATCGGTCGTGCACTATCTGTACCACCACGGCCAATGAATATTCAGATGCACCGTGGTGTCGGGTTTATGTTTTGTTGAATGGCCCCCACGGCGACCGATAAACACGACTCGACGAACAATGAATAATGTTGGGCAGCGCCTGATCAGCCAGGAAAATTTTAGATCATTGCATCCAAACTAGGGAGCTGTTCGTATCACCAATTTTAGTGCAAAAGAGAAATGTTGGAATCGGTCGGGCGCTAGCTGTACCACCACGGCCAACGAATAGTCGGATGCACCGTGGTATCGGGTTTATGTTTTGTAGAATGGCCCCAGGCCGACCCATAAACACGAGTCGACGAACAATGATTAATGTTGTGCAGTGCCTGAGCAGCCAGGAAAATATTAGATCATTCCATCCAAACTCCGGAGCTGTTCGTATCACCAGTTTTAGTGCAAAAGAGAAATGTTGGAATCGGTCGTGCGCTAGCTGTACCACCACGGCCAACGAATAGTCGTATGCACCGTGGTATCGGGTTTATGTTTTGTAGAATGGCTTCACGGCGATGCATAAACTCGAGTCGGCGAACAATGAATAATGTTGTGGAGCTCCTGAGCAGCCAGGAAAATTTTAGATCGTTCCATCCAAACTCGGGAGCTGTTCGTATCAGCAGTCTTAGTGCAAAAGAGAAATGTTGGAATCGGTCGTGCGCTAGCTGTAACACCACGGCCAACGAATGGTCAGATGCACCGTGGTATCGGGTTTATGTTTTGTAGAATGGCCCCCAGGGTGACGCAAAAACATGAGTCGGCGAAGAATGGGTCATGGCGGCCGCGCCTGCGCAGCCAGGAAAATTTTAGATCATTCCATCCAAACTCGGGAGCTGTTCGTATCACCAGTTTTAGTGCAAAACAGAAATGTTGGAATCGGTCGTGCGCTAGCTGTGCCACCACGGCCAACGAATAGTCGGATGCACCGTGGTATCGGGTTTAGGTTTTGTAGAATGGCCGCCAGGGCGACGCATAAACATGAATCGACGAACAATGAATAATGTTGTGCAGCCCCTGAGCAGCAAGGAAAATTTTAGATCATTGTATCCAAACTCGAGGGCTGTTCGTATCACCAGTTTTAGTGCAAAAGAGAAATGTTGAAATCGGTCGTGCCCTGGCTGTGCCACCACGGTCATCGAATAGTCGGATGGACCGTGGTATCGGGTTTATGTTATTTAGAATGCCCCCCAGTGCGACGCATAAACACGAGTCGGCGAAGAATGAGTCATTATGTGCAGCGCCTGTGCAGCCAGGAAAATTTTAAATCATTCCATACAAACTCTGGAGCTGTTCGTATCACAAGTTTTAGTGTAAAAGAGAAATGTTGGAATCGGTCGTGCGCTAGCTGTATCACCACGGCCTCTGAGTAGTCAGATGCACCGTGGTATCGGGTTTATGTTTTGTAGAATGGCTTCAGGGCTACGCATAAACTCGAGTCGGCGAACAATGAATAATGTTGTGCAGCTCCTGAGCAGCCAGGAAAATTTTAGATCATTCCATCCAAACTCGGGAGCTGTTCGTATCAGCAGCTTTAGTGCAAAAGAGAAATGTTGGAATCGGTCGTGCGCTAGCTGTAACACCACGGCCAACGAATAGTCAGGTGCACCTTGGTATCGGGTTTATGTGTTGTAGAATGGCCCCCAGGGTGACGCAAAAACAGGAGTCGGCGAAGAATGAGTCATGTTGGCCGCGCCTGTGCAGCCAGGAAAATTTTAGATCATTCCATTCAAACTCGGGAGCTGTTCGTATCACCAGTTTTAGTGGAAAAGGGAAATGTTGGAATCGGTCGTGCGCTAGCTGTACCACCACAGTCAACGGATAGTATGATGCACTGTGGCATCGGGTTTATGTTTGGTAGAATGGTCCCCAGGGTGACGCATAAACACGAGTCGGTGAAGAATGAGTCATTATGTGCAGCGCCTGTGCCAGCAGGAAAATTTTAAAACATTCCATCCAAACTGTGGAGCTGTTCGTATCACCAGTTTTAGTGCAAATGAGAAATGTTGGAATCACTCGTGCGCTAGCGGTACCAGAACGGCCAACGAATAGTCGGATGCACCGTGGTGTCGGGTTGATGTTTTGTAGAATGGCCCCCAGGGCGACGCATAAACGCGAGGCGGCGAAGAATGAGTCATGTTGTGCAGCGCCTGTGCAGCCAGGAAAATTTTAGATCATTCCATCCAAACTCGTTAGCTGCGAGCATCACCAGTTTTAGTGCAAAATAGAAATGTTGGAATCGGTCGTGCGCTAGCTGTACCACCACGGCCAACGAATAGTCGTATGCACCGTGGTATCGGGTTTATGTTTTGTAGAATGGCCCCCAGGGCGACGCATAAACAGGAGTTGGCGAAGAATGAGTCATTATGTGCAGCGCCTGTGCCAACAGAAAAATTTTAAAGCATTGCTTCCAAACTGTGGAGCAGTTCTTATCACCAGTTTTAGAGCAAAAGAGAATGGTTGGAATCGGTCTTGCGCAAGCTGTACCACGGCCAATCAATAGTCAGATGCACCGTGGGATCAGGTTTATGTTTTGTAGAATGGCCCCCAGAGCGACGCATAAACACTAGTCGGCGATGAATGAGTCATGTTGTGCAGCGCCTGTGCAGCCAGGAAAATTTTAGATCATTCCATCCAAACTCGGGGGCTGTTCGTATCACCAGTTTTAGTGCAAATGAGAAATGTTGGAATCGGTCGTGCACTATCTGTACCACCACGTCCAATGAATATTCAGATGCACCGTGGTGTCGGGTTTATGTGTTGTTGAATGGCCCCCAGGGCGACCCATAAACACGACTCGACGAACAATGAATAATGTTGGGCAGCGCCTGAGCAGCCAGGAAAATTTTAGATCATTGCATCCAAACTAGGGAGCTGTTCGTATCACCAGTTTTAGTTCAAAAGAGAAATGTTGGAATCGGTCGGGCGCTAGCTGTACCACCACGGCCAACGAATAGTCGGATGCACCGTGGTATCGGGTTTATGTTTTGTAGAATGGCCCCAGGCCGACCCATAAAGACGAGTCGACGAACAATGATTAATGTTGTGCAGCGCCTGTGCCAGCAGGAAAATTTTAAAACATTCCATCCAAACTGTGGAGCTGTTCGTATCACCAGTTTTAGTGCAAATGAGAAATGTTGGAATCACTCGTGCGCTAGCGGTACCAGAACGGCCAACGAATAGTCGGATGCACCGTGGTGTCGGGTTTATGTTTTGTAGAATGGCCCCCAGGGCGACGCATAAACACGAGGCGGTGAAGAATGTGTCATGTTGTGCAGCGCCTGTGCAGCCAGGAAAATTTTAGATCATTCCATCCAAACTCGGGAGCTGTTCGCATCACCAGTTTTATTGCAAAATAGAAATGTTGGAATCGGTCGCGCGCTAGCTGTGCCACGACGGCCAACGAATAGTCGGATGCGCCGTGGTATCGGGTTTATGTTTTGTGGTATGGCCCCCAGGGCGACGCATAAATACGAGTCGGCGAAGAATGAGTCATTATGTGAAGTGAATTGCAGCCAGGAAAATTTTAAATCATTCCATACAAACTCTGGAGCTGTTCCTATCACCAGTTTTAGAGCAAAAGAGAAATGTTGGAATCGGTCGTGCGCTAGCTGTACCACCACGGCCAACGAATAGTCGTATGCACCGTGGTATCGGGTTTATGTTTTGTAGAATGGCCCCCAGGGCGACGCATAAACAGGAGTTGGCGAAGAATGAGTCATTATGTGCAGCGCCTGTGCCAACAGAAAAATTTTAAACCATTCCATCCAAACTGTGGAGCAGTTCTTATCACCAGTTTTAGTGCAAAAGAGAAAGGTTGGAATCGGTCTTGCGCAAGCTGTACCACCACGGCCAATCAATAGTCAGATGCACCGTGGTATCGGGTTTATGTTTTGTAGAATGGCCTCCAGAGCGACGCATAAACACGAGTCGGCGAAGAATGAGTCATGTTGTGCAGCGCCTGTGCAGCCAGGAAAATTTTAGATCATTCCATCCAAACTCGGGGGCTGTTCGTATCACCAGTTTTAGTGCAAAAGAGAAATGTTGGAATCGGTCGTGCCCTGGCTGTGCCACCACGGCCATCGAATAGTCTGATGCACTGTGGCATCGGGTTTATGTTTTGCAGAATGGCCCCCAGGGTGACGCATAAACACGAGTCGGTGAAGAATGAGTCATTATGTGCCGCGCCTGTGCAGCCAGGAAAATTTTAAAAAATTCCATACAAACTCTGGAGCTGTTCGTATCACAAGTTTTAGTGTAAAAGAGAAATGTTGGAATCGGTCGTGCGCTAGCTGTATCACCACAGCCTCTGAATAGTCAGATGCACCGCGGTATCGGGTTTATGTTTTTCAGAATGGCTTCAGGGCGACGCATAAACTCGAGTCGGCGAACAATGAGTAATGTTGTGCCACTCCTGAGCAGCCAGGAAAATTTTAGATCATTCCATCCAAACTCGGTAGCTGTTCGTATCACCAGTTTTAGTGGAAAAGAGAAATCTTGGAATCGGTCGTGCGCTAGCAGTACCACCGAAGTCAACGAATAGTCTGGTGCACTGTGGTATCGGGTTTATGTTTTGTGGTATGGCCCCCAGGGCGACGCATAAATACGAGTCGAAGAACAATGAATAATGTTGTGCAGCGCCTGTGGAGCCAGGAAAATTTTAGATCATTCCATCCAAACTCGGGAGCTGTTCGTATCACCAGTTTTAGTGGAAAAGGGAAATGTTGGAATCGGTCGTGCGCTAGCTGTACCACCACAGTCAACGGATAGTATGATGCACTGTGGCATCGGGTTTATGTTTTGTAGAATGGCCCCCAGGGTGACGCATAAACACGAGTCGGTGAAGAATGAGTCATTATGTGCAGCGCCTGTGCCAGCAGGAAAATTTTAAAACATTCCATCCAAACTGTGGAGCTGTTCGTATCACCAGTTTTAGTGCAAATGAGAAATGTTGGAATCACTCGTGCGCTAGCGGTACCAGAACGGCCAACGAATAGTCGGATGCACCGTGGTGTCGGGTTGATGTTTTGTAGAATGGCCCCCAGGGCGACGCATAAACGCGAGGCGGCGAAGAATGAGTCATGTTGTGCAGCGCCTGTGCAGCCAGGAAAATTTTAGATCATTCCATCCAAACTCGTTAGCTGCGAGCATCACCAGTTTTAGTGCAAAATAGAAATGTTGGAATCGGTCGTGCGCTAGCTGTACCACCACGGCCAACGAATAGTCGTATGCACCGTGGTATCGGGTTTATGTTTTGTAGAATGGCCCCCAGGGCGACGCATAAACAGGAGTTGGCGAAGAATGAGTCATTATGTGCAGCGCCTGTGCCAACAGAAAAATTTTAAAGCATTGCTTCCAAACTGTGGAGCAGTTCTTATCACCAGTTTTAGAGCAAAAGAGAATGGTTGGAATCGGTCTTGCGCAAGCTGTACCACGGCCAATCAATAGTCAGATGCACCGTGGGATCAGGTTTATGTTTTGTAGAATGGCCCCCAGAGCGACGCATAAACACTAGTCGGCGATGAATGAGTCATGTTGTGCAGCGCCTGTGCAGCCAGGAAAATTTTAGATCATTCCATCCAAACTCGGGGGCTATTCGTATCACCAGTTTTAGTGCAAATGAGAAATGTTGGAATCGGTCGTGCACTATCTGTACCACCACGTCCAATGAATATTCAGATGCACCGTGGTGTCGGGTTTATGTGTTGTTGAATGGCCCCCAGGGCGACCCATAAACACGACTCGACGAACAATGAATAATGTTGGGCAGCGCCTGAGCAGCCAGGAAAATTTTAGATCATTGCATCCAAACTAGGGAGCTGTTCGTATCACCAGTTTTAGTTCAAAAGAGAAATGTTGGAATCGGTCGGGCGCTAGCTGTACCACCACGGCCAACGAATAGTCGGATGCACCGTGGTATCGGGTTTATGTTTTGTAGAATGGCCCCAGGCCGACCCATAAAGACGAGTCGACGAACAATGATTAATGTTGTGCAGCGCCTGTGCCAGCAGGAAAATTTTAAAACATTCCATCCAAACTGTGGAGCTGTTCGTATCACCAGTTTTAGTGCAAATGAGAAATGTTGGAATCACTCGTGCGCTAGCGGTACCAGAACGGCCAACGAATAGTCGGATGCACCGTGGTGTCGGGTTTATGTTTTGTAGAATGGCCCCCAGGGCGACGCATAAACACGAGGCGGTGAAGAATGTGTCATGTTGTGCAGCGCCTGTGCAGCCAGGAAAATTTTAGATCATTCCATCCAAACTCGGGAGCTGTTCGCATCACCAGTTTTATTGCAAAATAGAAATGTTGGAATCGGTCGCGCGCTAGCTGTGCCACGACGGCCAACGAATAGTCGGATGCGCCGTGGTATCGGGTTTATGTTTTGTGGTATGGCCCCCAGGGCGACGCATAAATACGAGTCGGCGAAGAATGAGTCATTATGTGAAGTGAATTGCAGCCAGGAAAATTTTAAATCATTCCATACAAACTCTGGAGCTGTTCCTATCACCAGTTTTAGAGCAAAAGAGAAATGTTGGAATCGGTCGTGCGCTAGCTGTACCACCACGGCCAACGAATAGTCGTATGCACCGTGGTATCGGGTTTATGTTTTGTAGAATGGCCCCCAGGGCGACGCATAAACAGGAGTTGGCGAAGAATGAGTCATTATGTGCAGCGCCTGTGCCAACAGAAAAATTTTAAACCATTCCATCCAAACTGTGGAGCAGTTCTTATCACCAGTTTTAGTGCAAAAGAGAAAGGTTGGAATCGGTCTTGCGCAAGCTGTACCACCACGGCCAATCAATAGTCAGATGCACCGTGGTATCGGGTTTATGTTTTGTAGAATGGCCTCCAGAGCGACGCATAAACACGAGTCGGCGAAGAATGAGTCATGTTGTGCAGCGCCTGTGCAGCCAGGAAAATTTTAGATCATTCCATCCAAACTCGGGGGCTGTTCGTATCACCAGTTTTAGTGCAAAAGAGAAATGTTGGAATCGGTCGTGCCCTGGCTGTGCCACCACGGCCATCGAATAGTCTGATGCACTGTGGCATCGGGTTTATGTTTTGCAGAATGGCCCCCAGGGTGACGCATAAACACGAGTCGGTGAAGAATGAGTCATTATGTGCCGCGCCTGTGCAGCCAGGAAAATTTTAAAAAATTCCATACAAACTCTGGAGCTGTTCGTATCACAAGTTTTAGTGTAAAAGAGAAATGTTGGAATCGGTCGTGCGCTAGCTGTATCACCACAGCCTCTGAATAGTCAGATGCACCGTGGTATCGGGTTTATGTTTTTCAGAATGGCTTCAGGGCGACGCATAAACTCGAGTCGGCGAACAATGAGTAATGTTGTGCCACTCCTGAGCAGCCAGGAAAATTTTAGATCATTCCATCCAAACTCGGTAGCTGTTCGTATCACCAGTTTTAGTGGAAAAGAGAAATCTTGGAATCGGTCGTGCGCTAGCAGTACCACCGAAGTCAACGAATAGTCTGATGCACTGTGGTATCGGGTTTATGTTTTGTGGTATGGCCCCCAGGGCGACGCATAAATACGAGTCGAAGAACAATGAATAATGTTGTGCAGCGCCTGTGGAGCCAGGAAAATTTTAGATCATTCCATCCAAACTCGGGAGCTGTTCGTATCACCAGTTTTAGTGGAAAAGGGAAATGTTGGAATCGGTCGTGCGCTAGCTGTACCACCACAGTCAACGGATAGTATGATGCACTGTGGCATCGGGTTTATGTTTTGTAGAATGGCCCCCAGGGTGACGCATAAACACGAGTCGGTGAAGAATGAGTCATTATGTGCAGCGCCTGTGCCAGCAGGAAAATTTTAAAACATTCCATCCAAACTGTGGAGCTGTTCGTATCACCAGTTTTAGTGCAAATGAGAAATGTTGGAATCACTCGTGCGCTAGCGGTACCAGAACGGCCAACGAATAGTCGGATGCACCGTGGTGTCGGGTTGATGTTTTGTAGAATGGCCCCCAGGGCGACGCATAAACGCGAGGCGGCGAAGAATGAGTCATGTTGTGCAGCGCCTGTGCAGCCAGGAAAATTTTAGATCATTCCATCCAAACTCGTTAGCTGCGAGCATCACCAGTTTTAGTGCAAAATAGAAATGTTGGAATCGGTCGTGCGCTAGCTGTACCACCACGGCCAATGAATAGTCGTATGCACCGTGGTATCGGGTTTATGTTTTGTAGAATGGCCCCCAGGGCGACGCATAAACAGGAGTTGGCGAAGAATGAGTCATTATGTGCAGCGCCTGTGCCAACAGAAAAATTTTAAAGCATTGCTTCCAAACTGTGGAGCAGTTCTTATCACCAGTTTTAGAGCAAAAGAGAATGGTTGGAATCGGTCTTGCGCAAGCTGTACCACGGCCAATCAATAGTCAGATGCACCGTGGGATCAGGTTTATGTTTTGTAGAATGGCCCCCAGAGCGACGCATAAACACTAGTCGGCGATGAATGAGTCATGTTGTGCAGCGCCTGTGCAGCCAGGAAAATTTTAGATCATTCCATCCAAACTCGGGGGCTGTTCGTATCACCAGTTTTAGTGCAAATGAGAAATGTTGGAATCGGTCGTGCACTATCTGTACCACCACGTCCAATGAATATTCAGATGCACCGTGGTGTCGGGTTTATGTGTTGTTGAATGGCCCCCAGGGCGACCCATAAACACGACTCGACGAACAATGAATAATGTTGGGCAGCGCCTGAGCAGCCAGGAAAATTTTAGATCATTGCATCCAAACTAGGGAGCTGTTCGTATCACCAGTTTTAGTTCAAAAGAGAAATGTTGGAATCGGTCGGGCGCTAGCTGTACCACCACGGCCAACGAATAGTCGGATGCACCGTGGTATCGGGTTTATGTTTTGTAGAATGGCCCCAGGCCGACCCATAAAGACGAGTCGACGAACAATGATTAATGTTGTGCAGCGCCTGTGCCAGCAGGAAAATTTTAAAACATTCCATCCAAACTGTGGAGCTGTTCGTATCACCAGTTTTAGTGCAAATGAGAAATGTTGGAATCACTCGTGCGCTAGCGGTACCAGAACGGCCAACGAATAGTCGGATGCACCGTGGTGTCGGGTTTATGTTTTGTAGAATGGCCCCCAGGGCGACGCATAAACACGAGGCGGTGAAGAATGTGTCATGTTGTGCAGCGCCTGTGCAGCCAGGAAAATTTTAGATCATTCCATCCAAACTCGGGAGCTGTTCGCATCACCAGTTTTATTGCAAAATAGAAATGTTGGAATCGGTCGCGCGCTAGCTGTGCCACGACGGCCAACGAATAGTCGGATGCGCCGTGGTATCGGGTTTATGTTTTGTGGTATGGCCCCCAGGGCGACGCATAAATACGAGTCGGCGAAGAATGAGTCATTATGTGAAGTGAATTGCAGCCAGGAAAATTTTAAATCATTCCATACAAACTCTGGAGCTGTTCCTATCACCAGTTTTAGAGCAAAAGAGAAATGTTGGAATCGGTCGTGCGCTAGCTGTACCACCACGGCCAACGAATAGTCGTATGCACCGTGGTATCGGGTTTATGTTTTGTAGAATGGCCCCCAGGGCGACGCATAAACAGGAGTTGGCGAAGAATGAGTCATTATGTGCAGCGCCTGTGCCAACAGAAAAATTTTAAACCATTCCATCCAAACTGTGGAGCAGTTCTTATCACCAGTTTTAGTGCAAAAGAGAAAGGTTGGAATCGGTCTTGCGCAAGCTGTACCACCACGGCCAATCAATAGTCAGATGCACCGTGGTATCGGGTTTATGTTTTGTAGAATGGCCTCCAGAGCGACGCATAAACACGAGTCGGCGAAGAATGAGTCATGTTGTGCAGCGCCTGTGCAGCCAGGAAAATTTTAGATCATTCCATCCAAACTCGGGGGCTGTTCGTATCACCAGTTTTAGTGCAAAAGAGAAATGTTGGAATCGGTCGTGCCCTGGCTGTGCCACCACGGCCATCGAATAGTCTGATGCACTGTGGCATCGGGTTTATGTTTTGCAGAATGGCCCCCAGGGTGACGCATAAACACGAGTCGGTGAAGAATGAGTCATTATGTGCCGCGCCTGTGCAGCCAGGAAAATTTTAAAAAATTCCATACAAACTCTGGAGCTGTTCGTATCACAAGTTTTAGTGTAAAAGAGAAATGTTGGAATCGGTCGTGCGCTAGCTGTATCACCACAGCCTCTGAATAGTCAGATGCACCGTGGTATCGGGTTTATGTTTTTCAGAATGGCTTCAGGGCGACGCATAAACTCGAGTCGGCGAACAATGAGTAATGTTGTGCCACTCCTGAGCAGCCAGGAAAATTTTAGATCATTCCACCCAAACTCGGTAGCTGTTCGTATCACCAGTTTTAGTGGAAAAGAGAAATCTTGGAATCGGTCGTGCGCTATCAGTACCACCGAAGTCAACGAATAGTCTGATGCACTGTGGTATCGGGTTTATGTTTCGTAGAATAGCCCCCTGGGTGAAGCATAAACACTAGTCGGTGAAGAATGAGTCAATATGTGCAGCGCCTGAGCAGCCAGGAAAATTTTAGATCATTCCATCCAAACTCGGGAGCTGTTGGTATCACCAGTTTTAGTGCAAAAGAGAAATGTTGGAATCGGTCGTGCGCTAGCTGTGCCACCACGGCCAACGAATAGTCGGATGCACCGTGGTATCGGGTTTATGTTTTGCAGAATGGCCCCCAGGGTGACGCATAAACACGAGTCGGTGAAGAATGAGTCATTATGTGCCGCGCCTGTGCAGCCAGGAAAATTTTAAAAAATTCCATACAAACTCTGGAGCTGTTCGTATCACAAGTTTTAGTGTAAAAGAGAAATGTTGGAATCGGTCGTGCGCTAGCTGTATCACCACGGCCTCTGAATAGTCAGATGCACCGTGGTATCGGGTTTGTTTTTCAGAATGGCTTCAGGGCGACGCATAAACTCGAGTCGGCGAACAATGAATAATGTTGTGCCACTCCTGAGCAGCCAGGAAAATTTTAGATCATTCCATCCAAACTCGGGAGCTGTTCGTATCACCAGTTTTAGTGGAAAAGAGAAATCTTGGAATCGGTCGTGCGCTAGCAGTACCACCGAAGTCAACGAATAGTCTGATGCACTGTGGTATCGGGTTTATGTTTCGTAGAATAGCCCCCTGGGTGAAGCATAAACACGAGTCGGTGAAGAATGAGTCAATATGTGCAGCGCCTGAGCAGCCAGGAAAATTTTAGATCATTGCATCCAAACACGAGGGCTGTTCGTATCACCAGTTTTAGTGCAAAATAGAAATGTTGAAATTGGTCGTGCCCTGGCTGTGCCACCGCGGTCATCGAATAGTCGGATGGACCGTGGTATCGGGTTTAGGTTATTTAGAATGGCCCCCAGTGCGACGCATAAACACGAGTCGGCGAAGAATGAGTCATTATGTGCAGCGCCTGTGCAGCCAGGAAAATTATAAATCATTCCATACAAACTCTGAAACTGTTCGTATCACAAGTTTTAGTGTAAAAGAGAAATGTTGGAATCGGTCGTGCGCTAGCTGTATCACCACGGCCTCTGAATAGTCAGATGCACCGTGGTATCGGGTTTATGTTTTGTAGAATGGCTTCAGGGCGACGCATAAACTCGAGTCGGCGAACCATGAATAATGTTGTGCAGCTCCTGAGCAGCCAGGAAAATTTTAGATCATTCCATCCAAACTCGGGAGCTGTTCGTATCAGCAGTTTTGTTGCAAAAGTGAAATGTTGGAATCGGTCGTGCGCTAGCTGTAACAACACGGCCAACGAATAGTCAGATGCACCGTGGTATCGGGTTTATGTGTTGTAGAATGGCACCCAGGGTGACGCAAAAACAGGAGTCGGCGAAGAATGAGTCATGTTGGCCGCGCCTGTGCAGCCAGGAAAATTTTAGATCATTCCATCCAAACTCGTTAGCTGCGAGCATCACCAGTTTTAGTGCAAAATAGAAATGTTGGAATCGGTCGTGCGCTAGCTGTACCACCACGGCCAACGAATAGTCGTATGCACCGTGGTATCGGGTTTATGTTTTGTAGAATGGCCCCCAGGGCGACGCATAAACAGGAGTTGGCGAAGAATGAGTCATTATATGCAGCGCCTGTGCCAACAGAAAAATTTTAAACCATTGCTTCCAAACTGTGGAGCAGTTCTTATCACCAGTTTTAGAGCAAAAGAGAAAGGTTGGAATCGTTCTTGCGCAAGCTGTACCACCACGGCCAATCAATAGTCAGATGCACCGTGGGATCAGGTTTATGTTTTGTAGAATGGCCCCCAGAGCGACGCATAAACACGAGTCGGCGAAGAATGAGTCATGTTGTGCAGCGCGTGTGCAGCCAGAAAAATTTTAGATCATTCCATCCAAACTCGGAGGCTGTTCGTATCACCAGTTTTAGTGCAAATGAGAAATGTTGGAATCGGTCGTGCACTATCTGTACCACCACGTCCAATGAATATTCAGATGCACCGTGGTGTCGGGTTTATGTGTTGTTGAATGGCCCCCAGGGCGACCCATAAACACGACTCGAAGAACAATGAATGATGTTGGGCAGCGCCTGAGCAGCCAGGAAAATTTTAGATGATTGCATCCAAACTAGGGAGCTGTTCGTATCACCAGTTTTAGTTCAAAAGAGAAATGTTGGAATCGGTCGTGCGCTAGCTGTAACACCACGGCCAACGAATGGTCAGATGCACGGTGGTATCGGGTTTATGTTTTGTAGAATGGCCCCCAGGGTGACGCAAAAACACGAGTCGGCGAAGAATGGGTCATGTCGGCCGCGCCTGTGCAACCAGGAAAATTTTAGATCATTCCATCCAAACTCGGGAGCTGTTCGTATCACCAGTTTTAGTGGAAAAGGGAAATCTTGGAATCGGTCGTGCACTAGCTGTACCACCACAGTCAACGAATAGTCTGATGCACTGTGGTATCGGGTTTATGTTTTGTAGAATGGCCCCCTGGGTGAAGCATAAACACGAGTCGGTCAAGAATGAGTCAATATGTGCAGCGCCTCAGCAGCCAGGAAAATTTTACATCATTCCATCCAAACTAGGGAGCTGTTCGTATCACCAGTTTTAGTGCAAAAGAGAAATGTTGGAATCGGTCGTGCGCTAGCTGTGCCACCACGGCCAACGAATAGTCGGATGCACCGTGGTATCGGGTTTAGGTTTTGTAGAATGGCCGCCAGGGCGACGCATAAACATGAATCGACGAACAATGAATAATGTTGTGCAGCCCCTGAGCAGCAAGGAAAGTTTTAGATAATTGTATCCAAACTCGAGGGCTGTTCGTATCACCAGTTTTAGTGCAAAAGAGAAATGTTGAAATCGGTCGTGCCCTGGCTGTGCCACCACGGTCATCGAATAGTCGGATGGACCGTGGTATCGGGTTTATGTTATTTAGAATGCCCCCCAGTGCGACGCATAAACACGAGTCGGCGAAGAATGAGTCATTATGTGCAGCGCCTGTGCAGCCAGGAAAATTTTAAATCATTCCATACAAACTCTGGAGCTGTTCGTATCACAAGTTTTAGTGTAAAAGAGAAATGTTGGAATCGGTCGTGCGCTAGCTGTATCACCACGGCCTCTGAATAGTCAGATGCACCGTGGTATCGGGTTTATGTTTTGTAGAATGGCTTCAGGGCGACGCATAAACTCGAGTCGGCGAACAATGAATAATGTTGTGCAGCTCCTGAGCAGCCAGGAAAATTTTAGATCATTCCATCCAAACTCGGGAGCTGTTCGTATCAGCGGCTTTAGTGCAAAAGAGAAATGTTGCAATCGGTCGTGCGCTAGCTGTAACACCACGGCCAACGAATAGTCAGGTGCACCTTGGTATCGGGTTTATGTGTTGTAGAATGGCCCCCAGGGTGACGCAAAAACAGGAGTCGGCGAAGAATGAGTCATTATGTGCAGCGCCTGTGCCAGCAGGAAAATTTTAAAACATTCCATCCAAACTGTGGAGCTGTTCGTATCACCAGTTTTAGTGCAAATGAGAAATGTTGGAATCACTCGTGCGCTAGCGGTACCAGAACGGCCAACGAATAGTCGGATGCACCGTGGTGTCGGGTTGATGTTTTGTAGAATGGCCCCCAGGGCGACGCATAAACACAAGGCGGCGAAGAATGAGTCATGTTGTGCAGCGCCTGTGCAGCCAGGAAAATTTTAGATCATTCCATCCAAACTCGTTAGCGGCGAGCATCACCAGTTTTAGTGCAAAATAGAAATGTTGGAATCGGTCGTGCGCTAGCTGTACCACCACGGCCAACGAATAGTCGTATGCACCGTGGTATCGGGTTTATGTTTTGTAGAATGGCCCCCAGGGCGACGCATAAACAGGAGTTGGCGAAGAATGAGTCATTATGTGCAGCGCCTGTGCCAACAGAAAAATTTTAAACCAGTGCTTCCAAACTGTGGAGCAGTTCTTATCACCAGTTTTAGAGCAAAAGAGAAAGGTTGGAATTGGTCTTGTGCAAGCTGTACCACGGCCAATCAATAGTCAGATGCACCGTGGGATCAGGTTTATGTTTTGTAGAATGGCCCCCAGAGCGACGCATAAACACGAGTCGGCGATGAATGAGTCATGTTGCGCAGCGCCTGTGCAGCCAGGAAAATTTTAGATCATTCCATCCAAACTCGGGGGCTGTTCGTATCACCAGTTTTAGTGCAAATGAGAAATGTTGGAATCGGTCGTGCACTATCTGTACCACCACGTCCAATGAATATTCAGATGCACCGTGGTGTCGGGTTTATGTGTTGTTGAATGGCCCCCAGGGCGACCCATAAACACGACTCGACGAACAATGAATAATGTTGGGCAGCGCCTGAGCAGCCAGATAAATTTTAGATCATTGCATCCAAACTCGGGAGCTGTTCGCATCACCAGTTTTAGTTCAAAAGAGAAATGTTGGAATCGGTCGGGCGCTAGCTGTACCACCACGGCCAACGAATAGTCGGATGCACCGTGGTATCGGGTTTATGTTTTGTAGAATGGCCCCAGGCCGACCCATAAAGACGAGTCGACGAACAATGATTAATGTTGTGCAGCGCCTGTGCCAGCAGGAAAATTTTAAAACATTCCATCCAAACTGTGGAGCTGTTCGTATCACCAGTTTTAGTGCAAATGAGAAATGTTGGAATCACTCGTGCGCTAGCGGTACCAGAACGGCCAACGAATAGTCGGATGCACCGTGGTGTCGGGTTTATGTTTTGTAGAATGGCCCCCAGGGCGACGCATAAACACGAGGCGGTGAAGAATGTGTCATGTTGTGCAGCGCCTGTGCAGCCAGGAAAATTTTAGATCATTCCATCCAAACTCGGGAGCTGTTCGCATCACCAGTTTTATTGCAAAATAGAAATGTTGGAATCGGTCGTGCGCTAGCTGCACCACCACGGCCAACGAATAGTCGTATGCACCGTGGTATCGGGTTTATGTTTTGTAGAATGGCCCCCAGGGCGACGCATAAACAGGAGTTGGCGAAGAATGAGTCATTATGTGCAGCGCCTGTGCCAACAGAAAAATTTTAAACCATTCCATCCAAACTGTGGAGCAGTTCTTATCACCAGTTTTAGTGCAAAAGAGAAAGGTTGGAATCGGTCTTGCGCAAGCTGTACCACCACGGCCAATCAATAGTCAGATGCACCGTGGTATCGGGTTTATGTTTTGTAGAATGGCCTCCAGAGCGACGCATAAACACGAGTCGGCGAAGAATGAGTCATGTTGTGCAGCGCCTGTGCAGCCAGGAAAATTTTAGATCATTCCATCCAAACTCGGGGGCTGTTCGTATCACCAGTTTTAGTGCAAAAGAGAAATGTTGGAATCGGTCGTGCCCTGGCTGTGCCACCACGGCCATCGAATAGTCTGATGCACTGTGGCATCGGGTTTATGTTTTGCAGAATGGCCCCCAGGGTGACGCATAAACACGAGTCGGTGAAGAATGAGTCATTATGTGCCGCGCCTGTGCAGCCAGGAAAATTTTAAAAAATTCCATACAAACTCTGGAGCTGTTCGTATCACAAGTTTTAGTGTAAAAGAGAAATGTTGGAATCGGTCGTGCGCTAGCTGTATCACCACGGCCTCTGAATAGTCAGATGCACCGTGGTATCGGGTTTATGTTTTTCAGAATGGCTTCAGGGCGACGCATAAACTCGAGTCGGCGAACAATGAATAATGTTGTGCCACTCCTGAGCAGCCAGGAAAATTTTAGATCATTCCATCCAAACTCGGGAGCTGTTCGTATCACCAGTTTTAGTGGAAAAGAGAAATCTTGGAATCGGTCGTGCGCTAGCAGTACCACCGAAGTCAACGAATAGTCTGATGCACTGTGGTATCGGGTTTATGTTTCGTAGAATAGCCCCCTGGGTGAAGCATAAACACGAGTCGGTGAAGAATGAGTCAATATGTGCAGCGCCTGAGCAGCCAGGAAAATTTTAGATCATTCCATCCAAACTCGGGAGCTGTTGGTATCACCAGTTTTAGTGCAAAAGAGAAATGTTGGAATCGGTTGTGCGCTAGCTGTGCCACCACGGCCAACGAATAGTCGGATGCACCGTGGTATCGGGTTTAGGTTTTGTAGAATGGCCGCCATGGCGACTCATAAACATGAATCGACGAACAATGAATAATGTTGCGGAGCCCCTGAGCAGCCAGGAAAATTTTAGATCATTGCATCCAAACACGAGGGCTGTTCGTATCACCAGTTTTAGTGCAAAATAGAAATGTTGAAATTGGTCGTGCCCTGGCTGTGCCACCGCGGTCATCGAATAGTCGGATGGACCGTGGTATCGGGTTTAGGTTATTTAGAATGGCCCCCAGTGCGACGCATAAACACGAGTCGGCGAAGAATGAGTCATTATGTGCAGCGCCTGTGCAGCCAGGAAAATTATAAATCATTCCATACAAACTCTGGAACTGTTCGTATCACAAGTTTTAGTGTAAAAGAGAAATGTTGGAATCGGTCGTGCGCTAGCTGTATCACCACGGCCTCTGAATAGTCAGATGCACCGTGGTATCGGGTTTATGTTTTGTAGAATGGCTTCAGGGCGACGCATAAACTCGAGTCGGCGAACCATGAATAATGTTGTGCAGCTCCTGAGCAGCCAGGAAAATTTTAGATCATTCCATCCAAACTCGGGAGCTGTTCGTATCAGCAGTTTTAGTGCAAAAGTGAAATGTTGGAATCGGTCGTGCGCTAGCTGTAACAACACAGCCAACGAATAGTCGTATGCACCGTGGTATCGGGTTTATGTTTTGTAGAATGGCCCCCAGGGCGACGCATAAACAGGAGTTGGCGAAGAATGAGTCATTATGTGCAGCGCCTGTGCCAACAGAAAAATTTTAAACCATTGCTTCCAAACTGTGGAGCAGTTCTTATCACCAGTTTTAGAGCAAAAGAGAAAGGTTGGAATCGGTCTTGCGCAAGCTGTACCACCACGGCCAATCAATAGTCAGATGCACCGTGGGATCAGGTTTATGTTTTGTAGAATGGCCCCCAGAGCGACGCATAAACACGAGTCGGCGATGAATGAGTCATGTTGTGCAGCGCGTGTGCAGCCAGGAAAATTTTAGATCATTCCATCCAAACTCGGAGGCTGTTCGTATCACCAGTTTTAGTGCAAATGAGAAATGTTGGAATCGGTCGTGCACTATCTGTACCACCACGTCCAATGAATATTCAGATGCACCGTGGTGTCGGGTTTATGTGTTGTTGAATGGCCCCCAGGGCGACCCATAAACACGACTCGAAGAACAATGAATGATGTTGGGCAGCGCCTGAGCAGCCAGGAAAATTTTAGATGATTGCATCCAAACTAGGGAGCTGTTCGTATCACCAGTTTTAGTTCAAAAGAGAAATGTTGGAATCGGTCGTGCGCTAGCTGTAACACCACGGCCAACGAATGGTCAGATGCACGGTGGTATCGGGTTTATGTTTTGTAGAATGGCCCCCAGGGTGACGCAAAAACACGAGTCGGCGAAGAATGGGTCATGTCGGCCGCGCCTGTGCAACCAGGAAAATTTTAGATCATTCCATCCAAACTCGGGAGCTGTTCGTATCACCAGTTTTAGTGGAAAAGGGAAATCTTGGAATCGGTCGTGCACTAGCTGTACCACCACAGTCAACGAATAGTCTGATGCACTGTGGTATCGGGTTTATGTTTTGTAGAATGTCCCCCTGGGTGAAGCATAAACACGAGTCGGTCAAGAATGAGTCAATATGTGCAGCGCCTCAGCAGCCAGGAAAATGTTACATCATTCCATCCAAACTAGGGAGCTGTTCGTATCACCAGTTTTAGTGCAAAAGAGAAATGTTGGAATCGGTCGTGCGCTAGCTGTGCCACCACGGCCAACGAATAGTCGGATGCACCGTGGTATCGGGTTTAGGTTTTGTAGAATGGCCGCCAGGGCGACGCATAAACATGAATCGACGAACAATGAATAATGTTGTGCAGCCCCTGAGCAGCAAGGAAAGTTTTAGATCATTGTATCCAAACTCGAGGGCTGTTCGTATCACCAGTTTTAGTGCAAAAGAGAAATGTTGAAATCGGTCGTGCCCTGGCTGTGCCACCACGGTCATCGAATAGTCGGATGGACCGTGGTATCGGGTTTATGTTATTTAGAATGCCCCCCAGTGCGACGCATAAACACGAGTCGGCGAAGAATGAGTCATTATGTGCAGCGCCTGTGCAGCCAGGAAAATTTTAAATCATTCCATACAAACTCTGGAACTGTTCGTATCACAAGTTTTAGTGTAAAAGAGAAATGTTGGAATCGGTCGTGCGCTAGCTGTGTCACCACGGCCTCTGAATAGTCAGATGCACCGTGGTATCGGGTTTATGTTTTGTAGAATGGCTTCAGGGCGACGCATAAACTCGAGTCGGCGAACAATGAATAATGTTGTGCAGCTCCTGAGCAGCCAGGAAAATTTTAGATCATTCCATCCAAACTCGGGAGCTGTTCGTATCAGCGGCTTTAGTGCAAAAGAGAAATGTTGCAATCGGTCGTGCGCTAGCTGTAACACCACGGCCAACGAATAGTCAGGTGCTCCTTGGTATCGGGTTTATGTGTTGTAGAATGGCCCCCAGGGTGACGCAAAAACAGGAGTCGGCGAAGAATGAGTCATGTTGGCCGCGCCTGTGCAGCCAGGAAAATTTTAGATCATTCCATCCAAACTCGGGAGCTGTTCGTATCACCAGTTTTAGTGGAAAAGGGAAATGTTGGAATCGGTCGTGCGCTAGCTGTACCACCACAGTCAACGGATAGTCTGATGCACTGTGGCATCGGGTTTATGTTTTGTAGAATGGCCCCCAGGGTGACGCATAAACACGAGTCGGTGAAGAATGAGTCATTATGTGCAGCGCCTGTGCCAGCAGGAAAATTTTAAAACATTCCATCCAAACTGTGGAGCTGTTCGTATCACCAGTTTTAGTGCAAATGAGAAATGTTGGAATCACTCGTGCGCTAGCGGTACCAGAACGGCCAACGAATAGTCGGATGCACCGTGGTGTCGGGTTGATGTTTTGTAGAATGGCCCCCAGGGCGACGCATAAACACGAGGCGGCGAAGAATGAGTCATGTTGTGCAGCGCCTGTGCAGCCAGGAAAATTTTAGATCATTCCATCCAAACTCGTTAGCGGCGAGCATCACCAGTTTTAGTGCAAAATAGAAATGTTGGAATCGGTCGTGCGCTAGCTGTACCACCACGGCCAACGAATAGTCGTATGCACCGTGGTATCGGGTTTATGTTTTGTAGAATGGCCCCCAGGGCGACGCATAAACAGGAGTTGGCGAAGAATGAGTCATTATGTGCAGCGCCTGTGCCAACAGAAAAATTTTAAACCAGTGCGTCCAAACTGTGGAGCAGTTCTTATCACCAGTTTTAGAGCAAAAGAGAAAGGTTGGAATTGGTCTTGCGCAAGCTGTACCACGGCCAATCAATAGTCAGATGCACCGTGGGATCAGGTTTATGTTTTGTAGAATGGCCCCCAGAGCGACGCATAAACACGAGTCGGCGATGAATGAGTCATGTTGCGCAGCGCCTGTGCAGCCAGGAAAATTTTAGATCATTCCATCCAAACTCGGGGGCTGTTCGTATCACCAGTTTTAGTGCAAATGAGAAATGTTGGAATCGGTCGTGCACTATCTGTACCACCACGTCCAATGAATATTCAGATGCACCGTGGTGTCGGGTTTATGTGTTGTTGAATGGCCCCCAGGGCGACCCATAAACACGACTCGACGAACAATGAATAATGTTGGGCAGCGCCTGAGCAGCCAGATAAATTTTAGATCATTGCATCCAAACTCGGGAGCTGTTCGCATCACCAGTTTTAGTGCAAAATAGAAATGTTGGAATAGGTCTTGCGCTAGCTGCACCACCACGGCCAACGACTAGTCGTATGCACCGTGGTATCGGGTTTATGTTTTGTAGAATGGCCCCCAGGGCGACGCATAAACAGGAGTTGGCGAAGAATGAGTCATTATGTGCAGCGCCTGTGCCAAAAGAAAAATTTTAAACCATTCCATCCAAACTGTGGAGCAGTTCTTATCACCAGTTTTAGTGCAAAAGAGAAAGGTTGGAATCGGTCTTGCGCAAGCTGTACCACCACGGCCAATCAATAGTCAGATGCACCGTGGTATCGGGTTTATGTTTTGTAGAATGGCCTCCAGAGCGACGCATAAACACGAGTCGGCGAAGAATGAGTCATGTTGTGCAGCGCCTGTGCAGCCAGGAAAATTTTAGATCATTCCATCCCAACTCGGGGGCTGTTCGTATCACCAGTTTTAGTGCAAAAGAGAAATGTTGGAATCGGTCGTGCCCTGGCTGTGCCACCACGGCCATCGAATAGTCTGATGCACTGTGGCATCGGGTTTATGTTTTGCAGAATGGCCCCCAGGGTGACGCATAAACACGAGTCGGTGAAGAATGAGTCATTATGTGCCGCGCCTGTGCAGCCAGGAAAATTTTAGATCATTCCATCCAAACTCGGGAGCTGTTCGTATCACCAGTTTTAGTGCAAAAGAGAAATGTTGGAATCGGTCGTGCGCTAGCTGCACCACCACGGCCAACGAATAGTCGTATGCACCGTGGTATCGGTTTTATGTTTTGTAGAATGGCCCCCAGGGCGACGCATAAACAGGAGTTGGCGAAGAATGAGTCATTATGTGCAGCGCCTGTGCCAAAAGAAAAATTTTAAACCATTCCATCCATACTCTGGAGCTGTTCGTATCACAAGTTTTAGTGTAAAAGAGAAATGTTGGAATCGGTCGTGCGCTAGCTGTATCACCACGGCGTCTGAATAGTCAGATGCACCGTGGTATCGGGTTTATGTTTTTTAGAATGGCTTCAGGGCGACGCATAAACTCGAGTCGGCGAACAATGAATAATGTTGTGCCACTCCTGAGCAGCCAGGAAAATTTTAGATCATTCCATCCAAACTCGGGAGCTGTTCGTATCACCAGTTTTAGTGGAAAAGAGAAATCTTGGAATCGGTCGTGCGCTAGCAGTACCACCACAGTCAACGAATAGTCTGATGCACTGTGGTATCGGGTTTATGTTTCGTAGAATAGCCCCCTGGGTGAAGCATAAACACGAGTCGGTGAAGAATGAGTCAATATGTGCAGCGCCTGAGCAGCCAGGAAAATTTTAGATCATTCCATCCAAACTCGGGAGCTGTTCGTATCACCAGTTTTAGTGCAAAAGAGAAATGTTGGAATCGGTCGTGCGCTAGCTGTGCCACCACGGCCAACGAATAGTCGGATGCACCGTGGTATCGGGTTTAGGTTTTGTAGAATGGCCGCCATGGCGACTCATAAACATGAATCGACGAACAATGAATAATGTTGCGGAGCCCCTGAGCAGCCAGGAAAATTTTAGATCATTGCATCCAAACACGAGGGCTGTTCGTATCACCAGTTTTAGTGCAAAAGAAAAATGTTGAAATTGGTAGTGCCCTGGCTGCCCACCGCGGTCATCGAATAGTCGGATGGACCGTGGTATCGGGTGTATGTTATTTAGAATGGCCCCCAGTGCGATGCATAAACACGAGTCGGCGAAGAATGAGTCATTATGTGCAGCGCCTGTGCAGCCAGGAAAATTTTAAATCATTCCATACAAACTCTGGAACTGTTCGTATCACAAGTTTTAGTGTAAAAGAGAAATGTTGGAATCGGTCGTGCGCTAGCTCTATCACCACGGCCTCTGAATAGTCAGATGCACCGTGGTATCGGGTTTATGTTTTGTAGAATGGCTTCAGGGCGACGCATAAACTCGAGTCGGCGAACCATGAATAATGTTGTGCAGCTCCTGAGCAGCCAGGAAAATTTTAGATCATTCCATCCAAACTCGGGAGCTGTTCGTATCAGCAGTTTTAGTGCAAAAGTGAAATGTTGGAATCGGTCGTGCGCTAGCTGTAACAACACGGCCAACGAATAGTCAGATGCACCGTGGTATCGGGTTTATGTGTTGTAGAATGGCACCCAGGGTGACGCAAAAACAGGAGTCGGCGAAGAATGAGTCATGTTGGCCGCGCCTGTGCAGCCAGGAAAATTTTAGATCATTCCATCCAAACTCGGGAGCTGTTCGTATCAGCAGTTTTAGTGGAAAAGGGAAATGTTGGAATCGGTCGTGCGCTAGCTGTACCACCAGAGTCAACGAATAGTCTGATGCACTGTGGCCTCGGGTTTATGTTTTGTAGAATGGCCCCAGGCCTACCCATAAACACGAGTCGACGAACAATGATTAATGTTGTGCAGTGCCTGAGCAGCCAGGAAAATATTAGATCATTCCATCCAAACTCGGGAGCTGTTCGTATCACCAGTTTTAGTGCAAAAGAGAAATGTTGGAATCGGTCATGCGCTAGCTGTACCACCACGGCCAACGAATAGTCGTATGCACCGTGGTATCGGGTTTATGTTTTGTAGAATGGCTTCACGGCGATGCATAAACTCGAGTCGGCGAACAATGAATAATGTTGTGCAGCTCCTGAGCAGCCAGGAAAATTTCAGATCTTTCTATCCAAACTCGGGAGCTGTTCGTATCACCAGTTTTAGTGGAAAATGGAAATGTTGGAATCGGTCGTGCACTAGCTGTACTACCACGGCCGACGAATAGTCGTATGCACCGTGGTATCGGTTTTTTGTTTTGTAGAATGGCTTCACGGCGATGCATAAACTCGAGTCGGCGAACAATGAATAATGTTGTGCAGCTCCTGAGCAGCCAGGAAAATTTCAGATCGTTCCATCCAAACTCGGGAGCTGTTCGTATCAGCAGTCTTAGTGCAAAAGAGAAATGTTTGAATCGGTCGTGCGCTAGCTCTAACACCACGGCCAACGAATGGTCAGATGCACCGTGGTATCGGGTTTATGTTTTGTAGAATGGCGCCCAGGGTGACGCATAAACACGAGTCGGTGAAGAATGAGTCATTATGTGCAGCGCCTGTGCCAGCAGGAAAATTTTAAAACATTCCATCCAAACTGTGGAGCTGTTCGTATCACCAGTTTTAGTGCAAATGAGAAATGTTGGAATCACTCGTGCGCTAGCGGTACCGGAACGGCCAACGAATAGTCGGATGCACCGTGGTGTCGGGTTGATGTTTTGTAGAATGGCCCCCAGGGCGGCGCATAAACACGAGGCGGCGAAGAATGAGTCATGTTGTGCAGCGCCTGTGCAGCCAGGAAAATTTTAGATCATTCCATCCAAACTCGGGAGCTGTTCGTATCACCATTTTTAGTGGAAATGGGAAATGTTGGAATCGGTCGTGCGCTAGCTGTACCACCACGGCCAACGAATACTCGTATGCACCGTGGTATCGGGTTTATGTTTTGTAGAATGGCCCCCAGGGCGACGCATAAACAGGAGTTGGCGAAGAATGAGTCATTATGTGCAGCGCGTGTGCCAACAGAAAAATTTTAAACCATTCCATCCAAACTTTGGAGCAGTTCTTATCACCAGTTCTAGTGCAAAAGAGAAAGATTGGAATCGGTCTTGCGCAAGCTGTACCACCACGGCCAATCAATAGTCAGATGCACCGTGGTATCGGGTTTATGTTTTGTAGAATGGCCCCCAGGGCGACGCATAAACAGGAGTTGGCGAAGAATGAGTCATTATGTGCAGCGCCTGTGCCAACAGAAAAATTTTAAACCATTCCTTCCAAACTGTGGAGCAGCTCTCATCACCAGTTTTAGAGCAAAAGAGAAAGGTTGGAATCGGTCTTGCGCAAGCTGTACCACCACGGCCAATCAATAGTCAGATGCACCGTGGGATCAGGTTTATGTTTTGTAGAATGGCCCCCAGAGCGACGCGTAAACACGAGTCGGCGATGAATGAGTCATGTTGTGCAGCGCCTGTGCAGCCAGGAAAATTTTAGATCATTCCATCCAAACTCGGGGGCTGTTCGTATCACCAGTTTTAGTGCAAATGAGAAATGTTGGAATCGGTCGTGCACTATCTGTACCACCACGTCCAATGAATATTCAGATGCACCGTGGTGTCGGGTTTATGTTTTGTTGAATGGCCCCCAGGGCGACCCATAAACACGACTCGACGAACAATGAATAATGTTGGGCAGCGCCTGAGCTGCCAGGAAAATTTTTGATCATTGCATCTAAACTAGGGAGCTGTTCGTATCACCAGTTTTAGTGCAAAAGGGAAATGTTGGAATCGGTCGTGCGCTAGCTCTAACACCACGGTCAACGAATGGTCAGATGCACCGTGGTATCGGGTTTATGTTTCGTAGAATGGCCCCCAGGGTGACGCATAAACACGAGTCGGCGAAGAATGAGTCATGTTGTGCAGCGCCTGTGCAGCCAGGAAAATTTTAAATCATTCCATCCAAACTCGGGAGCTGTTCGTATCACCAGTTTTAGTGGAAAAGGGAAATGTTGGAATCGGTCGTGCGCTAGCTGTACCACCACAGTCAATGAATAGTCTGATGCACTGTGGCATCGGGTTTATGTTTTGTGGAATGGCCCCCAGGGTGACGCATAAACACGAGGCGGCGAAGAATGAGTCATGTTGTGCAGCGCCTGTGCAGCCAGGAAAATTTTAGATCATTCCATCCAAACTCGGGAGCTGTTCGCATCACCAGTTTTAGTGCAAAATAGAAATGTTGGAATCGGTCGTGCGCTAGCTGTACCACCACGGCCAACGAATACTCGTATGCACCGTGGTATCGGGTTTATGTTTTGTAGAATGGCCCCCAGGGCGACGCATAAACAGGAGTTGGCGAAGAATGAGTCATTATGTGCAGCGCGTGTGCCAACAGAAAAATTTTAAACCATTGCATCCAAACTGTGGAGCAGTTCTTATCACCAGTTTGAGTGCAAAAGAGAAAGGTTGGAATCGGTCTTGCGGAAGCTGTACCACCGCGGCCAATCAATAGTCAGATGCACCGTGGTATCCGGTTTATGTTTTGTAGAATGGCCCCCAGAGCGACGCATAAACACGAGTCGGCGAAGAATGAGTCATGTTGTGCAGCGCCTGTGCAGCCAGGAAAATTTTAGATCATTCCATCCAAACTCAGGGGCTGTTCGTATCACCAGTTTTGGTGCAAATGTGAAATGTTGGAATCGGTCGTGCACTATCTGTACCACCACGTCCAATGAATATTCAGATGTACCGTGGTGTCGGGTTTATGTTTTGTTGAATGGCCCCCAGGGCGACGCATAAACACGACTCGACGAACAATGAATAATGTTGGGCAGCGCCTGAGCAGCCAGGAAAATTTTAGATCATTGCATCCAAATTAGGGAGCTGTTCGTATCACCAGTTTTAGTGCAAAAGAGAAATGTTGGAATCGGTCGGGCGCTAGCTGTACCACCACGGCCAACGAATGGTCAGATGCACCGTGGTATCGGGTTTATGTTTTGTAGAATGGCTTCACGGCGATGCATAAACTCGAGTAGGCGAACAATGAATAATGTTGTGCAGCTCCTGAGCAGCCAGGAAAATTTCAGATCGTTCCATCCAAACTCGGGAACTGTTCGTATCAGCAGTCTTAGTGCAAAAGAGAAATGTTGGAATCGGTCGTGCGCTAGCTCTAACACCACGGCTAACGAATGGTCAGATGCACCGTGGTATCGGGTTTATGTTTTGTAGAATGGCCCCCAGGGTGACGCATAAACACGAGTCGGTGAAGAATGAGTCATTATGTGCAGCGCCTGTGCCAGCAGGAAAATTTTAAAACATTCCATCCAAAATGTGGAGCTGTTCGTATCACCAGTTTTAGTGCAAATGAGAAATGTTGGTATCACTCGTGCGCTAGCGGTACCAGAACGGCCAACGAATAGTCGGATGCACCGTGGTGTCGGGTTGATGTTTTGTAGAATGGCCCCCAGGGCGACGCATAAACACGAGGCGGCGAAGAATGAGTCATGTTGTGCAGCGCCTGTGCAGCCAGGAAAATTTTAAATCATTCCATCCAAACTCGGGAGCTGTTCGTATCACCAGTTTTAGTGGAAAAGGGAAATGTTGGAATCGGTCGTGCGCTAGCTGTACCACCAGAGTCAATGAATAGTCTGATGCACTGTGGCATCGGGTTTATGTTTTGTAGAATGGCCCCCAGGGTGACGTATAAACACGAGGCGGCGAAGAATGAGTCATGTTGTGCAGCGCCTGTGCAGCCAGGAAAATTTTAGATCATTCCATCCAAACTCAGGGGCTGTTCGTATCACCAGTTTTGGTGCAAATGTGAAATGTTGGAATCGGTCGTGCACTATCTGTACCACCACGTCCAATGAATATTCAGATGTACCGTGGTGTCGGGTTTATGTTTTGTTGAATGGCCCCCAGGGCGACGCATAAACACGACTCGACGAACAATGAATAATGTTGGGCAGCGCCTGAGCAGCCAGGAAAATTTTAGATCATTGCATCCAAATTAGGGAGCTGTTCGTATCACCAGTTTTAGTGCAAAAGAGAAATGTTGGAATCGGTCGTGCGCTAGCTCTAACACCACGGCCAACGAATGGTCAGATGCACCGTGGTATCGGGTTTATGTTTCGTAGAATGGCCCCCAGGGTGACGCATAAACGAGTCGGTGAAGAATGATTCATTATGTGCAGCGCCTGTGCCAGCAGGAAAATTTTAAAACATTCCATCCAAACTGTGGAGCTGTTCGTATCACCAGTTTTAGTGCAAATGAGAAATGTTGGAATCACTCGTGCGCTAGCGGTACCAGAACGGCCAACGAATAGTCGGATGCACCGTGGTATCGGGTTGTTGTTTTGTAGAATGGCCCCCAGGGCGACGCATAAACACGAGGCGGCGAAGAATGAGTCATGTTGTGCAGCGCCTGTGCAGCCAGAAAAATTTTAGATGATTCCATCCAAACTCGGGAGCTGTTGGCATCACCAGGTTTAGTGCAAAATAGAAATGTTGGAATCGGTCGTGCGCTAGCTGTACCACCACGGCCAACGAATACTCGTATGCACCGTGGTATCGGGTTTATGTTTTGTCGAATGGCCCCCAGGGCGACGCATAAACAGGAGTTGGCGAAGAATGAGTCATTATGTGCAGCGCCTGTGCCAACAGAAAAATATTAAACCATTCCTTCCAAACTGTGGAGCAGCTCTTATCACCAGTTTTAGAGCAAAAGAGAAAGGTTGGAATCGGTCTTGCGCAAGCTGTACCACCACGGCCAATCAATAGTCAGATGCACCGTGGGATCAGGTTTATGTTTTGTAGAATGGCCCCCAGAGCGACGCATAAACACGAGTCGGCGATGAATGAGTCATGTTGTGCAGCGGCTGTGCAGCCAGGAAAATTTTAGATCATTCCTTCCAAACTCGGGGGCTGTTCGTATCACCAGTTTTAGTGCAAATGAGAAATGTTAGAATCGGTCGTGCACTATCTGTACCACCACGTCCAATGAATATTCAGATGCACCGTGGTGTCGGGTTTATGTTTTGTTGAATGGCCCCCAGGGCGACCCATAAACACGACTCGACGAACAATGAATAATGTTGGGCAGCGCGTGAGCTGCCAGGAAAATTTTAGATCATTGCATCCAAACTAGGGAGCTGTTCGTATCACCAGTTTTAGTGCAAAAGGGAAATGTTGGAATCGGTCGGGCGCTAGCTGTACCACCACGGCCAACGAATAGTCGGATGCACCGTGGTATCGGGTTTATGTTTTGTAGAATGGCCCCTGGCCGACCCATAAACACGAGTCGACGAACAATGAATAATGTTGTGCAGCGCCTGTGCCAGCAGGAAAATTTTAAAACATTCCATCCAAACTGTGGAGCTGTTCGTATCACCAGTTTTAGTGCAAATGAGAAATGTTGGAATCACTCGTGCGCTAGCGGTACCAGAACGGCGAACGAATAGTCGGATGCACCGTGGTGTCGGGTTGATGTTTTGTAGAATGGCCCCCAGGGCGACATATAAACACGAGGCGGCGAAGAATGAGTCATGTTGTGCAGCGCCTGTGCAGCCAGGAAAATTTTAGATCATTCCATCCAAACTCGCGAGCTGTTCGCATCACCAGTTTTAGTGCAAAATAGAAATGTTGGAATCGGTCGTGCGCAAGCTGTACCACCACGGCCAATCAATAGTCAGATGCATCGTGGTATGGCGTTTATGTTTTGTAGAATGGCACCCAGACCGACGCATAAACACGAGTCGGCGAAGAATGAGTCATGTTGTGCAGCGCCTGTGCAGCCAGGAAAATTTTAGATCATTCCATCCAAACTCGGGGGCTGTTCGTATCACCAGTTTTAGTGCAAAAGAGAAATGTTGGAATCGGTCGTGCGCTCCCTGTGCCACCACGGCCAACGAATAGTCGGATGCACCGTGGTGTCGGGTTTAGGTTTTGTAGAATGGCCGCCAGGGCGACGCATAAACATGAATCGACGGACAATGAATAATGTTGTGCAGCCCCTGAGCAGCGAGGAAAATTTTAGATCATTGCATCCAAACTCGAGGGCTGTTCGTATCACCAGTTTTAGTGCAAAAGAGAAATGTTGAAATCGGTCGTGCCCTGGCTGTGCCACCACGGCCATCGAATAGTCTGATGCACTGTGGCATCGGGTTTATGTTTTATAGAATGGCCCCCAGGGTGACGCATAAACACGAGTCGGTGAAGAATGAGTCATTATGTGCAGCGCCTGTGCAGCCAGGAAAATTTAAAAAAATTCCATACAAACTCTGGAGCTGTTCGTATCACAAGTTTTAGTGTAAAAGAGAAATGTTGGAATCGGTCGTGCGCTAGCTGTATCCCCACGGCCTCTGAATAGTCAGATGCACCGTGGTATCGGGTTTATGTTTTGTACAATGGCTTCAGGGCGACGCATAAACTCGAGTCGGCGAACAATGAATAATGTTGTGCCACTCCTGAGTAGCCAGGAAAATTTTAGATCATTCCACCCAAACTCGGGGGCTGTTCGTATCACCAGTTTTAGTGCAAATGAGAAATGTCGGAATCGGTCGTGCACTACCTGTACCACCACGTCCAATGAATATTCAGATGCACCGTGGTGTCGGGTTTATGTTTTGTTGAATGGCCCCCAGGGCGACCCATAAACACGACTCGACGAACAATGAAGAATGTTGGGCAGCGCCTGAGCAGCCAGGAAAATTTTAGATCATTGCATCCAAACTAGGGAGCTGTTCGTATCACCAGTTTTAGTGCAAAAGAGAAATGTTGGAATCGGTCATGCGCTAGCTGTACCACCACGGCCAACGAAGAGTCGTATGCACCGTGGTATCGGGTTTATGTTTTGTAGAATGGCCCCCAGGGTGACGCATAAACACGAGTCGGTGAAGAATGAGTCTTTATGTGCAGCGCCTGTGCCAGCAGGAAAATTTTAAAACATTCCATCCAAACTGTGGAGCTGTTCGTATCACCAGTTTTAGTGCAAATGAGAAATGTTGGAATCACTTGTGCGCTAGCGGTACCAGAACGGCCAGCGAATAGTCGGATGCACCGTGGTGTCGGGTTGATGTTTTGTAGAATGGCCCCCAGGGCGACGCATAAACACGAGGCGGCGAAGAATGAGTCATGTTGTGCAGCGCCTGTGCAGCCAGGAAAATTTTAGATCATTCCATCCAAACTCGGGAGCTGTTCGTATCACCAGTTTTAGTGGAAAAGGGAAATGTTGGAATCGGTCGTGCGATAGCTGTACCACCACAGTCAACCAGTAGTCTGATGCACTGTGGCATCGGGTTTATGTTTTGTAGAATGGCCCCCAGGGTGACGCATAAACACGAGTCGGTGAAGAATAAGTCATTATGTGCAGCACCTGTGCCAGCAGGAAAATTTTAAAACATTCCATCCAAACTGTGGAGCTGTTCGTATCACCAGTTTTAGTGCAAATGAGAAATGTTCGAATCACTCGTGCGCTAGCGGTACCAGAACGGCCAACGAATAGTCGGATGCACCGTGGTGTCGGGTTGATGTTTTGTAGAATGGCCCCCAGGGCGACGCATAAACACGAGGCGGCGAAGAATGAGTCATGTTGTGCAGCGCCTGTGCAGCCAGGAAAATTTTAGATCATTCCATCCAAACTCGGGGGCTGTTCGTATCACCAGTTTTAGTGCAAATGAGAAATGTTGGAATCGGTCGTGCACTATCTGTACCACCACGTCCAATGAATGTTCAGATGCACCGTGGTGTCGGGTTTATGTTTTGTTGAATGGCCCCCAGGGCGACCCATAAACACGACTCGACGAACAATGACTAATGTTGGGCAGCGCGTGAGCTGCCAGGAAAATTTTAGATCATTGCATCCAAACTAGGGAGCTGTTCGTATCACCAGTTTTAGTGCAAAAGGGAAATGTTGGAACGGTCGGGCGCTAGGTGTACCACCACGGCCAACGAATAGTCGGATGCACCGTGGTATCGGGTTTATGTTTTGTAGAATGGCCCCAGGCCGACCCATAAACACGAGTCGACGAACAATGAATAATGTTGTGCAGCGCCTGTGCCAGCAGGAAAATTTTAAAACATTCCATCCAAACTGTGGAGCTGTTCGTATCACCAGTTTTAGTGCAAATGAAAAATGTTGGAATCACTCGTGCGCTAGCGGTACCAGAACGGCCAACGAATAGTCGGATGCACCGTGGTGTCGGGTTGATGTTTTGTAGAATGGCCCCCAGGGCGACATATAAACAGGAGGCGGCGAAGAATGAGTCATGTTGTGCAGCGCCTGTGCAGCCAGGAAAATTTTAGATCATTCCATCCAAACTCGGGAGCTGTTCGCATCACCAGTTTTAGTGCAAAATAGAAATGTTGGAATCGGTCGTGCGCTAGCTGTACCACCACGGCCAACGAATAGTCGTATGCACCGTGGTATAGGGTTTATGTTTTGTAGAATGGCCCCCAGGGCGACGCATAAACAGGAGTTGGCGAAGAATGAGTCATTATGTGCAGCGCCTGTGCCAACAGAAAAATTTTAAACCATTCCATCCAAACTGTGGAGCAGTTCTTATCACCAGTTTTAGTGCAAAAGAGAAAGGTTGGAATCGGTCTTGCGCAAGCTGTACCACCACGGCCAATCAATAGTCAGATGCACCGTGGTATCGGGTTTATGTTTTGT
Source organism: Dermacentor variabilis (assembly GCF_050947875.1). Taxonomy (NCBI): domain Eukaryota; kingdom Metazoa; phylum Arthropoda; class Arachnida; order Ixodida; family Ixodidae; genus Dermacentor; species Dermacentor variabilis. The sequence goes on along the minus strand of NC_134571.1, from coordinate 226,619,061 downwards.
AGAATGGCCCCCAGGGCGACGCATAAACAGGAGTTGGCGAAGAATGAGTCATTATGTGCAGCGCCTGTGCCAACAGAAAAATTTTAAACCATTCCATCCAAACTGTGGAGCAGTTCTTATCACCAGTTTTAGTGCAAAAGAGAAAGGTTGGAATCGGTCTTGCGCAAGCTGTACCACCACGGCCAATCAATAGTCAGATGCACCGTGGTATCGGGTTTATGTTTTGTAGAATGGCCTCCAGAGCGACGCATAAACACGAGTCGGCGAAGAATGAGTCATGTTGTGCAGCGCCTGTGCAGCCAGGAAAATTTTAGATCATTCCATCCAAACTCGGGGGCTGTTCGTATCACCAGTTTTAGTGCAAAAGAGAAATGTTGGAATCGGTCGTGCGCTCCATGTGCCACCACGGCCAACGAATAGTCGGATGCACCGTGGTGTCGGGTTTAGGTTTTGTAGAATGGCCGCCAGGGCGACGCATAAACATGAATCGACGGACAATGAATAATGTTGTGCAGCCCCTGAGCTGCCAGGAAAATTTTAGATCATTGCATCCAAACTCGAGGGCTGTTCGTATCCCCAGTTTTAGTGCAAAAGAGAGATGTTGAAATCGGTCGTGCCCTGGCTGTGCCACCACGGCCGTCGAATAGTCTGATGCACTGTGGCATCGGGTTTATGTTTTGTAGAATGGCCCCCAGGGTGACGCATAAACACGAGTCGGTGAAGAATGAGTCATTATGTGCAGCGCCTGTGCAGCCAGGAAAATTTAAAAAAATTCCATACAAACTCTGGAGCTGTTCGTATCACAAGTTTTAGTGTAAAAGAGAAATGTTGGAATCGGTCGTGCGCTAGCTGTATCCCCACGGCCTCTGAATAGTCAGATGCACCGTGGTATCGGGTTTATGTTTTGTACAATGGCTTCAGGGCGACGCATAAACTCGAGTCGGCGAACAATGAATAATGTTGTGCCACTCCTGAGTAGCCAGGAAAATTTTAGATCATTCCACCCAAACTCGGGGGCTGTTCGTATCACCAGTTTTAGTGCAAATGAGAAATGTTGGAATCGGTCGTGCACTATCTGTACCACCACGTCCAATGAATATTCAGATGCACCGTGGTGTCGGGTTTATGTTTTGTTGAATGGCCCCCAGGGCGACCCATAAACACGACTCGACGAACAATGAATAATGTTGCGCAGCGCCTGAGCAGCCAGGAAAATTTTAGATCATTGCATCCAAACTAGGGAGCTGTTCGTATCACCAGTTTTAGTGCAAAAGAGAAATGTTGGAATCGGTCGGGCGCTAGCTGTACCACCACGGCCAGCGAATAGTCGGATGCACCGTGGTATCGGGTTTATGTTTTGTAGAATGGCCCCAGGCCGACCCATAAACACGAGTCGACGAACAATGATTAATGTTGTGCAGTGCCTGAGCAGCCAGGAAAATAATAGATCATTCCATCCAAACTCGGGAGCTGTTCGTATCACCAGTTTTAGTGCAAAAGAGAAATATTGGAATCGGTCATGCGCTAGCTGTACCACCACGGCCAACGAAGAGTCGTATGCACCGTGGTATCGGGTTTATGTTTTGTAAAATGGCTTCACGGCGATGCATAAACTCGAGTCGGCGATCAATGAATAATGTTGTGCAGCTCCTGAGCAGCGAGGAAAATTTTAGATCGTTCCATCCAAACTCGGGAGCTGTTCGTGTCAGCAGTCTTAGTGCAAAAGAGAAATGTTGGAATCGGTCGTGCGCTAGCTGTAACACCACGGCCAACGAATGGTCAGATGCACCGTGCTATCGGGTTTATGTTTTGTAGAATGGCCCCCAGGGTGACGCATAAACACGAGTCGGTGAAGAATGAGTCATTATGTGCAGCGCCTGTGCCAGCAGGAAAATTTTAAAACATTCCATCCAAACTGTGGAGCTGTTGGTATCACCAGTTTTAGTGCAAATGAGAAATGTTGGAATCACTTGTGCGCTAGCGGTACCAGAACGGCCAGCGAATAGTCGGATGCACCGTGGTGTCGGGTTGATGTTTTGTAGAATGGCCCCCAGGGCGACGCATAAACATGAGGCGGCGAAGAATGAGTCATGTTGTGCAGCGCCTGTGCAGCCAGGAATATTTTAGATCATTCCATCCAAACTCGGGAGCTGTTCGTATCACCAGTTTTAGTGGAAAAGGGAAATGTTGGAATCGGTCGTGCGATAGCTGTACCACCACAGTCAACCAGTAGTCTGATGCACTGTGGCATCGGGTTTATGTTTTGTAGAATGGCCCCCAGGGTGACGCATAAACACGAGTCGGTGAAGAATAAGTCATTATGTGCAGCGCCTGTGCCAGCAGGAAAATTTTAAAACATTCCATCCAAACTGTGGAGCTGTTCGTATCACCAGTTTTAGTGCAAATGAGAAATGTTGGAATCACTCGTGCGCTAGCGGTACCAGAACGGCCAACGAATAGTCGGATGCACCGTGGTGTCGGGTTGATGTTTTGTAGAATGGCCCCCAGGGCGACGCATAAACACGAGGCGGCGAAGAATGAGTCATGTTGTGCAGCGCCTGTGCAGCCAGGAAAATTTTAGTTAATTCCATCCAAACTCGGGAGCTGTTCGCATCACCAGTTTTAGTGCAAAATAGAAATGTTGGAATCGGTCGTGCGCTAGCTGTACCACCACGGCCAACGAATAGTCGTATGCACCGTGGTATCGGCTTTATGTTTTGTAGAATGGCCCCCAGGGCGACGCATAAACAGGAGTTGGCGAAGAATGAGTCATTATGTGCAGCGCCTGTGCCAACAGAAAAATTTTAAACCATTCCATCCAAACTGTGGAGCAGTTCTTATCACCAGTTTTAGTGCAAAAGAGAAAGATTGGAATTGGTCTTGCGCAAGCTGTACCACAACGGCCAATCAATAGTCAGATGCACCGTGGTATCGGGTTTATGTTTTGTAGAATGGCCCCCAGAGCGACGCATAAACACGAGTCGGCGAAGAATGAGTCATGTTGTGCAGCGCCTGTGCAGCCAGGAAAATTTTAGATCATTCCATCCAAACTCGGGGGCTGTTCGTATCACCAGTTTTAGTGCAAAAGAGAAATGTTGGAATCGGTCGTGCGCTAGCTGTACCACCACAGTGAACGAATAGTCTGATGCACTGTGGTATCGGGTTTATGTTTTGTTGAATGGCCCCCAGGGTGACGCATAAACACGAGTCGGTGAAGAATGAGTCATAATGTGCAGCGCCTGTGCCAGCAGGAAAATTTTAAAACATTCCATCCAAACTGTGGAGCAGTTCTTATGACCAGTTTTAGTGCAAAAGAGAAATATTGGATTCCGTCATGCGCTAGCTGTACCACCACGGCCAACGAATAGTCGTATGCACCGTGGTATCGGGTTTATGTTTTGTAAAATTGCTTCAAGGCGATGCATAAACTCGAGTCGGCGAACAATGAATAATGTTGTGCAGTGCCTGAGCAGCCACGAAAATATTAGATCATTCCATCCAAACTCGGGAGCTGTTCGTATCACCAGTTTTAGTGCAAAAGAGAAATATTGGAATCGGTCGTGCGCTAGCTGTACCACCACGGCCAACGAATAGTCGTATGCACCGTGGTATCGGGTTTATGTTTTGTAGAATGGCCCCCAGGGCGACGCATAAACAGGAGTTGGCGAAGAATGAGTCATTATGTGCAGCGCCTGTGCCAACAGAAAAATTTTAAACTATTCCATCCAAACTGTGGAGCAGTCCTTATCACCAGTTTTAGTGCAAAAGAGAAAGATTGGAATTGGTCTTGCGGAAGCTGTACCACTACGGCCAATCAATAGTCAGATGCACCGTGGTATCGGGTTTATGTTTTGTAGAATGGCCCCCAGAGCGACGCATAAACACGAGTGGGCGAAGAATGAGTCATGTTGTGCAGCGCCTGTGCAGCCAGGAAAATTTTAGATCATTCCATCCAAACTCGGGGGCTGTTCGTATCACCAGTTTTAGTGGAAAAGAGAAATGTTGGAATCGGTCGTGCGCTAGCTGTACCACCACGGGCAACGAATAGTCGTATGCACCGTGGTATTGGGTTTATGTTTTGTAGAATCGCCCCCAGGCCGACCCATAAACACGAGTCGGCGAAGAATGAGTCATTATGTGCTGCGCCTGCGCCACCAGGACAATTTTAAATCATTCCATCCAAACTGTGGAGCAGTTCGTATCACCAGTTTTAGTGCAAAAGAGAAATGTTGAAATCACTCGTGCGCTAGCGGTACCACAACGGCCAATGAATAGTCGTTAGCACCGTGGTGTCGGGTTGATGTTTTGTAGAATGGCCCCCAGGGCGACGCATAAAGGCGAGGCGGCGAAGAATGAGTCATTATGTGCAGTGCCTTGCAGCCAGGAAAATTTTAAATCATTCCATACAAACTCTGGAGCTGTTCCTATCACCAGTTTTAGAGCAAAAGAGAAATGTTGGAATCGGTCTTTCGCTAGCTGTATCAGCACGGCCAATGAATAGTCAGATGCACCGTGGTATCGGGTTTATGTTTTGTAGAATGGCCCCAAGAGCGACGCAAAAAAAAGGTGTCGACGAACAATTAATAATGTTGGGCAGCGCCTGAGCAGCCAGGAAAATTTTAGATCATTGCATCCAAACTAGGGAGCTGTTCGTATCACCAGTTTTAGTGGAAAAGAGAAATGTTGGAAGCGGTCGTGCGCTAGCTGGACCACCACGGCCAACGAATAGTCGTATGCACCGTGGTATCGAGTTTATGTTTTATAGAATGGCTACCAGGGCGACCCATAAATACTAGTTGACGAAAAATGAATAATGTTGTGCAGCGCCTGAGCAGCCAGGAAAATTTTAAATCATTCCATCCAAACTCGGGCGCTGTTCGTATCACCAGTTTTAGTGCAAAAGAGAAATGTTGAAATCGGTCGTGCGCTAGCTGTACCACCACGGCCAACGAATAGTCGTATGTACCGTGGTAGCGGGTTTATGTTTTATAGGATGGCCCCCAGGGCGACCCATAAACACAAGTCGACGAACAATGAATAATGTTGTGCAGCGCCTGAGGAGCCAGGAAAATTTTAAATCATTCCATAGAAACTCTGGAGCTGTTCGTATCACAAGTTTTAGTGTAAAAAGAAATGTTGGAATCATTCGTGCGCTAGCTGTACCACCACGGCCTCTGAACAGTCAGATGCACCGTGGTATCGGGTTTATGTTTTGTAGAATGGCTTCAGGGCGACGCATAAACTCGAAACGGCGAACAATGAATAATGTTGTGCAGCTCCTGAGCAGCCAGGAAAATTTTAGATCATTCCATAAAAACTCGGGAGCTGTTCGTATCGGCAGTCTTAGTGCAAAAGAGAAATGTTGGAATCGGTCGTGCGCTAGCTGTAACACCCCGGCCAACGGATAGTCAGATGCACCGTGGTATCGGGTTTATGTTTTGTAGAATGGCCGCCAGGGTGACGCAAAAACACGAGGCGTCGAAGAATGAGTCATGTTGTGCAGCGCCAGTGCAGCCAGGAAAATTTTAGATGATTCCATCCAAACTCGGGAGCTGTTCGTATCACCAGTTTTAGTGGAAAAGAGAAATGTTGGAATCGGTCGTGCGCTAGCTGTACCACCACAGTGAACGAATAGTCTGATGCACTGTGGTATCGGGTTTATGTTTTGTTGAATGGCCCCCAGGGTGACGCATAAACACGAGTCGGTGAAGAATGAGTCATAATGTGCAGCGCCTGTGCCAGCAGGAAAATTTTAAAACATTCCATCCAAACTGTGGAGCAGTTCTTATGACCAGTTTTAGTGCAAAAGAGAAAGATTGGAATTGGTCTTGCGCAAGCTGTACCACCACGGCCAATCAATAGTCAGATGCACCGTGGTATCGGGTTTATGTTTTGTAGAATGGCCCCCAGAGCGACGCATAAACACGAGTCGGCGAAGAATGAGTCATGTTGTGCAGCGCCTGTGCAGCCACGAAAATATTAGATCATTCCATCCAAACTCGGGAGCTGTTCGTATCACCAGTTTTAGTGCAAAAGAGAAATATTGGAATCGGTCGTGCGCTAGCTGTACCACCACGGCCAACGAATAGTCGTATGCACCGTGGTATCGGGTTTATGTTTTGTAGAATGGCCCCCAGGGCGACGCATAAACAGGAGTTGGCGAAGAATGAGTCATTATGTGCAGCGCCTGTGCCAACAGAAAAATTTTAAACTATTCCATCCAAACTGTGGAGCAGTCCTTATCACCAGTTTTAGTGCAAAAGAGAAAGATTGGAATTGGTCTTGCGCAAGCTGTACCACCACGGCCAATCAATAGTCAGATGCACCGTGGTATCGGGTTTATGTTTTGTAGAATGGCCCCCAGAGCGACGCATAAACACGAGTCGGCGAAGAATGAGTCATGTTGTGCAGCGCCTGAGCAGCCAGGAAAATTTTAGATCATTGCATCCAAACTAGGGAGCTGTTCGTATCACCATTTTAGTGCAAAAGAGAAATGTTGGAATCGGTCGGGCGCTAGCTGTACCACCACGACCAGCGAATAGTCGGATGCACCGTGGTATCGGGTTTATGTTTTGTAGAATGGCCCCAGGCCGACCCATAAACACGAGTCGACGAACAATGATTAATGTTGTGCAGTGCCTGAGCAGCCAGGAAAATATTAGATCATTCCATCCAAACTCGGGAGCTGTTCGTATCACCAGTTTTAGTGGAAAAGGGAAATGTTGGAATCGGTCGTGCGCTAGCTGTACCACCACAGTCAACGAATAATCTGATGCACTGTGGCATCGGGTTTATGTTTTGTAGAATGGCCCCCAGGGTGACGCATAAACACGAGGCGGTGAAGCATGAGTCATTATGTGCAGCGCCTGTGCCAGCAGGAAAATTTTAAAACATTCCATCCAAACTGTGGAGCAGTTCTTATCACCAGATTTAGTGCAAAAGAGAAAGATTGGAATTAGTCTTGCGCAAGCTGTACCACCACGGCCAATCAATAGCCAGATGCACCGTGGTATCGGGTTTATGTTGTGTAGAATGGCCCCCAGAGCGACGCATAAACACGAGTCGGCGAAGAATGAGTCATGTTGTGCAGCGCCTGTGCAGCCAGGAAAATTTTAGATCATTCCATCCAAACTCGGGGGCTGTTCGTATCACCAGTTTTAGTGCAAAAGAGAAATGTGGGAATCGGTCATGCGCTAGCTGTGCCACCACGGCCAACGAATAGTCGGATGCACCGTGGTATCGGGTTTAGGTTTTGTAGAATGGCCGCCAGGGCGACGCATAAACATGAATCGACGAAAAATGAATAATGTTGTCCAGCCCCTGAGCAGCCAGGAAAATTTTAGATCATTGCATCCAAACTCGAGGGCTGTTCGTATCACCAGTTTTAGTGCAAAAGAGAAATGTTGAAATCGGTCGAGCCCTGGCTTTGCCACCACGGCCATCGAATAGTCGGATGAACCGTGATATCGGGTTTATGTTATTTAGAATGGCCCCCAGGGCGACGCATAAACACGAGTCGGCGAAGAATGAGTCAAAAATAACGTACAGCGCAAAGGACCAGGACAGCGATAGACGACATACACAGCGCTGACTTCCAACAATATTTTATTGCGTTGCCACATCGTGTGTATATATACAAGAAGAGGCATGCGCAGAAAATGTACGACAGTCACATGGGGTGTTCTAACAGCAAGTCATTGAACGAAACATGGTCACCTCAAAAAATAATAATAATAAATAAAACAAATTAAGCAATACAATTTCTATCTGTCTAGAAACGCGACTTCACCAGGGGTCAGCGCGATTGAGGGCGCACTAACGCAAGAACTGCCAAGTTTTCTGATGAAATCAGCTTCCACTATTTCCCGTGTGAGCTCCATTGCCGGCACTGCGGCTGCGTGCCATTCTTTGAAGATACGCAAGTTTTAGCGAGACACTGCTCACAGCTCACGCGGGAAATAGTGGAAGCTGATTTCATCAGAAAACTTGGCAGTTCTTGCGTTAGTGCGCCCTCAATCGCGCTGACCCCTGGTGAAGTCGCGTTTCTAGACAGATAGAAATTGTATTGCTTAATTTGTTTTATTTATTATTATTATTTTTTGAGGTGACCATGTTTCGTTCAATGACTTGCTGTTAGAACACCCCATGTGACTGTCGTACATTTTCTGCGCATGCCTCTTCTTGTATATATACACACGATGTGGCAACGCAATAAAATATTGTTGGAAGTCAGCGCTGTGTATGTCGTCTATCGCTGTCCTGGTCCTTTGCGCTGTACGTTATTTTTGATCATGAATTACCAACTAGCCCAAGCAACCACCCAAGAATGAGTCATTATGTGCAGCGCCTGTGCCAGCAGGAAAATTTTAAAACATTCCATCCAAACTGTGGAGCTGTTCGTATCACCAGTTTTAGTGCAAATGAGAAATGTTGGAATCACTCGTGGGCTAGCGGTACCAGAACTGCCAACGAATAGTCGGATGCACCGTGGTGTCGGGTTGATGTTTTGTAGAATGGCCCCCAGGGCGACGCATAAACACGAGGCGGCGAAGAATGAGTCATGTTGTGCAGCGCCTGTGCAGCCAGGAAAATTTTAGATCATTCCATCCAACTCGGGAGCTTTTCGTATCACCAGTTTTAGTGCAAATGAGAAATGTTGGAATCGGTCGTGCACTAGCTGTACCACAAATGCCAATGAATATTCAGATGCACCGTGGTGTCGAGTTTATGTTTTCTTGAATGGCCCCCAGCCTGACCCATAAACACGAATCGACGAACAATTAATAATGTTGTGCAGCTCCTGAGCAGCCAGGATAATTTTTGATCATTCCATCCAAACTCGGGGGTTTTCGTATCACCAGTTTTAGTGCAAACTAGAAATGTTGGAATCGGTCGCGCCCTGGCCGTGCCACCATGGTCATCGAATAGTCGGACGGACCGTCGTATCGGGCTTATGTTTTGTAGAATGGCCCCCAGGGCGGCGCATAAACACGAGTCGGCGAAGAATGAGTCATTATGTGCAGCGCCTGTGCCAACAGAAAAATTTTAAACCATTCCATCCAAACTATGGAGCAGTTCTTATCACCAGTTTTAGTGCAAAAGAGAAATGTTGGAATCGGTCGTACGCTAATTGTACCACCACGGTCAACGAATAGTCGGTATCGGGTTTATCTTTTGTAGAATGGCCCCCCGGCTGACGCATAAACACGAGTCGGAGAAGAATGAGTCATTATGTGCAGCGCCTGCGCCACCAGGAGAATTTTAAATCATTCCATCCAAACTGTGGAGCAGTTCGTATCACCAATTTTAGTGCAAAAGAGAAATGTTGGAATCACTCGTGCGCTAGCGGTACCACAACGGCCAACGAATAGTCGGATGCACCGTGTTGTCGGGTTGATGTTTTGTAGAATGGCCCCCAGGGCGACGCATAAACACGAGGCGGCGAAGAATGAGTCATTATGTGCAGTGCCATGCAGCCAGGAAAATTTTAAATCATTCCATACAAACTCTGGAGCTGTTCCTATCCCCAGTTTTAGAGCAAAAGAGAAAAGTTGGAATCGGTCGTGCACTAGCTGTACCACCACTGCCAATGAATATTCAGATGCACCATGGTGTCGTGTTTACGTTTTGTTGAATGGCCCCCAGGCTGACCCATAAACCCGAATTGACGAACAATGAATAATGTTGTGCAGCTCCTGAGCAGCCAGGATAATTTTAGATCATTCCATCCAAACTCGGGGGCTGTTCGTATCACCAGTTTTAGTGGAAAAGAGAAATGTTGGAATCGGTCGTGCGCTAGCTGTACCACCACGGGCAACGAATAGTCGTATGCACCGTGGTATTGGGTTTATGTTTTGTAGAATGGCCCCCAGGCCGACCCATAAACACTAGTCGGCGAAGAATGAGTCATTATGTGCAGCGCCTGCGCCACCAGGACAATTTTAAATCATTCCATCCAAACTGTGGAGCAGTTCGTATCACCAGTTTTAGTGCAAAAGAGAAATGTTGAAATCACTCGTGCGCTAGCGGTACCACAACGGCCAATGAATAGTCGGTAGCACCGTGGTGTCGGGTTGATGTTTTGTAGAATGGCCCCCAGGGCGACGCATAAAGGCGAGGCGGCGAAGAATGAGTCATTATGTGCAGTGCCTTGCAGCCAGGAAAATTTTAAATCATTCCATACAAACTCTGGAGCTGTTCCTATCACCAGTTTTAGAGCAAAAGAGAAATGTTGGAATCGGTCTTTCGCTAGCTGTATCAGCACGGCCAATGAATAGTCAGATGCACCGTGGTATCGGGTTTATGTTTTGTAGAATGGCCCCAAGAGCGACGCAAAAAAAAATGGTGTCGACGAACAATGAATAATGTTGGGCAGCGCCTGAGCAGCCAGGAAAATTTTAGATCATTGCATCCAAACTAGGGAGCTGTTCGTATCACCAGTTTTAGTGGAAAAGAGAAATGTTGGAAGCGGTCGTGCGCTAGCTGTACCACCACGGCCAACGAATAGTCGTATGCACCGTGGTATCGAGTTTATGTTTTATAGAATGGCTACCAGGGCGACCCATAAACACTAGTTGACGAAAAATGAATAATGTTGTGCAGCGCCTGAGCAGCCAGGAAAATTTTAAATCATTCCATCCAAACTCGGGGGCTGTTCGTATCACCAGTTTTAGTGCAAAAGAGAAATGTTGGAATCGGTCGTGCGCTCCCTGTGCCACCACGGCCAACGAATAGTCGGATGCACCGTGGTGTCGGGTTTAGGTTTTGTAGAATGGCCGCCAGGGCGACGCATAAACATGAATCGACGGACAATGAATAATGTTGTGCAGCCCCTGAGCAGCCAGGAAAATTTTAGATCATTGCATCCAAACTCGAGGGCTGTTCGTATCACCAGTTTTAGTGCAAAAGAGAAATGTTGAAATCGGTCGTGCCCTGGCTGTGCCACCACGGCCATCGAATAGTCTGATGCACTGTGGCATCGGGTTTATGTTTTATAGAATGGCCCCCAGGGTGACGCATAAACATGAGTCGGTGAAGAATGAGTCATTATGTGCAGCGCCTGTGCAGCCAGGAAAATTTAAAAAAATTCCATACAAACTCTGGAGCTGTTCGTATCACAAGTTTTAGTGTAAAAGAGAAATGTTGGAATCGGTCGTGCGCTAGCTGTATCCCCACGGCCTCTGAATAGTCAGATGCACCGTGGTATCGGGTTTATGTTTTGTACAATGGCTTCAGGGCGACGCATAAACTCGAGTCGGCGAACAATGAATAATGTTGTGCCACTCCTGAGTAGCCAGGAAAATTTTAGATCATTCCACCCAAACTCGGGGGCTGTTCGTATCACCAGTTTTAGTGCAAATGAGAAATGTCGGAATCGGTCGTGCACTACCTGTACCACCACGTCCAATGAATATTCAGATGCACCGTGGTGTCGGGTTTATGTTTTGTTGAATGGCCCCCAGGGCGACCCATAAACACGACTCGACGAACAATGAAGAATGTTGGGCAGCGCCTGAGCAGCCAGGAAAATTTTAGATCATTGCATCCAAACTAGGGAGCGGTTCGTATCACCAGTTTTAGTGCAAAAGAGAAATGTTGGAATCGGTCATGCGCTAGCTGTACCACCACGGCCAACGAAGAGTCGTATGCACCGTGGTATCGGGTTTATGTTTTGTAAAATGGCTTCACGGCGATGCATAAACTCGAGTCGGCGAACAATGAATAATGTTGTGCAGCTCCTGAGCAGCGAGGAAAACTTTAGATCGTTCCATCCAAACTCGGGAGCTGTTCGTGTCAGCAGTCTTAGTGCAAAAGAGAAATGTTGGAATCGGTCGTGCGCTAGCTGTAACACCACGGCCAACGAATGGTCAGATGCACCGTGCTATCGGGTTTATGTTTTGTAGAATGGCCCCCAGGGTGACGCATAAACACGAGTCGGTGAAGAATAAGTCATTATGTGCAGCACCTGTGCCAGCAGGAAAATTTTAAAACATTCCATCCAAACTGTGGGGCTGTTCGTATCACCAGCTTTAGTGCAAATGAGAAATGTTGGAATCACTCGTGCGCTAGCGGTACCAGAACGGCCAACGAATAGTCGGATGCACCGTGGTGTCGGGTTGATGTTTTGTAGAATGGCCCCCAGGGCGACGCATAAACGCGAGGCGGCGAAGAATGAGTCATGTTGTGCAGCGCCTGTGCAGCGAGGAAAATTTTAGATCATTCCATCCAAACTCGGGGGCTGTTCGTATCACCAGTTTTAGTGCAAATGAGAAATGTTGGAATCGGTCGTGCACTATCTGTACCACCACGTCCAATGAATGTTCAGATGCACCGTGGTGTCGGGTTTATGTTTTGTTGAATGGCCCCCAGGGCGACCCATAAACACGACTCGACGAACAATGACTAATGTTGGGCAGCGCGTGAGCTGCCAGGAAAATTTTAGATCATTGCATTCAAACTAGGGAGCTGTTCGTATCACCAGTTTTAGTGCAAAAGGGAAATGTTGGAACGGTCGGGCGCTAGCTGAACCACCACGGCCAACGAATAGTCGGATGCACCGTGGTATCGGGTTTATGTTTTGTAGAATGGCCCCAGGCCGACCCATAAACACGAGTCGACGAACAATGAATAATGTTGTGCAGCGCCTGTGCCAGCAGGAAAATTTTAAAACATTCCATCCAAACTGTGGAGCTGTTCGTATCACCAGTTTTAGTGCAAATGAGAAATGTTGGAATCACTCGTGCGCTAGCGGTACCACAACGGCCAACGAATAGTCGGATGCACCGTGGTGTCGGGTTGATGTTTTGTAGAATGGCCCCCAGGGCGACATATAAACACGAGGCGGCGAAGAATGAGTCATGTTGTGCAGCGCCTGTGCAGCCAGGAAAATTTTAGATCATTCCATCCAAACTCGGGAGCTGTTCGCATCACCAGTTTTAGTGCAAAATAGAAATGTTGGAATCGGTCGTGCGCTAGCTGTACCACCACGGCCAACGAATAGTCGTATGCACCGTGGTATAGGGTTTATGTTTTGTAGAATGGCCCCCAGGGCGACGCATAAACAGGAGTTGGCGAAGAATGAGTCATTATGTGCAGCGCCTGTGCCAACAGAAAAATTTTAAACCATTCCATCCAAACTGTGGAGCAGTTCTTATCACCAGTTTTAGTGCAAAAGAGAAAGGTTGGAATCGGTCTTGCGCAAGCTGTACCACCACGGCCAATCAATAGTCAGATGCACCGTGGTATCGGGTTTATGTTTTGTAGAATGGCACCCAGAGCGACGCATAAACACGAGTCGGCGAAGAATGAGTCATGTTGTGCAGCGCCTGTGCAGCCAGGAAAATTTTAGATCATTCCATCCAAACTCGGGGGCTGTTCGTATCACCAGTTTTAGTGCAAAAGAGAAATGTTGGAATCGGTCGTGCGCTCCCTGTGCCACCACGGCCAACGAATAGTCGGATGCACCGTGGTGTCGGGTTTAGGTTTTGTAGAATGGCCGCCAGGGCGACGCGTAAACATGAATCGACGGACAATGAATAATGTTGTGCAGCCCCTGAGCAGCCAGGAAAATTTTAGATCATTGCATCCAAACTCGAGGGCTGTTCGTATCACCAGTTTTAGTGCAAAAGAGAAATGTTGAAATCGGTCGTGCCCTGGCTGTGCCACCACGGCCGTCGAATAGTCTGATGCACTGTGGCATCGGGTTTATGTTTTGTAGAATGGCCCCCAGGGTGACGCATAAACACGAGTCGGTGAAGAATGAGTCATTATGTGCAGCGCCTGTGCAGCCAGGAAAATTTGAAAAAATTCCATACAAACTCTGGAGCTGTTCGTATCACAAGTTTTAGTGTAAAAGAGAAATGTTGGAATCGGTCGTGCGCTAGCTGTATCCCCACGGCCTCTGAATAGTCAGATGCACCGTGGTATCGGGTTTATGTTTTGTACAATGGCTTCAGGGCGACGCATAAACTCGAGTCGGCGAACAATGAATAATGTTGTGCCACTCCTGAGTAGCCAGGAAAATTTTAGATCATTCCACCCAAACTCGGGGGCTGTTCGTATCACCAGTTTTAGTGCAAATGAGAAATGTTGGAATCGGTCGTGCACTATCTGTACCACCACGTCCAATGAATATTCAGATGCACCGTGGTGTCGGGTTTATGTTTTGTTGAATGGCCCCCAGGGCGACCCATAAACACGACTCGACGAACAATGAATAATGTTGCGCAGCGCCTGAGTAGCCAGGAAAATTTTAGATCATTGCATCCAAACTAGGGAGCTGTTCGTATCACCAGTTTTAGTGCAAAAGAGAAATGTTGGAATCGGTCGGGCGCTAGCTGTACCACCACGGCCAGCGAATAGTCGGATGCACCGTGGTATCGGGTTTATGTTTTGTAGAATGGCCCCAGGCCGACCCATAAACACGAGTCGACGAACAATGATTAATGTTGTGCAGTGCCTGAGCAGCCAGGAAAATATTAGATCATTCCATCCAAACTCGGGAGCTGTTCGTATCACCAGTTTTAGTGCAAAAGAGAAATATTGGAATCGGTCATGCGCTAGCTGTACCACCACGGCCAACGAAGAGTCGTATGCACCGTGGTATCGGGTTTATGTTTTGTAAAATGGCTTCACGGCGATGCATAAACTCGAGTCGGCGAACAATGAATAATGTTGTGCAGCTCCTGAGCAGCGAGGAAAATTTTAGATCGTTCCATCCAAACTCGGGAGCTGTTCGTGTCAGCAGTCTTAGTGCAAAAGAGAAATGTTGGAATCGGTCGTGCGCTAGCTGTAACACCACGGCCAACGAATGGTCAGATGCACCGTGCTATCGGGTTTATGTTTTGTAGAATGGCCCCCAGGGTGACGCATAAACACGAGTCGGTGAAGAATGAGTCATTATGTGCAGCGCCTGTGCCAGCAGGAAAATTTTAAAACATTCCATCCAAACTGTGGAGCTGTTCGTATCACCAGTTTTAGTGCAAATGAGAAATGTTTGAATCACTTGTGCGCTAGCGGTACCAGAACGGCCAGCGAATAGTCGGATGCACCGTGGTGTCGGGTTGATGTTTTGTAGAATGGCCCCCAGGGCGACGCATAAACATGAGGCGGCGAAGAATGAGTCATGTTGTGCAGCGCCTGTGCAGCCAGGAAAATTTTAGATCATTCCATCCAAACTCGGGAGCTGTTCGTATCACCAGTTTTAGTGGAAAAGGGAAATGTTGGAATCGGTCGTGCGATAGCTGTACCACCACAGTCAACCAGTAGTCTGATGCACTGTGGCATCGGGTTTATGTTTTGTAGAATGGCCCCCAGGGTGACGCATAAACACGAGTCGGTGAAGATTAAGTCATTATGTGCAGCGCCTGTGCCAGCAGGAAAATTTTAAAACATTCCATCCAAACTGTGGAGCTGTTCGTATCACCAGTTTTAGTGCAAATGAGAAATGTTGGAATCACTCGTGCGCTAGCGGTACCAGAACGGCCAACGAATAGTCGGATGCACCGTGGTGTCGGGTTGATGTTTTGTAGAATGGCCCCCAGGGCGACGCATAAACACGAGGCGGCGAAGAATGAGTCATGTTGTGCAGCGCCTGTGCAGCCAGGAAAATTTTAGTTAATTCCATCCAAACTCGGGAGCTGTTCGCATCACCAGTTTTAGTGCAAAATAGAAATGTTGGAATCGGTCGTGCGCTAGCTGTACCACCACGGCCAACGAATAGTCGTATGCACCGTGGTATCGGGTTTATGTTTTGTAGAATGGCCCCCAGGGCGACGCATAAACAGAAGTTGGCGAAGAGTGAGTCATTATGTGCAGCGCCTGTGCCAACAGAAAAATTTTAAACCATTCCATCCAAACTGTGGAGCAGTTCTTATCACCAGTTTTAGTGCAAAAGAGAAAGATTGGAATTGGTCTTGCGCAAGCTGTACCACAACGGCCAATCAATAGTCAGATGCACCGTGGTATCGGGTTTATGTTTTGTAGAATGGCCCCCAGAGCGACGCATAAACACGAGTCGGCGAAGAATGAGTCATGTTGTGCAGCGCCTGTGCAGCCAGGAAAATTTTAGATCATTCCATCCAAACTCGGGGGCTGTTCGTATCACCAGTTTTAGTGCAAAAGAGAAATGTTGGAATCGGTCGTGCGCTAGCTGTGCCACCACGGCCAACGAATGGTCGGATGCACCGTGGTATCGGGTTTAGGTTTTGTAGAATGGCCGCCAGGGCGACGCATAAACATGAATCGACGAACAATGAATAATGTTGTGCAGTGCCTGAGCAGCCAGGAAAATATTAGATCATTCCATCCAAACTCGGGAGCTGTTCGTATCACCAGTTTTAGTGCAAAAGAGAAATATTGGATTCGGTCATGCGCTAGCTGTACCACCACGGCCAACGAATAGTCGTATGCACCGTGGTATCGGGTTTATGTTTTGTAAAATTGCTTCAAGGCGATGCATAAACTCGAGTCGGCGAACAATGAATAATGTTGTGCAGTGCCTGAGCAGCCACGAAAATATTAGATCATTCCATCCAAACTCGGGAGCTGTTCGTATCACCAGTTTTAGTGCAAAAGAGAAATATTGGAATCGGTCGTGCGCTAGCTGTACCACCACGGCCAACGAATAGTCGTATGCACCGTGGTATCGGGTTTATGTTTTGTAGAATGGCCCCCAGGGCGACGCATAAACAGGAGTTGGCGAAGAATGAGTCATTATGTGCAGCGCCTGTGCCAACAGAAAAATTTTAAACTATTCCATCCAAACTGTGGAGCAGTCCTTATCACCAGTTTTAGTGCAAAAGAGAAAGATTGGAATTGGTCTTGCGGAAGCTGTACCACCACGGCCAATCAATAGTCAGATGCACCGTGGTATCGGGTTTATGTTTTGTAGAATGGCCCCCAGAGCGACGCATAAACACGAGTCGGCGAAGAATGAGTCATGTTGTGCAGCGCCTGAGCAGCCAGGAAAATTTTAGATCATTGCATCCAAACTAGGGAGCTGTTCGTATCACCAGTTTTAGTGCAAAAGAGAAATGTTGGAATCGGTCGGGCGCTAGCTGTACCACCACGGCCAGCGAATAGTCGGATGCACCGTGGTATCGGGTTTATGTTTTGTAGAATGGCCCCAGGCCGACCCATAAACACGAGTCGACGAACAATGATTAATGTTGTGCAGTGCCTGAGCAGCCAGGAAAATATTAGATCATTCCATCCAAACTCGGGAGCTGTTCGTATCACCAGTTTTAGTGGAAAAGGGAAATGTTGGAATCGGTCGTGCGCTAGCTGTACCACCACAGTATACGAATAATCTGATGCACTGTGGCATCGGGTTTATGTTTTGTAGAATGGCCCCCAGGGTGACGCATAAACACGAGGCGGTGAAGCATGAGTCATTATGTGCAGCGCCTGTGCCAGCAGGAAAATTTTAAAACATTCCATCCAAACTGTGGAGCAGTTCTTATCACCAGTTTTAGTGCAAAAGAGAAAGATTGGAATTGGTCTTGCGCAAGCTGTACCACCACGGCCAATCAATAGTCAGATGCACCGTGGTATCGGGTTTATGTTTTTTAGAATGGCCCCCAGAGCGACGCATAAACACGAGTCGGCGAAGAATGAGTCATGTTGTGCAGCGCCTGTGCAGCCAGGAAAATTTTAGATCATTCCATCCAAACTCGGGGGCTGTTCGTATCACCAGTTTTAGTGCAAAAGAGAAATGTGGGAATCGGTCGTGCGCTAGCTGTGCCACCACGGCCAACGAATAGTCGGATGCACCGTGGTATCGGGTTTAGGTTTTGTAGAATGGCCGCCAGGGCGACGCATAAACATGAATCGACGAAAAATGAATAATGTTGTCCAGCCCCTGAGCAGCCAGGAAAATTTTAGATCATTGCATCCAAACTCGAGGGCTGTTCGTATCACCAGTTTTAGTGCAAAAGAGAAATGTTGAAATCGGTCGAGCCCTGGCTGTGCCACCACGGCCATCGAATAGTCGGATGAACCGTGGTATCGGGTTTATGTTATTTAGAATGGCCCCCAGGGCGACGCATAAACACGAGTCGGCGAAGAATGAGTCATTATGTGCAGCGCCTGTGCCAGCAGGAAAATTTTAAAACATTCCATCCAAACTGTGGAGCTGTTCGTATCACCAGTTTTAGTGCAAATGAGAAATGTTGGAATCACTCGTGGGCTAGCGGTACCAGAACTGCCAACGAATAGTCGGATGCACCGTGGTGTCGGGTTGATGTTTTGTAGAATGGCCCCCAGGGCGACGCATAAACACGAGGCGGCGAAGAATGAGTCATGTTGTGCTGCGCCTGTGCAGCCAGGAAAATTTTAGATCATTCCATCCAACTCGGGAGCTTTTCGTATCACCAGTTTTAGTGCAAATGAGAAATGTTGGAATCGGTCGTGCACTAGCTGTACCACAAATGCCTATGAATATTCAGATGCACCGTGGTGTCGAGTTTATGTTTTCTTGAATGGCCCCCAGCCTGACCCATAAACACGAATCGACGAACAATTAATAATGTTGTGCAGCTCCTGAGCAGCCAGGATAATTTTTGATCATTCCATCCAAACTCGGGGGTTGTTCGTATCACCAGTTTTAGTGCAAACTAGAAATGTTGGAATCGGTCGTGCCCTGGCCGTGCCACCATGGTCATCGAATAGTCGGACGGACCGTCGTATCGGGCTTATGTTTTGTAGAATGGCCCCCAGGGCGGCGCATAAACACGAGTCGGCGAAGAATGAGTCATTATGTGCAGCGCCTGTGCCAGCAGGAAAATTTTAAAACATTCCATCCAAACTGTGGAGCTGTTCGTATCACCAGTTTTAGTGCAAATGAGAAATGTTGGAATCACTCGTGCGCTAGCGGTACCAGAACGGCCAACGAATAGTCGGATGCACCGTGGTGTCGGGTTGATGTTTTGTAGAATGGCCCCGAGGGCGACGCATAAACACGAGGCGGCGAAGAATGAGTCATGTTGTGCAGCGCCTGTGCAGCCAGGAAAATTTTAGATAATTCCATCCAAACTCGGGAGCTGTTCGCATCACCAGTTTTAGTGCAAAATAGAAATGTTGGAACCACTCGTGCGCTAGCGGTACCACAACGGCCAACGAATAGTCGGATGCACCGTGTTGTCGGGTTGATGTTTTGTAGAATGGCCCCCAGGGCGACGCATAAACACGAGGCGGCGAAGAATGAGTCATTATGTGCAGTGCCATGCAGCCAGGAAAATTTTAAATCATTCCATCCAAACTCTGGAGCTGTTCCTATCCCCAGTTTTAGAGCAAAAGAGAAAAGTTGGAATCGGTCTTTCGCTAGCTGTATCAGCACGGCCAATGAATAGTCAGATGCACCGTGTTATCGGGTTTATGTTTTGTAGAATGGCCCCAAGAGCGACGCATAAACACGAGTCGGCGAAGAATGAGCCATGTTGTGCAGCGCCTGTGGAGTCAGGAAAATTTTAGATCGTTCCATCCAACTCGGGAGCTGTTCGTATCACCAGTTTTAGTGGAAATGAGAAATATTGGAATCGGTCGTGCACTAGCTGTACCACCACTGCCAATGAATATTCAGATGCACCATGGTGTCGTGTTTATGTTTTGTTGAATGGCCCCCAGGCTGACCCATAAACACGAATTGACGAACAATGAATAATGTTGTGCAGCTCCTGAGCAGCCAGGATAATTTTAGATCATTCCATCCAAACTCGGGGGCTGTTCGTATCACCAGTTTTAGTGGAAAAGAGAAATGTTGGAATCGGTCGTGCGCTAGCTGTACCACCACGGGCAACGAATAGTCGTATGCACCGTGGTATTGGGTTTATGTTTTGTAGAATGGCCCCCAGGCCGACCCATAAACACGAGTCGGCGAAGAATGAGTCATTATGTGCTGCGCCTGCGCCACCAGGACAATTTTAAATCATTCCATCCAAACTGTGGAGCAGTTCGTATCACCAGTTTTAGTGCAAAAGAGAAATGTTGAAATCACTCGTGCGCTAGCGGTACCACAACGGCCAATGAATAGTCGTTAGCACCGTGGTGTCGGGTTGATGTTTTGTAGAATGGCCTCCAGGGCGACGCATAAAGGCGAGGCGGCGAAGAATGAGTCATTATGTGCAGTGCCTTGCAGCCAGGAAAATTTTAAATCATTCCATACAAACTCTGGAGCTGTTCCTATCACCAGTTTTAGAGCAAAAGAGAAATGTTGGAATCGGTCTTTCGCTAGCTGTATCAGCACGGCCAATGAATAGTCAGATGCACCGTGGTATCGGGTTTATGTTTTGTAGAATGGCCCCAAGAGCGACGCAAAAAAAAAGGTGTCGACGAACAATGAATAATGTTGGGCAGCGCCTGAGCAGCCAGGAAAATTTTAGATCATTGCATCCAAACTAGGGAGCTGTTCGTATCACCAGTTATAGTGGAAAAGAGAAATGTTGGAAGCGGTCGTGCGCTAGCTGGACCACCACGGCCAACGAATAGTCGTATGCACCGTGGTATCGAGTTTATGTTTTATAGAATGGCTACCAGGGCGACCCATAAATGCTAGTTGACGAAAAATGAATAATGTTGTGCAGCGCCTGAGCAGCCAGGAAAATTTTAAATCATTCCATCCAAACTCGGGCGCTGTTCGTATCACCAGTTTTAGTGCAAAAGAGAAATGTTGAAATCGGTCGTGCGCTAGCTGTACCACCACGGCCAACGAATAGTCGTATGTACCGTGGTAGCGGGTTTATGTTTTATAGGATGGCCCCCAGGGCGACCCATAAACACAAGTCGACGAACAATGAATAATGTTGTGCAGCGCCTGAGGAGCCAGGAAAATTTTAAATCATTCCATCCAAACTCGGGAGCTGTTCGTATCACCAGTTTTAGTGCAAAAGAGAAATATTGGAATCGGTCGTGCGCTAGCTGTACCACCACGGCCAACGAATAGTCGTATGCACCGTGGTATCGGGTTTATGTTTTGTAGAATGGCCCCCAGGGCGACGCATAAACAGGAGTTGGCGAAGAATGAGTCATTATGTGCAGCGCCTGTGCCAACAGAAAAATTTTAAACTATTCCATCCAAACTGTGGAGCAGTCCTTATCACCAGTTTTAGTGCAAAAGAGAAAGATTGGAATTGGTCTTGCGGAAGCTGTACCACCACGGCCAATCAATAGTCAGATGCACCGTGGTATCGGGTTTATGTTTTGTAGAATGGCCCCCAGAGCGACGCATAAACACGAGTCGGCGAAGAATGAGTCATGTTGTGCAGCGCCTGAGCAGCCAGGAAAATTTTAGATCATTGCATCCAAACTATTGAGCTGTTCGTATCACCAGTTTTAGTGCAAAAGAGAAATGTTGGAATCGGTCGGGCGCTAGCTGTACCACCACGGCCAGCGAATAGTCGGATGCACCGTGGTATCGGGTTTATGTTTTGTAGAATGGCCCCAGGCCGACCCATAAACACGAGTCGACGAACAATGATTAATGTTGTGCAGTGCCTGAGCAGCCAGGAAAATATTAGATCATTCCATCCAAACTCGGGAGCTGTTCGTATCACCAGTTTTAGTGGAAAAGTGAAATGTTGGAATCGGTCGTGCGCTAGCTGTACCACCACAGTCAACGAATAATCTGATGCACTGTGGCATCGGGTTTATGTTTTGTAGAATGGCCCCCAGGGTGACGCATAAACACGAGGCGGTGAAGCATGAGTCATTATGTGCAGCGCCTGTGCCAGCAGGAAAATTTTAAAACATTCCATCCAAACTGTGGAGCAGTTCTTATCACCAGTTTTAGTGCAAAAGAGAAAGATTGGAATTGGTCTTGCGCAAGCTGTACCACCACGGCCAATCAATAGTCAGATGCACCGTGGTATCGGGTTTATGTTTTTTAGAATGGCCCCCAGAGCGACGCATAAACACGAGTCGGCGAAGAATGAGTCATGTTGTGCAGCGCCTGTGCAGCCAGGAAAATTTTAGATCATTCCATCCAAACTCGGGGGCTGTTCGTATCACCAGTTTTAGTGCAAAAGAGAAATGTGGGAATCGGTCGTGCGCTAGCTGTGCCACCACGGCCAACGAATAGTCGGATGCACCGTGGTATCGGGTTTAGGTTTTGTAGAATGGCCGCCAGGGCGACGCATAAACATGAATCGACGAAAAATGAATAATGTTGTCCAGCCCCTGAGCAGCCAGGATAATTTTTGATCATTCCATCCAAACTCGGGGGTTGTTCGTATCACCAGTTTTAGTGCAAACTAGAAATGTTGGAATCGGTCGTGCCCTGGCCGTGCCACCATGGTCATCGAATAGTCGGACGGACCGTCGTATCGGGCTTATGTTTTGTAGAATGGCCCCCAGGGCGGCGCATAAACACGAGTCGGCGAAGAATGAGTCATTATGTGCAGCGCCTGTGCCAGCAGGAAAATTTTAAAACATTCCATCCAAACTGTGGAGCTGTTCGTATCACCAGTTTTAGTGCAAATGAGAAATGTTGGAATCACTCGTGCGCTAGCGGTACCAGAACGGCCAACGAATAGTCGGATGCACCGTGGTGTCGGGTTGATGTTTTGTAGAATGGCCCCGAGGGCGACGCATAAACACGAGGCGGCGAAGAATGAGTCATGTTGTGCAGCGCCTGTGCAGCCAGGAAAATTTTAGATAATTCCATCCAAACTCGGGAGCTGTTCGCATCACCAGTTTTAGTGCAAAATAGAAATGTTGGAACCACTCGTGCGCTAGCGGTACCACAACGGCCAACGAATAGTCGGATGCACCGTGTTGTCGGGTTGATGTTTTGTAGAATGGCCCCCAGGGCGACGCATAAACACGAGGCGGCGAAGAATGAGTCATTATGTGCAGTGCCATGCAGCCAGGAAAATTTTAAATCATTCCATCCAAACTCTGGAGCTGTTCCTATCCCCAGTTTTAGAGCAAAAGAGAAAAGTTGGAATCGGTCTTTCGCTAGCTGTATCAGCACGGCCAATGAATAGTCAGATGCACCGTGTTATCGGGTTTATGTTTTGTAGAATGGCCCCAAGAGCGACGCATAAACACGAGTCGGCGAAGAATGAGCCATGTTGTGCAGCGCCTGTGGAGTCAGGAAAATTTTAGATCGTTCCATACAACTCGGGAGCTGTTCGTATCACCAGTTTTAGTGGAAATGAGAAATATTGGAATCGGTCGTGCACTAGCTGTACCACCACTGCCAATGAATATTCAGATGCACCATGGTGTCGTGTTTATGTTTTGTTGAATGGCCCCCAGGCTGACCCATAAACACGAATTGACGAACAATGAATAATGTTGTGCAGCTCCTGAGCAGCCAGGATAATTTTAGATCATTCCATCCAAACTCGGGGGCTGTTCGTATCACCAGTTTTAGTGGAAAAGAGAAATGTTGGAATCGGTCGTGCGCTAGCTGTACCACCACGGGCAACGAATAGTCGTATGCACCGTGGTATTGGGTTTATGTTTTGTAGAATGGCCCCGAGGCCGACCCATAAACACGAGTCGGCGAAGAATGAGTCATTATGTGCTGCGCCTGCGCCACCAGGACAATTTTAAATCATTCCATCCAAACTGTGGAGCAGTTCGTATCACCAGTTTTAGTGCAAAAGAGAAATGTTGAAATCACTCGTGCGCTAGCGGTACCACAACGGCCAATGAATAGTCGTTAGCACCGTGGTGTCGGGTTGATGTTTTGTAGAATGGCCCCCAGGGCGACGCATAAAGGCGAGGCGGCGAAGAATGAGTCATTATGTGCAGTGCCTTGCAGCCAGGAAAATTTTAAATCATTCCATACAAACTCTGGAGCTGTTCCTATCACCAGTTTTAGAGCAAAAGAGTAATGTTGGAATCGGTCTTTCGCTAGCTGTATCAGCACGGCCAATGAATAGTCAGATGCACCGTGGTATCGGGTTTATGTTTTGTAGAATGGCCCCAAGAGCGACGCAAAAAAAAGGTGTCGACGAACAATGAATAATGTTGGGCAGCGCCTGAGCAGCCAGGAAAATTTTAGATCATTGCATCCAAACTAGGGAGCTGTTCGTATCACCAGTTATAGTGGAAAAGAGAAATGTTGGAAGCGGTCGTGCGCTAGCTGGACCACCACGGCCAACGAATAGTCGTATGCACCGTGGTATCGAGTTTATGTTTTATAGGATGGCCCCCAGGGCGACCCATAAACACAAGTCGACGAACAATGAATAATGTTGTGCAGCGCCTGAGGAGCCAGGAAAATTTTAAATCATTCCATAGAAACTCTGGAGCTGTTCGTATCACAAGTTTTAGTGTAAAAAGAAATGTTGGAATCATTCGTGCGCTAGCTGTACCACCACGGCCTCTGAACAGTCAGATGCACCGTGGTATCGGGTTTATGTTTTGTAGAATGGCTTCAGGGCGACGCATAAACTCGAAACGGCGAACAATGAATAATGTTGTGCAGCTCCTGAGCAGCCAGGAAAATTTTAGATCATTCCATAAAAACTCGGGAGCTGTTCGTATCGGCAGTCTTAGTGCAAAAGAGAAATGTTGGAATCGGTCGTGCGCTAGCTGTAACACCCCGGCCAACGGATAGTCAGATGCACCGTGGTATCGGGTTTATGTTTTGTAGAATGGCCCCCAGGGTGACGCAAAAACACGAGGCGGCGAAGAATGAGTCATGTTGTGCAGCGCCAGTGCAGCCAGAAAAATTTTAGATGATTCCATCCAAACTCGGGAGCTGTTCGTATCACCAGTTTTAGTGGAAAAGAGAAATGTTGGAATCGGTCGTGCGCTAGCTGTACCACCACAGTGAACGAATAGTCTGATGCACTGTGGTATCGGGTTTATGTTTTGTTGAATGGCCCCCAGGGTGACGCATAAACACGAGTCGGTGAAGAATGAGTCATAATGTGCAGCGCCTGTGCCAGCAGGAAAATTTTAAAACATTCCATCCAAACTGTGGAGCAGTTCTTATCACCAGTTTTAGTGCAAAAGAGAAAGATTGGAATTGGTCTTGCGCAAGCTGTACCACCACGGCCAATCAATAGTCAGATGCACCGTGGTATCGGGTTTATGTTTTGTAGAATGGCCCCCAGAGCGACGCATAAACACGAGTCGGCGAAGAATGAGTCATGTTGTGCAGCGCCTGTGCAGCCACGAAAATATTAGATCATTCCATCCAAACTCGGGAGCTGTTCGTATCACCAGTTTTAGTGCAAAAGAGAAATATTGGAATCGGTCGTGCGCTAGCTGTACCACCACGGCCAACGAATAGTCGTATGCACCGTGGTATCGGGTTTATGTTTTGTAGAATGGCCCCCAGGGCGACGCATAA
The DNA here is from genome assembly GCF_050947875.1 of Dermacentor variabilis. Classification (NCBI taxonomy): domain Eukaryota; kingdom Metazoa; phylum Arthropoda; class Arachnida; order Ixodida; family Ixodidae; genus Dermacentor; species Dermacentor variabilis. The sequence continues at coordinate 226,593,755 of NC_134571.1, read as the reverse complement.
ACAGGAGTTGGCGAAGAATGAGTCATTATGTGCAGCGCCTGTGCCAACAGAAAAATTTTAAACTATTCCATCCAAACTGTGGAGCAGTCCTTATCACCAGTTTTAGTGCAAAAGAGAAAGATTGGAATTGGTCTTGCGCAAGCTGTACCACCACGGCCAATCAATAGTCAGATGCACCGTGGTATCGGGTTTATGTTTTGTAGAATGGCCCCCAGAGCGACGCATAAACACGAGTCGGCGAAGAATGAGTCATGTTGTGCAGCGCCTGAGCAGCCAGGAAAATTTTAGATCATTGCATCCAAACTAGGGAGCTGTTCGTATCACCAGTTTTAGTGCAAAAGAGAAATGTTGGAATCGGTCGGGCGCTAGCTGTACCACCACGACCAGCGAATAGTCGGATGCACCGTGGTATCGGGTTTATGTTTTGTAGAATGGCCCCAGGCCGACCCATAAACACGAGTCGACGAACAATGATTAATGTTGTGCAGTGCCTGAGCAGCCAGGAAAATATTAGATCATTCCATCCAAACTCGGGAGCTGTTCGTATCTGCAGTTTTAGTGGAAAAGGGAAATGTTGGAATCGGTCGTGCGCTAGCTGTACCACCACAGTCAACGAATAATCTGATGCACTGTGGCATCGGGTTTATGTTTTGTAGAATGGCCCCCAGGGTGACGCATAAACACGAGGCGGTGAAGCATGAGTCATTATGTGCAGCGCCTGTGCCAGCAGGAAAATTTTAAAACATTCCATCCAAACTGTGGAGCAGTTCTTATCACCAGTTTTAGTGCAAAAGAGAAAGATTGGAATTGGTCTTGCGCAAGCTGTACCACCACGGCCAATCAATAGTCAGATGCACCGTGGTATCGGGTTTATGTTGTGTAGAATGGCCCCCAGAGCGACGCATAAACACGAGTCGGCGAAGAATGAGTCATGTTGTGCAGCGCCTGTGCAGCCAGGAAAATTTTAGATCATTCCATCCAAACTCGGGGGCTGTTCGTATCACCAGTTTTAGTGCAAAAGAGAAATGTGGGAATCGGTCGTGCGCTAGCTGTGCCACCACGGCCAACGAATAGTCGGATGCACCGTGGTATCGGGTTTAGGTTTTGTAGAATGGCCGCCAGGGCGACCCATAAACACTAGTTGACGAAAAATGAATAATGTTGTGCAGCGCCTGAGCAGCCAGGAAAATTTTAAATCATTCCATCCAAACTCGGGCGCTGTTCGTATCACCAGTTTTAGTGCAAAAGAGAAATGTTGAAATCGGTCGTGCGCTAGCTGTACCACCACGGCCAACGAATAGTCGTATGTACCGTGGTAGCGGGTTTATGTTTTATAGGATGGCCCCCAGGGCGACCCATAAACACAAGTCGACGAACAATGAATAATGTTGTGCAGCGCCTGAGCAGCCAGGAAAATTTTAAATCATTCCATAGAAACTCTGGAGCTGTTCGTATCACAAGTTTTAGTGTAAAAGAGAAATGTTGGAATCATTCGTGCGCTAGCTGTACCACCACGGCCTCTGAATAGTCAGATGCACCGTGGTATCGGGTTTATGTTTTGTAGAATGGCTTCAGGGCGACGCATAAACTCGAAACGGCGAACAATGAATAATGTTGTGCAGCTCCTGAGCAGCCAGGAAAATGTTAGATCATTCTATAAAAACTCGGGAGCTGTTCGTATCGGCAGTCGTAGTGCAAAAGAGAAATGTTGGAATCGGTCGTGCGCTAGCTGTAACACCCCGGCCAACGGATAGTCAGATGCACCGTGGTATCGGGTTTATGTTTTGTAGAATGGCCCCCAGGGTGACGCAAAAACACGAGGCGGCGAAGAATGAGTCATGTTGTGCAGCGCCAGTGCAGCCAGGAAAATTTTAGATGATTCCATCCGAACTCGGGGCTGTTCGTATCACCAGTTTTAGTGCAAAAGAGAAATGTGGGAATCGGTCGTGCGTTAGCTGTGCCACCACTTCCAACGAATAGTCGGATGCACCGTGGTATCGGGTTTAGGTTTTGTAGAATGGCCGCCAGGGCGACGCATAAACATGAATCGACGAACAATGAATAATGTTGTCCAGCCCCTGAGCAGCCAGGAAAATTTTAGATCATTGCATCCAAACTCGAGGGCTGTTCGTATCACCAGTTTTAGTGCAAAAGAGAAATGTTGAAATCGGTCGAGCTCTGGCTGTGCCACCACGGCCATCGAATAGTCGGATGAACCGTGGTATCGGGTTTATGTTATTTAGAATGGCCCCCAGGGCGAAGCATAAACACGAGTCGGCAAAGAATGAGTCATTATGTGCAGCGCCTGTGCCAGCAGGAAAATTTTAAAACATTCCATCCAAACTGTGGAGCTGTTCGTATCACCAGTTTTAGTGCAAATGAGAAATGTTGGAATCACTCGTGGGCTAGCGGTACCAGAACTGCCAACGAATAGTCGGATGCACCGTGGTGTCGGGTTGATGTTTTGTAGAATGGCCCCCAGGGCGACGCATAAACACGAGGCGGCGAAGAATGAGTCATGTTGTGCAGCGCCTGTGCAGCCAGGAAAATTTTAGATCATTCCATCCAACTCGGGAGCTTTTCGTATCACCAGTTTTAGTGCAAATGAGAAATGTTGGAATCGGTCGTGCACTAGCTCTACCACAAATGCCAATGAATATTCAGATGCACCGTGGTGTCGAGTTTATGTTTTCTTGAATGGCCCCCAGCCTGACCCATAAACACGAATCGACGAACAATTAATAATGTTGTGCAGCTCCTGAGCAGCCAGGATAATTTTTGATCATTCCATCCAAACTCGGGGGTTGTTCGTATCACCAGTTTTAGTGCAAACTAGAAATGTTGGAATCGGTCGTGCCCTGGCCGTGCCACCATGGTCATCGAATAGTCGGACGGACCGTCGTATCGGGCTTATGTTTTGTAGAATGGCCCCCAGGGCGGCGCATAAACACGAGTCGGCGAAGAATGAGTCATTATGTGCAGCGCCTGTGCCAACAGAAAAATTTTAAACCATTCCATCCAAACTGTGGAGCAGTTCTTATCACCAGTTTTAGTGCAAAAGAGAAATGTTGGAATCGGTCGTACGATAATTGTACCACCACGGTCAACGAATAGTCGGTATCGGGTTTATCTTTTGTAGAATGGCCCCCCGGGTGACGCATAAACACGAGTCGGAGAAGAATGAGTCATTATGTGCAGCGCCTGCGCCACCAGGACAATTTTAAATCATTCCATCCAAACTGTGGAGCAGTTCGTATCACCAATTTTAGTGCAAAAGAGAAATGTTGGAATCACTCGTGCGCTAGCGGTTCCACAACGGCCAACGAATAGTCGGATGCACCGTGTTGTCGGGTTGATGTTTTGTAGAATGGCCCCCAGGGCGACGCATAAACACGAGGCGGCGAAGAATGAGTCATTATGTGCAGTGCCATGCAGCCAGGAAAATTTTAAATCATTCCATACAAACTCTGGAGCTGTTCCTATCCCCAGTTTTAGAGCAAAAGAGAAAAGTTGGAATCGGTCTTTCGCTAGCTGTATCAGCACGGCCAATGAATAGTCAGATGCACCGTGTTATCGGGTTTATGTTTTGTAGAATGGCCCCAAGAGCGACGCATAAACACGAGTCGGCGAAGAATGAGCAATGTTGTGCAGCGCCTGTGGAGTCAGGAAAATTTTAGATCGTTCCATCCAACTCGGGAGCTGTTCGTATCACCAGTTTTAGTGGAAATGAGAAATGTTGGAATCGGTCGTGCACTAGCTGTACCACCACTGCCAATGAATATTCAGATGCACCATGGTGTCGTGTTTATGTTTTGTTGAATGGCCCCCAGGCTGACCCATAAACACGAATTGACGAACAATGAATAATGTTGTGCAGCTCCTGAGCAGCCAGGATAATTTTAGATCATTCCATCCAAACTCGGGGGCTGTTCGTATCACCAGTTTTAGTGGAAAAGAGAAATGTTGGAATCGGTCGTGCGCTAGCTGTACCACCACGGGCAACGAATAGTCGTATGCACCGTGGTATTGGGTTTATGTTTTGTAGAATGGCCCGAAGAGCGACGCAAAAAAAAGGTGTCGACGAACAATGAATAATGTTGGGCAGCGCCTGAGCAGCCAGGAAAATTTTAGATCATTGCATCCAAACTAGGGAGCTGTTCGTATCACCAGTTTTAGTGGAAAAGAGAAATGTTGGAAGCGGTCGTGCGCTAGCTGTACCACCACGGCCAACGAATAGTCGTATGCACCGTGGTATCGAGTTTATGTTTTATAGAATGGCTACCAGGGCGACCCATAAACACTAGTTGACGAAAAATGAATAATGTTGTGCAGCGCCTGAGCAGCCAATAAAATTTTAAATCATTCCATAGAAACTCTGGAGCTGTTCGTATCACAAGTTTTAGTGTAAAAGAGAAATGTTGGAATCATTCGTGCGCTAGCTGTACCACCACGGCCTCTGAACAGTCAGATGCACCGTGGTATCGGGTTTATGTTTTGTAGAATGGCTTCAGGGCGACGCATAAACTCGAAACGGCGAAGAATGAATAATGTTGTGCATCTCCTGAGCAGCCAGGAAAATTTTAGATCATTCCATAAAAACTCGGGAGCTGTTCGTATCGGCAGTCTTAGTGCAAAAGAGAAATGTTGGAATCGGTCGTGCGCTAGCTGTAACACCCCGGCCAACGGATAGTCAGATGCACCGTGGTATCGGGTTTATGTTTTGTAGAATGGCCCCCAGGGTGACGCAAAAACACGACGCGGCGAAGAATGAGTCATGTTGTGCAGCGCCAGTGCAGCCAGGAAAATTTTAGATGATTCCATCCAAACTCGGGAGCTGTTCGTATCACCAGTCTTAGTGCAAATGAGAAATGTTGGAATCACTCGTGGGCTAGCGGTACCAGAACTGCCAACGAATAGTCGGATGCACCGTGGTGTCGGGTTGATGTTTTGTAGAATGGCCCCCAGGGCGACGCATAAACACGAGGCGGCGAAGAATGAGTCATGTTGTGCAGCGCCTGTGCAGCCAGGAAAATTTTAGATCATTCCATCCAACTCGGGAGCTTTTCGTATCACCAGTTTTAGTGCAAATGAGAAATGTTGAAATCGGTCGTGCACTAGCTGTACCACAAATGCCAATGAATATTCAGATGCACCGTGGTGTCGAGTTTATGTTTTCTTGAATGGCCCCCAGCCTGACCCATAAACACGAATCGACGAACAATTAATAATGTTGTGCAGCTCCTGAGCAGCCAGGATAATTTTTGATCATTCCATCCAAACCCGGGGGTTGTTCGTATCACCAGTTTTAGTGCAAACTAGAAATGTTGGAATCGGTCGTGCCCTGGCCGTGCCACCATGGTCATCGAATAGTCGGACGGACCGTCGTATCGGGCTTATGTTTTGTAGAATGGCCCCCAGGGCGGCGCATAAACACGAGTCGGCGAAGAATGAGTCATTATGTGCAGCGCCTGTGCCAACAGAAAAATTTTAAACCATTCCATCCAAACTGTGGAGCAGTTCTTATCACCAGTTTTAGTGCAAAAGAGAAATGTTGGAATCGGTCGTACGCTAATTGTACCACCACGGTCAACGAATAGTCGGTATCGGGTTTATCTTTTGTAGAATGGCCCCCCGGGTGACGCATAAACACGAGTCGGAGAAGAATGAGTCATTATGTGCAGCGCCTGCGCCACCAGGACAATTTTAAATCATTCCACCCAAACTGTGGAGCAGTTCGTATCACCAATTTTAGTGCAAAAGAGAAATGTTGGAATCACTCGTGCGCTAGCGGTACCACAACGGCCAACGAATAGTCGGATGCACCGTGTTGTCGGGTTGATGTTTTGTAGAATGGCGCCCAGGGCGACGCATAAACACGAGGCGGCGAAGAATGAGTCATTATGTGCAGTGCCATGCAGCCAGGAAAATTTTAAATCATTCCATACTAACTCTGGAGCTGTTCCTATCCCCAGTTTTAGAGCAAAAGAGAAAAGTTGGAATCGGTCTTTCGCTAGCTGTATCAGCACGGCCAATGAATAGTCAGATGCACCGTGTTAGCGGGTTTATGTTTTGTAGAATGGCCCCAAGAGCGACGCATAAACACGAGTCGGCGAAGAATGAGCCATGTTGTGCAGCGCCTGTGGAGTCAGGAAAATTTTAGATCGTTCCATCCAACTCGGGAGCTGTTCGTATCACCAGTTTTAGTGGAAATGAGAAATGTTGGAATCGGTCGTGCACTAGCTGTACCACCACTGCCAATGAATATTCAGATGCACCATGGTGTCGTGTTTATGTTTTGTTGAATGGCCCCCAGGCTGACCCATAAACACGAATTGACGAACAATGAATAATGTTGTGCAGCTCCTGAGCAGCCAGGATAATTTTAGATCATTCCATCCAAACTCGGGGGCTGTTCGTATCACCAGTTTTAGTGGAAAAGAGAAATGTTGGAATCGGTCGTGCGCTAGCTGTACCACCACGGGCAACGAATAGTCGTATGCACCGTGGTATTGGGTTTATGTTTTGTAGAATGGCCCCCAGGCCGACCCTTAAACACGAGTCGGCGAAGAATGAGTCATTATGTGCAGCGCCTGCGCCACCAGGACAATTTTAAATCATTCCATCCAAACTGTGGAGCAGTTCGTATCACCAGTTTTAGTGCAAAAGAGAAATGTTGAAATCACTCGTGCGCTAGCGGTACCACAACGGCCAATGAATAGTCGGTAGCACCGTGGTGTCGGGTTGATGTTTTGTAGAATGGCCCCCAGAGCGACGCATAAAGGCGAGGCGGGGAAGAATGAGTCATTATGTGCAGCGCCTGAGGAGCCAGGAAAATTTTAGATCATTGCATCCAAACTAGGGAGCTGTTCGTATCACCAGTTTTAGTGGAAAAGAGAAATGTTGGGAGCGGTCGTGCGCTAGCTGTACCACCACGGCCAACGAATAGTCGTATGCACCGTGGTATCGAGTTTATGTTTTTTAGAATGGCTACCAGGGCGACCCATAAACACTAGTTGACGAAAAATGAATAATGTTGTGCAGCGCCTGAGCAGCCAGGAAAATTTTAAATCATTCCATCCAAACTCGGGCGCTGTTCGTATCACCAGTTTTAGTGCAAAAGAGAAATGTTGAAATCGGTCGTGCGCTAGCTGTACCACCACGGCCAACGAATAGTCGTATGTACCGTGGTAGCGGGTTTATGTTTTATAGGATGGCCCCCAGGGCGACCCATAAACACAAGTCGACGAACAATGAATAATGTTGTGCAGCGCCTGAGCAGCCAGGAAAATTTTAAATCATTCCATAGAAACTCTGGAGCTGTTCGTATCACAAGTTTTAGTGTAAAAGAGAAATGTTGGAATCATTCGTGCGCTAGCTGTACCACCACGGCCTCTGAACAGTCAGATGCACCGTGGTATCGGGTTTATGTTTTGTAGAATGGCTTCAGGGCGACGCATAAACTCGAAACGGCGAAGAATGAATAATGTTGTGCATCTCCTGAGCAGCCAGGAAAATTTTAGATCATTCCATAAAAACTCGGGAGCTGTTCGTATCGGCAGTCTTAGTGCAAAAGAGAAATGTTGGAATCGGTCGTGCGCTAGCTGTAACACCCCGGCCAACGGATAGTCAGATGCACCGTGGTATCGGGTTTATGTTTTGTAGAATGGCCCCCAGGGTGACGCAAAAACACGACGCGGCGAAGAATGAGTCATGTTGTGCAGCGCCAGTGCAGCCAGGAAAATTTTAGATGATTCTATCCAAACTCGGGAGCTGTTCGTATCACCAGTCTTAGTGCAAATGAGAAATGTTGGAATCACTCGTGGCTAGCGGTACCAGAACTGCCAACGAATAGTCGGATGCACCGTGGTGTCGGGTTGATGTTTTGTAGAATGGCCCCCAGGGCGACGCATAAACACGAGGCGGCGAAGAATGAGTCATGTTGTGCAGCGCCTGTGCAGCCAGGAAAATTTTAGATCATTCCATCCAACTCGGGAGCTTTTCGTATCACCAGTTTTAGTGCAAATGAGAAATGTTGAAATCGGTCGTGCACTAGCTGTACCACAAATGCCAATGAATATTCAGATGCACCGTGGTGTCGAGTTTATGTTTTCTTGAATGGCCCCCAGCCTGACCCATAAACACGAATCGACGAACAATTAATAATGTTGTGCAGCTCCTGAGCAGCCAGGATAATTTTTGATCATTCCATCCAAACCCGGGGGTTGTTCGTATCACCAGTTTTAGTGCAAACTAGAAATGTTGGAATCGGTCGTGCCCTGGCCGTGCCACCATGGTCATCGAATAGTCGGACGGACCGTCGTATCGGGCTTATGTTTTGTAGAATGGCCCCCAGGGCGGCGCATAAACACGAGTCGGCGAAGAATGAGTCATTATGTGCAGCGCCTGTGCCAACAGAAAAATTTTAAACCATTCCATCCAAACTGTGGAGCAGTTCTTATCACCAGTTTTAGTGCAAAAGAGAAATGTTGGAATCGGTCGTACGCTAATTGTACCACCACGGTCAACGAATAGTCGGTATCGGGTTTATCTTTTGTAGAATGGCCCCCCGGGTGACGCATAAACACGAGTCGGAGAAGAATGAGTCATTATGTGCAGCGCCTGCGCGACCAGGACAATTTTAAATCATTCCACCCAAACTGTGGAGCAGTTCGTATCACCAATTTTAGTGCAAAAGAGAAATGTTGGAATCACTCGTGCGCTAGCGGTACCACAACGGCCAACGAATAGTCGGATGCACCGTGTTGTCGGGTTGATGTTTTGTAGAATGGCGCCCAGGGCGACGCATAAACACGAGGCGGCGAAGAATGAGTCATTATGTGCAGTGCCATGCAGCCAGGAAAATTTTAAATCATTCCATACTAACTCTGGAGCTGTTCCTATCCCCAGTTTTAGAGCAAAAGAGAAAAGTTGGAATCGGTCTTTCGCTAGCTGTATCAGCACGGCCAATGAATAGTCAGATGCACCGTGTTAGCGGGTTTATGTTTTGTAGAATGGCCCCAAGAGCGACGCATAAACACGAGTCGGCGAAGAATGAGCCATGTTGTGCAGCGCCTGTGGAGTCAGGAAAATTTTAGATCGTTCCATCCAACTCGGGAGCTGTTCGTATCACCAGTTTTAGTGGAAATGAGAAATGTTGGCATCGGTCGTGCACTAGCTGTACCACCACTGCCAATGAATATTCAGATGCACCATGGTGTCGTGTTTATGTTTTGTTGAATGGCCCCCAGGCTGACCCATAAACACGAATTGACGAACAATGAATAATGTTGTGCAGCTCCTGAGCAGCCAGGATAATTTTAGATCATTCCATCCAAACTCGGGGGCTGTTCGTATCACCAGTTTTAGTGGAAAAGAGAAATGTTGGAATCGGTCGTGCGCTAGCTGTACCACCACGGGCAACGAATAGTCGTATGCACCGTGGTATTGGGTTTATGTTTTGTAGAATGGCCCCCAGGCCGACCCTTAAACACGAGTCGGCGAAGAATGAGTCATTATGTGCAGCGCCTGCGCCACCAGGACAATTTTAAATCATTCCATCCAAACTGTGGAGCAGTTCGTATCACCAGTTTTAGTGCAAAAGAGAAATGTTGAAATCACTCGTGCGCTAGCGGTACCACAACGGCCAATGAATAGTCGGTAGCACCGTGGTGTCGGGTTGATGTTTTGTAGAATGGCCCCCAGAGCGACGCATAAAGGCGAGGCGGGGAAGAATGAGTCATTATGTGCAGCGCCTGAGGAGCCAGGAAAATTTTAGATCATTGCATCCAAACTAGGGAGCTGTTCGTATCACCAGTTTTAGTGGAAAAGAGAAATGTTGGGAGCGGTCGTGCGCTAGCTGTACCACCACGGCCAACGAATAGTCGTATGCACCGTGGTATCGAGTTTATGTTTTTTAGAATGGCTACCAGGGCGACCCATAAACACTAGTTGACGAAAAATGAATAATGTTGTGCAGCGCCTGAGCAGCCAGGAAAATTTTAAATCATTCCATCCAAACTCGGGCGCTGTTCGTATCACCAGTTTTAGTGCAAAAGAGAAATGTTGAAATCGGTCGTGCGCTAGCTGTACCACCACGGCCAACGAATAGTCGTATGTACCGTGGTAGCGGGTTTATGTTTTATAGGATGGCCCCCAGGGCGACCCATAAACACAAGTCGACGAACAATGAATAATGTTGTGCAGCGCCTGAGCAGCCAGGAAAATTTTAAATCATTCCATAGAAACTCTGGAGCTGTTCGTATCACAAGTTTTAGTGTAAAAGAGAAATGTCGGAATCATTCGTGCGCTAGCTGTACCACCACGGCCTCTGAACAGTCAGATGCACCGTGGTATCGGGTTTATGTTTTGTAGAATGGCTTCAGGGCGACGCATAAACTCGAAACGGCGAACAATGAATAATGTTGTGCAGCTCCTGAGCAGCCAGGAAAATTTTAGATCATTCCATAAAAACTCGGGAGCTGTTCGTATCGGCAGTCTTAGTGCAAAAGAGAAATGTTGGAATCGGTCGTGCGCTAGCTGTAACACCCCGGCCAACGGATAGTCAGATGCACCGTGGTATCGGGTTTATGTTTTGTAGAATGGCCCCCAGGGTGACGCAAAAACACGAGGCGGCGAAGAATGAGTCATGTTGTGCAGCGCCAGTGCAGCCAGGAAAATTTTAGATGATTCCATCCAAACTCGGGAGCTGTTCGTATCACCAGTTTTAGTGGAAAAGAGAAATGTTGGAATCGGTCGTGCGCTAGCTGTACCACCACAGTGAACGAATAGTCTGATGCACTGTGGTATCGGGTTTATGTTTTGTTGAATGGCCCCCAGGATGACGCATAAACACGAGTCGGTGAAGAATGAGTCATAATGTGCAGCGCCTGTGCCAGCAGGAAAATTTTAAAACATTCCATCCAAACTGTGGAGCAGTTCTTATCACCAGTTTTAGTGCAAAAAAGAAAGATTAGAATTGGTATTGCGCAAGCTGTACCACCACGGCCAATCAATAGTCAGATGCACCGTGGTATCGGGTTTATGTTTTGTAGAATGGCCCCCAGAGCGACGCATAAACACGAGTCGGCGAAGAATGAGTCATGTTGTGCAGCGCCTGTGCAGCCAGGAAAATTTTAGATCATTCCATCCGAACTCGGGGCTGTTCGTATCACCAGTTTTAGTGCAAAAGAGAAATGTGGGAATCGGTCGTGCGTTAGCTGTGCCACCACGGCCAACGAATAGTCGGATGCACCGTGGTATCGGGTTTAGGTTTTGTAGAATGGCCGCCAGGGCGACGCATAAACATGAATCGACGAACAATGAATAATGTTGTCCAGCCCCTGAGCAGCCAGGAAAATTTTAGATCATTGCATCCAAACTCGAGGGCTGTTCGTATCACCAGTTTTAGTGCAAAAGAGAAATGTTGAAATCGGTCGAGCTCTGGCTGTGCCACCACGGCCATCGAATAGTCGGATGAACCGTGGTATCGGGTTATCTTATTTAGAATGGCCCCCAGGGCGAAGCATAAACACGAGTCGGCGAAGAATGAGTCATTATGTGCAGCGCCTGTGCCAGCAGGAAAATTTTAAAACATTCCATCCAAACTGTGGAGCTGTTCGTATCACCAGTTTTAGTGCAAATGAGAAATGTTGGAATCACTCGTGGGCTAGCGGTACCAGAACTGCCAACGAATAGTCGGATGCACCGTGGTGTCGGGTTGATGTTTTGTAGAATGGCCCCCAGGGCGACGCATAAACACGAGGCGGCGAAGAATGAGTCATGTTGTGCAGCGCCTGTGCAATCAGGAAAATTTTAGATCATTCCATCGAACTCGGGAGCTTTTCGTATCACCAGTTTTAGTGCAAATGAGAAATGTTGGAATCGGTCGTGCACTAGCTCTACCACAAATGCCAATGAATATTCAGATGCACCGTGGTGTCGAGTTTATGTTTTCTTGAATGGCCCCCAGCCTGACCCATAAACACGAATCGACGAACAATTAATAATGTTGTGCAGCTCCTGAGCAGCCAGGATAATTTTTGATCATTCCATCCAAACTCGGGGGTTGTTCGTATCACCAGTTTTAGTGCAAACTAGAAATGTTGGAATCGGTCGTGCCCTGGCCGTGCCACCATGGTCATCGAATAGTCGGACGGACCGTCGTATCGGGCTTATGTTTTGTAGAATGGCCCCCAGGGCGGCGCATAAACACGAGTCGGCGAAGAATGAGTCATTATGTGCAGCGCCTGTGCCAACAGAAAAATTTTAAACCATTCCATCCAAACTGTGGAGCAGTTCTTATCACCAGTTTTAGTGCAAAAGAGAAATGTTGGAATCGGTCGTACGATAATTGTACCACCACGGTCAACGAATAGTCGGTATCGGGTTTATCTTTTGTAGAATGGCCCCCCGGGTGACGCATAAACACGAGTCGGAGAAGAATGAGTCATTATGTGCAGCGCCTGCGCCACCAGGACAATTTTAAATCATTCCATCCAAACTGTGGAGCAGTTCGTATCACCAATTTTAGTGCAAAAGAGAAATGTTGGAATCACTCGTGCGCTAGCGGTTCCACAACGGCCAACGAATAGTCGGATGCACCGTGTTGTCGGGTTGATGTTTTGTAGAATGGCCCCCAGGGCGACGCATAAACACGAGGCGGCGAAGAATGAGTCATTATGTGCAGTGCCATGCAGCCAGGAAAATTTTAAATCATTCCATACAAACTCTGGAGCTGTTCCTATCCCCAGTTTTAGAGCAAAAGAGAAAAGTTGGAATCGGTCTTTCGCTAGCTGTATCAGCACGGCCAATGAATAGTCAGATGCACCGTGTTATCGGGTTTATGTTTTGTAGAATGGCCCCAAGAGCGACGCATAAACACGAGTCGGCGAAGAATGAGCCATGTTGTGCAGCGCCTGTGGAGTCAGGAAAATTTTAGATCGTTCCATCCAACTCGGGAGCTGTTCGTATCACCAGATTTAGTGGAAATGAGAAATGTTGGAATCGGTCGTGCACTAGCTGTACCACCACTGCCAATGAATATTCAGATGCACCATGGTGTCGTGTTTATGTTTTGTTGAATGGCCCCCAGGCTGACCCATAAACACGAATTGACGAACAATGAATAATGTTGTGCAGCTCCTGAGCAGCCAGGATAATTTTAGATCATTCCATCCAAACTCGGGGGCTGTTCGTATCACCAGTTTTAGTGGAAAAGAGAAATGTTGGAATCGGTCGTGCGCTAGCTGTACCACCACGGGCAACGAATAGTCGTATGTACCGTGGTAGCGGGTTTATGTTTTATAGGATGGCCCCCAGGGCGACCCATAAACACAAGTCGACGAACAATGAATAATGTTGTGCAGCGCCTGAGCAGCCAGGAAAATTTTAAATCATTCCATAGAAACTCTGGAGCTGTTCGTATCACAAGTTTTAGTGTAAAAGAGAAATGTTGGAATCATTCGTGCGCTAGCTGTACCACCACGGCCTCTGAACAGTCAGATGCACCGTGGTATCGGGTTTATGTTTTGTAGAATGGCTTCAGGGCGACGCATAAACTCGAAACGGCTAACAATGAATAATGTTGTGCAGCTCCTGAGCAGCCAGGAAAATTTTAGATCATTCCATAAAAACTCGGGAGCTGTTCGTATCGGCAGTCTTAGTGCAAAAGAGAAATGTTGGAATCGGTCGTGCGCTAGCTGTAGCACCCCGGCCAACGGATAGTCAGATGCACCGTGGTATCGGGTTTATGTTTTGTGGAATGGCCCCCAGGGTGACGCAAAAACACGAGGCGGCGAAGAATGAGTCATGTTGTGCGGCGCCAGTGCAGCCAGGAAAATTTTAGATGATTCCATCCAAACTCGGGAGCTGTTCGTATCACCAGTTTTAGTGGAAAAGAGAAATGTTGGAATCGGTCGTGCGCTAGCTGTACCACCACAGTGAACGAATAGTCTGATGCACTGTGGTATCGGGTTTATGTTTTGTTGAATGGCCCCCAGGATGACGCATAAACACGAGTCGGTGAAGAATGAGTCATAATGTGCAGCGCCTGTGCCAGCAGGAAAATTTTAAAACATTCCATCCAAACTGTGGAGCAGTTCTTATCACCAGTTTTAGTGCAAAAGAGAAAGATTGGAATTGGTATTGCGCAAGCTGTACCACCACGGCCAATCAATAGTCAGATGCACCGTGGTATCGGGTTTATGTTTTGTAGAATGGCCCCCAGGGTGACGCAAAAACACGAGGCGGCGAAGAATGAGTCATGTTGTGCAGCGCCAGTGCAGCCAGGAAAATTTTAGATGATTCCATCCAAACTCGGGAGCTGTTCGTATCACCAGTTTTGGTGGAAAAGAGAAATGTTGGAATCGGTCGTGCGTTAGCTGTGCAACCACGGCGAACGAATAGTCGGATGCACCGTGGTATCGGGTTTAGGTTTTGTAGAATGGCCGCCAGGGCGACGCATAAACATGAATCGACGAACAATGAATAATGTTGTCCAGCCCCTGAGCAGCCAGGAAAATTTTAGATCATTGCATCCAAACTCGAGGGCTGTTCGTATCACCAGTTTTAGTGCAAAAGAGAAATGTTGAAATCGGTCGAGCTCTGGCTGTGCCACCACGGCCATCGAATAGTCGGATGAACCGTGGTATCGGGTTTATGTTATTTAGAATGGCCCCCAGGGCGAAGCATAAACACGAGTCGGCGAAGAATGAGTCATTATGTGCAGCGCCTGTGCCAGCAGGAAAATTTTAAAACATTCCATCCAAACTGTGGAGCTGTTTGTATCACCAGTTTTAGTGCAAATGAGAAATGTTGGAATCACTCGTGGGCTAGCGGTACCAGAACTGCCAACGAATAGTCGGATGCACCGTGGTGTCGGGTTGATGTTTTGTAGAATGGCCCCCAGGGCGACGCATAAACACGAGGCGGCGAAGAATGAGTCATGTTGTGCAGCGCCTGTGCAGCCAGGAAAATTTTAGATCATTCCATCCAACTCGGGAGCTTTTCGTATCACCAGTTTTAGTGCAAATGAGAAATGTTGGAATCGGTCGTGCACTAGCTCTACCACAAATGCCAATGAATATTCAGATGCACCGTGGTGTCGAGTTTATGTTTTCTTGAATGGCCCCCAGCCTGACCCATAAACACGAATCGACGAACAATTAATAATGTTGTGCAGCTCCTGAGCAGCCAGGATAATTTTTGATCATTCCATCCAAACTCGGGGGTTGTTCGTATCACCAGTTTTAGTGCAAACTAGAAATGTTGGAATCGGTCGTGCCCTGGCCGTGCCACCATGGTCATCGAATAGTCGGACGGACCGTCGTATCGGGCTTATGTTTTGTAGAATGGCCCCCAGGGCGGCGCATAAACACGAGTCGGCGAAGAATGAGTCATTATGTGCAGCGCCTGTGCCAAGAGAAAAATTTTAAACCATTCCATCCAAACTGTGGAGCAGTTCTTATCACCAGTTTTAGTGCAAAAGAGAAATGTTGGAATCGGTCGTACGATAATTGTACCACCACGGTCAACGAATAGTCGGTATAGGGTTTATCTTTTGTAGAATGGCCCCCCGGGTGACGCATAAACACGAGTCGGAGAAGAATGAGTCATTATGTGCAGCGCCTGCGCTACCAGGACAATTTTAAATCATTCCATCCAAACTGTGGAGCAGTTCGTATCACCAATTTTAGTGCAAAAGAGAAATGTTGGAATCACTCGCGCGCTAGCGGTTCCACAACGGCCAACGAATAGTCGGATGCACCGTGTTGTCGGGTTGATGTTTTGTAGAATGGCCCCCAGGGCGACGCATAAACACGAGGCGGCGAAGAATGAGTCAATATGTGCAGTGCCATGCAGCCACGAAAATTTTAAATCATTCCATACAAACTCTGGAGCTGTTCCTATCCCCAGTTTTAGAGCAAAAGAGAAAAGTTGGAATCGGTCTTTCGCTAGCTGTATCAGCACGGCCAATGAATAGTCAGATGCACCGTGTTATCGGGTTTATGTTTTGTAGAATGGCCCCAAGAGCGACGCATAAACACGAGTCGGCGAAGAATGAGCAATGTTGTGCAGCGCCTGTGGAGTCAGGAAAATTTTAGATCGTTCCATCCAACTCGGGAGCTGTTCGTATCACCAGTTTTAGTGGAAATGAGAAATGTTGGAATCGGTCGTGCACTAGCTGTACCACCACTGCCAATGAATATTCAGATGCACCATGGTGTCGTGTTTATGTTTTGTTGAATGGCCCCCAGGCTGACCCATAAACACGAATTGACGAACAATGAATAATGTTGTGCAGCTCCTGAGCAGCCAGGATAATTTTAGATCATTCCATCCAAACTCGGGGGCTGTTCGTATCACCAGTTTTAGTGGAAAAGAGAAATGTTGGAATCGGTCGTGCGCTAGCTGTACCACCACGGGCAACGAATAGTCGTTTGCACCGTGGTATTGGGTTTATGTTTTGTAGAATGGCCCCCAGGCCGACCCATAAACACGAGTCGGCGAAGAATGAGTCATTATGTGCAGCGCCTGCGCCACCAGGACAATTTTAAATCATTCCATCCAAACTGTGGAGCAGTTCGTATCACCAGTTTTAGTGCAAAAGAGAAATGTTGAAATCACTCGTGCGCTAGCGGTACCACAACGGCCAATGAATAGTCGGTAGCACCGTGGTGTCGGGTTGATGTTTTGTAGAATGGCCCCCAGGGCGACGCATAAAGGCGAGGCGGCGAAGAATGAGTCATTATGTGCAGTGCCTTGCAGCCAGGAAAATTTTAAATCATTCCATACAAACTCTGGAGCTGTTCCTATCACCAGTTTTAGAGCAAAAGAGAAATGTTGGAATCGGTCTTTCGGTAGCTGTATCAGCACGGCCAATGAATAGTCAGATGCACAGTGGTATCGGGTTTATGTTTTGTAGAATGGCCCCAAGAGCGACGCAAAAAAAAGGTGTCGACGAACAATGAATAATGTAGGGCAGCGCCTGAGCAGCCAGGAAAATTTTAGATCATTGCATCCAAACTAGGGAGCTGTTTGTATCACCAGTTTTAGTGGAAAAGAGAAATGTTGGAAGCGGTCGTGCGCTAGCTGTACCACCACGGCCAACGAATAGTCGTATGCACCGTGGTATCGAGTTTATGTTTTATAGAATGGCTACCAGGGCGACCCATAAACACTAGTTGACGAAAAATGAATAATGTTGTGCAGCGCCTGAGCAGCCCGGAAAATTTTAAATCATTCCATCCAAACTCGGGCGCTGTTCGTATCACCAGTTTTAGTGCAAAAGAGAAATGTTGAAATCGGTCGTGCGCTAGCTGTACCACCACGGCCAACGAATAGTCGTATGTACCGTGGTAGCGGGTTTATGTTTTATAGGATGGCCCCCAGGGCGACCCATAAACACAAGTCGACGAACAATGAATAATGTTGTGCAGCGCCTGAGCAGCCAGGAAAATTTTAAATCATTCCATAGAAACTCTGGAGCTGTTCGTATCACAAGTTTTAGTGTAAAAGAGAAATGTTGGAATCGGTCGTGCGCTAGCTGTTCCACCACGGCCTCTGAATAGTCAGATGCACCGTGGTATCGGGTTTATGTTTTGTAGAATGGCTTCAGGGCGACGCATAAACTTGAAACGGCGAACAATGAATAATGTTGTGCAGCTCCTGAGCAGCCAGGAAAATTTTAGATCATTTAATAAAAACTCGGGAGCTGTTCGTACCGGCAGTCTTAGTGCAAAAGAGAAATGTTGGAATCGGTCGTGCGCTAGCTGTAACACCACGGCCAACGGATAGTCAGATGCACCGTGGTATCGGGTTTATGTTTTGTAGAATGGCCCCCAGGGTGACGCAAAAACACGAGGCGGCGAAGAATGAGTCATGTTGTGCAGCGCCAGTGCAGCCAGGAAAATTTTAGATGATTCCATCCAAACTCGGGAGCTGTTCGTATCACCAGTTTTAGTGGAAAAGAGAAATGTTGGAATCGGTCGTGCGCTAGCTATACCACCACAGTGAACGAATTGTCTGATGCACTGTGGTATCGGGTTTATGTTTTGTTGAATGGCCCCCAGGGTGACGCATAAACACGAGTCGGTGAAGAATGAGTCATTATGTGCAGCGCCTGTGCCAGCAGGATAATTTTAAATCATTCCATCGAAACTGTGGAGCTGTTCGTATCACCAGTTTTAGTGCAAAAGAGAAATGTTGGAATCACTCGTGCGCTAGCGGTACCACAACGGCCAACGAATAGTCGGATGCACCGTGGTGTCGGGTTGATGTTTTGTAGAATGGCCCCCAGGCGACGCATAAACACGAGGCGATGAAGAATGAGTCATGTTGTGCAGCGCCTGTGCAGCCAGGAAAATTTTAGATCCTTCCAACCAAACTCGGGAGCTGTTCGTATCACCAGTTTTAGTGCAAAATAGAAATGTTGGAATCGGTAGTGCGTAGCTGTACCACCACGGCCAACGAATAGTCGTATGCACCGTGGTATCGGGTTTATGTATTGTAGAATGGCCCCCAGGGCGACCCATAAACACGAGTCGACGAACATTGAATAAAGTTGTGCAGCGCCTGAGCAGCCAGGAAAATTTTAGGTCATTCCATCCAAACTCGGGAGCTGTTCGTATCACCAATTTTAGTGCAAAAGAGAAATGTTGGAATCGGTCGTGCGCTAGCTGTGCCACGACGGCCAATGAATAGTCAGATGCACGTGGTATCGGGTTTATGTTTTGTAGAATGGCCCCCAGAGCAACGCATAAACACGAGTCGGCGAAGAATGAGTCATGTTGTGCAGCGCCTGTGCAGCCAGAAAAATTTTAGATCATTCCATGCAAACTTGGGGGCTGTTCGCATCAGCAGTTTTAGTGCAATTGAGAAATGTTGGAATCGGCCGTGCACTATCTGTACCACCACGGCCAATGAATATTCAGATGCACCGTGGTGTCGGGTTTATGTTTTGTTGAATGGCCCCCAGGGCGACCCATAAACACGAGTCGACGAACAATGAATAATGTTGTGCAGCGCCTGAGCAGCCAGGAAAATTTTAGATCATTCCATTGAAACTCGGGAGCTGTTCGTATCACCAGTTTTAGTGCAGAAGTGAAATGTTGGAATCTGTCGTGCGCTAATTGTACCACCACGGTCAACGAATACTCGGTATCGGGTTTATGTTTTGTAGAATGGCCCCCCGGGTGACGCATAAACACGAGTCGGCGAAGAATGAGTCATTATGTGCAGCGCCTGCACCACCAGGACAATTTTAGTTCATTCCATCCAACTCGGGAGCTGTTCGTATCACCAGTTTTAGTACAAATGAGAAATGTTGGAATCGGTCGTGCACTAGCTGTAACACCACTGCCAATGAATATTCAGATGCACTGTGGTCACGTGTTTATGTTTTGTTGAGTGGCCCCCAGGCTGACCCATAATCACGAATTGACGAACAATGAATAATTTTGTCCAGACCCTGAGCAGCCAGAATAATTTTAGATCATTCCATCCAAACTCGGGGGCTGTTCGTATCACCAGTTTTAGTGCAAAAGAGAAATGTTAGAGTCGGTCGTGCCCTGGCTGTACCACCACGGCCAATGAATAGTCAGATGCACCGTGGTATCGGGTTTATGTTTTGTAGAATGGCCCGAAGAGCGACGCATAAACACGAGTCGGCGAAGATTGAGCCATGTTGTGCAGCGCCTGTGCAGCCAGGAAAATTTTAAATCATTTCATGCAAACTCGGGGGCTGTTCGTATCACCAGTTTTAGTTCAATTGAGAAATGTTGGAATCGGTCGTGCACTATCTGTACCACCACGGCCAATGAATAGTCAGAGATGCACCGTGGTATCGGGTTTATGTTTTGTAGAATGGCCCCCAGAGCGACGCATAAACACGAGTCGACGAACAATGAATAATGTTGGGCAGCGCCTGAGCAGCCAGGAAAAGTTTAGATCATTGCATCCAAACTAGGGAGCTGTTCGTATCACCAGTTTTAGTGCAAAAGAGAAATGTTTGAATCGGTCGTGCGCTAGCTGTACCACCACGGCCAACGAATAGTCGGATGCACCGTGGTATCGGGTTCATGTTTTGTAGAATGGCTTCAGGGCGACGCATAAACTCGAGACGGAGAACAATGAATAGTGTAGTGCAGCGCCTGTGCAGCCAGGAAAATTTTAGATGATTCCATCCAAACTCGGGAGCTGTTCGTATCACCAGTTTTAGTGGAAAAGAGAAATGTTGGAATCGGTCGTGCGCTAGCTGTACAAACCACAGTCAACGAATAGTCTGATGCACTGTGGTGTCGGGTTGATGTTTTGTAGAATGGCCCCCAGGGCGACGCATAAACACGAGGCGGTGAAGAATGAGTCATGTTGTGCAGCGCCTGTGCAGCCAGGAAAATTTTAGATCATTCCAGCCAAACTCGGGAGCTGTTCGTATCACCAGTTTTAGTTCAAAATAGAAATGTTGGAATCGGTCGTGCGGTAGCTGCACCTCCACGGCCAACGAATAGTCTTATGCACTGTGGTATTGGGTTTATGTTTTGTAGAATGGCCCCCAGGGCGACGCATAAACACGAGTCGACGAACAATGAATAATGTTGTGCAGCGCCTGAGCAGCCAGGAGAATTTTAAATCATTCCATCCATACTCGGGAGCTGTACGTATCACCAGTTTTAGTGCAAAAGAGAAATGTTGGAATCGGTCGTGCGCTAGCTGTGCCACCAGGGCCACTGAATAGTCAGATGCGCCGTGGTATCGGGTTTATGTTTTGTTGAATGGCCCCCAGGGCGACCCATCAACGCGAGTCGACGAACAATGAATAATGTTGTGCAGCGCCTGAGCAGCCAGGAAAATTTTAGATCATTCCATTCAAACTCGGGAGCTGTTCGTATTACCAGTTTTAGTGCAAAAGAGAAATGTTGGAATCGGTCGTGCGCTAGCTGTACCACCACGCCCAACGAATAGTCAGATGCACCGTGGTATCGGGTTTATGTTTTGTAGAATGGCCCCCAGTCTGATGCAGAAACACGAGGCGGCGAAGAATGAGTCATGTTGTGCAGCGCCTGTGCAGCCAGGAAAATTTTAGATGATTCCATCCAAACTCGGGAGCTGTTCGTATCACCAGCTTTAGTGGAAAAGAGAAATGTTGGAATCGGTCGTGCGCTAGCTGTACCACCACAGTCAACGAATAGTCTGATGCACTGCGGTATCGGGTTTATGTTTTGTAGAATGGCCCCCAGGGTGACGCATAAACACGAGTCGGTGAAGAATGAGTCATTATGTGCAGCGCCTGTGCCAGCAGGAAAATTTTAAATGATTCCATACAAACTCTGGAGCTGTTCCTATCACCAGTTTTAGAGCAAAAGAGAAATGTTGGAATCGGTCGTGCGCTAGCTGTGACAACACGGCCACTGAATCGTCAGATGCGCCCTGGTATCGGGTTTATGTTTATTGAATGGCCCCCAGGGCGACCAATAAACCCGAGACGGCGAACAATGAATAATGTTGTGCAGCTCCTGAGCAGACAGGAAAATTTTAGATCATTCCATCCAAACTCGGGAGCGGTTCGTATCAGCAGTCTTAGTGCAAAAGAGAAATGTTGGAATCGGTCGTGCGCTAGCTGTAACACCACGGCCAACGAATAGTCAGATGCACCGTGGTACCGGGTTTATGTTTTGTATAATGGCCCCCAGGTTGACGCAAAAACACGAGGCGGTGAAGAATGAGTCATGTTGTGGAGCGCCTGTGTAGCTAGGAAAATTTTAGATGATTCCATCCAAACTCGGGAGCTGTTCGTATCACCAGTTTTAGTGGAAAAGAGAAATGTTGGAATCGGTCGTGCGCTAGCTGTACCACCACAGTCAACGAATAGTCTGATGCACTGTGGTATCGGGTTTATGTTTTGTAGAATGGCCCCCAGGGTGACGCATAAACACGAGTCGGTTGTTTCGATCCCACCGATGGCATCGGTTGTTGGGAACTCGGCGCTGACGCCCGTGGTTGTACCTGGGTCGCAAGCCCCAAGGGTAGCGTTGGCCTGGCGGCCTGGGGTACAACTGGAAGCATCCGAAGGTCCCGGCAAAGCATGAGTCGACTGGTAACAACAAAACAACTTGTTTATTTTAACATCGCAAAGAGTTGGCGGTCAGGTTGACCGAAGTAGAGAGACGGGAGAGCACTTTACTCAACAGAAGAAATCGGAGCCCTCCTTTTTGCTTCCGGGGGCAGCTGTTTTTATACTCTCGCAGTTGAGGGCAAGAAGGAACCCCTCAATAGACGAGCACGTGATTGTACAATGGGCTAATGGTGACGCACACTGTCGTAGCGCCGCCGGTCGGGCACAAAGACTGGGAGGAGAGGGTGACCCCTGCTGTCGCATCGCCTGGTTTGGGCACAATGGCACATACACTCACACACGCACATGAAGACACGTGGCATCGGAACATGCCTGGAAACGCCTGGAAACGCCTGGCGGGGAGCGTTGCGGCGACGCCGAACGGGCCAAAATGTCTGCCGCCCCGCCGCAGTCGCGCCGGCAAAACCGCGTGTCGCAGGCGAAACGCAACAGACCGCCCCGCCGGGGGAAGGAGATCCCGATGGACAGGGGACTGCATCCGCTGTCCGGAGGGATGTCGCTCGATGATGCTCATAACCGAAGTCGGGCGTCCCTCGACGTTTCTTGAGCGCAGCGCACAGAGAAGGCCTCGTTCTCTCGTTCAGGTTCGCACGGGACACTGCAAAGTGACTTCGGGAGAGTTCACATTTTTGTTCTCGTTCCCGGCAAGCGTTAGAACTACGCTGAAACTCAACCGCTCAGTCAGCAAGCACGGCACAACCCTCACTAAGCCCTGCCAGGCTCTTTCCCCTTTTTATACCACTGCCTAGTTCCTTACAGTAGTCTAGCATCACTCAGAACGCGTCCACAAATTGGAAAATTGCACTAGAAAGCATATCATCACTTTGAAACACTAAACAAAAGCAATATGTTAAAAAAAATCCTGCCTCAGGAAGAAAAACATCAGTAACAAACAATTTTGAGGCTGATTCCTACGTTAGGGGCTTCGACTTAAGCCATCGGCGTTACCGTTGAGACTCCCCTTTTTGTAACGCACCTCAAAGGAATATTGTTGTAAAGCGAGGCTCCAGCGCAGGAGGCGGCCATTTTTGGGAGAGATGGTCTGCAGCCATTGGAGAGGGCAGTGATCCGTCTCAATGATAAACCTCGAGCCGGCTAGATAGCATGACAATTTCTGAACGGCCCACACGAGACACGCACACTCTTTCTCGGTGGCGCTATACGCCTGCTCACGACTGGTCAGCTTACGACTAGCATACAGGACGGGGTGTTCTACTTCTCCATTTTCCCGTTGGCACAGTACAACGCCCATGCCTCGCTCACTAGCATCGCACTGAACAACGAACCCTTTTGTATAGTCTGGCGATCGTAGCACAGGCTGGTTTGTTAGGGCACTCTTTAGGGCGCTAAAAGCTCTTTCCTTTGTCTCGTCCCAGACGACTGTTTGAGGCTCTGTCTTTCTTAGAGCATCCGTCAGGGGAGCCGCGATATCAGAGTACCTAGGGATGTACCTCTGATAGTAGCCGGCGACACCCAAGAACGACCGAATATCGGTCTTGGTGCGCGGTTGCGGAAAGTCTCGCACAGCGGCCACTTTTATTTCAGAGGGGCGGCGACGACCCTGACCAATCACGTGACCGAGGTAGACAACCTCGGCCTGTGCTAACTGGCACTTAGGAGCCTTGACTGTCAAGCCCGCTTCGCGCAGGCGGGTTAGCACTGCCCGCAAGTGTGCCATATGCTCAGACCAGGATGCGGAGAATATCGCTACGTCGTCTAGATACGGTAAAGCGAATTCTTGCTGTCCCCGCAACACTTTATCCATGAGGCTTGAAAAACAGTATGGCGCGTTCTTCAAACCAAAACTCAACACTTTAGGACGGAATGTTCCCATTGGTGAAATGAACGCCGCATACCTACTAGCCTCTTCTGTAAGTGGAACCTGCCAATAACCCCTGACAAGATCTAGGGTGGAAATAAACTGAGCGCTACTAACTTTCTCAAGGCGCTCCTCGATGTTAGGGATCGGATAAATTTGATCCTTAGTGATGGAATTAGGCCTGCGGTAGTCGACGCAAGGACGAGGTTCCTTGCCCTGTACCTCAACTAAAATCAAAGGGGAGGTATAATCACTCTCACCTGCCTCAATAACACCGAGCTGTAGCATTTTCTTTACCTCAGCCTCCATAATATCGCTCTGGCGGGGTGACACCCGATACGCCTTGGATCGTACTGGCTCTGGGGAGGTAAGTTCTATATCATAAGTAAGTACAGAAGTCCTACCAGGCCTCTCAGAGAACAGACCTTGAAACTCTTGTAATAGCTGGTGTAGTTCGGTTTTCTGCTCGGGCGACAGCGGTGCTTTACTGATAAGGTCACTAATGACTTGACCGGTGTCTTCCCTGTTCGTCACTGAGCCTAGTCCCGGAAGCTCGACCAGAAGCTCTTCAGGAACGTTTACCATCATGCACACCACTGCTTCCCTTTGTCTATAAGGTTTGAGCAGATTACAGTGGTAAACTTGCTGTGCTTTCCGCTTTCCTGGCAGACTTACCACGTAGTTAACGTCCGACAGTTTCTGAACAATTCGTGCTGGGCCCTCCCACTGCACGTCTAGTTTGTTGTTTAGCGATGTGCGCAATATCATGACCTCATCGCCCACCTCAAAACGACGGGCCCTGGCTGTCCGATCATAATAAACCTTGGCCCTCTGCTGGGCCTTTGTCATTGCTTCACCTGACAACTCCTGTGCCCTTCTTAAGCGTTCGAGGAGCGTAAGTACGTACTCCACCACGACTGGGTCGTCGCCCCTACCTTCCCACGATTCTCGAAGCATGCGAAGCGGAGATCGAAGCGAGCGACCGTACACCAGTTCAGCTGGCGAAAACCCCGTAGCCGCATGCGGCGCGGTCCTTAAAGCAAACATCACCCCAGGCAGACACAGCTCCCAGTCAGTTCGATGTTCAAAACACAACGCTCTCAACACGCGCTTCATGACGGAGTGGAGCTTCTCAACGGAATTCGACTGTGGGTGGTACACTGAGCTGTGTAACAGCTTTACCCCACACCTTTCGAGAAAAGTTGTCGTCAAAGCGCTAGTAAACACTGTGCCCTGATCTGATTGGATTTCCGCAGGGAAACCAACTCGCGCAAATATGGACAGTAGTGCATTAACTATCTCAACTGAGCTGAGTTCTTTAAGCGGCACTGCTTCAGGGAACTTTGTCGCTGGGCAGATCACAGTCAAAATGTGTCTGTACCCCGTGGCTGTTACCGGCAGAGGTCCCACTGTATCAATAACGAGCCGTCTAAAAGGCTCCGTTATGATAGGTACCAATTTCAACGGCGCCCTTGATTTGTCCCCTGGTTTGCCCACCCGCTGACAAGTGTCACATGTCCTCACGAAATGGTCTGCGTCCCGAAAACACCCTGGCCAATAGTACTCTTGCAAGAGACGGTCCTTAGCTTTCTTAACTCCTAGGTGTCCGGACCACGAACCCCCGTGTGACAAGCGCAACAGATCCTGACGATAGAATTGAGGCACGATCAGCTGATCGAACTCCACTCCTCGGCGGTCTAGATACTTCCGGTACAGGACTCCACCTCTTTCCACAAAACGCGCAGTTTTCCTGGCGATACCTTCTTTGACATTGCAGCGCACGTTTTCCAGGCTGCCATCCTTTTTTTGCTCGGCTATCAAAGCCGACCGGCTGACTTTTAGCAACCTATTAAGTCCGTCTGACGTAGGCGCGATGAGCAAATCAGTAGATAGCTCTTCTAACTTTCCCGTGTCGGGCGTTTCCTCTCCAGTATCTGGCGCCTTTAACGTTACAGACTCAAGTTTATTCAGTTCGGGCGTGCTCTGAATATCAGCTTGCTGCGCCTCTGACCCTTTTTCGTTGTTTGATAACGTCGGCCCCGCAACTACCGCCTTTGCAGCGAGCTCCCGAACCTTCGATCTGGTTAAGGCCTGAACACTAGCTTCACCAAACAAAAGCCCCTTCTCGCGCAGGAGGTGATCGGACCTGTTTGAAAATAGGTACGGGTACTGGGGTGGCAGCATAGATGACACTGCCGCCTCCGTCTCAAGCGCTCCGAAAGGTCCTTCAATAAGCACCTTTGCTTCTGGCAGACACACGCTATGAGCTTCCACGGCTTGCTTGATCCATGCGCACTCGCCCGTGAACATATGGGGTTCTACGTAAGACGGGTGAACTACATCCATCGTAGCTGCGGAATCGCGAAGCACTCGGCAGTCTTTCCCGTTCACGAGGAGGTCTCGCATGTAAGGCTCGAGAAGCTTCATGTTCTCGTCAGTGCTGCCTATTGAAAAAAACACAACTTTTGGTGTTGTTTCCGGACACTGCGCCGAAAAGTGACCCGGCTTCTGGCACGTATAACAAACGCGCGCTTGCCTCATCTCGAACCGCTTTCTGCGTTCGGCTTCGGCTGCCGCCGTCTCCTTAGGTTCGGTCGCACTGCTTCCACTCGCATCCGCACTACGCGTGTTCCCCTTTGCTCTCATGGGTGTGAACTTCGGCCTCTCAAACTTCGAGCCAAATTCACCCTTTTGACCGTCCTTAGCTCCGCGAGCCCGACGCGTCACAAACTCCTCGGCTAGCTCAGCGGCTTTAGCCACCGTACAAACGTCTGGCCTATCCAAGACCCAGTACCTCACGTTCTCAGGTAACCGACTATAAAACTGTTCTAGCCCAAAGCACTGCAGAACTTTATCGTGGTCACCAAACGCTTTCTCTTCTTTGAGCCACTCCTGCATGTTTGACATAAGCCTATACGCAAACTCTGTATATGACTCACTTTTGCCTTTCTCATTTTCCCGAAACTTCCGACGGAACGCCTCCGCAGACAGCCGGTACTTTTTTAGAAGACTTGATTTCACTGTGTCGAAATCCTCTGCCTCCTCTCTATCCAAGCGAGCGACTACGTCGGCCGCCTCGCCGGGTAAAAAAGTGAGCAAGCGCTGTGGCCACGTTTCCCGAGAGAACCCCTGCTTCTCGCACGTTCGCTCAAAGTTAACCAGGAACAAACCAATGTCCTCTCCAAGCTTAAACGGCCGCATCAGGTCAGTCATTTTGAACAATACGCGTTCTCCTGCACCGTGTGCCTGACTTCCATTACGAGCGCGTTCCATCTCTACCTCGAGACGCTTCATTTCCAAAGCATGTTCGCGCTCTTCTTTTTCTTTCTGCTCTTTAAGTTCGCGCTCCTGTTTCTCTTTTTGCTCTTTAAGTTCGCGCTCCTGTCTTTTTGACCTCTCCTCAATAGTCTCAAGGCATTCCGACAGCTCGTCATCCTCAGCCTCTAACTCAAGAATAGCCTTTAGCAGTTCTGGTTTTCTGAGTTTGTCCGAGACATCCAGACCCAACTCTCTTGCAAGCTCCAGCAATTTCGGTTTGCGCAACGACTTCAAATCCATGGCTGCTCTGAATGCTGCTTTCTCTACTGCTTACTATTGTCTTGCCGCAAACTAACCCGGCAGCAACGACAACCACAATTACCAGCTCTGTTTCTGACACTAACAAAAGCCTGGCAAAGCTCAGAAGAAGAAAGTCCCGCACTCACCAAACCTCGCAGCCAAGAGTCCAGCGCAGTCGTTCCGCTGCAGGCAACCAGTCATCACACAGGGCTCGTTGCACTGCTCCCGGATCGTCGTTGAGCTGCTCAGCATACAGTCAACTGCATATCTTCGCTGCTGGCCTCCGTTGTCGCGATCCCACCGCTGGCAGACAGTTGTTTCGATCCCACCGATGGCATCGGTTGTTGGGAACTCGGCGCTGACGCCCGTGGTTGTACCTGGGTCGCAAGCCCCAAGGGTAGCGTTGGCCTGGCGGCCTGGGTTACAACTGGAAGCATCCGAAGGTCCCGGCAAAGCATGAGTCGACTGGTAACAACAAAACAACTTGTTTATTTTAACATCGCAAAGAGTTGGCGGTCAGGTTGACCGAAGTAGAGAGACGGGAGAGCACTTTACTCAACAGAAGAAATCGGAGCCCTCCTTTTTGCGTCCGGGGGCAGCTGTTTTTATACTCTCGCAGTTGAGGGCAAGAAGGAACCCCTCAATAGACGAGCACGTGATTGTACAATGGGCTAATGGTGACGCACACTGTCGTAGCGCCGCCGGTCGGGCACAAAGACTGGGAGGAGAGGGTGACCCCTGCTGTCGCATCGCCTGGTTTGGGCACAATGGCACATACACTCACACACGCACATGAAGACACGTGGCATCGGAACATGCCTGGAAACGCCTGGAAACGCCTGGCGGGGAGCGTTGCGGCGACGCCGAACGGGCCAAAATGTCTGCCGCCCCGCCGCAGTCGCGCCGGCAAAACCGCGTGTCGCAGGCGAAACGCAACACGGTGAAGAATGAGTCATTATGTGCAGCGCCTGTGCCAGCAGGAAAATTTTAAATCATTCCATCCAAACTGTGGAGCTGTTCGTATCACCAGTTTTAGTGCAAAAGAGAAATGTTGGAATCATTCGTGCGCTAGCGGTACCACAACGGCCAACGAATAGTCGGATGCACCGTGGTGTCGGGTTGATGTTTTGTAGAATGTCCCCCAGGGCGACGCATAAACACGAGGCGTTGAAGAATGAGTCATGTTGTGAAGCGCCTGTGCAGCCAGGAAAATTTTAGATCACTCCAGCCAAACTCGGGAGCTGTTCGTATCACCAGTTTTAGTGCAAAATAGAAATGTTGGAATCGGTCTTGGGCTAGCTGTACCACCACGGCCAACGAATAGTCGTATGCACCGTGGTATCGGGTTTATGTTTTGTAGAATGGCCCCCACGCCGACCCATAAACACGAGTCGACGAACAATGATTAATGTTGTGCAGCGCCTGAGCTGCCAGGAAAATTTTAAAGCATTCCATACAAACTCTGGAGCTGTTCCTATCACCAGTTTTAGAGCAAAGGAGAAATGTTGCATTCGGTCTTTCGCTAGCTGTATCAGCACGGCCAATGAATAGTCAGATGCACCGTGGTATCGGGTTTATTTTTTGTAGAATGGCCCCAAGAGCGACGCATAAACACGAGTCGGCGAAGAATGAGCCATGTTGTGCAGCGCCTGTGGAGTCAGGAAAATTTTAGATCATTCCATCCAACTCGGGAGCTGCTCGTATCACCAGTTTTAGTGCAAAAGAGAAATGTTTTAATCGGTCGTGCGCTAGCTGTGCCACCACGGCCACTGAATAGTCAGATGCGCCGTGGTATCGGGTTTATGTTTTGTTGAATGGCCCCCAGGGTGACCCATAAACGCGAGTCGACGAACCATGAATAATGTTGTGCAGTGCCTGTGCCAGCAGGAAAATTTTAAATCATTCCATCCAAACTGTGGAGCTGTTCGTATCACCAGTTTTAGTGGAAAAGAGAAATGTTGGAATCACTCGTGCGCTAGCGGTACCACAACGGCCAACGATTAGTCAGATGCGCCGTGGTATCGGGTTTATGTTTTGTTGAATGGCCCCCAGGGCGACCCATAAACGCGAGTCGACGAACAATGAATAATGTTGTGCAGCGCCTGAGCAGCCAGGAATATTTTAGATCATTCCATTCAAACTCGGGAGCTGTTCGTATCACCAGTTTTAGTTCAAAAGAGAAATGTTGGAATCGGTCGTGCGCTAGCTGTACCACCACGGCCAACGAATAGTCAGATGCACCGTGGTATCGGGTTTATGTTCTGTAGAATGTCCCCCAGGCTGACGCAAAAACACGAGGCGGCGAAGAATGAGTCATGTTGTGCAGCGCCTGTGCAGCCAGGAAAATTTTAGATGATTCCATCCAAACTCGGGAGCTGTTCGTATCACCAGCTTTAGTGGAAAAGAGAAATGTTGGAATCGGTCGTACGCTAGCTGTACCAGCACAGTCAATGAATAGTCTGATGCACTGTGGTATCGGGTTTATGTTTTGTAGAATGGCCCCCAGGGTGACGCATAAACACGAGTCGGTGAAGAAGGAGTCATTATGTGCAGCGCCTGTGCCAGCAGGAAAATTTTAAATCATTCCATAGAAACTCTGGAGCTGTTCCTATCACCAGTTTTAGAGCAAAAGAGAAATGTTGGAATCGGTCGTGCGCTAGCTGTGCCACCACGGCCACTGAATAGTCAGATGCGCCGTGGTATCGGGTTTATGTTTTGTTGAATGGCCCCCAGGGCGACCCATAAACGCGAGTCGACGAAGAATCAATAATGTTGTGCAGTGCCTGAGCAGCCAGGAAAATTTTAGATCATTCCATCGAAACTCGGGAGCGGTTCGTATCAGCAGTCTTAGTGCAAAAGAGAAATGTTGGAATCGATCGTGCGCTAGCTGTAACACCACGGCCAACGAATAGTCAGATGCACCGTGACATCGGGCTTATGTTTTGTATAATGTCCCCCAGGGCGACGCATAAACACGAGGCGGTGAAGAATGAGTCATGTTGTGCAGCGCCTG
Organism: Dermacentor variabilis; assembly: GCF_050947875.1. Classification (NCBI taxonomy): domain Eukaryota; kingdom Metazoa; phylum Arthropoda; class Arachnida; order Ixodida; family Ixodidae; genus Dermacentor; species Dermacentor variabilis. The sequence continues at coordinate 226,563,236 of NC_134571.1, read as the reverse complement.
TGCAGCCAGGAAAATTTTAGATCATTCCAGCCAAACTCGGGAGCTGTTCGTATCACCAGTTTTAGTGCAAAATAGAAATGTTGGAATCGGTCGTGCGCTAGCTGTACCACCACGGCCAAGGAATAGTCGCATGCACCGTGGTATCGGGTTTATGTTTTGTAGAATGGCCCCCAGGCCGACCCATAAACACGAGTCGACGAACAATGATTAATGTTGTGCAGCGCCTGTGGAGTCAGGAAAATTTTAGATCATTCCATCCAACTCGGGAGCTGTTCGTATCACCAGTTTTAGTTCAAATGAGAAATGTTGGAATCGGTCGTGCACTAGCTGTACCACCACTGCCAATGAATATTCAGATGCACCGTGGTGTCGTGTTTATGTTTTGTTGAATGGCCCCCAGGCTGACCCATAAACACGAATTGACGAACAATGAATATTGGTTGCAGATCCTGAGCAGTCAGGATAATTTTAGATCATTCCATCCAAACTCGGGGGCTGTTCGTATGACCAGTTTTAGTTCAATTGAGAAATGTTGGAATCGGTCGTGCACTATCTGTACCACCACGGCCAATGAATATTCAGATGCACCGTGGTGTCGGGTTTATGTTTTGTTGAATGGCCCCCAGGGCGACCCATAAACACGAGTCGACGAACAATGAATAATGTTGGGCAGCGCCTGAGCAGCCAGGAAAATTTTAGATCATTGCATCCAAACTAGGGAGCTGTTCGTATCACCAGTTTTAGTGCAAAAGTGAAATGTTGGAATCGGTCGTGCGCTAGCTGTACCACCACGGCCAACGAATAGTCGTATGCACCGTGGTATCGGGTTTATGTTTTGTAGAATGGCCCCCACGCCGACCCATAAACACGAGTCGACGAACAATGATTAATGTTGTGCAGCGCCTGAGCTGCCAGGAAAATTTTAAATCATTCCATACAAACTCTGGAGCTGTTCCTATCACCAGTTTTAGAGCAAAAGAGAAATGTTACAATCGGTCTTTCGCTAGCTGTATCAGCACGGCCAATGAATAGTCAGATCCACCGTGGTATCGGGTTTATTTTTTGTAGAATGGCCCCAAGAGCGACGCATAAACACGAGTCGGCGAAGAATGAGCCATGTTGTGCAGCGCCTGTGGAGTCAGGAAAATTTTAGATCATTCCATCCAACTCGGGAGCTGCTCGTATCACCAGTTTTAGTGCAAATGAGAAATGTTGGAATCGGTCGTGCACTAGCTGTACCACCACTGCCAATGAATATTCAGATGCACCGTGGTGTCGTGTTTAGGTTTTGTTGAATGGCCCCCAGGCTGACCCATAAACACGAATTGACGAACAATGAATATTGTTGTGCAGATCCTGAGCAGTCAGGATAATTTTAGATCATTCCATCCAAACTGGGGGGCTGTTCGTATCACCAGTTTTAGTGCAAAAGAGAAATGTTGGAATCGGTCGTGCGCTAGCTGTGCCACCACGGCCACTGAATAGTCAGATGCGCCGTGGTATCGGGTTTATGTTTTGTTGAATGGCCCCCAGGGTGACCCATAAACGCGAGTCGACGAACAATGAATAATGTTGTGCAGTGCCTGTGCCAGCAGGAAAATTTTAAATCATTCCATCCAAACTGTGGAGCTGTTCGTATCACCAGTTTTAGAGCAAAAGAGAAATGTTGGAATCGGTCGTGCGCTAGCTGTGCCACCACGGCCACTGAATAATCAGATGCGCCGTGGTATCGGGTTTATGTTTTGTTGAATGGCCCCCAGGGCGACACATAAACGCGAGTCGACGAACAATGAATAATGTTGTGCAGTGCCTGAGCAGCCAGGAAAATTTTAGATCTTTCCATCCAAACTCGGGAGCGGTTCGTATCAGCAGTCTTAGTGCAAAAAAGAAATGTTGGAATCGGTCGTGCGCTAGCTGTACCACCACGGCCAAGGAATAGTCGCATGCACCGTGGTATCGGGTTTATGTTTTGTAGAATGGCCCCCAGGCCGACCCATAAACAGGAGTCGACGAACAATGATTAATGTTGTGCAGCGCCTGAGCAGCCAGGAAAATTTTAAATGATTCCATACAAACTCTGGAGCTGTTCCTATCACCAGTTTTAGAGCAAAAGCGAAATGTTGGAATCGGTCTTTCGCTAGCTGTATCAGCACGGCCAATGAATAGTCAGATGCACCGTGGTATCGGGTTTATGTTTTGTAGAATGGCCCCAAGAGCGGCGCATAAACACGAGTCGTCGAAGAATGAGCCATGTTGTACAGCGCCTGTGGAGTCAGGAAAATTTTAGATCATTCCATCCAACTCGGGAGCTGTTCGTATCACCAGTTTTTCTGCAAATGAGAAATGTTGGAATCGGTCGTGCACTAGCTGTACCACCACTGCCAATGAATATTCAGATGCACCGTGGTGTCGTGTTTATGTTTTGTTGAATGGCCCCCAGGCTGACCCATAAACACGAGTCGACGAACAATGAATAATGTTGGGCAGCGCCTGAGCAGCCAGGAAAATTTTAGATCATTGCATCCAAACTAGGGAGCTGTTCGTATCACCAGTTTTAGTGCAAAAGAGAAATGTTGGAATCGGTCGTGCGCTAGCTGTACCACAACGGCCAACGAATAGTCGTATGCACCGTGGTATCGAGTTTATGTTTTATAGAATGGCCCCCAGGGCGACCCATAAACACAAGTCGACGAAAAATGAATAATGTTGTGCAGCGCCTGAGCAGCGAGGAAAATTTTAAATCATCCATACAAACTCTGGAGCTGTTCGTATCACAAGTTTTAGTGTAAAAGAGAAATGTTGGAATCGGTCGTGCGCTAGCTGTACCACCACGGCCTCTGAATAGTCAGATGTACCGTTGTATCGGGTTTATGTTTTGTAGAATGGCCGCCAGGCTGACGCAAAAACACGAGGCGGCGAAGAATGAGTCATTATGTGCAGCGCCTGTGCCAGCAGGAAAATTTTAAATCATTTCATCCAAACTCTGGAGCTGTTCGTATCACCAGTTTTAGAGCAAAAGAGAAATGTTGGAATCGGTCGTGCGCTAGCTGTACCACCACGGCCACTGAATAGTCAGATGCGCCGTGGTATCGGGTTTATGTTTTGTAGAATGGCCCCCAGGGCGACCCATGAACACGAGTCGACGAACAATGAATAATGTTGTGCAGCGCCTGAGCAGCCAGGAAAATTTTTGATCATTCCATTCAAACTCGGGGGCTGTTCGTATCACCAGTTTTAGTGCAAAAGAGAAATGTTGGAATCGGTCGTGCGCTAATTGTACCACCACGGTCAACGAATAGTCGGTATCGGGTTTATGTTTTGTAGAATGGCCCCCCGGGTGACGCATAAACACGAGTCGGCGAAGAATGAGTCATTATGTTCAGCGCCTGTGGCAACAGAAAAATTTTAAACCATTCCATCCAAACTGTGGAGCAGTTCTTATCACCAGTTTTAGTGCAAAAGAGAAAGGTTGGAATCGGTCTTGCGCTAGCTGTACCACCACGGCCAATGAATAGTCAGATGCACCGTGGTATGGGGTTTATGTTTTGTAGAATGGCCCCAAGAGCGACGCATAAACACGAGTCGGCGAAGAATGAGCCATGTTGTGCAGCGCCTGTGGAGTCAGGAAAATTTTAGATCATTCCATCGAACTCGGGAGCTGTTCGTATCACCAGTTTTAGTGCAAAAGAGAAATGTTGGAATGGGTCATGCGCTAGCTGTGCCACCACGGCCAACGAATAGTCGGATGCACCGTGGTATCGGGTTTAGGTTTTGTAGAATGGCCCCCAGGGCGACGCGTAAACACGAATCGACGAACAATGAATAATGTTGTGCAGCTCCTGAGCAGCCAGGATAATTTTAGATCATTCCATCCAAACTCGGGGGCTGTTCGTATCACCAGTTTTAGTGCAAAAGAGAAATGTTGGAATCGGTCGTTCCCTGGCTGTGCCACCACGGTCATCGAATAGCCGGATGGACCGTGGTATCGGGCTTATGTTTTGTAGAATGGTCCCCAGGGCGACGCATAAACACGAGTCGACGAAGAATGAGTCATTATGTGCAGCGCCTGTGCCAACAGAAAAAATTTAAACCATTCCATCCAAACTGTGGAGCAGTTCTTATCACCAGTTTTAGTGCAAAAGAGAAAGGTTGGAATCGGTCTTGCGCTAGCTGTACCACCACGGCCAATGAAAAGTCAGATGCACCGTGGTATCGGGTTGATGTTTTGTAGAATGACCCCCAGAGCGACGCGTAAACACGAGTCGGCGAAGAATGAGTCATGTTGTGCAGCGCCTGTGCAGCCAGGAAAATTTTAGATCATTCCATGCAAATTCGGGGGCTGTTCGTATCACCAGTTTTAGTGCAATTGAGAAATGTTGGAATCGGTCGTGCACTATCTGTACCACCACGGCCAATGAATATTCGGATGCACCGTGGTGTCGGGTTTATGTTTTGTTGAATGGCCCCCAGGCTGACCCATAAACACGAATTGACGAACAATGAATAATGTTGGGGAGCGCCTGAGCAGCCAGGAAAATTTTAGATCATTGCATCCAAACTAGGGAGCTGTTCGTATCACCAGTTTTAGTTCAATTGAGAAATGTTGGAATCGGTCGTGCGCTAGCTGTACCACCACGGCCAACGAATAGTCGTATGCACCGTGGTATCGAGTTTATGTTTTGTTGAATGGCCCCCAGGGCGACCCATAAACACAAGTCGACGAAAAATGAATAATGTTGTGCAGCGCCTGAGCAGCGAGGAAAATTTTAAATCATCCATACAAACTCTGGAGCTTTTCGTATCACAAGTTTTAGTGTAAAAGAGAAATGTTGGAATCGGTCGTGCGCTAGCTGTACCACCACGGCCTCTGAATAGTCAGATGTACCGTTGTATCGGGTTTATGTTTTGTAGAATGGCCGCCAGGCTGACGCAAAAACACGAGGCGGCGAAGAATGAGTCATGTTGTGCAGCGCCTGTGCAGCCAGGAAAATTTTAGATGATTCCATCCAAACTCGGGAGCTGTTCGTATCACCAGTTTTAGTGCAAAATAGAAATGTTGGAATCGGTCGTGCGCTAGCTGTACCACCACGGCCAACGAATAGTCGTATGCACCGTGGTATCGGGTTTATGTTTTGTAGAATGGCCCCCAGGCTGACGCAAAAACACGAGGCGGCGAAGAAGGAGTCATTATGTGCAGCGCCTGTGCCAGCAGGAAAATTTTAAATCATTCCATCCAAACTCTGGAGCTGTTCTTATCACCAGTTTTAGAGCAAAAGAGAAATGTTGGAATCGGTCGTGCGCTAGCTGTACCACCACGGCCACTGAATAGTCAGATGCGCCGTGGTATCGGGTTTATGTTTTGTAGAATGGCCCCCAGGGCGACCCATAAACACGAGTCGACGAACAATGAATAATGTTGTGCAGCGCCTGAGCAGCCAGGAAAATTTTAGATCATTCCATTCAAACTCGGGGGCTGTTCGTATCACCAGTTTTAGTGCAAAAGAGAAATGTTGGAATCGGTCGTGCGCTAATTGTACCACCACGGTCAACGAATAGTCGGTATCGGGTTTATGTTTTGTAGAATGGCCCCCCGGGTGACGCATAAACACGAGTCGGCGAAGAATGAGTCATTATGTTCAGCGCCTGTGGCAACAGAAAAATTTTAAACCATTCCATCCAAACTGTGGAGCAGTTCTTATCACCAGTTTTAGAGCAAAAGAGAAAGGTTGGAATCGGTCTTGCGCTAGCTGTACCACCACGGCCAATGAATAGTCAGATGCACCGTGGTATGGGGTTTATGTTTTGTAGAATGGCCCCAAGAGCGACGCATAAACACGAGTCGGCGAAGAATGAGCCATGTTGTGCAGCGCCTGTGGAGTCAGGAAAATTTTAGATCATTCCATCGAACTCGGGAGCTGTTCGTATCACCAGTTTTAGTGCAAAAGAGAAATGTTGGAATGGGTCATGCGCTAGCTGTGCCACCACGGCCAACGAATAGTCGGATGCACCGTGGTATCGGGTTTAGGTTTTGTAGAATGGCCCCCAGGGCGACGCGTAAACACGAATCGACGAACAATGAATAATGTTGTGCAGCTCCTGAGCAGCCAGGATAATTTTAGATCATTCCATCCAAACTCGGGGGCTGTTCGTATCACCAGTTTTAGTGCAAAAGAGAAATGTTGGAATCGGTCGTGCCCTGGCTGTGCCACCACGGTCATCGAATAGCCGCATGGACCGTGGTATCGGGCTTATGTTTTGTAGAATGGTCCCCAGGGCGACGCATAAACACGAGTCGGCGAAGAATGAGTCATTATGTGCAGCGCCTGTGCCAACAGAAAAAATTTAAACCATTCCATCGAAACTGTGGAGCAGTTCTTATCACCAGTTTTAGTGCAAAAGAGAAAGGTTGGAATCGGTCTTGCGCTAGCTGTACCACCACGGCCAATGAAAAGTCAGATGCACCGTGGTATCGGGTTGATGTTTTGTAGAATGACCCCCAGAGCGACGCGCAAACACGAGTCGGCGAAGAATGAGTCATGTTGTGCAGCGCCTGTGCAGCCAGGAAAATTTTAGATCATTCCATGCAAACTCGGGGGCTGTTCGTATCACCAGTTTTAGTGCAATTGAGAAATGTTGGAATCGGTCGTGCACTATCTGTACCACCACGGCCAATGAATATTCGGATGCACCGTGGTGTCGGGTTTATGTTTTGTTGAATGGCCCCCAGGCTGACCCATAAACACGAATTGACGAACAATGAATATTGTTGTGCAGATCCTGAGCAGTCAGGATAATTTTAGATCATTCCATCCAAACTCGGGGCTGTTCGTATCACCAGTTTTAGTTCAATTGAGAAATGTTGGAATCGGTCGTGCACTATCTGTACCACCACGGCCAATGAATATTCAGATGCACCGTGGTGTTGGGTTTATGTTTTGTTGAATGGCCCCCAGGGCGACCCATAAACACGATTCGACGAACAATGAATAATGTTGGGCAGCGCCTGAGCAGCCAGGAAAATTTTAGATCATTGCATCCAAACTAGGGAGCTGTTCGTATCACCAGTTTTAGCGAAAAAGAGAAATGTTGGAATCGATCGTGCGCTAGCTGTACCACCACGGCCAACGAATAGTCGGATGCACCGTGGTATCGGGTTCATGTTTTGTAGAAAGGCCCCCAGGCCGACCCATAAAAACGAGTCGACCAACAATGATTAATGTTGTGCTGCGCCTGAGCAGCCGGGAAAATATTAGATCATTCCATCCAAACTCGGGAGCTGTTCGTATCAACAGTTTTAGTGCAAAAGAGAAATGTTGGAATCGGTCGTGCACTATCTGTACCACCACGGCCAATGAACATTCGGATGCACCGTGGTGTCGGGTTTATGTTTTGTTGAATGGCCCCCAGGGCGACCCATAAACACGAGTCGACGAACAATGGATAATGTTGTGCTGCGCCTGAGCAGCCAGGAAAATATTAGATCATTCCATCCAAACGCGGGAGCTGTTCGTATCACCAGTTTTAGTGCAAAAGAGAAATGTTGGAATCGGTCGTGCGCTAGCTGTACCACCACGGCCAACGAATAGTCGCATGCACGGTGGTATCGAGTTTATGTTTTATAGAATGGCCCCCAGGGCGACCCATAAACACAAGTCGATGAAAAATGAATAATGTTGTGCAGCGCCTGAGCAGCCAGGAAAATTTTAAATCATCCATACAAACTCTGTAGCTGTTCGTATCACAAGTTTTAGTGTCAAAGAGAAATGTTGGAATCGGTCGTGCGCTAGCTGTACCACCACGGCCTCTGAATAGTCAGATGCACCGTGGTATCGGGTTTATGTTTTGTAGAATGGCCCCCAGGCTGACGCAAAAGCACGAGGCGGCGAAGAATGAGTCATGTTGTGCAGCGCCTGTGCAGCCATCAAAATTTTAGATGATTCCATCAAAACTCGTTAGCTGTTCGTATCACCAGTTTTAGTGGAAAAGAGAAATGTTGGAATCGGTCGTGCAGTATCTGTACCACCACGGCCAATGAATATTCGGATGTACCGTGGTGTCGGGTTTATGTTTTGTTGAATGGCCCCCAGGGCGACGCATAAACACGAGTCGACGAACAATGAATAATGATGGGCAGCGCCTGAGCAGCCAGGAAAATTTTAGATCATTGCATCCAAACTAGGGAGCTGTTCGTATCACCAGTTTTAGAGCAAAAGAGAAATGTTGGAATCGGTCTTTCGCTAGGTGTATCAGCACGGCCAATGAATAGTCAGATGCACAGTGGTATCGGGTTTATGTTTTGTAGAATGGCCCCCAGGCTGACGCAAAAACACGAGGCGGCGAAGAATGAGCCATGTTGTGCAGCGCCTGTGCAGCCAGGAAAATTTTAGATGATTCCATCAAAACTCGTTAGCTGTTCATATCACCAGTTTTAGTGGAAAAGAGAAATGTTGGAATCGGTCGTGCAGTATCTGTACCACCACTGCCAATGAATATTCAGATGCACCGTGGTGTCGTGTTTATGTTTTGTTGAATGGCCCCCAGACTGACCCATAAACGCGAGTCGACGAACAATGAATAATGTTGTGCAGCGCCTGAGGAGCGAGGAAAATTTTAGATCATTCCATTCAAACTCGGGAGCTGTTCGTATCACCAGTTTTAGTGCAAAAGGGAAATGTTGGAATCGGTCGTGCGCTAGCTGTACCACCACGGCCAACGAATAGTCAGATGCACTGTGGTATCGGGTTTATGTTTTGTAGAATGGCCCCAAGAGCGACGCATAAACACGAGTTGGCGAAGAATGAGCCATGTTGTGCAGCGCCTGTGGAGTCAGAAAAATTTTAGATCATTCCATCCAACTCGGGAGCTGTTCGTATCACCAGTTTTAGTGCAAAATAGAAATGTTGGAATCGGTCGTGCGCTAGCTGTACCACCACGGCCAATGAATATTCGGATGTACCGTGGTGTCGGGTTTATGTTTTGTTGAATGGCCCCCAGGGCGACCCATAAACACGAGTCGACGAACAATGAATAATGATGGGCAGCGCCTGAGCAGCCAGGAAAATTTTAGATCATTGCATCCAAACTAGGGAGCTGTTCGTATCACCAGTTTTAGAGCAAAAGAGAAATGTTGGAATCGGTCTTTCGCTAGGTGTATCAGCACGGCCAATGAATAGTCAGATGCACAGTGGTATCGGGTTTATGTTTTGTAGAATGGCCCCCAGGCTGACGCAAAAACACGAGGCGGCGAAGAATGAGTCATGTTGTGCAGCGCTTGTGCAGCCAGGAAAATTTTAGATGATTCCATCCAAACTCGGGAGCGGTTCGTATCACCAGCTTTAGTGGAAAAGAGAAATGTTGGAATCGGTCGTGCGCTAGCTGTGCCACCACGGCCACTGAATAGTCAGATGCGCCGTGGTATCGGGTTTATGTTTTGTTGAATGGCCCCCAGGGCGACCCATAAACGCGAGTCGACGAACAATGAATAATGTTATGCAGTGCCTGAGCAGCCAGGAAAATTTTAGATCATTCCATCCAAACTCGGGAGCGGTTCGTATCAGCAGTCTTAGTGCAAAAAAGAAATGTTGGAATCGGTCGTGCGCTAGCTGTAACACCACGGCCAATGAATAGTCAGATGCACCGTGGTATCGGGTTTATGTTTTGTATAATGTCCCCCAGGGCGAGGCATAAACACGAGGCGGTGAAGAATGAGTCATGTTGTGCAGCGCCTGTACAGCCAGGAAAATTTTAGATCATTCCAGCCAAACTCGGGAGCTGTTCGTATCACCAGTTTTAGTGCAAAATAGAAATGTTGGAATCGGTCGTGCGCTAGCTGTACCACCACGGCCAACGAATAGTCGTATGCACCGTGGTATCGGGTTTATGTTTTGTAGAATGGCCCCCAGGCCGACCCATAAACACGAGTCGACGAACAATGATTAATGTTGTGCTGCGCCTGAGCAGCCAGGAAAATTTTAAATCATTCCATACAAACTCTGGAGCTGTTCCTATCTCCAGTTTTAGAGCAAAAGAGAAATGTTGGAATCGGTCTTTCGCTAGCTGTATCAGCACGGCCAATGAATAGTCAGATGCACCGTGGTATCGGGTTTATGTTTTGTAGAATGGCCCCAAGAGCGACGCATAAACACGAGTCGGCGAAGAATGAGCCATGTTGTGCAGCGCCTGTGGAGTCAGAAAAATTTTAGATCATTCCATCCAACTCGGGAGCTGTTCGTATCACCAGTTTTAGTGCAAATGAGAAATGTTGGAATCGGTCGTGCACTAGCTGTACCACCAATGCCAATGAATATTCAGATGCACCGTGGTGTGGTGTTTATGTTTTGTTGAATGGCCCCCAGGATGACCCATAAACACGAATTGACGAACAATGAATATTGTTGTGCAGATCCTGAGCAGTCAGGATAATTTTAGATCATTCCATCCAAACTCGGGGGCTGTTCGTATCACCAGTTTTAGTTCAATTGAGAAATGTTGGAATCGGTTGTGCACTATCTCTACCACCACGGCCAATGAATATTCAGATGCACCGTGGTGTCAGGTTTATGTTTTGTTGAATGGCCCCCAGGGCGACCCATAAACACGAGTCGACGAAGAATGAATAATGTTGGGCAGCGCCTGAGCAGCCAGGAAAATTTTAGATCATTGCATCCAAGCTAGGGAGCTGTTCGTATCACCAGTTTTAGTGCAAAAGAGAAATGTTGGAATCGGTCGTGCGCTAGCTGTACCACCACGGCCTCTGAATAGTCAGATGTACCGTGGTATCGGAATTATGTTTTGTAGAATGGCCGCCAGGCTGACGCAAAAACACGAGGCGGCGAAGAATGAGTCATGTTGTGCAGCGCCTGTGCAGACAGGAATATTTTAGATGATTCCATCCAAACTCGGGAGCTGTTCGTATCACCAGTTTTAGTGCAAAATAGAAATGTTGGAATCGGTGGTGCGCTAGCTGTACCACCACGGCCAACGAACAGTCGTATGCACCGTGGTATCGGGTTTATGTTTTGTAGAATGGCCCACAGGCTGACGCAAAAACACGAGGCGGCGAAGAATGAGTCATTATGTGCAGCGCCTGTGCCAGCAGGAAAATTTTAAATCATTCCATCCAAACTCTGGAGCTGTTCCTATCACCAGTTTTAGAGCAAAAGAGAAATGTTGGAATCGGTCGTGCGCTAGCTGTACCACCACGGCCACTGAATAGTCAGATGCGCCGTGGTATCGCGTTTATGTTTTGTTGAATGGCCCCCAGGCCGACCCATAAACACGAGTCGACGAACAATGAATAATGTTGTGCAGCGCCTGAGCAGCCAGGAAAATTTTAGATCATTCCATTCAAACTCGGGAGCTGTTCGTATCACCAGTTTTAGTGCAAAAGAGAAATGTTGGAATCGGTCGTGCGCTAATTGTACCACCACGGTTAACGAATAGTCGGTATCGGGTTTATGTTTTGTAGAATGGCCCCCCGGGTGACGCATAAACACGAGTCGGCGAAGAATGAGTCATTATGTTCAGCGCCTGTGGCAACAGAAAAATTTTAAACCATTCCATCCAAACTGTGGAGCAGTTCTTATCACCAGTTTTAGTGCAAAAGAGAAAGGTTGGAATCGGTCTTGCGCTAGCTGTACCACCACGGCCAATGAATAGTCAGATGCACCGTGGTATGGGGTTTATGTTTTGTAGAATGGCCCCAAGAGCGACGCATAAACACGAGTCGGCGAAGAATGAGCCATGTTGTGCAGCGCCTGTGGAGTCAGGAAAATTTTAGATCATTCCATCGAACTCGGGAGCTGTTCGTATCACCAGTTTTAGTGCAAAAGAGAAATGTTGGATTCGGTCATGCGCTAGCTGTGCCACCACGGCCAACGAATAGTCGGATGCACCGTGGTATCGGGTTTAGGTTTTGTAGAATGGCCCCCAGGGCGACACGTAAACACGAATCGACGAACAATGAATAATGTTGTGCAGCTCCTGAGCAGCCAGGATAATTTTAGATCATTCCATCCAAACTCGGGGGCTGTTCGTATCACCAGTTTTAGTGCAAAAGAGAAATGTTGGAATCGGTCGTGCCCTGGCTGTGCCACCACGGTCATCGAATAGCCGGATGGACCGTGGTATCGGGCTTATGTTTTGTAGAATGGCCCCCAGGGCGACGCATAAACACGAGTCGGCGAAGAATGAGTCATTATGTGCAGCGCCTGTGCCAACAGAAAAAATTTAAACCATTCCATCCAAACTGTGGAGCAGTTCTTATCACCAGTTTTAGTGCAAAAGAGAAAGGTTGGAATCGGTCTTGCGCTAGCTGTACCACCACGGCCAATGGAAAGTCAGATGCACCGTGGTATCGGGTTGATGTTTTGTAGAATGGCCCCCAGAGCGACGCATAAACACGAGTCGGCGAAGAATGAGTCATGTTGTGCAGCGCCTGTGCAGCCAGGAAACTTTTAGATCATTCCGTGCAAACTCGGGGGCTGTTCGTATCACCAGTTTTAGTGCAATTGAGAAATGTTGGAATCGGTCGTGCACTATCTGTACCACCACGGCCAATGAATATTCGGATGCACCGTGGTGTCGGGTTTATGTTTTGTTGAATGGCCCCCAGGCTGACCCATAAACACGAATTGATGAACAATGAATATTGTTGTGCAGATCCTGAGCAGTCAGGATAATTTTAGATCATTCCATCCAAACTCGGGGGCTGTTCGTATCACCAGTTTTAGTTCAATTGAGAAATGTTGGAATCGGTCGTGCACTATCTGTACCACCACGGTCAATGAATATTCAGATGCACCGTGGTGTCGGGTTTATGTTTTGTTGAATGGCCCCCAGGGCGACCCATAAACACGAGTCGACGAACAATGAATAATGTTGGGCAGCGCCTGAGCAGCCAGGAAAATTTTAGATCATTGCATCCAAACTAGGGAGCTGTTCGTATCACCAGTTTTAGTTCAAAAGAGAAATGTTGGAATCGGTCGTGCGCTAGCTGTACCACCACGGCCAACGAATAGTCGCATGCACCGTGGTATCGAGTTTATGTTTTATAGAATGGCCCCCAGGGCGACCCATAAACACAAGTCGACGAAAAATGAATAATGTTGTGCAGCGCCTGAGCAGCCAGGAAAATTTGAAATCATCCATACAAACTCTGGAGCTGTTCGTATCACAAGTTTTAGTGTAAAAGAGAAATGTTGGAATCGGTCGTGCGCTAGCTGTACCACCACGGCCTCTGAATAGTCAGATGTACCGTGGTACCGGGTGGACGTTTTGTAGAATGGCCGCCAGGCTGACGCAAAAGCACGAGGCGGCGAAGAATGAGTCATGTTGTGCAGCGCCTGTGCAGCCAGGAAAATTTTAGATGATTCCATCCAAACTCGCGTGCTGTTCGTATCACCAGTTTTAGTGCAAAATAGAAATGTTGGAATCGGTCGTGCGCTAGCTGTACCACCACGGCCAACGAATAGTCGGTATCGGGTTTATGTTTTGTAGAATGGCCCCCCGGGTGACGCATAAACACGAGTCGGCGAAGAATGAGTCATTATGTTCAGCGCCTGTGGCAACAGAAAAATTTTAGATCATTCCATTCAAATTCGGGAGCTGTTCGTATCACCAGTTTTAGTGCAAAAGAGAAATGTTGGAATCGGTCGTGCGCTAATTGTACCACCACGGTCAACGAATAGTCGGTATCGGGTTTATGTTTTGTAGAATGGCCCCCCGGGTGACGCATAAACACGAGTCGGCGAAGAATGAGTCATTATGTTCAGCGCCTGTGGCAACAGAAAAATTTTAAACCATTCCATCCAAACTGTGGAGCAGTTCTTATCACCAGATTTAGTGCAAAAGAGAAAGGTTGGAATCGGTCTTGCGCTAGCTGTACCACCATGGCCAATGAATAGTCAGATGCACCGTGGTATGGGGTTTATGTTTTGTAGAATGGCCCCAAGAGCGACGCATAAACACGAGTCGGCGAAGAATGAGCCATGTTGTGCAGCGCCTGTGGAGTCAGGAAAATTTTAGATCATTCCATCGAACTCGGGAGCTGTTCGTATCACCAGTTTTAGTGCAAAAGAGAAATGTTGGAATCGGTCATGCGCTAGCTGTGCCACCACGGCCAACGAATAGTCGGATGCACCGTGGTATCGGGTTTAGGTTTTGTAGAATGGCCCCCAGGGCGACGCGTAAACACGAGTCGGCGAAGAATGAGCCATGTTGTGCAGCGCCTGTGCAGCCAGGAAAATTTTAGATCATTCCATGCAAACTCGGGGGCTTTTCGTATCACCAGCTTTAGTGTAATTGAGAAATGTTGGAATCGGTCGTGCACTATCTGTACCACCACGGCCAATGAATATTCGGATGCACCGTGGTGTCGGGTTTATATTTTGTTGAATGGCCCCCAGGGCGACCCATAAACACGAGTCGACGAACAATGGATAATGTTGTGCTGCGCCTGAGCAGCCAGGAAAATATTAGATCATTCCATCCAAACTCGGGAGCTGTTCGTATCACCAGTTTTAGTGCAAAAGAGAAATGTTGGAATCGGTCATGCGCTAGCTGTACCACCACGGCCTCTGAATAGTCAGATGCACCGTGGTATCGGGTTTATGTTTTGTTGAATGGCCCCCAGGATAACGCAAAAACACGAGGCGGCGAAGAATGAGTCATGTTGTGCAGCGCCTGTGCAGCCAGGAAAATTTTAGATGATTCCATCAAAACTCGGTAGCTGTTCGTATCACCAGTTTTAGTGGAAAAGAGAAATGTTGGAATCGGTCGTGCAGAATCTGTACCACCACGGCCAATGAATATTCGGATGCACCGTGGTGTCGGGTTTATGTTTTGTTGAATGGCCCCCAGGGCGACCCATAAACACGAGTCGACGAACAATGAATAATGTTGGGCAGCGCCTGAGCAGCCAGGAAAATTTTAGATCATTGCATCCAAACTAGGGAGCTGTTCGTATCACGGTTTTAGAGCAAAAGAGAAATGTTGGAATCGGTCTTTCGCTAGCTGTATCAGCACGGCCAATGAATAGTCAGATGCTCCGTGGTATCGGGTTTATGTTTTGTATAATGTCCCCCAGGGCGACGCATAAACACGAGGCGGTGAAGAATGAGTCATGTTGTGCAGCGCCTGTACAGCCAGGAAAATTTTAGATCATTCCAGCCAAACTCGGGAGCTGTTCGTATCACCAGTTTTAGTGCAAAATAGAAATGTTGGAATCGGTCGTGCGCTAGCTGTACCACCACGGCCAACGAATATTCGTATGCACCGTGGTATCGGGTTTATGTTTTGTAGAATGGCCCCCAGGCCGACCCATAAACACGAGTCGACGAACAATGATTAATGTTGTGCAGCGCCTGAGCAGGCAGGAAAATTTTAAATCATTCCATACAAACTCTGGAGCTGTTCCTATCACCAGTTTTAGATCAAAAGAGAAATGTTAGAATCGGTCGTGCACTATCTCTACCACCACGGCCAATGAATATTCAGATGCACCGTGGTGTCGGGTTTATGTTTTGTTGAATGGCCCCCGGGGCGACCCATAAACACGAGTCGACGAACAATGAATAATGTTGGGCAGCGCCTGAGCAGCCAGGAAAATTTTAGATCATTGCATCCAAACTAGGGAGCTGTTCGTATCACCAGTTTTAGTGCAAAAGAGAAATGATGGAATCGGTCGTGCGCTAGCTGTACCACCACGGCCAACGAATAGTCGGATGCACCGTGGTATCGGGTTCATGTTTTGTAGAATGGCCCCCAGACCGACCCATAAAAACGAGTCGACCAACAATGATTAATGTTGTGCTGCCCCTGAGCAGCCAGGAAAATTTTAGATCATTCCATTCAAACTCGGGAGCTGTTCGTATCACCAGTTTTAGTTGAAAAGAGAAATGTTGGAATCGGTCTTGCGCTAGCTGTACCACCACGGTCATTGAATAGTCAGATGCACCGTGGTATCGGGTTTATGTTTTGTAGAATGGCCCCCAGAGCGACGCATAAACACGAGGCGGCGAAGAATGAGTCATTATGTGCAGTGCCTTGCAGCCAGGAAAATTTTAAATCATTCCATACAAACTCTGGAGCTGTTCGTATCACTAGTTTTAGTGCAAATGAGAAATGTTGGAATCGGTTGTGCACTAGCTGTACCACCACTGCCAATGAATATTCAGATGCACCATGGTGTCGTGTTTATGTTTTGTTCAATGGCCCCTAAGCTGACCCATAAACACGAATTGACGAACAATGAATATTGTTGTGCAGATCCTGAGCAGTCAGGATAATTTTAGATCATTCCATCCAAACTCGGGGGCTGTTCGTATCACCAGTTTTAGTGCAAAAGAGAAATGTTAGAATCGGTCGTGCCCTGGCTGTGCCACCACGGTCATCGAATAGCCGGATGGACCGTGGTATCGGGCATATGTTTTGTAGAATGGCCCCCAGGGCGACGCATAAACACGAGTCGGCGAAGAATGAGTCATTATGTGCAGCGCCTGTGCCAACAGAAAAATTTTAAACCATTCCATCCAAACTGTGGAGCAGTTCTTATCACCAGTTTTAGTGCAAAAGAGAAAGGTTGGAATCGGTCTTGCGCTAGCTGTACCACCACGGTCATTGAATAGTCAGATGCACCGTGGTATCGGGTTTATGTTTTGTAGAATGGCCCCCAGAGCGACGCATAAACACGAGGCGGCGAAGAATGAGTCATTATGTGCAGTGCCTTGCAGCCAGGAAAATTTTAAATCATTCCATACAAACTCTGGAGCTGTTCCTATCACCAGTTTTAGAGCAAAAGAGAAATGTTGGAATCGGTCTTTCGCTAGCTGTATCAGCATGGCCAATGAATGGTCAGATGCACCGTGGTATCGGGTTTATGTTTTGTAGAATGGCCCGAAGAGTGACACATAAACACGAGTCGGCGAAGAATGAGCCATGTTGTGCAGCGCCTGTGGAGTCACGAAAATTTTAGATCATTCCATCCAACTCGGGAGATGTTCGTATGACCAGTTTTAGTGCAAATGAGAAATGTTGGAATCGGTCGTGCACTAGCTGTACCACCACGGCCAATGATTAGTCAGATGCACCGTGGTATCGGGTTTATGTTTTGTAGAATGGCCGCCAGAGCGACGCATAAACACGAGTCGGCGAAGAATGAGTCATGTTGTGCAGCGCCTGTGCAGCCAGGAAAATTTTAGATCATTCCATGCAAACTCGGGGGCTGTTCGTATCACCAGTTTTAGTTCAATTGAGAAATGTTGGAATCGGTCGTGCACTATCTGTACCACCACGGCCAATGAATATTCAGATGCACCGTGGTGTCGGGTTTATGTTTTGTTGAATGGCCCCCAGGGCGACCCATAAACACGAGTCGACGAACAATGAATAATGTTGGGCAGCGCCTGAGCAGCCAGGAAAATTTTAGATCATTGCATCCAAACTAGGGAGCTGTTCGTATCACCAGTTTTAGTGCAAAAGAGAAATGTTGGAATCGGTCGTGCGCTAGCTGTACCACCACGGCCAACTAACAGTCGGATGCACCGTGGTATCGGGTTCATGTTTTGTAGAATGGCCCCCAGGCCGACCCATAAACACGAGTCGACCAACAATGATTAATGTTGTGCTGCGCCTGAGCAGCCAGGAAAATATTAGATCATTCCATCCAAACTCGGGTGCTGTTCGTATCACCAGTTTTAGTGCAAAAGAGAAATGTTGGAATCGGTCGTGCGCTAGCTGTACCACCACGGCCAACGAATAGTCGTATGCACCGTGGTGTCGAGTTTATGTTTTATAGAATGGCCCCCAGGGCGACCCATAAACACAAGTCGACGAAAAATGAATAATGTTGTGCAGGGCCTGTGCAGCCAGGAAAATCTTAAATCATCCATACAAACTCTGGAGCTGTTCGTATCACAAGTTTTAGTGTAAAAGAGAAATGTTGGAATCGGTCGTGCGCTAGCTGTACCACTACGGCCCCTGAATAGTCAGATGCACCGTGGTATCGGGTTCATGTTTTGTAGAATGGCTTCAGGGCGACGCATAAACTCGAGACGTAGATCAATGAATAGTGTAGTGCAGCTCCTGAGTAGCCAAGAAAATTTTAGATCATTCCATCCAAACTCGGGAGCTGTTCGTATCAGCAGTCTTAGTGCAAAAGAGAAATGTTGGAATCGGTCGTGCGCTAGCTGTAACACCACGGCCAACGAATAGTCAGATGCACCGTGGTATCGGGTTTATGTTTTGTAGAATGGCCCCCAGGCTGACGCAAAAACACGAGTCGACGAACAATGAATAATGTTGTGCAGCGCCTGCACAGGCAGGAGAATTTTAAATCATTCCGTCCATACTCGGGAGCTGTTCGTATCACTAGTTTTAGCGCAAAAGAGAAATGTTGGAATCGGTCGTGCGCTAGCTCTAACACCACGGCCAACGAATAGTCAGATGCACCGTGGTATCGGGTTCATGTTTTGTAGAATGGCCCCCAGGGTGACGCAAAAACACGGGTAGGTGAAGAATGAGTCATTATGTGCAGCGCCTGTGCCAGCAGGAAAATTTTAAATCATTCCATCCGAACTGTGGAGCTGTTCGTATCACCACTTTTAGTGGAAAAGAGAAATATTGGAATCACTCGTGTGCTAGCGGTACCACAACGGCCAACGAATAGTCGGATGCACCGTGATGTGGGGTTGATGTTTTGTAGAATGGCCCCCAGGGCGACCCATAAACACGAGTCGACGAACAATGAATAATGTGCAGCGCCTGAGCAGCCAGGAGAATTTTAGATCATTCCATCCAAACTCGGGAGCTGTTCGTATCACCAGCTTTAGTGCAAAAGAGAAATGTTGGAATCGGTCATGCGCTAGCTGTGCCACGACGGCCAACGAATAGTCGGATGCACCGTGGTATCGGGTTTATGTTTTGTGGTATGGCCCCCTGGGGGACGCATAAATACGAGTCGGCGAAGAATGAGTCATTATGTGCAGTGCATTGCAGCCAGGAAAATTTTAAATCATACCATACAAACTCTGGAGCTCTTCGTATCACCAGTTTTAGAGCAAAAGAGAAATGTTGGATTCGGTCGTGCGCTAGCTGTACCACCACGGCCACTGAATAGTCAGATGCGCCGTGGTATCGGGTTTATGTTTTGTTGAATGGCCCCCAGGGCGACCCATAAACACAAGTCGACGAACAATGAATAATGTTGTGCAGCGACTGAGCAGCCAGGAAAATTTTAGATCATTCCATCCAAACTCGGGAGCTGTTCGTATCACCAGTTTTAGTGCAAAAGAGAAATGTTGGAATCGGTCGTGCGCTAGTTGTACCACCACGGTCAACGAATAGTCGGTATCGGGTTTATGTTTTGTAGAATGGCCCCCCGGGTGACGCATAAACACGAGCCGGGGAAGAATGAGTCATGATGTGCAGCGCGTACGCCACCAGGAAAATTTTAAATCTTTCCATCCAAACTGTGGAGCAGTTCGTATCACCAGTTTTAATGCAAAAATGAAAGGTTGGAATCGATATTTCGCTAGCGGTACCAGCACGGATAATGAATAGTCAGATGCACCGTGGTATCGGGTTTATATTTTGTAGAATGGCCCCAAGAGCGACGCATAAACACGAATCGACGAACAATGAATAATGTTGTGCAGCTACTGTGCAGCCAGGAAAATTTTAGATCATTCTATGCAAACTCGGGAGCTGTTCGTATCACCAGTTTTAGTGCAAAAGAGAAATGTTGGAATTGGTCGTGCACTAGCTGTACCACCACTGCCAGTGAATATTCAGATGCACCGTGGTGTCGGGTTTATGTTTTATTGAATGGCCCCCAGGCCGACCCATAAACACGAATCGACGAACAATGAATAATGTAGTGCAGCTCCTGAGCAGCCAGGATAATTTTAGATCATTCCGTCCAAACTCGGCGGCTGTTCGTTTCACCAGTTTTAGTGCAAAAGAGAAATGTTGGAATCGGTCATGCCCTGGCTGTGCCACCACGGTCATCGATTAGTCGGATGGACCGTGGTATCGGGCTTATGTTTTGTAGAATGGCTCCCAGGGCGGCGCATAAACACGAATCGACGAACAATGAATAATGTTGTGCAGCTACTGTGCAGCCAGGAAAATTTTAGATCATTCCATCCAAACTCGGGGGCTGTTCGTATCACCAGTTTTAGTGCAAAAGAGAAATGTGGGAATCGGTCGTGCCCTGGCTGTGCCACCACGGTCATCGAATAGTCGGATGGACCGTGGTATCGGGTTTATGTTTTGTAGAATGGCTTCAGGGCGACGCATAAACTCGAGTCGGCGAACAATGAATTATGTTGTGCAGCGCCTTGCAGCCAGGAAAATTTTAAATCATTCCATACAAACTGTGGAGCTGTTCGTATCACCAGATTTAGAGCAAAAGAGAAATGTTGGAAGCGGTCGTGTGCTAGCTGTACCACCACGGCCACTGAATAGTCAGATGCACCGTGGTATTGGGTTTATGTTTTGTTGAATGGCTCACAGGGCGACCCATAAACACGAGTCGACGAACAATGAATAATGTTGTGCAGCGCCTGAGCAGCCAGCAAAATTTTAGATCATTCCATCCAAACTCGGGAGCTGTTCGTATCACCAGTTTTAGTGCAAAAGAGAAATGTTGGAATCGGTCGTGCTCTAATTGTACCACCACGGTCAACGAATAGTCGGTATCGGGTTTATGTTTTGTAGAATGGCCCCCCGGGTGAGGCATAAACACGAGTCGGCGAAGAATGAGTCATTATGTGCAGCGCCTGCGCCACCAGGAAAATTTTAAATCATTCCATCCAAACTGTGGAGCAGTTCGTATCACCAGTTTTAGTGCAAAAGTCAAAGGTTGGAATCGGTCTTTCGCTAGCTGTACCAGCGCGGCCAATGAATAGTCAGAGGCACCGTGGTATCGGGTTTATGTTATTTAGAATGGCCCCAAGAGTGACGCATAAACACGAGTCGGCGAAGAATGAGCCATGTTGTGCAGCGCCTGTGGAGCCAGGAAAATTTTAGATCATTCCATCCAAACTCGGGAGCTGTTCGTATCACCAGTTTTAGTGCAAATAAGAAATGTTGGAATCGGTCGTGCACTAGCTGTACCACCACTGCCAATGAATATTCAGATGCACCGTGGTGTCGGGTTTATGTTTTGTTGAATGGCCCCCAGGCCGACCCATAAACACGAATCTACGAAGAATGAATAATGTTGTGCAGCGCCTGAGCAGCCAGGAAAATTTTAGATCATTCCATCCATACTCGCGAGCTGTTTGTATCACCAGTTTTAGTGCAAAAGAGAAATGTTGGAATCGGTCGTGCGCCAGCTATGCCATGACGGCCAACGAATAGTCGGATGCACCGTGGTATCGGGTTTATGTTTTGTGGTATGGCCCCCAGGGCGACGCATAAATACGAGTCGACGAACAATGAATAATGTTGTGCAGCGCCCGTGCAGCCAGGAAAATTTTAGATCATTCAATCGAAACTCGGGAGCTGCTCGTATCACCAGTTTTAGTGCGAAAGAGAAATGTTGGAATCGGTCGTGCGCTAGCTGTACCACCACGGCCAACGAATAGTCGTATGCACCGTGGTATCGGGTTTATGTTTTATAGAATGGCCCCCAGGGCGACCCATAAACACAAGTCGACGAACAATGAATAATGTTGTGCAGCGCCTGAGCAGCAAGAAAACTTTAGATCATTCCATCCAAACTCGGGAGCTGTTCGTAACACCAGTTTTAGTGCAAAAGAGAAATGTTGGAATCGGTCGTGCGCTAGCTGTGCCACCACGGCTAACGAATAGTCGGATGCACCGTGGTATCGGGTTTAGGTTTTGTAGAATGGCCCCCAGGGCGACGCATAAACACGAATCGACGAACAATGAATAATGTTGCGCAGCCCCTGAGCAGTCAGAAAAATTTGAGATCATTGCATCCAAACTCGGGGGCTGTTCGTATCACCAGTTTTATTTCAAAAGAGAAATGTTGAAATCGGTCGTGCGCTAGCTGTGCCACCACTGTCAACGAATAGTCTGATGCATTGTGGTAACGGGTTTATGTTTTGTAGAATGGCCCCCAGGGCGACCCATAAACACGAGTCGACGAACAATGAATAATGTTGTGCAGCGCCTGAGCAGCCAGGAAAATTTTAGATCATTCCATCCAACCTCGGGAGCCGTTCGTATTACCAGTTTTAGTGCAAAAGAGAAATGTTGGAATCGGTCGTGCGCTAGTTGTACCACCACGGTCATCGAATAGTCGGTATCGGGTTTATGTTTTGTAGAATGGCCCCCCGGGTGACGCATAAACACGAGCCGGGCAAGAATGAGTCATTATGTGCAGCGCCTGCGCCACCAGGAATATTTTAAATCATTCCATCCAAACTGTGGAGCAGTTCGTATCACCAGTTTTAGTGCAAAAGTGAAAGGTTGGAATCGGTCTTTCGCTAGCTTTACCAGCGCGGCCAATGAATAGTCAGATGCACCGTGGTATCGGGTTTATGTTTTTTAGAATGGCCCCAAGAGTGACGCATAAACACGAGTCGGCGAAGAATGAGCCATGTTGTGCAGCGCCTGTGGAGCCAGGAAAATTTTAGATCATTCCATCCAAACTCGGGGGCTGTTCGTATCACCAGTTTTAGTGCAAAAGAGAAATGTGGGAATCGGTCGTGCCCTGGCTGTGCCACCACGGTCATCGAACAGTCGGATGGACCGTGGTATCGGGTTTATGTTTTGTAGAATGGCTTCAGGGCGACGCATAAACTCGAGTCGGCCAACAATGAATAATGTTGTGCAGCGCCTGTACAGCCAGGCAAATTTTAGATCATTCCATCCAAATTCGGGAGCTGTTCGTATCACCAGTTTTAGTGCAAAAGGGAAATGTTGGAATCGGTCGTGCCCTCCTGTGCCACCACGGTCATCGAATAGTCCAATGGACCGTGGTATCGGGTTTATGTTTTGTAAAATGGCCCCCAGGGCGACGCATAAACACGAGTCGGCGAAGAATGAGTCATTATGTGCAGCGCCTTGCAGCGAGGAAAATTTTAAATCATTCCACACAAACTGTGGAGCTGTTCGTATCACCAGTTTTAAAGCAAAAGAGAAATGTTGGAAGCGGTCGTGCGCTAGCTGTACCACCACGGCCACTGAATAGTCAGATGCACCGTGGTATTGGGTTTATGTTTTGTTGAATGGCTCCCAGGGCGACCCATAAACACGAGTCGACGAACAATGAATAATGTTGTGCAGCGCCTGAGCAGCCAGCAAGATTTTAGATCATTCCATCCAAACTCGGGAGCTGTTCGTATCACCAGTTTTAGTGCAAAAGAGAAATGTTGGAATCGGTCGTGCTCTAATTGTACTACCACGGTCAACGAATAGTCGGTATCGGGTTTATGTTTTGTAGAATGGCCCCCCCGGGTGAGGCATAAACGCGAGTCGGCGAAGAATGAGTCATTATGTGCAGCGCCTGCGCCACCAGGAAAATTTTAAATCATTCCATCCAAACTGTGGAGCAGTTCGTATCACAAGTTTTAGTGTAAAATAGAAATGTTGGAATCGGTCGAGCGCTAGCTGTACCAGCACGGATAATGAATAGTCAGATGCACCGTGGTATCGGGTTTATGTTTTGTAGAATGGCTTCAGGGCGACGCATAAACTCGTGTCGGCGAAGAGTGAGTCATGTTGTGCAGTGCCTGTGCAGCCAGGAAAATTTTAGATCATTCCATCCAAACTCGGGAGCTGCTCGTATCACCAGTTTTAGTGCAAAAGAGAAATGTTTGAATCGGTCGTGCGCTAGCTGTACCACCAGGGCCAACGAATGGTCATATGCACAGTGGTATCGGTTTTATACTTTATAGGATGGCCCCCAGGGCGACCCATAAACACGAGTAGACGAACAATGAATAATGTTGTGCAGCGCCTGAGCAGCCAGCAAGATTTTAGATCATTCCATCCAAACTCGGGAGCTGTTCGTATCACCAGTTTTAGTGCAAAAGAGAAATGTTGGAATCGGTCGTGCTCTAATTGTACCACCACGGTCAACGAATAGTCGGTATCGGGTTTATGTTTTGTAGAATGGCCCCCCGGGTGGGGCATAAACACGAGTCGGCGAAGAATGAGTCATTATGTGCAGCGCCTGCGCCACCAGGTATATTTTAAATCATTCCATCCAAACTCTGGAGCAGTTCGTATCACCAGTTTTAGTGCAAAAGTGAAAGGTTGGAATCGGTCTTTCGCTAGCTTTACCAGCGCGGCCAATGAATAGTCAGATGCACCGTGGTATCGGGTTTATGTTTTTTAGAATGGCCCCAAGAGTGACGCATAAACACGAGTCGGCGAAGAATGAGCCATGTTGTGCAGCGCCTGTGGAGCCAGGAAAATTTTAGATCATTCCATCCAAACTCGGGAGCTGTTCGTATCACCAGTTTTAGTGCAAATGAGAAATGTTGGAATCGGTCGTGCACTAGCTGTAACACCACTGCCAATGAATATTCAGATGCACCGTGCTGTCGGGTTTATGTTTTGTTGAATGGCCCCCAGGCCGACCCATAAACACGAATCGACGAACAATGAATAATGTTGTGCAGCTCCTGAGCAGCCAGAATAATTTTAGATCATTCCATCCAAACTCGGGGGCTGTTCGTATCACCAGTTTTAGTGCAAAAAAGAAATGTTGGAATCGGTCGCGCCCTGGCTGTGGCACCACGGTCATCGAATATTCGGATGGACCGTGGTATCGGGTTTGTTTTGTAGAATGGCCCCCAGGGCGACGCATAAACACGAGTCGGCGAAGAATGAGTCATTATGTGCAGCGCCTGTGCAGCCAGGAAAATTTTATATCATTCCATACAAACTCTGGAGCTGTTCGTATCACAAGTTTTAGTGTAAAAGAGAAATTTTGGAATCGGTCGTGCGCTAGCTGTACCACCACGGCCTCTGAATAGTCAGATGCACCGCGGTATCGGGTTGATATTTTGAAGAATGGCCCCAAAGGCGATGCATAAACACGAGGCGGCGAAGAATGAGTCATGTTGTGCAGCACCTGTGCAGCCGGGAATATTTTAGATCATTCCATCCAAACTCGGGAGCTGTTCGTATCACCAGTTTTAGTGCAAAATAGAAATGTTGGAATCGGTCGTGCGCTAGCTGTACCACCACCGCCTACGAATAGTTGTATGCACCGTGGTATCGGGTTTATGTTTTGTAGAATGTCCCCCAGGGCGATCCATAAACACGAGTCGACGAACAATGAATAATGTTGTGCAGCGCCTGAGCAGCCAGGAAAATTTTAGATAATTCCATCCAAACTCGGGAGCTGTTCGTATCACCAGTTTTAGTGCAAAAGAGAAATGTTGGAATCGGTCGTGCCCTGGCTGTGCCACCACGGTCATCGAATAGTCTGATGCACCGTGGTATCGGGTTTATGTTTTGTGGTATGGCCACCAGGGCGACGCATAAATACGAGTCGACGAACAATGATTGATGTTGTGCAGCTACTGTGCAGCCAGGAAAATTTTAGATCATTCCATGCAAACTCGGGAGCTGTTCGTATCGCCAGTTTTAGTGCAAAAGAGAAATATTGGAGTCGGTCGTGCTCTAATTGTACTACCACGGTCAACGAATAGTCGGTATCGGGTTTATGTTTTGTAGAATGGCCCTCCCGGGTGAGGCATAAACGCGAGTCGGCGAAGAATGAGTCATTATGTGCAGCGCCTGCGCCACCAGGAAAATTTTAAATCATTCCATCCAAACTGTGGAGCAGTTCGTATCACAAGTTTTAGTGTAAAATAGAAATGTTGGAATCGGTCGTGCGCTAGCTGTACCAGCACGGATAATGAATAGTCAGATGCACCGTGGTATCGGGTTTATGTTTTGTAGAATGGCTTCAGGGCGACGCATAAACTCGTGTCGGCGAAGAGTGAGTCATGTTGTGCAGTGCCTGTGCAGCCAGGAAAATTTTAGATCATTCCATCCAAACTCGGGAGCTGCTCGTATCACCAGTTTTAGTGCAAAAGAGAAATGTTTGAATCGGTCGTGCGCTAGCTGTACCACCAGGGCCAACGAATGGTCATATGCACAGTGGTATCGGTTTTATACTTTATAGGATGGCCCCCAGGGCGACCCATAAACACGAGTAGACGAACAATGAATAATGTTGTGCAGCGCCTGAGCAGCCAGGCAAATTTTTGATCATTCCATCGAAACTCGGGAGCTGTTCGTATCACCAGTTTTAGTGCAAAAGAGAAATGTTGGAATCGGTCGTGCGCTAGCTCTGCCACCACGGCCAACGAATAGTCGGATGTACCCTGGTATCGGGTTTAGGTTTTGTAGAATGGCCCCCAGGGTGACGCATAAACACGAATCGACGAACAATGAATAATGTTGTGCAGCTACTGTGCAGCCAGGAAAATTTTAGATCATTCTATGCAAACTCGGGAGCTGTTCGTATCACCAGTTTTAGTGCAAAAGAGAAATGTTGGAATTGGTCGTGCGCTGCTGTGCCACCACGGTCATCGAATAGTCAGATGGACCGTGGTATCGGGTTTATGTTTTGTTGAATGGCCCCCAGGGCGACCCATAAACACGAGTCGACGAACAATGAATAATGTTGTGCAGCGCCCGAGCGGCCAGGAAAATTTTAGATCATTCCATCCAAACTCGGGAGCTGTTCGTATCACCACTTTTAGTGCAAAAGAGAAATGTTGGAATCGGTCGTGCTCTAATTGTACCACCACGGTCAACGAATTGTCGGTATCGGGTTTATGTTTTGTAGAATGGCCCCCCGGGTGAGGCATAAACGGGAGTCGGCAAAGAATGAGTGATTATATGCAGCGCCTGTGGAGCCAGGAAAATTTTAGATCATTCCATCCAAACTCGGGAGCTGTTCGTATCACCAGTTTTAGTGCAAATGAGAAATGTTGGAATCGGTCGTGCACTAGCTGTACCACCACTGCCAATGAATATTCTGATGCACCGTGGTGTCGGGTTTATGTTTTGTTGAATGGCCGCCAGGCCGACCCATAAACACGAATCGACGAACAATGAATAATGTTGTGCAGCTCCTGAGCAGCCAGGATAATTTTAGATCATTCCATTCAAACTCAGGGGGCTGTTCGTATCACCAGTTTTAGTGCAAAAGAGAAATGTTGGAATCGGTCGTGCCCTGGCTGTGCCACCACGGTCGTCGAATATTCGGATGGACCCTGGTATCGGGTTTATGTTTTGTAGAATGGCCCCCAGGGCGACGCATAGACACGAGTCGGGAAAGAATGAGTCATGTTGTGCAGCACCTGTGCAGCCAGGAAAATGTTAGATCATTCCATCCAAACTCCGGAGCTGTTCGTATCACCAGTGTAAGTGCAAAAGAGAAATGTTGGAATCGTTCGTGCGCTTGCTGTACCACCACGGTCAACGAATAGTCGGATGCACCGTGGTGTCGGGTTGATGTTTTGTAGAGTGGCCCCCAGGGCTACGCATAGAAACGAGTCGGGAAAGAATGGGTAATGGTGTGCAGCGGCTGTGCAGCCAGAAAAATGTTAGATCATTCCATCCAAACTCCGGAGCTGTTCGTATTACCAGTTTAAGTGCAAAAAAGAAATGTTGGAATCGGTCGTGCTCTAGCTGTACCACCACGGCCAACGAATAGTCAGATGCACCGTGGTATCGGGTTTATGTTTTGTAGAATGTCCCCCAGGGCGACGCATAAACACGAGTCGATGAAGAATGAGTCATGTTGTGCAGCACCTGTGCAGCCAGGAAAATGTTAGATCATTCTATCCAAACTCCGGAGCTGTTCGTATCACCAGTTTAAGTGCAAAAGAGAAGTGTTGGAATCGGTCGTGCGCTAGCTGTACCGCCACTGCCAAGGAATAGTCGGATGCCCCGTGGTGTCGGGTTGATGTTTTGTAGAATGGCCCCCAGGGCGACGCATAAACAGGAGTCGGCGAAGAATGAGTAATGGTGTGCAGCGGCTGTGCAACAAGAAAAATTTTCGATCGTTCCAACCAAACTCTGGAGCTGTTGGTATCAGGAGTTTTACGGCAAAAGAGAAGAGTTCCAATCGGTCCTGCAATGGCTGTACCACCACGGCCAACGAATAGTTGGATGCACTATGTGTCTAGGGTTTATGTTTTGTAGAA
Organism: Dermacentor variabilis; assembly: GCF_050947875.1. Lineage (NCBI taxonomy): Eukaryota > Metazoa > Arthropoda > Arachnida > Ixodida > Ixodidae > Dermacentor > Dermacentor variabilis. The sequence continues at coordinate 226,535,088 of NC_134571.1, read as the reverse complement.
CGGTCCACAGGGCCACGCATAAACACGAGTCGATCAACAGTGAGTGATGTTGTGCAGCGCCTGAACAGCCAGGAAAACTTTCGATCATTCCAAGAAAAAGCTGGTTTCATCATTTTCACTTAAAAAAGAGGTGTTGCAATTGGTTGTGCGCTAGCTGTACCACCACGTTTTATGAATAGTCAGATGCACCGTGTGTCTATGGTTTGTGTTTTGTGGAACGGGTCGCAGGGCCACGTATAAACACGAGTCCATGAACAGTGAGTGATGTGCAGTGCCTGTGCAGCCAGGAAAACTTTGGACCATTCCAACCAAACTCCGGAGCTGTTCGTATCACCAGTTTTACCGCAAAAGAGGAGTTGCAATGGGTCGTGCGCTAGCTTTACCACTACGGCCTACGATTAGTCGGATGCACCGTGTGTCTAGGGTTTATGTTTTGTAGAGCAGCTCGCAAGCCCGCACATAAACACGAGTTGATGAACAGTGAGTGATGTGCATCACCTGTGCAGCCAAGAAAATTTTTGATCACTCGAAGAAAACCTGGTATCGCCATTTTTACTTCAAAAAGAAGCGTTGCAATCGGTCGTACACTAGCAGTACCGACACGGCTTACGAATAGTCGGATGCACCGTGTGTCTATGGTTTGTGTTTTGTAGAACGGCCAGCGGGGCCACGCGTAAACAGGATTCGATAAAAAAACAGTCAGTGTTGTAATGCAGCACCTGTGCAGCCAGGCAAGCTTTCCATCACTCCAACCAAACTCCGGAGCTGTTCGTATCCCTAGTTTTACTCCAAAACAGAAGTGTTGAAATCGGTCGTGTGCTAGCTGTACCACCACAGCCTACGAATAGTGGGCACGACAACAAAGCCGTGACTGTGTCACCCAACATACCGTACATACCGCTGTTTGTGCAGGTCTTGTATGCGTGCAATACCTTCGTCTTCAACGGGATAACATCCGTCTCGGACGGTGGATGCTCGGAGCTTCGCTACACTATTAGCGCATCGATGCGCATGAACCCCGTCAACGATTACGCTACATCGTTGACGGAAAGCTGCACGGTGCTGCTGCCAACGCCACATGTGGAAGCCACCTTCTGCGCCTCTTCGTCGAGCGGAATGACCACGGTATCCGCCCTCAACAAGGACCTGCTGCTGCCTATCAATTGGAGCTCACCAAGTAACAGCTCCATTGGGCTCGGCGTTGGATGGCGTTTTTCTGCAGAAATCAGGCATTTGTATTGGCTCAAAGGTTGCCCCTATTCTTAGCAACATTTACCTGAGTAATGTTTACAGCTGCTTAGAGAAAGGCTTAGGTGATAGCGTTATCAAGATATTTCGTTATGTTGATGATTACCTGACCGTCTGCAATATCGAAGAATTAGATTCCGCTGCTACCTCAGTAAGTGAGCAATTTAAGCTTTATTGGGGAGGAATAAAGTTTACCAAGGAATTTCCTCAGCGACGCGTAATTCAGGTTCTTGACATTTCCTTGATCTTCGAAGAAAATCATGTTTGTTGCCAGTACTCCCCAAGATCTTCGAAGCCGTTGCTAAACCTTCAATCCAAGCATTCTAAATTAGTAAAAAACGGAATTGCCATGTCGTGCCTTAAGTCTTCCCTCACAAGATTATGCATGCACAAAATGAGCGCCAGTTTTAATGTGCAGGTCCGGCGCCTATTAGAAGCAGGTTATCCTAGTGTAGCGGTGGCCACTATGGCTGAGCGCCTAAAGAAGTCGGCTTCGAGAGGGACGGACTTGATTACAGAAAGGAGTAATCGCAAAAAAGAGTAGTGGCTTTTCCTTATATTCATTCAGTGTCGCACAGGCTTAAAAAAGTTGCTAGTAGATATGATGTTAATGTTGCTTTCACTGCTCCCAATAAGCTAGGTAAGATATGCGCTGCCGTACAGAATAAAAAGGAGTGGTTAAAAGGCAAAAAACGAACAGATATTTGTCCAGTGAAGCACAATAAGAACAACAGTTTTACTGACTGTCGTTGGGTGTGGTTTATAAAATTCCCCTTAGCTGTGGCCAGTTCTACGTAGGGAAAACGGGACTGTGTATCAATCAGAGGCTAATGGAACATAAAAGGTCGTTAACCGGTGGATCGCCTTCTAATCTTTCGCTACATTGCCGAGATTGTAACTGCAAGCCAGAGTTAGATGAATGCGCGATATTGTACAGGCATAAGAATGAAGATACGCGTCTTATGGTAGAGGCATGGCATATCTATAATGGTGGAAGTGCGTGCGTGAGTCAGCCTTCGATTACTTTACATGAAGAAGAGATTAAGTGCCTTAACAGTTATCTCTCACGTAGACCAGCACGTGTACCCGATTGACACGTGGTGTAACCATTCCTGAGCATGCGCAGATGAGTTTTGTATCTTCTTTCACTTTTCGCCTCAGCGTTCGTGTTGTCCACTTCTCTACTCTTGTGTCCTGTCAGCACGCCTCACTTCTATTTTGCATAATGAGTCCTTACCAACTAGCTCAGCTTTCTGTCGTTCTCGGCAACACAGCCGTGACTATGTCACCCAACATTCCGCTCTTTGTGCAGGTTAGTCATACAAAATACTGTTTCGGTAGTGACGACCTTAGCCGTATAGTGCTGCCGGGCCCACACATTGTGTTATGCAACTTTTCGGAGTGTATATCATTAGTGGTTTTGCTGCTTAAGTTGTCGGGCGACGTACAAGAAAATCCTGGACCGGTAACGGAAGCGATGTTTGCAAATGTAATCCAGAACCAGAAAGAGATCATGTCGAAACTCACTGAGGTTCAGACAAATCAGGCTAGCTCTGAAACGAGAATGCTTGAAATGCAAAAAACGTCTTCTTGCAATTAAAAAGAAACTACAAAGCTTTGACGATACTCAGCTCAGGCTTACAAACGTTGAAGCGCTTGTTGACAGGTGGGGTGAAAGCGCGACGAGCCTTGTTAGGCAGGTTGATTGTTTGGACAACCGTTCTAGAGGAAATAATTTAATAATTAGAGGCATGCGAGAAGACGCACAGGAGAATGAAGTAGCACTGATCAAGAAAGTCACTGAAGAAGTTTTGAGAGACATTCTGAAGTTGCAAGTAAGCTGCATTGAAAGAATTCACAGGCTCGGAAATAAAACACTTGGTAGAAGCCGCCCAATTATCTTTCGGCTAGCGGACTTCGGGGAGAAAGTTAAGATTTTGAGCAATTGTACCAAGCCTAAAGATGCAGAGATAAGGGTTAGCAAAGATTACTCCAAACGTGTAGTGTAAATTAGGAAGAAACTTTGGGACTCGTGTGCTGAGGAAAGAAGGTCGTAGGGCCAATCTTGTCTGATAAATTGAAGATGAATAATATATTGTATTGATGGGATGAGGAGAAAGAGTTGAGGTACCAAATTTCGAGGGTAATTGAAACTGGCAACTCACTTCAACAAGGTAAACAGGATGGCTTTAAGATTATAAAGATAAATGCGCGGAGCGTAATAAAGAAAACCGATGCATTGGAAGTTGTGGTCTTGGAACATGAACCTGACGTTATTGTCATAATGGAGACATGGTTACATAGCAATATCAGAGACGCCGAAGTCGTCTGCATCCTCCTCACTGGGTAATCGGAAGGAAAAGTTTGGAATTTTCAATCCGCAGATGATGTGAGTGTCTTAGACTATCTCGAAAGCTACTTTCATGCATTTACTTACTTGTATCACTCGATTGTGAGCATGATGATTTGTGGAATTTCTTCTACAGTGTAGTAACTCATTGCATGGATAAATTTGCTCCTAAGAAGAACAAAAAGTGCCGAAAGGCAAATCCTTGGATGAACAAAAAAATCATTATGGTAAAAGGAAAAATTAAAATAAATCGGAAAGCTTCTTCTCAAAACAAGTATACAGATGACGAAACTTCAATTCGAAAACTGAGGCAAGAATTGAAGCGCCTAATTAAGGAGGCGAAAGACCAATTTTACATGTAGCATAGAAGAAGTTCCTCTCAGAAACACCGGCTAAGTTTTGGCGATATGTAAATCCGCCCAATAAGCAGTGCTGTTCTAATCCAGAAATTAATGATGCTGAAAGGGCTGATCAATTTAATCTTTTTTTCGTCAGTTTATACAAAGGATGATGATGCAGCGCCTAGCGTATGCGAGTTCTCTGCCCGCCCTCCCATTTCGAATATTGAGATAACTGAGGAAGGTGTTCTAAACATTTTGCTGAATATAAACACTAAAAAGAGCCCTGAAGCTGACGATATTCCTAACGAATTCTTAGTGAGGTATGCTGAATGGGTGTCTAAATTTCTTAGAAAAATGTTTAATTCCTCAGTATTCAATGGTTCTTTCCTTACCGCATGGAAACTAGCGAGAAGAATACCAGTTCACAAAACCGGGAATACTTCAGACATTGGCAATTACTGACCAATTTCCCTCACAAGTACATGCTCTAAACTTCTGGAACATATCATATCCAAACAGTTGTCACAATACCTTGAAATGCGTAACTTGTTACCCCATGCGCAGCATGGATTCCGTAGAGGGCTATCTACGATCACACAATTAGTTGAATTGGTTTATGACACTTCACAAACGATAATTTCCCGTGGACAGATGGGCCTCATTTATTTGGATTTTGCCAAAGCATTCGATAAAGTTTCCCACTACAAACTTTTGCTCAAAATTAATACTGTGTTTAAGAGTCCTAACCTCGCAAATTGGTTTACATCGTACTTACAGTGCCGTCAGCAGTACGTACAAATAAACGCGCGTAGGTCCGGTCTTCAACCGGTGTTATCTGGAGGTTCTCAGGGAAGTGTCCTAGGACCTCTTCTATTTCTTATTTTCATTAATGGACCTGACACACCCCATTTCTGTTCCAATGAGACTATTCGCTGACGACTGTGTTGTTTATAATAATATAGAATCTTCCAGTGACGAAATTAAATTGCAATGCAACCTTGATAGCATTATGAAATGGTGTTCTGACTGGCAAATAGTGATAAATACAACCCAATCAGTAAGCATGTCTATTATAAGAAAGAAGAAGATCCTGCAATTTTCTTATAGTATACATGGCAACAAGCTTAAAAAGGTAGAGGAGCACAAATATTTGGGATTATATTTAGAAGTGACCTAAGCTGGAATAGGCATGTAGAGGAAGTAAGACAGTGAATAATGCGTTTTGGAGCCTAAGATGAAATTTACACAAAGCAACCTCTGAAGTTAAAAACTTCGCCTATAGAACACTGGTAAGACCAATCATTGAGTACGCGAAAATTGTCTGGGATGCTTACACAGAGAAAAACCGTAAGAACCTGTACACGATTCAGAGGTTAGCTTCTCGATTTATCTTCAGCAAATATGGTCGACTTCACTCCCCTTCAAAACTATGTCAGCTTGCAAATTTTTCCAATTTAGAATTAAGGACTAAGTATGATAGGCTGAAATACCTGTTCCTTATTATCCATAATGAATTAAAAATTAATAGGACGAACTATTTTGAAATTTATAATAATGAATTTTCCAGACATCGCCACAGCTTGTGTATTCCCCCTCCTGTAACACGTAATGACACATTTAAATATAGCTTCTTTCCCAGAACGATAAAAGAGTGGAGCATGCTTCCCGATTTCGTAGTTCAGTCTTCCTCTTTAAATAATTTTCTGAGCAATTTGCATGCCGTTATTTATTCCGAGAGCGCGGTGCGTTATATGACTTCCTGAATTATCTTTTATGGTTTTGTTATTATCTGTGTATGTTGTTCTTATTTTACATGCCTCAAGATACATTGATTGTTTTTTTTCTGCTTGCTCTATTACAATGTGTATGCAATGCAATTTCTTTTCTGTATATTGCATTCAGATGCATTGTACGCCCTCCCTGAATCAGATGTGTTGACATTGCTTGTTTTATTATTTTTTCTCCACTCCTGTAATGGCCCCAAAGAAAGGGCTGACAGTATAAATAAATAAAGAAAAAAAATAAAGTATGCACCGTGTGTCTAGGGTTTATGTTTTAAAGAGCGGCCCGCAGGAGCGCGCATAAACACGAGTAGCTGAACAATCAGTGATATGCAGCGCCTGCGCAGCCAGGAAAACTTTCGATCATTCCAAGCAAAAACCGGAGCTGCTGGCATCACCAATTTTACTGCAGAAAGCATTGCTGCAATCGGTTGTGCGCTACCTGTACCACCACGGCCTACGAATAGTCGTATGCACCGTGTGTCTACGGTTCATGTTTTGCAGAACAGCCCACAGGGCCACGCATAAACAGGAGTCGATGAACAGCCAGTGATGTTGTGCAGCGGATGTGCTGCAGCAAGGAAAACTTTCGACCATTCCAAGCAAAAACCAGAGCTGCTGGTATCACCTGTTTCACTCCAAAAGAGAAGAGTTGCAATCGGTCGTGAGCTAGCTGTGCCACCCACGGCTTACGAACAGTCAGATGCACCGTGTGTCTATGGTTTATGTTTTGCAGAACAGCCTGCAGGGCCACGCATAAACACGAGTCAATGAACAAACAGTCAGTATTGTAGTGCGCAATGGAAGTCGGTGGTAACTCCGTTAGGCAGGATACCAGTAAACTATCGCAGGAGACGAAAGATCTGATCAAGAAACGCCAATGTATGAAAGCCTCTAACCCTACAGCTAGAATAGAACTGGCAGAACTTTCGAAGTTAATCAACAAGCGTAAGACAGCAGACATAAGGAAGTATAATATGGATAGAATTGAACATGCTCTCAGGAACGGAGGAAGCCTAAAAACAGTGAAGAAGAAACTAGGAATTGGCAAGAATCAGATGTATGCGTTAAGAGACAAAGCCGGCAATATCATTACTAATATGGATGAGATAGTTCAAGTGGCTGAAGAGTTCTATAGAGATTTATACAGTACCTGTGGCACCGACGACGATAATGGAAGAGAAAATAGTCTAGAGGAATTCGAAATCCCACAGGTAACGCCGGAAGAAGTAAAGAAAGCCTTGGGAGATATGCAAAGGGGGAAGGCAGCTGGGGAGGATCAGGTAACAGCAGATTTGTTGAAGGATGGTGGGCAGATTGTTCTAGAGAAACTGGCTACCCTGTATACGCAATGCCTCATGACGTCGAGCGTACCGGAATCTTGGAAAAACGCTAACATAATCCTAATCCATAAGAAAGGGGATGCCAAAGACTTTAAAAATTATAGACCGATCAGCTTACTGTCCGTTGCCTACAAACTATTTACTAAGGTGATCGCAAATAGAATCAGGTACACCTTAGACTTCTGCCAAGCAAAAGAGCAGGCAGGATTCCGTAAAGGCTACTCAACAATAGATCATATTCACACTATCAATCAGGTGATAGAGAAATGTGCGGAATATAACCAACCCTTATATATAGCTTTCATTGATTACGAGAAAGCATTTGATTCTGTCGAAACCTCAGCAGTCATGGAGGCATTACGGAATCAGGGTGTAGACGAGCCCTATGTAAAAATACTGAAAGATATCTATAGCGGCTCCACAGCCACCATACTCCTCCATAAAGAAAGCAACAAAATCCCAATAAAGAAAGGCGTCAGGCAGGGACATACGATCTCTTCAGTGCTATTCACAGCGTGCTTACAGGAGGTATTCAGAGACCTGGATTGGGAAGAATTGGGGATAAGAGTTAAGGAGAATACCTTAGTAACTTGCGATTCGCTGATGATATTGCCTTGCTTAGTAACTCAGGCGACCAACTGCAATGCATGCTCACTGACCTGGAGAGGCAAAGACGAAGGGTGGGTCTAAAAATTATTCTGCAGGAAACTAAAGTAATATTTAACAGTCTCGGAAGAGAACAGCAGTTTACGATAGGTAGGGAGGCACTGGAAGTGGCAAGGGAATACATCTACTTAGGACAGGTAGTGACGGCGGATCCGGATCATGAGGCTGAAATAATCATAAGAATAAGAATGGGCCTGGGTGCGTTTGGCAGGCATTCTCAGATCATGAACAGCAGGTTGCCGTTATCTCTCAAGAGGAAAGTATATAACAGCTGTGTCTTACCAGTACTCACGTACGGGGCAGAAACCTGGAGACTTACGAAAAGGGTTCTACTAAAATTGAGAACGACGCAACGAGCTATGGAAAGAAGAATGTTGGGTGTAACGTTAAGGGATAAGAAAAGAGCAGATTGAGTGAGGGAACAAACGCGAGTTATTGATATCTTAGTTGAAATCAAGAAAAGAAAAAGGAATGGGCATGGGCAGGACATGTAATGAGGAGGGAAGATAACCGATGGTCATTAAGGGTTACGGACTGGATTCCAATGAAAGGGAAGCGTAGCAGAGGGCGGCAGAAAGTTAGGTGGGCGGATGAGATTAAGATGTTTGCAGGGACAACATGGCCACAATTAGTACATGACCGGGGCAGTTGGAGAAGTATGGGAGAGGCCTTTGCCCTGCAGTGGACGTAACCAGGCTGATGATGATGATGATGATGATGATGATGATGATGATGATGATGGAGAGTAGGCGGCTGATCTCTGCTACCTACATCGTATGCCCTTTCCTGTATAGGCCTTAATAGGCTTGCAGTATTGAATAAATAATATAAACAGAATAAATTAATTCTGTGGTAAATTCCCGGCCCCAGACACTCAATGTCTCTCAAGGTAAGCCAAAAAAATCTCTAAAACATTGGTAGCAGCGTTATAGCTACCGCTTTGGTTTCTATTGTTGGCAAAGCCACCGTATTAGCGTATCGTGTAGCAATATCCACCATTGTGAGAATATACTTGTTCCCTATTTCAGAACAAGGCTTCAACGGCCCCATAATATTGACTCCGGCCTTCTCCAATGCGGTTTCAATAATAAGCATGTCCATGGTGTCCATGGAACAAGGTGTTTTGGGATGGTTCTTCGACATATATCGCACGACTTGACAAATCACTTTGTCTTCACTGATACCTGGCCAGTAGAACTCGGCATTCACTTTGTCTATAGTCCTTCTAGTTCCCTGAAGACCCGCAAGGAGACCTTCATGTCCTAGCTTGAGAACTGGCAATATATACGGTCTCGGTACTACGAGCTGTCTCACTCCTTTTCCTCATGGAAATTTGTGTTTTCAGTAGAGTATCTTTTTTCGACTATAATTTCGATCTCATGGCCAGCACGCGAGGGAAGCCATTTTACCAATGCGTCAAAGCACTTTCGAAGCGTACCATCTTGCCTCTAGTCTTTAATAAACTTTTACCGGTCTGGTACACTCATATTTCTCAAAGGGAAAGCAAGTGGCTCATTGATTCTATCCGGCTGCTTTATGTAGGCCACTTGAGAAGACTAAGGATGCATACAGGTTTCGCTTGGCTCGCGGTCTTCATTTTCGAACTGAAGAGGTTCTTGTGCATCCACCCTTTTCCTGACAGACAGTTCTGACAGTTGCTGACAGACAGGCAGTTGGCGTCCTTGTGCAGACGTCCATTTAGAGTTCACAACAAATGAAAATCCCTGGAGCCGCGAAGCCCAGCGATGAAGCCGTCCCGTGCCGTCTCGGAGGGAAGACAGCCAGCAGAGGGCGTGGTGGTCTGTAACGACCGAAAACGTGCGGCCGTACAAATATGGCCGGAACTTGGCGACAGCACGAACTAAAGTCAAGCACTCCCGCTCGGTGATGGAGTCATTTTTCTCAGCAGGCGGCTAGCGTAAGCTATCACGCACTCGGTACCATTCTGGCGTCAATGTGGACTTCGGTCAATGCAGATGGATCAAAGTGGGCAAGTATGGGAGGGGTGGTAGAAAACCTGATGAGAGCGGCGAACGCGTGAGCTTGCCCGGGGTCCCATGAGAAGGGCATGTTCATAAGAAGGTCTGTCAAAGGCCGAGCAACGTTGGCGGAGTTCTTGTTGAAACGGCCAAAGTAAGAACATAGGCCGACGAGGCAGCGCACGTCAGAAGCAGAACGTGGCACAGTGAAATTTCGAACGGCGCGAACTCTTTCCAGATCTGGTTGGAAACCGGATGCGTCAACGAGGTGCCCCAACACGGTAATCGGACGGCGCCCGAATTGACACTTCGCGGAGTTCAGCTGGAGGCCGGCTTTTCGGAAGACCGCAAGAATGGCAGCGAGTCGGTTAAGGTGGCTGCCGAACGTGGGAGAAAAAGCAATGACGTTGTGAGGGTAATAGAGACAGATGGCTCATTTGTAGCCTCGACGAAGGGAGTACATCATGCTTTCAAATGTCTCAGGAGCATTGCATAAGCCAAAGGGCATGACTGTGAACAGATATAAGCCATCCGGCGTGATGTAGGCCGTCTTCTCGCGTTTCATGTCATCAACTGATATCTGCCAGTAGCAGGATCGAAGTTCAATGAAAGAGAAGTACTTAGCTCCGTGCAAGCAGCCTTAGGCGTCATATATGCGTGGTAGTGCGTAGGCGTATTTTCAGGTGATCCTGTTTAAATGGCGATAATCGACGCAAAAACGTCAAGTACCATCTTTTTTTTCACAAGGAAGGACAGGCGAAGCCCAAGGGCTGGCTGATGGTTCGATGACCCCTTTGCGGATTTTGTCCACTTCTGTTTGGATGACTCGACGTTCAGCATGCGATGCACGATAGGGATGCCGACGAATAGGATTCGTGTCTCTAGTGTTGATACGATGGTGAACAACAGATGTTTGTCCTAAAGGCTTGTCGCCAAAATGATAGATGTGAAGGTACGATTCGAGGAGGCACAGGCCTGCGCAGAGCTGAGGTCAGGTGAAATCATCTTCGCGAAGTCATCTGTTAGGGAAGCAGGGCTGTGAGTGATTAAGTGCTAAGTAACCGCTCTCGTCATTCAGAATTTCAATGTCAAATTCGGAAGTATTAGAAACGCTGGCCAAGAACATGCCGGCTGGAACTATTTGAGGGCACAGGCTGAAATTTAGAAGCGGTAGAACGACGTCGTTATTAGTGACTGTGACCAGCGCATGTAGAACAGCAAAGTTCCGGTGCAAAAGCACGTCAATGATGGGGCAAAGCACATATTGACCATCAGGAACCTGTGGCTGGGCGGTCAGAGTGACGTAAGTAACTGCCGCTGGTGACCGACGCACATCGTGAAGCGAGCACAAGTGCGCTGGGGCGGTGCTCGGAGCATCGGCGAGTTGAGGCAGTTATAACTGAAGAACGCCGGTCGCGCAGTCGATGAGAGCAGAATGAATGGATAAAAAGTCCAAGCCAAGGATAACGTCGTGAGGGGAGTTGTCAATCACAGCAAAGAGAACTGAAGTAGGGCGGCCGGCTACATTTAACCGCGCAGTACATTTTCCAAGAATAACCAGCACGCCACCGTCAGCGACACGAAGCACTCGGGCAGCTGCTGGGGTGAGGACCTTCTTTAAACGCCTACGTAGGCTAGCACTCATCACAGATGCGTAGGCTCCAGTGTCGGCGAGTGCTTGGACAGGTACGCCGTTTCTCTTAACGTCAATTACACTTCTCCTTGTGGGTGCAGACAGAGGATTTGCTGCAGTAGTAGGGAATGCGGCACCACTTCCGAGGGCTGCATTTGTTATTTTTCTGGAAGAGTGCGGCCGAAAGCCAAAGGGGACGAAAGGAGGCTGCGGCGAACGGGAAGATGGGCGACGCGTTTGCGGTGACCGAGACTGGTGTGCGCGCGGCGATGGTGAGCGACTGTACCACGTGTTCCTAGCAGAGTTGTCGGCGCTGTTAGACTCGGCGGTTGGAGAAACATTGCGGGCATTTCCATTAAAACGGCTTAGGTTGGCCGGCGTGTGAGGTCTTGAGAGCCACGAGTTGCGACAGTATCTGGGGACAGGACCAATGAGGTGACAGGTGAAACACATAGGCTGGTCGTCCACAGTTTTCCACTCAGTCGGGTTACGATCGTCGAGAATCGCCGAAAGCTGCGAGAATCGTTGGCGTGGAGCGAAAATAGTAGCAGGGCTTTGTTGGCTCTGGGGTTGGTGACAGCACAGACAGAATGTAGGCCAATGTTCCTGTCGAACGATGGCTTGCACGAGGGGAAATGAAAAAGGGGTATCATCAGGGCTACGTGAAGAGAAAGCTGCGCGCGCCATCGCGTCCAGTTCACGTTGAATGGCTCGCACCACGTCCTCTGATGCTGCTGTGCGGGCTGATCTTCACACGTCGACGTTGAGGCAGTATTGGGAAGTGTGGTGAATGGTTGCAGGACGCGTCGGCTTTCGGCCTGCTCGAATTAAATTAAATTATGGGGTTTAACGCGTAAAAACCACTTTCTCATTATGAGGCACGCCGTAGTGGAGGACTCCGGAAATTTCCACCACCTGGGGTTCTTTAACGGGCACCTAAATCCAAGTTAACGGGTATTTTCGCATTTCGCCCCCATCGAAATGCGGGCGCCGTGGCCGGGATTCGATCCCGCGAACTCGTGTTCAGCAGCCCAACACCACAGGGCCTGCTCGAATTGTCGGCGCTCTGAGATGATAGCATTAACTGTAGAGCAGCTTTTGCAGATGAGCAGATTAAATGTGTTGTCAGCAATTCCCTTGAGCACATGCCCTACCTTCTCAGATTCTGCCATGTCGTGATCGGCTTTACGACAAAGCGCGAGCACGTCCTGGATATACGAAACAGAGAACTCCGTGGGGGATTGGGCACGGGAGGCCAGTTCCTGCTTTGCGGCAATTTTATGGCCGGCTAGTTTGCCAAACAACTGTGTTAACTTCTCTTTGCATTGGTCCCAGCTGGTCAACTCCTGTTCATGGTTTTCGAACCACACCTTTGCCGTGCATCTTAGGTAGAACAACAGGTTAGCTAGCCTAAGCGTAGGGTTTCATGTGTTGATTCCACTCACACCTTCGTATATAGCAGCCCATTCTTTAACGTCCGCGCCATCAGTCCCGCAGAAAGTTCCGGGATCCTTGGGTTGAACAACCACAACCGAAGGGGACAGCGACGTAGCGTGCGATAGTGACGTTGGAAGCGGCAACGGCGTTGATCCTGAGTGCTCACCGTCATTCATGGTGAGAACGGTATGCGACATCCACTGCAGAGTTCCGTTTCCAGCCGTGGTTCCCAGCACCTCCACCAATATGTTACGGGGATGTTGAGATTAGAAGACTGTATTTACAATGTATATACAAGCAGAGTCAATGGAGTTAATCTGGCTAACTAGTAACAACACGCAGCAGTCAGCGTCTCGCGATCCCTTTCTTCCTCTCTCTTCTTTTATGCTTTAGTACAAATGCATCTACGGCAGTCAGCCGCACTATATTCTATTTTGTGGCACAGGCCACATTTCGTTGTACACAGAAATTCAGACTTCCTTCCGTGAGGTTTATCTTCTCTGCCACTAGAAGTCTTCTCATCGGTGTCACAAGCTCCCCTGGGACCTAGGGTTGTGCGTGTGTGTCTAGGTAATTATCTGTTGCAGCTACTACTTCTCTAAGTGAGGAACATTTATTTTCCTTGTGAGAAACGACCTGACCCTTGTGGCAGCGATTAATGTACTTCTCCGTTATAAGATTCCCTCTTAAAGCCTTGAATGACCTCTCCATTTTGGATGTTTCAATCCATCTGTTGAAGTATCCTGACAGCCTTGCTGCAAGCTGGCGGCCTGTTTCTCTGTCTTCAGGCATAGCCACTCTTAACCTTTCACGGTGGCCTTCACTAGGGTAACAACACCTTCGCAGAAGGCTGAACTTCAGCTTTTGGTAATATAAGGACTTCTATGGCGACATTCTGCCTTTAACAGTTAAAGCGTTCCTTCAAAGGCAAAAAACTAAATAGAGAAGCCCAGTTTTCTTGGGGTCACTCATGAACAGTAGCGGCGCGCTCCAATCCTTGAAAGTAGGTGTGTAAGTCATCCGTCATCCCTTTCTTCATAAGAGAATGGAATAAGCTTGTGATGGCTGGATGGCTATTTGGGTGGCGCTGTCACCTGTTCCTCAGCCACAGCACCTTCAGTAGACAAATTTTGTTGCCCGCGAAGCTCTTGAAGGCGCAACTTTTGTCCAATTCTCGCGCTCTGACTCAAGCCTGTGGCTGCCGGATTGACGTGCTTGCGCTCTCTCTTCACGTGCTTCCTTCCTCCTCTGCACATACCCTAAGCTCCACGGCTTTCAAGGCGAGCGTTGGACCCGCAGAAATTATTTTCCATATGCATTTTCCGTGGAGCCCTAAGCTACTATGCCTGACTTCGCTGCTCCGACCACCTTAATAAATCAGTCTCCATCGCGGATGTCATTGTTAAGGCGTGGTTCGGGAAGCAGGTTTAATTCTGTGAGTCAGACGTGCCTCCGCGGGCATCAAGAATGGAACAACAACAATCGCTGCACAAAAAATATACTCAAGCGTACAAAATACAAGTAAAAGGGCACAGACCATGGGGGCAAGCGAGACTAAGTGCCCCGACACACCTGTTCGGCGCGACTACCACCGCGCGCTCACAGTTTGGCTGGTGTTGCGTCGCTCGACGAACTGTATGAGCCGAGACGGCAGGCGAGCCAGCGAAGTCTGCTTGGTCGGCTGGTTGACGTATGTGGAAGGCATATCGATTAGAGGGCCCCTCGTGCGTTGTCGCTGGACCGGCTCCCTCCCGAACATTGCCCTCCGACCCAAGCCAACCATGCTCCTCAGCTCCGCAGGGGGCCTACCCAGGTGGCCCCTTCTGTAGGCTGCACGAGCCACTCGCGCCTTCGCTGAGCGCTCTTTCTTTTGCGCTTGCTTATTCGTCTGCATCTTTCTTCGTTATTGTTCTTCACTGCGTGTGCGACACCGGCCATTTCACGCTTCCACGCTCGAGCGCGCGCGCAATTACGCGCAAGGTTGTTCGTTCACGTGCATACATCGTGACATTCAGTCAAGCTTATGGCGTCGACTCGGCAGGTGGGCTAGCTATTGCATCACAAACGGCATCTTTGCAGTCAATACAGCAGTGTTGAATTGTTTCAGTCACCCGCCGTGGTTGCTCAGTGGCTATGGTGTTGGGCTGCTGAGCATGAAGTCGAGGGATCCAATTCCGGCCATGGCGGCCGCATTTCGATGGGGGCGAAATGCGAAAACACCCGTGTACTTAGATTTAGGTGCACGTTAAAAAACCCCAAGTGGTCGAAATTTCCGGAGTCCTCCACTACGGCGTGTCTCATAATCAGAAAGTGGTTTTATCAGGAAAACCCCATAATTTAATTTGTTTTGTTTCAGTCACTTTAAACAGACGACTGTAAATTGACGAAAGGAAGGTATCTTTTTCTCAAAGCCATGTTCCAACTGGCAAGGTTTGAGTGTGTAATTTGTCAAACAATGTTTTTAGTAGAAACGAGAAGCGGCATTCTGCACACGTTTCCAAGTACTATCAGCGTCAAATGAAAGTTGAACAGCGGAGCGCGTGGCCCAAGCATAAGTGAAGATGTAGTGCGTGCCGTCCAGCCATCACCATTGACAGGCGCGCACATCCGGTTTGGCCGCTCTGCGCGATCCCGTCTAGTGAGATAATTTCGCATCTGTTCTGGTCCTTACATTTGAAAGGGAGAAAATGAAAAATAAAATGAAGCAAAAATATTTCAGTTTAGGGCGAGTCTTGTCGCACAGGTCGCCGAAACCATAAGTGCTGTCGGCATGAACAGCGGTGCGCGTGGTGCAGTTTGCACCGTCATCGCAAGGTAGATATGCCCGCTCGGCGCGGGCGATGACGGTGCAAACTGCACCACGCGCACCGCTGTTCATGCCGACAGCACTTATGGTTTCGGCGACCTGTGCGACAAGACTCGCCCTAAACTGAAATATTTTAGCTTCATTTTTATTTTTCATTTTCTCCCTTTCAAATGTAAGAACCCGAACAGAAGCGAAATTATCTCACTAGAGGGGATCGCGCAGAGCGGCCAAACCGGATGTGCGCGCCTGTCAATGGTGATGACTGGACGGCGCGCACTACATCTTCACTTATGCATGGGCCACGCGCTCCGCTGTTCAACTTTCATTTGACGCTGATAGTACTTCCAGTCCCTGTAATCTGATGTATAACTGATCGAAAAAACGGCGGCGGGAACATTTTTTCTGTCAACACGGTGAACAAATAGTCTTTACAAAACCCAACTGTCATAAAGCCGATGGAAAAAAAAACTTCACGTATAAACCTCCATAAACAAGGCTTAATGGAAAATTTGAAGACGCGACCAATTCTGACAGGACATGAACCAAGTCAACCTGCAAGGATGCTCGTAATATTCCACGAGAGCGATCCCGAAAGAAGACATACCACGAGACTGTGTGTCGCACATACAAATGCACCATTCCTAAACCTCTAACACTCACTTGTCCGAAAAATGTTATCGCGTCTCATAGATTCAGAATTGGAAGTTCATATACATGTTGAAAATTCTGGGAAAACGTTGAATGTAAAGCATTGCGCAGTGAAAAATTTGACAGACAGAGAAATTTGGTTGCCGAAAACATTTTACAGGTTTCTGCTCTTCTACATATTGATAGACGTTGAGGGGCAAAGGTGTAGGGGTCAAGGGCTGGAACGTGCTCACTAAGGTAATGTTCACTTAATTTTTCGAGGTGCAGTGGAGTACTGAGTTATTTAGGTGGCACAGAACGCTATTCAATACCAGCATAATGTGGTGGGGTAATGGCTAGACCCTAACCGTATACCTGAGCTCTCGAAATGATCCGTTTGCGTACCGGAGACAGTACCAATTGCCTCTATTATAAAAATAGTTTTCTCGATTCTGGTCTTGTCCATGCCAAGGAATGCGATATCATCCGCGTATGCTGATACTTTTGCCTCGTTAACCGGGACGTATAAACGACGAGCATTGCTACTAGTGAAAATGCT
This sequence comes from Dermacentor variabilis, assembly GCF_050947875.1. Classification (NCBI taxonomy): domain Eukaryota; kingdom Metazoa; phylum Arthropoda; class Arachnida; order Ixodida; family Ixodidae; genus Dermacentor; species Dermacentor variabilis. Next base: position 226,518,318 of record NC_134571.1, on the reverse strand, counting down.
CAAATATAGTCGTTATGAGTATAGAGGAAGAGGAGCGGGGACATAGTAAATGATTGTTTCACGGAATAACAGATGCACGCGGGATCTGAAAGGCCACCATTGACAATGAAGCTGAATGTACAATAACTATAGTAAAGTCAAACGTCATTAAGCTCTGTGGAACGAACACTGGCGTGTTCTAGAAGAGAAAGTAAAAAGGAATGTCGGCACCGATCAAATGCTTTGGCGAGGTTAAGCTGAAGCATTGAAAGTTGGTCATAAGAAGTGGACAGTAGAAAAGAACCGTATGAGGGACGTGTGTGCTACTTTGTATGGAGCGGTCTTTTATTCCATCTTTGGTGAAGATGAATAAGAACTGGAATTGCAAGGTGCATCCCATTTATTTATTTGTTTATTCGCTATGTTATTAATTAAATAATTAATTAATTATTTAGTTATACATACTTTCAAGGCATAGTAGGGACAACGGAACGGATTGGGGAAATTATACGATATTTGCAGTAGAGGACAACACATACAAAATCAAATTATAAGGCACATTAAACGTGATCTTGAAGTTAGTGGTGTCACAAATTGAGACTGGAGGTGGGAAGGCGGTTCCACTCATTGGCGGTTCTTGGCAAGAAGCAAGAATGGTAAAGACTATCTCGACAAGATGGCACTTCAGTTTTGTGTTGATGGTCGATGCGAGACGACATGTAACTTGGTGGCGTGAAAAGAGTTTCTTTAAGAGAATGGTGAGATTAATATAAAAAATTAAAACACAGACGACAGTACCTGCGACGTAACGAGAGGCCAGGTAGATCTAGTGTTCTTTTCATGGACGTGACGCTAGATTGACGTGAATAGTTTGGGATAATAAAACGACAAAGTGTTTGCGGAAATTTTAGAATCAACGTTTCATAATGTAATTCTTCTATAACCCTCAACAGGAAGTAGTTTCTCGCTGTCAGTAGTTTGAGTTAATAACATTGGGCGGTTTTTTGTGAAAAACTGTAGTAAAGCCTCCAATTCAAATTTCATTCAAAATATCTTCAGTAGAACAGGCGACAGAATGGACGTAAATGTCATGTAAAATCCACCTAAAATGCTTTAAAGACCGGGAGTTTTTGACATGGGTAACTCATAAATGGCAACCTCGTGTTCTGTAAAGCTACCAGTTATGACTAAACACTCATGACCACTAAGAGGAGTTATTATAAATGCAAAGTATTGTATACGTACGTTTAGTATTCATGGACAAGAAACATTCTTGAGACACCGCTCTTGTTAGTCACCCCACTCGAATCGGTAATAACTTTCGTACATGCGTGACGGTATCCGCCCATCAAAGCCTAACGGGTTGTCTTCTCAGACACGACAATTGCCTGGGATAACATGGGCACCGCTATAGCACCCCGTGTTGTGTAAGTGTAATTTAACATTTGCGATGTGATCAGCGTGCGTTCCAGGTGCTTCAAATTCAAACTCGATTTTAGGAATTCCTTCTCCACATAGTTTATGAAATGGTTTGATTGAACCGTCTTCTATAGCAATTGATCTAGTTTTCTGCTTAAAGATCTCCGAATCAATGCATAGAGGCAACTCAAATCGTAAGCAATGTTTCCAAGCTAAATACTCCCGATCAGTAAAGTGTCAATCGCCAATAACAATCGCATTTAATTTCCCGAGGGCCCGCCCAGATCGGCAACTAGCACAGTGGTCGGAGAACAAAATGGGGTAAGTTTTGCATTGCGGGCCTCTAGAAATCAGCAGTGAAGAAACATATGTTTGTACTTCCTTGAATGTGCCTGCATGAGTAAAATGTTTTTCAGGATGTCCACACATCAATGAGGCCCACATTTTCAGTGATGGTAAATAGCACTTCGCCACTTTTGTTCCTGTCGAACGTATACAATGAACGGGCATTTGCATCGCATACACATTTGAACTCATCTAAAAAAAACATTACACGGTCACAATATGATAAAGAAGCTAGAGCTTATAGTACGCCAATTTGTTTTGGGGAATCATTTAATGCATAAACATTGATGATACTCCGTGGTAAACCACGCAAAGAAAAGTAGCAACATATCCGCTGTCATTCATTACCTACATTGTAAGTGAAGGCGGGATACGAAAAGGTCTTCTGCCGAAACAAACGACAACTCGCCGAAAACTCCACAGCATGCGACAACAAACATGATACTGTGACAAAAGCTTCCTGGCTCTCCCGTTATCGAGAGTAGATGCAAGCTAGAAATGGCAACGGCAAAGCACGCTGTTATGAGGTGATGCTATCCACAATGTTAAAATGGATGCAGTGGTTGTTCGCAACGACACATCCCACGCGACCACACCGCACCACTGCACTGGTCCGCATAGACGCTGCAAGACTAGAAGAAAACCGGCTGCAGGCCACAGGACAGACAGCGAAACGCGGCAAGGAAACAGAGCGCACTGACCATCAGAAGAAGAGTGCATTGAATTCTTAGGTTTTGAGCGCCACGATTTGATTATGAAACACGCCGTAGCGGGGTTTCTGGATTAGTTTTGACCTCCCGGGGATCTGTAACTTGCCCCATTGCACGGGGCATGGACGTTTTTGCATTTGGCTTTGATCGATATGCGGCCGCCGCGGCTACGATTTCCTTCCGCGACCTCGTGTTTAGCAGCGCAACACCATAACCGCTATTCCACCGGAGCGGATAGAAGCGCCTGAGTGGCGCCATCTCTCGAGGCGACGCCAAACCTGCGCCGCGGAACTCGTGGACTGCTAGCGTTCAGCGCTCAGAGCCAAAAGATTACAGGGAAGTGTGTAGTGTCCTGTATCTGGCTATTCAACGTCACTATTGAAAATGACAAGTAAAACTTCAGCGTAATAAAACTTACAGCTTAAGTGATATTGTGAACAATTATTAGAAAGAACTGGGAAGCAGTATTTTGTAACTTCTTTGAGCAGTTACAAACATGTAACCTATGTACACCCTATGTATTATGGTCCTGCAAAAAGCGTTGGGAGCCAGAGTGAGTGAGAAAACTTTATTTCGAATCAGAACGATGGGCGTCCGCCGAGTTAGTGGACTGGGGCACCCACCAAGGTTACGACCAAGTGTTCTTGCCTCTCAGTGGCTTCCTTGGTCCGCTGGACTTCCCAGAGTTGGTCTCCCAGGTTCGAGCTGAGCAGCGCGGCCTGCCATCGCGCGCAGAGCCTGTCAATGGAGGCTTAGCTCTCATTGTCCTCTATTAGTCCCATAGAATGTGTTCAAGCATGGCTTTGGTGCCATACACTTTGCATCTATCTGTTGTGTATATGTCTGGACAAATAGCGTGCATTAGTATCGGACTCTCGTATGATTTGGTTTGTAGTTGGCGCCACTGGACAGCTTGCAATCTAGTGAGTTGTGGGTGGGGTGGTGGATAAGTGCGTCATTGCATCTTGTAATGGTAGATGATCTCGTTGAACCTGGTCATTCTGTCTTCCCATTCCCATACTTCGGAGGGCCCTGTAGAGAGGTCTAGGTTCGTCGCAGCTCGGAAAGCGAGTCCTTGAGCTACGCTTTGTGCCGCCGCGTTAGGGTTGTCCTCTCCCGTTGAGTCGGTGGTCTGGGATGGTATCCAAAGGATTTGGACGCATCTGTTTCCCCATGTTGATTTGCTTTTTCTGAGTATGTTTACCGCCTCAGCAGAGATCCGGCCGTTCGCGAAGTTGCGTACTGCCGTCTGGGAATCACTTATTATACAGTATATGTTGGTTTGTGCTATCGCTAACGCTATAGCGCTTCCTCCACCGTTTCGATGCGTGTCGTGTCTGTAGTATAGCTTGTGCAGCATTGTCTGTTGTGGTAGAGTACTGCTGCGACAAAGCTGCCTTTGTGTTTGTAACGGCAGCGTCTACAAACACCGCATCGTTGTTTTCTCCGTAGTTCTTCGCCATGTTCTTTGCCCTGCTTTTTCTCCTGCCCTCGTGGTGCACAGGATGCACATTCTTGGGTACCGTTAGATTGGCCTTTATTTGCTTGGGTATGTCCCATTTGTCTCCGTGTAGTGTGAGGTAGAGGATCCCTAATTTATCTAGGTGTCGTCTGCCTACCGTCGTCTTGGAGAGGCATTCATATTGCGCTATACGTTGCGCTTCTATTAACTCCTCTAGCGTGTTGTGCAGCCCCAGCTCATGGAGTTTCGTCATGCTCGTGCTTAGCATGAGTCCAATCGCTTGGTTGTATATCTTCCTAATCTGGACATCTAGCTTCTTCTTTTCTGCGGCGCACCTTCTGTGGTGTGCCGCCACACACCTGATCTGACTTATGACGAACGCCTGGACGATTCTCATGACGCTTGCTTCTTTCATACCCTCGTGCCTGCTGGTGATTCTCTTGATCAATTGCATAGTCTGAGAAAGTTTGACTTCGATTTTACGAATGGTTTCTCCGTTGGTGCCCTTGGCTTCTATTATCATTCCCAACGCCCTTATCATCTCGACTTTGGGTATGGGTTGTCCATCTGGGGTCATGGGTTGCACTCCCTCACTGCATGAGTGAAATAAAGGATATTATTATTATTGAATTATTACTATTGTACTGTAAACTAAGGAGCAGTGGGGCTGTGGCTTTGAGAGAGAGAACGACGACGAGAGAGACAAAAGCAGCCATATTTGGCTCTACGGTGGCTTCGACGTTCGCTGCGGCTTTGAGAGAGAGAACGACGACGAGAGAGACAAAAGCAGCCATATTTGGCTCTACGGTGGCTTCGACGTTCGCTGCGGCTTTGAGAGAGAGAACGACGACGAGAGAGACAAAAGAAGCCATATTTTGCTCTACGGTGGCTTCGACGTTCGCTGCGGCTTTGAGAGAGAGAACGACGACGAGAGAGACAAAAGCAGCCATATTTGGCTCTACGGTGGCTTCGACGTTCGCTGCGGCTTTGAGAGAGAGAACGACGACGAGAGAGACAAAAGCAGCCATATTTGGCTCTACGGTGGCTTCGACGTTCGCTGCGGCTTTGAGAGAGAGAACGACGACGAGAGAGACAAAAGCAGCCATATTTTGCTCTACGGTGGCTTCGACGTTCGCTGCGGCTTTGAGAGAGAGAACGACGACGAGAGAGACAAAAGCAGCCATATTTTGCTCTACGGTGGCTTCGACGTTCGCTGCGGCTTTGAGAGAGAGAACGACGACGAGAGAGACAAAAGCAGCCATATTTGGCTCCACGGTGGCTTCGACGTTCGCTGCGGCTTTGAGAGAGAGAACGACGACGAGAGAGACAAAAGCAGCCATATTTGGCTCTACGGTGGCTTCGACGTTCGCTGCGGCTTTGAGAGAGAGAACGACGACGAGAGAGACAAAAGCAGCCATATTTGGCTCTACGGTGGCTTCGACGTTCGCTGCGGCTTTGAGAGAGAGAACGACGACGAGAGAGACAAAAGCAGCCATATTTTGCTCTACAGTGGCTTCGACGTTCGCTGCGGCTTTGAGAGAGAGAACGACGACGAGAGAGACAAAAGCAGCCATATTTGGCTCTACGGTGGCTTCGACGTTCGCTGCGGCTTTGAGAGAGAGAACGACGACGAGAGAGACAAAAGCAGCCATATTTGGCTCTACGGTGGCGTCGACGTTCGCTGCGGCTTTGAGAGAGAGAACGACGACGAGAGAGACAAAAGCAGCCATATTTGGCTCTACGGTGGCTTCGACGTTCGCTGCGGCTTTGAGAGAGAGAACGACGACGAGAGAGACAAAAGCAACCATATTTTGCTCTACGGTGGCTTCGACGTTCGCTGCGGCTTTGAGAGAGAGAACGACGACGAGAGAGACAAAAGCAGCCATATTTGGCTCTACGGTGGCTTCGACGTTCGCTGCGGCTTTGAGAGAGAGAACGACGACGAGAGAGACAAAAGCAGCCATATTTGGCTCTACGGTGGCTTCGACGTTCGCTGCGGCTTTGAGAGAGAGAACGACGACGAGAGAGACAAAAGCAGCCATATTTTGCTCTACAGTGGCTTCGACGTTCGCTGCGGCTTTGAGAGAGAGAACGACGACGAGAGAGACAAAAGCAGCCATATTTGGCTCTACGGTGGCTTCGACGTTCGCTGCGGCTTTGAGAGAGAGAACGACGACGAGAGAGACAAAAGCAGCCATATTTGGCTCTACGGTGGCGTCGACGTTCGCTGCGGCTTTGAGAGAGAGAACGACGACGAGAGAGACAAAAGCAGCCATATTTGGCTCTACGGTGGCTTCGACGTTCGCTGCGGCTTTGAGAGAGAGAACGACGACGAGAGAGACAAAAGCAACCATATTTTGCTCTACGGTGGCTTCGACGTTCGCTGCGGCTTTGAGAGAGAGAACGACGACGAGAGAGACAAAAGCAGCCATATTTGGCTCTACGGTGGCTTCGACGTTCGCTGCAGCTTTGAGAGAGAGAACGACGACGAGAGAGACAAAAGCAGCCATATTTTGCTCTACGGTGGCTTCGACGTTCGCTGCGGCTTTGAGGGAGAGAACGACGACGAGAGAGACAAAAGCAGCCATATTTTGCTCTACGGTGGCTTCGACGTTCGCTGCGGCTTTGAGAGAGAGAACGACGACGAGAGAGACAAAAGCAGCCATATTTGGTTCTACGGTGGCTTCGACGTTCGCTGCGGCTTCCGTCACTTGGCCAGGTTTTGGGTGATACTAGGCTTTACTAATCTTATTTGTTGAGCTCTCACTGAGTCTAACGCCAGCTTCATCCTAAGCTGATGGCCATAAACTCCCCCGGCAGGGGTTTTTCTCCATGGGTAGCCTCTGTTCCAACGGATGAATTATCTCTAGATTTGTTCATCCGCACTGGTGTGAGCAGCATCCCGGTGGCTCTGGTTCCTTCAAATGGAGGCTTTATACGACTGACCAACCCCCAGGTGATCCAGAAATCTCTGCATGCTGCTACCTCTTCATACTAGACCATCACGGAAGTGAGGCAGTTCGGCCGCGGAGGTATCGTGTGTCGATCGTCAGACCGGTCCTGTGTCGCGGATTTGCTTAAGTGCTCATCATTCGCGTCATTACCGGTGAGTGCCTACATCCCTGCTCACCTCGGCTACACTAAGGGAATAGTCAGAGGTGTCGATGCTCATCTTTCTCCCGCTGAAATACTAGAGAGATTGTCAGGGACTGGAGTAATTGCTGTTTACCGATGCAATCGAGTGGTAGACAATAAGCGGGTCCCAACAGAATCGGTGATCGCAACTTTTGCTGGAACTTCCTGCCCTTCAGAGCTAAAGGTGTGGCCCCTTGTGTTCAGAGTTGAAGCCCTGGCGTCGCGTCCAATTCAATGCCGTAATTGCTGGCGATACGGCCATAGTATGGCAGAGTGTAAATCAAGACAACGTTGTTGCGCATGTGGGGAAGAACACGCTCAAAGTGATTGTAGTGCCCAAGAAGAGCGATGCTGTCTCTGTGATGGAAATCATCCAGCCAATTATTTAAATTGTTGTGTTAGGGCTCAAGGATTACAGGTGATTGAATAATTGATCGACGACGCTGCTCTAGGATGGAGGCCACAAACGTTGTGAAAGAAAGGGCATCTGGCTATGCGTGGATACTAGGCAGACAAAATCTTACCACGGACCTACCACTTACTGCAACTATAGAGGCCGCTGTGGAAAAGGCAGTTACAAAGGCTATGGAAAGGTTGGCAATGAGCCTTGGTGAATGTATCTCACAGGCCATTTCTAGTCATTTATCTCATTTGATGCAAACTACCTGCCCAGCTCCTGTAACAACGCAAACAGTTGATCCTGAGCACCAAACTAACCATAAAAGATCAGATGCCAATCCTTGCAATAATGATATTGAACTTTCAACTCCTTCTTCCACGGGCCCGACAACTTGTAATCTGATTAATACAGATTTGGAGATGACAGAGGTGGAACAAAATTTTCGAGCATATAAAGGAACCATGTCTTCTATTAATGAAGACTCATCCCCCGGTCCTCACTCAAAAGCAAAAGAAAGTCAGTCCAGTGTTGTGCTAAAGGAAAACATTCTACAGAAGGCAGTTTCGACTGCGGCACTTTCCAAAAAAAAAATAGGATCACTAAACGTGCTTCAGTGGAACTGCCGCTCTTTATATTCTGCTTCAGTAGATATAACTTGTCTAACTTCTCAACTTAATCCTGATTTAATTATCTTACAAGAAACGTCGCTAAATCCTGAGAAATCTTTTCAAATGAAATTCTACAGATCTTTTCGATTAGACCGTCCTACAAGAGGTGGTGGATTAATTACATTTATCTCATCTAAAATTTGCCATGAGGATAAAATTTCATTTCAGCTTTCTACTCCAGAGTGTGAAATCCTAGCGATAGAGCCGGTTCTCTCGGGATGTTGTCCCTTTACCGTAGTTAATGCATATTTTCCATCTGGCGTACAGGACACTAGCCCACTGGATAGCGTTATTAACTCTTGTGGACGTGACATTGTAATCAGAGGTGATTTCAACTCTCACCAAATCTTATGGGCTTTAAGAACAGATTTGTGCGGCACCCGATTGTGGAACTGGTCGTTGGACAATCGACTAACGTGTGTAAACTCCGAATCTATTACGTTTGTGAGAGGCCGATCTTACTCTTTATTAGGTCTTACATTCTGTGGCCCAAGTCTCTCCGTAACTTCTTGGTCGACTATTGATTGTTCGACAAGCAGTGATCACCCTCCAAGTGTATTTGACGTTGCACGTCGTTTGACATTTATGAGTGACCAGGTTCGAACTTTCATAAATTACAACATTTTTAGAAAATGCTTACGAAATGTTCTTTCATCTCTGTCTGATGCGCCTACAGAACAAAAAACCACGATTATCTGTTCCGCTTTGGAAAGTTCTAAAAAAAAGGCTCAATTTGAGATTAGATCGAATAACAGAAATTCTTACAGTCCTTTGTGGAATGAAGAATGCACTAGAGACTACAGAAAGAGAAAAGCTGCTTGGAAAAAATTATTTCATAACCAGAGTCCCAAAAATTGGAGTGACTATAAATTTTTTCGTGCTGTCTTTAAACATACAGTTTATAAAGCCATAGATAAATTCGACTGTAAGCATTTTGATTTCTTGTCTAACAATAAAAATAAGCGTGCATTGTTCCATTTTCTCCGCGGTAGAAAAGTTCTTCCGCGTCAAATTAATATTGACTCTATAATCTTAAGTAGCGATGAAATGAAACAATCACTAGAAGAAATCGCGTAGGGATAAGAAATTAGATTTTCCTCTGTCTTGCCAAGTTGTTCTCGCTTACGAAGGGCATCAGATGATTTTACAGAAATCTCCATGTTAGCATTGGCTGAAATCGTGGAGCGACTTCCAGATTCAGATCCCGGCATGGATGGGGTAACACCTACTATGATCAGAATTTTATTTAAGGAAGCTTCTGATGACCTTTTAGCTATTGTAAATTACCCAATCCAGTTCTCATGGATTCTGTCTGCGTGGAAAATTGCTAAAGTCATCCCTATTCTTAAAAATCATGGGGAAGGATATACAATAAATAACATTAGGCCAATTACGCTAACTTCAAACTTGGTTAAATTAACTAAAAGAATTCTATATGCCCGCATGTATAAATTTATACAGAACAAGAACTTGCTTCATCATCATCATCATCAGCCTAGTTACGCCCACTGCAGGGCAAAGGCCTCTCCCATACTTCTCCAACTACCCCGGTCATGTACTAATTGTGGCCATGTTGTCCCTGCAAACGTCTTAATGTCATCCGCCCACCTAACTTTCTGCCGCCCCCTGCTACGCATCCCTTCCCTTGGAATCCAGTCCGTAACCCTTAGTGACCATCGGTTATCTTCCCTCCTCATTACATGTCCGGCCCATGCCCATTTCTTTTTCTTGATTTCAACTAAGATGTCGTTTACCCGCGTTTGTTGCCTCACCCAATCTGCTCTTTTCTTATCCCTTAACGTCACACCCATCATTCTTCTTTCCATAGCTCGTTGCGTCGTCCTCAATTTCAGCAGAACCCTTTTCGTAAGTCTCCAGGTTTCTGCCCCATATGTGAGTACTGGTAACACACAGCTGTTATACACTTTCCTTTTGAAGGATAGTGGCAACCTGCTGTTCATGATTTGAGAATGCCTCCCAAACGCACCCCAGCCCATTCTTATTCTTCTGGTTATTTCAGTCTCATGATCCGGATCCGTGGTCACTACCTGCCCTAAGTAGATGTAGTCCCTTACTCCTTCCAGTGCTTCGCTACCTATCGTAAACTGCTGTTCTCTTCCGAGCCTGTTAAACATTACTTTAGTTTTCTGCAGATTAATTTTCAGACCCACCCTTCTGCTTTGCCTCTCCAGGTCAGTGAGCATGCATTGCAATTGGTCTCCTGAGTTACTAAGCAAGGCAATATCATCAGCGAATCGCAAGTTGCTAAGGTATTCTCCATCAACTTTTATCCCCAATTCTTCCCACTCCAGGCCTCTGAATACCTCCTGTAAACATGCTGTGAATAGCATTTGAGATATCGTATCTCCCTGTCTGACGCCTTTCTTTATAGGGATTTTGTTGCTTTCTTTGTGGAGGAATACGGTGGCTGTGGAGCCGCTATAGATATCTTCCAGTATCTTTACATATGGCTCATCTACACCCTGATTCCGTAATGCCTCCATGACTGCTGAGGTTTCGACTGAATCAAACGCTTTCTCGTAATCAATGAAAGCTATATATAAGGGTTGGTTATATTCTGCACATTTCTCTATCACTTGATTGATAGTGTGAATATGGTCTATTGTTGAGTAGCCTTTACGGAATCCTGCCTGGTCCTTTGGTTGACAGAAGTCTAAGGTGTTCCTGATTCTATTTGCGATTACCTTAGTAAATACTTTGTAGGCAACGGACAGTAAGCTGATCGGTCTATAATTTTTCAAGTCTTTGGCGTCCCCTTTCTTATGGATTAGGATTATGTTAGCGTTCTTCCAAGATTCCGGTACGCTCGAGGTTATGAGGCATTGCGTATACAGGGTGGCCAGTTTCTCTAGAACAATCTGACCACCATCCTTCAACAAATCTGCTGTTACCTGATCCTCCCCGGCTGCCTTCCCCCTTTGCATAGCTCCTAAGGCTTTCTTTACTTCTTCTGGCGTTACCTGTGGGATTTCGAATTCCTCTAGGCTATTCTCTCTTCCACTATCGTCGTGGGTGCCACTGGTACTGTATAAATCTCTATAGAACTCCTCAGCCACTTGAACTATCTCATCCATATTAGTAACGATATTGCCGGCTTTGTCTCTTAACGCACACATCTGATTCTTGCCTATTCCTAGTTTCTTCTTCACTGTTTTTAGGCTTCCTCCGTTCCTGAGAGCCTGTTCAATTCTATCCATATTATAGTTCCTGATGTCCGCTGTCTTACGCTTGTTGATTAACTTAGAAAGTTCTGCCAGTTCTATTCTAGCTGTAGGGTTAGAGGCTTTCATACATTGGCGTTTCTTGATCAGATCTTTCGTCTCCTGCGATAGCTTACTGGTTTCCTGTCTAACGGAGTTACCACCGACTTCTATTGCGCACTCCTTAATGGTTCCCATGAGATAGTCGTTCATTGCTTCAACACTAAGGTCCTCTTCCTGAGTTAAAGCCGAATACCTGTTCTGTAGCTTGATCCGGAATTCCTCTAGTTTCCCTCTTACCGCTAATTCATTGATTGGCTTCTTGTGTACCAGTTTCTTCCGTTCCCTCCTCAAGTCTTGCTTGAGGAGGGAACTTGCTTGCTTAGCCCCTGCCAAATTGGATTCCGACCATCATGTTCAATTTGGCATGCTCACGTGACTTAGAATAAAATTAGCAGGGCGACAGAGGCAAATAAGTGCTCTTGTGACATTAGACATTTCCAAAGCCTATGACAGTGTAGAACACTTAATTGCGAAATCTAGAGATTCCAAATTATTTTTCAAACTGGATTGGTGAATTTTTAAACGGAAGAACATTTTACTGCTGTCTAAGAGGCGTTTCCTCGAGTATATATAATTAATCACGAGGTGTTCCTCCAGGAGCTGTCACTTCACCATTACTATTTAATATTCTGATGTGTTCCATTCCTCTTCATCAAGATATACAAACATACGTATACGCGGATGACATTGCTTTCTTCGCATCAGACAGTGATATTCAGTCTCTATATTATCGACTTCAGAACTACCTCAACACTATAGAAACCTGGTTAAACAAAATTAGCTTTTCACTTAACGTTAGAAAATGCTCTATATTGGTTTTCCCCCGTAGCAATCCCGTTAACATATCGATATCCTATCGCCTCGAGACTATACCTCAAGTGGAGTGGGTGAAATATTTAGGTGTAGTATATGACGGCTCCCTCAGCTGGCTCGGCCATATTGACCATATAGTTAAAAAAGGAGTGCGAGCAGTTGGTATGCTACGTAAGCTGTGCAACAGTCGGTCCGGGATGCGGAGAGATCCACTTTTAATGATATACAAAATGTATGTGCGGCCCATTTTAGAATTCGGATGTGTTTTATTTTCTGGTGCTCCAGCTTATAAATTACGTCGCCTTGTTCTACTTGAGCGGGAAGCCCTACGACTGTGTTGTGGATTACCGAAATGTGTTGCCAATAACATACTACACCAAGAAGTCAGGTTGCCCTCAATATTGTGTAGATTTCGTTTACTGACGGTGCAAACAGTCTTAAAATTGTATGAATCCCCTATTACAACATTGCAATACATATTCATTTCCCAGCCTGCGCTAGTCTTCGGAGTACACTGCTATCGGTTTCATACACCACAGGTGGTCTTCGTACAAACATGGATCAATCCTTTACATGTACGTCTCTGGGAGGTACCTACTATTTGTGATGTGCAAGAGAACCTACAAATTATATATGATCACATCTACCCAAATAATGCAAAACTTCTCTCTTATAATATATTAAATGGACCAGGACCATTTACAGGACCATTTATTGAGTTTATTATAAGTACGGTCATAGCGACAGACGCCTCACAGTGTGAAGAAAAATCTGGAATTGGCATTTTCTCTCCCGCTCTAGACTGGTCATTTGCAATCAGGATTCCGGACTTCTTTTCCGTATTTTTGGCTGAATTCCTAGCTGTAACTGAATTCCTAGCCTTACGCAAACTAAATTCGTCAATATCGGCGGTAGTAATAATAACAGGTTCTTTATCCTTATGTTCCTCGCTCACAGCAAATGGTGCCACTAACCTTCTACGTACATTTTATTCTCTAGTGCCTGCCCACATAAATTTATTTAGATTGCTTTGGGTACCTGGACATAAAGGATTATTCATGAATAAAATGGTTGACAGTCTCGCGAGAGCGGCCCTCAGTGGCCCTGTATTACCATTACTTCCTCCAATAGCTTACCTAACGACTACTAGATTCAGGAGATATACAATTATTCAAGACTTTTTGAACCCAGCTGTAGCTAATTTTTCAGAATATCGACACCTCCTATTCCCTTGGCCCGAAAATTCCTTTCACACCAGAAAAACTGAAGTCATCTTTACCCGATTACGTTGTCGAATGCCAAAATTAAACTTCTATCGTCACAAGGCTGGTCTGGTGCCCTCCTCTCTGTGGCCAGTCTGTGGAGAAGATGAAACAATAGATCATTTTTTCATATTCTGCCGCCGTTTTACTTCTTTAAGAAAAAATATTCTAGAATCAAGATTTACACAGCTTGGTTTAAGCTTTTCAATTATAAATATCCTTCCTCTAGAAGCCTCCTCTCTTGGAAAGTGCCACAGGGATATTTGCTCAACCGTGGAGGAATTTATAATTGCGGCACAGAAATTATCTTGAATTCTTAAACATATTATTTTTCTTCATTTCCTCCAGTTAGCTTTGCCAATTTTAGTATTTCATAAAGGTTGCCTAATTTCATCCAAACCTTGGCCAACGCCCCCCCCCTCCCGCGTTGGTGTGCGCCATCGCATAAGGAATACCATACCATACCATACCTTGTTTCGGTGCTCGATCGGCTGTATTACCTCTCGCTGCTCCGTCATTATAGTCGCGAACGCCTACTGCCCAAAGTGCTTCACGACATTTGGTGGAAGGTGCTGGACCTTTTGTAAACCTGGAACTCCGAAGCCGGATGATCCCTGTCACATCTCCTATGCATGAGGAAACTAGTCCTACCGATCCACCCCAGGCACCGCCTCCGGTAGTCTGTCCTGGTGCGCCACGCCAAAGGGATCCTCCCATATTCAATGGCACTGACGATCGTGACATGGAGGACTGGCTGTCATCGTACAACTGAGTAAGTGCCCACAACAAATTGAAACTGAAAAGCTTGGTTACGTACCATTCTACCTTTCCGGGTTCGCCCATCTTTGGTTCTGCAACCATGAGGCTGACTTTTCCACCTGGACAGCATTCCGAACGACACTTCAAGAAGACTTCGGTCGCCCTGCTGTGCGCAAACTTCGGGCTGAACAACAGCTTCGCTGTCGTGCCCCACAAAAGGGCAGAACTTTTACGAGCTACATTGAAGATGTAGTTGACATTTGCCGGCGTATCAACCCCGATATGACCGAAGATAAGAAGGTCAAGAACATCTCAAAAGGCATAGGAGTGACGCCTTCCAAATGCTCTTGGAAAAGAATCCTCAGACGGTCAACGACCACATAACACTTTGCCAGAGATATGAGCAGCTACGAAAAGAACGACTTTCTACGCGCCGCGCTTTCAGCTCTGAGTGATGGTGTCAGTGCTACTCCTTGCAGTTCAGCAATGTTCGACCAAATCAAGCAATTTGTACGAGAATAAGTGGCACGTCAACTCTCTCTTCTGCCAGTCAGTCCAGCGTCAGAGTCGCCCTTGTCACCCGATCAACGCCGTACCACTTGCTCATCAACCGCCTCTTATGCCTGTTCCACTTACGTACGCTGTCGTTGTCGCTAATAATAATAATAATAATAATAATAATAATAATAATAATAATAATAATAATAATAATAATAATAATAATAATAACTTTATTTGCATCCGAAATACACGATGCCGGAGGCCTACCGAAAAAGCTGTCGCATTGCAGGTTGACAAGGCCGCAGGCCCCCGCACTGGCAACTTCACGTAGCAGTCAGCAAATTATATAATATATATGAGTTATAATCAGCACTCACTCAAATCCATGCACACAAAAAGAGAAAACTCATTCCATATTGAGACATATCGTTACACAAATTATGTTATACAAATTGAAGTTATACAATTAATACAATTACAATTGCAATACAATTAATACAAGTAATACAATACAATTTGAAGTTATACAATCAGGAAGTACAAACATTCAGATTTCAAGACACTGTTTATCCATACAAGAACGCCACCAGAGACCAGCGCACACAAAATTCACAGCAGAAAGTGCAGATAACTCGGCAGTAGAAGTGCAGCAAAATTATACACTAACTATACCATTCTATTTCCCTTTTTGTTTTCTTCTACGTACTAAAGTATTTTCGAAGGTCCGCAAAAGTAGGTCCGCAAAGTTCGAAGGTCCGCAATTCAAGGCCTCCGTCTGCAGCTATTAGACAGCTTTAGTATAGCGTACGCTATACCATTGCGTACGCTAAAAAATAGCGGATCGTCACTGCGCATGCGCTGAACGCTAAACGAAATAGCGGGTATAGCGGGCGTACGCAACGCAAACGAGTTTAGCGTTTTTGCGGGGTTTGCGTAGCTTGCGTGAAACATGGCGGCGGTCCCGGCTGCCCACTTCGAATTGAATTTGGCGTTGCTTTTGTAAAATGCACTTCGTTCGTAGCAAATGACTGTGTAAACGGCTTTCGCTTAATCTCAGGCCGCTTCGACGACAGAGTATCATGGATAACGTCGTGGTGTTTTTGAGATCGCTTCTCGTTTCGAACGAGTCGAAGCCTAACGAAAGAAACATTCGAGATGTCAGCGCCACCTGTCGCTAAAGGCGCGAAATAGCCGCAACGACGGCATATAGCCTCTGAGATCCGAAGAAATCGCCGGCCAACTAAAATTGTAGAAAACGTGCGCTACTTAGCGTACGCTATCTTATAGCGTATAGCGTACGCTATAGTTGCGGACGCTAAACTAAAACTGTCTTTTAAATTCAACCCAGACTCACCAGCACCTTTCCCTCACCTCCGCAAGCGGCTGAAACATATGCACCTCCACACAACGTTACTAGACTAGGTTCAGTTGTCACACTCTCCGTAGGCGCCGTACATCGCCGGTGCCACCGTGTCTTGGTTTGCCGCCAGAGGGCGGGAGCACCGCAGGAAGCTCTACGTGGGCGCAGCTCTGAGTTTGCGATGGGGCTCGGGTCCTCCGACTTCGCAACTTACGTACTCAGCAAGTCTTTTCACCGATGCGTCTTTAAATGTATGTATAGTCTCGCGTTTAGGAGATTGATTAAAAAAAATTACGTAGCTGTGAAAGTGCTGCTGCGCTGCCGCAGAGTGCGCTGTGGATTCCTTAGTCCAGGGCCGCAGCAGCGCCGGCCGTCCACTGCGCTCTATTAGTCAGCTGTTGCTGATAAGTAACTGTAAGTAGCTGATTCGTAGTTGTAATCAATTATTTAATTATTAATGCGAATGCATGGTATGACTCATGAGGCGATGTTAGCGCGACCACACTATGGTCCAAAAAAGTCACCGGAGCCCAATCGAGGCAGTTCACGACGCCAGTTAAGGCGGCGTGAATCAGGCGAAGTTAATTAAGGCACATGTAATTAAAATAGAATTAAGGCACTCGAACCCACGGCCATTGGGGGAACGTTTCGAACCCGCGACCGTTGGTGTCAATTAGGGCGATGTTAATTAAGGCCCAGTTTGTAAGATATAGCTAACGCGCTCGCACCCACGGTCGTTGGTGGGAGTTGAAGCCTCGACCATTGGTGGTGGCAATGAATTGCCTAACTAGGTGAAATAATTAAGTAATGGATTAATGATCAAATCAAGTAATTCAATAACAATCAATTGAATTATATATATATATATATATATATATATATATATATATATATATATATATATATATATATATATATAATGAACTACGCATTACCTAACTAGGCGGATTTAAATACTTGGAATATCTCCAAGCTACGGCAAACAACATTACCTTGGTTGTGACCAGATACGCGGTATTCTCATATTTTAAAACTCCGGCTGAAGTTAGCTGGGACACACGGTATACACACTTTCAGCACTTCATTTCGGACTGAAAAAAAAAATGAAGCTAGCACTATTTCTTTCATCAGAGCACCGCATTCACAAGTGCAATGTTGAAACCTACGTGAGCTTTGCTCCCTTGCGAGCAGACTTGCACATTCAAAGTAGGTTATCGCTGCAGGAACGGAGCATAAATATGCATTCGCGTCACGAAATAAAATTGGATGATACGTCCCGTAAGCTCTTCAAAACGCACACGGCATTTAGGACGCACAAGAGTGTTGCAAAAATGCACCGAGACTGCAGCAAAACACGCATGTATAGACCGTTTTTTCGTAGGCGCCGCCATATTGTGAACGCAGTGGCGCCGCCTATGAGCAGCGCCATACTGGCTTGCGTGAAAGCGGTCTTTTGCATGGCAGGTATACGCTCGGCGGCAGGTTCTGGCGTTTGTTTTCGCGCTCGTGTGGTCTGTTTAGTATGGCGTGCGTCTTCTACATGGTAAATGGTTCTGTGAGACGTGCTGAAGTGGTTTAAGGCGTAATCGCCGGAATTTCTGCTGGCGTTGAGGTGGACGGAACACGCAGCGCGATGTGTGCACGCATATTTGAGCCTACAATCAGCCTCGCAGATCAATTGTGTATTTCTGAATGTTCCAATCACTAATGTGACCTTATTGTAGTATTATCCTCTATTTCTTAGCTGCGGTTTAGGGGCCATGAAACATACGCGATGATCGTAACAGCGTCTGCTACGATAGGAGCTGTGATGTTATACTTTTACAAGCATTCAAACTGTTCGCTGCAGGTTACATTGCGTGACTACTTGGTTCGATGGATGATGTTTCCGCCCTTGAATAAAATAGTTTTGGCAAGTAATACCAGCATAACTTGTAGTCTGAATTAAGCTTGTCCAGAAAAGAGACTGTTTACGAACTGCGCGAGTGTCCTAAGCAGTGGTAGGTGCTGGACTACATATATATTTGTTCTATATACCGCATGGTCCAAGCATACGGCATCAGCGGTTATATATTTATAAACGTTGTGCGGCGTGATTATGCGAGGTCCTATTGCGGCGTTAGCCCGTTTTCTCTTGCTTTTTTGAGAAAGAGGATGATAACCGAATTTTTTTTCCGGTTGTGTTCGTTCCGTTCTCTACGACGCACTCACACGTATTACGGAAATTTTGTCTTCAAAAATAGGCATCGCATTCTTTTTATGCGATCCCTCTCATATATTATGGCTGTATGCAGGCCAAAAAGGCAATGCCGAAGCGCACAGCTTACATATGTATCGTGCCGGTTCACCAACCGCAGTGATCGCTGTGTTGAGCAGAGCCATCGGCCTCATGCAGGAAGGATAGCGTAGACATATGGTAATTCGAAGGCTGCTTGACTTGAAATGCGCGAGAACGATGCCGGTGCATCACAAATATTTGATAGCGCCTGTCGCTTAGATGTTTCGTGGTTGCCTTAGGTTGGCCGTGCACAAGCATGCGCTCTTATGTTTTAGTCCTTATGCCAAGCGATCAGATAATGAGCAGATTTACCATTTCATGCTAGTAATACAGAGACGCCGTTTCTCTTCGTTGAATTAAAACCGTTAAATGCAAAAGACTTCACAACTCACAGACGCACCGCGGCTGACAATGCGCATCGCGTGTTTGCGCCCCCAAGAGATATTTCCGCGTACTGTAGTTACCGATGCACCGAAAGGCTTCCCCGACGACCTTATATGAACGGAAATGGCTTAAATTTCAGTAAGTACCATCTAAAACATCTCCAAATCGTTCCGCAGCACGCGTCAGCAATACTTTCAAGCAGCGCCGCGCCGGATCGCCCAAGCCAGAGAGGAGGAAAGGCCCCCCGCGCGCCCTATTCTCCTCGCCCGATGAAACTGTCTATACAATGCGCCAAAACAGATAAACGGACAGTGCTTCGTCGCCCCGTCCGCGCCGTGCTGACCGAGCAAAGTGCGACACTAGCGCCACGAGATGCGAGCATCGGTGACGGGTCCACGCAGTCACGGGAGTTTGAAAACTGGACCTAGTCTAGTAACGTTGCCTCCACGTAGCTACTGGCCATCACAGCATCCCATGCGCCTAACTCGCCAATATTTCGATCAGTCTCCGCCCGCTCTTCTCAATCCATGGCGCACCCATGACAACCAGCCTATCTGTTATTCGTGCAGCCTACCTGGGCATGCAGCACGGCTTTGCCGCTGGCGCGGATGGTATCCTTCGGATTCTCCGAGGGCACAAGGCAACGGTTTCGACTCTCCGACCCGTTCCACTTCTGCCGCTCAGCCGTTCGAAACCTCGCCTCCTGCTTCCCGAACCTCCAATACCCGTCGGTCTCCGTCTCCCCGTCGGCGTTCTCTGTCGCCGCTTATCCGTCGCCCTGAAGCTATCTGAGAGGAAAACTAAGGACAGCAGTTCCGGAGGTAAGAACTGCGATCTCAACTAACTCCTCAAGGCCTCATTTATTTCCTGCGAACGTCCTTGAAGTTTATGCAGAAAACATTGCCGTTCATGCGCTTGTAGACACGGGAGCAGCAATATCAGTGATTTCGGGCCACCTTCGTCTTAACCTTAGAAAAGTCGCGACGCCATATTCTGCCATTTCATTACGTACAGCAAGCGCTGCGCCGATTGAACCCTTAGGGAAGTGTACCGAGCGCGTTGTTATAAGCGGCGCTTTGTACCATGTTCAGTTCGTTGTTCCGCCTCGCTGCTTCCATGCCATGATTTTAGGATGGGACTTTCTGTCCTCTCATTATGCCGTTATAGATTGTGCCCGTGCTGAACTCGCGCTGTCGCCATTCGGCCTCGCCATTTTTGAAGATAATGATGACGCTTCCGGTCGTGTGTTCGCCACCTCCGACACCGAGATTCCTCCATACTCTGCCGCACTTGTACCCATTTCCTGCGTTGGGTTTTCCGACTCCACAGTTCATTCCACGCCATCTAAGCTTGTTGCTCGCCGTCATCCCTTCTTGCTTCCTTTTGCCCTCCTTGCGATTCGTCAAGGTTCCAGCGCACTTTATGTATCCAACCTGTTTCCTTGCCCTGCTAGCCTGCTGCACGATGAGTGTCTTGGTTATGCTGACGAAATCGAACCAAGCTTCCTCTACGATGTGCCTGACGACCCGGCTTCTCCTCTGGTTGACGCTCTGGCCCTTCAAGTTTCTCCTCCCACGCTGCCGTGTGACCGAACATTTCCCCGGTGTATTGATCCCAACCTCACTCCGAGTGAGCACGCCCAGATCGTCAATCTCCTTCACCGCTTTCGCACGTCATTCGACCTACAACAATGTCGCTTAGGCCGTACTTCCACTGTTGTCCATCCCATCGACACCGGCAACCATGCTCCTTTATGCCACAGGCCGTATCGTGTATCCGCCACAGAGCGTAGCGTCGTCGCTGAGCAAGTTAGAGACATGCTACAGCGCGGCGTCATACAACCTTCGCACAGTACCTGGGCTTCTCCTGTAGTGCTGGTCAAAAAGAAAGATGGCACAATTCACTTTTGCGTGGACTACCGGCAACTCAATAAGGTCACCCGCAAGGACGTTTATCTACTACCCCGTATTGCCGACCCGCTAGCCTGCCTCCAAGGCGCAGAATTTTTCTCATCTTTAGACCTGCGATCCGGGTACTGGCAAGTGCCAGTGGCCGAGTCATTCCGTCCAAAAACGGCCTTCATCACACCTGACGGTTCATTTGAATTCACCGTGATGCCATTTGGCCTGTGTAATGAGCCTGCCACATTTGAAAGAATAATGGACAACATCTTGCGCGGCCTCAAATGGCAGATATGCCTGTGTTATCTGGACGACATCGTCATGTTTTTACCGGACTTTCCTTCCCATTTACTTCAACTTGAACGCGTCCCCAAGTGCATCGCCAATGCTGGCCTCTAGCTTAAGTTGAAGAAGTGTCGCTTCGCTGCCCGGCAGCTGCTCATCCTCGGCCATGTGGGGTCGAAGGAAGGTGTACTCCCCGATCCGGCGAAACTACAAGCTGTTGCTCAGTTTCCGCGACCAATGACCTTGAAAGAACTGCGCAGCTTCATTTGGTTAGCGTCATGCTTCCGCCGTTTCATCCGCAATTTCGCCACCATAACAGCACCTTTGACGCAGCTTCTTCGTGGTGACCACAAGCTTTCGACCTGGGGCCGGAATCTGTAGCGGTTCGCTTTGGAACCGGTTCGGTCTGGCTGTTGCCATTGGTCGGCGCTTCGTTGTCGTCATCCGTGGTGGGCGGGACGACAAATTTTGTTGACGTCACACAGGTTGTCAATCATCTGGAAAGGAACCGGTTCCCTGCTACGAGAGAAACCGCGGAGAAGTGGTTCGCTAGAGGGTCGCGCGCGGGGGCGAGCATGATGTCGAGGGTTGCTAGGGCAACCGTGGCTGCCGGTTAGTCTCTCGCCAGCTGACGAGGCGGCACCTAGACGAGACGAGACAAAGACGGCCATGGCGGCTCCTTTGGTTGTGCTGCTGGCGAGCGCCGAAAGACAACGACGCGACGAGAGGCAACGACGCGACGCGTTCGGCATGGCCGAAGAAGAGTTTCGAAGGCATTTTAGGCTCTCCAAAGACATAGTGGGACGTCTTTGTGATGAGCTGGAAGAACATCTCGGACCTCAAAGATTTAGTGGTGTGACACTACGATGAAAGTGCTGTGCGCGCTGCGGCTTTTTTTGCCACCGGAAGCTTTCAACAGTGCGTCAGGAATGAAGAAGCGATTGCACTATCGCAGCCTTCGGTCAGCCGGATCATTACTGCCGTCGCCAAGGCCATTACGGTTGTGGGCAAACAAAAAGGATGGGTTAGATTCCCGTCCACGGAGCAACAGAAAGCCGCCGTCAGCTGCTGTCCCAACACACACGACGCCTTTGCTAGGTAGGGGTGCTCCTCGACAAATGAAACGAGTATTTCGCGCTGCCTCGCTGAAACATGAGGACACAGCCGCCTGTCCTTGTGCGACAACATCATTTCGGTTTCGGCGCGCGAACAAGTCCAAAACGTAAACAAATGGAGGCAAGTTGTTTGCATAACGTATGGCACACCACCTAGCGACTAAATAAGAAAACAATACAAATAAAATTACAACTCCCAGTAGCCGTCTGCGCCGCAAGCTCACATTTATTACTGAAAATTATATTTACAAGTGTTCTATACAAACCAATGTTTTTTTATCAAACCAGCAACATCCTTCGATTGCTGTACCGTCCCCCAAGTACAAACAAAAATGATGACGTGATCTTCCGGCAGACCGCAGCTCGTTGATTGGTTCCCCTCACGCCGCCCCGTTCCACTCTTTCTCCGAGTGACGTAATCCAGACGTAACAGCCAGACCGAACCGGTTCCAAAGCGAGCCGCTACAGAATACGGGCCCTGGTCACCGGATTGCGATGCCGCATTCACAAAGCTGCGTCGTCTCTTGAAGTCACCACTCATCCTGCGCCATTTCGACCCAAGCGCTCCAACTGAAATACACACGGATGCTAGTGGCGTCGGCCTTGGTGCCGTTCTCGCTCAGAGAAAGGCTGGCTTCGATGAGTACGTCGTCACCTTCGCCAGTCGTGCATTCATTCAACCTGAATCAAACTATTCGATAACGGCAAGCGAATGCCTGGCTATAATTTAGGCCATAGCCAAATTCCGTCCGTATCTGTAGAGACGCCCACTTGACGTGATAACTGATCACCACTCGCTGTGTTGGTTGTCGTCCTTAAGGAAACCATCCGGTCGTCTTGCTCGATAGGCCCTTCGACTGCAGGAGTACTACATCCGAGTGCTGTACCGTTCTGGCCGAAAACACTCGGATGCGGATGCCTTGTCTCATTTGCCAATAACAGACGAGGTTAGCTCCCCGAAGGCCTTATTGGCCGAGTCTTCCATTGCTGCCACGGACATTCTGCTGGAGCAGAAGAAAGACCGATGGATCGTGTCCATGCTGAGTTTTTTGTCCACCCCATCAACACCCACTACCAATCGCGCATTACGTCGCCAAGCACATCACTTTTCCATTCGCGACGGGCTCTTGTACCGTCGTAAGTACCTCCTGGATGGCCGCAAATCGTTGCTTGACATCCCTTGGCGTCTGCATTCGGATATTTTTGCAGCGTTGCACGAAGACCCCCAGTGCGCGCATGCAGGTGTACTAAAGACATCCGCAAGTCTACGCCTTCGTTACTGCTGGCGGTGCATGTATCTATTCATCCGTCATTATGCGTGCTCCTGCCTCGATTTCCAACGCTGCAAAGATCCACCTCATCCTGCAACCGCTCCATTGCAGCCGTTGCCTTGCCCAGCACGTGCTTTTGATCGAGTAGGCATCGACATTTATGGACCTCTGCCAACCACATCAGATGGAAATCGCTGGGTAATCTTGGCTATGGACCATCTTACGCGCTATGCGGAAACTTCCCCTTTGTCCAGTACTTCTGCACGTCACGTCGCCTGGATTCTCCTGCGCCTCATCATCTTTCGCCACGGAGGCCCCAGGGAATTACTTAGTGACAGAGACCGCGTTTTCCTCTCCGATGTCATCGAGGCTCTCCTCAAAGAATGCCCCATCATTCATCGCACCACTACTCCATATCACCCGCAGAAAAATGGCATGACCGAGCTCTTTAATCGCACTCTTGGTGACATGCTGGCCATGTACGTTGCATCCGACTAAAGCAGATGGGACCACGTTGTACCATTTCTGACCTACGCTTATAATACCGCCACGCAGACTACCACGGGATTTTCGCCCTTTTCTCTCTTGTACGGACGCGAACCTTTTTCCACAATAGATACTATCCTTCCGTACCGCCCTGACACGACGGAATCCACTACCTTATCCGAAGCTGTTGCACACGCAGAAATGTGTCGCAAGCTATCCCATATATTTACGGGAGAAGACCAGCAACGCCAGAAGAACCATCAAGAAACTTCCCATGCCCCTGTATCCTATGTTCCTCGCTCGCTTGTGTGGCTTTGGGTTCCAGCCCTTACCCCTGGACTGTCACCGAAACTCGCGTCGAAGTACCAGGGCCCACCACGTGATCAACCAAACGTCTCCAGTCAGCTATATCGTGGAAACCCTCTAGCTACCTTTGGATCTTCGCCGTCGAGGACGTGAAATTGTGCATGTCCAGCGTCTAAAGCCGTACTATGACCCACCTGCGTTGTCCTACCCGTAGGTCGCCGGGACGGCTTCCTTTTCCTCGAGGGAGATAACTGTACTGTAAACTAAGGAGCAGTGGGGCTGTGGCTTGGAGAGAGAGAACGACGACGAGAGAGGTAAACCTTGTTTCGGTGCTCGATCGGCTGTATGACCTCTCGATGCTCCATCATTCTAGTCGCGAACGCCTACTGCCCAAAGTGCTTCACGACACTATTATTATTATGTCTTTTTAGGTTTGTGTGTTGTAGTTCTTGGGAGTTCTTCCCTTTAGCGGTGGTCTGTACAGCAACATACCACATTTTTTTAAAGTTTTGACTCGTTGCCCGGAAGTCTCGTTTGAGTGACCGGATAAAATCTCTGGCGTTTGCCTCATGGTCACTTGATTGTCACCGACAACAAGAAGTTAAAGCATTGAATGCTTAAAAGGGCCCTAAAGCCTTTGTAATGTCTTCATCACTTTCAATCTTTGTCTTCCCAAGGGCGACAAAGTCGACCCGTTTGATGCATTGCAGTCGGCCTAACTGCACTTGCTTGTATGCTCGCACTGCACTTGCTTAATGGTTGCGAAAAATAGTTGCTGCGACAGCATCATAGTGACTGCACAGCATTTCTTGTTATTCCTTCACAAAACCGAATGGGGAAGGGAATTCTTCTCTACTAACAACAGGCCTCATAGATCTTGATCGTCGGTATCGCTCCTGATGTTTGGGGGAACATCGGTTACCTGGAAGCACTTGGCATGCTCTCCTCATTCGATAGGGATGTTGTCGAGAGACCACGCTTCAGCAAACCGTTGTTTGAGAGGGTGTCAGCAGTAGCGGTATAACACCGGTTCCTAAACTGAGCAGTGGCGGTTTCTGCAGCAGGAACGTCTTCTTTGGCGTGCTTCCTGCTAACTGCTTCCACAGCCTCGAGTTTCTCAGACTCATTTGCGGCCTCTTCCACAGGCTCCGACTGTGTCATTCTGGTCTCCCTAGTCGATGCTGTCACTCTAACTTCTGCGCTGACCGGTGGCAGTTTTTCGTTGTAGTAAGCTGGCAGGTGTAAGTTAGTGTAAATTGCACCTAAGACCTCTGTGACATTCATAATGTGATCCTGCAGTCCGTCATCTGAAGGTCGCGTTCGATGGCGTAGCTTGTCAGCATACGTCACACACAGTCCGAAGCCGTTTGTCTAAAGCATCGGGAAATCGTCGCATCTAAGCATCCGACAGTGCCGGCAAATGTGACCAACTCTGTGTTGGTCACATGGAGAGACAGTCGTAATTGGCGAAGAGACAGTCCACATTAGAATCTGACAGACCGCCGGCCTTTATAACAACATATTCTAATGCACTCCCAAACATAAACAACGTCCTAAGAAAATACCACCCAATATTATCAAGTAACGAGCGTCTGCGAAAAGCGTTCCCAGATGTACCTAGGGTTACCTATCGCCGAAACAGGAACTTTAAAGACATGTTAGTGCACGCAAAAGTCAGCCAACAGCATTCCCCCGTAATAAAACATGTTCTCGCCCTACGTGCAAAACCTGCAGGCACCTTAAAAGTGACAATAAAATTAAAAGCACCGCAAGTAGTTATACACATGAAGTCAAATCTAGCTTCACTTGTACATGTCCGGATGTGATTTATATGCTTGAATGTTCCTTCTGTAAGAAACAATATATCAGTGAAACAGGACAACCAATGAACGTCACATTAAACAGACATCGCGCGGACACAGCTAAAAAGCTTCCCAAAGCCGTCGCCGAGAATTTTAACCAACGAGGTCCTAACTTTGATGAACTTAAACTCTACATCTTACAGTCAAATTTCCGTTCTGAACGAGAAAGAAAATACAGAGAATCATACCTTATCCACAAGTTCAAGACATTGCCACCAATAGGCATAAACGTTTCAAAAGGAGCTTTAGAATCTATTCGCTATGCTAAACTTCAAGCTATAAGCTACAACACTCAGTTTAATTTCTTGGCGTATCCTCCCCCCTTTCTTCCTTTCATTTCCGGCGCGTCAGACGCCCTTGACAAGCCGGCTAACACGCGGGCGTTGACAGACCGGGGGGGGGGGGGGGTGGCCCTGCCTTTTACCTTGTGCGCCGCAATCCTTTACTCTCAATTCGACACGCTAACACACCTTCGCTCGTTTCCGCACCCGCCCGCCTCACAGCCTCTCCCCTTTAGAAGAACCCCACCTATATATGCTGTCGCGAGGACAGCGTACGTCGCCTTGAAGAAGACAAGTCCACTTGTCGAAAAGTTGGCTCCTGCATTCAACTTGTTCACGTTTTGCTCAACTCTGTGTTAGTGAGTTATAGTGGGGGCCCTCCAGGGAGATGTAAAATACGTTGTATGTTGCAGACTGTCAGTAGGTGTCAGATATCGGCAACGCTGAGTCCATAAGCGAAGCACAAATAACATCTATACTGAGAGCTGCCTTTTCTTCCATATCCGATACCTTCCAGCTTTGTTTAGATCTTGAAATCACGTTTCCGAAAGTCCAGAGGACCTCACGAATGTAAGCATGCTGCAAACGTTCAGGAAGCCACCATATTGTCATTTTTACTTCGACCGTTTCCGGATCAATCACAATACGTCGCCAAAATTTATTCAAAAATTCGCCACAGGTGACTGATCTGACCTATGCGGACGTCGATTTGCTGTCACCATCCATACATGGGACATGTGGAGTTGTCCGATTAGGCTTATTGCTCCTAAGTCTATAATCTTCTGTAGGGAATCTCTAAAGCCTCGAGCGCATTAAGGGGGTCCAACTAGGTCAGCACGTAGAAAAATAGCGTCGGTGACGAGCTTGCCAGTTGGAAGACAAGGCAGGGCAAATGGTGGTCATTACTGCTTGCTTGAGCCTGGGCAGTACCTTGGCCAGAGACCGACTGACCTATTTTAGCGGAGGACATCAAAGCGCGACCATATGCAACTGCGCCTACGCTCTGGTGCCAACGGCGAATAGATGATCGCGGCATGTTCATGATTCCCATACTATGGCATATGCTCACAAGAGAGGATCGAACAAGAAGCGTGCTGGAATGTTGAATATGATGACGGTAATTTCCATACCATGGCAGATATCCGCAGCGGGGTTTTGGCCATGAACCGGGCAGTAGGCTAGCACATATCGTCCAAGGAGGCCAAACAAAGGAAAGGACTATAGGGAAGGGGCCCTTCTCTATAGTCATTACACTATTAATTTTTCCCGGCATGACATCAACGCCTTGCTTCATAACTCAATCACAACCTCTATGGTGCGACAATGGCACAACCGCTAAGAAACATCGAGCCCCGCCAATACATCTCGAGATTGCCGGACAAGGTATAAAGCGCGTCCCGCCAACACGCTTACTAGGTATGCACGTCCAGGAGAAAAACGGCATAAAGGTAGCCCGAGAGAAATTAAATCACGTTATAAGAAGCATCGCACCACTCATCGCCAGAGTAGCGCGCAGCAAAGATGGTTTCACAGAGGAGGAAACCTTAAGACTGGTACAAGCCCCCGCCATCAACCGTGTCACGTACGCACTCCCGTATCAAGTCAAGCGCAAAAGCGAGACCGAGCGCATGGACACTCTTATAAGAACGGCGTGAAGAACAGCTACTGTCAAGCACAAGCACAAAGAAATTACTAGCGCTAGGGGTATACAACACCTTTGAGGAGCTAGCAAGTGCCACGCTCATAGCACCACGCTCATAGCCTCAACAAGACAAAACAGGGAAGGCACCTTCTTCAACGGCTAGGGTACCCGCTGACACCCCAGTAATGCAAAGAAGAAACACAACTCCTGCCCAACCTCGTTAGAGAGAACATTGTAGTAGACCCTATCCCCAAGAACATGCACCTCACCCACTATTATGAGAGGACAGCAGCACGTGCCCGCATGTTGCACACACGCTGCTTCAGAGATCCGGACACATACTACACGGACGCTAGCCCGTATCCCTCGTCGCCACGTCGTGGGCTCAAATACACAATCGCCGTGGTCAATCAGGGGAGCCTGGTAGCCTCTGCCTGCATCCGCGCCGCATGCAGCGCAGCAGCAGAAGCAGCAGCGATCGTTCTCGCACTCCGCGACGCCGAGAGCAAGGGAAGGTCCGCCCGCGTCCTTGCGGACTCACAAGCGGCGTGTCGTTTATAAATGAATGGAACTCTCCCTATACAAGCCATTCGAATCCTGGGCTGCTCACTAGAATGGACCCACGGTATCGTCTGGTGCCCAGGGCACGAAGGCCTGCGGGGCAACGAAGTGGCGGACTGCGCAGCTCAGGGTCTCATTAACCGAGTAACAGATCACAACCTTCTTCAGCCCCCAACAGACCGACGAGCGGCCCACGAGTTATTAACAAGTCAACAAATACTACATGGCCAACGTCCCGAAAGAACACAATACGCTCCCCCCACACTAAGCTCTCAATAAACTCCAGGCAAGGGAGTGGCGCCGCCTGCAAACGAACACATAGCCAGACATGTCTCGTCGACACGCGATCTCCCCAGACAGATATACGTCCCAGACATGTCGCTGGTGTAGCAACCACACAGCGACACTCGCGCACATAACACACGAATGCACTTACCGTCCGGGCGACGCAATTTCGCCACGAGTTACAGCACACACACTCACTACGTGGTTTTGGGAGGCGACACTCTTCGGTGTGGACGTGGGAAGCCAACTGGCGACCCTCGACCAGGCCCGGCAAGCCGCAATCGCCAGTGGAGCCCTGTCAGAGGGAACCACCCAGGAATAAACCGCGCAACGATATCTGCAATAATAAATTTCATCCTCCTCCTCCTCCCGAACATCAGCAAGAGCGCCTCCATAGACTTGACGCTGGTTTACAATTGCGCCTTCCACTTCGGTTGCAGAGAGGCCAGGAAACACCCATCCATCGATACGGCTGGGTATGGCGTAGACTCACCGATACCTTCACAAGAATGGAAAAGCACGGGACCGTGACTGTAGCGTCTGTCACACTCCCGAGACAATAGCTCACGTACTTTGCGTGCGCCCTCAATATGCGACAGAACGAAGAACACTTAAGTCTTGTGTTGACTGGTTGGACTGCCGCCCCTTTTCGGAAGAAATGGTTTAGGGCGCGTGGAGCAGAGTTGACGGTGCCAAAAGTGCCATAAAGTAACTCTTGAACGTTCTACGTGATCGATGATCGTCTCTAGCACCTGTAAGGCGTGCAGACAGTGAAAAATGTGGTTGCGCGATAATTTTTTGTGCGGACAAGATTACTCTTCCATGTATTGTGTCTATAGTGCGCATCCGCATATTGGACAATGTCTATATATTTGCTCATTGTACCATAACATTATCACCCCCAACCAAAAATTACTTGTATTTTCCACTTTTCCTTTCCCCAGTGAGGGGTAGCAGGCTAGAGACTTGCTCTGCAGGCCGATCTGTGCTCCTTTCTCTTTTTTAACATCTACTCCTCCTTGCGGATAATAGCAGGTGATGCTGAAACTGTAACAGCGAAGCGTTCCGTTTCGAAGTCACTTCGAACGGCGGTGTGGAGAATGTGCTCTGCTGGAAACAGAACATCGGCAATAGACCGAGGATCTCTAACGTTACCCGTAAGAACAAGATAGTTCTACCTCGTTTCCCATCGGCAAACACCGTTCCCAATTCCGTGTTCCTACCGTGGACCTGGGCGATCGGCCGTGCCGCGCCCCAAATTTTCTTGATGCTCTGCCTTTGGAGCTCCATAGCAAGGACATTTTCGGAGCGGGTCAGTATCAGATTAGCCATTTGTGGCTTGCCACCTGTGCCAGCAGCTTTTCCAAGAAGAGGCTCATCGATCAATGTGAGCTTCTAGACAAATGATCGAAGTGCCTCGTCATCGACCCAAAAATACAGAACGTAAAAATTAATCTTATTTGGGTTTCTCTTAACTTAGAAAAGAAGCGTATTGTGGAGGCATCGGAACCACATGGCATGGTGCAATTTATAACGAGAGAAATGTTGCGTTGTGAGTGCATGGAGAGTTGGCAGATGGCGAATTGCGATATAGTGCTTACGCTCAAAGGAGGCGTCTCTACCAGTTCTCTTCCTCATTTTCTGACTATCTTCGGACATCAATGCCTCATTCGCATTTCCAGATCGTGTATTGTGTATTCGAGGCAAAAGAGTAGGACACATAAGAAGGCAGACGGTGTAAAACAGTACGCTGTGCGAAGTGCCACCGCTATGGTCATAACGCAGAGGCATGCGTTGGCGCGTATGCTGACAAACTCTGTCGTGCTCGACCAGTGGGCGATGACACCTTCGTTAATCACCTCATGGATGCCATTGAAGATGCAGATGCCCTTGGCGAAGCACTTGCTGAAGACCACCGTGCTGAGGAGGTTGAAGTGTCACCAGCTCCGGACACAGCTACAGCAAAGACTGATGAGCACACAGTGACCAACCGTGAGAAGGAAGTTTCTGCAACGTGGGCCGAATCCTCACCACTTCTAAACCAGCTTTATCCGCCCGAGGATACTGAAATGATAGGCGTCCAAGGAGCGTCCGCGTTGGTAGATGATGTCGAGTGCTTTGGGAAAGAGCCCAGAGTTGTCGCGTATGGCTCCTTCGTGGAGCCCCTGTGATTGAATATGACCCTGCATTTAACGCACTTTCTGCAGCTGCGATTCTCCAACGGGGAGGTACAGGCAAAACAAAGGTAGCAGCGCTGTGTGTAGGCGCTGCACCTTAGTATTGAAGTCATGGCGGGCCTCCTTCCCTTAACGCTTGATATACTATATCCCCGTGGCTTACATAGTAAACGACGGCAGGGTCAGCTGTCGCACTTGTTTCGCAGCTGAATATAAGATATTGCATTTCAGGAAACAAAAAGGTAAGTGACGTTTCACTTCGTGAACGCGGGAGATACGAAAGTGTATGGTTGCTATGGTGCACACGACACTCTGGACCTTCAGTGCGCCTGGACTGTCCGCATCGCAGATTGTATTGAAGACAGGGCTCGGGCGCAACAGGGCTCGGGCGCAATACGCAACAGCTGTTGGACTCGAACGTACTGCCGTCCCAGTAAGAACACGGCGTGCTTCTGCAGCCCCTCAAGCGTTCGTCCTCGTCTTCATCCACAACTGGTTCCATTTCCGCTCATCATGTCAGCATTCTCATACTGCTTCTCCCTCTGCGAAAGCGCTGACGGCACTGGGCCACTTTCACTCGGTGCGGTGATTTTGGCCTCAAATTCTTTGCCTAAATATATCCTGAAATGAAAACACGAAGGTATATAAGAGATGTTTAACATAAATGAACGGAAATGTAGCAAAATAAATGTATGTGCGTACCTTTCGTCACGATGACCGCCGATGGAGCCAATAAATGTGTTCGTACATTTCTTTCAAATTCTGTGTCTCCTCTTTGTTGTGTGCTATACAGCTTCGCAGGTCTCCCACCTTCACTGAGTGGAATGGCTCATGATTTTTTATTTATGGCAAATTATTATTGTGTTACTCTCACATAAGCCTTTTCTCTGGCGCGTTCCACTAAGTGTTATCGAAGTATGAAGTCGCAATTTTTATCTCTTTTTGCGCAGTGGGATATATTCAAGCAAGGAGTAAAACTGATAGTCATTGAAGAACCTTACATATTGTATTTTCAGAAAAAAAGTTTAACGATGATTACGGTAGTTCCTAATGCGAAATTAAAGCGCAACTCTATACGTGTTTTCATTTTCGAATATGTTGGCTGGCGCGAACAATCGGTCTCGTGCGCCACGTTGCAAACACAGCGAAGTGTGGCACAGCTGCCTCGCTAATCGGAAGATCGTGAGAGCCAGCGCGTGGGCGACGCATGGGCGCGATTCACAGCAGCGGGCACCGACAGACTTCCGCTTTCTTTCCACATAGACGACGTGCGCTACTGTGGCGCAATCTCGTAGCTATTGTAGCAGCCGAGCACGTCTTGCGAGGCCACTACGCTTTTCTTCTCACGCTTTTACCATACCTGCCTCCTCCGCTTTCATGCTCCCGCTATCTTTCCTATCGGCGTCTTTCATCGCGTTCGCCCTTTCATCCTTGTCTGCGCTCGTTCGCCAGGTTACGAGGAAAGCCGACGCTAGCCGCAGGAACTTGCGCGTAAGACCTGCGCTCTAAAAAGTAAAATTAAAGAACTGTGTACGTTGCTAGATCAGTTACAAGAAGTTGAATGGCTGCAGCCTGGCGAGCACATGGACGGCATTTACAACCTAAAAGCACAAATTCAGTCACCTTGAGAGATACAGAGGGGAACTAGTCCGTAGGCGGTATTTGGAGCAACAACCTCGTGGTCGTTCGCTTGGTGATGAGCGTCGACATGCTCTATCGAAGCAAGTGCTGATACACAATATGCCGGAGCGATTGTTAATGAACAGGCGAGAATTATGAAAACGTTCGCTGATCATTATGAAAATGTTTTTCATAGCATAAAGTAAATAATAGAATGAATGAAACCACGTTTATTCCACATGAAATGCGTCGAAGACGCTGCGGTGGAAAGAGGAGGGGTGTTGTTGGAAAAGGGGAAGGGTAAGGCTGCCTCCGTTTTATTAATGAACGTCCTGGAGGCAGCTAAGTGGGGGCGGCATGACGCTTGTGGCTGTCGCGGAGCCGATCACCGACGGGTGGTGCTGCAGAGTCCTGAAGGAACAGCAGCAGTGCTCGCCAGAGCTCGATGGCATGCTCCGGAGACGTGGTATCCGGGCAAGCCCAAGTCCGGAGAGAAGAAGGCAAGGGTCCCCGCTGTATGGTGGCCAGGGCACGAAGCCTTGGTGGGATGTAGAGGGGGCACTCCCAACAAAGGTGGTTTAGATCAGCACGACATGTGCACATGGAGCAGAACCCACTTACGGGTGGTGGTGTGCCACCCTTGTGCAAACGGTTCAACAAGTGAGGAGTAAGGAGGGTGCCTGTCTGAATTCTCCGAAGCAAGACTGACTCTCGCCGTGTGAATACCTTCGGTGGAAGTGACGGTATAGAGAGTGGATTGCCCACTGCTGCGAGGTAGGCGGCACGTCGTTGTTTGGTCGCATGCTTGTCTGCCATTGGGTCTGCTACCTCAGGTGTGGTAGCTAAGAGAGGATAAGGATTATCGGAGGCTCTGGCTAGCGCGGTAGAGAGATGAGCGCGCGCCAGTCTATGAGCCTTCTCGTTTCCGGGGATACCGCAGTGCGCAGGGACCCAGTGAATGGTGACATCGTGACCGCATTCGCGGAGCAGGCGTGCCTGGTGGCGGATATTCTGCAGTACGGGATCTGTGTAAATAATATTAGCACATGCCCGATGGGCAGCCTGGGAATCTGTGTACACATGATGGTGAACAGGGTCAGTTTGAGATGAATTTGCGAGGGCCCACTCCAAATAATCTAGGATGGCCATTAGCTCAGCGCGGGTGCTGGACATTGCTTCTACTGATATATGATGGCGGCGGTTCTGATTTTCATTTGTCTGGTCGTACCACGCAGTCGCATAACAGGTGTTACTAACGTCGTCTACAGGCAGTGCAGCGTCCGTGTATATGATGCGTTCAGTCAAGGAGAGTGAACTCGTAGCCTTAGCATGCCTCTTGGCATATGCAAGGCGCCGCATTCGCTGAGTAGGGCCCATATTGAGAGGACGTGGCCTGCCATCGGTGAGAGCCGTGATCTCCCACGGCGGCGTGTTGTTGGGCAAAATCGGCATTTTGTGGACGTCATACCCGAGGAGCATGAGCGTGTGTCGCCCGGCTTTTGTGGCGCGAAGTCTCGTCTCTTGTGTATAGATGTGCATGTCTACGAGCTCGGACAGGTTGTTGAGTTTGCTAGAACTTTTAAACGCTTCGGCGCTTGTGTACCTTGGGAGTCCAGTTACAATGCGTTTGGCTTCGTTAAGTAACCGGTCGAGCGCGTGCATCTGTGTGCGGTTGACTGGATGATACGGCAGCACGCACATGATACGGGAGACAAGAAAAGCTTGAGCGAACTGCCGCATTTCACGTTCGTTTACTCCACAAGTGCGGGTAGAGATTCTGCGTAAAGCGTGCAGGATTTGTATGCTGGTCTTCGTAACGCATTGGAACCAAGTGTTAGCTGTGCAGTTCTCGTCTAGGTGCATACCGAGTATTCGGATAGTAGATTTCCGTGTGATGGGTTGGTCACCGATGTACAGTTTAAAATAAGTAAATAATAGTGAGACTGCAGGAGCAAACATTTTTTTCATTGCTACTATAGCTTAGTCAAAAAGGATGTGATGATCTTGTTAGAGCATATCACGGAAGTAGCAGCAACCATTGCTTCATTAGCTAAAGGCAAACCTCCTCGGCCTGACAGCCCGAGTTCAGACGTTTGTCAGTGATCTTGCTCTGTATTTGCTCCCTTTCTGCTTAAGCTATACGACGAAGCTTACGAATTTGGACGCCTACCCGCCACGCTCTATCAAGGACACAACGTACTTATGCCAAAATGTAGTGATAAAAATTAATTACAGAACGCTTGGGGATAACGCCCCACATCACTTTGCAACATGGACTATAAAATATTTGCGAAGATATTAACTGGTCACCTTCAAAACGTAATTTCATCAGCGTTGAGAGACCATCAAATATGTGGCATCAGAGGAAGATCAAAACAGACACATATTCGCGTTGCGCGGTCTTTTCTAGAGTATGTACTAGAAAGTGTAGGTCAGGTCATTTCGGAAAAGCATTCCATAAAGTTAAGGGCTACTTCCTGTTTCGTGTCTTAGAGCACAAAAAAACATTGGGTCACGTCTTTTTATAGGAATCACCATTTGTTATGCTAATGGCAAAATAAGGATAATAGTTAATGGTTGTCTATCCACATCTATCTACCTCAGGGCATCGGTAAGGCAAGGCTGTCCCTAGTGCACCCTATTATTCGCTTTGTTCTTGGAACGACTTTACCCCGAGTTGTCAAGGGTCAGACCTTTCTCGGATTCACCTTGTCACCAAGTTAGGTTCACGTACTTCCCTGTGCGGATGTCATAGCCTCCTTCTGTGCTGACACGAAAAGTGTAGCCTGCCCTAGCGATAATGCAGCAGTTTTGTTCGGCTTCTGGTGCAGCAGTTAAATTTGAGAAGGGCTCATGGCTTTGGCTTAGTCTATGGCGTTCGATGCACACTCAGTTCACATGTATTCATTGGAGGCAGGAATTGAAGTACTTAGGCGTACTCCTCTATCAAATAGCTGAGCCGGCAGTTTTCCATATTGAGCCGAGCTGAAGCTTGCGATGTGTTCGTAACACCTTGACTTATGCATGTTCGGCAGCTATTATACGACGCACGACTCAGGCTGAAAGCTTTCCATCGTGTGTTTTCTACCTGTGTACGGAGCACATGTGTTTAGTCCGTGCGGCGAGATAACATTTTCCTACCCCAGAGAGTCGAGGCCTTGGCCTGGTTCACCTTTTTGTTAGGCAACTTGAATCCCGGCTCATTCGTTCACTTTATTAATAAATCACAAGAGATGGCTGCAAACTATCTAAACCGATAGGCCACATTGCCTAGTGGTCAGTGCGTCGGACAGGTTAACAGTGCGATTATACAAATAAAATCTGATAAGAAGAACATAACAAGGCATGTTCATAATCACATCATTAGAACGTATAACAGGTAAAACAAATAGAATAGACTGACGACAGGAAGTAAAAAGTACTGTTTACAAATATTGATATTGCAATAACATATTTTCGCACTTTGTGTAAAGCTTCCTGCTACTTTAACTTCGAGGGATAGTTGACTTCAAATTGTAGTCTAGTGAAATTCAGTTAATCCTTTTCCAATTGAACTACAGCATGCAGGCAAATTAAAATTGCCTATAGTAAGGTGAAAAGAGTTCAGGCGTGGCGAATGCTGGTACTGTTATTTTGTTAACAAAAATAGCAACCTTATAACTACAAAGGGCCGAAAATGATAGTAAACGAGAAGAAAGCGGGTTAACCGAGGGGCCCGATATTTATTAGTCATATCATAAGGCCGCAGCAAACACTGACAGCAAGGACAACATAGGGGAAACTACTTGTGCTTAATAAATGAAATAAAGAAATGATAAACTAATGGAAATGAAAGTAAATGAAAAAACAGCTTGCCGCAGGCGGTGAACGACCCCACAACCTTCGCATTTCGCATGCAATGCTCCACCAAATTGAGCTACCGTGGCGCCGTTTCCCCATCCACTTTTTTGGGTATTCATGTTTTCTAGTAGAACCCTGGGAGTATTAGCCAGCGCCACCACTCACAGACCTTGGCGGCGGATGTGGAGCATCCTTTCTGCCGCAGGCGTGACGAGAACGTGATCTTTTTGGGTGAAGGCAACAGGTCATTAAACCCACACAAGCACAAGTAATTTATCCTATGTTGTCCTTGGTGTCAGTATTTGTTGGCTTCTTATGACTAATAAAAATCGGGTCCCTCGGTGAACCCACTTTCTTCTCATTTATTACACAACGAGGGTCTCGAATCCGGCAACATTGACGCCTTCAGGTAGCATGTGTGGGTTTAATGACCGATTGCCTTCACCCAAAAAGATCACGTTCTCGCGACGCCTCCGGCAGAAAGGATGCGCCCCATCCGCCGCCAAGGTCTGTGAGTGGTGGCGCTGTATAACACTTCCAGGGTTCTAATAGAAAACATGAATACCAAGAAAGTAGATCGGGAAACGAAGCCGCGGTAGGTCAATTGGTAGAGCATCGCACGCGAAATGCGAAGGATGTGGGATCGTTTCCCACCCGCGACAAGTTGTTTTTTCATCCACTTTCATTCCCAATAATTTATCGTTTCATTATTTCGTTTATTAAGTACAAATAATTTCGCCTATGTTGTCCTTGGTGTCAGTGCTTGTTGGCTCCTTATGACACGAAAATGATAGTATACGTTGTCGCTTGAATATTGTGACGTAGTAGTGACGGTGAAGAAAGCAGCAAAACTGTGATTGACAAAACTAGCGTTTTATTAGGCGAACCTGTGCCCTTAAAAAGCGGGCTACTCTCAAAGAACAAGGAGAGCGGTGAACAGAGTGGGCCATCGTCGAAAACGTGATCTGCCGCTCAAGCGCGTCGGCTTCTGTGCATGAGACATCGAAGGTTCCAGAGTAATCGCTGGTGCCCGCGCGTCTTCCCCACAGTTCTACGTAATTCGCGTCGCGCATACATGAATTCAGATTACGCGAGCTTCGACGACAACAGACAACGGATAGAACCATCGATAACACTCGAGAAACTTGCGATAGATGGGGGTACGTCACGCGCTCAGCGATAAAATTTGTTAGACGTGAAAAGCGGTTTACCCTAAAAAGATGAACAGGTACCCGTGACAATCATAATCATCACCCTGGTTACGCCCACTACAGGGCAACGGCCTCTCCCATACTTCTCCAACTACCCCGGTCACGTGTGACAATGCCCCCTCTCAAAAAGCTTCCTCCCGATGCTACAAACAAGAGAGCGAAAAACAAAAGGACACTTGTAAAACAAAAGTAACAAAACAACAAAAAAAACACTCCTAAGTAACACAGTCCTAAAAAAAAGTTCAAGGTATCGCTATGCATAGTCGTAATGTTAGTTAGCGCTGATAGAACGACTTAAGTAACACAACATGGAATGTTTCAGGTCGGCAGCGGTGCCGCTGTGATAGCGAAATGCTGTCTGGCACAGCCTCGTAGTCAATTACGCCACTGAGTCGGATGATCTTGTAGGGTCCGAAATAGCGGCGTACAAACTCTCTAAGTACTCATCGGCGCATCGGGGACCAAACCCAAACATGTTCGCAAGGCACGTATTCCTCGTATCGTCGGCGAAAATTTTAGCGCCGGCTGTCGGTCCTCTGATAATTCATGAGGCGAGATGGGCAAGCTGTAGGGCTTCTTCGGCGTGCTGGAGATAGGCGACGATATTGAGATTCTCTTCGTCGGTGACGTGCGGCAGCATGGCGTCGAGAGTCGCGTCGGGTTCCTTCCGTAAACAAGCTCGAACGGCGTCATCGGAGTTATTTCTTGCGATGCCGTGTTAAAGCGAAGATTACGCACGGCAGGACCGCATCCCATGTCTTGTGCATGACGTCGACCTACATTGCTGTAACCAGACTTGAAATCCATCGACTAGAAGTATTTAGCGTTGCAGAGCCGATCCAATGAATCGTCTACCCTTGGGAGGAGGTGTACGTCCTTCTTCGTGATCTTGTCCAGTCAACAATAATTGAGGCAGAAACGCAGGGTTCTGTCCTTTTCTTCACCCACGGGCCCACGGGCTTTTCGATGGCTGGATGGTGTCTCGTCGACTTGTTACCTTATATCTTCACGTTCTCGCGCCGAAACTCGCTAAGGGCTCTGGCGGAGAGGTCGAGCGCACTCTTTGTTTATAATGCGATGCCTTGCAACTGGTATTAGTCGCATCCTTGATGACGTCGAAAAGCACTCTTTGTATTGTCTGAGAAGACTTCTGTTCTATTGCCACTTTGTCAGGGGGAGATTTGGATATAAGTCGATGTGTGGTTCGGGAAATATGGTCGTCGGGGTGGATGCGGCAGAATTCTAGAGGGCAAACACATTGCTGGTTTCCACAATTTCCTCAATGTAAGCGATCGCCGCGCCCTTGTTGATGTGCTTGAACTTCCTGCTGAAGTTGGTTAGCATCACTTCCGCTTATCCTCCATGCAGTCGAGCGATCCTTTGTGTGACGCAAATTTTACCGATGGAGCAGTAGACGTAGCCTCCTCTTTGACGATGTCGGCGATTGAGGCCACTTGAGGATGCGACCTTGGAAAGAGCTTCTGTAGTTCCTGCGAACGACAGCTCTGATGTTCTCCCCCAGGTTGTCGCTGCCCAGTGGTTGAGCCTTGGTGTACTTTGCGGTCAGCTGTCGGCGGTTTTGTTGCCTTGTCCGCTTATCGAGTGTCTTCTGAATTGTTAATCGTCAACATCACCATCATGTTTTATGTCCACTGCAGGACGAAGGCCTATCCCTGCGATCTTCAATTACCCCTGTTATACGCCGACCGATTCCAACTAGGCTCAATAGTTGTGGCCTCGGAAATTCGGCAACGGTTCAGTTCAGTTCAATTCAGTTTATTGTTCTTTAAATACGGTCTAAGTGTCTGAAGTAAAAATAAATAATAAGAATTGTCATCGCAGAAAGTAATATTGAAATCTCCGCATGCGTTCAATGGAATTTGAGTGACTATAAAGAAGCGTCGTAAGAGATTGCATAGCGCAGATGGAATCATTGAAGCCTGGATAGGGTGTGGCGGTAGACGGCACCCACTGTATTTTGACACTTAATCTGAATAAACATTGTCTCAGCTAAAAGAATAGATTGGGAAATCCTAGGAAGAATGCCAAAGTCAATTTGGTTTTTTAGAAACAGCGCGATTCCCCCGCCAAATGTTGAACCTGGCTGAGGCCTAGGTGCCATAGTGTAACCAGGTAAATGAGCGGTTACGCCTTCTTTCAGCCACGTTTCGGTTATGGCTATTACATTATACGTCAATTTGTGTTAGGATGAATATACAAGCAGGTTATTCAAGATCTTTGGAATGCCATGCCTTTTCAATTTGAGAGATAGATAGCGCTATTGCAGATAGATTTTTATCGCGTGGTTCAGGGCCAGCAACTTTCTTATAGATAACTTAAGCGAGAAAATTGTGCAGGTAACCTGAATTACGCGCGAGTTTTCTGCTCTTCTCATCAGAATTTTACCTTGCGTCACCCAAGTGAATTTCCTATTTTTTTGACGTTTAGCTTTGAGTACTTTGTTGGCAGCAGTGTTCGGCACTATTGAAGATACATGTCTCTGAGATGCTATCTTTGATACTCTTTGGGTATCATGTATCTTTATCATGATACACCTTGCAAGAGGGGTATCAGTATCTGTATTTCCGGTACAAGAATACGTGTATCGTGTATCTTGCAAAACTCCGCTTCTCAGGCTGATACTGCTGCGACTAAGCTATCTCAGCAAAAGTAAAGACAGCGGCAATCTTTTCTTTCCGCCAGACCCTCCAGCGAGGGTAGGTGATGAGGTCTGCGCGTCCGTATTGGTGGAGGAGGGTCACGTGGTGGCGTTCTCGCTATCTCGACAACAACAAGCGTGCGAACGCCTGTGCACAGCCGACCTTTTTCTTTTCTTGTCATTAGTTACGTCGGCGCCATGACACTTGCTCGTTAACCACCGTACTGTGCTGCATGCGCCAGTGCTTGCGGTGTCTTTCACGCAAATTCTGATGCCACTAGAGTGTCGTTAACGAAGTCTGTATTTAGTGGTACTTTATTACGAAGTCTGATAAATGCAAGGATGGGGTTGCGTTGCGTCTAGTGGCTTTCTCACATCAGTGATTTGAAGGCTCTCGTGGATGTAAGTTTGACCTGGGTTGACTGTTGTGAACGAAAGCGTGGATGGCGCTGCTTTGGGGAGACTTGTGCATAAGGCGGCTATTTTGTGCACGTGACTCTGCTCGCACGCACGAAAAGCATTTTTTTTGGACCATGCTCCACACGTGTAAACGGTAATACGTTTACGGACAAGGCCAAGCTCTTCGGCGCTGTCTGTGCCATGGTGCAGAGGTTTATTGTCGACGTTCTTGTAATTAGATAGCGACCCCGCAGCATGTCGGCAAGCAGAAGAGCGTATCCCATCAATTACAAAAGCGACAAGGAAAAAAACCGCTGACAGCGCAGCGCATAAAGAGCTTTCATGTTACTCAGCTAAAGCAACCCCTACAAATTGTTTCGGAATGACGATATTACGCTTTGAGCTTGCAAGACAACACATTTTGACATACTGACACATTTCATTCAAATGAAACAACGTTGGTCGACGTTAAGAAACTTCCAAGCAAACATTTTTGTGCACACGCGCTTACTGCTACATATATAGATCTATAAGAAATTCGCGAATGTAACGAAGTATCTTTAGATACAACCCTATTACAAAAACCATCGCCTTACAGTGTGAAACCCGCGCGTTTTTAGACACGGAATCGCAATTGGGACGCTGGCGCTCGCTGGGAGTCAATGGGACACCAGTGAGAACGCTGGATCATAACTGGGGCGCACTGGTCTGTGCTGTACACGCACTGGTTCTCGCTACAGTTCGCAGTGGAAACTACCCTGGTTGCATTTGTGCCGCACTGGTTCGAGTACGCAAGGAAGATAGGCGCTGCTGTACATTAAATGCTTTATACAGTTTCATCGCTTCATACTAGCCTCTTGTCCTAACTAACGCTATATCTTGGGGTCATAAAAGTCTATTTCGTGTCGCAGTTGGGAATGAGGGTGCGTCAGCCAACCTGTTTATGCATGCATATTTGACACTGAAGATGACTTTCCTTTATTGCAGTTTCCTTTTTGACTGGGCGGATAGCTACATTCTTGAACGAAACCACGCAAACGCAGAGGACGCATCGTTTTTTAGTAGGTAGTATGTATGCGATGACTGGGAGCTGTCTATGTTGTCGCAGTGTTGTGAAGTCGAGACGAAACCCAGAATTCGTTCAGACGCGTTCGAACGGGCCCCCCGTTCGAAGCATACCGCTGATTGATATTATCGCACCGATAACAAAGCTGAGGCGATCTGTGCACTTTCCCTTTCCAAATAATAGATAAAAGGTTGTGAGGCTCAAAGGCACACATTTAGCATTCGCCAGGCACCCGCAGCGAGATCGGTCCCTTCCATCGAAGGTTAAGGCTAGCGTATCCACCGAGTACGTCTACATGCTATCGGCCCGTCTGGGTTCAGGAATCAACAAGTTTTATGAGGATAAATCACTCTCTATTTCAGCTTTCCCATCTGTATTCTTCAATAAACCTTTTTTTTTCATGTCTACAGCATCAGCACAA
This sequence comes from Dermacentor variabilis, assembly GCF_050947875.1. Classification (NCBI taxonomy): domain Eukaryota; kingdom Metazoa; phylum Arthropoda; class Arachnida; order Ixodida; family Ixodidae; genus Dermacentor; species Dermacentor variabilis. Next base: position 226,476,171 of record NC_134571.1, on the reverse strand, counting down.
GAAGCTATGAATGCCAGTATGACGCGTAATAAACATAGGTATATGTGCATTCTGTCGCCGAAGGTTTCCAGTACTAGCTTACAATTCTGTGACGAATATATGTGACTAGACAGACGTGCAGATTGAAACGTATCATTTAACTAAGAAAACGTTGCATATCCCTTGCGCGAAGAACAAGAAACTGCTGTCAAAATCAGCATTAACAGCCCATACAGCGTCCGGGGTCGACGTTTCATATAGGACTTTTTTCGAAGCTAAAACACGAGTCGCAAACGACAATCGATGTTGTGGCACTTCCAGGCACACTACTGAGCAAGGACAGCAACTTTTCTTCTTATTCAGGCATAAGCTTTAGTTGCGGGGCGACAGCACATGGCAGTGCAATACCCGTCTCTGCGAAACTAAAGCTACGCCTTGACCTTGCCATGGCAAATTATCCACAGAAGCCCGTGTCCTGGCATGGCGTAGTGGTAAGGTACCGAGCTTGGGATCCACCCAATCCTGGTGGAAACATTTATTTTCCCATTTTTTATTGCGCTCAAATGCTCTCTGTTGCTTTTTATAGTGAAAAAATATATACGGCGGCCAGGCACTGGGTACTTTACGCCCTAGAGCTGTTTTTCGCACCAGCACCTAGCGCCTCCCAGTATGCCGCGCCTGCCCAGCGCCATTGCATCCAGCGGGCGACACGGAGCCCATAATACGGCATGGCACTGGACACTGGGTTTTGCAATAGGGTAATAGGAAGTATAACATCGGATATAGTAATTGCGGTAGTATCTTGTATCTGTGCCTCAAATACTTGTTTCCCGAGTATATTGTATCGTATCTCGATACAATTTCAAAGTATCTTGCACAGCCCTGGTTGGCAGCGATCAGGTGCTCATAAATATGGGCTGCGTTGCTCTCGCCTTGAAAACCTGGGATAGAAGTGTTTACTCTGCATTTTCTTGCTACCTACAAAACTTTATCCCCGACTGTGCTTGTAGGAAATTTTACTGCGATAGTCTGTACGAGCGCACGTCTAGAGGATGAATGGCATCAATATCTCATTCTTTTACATGCACTTTGATACAGCTAAAGTTCCTTTCATCGTTGAAATTGGGTTTTCGGATGATGTCAGTGGGGTTCCCATAAATTTCTAGCTTATTATTTCGGCTGTGCTGTTCTAAAACACTCAATTCTTTCATGAGTTTGTTGAGCTCCTTCTTCTTTGAGCTATCTTTTGTTTGACTTCTCCGTTTCATTATTCTTTCTTGACGTAAATAGTACATTTCTGAGCGAGATGTTACAACTTCGATTAATAAGTTACCTTCCAGAAAAATTTCTGTCGTCATCTGTCAGACATGCACCTTTGGTGTTTCTTGACAGAGGCAGTTGAAGACTTTCAATTTCTAAACGCTCGCTTTTGTACGGATTATATTTTCCCTGCCTCCCACAAAGATATTTTGCTGCACTCATACAAACGTTTTTCCAGTTCCTCATTATCGGGCGCCTCAATTATGTGGAATGTTATTACCTAGATGTAGTTAAGCGTGTCCGTAGAATGATAAAAACAGATTTCTTTTGGCTACATTAGGCAACCCTTGCTCTCAAACGATGGTTGGAAAAAGCGGTTGTTTCGTGCCGTCGTCTGCAAAGTACCGTTTGTGTTCACCTCCTGAAACGATTGATCAATGTTTTGTAAAGTGTAGGAATAACGTATTCTTCTGGGACATTCTCCAAAGCACACTTGAAAAATTCGAAGGGCCGCAACATTCATATGGGGACGGATTACCAGCGAAGCTGTTTAGACTGCATACATGAGCTGCACACAAGGGCTGCAAACGTTATGCAATCACAATTTTTGTGGTACGGCTCAAGACTTCGCCTACACAATCTCCGCCGCGCTCACCGCACCCTCCATGCATTTGCCGCATCCGCTACTGCAGCCGGCACCTGCGACGTGCCGTGACGTCAACATCACAGTAACATAGGCCACGTACGCAGGCGCTTCGTCACAATCTTTTCCCCCTCTCCTACTGCCCATCTCTATTGGTGCAGCACCGTCGCCACACTCTTTCTCCCTCTCCCCGAAATGGTCCACGATACGGACGCCAGCCTCCCAGAGTACCCCCTCTGGGAAAACATGCGGATGATGCACACGGGGGCTAGATGTAAACAGCATCCCCATAAAAGATTTCGATATCACATCATACACAATTCGTTTCCTACCTTTTTGAAATCCTTCTGACGCACCATATGAAATGCTTATGTTACTTTGCCTACATGGCTTTTGACGCAGTAGAATATGCGATGCACGCTGAACCACCGCGAAGCACTCGGTCTCAGTGGTTTTAAGTGTTGAACCCACTGCGAGTAGCACAGTCGTAGGGAATCCCTAGACTTTCAGGCAAGACACTTGTAGTTCAAAACTATGACCAACCCTCGGTACACAAGACTTGGTCAGGGATGACTTGAGGCACGACAAATCTATACCCCGTTTTTCCAGTTTGGTGTGAGAGCAGTCAAGAGGTAGAATGTGCGTTGAATGTGCTAGTCGCAGTGGGTTCAATACTTTTAAAGAAGTTCCAGGCTTCACCTAATGTATGGTACGCCAGAGGCCAAATAAGTTTGTAGTGATGCCATATCTCCACACGATTTCTTACAAACTCAAAAGGATCGGCCAAGAATACGGCGTTGATCTCGTCTTCACGCTCCTTTCAAGCTTTCTCGGTTGTGTGCCCTTGAGAACGGCCATTAGAAGAACTGCGAAAAGAAACACACGAAGACCCTCGCCTCCTGTGCCGCCTAAGTGTTGCACAAGATACCACTCGACTGTGGAAAAGTTTACGTTGGGCAGACGGGCCGCTGTCTAAACGACAGGCTAAGAAAACATTCTTCATATTTAAAGACCCTGAGCAACTCCGCGCACCTTCCTGCGCACTGCAGGGAATGTGGCTGTAAACCGTTTTTCGATAAAAGGGATATTATAAGCAGATCCAAAGACCGACTCGAAAGGGACATCCTCGAGGCAGGTCAGATTCACGCTCACCTTAACCTTTGTATTAGTGCCCCGTCAGTGCATATGATGGACAAGGAATTGACGTTCTTCGCCCTAGGCTGAAGCTTCTGCGCCTCCTCCTGTGTGGCGGCCCCTCCCCCCCCGGAGTTTTTGTTGGGGGGATGATTACTTTCAGGCCACGTGTACGTGTGGTTGTTCCTGTCACCCACACTAGCTGTCGTTATTGGTGTAGTGATGTAAGCCCCGTTCGGCGATTTTTCTTAAAAAATGTTAATTTTTTTTCACAATTCTTGATGGCAGCGCATGCGAAGTATCGTTTTTGGTGGTGTGTGTCTGCAAATATGATTATTTGCAAGTGAGCATCCTTGCTATCTAGGGGCCCTATAACGTATAACTATTCCAATATGTTTTTATTCCAATCTCCTGATGTCAAATTTGCGTAACCACCGACGCCAGGATCGGTCGGTCACCCGCAGGGTTGTCTGAACAGACCAATAAAACGCTCTCCTCGTTCATAGGAGGTCACTTTTGTTTGCTTGAAAAACGAATAACATTGTCTACACTGAGCGGCTTCTCTTAACTAATCGGCTGACGAGACGAGGAGCACGCTCAAGTGGAGAGGGATCCGATGCGGCCGAGCCAGTGCACTGAAAATCGATAACCAGATGAAGAGGGTTGTGCCGGCGTCTTTGACGGGTCCTCTTTTCCTTACTTAGCTCGCGATGGCTGGTCGAAAATCGCGGCGGTATGCAACGGAATCTTAAGAATGACGCTAAAACGGATCCTCAGCAAATAATAGTTGGCAGAATAAGGGCGTGAACGTGCCAAAAGTGCTCCAAAACGTAACATGGGTACCCAGAATGTTTTATTATACGCAAATAAACCCATGCTCTCCGGCAGGTGCGTGTATCCAGTGCCTGAATGACCGGCGGCAGCCATGTTTTATTCCTTTCGGAACAGGGCAGCCTGCGGCTATTCAGAAGAAAATTAAGTTTTGTTCGGCACATTAATGCATCTTTAACGCGTACACGTCACTTTGACGCGGTGAACTTTTGCGGTTTCGTGACATCGCGTGACGGACAGGTTAAGTGGGTGCAGCCCGAAAACTTTTGACCAATAGCCGAGGGCTAATGGCGAAATGGCGTCGAATCAGAAATAACAATTCTTCTTTTGTTCGGTCAAATCATGCATAATCAGTGTGCACACGTCATAACAGATGAGGAGTTATCGTGGTTTTCGTGAGGTCGCGGGACAGACAGGTGAAGTGCGGGTGGTCCAAAAAAGCTTTTGACTAATCGCGGAGGACTGATTGTAGAATTGGAATAGAAAAGTCTGGAATAGCTTTACGTTATAGCGCCCCAGGTCTCCACTTTTCCGCAACGCTTCTGCGCTCCCCTTTGGAATAATCATCTTAAACCAACTAGCCCAACAGCTTAGTATTGTAAGGCTCGTACGTCACGTTGGTGTAACGTTAACAAATTATTCTGAAGAGATTTATGTACTGAGTATTTTGCCTTTTATTCGTTCGCCGCAATCTTGCTCGAAAGATCACACTACATGAGCCGTATAACGTAAAACTATTCCAATATGTTTTAATTCCAATCTCCTCACGTCAAATTTCCGTAACCACCGACGCAAGCATCGGGCTGTCACCCACAGCGTTGTCTGAAAAAACCAATGAAATGCTCCCCTCGTTCATAAGAGGTCACTTTGCTTGAAAAACGAATACCATTGCGTGCACTGAGCGGCTTATCTAATCAGCTCACAAGAGGCGACGAGCATGCTCAAGTGGATAGGGATTCGATCGGGCCGAGCTACTGCACTGAATATCGATAACCGCATGAAGAGGGTGGTGCCGGCGTCTGCGATTGGTCCGCTTTCTCTTACTGAGCTGGCGGTGGCTCCTCGACAATCGCGGCGGCATGCAATGGAAGCTTAAGAATGACTCTAAAACGGATCGTCAGCCAAGAGAACTTGGCAGAACGAGGTAGTAAACGCGCCGAAATTTCTCGAGAACGTTACACGGCCACGCAAAAAGATTTTTTTTTTACACGGAAATAAACCCATGCTCTCCGGCAGGGGCGAGTAGCCAGTTCCGGAGCGATCGGCGGCAGCCATCTTTTATTCCTTTCGGAACGGGGCAGCCTGCAGCTATTCAGAAGAAAATTCAGTTTTGTTCGGCATATTAATACGTCTTTAACGCGTGCGCGTCACTTTGACGCGGCAAGTTTTTGCGGTTTTGTGACGTCCTGTAAGAGGCAGGTGAAGTGGGTGCCGCCCGAAAACTTTTGACCAATAGCCGAGGGCAAATGGCGAAAATGCGTCAAATCAGAAATAACTATTTCTGTTTTGTTCGGTCAAATTATGCATAATCAGTGTGTAAACGTCATATTGGTCATTTGGCAGCAGCAGCAGCTGGACGTGAACTCGTCTCTCACGAACGCCGCTTCCATTTTTTCAGCTATCTGCTGCTGTTTCGGCGCCTGTCGTCCTGGCTTTCCTGGGGCTTGTCAAGATTCCTAATCATCGGGCCTCCGTCACCAGCCAGTATTCCGCTGCTCTGCGCATGCCCAGACGCATCTACACCAGGCGTGCAATTGACTGACCTACGACGTCACCGGGATCTTGGCGCCACCTTGGGCCATAAAAGCGGCGGCCTCACAGTGAAACGAGTCATTTGGCAGCAGCAGCAGCTGGACGTGAACTCGTCTCTCACGAACGCCGCTTCCATTATTTCAAGTTGGTGTCTAAACCCTATTCCGTAAACCTGAGCTCTATTTTCTGAAGAGCGCTCTCGCTGCTGCTGCTGCCATCTTGCATTTGTTAGTCCATGTATTCGTAATATCCGTGTTATTCTGTTCTTTTTTTTTGCATATGCTTGTGACATCATGACATCGTTGCAAGATACTATATGCACTAAATGTAATGGGAACATCAATACTGACGAACGCTCAATGTCTTGTTGCGAATGTCTCGGGGCCTATCACTTAGGCCCATGTTCAGGGATTTCCGAATCCATGTTCAAGTCAAAGGGAGCACAGCAAAAAAAAAAAAAATGTGGAAGTGTCAGGATTGCCCCAAACATTGCAAAACTGGCGGCTCAAGTCAGAAAGAGAGCGATGATTCTACCATTGCCACCGTGCTACTTGACATCAACCGCAAACTTGATGAACTGCTTCCTCTGAAGAAAGTCGTTCATGACATGGAAGAATCCCTGAACATGATGGCCAAGAAATACGACACCATTGTTTCTGATGTTGCGAAGCACAACGTCGAAATTAAGAACCTGAACAACAGAGTGTCCAAACTTGAGGAAATTGGTGGAATACCACAGCACGAAACTAAACATTGAACTTCATGGCATCCAGAAAAAACACAAGGAATCTTTAATGTCTGAGGTTAACGCTATTGCGTCAAAACTTCAGCTCGCACCATTAACTGAGCAAAGTGTATCTGCGATCCACCGGCTGCCTTCTAGTTCAGATAAGATTCCTGGAATCCTCGTCCGCTTCTCGAATCAATCGACCAGGGATCAATGGTTCGGTAAACGTAAGGCTTTGCCAACTGTTCAGAACGGCGCGTACATGATGGAAAACCTAACTACGCAAAACAGGGCCCTACTGAAGTTGGCTAAAGCATGGGCGCATGAGCACGATTTTTGCTATGCATGGCACCGAAGTGGCAAAGTTTTTGTTTGAAAAGAAGAGGGCGATCGCGCGCACTTGATAAAATGCCCCAATGACCTTGCCAAACTAGTTTCCTGAATTCCTGGGGACTGTATTTGTATACGTCAACCATATCTTGTGCTGATTGGGTGTGCCCTTCTGACTTGTTTAACTACTTTGGGCCTACACACAGAAATGGCGTAAAATGCGTCCATTTGAATTGTCAGTCTGCTTGCAATAAACATGATGATCTCGACGCATTTCTTGGCAGTCTAGGCGTCTCTTTCGATTTTATCATGCTGTCAGAAACGTGGTACCACCAAAACTCGGCAGTTTGGCACCCTCCGAACTACAGATGCTTCACGCAGTCGAGGACGATTACACGTGGCGGTGGAGTTAGCATTCTGGTTCGAAACGAATTAGTAGTGCAGCGTATAGAAGATTTCTGTACTGTGACCAAAGATTATGAGGTCCTTTCAGTTATATGCTAAATATATTGGTTACTGCATGGTACAGGCCGCCTGATGTTAACACTGAGCGTTTTTTTCTCTTCGTTGAAAACTTCTTTACTTATATCTCTAATAATCGCTATGAAGTTAGTTGGGGTGGCGACTTTAATATTGACCTACTTGCATTAACCCCTTTGTCTCGTGACTTTAAGCTCTTGCTACATTCCTACGGTTTTTCAAACGTTATCTCGGTGCCGACAAGAGTGACCGGCCACACAGCCACCGGTATTGATTTATTTATTACTAATTTCCCTGAGTGCAATACCAAAGCTGGTGTCTGTTCTTCTGTTCTGAGTGATCACATGCCAATTGTTTTCAGTGTAAACCGCAGAATTAAAAGATGTTCCCCATGTGAATTTTCCACTCGGGTAATTACACTCTTGCGAATGCAGAAGTTTCGTGATGAACTGCGACATATTGACTGGAGTTCAATTTTTCAGTCAAAATGTGCTAACTTCGCGTATGAAACTTTCTTGGGCATTTTTTGTGTGCTCTACGATCGGCATTTTCCGACTCGTACTAGAACAAAGCGCTCCTCAAAGATAAGAAAACCGTGGATCACGGCCGAACTATTCCAAGAAATAAAAGAAAAGAATAGTCTATATAACAAGTTCATCGTGTCCCGTGACATGGCAGATCTAGCCACGTTTAAGAGATACCGTAATAAACTTAATAAGCAGCTGCGGCTTGCTAAGATTCGCTATAATAACAAGTATTTTGAATCCTGTTCGAGCGATAGTAGGAAAATATGGAAGAAGGTCAATTCGCTACTCGGTCGTTCACCTGATGCCCTACTCCCTGTTATTATTAAAAAAGACGGGGTTGATATTAGCCCTGAAATGTTACCTGACGTTTTTAATGATTATTTCACAAACATTAGCACGTTGCCCACAAATAGCACTGCCTGCCGTTATATTAAAGCCGCGCCTCATGACACCGTTTCTCTCCGGCCAACTTATGAAGGCGAACTTATACGTATTTTTTCCAATTTAAAAGACAGTAGCACGTGTGATATAGATAACTTGCAGATGAAACCTGTTAAATATGTTATCGATGTAATTGCCCCAGTGCTAACGCATATCTATAACCTTTCACTCGCTAGTGGTGTCTTCCCACGTAAAATGCAAGCTGCAAAAGTGTTAGCTATATTCAAGAAAGGTGATAAATCAGCTATGTCCAACTACAGACCAATCTCTATACTCCCAATCTTTTCGAAAGCTTTAGAAAAAATAATTTTTATCCGTGTATCTAACTTCCTTGAAACTAAAGACCTCCTCACTGACTCGCAATATGCCTTTCGCAAACTCAGATCGACTCAGCTTGCACTTCTTCAGCAGAAAGAATACGTCTTGCAAAATTTTGAGGACCGCCAGCTTACTTTAGGGGTATTTATTGACTTTAGTAAGGCATTCGACTCCATCAGTCATAAACTTACCTACTATGGTATCCGCGGTGTCGCCTTAAAATTATTTCGGTCATACTTGCAGCATAGATGCCAATATGTGTGCGTTAACAACAAATCGTCCAAAATTTCTTCTGTTACGGCAGGTGTTCCCCAGGGCAGTATCCTTGGGCCTCTTCTGTTTAATCTTTACGTCAATGATCTCGTTAATATCGATCCCGATGCCAAATTCATAATCTATGCCGACGACACTACTGTCCTGTTTCCGTCCAATGATGCTTCGGAGCTAGTGTCAGTGGCTAACTCTTGTTTGGAAAAAATGTACTTATGGTCTCTAGAAAATGGTCTCAAGATGAATGCTGAAAAAACAAAGGCAATTTTATTTCAACCAAAGAATAAGAATACCTGTCTTTATAGGGACGTGGTGTTAGGGTCTTCTAAAATTGAACTCGTCCCTTCTGTGAAAACACTCGTGGTCTTTTTTGATGAAAATATGAGCTGGAGCGATCATATTAATTTTCTTGCAGTCAAACTCTCCCAAATTACTGGACGCGTTTTCTCTATTCGCTACATGCCTCGAAAGATTAAAATGTTAATTTATAATGCTTTGTTTGCGAGCCACCTTCACTATTGCTGCCTTATTTGGTGCACCGCATCTGTTACAAATATTAACCGTTTACTTGTTATACAAAAGAAAATTGTTCGCGTAATTAGTGATATGCCCTCTGACTCCCCATCTGAGCCCCTATTTAAAAAACTTCGTGTACTTAAAGCCAGTGATATGTTTAACTACCGCCTTGCTCTTGGATACCTAAAAGAAACGAAACAGAACTTAAGCCTTGTTTCATCTCTGGCTAGATTAAAACACAACAACCCATGTTATAACACCAGGTCCCCGGAATACTGGCATGTGCCGCATGTGCGTTCAACCTATGGTAGCCAAATGACTTGTTACACTCTCCCCACTCTGCTGAATAATCTCAGATCTGCCTCCATCGATGTACCAAATTGTTCTGGCCGAGACCTGTATAATTTCTATTGCCCTAAGAATTGGGTTTAACCATGTACCAAATGTTTTTATTTTTAAGAGTTTTGTGTATCTATATATCTATATTGTTTGTTTTTCCAGAGCTGTTTCATGTGTGCAGCAAATTGTTTAAGTGAAATCTATGTACTACATGCCATTACTCTTTCCTTTCTCCATTTTCGTTGTTCCTCTTTTCCTTTCATTTTCTTTTTTTTCTTCTTTTTTCTCGCTCCTTGCTGTCTGCTGCCTTTTGGACCCTCTGGTTATTAGGACCAGTCAAGTTGCTTTTGTAGCAACTTTTCTCCTAATGCCTTGGCACTTTGTACCACTTGTTTTTATGAATAAAGGTATATATATATAAATATATCAGATGTGGAGCTATCGTGGTTTTCATGACGTCTCGTGACAGAAAGGTGAAGTGGGGGTGGTCGAAAAAAGTTTTTAACCAATCGCGGTGGGCTCATTGCAGAATTGGAATAGAAACGTTTGGAATAGTTTTACGTTATAGCACCCATATATGAGAAAACGGCTTTCATTTCTCATGGGTGGGCAGATGTCGCGCTTGAATACATTTCGCGACTCATTCTCGATAGATTTGATTGACTTGTCTCTCACCAAATTTCTTATAACAAAGGTGTGCCAGCTGCTGCCCAGACAACTCAGTTATGTGTGAACGTTCACCGTCTGGCTTTTCTCTGTACAAGTGTCAGCAGATTATCACCATTGTCCCTCGGCACAAGTCTCGCCTGCCTTACTCGAAACTTGACGAGCGCTTTCGCCTATGTTAACTTGGATACATATTAAAATCCACGAAATTAAATGCTCGGCTTTGACGTGCCACGATTCGACTGCGAGACACGCCGTAATGGAGGACTCCGCATTAATTTTGACCACCTTAGGTTCTTTAACGAGGGCCTACATTATGCACGTACACACTTGTGATTACACTCCTGTCTCTGGTGCATTAGTGGCCCGGTGAAAATGCGACGGCGGTAAAGAAACGCAGCGCGACACAGGTCGGCGGCAAGTTGAGTGGCCGAGTTCGCGCGATCAGCGGGACCCCCCGCTGATGCGAAGAAAGGCGACCTCGCGATGCAGCGTGGCTGTCACCCAGCGATTCTCCGATGGCGCGAAGAGCATCGCTCGCCGTGCGGTCCAATCAGTGGCCGAGCAGCGGGCACTGTGGAATCTACGCAAGCACCAGCGATGGCGGTGAAATGTGCGGTGACTGGACGAGTAAGGAAACAGAGGCCGCCAGCATCTTTTTCAAAGGGTTGCATTTATTGGTGCGGGAGCACTCGCGGAGGTAAAGAAACACGTGGTTAGATCAATCATATCAAAGAATGGACAAAGCCTGTCTGATAAAATTAAACTGCAGTAGGTGCTACAAACATTTCTGTGGCACGCTGTGCACGTGGAAAGATTTCATTTCCTATTGGCTGCTGCTGAAATGAGCAGCTACACGCTGACGAAACAAAAGATAAGTGGGAGTCCAAGCTGAAATCCAACTACTGGCGCCAACAGGTGACCAGTAATGTGCCGCAAACAGAATGAAAATAAACGGCGGTGTTTTCAGAATCGTCTGCTCATCGGCTCCAACTGGCTTCCTATGTACACATGCTTGCCATTCTTCCAGGGATCAGCGGAGGCAACCCAAGGGCTTGCGGCCGTCGGAAGCACTCGTTGGTAAACCTGCGGCAAGGCAGAAGCAGTGTCCAATGGTATGCAATAAACGAACTCTGAAATCGTGCACCTGACGAGCAAGGCGCTATGACCGAGCCACACGACGCGAGTCAAGCAAGGCGGCGAGTTACCAGGGGCGCCCGCTGTCGTTTCAATGCGTCTAGAAAATGAGTATGCAGTTATAGGGAATTCTTTTTCGGCACCTAAATATACACAAGGCCTCAGAATGACTTTTGCCATATTTTCAAACACTCTGGCTTTCTGTAATTAAGAATTTCCTAAGACGTACACTACATACTCCTACAGAAGACATTCTTTTCACCTTTGCAACTGGTAAAAGCATTGAAAAAATTATTGCGCAAGTGCAACAAGTTTATTTCTTAAGTATGTGATGGTAGACTCAACACGGAGGCTACTAACTGAAATACCTTAAATAACTACTTGCAATGTAGGGTGTTTCAACTACCTCCTGCTGTTGATAGAGGCCGCAAACAATGAGCGAGTTTTGTCGGCAGATGGCGAAGATGATTGCGTGGCGTACCTATACCGGACCCATTTCCGGTGGGGCTCAGCACAAAACACTTTCGTGCTAAAAAAAACAACAACTTTTTTTTTCATTGCGAGGACAACAGAAAGGCAAACCCGACACACACAGCGCTGTGTGTGTAAGATGCGCCTTTCTGTTGTTCTTGTTCAGCTTGCGCAACAATGAAATAAGATATGCCGTACCAACAAGCCCCTATAGATATCGCCACCTTCCATGCACCCTGATTTGCTGATGAGGATGGTCAAAACCTCCAGATTTTGCTTCCGCGTTTCCATGTAGCGTCGGATACATCCACTAGCTACAGCACTCAATGACAGAAACAGGAGTCGTAATAATATTGGGGTAGGACACACAAAAATCAATTTAGCAAGAGCACGACTTCTGGAGTTCAGAAGTCTCACGTTCTTTATGTCCGAACCCTGGCATTTTTAGCACCCTATGATGCGTGACAGGTCTGAGTGCCGGATTGGTCAGGTGCTCCGCAGCTGCTGGGGACTGAGGGCCATGGGTAATTATAGGAATCCTGACGGGGGGAGGTAGTGACCGAATACTGCAACAGGGAGGACAATTCCTGTTCTGGTGAAGGAGTTTCTTCGTTGAAGCTTAGTGGTCCTTCCTAATTTGGTCGTACCTGGATTAGTATAGCCCCCACTAGCTCTAGGCATCTTTGCCGGTGTCAGGCACCACTCCAATCCTGGAGATGTCTTGGTTGTGTAAATAGTGCCAAGTGCGGCTTTGAAGCTAAAGCCAGAATTCCAGCAATGACAAGAGCAAACTACATGTCACAGCTCGTTTGTGGTACGTGCTTATTTCGCACTGCACGAGAAGAGGGTCACATACATGGAAACACCCAGTCTATTTCCACATTATTGTGCGCTGTGAAAAAGATGGAAGCAGCTGCGAAAAATTCATGCTTGTGCAAAGGATGCAGAAAATGCCCAGAAAAGGGGGAACATCAAGGCCAGTTTTTCCTCCACATCTTATACTTTAAATGAAGACAAAACGATAAAAGAAGGAGCATACTGAAATACTCACTAAACGACGACCACAGGTACCAACATCTGTTCCAACCCAGTACAGTGAAAGACAAAAACAGTTGAGATGAGAAAAACTGCAACTGGAGACAGTGCCATGGCAACATCAAGGATGACCAAACAAACATGTTTGACAACGATCCGTACAGGGGCACAAGCAACACAGCCGTATTTACCAGAATCTAACATGTACTTTTTTTTCAAAGAAAATGAGTAAACAATCGCCATTACGTTCCCATCAGATACGAAACCAAAACCGCATTAACGCCGTTGGCAACCGCCAACTGCCAATGCCGCGCTGAAAGACACAGCGTCTTGCCATCACGAAATGCCGACGAAGGAGTTCATATACTCAATATAACCTCCTTGATGCCAACAGAGCACATCTTTGTAAAAGCTCCTGTTGGTTCATATTGTCTTCGACGACAATCGAGAGCAGTATTCTTGGCCAATACCTGTCGGAGATACAGTTATTTTTGTGAGATTTCGCACGACTCCGCGCGACATGCATTGCCGTTAACGACCACCAGCGTTTCCGGTACTGTACCATGCTGCAGTCCGATATAGAGTCTTGTAACAGCAAGAGTCCCAAAACCTGGAAGAATGCAAACATTATACTAATCTACAAAAAGGGAGACGTTAAATAATTGAAAAATTATAGGTACATTAGCTTACTCCCAGAGTCCCAGTGTTATATAATATATTCACCAAGATAATCTCCAATAGAATAACGGAAACACTGGACTTTAGTAAACCAAGGTAACAGGCAGGTTTCAGGAATGGATACTATACAATGGATCACATCTATGTCATCAGTCAGGCAATCGAGAAATCCGCACAGTACAATCAGCCTATATATATGGCTTTCATAGTTTATGAAAAGGCATTTGTTTCAGTAGAGATACCAGCACTCACTGAGACATTACGTAATCAAGGAGTACAGACCGCTTACTTAATTATCCTGGGACATAGCTACAGAGATTCCGCACCTACCTTAATTCTACACAAGAAAAGTAGGAAGATACCTGTAAAGAAATGGGTCCGACAAGGCGGTACAATCACTCCAATCTTATTCACGGCGTGCTTGGAAAAATATTCAATCTATTTACCTCGGAAACCTTAGGAGTAAGGATCGACGGCGAATACCTCAGCAACCTTCATTTTGCCGATGACATTGTTCTATTCAGCAACACTGCAGACGAGTTACAACTGATTGAGGTTGAGGACCTTTACAGAGAGAGCGTGTAAGAGCGCGGTTGAAGAATTATTTGCAGAAGAGAAAGATAATGATGAATAATTGGGCAAAGGAACAAGAATTCAGGATCGCCTGTCAGCCTCTAGAGTCTGCGAAGGAGTCCGTTTACCTAGGTCAATTAATCACGGGGAACCCTGGTCATGAGAAGGAAGTTCACAGAAGAATGAAAACGGGTTGGATCGCATACGGCAGACACTGTCAGCTTCTGACTGGGAGCTTACCATTATCATTGAAAAAGAAGGTGTATAATCAGTGCAGTTTACCGGTGCAAAATATGGGGCAGAGACTTCGAGGCTGACAAAGATGCTTGAGAACAAGTTAAGGACCGCACAAAGAGCGATGGAACGAAGAATGTTAGGCATAACGTTAAGAGACAGAAAGAGAGCGGTTTGGATAACAGAACCAACGCGTATAGCCGATATTCTAATTACCATTAGGAGAAAAAAATGGCGCTGGGCAGGTCATGTAATGCGCAGGTTAGATAACCGTTGGACCATTAGGGCTTCAGAATGGGTACCAAGAGAAAGGAAGCGCAGTAGAGGAAGGCAGAAGACTTGGTGGGGCGATGAAATTAGGAAATTCGCGGGTGCTAGTCGGAATCGGTTGGCGCAGGACAGGGGTAATTGGAGATCGCAGGGAGCAGCCTTCGTCCTGCAGTGGACACAAAGTAGGCTGATGATGGTGATGATGAAATTTAAAACAGTATCTGTAAAGTAATCGCTCGAAAGTGCCACCTCGTTGTGCTTGGTATGTTAGGCCAATGAAGTGCAAATTACGCTGTCGCCGCGCCGCTTTCATTACAAAGCTCACAAGAAAAAGTATGCAGATCCTACGCACTGTAGGAATCGATGTAAGCGAAGCTCTCTGTGCTGTTTACTTTAATTGACGATAATTAGCGATGATGTTGATGGCAAATGTTTTGTTTATTTAATGTTTTGTCCAACACTAGATTGGTGAGTTGCCGTTAAACTTTACTTTGCGAGCATTGCTGCTGTTTGTCTGTGTCGTACAGAAAACAGAAAGGGAGAGATGTTTGCTTGAGGCTTTGTTGCGAGCCATATTTCATAGCCTGTGAGAGGGCTGAGGAGTGTCATTGCCTCACATGGCACATTACATCGTGGCAGAAGCATTAAACTTGAATTGTATAATGGGGCTGGTACGTGCCAAAACCACAATCGGATTATGAGGCAGGCCGTAGTGGCGCACTCCGGATTTATTTTAGCACCGTAGTGTTCTTACCGTATACATAAATCCAAGTACGTGGCCGTTTTTTATTTCACCCCCGTCGAGATGCGGCTCCGTTGGTCAAATGCGCGAGCTTGAACAATGTCACGCGCGCACAGGTAAACATGAACACATTTTGCAGGATGACCGCGGAAAGTAAGGAGTAAGTAAGGAATAAGTAAGGAGTAAGGAAGCGTGGTAGCAGCAGCGAGCGAATTGATTTTCATGCGGTCGCTCAATTCAACTCGAAATAAACTTCGAAAGCACAGCGTACACAAAGCTGCCGGCGCTGAGAGACCTTTGTCCACACCGCAATTTGCTTTCAAGATATATAATATAAAAATTATATATATATATATATATATATATATATATATATATATATATATATATATATATATATATATATATATATATATATATAAGGATTGCGCACCGGCGGCGCGTTACATATTGGTATACTTATTTTCTTACTTTCGGTACTCAAAAATTGGGAGCGGATTAGGGTCACGTTCATGCAACACTTGGCAAGAAGCCATTGAATGATCGAGGGGCTGCTTTAAGCGCATATGCACTCTTGCTTTGGTATGGCTAGGTGTCGGAAAAGCTAGACTAATTCTCTCTGATATGGTACTTCAACGGACTTTGAATGAATGGCTCGTTCACTAACTTTCGCTTGAAATGGTAGTGAAGACTAGTTGCCTACACACAAATGTATCAAAATTTGGATCATTTGTCTTGCTAATATAAGGTCTCCTAATAGTGTTTGCGTAATAGCTCCTCAGCCTTAGAAGCATAAATATGGCTATGTGCTAGCAAACACCAATGAAATGACAATGTATGGTTGGAAAATACTTGGGCTATTTCAACACAATTTCAACTGGCTGATTTATCAAGCAGGTTGCATTAAAATAAGCCACAAAAGATTTTCCAAACATTGTCCTTTAACTTACTGAAACAATATGTAATCAACTGGCAGCAACTTGCACTTAGGAAGCAACTGAGGCAGCTGAATATAATGTATGCTGATGTATTCAAAATTTAAGATATCTCATAAGCATGGGTCATTGCATCAAAAGTCCTCCCTTGTTTGTTCTGTGCTTGGTAATACCCATGAAATAATCCTTGCTGCTGTTGCCATCACTTCTAATCATACAATTTTTTTAACTCTCAAGGACCAGCAGACTTTCTTGTCCAATTACTATAATTCAATGAAACGATGATGTGAGCTGGGCAGTTAAAAAATGAGCACCTTTGAAGGAACATAGGACCACACTTCCTTGTATTACTTTTCTTCACTGTTCATTCTCACTGAATTATCTGTGTTATCGAGTTGTCGCTCGGCACAAAGTGAACCTACAATATTTTAATAATTCTTGCTGAATTGCGGGGTTTAGTGTCATGAAACTGCACAACAGTTTACGGATGACACCGTAATGGAGGGTTATGGATGAATTTTCGCGCCCTTGGCTTCTTTAACATGCACATAAATCTACGTACACAAGTCTTCTTGCTTTTCACCTCCATTTAAATGCAGTGGCCATGGCTTGAAATTGTACCTGCTACATCGTCTGAGCAGCAGTACGCCATATTAATAGCAACCGTAGCGTGTACCTACAGTTTCTGAAATTTCCTGAACATTGCTGCCAACCCTGTAGCAAATTAGGCACATCTTTTCAGGATGCGCACACATCAGCAATAGTGTTGTGCATTCCTGAATGCACACAAGCACCAGAAGTTCATCTGAAGTGTACCATGACACATCCGTAAATAGCAGACGAACTTGACCGGCGAGATAACATTTGACGACTGATGGCTGTGCTCGTTGCTATTGTAGTGATTTGAATGTTGGTTGTGCTTTAAACACAATTCTGCCAAATAGAGTTACGTTCTTCAACTGACTTTTTTGGCAGTATTTGGTTCTTCACCTTCAACACAAAGCAAAAGTAGCACCTCTGCAATGGTGTATGCATCTGGAGCTGCCATTCATAAGACAGGCTTTCTTCTGCCTCTTGTTCCTTGAGTTATACTTTTTTGAAGCCATTTCTTGCAATACCGTCAAATCCTTAAGTTCATATTTTAGCAGCTGCTAATGATGAGTGCATAAAGTTCTCAAATATCAACTGCCAGTGTTCAGTTTTTTTCCTAGGCTTGGACATAGGCACTTCTCAAAAGTAAAAGCAGTCATGCATTTAAGGATCACGTCCTCTCCTGCCAGAAATACAGGACTGATGTGGACAATATTCCAAACAAACTACAGTAGCCATACCAACCAATACAACCCATTTATGAGAAGCGAGCTTCCTGGCTTCTTATGAATTGACTAAATAATTTCGGGCACCCCTTGCGTTCATTACTTGTTATTCATATTGCTACACGCGTGTGGTATTTGATTGTTTGAACAAGGCGCCTGGGCACCATCACTCGAAAAAATAGGAGGAAGAACGAACTGGGCTCGCACTGTGAATCTATCCGGTCAGCGCTGCAACTGCTGTAGTAAATATAACCTGTAAATAGTTGCTCGTCTTGCTGACTCTTCCTTCGCAAAACATCGCGGTGGAGGTGGAACGTTCCCTGTCCTCGCCACGGAGCAGAGTCGCCAGATGCTGCCGAGCAAATAAGCAAATAACCACCCCAAAACAAGCCCCAAAAAGGCCGCGCGACTTTTGCTAAGAAGCCCAAAAGAAGCGGACGATAACAAATTTTCTGATTCTTGCAAATCGTTTAAATACAGTATCAAAAAATCGCACAAATTTGAAGCGAAGGCGAACAAATCATTTTAATTATTTTGAACAGCAACAATATCCGCAAGAATGAGCGAAAACACTCATGTAGTTTTTTAACATTGTCCCCAGGGTAGTCTGCACCCTGGTCATTGCGCGTTGTCCTGTACATGAATGAAGTTACGTGTTGACTCATCCAACCTATGGTTCATTTCATGGCTCAACTACCCACAGTCATCGTCGGATGTGTTCGACTCATCGGGAAAATCCTCCGCGTCCACTTCGGAACCATACATATTTTGAGAGTTGAATAGCTACAACATTTTTAATGTCGGTTGAAAGTCCCGGCAGCAAACACCTCGAAACTTTAGGCCATAACGTACTTGCAGGATGCCGCTCAACATTGGATTCTTCATTCTGTTTCGGTGGCGCGACTTCACCAGGTTCATGTGCCAGAACACGCGCTCGACATCGGCATTGCTAAGGGGCATGTCCAACAATGACAGAGCGAACTCTGCTATTTCCTTGAAACAACTTTCGCCGCTTGCATCCTTGAAATCTAGCACTTCTGCCCAGAAAGAAGCGCCGTCCTTGTCGTTTAAATTTTTCCAAGTAAGGAAGCACAGCCGCCTATACTGAGTATCCAGGAGTCCTACATCTCCCGTGAACAGTTTGAGGAGAGGCACGTCCTGAAGGGGCAGTTTTACCTGGCTCAATACGTTCTCGGGCGAGAATGATTTCATGGAATGCCATAGCTGAATCTTGGGAGGAAGCCTAAGCTGCACTTGCTTTGCAGCCTCAAAAATGAAATCCCGGCATCTCAATTTAACGTCTTTTTCTTTCTCGGCGTTAAGTTTGGATGCTGCGACTTCGATGTTGAACAGCACTCCAAAGTCCACAGCAGAAAGTGGAAGATGGGTCGCACTGTCCTCCAGGTTGACTTCCAGAAGTCTTTCTCCTGCAGCTGGGATGTATACAACGGGTTGAGCACTCTGCAAATCAATGACCGGGAAAGGTTCTGAAGGCAATCAACCAGTTTCAATGGATTTGCAGTTTCAAGTTGGAAAAGCTTATTGATTCTTGAGAATTCTTGCAGCAATGGTTCAGGAACACTAGGTACAGCTTGTTGACAGGATTCCGATACATTTCGGACAGAATCCCAGCGTCATAGCAACGGTACTTGTCCTTGCAGATGGTAAAGTGAAGCTTGAGTTCCTCCCATTGTTCCAGTATACGTTTACAGCAGCCAGAGATTGACAGCCACCGCGTTCCCGACAGCTGAACCAACTTTAATGGTTCTTTGCCGTTGTTCATCAGTCTGTAAATTTTGCCGTACTCCTGAAGCAGCAGTGAACTGTGCGAAAACCAATTCTACGAACGGCCAACCAGGAATTCTAGGCTGCGGGGCAGCACTTCTACTGCCTTGCTTGCACATAGTTGAATCGAGTGACACACGCACTTGACTAACATGAGGTTCTCATTTTTTCGACGCAAGTGTGTGTACACCGAATTGTTCCTCTCAACCATAACATTGCAGCCGTCGGTTCCAATTCCGATAAACCTTATGAAATCAAGACCAACACTGGTCAAGAAGTCTAAGAGGCCTTTTGCAATCTGTTGGACACTTGTACCCTCGAGCGTCAACAGTCCCAGGAACGTGGACACAACTTTTTTTAGTGAGGTGCTGAAATAGCGAACCACGACAGCGACCTGCTTTTCATTTGCTACGTCAGTACTTTCGTCAATCAGTAATGAGTACTGCGAGCCACCTATATCCTTCACGAGATCCTCAAGCAGGCAACGGGCAAGAACTTTTGTTATTAGTGCTGCACATTTTGTTCGGTGCAGCTTTACCTCGCACGCCGTGGACGACTGTAACAGCTCGCCGAGATAATCCACAGAGTTGATAGTGGCATCACACGCTGAGTAACATGCCAGCTTGAGCTCCAATTCTGGTGTTGTCATTGGAGGCGATGATTTGGTGACGCCCATGGTTGTCAAACGTGCACTGGAAAGTGGCCGGGAGTTCTTCGCGTGTTTTTCTGTTGCCATGTGCTGAACGAGGTCGGCATGATGAGCGCGGATTTCACACTTGCAATACTTGCATGCAGCTTTTTTATCGTCTCCGGTGACTGGGCGTAACCAGTCCTTCAGCTGCGCTTCCTTTTCCCACTCTTTACAATATCGTTTGCCATATTTCGACCACTTCGAAGCCATTTTGCACAAAGAACACCGCCAACACACTACGACATAGACGACCACGAGTGCTGGCAAGGCGTGAAAACATTGATGAATGAATAGGGACAGTTTCGTACTTTGTGACTCCTGCTGCTATCACGTATATTTAACGACAAACGCGCGCGACGGGCATTAAAATAACAATATTTGCAGGAAAAGCGCGAGTAAGCCCTAAAAGCACGACAAGCGACTGTAAAAATTTATAAGCGACTCGGTGAAAAAAGAAGCCCACATTCGCTTATATTAAGCGGAACTGGCAACCCTGCACGGAGCTCCGAAGCGGCCGCACCGTCGTCTTCTCAGCCATGGCTTCCGATGAAACCACCCCGTCGCCACCTATTCTTGCGGCGCCAACCACAGCGTACGTTTCGGTTCCTTGTTTCCGTGATCTTGGGACATTCTGCGCCCAAAATGACGTTGACGTCGACGACTGGCTCAGCATGTATGAGCGTGTTAGCCAAAGCCACCACTGAGACCTTACCATCATGCTTGCCAATGTGATCTTCTATCTGGACGGGACATTGAGTGTCTGGTTTCGCACGAATGAGATCGAGCTCTCCAGCTGGGACATTTTCAAATAGTGGCCTCCCGACCTATTTGGCAACCAGTCAGGTCGCCAATAGGTTGCGTGAAAAGAGCTTGCCACCCGTGTCCAGTCTTCGACCGAATCGTATGTCTCCTACATAGAGGCAGTGCTCGCGCTTTGGCGGCAAGTCGACGAGCAGATGACTGAGGTTGGCAAGGTGGGTCATATCCTAAAAGGCATCGCGGACGACGCCTTCAGTTTGCTCGTCTAGAACGAAGTTTCTACCGTCGACGCTATCGTCAAAGAATTCCGCCGCTTCGAGGTAGCCAAAAACCGCCGCGTCGTTCGGCAGTTTTCCCGGCGCCCAAACACCCCTGCGACGTCCTCTTGCTCCGCTCTTACCGCCACACGACCATTTAAAGAGCACGCCACACATATCGTTCGGTGTGAGATTGAAGCGGCGAGACCGGCCCCCCTTCATCCACGACCCCCTGACGGTACCTTTCACCAAGCGTCCCCCACTATTTCCGTTATTCAAGCAGTTTTGCGGCAAGAAATTGCAAACCTTGGCCTCCTTACCACCTGCTCTGCCTCGCGACCTGATTTGGCGCCCATTCCCATGTCCACAGCCTGTAAGGACGAGTATTTCGCTCCCAGACCTCGCAATCCTGCTGAATGGCGAACTCCAGACGACAAACCGATCTGCTTTCGTTGGTCATGTATGCCGCCACTGCCGCATCACCCGGATGCCGCCCTACTGGAGCTCCTTCCCTGCGCCTCACCCATACGCCGACGCTCGCCGTTTTTCACCTCGCTGTCTGTACTCTACTTCTGATGCCCCTGGCAGCTGCAGCTCCGTGCGATTGCCGTCGCCTGAACGCCGTCGCTCCCCGTCACCCCAACCTCGCCGCTTTTTCTCGCCAAACCGACGGACGGAAAACTAGGCCATGCAGCTCTTGGAGTCAAGTAAAACTCTTGCTTGGGCTAGTTGGTTCATGCTTGAAGTAGTAAAGGCAAGGCGCAGAAGACCAGGACTCAGAAAGAAGAACACAAACGACAGGACCAGGACTCAGGAAGAAGAACACAAACGACAGGACCGGCGCCGGTCCTGTCGTTTGTGTTCTTCTTCCTGAGCCCTGGTCTTCTGCGCCTTGCCTTTACTACTTCAAGCTCTTGGAGGTAGTGCTACATGACGTTCGTCCTGTCTAAATCTTCCATTGACGCTCCTCACCGACACGAGTCTAATTGAAGTAGACGTAGATGGTGTTCCGTTGACGGCAGTAATTGATACAGGAGCCCAAGTGTCCATAATGAGCGCTAACCTATATCGCCGCCTCAAAAAATCCTTAAGCCTGCCATCACTCCAGCTGTACGCGTCGCCAATGGCGCCACTGTTGCCATCAGGGGTATGTGCACTGCTCGCATAGCAATTGCTGCCCGCGAAGTTCCGCTCCTGTTCACCGTGCTGACCAGTTGCCCTCCTGACCTAATCTTCTGGCTCGACTTTCTGACGATGCAGTCTGCCCTCCCCGACTGTTCTGCCGGTACGCTGTGCCTCGAGCTTCCTCTTCTTTCAGACGTTCGCTCCGAACAACCGAACACCCTCTGCACTACACCATTTGTTCGCTTACCTCCAAAAGCCTTAACCTTCATCGAATTGGCCTCAACGGCAACCGTGCCTGATGGCGACTATGTCGTCGCACCTATTCGTGATGTCCTCCTGGCGCAAGACATCTCTGTACCACACTCCGCCGTAACCCTTGCCGCTAATCGGATGTGTCTACTCGTTATCAATTTTGGCTTGACAAAGCAAGTGTTACCTGATGGCATAGCAGTGGCCATGCTCAGGTCAGTGACAGACGACCACGTCACTGCTTTTGCAGCCGATGCGTCTCCAGATCCTCCTGATTACCCACAGGATGCCTTGAACCTGGACAGCCCATTACGTCCCATGGTCGCTCCGCACTTTGCACCTGACCAAGCAGCCACCCTATATCGCCTTTTGCTTTCCTACCTCGAAATATTTGAAACTGACAATCGACCACTTTGTCAGACGTCCCTTGTTAAGCATCCGATAAACACTGGTGATGCTGTTCCCATCCACCGCCAAACCGTATCGCGTGTTCACGGCAGAGCCGCAAGTTATTCAGCAGAAAGTAAACAAGATGCTCCCCAGAGGCACTGTTGAGCCCTCATCGAGTCCTTGGACGTCGCCGGTCATGCTCGTCAAAAATACAGATGGCACGTGGCGTTTCTGCGTTAATTACCGCCACCTAAACCGAATTACTAAAAGGGACGTTTACCCTTTACCACGAATCGACGATGGTCTTGTCTTCACGGTGCCAAATACTTTTCGTCCATTGACCTTCGATCTGGTCATTGGCAGATTTCTGTCGATGAGCAAAACCAAGAAAAGACCGCTTTCGTTACTCCAGATGGCCTCTACCAATTCAAGGTTACGCTGTTCGGTTTATGCAATGCCTCCGCCACGTGCGAACGGATGATCGACTCTCCGCTTCAAGGTTCCAAGTGGTCAACTTGCCTTTGTTACCTCGATGACGTCCTTGTGTTTTCTCCTACATTTGAGACGCACCCAGAGTGCGTCGCAGCTATCCTTGACGTCTTCGGCAAGCCTGGGCTCCAATTAAACTCATCGAAGCGTCACTTCGGGCGCCGACGGATTACAGCGCTAGACCATGTCATCGATGCTTTCGGAGTACAAGCAGACCTGGAGAACGTTTGAGCAGCAACAGCTTTTCCTGTCCCTCAGTCTGTCAAAGACGACCGGAGTTTTGTGCGGCTCTTTTCTTATTTCCGACGGTTCGTGAAAGATTTCGCAGCAATCGCTAGACCACTCACTGAACTTCTGAAGAAAGATGTGCTTTTTACGTGGGGTTCCTCTCAGGCTGCCGCATTTTCACGACTTGTCGCGATTCTCACTAATCCACCGGTCTTGGCCCACTTTGATCCGTCCGCACCTACAGAGGTTCGAACCGATGCCAATGGTTATGGGATCGGCACCATCTTATCGCAACGCCAACACGGACACCAACGCGTTATAGCCTAGGCTAGCCGGCTCCTCACAACTGCAGAGCGCAACTATTCGACTACCGAGCGCGAATGTCTTGATTTCTTCTGGGCTGTTTCAAAGTTCCGCCCATATTTATATTGCAAGCCCTTCTCACTAATCACAGGCCATCATGCGCTCTGTTGGCTTTCGTCGCTCAAGATCCTACTGGCCGGCTCGGTCGTTGGGCCCTCCGACTACAAGAATATCCCTACACTGTGACAACACCAGGACGCAGATTGCCTCTCTCGCTACCCAGTCGAAGACGCGACCTCTACGTCTAATAGTGACACCGACGTCTGTGTTCTCTGTTTTTCCACTGCTCCATGTTGCCGAGCAGCATCGCCGGGACCCGTCCTTGCGTATCATCGTTGACCGCCTGAAATTGTCACTTGCCGACATCCCTTCGCTTATTCACACTTCAATATGGCGTACTCTACCGACACGACGTTCACCCTGACTGCCCTGTATTACTCATTGTGATCCCTAATCACCTTCACTTGGCTGTTCTCCACGAACTTCACGACCTCCCCACTGCCGGTCACCTGGGTGTGCCACGTACCTACGACCGGCTCGGCCGACGCTTCTTTTGGCCAGGGCTTCCTCGCTCCGTTCAAAGATACGCAGCTGCGTGTGAGAAATGCTAGCAACGCAAGACACCATCGACGCTCCGTGCTGGGTACCTTCAACCACTCGACATTCCTGGGGAACCATTCTTTCGCGTCGGTTTGGACTTACTTGGCCCTTTTCCTCTTTCTACCTCTGGTAACAGGTGGATCGCTGTGTCCACGGATTACGCCACGCGCTACGCCATCACCCGAGTGCTTCCTACAAGCTGCACCACAGATGTCGCAGATTTTCTTCTACGCGACGTGATTTTATTATATGGAGCTCCCCGACAAATTCTCACAGACTGTGGCCGTACATTCCTATCAAAGGTTATCGCGGACATCCTGCAGTCCTGTGCCACGAGACACAAGCTATCCACGCTATACCATCCGCAAACCAATGGCCTCACGGAGCGTCTCAATCGCACTTTCAATGACATGCTCGCGATATATGTCTCTTCAGACCACACTGGCTGGCACCTCGCTCTACCGTTTTTCACATTTGCTTATAATTCTTCGAGCCACGACACAGCCGGTTATTCCCCATTTTTCCTTCTGTTCGGCCGAGAACCAGCACTGCCCCTCGACACAGCCCTCCCTGTTCACGTGGCACCGACCAGTGAATATGCACTTGACGTCATCGCCCGCTGTGCCCACGCAAGGGAAATTGCCCGTGACCGCCTTCTGAAATCCAAGTGACCTCGTCGCAATGTCGCCGAGGTCACTTCGGGACCTCGTCGACGATCGCGAGGAGGATGAGATGTTTTTCTTACCGCAGCCGCTGATCCTGCTCAAAACATATTGGGGCTGTATTCTGAGGCTACAAGAACACAGCGCTACAACACACAAGAAGGAACACGCGGGCACGGCGCTAGCAACTGCATGAATTTGTTCACACGCCTTGCCTTCTCTACAGAGATAAAGATCAAGTCTTGATCTTTATCTTGAGACGGTAAAAGCAAAACAACAATTAAAAGTGCTCGTTTTCATCACACATCTCAGTTTCTCTATTCGCACAGTTGTCATATCTTGATACACCTTTCAGTCAGCGCTCTCTCTGTGAGTTCCTTCTTGTGTCGTCACGTGTGGTAGCGCTGTTTCCTTAAGGTCATAAACTAACGAGCCCGAGTCAATATCCGATAGCGTTCTAAGACACCACAATGCAACAACTTGTTTCCACGGCGGCCACAAAATATCATTTTGTTTCTAAATATTGCCCATCGATTTACGCTGGTGCATTGCGGCGAAGTTCGACATACGGCCGAAGGTTCAATGGCCAGAATTCTTCGACAAATCTCCCTGCCCAAACCCCCACTCCTCGCAAGAAAAAAACAACAACAAAAACAAAACAAGCTCACTTTTTATTTTGGCTCAACCCCGACAGTACTAAGCAAAACTTTCGAAAAACAACAAAGGCGCTGCTCTAAGCATATTATGGTCCGCCCGCAAATGCGCACTTGTTTTCCCTTTCCACAACAGCTCTGCTGCCGCCGATGGCGCGTGCCGCCGCTGTGATGCTTGAGAGCTTCTGCGGCGCGCTCCTTGTTCGCGTGTTATTTTCGAATTAGAGGCCTAGTTTCTAAACTGAATCTGCATTACGCATGTGTTGCCTCGGTGACTTGTGCATAATGATGGCGTGAAGTAACACGAAAATTATGAAGACGGCCGTGCGGAGAAGGTAGGTTAAAGAGGCGCGAGAAACGAGGACAACGAAAGAAACTCACAGCAGACCGTGAGTGCAGGCTGCCCTCTGTTTATTCATGAAACCAGAGTATAGGCTATTTCAAACCGGCTCCCCGGCACATGACCACATCGTCAATCACACTTGTGCAGATAACATAAGAGAATTCTGCAGACTAACTGTAACATAGTTTGCACCGAATAAATATGATAGAAAAAAACGAACCAATCTGTTGTGAGCACAAGCATTCAGCGATCCAAAAAAATGAAGCCGTCACATGTAATGACAGTAACCGAAGTGTAGGCAATAAGTGAGGGAATGTAAAAGCGCGATGGTAACTGTAAAACATGGTTACAACAAGATCAACACTAGTGACGTAAAAAGGAGAAACGATAACCAAGATGACAGAGTGAAAAGACAACAATCAACCGAAGTAAAGGCGAAGGTGAAACTATTGAAACCTGAAAACTTGTGAAATGGCATGGGGGAAGAGTAATGAAACACGTTAGTATATGATGAAGGTCAATTGCTCAATTGCCACATTGCCGAGGCATCCCACCTCGACGCAAAACTGAAGGCGAATGAACGGGAACGAAGGAACTAAGGAACTCCCCGGTTGGAGTGTTTTTTTTTAACGTGGAACAAAAGAAGCGAAGAGAGAGAGCGAAGGCCTGTCGCGAGGAGAAGTGCACGCCGTGCGCGAGACGATTGACGAGCGCGACCCGAAAGCGGTTCGTAAAAGACCGCGCACCGCGTGCGCACGCAATAGTGGCTTTAACTCTGGGTGGTAAGTAGGTGACGTTCGGGAGTAATTGAATCGGAGAAAACGATACAATACTTGCACGTAGCGGCTATCACTATAGCATGTGTAATTGCAATAGGGCCTGTAGGACTAAACTGTTGCGTCAAGGGTAGAAGAAACTTTTCAAGTGCAAACAATATTCGCGGCCACGGTCATCCACTTGACAAATATGAGATAGCTGAGAAAATGAAATGTAACGAACCCAAGCGAAGAAGGAACAAAATATGTCGATCAGTGATCTTTGAAATGGCGTGTGCGAAGGGACACCGCTTTCCTTGCGAGATAAACAAACCTAAAAAAATCGCGTATCCCTCATCGATAGCTTTAGGTGCCTACTGGAAGAGCTCAAGAATACGTGCCCCTCACACGCTCCCGTTCTTCCATGACGCCCTTCGTATTACTCCTAAAAAAACCAAAACATATACGTGCGGGAGGAAATCTCTTGAGCGCAGCTTTTTGTTTCCAGCAATTCGGAACGTACCGGGGACAGATGTTTAGCTTGAGCATACGCATTTGCATTAGCGTTCAAGATTACACCCCCCCCCCCAAAAAAAAGGAAAAGAACAACGCATGCTCACATGGCAATTGCAATAGTCCATGATCCACGCAGTATTCAGAGCGCGGCCTTCACAGTTGCGGCCCCTTCCTAAACTAAACAAGTGCCAGTGCTATCCCCGCATGAGTGAATGAAAGGCCACGAACTGGTCTTTTCTATGCAGGGCCATAAAAGGAGAGCATAAAAGAAAATAGCCTGTCGCATAAATAAAGCGCGCTGCTGTAATCGCGGCTGCAGGCCCGCATCGTTTTGCGCGGTGCACTGTTGAATGGAGTGCGCAGTGCAGACGGCACTTTTATGTGCACGCGAAAAAACCGACGCGCCACAAACTTCTTACCAAGCTTCACATGACAGGGGCGCGCACCGAGGCGAAGTTGAGAAACCGCGGCTAAAATTGTGACCTAGGGAGGCCCAGTAGGTGATATTTATGACCACAACAAAGGATAAAAACGGTGTGGCGGGTTCCTATTTGTGACCGCAATGGCTGCCGTAGAAAAAATGATAAGTGGTAATTTTTTCCTTTTATTTTTATGCGCTTTGACGTGCCACAGCCATGATTTTATTATGAGGAAAGCCGTAGTAGGAGACTCTGGAATAATTTAGACAACCAGGGGTTCAATAACGAGCGGCTAAATCTAAGCACATGGGTGTTTTCTCATTTAAACTCCATCGAAATGCGGATAACAGTGACTGGCCAAGGCATAATAAAAGCGCTTGCGCATGCCCTCGGGCAACGAGTTTATTAGCGCTTACGCGGAAAAAGAACGCAGTATCTGTTTTTTTTCTAGCAGACGACAGAAAGCGTCGCCTGCTTCGCACTAAGGTCCCGTTACGCGCCATCCTGAGAATGTACTCCGTCTCATGCATAACGTGCAAAGCTGCCAAGAAGGGGGCTGCTTACGTCGAGAAAAAGTAGTGCACAACGCTGCTCAAGGCAATAAAAAATGTCATCGCAATTATAATAACTAGGATTTCGTCACTGTTTTGTCAAGAAACAAAGTTGATCCACACTTAATGCTCCAATATCCAAAGCATGTTGGTTTGAATATCCGTCTTATAATTCGTACCATGTTTTGCTTCGTCCTGATAGCTGAACCAAACAAAATGGCGTCTGCCGCTTCAGTGGGAAGCGCATCAGCTCTTCGCTTGTTTTCTGGGATACGTTTCGCGAAGTATTCAAGCAGTGCAATTGCGAATATCTATGCCGGGACAAGGGCCCGAAAAAGAGCCCGCGAACCCGCCGTGGTTGCTCAGTGGCTATGGTGTTGGGCTGCTGAGCACGAGGTCACAGGATCGAATCCCGGCGCGGCGGCCACATTTCGATGGGGGCGAAATGCGAAAACGCCCGTGTACTTAGATTTAGCTGCACGTTGAAGAACTCCGGGTGGTCGAAATTTCCGGAGTCCTCCCCTACGGCGTGCCTCATAATCAGAAAGTGGTTTTGGCACGTTAAACCCCATAATTTAATTAAGAGCCCGCGAAGTTGTTGATATTGTGAGCGCTGACAGGTGAGTGCACTGTCGCAAAATGGAAGACCCTCCAGCCGACTGACCTACCGAAGGGTGTTCGTGGAGTGTCACGCTCTCGTTCCATTAAGCAGGGTAGTTTTATGCTTCTCGCTGTTGAGCTGAAGGTGCATCGTATGTATGCTGAAAAAGAGCTTCCAGCTCTTGAGCAAGTTCTGCAAGCGGTTAACGAAGAAGATGACCTGCCGCAGCTGAGCGAGACGACACTGTGGAGGGTGTTGCATCACACTGCTTTGACAAAAGGAAACGAAAGTTGGCGGTCATCGACCGCGATGATATCATTATTGGTTGGCGTCGGAGTTTTACTTGAGAGCCACGGAGGAATTAAGGAAGCCTGGCAGGTACGAACCATGATTTATAGTTTTACGATTTAAACGCTTAAGTTATTTTCCTCCGTTTTCTTTTTTAAAGTTACATTACGAACAGTTTATGCACTCTATTGGCTAAAATAGAGCAACACTTGCTTTACTTGGCATTTAATTGTTTCTTACGTAATGCAATATTGCTAAGCTTCAGGGGCAAAATTCAGTAAACTGTGCTGTCTGTACGCAATCTCTTAGCCAAAAAAGTTCATAGCTGAAGGAAGCGTGCTGCCGGAGTGGCAGCCCATTTAACTTACGGTGCCGTACGAGAGCGAGGAGGAAACAAAGCTCGGATTAAACGACAGGAAATGAAAGAAGCGCGGTCAGTATGATCGCACATCATGCATGTGTAGGCGAGGCTATATTCTTAGGGCAAACACCCCTATTCGACAGCCTTACTTTTTTTGGGTCGTCTGCTGCTGCGCCGACAAGCGCCACCGCCCTCGCCTTTTGACCGCACTGCCGCACAAAGAAATGCAGTGGACGTGTTACGGATTCTTCTCACATTCGTGCGATAGACACGACTGGCGGTCACATGGTGACATATCTGGCGCAGAAAGAGACGCTCAGCCGGAGCAATTGCCGGCAAGGTCTGTCAGGCTGACCCTGTCTGTATACATCACTACCACCACCGTATTACAGAGCAGCTAAATGTCTATATTTCTGTCCTAATTACGGAAATAAAAATAAGAAACTCCATAATATACAGTTCTATGGCCTCAAGGCAAAGGGCCCATCATCCGTACGTTCATCGATGTGGTATGCGATTGCGCTGCACACGGGCGAGTGCATATACGGTTCCTTGAGGCAGTCGGCACACCGTCTAGAAGATGCTGGTCGACGATGTCATCCACCGCCAACCGATGACGAAACTCCCTTCTCATAGGATCACTGTCGAGCGCACGGAGGATTATGAAAGCGGCCGTGGCTACGGACATCCGCAAATTACGACAGAAAACTTCACTGTGTAATATGCACACCTGCGAGTCGTGCTGCCTATCACTCTTTGAGATCGTATCAGCGTTCATTGCCTCTTCTTGGCTTCTCCTAAGCTGATAAAACACGATGAGGCCTCGCACCAGATCGAGAGTTTGTTTCGCAGGTTCCGGCGGCCGCATTCTGACAGCGGCGGAACGCGCAAAGGCGCGTGCACATCAACTTTGGAGACTGGTGATAAATGATAAGTTGGTGACGTCACGGCCTAGGGCCCCTAACTATACGCTGTCTGTCATAGCCCAAGAGTCACCTCATATAAGTCAATGCTAATCAGTCAACATCATCCCGATGCTCGTCAGAATACTCCGCACCAAATAGTGGTTCAACATTCTAGCTGGTTTCTGATCAAATCGGTTCCAGTCTTCGATCTTACGGCACTGACGCACTTTGTTCAGAGTACTCACTACACATACAGTACGGTGCCATGGCGGCATCCAAGCGGAGCCCGACGCCGTTCTGTGAACATGCGAATGCGCCCTCGCAGTACGAAGTGAACTGCGGCTCCAGAGTTACAGCAGGCCCCGCACACTCTCAAGTTCAACAAATGGCCACAGAGGGCGAAAAATCAATCGAGGCGTGTTTCAGCGTAAGCGCGCAAGTGGAGCTACGGTAATTTGTTCGCATACTTTAATTTGTGCTTTTTCTGCTAGGGGCGCTGAACATGCTGAATTTTTTACTTTACACAAACCATTGACATAAACAATCGAGGTGTCTGAGGATGTTTTTTTTACATCAGGCAAATAGGCAGTTGATTTTTTGATTTGATTGTTGCAGCTGCTTTTTAGTCATAGCGTCAAGGTTTTTGTACTTGATTAACCACCGACCGCCGACAGCCTATTGGTATCGATGTGTTTCCTGGCCGTTGGCGTTCGAATACTACGGCGGTAAAACATTTTCGAAAGCATGCTGGTTTCGTCTGCGAGTCATTACTTAGACTTGCTGTAAAGAGGTCTACTCTTGGCAAAAAATAGTGCCTCATTTTGTTTAGGCGTTGATTATCATAATGAATGCGGCGGAGGTTGAGGGAGTTCGCTTGAAGGTACGTTTTTATGCCGTTGATCTCCATAACACCGTAAGTACGCAAACCGATGTCACAGAACACCCGATGCATCATTGTGTGTTCTCCGTCATCGCTTGTTTGCTGTACGCCGACTAATTCTTCATTTCTTCAAGTGTTGTATCCTCCTTTTGTCCTTGTTCTCTTGTGCTTCACTTACAGTATGTCGTTCCGTCAGCTGTAATGCGCATTTGCAAAACCAATACGTTTTATAAGACGCAGTGGTTATCATAATTTCACTACACATGTATTAAGCTGGCACATATGGTTCATATACAGATACCTGTATGCGGACTTGCCGACGTTGATGCGGAGATTAGGATAATTATGACACCCGTAAGGAAGAGGCAGCTGACGGCCGTAAGCTGTTGCGTTCTTTCCGCCAAACTACCCGGTCTGGTAGCGCTGTAAAGATGCTGTAAAAAATTGACACGCGGTGACAGGGAAATTATTATACTTAGCAGCCGACCAGACGTTTTGTAGCTTAAGTCTTCTTTCTTGTGCGTTTGTGCTACCCTTATTAATGAGCCATTTCTTGACTATGTTCTTGACTATGTAACTGCGTTTGTGTGGATGCGTAGACTTGTGCTTTTTGTTGTACTTGTAAAATGAAAATGAAATATTTTCAGGCTTACTTAATCTTTGGTGTCGTGTGCGTTTATTCCATTTGAGGCCATCGTGCCACCTGGAAACCGCATTCGGCCAGTAGCCCTACACGAAATGCAACAGCTGGAGCGCGGCGGCACAACTCGGTGTAACGGCGGCGTAATAAACAAAAAACCGCTCGGGATGCCCTTAAAAGTCAGTTCAGAGTGTGCCTTAACTCGATATGACTCAGCGCTACATGTATTCTGCTGCGCCTCGATCGTTCTCCCGCCAGTTTGGTTGCTGTGTGGCTAACGTAGCGCCTACATATATATGTAGGCGCTACGTTTGCCACACAGCAACTAAACTGGCGTGAGCACGATCGAGGCGCAGCAGCCAGAAACCCAGTAAAGCCACAGAACACCTGGTAAAGCGGCCATACTGTACAAAACCCCGTTTCCGTTTCCTGTTGTACAGCGCCATCTGTGGTCGCATACTTTAGTTCACGACGCCACCGCTACGCTTATTTTCGTAGCACTCTGGAAGGAACAGTTTCCCTTCTCTAAGTTGGTATAGGTGTTCTGTGGTTACAGGTCGTTAAAATTTCGGGCGGGTTTTGGATGTTGCAAAACTTCATCAACGTACTTTTATGTTCACTACAGGGCGAAGGCCTCTCCCAGCGATATATAATTGGCCGTGACCTGCGCTATCTGATTCTAGGTTGTGCCTGCAGAATTAATTATTTCGTTACGCCACCTAATTATCGCTCATTTTCCCCTTGCACTCCCTCCATATTTCTAATGGACCACCCATTATCTGCTCTACGAGTTATCTGCACTGCACAGCTACAAGTTTTTGTGTTAATTTGAACTACTGCTAGCCCAGTTTGCTCTTTGATCCACACTGCTTCTTTCCGTCTGTTAAGGTTAGGCCCTCGAATCTATCTTGAAAGACAACAATACTGACCTTGCTATACTTACGGAATCTTGGCTGCATCCAAATATTGCTGACCACGAGCTACTAAATGGCAGCCAAACATACGCTGTTCACAGGCTTGACAGGATGGGGCGCAGGGGAGGCGGCATTTTGATTTTTGTGAAAGAAAGTGTTCCTTCATATGCCACCAAATTGAACTGTCAACATGAAATTTTGTGTGTAAATATATCACTTTGGCCAAGTATGACTGTGATTATTGCTTGCTATCGCGCTCCTGACTGTGATGGTCCTTTTAACCATGAACTAAATTCTGTACTAGCGAATCTTTACTCCACGCTTCCCGTCTGCGAATTTTATGCTCTATGGCAATTTTAATTTTCCAGACATTAACTGGGCAAATCTAGAGGGACATAACCGGCAATCCAAAGATTTTCTTGACACAATCCTTACATTCAACTTTACTCAGATGGTTAATATGGCAACCCGTGGGCAGAGCATTCTAGACCTTGTCCTTGTTTCTAACCCCAAAATAATAAAATCGCTTTTATCCGTTGCTGGTCTAAGCGACCACAAATTACTCCTATTTAATCTCTGCATCCCAGTTCCTTCCAGACAGCCCTCGACCAAATACATTATGGATTACAACAAAGCAGATTTTAGCAAACTTAACCCCGAACTGAACACTTTTTCAAAATTTTTTTGTGAGACTGCTCCTTCTTATACAGTAGATGAAAATTGGTTGTTATTTAAGAATAAATTATTATGGCTTGTCGAGAGACTTGTACCTCTTGTTGGCATTCGCGGTGATTTAGGAAAACCCTGGTTTTCTAACACACTTCGGAGGCTGTCGGGAAGGAAAAAAACGTCTGTTTCGTGATGCGAAACGCTCTAAATCTTGTTCAAAGTGGGACAAGTACTTCAAATGCCTGCGCAAATACACTAGCACTTTGAGGCAATCCAAAAAGAAGTTCTTCCACCACGATTTGCCTAACGTCATACGTGTCAACCCCAAAAATTTTTGGAATATTCTGAAACCAAACAATAGCTCCAATAACATTTCCTTGACTTATCCTGATGGTCCAAACGTACCGCTTGATCAGCGGTCAGAGGCAATGAACTCATATTTTTCTTCTGTTTTCACTCGTGAGCCTGCACTGAAGGACTTTGACTTGCCCAGCCACAGTTTTCCCCTCATGTTTCCCATTACAATTAATTATCAAGGCATTATGAAACTTATTGATAACCTAAAGATTTCTAGTGCCCCCGGGCCAGGTAACATCACTAATAATAATAATAATAATATTTGGGGTTTTACGTGCCAAAACCACTTTCTGATTATGAGGCACGCCGTAGTGGAGGACTCCGGAAATTTTGACCACCTGGGGTTCTTTAACGTGCACCTAAATCTAAGCACACGGGTGTTTTCGCATTTCGCCCCCATCGAAATGCGGCCGCCGTGGCCGGGATTCGATCCCGCGACCTCGTGCTCAGCAGCCCAACACCATAGCCACTGAGCAACCACGGCGGGTCAGGTAACATCACTGCTAAG
The DNA here is from genome assembly GCF_050947875.1 of Dermacentor variabilis. Lineage (NCBI taxonomy): Eukaryota > Metazoa > Arthropoda > Arachnida > Ixodida > Ixodidae > Dermacentor > Dermacentor variabilis. Next base: position 226,441,609 of record NC_134571.1, on the reverse strand, counting down.
ATACTAAAAGGTACGAAAGCAATTTCCAGTCTAATATTACAAATAATTTTTACCCACTCCATTACTGATGGTTCACTTCCAAATGACTGGAAGATTAGCAAAGTGGTACCGGTATATAGGTCAGGCATCCACTCTGATCCTTCCAACTATCACCCCATTTCCCTAACGAGTATTCCCTGTAAACTCCTAGAACATATAATATATTCGTAAATAGCATGTCATCTCGGTGATCATTCTTTCTTTTTTCATAATCAGCGCGCTTTCCGGCCTACTTTGTCATGCGATACACAGCTTTTTGAATTTATTACTGAACTTCACCGGAACTTAGACTCATCACTTCAAACTGACGTCATTAATCAAGACTTCGCCAAAGTATTTGACTGCGTTCCCCATCAGCAGCTTTTGGCCAAACTTTCATGCCTCGGTCTCGGCCCTCTCGCACTGTCATGGATCCGTTGCTTTCTTACTAATCGATTCCAGTACACAGCTATCGGAAATCATTGCTCAACCACTGCTAGCGTCATCTCCGGAATACCACACGGGTCCGTCCTCGGCCCCCTTCTCTTTCTCATCTTCATAAACGACTTTCCCAACGGCATATCATCCAATATCCGACTTCTTGCAGATGACTGCGTAATCTACCGTCGCATTACATACCCCAGCCGACTATGCAATGCCCCAAAAAGACTTACATTCATTAGAAACTTGGTGTTCCAACTCTTTAATGAAACTTAACATCTCCAAAATGTAAAGTTATGCAGGTATCCTGTAAACACTCTAACAAGAATCACCCGTACTTTTTAAACTCGACAGCCCTATCCACCGTTGAATCGTATCGGTATCTCGGTATCACTATTAATAGCAAGTTGACCTGGTCCGACCATATAACAAAATTGGCTACCGACACTAATAAATCACTTGGTTACGTCAGACGTACCCTTGCGCTGTGCCCCTCATCCATAAGAAAACTAGCTTATGAAATTTTTATTCGAAGTAAACTTGAATACGCCTCAGCTATTTGGAGCCCGCACCAAGCTTACTTAATTAATATGTTAGAATCAATACAAAATCGTGCCGCTAGATTCATCACTTCCAGGTACAGCCGTGTAGAAAGTGACAGTGCGATTAAATCATCTCTAGGACTCGAACCATTGGTGTTGCGTCGAAAAATTGCGAAACTGTGCCTTTTCCAGCGACATTATTATAACTTCCCCGAACTGCATGGAAGGCTTCTAATCCCACCTACCCGTACATCTCGTCGCCTTTTTAACTATTGCAGTATCTAGCGCTTACATTTTCCTTTAATCAATCGTTTTTGCCTAGCGCCATTCTAGAGTGGAACAATTTACCAGATAGAGTTGACAATGACAATGATGTTTATTTTGCATCAGTACATGACGCGAGGAGCATGCTGAAATAGCTGCCACATGGACAGCTTGACGAAGCCGCCGGCCCCCGCATTGGCGTTTGCGCGGCGTAAGCGAGCACAAAGGTAGTACATCATTGTTTACAAATGTCCTTTACACAATATTGAGCATCGCGAACCATGCGAAGCAAATGAAGAAAAAAAAAATAGAGATGTGCTCTAACAGGTCATAGTAAATATAATCTCTAACCAATAAGGATAAAAAACATTGATAGGCACAACGGTATCGCAACTGTTCAAAAAAAAAAGAAACACAAGGGTGAGAAAGATATAATCATAACACAAGGTGTAACAATAACATTTCTCATACAAACTAAACAAATGAAAAACCAAGAATATAATGAGGGCAACCCCATTATCTTCAAGCAGCTGCTTACTGATCACCTTAAACCCTAACATTTTAATAACCGTACTGTGCCTTCATTCTTTTGCGATTGCCGTCTCACATTGTGGCTGTCCCGCTGATTTGCTTTTGCATTCTATTCAGTGTGCCTCTTGAGATTTTTTTTGCTGTTTGTTTGTTTTAATGCGAATCCACAGGCTGAGTCTTGTAAGAAATTGTAACCATATCTTTGTTTCTATCCTTATCCTCTGTAACTCCCCCCCCCCCTTATGTAACACCCCGACAGGGGCCCTTAAGGAAAAATAAATGATGATGATGACTACCACTTCGAGATGGAGGACACATACTTCGAGATGGATGGCACATACTTCGAGCACTGGTTTACGACGAAGCTGTTGCCCAACACCTCTGACAACAGAGTACGGACAATGCGCCTCATCACAAAGTCGCTCGAGGAAAAGTGCCCAACGCATGCCGATGAAAAGGTGGCATCCAAGCGCGACTTACAAGGCGGAGAATTGCTGGGGATCAGTCCGTGCCGAACTTTCAAAGAGAGTGAGCGCGCCCAACGCTGGCACTCTGTACTGTATAGAAACTATTGCTGCTGAGCACGGTCATGATGTGTTAAGACTGCCTCTGTACCACTGTGGATTCAACACGATTGAGAATCTATGTGGTTTTGAGTAAGGGGGGCCAAGTAGCCATAACAAACAAAGAGTTTACTTTGGCGCGTGCTGAGCAACCTTGCCAGAGGCATATCCCCAGTATCCCAACAGATGTTGAGAGTCTGTTGGGATGAGGCCGCACAGATGAGGCTCCTGTGCGGCCACTCTACACCATTATATAACAGCACAATGAGCTTTACGCTGATTCTGCTGCTGAATTGCCCAGAACTTTCTTGATTCCCTAACATGAGTACCGTTAAGGCGCTACGCTGGAGGGTACTCTATAGTATTGTAGTATTGTGTCGACTGTCGAGAGCTGAACGATACGCGACTGTTACCCACTGCCCCAAATCGACACATACGACACTACGCCGTGCCGATGCTGCAGCCGAACACAAGAACAGGCTCGTGCTGCCGCGCGCAAGCAGCAACTACGTGCCGAGGATCCGGCAGCCTACAAACACATCGTTTAATGAACAGTCGGGATTAACCGAGTGGTAAACGCCGGGGCCGCACATTTCAGCTTCGCTGGTTAACCATCTACACGGAGTGTAATGGGCAATGATGTTGCTTATTTGTCAGTTTGCTAATTTCTTTTAAGGAGTGTTACGTTAAGAAGCGTTAGAAGCTTTCGACTTCCTGGTCATCGTGACTGGATGTAGGGGCGTAGACCTGTACAATCTTCATTTTGTACCTCTTATTAAGGTCTTGTTGTGAAACTTAATAAGAGGTACAAAATGAAGAGTGTACAGGTCTACGCCCCTACACCAGTCATGATGACCAGGAAGTCGAAAGCTTCTATGAAGACATGGAATCGGCGATGGGTAGAGTGAAAACTAAATACACTATACTAATGGGCGACTTTAATGTCAAGGTAGGCAAGAAGCAGGCTGGAGACAAGGCAGTTAGGCAGATAGGCACTAGGGATAACAGGGGAGAGTTATTAGTAGAGTTTTCGGAACAGAATAATATGAGGATAATGAATACCTTCTTCCGCAAGTGGGATAGCCGAAAGTGGACGTGGAGGAGCCCGAACGGCGAGACTAGAAATGAAATAGACTTCATAATCTCCGCTAACCCTGGCATCATACAAGATGTGGACGTGCTCGGCAAGGTGCGCTGCAGTCACCACAGGATGGTAGGAACTCGAATTAGCCTAGACCTGAGGAGGGAACGGAAGAAACTGGTACATAAGAAGCCGATTATTGAGTTAGCGGTAAGAGGGAAAATAGAGGAACTCCAGATCAAGCTACAGAACAGGTATTCGGCTTTAACTCAGGAAGAGGACCTTAGTGTTGAAGCAATGAACGACAATCTTGTGGGCATCATTAAGGAGTGTGCAATGGAAGTCGGTGGTAACTCCGTTAGGCAGGATACCAGCAAACTATCGCAGGAGACGAAAGCTCTGATCAAGAAACGCCAATGTATGAAAGCATCTAACCCTACAGCTAGAATAGAACTGGCAGAACTTTCGAAGTTAATCAACAAGCGTAAGACAGCTGACATAAGGAAGTATAATATGGATAGAATTGAACATGCTCTCAGGAACGGAGGAAGCCTAAAAACAGTAAAGAAAAAACTAGGAATTGGCAAGAATCAGATGTACGGGTTAAGAGACAAAGATCATTACTAATATGGATGAGATAGTTCAAGTGGCTGAGGAGTTCTATAGAGATTTATACAGTACCAGTGGCACCCACGACGATAATGGAAGAGAAAATAGTCTAGAGGAATTCGAAATCCCAGAGGTAACGCCGGAAGAAGTAAAGAAAGCCTTGGGAGCAATGCAAAGGAGGAAGGCAGCTGGGGAGGATCAGGTAACAGCAGATTTGTTGAAGGATGGTGGACAGATTGTTCTAGAGAATCTGGCCACCCTGTATACGCAATGCCTCATGACCTCGAGCGTGCCGGAATCTTGGAAGAACGCTAACATAATCCTTATCCATAAGAAAGGGGACGCCAAAGACTTGAAAAATTATAGACCGATCAGCTTACTGTCCGTTGCCTACCATCTATTTACTAAGGTAATCGCAAATAGAATCAGGAACACCTTAGACTCCTGTCAAGCAAAGGACCAGGCAGGATTCCGTAAAGGCTACTCAACAATAGATCATATTCACACTATCAATCAGGTGATAGAGAAATGTGCGGAATATAACCAACCCTATATATAGCTTTCATTGATTATGAGAAAGCGTTTGATTCTGTCGAAACCTCAGCAGTCATGGAGGCATTACGGAATCAGGGTGTAGACGAGCCGTATGTAAAAATACTGAAAGATATCTATAGCGGCTCCACAGCCACCGTAGTCCTCCATAAAGCAAGCAACAAAATCCCAATAAAGAAAGGCGTCAGGCAGGGAGATACGATATCTCCAATGCTATTCATAGCATGTTTACAGGAGGTATTCAGAGACCTGGATTGGGAAGAATTGGGGATAAAAGTTAATGGAGAATACCTTAGTAACTTGCGATTCGCTGATGATATTGCCTTGCTTAGTAACTCAGGGGACCAATTGCAATGCATGCTCACTGACCTGGAGAGGCAAAGCAGAAGGGTGGGTCTGAAAATTAATCTGCAGAAAACTAAAGTAATGTTTAACAGGCTCGGAAGAGAACAGCAGTTTACGATAGGTAGCGAAGCACTGGAAGGAGTAAGGGACTACATCTACTTAGGGCAGGTAGTGACCACGGATCCGGATCATGAGACTGAAATAATCAGAAGAATAAGAATGGGCTGGGGTGCGTTTGGCAGGCATTCTCAGATCATGAACAGCAGGTTGCCATTATCCCTCAAGAGAAAGGTATATAATAGCTGTGTCTTACCAGTACTCACATACGGGGCAGAAACCTGGAGGCTTACGAAAAGGGTTCTACTCAAATTGAGGACGACGCAACGAGCTATGGAAAGAAGAATGATAGGTGTAACGTTAAGGGATAAGAAAAGAGCAGATTGGGTGAGGTAACAAACGCGAGTTAATGACATCTTAGTTGAAATCAAGAAAAAGAAATGGGCATGGGCAGGACATGTAATGAGGAGGGAAAATAACCGATGGGTATTAAGGGTTACGGACTGGATCCCAAGGCAAGGGAAGCGTAGCAGGGGGCGGCAGAAAGTTAGGTGGGCGGATGAGATTAAGAAGTTTGCAGGCAAGGCATGGCCACAATTAGTACATGACCGTGGTTGTTGGAGAAGTATGGGAGAGGCCTTTGCCCTGCAGTGGGCGTAACTAGGCTGATGATGATGAAGATGATGATGACGTTAAGCGAGCAATCTTTAAACATTATTTTTCATGCTTTGTTGGGGAGGAGCCACCGCAAATAAGGCTTGTTCTAAGGCTTGTTGCTTAGATATAAGTACGTAACAAAAATTTTTACTTTTTTTCCAACGTGCTCTTACGCGCTGGAAGAAACGCGGTTTGAGTCAGTACACGAACAGAACGGGACAGTTTTTTTTTCTGTAGGGTGTGTGTGCTGTGCTCGTGGCTAGACCGTCTAGAGCAGGATTATGCAGGAGAGTAGGCCTCGCGATATCGCTGAATACATCGCCGACCCGCAGTGGAGACCTCGACGTTCTTTGCATTTGCCGTCACCAGTACGCTCGCCGTCGCCGCAGCGCCGACAGTACATAGGACCAGCCCGTGGCCGGTCCGCAAGCCCAAATCCGCAAAACTAAAACAAAAGAACGATGGAGGTACGGTTGCTGTATATCGAAGTGAAGATGATGGTCTTTCGCCGCTGATGACGATTCAAGGTTTATTTCGACGACGCAGCGAAGAGACGCCGTCATCCCAACGAAGCATGCAAGCGAAGAATACACCGATAAAAATCGTCAAGCTCCCGACAGCAGCCACAGGTCAACGCGACGCAGCCGTGATCCGACGCCAAGACCTAAGTGCAACGGAAGACAAAGAACCACCGAACTCGACGTGCTTCTCGACAGCATTGAAATCACCGCGCTTGCAGACACTGTAGCCAACTACAACGTCATCAGTTGAACATAGTCAAGACTGCATGGGATGGCCCTCAAATTTCGGCAGCTGGAGGACACCTCATAACGCCATCTAGAATCTGCACGGCATCTGGAATCGCCGAGTTCATAACCGGACCTACCATTAGACCTTGTTCTCTAACAGTATTCACGAGACGTCATTCTTGGCATGATCATCCGGAACCAACACGAAGCAATCATCGACCTCAAGTCGAAGTCGATAACGCTGTCGGAATATCAAGCGATAGCGCCGGATAGCTCGCGTAGTCACCACGCTTTCAGGGTGCTCGAAGATCAAGTGAGCATCCCACCTCGCTCCAGTATTTTTATTTCCGTGGGCACCGAAACAACTGCAGTCGTAGAAGGCGTCATAGAGGGCGACCAACGTCTACTGCTCAACCGTGGAATTTGCGTCGCAAGAGGGATCGCTCCGCTGCACGGACTGAAAGCGAAAGTGATGCTGAAAAACTTCAGCCAGGAGTTCAAGCACATCAACTAGGCCACGGCGATTGCGTGTATCGTGAAAATTGTGGAAACCAGCAACGCGTTTATCCTCTCCGATTCAGCCGCATCTACGCCGACGACCTTGGCTCCCGCACCAGACTTCCACATGAATACAAGTTTCCGCATGATTAAGCAGCAACAGCCCAGAAGTCTGCAGCGACGATAGAAAAACTGCTTTTCGACGTCGTCGAAGATTCGACAAACGCCAGTCGCAAAGCCTCGCATAATGACCGAAGAGTGCGCTCGACCACTCCGCCACAGCCTTTACCGAGTTTCGACGCCAGAGCGTGAACCTATACAACAAGCCGACTAAATACTGCACGACGACATCATCCAGCTTTCGAAAAGCCCGTGAGCATCTTCTGTTGTCTTGGTGAAGAAAAAGGACGGAAGCCTACGTTTCTGCATGGATTATCATCGACTGAATAGGATCACCAAGAAGCACGTATACCCCCTCCCACGGATAAACGGCGCATTGGATCGTCTCTGCAACGCAAAATACTTCTCGTCGATGGATCTCAAGACCGGCTACTCGAAAATAGAAGACGACGACAGGGATTGAGAAAAAATAAACTCTACGAGTTCAAGGTCACGCCATTCGGTCTGTTCACTGTGCCTGCAACGTTCCAGCACGTGATAGACAAGGTGTTAGCAGGGTGGAAGTTGCAGACCTGTCTTGTCTACTTGGATGACGTCGTCGTCTTCGCCGGGAATTTCGACGATCATCTTAGGCGGCTTGCGACAGTACTAGGGTCATCAAGTCACCAGGGCTCACTCTGAAGCCAAAAAAGTGCCGCTTCACTTACCATGAGCCTGTGTTCCTGGGCCACGTGATCAGCAAGTATGGAGTCCGCCCCGACCACCAGAAGACAGCTGCCATTCCAGAGTTCTAGCAGCCCATCGACAAGAAGGCAGTGCGTATATTCCTTGGCATGTGTGGCTACTACAGGTGCTTTAGAACTTAAGTTTGGCCTATTTGGTATTTACTGCATATCATATTGAACGCAAATAAACACGGTGACTGCGGAAGAGAACTCAAAAACCGCCCTGTTCTTTTTGTTCTTTTCCGCTGTCGCAGACAAAGCAGAAGAAGACCACACAGTGCGGACGTGCTTCATGTCGGCTCCGCTACTTTCCTATGTTTTTGGCGGATTACCGAACTTCTCGTGGAAATTCTTCTTGCCAGCGATAGGCGGAAGCTTCAGGACTCCCTCACCATCAATTTCTGCCAGGTGGGCCCATATTCTGGCCCTATAGGCAGCGCCTTTTGTCCGCCACGCAGGCGGGGCAAGCTAAGCCTAGCATCTTCACGTACGCCACCATTGCCCGGCCGCAACGGCGGCGGGGCGTGCCAAGCTGAACTTGTCGCCGGAGCTCATTGGGGCTCCCAGTCACCGACGGCAACGTGCCAGGCCTTTCCCGGCGTTAAATGGAAGTTGTCCAGGTAGAAGGAACAGAGATCAGGCCGGAAGATTTCGGCGAGGGAGCGGGGTGGTGCGATGTCAAGAGGAAGAAACAGGCCGACGGTGTGACCGCGTCGGCGCACAACCAGCAGGTGCACATGCAGCGACGGACGGTAACCACGTCGAATACGGGAATCACCACAGCGCAATACAAAAGGAAGTACGCCCGACAAGTGCATCAGATTGCCATGGCAATCCGAATGCCAGAGTTACCGCCGGACGATTACAAAATCGTCGTACGCCCACGAGGCGGTTTCAACGTGCGCGATTACGGGACGGATCGCATTTACTGCTGCCTACGTATCGCGGCGGGTGTAGCCAGAGAAGCGGCCGGGGAAGATAGCATCTGCCTCAACGTTAAACAGAACGTTGTGGTGCTCAGCATGCCGTCTGAAGACAGAGCTAAACGTTACGGAGCTATTAGCAAGCTTTGCGTCGGAGACCGAGAGTTCGAGGCGAACGCCTATCAAGCCGCCCCGGAGAACACTTCCAAGGGCCAAACTTCCAAACCCCGGTGTGCTGCACGCCAAGCGCATGGGCAACACAGACAACATAATCGTTTTGTTCGACGGATTCCACGTACCAAGATATGTATATTACGGACCTATGCTGGTGAGATGCTCCCTCTACAGGAAGCAAATTGACGTATGCTACGAGTGCGGGCGAATGGGACACCGCGCCGACGTGTGCCCCAATCCCAACGACAAGATTTGCCGTGGATGCGGACGCAACAATCCGTCGCCTGACCATCGATGCGAGCCGCGTTGTCGACTATACGACAAGGGACACTTGACGGGAGACCGCAGGTGCAAGGCGAGATACAAGACCCCGTACATAGTCAAGCGCCGCCAACTAGAACGAAAAAGACAAGAAGAGGAAGTAGCGGCTGCAGAGTACGGCAGCTGTTACAACAGCAGCAGCGACTGGAATGGCAACGGATGCTACTACCTGAATTACCCAGAGATAGACCGTCATTCAGTCACTGACAACCGAAGAGGACGCTCGGCTAGCCGCGGCGTTGCATCTCTACGCTCACAGACGTAGAGATGCAACCGCAGCAGCAACCAAGTCGCCTCGATGGCGATGGGTTAAACACAGGCATCACCATGGCTACACACGCAACGAATCACACTAACACTGGGAAACAACAACAATACACAATCTGGCAGTGGAACTGCCGGGGCTACAAGAGGAAGCGCGCTAATATCCAGCAATTCATACGCAGCCGCGAGACGAAACCGGACGTCATCCTTTTACAGGAGACAAACCATCCGGTCAAACTAGCTGGCTACAAAGCCACAGATGCGACCGCGGCGGACAACAGACAAAGGAGGAAACCGTCTACACCCCGCGTGGCAGATGGCGCGGGGGCGGTGGTGGCGCGCCGGCCGTCGCCCCCGCCCCGCCCGTTGCCGTTCGCCGCCGCGCTCGTTCGGCGTAACGTCACTGTAGCGCAGCGCGAACTTCCCTGCGTAAAGATACCTCACGTATTCGTAGAATTAATTCCTAAGAATGGCCGCGGACTCTTCGTCCTTAACGTGTACAGTAAACCCACGCTGCAGCACCGCTTCGGGGACATGCTCCGGGGTGCGCGCGCAGCTTCAAGCGACGAGCCTCTACTTGTTGCGGGCAACTTTAATGCGCCCAAGGAGCCTGGGGCTACGCCCGAGAAACACCCAAAGGCAAACACCTTTGGGAAGACTCGCAAGACCAAACGCTTGAACTGATCGTGAATCCAGCCGATCCTACACGCAGAGGGAACAGAGTGAGTGTCGACACGCTACCAGACCTCGCGTTCGTTTCGAATGTAACCACAGCGCGGTGGCAAAATACGCAAGAAGATTTAGGAAGTGACCACATGCTGATCGAGATGACGATAGGCACGGGCCCGAGCGGTCGTGGAACCAACCCTGTAAGCAAAGGCCGTAAACCCAAACTTGTGAAGTGGGACACGTTCCGCAAGAAACGAGAAGCGGGGCGAGGCGACGAGCCGATTACAGACATAGACGAGTGGACCGAGACGCTCAGAAAGGATGTAGAAGCGGCAACGAGCGAAGTTCCGCCCGAGGCGAACCTCGAGATACTTGACAGCAGGCTGCTACACATGTGGGAAGCAAAGCGAGCACTTGTAAAGAGATGGAAATGTCAAAGACATAATAAGGCTTTGCGCAAACGCATAACGCAATTAGACAGAGAGATCGAAGAACACGCTCTCCAGGTATCCAGGGCACAGTGGGAGGAGACGTGCAACGGCCTCGAGAGGCAGATGGCCGGGGCGAGCGCTTGGGACCTCTTTCGACACCTATTAGATCCGGAGGAGACCAGGGCCGCTCAAGGCCACAAGACTCGTAGACTAGTAAGAGATTACAAAGGTGATAACTTCTTCGAAGCAATACGTGATCGTTACATTAAGAAGGCCAAAAGCATCCAACATGGCGAATACGATGGCGTGGCAAACGAGAAATTGGACGCGGAATTTAGCGAAGCAGAAATTCGGATAGTCCTGTTCGAATTAAACACCCGATCGGCGCCCGGCCTAGACCGGGTTACCAACAAGACTCTCCGTAACCTAGACGACGAGTCGATCTCCCGCCTCGCGACCTACGTCAACGAGTGCTGGCGAGGGGGCTCCCTTCCCGAAGCGTGGAAACGGGCCCGCGTTATCATGATTCCAAACCCGGCAAGGAAGTTACGCTCGATAATCTAAGACCGATTTCGCTTACGTCTTGCGTCGGCAAAGTCATGGAACACGCAGTTCTCACCCGCGTGACCGACTTTCTCGAAGATCGTGCCGCGTTGCCGCACACCATGCTAGGATTCCGCCGCAACCTCTCCTCACAGGACGTATTGCTTCAGCTTAAACACCAGATCGTAGACGACAGTACACGCTCCACTAAGGCAATCCTCGGCCTAGATATTAAAAAGGCCTTTGATAACGTTAAACACGAAGCAACCTTAAAAACAATTATAACAATAGGACTACGCCAGAGAACGTATAATTACGTTAGATTTCCTCGCGTGCAGGCGTGCATGCATCGTCGTTGGCGACGAGGAATCGCCGGAATTTGAGACGGGTCCGTCCGGCACGCCGCAAGGATCCGTCATATCACCATTAGTCTTTAATTTAGTTCTACTAGTTTAGTTTAGCGCTCAACCTGTTTTCCGCTCCCTTTGATTACCCCTACCTCTGTCCTTTTTTGCTCGTCCTGAGCGGCGCTACTAGCCTTAAACAGTTATGACATACCAACTCGCCCAAACTGCCACGCTTTAGTTCTAGTCGGTTTACCCTAGAAATTAACAGAAGTAGAAGGATTGCATCACAGTCTATACGCGGATGACATCACCCTCTGGGTTCCCGGGGGAGGATGTGACGGTCACGTCGAGCGAACGCTACAGGCAGGAGTAGATGCGGTCCAGAATTACTTGCCTAGAACGGGCCTCGAGTGCTCGGCTACCAAGTCCGAACTGTTAATCTACAAACCCACAAGGAGAGGTCGTAAAACCCTGCGCGACGAAGAACGGGAATACTCCAAAATACGTATTATATTGGCAGATGGTACTCCCGTACCGCACGTAGACAAAATTAGAATCCTGGGGTTACACCTGCAGGCAAATGGCCATAATGGAGAGACGGTGCTGTTGTGCCATTACCACCAGCCCGGAATCCGAATCCACAAGATGCAGAATTTATCCTGCGAACGCCCTTTGGACAAACCCGGGGCTGCGCCGAAAGGCCCAACCCCCTAATTCTCCCTTGACAAGTCAAGATGCTGAGCCGTCAGGCAGCGGCGTCCCAGGAGAAGCATCGGCAAGCGACATGTCCAAACGTGCAACAAAGTGCTAGACAGCCCGGCGCCGTATTTTCTTTTCCCTGGAGGTCACCGCGCACGGCAACTTGGAAGCGGGTGGCCAGCGCGGTCGCTGGTTAGACCTCTCGGACGACCGTCGAGTGCTGGCTTTGTATTGTGCCGTTTGAGTAACAATCGCTTCTCGGGGCTTTATAAGTCCCTACGCCGCCGCCTGGAAAACCGGATCCACCGACCCACCGGGAGCCCAGTGCCGCTCTCGAGTGGAGTGAGATGTGTCACGCTTGGAGTCTGGCCGGACGTCGCCGTGCGGGAACAGTCGCGTTTGCTGTGGGCTCTCGGCCCCCGTGCCGATCCGACCTTGTCCTGTATAATGACCTGTATTTAGTGTATAAATTCCCTTTCGTTATTCTCACCGACGCCTGACTCGGAGTCTTCGCTACCAACGCTCTGTCACGAAACGGGTGACGAGCGCTACGGGACCACCTCAAAGCCGTAATAGTGGTGGCAGCGGTGCAAAGTCGTAACAGTGGTGGCAGCGGTGGGATGTCGTAACAGTGCGAAGACTTCGTCGTTCGGTAGATGACACGATCCGACTTTTGCGTCGCACGAATAGACGCAATGGTATGCGTAAAGACTGCGCGATCTGTCTCGTGCAGGCGTACGCGATAAGCCGCTTAACGTATGTTGCCCCCTATCTTAAGTGGATAGGGTGCGAAAAAACAAGGTCGAATGCATGATACGAAAGGCTTTTAAGAAGGCGGTCGGCGTTCCACTCAACGCGAGCACCGACAAGTTTCTGGAGCTCGGGCTTCACAACTCACTTGACGAGGTAATCGAGGCGCACGACATAGCGCAGTACGAACGATTATCTAATTCAAAGACAGGTCATGCATCCTCGAGGCACTCGGCATCGCGTACCACACTCAGCATGGAGAAAAGATGGCGGTTCAGGCCTCGGTCCGCAACCGCCTGATCATCCCGCCGCTTCCCAAAAACATGCACCCGACGCACCACGCCGCGAGAGGCAACAACCGAGCAAGAGACCGTCAGAAGAAGTTTGGCAACAGCAGCGAGGCGGTGTACGTAGACGCTGCGCGATATGAAGGAGAGAGAAGCGCACACGCGATCGCGGTTGTCGACCGCACGGGTAAGTGCCTCGCGAGCGCTACAGTGACCACGGGACACATGGAGGCGGCCGAAGAAGCTGCAATAGCCCTAGCACTGGCCACGGTGCCTAGCGCTGCGATCGTGATCAGCGATTTGTAGGCGGCAATCCGCGGCTTCGCGCGCGGTCGCGTCTCGCGGGAAGCGGTCCGCATACTCCAAATTGGTGACGACGGCGACTCGTCATCGCCCTCGCAACCCCAAAATTCTACAGTCTTCCTCCTCTGGACCCAGGCACACACCGATGTCCCGCTCGCGGCCAACGAGGCGGCCCACGCCACGGCTCGCGGTCTCACACGCCGAGCCGCCGCAGATTATGTTGCCTCCGCCCCCGCCCCCGAGAGCGGGGCATCGGATCTGCCTGATCGGGACACTGCAACAGAAATGCGGCAACAAGAATCACAGTGGACGTGGGGTGATCGCCTGACCTCGATCAGAGACCTCACCCAACACTTAAGACTCCAAAAACGCACATTCCCGCCACCACACGACAAGTTAAACAGGAATGGGGCCGTAACTTTACGCTTGCTCCAGACACACAGCTACCCTAGCCCCGCGGTCCTACATCACTGCTACCCAGGTTTATATCCAACAGATGCCTGTAAATCTTGCGTACAGCGAGCAACGCTGCGACACATGCTCTGGGAATGTGCTGGCAACCACGGTAATGGGACCACATCCGTTCGCGACGCGTCCGTAATGGCGGCCGTTTCCACAGTACGGGAAGCCTCGAGCTTGCTTTTTCCCGACGCCGCCCCAGCTGCGGCGTCGGGAAAACGTTGGAATCGTTGAAACGTCGGGAAATCGTTGGAGACGCCGCTGGGAGGCGGCTCTCAAAAGTTCAGAGTTGGCAGACCAGCTCTGGGCCGTCCGGCAAGCCAGAGATGCCGCCCGAGTCCAAGGACTTCGAGCCGCCACCTGAGGCCACCACAACGAAACTGCCGGCCATTCATAATAAAGTTTCTTCTCTCTCTCTCTCTCCGCTGTCGCCGTCTTTATTTGCGGTCAATATGATACACAGGGGCTTTGTAAAGGACGTTTCACGCATCGCTGCGCCGCTGACACATCTAACTAAATCTAATGTCGAGTTCATGTAGGAAACGCCGCAGGCTGACGCATTTCAAGAACTCAAACGACGCATGCAGTCGCCACCGGTACTTGCGCACTTCGACGAAGACGACGACGCAGAAATCCACACTGACGCCAGTGACCTAGGCCTCGGCAAAAGTGGGAGGCAATTATTCTACGACCGAAAAAAATCTTTCACCATCATTTGGGCTACAGCAAAATTTGCCCTTGACCTATATGGCAGGCCATTCAAAGTCGTCAGCGACCATCACGCGTTGTGTTGGCTAGCGAAGTTAAAGGACCCTTCAGGACGGCTACGGAGTCTTGTAGTCTGCGGAGCCTCAGACTACAAGAATATGACATCACTGTAGCCTACACTCTGATGCCGACTGCGTATGGCGCGCCTCTATTGACCCGCCACCGCAATACGACGAAGATGATGACGCCTTCCAGGAACAATTACAGCAGAAGGCTTCGCTGCAGAACAACGAGCGGACCTGGAGCTAAAAAGAGCCTCCTCCACTATTTGAATGGCCACACCGACGTTGTCTCTAGAGCACTTAGGCCAGGTTTGTCTTCATTTTCGCTGCAGACCAACGTGCTCGTAAAAAAAAAAACATCTCCCCAGTCCACGCAAACTACTTTATGGTTATGCCCATGGCACTGCTGCCAGAAATCCCGCACGCCCTGCACGATGATCAGACAGGCGGGCACTTCGGATTTTACCGCACGCTCGCAAGAATACAAGTGCTACTGGCCACGCCTCGCCACCGACGTCACCCGTTACGTGAACAAATGTCGACACTGTCAGCGACGCAAGACACCCCCAACAAGGCCAGCAGGACTGCTAGAGCTCACCGCGCCTCCATGCCGACCGTTTCAACAAATCGGGATGGACGTATTGGGGTCGTTTCCGACGTCAGCATCCGGAAATAACTGAATTGTCGTGGCTACCGACTACCGTACCCACTACACCGAATCGAAAGCCCTATATATACTAAAGGTAGCAGAGCCGAATTGGCGAAATTCTCCGTCGAGAACATCCTGCTGCGACATGGCGCACGAGAAGTCCTCATCACCGACAGAGGAACGGCTTTTGCAGCAGAGCTCACCTAATCCCTTCGGAAATACAGCAAGACATGCCATAAGAGGGAGATGAATGCTCTTACGGAGCGCTAGAACAAGACCCTCGCGGACATGCTAACAATGTACATGTGCATCGACGTCGAACACAATACGTGGGATACGGTCCTGCCGTACGTAAACTTCGCTTATAACGTGGCAGTGCAAGAAACAACTCAACGCCGTTCAAGCTGGTTTACGGAAGGTACTCGATGATGACTCTCAACGCCATGCTGCCGCACGCCACTGACGAAGAGAATCTCGACGTCGCCGCTTATCGCCAGCACGCCGAAAAAGCCCGACAGCTCGGCCGCCTGCGCATCAAGAATCAACAGAGGACCGAAAGCCCACACTACAACCTTCGATGACGCTACGTCGAGTACCAGCCCGGCGACCGTGTTCGGGTTTGTACCCCAATGCGCCGACGAAGACTTAGCTAGAAGCTTTTATACCGCTATTTCGGACCCTACAATGTCATCCGACGCATTGGCGCACTCTACTATGCGGTCTTGTCAGACGGCACTCCGCTATCACAGCGGCGCCGCTCACGACCTGAAATAGTCCACGTTGTGCTACTTAAACCGCTCTACCAGCGCTGACGAACTTTCGGACTTTGCACAGCTGAACTTTGGACTTCCTTTTAATTTTTTTTGGTCTGTACTACATTGGACTTTGTTGTTTTATTATTGTTGGTGAATAACTGTCCCATTGTTTTTGGCTCTCCTGTTTGTAGCATCGGGAGGATGCTTTTTGAGACGGGGGCATTGACAAGTGCACTTGTTTATCTCTTTCGAGTGACCGCTTTTCACCGTCTAACAAATGTTGTCACTCAGCGCAGGACGCGCGCGCATGTATCGGGAATTTCTCGAATGTTATCGATGCCTCTTCCTGCTGCCTGTTGTGACCGAAGCTTGTGTCATAGAGAAAGAAATATAACAAGAGGGGACACTCGGCAACATACGCCACGCCATAGTATTAACGCCGACTGTTTGCTGCCGCGAGCATCAAAAAAAAAGAATGTGAAATGAGATTACCAGAAATTGTTTTATTATTTTTACTCTTTCCCGGCAAAAGTAAAAATATCTGCGTGTAAATTAAATTAAACTTTGCGGCTTACTTCCGTTGCCTAGCGACAGGCGAATCGGCGAATGACGAGCCAGAGTCATGCGTCATTCGTCAGACACACCACCGAAGCGAGAGAGACAGGCCGCGCATCCGAGCGTTGGCCTGTCCGGTCGCCCGTCTGCCTGTTTTTCTATTTTTCGATTTAGCCTGGTTTGGTGGGCTCACGACGAATTATTGCGTTCTTTCTGAACATCGACATGGCACTATTGGACTACGGCAAGGTGACAAACTTTGTTCGACACTCTGCGACGCATTTCAAGCAATTAGGATTACGGCACGGCACCTAGGTTAGACTTGTGACGCAGTTAACGAAAAACAGCGTGGCCGTCGTGGCGCGGTTAATTTGAATTAATGAGTCGTACTGCGCGATGTTTGCGACAATTTCTATGAGCCCCAATATTATTTTAACTTATTTCGGTAGTTTTTGAGCACGCTAATCGCACAGAGTGCTGTGACGCAGTTGCTAGAGTACTGATTCTTACTGCGACAAGTTTTGGCGCTTTCGGTGACCCCCAACATTATTGTGACAATATTCGCTACTTTTAGGGGTACTTTAAAACGCAGTGGGCGCGCCTGGCACTGTGACGCGGTTGGCGAAGAACAGCTCGGTCGTGGTGCACAGTTAAGTTTCGCGCTTTAATGCACTGACAAGTTCGTGGCGCTTTCTCTGACGCCCAACATTTGGCGAGCAGCACTGCTTGTTTCTGCAGGGTTGTGGGAAGAAATAGGCGTGCTCCTAGAAGGACGATGGCCTCAGGCGTTATTGTTAGTTTTGTTTTTATTGATGCAAATAGCTTCAGTTCCGCTGAGACCCAGCTGTCGAGTGGGGGCTGCTGGATAGCACTGATAATTAACCGTAGCTGCTTGTCTGCTTTAATTGCGTCAGCGACTTCTTGAACCGAGAAGGCCTTTAAGATGTTGTGGCACTGGACAAAGTTGACATACTCATTGGGTACCTTGTCGATGCGGGCACACATTTTCGCCTCAGGAACTGGATGCCTAGAAAGGTAATCGGAAGGATCGCTACTTCCTGCAGTAAGAAAAACTTGTAATTCACAGAGCGAGGTGCTCAATGCGCGCGGATGATCTTAGGTTTTCCAGTATGCTCACCAATGACTTGTGATCAGTCAGCAAAACGAAGTTGACTCCACAAACACTAAAGACGGATGTGTGCCCATACAGGTGCGAGCGTCTCGCGTTCAGTTTGGAAGTAGCGGCTTTCAACTGGTCTAAGCGCTCTGCTTACACAAGCTATCACTGCAATGCGTTCACTGCCACGCTGTATGAGGATAGCACCCAGTCCATGTGGACTTGCATCTACCCCCAGCTCTGTCGCTTAGGATATGTCAAAGCAAGCAAGGGTGGAAGCATCGGACATGGCTTGCATTAGCTTCTTAAGAGTGTCCTGCTGTCATTCTTTCCACTCATTTACAACATTCTTCAATGTCAGTTTACGCAAAGGCTGTATGAGGTCAGCAAGATTTCTCAGAAATCTGCCTGAGTAGTTGGTCATTCCTAGCAGGCTCTTCGCTCTTTGTGGTGACTCCAGTATTCTAAGTTGTAGGAAGGCTGCTTTTTTCTTGGGGTCAGGAAGACCGCCATCAGCTGAACAATTAAGTCCAAAGAAGTTCAGTTCACGTTGATGAAAGTGACAGTTCTTTTCATTTAGTGTCAATCCAGCTTCGTGGAGTCACTGCAGAAGAGGCTTCCAAAGAGGTGCTGTGTTCCTGTTTTGTTCGCCCAATGACGAGAATATCATCAGTAACGTTCAGGACATTAGCGACGCCATTGAGCACTTGGCGTATGGCGTTCAGAAACATTTCAGCTGTACTGCTGATGCCGAGGTTCAGGCGTTTGTAGCGAAACAAGCCAACATGTATTGAGAAGTGTGTCAGTTGCCTTGAAGAAGGGTCAAATTACAACTGATGATATTCATTCTTGGAGTCAAGATTGGAGAAGATTGTTGCTCTATTTAAGACAACAATGGTGTCATACACTCTTGGGCACAAATTTCGTTCAAGTTGAATGGCAGTGCTTAATGAATGAAGATAGATTTCGCATCGTACATGGAGGACGGTGACTACACGCATGCAATGCAGATTCGAATTTCATCAGGCTGGTGTGGTTTAGAAACAATAAGCACAGGAGAAACTCATAGTGTAGGACGGATGGCTAACTCGATGATGTCTTCTCACAGGAGGCGTTCAAGTTCATTTTCTGTGGCGTCACGTAAGTCAAACTGAATACGCCTGTGTAGTTGTGAAACAGGTGGAACGGTGTCGTCCATAAAAGGTGAATGTGCTGGTTTTTGAGTTTTCCAACTTCATTAAACAATTCGGGGAATGTTCCACGGTTTACTTGTCACCTTGATGTTCATTAATTTTGTATCTGATCTGCTCAAGCCCCAGGTTGAATGCTACTGTAAAGCTTAAGAGTGGTGCACATTTTCCTGGAATGACAAAGATGTCTTCTTCATTGCAGTTATCTTTGTATCTCACTGAGACAGCGACTTTGCTAGAAGTTCAAGTAGGGATGTTGCTTTGTCTGGGAACACTTTGATGAATGCTTCCAAGAGTTTCACCTATAAGAGATCGCTCATAAAGTCATTCTCGCCAACAATTTACCCTGTTGTGCTTGTGTCGATTATTTTTTTATTTATTAAATACTGCGGACACGTGGTCCAAGCAGGTAGGGCGACATATGGTACATACAATGAAAATCAGATTGACAAAACAAATAGAACCATGAAATTACAAGAATAGGAAGTGGATTCAATTAGGAAATTCCATTTGGTTACTGTTCGAGAAAAAAAAAACTTAGATTTGTTTGCTCTTGGAAAGTAAGGGGTTAATGCATCATGTCTGCGGTGGCGTGCAGTTCTGGTCGATAAATGCGATAAACGTTCAGATGGGTCAAGACATAAATTGTTGGTGTGAAGAAGTTTAAGGAATTCAAGTCTCTGCTTCTTTCTTCTAAGTTCGAGTGGTTCAACGTTGTTAATTTTCATGAGTTCGGTGGGGGAATCACATCCGGAAAATTTGTTAATAAATCTGACCGCTGTTCTCTGAATTCTCTCAGCACTATTGATATTAGTTTTTATGTATGGATACCAAACTAGGCAAGCATATTCCAACTTAGGTCTAATCAGGGAGGTGTAGCCTAGTATTTTAACGTTAAATGGGGCTTTCTTAAGTTTGTGTCTCAACAGGCATAGTTTTCTGATGGCTGGCGAAAGTGACTGGCACATGTTTGGCAGTGGCAATAGCCTTTGGTGATGGGCCTGCTTGAGGGGAAGTCATGGCAACAAAAACATAGTCGTCACCATTGAAAGGTATTTGTATAGCGCAACAAAACAAGGGCACAAGAAGAAACGAAGACGAAGACAAGTGGTTGTCGTCATCTTTGTTTCTTTTTGTGCCCTCCTTCTGTAGCGCTAAACAGATACCTTTCAATGATGACCAACCAAAAATACTCGTCACTGCTTGAAATGGTGTCACGGGTAGGAGCATGCTCTTTGGTACTCGAACTCTTCTTACTGCACACTGCCTGTGTATTCCTGTTTCGACCATTACTATTGTCCACTGTTTGTGCCATTCTCGGTTAACGACAGAATCGTGCGAAGCGACGAACCTTGTTGCATGCCTTGCATGTTTGCCCCATGCAGCACAATTCGATCGTGCGCTTTGGTAAGGCCCCTTCCCACCGCAGGTGCCACAATCTGCCGATGAGACACAAGTTCGTTGGGGTGCATAGGTCTGCCGTGGCACCTGTCGTCAATTTCTTTGGTCTTGGCCATGGTGCTGTCCTTTGTGCACTTCGAGCGCTGCCGCATTGCTGTCGACGTTCTTTTCAATTTCGGACGCATCCCGTGCGACATCCTCGCACATTCTCCCCTGTTTAATAAGTCTGGTAAAGTCAGGGACTGAAGCATTACATATTTTGAAGGCGCTAACATCTTGTAGCGAGGTTCATTTGTTTCTCGACTTCAGCGTCGATGCTCTCAAATTTGTAGTGGTGAGAAAGCTGCCGGAGGCGCGCGTAAAAGGCGTCTAGTGACTCACCAACGTTCTGCGGTGCTTGACGAAATTTTAGATCGCAAATGTCGAGTTCACTTGCGGAAAAAAAAAATGCGCACTCAGTTTCTCCTGCTGTCTTCCCATACAACGTTCTTCAATGTCAGTTCACGCGGAGGCTGTGTGAGATCAGCAAGATTTCTCAGAAATTTGCCTGAATAGTTGATACTTCCTAGCAGGCTCTTCGCTACTTGTGGTGACTCCGGTGTTTTATTTTTGTAAGAAGGCTGCTCTTTTTGGGGTTCAGGATGAGCGCGATCAGCTGAACAAACAAGGCCAAAGAAGTTCAGTTCACACTTTTTTTCGTTAACTGTCAATCCAGCTTCTTGAAGTCACTGCAGAACGGCTTGCAAGGTGGTGTCGTGCTCCTGTTTTGTTTGCCCAAAGGCAAGAATACCGTCACTAACGTTGAAAGGGTTGAATGCTGACCTAACTAAAGAGTTGAATGCTGGGCAAGCTGGTATTTTGGCATGAGAACCTTCCGCTTTATTTCAATATGGCACTCAGTTTCGCTCATGCTGTATCATATTCCGGCGTTGATGTGCTCTGCGTGGTCTTGGCCGTGCTTGTAACCATTGCAGCTTGCGTAGTGCTGAGAGGGAGGGAGCGGAATATGTGGTAGACTTCATCACCAACTTAGTGCAGGAGGAGCCTTTTCTGGCGTGTATCTACCGTGATATCGCACGTTAAAGAAAGTTCTCGAACG
The DNA here is from genome assembly GCF_050947875.1 of Dermacentor variabilis. Lineage (NCBI taxonomy): Eukaryota > Metazoa > Arthropoda > Arachnida > Ixodida > Ixodidae > Dermacentor > Dermacentor variabilis. The sequence continues at coordinate 226,420,151 of NC_134571.1, read as the reverse complement.
TTTCTATCGACTGACTTCGTCCTTTGTGGCTGCGATTGCCGGTTGGCGCGTGCTGCAGAGGAACGAGATGACCGATTGACTGTTGGTTTGGCACTCACGCGAGATCAAATAACACTTTTGACACCATTCTAGTCTTCCTGCCGGCCGGGATGCGTTCTGATTGATGAGATAGGTGTGAGAGGATGATGCAAGCTTGTTGCTTAAGCTTCCATGTTTTATTATCTCATGGTTGCCAACCGAGTATTCATATTTGGTTAAATGCCGGTAATAAAGACTACAGTAATTTCGAATCTTTCTCATTTCCAATTCAACATTTTCACCAAACTGCTATATTTCTTCATCATCATGACTGTGCGGTAGACACTTTCGGTTTTTCTCTCTCGTTCGTATTATCGTTGCGAAGCTTGTTTGTTTTCATGCGTAGGAATGTAATTCTTTACACTCAGTTAAATTGATAATCTGCCTTATTGACAACAGAGAAAGGGGCACGAATTACACGGTGCTAGAGTGCGTTCACCTCGGCCTCAGCCCCAGTAGCCGCTGAGGTCGTTCCAGTGGTTCTCGCGCAGGGCAGCCGGTCCTGCTGCACGGGCGCTGATGCCGTGCCCTGCACCCTCGCCAGACTCTCCGGCACGCAGCAGCAGGGCCTGCACGCCACATTGCAACAGCTGTGAGATTCCTTCTGCCAGCCATGGTTTCCAGACTGGCTTCGTCCGATGCAGTGCATGAACGTGGACTGCTAGAGAACTTACCTTTTAACGCACAAAAAAAGAACAGACTTCTTATCCTACTTTTAGCTGCTAGCTTTTTCTCCTGGCTAGATTGCACTGATTTGTCCAATTAATTGACATGCATTTTGGGCTCTCATGAACAAGTTACGCCATGCACATTCGAGAGAGGGCCCCGAGTTATTTAGCTTATCGGGCCAGATCGTGATCGAATCTGTAGTACACATTTCTCGAGATTCGTTGGATTTGAGTTTTTGCTCACGTTTGGACATTCCGTAATGGCGCATTGAAGGCCACCAGAACAGTTTCTATTACGCCTTGTCGCAAATCATATGCCCCAAAAGAAAATCACGAACCCCCAGTAAAATCTCAACCCGTAAATAACGGAACGGTAAGCGGATCAGCGCAAAACAATGGCTCGGACAAAGAGTACGCCGACCTCGGCATATTTTCCGGCACAAGTTATGGCCATGTTGCTTTCAGACGATGAACCATGCATGTTTGCCTCCTCCGCCAGCACTGTCTCTAAGTGCAAAACGTGGCATGACAGAAAGTCGTGTTGCAGTGCAACAATGGCATATTGTCTTATTCTCGACCCTGCCAACACTGAGGTTCACCTTTGCCATTAGTGGTTCCATCGACTGAAGCCGCGGAATGGTCAGTAGCAGATGACCAGAACTTTAAAGTGAAGCTTTATTTCGGAGTTCGAGGCACTTTTGCATACGTATCTGGCCTCTAAGGCCGAAGGCATTGAACAGGTTGGTGGCCTCATCTAGCGACGGTGTAGTGAAGAATTAGTTTACCATCTCAAACTTAGAGTTTCATACAATAATTAGTAGATAGAACTGTGGCACTAGCGTCTATGAGAACTGCAAGCAGTGCAATTCAGCCAGTATGGGAGTGATCGATATTACATGAATTCGCCAGAAGTTGGTCCTTCTGGTTTCGAATGTTATTATGAATTTGCTATAACTCATTTCAAGGAAAGTATTGCATGGTAAATTATTTATTAAGCATGAATAAAGTTTCCTGGCGGAAGCATTCGAACACACGGCCCCTAGCAGACAAGCCTGTCATTGATACCATTACGCCACACACGCATGCTTTGACAAGCGGCGTAGAACACCCTGTCTTGAGCGAAACTCAGTGCGCCTCGATCCGCAGTTGCATTAGAGGATAGCGACGCATCGAGAACTCCGTAAATGCGGCAGCACTCTGTGAATCGCCACTGAAATATTTAGCAAATAACATTACAGATATTGTGTTCTGGGTGTACATATGTGTCCATCCTGTCCCTCACTCGCTGTAAATAAAGTTTCTTCGCATACCATGCTGCTCTTTAAACTAATATTTGTATCTCACTAACCACTTTTTGTATACGCACAATATGGTTCATGAGCGAATAGCATTAAAAATACTTGGCTTAACGTAGATGTGCAATACAATTGGGCCGGTTATTTTTCATTTTTTTCTGTTTCGCGGAAAACGTGCGAGTCCTTTGAAATCTTCTGTTAGCACATTGGATAATCGTGCACGGCAGGAACACGTCATTGGTAGTTAAACGCATCTTGTAGGCGGACAACGTAATACAAGCAACACAGTGCAATAAGGACCACGACCAAGTTGACACAGGACAAGCGCTAACTTTCAACGAGGATTTTAATGCGAATTCTGAGAATACAGATACACCCATCCACAGAGAGGAGGAAGTTACACTGCAACGTGCGGAATATTTCAAAGATTCAAGCTCTTTTTTTTCATAATATCACTGACGGCCAACTGACTCAATCATCTCCTGCCCGTGTGATCTCGTCAGCTTCTATTATTTCCCTAGCTAAGCTATTGCGATAGCGATACACGACAACAGTCTGATCAAACAAAGGCCGGCAAGGTGGCTGCGCGTCACGTTTTTTACCATGAGCTGCCAGTTAGACGTCTGCAGCAATATTGGCTCTTTTGTTGTGCTCTTGCAGACGCACATTCAAGCACTTTCCGGTCTTGTCACTCATGCGCGATTCAGCCTTCTTTCAGCGATGCCGGCCTTCAGCAACTGAGACGTGCCTCGGATACCACGCCGCCTCCGAGCGAGCCATTTGCCTTTGAAGGCTTTCTACCATGGATTGATCGCGTGATTTGCAGAGAACGCCAGACAAGAGCGCACTATATTTCTTTGGACAACCTTAGAATGTGTTGAGCTGTGTGGTAAAGGGGTTTTCTTGGCTCTTGACCCATTCATTGAACACGTGTGTTCATCTCTGAAACTCAGCCGGAAATCAAATGCTCTCCTGTTCGCGGAATTTGAAGGCGAAAGTGAATGGCCTGAAACATGCGTTAAAGGAGGGTAAAATACGCGAGACAATAGGGTCTGTAACATCTAAAAAGCAATCTAAAGGAGTTTGGCCAATAGGGCCCGTAAAAACAGATCTATTTAAAAAAATATAATGAATTATCAACGTACCGGAAAATTTTTGAAACCTTAAGTTCACCCAGCAGCTCAAAATGAGCCTTGTCACATCGGCCTAAAAGCAAATCACGCGCGACCCTATGCAAGCGCCCCGTTTTTGCGGGTAAATGTTCTCGTCAAAAGCCATAAAGGTTGACGTTAAATAGCATGATAATCACTCTAAAAACCAGTGGTACTCAAGCCACAGGCGTTTTATAAGTCTGCAGCACCGAGCTCGTCACTTGCAGCCTCGACACGCAATAGCAGTTCTTTATTTGTAAAAGAATAATTTTTTATATCAACACAGAAAGCGCTTAAACATGTGTGGTCACTTCACCTTAGGAAATCAACAATGGCGGCAGAATCTTTAGTCAGGAACGGGTCGACTACGTCAAGTAATTTGAACTTGATGTGCATGAAGTCCGCTACGCACTTTTGCCACGTACCAAATTCAAGGACGATCACGTGGAAGGCACATCCCACCATATGAGTCTTAGCCGAGAAAAACATTTCCAAGCAGTCGTTATCGCTGCCCTCTACTTGCTTTACAACGTTCAACAGGTTGAGCTGCCCGCACAGCTTTTCTCTCTCTCTCTCTCTCTCTCTCTCTCTCTCTCTCTCTCTCTATATATATATATATATATATATATATATATATATATATATCTATATATACACAAAAAAAATAATAATAATATTTGGGGTTTTACGTGCCAAAACCACTTTCTGATTATGAGGCACGCCGTAGTGGAGGACTCCGGAAATTTTGACCACCTGGGGTTCTTTAACGTGCACCTAAATCTAAGCACACGGGTGTTTTCGCATTTCGCCCCCATCGAAATGCTGCCGCCGTGGCCGGGATTCGATCCCGCGACCTCGTGCTCAGCAGCCCAACACCATAGCCACTGAGCAACCACGGCGGGTGTACAAAAAAAAAAGAAAAAAAAAGAGACTAACGTTATAGCATATGTTTTTACAGACGTTTCGGCCGGAGGACCGGCCGAAACGTCCGTAAAAACATATGCTATAGCGTTACTCTCTCTTTTTTTTCTTTTTTGAATATTGTACCATCGGGTGTGGCGTGAAACCCTTTGTCATATATATATATTCAAACAAGACGACGGATTTTCTCGGTATGTAGACCAGCTAATCAAACAAATTCCCCCTACCTTCCCTTCTTATAGAAAAGAAACTAGCAATTTCTACTGCGAATAAGTAGACCTACGCATTAGCTCTGGTTCACTGCTTGCGACACTGGATCTCATATGCATTTATACAAATATTCCGCATTCTGACGGCATTCGCGCTTTGTCCCTAGCCTATGGACGAGTTGAAATTGAGAAGCACATTAGCGTTCTCGCACTGGCCACTCTATTAAAACTCATACAGAAATGAAGTAATATTGTATTTAATGGCAGCTTTTATGTGCAGGTCTGTGGTACTTCTAAGGGAACACGGATTGGGTCGAATTATGCCAATATTTTTATGGGCATACTAGAAAGCAAATTTCATGAAAACCGCACCTTTTATGCTGTATATAGGAGTTTCATTGACGACGTGTTTCTGGCGTGGCTCCATGGCGAATCGACACTGCTTACCTTTATTGCTGCCTTCAATAGCATTTACACGAACATATAGTTTAAACATAACCACTCCACTTCAGAGATTGACATCCTCGGTGTTACAGTTTCAATAACCGGAAATAATCTGTCAACCAAACTTTAGAAAAAGCCAACGGACAGGCGCGAATACCTCCATTTCCAAAGCAGCCACGATCGTCATTGTAAAGCCCTACAGTCAGGCGTACCGTTTTAGGCGTATGTGTTATGAACAAATAGATTCTGATGCGCTGAAGCGTACACTTGTGGACTGCCAGCACCGCAAGAAAATTATTGATCGCGCAATAATACCAGCCAGTAATTTGAAAAGGAAAGACATTCTCGTTAAGTCCAATCTGGCGGCGACCACTTCTGCAACTAACCTTGTTCTGACGCGCTGAGCGCCAATTCCTATTGTTTGCGCCATTCTCAAATGGCATCGAAATACTCTAGACCATAGTGACAGCGACCATATAACAATTTCTCCTGTGGCGCCGCGAGTAGTGTACTGATGCTCAAAAATATTCGCGATTTGATAAGCACTTCTAAAATCGGCGCCCGCGTACTTGCAGGTTGTACATCTTGAAGGGGCAGCGCAAAAAAAAAAAACGACGACAGAAGGCAGGAACACACAGGACAGCGCTTTCAGTTCCTGCCTTCTGTCGTCGTTTTTTTTTGCGCTGCCCCTTCAAGATGTTCAACCAGTACCAACTCGCCCAAATGTCGATCCTTCTGCAGGTTGTAGTCCATGCAGGAAGCCACGCTGTAAAGTACGCCCACATGTAAAGTACGCCCACTAACTACAATAACGGCGAAAAGCTGGGCAAAGCATTTGATAATATTCACCATTTAACATTGAAAAACTTCATAGCTATGGCATTCGAGGTCATTCTTTAGCACTAATTAAATCTTACCTAGCAAGCAGACAGCAATTTGTTCAGATAGATATGCATTGTTCAAGTATGAAGCCTATTTCAAAAGGAGTTCCGCAGGGAAGTGTCTTGGGGCCCCTTCTTTTTAACGCCTATATCAATGATGTAACTAATATTTACCTAAACGCGAAATATGTCCTGTATGCTGATGACGCCAGTATATTTGTTTCAGGAACAAATTGTACAGATATAGAATATGAAACGAACCTCATGCTCTCTAAGCTGAGGGACTGGTCAATAATGAACCAATTAGAAATAAATACAAACAAAACCAAAGCTGTGCTCTTTAGGCCTAAAAATAAGCCAGCGAATTCAAATATTAACATTATGTACGGGGAAAAAACGATAGAAATGGTTACTAGTATGAGAACTCTCGGCGTAACGTTTTCGAGTAATATGCTCTGGGACGAGCACATTGACGCAGTCACAATCCAGTTATCTAGGGTCATTGGCATGACGTGGAAATGTAAATCACTATTGCCGTTTAAAGTTAAACTTCTCATTTATAACTCACTTTTTTATTCGTACCTCTATTATTGCTTATTGGTATGGGGTACAACTACCTTTGTTAATTTGCATAAACTACTTGTCTTGCAAAAGAAGTTTGTTCGGCTACTCTTTAATGTCCCCTACAACTCCCATACTATAAACTTATTTCAGGAAGCCAACATAATTTCTGTGTTAGGGTTATACCAGTACAAGTTAACAACTGCATTTAGGCGCGAAGCAAAACTGAACTGCTCCTTTCTACGAGAACTTTCTAACCTTGAACTTAATGACAAATTTTATGTTACCCGTCATAAAGAGATATGGCGGGTGGTCACACCCAGAACAACTTACTTAAGGGAAAAGCTGTCACACACAATGCCAAAGCTTCTAAACAAATATAATAATCTAGGCGTTGATATCACCCAAATAACGGCCCAACAACTGAGAGACTTGTATATGCATGATTTTTAAATTACTGGTTGAGTGTACATCCTCTCGGCTAGTATGTATATAAAGTGTGTATATATGCTTCTGTATATGTGTGTGTGTAGGTGTGCATACGAGTGTGTATGCATATACGGGTATATGAATGCATGTGTATGTGTATATATATATGTGTGTATATAATGTTCAGCGGCGTATTCTTGTCTCATTTGTATTCACCACGAGAACCACACAAGCTACCCTAAGTATTTTTGGTTTTGTCACCAGTGGCTCTGTATGGATATGGGTGTGCATGTGTAATGCGAGTATGTGGGTTCATGAGAGTATATATGAGTATGTGTGTATATATATGTATGTATACATATGTATACGTGTATGTGTATATATGTATGTATGATGCATATGTGCTTGCATGTATGCTGTTGCCGAATATTCTGTAGAGGGGGCTGCGGGCCTCGTCAAGCTGCTTACTGTAGCAGCTTTTACTTGCAGCCTCCTCCATCAAGTAGATGGAAATAAAGCTATTCTATTCTATCTATTCTATGAATGGGGCTGGCGTCACCGGTGTTGATGCGATGCGTGACAGCAGATGTCTGGCCAAGTGGACGGTCGTCCAAATCAAAGATGTCCCGAAAGAATGACAGGAGGTGACGAAGAGCTGTTGTTTGCTCGGAAGGAAGGTCAGGGGCGATCATCTTAGAAACATCGTCCGCAGGCGTCGAGTACGGAGGAGTGGGTGACAAAGGTCCGTTGGTACTGACGAAGGATTCAGAGGTCAAAGAAGAAATCTCAAATTCTCCCAAAGGAGTGATATGCGCTATGGCGATACCGTGTGGCAGTACATGCGACGAAAATCCAAAATGGAGGATGGGCACGCGAGCGCAGTTTTCGCGGATCCGGATTAAGGTGCTCGGCAGGGCAATATTGCGCGACGAAACCACCAAAACCTGCGGGCTGAACGAAGCGCGGCGGGTCTTCGCAAGATGATGTTGCGGCGGTATTGGGCAATCGGTCGAAAGTTTGAGCGACGCGGCGGCCCTTCGCTTGTTCGAAGCGCCGGCACTCCTTTATAATTGCATCCACAGTGGGACAATCCTTGCACATCGGGAGATTGAAGGCATCGTCTGCAATACCTTTCAATATGTGACCAATCTTGTCTGCCTCGGTCATGTTGTTATCAGCCTTGCTACAGAGGGCCAGCACATCCTGTATGTAGACGACATAGGATTCTGTGAACGTTTGAGCGCGACACGCAAGTTCTTTTTTTGCCGCCAGCTGACGACCGAGAGGTCTGTCAAACAGGTGTCGCATTTTTTCTTTGCAGACATCCCAGCTCATTAGGTCAGCTTCGTGTGTGTCGTACCATTGCCTCGCAGTTCCTCTTAGGTAATATATCACGTTTGCTAGCATCATTGATGGATCCCACCTGTTGTTGTCGCACACCCGTTCGTACATCGTAAGGCAGTCCTCGACGTCCGCGTCGTCCGTGCCACAAAATGTCCCTGGGTCCCGCGGATAAGTGAGGATGACCGTTGGCACGGGCTGCTGAGGCGTTGTCGCTTGTGTCGGTTGATTTACCATTGCGGCGGGAGGTAGATGACGTCCGCTACGAAGTTCCGCGATTGTACCCCGCAGCTTCCACCAAAATTTTCTAGGAAGAAAGCAGGCCCACGAGTGTAAAATAACGTATATTTACAACTGGCGTATATGGCGTTCAGGCAACTGCCAGACTTCGTCTTCGTCTAGTCCAATTCAACATCTTCGTTCCCTTCACCGTAACAATATTGTAAACCATGAGCTCCTTATGCTAAAACTAACCAGCCTAAACCTTGATCCTTTAGTACACTGCATACGCGACTTTCTTTCTAACCGCGCTCAATTCGTCACGGTGAATGGAACCGGTTCTCTAGAGGCACCTGTTTCCTCCGGAGTGCCACAGTGCTCAGTTTTAGGCCCATTTCTATCTTTATTTACATTAATGATTTACCTACTAGCATCGCTTCGTCGGTCTGTCTTTTTGCTGAAGATTGCATTATCTACCGCACCATTTCTAATTATACTGACACAATAATCCTTCAAACTGACCTAAATAATATTTCTGCTTGGTGCGAAATGTGAAAAACGAAACTTAACATTCTTAAATGTAAATCAAGGAGAGCATCGCGTAATAACATGCCTTGCCCCAACTACCTTCTTCACAGGCGCTTGAATCCGTGACTACATATAAATACCTCGGTGTACATATTGCTAATGACCTTTCATGGAAGTACCACATCGACCACGTAACATCAAAGGCAAAGCGCATGCTTGGTTACCTGAAAAGAAACTTCTCTCTCGCATTTTCATCACTCAAGCGACAGTTATAGATCACTTATGTGCTATCTAATCTCGAATATGCCTCGTCAATCTGGGACCCTGGCCTTGCAACTCTTACCTATAACTTAGAGGCAATGCAGAATCGCTCAGCACCTTTTCTCCTAACTACCATCGAGCTTCCAGCGTAACTAACATGAAACCAATACTTAATCTGCCCCCGTTTGCAAATAGACCTTAACTATCTCGACTTGCGCTGTTTCATAAGATCTATCTTCATAATCATTTTCTTGGGATCCGACTGATTAAACCACCTAATTTTGTTTCATCTCGACTTAATCACCACCACAAAGTCCATGTCCTTCACCAAAACACTGTAACATACTCGCACTCTTTCCAGCCCAAAACCAACCTTGACTGGAACCATCTTCTCGCCTTATTAGTTAGCATTACCAACTGTGACTATTTTCGGGATACTCTTGCCAGCGCAATTTAACGCTTTCCAGCTTTTTTTTTTTCTGCAAGCGTTCTCTATGTCGGTTGGAAACTTCATCTTTTAGTGTCTTAATCGGCTGCAATAGTATTTTCTTACCGTAATTATTGTGCAAGCCTTGCATGACAGCGTGAATTTTCGTTGTTCTAGGAAATTACATTCGTTCCCATTTGTGAAATTTTCAATTGTGTATGTGAAAATAACTCTATGTTGAATGATTGACCCGTCCTCTCTATAATGCTTGTATGCCTTGAGGGTACAATAAATAAATAAATAAATAAATAAATGAATAAATAAATTAATTAATAAATAAATTGTTGCCTTCCTGTCTACAGATATTAGCCAGACGTTGCAAATCACTTTGCTTGTTAGCTAGCAACACAATGTCGTCCGCATAAAATAAACCTGAACTAACCTCTACTACTGTACCCGCCTGTTTGTATGAGAGATAAAAGCCGGTATTACTTCCTTCTAGCGCCCACTCCATCCTTACCATGTACATCATAAACAGTAGTGAGGATAAAGGACACCCCTGACTCAGTCCCTTGTTGATATGAACTTTATCCTCGCTCCTCATCCCTTCCCATTCAACGCAAACGGAATTTTCTAGGTAAATCTCTCTCAAAAGCTGTAGACAATCGTCACCTAAGCCTTTGCCTTCCAGAATATCCCACAAAATGTTGCGGTCTACGTTGTCATAGGCTGCTGTAATGTCTAAAAAGGCCGCATATAACGGTCTGCTTTCTACTTTTGATATTTCAATACACTGAGTAAGAACAAATAAGTTATCATCTAAAGGCCTATCTATTCTGAAATCCATAGAACTGACGGGGAATGCGGGAGATGGAAATTCAAGACGATGAGCAAAACGTGAACAAGGTGAATGCTGGAGCCAACGTTTCGACAAGTGGACTTGTCTTCTTCAAGGCGAGATATACTTTCCTCGCCACAGTATATATAGGTGGGGTTCTTCTAAAGGGGAGAGGGTGTGAGGCGGCAGGACCCGGAAACGTGGGAAAATGTGTTAGCGTGTCGAATTGAGAGTAAAGGAACACTGTGTACAAGGTCAAAGTCAGGGAACCCCCCCCTCCCCCCACCCCGGTCTGTCAACACACGCGCGTTAGCCGGCGTGTCAAGGGCGTCTGACACGCCGAATGGAAAAAAAAGGGGTGGGGAGGAATGGAAAAGAAAAAAGAAAAAAGCGGGGGGGGGGGAGGTACGCCAAGAAATCTAACTAAGTGTTGTTGCCTATAGCTTGAAGTTTAGCATAGCGAATAGATTCTAAAGCTCCCTTTGAAACGTTTATGCCTATTGGTTGAAATGTCTTGAACTTATGGATAAAGTATTCTTCACTGTATTTTATTTCTCGTTCAGAACGGAAATTTTACTGTAAGATGTAGAGTTTAAGTTCATCAAAGTTATGACCTGGTTGGCTGAAATGCTCGGCGACGGCTTTGGGGAAGCTTTTTAGCTGTGTCCGCGCGATGTCCGTTTAATCTGACGTTCATTGATTGTCCTGTTTCACCGATATATTGTTTCTTACAGAAGGAACATTCAAGCATATAAATCACATCCGAACTTATGCAGGTGAAGCTAGATTTGACTTCATGTGTATAACTATTTGCGGTGCTTTTAATTTTAATGTCACTTTGAAGGTGCCTGCAGGTTTTGCACCTAGGGCGACAACATGCTTTTATTACGGGGGAATGCTGCTGGCGGACTTTTGCGTGCACTAACATGTCTTTAATGTTATTGTTTCGGCGATAGGCAACCCTGGGTACAGCCGGGAACGCTTTTCGCAGACGCTCGTTACTTGATAATATTGTGTGGTATTTTCTTAGGATGTTGTTTATGTTTCGGAGTGCACTAGAATATTTTGTTATAAAGGCCGGCGGTCTGTCAGATTCTAATGTGGGCTGTCTCTTCGCCAATTCGGACTGTCTCTCCAATCTTGAGGCGGCATCATAAGCTATATCTAGAGCAACTTGGGGATAGTTCCTTTCTGCTAGCGTTTATTTAAGGTCATTTAGGTGGTGGATATAATCGTGGTCTTCGCTGCAGATTCTTCTTATACGTTTCGCTTGTCCGCCAAAAATTCCTTGCTTGCAATGTCGCGGGTGATGACTGTTGTAGTCTAAATATTGCTGGCTATCTGTACGTTTCCGGTAAAGTGTCGTTCTCAGTTTTCCGCTTTCTATGTACACTATCGTGCCCAGGAAGTTGATCTGACTAGGAGAGTGGTGAGCAGTAAATTTAATACTCGGGTGAAAGCGATTTAAATGGCTAATTAAGTCGGTTAAGGCGCTTGTGCCGTGTTCCCATATTATAAATATGTCGTCAATGTAACGAAGTTGGTGTGGGGTTTTAAAGGGTAGGATTTCAGCAGGTCTGCTTCGAGCTGTCCCATGAAAATGTTCGCATACGTGGGAGCGAATGGCGTACCCATTCTAGTGCCAAAAACTTGCAGGTAGTGTGTAGAATCGAATTCGAAATAATTGAGCGTGAGAACTAACCTAAGGAGCGATAAGTAAACTTCAGGAGCGTGCGCTTGGGGATAGATTGCGAGGGATCTAGAAACGGCTTCAGTTCCTTCACTCATGGGAATGTTGGTGTAAAGGGCAGAAACATCCAAAGGGACTAGAATAGCGCGGTCGGAAAGGATATAGTTGGCGTTGATGCCGTCGATAATTCGAAGGAAGTGCGGCGTGTCGTCAACGAAAGATGGGAGGGCGGTGGGTAAGTTTGACAGATGGTGATTTAAGAATTTAGACAGTGACTCAGTAGGTGTGTTGTTATTAGACACAATAGGCCGACCTGGGATTTCTGCTGTAAATATTTCTTCGACCGGAAGTTTATGTATTTTAGGAAGAAGGTAAAAGCGGCCTGCTGTTTTGTTCTTGGGAATCATGAAGCGATATTCAGATTGCGTGATTAGTTCCTTGGACAGGAGCTCCGCTATTGTGCTTAACACAATATTGCTGTAATCTGAAGTTGTGTTAGAGTCAAGTTTTCTGTGATGGGTGTGGTTGATCAGTTGTTTAGAGGTCTGATTTTTGTACTTTTCTATAGGCCAGATTACGATACTGTCGCCTTTGTCTGCTGGTTTTATTACAATATCATTCCTTTTCGCAAGTTCTTTAAAAATTTAGTGTTGAGGGGGGGTCAAATTTTTGCGTTTCCGGCAATGCCGCGTTGACTCTAGAATTTCCTTTGATGTCAGTTTTAAGTATAAATCGAGGTCTGGGCACTGTTCGGTTTCCGGTGTCCACGTGCTAGGTGGTCTAAGAGAGTCTCTATCTTCTTTACCTACATCTGGTCTACCGAAAAAGAACTCCTTGATGGGCATGCGTCATGAAAACTCTGTTATATCTTTGTGGTGTTCGTATTCGTTTACAGTAAACGACAGTAAAGCAGTGGGTTCCATCAAATTCCTCTCGACAAAAAAACATCAGAAATTTGCTCATTCAGTTCGCCGTTTGGTCGGTATCGGTATCTCAGACTGCCCGCCGTTCAGTATTGTATTTGCACCCGCCGTTTTCCAGCGTACAATGAGCCAGATATTCGACGGCCTCCCGGGAACACGTGTGTACATTGGCGATGTGCTATTGTAGGGTTCTACGCGAAAGGAACACGATGAACGCCTGTACAAAGCGCTGGAAAGGGCAGAGCCAGAGGGCCTAACTTTGAATGCAGAAAAATCCATTTTTGGACGTACTGAAATCAGTTTCTTAGGTGATAAGATTAGTTCCAAAGGTATTGATCCAAATCCCGACCTGATAAAGTGCCTTTTCAACCACCCTTCGCCAACGATCAAGAAAGACGTTCAACGCTCGCTTGGCACCGTGAACTATTTTGGGAAATACTTGCCACTTTTGTCAGCCCACAGAGGCCCTGCGCAACCTGATCAGAAATGACACAGTTTAGAGTGGACGCATGTTCACGAGCGTGAGTGGGTGCACCTCATGAAGATGCTGACGGAAGCACCCGTCCTGGCTATCTTTAATCCCGAGCTTTTCACGAAACTGTCGACGGATGCGTCAGCATTTGCACCCGAAGCAGTGCTTTTCCAACAAAACGGACGAGACTGGTGCCGTGTAGGCTACGCATCGCGAGCACTCAGAGAAACTGAGCGAAGGTACGCCCGAATAGAACAAGAGGCCCTGGGCATAACATTCGGGTGTGAAAAGTTTAATGATTACGTTATTAGAAGACATGCTGTTATCGAAACCAACCACAACCCATTATTGGCTATTTCAAAGAAAAAAATAGGCGACTGCTGAAGTACGTGTTTGAGTTGTAGTATGTCCTAGGCATCAAATTGGTTGTTGCCGACAACTTGTCATGAATCTTATCCTAGGAACAACCAGAAAAAGACCAACCCGAAGTTGAAGTTCATGCCGTGGGCGCCCTGACTGCCGTTGTTGGACCTGCCACCCTATCTCGTCTGGAGGCAGCAAAGGCCAGTGATGCAACGGCGCAAGACGTCATCTCCAGCCTGGTCTCGTCAATACCTGTAGAAAGTGAGCTGAAGTCCTTGGCACAATAACTTTGTGTAGTCAACGGAGTACTCCTCAAGGGACCCAAAGCAGTCGTACCTGCAAGCATGCGAACAGAGATGCTGCGAAGAGTACACCAAGGGTATCTCGGCCTAGGAAAATGCAAATCGAGGGCTCGCAAGTTAATGCGTTGGACAAGAATGTCAACAGATATTGCCCGTTTCATCGACAGGTGTGACGTTTGCAAGAAGTTCGCTTATCGACAGCCTGATAAGCCCCTGTGCCAGCGCACCGTTCCAGACATGCCATGGGTCAGGGTTGGTACGGATCTTTTTCAACACACCGGAAAGCATTTTTTGGTTGTCTATGACGCCTACTCTAATTTTCCAGAAGCCGAGCACCTCAAGGAAACCTCTGCAACGACTGTCATTCATAAACTACGTCAGATCTTTGCAAGGCATGGATTACCACTACAAGTTTGCAGTGATGGCGGCCCTTAGTTTACGTCAAAAGAGTTTAAAGATTTTGCGGCCCGTTATGATTTTGTGCATGCGATTTCCAGTGCCCGATTTCCCAGGTCGAATGGAATCGCCGAGAAGGGCGTACAAGTGCTAAAGCGGCTTCTGGGCAAGACTGAGAGCAAGAAAGATTACTTCTATTTGGGCCTTCTCAACTACAGGGTGTGTCCTCTCGAGGATGGCCGATCACCATCGGAACTGCTAATGGGACGAAGTCTCAGAACGCTACTTCCAGATTATTCAGCGTCATCGTCAGGTCCCGTCCAAAAAGATGTTCAAGCAAGGACCGCAGGAGGACCACTAGCACCACTACAAAAGGGAGACGTCGACCGCATCCTCGGAAATGGAAGATGGGAAATGAAGGCGCCAGTCCAAGATCTCGTGGCCCCAAGGTCGTACACGGTTCTGATAGAGGACGGCCGGGTTTTCCGTCGAAATAGACAGTACCTTCCCAAAACAACAGAAGCGTCCCATCGAGCCATTCATTACCAGGTGGATGACTGCGACGACACCCCTGATTCATCTTCGAGCGCAGTCTCGCATCAGCGGCCAGAACCTCCGCAAGCCACACTGGATCGATCACCAGTAGGTACACCAGGCCCACCCAACCTCCCAGACTCCCTAAGGCGATCTACCAGACCGCGAAGACAACCAGATCGCCTGGCCTACACGCACGGATTCCAGCAGACTGAAACAGCCTAGGAGTGCCGACCGCTACTCTTCGATTTTGAGTGCTTTCCGTGTTTTCAATGTTTTCATTCTTCAAAGAAAGGAGGATGCAACGGCCAACCAAGATAGCAACACTGTGCTAACGAAGAGAGCAGCGCGGCAATAAATACGTTTTCTTGTTTTCAATGAAGCATACTTCTTGTAGTCACGACCGTGTGCATTACGCCCGATAAAGATACTATAATACTATAATAATGCAGAGCATCTGCCTTTTAGCAAGAACCGATAGGCACAAGATCCAAATCCTCAAAATGTCGCAAAGCACCTATCACCGCTGTTTGAATAGCCATCAATGCCCCGGGGACCCAAGGTATGACACGCTCTCGCACGCACTCAACCATGCGGCCACGCTCTCACTTTCCTACCAAAACACGCACAGCAAAACCACTAATAGCTATTAGTCTTGCCCCCTCCAAGCTACCATTTAAAGACTAGAAACACTCGACGTCCCACCCGGCTGCACGTGTTGAAGCACGTGGCGCGAAAGGACGGTCTAACCACCCTGCAAAACCAAATGTACTCGAAACACACCAGCGCACACGAAATATGAGAGGAAAAAAAAGAAGAAAAAGAAGAAAACCACCCAATTACTATTTTAAAGCAAGAAAATCAGCAAAAGAAAAACTGACGCAAGCTCAAAGCATGCACAAAAACTGATGATTTTGTCGCCGGCCCGGAGCCCCGAAAAGCACGTCCATTCGCCGCAAAACCTCAAGTAAACCCGCGATGGATGGATGGAAAGTAGGAGAGTCCCCTTTCAAACGGGGTGATGGCAGTTGCCACCACGCTCAGCTTCTCATTTTGCCTTTTATTTTTCTTTACCTGTGCAGTGTGTTATTAAAATTCTCGATTTTCTTTAAGTACAGCTTGCTGCCCTTTTAACCTTATATCATCTCTCTGGTTTTGAGCCACTAATTGTCCAATCGCCTTTGGTAATTTCCACCGCACATTTATTTACATGACTATTATTATCTCTGAACCCTAGGGTCTCAGGAAGCGTGACTGTGGCCTCATCGACATCGGGATTGATACCATCACATTTTAGTATGAGGTGTTCTATTGTTTCTACAGATTTACCACACACAGTACATGAGTCTTCTTCTTCGTTAAAATTCTTTTTATAGCTCCGCATTCTAAGACATCCTGACTTAGTTTTAAAGAGAAGGGCATTGCCTCTTGAGTTACCATAAGACTCTTCCTTCGTGATCTGCTGTTTCCAGTCTCGATATAGTTCAACACTATGCTTCTTTTCCATTGAATTTATCCAATTCTTACCTTCCGCGTTTTTAACCTGTCGTTTAATGCTCTGTCTTTCTTCGTCCCCGTGTCTGGCATACTTACTGGTTGGCTTCCTCGTTCTTTTCCACCATTGTGAGTCAACGCTCTTTCTGTATATGTATTTAAATACCTTAGCTGCCCACCAGTTATCGTCCAATTTCCTCAGGCGTTTTTTGTATAGGATTTTACTCTGAGCTTCCCGTGCTTCGAACGATGCCCAGCCTGTATCCCCCTGTACTGCTTCGTTTGTGCTTTTCCTGTGGGCACCTAACGCTAATGTTCCCACAGCTGTCTGATATACTTCTAGTCTCGACTGAACCTCTGCCCTTAAACACAGGACCGCATTCCCGAAAGTAAGCCCCGGCACCATTACTCCCTTCCAAATACCTCTCAGTACGTCATAGCTGTTGTACCCCCACAATACCCTATGCTTCATTATCCCGGCATCTCTTCGCCCTTTTGCTATTAGAGACTGTTCGTGCTTTTCCGTGTACATCTGCCCTTTGTTTATCCATACCCCGAGATATTTGTATTTGGCCACTCGGGGTATTTAATGGCCTTGTATTGTAAGCTCCTGATCAGTTGTATCGTTGAAAAACATCCCACCGGACTTAGCTGCACTAAAACTGAAACCTAAACTGTCTCCTTCGTCTCCACAGTAATTAACCAGAATTTGCAAATCTTCCTGGCTCTCTGCTAACAGTACAATATCGTGCGCATACATTAAACCCGGTAGTCGTTGCTCAACAACCTTTTCGCCTAATCTGTACGACAGATTGTACCCTAGATTGCTTCGCTGTAACCTTCTTTCCATACTTGCCATGTAAAGCATGAACAGCAGCGGTGATAGAGGACAACCTTTCCTTAATCCTTTGTGTACCTCGACAGTTGTCATACTCTTAATTCCTTCCCATGTTATTTCAACATTATTTTCTCTATATATTTCCTGTAGAAAATCAATTACCTCATGACCGATACCTTCATATTTTAATATGTTCCGATGCGGCGGAGGCGAGCGCCATCTGGAGCTGTTACAAGGAACCACGCGCGCCGTTCTGTGGCCTTTGCGATTTGCGAAAGGGGTTTGTGTATTGAGTTTCTGCGTAAAAGAATTATGTTTTCTCGTATATTCAACTTACGACCCGACGCTATCATGTTTGTATGTTCTGTGTAGATGGTACTTTACGATTTATCTGACACATTTTACTTTGAGAAATTTTACTATTTAGTGATTTACTTGCACTACATATGCGTGGCTCCTGCAATCAACGGTTCACGATTTACGCTAGACGCGGTACGCTGGATTTTCCGCCAGACGGGGCCCTCAACGCTGTCGCATTAATATCGTCGGGGCTGAGCACTTGGTTCGGCGCTGCTTGGCGTACGACTCCCTGTTTGGCGCCGCTGTCGGCGATACGGAGTCTTCATCGTGCGCGTCATTCTGCAGTTGCGTGGTGAGCGTTGTTTCGCTGCAGCAGCTCACTTTGCACGTGCTGCTGCGTTGTGATGGTCTCATACTTCGTCGGCGACATAAAATGTAACTCAGCAACAAGTATTGTTTTCGTATTTAACACCATAAGAATTGCTTATGTGCTGGCATAGCTCTTTACCTAGAGAATCAAACTGAATGCCGGCGCTCTCCTCTACCATTGTTATGCGACGTGACAGTATGGACAACTTCGAAATGACAACCATTCGCGACAGATACGAGCTTTACTTGAGGTTCGCTTTCTGAATCCTTTGAATTCTTTGGCCGTTTTATGTCGTATTCAGATAGCAGATTGTGCAGAAAACCTGTCATTTGAAGCGAGTGGCGAAGCATCTGTGAGTCGAAGCAGTTACACGTGTGTGATGGCAAAACCCCGAAGAGGCAGCCTTGAAAGCAGATTTGGCAATGCCTGGTTTGAGTGTCCTGGACTGTGCTGAGGTGTACGTTATTTATACTGCCAGCACTCATGGTGAATTCATGGAAGCAGTTCTTAAATATAGGAACCTTTCTAAAATAGTCTGTCTCATTTCTGCGCAAACCCGATTGGGCGGTGACGAATCATAAAAGTATTCACGTCAATGGAAAAGCATGCTCACTTTTGGCACACACTCCGAAGTCTGACACTACTAGGAGCTCTTTGACAAATTTTTCCCGCCATGGACGGAAATTGAGCGTTGTTGGAGGCTTCCTAAAAAAATATTGTAGACAATTGAAGCTGGAGCAATTGTTAGGCTTGGTGACCTTTCCTTGTCTAAACTTGCAATCGCGTCATTCAGAATATCTGAGAAAGCATAACAATGCGCTCGTATGTGAAAGCTCACTGGCTCAACAAGGCGGATGAATGTTTCCGCAATACGTGCTTCTCCTTTATTTTATTGCGTGCCTACACGACAGTTTCTGGTGCTGTTCCGAAGTAATTCAAGTGATGGTTGCTGCTCTGAGGGTGGAGATTACCAAGAGCTCGGGTGTTAAACGTATCACGTGCTCGCTTTTGCATATGCGGCTTTCCTGGCACTTAAATATCGTGTCTTTTGTTTATTCATGGCCAACTCATTGTCGGGCTTATCAATCGGAAAGCATTATAAGTCCCATGAGGCCAAAAATGTCGCGTGATCAAGCGATGATACCAAAAACAGCCGACGGCGAAAAGAGTAAGAACACGTCTATAAATGATCAGATAGGTGTCAAATTTCTAAGGAAAGTTTCCGTAAAGAAAGTAAATGAATCGCTTTGAAAAAAAAGGGTACATTTGAGTCGGGGTGGTAATCGAGCGCGGGCCTCCGGCAGGGGGGGGGGGGAGGGAGGGTAGACGAACACGCTTCCTCGACGCTCCAAGGTTCTGGCTGACTAAAGGTCAGCCAGGACCGTGCATGACCAGCCTAGAGCGTGCGTTATTGCACATGTCAAGTCGCAGCCACCTGGCTATGACGTAAGGTGATTTAAAGTTTAGTAAAGTGAAGTAAGGTGAAGTAAAGCGAATCAAGATAAATGGGAACGGATCAAGGTTGATTAAAGTGGAATGAGGTAGATTATGGTTGGTAAAATTTAAAGCTACGTGGACTGAGGTGGATCTAAGTAGAGTCGTCAAGGAAGCGTGACAATGTATGACATCACGTATCTTTGTCAGGTCATAATTGGAAGTGAAACTGATTCTGAGATGCTCATCTATGACGTTACTTCACTTGTCATCTCATGAAGCATATAATGAAGCAATCACAATATGAACTCATAGGTATTTGGCGATAAGTTGAGAATGGTTGCGTTCTGGTGAATAAAGAACGCAGAGAAAGCAAAGCGAAGAACGGAACGCAATCACGTTGTAGTATTCAAGATGTCTTTAATGGTTATAGCTTAGAGAAGTCACAATGCGAAAGACAGGATACCTAAGTGACTGTCAAGTTTCTTAATCGTGAATGTGAGAGTCCCATATAGTAGCATAATGTCATACCGAAGCATCCTGGAATCCAAAAACTTAGCAAAAATATGAATAGGTGCGTGAACAAACATTGTGACGGTGCGATGTGAAAACCAGCACAAGAAATTGTTCGTGCTGGTCCGCGATCGCTGTTACTCAGTCACGTATCACAACAAACTGCCAACTTTTTGTAATAGCCGCCTGAAGGTAAAATCGTAGTGCTATAATTTCTCTTGCCTCGTAACCGTGTTGCGAAAGCGTAGCGCGAGAGAAAAGCGCGGAACTGCATATTTCTGAAATGGTCAGTTGGTGCACAAGAGCCGCGTTTACCAGCGAGCTAGGCTCCCAACGGTGGTTTAGTAACGTCTGCTGCCGGGCTAGTTGGTAAATGCCTTTTAATAATGATTTTAGGCGCAAAAGATAAGAAACGGACAACAGAATAAAGACACGGACAGGCGCACACTAGCAACTATCTTTATTTTTTCCGATGCCTCACTTATATACCCTCAGGCATGCGAACAGGAGCATACAGAGGTGAGGTCACATGAGATAGAAACCAAAGCTAATCATATCCAATATACCAAGACACTAAACTCCATTTTCGTGGCGAGACAATGACGGAACCCTGTTACACTGGTCACGAAACTTTCTGATATACATCGCCTCTGCTAGTTCCCGTGGCACCGTATCCTTACTTTTTTGCAATATGCATGTTTTTTTTTTCGGCAGAGGTTTACACGTGCACACATTGCAGTGATACGGCAAATGCGAACAAGTCCCACTCTTGATTGATAGAGCATGCTCTCGCAGGCGGTCATTTATACAACGCCTTGTTTGGCTGATGTACACCTTGCCGCATTCTTGCGGTATCTTATACACGACTCCAGCGGAACATTTCTCCAAGAAAGATTTTACGCGGTTCTTCAATACTCGGCCATTTTGCGGTAGACAGGCGCGTATAAGTGCGAGAAAGTGTCCGAAGAGCCGAAAACACTAACGGTAAATTGTACCTAGAAGCAACTTTCTATAGCGAATTAACAACTTTGTGTATATAGAATGACAATAGGTCGCGTTTTTCGTTTCTTTTCACATCGTTCTGAAGCGTTGTTATGCTCACTACGAAACTGCTTCAACAAAGCTTCGCTCCCCGAAACTAAGAAAGAAGCAGAAAGAAGACTTGCAAATTAAAGCTTTCTTGAATGACGTGGGCGCAAGACCTAGTTAGAGCGAACTTTAAGCTAGCAATGACAAAAGCATCTTTTGCTGTTTTCGAATGGGCGGAATGAAACGGCAAGAATTCTTTCTGTGCACGGGGTGGGTGCGTCCAACGAACGTGGTTGCTATGAAGGTCTAAAAATTGCAATTTCTCAAAAGTAGGAACTTCATGAGTGAACTTGAGCCCTTGTCCAAGCACTTCAAAGGTGTCGAATACGTCCTTAACGCACTCTGTGTAGGTACAGTCCTGTTGTTTGTTCAAGACAATCAAAACGTTATCTACATATTTAAAGATCTGAAAAACCTTGTCTTTAACAAAGTGCTTTCCATATCGTGATCAAAGTTCACAAGAAAAATGTTGCATAACAAGGCGCCACATATTATCCTATACATATACCATTCCCCTGCCCAAACAGCTCATCTTCAAAAAAAAAAAAAAAGTAAACTTTGCCCACAGATAAAACTCCAAAAGAGCTAAAAACATTGTGCTGGAAATTCAGCCTCGTTCTGAAAGGATAGATCCCCATTTTTTTCCCAGTACATGACCGCGCAGCCATAAAGTGCTCCCTGTCATGTTGAAGAGCTGTTTTTTTTTCTATACTTTACAGGGAGCTCCACCGGATGCAGTGCGAATCAATGCGGATCTTATTGATTGTTTGGGTCATAAACAGAGTAATGTCTTCATCACATCATCGTCCTCATACAATTATCATCTCTGCTGACCCCTAGCTACAATCTGGGACAATTCACGGATAGCCAACATAGTTCCAACAACGGATATAGTGCGCATCGAGGCTGCTCTTCTCGAATGCATGGGTTACACTGAAAGCAATGTCTTCAATACGCCGTTGTCATCATGCCATTGTCACCTCTGCTGGCCTCTGGCTACACTCTTGGACGATTGGCCGACGCCGGACTCAGTGGAAACAAACATTGGATCTTGCGCAAATCGATGCGGATCTTCCCCAGTGCGTGCGTAATACTATAGTATAATATCTTCAATTCGCTGTTATCATCGCGACATTGCCATCTCTGCTGGCCCCTGGCTATAGGCTGGGGCGATTCACCGATACCGGGCATAGTGCAAACAAACACCGGATATAATACGAACCGAGGAAAGTCTTGTCGAATGCGTGGGTCTTACTCAAGATAATGTCTTCATCACGCAGTCGTCATCCTCATTGTCATCGCTGCTGACCCCTGGCTGCAATCTTGAACGATTGGCCAATATATGACATAATGCACACAAACACCGGATATAGTGCCAATAGAGGCAAATCTTGTCGAATGCGTGGGTCATACTCAAAGTAATGTCTTAATCAAGTCGTCATCATACAATTCTCCCCTCTACTGACTCCGAGCTACAGTCAGACGATTGACCAATACCAGAAGCAGTGCAAACAAACACAGGATGTTACGCGAATCGAGTAGTCGCTTGCGTAAAGACTGCGTCATCATACACTCCATCGTCATCATACATCTTTTACATTGATAATGTTCTTCTATTGTGCGAACGTGTCACCGTCACCATGTCTCCAAAGCAACCGAATATGCCACATTATTAAAATCATAAACACCGTAGCCATCAGTGCCTTTGATGCGATCACTATTTGTCCGTCATTTGAGGAACTCCAGTACCTTCGTTTATGCACAGGTACCTCGGCCATTAATCTTCTTTTGGCCACGGACTTGCGCAAGCTGATCCACGACATTTTCCGTGAAGGGCTTCACGGGCGGTGCTCTTGTGCTCCCGAAAATTCCATTGCTTCTTCACCAATAGGCTTGCACGATGTCATTAGGCAAGAGACCATGTCCTATTCATGTCTACGGTGCTCTGACGGCCCCTCCACAGGTCAGGTACCAACGTCTGCCGACGTTGCGTTGCTCTCTCCAGCCATTACCGCCCCTATAGCCAGGATTCGACTGGATTGAAGCCAACTTTATTTTTGCCTGCAGTTGGGCGCTCGGGCACCCCGACGAGGGCCTACGTCATCTACGAAGTCGCCGTTACTCGGTGCGGGTCTTCGCTCGCCGCTGCCGGCCCGCCTTTCGAGCGCCCCAAGGAGCTGCTGGACGGCCCAGAGCTGTTCGTCTCGGTCGTAGCTCTTCGCGGCTGCCTCGAGCCGCGGTGGGAGCGTTCTTGATTTTGCCTCTTCTGGATTTTTAACGCAATATCACAATATGTGCGTGTAATCTGCCTTCTCCCTCCGGCAGACTCTGCACTTATCGGTCGGATATGTCTCGGGGTACATGAGATGCATCAGTCTAGGGCTCGGTAGCGATCCGGTCTGGAGCTGTCTCAGTAGTACCGCCTCCGCTCGACTCAGCCTCGGGTGCGGGGGTGGGAGAGTCCTGCGCGCCAGGCGGTAGGCCTTCGTGATTTCATTGTAATCCGTCATGCGGTCCTTGGTTCCGAACCACATCGGACGGTCTGTCGCCGGGGCGCGGTTGGTTAGCGCTCGCGCCGCTGCGTGTGCCGTCTCATTGTGGTTCTCATGGCGTTCCGACGCGCCGCCCGCGTGCGTCGGGAACCACTTGAGACTTACTTTTCTGTCTTGTAGTTTGACCGCTCGCAGTACGCGCTCAGCCTCCCTGCAGATTTGGCCTTTGGCGAAGTTTCGCACCGCCTGTCTCGAGTCACTCAGCACCGTGTGGCAGTCTGCGTCGGCGACGGCCAAGGCGATGGCTACCTCCTCCGTTTGTTCCGCTCCGGCGCTTCTCTCGCTCCCTGCCGTCCTCGTGGCACCAGTTGACGCCTCTATGACGACCGCTGCGAAGGCGTTCCGTTGGTATTCGGCTGCGTCTACGTACAGCGCGTGTTCGTCGTTGGCATGCTGGCCGATAAGAGCCTTGGCCCTTGCCGCTCTTCTTCCCTTGTTGAACACGGGATTCATGTTCTTCGGTATGGGGTTGATTCTGGTCTGGCGTCGGACCTCTTCGGGAACGGGGAGCTTCATCTCCACCTCGTTCGAGCATCCTATTCCCAGATCGTCCAGTATCTTCTTCCCGGCTTTGGTCATGGACAGCCGCTCCAATGGAGAGGTGCGTTGAACTTCGGCTATTCCTTCAAGCGTATTGTGTATACCGAGTTGTAACAATCGCGTCGTGCTCGTGGACTCTAACAGGCCTAGCGCCGTCTTGTACGCTCTTCTGATGAGCACGTTGATTTTGTTACGTTCGTGTTGCAGCCATCTGTGGTAGGCTGCAACGTACGCGACGTGGCTGATGACGAAGGATTGGACGAGCCTAATAAGGCTCTCTTCTCTCATGCCAGCCTTCCGGGAAGTGACTCGTTTAAGGAGTCGAATTGCGTTGGCTGCTTTTGCCGTGAGACGGGTGATGGTTTCGCCGTTTCTTCCGTGCTTTTCGACGACCATGCCTAGGATCCTAATTTTGCCGACCTCGGGGATCACGTTGCAGGATTTGGCCACGATTCTGATTTTTTTGTTTTCGCGTTGTCTGGTCTTGCCTCTGCTGTTTTTGGTAGGTGGGAATATGAGAAGCTCCGATTTGCTTGGCGAACATCTCAATCGGGTGCCTTCCAGCTGATCTTCTATTGCGTCGACGGCGGCTTGCAGCGCGCCCTCAATGTGGGATAGCCAGGAGACTGCATTCACGTGGCGTTGTTGTCGCCGCTAGAGCATGTGCTGCGCTACTATTCCGCTCCGAGTGCTGCCAGGCCCGTCTGCTATTACTGTGACTATCGAGTTTACATCTCCCAATTTCGTCGAAGGCATCAACGGGATGAGCAACGTGGCTATGCTCCTCAAGAACGCAGAGGTGTGCGTCTAGCAAAGGGCTATCAGCACGCGTCCTACCGCTATTCTTGTCACAGGACACCTTCTCCTCCCTAAGGCAGTGATATGCCTGTATATTCTCGCAGTAGGTCGCCTTCTCCACGTGGTCGTTCCGTGTCACCTTTACGGCCCGCTTCTTATTTCACGGACGCTTACTCGGAAAACTGCCCCATGAAATTACAGAAAGGCAAACTGCATCGACTCGACAGCCTACGATTCATGTACAGCGACTGTCCAACTTATCACTCTTTGTAGAAGGCGTACACGTCGAAGCCTTCGTTGCAACAGGTGCTGCCATTCCGATTATTCGTGGCAACTTTTATTTCCTCCAGTGAAAACTGATCATGCCTTACTCCGGCTGTTCTCTTGCTGGAGCGACCAACGCTACGATTCGTCCAGTCGGGCAGTGTACAGTTCGTGTCTCCATAGACATAATTCGCCATTACATTGTTTTGGCGATATTTCGAAAGCATACCCACGTGCTCATTCATCGTGGGACGGGGGGAGGCTTTCTATCTGCGTCGGCTTCTATTTCTTACCAGCACTTCATACATTTGGATGGCCCCGGCTATTCTCTCCCTCGCAGCGGTGGCGTAGAGGTAGAACACCCGCCTCGCGTGCAAGAGGTCCGTGGTTCGAATCCAGGTGCCGCGCAGTTTTCCACCGGATTAAAGAAAAAAAACCCCGCGTGTTCATAAAATTGCATTACCAGCCCTAGAGTGTGGCCTGATCCCGGTGACCAGAACCGGGTAACGCGCTCCCTCACCAGAGCAGGATTGGCCACCCTGGTGCAGTACTTGGCCACAACCTCCAACATGAACACAACGATCAAACCCCAGACCCTCAGTTTCCTGCAGCTGCGAAGCAACTGACCACGGCGGCGGTGAGACGTGCGACGCAGCAGAGGGTGCTAAGAATCCCTGGCTCCGGACAGGCCGCCATTGGAATATGAACCTGACAACGTTTAACGCTAGAACGTTATCTAGTGAGGCGAGTCTAGCAGTGCTATTGGAGGAATTATAGGGCAGTAAATGGGATATAATAGGGTTCAGTGAAGCTAGGAGGCCAAAAGAAGCATATACAGTCCTAAAAAGCGGGCACATCCTGTGCTACCGAAGCTTAGCGGAGAGACGAGAACTAGGAGTTGGATTCCTGATTAATAAGAATATAGCTGGTAACATACAGGAACTCTGTAGCATTAACGAGAGGGTGGCAGGTCTTGTTGTGAAACTTAATAAGAGGCACAAAATGAAGGTTGTACAGGTCTACACCTTTAGATCCAGTCATGATGACCAGGAAGTCGAAAGCTTCTATGAAGACCTGGAATCGGCGAGGGGTAGAGTGAAAACAAAATACACTATACTGATGGGCGACTTCAATGCCAAGGTAGGCAAGAAGCAGGCTGGAGACAAGGCAGAGGGGGAATATGGCATAGGCACTAGGAATAGCAGGGAAGAGTTATTAGTAGAGTTTTGCGGAACAGAATAATATGCGGATAATGAATACCTTCTTCCGCAAGTGGAATAGCCGAAAGTGGACGTCGAGGAGCCCGAACTACGACACTAGAAATGAAATAGTCCTCATACTCTGCGCTAACCCTGGCATCATACAAAATGCGGACGTGCTCAGCAAGGTGTGCTGCAGTGACCATAGCATGGTAAGAACTCGAATTAGCCTAGACCTGAGGAGGGAACGGAAGAAACTGGTACATAAGAAGCCGATCAATGAGTTAGCGGTAAGAGGGAAAATAGAGGAATTCCTGATCAAGCTACAGAACAGGTATTCAGCTTTAACTCAGGAAGAGGACCTTAGTGTTGAAGCAATGAACGACAATCTTGTGGGCATCATTAAGCAGTGTGCAATAGAAGTCGGTGGTAACTCCGTTAGACAGGATACCAGTAAGCTATCGCAGGATACGAAAAATCTGATCAAGAAATGCCAATGTATGAAAGCGTCTAACCCTACAGCTAGAATAGAACTGGCAGACTTTTCGAAGTTTATCAACAAGCGTAAGACAGCTGACATAAGGAAGTACAATATGGATAGAATTGAACATGCTCTCAGGAATGCAGGAAGCCTAAAAGCGGTGAAGAAGCTAGGAATGGGAAGAATCAGACGTATGCTTTAAGAGACAAAGCCGGCAATATCATTACTAGTATGGGTGAGATAGCTCAAGTGGCTGAGGAATTCCATAGAGATTTATGCAGTACCAGTGGCACCCACGAAGATAATGTGAGGGAGAATAGTCTAGAGGAAATTGAAATACCACAAGTAACGCCGGAAGCAGTAAAGAACGCTTTAGGAGCTATGCAAAGGGGGAAAGCAGCTAGGGAGGATCAGGTAACAGCAGATTTGTTGAAGGATAGTGGGCACATTGTTCTAGAAAGGCTGGCTACCCTATATACACAATGCCTCATGACCTCGAGCGTACCGGAATCTTGGAAGAACGCTAACATAATCCTAATCCGTAAGAAAGGGCACGGCAAAGACTTGAAAAATCATAGACCGATCAGCTTACTGTCAGTTGCCTGCAAACTGTTTACTAAGGTAATTGCAAATACAATCAGGAACACCTTAGACTTCTGTCAAGCAAAGGACCAGGCAGGATTCCGTAAAGGCTACTCAACAATAGATCATATTCGCACTATCAATCAGGTGATAGAGAAATGTGTGGAATATAACCAACCCTTTCATTATCAAAGCTTTCATTGATTACGACAAAGCGTTTGATTCTGTCGAAACCTCAGCAAAAATACTGAAATGTTTATATAGCGGCTCCACAGCCACGGTAGTCCTCCATAAAGAAAGCAACAAAATCCCAATAAAGAAAGGCGTCAGGCAGGGAGATACGATCTCTCCGATGTTATTCACAGCGTCTTTACAGGAGGTATTCAGAGACCTGGATTGGGAGGAATTGGGGTTAAAGTTAATGGAGAATACCTTAGTAACTTGCGATTCGCTGATGATATTGCCTTGCTTAGCAACTCAGGGGACCAATTGCAATGCATGCTCACTGGCCTGGAGAGGAAAAGCAGAAGAGTGGGTCTAAATATTAATCTGCAGAAAACTAAAGTAATGTTTAACAGTCTCGGAAGAGAACAGCAATTTACAATAGGTAGCGAGGCACTGGAAGTGGTAAGCGAATACTTATACTTAGGGCAGGTAGTGACGGCGGATCCGGATCATGAGACGGAAATAATCAGAAGAAAAAGAATGGGCTGGGGTGCGTCTGGCAGGCATTCTCAGATCATGAAGAGCAGGTTGCCATTATCTCTCAAGAGAAAAGTGTATAATAGCTGTGTCTTACCAGTACTTACCCAGGGGGCAGAAACTTGGACGCTTACGAAAAGGGTTCTATTTAAATTGAGGACGACGCAACGAGCTATGGAAAAAAGAATGACGGGTGTAACGTTAAGAGATAAGAAAAGAGCAGATTGGGTGAAGGAACAAATGCGAGTTAATGACATCTTAGTTGAAATCAAGAAAAAAGAAATGGGGGGGGGCATGGGCAGGACATGTAATGAGGAGGGAAGAGAACCGATGGTCATTAAGGGTTACGGACTGGATTCCAAGGTAAGGGAAGCGTAGCAGGGGGCGGGAGAAATTTAGGTGGGCGGATGAGATTAAGAAGTTTGCAGGGACGACATGACCACAATTAGTACATGACTGGGGCTGTTGGAGAAATATGGGAGAGGCCTTTGCCCTGCAGTGGGCGTAACCAGGCTGATGATGATGATGATGCTTATCTCCCTAACCATGAAGAACGCATTGGCCTCGTCACCTGCTCCGATTACGTTAGTTGGCCATCTAGAAAAGAGAATTTGATTGTCAACTCCAACAATGTTGTGGATGGTGATACACTCACTCTGCCCTATGGTCGCACCCTATCTCGAGGGATTCTGATTGACCCTGGCTTTATTCGCTTCTCTGAGGTGTCTGTATTGCTTGTCACCTGAAATCAAACTTCTGGAACACAACTGTTTCCCCGTGAATCAACTGTCACTTGCACTGTTGACGCTCATCGCGCTGCAATTTTCGCCCCTTCGACAGTGCCACCAGAGGCAAGATCGCCGCCAAGTAAATCCCCTTCTACACCTTTTTCGGCAAGCATAGCCCTGACGGGGACTGCCCAGAGTCAAGATCGCTGCCCTTTTGAAGAAACACCGTTCCTTGTTCGACATGAATTCACTCTTCGTCAGCATGACTACCACTGCTACTCACCGCACACGGACTGATGGCTGTGTGCGGTGAGCACGAAATCATCAATGAAAAGATATCACACACGCTTCGACAAAATATCATGCCTCTGTTCTCGAATCGCTGGTACTCTCCGGTTGTTCTTGTATAGAAGAAACAATGTTCAGTGCTCTTGCATTGATTAACGTGCGATGAACAAAATCATGCGCAAAGGTGCTTACTCCCTCCCACGTATCGACGATGCACTAGATTCGTAACATGGCATTGAATATTTTTCTAACCTTGATCTTAGATGAGGCTACTGGTCAATACCGATGTCCGGATCCGACAAAAGAAAAACGGCATTGGCCAGCTGAGATGGGCTCTACGACTTTATTAGGATGCCTTTGGGACTGTGCAATGCTCCTGCCACTATTGAACGCATGTTCGGCAATGTCTTGCGTGGTTTTAATTAGAAAACCTGCCTGGGCTATGTCGCAGACATTGTATTATTTTCAGCCATGATCTCAGAACATTCGCAACGTCTTCATGAAGTCCTTGCCTGTCTTGAATACGCTGCCTTACAGCTCAACACACACAAAAACAGTGCAGTTTCGCCGGCAAGTCCATCAAAGTCCTTTGACACTTAGCCAGCAACGAAGGTACTCGGTCAGACCCTGAGAATCTTGTCGCCGTCCTTAAATTTCTCCGTTCATTGCGTCAAGAAGATCTGCGTAGTTTTCTCGGACTTGCTTCTTACCTGCAGCGCTTCATATGCAACTTACCTGCGCTGGCGTCCACGCTCCATCAACTCCTCGCAAATAACGCGCCCTTCGTTTGGTACGACGAATGTGAACATGCTTTCCTGGTTTTGAAACATGCCTTGACGTGCCACTTCCCCATGTCATTTCGATCCGAGTGTGCCCGCCATCTTTCACGCTGACGTCATGGTCTTGGTGACGTTCTCCTGCAACACCTTCCACGAGCGAGTAATTGCGTACGCTAGTCAAACCGCCGCAGCGAGCCTTGCTGTTGTTTCGGGATTGCGAAAATTTCGCTAATATCTTCACGGCCGCCATTTTTGAGTCATTACCGACCATAACGCACTGTGGTAGCTTTCATCGCTAAAGAACCTATCGGGTCGCCTTAGTCGCTGGATGCTTCGCTTACGCTAGTACGATATGGATGTCACCTATACTACGGGAAAGAAGCATCAAGACGCTGAGGCTCTATTTCGCTTCCCTCTGCCGAGTTATGACGAATCACTATCGCCTTTTCGTTCTACCGTACTTCCCGAGTCCTCACCATTGACTTTACCTATCGCAAAGCAAGATTGGCTAAGACCCGACAGCCCATTCGTCTTTGTGTCCTACCAACGTGTCACCCCATACTGCCCAACTATTCTCGAACGCATGGAATGTTCTTCTACACATCTGAACGCCCGACTTCATTACAACCTAATCAATTCAAGCTCCACAGTGGCGCTTTACATCGCTGCAATTATTACGACGATGGCAAAAAGTGGGTCTCAATCGTAACACGTTGTCTGCAACGTGAGGTTCCGGAAGTCTTTCACGATCATCCCACGGCCGGTCATCTAGGCTAACACAAAACTTACTACAGAGTATGAAGTCGCTGATCCTGGCGTGGCCTCTCTTCTGCGGTTGCGAAGTACATTGCCTCCAGCGTTCATTGTCAAAGCCGCGAACGACTTAGCTCTTTCTGACTTTTTTCATCCCCTTCCTTGTTCCGCTTCGCCTTTCGAAGTCGTTGGAATATGCTTGTGCGGCCATCTTTCCATGACCTGAAATGGCAATCGTTGGATTATGGCGGCCGTTGACCGCCTAACACGCTACACGGAGACTACCTCTCTACAATGGGGGACTGCCACTGAAGTCGCCGATTTCTTTTTCCGCAACTTTTTTTTTACGCCATGGAGTTCCGCGCGTTCTCCTCAACGATCGCGGCAAAGTATTTCTATCTCTTATCCTTATCAAACTCCTGCGCCGTTGAAACACAATTCACAAGACGACTTCAAGTTACCGCCTGCAGGCCAACAACTTAACGGAGCGTTTTTACCGCACCTTCTCAAATACGATTGTCATGTACATCCGCCCCGACCACACAAACTGTAATAAAATTCTGCCGTTCATGACATTTGCTTATAACAGGGCTATGCAGCGTACCACCGGCTTTTCTTCCTCGTCTATGGCCGCTCACTATGTTTAGTTCTAGATGTATTGTTCATTTAGACTCCTGTTCCACCAGCAGCTCCTTTCTCAGAGCAATGTTTGTCTCGCCTCGCGGACTGCCGTCATCTCGCCCGCATTAACACTGGCGTCTTCCAGGACGCTCGGAAGTTTTGATACTACTTGACGTATTGCGCTGTGACCTTTTCTGCTCACGAGGATGTTCTTTTGCTGCACTGCTGAGCGCGTTCCCTGCTTATTGGAAAAACTCCTCACTCAATTTATTGGGCCTTACACGGTCATTGACCAGACATCCGCTGTTAATTACCGTGTCTCGGCCCTTAGAACGCCCATATCTCGTTTAAAACCTCAACGCATTACCTAATACTCCCGCGCGGCAAGGCGCGCACTTCGACACCGAGATGGAATTAGTGTGAGCGCAACGCATTGCCTGACTCTTCATCTTCATCATCTCTACCTATAATTATTTATACAACTTGCCCTGTACATACCATCATCAGCTGAAGAGCTTGATCTGATGCGCGAGCTCGCCTAGAATAAAGCCGTTCCTTCTAATCTATATATTGTAAAGGCGTTTATTAGTCACTGGCGTTTGGGACCGACCGTTAGAGGAGGGCACGGATTCACAGCACAAGCAGCACTTTCTGAGCAAGAGCGCTGAACAGAACGACCCACTAGAGAGCACTGGAGGGGACAACCCACTATACCATTCCAATCCTCCTCTGCTATATCTATCTATCTATCTATCTATCTATCTATCTATCTATCTATCTATCTATCTATCTATCTATCTATCTATCTATCTATCTATCTATCTATCTATCTATCTATCTATCTATCTATCTATCTATCACCTCGGTTCTGCCGCGACAGTACTGGTGAAGGAACACTGTAAAAGCTAGGGAGGGTATCGCAGGAGTGAAGCCGCCGATTTACTCTTCAAAGCGTTGTTTTACTCTCGCAAATTGTCGAGTGGAGTGAAATGCATTGTTCACTCAGTCATCCAGGAGATAGTGAAATGTGCTTTTCACTCTTCCATTCTGAGAGAGAGTAGAATGCTCGTTCTACTCTTGCGGCAATAGAATACGAAACGTAGCGCAATCTTCTTCTACTGTAGGAGGCTGGCCCTGAACATGGCAATGTATCACTGTCGCACGCTGAGCAAAGAACACACCCTTTTGCTTCTAAGAGATCAGGCAACGACAGTTCTAAGAAACGCGGAGCGAGCGCTCTACTTTTTCACTCGGAGCTGCTCCATCGGGCGCGTGCTCAACATCGCGGAAACACACAGCACCGGAGAAAGGTTATCCGTCCAGCGAGCAGCAACGAAGGCTATCCAAGGGGGATCGTGTGTCAGCCATCTCGCGTCGCCGCGAAAACACGACAGTCGTTCGTCATTCGTTGGATATAACAAATCCTCCACGGTAAGTGAGTTCTAACTTAGGTGCACATTCTGCGTATGTGACGTGCCATCGCCAGGAAGTCCCCGCAGCGCTTAGCCGACGCGATTGACAATGAACTAGCATGCGCGCTGTGTCTTTCGATGTTAGTCGAAAAAGCCAGTCGTTGCGATAACTGCACGTCATTTTATCACTTGCCACTATACGTAAGAGCTTTGAAAATCGCAAACGCTACTACAACCATGGCATGTTCAATAAGACGTGAGGCGAGAGGACGCTTAAAATGGTTTGTTCCCCAGCCCATGTTTCCGAGCCTAGGCGCAGCGTGCTTAGCATGCGTTTTGTGTGTTTGAATTTATTCGGCTTGGCAGTCTACTGTGTACGGAATGCTGTTTAAATAAGGAGTCCCATAACAAAAGAGGTCATTTTGCTGGCGGCAGGCTTTCGGTATAAATAAGCAGCGGACTTGACGGTGTCTCGCCCATGGGTAATCTGCGACCACTGAAGTTACGTGCAGCGCCAGTGCTAGTTGGAAACTTTGCCACAGGCATGCAGCTGCATGCTGTAAGAGGTCAGTTGGCCGCGTTATCTTGAGCTTACTGAAAGCGCATGAGGAATTTGTTTTATATTGAATAAAGCATAAACGCCATGTAAGTGATCTTGCGCGCGGCAGCGACAAGCGATGCGATGGATGTGGCTGTCGCGTTCGCTCGTCGCCTAAAGTCGTACTGCGTGCGAGCATCGATATTGAGCGACGTCTCCCCAGTGTTGCCGGTATGAGGGCTGCAAGTGAGCGTCGAAACTAGCGTGACGCGTGCTTTAGTAATTTAAGTTGATGAATTTACTGTAAAAGGTAACACGAAATATTTCCGAAGGACTTGCAGTAGGTTTTTATCCTTGCAGGTATAAAAATTCAATAGTTTGCTCGTTCCGCGCGACAATCGGCAGTATTTGAGCGATGTACATCCAGTTCCTGCTTCGCGCTATTGGCTAGTCGCTCATAGCACTTCCGGGAGACTAGCGACGATTTCTAGATTTCCAGAACCGAGCGATCTGTTCAAGCGACGGCCCGTTTTGGCGCTCGAAGCCGTCGCTGACTAAATTACTCTCATGGGGTTTAGCCCCGAGACTGAGCTGTATTTGCTCATGTATTGAAATGGTATGATTGTATGTCTTATTTTATGTCTCCTGTTGCGGTTTTCGAGCACGCTGCGAATCTGAAAGGGTGCTTATATCTACGAACTCAACTCGGTGAATTGTCCAGCCGCGAGTTATGCATAGGTATCGAATATAAGTGCTGCTGTGTGAAATTACAATTGAAGGAGCACTTTGCATATGCTTATTGTTTTGGACATGTCTGTGCATTCGCTAATACACAATATACAATATATTTTATTAACTCTCCCAAGGTTACTTCAGCCACAACGGAGAGAGGACGCAAAGCAAAAAGCTGCATTGTTGCAGCTTGAGAGCCACCCTGCGCCCTCTGCCGGGGTGCATAGCCCAGCAGCTGATCACAACAACAGTGGAACAGCGCACTCGCAAACACAAAAGAAACGCAACCACAAGATATCTACATCTGACATTTGCATGAAGTTACGCCTCTACTATCACTGGACGTTATTTGAAAAAAAGACTATTCCACATATTCTATGCACAGGAAACTCATTTACAATCATGTTTACAATACAACGCAAGTAAAATGATACAATGCAACTAAAATGAAGGTACACGATGCTATATATAATGCTCTAATCACGAACTATATACATTCAAGCATGGGAATGAGTTTGACTAATTTATGCCGTGAAGTCCCTTCAAGTATGATGTTCTTTTGCAAAATACTGAGATAATGTGATGAATAATATATAAGTGACTGCTGACCGTATGTTGTGCGGCAAGAAAGTACACACCATGACATTTTGTTTCGTGTATTGTAGGATAGAATCGAACGAGTCAGGTTGAGACTTGATAAAAGGAACTCATTCTTAGTGGAAACAGCGTTTTGATACATAAAGATTAACTTGAATGGGAATAACTCTGATATTGTAATGATATTGAACCTTGCAAAGTAGGGATCCGTATGAGAACACCACGGTACATAAGCTATTAATCTAATTGGTCGTTTTTGAGCAATTAGAATTTTGGTTGTTGTTCCCCAGACCATGAGACAATAAGTAATATGTGGCAATATAAATGCATTGTGAATTAATATTTTCACTTTAGGGGGAAGTGTGTGCCTCTGGCGACATAGGATGCCATTAATCCTATTTATATTAGCGCAGATATGCTCAATATGTTTATCCCAATTAGAAAACTCGGTCACAACAACACCAAGACATTTCACAACTTGTACGACCTCATTTTTTTTTGTTTGCTAACCAAAGGTCGAGATTTGCACGCACCCTTCTGTTTCTAGCTCGGAATAATATTGCTTTCGTCTTGGTAATGTTTACTTTTAGGAAATGTCGATCTGGGTGTCCCTCGGACACCCAGATCGTAACGTCGTCCGCGTATATTGTGTGATGCACTACCTTGATGGCGTTGACGCGCTCGGGGAGGCCGATCATAATGAGATTAAAGAGCATCGGCGAGACGACCGAGCCTTGCGGGTTGCCGACGTTGCGTATGTTCCTGTCTTCGGATGCGAGTTTGCCCAGCGTTAAGGAGACGCCCCGCACAGTCTTAAGGAGACTGTGCGGGGCGTATCTCTCGCAGAGTTCGGAAATGATTTATTCCTCGTCCTTGGTGTGTATGTGTAGTAGCTTGCGCATGGTTTCCCTATGTGTTGCCTTGGTCTTGGTCGGGTCTAGCAGGTGTCGGAGCAGGCGCCATGTGTGACCGGTGCCAGTCCGTCCGTCCATGTCGTTGCAGATCTCATCCCATTGTTGTTTACTAAGAGTTTTGCAGTGTTCTTCTATTTGTTTGTTGAGTAACGCTATGCGTTTCCTCAATTTCCTATTTTGTCTTTGTTTCTGCCAGCTGGCTTGAAGCGATCGTTTGGCCTCCCACATGTGCACCAGGCGGCTGTCGATCTTCTCGACGGGAAGCTCTGGCGTCACGGTCTTTGTTACTTCATTGACGTCAGCCATCACTTTTTCGGCCCATTGTTGAATGTCTGTGGTGGGCGCGTGCGTCATTCCGGCTCGATTCTTGCGGAACTGGTGCCATTCCGTCCATTTGAAGGTTTTGTTGGGTTCGACCTTTATATTCTCCAATAATTTCGTTTCGATAATTCTGCGGTCACTACCAAGGTCTTCGAACGTGTTATTCCAACTCGCTCCTCTTGCGTTATTCACTAATGTTAGATCGGGCGTGGTGTCTCTTGTCAGCCCTGTTCCCATTCCGGTAGGGGAGCTGGGGTCGGTGATGAGGGTCAGGCCTGTTTCCTGTATATCCTGCCATAAAGCCTTGCCTTTGGCTCTCGTATAGGCGTAGCTCCACGCTCCGTGCATGACGTTAAAATCTCCCCCGATTAGTAGGGGATGGGAGCCAGCAATGTCGGTGGCCCTCCTAAAAAGGGTTAGAAAGCGCTGTCGTATGTGCGCTGGCTTGCTGTATAGATTGAGGATAAACGTGCTGCATTGGCTCTTGCTTTTAGGTAAAATTTCTACGAATACTTGTTCAATCTGCGCTACCTTAATCTCGTGACGAACGACCACTAAGCCTTTCCTGACCAAAGTAGTTACCGCTTGGTTCTCCCCGGATGGGGGACCGATGGGTTGGTAACCGGGTAGTTTTGCTAATTCGTGTGTCTCTTGTAGCATTATTACATCGGCTTTCGATTTGCTTTTAGGGTGTTGTTACAGGATCGCTTTTCGTGCGGCGGAACTCCTGCAATTCCACTGCCATATCGCCAGCGCGCCTCTTTTACCGTACTTGCCTATTTTGGTCTGGTCGTGGAGTGGAGGTCTGAACGACCCCAGATGCTCCTGCGGTGTTTACAGGGGTGTCGTGGAATTGAATAGGTGCGACCCCAGTTATGGGGGCCCCTGCGGTGGTAACTGGCTGCAGCTTGGCTACTCTAAGACTTAGGTTGGCCACGTTGCCTTCGAATTTGTCAAGTCTCGACTTTATGGTCGAGACCGCCAGCGTGAGGTTGCCGACGGCTTCCGCTTGTTCTTTGAGTACATTTTGCATTTCTGTTAATTTCTGCCCTAGGTCTGCCAGTTGTGATCCGGTTTGGCTGCTAACGGCTGGAGCCTTTCTCTTAGGTGGCGGAGGGTTGTCGTCCTCCTCCATGCTATTATTAGGAGTTACCGCAGCTGCACCTGCACTACAAGTACTCAGACGGGGAGATATCTCCACCCTTCGACTATTCTTGAGTTCCTGGATTTCTCTCGTGAGGTGTGAGATGAACTGCGCATTTTCCCGTTTGATTTCTGCTATTTCTTTAGAGGCTGCAGTCTCTTCAGTTCCGCCGCGGCGCGACGAGCCTTTGACCGCGTCTGCCCAGCTCACCTTGTTGGTGGCCTCTTCTACCGCCGGGCCGCCTCCGCTGCGGCGGGAACGCGAACGCGTACGGCTCCTGGATCTGGTTCGGGCCGGTCCGGGTGTGCGGTTCCGTGATCTGGACTTTCTGGTTCTCGAGCGGGCCCTCGAGCGTGAACGGGGCCTGGTCTCTCGGGAACGGCGTCCAACTGATTCCCTCGTAGCCTCCGATGCTAGAAATTCTTCCTGTAGTCGTTGTCTTTCCCGACGTCGTGTCTTGACTATATATGGCGTCTTGAAGCGAGCCTTGCAATTCTTATCGGCCGTTAAGTGCTCACCCCCGCAAAATTGGCAAAGGGGGTTACACTGGTGGTCGAGACCTGGGTTGGCCGTGCCATACCTTCTACAGATGCGGTCCTGCGGACTGGGGCACACGTGCATGCAGTGGCCCAGTCTGCCGTATTGGAAGCACAGGTCAAGTTGTTTTCTATACAACGCGCACTTGATGAGAGCGCCTCCGTAGCGGACGAAGGAGGGAACTTTCAGTCCGGAAAACAGCACGATGACCGTGGTGGTATTGCTGAGTCGTTTCGCAGCGATTGCCGAAGGATTCTTGGGGGTAACGACCTGGGCGGTGATGCTCCGGGGTGAATCTTCGAGAGGTATACCCCTGGTGACTCCTTTGGAAGTTAAGTCGATCGGGTGCCAATTCATATGCGTTGGTCTCATAGGCCTGGCCGTTGACCACGAGGCGCTCGACTCTTTGGTATCGGTCTGCGTTGGCTTCACTGGGGGTACTCACTACGATGATGTTCTGTTGTACGTTGAGGCACACGGTGTCGTCTTCCCTGTGCTAAAGCCCCTTAAACTTCGTAAAGTAGTGCCACGCTTTGAAGAACGCCGCCTCCTCCTCCAGCGCTGTGGCCGAAGCCGACGCCGCGTCGCAATTGGCCTAATGGCATCACGTGGCCCCTTGCGCCGGCTTCGTTTGTTTACAGTCGCGCTTCAGTGCCATCTTTGCTCGAGAAGCGGCGCTTGTTGGCGGCATTCCTTCCGTTCCTATTCTGTGTTGTTTTGATGTTGTGAACGCCTTGAAGGATGTTTTGTGGCAAGTGCGACGTCGCTTCACGTCATTTTCTGTTACCATGACCTTCTGCGCGTTTGGATGCCAATATAGTTTTAGCAAAGGCAAGAATATGTTCGCGATACCGTCCGGTAAGCGCAACGCGTTAAGAAGAAAGACATGGCTTCACCGAATCGGGAGGGAGAACTTCCGACCAACTTCCTCCGCGCGACTATGTGATGTAAGTTGTGGCTCTCTCAGAGTATTGTATGTGCCAGGCTTGCGTATTGTGCTGCGGGCAATAACGTAGTAGATATTGCACAGTTCACTGTGCATGTTGCCATTTGTACGCACGCTTTAACATGATTTTTACGCAACGTCTGCTTTGCTTATATGCGCACTACGTGGTCGTGTTAGTCATATTTGGTGCGCTTAATCGTTTGGAAAGCCAACCGGCTTGAGTTCGCG
Source organism: Dermacentor variabilis (assembly GCF_050947875.1). Classification (NCBI taxonomy): domain Eukaryota; kingdom Metazoa; phylum Arthropoda; class Arachnida; order Ixodida; family Ixodidae; genus Dermacentor; species Dermacentor variabilis. The sequence goes on along the minus strand of NC_134571.1, from coordinate 226,381,526 downwards.
GGCACGCGAGGTTGCGTGCGATAACGTGATTAGGAAATTTTCAAGATTCAGCGCAGTCCTTTTGATAAAATTTCAATCACAGATACATATCCGAACCCGGTGGCCTACCACCGCTACTACCCGGACCTTTACACGGATAGATAGTTAGTTAGTTAAATGGGGGTTTAATGGCGCAAAAGCGGCTAAGGCTATGCTGCGCCAAACACGAGGTGTTCTAAAATACAGTTTATAAAGTGAAAGACTATGTTAAGAACCTATATTTTATGTAAAAATCCAGTGTCTTCTAGAAATTTACGGACGTCACATAATGGGACTAGCGGATCATCACCTAAAATTAGAGCAGGGTGTAACGGTATGTGTAGTTTATATAATTTGTGCAAAAGTGTTCGTCTATGTGTTTCAATCTGCGTGCATGTGAGTAATATGTGTATAACTGTTAGTGGCTGTTGACATTTCTCGCATGTTGGTGTATCTTCTTTCCTAAGTAGGTAATTGTGTGTGAGGTGTGTATGCCCAATGCGTAGTCGGCATAAAACTACTTCGATGAACCGCTCCTGATGGTAGCATGACTTCCACTCCCCAACTACGGGTTTCGTGAGATGTAGCTTGTTGTCGGTACAACGGTCCCATTCGCGTTGCCATTTTACCGTTAAGGCTTTTCTAATTGCGCGGATGCTATCTCTATATGGGAGTGTTGTGTTTGTAATGTCTTTGTGTGCTGCCTTCAATGCATATCGATCAGCTGCTTCGTTACCCGGTATCCCAACATGGCTTGGGACCCAGCAGAAACGAATTGACCTCCCGTATTCGTTAAAAGCCACCATGTTTAAAATGTCTCCAATCAGGGGTTCACGCTCAGATTTCAGATGTAGTGCCTTCATTGTGCTTAAAGAATCTGTATATATGACTGCATTTATGTGTTTATCAGCGATAATTTTTTTAACAACAACCCATATAGCGAAAACTTCGGCCGTGAAAACAGAGGCGTGTTGTGGCAATCGAATACATTTTTCCCAATTTTCCGTTATGACCCCCACACCCACGTGTTCTTTCGTTTTGGAGCCATCAGTGTAATATTGCACGTTATTTTGATATTTGTTCTGAAGTTCACGGAATTCTTGTGTAATATGTTCGCGTGGGGTGTCTTTCTTCTTTAAATGTGTTAATGTCCAGTCACACAGCGGTTCAAAGTCGTGCCATGGGGGCAAACGCTTTGGCTTTGTGGCAACCTGGAGCAGTTCGCGTGGAATGTCGTAATCCCGGACATAGTCCTCATATCGCAGGACAAGCGGCTTAATCATGTTCGGTTTATTTGTGTAGTGTAGGCGTGAGTTGCATTGTGTGAGGATGTTGTAGCATATGTGTTGTGGTGATGACTGAATTCTTAGTACGTAGGAAAAAGTGAGTAATGCTCTGCGCTGCTGTAATGAGGGTTCATTACACTCAACATATAAACTTTGGACAGGTGACGTTCTGTAGGCGCCACTTGCCAGTCGCAGTCCAAGGTTATGTACTGGATCAAGTCGTTGGATGTAGGATTGTCTGGCTGAGCCGTAAACAATGGAGCCGTAGTCTAAAAGGCTACGAACAAGAGACCGGTAAATACGTAAAAGACACGTTCGGTCGGAACCCCAGTGCTTATGAGATAACACTTTGAGGATATTCAATGCTTTATTTGCCTTAACCTTCAGTGCTCTAATGTGGGCAAGGAAGTTTAGTTTTTTGTCGAAGATTACTCCCAAGAATTTATATTCCTGTTTTACCTGCAGCGCAACATCATTCAACTTTAAATCCGGGTCTAAGTACAACCCTCGTTTTTGCGAAAATAGCACTGCAACAGTCTTCTGAGTACAGAAGCGGAAGCCATTTTTCTCAGCCCACTCCATTAGTTTATTTATTGTTATCTGGAGCTGCCTTTCACATGTTGGTAAGTTTGAAGCGCGGCAGGCTATTTGCAAGTCATCGACGTATATGGAGTGCATAACAGAAGTGGGAATGACTTTGTTGATAGAGTTCATTTTTACAATAAAGAGTGTTGTGCTAAGTACGCAACCCTGTGGCACGCCGTTTTCTTGGATAAACGTGCGGGAGAGCGCAGTGCCTAGACGGATTTGGAATGTTCTGTTGGATATAAAATCTGCGATACAGTTTAGCATTTTGCCACGGATTCCTAGCGCGGCGAGGTCACGTAAGATGCCAAACCTCCACGTGGTGTCATACGCTTTTTCTAAATCGAAGAACACTGCCAGGCAGTGCTGTTTGTGTACGAATGCCTCACGTATTTCGTGTTCAAGTCGGACGAGGTGGTCTGTCGTTGAACACCCTTTTTTATAGCCGCACTGATGAGAATCAATGGAGTTCCGTATATGAAGCGTGAAAGTTAATCTGGCATTTACGATACTTTCATATGTTTTCGCCAAACAACTTGTCAGGGCAATGGGTCGAAAGCTGCTTGGGGATGTGGGGGATTTACCTGGTTTTAAAAATGGCACAACTATTGCGTTTTTCCAACTTTTTGGCATGCTTCCAGATTCAAATATTTTGTTAAAAAATTTAAGGAGAACATCTACGGATGCTTGGGACAGGTGTGCGAGCATAGAATAATGGATCCGGTCCGGACCTACTGCAGTTTTCTTGCCAGTACAGAGAACCCTGTTAAGCTCTTGTAACGTAAATGGAGCGTTGTATTCGTCCCTTGACATACAAGTAGTTGGGAGTTTCTCTTTTTCTGCCGACAGTTTGTATTTTAAGAACCTGTTTGTATAATTAGCCGAGCTAGAGACGTTATAGAAATGTTCGCCAAGTATGTTCGCTTGTTCTTGTAGTGTTGTCTGAGTGCCTGAAGGTGTGAGTATGGGTATCGTGTATGATGAGTAGTCCCCCTTAAACTTCCTGACCTGGTCCCACATCCTTTTGGATGTGACGGTGCTATTAATTGTAGATACATATTTTCGCCAAGACAATTTTTCCGCCTGTCTCCGAATAAATCGGGCTTTCGCTCTGGCTTGTTTGAAATTGAGAAAATTGTTTTGTGTTGGGTATCTGCGTAAAATTCCCCAGGCCTTGTTCTGCTGCTTTTTTGCTACGGTGCATTCACGTGTCCACCAAGGATTCAGGTTTTTCCGAACCACGCCAGAAGACTGCGGAATGGCCTTTTCAGCTGCAGAAATTATGCAATTGGTAAACTTTTCATTAATTTCCTCAATGCTTAGGTCTGTTAAATTAGGTTCCTCCAGCCTGGCACTTTCTGTAAAAAGAGTCCAGTCGGCCATTTGTAACTTCCAGCGGCGTGGTTTATGAGCTATAATGGGTAGTGTTGATGGAAGGTGGATTAAAGCAGGAATATGATCACTGCCATATGGATTCTCCAGTACGTCCCATTTAAGATCGCTAAATATATCCGGAGAGCAAAACGCTAAATCAATGCAGCTAAAATTATGTGAGCTCGTTGAGAAATGAGTTGGCGCACCTGAATTTAAAAGACAGATGTTATTAGTCAAAATAAAATCTTCTATAAGTTGTCCTCTTTGGTCATTCTTATCGCTACCCCAAAGAGTACAGTGAGCATTGAAATCTCCAACTAAAACAAAAGGCTCCGGCAGCTGGTCAATTAAATTTTCTAAATCTCGAGTCGTGAAATGGGTATGGGGAGGGATGTATAACGAACAGATGGTGACAGTCTTAAAAGTTAAAACGGTGGCAGCTACTGCCTCAAAGGCAGTATTTAGTGAAACGTTCCGTGTAGGAATGCCGCCTTGAACGACAATAGCGACACCTCCTGATAGACGACTGGAGTGCTCGCGGTCCTTTCTTATGATTGTAAAGCCTTTAAGAAAATTTGTATGCTTTGGTCCTAGGTTCGTTTCTTGAAGGCAGAATGCCACTGGTGATAACTTATTTAAAATGTCCTTGATGTCACCTAGATTGTGAATTAGGCCTCTGCAATTCCAATGAATGATGAAAGCCATGTTATTGGGATTGAAAAAAAGAAACTTGTTTGTGTGAGCTTACGAGTTGTAGGTGACATGTATTTAAAAGCTGATTACTCTTACGAAAGGCGGTAACCGTTCAGGTTACCTTTCCTTTTCTTAGCGAAGGTATAATATGCTTATCCTTCTGTAAGCGCTCCAAGGAACGCGGGTCTTTTGGCGTCAATGACGCAGGGGTTTTCGGATCGACATCCATCGCCTTTCCCGAGGCGCTGGACGATCGAGAGCCAGGCGCCGAGACACGCGTCTCGGGCCGTGGAGTGCGGTTCAACTTAGGGCCCTGCGGCACTGTGGTCTGCTGGGCCGTCTTCGTTGCTGATGGAGCAGCAATGGCTGCAGCCACCAAGGGGGCGGTTGGGGTCTCTACAGGGGTACCGGACGTGGACCCTGTAGATTCCTGAGGCCGGTGTGTCGCTGCCCCCTGCCGCGTCACACTGGCATAGCTTGTTTGAGGTAAGTGTCCTAGTCTTTTCCTCGCTTCGTAGAATGAAATCTTTTCCTTTACTGTGAGTGCAATTATTTCTTTTTCTCTTTTCCAGCAAGGGCAGCTCCGCGAGTAAGCAGGATGATCGCCCTTGCAATTGACACATTGTGCGGGAGCATTACAGTTGTCGGATGGATGGTCGTTGGCACTACACTTCGCGCATGTTTCCTTTCCTCTGCATGATTGAGATGCATGCCCGAACCTCTGGCACTTGAAACACCGCCTTGGGTTGGGTATGTACGGTCTGACGTTGATTTTCAGATATCCAGCGTCGAGTGAACTAGGGACAGTGCTACTACCAAATGTCAAAATCACATGTTTCGTCGGGATCTGTTGGTCATTTCGTCGTAGTGTTATTCTCTGAACCTTAATTACGTTTTGCTCTTGAAATCCTTCGAGTAGCTCTTCGTCGCTGAGGTTCAAGAAGTCTTCTTCAGATATAACTCCCCTGCTAGTGTTGAGTGAGCGGTGTGGAGAGATTGTTACTTTGATGTCACCGATATTGGTGAGTTCGGCGAGCTTTTCTAGTTGACTTTTCTTGGTCAGTTCAAGGAGGAGGTCTCCGCTAGCCATCTTTGAGGCCTTGTAACCCGATCCAATTGTGTTTGCTAGGCATTTCGATACTGTGAATGGTGACAGTTTTCTAACGGTGGTGTTGCCTTCACTATGAAGAACGTGGTATTTCGGAAATGTGTCTTCGCTTGGTTTTAAAAAGAACTGGAATGCTGCTTCGGTGCGACCTCTTTTCAGAGGCCGATCTGAAAGTCGCGGGAACGCTTCTGCCATTGGATGGTTTCAAAATTCGGCGGCGGTGGTAGCCACCCACCACGGAGCCCAACAAGGGGACGCTACAGGTTCCAAGAAACCTGCAGACGCCAGCTATACAGCGCCACTATAACCTAATGTATATACCCAAGGTTGAATATATCGCACACGGTTAACCCTTGCCGCCAGGAAATACGGAAGTAATAAGAAGTGAAGAGAAGACAGGAAAGATGGGAAAGTGGGAGAGAAAGACGAAGATTGCAGAGGAGGACAGGAAAAGGCGACTGCCGATTTCCTCCAGGTGGGTCAGTCTGGAGGTGCCGTCTATGTGAAGCAGAGGCCAAAGAGGTGTGTTGCCTCCGCCGGGGGGCCTGAAAGGTCCAAACACCCAGCTTCGGCTCAACCTCCAGGATCCCCCTTTCCCCAGACACGGCTAAGCCGCGCACGGCTACACGCGGGAGGGTCCAACCCTCGTGTGCTCGGGTACGTGGTGTCGCAACACACCAAACGCCTGCTGACGCAGACGCCCCTGCGGGGTACACGGATAGATGTAGATTCTGTGAAGAAAGGGCGGACCTACAACATATTGTTTGGGCTTGTCCTCGTACACCCATACAGAATAAAATAATTAAGACCAGAGAGCAGTGGGAGACCGCGTTGCTCAGCTGTGCACCGGAAGACCAACTCAAGGCAATCCAGCAGGCCGAAGATGCCGCCAGGGCCCAAGGGCTCGAGGCCGTCATTTAGGTAGAGGCCTAGGTCTCAAATCTGCTGTGCACAAATAAAGTTTATTCCTCCTCCTCCTCTCGATCATGAAAGCGCCTCAGGAGAGCAACTCTCTGCCTTTTGTGGTTACTTACTAGCCTTCTTTAGATAGACTAGCTTTGTTTGCCACATTTGTTCGTGTTCCTCGTTGGCGGTCGCCCGGTGGATTTGCGATACAGAGGCACCGATGAAAAGCGTGCGTGCTCTCCCGAAACCGTGTTACGCGGTGCGTTCGTCGTCGAGCGACCGCATCATAGGTAATTGAGACGTATGTGCTAATTCGCGTGAGCTTTAATGTGTACGAAGCTTAAGATAGCACTCGCAAAGAAAACGTGCGGTCGCCCGCCCGTTCCCTGGCTGGTTTCGTCGTCGTTCGTGCTTAGTCGTTTGCTCGTTCGTTCGCACGCTCGTTTAGTCGTTTGCTCGCTCGTTTAGTTCGCGCGCTCATATAGTCGTTCGCTTGCTCGTCTATGCCACTATTAGTTTCTACAGTCATTATGCCTAAATGAGACGCGCTTGCTGTAGGACTCTTAGGCTGGTGCGTTTATTTACGCAATGAGACAATAAATGGTGCACACGGACTTGTGACTGCAAAGGCAAATCTGTAATGCATCTTTGTGAAAATAAACTGTTAACTTGCAACTCGAATGCCGTTTTATATCATTTTAACCTATGGATAAAACATCATTTCACTTGCCGCAATTCCGGCCGCGTCATGGCGGGGGGATTCATTGCGCGATCATGACTTCACTAATAAAGTCATGTCTCGCAAATGCTACTTCGAAGGGAGTGCAACCGTCCTGAATGCATGCACCTCAGTGCAACTCAGTTCGCGATAAGTACGTCACTTAGTAAATGGACGAACCAACGCACGATGAAGTGTTATTCGTGATAAGTCATTAACCTGAAAAAATTACTGAAGGCCACAGTGTTCTTGTTGAGATTAAGTCAAGCATTGTTATCGCGCTCCCGCTTCGCGCACAATGCCAAAAACTCATTTTATTTTCTTGTGTACCCACAGTCCCGACTCGATGATCGGCCGCGGTATTTCTGTCGGCGTTGACACACAAGAAACATTATAGCACCAGCGCCCACATCTGAGGCTTTGCGCGCGCTCAGATTGGCAAGCACGCACGTTGGCCGCACTGTAGCTTTCGAACCTCCAGAGCAGTGATCTCCATCAGCCTTTGTACGTCATAGCTCATACGCGCCGCGAATTCACATGGTAAGGGCGGCGCGGATTCTTTACGCTGAGGGCTTGCTGGAAGCGAAGAGGTTGTCATTCGATGGTAAACGTGTTATTTACAACCATTCGCAACAAGATCTTGCGACACGCCCTTGACAAATGTTGCGTACCTAATTGTAGGACACGCGATACATTCGCAGTCGTCAACGCGCAGCGTTAACACTCCTTCAGATACTTTTTAAAGAAATAGTTATCAAAGAAATGAAAAAAAAGCTGCCGTTACCGAATTTGTACAAGTATCCGACTAGAAATTCTATGCTGTTCACGAAGTTACACGGAGCTGGAAAGCCAACGTCAACGCCTAAAGAGCACTGCCTTGCTATGCGTGCATTCACTCTGCGAAAGGTCGTCTGCTGCGCTCGAGCATTGTAGGCGGCGCCATGGTCGAGGAGGGAGCGCGAAAGAGAGGAGATACGAGGAGGAGTGAAGGCGGAGGAGGAGAGTGGCACTACTTTACGAAGTTTCAGGGGCTTTACCCTGTGCTCCCCGGGTATGCCAGCAGATTGGTAGACGCGCGAGGCTACTCGGGCCGCTCCTAGTTCGCCAATCTTGAGGCCTGCCTTTGGGCGGATGATAATCTTGAAATCACCCTTCGGTAGATATGGCATGGCCTTGATTAACTGCTGTTTCAGTTTCTGCACGCGCTTCTTCCTTCTGCCGGTGCCGAGGTGGGCGCCGAAACTACTCGTATTGGATCTCTCAACGGCTTGCTTTTTCGAGCCGACGGTACTCCAGCCCGTGCCGGCCTCAAATTCTTCTTGGGAAATGTTCTCCCCTTGCACGAGAACCTCCATTTCTTCCGCCTGCGAGCGAGCGTGGGCGCGCGCCACGTGTACTTTCTTTTGCGGGGGCGCCTATAGGCCTAGGCTCGCGGCAGCCACCGCCGCGGCTGCCGGTGTGGCACAGACGAAAAGTTGGCGTAGAAGTTCGCAAAATGAGATTGCCACGTTGAAGTTGGTATCGGCAGAATCTTGGTAACTTGCTGCGTGAGATGGTAGCGAAAACTCGGTGATTTTCGGTGACTTCCCTGCGAAATCATTGAACGAAGACGAAGCCGACGTCAAGTGCATCTGCTTTCTTCGGCCACCTCTTCTGTCTGATTCACTGTCTGATAAAACTTAATCTTTAACTAGAAAATTATGAATTCTCACGTAAATAACCTTTTCCAGACCTTTGGATAATATAGGAAGAATTGAAATAGGCCTGTAATTAGCTATATCCGAGGTAGCACCACCTTTGTGAATGACCGCCACTTTTGTTTCCTGAATTTCGCTTGGAAAGACGCCATATGCTAAAGCTAGGTTATAGATATGTATTAGCATTGGGGGGGGGGGGCTAGTATGTCAACTATAAACTTGAAAGGTTTGACCTGAAAGCCATCTTTGTCTTCAGCTCTGCTATTTCTTAGATTTCTAAACACCATTATGATTTTGTCTTCATGTGTGGGATACATGAACAGGGATTCCGGAATACATGGAGTGTTATACGCGTAACCCACAGTTGTGTCAGAGGGACAGCATAATGTTTTGGTTACATTAATAAGGACATTATTAAATTCATTACAAACTTCCTCCCCACTTATCAATATACCATCTTTCATTATTGTCGTAACAGTTGTTTTTGACGTGCGATTTAGTAATTTGTTCAATTGGTCCCACTGGTTGTGAACATTTCTTTTGGATTCCTCGTAAAATGCATTACTCAAATGCCTTAACTTGGCAGTTCTTAGTTCTCAATTTAGCTGATTTCGGTATTTTTTATATTTCTCAAGCTTAGAAGGCTGGCGCTATTTTATGAATTGCGCAAACATTTTCTCTTTGGTCTTTGGTCCGCTAAACCAACTTCAATTTTAGATTTAAACAAAAAAGAAATAAGCGACAGTTCATCCTGCTTCACCACCAACGTTAAAATACTCCTGCTATTAAATAGAGTATTGGTCATTGTCAGATGTCATAGGTCCGTCATTAGTCTAGTGTGTCGCGAACACCACTTGTGACGCGTCCTAAGCAGGTGCCCAGTACGCCTCCGCACCATCTCTGGTTGTGCCACTGCTCAAGCCATAATTTGAGGATTAACCAGACTAATGACACACCAGACTAATGACAGACCTATGACATCTAACAATGACCAATAATCTATTTATTAGCCGGAGTATTTTAACGATGGTGGCGAAGAAGCATGAACTGTCGCTTATTTCTTTCTTGTTTAAATGTAAAAATTGAAGTTCGTTTAGTAGTTGACTGTTGCAGCTATTTAGATGTTTCGCATGCATTTCAGTAGGAAGACTAAGAGCTGAGACTTTCTTTTAGTGCCATGACCTTGACTGTCTTGATGTTGTGTAACACCATGTCCTTGTGTTGGCTTTTACACACAACATTTTTCAGGCACACGCTTTATATCACGCAAGAAGGCAGTGCAAGGACACAAGGATGCCAAAGAGCCAGCCCAGCGCGACTTCACAAAGTGCAGAGTAGCAAACGCCAAAGAATCAAAATACATTGCCATGCAATTTGGACAAGAAAACTAGAATGTGGGTATATTAGGTGTACCATTTGACTAAATGTCCACAAAATCAAAATGCAGTATGTCACACCAAGATGAAAATTCCCACGTGCTCTAGGCAGTCATCTTAACATGGTATTTTTATGTAGTGCCTCGGATGGGAAAGCCAAAATCAAGTATGCTCTCAGGTGACAAACACATAGGAGCAAGCGTCATGGAAAAGTTAGAAATGTGTTTAAAAAAAGCTGATTATTTCTGAGAAGCATCTGCTTTTTGTCTTGCCTCTCAACAGATATATTGATGTGATAAAAAATAGTGCTACAATGAAATTGCATGTTTGCTTAGTGGCATGATACATACTTGCAATGAGCACGGTGCCTGTGTTCATTATAAAAACAAGAGTTTCTGCTTGGTTAAGTGCTTACAGTTAACAGCTTTAATAGCTTACATTTACCAGCATGCGAATTCAAGTGTGCACATACAAACCACTGTGAGTCTGTATTTTAAATGCTGACATGAAGCAGGCAGATTTTCATGTCTTCCTTTTTATCTGTTTTTACACTTAATTTTAGAATTATGGCTTTTAGGTTCCAGAAAAGGGAAGCATTGGGGGAAGAGAATCCAATGTTTAAGAAGTCATTATCGTTTGCGTGCATGCTCATGAAACCAGTTAATTAGAACTGCTTGTGCCTCCCAAAGCGAAAGCAAGGAGCAATTAAGGCCTTTAACTGTGTACACCGGGGTGCATAACTTACGTCTTAGAAGCCGGACAGTCACTTGGAATTGAAGATTATTTTAAAAATGTAAAATTGTGGTTTCTCTTATCTACTTGCCAACCAAGTATGCTAGTGGAGGTAGAGATGTGTTTAATGCAAAGAACTGAGAGCATCTGAGTAGAACACTTGTTCATCAATTGGCGGATGTGAACATGTGTGTTAAGCAAAAGCATTGCCATTTGTTGGGCATGTTGGTAAATTGAAAGCATATTTAGCGCCAGCAAACAAGGACGGAAGGGAGATGACAACACAATGCGCTTGTGTTGCCATTGTGTTGTCGTCTCCCTTCCGTCTTTGTTTGCTGGCGCTAAATATGCTTTCAAGCAAAAGCACCTTAGGTGTATGGCTTCTGCAGATATAACTCTTCAGGACTTAAGATAGAGTGCACAGTGAGGGGATGTATTAATCTTCCTAGTCACATATGTACTTGTTTCCAGACGAAGATTCTGTGAAGTGTGATAACTTTTCTTTACCGCATCTTAACCACTTCAGTAGCAAACGAGCTTTGGTTCCAGGTAGTTGGTTCATTGTGCAAGTATATGCATAGTCGCTTGCAAAATCTACGTGCATGGAAGGGATATGTGAAACAGGATGGTGTCGTTCTCAATTCATGTTTTGTTTCTTTATCATTTTCGTGCACTTCCCTGCCTGTACCTATGCTTATGTCGCCTTTGATGCATCATACTCGTCACATCTGATTTTTGGTTCACATCTTAAGCCATGTTATACTTGAGTTAGATCGCATATTCAAGGAGTCACAATAATTGGTCATGTAATTATGGAAGCTGCTCCTCAGTAGTATAGCATTCCGTAATGGGAATGAAAAGCTACCATATTTGACAAGAAATTTGATCGCAAGATTTCAATGCCAATGCTCCTTGCAGTTCTATATTCATTTGCTACACACTAGATAATATTGTACATTTTATTCATTTGTGAGAAAGTGAAATGGATGAATCCCAACAGCACCAAGAAACTACTTTCGTGAGGAGGCCGACTGAATAGGAAATATAATACGCCTCTGTACCGGTTTGAGACCGGGCCCCCAGGATATTGCTGCAGAACTACGACAAGACTCACTTAGAAACAATAGGGTGTAGACCACACGTGAATAACGTTATGCGAAATACATTGTATAAGCAAAGCTAGCTAGACCTGTGGCCTCACATGAGAATATACAACACATTTCTAAATGCAATGTACTCTCAGCCAGGAACATCCATACGCTGTACAGGACATTATCAAATGAGCTGCTGTCTTAGAATATGGCAGACAAAAAAGTTTCTCGCACAATTTATCTGGTTTACTAGCCCCATGCTTAGCAGCTCATCTGGTAACCTCTGTCATATAAGTGCACGCGTTTTGTGCCAGAAATGCGTTTGCTGGCCAGTAATGTGGCGCATATTTCTCTTCGTCATAGTGTCAATACTTTGTGAGTTTGCACATGTTTGTTCTATGCTTAAGTTTCTATTGTATATTTTTGAAAAAGAGCCAATTGAAATTAAAGGATATTTCTACACTGTAGTACTGATGAAACTTTAGAGAAAATACTTATGTTTTATTACAAGACGTGTTCTAAAGTTCATGGGCATCATTGTAATATGATTTTATGTGTTTGTCAGTATGTGTCTGAAATTATTATTCAGTTTGTCTTATGACTGATCAATAAAGATTTTGTCCTTTTAAGAGAGATAATGTTTCATTTCAGTAACTCGGCGACTACAGATTACATTCCATTCACCAAGTATAAGTGCAGAAGCTGCTTATGAAGGTATCAAATATTCCCCACATGTAAATATTGCGAATCCCTTCAAACGTGGCCATGGATCTACCTCGTGCTTTCACACTATTGGGAAGAGTACTAGCACTCTGTTCTGAAGGAGTAGAAGCACTCTGTTTGGGGGAGTAGAAACACTCGGATTGGAGGAGTAGAAATACTCTGTTTGGAGGAGTAGAAACACTGGGTCTGGGGGAGTACTATTGCCCCTGTGGGGGGAGTATTAGCACTCTGCGGAAGAGTACTAGCACTCTCTTGCGGTGGAGTAACAAAGCTCTGTCAGGAAGAGTTGACCTACTCTCTAGTGAGCCACTGTCATGCACACTTGTGCGACAAAGCTGTGATCGCTTCTTGCATGTGCAGTGGCCCTTTATTTACCGCTTTTATAGTTTTGGACCCAGCTCCCCCACAGACAAGCGTTGGCAAAATTCTGTCAGTTTGTCCTGAAGCACTGACAGCGACAGCAAGTTGTAGCGTTACACTCGAACTCCTCGGATGGTGTTCCAACTACACGCAGTACGCGACACACGCCGTTGCGCCAATTTGCCGGCAGCTTCACCACGCCACGAAGGGCCTGTAATGGCATCGCACAGGCGCCACTGCGCTGGCTGCAACTAAGAGCGGGGCCAATGAAATCACATCACTTTTAGATTGTGATCAAGCACTATTATTGTTTTGCGCTTTTTCTTAGTGTGAGAGGATTGAAGGTAAAACGCATGCGCTGTGCATAAAAGGTTTTGCGACTTTGCTTGCGCGCGGTAATTGAAAAAAAGAAGAAGCTGAGGAATAATTTTTTTCAAGAACACGAGGCCTGGTTTGACCAACGGTGGCGATAGAATAGTATAGCAACTGCCTTGCATGTGATCCGCGCATTGACTTGAATTCTGGGCTTCTGCGTGCTGACACTACGATTTCATTATGAGGCATGCCGTAACTCCGGTATAATTTTCACCACCAAATGATCTTTAAAGTGCCCCAAATGCACGAATGAAGGTGTTTTTTTTTCGCCACCATCGAAATGCGGCTGCTATTTGATACCGCTAAAGTGTACCGAGGGGGGCAGCTTGCTCAGGGGCGGCAGGGGCCATGCATTGCCGCGAGGAGGCGGTAAGCGTGGAAAGGTTGAATGCCAACCCACCCGACAGCAGCGCCGCCACCAACAACCATCGCTCATTCCTGCTATTGTCAGTTGTGCCAGTTGTACGTCGCTAGCGCGCACGCCCAATTTTGTGTTCTTGGGATTCTTTTTGTAGTCTATGTAGTTCAAACGAGGCAGTGTTTAAAATAAAGGCTTCATTTTCCCTGAGGTATTCCAGCTGGACTTATACACAGCGCTTGTCACCGCAGTATAAAGAGCTGAACGGGTCCAATTGTTTACTTAATCATTGAACTATTTTTAATTGTCCAACTTTGAAATAACTCAAGTACTTAATACGTATAGCTAATAAATAAATTACCAGGTAATTAGTACAATATAATTGTACGGCTGGTTTGCATTTCTCATATTACTTTAATAATTTTGTAATTAGGCAAATGATCATTTTCTAAATACTTCTGCTTTGGTAACAATAAAATTCAAACAGCACTAAACGAACGGGACCAGAATGAGGAGGAGACAAACACGGCGCCGTATTTGTCTCCTCCTCATTCTGGTCCCGTTCGTTTAGCGCTGTTTGAATTTTATTGCTACCATGCAACACCAACTCGCCCAATCCGCTGCCCTTCTGCTTTATTCAGTACATCGTTAATCCTATGACTTTTAGAAATAAAGTACCCAGTCTCTACATAACATTAATGTTTTGTTTGAGTGATATCTGCATGCGAAGGATTAGGTTTTCATTGATACACTTTTTCGTGTGTGACGCGTAATTGTAAGAATTTCATGCGCATTTCAACTGTTCTCTATACCTTTCTATGAAGTTCTCTAACGGATTCTGGCTCAGCGAGGACCCGTTAGAGATAAAGACTAGAATTAATTATTTGGACAATGCCGTCGAAGCAGGGACGTGTAAGTATTGGCGTGTTAGCAATAACAAAAGCACATTCTTAAGCGCAATGTATGGAAAGCGCCATAGGGCATTTATAGAGATGCATGACGCGACTGGATGGATGGATGGGTCGATGGAAGGATGGACGGATTAATGAATTGATGGATGGATGGATGGATAGATGGATGGATGGATGGCTTGATGGATCGATGTATGGATGGATCGATGGATGGATCGATGGATGGATGGATGGATGGATGGATCGATGCCATGAGCGTGCTCATTGGTACAAGGCGGTGGGTTGCGCCACCAAGCTCTTGTCACTACAATGCCTAATGTTCTACCTATGTTAAAATGAAAAAAAAAAAAACTGCGAAGAATTGAATCATCAAACTTTTTGAACCCTTATTGGGAACTTTGGATTTGTACGTCTCCGTTGTTTGTCATTTGCGTACTTTTCTTCCACCAATATTTCAATCGCGTCTTACTAATCTTTATTGCGGACATGTTTACTTCCCTCTTGTTCTCGCTGAACCCAAGGATTTCAAGGAAGACAGAGGTGCCTAAATTGATCAATAAGCTGATATCTTCACATTCTCACAAAATATGCTCCATCTTTTCTCTAGATCTACCGGAGCAAGCACATGCTTTTTCCTTGTTGTATCTCGCTTTTTAAGTGTGAGTTCCAAGACACCCTCATCTTGCTTCCAAAATATTGAGCTTGCCTTTGGGTTATATATTGTTTATTTCCAGATTTCGTTTTTTCCTCTTACGTAGCTACTTATAGCAGGTTTCTTTTCCATTGCCGCCACGCATCAGATTATCTCACCCTCTCTGACTTTCCGCTTGACGTTCTTTGTGGCCATGTTGCTCACCATACCGGATGCATACTTGCTGGTAAGCTACCTAGTTCTTTTCCTCCTCTGTGAATCAATGTTTTTTCTCTACGAATACCTGAACCATCTCCCAGCCAATTTACTTTCTTCCGTATTGTTCAGACGCTTTCCATAATCAATTTTACTGTGACCTTCCTTGACTTCAAAACTTGTCCAGCTCATATCACACTGCATAGCTTCATTTTTAGTCTTCCCATGAGAGCCCCATGCGAAGCGTCCCACTGACATTTGGTTGCCATCGAGTCCCTTGACTTAAAGCAAACAACCGCCTTTTACATTTGTAAGTCTTAAAACCATTAAACCTTTTCACATACCCCTTGGACTCGTATATATTGTTACAGGGATGTTGGGAGTATAACACTGCATTTACAAGCATAGTCAATTGGGTTAAAATGGGTGACTACTAACAAGACGCAGCAGCCAGCGTCTCGCGATTTTCTTCTTCCGATCTCTCTTCTTTCACCCTTCCGTAACAGGGCTCCCGGGTGATGAAGAGCCATCTCGGCGCATGGTAGGCGAAGAACTGCGAGCGAAGTATGCCTTCAGCAGCGAAACGTCCACGACGTCAAGAGACGGCGGACTTGAGGGTGGATGAAATTGTACCGGCACGATCTCGTAATTGACGTCGTTAACTTGACGGAGGACTTCATAAGGCCCTGTGTAGCGAGAGAGAAGCTCCTGTGAGAGGCCGACCCGACGATATGGTGAACAAATCCACATTAGGTAGGGTGGAACTATACGAAGAATTATGAAATCTCAGAAAAAGTACAATTTCCTACCCTTTACGATATCAACCGCCATACTACGTTCCCATCTCGCGCACCCTTAATGGGAAAGAAAAACTTGACTACGCTCTAGGAACCACACTAAATGAGCTAGACCGGAAAAATGTGGACGTTCTGGCCCTTACTAAAAAACCTTATTTGACCTGTTTGTTTGACTGTATTAAAACTGGTTATGCTTTTAATTGTTCATTGAAATATGTATGCTGTGTAATTGTTCTTGTAATTGCCATTTGTGATGGAAGTGTCTGCTCGTTTCTTTATTTGCTGATGGTTACATAACTTAATCCTTATACCAAATCGTCGTGTC
This sequence comes from Dermacentor variabilis, assembly GCF_050947875.1. Taxonomy (NCBI): domain Eukaryota; kingdom Metazoa; phylum Arthropoda; class Arachnida; order Ixodida; family Ixodidae; genus Dermacentor; species Dermacentor variabilis. The sequence goes on along the minus strand of NC_134571.1, from coordinate 226,365,246 downwards.
ACTGCTGGTGCACGGGTGGCTAGAGCTTGGTCAAGCTGCACAGATGCACCTTTCCCTCTGAACCCATATTTTCGCAGTAACAATGTACTGTCTGCGGCGAAAATAAAACTTGATTGATTGATTGTTTGAGTGATTGATTGATTGATTGATTGATTGAAAGCAGCACCCAAGCACCTGAGGCCAAATGAACATCGCGATGGCACCGGTCGTAACGCTCTTTCTGCAGATGCTGCAAAGCTAATAAGCGAGATTGAGTGGCTTGACGCGCCATGTGAGCGCGATCGATGACTTCGCGAGCGTACTCAGTGGCAACGCAGGGCACAGAGGTTAGGATGGTGTCAAAGGGCAAAGTGGGGTCGCATGCATAGAAAAGATAAAAGGTTGAATACCCTGCGGTATCATGCAGGGACGAGTTATACGCGAACGTCACATAGGAAAGCGTGGCGTCCCAGTCGCGGTGATCGTTGGAAACGTACATCGATAGCATCTCTGTGAGTGTTTGATTGAGACGTTCCGTAAGAGCGTTCGTTTGTGGCTGGTAGGCGGTGGACAGCTTGTGTTCAGTGGCACAAGAGCGGAGGAGGTCGTTGACGACTCGAGACAATAACTAGCAGTCGCGGTCTGTAAGTAACTATTGAGGCTCACCATGGTTGAGAATAACGTCATGAAGGACAAAATCGGCGACGTCAATTGCGCAACTAGTCGGCAACGCCTTTGCTACCGCGTAGCGTGTCGCGTAATCAGTAGCGACAGTGATCCACCTATTCCCTCTAGTGTCGTCGGAAAAGGGCTAAGCAGGTCAAGGCCTACGCGAAAGGATGGTTCGGAGGGAACTTCAATTGGATGGAGTCGGCCGACAGGTGGCAGGGGAGGTTTCTTCCGGCGCTGACAGAATTCACAAGTTGCAACATAACGACGCACAGAGCGGTAGAGGCCCGGCCAGGAGAACCGCTGTCGTACGCGGTCGTATGTACGCAAAACTCCAAGGTGTCCTGCTGTCGGTGCATCGTGAAGTTTTTCGAGAACGACGGGTCGCAGATGACGAGGAAGGACAAGGAGCAACTCAGGTCCGTCAGGTTTGATATTGCGGCGGCAGCGGATGCCGTCGTGCAGCATGAACATGCGGCACGTGCCGTCGGTGCTGCCAGATGGCACCCCGGCGATGATGGAGAACGACGGATCGACGGTAAGGATGCATCGCGTTGTTGTCCAGGGCGCATGTTGGTCATGTCAGTCAAAGCCATCAGGCAGGTCACCGGATCATGCGCAACAGGATCCGAAGGATCCACGGGGTGACACGACAGGCCGTCAGCGTCCTGTTGCAGACGTCCAGACTTATGGCAACAAATGAAAATTCTTGGAGCCGCAAAGCCCAGCGACCAAGCCGACCTGCGGGGTCCCGGAGGGAAGACAGCCAGCAGAGGTCACCATGATGATGGTCTGTAATGACCGAAAACGAGCGGCCGTACAAATATGGCCTGATACGGTCATATTGGATATGGCCCATAGTGCTCTGTGTTTCTTTATGGCTGCATTTCTGTTCTCCTTAACTGTTATTGTTTTCCCTTTGTTTCCATATATCTGTTGCCTTCGTTTATTCATATACCAAGGTATCTATGTTCTTGTACGCGAGGTATTTCCTGGCCCTGTATTGACACTCTCTGTTCACCGTTTTTATTTAATTTCATAACACCTCATTATTTAACGCTAAATTTCAGACCTAAATTCTGGCCATGCTGTCCGCAGATATGAGCCAGACGTTGCGTATCACTTTCCTTCTTAGCCAGCAACACAATGTAGTCCGCATAAAACAAAAAAGGAAGCTGCTGCTCCACTACTGTAGCACCCTGTTCGTATGAAACTAAACCCGATATTACTTCCCTCATCCTCACCATGTACATTTTAAACGGCAGTGAGGATAAAGGGCACAATTGCCATAGTTCCTTGTTGATATCAACTTTCCCCTCGCTCCTCATGCCTTCCCATTCAACGAAAACGGTATTTTCGAGGTCAATATCTCTCAAAAGCTGTGTACAATCGTTGTCTAAGCCTTCCCCTTATAGAAAATCTCACGATATGTTGCCGTCTACGTTGTCATACGGTCCTGTAATGTCTAAAAAGTCACATTTAACGGTCTGCTTTCTGCTTTTCATATTTCAATACACTCAGTAAGAACAAATAAATTATCATCCAGATGCCTACCAATTCTGAAGCCATTCTCATGTTCTCCCAATCTGCCATAGTTCTTCCCCCATGCTTGTAGCTTTAATTCAATCGTCTGCATAGCTAACCTGTATATTATCTATGTAATGGTCAACAATTTATATGAGCGAATTCTATATTTTTCCCCTTACCTTTATAAATTATATTATTTCTACTTCGTCGCCAATTGTCTGGTATTCGTCTTTTTTTAAAGGTTTTTTTCTACTGCTTTCAACATAGCTTCCTTACATCTTGGCTCCAGTTCATTAATCAGCCTAACGGCTGGGAACCTCGTCTAGACTTGTGGCTGTGCATTTCGTAATTTTCTCTTCTGCTTTATTCCAGTTGAAATTTGTCAGCACCAGCTCCTTTTCCATCTGGTTCTCTTTCATGGTCTTCCTTTCTTCAAATATAACGTCACCTTTTCCTTGGAAAGGTTCGGCTGTTATTGTTAGGATGGAATTTAATGCCGCATCCACATCCAGTTTATTTCCATCTTCGTTTAGGATATGTTGTTGTATTGTTGTTGACTTTCTGCCTAATAATTTTATGCGGTTGCAAAGTATTCTAGGTGCGGCCTTCTTTTTATCACCTATTTCTGACAACCAACGTTCAATTTCACCTTTTATCTTTGCTTGAACCATTATTTGAAAAATATATTTTGTTCTCCCGGTATATTCCCATTTTCTTGCTACTTCACCCTGCGGCAACTGTGTGTGTGTTTTTTTTTTGCCTACTTGGGCTCTCTTGATGCTTTCTATCGTTCGTCAATTCAGCTAGTCGGTTTCCTTTTTTCTATCTAACGAGCGTGTCCGAACAGCCCATGCTCTGGTGGCGCCACCTCAAGGTTTTCGACATCAAGAGCGGCAGTCCTGAGTCCTCCCTGAATGCGCTACACAATATTATACTATACGATAATGCCGCGAGCTCATGGTTAGCAGCGCAAAATCATAGCCGCTAAGTCATCACGGTGGCACATGCCACAGATAAACATGTAGCATGATCATCATGACATCTTTATGTCCTGTCTTGCGCCAGTTGATTCCCACATGCGCATGCAAATTTCGTAATGTTATCACCCCGCGTAATTTTCCTTCCGTCCTCGATTGCGCTTCCTATCTCTTGGCACCCATTCTGTAACGATCCACTGGTTACCTGCCGTACGCCTTGTATGGCCCGTCCAGCTGAATTCTTTTCTCGTAATGTAAACTAGAATATCAGCTATCTCCATTTGTTCTCCGATCCACACGACTTTTTCTGTCTATTAATGTTGCGCCTCACGTTTATTGTTCCATCGATCTTCGTGCGGTTTTTGTTGTCGAGCTTCTTTGTTAAGCTCCATATGTTAGCACCTGTAAATGCGGTGATTGTGAACTTTTTTTTCAATAATGATAAGCTCCCAGTTTGGATTTGGTAATGCCTGTTGCATCCACTGCAACCCATTTGTATTCTTCAGTAAATTGCTGTCTCGTGGCGAAAGTCATTAAACATTTAGCATGAGAACAGATAAATATGTGCCCTACAATATGGTGACAGCGAAAACTTGCGATGAGTGTAGATATAATTGCTATCGCTACAAAAATAACATAGCAATATTTATGCTAATGGTAAGAGTGAGCATCAGTTGGTGCTTGGGCCACATAATGATATTCCTTTCTGACTTTATTCCAATCTCCTGGCAACGAATTTAATAACCGCCGACTCGAGAATCGGGCGGTGACTCACAGCAGTATTTCAACACCCAAATCAAACGCTCTCCTCATATATACTAGTACACTTTTGTTTGCATTAAACGAAAATAGCCTTGCCTGCCTTGACAGCTTCTTGTGATGAAATAGGCCGACAAGATGCGAGAAACGTGAACAAGTGGAAAGGGTAACGGTGGGTCCGGGCTAGAACAGTGAAAGTCGATAACTTGATGAGAAGGGCGGCGTCTGCAATTTATCCGCCTCCCATTGCTCAGCTTGGGGCAGCTGGTTGGCCATAGGGTCGCGACGCAACCCTCCGGATGCCGCTAGAACAGATCCTCGGCAGAAATGAGTTGCCAGAGTGTTCTCGTGCGTATATACCGAAAGGGCTCGACAGCATTATACTGCGACGCAAGAGTGTTTATTATAGGCGGAGGAATTCACTGTGCCCGGCCGATCTGCGTAGCCAGAGCCATTGGTAGGCTGGCATTTTTATTCTTTCGTAACGAGGCTATTTCCGGCTATTCAGAAATAGAAAATGTCGGGTTTGTTCAGCATGTTAAGGAATCTTAAGTGCGTGCATGCCACTTTGATGTGCAGAGTTCTCACGGCTTTGTGACATCGCATGATAGAGGCCAAGTGGGCCCAGCCCGAAAAATTTTGACCAATTGAGTAGGGATCATGGAGAAAAATGAGTAGAACACTGAAAAATTTTGTTTCTGTTGTTTCGCCTAATCATACATGATCGGTGTGTACACGTCATATGAGATGGGGAATTATCGTGGTTTCTGTGATGTAACGTCACAGACAAGCAAAGAGGGGGCGGCAGAAATGAAATTAGAAGAATTTGAATAGCTTGACGTTCTAGCGCCCCTGGTTTCGGCACGGAAGACAGCACCAAAAGACAGACGAGTAAATGCGCCCATGTAGCTCAGTGAATGGCGCACCTGGTAAGGTCCGTAGGGGCCCCGCTTGCCCCACATGCTGGAAAGGCGGTTCCAGTCGGACGAGGCGCGCTTGCCCCACATGCCGGACAGGGCGTTCCAGTCGCCGCCAGCCTGCGGCTCGGCCAGGGCGCCCAGCAGCGAGCCGAGCACCAGCAGCGCCAGCATCCACACGCCGGCGACGCTGCTGCTGCTGCTTGTGGCCATCCTGCGAGGGGCACTGCTCAGTGCGGGGCAGCGACCATTGCAGCCAGCGGTATAACGCGAGACAGGAAGCAACAAAATGTGTTCACAGAATAGTGTAGTTGAGCATCAGCGGATGGTCAGCATTTTAAAGCGATCATCCTACTTGGAGCAATATATCCTTTTCTTCGTAAATATTTTGCTATGATGTATTGAAGGGGAAAGAACAAAATATTCGCAGAACTGCAAGTGTCTTAACTAACTCTTTAACTTATTCCTTGAAAAGCAAGTGACATTAAAGCACCACGAAAGCGGTGAGTATAATCGCCGAAATATGACCTGCGGTTAATGCGCGTCGGTTATTGTAACCACACGACTCATCCAAGGTTCCAGCGTATTTGGAGGTGCCCGCGTTCTTTCCTGAAAGAGCTACCCAATTCGGGTCGAAATTCAGGCAAAACAGGGGTAACACGGGAGATGTTCTCGTTTTGTTCATGGCCAATTCGCGCCGAGCGATAAAGTTTAACATTTGTTAGGCCGTGAAAAGCAGTCACCGGATACGGGGTTGCATGAGTTTGGTCAAGCTGCGATAGAGGAGATTTTTCTCATGCTACTGTTTTTCGCTTGTCAGTTGATTGCATCAAGCGAAAATAAAATTTCAATTAGATTTCTCTCTTTTTTTGTTTACTTAAATACCCCCAGACATGGGTCTTACATACCGGGCGGGATTACAACTATAGTTAAAACAATATTAGTTAAGGAGAGAAATCGCTGACCCTGCTTGGGTGAAGTAGATGAACTGGTGATGGCAGCGATGGCATAAGGAATGCAGTTCCAGTCTACAAGTACGCTCGAAATAAAAAAAAGGAAGACTTGGGGCACGCGGCACTTAATGTGATATTGATCGCGTGGAGAAGTGCATGGCGCGAGGCTGAGGGCACTGTAAAAAAAATTATTTTAAGCAATGATAGGCTGGCGGTGCGACGGTAATACGAGAGTTGACAAACGGGAGCCTGTTTAAGGAATGACACGGTCATATCAAAATAATATGCTGAATTTGATGAATTATGATGTTTTACGTACCTAAACCACGCTTTCATTGTGAGGCACGCCATAGTGGGGGTTTTAGGAATAATTTGGACTTCTTGGGGTTCTTTAACGCCCACAGAAATCTAAGTACACGGGTTTTTTCGTATTTCGGCATGCCACCGAAATGCTGCCGCCGTGGCCGGGATCGATCCCGCGAACTTGCGCCTAACAGCCCAACACCATAGCCACTAATCAACCACGGCGGCTAAGAATATCCTCAGTGAATGAACCTAGTAGTGCGATTCTGTACGGCTTCAAGGGTGCTAGTGGGGTAAATTTTATGCGTGCTCCAGATGGGAGAAACGTATTCAACTTTAGATTTACCTGGGGAGGAGCTTTTTGTCACTGACATTTACAAACCTAGATTATTGTTAGCGAGCTTTATAATGCAATTTACATGTAAACACGAGTCAATACCGTGAGAAAAAGTGATATCTAGATATTTGAAGAATCCATCTTAACACAGGATGCATCTTGAATTGAGAATTATTTAGAAGCACGCGTTGATTAGTTACCTGGTGAAAGGCTCTTGCGAAATCGAGGAAAATTGCGTTAGTCTGTGTGTTAGTTCGAAGTTTGAATGTAAATCATGACGAAAGATGGCCTACTGTATTTCACAATTCAGTCCCTTATGGAAACCATGCTGTGATGAATGGACGAAACCGTTTGAGTGGAAAAAGCTTTTTAATTGAGAAAAAATGATATGTTCCATGATTTTTCAAGTGTCTGTTGTTATGTAAATTGCGCGGTCATTTCGTGGTGAATCTCTATTCCCTGATGTATAGACAGGAACGACATTGCTCACTTTCCATTCAATCCGTAGGTTACCTATGGTTAACGACTCGGTAACAGCAAGAATTTAAAAAAAAGCCGTAATGATTTTGGTGTTTTTATGAGTTTTGAAATGATTTTTCAGGGCCAGCAGACGACTAGTTCTTGACATTTTCTATTACGCTGCTGATACCTTTTAATGAAAAGATAATGACAGGTATTTATGACATGGCAATAGCAGACATGTTTGGAAAGGGCGTATCAGATTCTATGCTGAAAACGTCGTGTCAAACACGATAGACTGTCAATGTCTGATAAAGGAGCAGTCATTTTGAATATCAGTTTCAATACTGATAGTACAAGATGTCCGGGGAATTAGTGATGCGACAAAATTTTTATAGGTTAATAGCCACCATGTGATGAGGGTTGTTCTGAGAAAATCAGTGTTTATGCGTGCGCACAGCATCCACGTAGGCACGCTCAGCCTCGTAGCCTCGTAGGCCTGGGGCCGGGACATGGTTTAATTTTTGCGGGTCGAAAAAAAAAAACAAGCTTTCTTTTTGCTCTCAACAGTTTTAAGTGTTTTGTTAAACGATTGGTGATGTCGGTTGGCATGAAAGTAATACTTCGAAACAAATTAAATTCCGACGTTTTTGAGCCAAAACGATGATGTGATTATAAAGCGTGCCGTAGTGAGGGACTCCGGATTAATTTTGTTGTGCACGCGACGTCACAAAACTGCCAAAACTGACCTCGTGAAAGTGACGTGCACGCATCAAAGATGCATTAATGTGCCGATCAAAACTGAACTTATTGCAGAATAGCCGTAGACTGTCTCCGTTCCGAGATCAATACAATATGGCTGCACACCGATCGCTCTGGCACTTGCTACTCGGAGCTGCCGGGTAGAACGGATTTATTTGCGCGTAATAAAAACATTTGCATGCAAGATAGCATTGTCGAGCCCTTTGAGCACTTACAGGACATTGCTCGGCCGAACATTCTGCGTTAAGGATCCGTTTTAGCTGCACTTTTACCCTTACGTTGCACGCCGCCGCGAGTTTTGACCAGCAACCGCAGGCTAAGTAATGGGAAGCGGACCAATCATGAATGCCGGCACCACCCTCTACATCCAGTGATCTATTTTCACTGCGCAAGATCGGCTCCACCGAAACCCTCTCCACTTTAGCGTGCTGCTCGCCTTTTGTCAGCCAGTTAGATAAGACAAGCCACTCAATGTACGCAGTGTTATTCGTTTTCAAAGCAAACGAGAGTCACCTTCTCTAAACGAGGAGACCGTTTGATTGGGCTGGTCAGACAATGCTGCGGGTCACCGTCCGATGCTTGCGTTGGTGATTACGCAAATTTGACATCAGGAGATTGGAACAAACACAGATTGGAATAGTCTTAGGTTAAAGGTCCCTAGTTGTTTTCCAGAGTGCGAATGAAAACTTGATACTTGATTGGAATACTTCATAAACGTTGTGTAGATCTTTATTCAGTGCAGCATATCGAAAAATATAGTGGAGTCGCATGTTACGACTAAAGGTGAAGGCGGCGTGAATTACTTCATGATGACTAAATTTGCGGAGGTAGTTAATGGTAGACAAGATTTCTTGTATTAGTGGTTAGTATAAATTTAAAAGATTCTGAGAAGCCTGGGTTATGCGTGTTGGGCTTGTCACGAACTGCGTTAAGTTAAGGTTAAAGCGAACGTCAAGGAAGTATTTAGCACCTGCTTGTTTTGACGTAATTGTCCAAAAGACCAGTCGACCTTTGGATAATTGAAATTTCGGAAAGGCATGATCCATGAATTACCCTCCTTTTAGTCGCCTGCATCAGGATATCGTTCAAAAGAAAAATCGGTATGGCTGTTAAAGGGGCCTTGACAACCGAGTTGCCTATTCCAACCGATATCGCCGCCACTTCCTCTCTAAGCACGAAAATATTTTTTACGTTGAAACGTTGAAAGACCTAGAGAACGTTGAAAAACTTTGAAAGGTAGCACTTGTCCGTGTTCGTTGCCTTCTCGTCCTTGTCTGCGCTGCGCATTTTGTTATTTGTAAGCATTATGAAGGAACTGGCCTAGCAGGAAGCCTTATTGAACTACGTTTGTAACGACTTGACTGAAATGACAAAAAGAAAAGAAGACATGGTTTTGAGAAACGTGCAGCTATGCATCCAAAATTCTTATGTGATAGTTCACAGGAGCATCATAAATTATCTTATGCATAAATGTGAAAAATTCCTGCGAGGTGCTTTAGGTTGCGGCGCATTAAGCTTAGAAATTGGTAACGTTTTCGTTTTTTCGAATAAAACTGAAAATATAGATTGTGGTGCTTTACGTGCCAGAACCGTTGTATCATTATGACGCACGCTGTAGTGGGGGACTCTGGAATAATTTCCACCTCTTGTGTTCTTTAATGTTACTATTACGTAATTTGTGTTTCACGATAGATCGGCAGTCTTGTATCTATCATATTATAGTCCCATTGTGTCTTGTTGTTTTCTTATAATGCAGTTAGTTGTGCTGCGGTTATAAACTTGTTGCTTTGTAACTATTTGTATCTCTCTTAATGTTTAGGCTATCTTGAAAAAAAGTGTTTTTTTTCATATATATTGTATGTCATTAGCTTTTTTTTCAATTTTTTATTACCTCTACTTCTTTACTTTTAAATGTGTACCTTATACCATGATGGTGTCTGAGGTGTTTGTTTTATTTTTTTACGCTTTATCGTTACCGCTCCGAAATTTATTCCGTGGCTTTGAAGAAGCACATAAAGAAACAAAGCTTGCTCACAGTCCTTCAATATATACATCCACAGGATGAAAAATAAACATTGATTGAATAATTGACTGGCTGATTACCTTGTTTAAGGCAGGTTTTCCCCGATTGTTCTAGCTTTTTTATGGTAATGCAATCACTTTGGTACTGCTGTCTTTGTTTATATAGACACGCACCAATATAACCACGGTTTTTAGTTGGCCTCATGTCGTGCTGCTTGCACGTTCACGGACTTTTCCTTCTTCTAAAGAAGATGCGGTACTCGTAAATATTGCCCACCAGAAAGAATCTATCTTTACTTGCCGAATAACCAAACTTATAAAAAAGAAGCATTACGTGCGCCCCGATGGCGGTATCGAACGTCTTATCTCTGTATAGTTCTTTGAGATTATCGCCGCGTGGCACAGTCGCGCCCGAGCCAGCATAGATGAATGCGCCTTAGGCCTTAGCCTAATAGCCCTCGCCTAATAACGCGGAAACTGACACACGTTTCAGCTATCTCGATGTATTTAAACGAAGGTTAGCTGTACGTAGATTCCAACAAGCTGCGTTGCAACTTATGTTGGCTTTCGGCACGTTGCCTCGTGTTTACACCGGTTACTCGCCATTTCAGTGGACGTCGTTGCTGTCTCCATCATGTTTTTCCTCTTAAAAGGAAAAAGCAAAATATCTTCTAGTTCGTTCATCGTTTTCAGCCCAGGCTATGAAAAAAAAAACTACATTATGGGGTTTTACGTGTCAAACCTCTATACGATTGTGAGGCACACCGTAAATTTAGACCACTCGGGGTTCTTTAACGTGCACCTAAATATAAGTACACGGATGTTCTTGCCCTCATCCAAATATGGCCGCCATAGCCGGGATTCGATCCCGCGACCGCGTGCTTAGCAGCCCAATACCACAGCCACTAAGCAACCGCGGCGGGTAGACCAGGCTATAAGCGTCCCTAGGAAAGTGAGCCTGAGGGCAGCCGTTCTCACAGTGATGGATTGAAGGTTTCTCGTGCACTACAGCGTTTCTTTCAGCCACACTATTGAATATAAAAGCAGGACTCTTATGTTCTGGCAGATTTGCAGCTAGATACGTAGGCGGGGTAAAGTATTTGTAACCCACAATTATACAATCTTCATATTATTGATGACTGGCGCAAGTAGTTAAGATAATTGCAGCGCTTGTGCTCACCGTGTGAAAATGCATTGAAACCATTCATCCAGCCCATAGACCCTAGTTAGGTTAGGTATTACTGCATCCTGAGGAAGCATTAATAATATCGCGTGGCTTTGACAAGAGCCCTTCGGTTCTCATGAAGAACGTTCAATGCTACCGTAAAAATAACAGGGAACGCTAAGAGTATTCAAGAAAACCTGAAGAAGCTTGCGTACAGCATTCTTTATTTTGAAGCGCCACATGCTTGAAGTAGCATCTTAGCAATGTTGCCTTTCCTTTGGACCGAGGCCAAGTTGTACCCCCCCCCCCCAAAAAAAAAGAAATAAAACTCTCAACTGCTTGCATGGTTTGGATCTGACACGTTCAACGGTCTTCGATGTTCAACTTCATTCACCCCAATTTTCGCGCTGATCATGAGCACATTTTTCTCTTACTCTGTTTGCAGCCATTTCTCTTCCCCAATGCTGAGTTACCAGGTCACGACTTTGATTCAGGCCGTCTTCTCTGCTTTCCTTATACGATAAATGCCTTCCTTTGCTTTCCTTGTTATTTTCTGTGACGCTGGCTTTTCTTATAAAAACACGCATACTGTCTGATGGAGCACGGTTAATTCTGATGCCCGTGTATTCAAGAGCAAAGTCTCAGAGGCTTTAGGATTAATGCCGCGGTAGATCGCACATGTACATCGCGCGGTCGCGGTAATTATGGATAGGCGTAACCTTTCGACAGTCGACAGCGCAAACGGCCAAGAAGAGCATGGTCAGAGGCCTCGATCGGTAATTGGCATGAGATCAGTGACAGCGCGAACGAGGGATCACTCATTTTCGATGCTGTTCGTGCCGCCTACTTTCTGCGTTTATTGAACCCCACCTATTTGATAAAAGAAAGAAAATACGGACATTTCGCCTATTAGAAATGGGACCAAGGAATGTTTACAAAAATTAGCAGTGTGCTGATTTGTTCAGTGCCTCGATCGATGGTAATTAGTGGACGCAGATTAAATGGCGTCTATGGCCCAATGAGACCATAAATAATATCTCGCCGTCCGGCCCTGCGAAAGTGCATGTCCAGTGAAGCTGTTGAAAACCACCACTACAAGAGCTGAGGGCGGATGCAATGCTTTATTACTTTAGAGTAATGCTAATAGGAGCGTAGAGGTGGCGTAGAGGTAGAACACCCGCCTCGCGTGCAAGATGTCCGTGGTTCGAATCCCGGTGCCGCGCAATTTTCCACCGGATTAAAAGAAATCCGCGTGTTGATAAAATTGCATAAACAGGCCTGGAGTGTGGCCTGATCCCGGTGACCAGAACCGGTAACTCTCACCCTCACCAGAGCAGGATTGGCTACCCTGGTAGTACTTGGCCACAACCTCCTATATGAATACAACAATCAAACCCCGGCCCTCAGTCCCCAGCAGCTGCGCAGGAACTGACCACGCGGCGGTCAGACCTGCGAAGCAGCAGAGGGTGCTAAGAATCCCTGGCTCCAGACAGCCCGCCATTGGAATATGAACCTGGCAACGTTTAACGCTAGAACGTTATCTACTGACGCGAGTCTAGCAGTACTATTGGAGGAATTAGAGGGCAGTAAATGGGATATAATAGGGCTCAGTGAAGTTCGAAGGCCAAAAGAAGCATATACAGTGCTAAAAAGCGGGCACGTCCTGTGCTACCGGGGCTTAGCGGAGAGACGAGAACTAGGAGTCGCATTCCTGGTTAATAAGAATATAGCTGGTAACATACAGGAATTCTATAGCATTAACGAGAGGGTGGCAGGTGTTGTTGTGAAACTTAATAAGAGGTACAAAATGAAGGTTGTACAGGTCTACGCCCCTACATCCAGTCATGATGACCAGGAAGTCTAAAGCTTCTATGAAGACGTGGAATCGGCGATGGGTAAAGTCAAAACAAAATAAACCATAGTGATGGGCGACCTGAATGCCAAAGTAGAAGGTAGGCAAGAAGCAGGCTGGAGACAAGGCAGTGGGGGAATATGGCATAAGCACTAGGAATAGCAGGGGAGAGTTATTGGTAGAGCTTGCGGAACAGAATAATATGCGGATAATCAATACCTTCTTCCGCAAGCGGGATAGCCGAAAGTAGACTTGGAGGAGCCCGAATGGCGAGAGTAAAAATGAAATGGACTTCATACTCTGCGCTAACCATGGTATCATACAAGATGTGGACGTGCTCAGCAAGGTGCGCTGCTGTGACCATAGGATGGTAAGAACTCGAATTAGCCTCGACCTGAGGAGGGAACGGAAGAAACTAGTACATAAGAAGCCGATCAATGAGTTAGAGCTAAGAGGGAAAATAGAGGAGTTCCAGATCAAGCTACAGAACAGGTATGCGGTTTTAACTCAGGAAGAGGACCATAGTGTTGAAGCAGTGAACGACAATCTTGTGGGCATCATTAAGGAGTGCGCAATAGAAGTTGGTGGTAACTCCGTTAGACAGTATACCAGTAAGCTATCGCAGGAGACTAAAGATCTGACCAAGAAACGCCAATGTATGAAAGCCTCTAACCCTACAGCTACAATAGAACTGGCGGACTTTTCGAAGTTAATCAACAAGCGTAAGACAGCAGACATAAGGAAGTATAATATGAATAGAATTGAACATGCTCTCAGGAACGGAGGAAGCCTAAAAGCAGTGAAGAAGAAACTAGGAATTGGCAAGAATCAGATGTATGCGTTAAGAGACAAAGCCGGCAATATTATTACCAATATGGATGAGATAGTTCATGTGGCTGAGGAGTTCTATAGATATTTACGCAGTACTAGTGGCACCCACGACGATAATAGAAGAGATAATAGTCTAGAAGAATTCGAAATCCCACAGGTAACGCCGGAAGAAGTAAAGAAAGGCATGGGAGCTATGCAAAGGGGGAAGGCAGCTGGGGAGGACCAGGTAATAGCAGATTTGTTGAAGGATGGTGGGCAGATTGTTCTAGAGAAACTGGCCACTCTGTGTACGCAATGCCTCATGACTACGAGTATACCGGAATCTTGGAAAAACGCTAACATAATCCTAATCCATCAGAAAGGGGACGCCAAAGACTTGAAAAATTATAGACCGATCAGCTTGCTATCCGTTGCCTACAAAGTATTTACTAAGGTAATTGCAAATAGAATCAGGAACACCTTAGACTTCCGTCAACCAAAGGACTAGGCAGGATTCCGTAAAGGCTACTCAAAAATAGACCATATTCACACTATCAATGAGGCGATAAAAAAATGTGCGGAATATAACCAACCTTTATATATAGCTTTCATTGATTACGAGAAAGCGTTTGATATACTCGATACCTCAGCAGTCATGGAGGCATTGCGGAATCAGGGTGTAGACGAGCCGTATATAAAAATACTGAAAAATATCTATAGCGGCTCCACAGCCACCGTAGTCCTCCATAAAGAAAGCAACGAAATTCCAATAAGGAAAGGCGTCAGACAGGGAGATACGATCTCACCAATGCTATTCACAGCGTGTTTACAGGAGGTATGCCGAGACCTGGATTGGGAAGAATTGGGGATAAGAGTTAATGAAGAATACCTTAGTAACTTGCGATTCGCTGATGATATTGCCTTGCTCAGTAACTCAGGGGACCAACTGCAATGCATGCTCACTGACCTGGAGAGGCAAAGCCGGAGGGTGGGCCTAAAAATTAATCTGCAGAAAACTAAAGTAATGTTTAACTGTCTCGCAAGAGAACAGCGGTTTACGATAGGTGGTGAGGCACTGGAAGTGGTAAGGGAATATATCTACTTAGGACAGGTGGTGACTGCGGATCCGGATCATGAGAATGAAATAATCAGAAGAATAAGAATGGGCGGGGGTGCGTTTGGCAGGCATTCTCATATCATGAACAGCAGGTTACCATTATCCCTCAAGAGAAAAGTTTATAACAGCTGTGTCTTACCAGTACTCACGTACGGGGCAGAAACTTGGAGGCTTACGAAAAGGGTTCTGCTTAAATTGAGGACGACGCAACGAGCTATGGAAAGAAGAATGATAGGTGTAACGTTAAGGGATAAGAAAAGAGCAGATTGCGTGAGGGAACAAACGCGAGTCAATGATATCTTAGTTGAAATCAAGAAAAAGAAATAGGGGGCATGAGCAGGACACGTAGTGAGGAGGGATGATAACCGATGGTCATTAAGAGTTACAGAATGGATTCCAAGGGAAGGGAAGCGTAGCAGAGGGCGGCAGAAAGTTAGGTGGGCGGATGGGATTAGGAAGTTTGCAGGGACAGTTCATTCAGCCTGGTTACGCCCACTGCAGGGCAAAGGCCTCTCCCATACTTCTCCAACAACCCCGGTCATGTACTAATTGTGGCCATGCCGTCTATCTATCTATCTATCTATCTATCTAGCCGACCTAATGACCCAAGCCCAAGCCCCTGCGTATGTGCTCGTAGTAGTCATGACAATTCGTCGTCGTCATTCCAGCATCATCACGTGACTCTGGCCATGATGCCTTCCATGCCAACTCAGTAGTTGTCTAATAGTGTAGTCCAAAAGGTAGGTCGTGAGACCCTCGTGGTCGTTGCATTGTCATTCAAGCTTTCTCATCCGACTCTTGCCATACCGTCATTGCCACGCTTGTCGCTGTTACACAGTCGTTATGCATTAATCTTCATACCACTGCCGTTAAGTCGTCGCGGTCGTTCCACAGTCATCAGATTCGTCGTTCGACTGTAGTCATGACGTATTCGCCATGCAATCGCCGTCACAGTCATCGTTTCACTATTGCCGTGAAGCCGTCGTTGTCACGTATTATTTTATTATCTTTATCACATGAGAAATGTAAACCCAATCGTAACTATTTATTCTTCGTTATTCTCTTTTTAATTATGCTGTCGTCATTCAGTCGCGATACTCGGCCGCCATTTTCAAGCTATAGTCTTCGTCGCAAATCAATCGCAGTCGCAAATCAATCGCTTGTAAACATCCGTTGCCTTACTGTCGTCTTCCTCCCATCATTGACGTGACATGGCTGCCATTCCAGTTTCGTAATCTGATGCTTGTCATGCCGTCGTCATCCCGCATTCTAGGCCGACTCTGTGGCTCAAGTTGCTTAATATCTTGGACCACTGTGATTCTAGTCGTGATGCCATCGTGGTCATTTTGTCATCGTCATTCCAGTTTTGCCTTGTAACTTTCTTCATGCCGTTGTAAAGCATTCCAAGCGCCATCAGGAGCCCAAAACAGGCGGCTAGTTTTGACCACTAGGTATGTGTTCTTGGTCGTGATGCCAGGGTGGTCATTGCATCGTCGTCATGCAAGCTTTGCCATCTGATTCTCATTATGCTGTCGTCATCACGTTATTGACACGTGTACTTGTTTGTCTTTATCGGGCGAAACATTTCACCGCCTGAGAAATGTTATCGTACAGCGCACGACACGCCTGCATGTATCGGAAGTTTCTGGAATGTTATCTATGCTTTCATCCGCTGTCTGTGACGGAACCTTATACAATCTGATCGCATGTGTACGCGACGCGAATAATGTAGAACGTTGCAGAAGGCACGCGGGTCCCAGCGATTACTCTGGAAAATTCGACGACTGATGTATAAAAGCGGACACGCTTGACCCGCCGAACAGATTTTCGACGATCGCCGACCGTGTTCGCAGCTATCGTTGTGCTATAAGCGTAGCCTGTTTTTGTGGGCACAGGTTCACCCAATAAAAGTTAGTTTTGTTTTTCACAGTATTGCTTCTGTGTTCTTCAACGTCACTACCACGTGACATCTGGTGGAGGTGCTTTTCATTCATGTACCGGACGCCTCCGACAAGACGTGATCCAAGCCCGGACCGCAAAGAGAACACCAACGTAGTCCCGGACCATTGAGCAAGCCGCCGTCTTCAACAGCTTCCCCCGGAGCACGGATTTCTACCTGAGAAGACCAAGAAGATTGTGGCCAAGGCAAGCCCAATGGCAGCCCCAGCGTCCCCCATCGTGCTGCAGCAGCCCAGGGAGCCAGCTACGTTCCGCGGTTCAACATTCGAGGACCCGGAAACCTGGCTTGAGACGTATGAGAGGGTCGCTTCATTTAACAGCTGGAACAGCGATGACAAAGTGCGACATGTCTTCTTCGCATTGGAAGACGCTGCCAGGACGTGGTTCGAGAACTGAGAAGCCACCTTAACGACTTGGGACCTTTTCCGAAGCGGCTTCCTGATGCGTGTTGTAAAGGAGGAACTTTTCGCCGGAATGGTACGAAGCCCACCGAAGACCGCCGACGAGTTTCTTCGCGAGGCCACAAGCATCGAGGGGAAATGCGGAACCGGCAATTCAACCGCCACACGAATTCGACAAACTACGCTGGGGCTCAGTCACTGGCCACCGAAGACCTGCGCGAGACTATCCGAGTGGTCGTGCGGGAAGAACGACAGAAGCTGTTGCCTTCATAACAGCCTCAAGTGGCTTCGACTGCCGACGCCGTACGTGAGGAGCTCCAACAACAACTCGGAATAGGCCCTGAATCGCCACAGCCTCAGCCGCAAGCGATGACATACGCCGCTGTAGCCCGCCGTCACGCTCCCATTCCGCGCCCAGGGCAGAGCCCAATGACGACGCAGTTCCGTCGTCCACCACCACCCCCGCCGCCAACACGCCAAGCCGTCACCTCACGCGCCGTTCCAAGGAAGAGTGACATTTGGCGCGCCTCTGACAACCGTCCGCTTTGCTATCACTGCGGAGAAGCCCGGCAGATGTACCGCCGATGCCCATACCGGGAGATGGGACTCCGAGGGTTCGCCGTTAACGCGCCGCGACCACAGATTGGCGAACGACCTCGCGATATCGCCAACTACCTCGCCGCCACTCATTGGAGCCCTCGACGACCGTCCCGTTCGCCGTCACCACGCCGCTACCTGTCGCCGCAACGACGATCATACTCTAGCCCAGCCCGGGGCCGGTCCGTCAGCCCATATCCGGATAACTAAAAGCAGCAACCGATGAAGGTGGGGTTGCTGTTCGTCGAACTGACGAAGATCCTCCGCCGCCGACGAAGACGACGAAGAGACCACCTCGACGACATAATAGCGACACGCCGCCGTCCCGACGAAGTCAGGAAGCCAAGACTACGCCGACGAAAGACGACTTGACGACGCGACGTTCCAACTTCAGTTCAATACGACGCAGCCGTGATCCTACGCCAAGACGCCAGACAAAGAACCACCGACCTCGACGTGCTTCTCGACGGCCACGCAGTTACCGCGTTAGTGGACGTAGGGGCTGATTACTCTGTCATGAGTGCACACATCGCCGCCCAGTTGAAGAAATTTAAGACTACATGGGAAGGCCCTAAAATTCGGACAGCTGGAGGACACCTCATCACGCCGACTGGAATCTACACGGCAAGAATTACCAATCACGACCGGACTTACCCTGCCACCTTCGTTATCCTCCAACAGTGTTCACGAGACGTCATTCTTCGCATGGACTTCCTGAACCAACACGGCGCAATCATCGACCTGAGGTCGAAGTCAATAACGCTGTGGGAAGATCAAGCGACACCGCCGGAGAGCCTTCCTGGTTACCGCGCCTTGAGTGTGCTCGAAGATCAAGTCAGCATCCCGTCTCGCTCCAGCATTGTTATTTCGGTCGGCACCGAAACACCTGCTGACGTAGAAGGCGTCATTTAAGGCGACAAACGTCTACTGCTCGATCGCGAAATTTGCGTTGCAAGAGCAATCGGTCGACTGCACGGAGAAAGCACGAAAGTGTGGCTGAAAAACTACAGCCAGGAGTTCAAGGACATCAGCAAAGACAGGACGATCGCATACATCGAGGAAATTCTGGAAGCCAGCAATGCGTTTGTCCTTTAGGATTCTGCCGCATCTACCCCGACGACCGTAGTTCCCGAACTAGACGTCGACATAAGTCCAAGTCTCCCCATGATTAAGCAACAACAGCTCAAAAGTTTACTTCGACGATACAAAGACTGCTTTTCGTCGTCATAAAGAATTCGACAAACGCCAGTCGCAAAGCATCGCGTAATAATCGAAGAGTGTGTTCGAGCACTCCGCCAGAGCCCTTATCGAGTTTCTACGCGAGAACGTGAGGCTATAAAACGCCAACTCGACCAAATGCTACGCGACGATATCATCCAGCCGTCAAAAAGCCCGTGGACATCTCCTCTAGTCTTGGTGATGAAAAAGGACGGAACCCTAGATTTCTGCGTCGATTATCCTCGTCCGAACAAGATCACGGAGAAAGACGTATACCCAGTCCCAGGAATAGACGACGCATTGGATCGGCTGTGCAACGCTAAATACTTCTCGTCGATGGACCTCAAGTCAGGCTATTGGCAAATAGAAGTCGACGAACGAGATCGCGAAAAGACCGCCTTCATCACCCCAGACGGCCTTTACGAGTTCAAGGTTATGCCATTCGAACTGTGCTCGGCGCCTGCGACGTTCCAGCGCGTTATGGACACGGTTTTAGCAGGATTTAAGTGGCAGACCTGTCTCGTATACTTGGATGACGTCGTCGTCTTCGCCGGAAATTTCGACAATCACCTTAGGCGGCTTGCAACAGTACTAGAGGACATCAGGTCATCATGGCTTACTCTGAAGCCGGAGAAGCGCCGCTTCGCTTACGAGGAGCTTCTCTTTCTAGGCCAATTCATCAGCAAATCTGGAGTCTGCCCCGACCCGCACAGGATAGCTGCCATCGCAAAGTTCCCGCAGCCCATCGACAAGAAGGCAGTGCGTAGATCCCTTGGCATGTGTGCCTACTAGAGGCGCTTTGTCAAGGACTTTTCACGCATCGTGGAGCCGCTAACACATCTAAGCAAATGTGATGACGAGTTCAAGTGAGAAACGCAACAGGCCGATGCATTTCAAGAACTCAAACGACGCATGCAGTCGCCGCCGGTACTTGCACACTTCGACGGGGACGCCGATACCGAAATCAGCAGTCACGCCAGAAGCCTAGGCCTCGGTGCCGTCCTAGTCCAGAGGAAAGACGGACTTGAACGGGTGATAGTTTATGCTATCCGGTCGCTGTCAAAAGCGGAAGCCAATTATTCTACGACTGAAAAGGAATGCCTCGTCATCATTTGGGCTACAGCAAAATTCCGCCCTTACCAATATGGGAGGCCATTCAAATTGGTCAGCCACCATTACGTGTTGTGTTGGCTGGCTAAATTAAAGGACCCTTCAGGACGGCTGGCGCGGTGGTGCCTCAGACCACAAGAATACGACATCGCTGTAACCTGCAAGTCCGGACGAAAACACTCAGATACCGAATGCCTATCACGCGCCTCCATTGACCCGCCGCCGCAAGACGACGAGGATGACGACGCCTTCCTTGGAATAATAAGCGCGGAAGACTTCGCTGAGCAGCAACGAGCGGACCCGGAGCTAAAAGGCCTCGTCGATTATTTGGAAGGCCACACCGACGTTGTCCCTAGGGCACTGAAGCGCGGATTGTCTTCGTTCACGCTTCAAAGCAACCTACTCGTGAAGAAGAACTTCTCACCAGTCCGCGCTAACTACCTTCTTGTTGTTCCCTCGGCGCTGCGTCCAGAAGTACTGTACGCCCTACATGACGATCAGACCGCTGGGCACCTCGGTTTCTCCCAGACGCTATGGGGGATACAAGAAAGGTATTACTAGCCACGCCTAACCGCCGATGTCGCCCGTTACGTCAAGACATGTCGAGACTGTCAGCGACGCAAGACACCACCGACAAGGCCAGCGGGATTACTGCTGCCGATCAAGCCTCCATACCGACCTTTTCAGCAGATCGGGACGCACTTGCTGGTACCGTTTCCGACATCAACTTCCATAAATAAGTGGATCGTCGTGGCGACGGACTATCTCACCCGCTTCGCTGAAACTAAAGCTCTACCGAAAGGCAGCGCAGTCGAAGTGGCGAAATTTTTCGTCGAGAACATCCTGCTCCGACATGGTGCTCCAGAAGTCTTCATCACCGACGGAGGACCGGCTTTTACAGCAGAGCTCACCCAAGCCATTCTGCAATAAAGCCAAACAAGCCACAGGAGGACAACTGCCTACCAACCGCAGATGAATGGTCTCACGGAGCGCCTGAACAAGACCCTCGCCGATATGCTAGCAATGTCCGTCGACGTCGAACACAAGACCTGGGATGCCGTCCTGCCGTACGTAACATTTGATTACAACACGGCGGTGGAAGAAACAACACACATCACGCCGGTTAAGCTGGTTTACGGCAGGAACCCGACGACGACGCTCAACGCTATGCTGCCGCACGTCACTGACGAAGAGAATCTTGACGTCGCTACCTATCTCCAGCGCGCCGAAGAAGCCCGACACCACGCCCGCCTACGGATCAAGAAGAAGCAGCGTACCGACAGCCGACACTACAACCTCCGACGACGCTTCGTCGAGTACCAGCCCGGCGACCGTGTTTGGGTATGGACCCCGATACGCCGACGAGGACTGAGTGAGAAACTGTTGCGACGCTATTTCGTCCCTACAAGGTCATCCCACGTATTGGCGCACTGAACTATGAGGTCGCGCCAGACGGCATTTCCCACTCACAACGGCGCCGCGCACGATCTGAAGTGGTCCACGTGGTGCGTCTTAAACCCTTTTTCGGACGCTGACAAACTTTATTTTAACGCGACAGCGTTAAGGAGCTCGTGTCGCAGAAAACTTGGTGTCGGCGTCAGTGGCGTTGGCCATGAGCGATAAATCCCAGAAGGCCCTTCATAAATAAAAAATAAACATGTTGCAAGATGGGATGGTGGGAATGAAACCAGGGTCTCTGGAGTGTGAGACGGAAACGCTACCACTCAGCCACGAGTTCGTTGCTTCAAAATGGGACAAAATTGTCTCTAGTGGATGTGGGGTTGCCTTAGAAACGTGCCGTAGAAAGTTATACTGCGGTGTGTATCGGTAATTAGGACCATGTAACTTACAAAAGTCGCAGTTTCACTAGTAGCGAAGTGCGTTTCCGCTACAATTTTTCTGCGCTCTGCGCACACGCAGAGCTATCTTGCGGCAAACGCAGGAGACCCCCTCCTGGCAATGTGCGGTGCTGCCCTGACACGCGGCGCGCCACTCGCCCCATGATCGCATCCACCTTCATGGCGCATCGCGGCCCGGCTATCTGTGCCGATCGGGACGTGTGGCTGGCGTAGCGCGTTTGGTAGGCGGTGCGAGCGGGGTGCGATAACGCTATCGCGTTCCACTCATGAAGGCGAAGCTTAAGCGTCCTCCAATTTTTGTTGTTTTATTTGCTACGAGTGCTTTCCTTTATTACTTTCGTTTGGTTGCAGCATCGGGTCGGTGCTTTTTAAGAAGGGGGTATTGACACGTGTACTTGTTTGCCTTTATCAGGCGACACGTTTCACCGCCTAACAAATGTTATCGTACAGCGCAGGACGCGCCTGCATGTATCGGAAGTTTCTGGAATGTTATCGATGCTTCCATCCACTGTCTGTGACGGAACCTTGTGTAATCTGATCGCATGTGTGCGCGACGCGAATAATGCAGAAATTTGTAGAAGGCTTAAATGATATTGCGCGACAAAAAAAAAAACGACACGGACGTGAGAGAAGACCACACACGAAGCGCAAACTTTCAACTAAGTTTATTGTGCCACTGCGTCGATTTTATACATGGGAGGCAGTGTAGACCGCGCATGCGCTTACCAGAAAATGAAGTGCGAATTCATGTAACGTAGTTACGAGTCATGTGATGCCGCGTCCAAGAAACTCAATTCTGTTTCTGTGAGAGCCAGAGATGGGAAGCTAACACACTTATCACCAAATTTCGCGATCATCTGCGCTTCACATATTTCACGGTTGAGCTGGGTGCTGCCACGGGATACAATCGTACATTGATGCTCAAGAGGTTTGCATCCATGATCGCGACAGTGGATCGCCAAGAAACCACCAGAGCCGTTTTATACATTGTTGCTGTGCTCGCGGAGCCGATCATTGAGGCAACGGCCAGTTTGTTCGATATATTTCTTCCCACATGAAAGCGAGAGGTTGTACACCACCCGGTGGATACACTCGACAAACTTTTTGCGGTGATGCTTTCTGCACTTATCGGAAGGGACGCCATTTGGATCCGTCAGCCTGCAAAACCTGCCGAACTTGTTGGGAGCAGAAAAAACAACTCTTACATTCGCCCTTTGGGCCATCTTTTTCAAGTTATGGGATATACCGTGCATGTAAGGAATGACACTTACTTTAGGGCGTATGCCGGGAGGGGCATCGGCAACTGACTTCTGCGTGCTGGATCGCGCTTCTCTTAAAATGCGTTCCGCGACAGACACTAGCACCACCCTAGGATATCCAGCCAAGGACAAATGTAGACTTAGCTTTTCAAAGCTTACGTCCACTACGTGACAGCAAGACTGAGACATTGCCCTGTGCCACTGTTTCCCTCATTGCCGCTATCGTTTGCAAAGCACGGACGCTCTCCTATTGTTTACGCATGAAGAACCTCCCTCCGGACTTGGTTTCCCTGTTCGGAGGCTTTCTTCCTTCAGCGGGACACTCCACAAGAATCTCCAAGATATTGCGTTCCGAGTGGAACCACCAACCGCGACTCTACAGGCAGTACCTTTCAGTGCAACTTCAGAGCGGTGGTGGGCGCATCACAACTAATGGTCTGCATCGCGAGTACTTTCGGCTGGCGGACCAGACAACTGAATTCCTATGGCAGCAACAACTACGTAGACTCCGAGAACAGCAGCCACAAAAGAAGCGGTTGGCCCCGCAGAACCTCGTCCATATGCCAGAGTCTGTTGCTTTGCCTGAAAAGATTCAAGAGGTCCTATCTCTCGGGCCGAAGTTTGCCGTCCAAACCGAAAGGCCCCCCAGAGAACTTCTGTCCTACGTTCGAGATGTCTCAAGGCTTGTCCCAGATAACGAGGTAGGCCGTATCGTATCGGAAGGTGTCAATGTACTACAAAGGGTGCAAGCAACCGAAGGTGGGGCTTTCGGTGAATCGGGTGGCCTCTTCAGTCGTTGACAATTGGCTGTGTGTAATTCCTGCAGATAAAGAAGACACTTTTGCTGTGTTAGGTGCTGAAGACTTTAACGACAATGCTCTAGAAGCCATCAGTGCCACGTTTACCTGTCATAGGGAGGTGTCGCTGGCCAAGGTAAAGGCTGTGGCAAAGCGCATGTGCAAGAGACTTAATCTGCAAAAATTAACCATGGCCTTTGAAAACAGCAAACGAGATTATCTACAAGTTTTCTTCAGTGCCAAAACGCATAAACCCGGTGTTCCGTTACGGGTTATTGTGTAAGAAATTGATACTTGGCAAAAGCCGTTCGGGGTGTTTTTTACAACAAAAGTTGGGCCTTCTGCCTGTCAGCGACCCTTTCCTCGTTAAGAGCTCAGATACTGTGATTGATTTTTTGAAATCACTTTCTGACCGTGGTCTTCAGGCGTTTTCTACTGATGTAAAAGATCTTTATTATTCCTTGCCGCATAGAAGCGTACTGTCCTGTGTTGAGCAATGTATTGATAAGTATGGTGCTGTTTCCTTCCAGAATGAGGCCGGCATGTCTTGCAGTCAAATTTTAGAACTTTTACAGATTTATCTTAATTCCACCTGTATCACTTCGAATAACCAATGTTTTTTTGCAGAAGAGCGGAGTTTGTATTGGCTCTTGCATTGCTCCCATTCTTAGTGACTTGCTTTTATCCTGTTTAGACTGTGACATTTCATCACAAGTGCAAGACACTCCAGTTTTTAAGATATTTAGATACATTGATGACTTTTTAATTTTCATTGACCGCTCTTCTGATGACTTCATTCTGGAAGCTAAGAAAGCGTTAGAAACGTTTCAGAAGTGCTTAGTCCCCCTTCAAACCACTCATGAGATGCCGGTCTTTTCGTTTCCTTGATCTTCGCCTGAGCTTTCAGGACAGCCACACGTGTTGGTCGTATGAGCCGCGAGCCAACAAGCCACTTCTGCCGTATACGTCCGCACATTCTAAGCTTGTTAAGCGGGCCTTTATTAGTTTGTGCTTCAAGAATGCCCTTAGCAAGTCTTGCTATCATGTAGTGGACGTAAGCTTTGAAAAGCAAACTCTACGTTTGTCCTTGGCTGGATATCCTAGGGTGGTGGTCGCGGAACGCATTTTAAGAGAAGCGCGATCCAGAACGTATAAGTCAGTTGCCGATGCCCCTCCCGGCATAAGCCCTAAAGTAAGTGTCATTCCTTACATGCACGGCATATCCCATAAATTGAAAAATATGGCCCAATGGGCGAAAGTAAGAGTTGTTTTTTCTGCTCCCAACAAGCTCGGCAGGCTTTGCAGGCTGACGGATACAAATGCCGTCCCTTCCGATAAGTGCAGAAAGCATCACCGCAAAAAGTTTGTCGAGTGTATCCTGCGGTTGGTGTAAAACCTCCCGCTTTCATGTGGGAAGAAATATATCGGACGAACTAGGTGTTGCCTCAATGATCGGCTCCGCGAACACAGCAACAATATAAAAAACGGCTCTGGTGGTTTCCTGGCAATCCACTGTCGCGATCATGGATGCAAACCTCTTGAGGATCAATGCACGATTGTATCCCGTGGCAGCACCCAGCTCATCCGTGAAATATCTGAAGCGAAGATGATCGGGAAATTGGGTGATAAGTGTGTTAGCTTCCCGTCTCTGGCTCTCACAGAAAAAGGATTAAGTTTCTTGCACGCGGCATCACATGACTCGTAACTATGGTACATGAATTCGCACTTAATTGTCTTGTAAGCGCATGCGCGGTCTACACTGCCTCCCATGTATAAAATCGACGTAGTGGCATAATAAACTTAGTTGAAAGTTTGCGCTTCGTGTGTCGTCTTCTCTCACGTCCGTGTCGTTTTTTTGTCACGCAATAGCATTTAAGTAATGGATAACCAATTTGCCCGGAATGCTGCTCTCATAGTAGAAGGCACGCGGGTACCAGCGATTACTCTGGAACATTCTGCGACTGATGGGTAAAAGCGGACGCGATTGACCCGCCGATCAGATTTTCGACGATCGCCGACCGTGTTCGCCGCTATCGTTATGCTATAAGTGTAGCCTGTTTTTGTGGGCACAGGTTCGCCCTATAAAAGTTAGTTTTGCCTTTCACAGTATTGCTACTGCGTTCTTCAACGTCACCACCACGTGACAATATTGTCGTAACAAGGTCACCATGCATTAGTTCTCATTCCTTCATCGTAAGGACGTCGTGCTCGATTCGTTGTCATTACTCCGGCATCGTGGTTTGACTCTCGCCGTGCCATCGTCGTCATACAATCTTCCTGATACCGTCGTCGTCACGTTATCGTAAAAATACACTCGTCGGCAAGCTATTTACTAGCACCGTTGGCACGTCATCGACGTCATTGCTTCATCATCATACGCTCGTCGTGAGGCATCTGTTGTCATAACACCGTCGTGATACCATCATGAGCGTTCCCTGGTCGCCCTTTTATACATTCGCCATCGGAGTATCCCATGCCGTGGTCGTCACGCCATCGTCGTCCCACAGTTGTCCTCGTGCCGCCATCATCATGCCGCCTTCCTCGCTTCATCGACGCAATTCCTCCTTCGTTATTTTATCGTAATCATGCTATCGACACCGAACCTTGGTCTTGCTGTCACTGCGTCGCTCTCATGCACCCGCTCTCTTAGCGTCGTGTTGCTGCCGTCGTGGCCGTGCCATCGTCGTCAGTCCAGCTTCATCAAACAGCTGACGCCAAGCCATCCTTCACATAGGCTCGTCCCATTGTCCCGATACCATCGTCATCCCATCGTTGTGACCGCGTCATCATACAGTAGTCGTCATGCCATCGTGTTTATGGGTGACCATTGCAAGCTAGTGCCATAGCACAGTTGACCGATACCGGAAAAAATGTATGTGCGATGTAGATGAAGCAACGCAAGTCTCAGAAATAGCACTATAGATTTTATAGATTTTTTAAATAGATTTATAGATTTCATTAGATAACGTGACTCCAGGAACATAGTTTGTCGCTACTTTGCTTGAATGCTAATGGCACTACCGTCGACAGCCATCCTGATATCGGTTCCGCTGTAATTTTTGCATTGTTTTATATAGACGGAAAAGAAGAATTAAGCAGATAATGTAAGAAAGCACGAACGATAGAGATGTACTGATAAAATAGCAAACAGCAGGGATGCTAGCTGTAGAAAATTTTATGACAGCACCACAAGAGAGTTAATCAGTGCGCTTGATATTTCAGTGCCTACTACGACACTACCTTTACGAGCATGATTAAAACAGCGCCAACAAAACAAAGCCTGAAATTACCACACAGGACAAATGACGACTGTGAGCCAGACGAGTACACTTGCATACGCACTATATTAACCAAATGGTATGCTCACAACGCGAATCTACGCTTCAGAACAGTTCGCATGCATATTTTAGTTTGCAAAATATATACAAAGGTTTTTAGATATATTATATAACAACGTATTTATTCTCTCCAGTGAGAGCTCCTCAACAAAGGCGCGAAACGTTATGATGAGTATATACAGATGAGAAGATCAAGTGTATGAATAATATTCAGACTTAATTTCTCTGCGCGCGCAAGGGGCCCACCAGGCCGTGACTGAGCCAGGACGGAAACGCTGAAGGAATCGTTTGAACTCGAAACGTGAAGGATCTCCAAACCACGGAAACCACGAAGAAACCGCGTCGAGAGTAACGTGATAGTTCATTTGGAATGTTTATTCATTAAATATGTAGTCAAAGGAAGCGTCATTCAAACTTCTCACATAATCCTGGTGTACGAATGAGCGTCCAAAGGAGCATTTCCTCTCCAGCACGAAAGGAGACGTCTCGACGAGATGTCGTAACGTTGCTTGCGATCTAGCTGACTGACTTCTGTGTTGAGGCAAGCACGTTGCCGACATTCGTCAAGTCTTGATACAAACTTTTCGGGTATACTGGCCGAGGTGTTAGTTGCGACGCTTAAGAAAGCGGTGTCCATGGTGAATGTCGGCGATTGGCTGTAAACAAGGTAGAAAGGGAAGTATCCCGTAGTTCGTTGGATAGCGGTGTTCTTCTTTAATTATGGGGTTTTACATGCCAAAACCACTTTCTGATTATGAGGCACGCCGTAGTGGGGGACTCCGCGAATTTCGACCAGCTAGGGTTGTTTAACGTGCACATAAATCTAAGTACACGGGAGTTTTCGCATTTCGCCCCCATCGAAATGCGGCCACCGTGGCCGGGATTCGATCCCGCGACCTCGTGCTCAGCAGCAGAACACCATAGCCACTGAGCAACCACTGCGGGTTGGATAGCGGCTTTGTGAGCAAACGTCACAAAATGTAAAAGTGTGTCCCAGTTGTGGTTGGCACGATATGCATGACCTTATATGTCTTAGTGTGGCATGAATTTGCTCTGTTAAGGAGGAATAAACTTTTATTTTGGAAACAGAATTCCGGCGTAAGCCTCAGTTCTGCTCTCCGTGGGAGGACTCCTCATTCCAGGAACCCTTTGGCCTTCGCTGCTTCCTTGGCCCTGGCGAGGAGACGTCGTTGTTGTTCCAGGTACTCGGAGACGAGCTTGGCCTCCCACGTTTCTATGAGGTCTTCGCTTTGTCTGGCGTTGCAACAGTCTCTCGGTGAAGGCAATGCGTCTTTGTCTAGATGCCATGGACATTCGATGATTAGGTGCGCTAAGGTGTCCGGTACGCCGCACATTGGACAGTGGTATCCTTGTTGCGTTAAGTACAGTCTATGCATGATGATTCCGTGGATATAAGTATTACTTTGCAGTCTTCTGAGTGTAGTGCTTTCTTCTTTGTTGAGCTTTGGGTGAGGTGGTGGGTACACCCTACGTTCCAGCCTGTGATGTTGAAGGATCCCTGAGTACGTGATGGGTACGGTCTCTGCCTCCACTGGCGCAGACCGGGCGTCTCGAGAGTAGGAAGGGTTGGCCTGGCAGGTGTGGCCTCGGGCCGCGGCGTGTGCCGCTTCGTTCCGCTCCAGCCCCTCGTGCCCAGGAACCCATGTCACGCAGGTGTAGAGGATCGAAGTACTGCGGTGCTTCAATAGCTTCGGTGCTTCTGTCGACACGCGACCCTTAGCGTAGTTCCTGACGGCTGCTTGAGAATCGAAGAAGATGACAGCTACGTCCATGCACGCGGTAGTTGCTAGGGCGATCGCCGTCTCTTCTGCAGTCTCGGGGTTTGTACGCGGACTCTGGCAGACGCTAGCCCTCGGCCCTGAGAATCTACGACGCTCAGGGCGTAAGCGTTTCTTTGTGGGTATTTGGCTGCGTCGGTGTATATGGCGTCCGGATCTTGTTTGTGTCTTCGCCGTAGAGCATCCACTCGGGCTTGTCTTCTTTCGTTGTGGTACGTGGGGTGCATGTTGCGTGGAATCGGGGCTATGCACAGGGATTCACGGAGGTTTGAAGGAATCCTTTCTTTTCGGTCCGTGGTGGCTATAAAGGTTTCACCGTAGCTCAGCCGTTTCAGCACTGATCTTCCGGTGGGCGTGAGCTTCAGTCGTTCTAATTGACTGGCTTTGCGAGCTTCAGCTAGCTCTTGCCAGGTGTTGTGTATGCCCATCTTGAGAAGTCTCGTAGTCGAAGACGTAGATGGGCCCAGAGCCCATCTACGTCTTCGTCTGGGCCCAGGGCCCAGACGTCTGGGCCGAGGGCGATTTTGATGGCTTTCCGTATTTGAATGTTAATTTTTTCTGCCTCTACATTCTTCAGCGCGAGGTAGGGCGTGCCATATGTTATTCGACTGGTGAGCAGTGCTTGTATCACGCGTAGCGTGTCTTGTTCTTTAAGTCCGCTTCTATGACTTGCAACCCTCCGGACGAGATGCATGAGCTGTGACAGAGTTCGCTGTAGTCGCGGGAGGGTGGCCGTCCCGGACCCGTCTTTGTGTATGTGTAGCCCTAGAACTCGTAGGGTTTCCACTTTTGGAATGGGCGTTCCATTGAGGGTGACGTTAGGATCGGTTTCATCGTAGCCGGGTGGTCTACCTCTCGTTCTTGACTTGAGGACGAGGTGTTCGGACTTCTCGGGAGTACAGTGGAGGCCGCATTTGTGCAAGTAGCTATCCATGGTATCTACTGCATCCTGTAGGCGTGTTTCTTGTGTTCCAGTGTTCGAGGCACTTGTCCATAACGTGATATCATCTGCATAGAAAGCGTGTCTTACGTCTGGTATCGCGTCAAGGAGGCTGGGTAGTTTGATCATTGCGACTTTGAAGAGCAACGGCGATATGACCGAACCCTGCGGGGTGCCTTTGCTCGGTAGTCGGAAGCTGTCGCTGCGCATGTTGTATACTCCAACTGTGGCCGTGCGGCCCGTGAGGAAATTCCTTACATAGTCGTATGTCTGAAAACCGCAGCCCAGGTCTTCGAGGTTGCAGAGGATATTCGTAACTGACGTTGTCAAAAGCTCCCTTTACGTTGATGGCTAAAATCGATTATTTGCTTCTGGTACTCAGGTAGTCGGTGAGGTCTTCGTTGAGTAGAAGGAAGACATCTCGCGTTGGCAGGTTCTGCCTGAAACCGAACATAGTGTTTGGAAAATATCCGTGGTCTTCGAGGTACGAGGTTAGCCGGTGGTGAATCATATGCTCGAAAAGTTTCCCTACGCACGAGGTAAGGGAATTTGGCGCAAGTTCTCGATGCTGAGCTGTTTATTTGGTTTGGGGATAATGCTAATCTCCGAGTGCTTCCATGCAGCCGGTAGCTTTCCTCTCTCCCAATATGCATTGAATTACTGGAGCAGGGCTGGGGTATCCTGCTGCGGAAGGTTCCGAAGATGCTTGTTCATGATCCGATGTTTGCCCGGGCTGGTGTTTCTGGTGAGCGTCGATAGTGCTGCAGAGAGTTCAGCATGCGTGAAGGGTTGGTCAAGGTCGCGGTTTGGTTTGCCACCGTAAACTTTGTCATGTGCCGTCGTACTAATGGGTGGGTCGCCGCACAGCTTCTTCTGAATTCTTCGGAGGAGGTTCTCTTCCGATCCGGCGTGGTTGCGCACGAGCCTACAGAGGTTCTGTCGCTGCTGCGTCTTCGTACGGCCGTTGTCGAGAAGGGCTCGCAGGAGATGCCACGTCGTCTTTGTGCTAATGGTTCCCTGGAGTTTGTCACAAATGCGTGCCAGCTATGTCTTCCTAATCTCTCCTCGTATGCCTGTGCTTGCTCCGTGAGGAGGGCAATTCGCTTCTTTAATTTCTTGTTTAGCTTCTGTCTCTTCCACCTCCTGAGGAGAGCTCTTCTGGCTTCCCAGAGGTGGGGGAGGTGCGTGTCGACGGCTGGCACTACTTCATTCAGCTGTATTGTTTTCATGTGGTGTTCTGCCTTGTCGAGGGCTTTCTCCAGCCAGTCATCTATGTTCTCGATGGTGGTCTCTACATTTAGCACGTCTGTGAATGGCTTGCACTCCGTTACCCAGGCCGTCCCAAGCCTAACGGGCTTGCGAGTGTGAGCCACGGTTAGTTGGAGGATGTGGTGATCGCTGCCCAGGGTTTCTGGGAGTCGGCTCCATTCTGCCGAGGGCACGTTTAGCGTGAAGGTCAGATCCAGGTTGGTGTCTCTGGAGACACTATTACCTATCCTCGTTGTTTGGAGTGGGTCATTCCACATGGCGACTCTGTGCTGTTGTACAGGGTCGTGCACTCGGACTCCTTTCTTCGTGGTGGTCTCGTATCCCCAGGCCGTGTGTGGCGCGTTGAACTATAACGACTTAATGACCATCGGTGCGCTTCTTAATTTCTCGGACAAGGTGGTCGAAGTCTGAAAGGGCGTCTCTGGGAGGGCTATACACACTGGCTACGAATACGATCTTGAGCGATTTCCTCTCCGGTATGATTTCGATTAAGGTGTGTTCGATCGGTGTATTGACGGGTTCCAATTCCTGTACAGTGAGATTCTTCTTGGTGAGAATTGCTGTGCGTTTTGTTTGTACGTGGGCGTTGTACCCTTGTAGTCGGACGTTTTGTGTATTTGTTTCTTGCAACGCTATGAGGTCGGGTCGGCCTTGTTTGACAAATTCTTGTAAGGTAGCATGCCGTGGTCGATAGGATCGACAGTTCCACTGCCATATGCGGATAGTTGAGAGCGCATTTGTAATCCTGTGATTAGGGACCGCCATCTTCGGTTGTTTCTGTTCCCTGCCGGCGCTCGCGAGTAGGTGAAACTGAACGAGAGGCACTTCGGCCGTTTGCTCGCGGCCGCTTTCTGTCGGGCTGAATGTCATTGAGTGACGTGTTAAGGTGCTGTTTTGTTACGTGCGTCTTCTTGATGTGGGCTATGAAGTTGTTTTGTTGCGCTGCGAGTCCATCCACCTTGGCGTCTAGCGTGGTGACCTTATTGGCTATACTTGCGGCGAAATCGTTATTGCTGCCTGGACGATTTTCTCAATTGTGTCGTGGGTACTTTTCATGGAGTTTATTGGAGGATTTGGAATCTTTCGTCAACTACAGATTGAACATCTGCGTTGGGAAGTGAGGGTCGCGGCTGTGCAATGCTCTCTTGGACATTCGTACATCTCTGTTGCAGTTTATCAATGATATCTTTTTGCTCCTCGCACTTCTGTAGAAGCCTGTTGTATCTGTTGCTGTATCTGTTGACATTGGATCAGCTTGTCGATGAGGGCCTGGTGGCTTTGTAGTTGGCTGTTTTGATTGTGCAACGTGTTTTGTTGTATGTGCACCTTATTTTCGGGAGCCTGAAGGGCCGCAGTTTCGGCCGACAAGAATTTGGAGCTGCTCGTGGTTCTCGATCCACTCGATCCGCTTACATCCGCGTAGCTCACGCGTTTGGACGAGTGCGAGCGTGAGCGTGATCGGGAAGGCGATCGGAGTATAGATCTAGATCTACTTCGTTTGGGGATGCTGCCATCACTGCTCCTCAAGCTGGTGGTTGAGCTTCCTAATTGTGGGAATTGTTCGCCGCCTGAGCTCCAGCGACTATCTCTCACTTTGAGCCTGTCGATGCGTTGCTGTCGTACGTTGAATGGCGGCGGGTTGGGTTTCAGTTTTTTCTTGAAATCTTTGCTTGCGGTTTCGTGCCCTTCTCCACACAACTTGCATGCGGGTTTGCACTCGTGGTCGGGTAGTTGACCGGTTTCGCCTCATTTAGAGCAGAAGGCTGGCCATGGTCTCGGGCAGACTTCCTGGCGGTGTCCCGTGTTGCCACAAGTTCTGCAGTATTGCACTGACTTGCGGTAAGGTCGGCATCGAAAATCGAGACTCTGGAAGCGGACGTAATAAGGAACGTGCGGTCCTTGGAAAAAGATCACGGCCGCGGACGATTGCCCGAGCATACGAGCGTGGAGGACGGTGTACCTCGCTGGTGCGCGAAGACTTGCCTTGAGTTCTTCTACACCCATGCCGGGCAAAAGCCCGCTTATTACGCCTCTGGATACATCGTCCGAGGTTCGCATGTTGCCTTTTACAGTGAAGAAAGTGCCGCCAAATTGTATTGTGCTGACATTTTCGAGTTTCTTCGCGTCTTCCCAGTCGGCCGTGCTTGCAATAATCAGCTTCTCAATTCTTTGCGCTTGAACACACACTTTTTCGCCGAAGTCTTGCTGCGAAAAACCGCTGGCTCTTCCGATGGCGTGCATAATGGCGACATTGTTCCACTTTGCAAGCTCGAGGCCTGGTTGTGGGCGGAATACGACCTTGTAGTCGTCGACTGGTAGAGGCGGCATTGGGGGCTTTCGCTGTTGCGGTGGTGGTGGCTTTCCAGTCGTTTGTTGCTTGGCTGGGTTGCTTTCTTGTGTCGTTTGATGCTCTGCGTCCTTCTTGCCTTTTCTGCCCCTCGTAATCCAGATGCTCTCGAGTTCAATAGTACTTCCGCTGCTTGCGTCATAATTCCAGGCAGTTTCTCTGTTGTTTACTTCAGTCGGGTCCATCTGCATTGTGTTTGTATCTTCCAGCTGTCTCTTGGTGTGTTGATTGCTTCTACTGCTGCTTCGCTCATCTCGAGAGCTCGTCGCTGCGTCGGCAGGCGCCCGTGCTATGCTCGCAGATACGCTTGAGTGGCGCGAGCACGCGCCACGGGGTTGCAGCCGCTCGTTCGGCGTTGTGCTTAGCTAGGCGGCTGTGCGGCCGTTGCAGAAGTCAGTAAATATGACACTCACTTGATGGTGGCTAGTGTCCGCCGATTTCTCTCGTTTTGCCGGTTATGCAGTTGGCAAAATTAAGTTGGTCGCTGGCCGTGATACTGGTTGACAGGCACGAGAAGCGGGAGCCCATGTGAAGCGCGTCTGTTCTCCACGGCCCCCTAGCGGCTTTTCCTGTTCTGTTAAGCCATTTTTTAGGGTAATATGCAGATGTCGTCTTATGAACGTGCCACAAGCTCTGAGTACTCCGTTGATCCTTGTTGACATGAGAGTCCGCGCGCCATCGCTCAGCAGTACATAATGTGCACCATTACGCAGAACAATGGCGTCCAGAAAGAAGGTGGCAACGTCTGAGTCTGAACTAGCAGGTAGAGGAGCGCTCTTTTCGTACCGCCTGAGATGGTCGACAGCTGTCACAATGACCTGCTTAGCATTGTGGGCAGAAGTCCGACGAGGTCTGTCCCAACCACGGCAAAATGGGTCTCGGGACGGGCTGTAAAAACCAGCCGGAGGCGAAGTCGGTCCTTCCCGCTGTGTACACAGGACGAAAGAAGCGACGTACTTGGCCACAAAGGTGCGCATGCCTGGCCAAAAGAAAAACGGCTCCTAACGCGGCTGTGTTTTGTAGAAACCCAGGGGGCCAACAGATGGGTCGTCGTGAAAGGCATCAAGGACTTGTGCGCGCAGCGAACGTGGAAGAGCAGGTATCCAGCAGTGTCCGTGGGTGTAGTAGTGTAGCACTTGGTTTTCGATCTTAAATAGTCGCAGTTGTCGACGTAATCTGGCATTCGGTGCATATAGTTCCGCCCAGGTGTTGGATAATGCGATTGCAGTATGGATCAGAACATTGACACGAGGCGAACTGACTGCCGTCATTGGAAGATAGCGGGTGAGTAACCGCTGGCGGTGATAACGTAGTCCCATCATCAAGTGGCGGGCAATGAAGAGACGCGCTCGTAGGTGATAGTGGCTGCCGGCAGCGAGACAGAGCATCGCATCTTGATGTTCTTTTCCAGACTTGTACACAACCTCAAAAGTGTACCCTTGCAGTCAGAGAACCTACCCACCAAGGAGTCCAGACAGTTTTCAGTGACGACAACCAGCATGAGACGTGATGGTTGCTTATGACAACAAAGTGGTGTCTGTAAAGATATCGCCGAAATTTTTGTATGGCCCGAACTACTGCGAGGCCTTCCGGCTCTGTTATCGAGTAGTTCTGTCCGGCATCCGTTAATGCGCGACTAGCATAAGCAACAACTCTCTCTCGTGTAGTGGAATCAAGATGTAGAGCGATAACACAAATCCCATGCCCACTTGCGTCGATGTGCAAACAAGTTAGTACATTAACCAACGTCTTTACGTCTTACGTCTTTCGACAAGCCAACCGAACCGGTGGCCATAAGGCTGGATCCCACAACATAATTTTATTTGGGCACGACATAGCTTATGCGGGCAAAACGCAAAATCCTATTGCGCAGAACAACGTTTCAACGCTGGTGCTACCCGTCGTGGTTGCTCAGCGGCTATGGTGTTGGGCTGCTGAGCACGCGGTCGCGGGATCGAATCCCCGCCAAGGCGGCCGCATTTCGATGGGGGCGAAATGCGAAAACACCCGTTTACTTAGATTTAGGTTCACGTTAAAGAACCCCAGGTGGTCGAAATTTCCGGAGTCCTCCACTACGGCGTGCCTCATAATCAGAAAGTGGTTTTGGCACGTCGCCGTATTTTTTTAACGCTGGTGCCATAAATTATGGTGGGACCGAAACCATCAGCACGGCCTTCGAGATCGGACAGCGCGTGGCCGCAGTTCTCGGAAGGCGTGCCAGATGACATTCTGCACGCGCGCTGAGAGGCGGCGCTGCGCGATGAGAACCTTCGTCGCCGCAAACTTGGGTCCAGTGGCGGTAACTTGGTCTCGCTGAAAAGGTATCACGCCATTAGCGAGGATGCACTCGCAGAAGGCACCGGCCATATCCGGTGCATTAGTAACGGGAGCAGCGGCCGCCATCTTAGGTTTCGGCCCGACTTTGAGCGACGCGATGCACCGCAAGGGTTTTGGCGGCTGCGTGCTCTGCGCAAAGGGCAGCCATCGTTGTCACTTGATCGCAAGACAGGGCTTTCGCTGCGCGCCGCCGTTCCTTTCTGTGTGCCGTGAGCGGCGTCAGATGTCGTCGTCCTGTTTTGGACAACTGACGCAGCGAGAAACCTTCACTCGTTCGCGTGTAAACTAACATTGGTCAACTGATGATGACGAAGCCTCAGTTAATGGCACAAACGCACTGTGGGGGATAGGCCACGAATCGGGTGGTAATATGATTCGATAAGTAAAAGAAAATATATTGGTTAATAAATAACACACGAAAAAAAAGGAAAACAAATAACCCAAGATGCAAAATAAGGTGTGAATACATGAAATAAAGTATTGATCAATACCATAGTGAGCCTTGCATTGATAGGATTGTTGAAGAAAAGCATGAAAAACGTAAGTTAAATTATGAATAATAATAGTAAGATTTAAACTGTGAATTTATGTTTTTACTTTCTGAATTTCTTAAACTGAAGCAAAAATAAATCAATTCTTGAAACTAAAAACTATTAACAAGGCATTCTTTCTGTGCCACACAGAAAATTATAAATGGCTAGGCAGACGTTCCTGTGGCTATATCCCAAAACTGTTGCTCCAAGGGAGAGTATAACAGCACTGCTTAAAGGTAATCCTAAATTTTGAAGTGGAATTTGTATACATAGTTTTAGATGCGTTAAAAACCGCAGACATGATAATAAAAGATAATGTATAGTTTCCGGTTCATTGCAGAGGTAGCATAGAGGGGATACCGCCTGACCAATAAAAATTAAGTGTTGGAATACGGCAACGCAGTCTAGTAAATGAAACTTCGAATTTCCGGTTGGGACACAATTGCCGGTTCCAAGAATTATTTAGGTGTAAAAAATCTGAAGATTTTGCTAACGACACAGCTTTTTTGTCCTCGCTCAAAGAAAATTGCCTATATCTGGCTGCAGTAATGTGCGAAGTTGCCGGCAGCACACATTGCACAGGACCTGCTAAAGAAGCTCGTGCTAAGGAATCGGCTATTTCATTAATATGAATGTCTGGGTGGCCAGGGACCCCTACTGTATGCACTAAACTTAAGTGACAACTGACTGGCTTGACAAAGTCGGTCTACTCGTCTTCTTTCCATGTGGGCAACTTCATCTCCTCGGCCCTTCGAGCCTGTCCGTAGCTTGGAGCTCCTTTCCCCCAGCCACTATGCGGAGGCGCTTGCGGGAAACGATCGCGCGCTTTCTTTGACAAACTCCCTCGATTTAATGAACGGGCGACACTGCGCAAAATCAATAATTTTGTAACGTGGCCGAGACAGGCATGAGTGGCGGCTTGGAATTATCTTCTAAGCTGGTTTACTTCAATCGTCAAGGCATTCCCGAGTGATATACCCGGATGCCTACACGCAGTTGTATATTTCTGTTGTCACGTCAACCTTCATAACCAAATTCCCAATTCTTCTTCTTCTTCTTATGCTGTCTCAAGTTTGTCTCCTTTTTTTATTCCTTTTTTTTAATTCGTCGCTGTAACGTACCTGTCGATGCAGTTTGCTTTTGACCGGCGACTAGCCTCATGGCTAGTTGCCTGGCCATTTATCTATGTTGAACTTAAGTGATTGATTGATTGATTCGTTGATTCATTGAGTGAGTGATTTTGCTACAGACTGCGACTGTGTGACACTCAAGACAAACGGTTCACACGCAGCTTTTTATTGGGAGATCGCACGCGAAGCCGCAAGGAAAGTGGGTCATTAGTCGAATTTCTCAAGAAGAGGACGGCGGCAATGCGAAAAAGGTGCAATTTCACTAAGCCCGGCCAACACTCTCCGACAATGATGCACTTCATAGCCGCGTCTGTAAGACAGCTTTTGAAATAAATGGATGCACTGCGTAAGGTTGGAGACGGTACAATGTAAATAACATAGGAAGGGATAAATAATTGTGCAGCAAATTCAGCGACAGAGAACAGTTGTTTGACAACAGTTAAGAAAAAGCACTAGGACTGACTTACATTGTATAGCCAGTGAGACTTAAAACAAGTACAATTAAAATACGTAATACACTATTTTGAATTCTAAATGGCGCGAATAAATGCAGTAATTAGGATTTTGCTTGGAAGAATTGCAAACGAAGAAAGAATAGGCATGCCAGTAACCTTGAACTTAGATAGCCAGAGACCAAAACGAAAAGTGAAGTCTTTCCGGGTTTTACCATGCAATAACCCCGTAAACGGCAAGAGTGGACACTCGAGCCGTTTTGCGGCCAAGCTATAGAAATTCGCCGATTCCGGCAGCTGGCCCTACGCGTTTCAATATGAGGTGGTTGCGGTTGCCGCCATGGCTAGCAGCTTGACAGGTAACCCGATCCAACGTGTACAAATGCCCATCAGACCCCGTCGCCGGGCTCTCGACGTCGGTACCCTGTTAAAGGCGCCCGAGGATCGTTGTTGGGTTCTTCTGCCAGCGTCTGAAACTACTGCTTCGTCGCCGTTTCACGGTAAGGCCGCAGAAATTTATTTTGTACGTTGTTAAACACTTATTCTCTTCGTATTTCGTTGTGTCACTGTTAGCCGCATAATCGAGTGACGAGGGGGGGGGGGAGGGGCATGATGGTCTCGAAACCATAAGCAAGCACTTCGTATTCGTGCAGTTGAATTTCATTTCGCATTCTTGTTCTTCTTTTACCACGCTCAGCAATGAGTGGTGATTTCAGCGGTAGCAGCGATGCAGCAGCGACCGAGCTGCGAAGCACGTTCGAAACAATGAAGAAGTTCGAATAGAAAGGAAAGTGAAATTGTTCATTGAGAAATGCGGCCAGTTAGTTCGTAAGGTCCCCAGGCCCCCAACACTCTCAAGTTCAACAAATGGCCACAGAGGGCGAAAAAATCGACCGCGCGGCGCTGCTAAAGAAATAGGCATAGTATACCAATTACAAAGGTTCCCCCTTGAGCACATTATTTCCCGCTAGAGGCGCCGTAGTAAGCACAATTTTAACCTACAAGCTTTCTTCAACAGTAAACGAAGCGTTTTTATTACATGATAAAGAGTACAAAATTATGATACCTAATTTTACACTGTATTTTTCATTACCAACTTTGCTGTTTTTTGTCATTTTAAACACAAAGTAGCGTTCAGCATCATCGACCTCCCACGTGACTTCTGGCCTGGATTTAAAATTTTTACCGGTATGTTCGCGTGCACGGCAGGTACGGATTTTTTGGTTCGTACATTGGTTGGTTATTTTGTGCTAACACTAGTTTAATGCGCTTCGATATCTCGCGTTATTTAAGTTGGGGTGTAAGCCCCAAAGCTAGGTTTCAGTCGTGAGCCATGTGGAACACGTCTGCATCGAAATGGGAGCCGGGCCCTGCTGCGACTGGGGACAGCAATACCGGTGAGTCGTTTAATACCGCTGCTTCAATCGCTATGTAATTTATTCGTCTCGTTAACTTACAGGCGGAGGCAAGTTAAAGAACTAGATGCTGCATTACATATGGGCAGTCAGCACCCTCCGTGGCTGTTTCCGAAATAAACTTTCAGTTGCGAGGCCATCATTATACACACATTCACGAAAGAGAAAGTGACATCGGAACGAGCGTCACATTTTTCATCTCGTTGTAGCCGTAGCCATAAGTTGCTGAGTTGCCTTATCAATATATTTTTTTTTCGAGTCCGCCAGCAACTTCTTTCGTTCACAGAAGCGAATAACCTTTTGATAAACTGAAGCTAAAGTATTGAATTTAATGTATTAAACAGTAACACACATGATAATTCACCCATATTTCGCACCTGTTGGTTCCAAATGTTCTTGTTGTTAAGTTTGGCTTGCCTCAGGGCATTTATTTTTGCAGTAGTGAAGCGGTTGCATCGCGTTCATGCACAAAAAGAATGCATCATTTCTAATAGCTTGATGTCTTTCATCTATTTGCTTGTGAAATCATCAGTGTGATCTCTTGTAGTGTATGAACGAGGGCAGAAATGTTCTTATTTGTGATCTTAATATTACTTAAGCTGTTGACATGCATTGTAGTTACACAGACATCAATTTTACGGAGAGTAACCATATTTATTTACCATGCTTCTTAAGCACCCTAGAACAAACAGCGTACATTTGCATGTGTTCTGTAGTCACAAACCATTGCAATGTATATTTCGCACCTTTTCGCATTTTATATTGCAAAATTGTGCTTATTCAGTTTCTGGTGCAGTCAAAATTTCTGTTCCAGACATGCAGTAATGAGGATGGCACCAGTATAAAGCAACACACTCCATGCACTAAATAGAAGCTGCTGCCTGCTACAACAAGTTCATTCTGTGGACTTTGGCTGCTACTACAAGGTAAACAACACTTGGTTCAGAAATAAATATGCTTGATATATGCTGTATTGGCTTGCTAGTCTTGAGATACATGTCATTTGTTTGTAGCAGATGATATGAACGTTTGTTCATGTTTGCAGTTCAGCATAATTGGTTCGAACATGAAAGAAAACACTACATGAGTTTGGATAATCTCTGCTGTTTCTCATGTGCCATTGTTCTGCCCCAACAGAGTCTGTGCCAAGTACATCGTGGTCATTACGGGAGCCCCATCTACACCAACAGGAGGGGGCTGGACCACGAACAAAGACTACGAACGAAGACCACGAACAAAGAAGCCATTCCAGAATTATTTGGATGAGAACCCGCCGTGGTTGCTCAGTGGCTATGGTGTTGGGCTGCTGAGCACGAGGTCGCGGGATCGAATCCCGGCCA
This sequence comes from Dermacentor variabilis, assembly GCF_050947875.1. NCBI lineage: Eukaryota > Metazoa > Arthropoda > Arachnida > Ixodida > Ixodidae > Dermacentor > Dermacentor variabilis. Next base: position 226,324,538 of record NC_134571.1, on the reverse strand, counting down.
CGGCGGCCGCATTTCGATGGGGGCGAAATGCGAAAACACCCGTGTGCTTAGATTTAGGTGCACGTTAAAGAACCCCAGGTGGTCAAAATTTCCGGAGTCCTCCACTACGGCGTGCCTCATAATCAGAAAGTGGTTTTGGCACGTAAAACCCCAAATATTATTATTATTTGGATGAGATATCAAGTCTACGCATGACTGTTTCAAGAGTGAAAAGCGCCTACGCCATCATTCCACCAGCATGGATATTGGCCGAGTCATCCTGCAATGTACCTGCAACCTCTGAACAAGCACAGGCGACGCTGGCTAAGAGTGTTCTGTCAGCTTGCCCTTCCTTAGTGAGCTTCCTGGCCTTGCCAATTCGTGCCAAGTATAATTTTGTTTCAATGAATGCAAGCTTTTTCATTCCACATTTTTGTTAGAGATCATTCCTATTCCTCATCCAAACATAAAAGGTCAACCAATTCTTTGTTCATACTTAATACCAGTCACTGTCTAGAAGCATAACATATCTGTCGCAGTACTTTCTAGTGTATGTTGCCATGTGCAATTCCTCTCCTAAAATAGCTGATGCGACATTGGCGTGTGTCTTGCATTAACTTTACACTGTGTGCTATGTCGCATTTAACTTTTGTCAATGTTTTTGGCTTTCTGTGCTTGCAAGGTAGAGTGGCTTCTTTCTTGAACGCAAGCTTTCTCATTCCCATATTCATTTCCTAGTCTCATTCAGGATTGCTATTCTTGCTCGACAGCTTGTGTTTCTGTACAAGCTACATTGAAGCGGTTGATTGCAGAATCTGGTTTCGCTGCTGACCGACTTCGTACTTGTCACCGAGTTACGTTTCTCATATGTGGGAGCCTGGTCAGTTGCATTGGGAAACAGTCTCTCGAGGCAAGCACCTGCTCCTATAGTCCGCACAGTGACATAGACTGCGAATTTACACGCACCGTGGTTGGTGCTCCCCGTTCCGTCCTTTCCTGCTGCTGCCGTGTGCAAATTTTGCTCGTGGCCTTCCTCGGCCATGATTTCGCATCAACGCGGACTCTCATACATAATTACATGCTTCTAAGTGTATGAAGTTGATATCCACATGTGTGGAAAGGCCTGCAAAAGTGGCTGCAAAATGGTGATGTCTACAAAACCGACCATGCCCATATATAGAGAATGTGCGGGACCAAGTGTGAGTTACACATTAGTGGCATGCAAAAGAACAAAAAGAAACATGCAGGTTGGAAAGGCGGTAACGCTAAAATGCCACGCACTCCATGTCGCTGTGCTGGCGGCGGCAGCAGATGCTTGTGTCACCCGATTGCTTCGCAATGCAAGTTGCTCATGTTCAACGCCGACTGTCGGTGCAAACACGTGGGACACATTGTCCAATCTGCTTCCGCTGCTGGTTGTTGCTTGTTACCACATTGCCGTGTGCGACGAAGGCAAGCATATGCCTACAGTCGGACGGTTGAATGTGCTGCAAGCAACCCGTGTGCGTGTATGCTCACTATTGTCATGTAGATCGTAGCCAATGTATAGTGCCAATGTATAGATTGAGCGTTATGTTAGAGTAATGCTGAAGTGGTTTGATTGCAGAATCTTGTTTCAATGTTGTCCCACTTGGTCATGGTTGCGATGTAACATTTCTGGGATGTGGCGGCCTGTTCAATTGCATTGGCCAACGGCCTCTCGAGGTAAGCACCTGCTCCTGCAGTCCGCACAGTGACACAAACTCCCTGTTTACATGTACTGCGATTGGTGCTCCCTGTTTGTCATTTCCTGCTGCAGCCGTGGATTAAGTGTGCTTGTGGCCTTCTTTGGCCGTGATCGGGCGTGCACAGAGACTATCATACATGATTACATGGTTTGAAGTGTATGAAGTTGATATCCACATCGGTGGAAAGGCGTGTTAAAGTGGCTGCGAAATGGCGACTCCCACAGAACAGACCACATCCATATTGAGAGCAGGTGGGGCACAAAGTGTGAGCCACACATTAGCGGCCACCGAAAGAACAAAAAGAAACATGCATGTAGGAAAGGAGGTAACGCTAGGATGCCGGGTAGTTCGTGTCGCTGTGTTGGTCATGGCAGCAGGTGCCTGCGTCACCCGATTGATTCGCAGTGCAAGTTACGGCGACTGTCAGTGCAAACAGGTGGGGCACTGTCCAATCTGCTTGTGCTGCTGCTTGTCACTCGTTACTAGACCACCATGTACGACGTAGGCAAGCACTGTGCCTGAAGTCGGATAGCTGAATGTGCTGTAAGCGACCTGTAGTGCGTGAATGCCCACTGTTGTCAAGTGGATCTTAGCCAAAGCACAGTGTATTGTCTGAACCTTATGCGGTGATTGAATGCAGAGTCTCATTTGATAATGGTCGCCGTGTTATGTTTCTTCGATGTGGGGACCTGGTCAGCTGCATGGGCAACAGTCTCCCGAGGTAACCATCTGCTCCTGCAGTCCACACAGCGACAAAGACTCTCAATTCACATGCACCGTAATTGGCGCTCTCCCCATTCGACATTTCCTGCTGCAGCCACCGGCAAATTATGCTTGTGGGCCTTCATCGGCCGTGATGTGGCGTGAGCGGAGACCAGTACACATTATTACATGGTCCGAAGTTGATAGCCACATGGGTGGAAAGGCCTGCGAAAGTGGCTGCAAAATGGTGATACCCACAAAGAGAATGTGGGGCACGAACTATGAGTTACACAATAGCGACCCCCGAACGAACAAAAAGAAACGTGCAGGTTGGAAAGGCGGGAACGCTAAAATGCCGTTTAGTCCATGTCGCTGTGTTGGTTGCGGCAGCAGATGCCTTGCGTCACCCGATCGCTTCAAAATGCATGTTACGGCGACTGTCGATGCAAACAGGTGGTGCAATGCCCAATTTGCTTGCGCTACTAATTGTCGCTCGTTACCAGATCGTCATGTGCGATGACGAAAGTGAGCAGTTTACGAGCTCGCGTTAATGGTTTCAGCGCATCTCGACATGCAAATTTCATTTCTGATCTTGTAGGAGAAGGCGCACTGCTTTTCTTCGGCTAATAAAGTCGCACATCCTGTTCACTCACTTGTGGCTTGTTTGTATGGGCGTGAGTAGAGGCTCTTTAGTCTGCGGGCCATTAAAACGCGGCAGCTGAGGCATGCCGCAATGCCAGCGAGGCGAGCACGGCGCGTACCCAGCGTACACCACCGGTATAAAACGGCCATATTGGATATTGCACTACAAAAAGGCATTTCCGCTTCTTGTTTAAGTAGCGCCATCTGTTGGGCCCCCCGCTAAGTTCCGTGCGCTGCCGCTTCTTATTTTCGAACCACTGTGGCAGGTACAGTTTCCCTTCTCTAATGTTGGTTCTTTATTCTATGAGGTCCCTCTGTAACAAGGTAGCGACACTAAAGCCCCTTGATAATTTGAAAGTAGCGACACTCTCCTCCTCATGGCGCTTTCCTCCGCAATTCTTCTCGCCCGCCTGCTGCGCACGGCGCGCTTTTCCTCCTGGGCTTCTGCGGACGTGCCGCAGGATTCTATGGAGGCGTGTTATTTTGGGTCAGTTGCGCGCCCCATTCGGGTTGAAAATTTTGAGAAATGCTAATAACAGCATCGATAATGCTGGAGGCAACGTTTATGAGGAGGTTGTTTTTTTCTTAAAGCCGTATGAACGGGGTATTCCGATGTAAAGGGAGCTTTGAGGCGAGTTCTATACTCCAGACAATTTTTCTGCCTCATGATCAGATGCTTTACTTCGTGCGTCTGATCTAGTATTGCTTGTGACACATCCCTTTGTGTGTGGCTTACTAAGCGAAAGCCTTAGACCTCTGTTTCAAGGTCCCGTTGTGAGCTATAGAAAGTATCACGTGACCGAAGGCGGGAAGCGAACCAAAGCATGTGGAGCCGCGTATAAGAGATGCTTAATGATTTGCAAAGTAATGATTGATTAGTGATTGGATTAAGATGAATTCGGGTGTATTAAGGAGGATTAAGGCGGATTTAAGTCGATGAAGGTGCATTAGGGTGAATGAAGGTGGATTAAGGTGCATAAAGGAGGACAAGGTTGGATTAAGGTCGATGAAGGTGCATTAGGGTGGATGAAGGTGCGTTGAGGTGCATTAAGAACGATTATCGAGGATTAGGGTGGATTAAAGTACATAAAGATGGATAAGGGTAGATTAACACGGATTAAGGTGCATTAGCGAGGATTATGGTCGGCTAGGGTGAATTAAAGTGAATGGAATGAAGAAGGATTAGGGTGGACTAAGGTAGATGAATGTGGATTCGGGTGGATTAAGGTGAATTAAGGACGGGTGGATTAGGGTGGATCAAAGTGAACGAGGTTAGCATTAGGGTTGATTGAGGATGATTAAAGTGCATTAAGGAGGGTTAGAGTAGATTAAGGTCGATGAAGGTGGATTAGGGTGCATTAAGGAGGACTTACGTGGATTATGGTGGATTAAAGCGAATGAAGGTAGAATAATGTCGATGAATGGGTATTAATATGCATTAGGAGGATTATGGTAGACTAACCGGTCTTAATACTCAATGAACCCTAATTCACCTTAATCCACCCTAATCCAGCCTAATACTCCCAATCCACCTTAATGCAACCTAATCAACCTACATCGCCCCTAATGCACCTTAGCCTACCCTATACGGTCTCAATCCTCCTTTATCAACCCTAATCCATCATAATCCGCCTTAATCCTCCTTCATCCACCTTAATCCGTATTCATGCACATTAATCCAACTTAATCCTGCTTAATAGTCCAAATCTACCTTAATACACCCTAATCGACCTCTATCAGACCTAATCCAGCTCCATGGTCCCTAATCCACCTTAATCTACCCTAATCAATCACAATCGGCCTTAATCCACCTTTATCAACCTTAATCCACATTAATCGACCTTAATCTACCTTTATCCACCTTAATCCTCCCTAATCCTTGTTCATGCACACTAATCCACCCTAATCGGTCTTAAGACCCTTTCATCAACCCTTCACCATAATGTGCCTTAATCCTCCTCCACACACCTTAATCTTTATTCATGCATCTTAATCCTTCTTAATGCACTCTAATCCACCTTAATCTTCTTTAATGCCCTCTAATTAACCTTAATCGTCCCTAATCCACCTTATGTCAATCACTAATGATTGATTAATTAACTTGCATAATCATTCCCTTATACAGGGGTGGACATGCTTTGGATCACCTCTGGCCTTCCTTGGGACACGTGATACTTCCAGTTTACAACGCAACCTTGAAACATAGAGATCTATAGGCTTTCGCCTTAAAACTTAAAAAAAAAACTCAATGTTGACTAGCTAACGCTCATCACCTGCAATACCACGGGTATACTTGCCACTAATTTTTTCAGAGCGCGAAGCAGAATCTATGATGCTGCACTTCCGACTGAATAACAACAGTTAGCGAGGTGATCGAGCCGCCCGAGAATATTAAGCATACTGAGGACAACCGCAACAAAAACGCTGGTGAGCAGGCCGGAAGAATGAAAAATAAATGCAGCATTACGGGATGCTTTGCTACGAGCTATAAGAAAGACGCCTCAGCTCGCAAACAACGCTGTTCTTTGTGGGAACAAAGTTCTTTCAGCCAATGGCATGCAGCCACTGCTTCCTGCGCAAGCCTTCACGCTTTCCTTGTGGTATCATAAAAACGGCATGACTATCTTCAGGTTTCTTGCGGCAGTTGTATGCGCAACAGCACGGCATAGCGCTAGCACATAGAGCAGGAAACACAGCGTACTACGTTCACTACGCCGAGCTGAAGCGCCGAGCCAGCCGTGCTAAGGAGGAAAATGGCGCGAACGAGACAGAAAAACACAAGCAAAACTCAAGATCCGCGCGTTTCCAAGGGCAACGGCAGGGAGACCAATCGTCGTGCAGAAAAAGGGGGGCAAAACTGGTTGCCGAGGGGAAACGCGCCAGGGGCGAGGAGGAGGCGAGGAGGTCGCGCGGCGGCGGCAGACTTCAAAGAGTGTCGCTGCTTTCAAATTATCAAGGGGTTTTAGCGCCACGTGCCACGCGCGCCACCTAGGAAATTCCTGTAGCAGACAGCGCCCACGCTTAATCGCAGCGCCGCGGCATTCGTGAAGTGAAAGAATATCTGCACACGCGCGGAAATAAAACCTACTGGTGCCTGACTGTGGTGAAAAACGAAAGAAGGGCCGGAAGTGCTAAATCTAGTCCTTTAGTTTAAAATGAGCGCTGAAAGAAAAACGCTAAAGAGAGCGGAATGAGGCCTTGATCGCCTCGATTCCTCATGTTTACCTTTGGTTCGTTTGTATCTCAATCACCGCGCGAGCCTTGGTTATTGCTTGCGCTTAATCCAGTTTGCTCTGTGAATTCCTTTGCTTGTAAGTGTGCTGCATACATATAGCGGTTACGTTGAACGAATAATTAGTGTATAAAAGGCTGACAGTCGCTTGGACCGAAAAACTTTCGCCATAACGTCGCTGAAACGTGCGACCCTCACGGCAACTAAACAACATCCGGTGTGTGTGTGGAAACGCGTGCGCCAACAGCCTTCTTGCTGCTGAGTGTGTGTCGTTTAGCGATTACACGACGACTTTTGCGTTTTGTGGTTCAGTGCTACGAGCCAGTGTAACTGTCGTGACATTCTAAAGCGGCGGTATGGGTCTTGTCAGCGAGTCTCCTCGATCGCGTTCGGGTTGCCAGCGCGATCTAATGTCGCGGCACACCAACATCGAGCGTAGTGTGTGCGCGTGTGCGAATGCGGTTGACTGCTCTCGGGAACCGTGCGACGTCGCCAAATAAACTTGAGTCATTACGCGCTTTGTTGTGTTTATGCTTTTTCTCCTCCGTGCTCCGCTAAAGCACCGTATGAATTAGAGGGCCCTTATACGAAACGCACGCGGATTGGCCTAGCTATTACTGCACTGTGCTTTGCTGGCGATCCGTGTATCGCTTCTGGCGTTTTTCTTATGTTAATTTGCACTTGTGTGTTTTTCATCAGTAAAATGCATCGCCGATTACTGAAACTTATTCGAGTGTAAGGGAAACTTGGAAGGAACGAGCTCGCAGCTGTATGTATTGTACTTTGATATATTGTATTATACTTTATTATTTGATGGCCAGTAGCAGTGGCTATGCAGTATTTGTTTTTAAAAGCAGAGTAATGCAGGCACTTAGGAATATATTTATTCACATATGCAATGCACGAAATACGGTTAGGATATGCAGAGTTGGAAATGACATTTGGACGTATTGTAACGATAACAACGCGCGCAAACGCAGGAAAGTGTGAAAGTAGAATTCGCTGCTGAAGTTTGTTATTTTTTATGGCACGTAATGCAATGCGGATATTTGCCAGCGAGTGCACTTGCTAAGTCAACGGGCTCGTAATGCACTAAAATCAATAATCTTCTCAAACTTCGGCCGTCAACATTCATGCGCGTGAATGAAATACTATCGCAGCTCTGCACACACAAGTGTATACTTTCTCTCGCACCGTCGTATCGCTCTACGTTACTTTCTTCGCATAGTCGTGCAGTTACCCTGGTTCTGTCTTTCCGTCCAATTATATGCGAACACATTTATCTTCTGGTTAGGTTTTGTTTGCCGCGCGGAATTCAAGATAACTTCTTGCCGTCCTCCGTTTGATCTCGGCACCCAACCGCACAGCAACAAGGCATTTCGGTCCTTCGTATCCTAGGTCATACTGATCTATTCAGCGGGATCATTACCAACTAAAATAAAGAATCGCCACAAACTTGGGCCATCAACATTCATGCGCGCGAGTGACATACTATCACAGCTCGACGCATGCAAGTGTATACTTTCTATCGCACCTTTGTATCGTTCTATGTTTCTTGCGTCGCATAACCGTGCAGTTACCGGCAGTTAAAAGTCCTTCCGTCCAATTCTGTGTAAGCATACTTTTCTTCTGGTTAGGTTCTGGTTGCCGCGCGGGATGCAAAATAACTTGTTGCCATCGTTGGTCCGGCTTCGGCACCCAACCACACAGCAACAAGGCATTTCGGCCCTCGCGGAACGAAATTATCGCAACAATGTGCATAGCACAACAAGCGAAACACGCGAACATCGCCCGGCACGCCGGAACTTTCATGGCGGCAAAGGGGCTGAGCAAGGTCACCTGTCAGCGATCAGCCTATCGCTGGCGTCGTCGGCTGGATCAAAGGCTGTCTGTACTTTGGAATTATTGCGGGATTTTAGTAGCACCGAGCCACAGGTGTTCCGCCGCTGCGCCTTTCCGCCGTCGCCATTTGGTATGACGTCACACCGTGTTCCTTGTCGTTGCGCTCGCCTCCGCTCGCTTCGCCAGCTGCGTCGCATGCATGATAACATGTCGGAGGATTGAAAAGGAGAGCTCGCGTGCGCCGCAACCACACTTGAGGCGGCAGTATGGACGACGACAATTCTGATCAGCAGGACGAGTCCTGGAATCGACATCGGAACGAGATGAAGAGGAAACGAATCGCCGAGGAAACAGACGCGCCGAACGACTGGCTAAACGCCGCAAGATAGCTAGACAACCACACTAACGTGGACTTGCAATCAAGATTAACCAAGGCTAACCATGCGATGCCATAGCTTTCACTACGTATATCCTGGCATAGCAGAGCTAAGCCACTGCCAACGTTTTTCTCATAATCATGGGGGAATGAATTTTTGTCCACATTTATCCTGTTCTTGGCTGTCAAGAGAGCTGATTGATATCGTTACGCTGCATTTTTAGGGCACCGTGCACGCAAGAGAGGGACGAAGAGGAAGGGGTAGACTGTCTTCTTGAGCTGTGAGCTTTGTACCAGCCTGCGCGATTACTACAAACGTTTCCATATGTATATAGTCGTAAATACATTTGTGTACCGGGCTTCCTCTTCGTAACATTCCGTGGAGGGGCTGGGAAACGACTCGGAACGAAGCTTCGCACTGGCCGCCGCTTCAGTTCTTCACCGATGTCGCAAGAGACGGTGCCTTGTTCGGCAACCCTGCGTCCATTGCGTCGGCTGTCGTACACACGCATCTGCGTGATACGACAGTCTTCTGCGGCACCGATGGCGCCGACGCCGACGACTGGCTGGAGACGTATGAGTGGGAGAACAGCCACAACAAATGGGATCCCATAATGATGCTGACGAACATAATTTTTTACTTGGCGGAAACTGCGCGAGAGTGGTTTCCAAACCACGAAGAACAACTCCGTGACTGCGATATCTGCAAGCAGAAGCTGCGAGATTTCTTCAGAAAACCACGGGGTCGGAAGGTCGTCGCCAAGAAAGGTGGCATCGCGAGCTCAGGCGTCCACCAAAGACTACGTCACCTATTTACAAGACGTGCTGGCACTCTGCCGCCAAGCCGACGTTGAAATGCCGGAGTGTGAAAAAGTCGGGCAAGTCTTAAAAGGTATCGTCGATGACGCCTTCAGTTTATTCATTTGTAAGAAGTGCACATCGGTTAATGACATTATCGCGGTATGCAAGCGTTTCGAGCAGGTGAGACGCTGTTGTAGCTATCGGCATTTTCACAGCTTCCCAATACAGTTGCAACATGTGAAGACCGACAGGACCCTCCTTCGCGGCAGCAGCAACCTTCACAGCAGCTGACGAAGATCGTGCGCCGTGAGCTGGAAGCCATGCGTCCCGCGGCTCCGTACCCACCTGTCAAGAATACATGCGTTCCTATGGTTCCCCTTGTTCAGGCTAGTGTGCGCCAAGAACTCGCCAACGTCGGCTTGCTGTCAGTTTGCACCAGTTCATGGCCAACCGAACATCCTTTGCTCGTGCATAGCAAAAATCAATGGATCCGTCCAGGTTCTCGTAACATGGCGCAGTGGCGAACACCGGATGGCCGACCTATTGGCCTCAGTTGTCGCCGTGCTCGTCACGTCGCCCAATATCGCAACCTCGACGCCGTTCTCGAACAGCCTTTGTCCTGAGGGGCGGTTTTCGCCACATCCAAACGCCACATCTGAGCCTGCACGCCACTGACGGTACGACGGCATGCCGCCGTCGAACACCGTCGCCGAACAGTCACCAGTCCCGTTTACCATAGAGTCATCGCCCATCGTCCAGCTCACCCCAGTCCTATCGCTTGTCACAGCCATTCCGACCTGGGCGCGAACCTTCGGAAAGCTAAAAGATGCAGCTCTCGGATGTGACGCTGCGTTGTCGACATCTCTACCAAAGCCTGACAACCTGCCGATTAGACGCAATATAGTCCAAGTTGACAGTGTATTTCTCCCAGCGCCTGTTAATACTGGAGCCATAAGTTGGTGATGAGCAACGATCTTTGTTGCTGCTTGAAGAAAGCCCTTACACATGCCGCACCTCATGCTATCCGGGTCGCTCATGGAGCATCGCCCATTACGTTTGGCATGTGCGCTTACCGAATAACTGTTGCTGGTTTCAATACTTCTGTTTTATTTGCTATTCATGAACGGTGTTGCCACGACTTGATCTTCGGCCTTGACTTTTTATCACACCACTTAGCACTGATTGACTGAGCTTCCGGCCTCCTCCAACTCGAGCTTCCTATTTACTATGTCTCTATTCTGGATTACACACCAGATAGTCGACCGCTGTCTTTCTCGGCTTGGCCGAAATCAATCTGGAGTGCCTTGCCGCTTGGCGGTGTTTCGAGCCGAAAGAAATCGAGAGCTGCCCATGCGCACCTCAGACTATGGCAGAAACGGCGGCGATGCATCGTGGCTAGTGCAGGCAGCGATTGAGGTTGCCTCACGAAGGATGGGAGACGAAGAGTGAATTTCAGACCAAACATCAAGTGAAGCAAGTCCTCACTGGGCGCAATGTTGAGTATTAGTAATGCATTTTATTAGATCTCGAAAAATAATTTGTTTCTTTTTACACCATTACTACAGAGGCGCGGCTATTTAAGAGAAACCAAGAACTATAAGAACGTGCCGCACTTTTTACACATAGCATCGCGATGCGCATTGACGGCGTCTTGTGTTCTTTTTTGCGAGAAAAACGTGCGAAAATTAGCGACGGCCACAAAGCTGCATCAACGCCCGAGGTGGCAATGAAAGCGCTTCTCCTATGGCGAACAAGTCACGTGGGACACGTGGAGAACGAACCGCTCAAAAAAAAAAAAAAAAAAAGATTCATCGGCGAAGGCCGCGGAGAGGATATACACCGAAAGTGCGTGTTTGCGCAGCCGCGAGGACGCGACGTACTGTGTTTGGGGTTCTGACCGGCGAAATGAGTTTCGTGGTGGTGAATTCGATTTGTGCATTAGGAACGTAGGCGAGAAGGAGAAACGTCGCCTCATCTAGCCCGTAGGCAGATTTTCGATCGCCTTCGCTTTGGCGAGAATCTGAATTTAAATAACAATGTGGGCGCTCACGTTTCTTGCTCTTAAGCGCGCGACTCCAGCAGAATCGAGCCTCCAATGTTCTCAAGAAAATTGATTCGGCATGCAAGGAAACGACACTGGCAGGCGAGCGACTCACTGAAGCCACGGCGCCACGTCTCGGAACAGCGTAAACGTGGCGCGCCACTCGGCTGAAGGGAGCGGGTCCACGGAGGGCCGACCGTCATTCGAACAGATCAAAGTCGAGAATCAAGGTGCCGTGTCTACGCAGAGCCTAGAACCCTACCTTGAAGCTAAACTTTTGTTGCTTCCAAGTTGGCGCTGGGCGTTAAGTTTCCTGGCGTGGTCCAGCTACAGGAGAGACTGGGTGGCGGTGATTACCGCGCCGCCCGTGCAAGATAAGCAGCGACTGAGTTGTGACGTCTCGCAGGAACTAGTTGCAAGCTCTTCACATTGCTCATGCTCTTGTTGTCCCCAAGAACGAGAGCGGTGACCCAGACGTGGCATCCGTAGCAAGTGTGCTAGTGAGGACGAGTTGGACTGCGAATTAACTGTAGTGATTGTAATCTGTGTTTTCTTATCTGAATAATTTTAGTACAAAAAGAAAAACTCCATCGACGTCTAGCAGGGCGATGTTCCGCCGCAGCAGCCTCCGTCCGAGTAGTCCAAGCGAAATCCTATCGCGGTTCAGAGCTTTCAAAATATGAAGCGCCAACAGAGACAGCACAGCAATGAAGAAAGCACAATGACAGAATAAGGCGCTTTGTCATGTCATTGTTGTTTCTTCATTGGTGCGCTGTCTCTGTTGTCGCTTGATCTTTCGAAAGCTATGGAGCAACTAGACCAACTAGCGCCAAAACGTGTTCTACTGCTATCGCGGTTACACTGTAAAAATATTTCGTAATTTTATGGTCAAAACATACGTAAAAATTACGTAGACAGTTCCGTTTCCTGAAAAGCAACAACATTCTAAGTAAAAAAAAAAAATGGACGTGAGCTCAGTTTTCGATATACGGAGAGCCGTCCGTAATTTAATGTGGAGGGCAACTGAACATGGTAAAAGCGAAAAAGGAACACGCAGAGAATATGAAGAAAACACACTGTCCACTCTCACCGGCAGTTGCATAAGCTGTTTCCACATTATTCGTAGGCGAATCGTGAAAACACACAACAAAGAGGTTTTAGTGGTGACGCTGCTTGCCACCCTTCGACGTTCCCGCACGACGGGTTGCATTTCTCCGGCACAGGAGTACTGAGTGGACAGCGGCTGCAAATGGCGGTGTGCGTAGGTGGTATACCTGTTGCATTTGAGATTTCACCTTAACAATTGGAAGGAATCGACGATGGATTGCGATATACGTGAGTGATTTAAGTGTACTCTTTTCGTTGTTGGCGGACGTCGCGTGTGCGAAATGCATTGCGATGGCCGGTGACGAGCTGAATTTGTTGCATGAGCACGCCCTGTAATGACGTTCCTGCTTGGCCATGAAGGATTGATAAAGCCGCGATATTGCAAGTATATGACAAAGGTGTAGCATTTCTTGTGCTGATAGCATATTGAGTACATTGAGACGCATAGGCAATATCAGCGTCGATGACGTCTCTAGCAGCTCCGTTGTCGCTGCATGTGACAGCTGGTTTACTGACGTCGGCACTTCAATTTGCACTGTGTTGTCCTATGTTCTTGGCGTTCCAAAATAAAGTGAAGTCAGTGTTCCGCTTAGCGATCCCTCTCGACACTGTGTAGCGCTGTGTTAGCTGTATTCGGCGACGCGTTGTATCAGAGCGAAATTCTTAGGCATTATTATTTTCCCTCAAGCATAGGACGCAGTGCCCTGACAGCGTGCATAATTGCTGCGTTCATACTCGGAATTGAATCATTGTCTGTCCAGAATTGAAAATTTGCTGGTGTATGAATACCTCCTGGAACATGTTGGATGCGTATTCCCCTACATTACAACGAAAGGACGATGTAGCGCGCTTGTTGCCGTAAACTCGTGCTATATACAGTGTTCAGAATGCAGTACAGTGCATATATGCAGTGAACAGAATAATATGCGGATAATGAATGCCATCTTCCGCAAGCGGGATAGCCGAAAGTGGACGTGGAGGAGCCCGAATGGCGAGACTCGAAATGAAATAGACTTCATACTCTGCGCTAAACCTGGCATCATACAAGATGTGGACGTGATCGGGAAGGTGCACTGAAGTGACCATAGGATGGTAGGAACTCGAATTAGCCTAGACTTCAGGAGGGAACGGAAGAAACTGGTACATAAGAAGCCAATCAATGAGCTAGCGGTAAGAGGGAAACTAGAGGAATTCCGGATCAAGCTACACAACAGGCATTCGGCTTTAACTCAGGAAGAGGACCTTAGTGTGGAAGCAATGAACGACAATCTTATGGAGATCATTAAGGAGTGTGCAATAGAAGTCGGTGGTAACACCGTTAGACAGGATACCAGTAAGCTATCGCAGGAGACCACAGATTTCATCAAGAAACGCCAATGTATGAAAGCCTCTAACCCTACAGCTGGAATAGAACTAGCAGAACTTCCAAGTTAATAAACAAGCGTAAGATAGCTGACATAAGGAACTATAATATGGATAGAATTGAACATGCTATCAGGAACGGAGGAAGCCTAAAAGCAGTGAAGAACAAACAAGGAACAGGCAAGAATCAGATGTATGCGTTAAGAGACAAAGCCGGCAATATCGTTATTAATATGGATGAGATAGTTCAAGTGGCTGAGGAGTTCTATAGAGATTTATACAGTACCAGTGGCACCCACGAAGATAATGTGAGGGAGAATAGTCTAGAGGAATTTGAAATCCCACAAGTAACGCCGGAAGAAGTAAAGAACGCCTTGGGAGCTATGCAAAGGGGGAAAGCAGCAGGGAGGATAAGGTAACAGCAGATCTGTTGAAGGATGGTGGGCACATTGTTCTAGAAAGACTGGCCACCCTGTATACACAATGCCTCATGACTTCGAGCGTACCGGAATCTTGGAAGAACGCTGACATAATCCTAATCCATAAGAAAGGGGACGACAAAAACTTGAAAAATTTTAGACCGATCAGGTTACTGTCCGTTGCCTACAATGTATTTACTAAGGAAATCGCAAATAGAATCAGGAACACCTTAGACTTCTGTCAACCAAAGGACCAGGCAGGATTCCTTAAAGGCTACTCAACAATAGACCATATTCACGCTATCAATCACGTGATAGAGAAATGTGCGGAATATAACCAAGCCTTATATATAGCTTTCATTGATTACGAAAAAGCGTTTGATTCAGGCGAAACCTTAGCAGTCATAGAGGCATTACGGAATCAGGCTGTAGACAGCCATATGTAAATATACTGAAAGATATCTATAGCGGCTCCACAGCCACCATAGTCGTCCGTCAGGCAGGGAGAAAGGCGTCAGGCAGGGAGATTCAGTCTCTCCAATGCTATTCACAGCGTGTTTACAGGAGGTATTCAGAGACCAGGAGTCGCAAGAATTGGGGATAGGAGTTAATGGAGCATACCAGAGTAACTTGCGTTTCGCTGATGATATTGCCTTGCTTAGTAACTCAGGGGACCAATTGCAATGCATGCTCACTGACCTGGAGAGGCAAACCAGAAGGGTGGGTGTAAAAATTAATCTGCAGGAAACTTAAGTAATGTTTAACAGTCTCGGAAGAGAACAGCAGTTGGCGATATTTAGCGAGGCTGGAAGTGGTAAGGGAATACATCTATTTAGGGCAGGTAGTGCCCGCGAATCCGGATCATGATGAGACTGAAATAATCAGAAGAATAAGAATGGGCTGGGGTGCGTTTGGCAGGCATTCTCAGATCATGAACAGCACGTTGCCATTATCCCACAAGAGAAAACTGTATAACAGCTGTGTCTTACCAGTACTCACGTACGGGGCAGAAACCTGGGGGCTTGCGAAAAGGGTTCTACTTAAATTGAGGACGACACGACGGGCTATGGAAAGAACAATTATGGGTGTAACCTTAAGGGTTAAGAAAAGAGCAGATTGGGTGAGGGAACAAACGCGAGTTAATGACATCATAGTCGAAATCAAGAAAAAGAAATGGGGCATGGGCAGGACATTGAATGAGGAGGGAAGATAACCGATGGTCATTAAGGATTACGGACTGGATTCCAAGGGAAGGGAAGCGTAGCAGGGGGCGGCAGAAACTTAGGTGGGCGGATGAGATTAAGAAGTTTGCAGGCACAACATGGCCACATTTAGTAGATGACCGCGGTAGTTGGAGAAGTATGGGAGAGGTTTTTGCCCTGCAGTGGGCGTAACCAGGCTGATGATGATGATGATGATGATGATGATGATATGCAGTGTTCGGTAACGCTGGTGTCGCACGGTGGCCATTACACTGCGATCGAGCCCAAGCAAACCATGCTCGATCGCAACTGGAAGTGTCCGCGTGATACCCATTAAGGGTCGCTGCTGAAGAAATTCATTATTTTGCTAGCTGGCAATCTGCCTAAGATGTTTCTCGTATTAATACGACAGTGCTAAGGAGCTCGTGTCGCAGAAAAGCCGGTGTCGTCAGCGTTGGCGCCGTTGGCCGTGAGCAAAAAAAGCCCGGACGTCAATTCTTAAATAAAAACAACTTGCAACATGGGTTGGGGGAATAGAACCTGGGTCTCCGGAGTGTGAGACGGAGGCGCTACCGCACAGCCATGAGTTCGATGGTTCAAAGTGCGACAAAAGCGCCTCTAGTGAATGCGGTGTTGCCTTAGAAACGTACCGTAGAAAGTTACACTGCGATGTATATCAGTAATTATGAGCATGTAAGTTACAGAAGTCGCAGTTAAACGAGTAGCGAAGTATGTTTCCGCTACATTTTTTCTGTGCTTGACATACACACAGAGCCATCTTGCGGCAAACACAGAAGACCCCCTCCTCGCAATGTACCGCGCTACCCCCACAGGTCACGCGCCACTCGCCTGCTTCTCCCCTTCGTCTCGTCAAGAGCATGCCGAGTGAATGATTGGGCGGTGCGAACGGGGTGCGATAACGCTATCGCGTTCCACTTTTGAAGGCGAAGCTTAAGCGTCCTGCAATTATTTTTGTTCTGTTTCACTTCTGACAGTTAGCAGGCTGACGATCAACGTTCTCACGCAATACGGCAGCATTTCACGTATTCAGGAAGTGGATTGCATGCAACGTAGATACTGCCCATATGCGGCCGTAATTGTAAAGCAAATGCATGTGATAAGTAATTTTAACTCAACCTTGAAACAATATAGCGGTGGTCAAACGTGTGTAATAGACATTCCTAAGTTGCAAATGTTGCGAACAAGTATATGAACAAATAAAAAATGCGTCAACACTCATGCTGAAGGGCAGTAGTAATATTGATTGTCTAGTTGCGTGGACTAATTTTCAGCTTATACACATTACTACAATAATTATTCTAAAATGTATATTATGAGTTATGTAGAACATAATATATGCTATTTTGCTGAACAGAAGGTGCTTCGTGAAGTCTTTTTTTAAGTGAGTTGAACGATACCATTAACGATACCAAACGATTCTACAGCAACCATTACTTGGTGACAAGCTTACTGAGTGTAATTGTATATGAAAATGTTTTGCTTTGCTATGGACGACTGATCTGAAAATGACTGATATCAGTATTTCAATTGCAGCTATTGCATCAATGAAGGACGTCTGTATGCCGGTTTGCGCTCAGTTTCTGCGGCATGGAGGCCTGCTTTCAATACCAATGTGCCACAGCCGTCTGTCGAGTGGTGCTCCTTGTTGTGGTAAGCTGTGCCATTCTATCGTACATCGGTCTTGCATATGCAGTCTTACAAAACAGTGACTGCAAATGTTGGTGTAATGACGAGGCGTATGCAAGTAGAGTAATTTATGCAAGTGAACCCAAGCGATAATTGATGATTTGTGTTCCTATGGCAACAAATTTATTCTGCGTGAGCACGTTGACTTCAAAATTATGTTGTTTCATACCTGACTTCGGTGCAGATATGAGTGGTCTTTGAAAAACACTAATAGTGCTATAATTGAGGATTTCAGGCCACAGATAAAACATGCAGCAATAAAATAATAGTTTGTGGAGCGTTGCCTCAATGAGTATGCAAAAACACTGCATACTGATGACTAGCACTGTCATGCAAGGGCTCCATGGTAACTAAGTTTTTGCATTGGTAACTCCATGGTAACTAAGCTAGTATTGAGCTAGCTATAATAAGTGAATATGCACCGACGTAATTACTTAAGTGCGACATTGGAAGGGAACATAACAGTGTAAAATTATAACCTGAGCACGCAGCTGTGTCGCATGGTCAGGTGACCAAAATGTATGCTTTTAAAAGGGAATTAACAGTGCTACTGCCAATACAAAGTAACGGCGACAGACACAGCAACGTATTCTATTCGTCATGTCTGTGGCCCTGCTCGATTCCCTTCTAAACATGCACCAAGCAGTCCAATTCAAGATTCTCCTGCAGTTGATCTTAATGCTTAAGTTTGCCAAGCAGGCTAAGCGATGACAAGCTAGCATAGTGGGAGCGATTCTGCAAGTTGTCTATGTTCAAGATGTGTCATCGAGATACTTCATTGTTGAAAATTCGGTGTACAACTGCACAAAGCAGCATCAATAGCTACTTTGCTCCTCCATGTTGCTTCAAGAGTCTGTGCATGTTTCGTAAGATAATCCTTGAGTCATCGGCCTGTTTGTGCTACCCAATTGCTGCTGCGGCATAGTGGAATGTTATAAACAGCCTCTACCGTACTTCGTATGAACACCAACACATACTTCTTGATGCAAACTTCAGGTTTTGGCCAGGTCCAGTTGACATTTTTGCACGTGCCCAGATTGCTTGGCACTGAAAATAAAAAGGTAGTTCCACCTCTCTCAGCAATTTGCTTTAATTGACGGCTGCGTTTGTGTACAGATTGTATAACAGTCGAAGGCCTTAGCTTCCTTGAAGTTCTCTGACGTGAGCCGTCACCTCCGTTCGACTCCGTTAAATGCTTCTTGGCGACGCATGCCAGAAGGCAGTGCGAACTTGCTGTTAAAGCAAAACATCGTACTTGGTTATGGAAGCTTCCCTCCACTTCGGGGTGGTACGAAGAATTGAAAAGTGCTCTCTGGTGTTCCTGTAGCAGCAATATACTTCAGCGTTTAAGTGCGCTAATAGAAAAAGCAAAAATACATTTCAGTGCGGGGCAAAGCTCCAGCGCGATGCTCACGACAGAAAACCTTCAGGCCCCGATAGCGGAGCTTGCCTTTCAGTAGTAGTTTTGCTTACTTGAACATGCGTGGCACGGTGTAGGATTAAAATTTAACACGGAGTAGGTTTAAAAATTTGCTCAACTGCTTTAATAGCCTTACTTGGCAACTTCTCACCACCAAGAGCGCTGTCAACTAATCGTAAAATACTAGCTATTGTGAGAACAAGTGTAGTGAAGGTATACTGCTTCATTGGAAACTTTCTGCCCCGTATGACGTGAAATAAAACTACTAATAGGTAGAGTGATTTGTCTTCGGTCTTCTCTACAGAGCTAGATGTATTCACACAAGGGGACAATCTACCACAAGAGCGTGACCTTCCATTTCTGGACCTCATCGTTTTCGTTGGTGAATGTCATGTGCGCAGGATATATGTGCCATGTTTTAAGGAGGGTATTCTGCCTTACGCATCAGCGCACACTTTGGCTGTGAAGCTGTTTGTCCCAGGAGCACCAAATAGCGTCTTCAGCAAGCCGAGGCATCACCAAGGGGAGAACTTCTATACCGAGGTCTAAGATTGACTATTAGATCACATTATTAGATCTATTAGATCACATTCACAAGGTCAGCCATAGTCTCAAATAGACTGTTCGGAGAGCTAGAACATTTGTTTTTCACGTCAAGCAATCTGGGTGCAAAAAGGTGAATCAGACCAGGCCTTGACGCGAAGTGTAGCAAGATATACATGCAGACGTTTATCAATTGTGGGCTTGTTTACAACACCCCGCTGTCCTGCAGCTGGAACTACGCAGGACAAATAGGCCTAATATATATATATATTGTGAGACGAGGTTCAGGCAGTTAACCTCCTCTTTATTCTCTCGAGTGAGAGCCCAACCACCAGGCCCCAAAACGGTGATGATGAGTATATACAGGCGAGAATGAATAAAGCTCGCACTAATTCCCCGCGCGCGGAAGCGGCCAGCCAGGCCGCTACTTAGCCAGGAAGGAAACGCCGAACGAATCGTTTTAAGCCTGTTTCACCTTCTGCAACTGGAAGGACGAAAATTGGTGCAGTCGCACGCGTCGCAATGCTATTTTTAGAGGGCCCATTTCGCATGATTGCGATTTTAACAATGCGACTGGTGCGACGCCCAGGGTTGCTAACTGCCAGATTCCGTGGCACACGCTGCATAATTCTTTTATTGTAATGAATAAAACGTTTAGATTATAATATTATTGACTTTTATTGATTAGGAGCAAATAATATGCACGTTTAGTAATTTAAGAACGTGTTAGTTAAGATTTATTTTGGAGTGGGAAACCACGGTTTCTGAAGTTCAGTGCGACATGGCGCACGTAAGCAGCTGCTCGCAGGTGGTTCAGCGCTGCGTGTTGTCTCATCTGCCTTCTATGACCGTTTCGTTCTGCCTGCGCTACAGCAATCTACAAGATGACCTATCGATAAGTTCATATAGCTACCCTCACCGCATGTGAAATATTAAGAACTCGGCTGCCACGAAGTCGCCGTGTCAGCCCAACAAAATCCTCGCGTTACCCGTGCTCGGCTTCAGCTTCTGGAGCAATATGTGTATATTGCTCGTGATTGCGCATATGCGGTGCCTGCTTCTAGCCATATTCTTGCGCCAAACGCCGCAACAAGCACCAACCCGAAGGCCACGTGTGCCCCTGAACGACGCCGCAAATGATCTGTGTGATTACTGAAAGTGAAATGAAAATTGTGTTGTGAAATTCACACTTAGCGCTAGCCTGGTTCTTTCATCGCCGTGCGCGTGCTATGAATATATATACTGGAGTCCTCTTTACATACTTATAACGGCACAAAAGCCGACGCATCAAATGTTTTGAGCAGTTACCGTCTCTTTTGTAGAAACCTGTACGTTGTAAATAGCATTCTAAAAGACACGCTTCTCGTCTACTTTGTTGTCCTGTGTCTCGTGCTGGTAGTATACTCTGAACTTCTAACAAGAAGACCATATCAATATGCGCTATCCATTATGCAGGGTCATAGACCCACGGCAGGCGCACTTGCCGTAGGGTCTTTCAGCTTTCTGCTCAGCCTGGCACGCCGCTCACGGTTAGCCTGTTTTGTGAAAATAAATATTACTATAACAAAATTGTTACTAGATATTATAGTTTTTACACTGTAGTTTATAGCAATCATCCAGATTTCTTCAGCTAGTCGTGCATTTAACCTGTATTAGATCAACATTGTTACGACATGCTTGTGGGAGTTATTTCAAACTAGATTGCTCAGCCAGAGAAAGTACAGAT
Source organism: Dermacentor variabilis (assembly GCF_050947875.1). Taxonomy (NCBI): domain Eukaryota; kingdom Metazoa; phylum Arthropoda; class Arachnida; order Ixodida; family Ixodidae; genus Dermacentor; species Dermacentor variabilis. Next base: position 226,303,710 of record NC_134571.1, on the reverse strand, counting down.
GAAAGTCTCAATGTTTGTTCCGATTTGGTATTCCCAAACAGATTATATTGGCAGAATTTTATGCCTGCTTGCATTTCCTGCAATTCAATGTTCAGAACTGGTAAAACTGATTCCTTTTCTTGGTGCCGAAAGGCTGCTTCAATGGCGATAGCAAGCTATAATTATTCATTTCGAAAGTGTTAAGTAATGACTATATATCTAAGCTTATCAATGTGTTTTTGTTCCACGAACACAGTTAGGCTTTCTTTCTCCCTCTCACTGACAGCCGTGGCATGAAACCGTTCACTTTCATAAGTATCAGAATGCAAACATTCTGGAGCTTGTCCTGAGCATTTATCTGCATCCTATAGTGTGCATGTTTGCATCAAGTTCTGGTGTTGCAATCGCAGTGATCTACGCATATTATTATATTGCAACAAACGAATTTATCGAACTTTGTTTTCAAATCTACAATGTGGCCATGCAGTAACGACGACATTATTAAGCAAAAGAAAACTGCAGATTCAGTGTACTTGTTGAAGTCTATGCCAAGTAAAGTTTTTCTCAATGGTCAAGTGAATGCTGTTAAAGTAACTGCGATATATACAATTTATCTTATTTTCAACAATCCAATATGGCATCTTTTGCAAGGTTTGCTTATGCACCGCATAGGTCACAACTTTAATATCATGTAATCTTTATGCAGTGCACTGTTCACAAACTATACCGAAATGCAAACGGCAGTTAATATAGATGCACACTGCGAGACATCAACACAGTGACGTTTGTTGCGCAAAGGAATGGTGCGAGTTGTATGTAGATGAATGAATGACATGTGTTTATGTACTTATTCATTTATATACCTTTCAGGCTGCAAGGTTGGTGTATTAGGTGAGGGGGAATAAAAAGTAGTTACAAAAGGAAGAAGGGCACAACATTAAGAAAAAAAAACAGCAAAAAAGCAGCACCAATACAATGCACCAACTATCTCAACGTGTTTTACTGGCACAACATTATACAATACTTAACAAACAATAAGAGACAAAATTACTGCCCATGCACCCTGTACACATGGTAAACCAGCGAAGCTGAAATGTGCGGCCCCGGTGTTTATCACTCGGTTAATTCCGACGGTTTATTCAAGTCTTTCTACATTATTCGTTATGTCTGTGTTTCTTCATGAGGTTGCGCGCACGTTTGGCTTGGGTTTATTACATTGTTTATTTGTAATGCCACACATCGCGCTTCGCATAACCACCATCATGAAGGGTGCAATGAATTGTTCGTTCTATTAATCCAGCGGGTTCATCAGTCTTTCTGAATTATGTTACGCATTTGTGTTATGTATTATGCAAAAAAGAGGTAAGGCGTGCAGACAGGACACAAGAGTAGAGAAGTGGACAACACGAACGCCGACTATCAACTGAAGGGAGCACTGAGGCGAAAAAAGAAAGAAGACAAAAAACTCATCTGGGCAAGCTCAGGAATGCCACGTGTCACTCGGGTACATGCGCCGGTCTACGTGAGAGATAACTGGAAAGACGCTTAATCTCTACCTTATGTAAAGTACTTGTAGGCTGACTCACGCACGCACTTCCCCCATTATAAGTATGCCACGCCTCTTCCATAAGACGCGTATCTTCATTCTTATGCCTGTACAATATCGCCCCTTCATCTAACTCTGGCGTGCAGTTACAATCTTGGCAATGTAGGGAAATATTAGAAGGCTATTCACTGGTTAACGACCTTTTATGCTCCATTAGCCTCTGATTGATACACCGTCCCGTTTGCCCTACGTAGAACTGACCACAGCTAAGGGGAATTTTATAAACCACACCCATACGACAGTCAATAAAACTGTTGTTCTTATCGTGCTTCACTGGACAAATATCTGCTCTTTTTTACCTTTTACGTGCTCCTTTTTTCCCTCTGTACGGCAGCGCATATCTCACCTAACTTATTGGGAGCAGTGAAAGCAACATTAACATCATAACATCATCATTGCAGTGGCTATTCCGTACATTCATTTAGTGTCGCACAGGCTTAAAATAGTTGCAAGTAGATATGATGTTAATGTTGCTTAAAAAATTTAAATCTTGCGCGAGCGCATGCTCAAATCAACCATCAGCACTTCAGTGATTAATTTTATATACTGCATAGGTGCCATTATAATATAAAAGCAAGCCACAGAACCATTAAACAGACATCGGAGAATATTGTGGCGAACGATGCTGTGGCATAAATTATAACTACGGTTGAGTGTGGTGGAAAATCTACCGCTGCTACTGCAGACATTTTATACTGCGGTATAAAACCTACCTGCAAAAAAACTAAACGCAGATGCATTATGATGATTCAATATACATTTTTACGCAATAATTTGCTTTATTTCTTTGATAATCAATGCTTCCTTTAGTCGCGTTTGTTATATCTTCTCGTGAAACACGACACCCTTTTACAGCAGGACGCACACAGAAGGACGCACGCGGGCGCATGCTGGAGTACTGTAAAAGCTCGACGACCGACAGAATAAAAGCGTCGAGCAGGCCCAATAACTATTCTGTAGGGGAGGAAAATGTTTGGTACACTGCAACAAAATGTAATATGATGCTGTGTTTTTTTTCTTTCTTGCCTTTCTAACGCATAATCGGCAGCGGTGCACCACAGAGCAACGACTAATTTCTGTATCTTCTTTCGGCACGTGCCCATCTACCGAGCAAGGCATTGCTTCGTCGCTGGTCCGGTGCTATCAGCGGGATAATTGCAAGCATTACAAGCTTCGAGTAGCGGAACAGCGCATGCACAAGGACGCCCCTGGTGGACGATTCTGCCTCTATTAGGAGCAGCGCCTCAGCTGAATCTTCAGTTCGGCAGCGGTGCACCACAGAGCAACGACTAATTTCTGTATCTTCTGCAGGTGAGCAATATTATTTTTTATTGCACTGCTGCCGAACACAGCAAACATTGTATTTGACACTGCCATTGCTTTTGTTGGGTACTTCTGTAAGGCACTTGCTATACTTAAACGTAAATGAGTAAGGACGTGAAAGATATTGCCAAGGCGCTTGAGGACCTGAGGCGAGAACTAAGGACAGATCTCAGATCATTGAAAGAAAGTGTGAAAAACTGCAACGATACCTGTGATGGTGTCAACGAAATCATAAGTGAAATGAAAGAACTTAGAAAGGAAGTCCCAAAGTCTTTCTAAGAAAAACAAAGAACTGGAAGCTGAAAACTGCAGATTGAGTGAAAGGATAGATCAATTAGAACAGTATCAAAGGATGAACAACTTGGAAATAAAAGGAGTGCCTCAGGAAGGTGACGTTGTCGATGTTGTGAGGAGGATCGGGAGTACTCTGAATGAACCGTTTGCTGATTCGGACATTGACATCTGCCATCGTGTGCCCATATCAAACTCCTCCGAAAAAAACATTGTTGTCCGTTTTGTACAACGCACAAAACAGGACAAAATTCTGCGAAAAGCAAGAAAGCAGAGGATGACTACAAAAGATCTTGATTATGGTGGAGACGGCACACCCATCTATGTGAACGAGCACCTGACCCGCTCAAACAAGATAATTCTGGGTGCTGCGATCGCTCAGAAAAAAAGTAGCAGGATGGAAGTTTGTGTGGGTGACTGGCGGGAAAATTTTTGCCCGTAAGGACGAGCGAACCACAAGCCACTGAATTAGCAGCGTTGCTGACATAGAGCAGATAATTGTATAGAAAAACTGTACAACTCTGTACAGTGCAAAACAGCTCAAATGGAAGACATACCACAGGAGTGCCACTATTATGAATGTGATCATTTCAGTGAAAAATACAAAAAAGGTGAAAGAAAGTTTTCAGCAATTCATCTAAATATGAGAAGCCTTAAGAATAAGGTTCAAGATCTTGAAATGTTTCTGCAGTCATTTAGCTTACAATTTACCGTTATAGTACTCACGGAAACTCGGCTGTCAGATGAAATCGAACCCCCTTACCTTCAAGGTTACAAATGGGAAAGCATAAGTAGAAAAAACAAAAGAGGTGGTGGGATAGCTATTTACTTAAAAGATAATTTACCGCATAAGGTATTAGACAGCATGCGCAGAATGGATGAAAATGTCGAGAGCTTATCGGTGAAAGTGCTTAACACCATTGTCTGCGCCGTGTACAGGCCACCTTCTGGCTGCGTATCTGAATTCATGTCATTTTTTGAAAATTCACTTAGCTCTTTTAGCTCGGCGAATGCGCCGTTTGTTATCCTTGGAGATATAAATCTTGACACAATATCCGGTAACTTACATTTCAAGACGCTGTTCACCAGTACGCGTGCAACAATGTGATAACACTGCCCACTAGGGTGACCGTTGACACGGCCACATCCCTTGACATCTGCGTCACAAACATAGATAGCGATGGTCTTTCCGCTGGTGTAATCATGAATGACATCAGCGATCACCTGCCCGTGTTTTGCCTAACAAATGCATCCTACAAGGAACAACATAATGATGAAGGAAACCTCTTGCTCCGCACGGTAAACGAAACTACGCTAAACATGTTCAGCTGCCTTATCAACCAAGAAAGCTGGCAGGCCGTTTATGATGAGCATAACCCCAGAACTGCGTACAAGATCTTCTTGGATAAATTCAAACAGCGCTACAATACAGCCTTCCCTCTGCGAAAGCAGAAAAAAAGAAATAAAAAAGTTAGAAAACCATGGATAACTGCGGACTTATACAAACGAATACGTAAAAAAAATAATTTGTACCACAGTTTCATTAGCTCTCGTAATTGTGACATATTGATTGAGTTTAAAAAATTTAGAAATAAATTAAACTTCGATTTGAAAAAGGCAAGGGATGACTGTTACGAAAGAAAATTTTACAAAATTCAAAACGATCAACGTAGACTGTGGAATACAGTGAAAGCTTTAACTGGACGAGGGCGAAAAACACATATCGTGAATGAAATTGTAATCAATAATGCCAGTGTAGTTGGGCAACAGCTTGTTGATGAAATGAATCGACACTTTGTTAGCACAGGGGTATATAGTGGACAAGACTTGGAAGCGGATATTTTCATGACTACAGGGCAGGTTGATTCCATTATGCTTACACCAGCGACTCCTACTGAAATTGAAGCAATTATCATGACCCTAGAAAACAAAGCTGTAGGCGGGGAAGACGAAAGAAAGGCCTTACCTGTCAAGTATGTCGCTCATCTTATGAGTCCTGTATTAACCCATATAATAAATGAGATGCTTAGACGTGGCGAGTTCTCAGATGAATTAAAAATAGCTAAGGTCACCCCTGTCTACAAGGGTGGCGATGAGAAAAAGCTTACCAATTACAGGCCGATATCTGTTTTGCCGGTGTTTTCCAAGATATCTGAGCGTGTTATTAATGATAGGCTTACGTCTTTTTTTCATAAACACAAAATAATTACGAAGTCGCAGTATGGCTTTCAAAAGGATAAGTCTGCAGAACTAGCTTTAACAAACATAAAGGACAAAATAATTGAAAATATTGAGAGGAAACTGCTCACTCTGGGGATTTTCTTGGATTTAAGAAAAGCATTTGACACTGTGCAGCACGATATCCTTCTAAAGAAGCTTGCTGCGTATGGTGTTCGAGGAGTAGCACAGAATTTAATTACATCATATCTCTCAAATCGGTATCAGTATGTATGCGTCGAGAATCTGGTATCACAAAAATTGAAAGTCGAATATGGCGTTCCTTAAGGATCAATCTTAGGACCCCTCTTATTTCTTGTATACATAAATGATATAACGTCCATACCAAACTCCCCTGAAATAATAATGTATGCTTACGACACTAATATCTTCTTTACTGGCACTACAAAAGAGGTCATAGAATCATCAGCTAACAGTTACCTCTTACACCTCTCCAGGTGGCTTAAAAGCAACCGGCTGAGTTTAAACACAAGCAAAACCAAATATATAATTTTTAAGCCAGCAAATAAAAGAGACCCCTATTGTGTTCATCTGCACTTTGAGGACACGTTACTGGAACAAGTTACAGAGCAAAAGTTCTTGGGCCTATGGTACAGAGAGGGCCTTACTTGGAATACTCATGTTGACAAATTAAAAAGTGAGCTATCTCGAGTTACTGACTGCATGTATAAAATACAAAATATACTACCCACCTGGTTGAAACAAACATTATATTACTATTCAAAACTCAGTTATGGCATTTTAGTCTGGGGAACTACGACAGCTGCAAACTACAACAAACTAATCATTGTACAAAAGAAAATATTGATGATGTGTGAAAACTATGTGGGTGACAAACGAGGACTCCGAACAAAACCGCTCTTAATTAAATATAGCATGCTTAAAGCAGATCAAGTTTATTATTTCAAACTACTCCAGTGGATATATAAATATAGGCCGCACACAATACCTGTCGACAGTTGCACCTCATACCCAATACGTAAACCACACTATGTAAAGCCCGCCACAAGAACTAATTACGGAAAGCAAACATTGAATTATCAAACGATTAATATATTAAACAGTGATTACTTTAACGTACAATACACACAATCCTTCCACAGCTTCAAAAATGACTGTAAAAATCTATTAGTGGGCAGTGACATTGCATTTTCATTTTGAGTAACTTGTGCTCATCCCTGATAACACATGTAACCTCAGTTATGTTACAGATTTTTCTCAGCGCTTGTAAATCATGTTTGGCATTGTTTCGGCATTTACATTGTGTATCAGTCTAAACCTTCGCTTTTTCTGAAATGTTTCTATGTACTGATCTACTTACTGTATGTGCTATTTATTTTCGAGCAATTGATTCTATGTTTTTTTTTCTTTGTTGACTTCTGGTGTAAGCCAATTTTATTGTTATGTAATACTTATTGCATATGTATCTTCTACTTTTTCGAAATCGATCCCGTTGAGGCAAAAGTTAATGCTTTGGAGACATGTGTTCTGAATAATTGAATTTTTCGTTGCTGTGTGCTGTGTGTTAAAGATATGTTCGACAAATACGTATGTGAATGATATGTCATGCTGCCTTGAACTGTAGGGGCGCAGAGGCTCTGTCAGGCATTTTGCCTTTACCTCTGCCCCCTACACGGAGAGAATCCGTGAAACAAACAATAAAGAAAAAAACCGCAGAAAACGTCGGGTTCCTTATAGAGAACGCCAAACACGCACCCCTTTTGCCCGCTCGATAACACGCGAGAAAGACGCCGCTACCTTCACATGACGACGGGCGACAGCCGCTCCAGTAAGGTCTCGTAGAGAGATGAACGGGCGCTCACGGTATCAGGCCACAATGGCGGCCGGCCAATGAGCAGATAGAAAATGTATAAATACAAAGAAACAGCAACATCTTTATAGAGCAATATAATCTTGATATCCTGTTATGTGACACTTTGGCGGAACTGCAGCTTGAATATTGTTTTTATTTGCGCCCTATAGACGGACACCATAATCAAACGCGCTTCAGCTTCAGCAAAGCATGAACGCAGTCACATCTCCTCTGCGTTGTGCAGCTCCCAAGAAGCATACCGGGAAGAGTATTCACCGCATTCACTAGAGGCGCTTTTGTACCGCTTTGAAGCATCGAACTCGTGGCTGCTGTGACGGAATGCATGGGCGCGTGGCCATGTTGCAATTAGATCTGCACAAGGCGTTCGATAAAGTCGTACACGAAGTTCTGTTCTCGATCCTAGACCATATCAATGTTGGAACTGTTATTACAGAAGGTGTTAAAATGGCGTACAATGGTTGTATAGCGAAGCTGATAATTAATAGTCAGTTAAGTGATGGTATTCGTGTGCAGTCGTCTGTGAGACAGGGCTGCCCTTTATCCCCCCTGCTTTTCGCTCTCTACCTCGAGCCCTTTTGTTTGCGGCTGCTGAAGAGCCCAAACATCCGGGGTTACACTTTTCATAAAACTGAAGTTCGAGCTTTAGCATATGCTGATGATGTAGCAGTGTTTTGTACGGACCATGACAGTGTTAAAGCAGTTGTACAAGAGGCTGTAAAATTTTGTACTGCAAGTGGAAGTGCTATTAACTGGAACAAGTGTCTTGGTTTTTGGCATGGGAATTGGCAATACAAGCCTGAGACGTTTTGTAACATGCAATGGGCGGTAACTCCAGGCACCTACCTAGGTGTCCCCCTCGAACATTATCGAGATAGCAAAGAATATTGGGACAATGAAGTAGTGCGGATGAAAACCCAGACCGGCAAATGGGGAGGGCATAATTTTTCAATGTTTGCAAGAGCCACCGTGTGTAATTTGTTTTTAGTCGCTAAAATCTTTTATGTGATGCAAGCGTTATGTCTGACGAGGATGTCTGTGCAAAAGCTGCATAGAGTATTTGCGATGTTTATTTGGGCCTCAACATGGGAACGTACAAGTCGTATTAATCTGTTCCATAGAGTGTTGAAGGGGGGGCTGGGGTTGTCACATTTGTTCCTCAAACAGATTGTAAGCAGGTTTCTTTTTTTGCGTGACCAAAAGGATGCTTTTCTGAGAACAATGATTCAAGCTAGACTGCGCGATTCTTTGCCTGATTATGTAGTGTTGTCCATGTATACGGGGCCAATGCCTTTAAGTGCTTTTTTGCGTGAAGTGGTCGTGTCTTTACGAATACTAAAAGCAAGACTTTCTAGTGAATATCTGGCCGCTGTTACTAGTAAGAAGTTGTACAAAGATCTTGTTGATGTATTCTTGCCTGTACCGTTGTATCGTACATGATGATGATGATGATGATGTGTTGTGTTTTGTGGCGCAAGGGCCAGGTTTGGCCAAAGAGCGCCATGACACGTGGTAATGTTGACGATGTACTATAGAAGATGTGACTTGGCTGTAAAGTGGCCTAAAAATATTCGCTGTAAAGTGCGTAAAATCTACGTGCTATAAAATTATGGCGATGACTAATGACGAATACTATGAACATTAAAATCAATCGTAGAAGAATGATGCAAAATATAAAATATATAAGATGGTAAAATTACTTGGGGCACTGCTGCCTCGCCAGAGCCCTTGAAACACAAGGGCCTAGAGACATGTGCTATACGAAATAGCTTTCACAGCAGCATCCTCTGGAGAGAGGAGACGCTATGAACGTATGGGGCTAATTACATGTAACAGAACATCTTTCAGATAACTTAGGACTGCGTTGGTGTCAAATAGCGGTTCTGGGCCGAGTAACATTACTGGATGAAGGGGTATCTGCTGCCGGTATGCTAGGGGAAAATGTTTCTTTCTCTCAGATTCGGCTGCCCGACACTCCAGGAGGAAGTGGAGGACGGTCAGCCTCTCCCCGCATCTACCGCAGGTTGGAGGATCATTTTCAGTGAGTAAAAAGTTGTGTGGCAAATGTGTGTCCTATTCTGAGGCGACAGAATAGGACATCTGTTCGCCGTGCTTTTGTTACGGAGGGCCAAGAACCTAATTGTGGCTTTATCACGTGCAGTTTGTTGTTTACTTCTGCGTACTACTTACGTTGCCAGTGGTTTCGCAGTTTCCGTCTTAAAAAAGGCTTCAGGTCTGTGACAGGGACCGAAGCGGTAGGATTAACTGTATGAAATGAAATTGATGTGGCCATCTGGTCTGCTAGAACGTTACGCTCGATGCCCCTATGTCCAGGCACCCAGCATACAATGACATGCTGGTTAGACATATACGCTCTACAGAGAATGGCATAGAGCTCAGTAATTACGGGGTTTCTGTGTTTACAGTGTGACTTCAAGGCTTTCACGACGCTTAGGGAGTCTGTAAATAAAATTGTTTTTTGAATATTTGATTTTCTGATATGTTTCACAGCCGACAATAGTGCATGGGCCCCAGCTGTAACTATACTTGTTTCAGGGTGCAGTACACCGGTTTCCGAGAAGGATGGACCAATGGCTGCGTAGTACACCCAGGCATGCGACTTAGAAGCGTCTGTGTAAAACTCTGTGCACGAGTACTTGTGCACAGAGTTTTGCTTGGAGCTCGTGCTCCAAGAAATGCATTTTGATATGTGTCTCTGGCGCATGTTTAGTGACCTCTACAAAGGATGTGTCACACTCTATCAGCTGCCACCCCCAGGGCGGTACTAGCTTAGCTGGAGGCATTAGGCGTTGTTCGAGAATTGGGACATCCATTTCCTTGCTAAGTTCTCTTGCACGCAGTGAGAAAGGAAGTCTCATAGAGGGTCTGTTATTAAAAAGTGTTTCACACGTGAAGTCCTTAATGGTTGTGAAACACGGATGTTCCTTATTAGAGCGAACCTTGAGAAAATACGTTAAGCTGATGTTGGTTCGCTGAAGATGGAGTGGCCACTCATCCGACTCGACATATAAACTTTCAAGAGGGCTTGTCCTAAATGCGCCAGTGGCCAGACGGATACCCAGATGGTGTACGGGATCGAACATCTCAAGCGCGCTCGGTGCGGCAGAGTGGTATACTGCGGCACCATAATCTAACCGTGATCGAACTAGGCTCCTGTAAATATTCAATAAACACTGTCTGTCGCTACCCCACGTTGTGTGGGATAGTATTTTAAGTAGGTTCATTGTTCTAAGACATTTTTCTTTAAGATGTTTTATGTGAGGAATGAAAGTGAGCCTGGAGTCAAGAATAATACCTAGGAATTTGTGTTCTTTGTTGACAGGAATTTGTTGTCCGCCCAGTTCTACACAAGGATCCGGGACCAGGCCTCTCTTTCTTGTGCAGAGAACACAATAGCTTTTGTGGGGGTTGACCTTAAATCCGTTTTGGTCTGCCCATTTGGACACTTTGTTTAAGCCCTGCTGTACCTGTCTTTCGCATACTGTGAGGTTGCAGGATTTGAAGCCTATTTGTATATCGTCTACGTATACGGAATAAAAAATGGCAGGTGGTAGTGAAGCACGTAGTTTGTTCATCTTAACAATAAAGAGAGTGCAGCTGAGCACGCCTCCCTGGGGTACACCAGTTTCCTGGGTAAAGGGACGTGACAGTGCATTGCCGACTTTTACACGGGAGGTATGATTGGACAAATAGCTTTCAATTATTTTGAACATATTTCCACAGATGCCCATTCCCGACAGATCTCGCAAGATCCCGTAGTGCCATGTTGTATCATATGCCTTCTCCATATCGAGGAATATGGAGAGGAAATACTGTTTGTGTACAAAGGCATCGCGAATATATCCTTCAATGCGCACAAGATGATCTGTTGTTGACCGCCCTTGTCTGAAGCCATACTGATAGGGATCGAGTATATTGTTGAATTCAAGGAAGTGTATGAGTCTGTGATTAATCATTTTTCGAAGAGCTTACACAAACAATTCGTAAGAGCTATTGGACGATAACTTGCTGTCAAGGAGGGGTCTTTTCCCTGCTTCAGGACAGGAACGACAATCGCCTCTTTCCATGTAGATGGGAGGTATCCCGCAGCTAAAATAGTGTTGTAAAGTGTGAGTAGTGTAACTTGTGTGTCAGCATGTAAGTTTCTGATCATATCATACATGACTCTGTCAGGTCCCGGTGCAGTGCTTTTGCATGTGTTCAAGGCAGCTCTCAACTCGGCAATACTGAAAGGCCGGTTATAGGGTTCATTCTGCCTGGAGTTTCTAATTATTGGCTTACATTCTTCTATTTGTTTATATTTGAGAAAGGACTCAGAATAATGGGTTGAGCTCGACACGCTCTCAAAGTGCTCCCCAAGTGAGTCTGCCTGATCTTGCAGGGTATCACCTTGCGTGTTTACCAGAGGAAGTGAATATGTTTGGCGCCCTCTAATCCTATTAACCCTGTTCCAGGCTTTGGCCTCGTCTCTAAACGAGTTAATACTCGATAAAAACATCAGCCAACTCTCTCTTCTGGCCTGTCGGCGCGTTCTCCTGCCTTCGGATATTGCTTTTTTAAAGTTAGTAAGATTCTCTGCAGTGGGAGAGGCGCGTAGCAACCCCCACGCTTTGTTTTGTTTCTTGTTGTTGTCTTGTTGTTGTTTCGCTTTGTTTTGTCGTTCCACCACGGGACGCGCCGTTTGCATGCTAAGCCACTCACTTCGGATATGCATTTTGATGCGGCGTCTATTATGAATGTTGTAAGATACTCCACCGCAGCATCAATTTCTAAAGAAGACATGTCAGCCCATGAGATGATAGTGAGAGTTCGAAATTTCTCCCAATCAGCTGTCTCAATCTTCCACCTAGGAGCGTGTGGTGGATATTCGTTTTCTATAGGTGATCTTAGCAGTATAGGGAAGTGGTCGCTGCCATAAGGGTTGTCGGCAACTTCCCATTCAAGTTCAGGCAGTACAGACGGGGAGACTATGCTAAGATCTATTGAAGAATAGGTTCTGTTTGCAAGAGAGTAATATGTGCGTTCCTTTTTATTCAACAGGCACGCACCAGAAGAAAAAAGGAATTGTTCAACAAGGCGACCTCGCGAATCTATACGAGAGTCGCCCCACGGAGAGCTGTGCGCATTGAAATCGCCAAGAACAGCATAAGGTTCTGGCAATTGATCGATCAAGGAGTGAAATTCATGTTTGTTCAGTTGGTAATGGGGGGGTATGTAAAGGGAGCAAATGGTGATGAGTTTGTTTAGTAGGACAACTCGAACCGCCACTGCTTCAAGGGGCGTTTGTAGCTGTAAAGGTTGACACGCAATACTTCTATGAGTAAGAATCGCAACACCACCCGATGATGCGACGGCATCATCGCGATCTTTGCGAAACGTAACATACGTACGGAGAAAGTTTGTGTGTTTAGATTTTAAGTGTGTTTCCTGTAAACACAGCACTTTTGGATTATGTTTGTGGATGAGTTCTTGCAAATCATCAAGGTTTCTAAGGAGACCTCTGATGTTCCATTGAATTATTTGTGTATCCATGTTTAAGGTAAATTGGTGCTGTGTTTACGGAAACGGAGTGGATGCCTTATATTACAGAGCCCTTTCGAGGCCCTGTAATAGGTTTTTTGTTCTTTCTGAAGCGTTCGAGCGATTCTCGACGCTCCTTAGGCGTTTGGTGCGCCTTGGGGACAGGTGTAGTGTCCATTGCCTCCTGTGAGACGCCGGACAAGCGCTCTTGCGAGCGAGAGGTTTTCCGAGAGAGTCCTGCCCCGGAAGGCAAGACCCCTGCGCCCACCAGCCCGGAGGTCGATGGGGCTCCCTGAGGGATTTGGCTGCGCTGGCCGTTGCCAGCGCTGGAAGGGGCCTCGGACGTTGGGGCAGCCTCGGCTGCACCCACCTTCGGGGTGGATGGTCCCTTCTCCTTGGTTGACGGAGCAGCGCTAGCTGCAACCGCCGCGGGGGCAGATGGCGTAACTGCCGACTCACTGCCTGTGGGTCGGACAGCCGCCGGAGGCCGTTGTGACGCTGCCCCCTTACGCGCCACATCGGCAAAGCTGCTCTTAGACAGGTATGACACCCGCCTACGTGCCTCCTTGAAAGATATATTTTCTTTGACTTTGATTGTCACAATCTCTTTTTCTCTTTTCCAGGACGGGCAGGCGCGCGAGTATGCGGCGTGCTCGCCATCACAGTTGACACAATGTGGAGTCTTCTGGCATGTTTCAGAGGAATGTTCAGTGTCACTACACTTGGCACATGTCAGCCGGCCTCGACAGTTCTGTGAACTGTGGCCGAACCTTTGGCACTTAAAGCATCTGAGAGGATTGGGCACGTATGGCCTAACACGAAGTTTGATATAACCGGCCTCGATGGACTCGGGGAGGACACTTGAACCGAAAGTGAGTATCAAGTGTTTCGTATTGATCTCTTTACCGTCTCGCCTGATCTTAATTCGCTTAACATTTATGACATTCTGTTCACTGAAGCCCTCCAAGAGTTCAGCCTCAGTGAGCTCTAGCATGTCATCGTCCGAGACAACGCCGCGGGTGGTGTTCATGGTACGGTGCGGTGTTACTGTTATTTGGGTCTCGCCAAATGAGACAAGTTTCGGCAGTTTCTCGTACTGCTTCTTATCGTGGAGCTCCAAGAGAAGATCGCCACTTGTCATTCTCGACGCCTTATATCCTGTTCCAAAAACTTCAGTTAAAGACTTCGAAACAAGGAACGGTGAAATGTTACGCACTAGTTTCTCTGGGTTTTCTGAGTGGATCACATGATATCTAGGAAAGTTCTGGACTTGTCGTCCGAAAAACTGAAAGAGATCTTCGGTGCGCCTTCGTTTGTGAGGGCGATCAGGGAGTTTAGGAAAAGCGTTTTCCATGAGTACAGTAGGGTTTTCGGCCGCGATGCCGACCACCCACCATGGAGCCCAACAGGGGGACGTGACAGGAGTTCCTGCTAGAGAAACCCTGCCAACGCCAGCCGTACATCGCTGCTATAACCAAATACAGCATAACCAAGGCTGGCTAGCTACACAAGGTTAACCCTTGCCGCCGGGAAACTAGGAAGTGAGGAGAAGTGATGAGAAGACAGGAAAGATGAAAAAGGCGAGAGAGAAAGACGAAGATTGGAGAGGAGGACAGGAAAAGGCGACTGCCGATTTCCCCCGGGTGGGTCAGTCCGGGGGTGCCGTCTATGTGAAGCCGAGGCCGAAGAGGTGGGTTGCCTCCGCCGGGGGGCCTTAGAGGTCCAAACACCCAGCTTCGGCTCAACCCCCAGGATCCCCTTTTCCCCAGACACGGCTAAGCCGCGCACGGCTGCACGCGGGAGGGTCCAACCCTCGTGTGCTCGGGTACGTGGTGTCGCAACACACCAAACGCCTGCTTGCGCAGACGCCCCTGCGGGGTTATATCGTACAGTATTTGTTTTAGGTTCAGAACGAGATGTTCTAAAGAGAGTTAAACGAATGCCGGTAAGAGCTTCTGTTAAATATTTCTTTTTCAACTACATACAGGCACTCTCCCAGTGAAACCGTGGCTGCAAAGCAAACGCATTTTTGTACCTTGGTCTGTGAATTGCTTTATATGCAAAAAACCGGAGACGATTGAGCATATCTTTTTGGACTGTCATGACGCAGTGTTTTTGTGGGATATTCTAAAACGTAGCCTTAAAAATGACTTGCCGTTAAGTGCTTTCGGGATACGCTTCCTGCCATGCGCGGAAACAGAAGGAGTGCCTGTCGATCTGTTAATGCTTCTGTGCATGCACAGTGTGTGGCGAACGCGTATGGATATTAGACATGAGCGCATTGTTCAGACCCCAGCACATGAATACTTCATTGAAAGTGTGTTCTGTATACGCGAATTTTCCTGTGCACAGAGTAATCCTCCTTATTGGCTAAGTGCTTTGGACAAAGTGACTAGCCTACATCGTTCTTATCTCGCCACACTGATCCGGCTTTGACTGATTGTCTTTTATGGCCATGTAATACTCGCATTGTATTTTCTTTTGCCAAGCCGGTAATAAAAAAAAAAACTCATGGCTGAGTGGTAGCGTCTCCGTCTCACACTCTGGAGACCCTCGTTCGATTCCCACCCAGCCCATCTTGCAAGTTGTTTTTTATTCATGAAGTGCCTCCCGGGACTTATCGCTCACGGCCAACGCCGCTGACGCCGACCCCGACGCCGACGACACCCGCTTTTCTGGGACACGAGCTCCTTAACGCTGTCGCGTTAAAAACGACACTTGTTTACTGAGACAGCGAAGGCGCATCGTGAGTCCTGATGATAAAGCCCCACCAGTGTCGCCGTGACTTTCGGCAATGAGACTCGTGTTGCAGCCACGGCGTCCCCCTGGTCGCACGCCGTGCCTCTGCGAGTGCCAGTGCCGAGGCAGCGAATATCGCACGCCTTGCAAATGGGGCGAGTTCAAATCGTAGTAGCGCATCGGAAAGCACGTGTACAGAGAGCATAGACAAACGCTGTCTGGCTGTGGGAAAATAACGTAAAACATGTAGGTTGTCCCAGCGAAGCCGGTAAAAATGTACTGCTGCAATGTACGATTACGAGACCTATGGTGATCGGTCATTAGTCGTCCGCCACTGCAAAGATAATCGCGCCGAACACGCAGCGGGAGCTAACAGGGCAGCTTGTTGACGAGTGAGGCAACAAAAGCCCTTCCGAGTCACCCCTAATTGCGCCGTTACGCGAGGTCACGTAATCACGTGACACTTCTGGCATTTCATGTCCTACGAGTTAAACGAGCATCCCGCAGGGCGGCGACAAACTGCAGAGCGCAGAACTGGATGTTTTCGGACGCAATACCTTGAATATACCTTTGAATATAAAAGTTGCATAGGCAATCTCTAAGTGGCGTCGCTAGCAGTTGCCGTGACGAGGGCTGCAGTTTCCGCATATTGCGTGAGATTATCCACGGCGAGAATGTTGTGCCGTCTATTGTGCGTCGTAGAAGACCGTAGAGGTCTAACCGACTGGTCCGAACGGACACGCCGGACACGGCAAATGCTGCACGGTGAACAGTGCGGAGACGTTGCTGGCAGGTGGCGACCACATGTGTGCGCACGGCGCAACTGTGCATCCAGCGCCACTGATAAGTTATCATGTAGGCGTCCCCTTTTATTAGTATTCCGCGAAGCAGAGGGGTGTACTAATAACTAGTGCGCCCGGAAACTTTAACGTCGCTTGCCGAATTAGGAGCGTTGTAAACAATTATTAATAAAGTTCATTAAATTAGGGGGTTCTAGGTGTCAAAACCACAATCTGATTATGAGGCACGCCGTAGTGGGGACTCCGGAATAATTTGGAGCACCTGGGTTTCCTTAACGTGCACCTAGATCTAATTACACGGATGTTTTCGCATTTCTCCCCCATCGAAATGCGTCCGCCGTGGCCAGGATTCGGTCCCGCGACCTCGTGCTTAGCAGCCCAAATGAATAGTTATTGAACCTTCGTTTTCCCCCTTCTCCCCCTACGAACGAGGTTCGTAGTAGGTTTCCCTGGTATCACCGGTGAACACAACAAAGTACCGCGTTTATATATGCTTAAATTTAGGGACATGATATGTACAGTGTGTGGGCGAAGTTCAATGCTTGTAAAATTATTATCACCTTAGGGGCAAATCACGCAAGGAAGCATTCCAGACCGCTGCAAGTATTGTGTTAGCTGTGTGTCCAAAGGAACTGGTTGGTTCATCTTTGGAATAAAAACAGATCACACGACAGTTTGTTTTATGAACGACGCAGAATTGAGCATGCTCACCGGAGAGAAATATGTATGCCACCAAGACTAAATCCAGTTCAGACAAAGGAAACGTTACTGACAATGTGCTCGCTATGTGAAATGTGCGCGGATGCATAAGAACGTTTAAAAAAATCCTTAATAAAGGCGGGAAACACTATCTGCGGCTACCATTTAGAGCGGCCGAGTCATACGCCGGAGTTCCTTTAATTATGCATTGTAATTTCAGACAGGTCAATTACATTGATGCAATAGCCCGACAGACTCACTAAAAATTCGGCTGTAATTTTGCTCAGCTGACAAGCCCCAGCCCTCAAGACTAGCATTGTCTGGTGAGCAAGGACAAGCTCAGGCAACCGGAACTAAAGGGGACACTGCCTACCTGGGGCGACTCCACGGTCAGCTCATTTTTACAAATAAAGTTTATTCCTTCGCCTCCTGTAATTTTGCAAGGTCGCACAACTCTCCTGTCTTTATTTAGCACTTGGATAAAGTTAGCTGGAACATCTTTCATGCCATATACGAACAACGCAGGCAGAATGAAATAAAAGAAAGAGGCTCAGTAAGAATACATATACCCATGGGACAGACAAGTAAAATAATAATAATGCGATGATCTGTCAAGAATCATCCAAGAATTAAACGCTCTCTTTAGTTACGGCTGCAGAAGATATGAGTGCGCATGCTTAAAGAAAATCCACCGTGCAGCTACAATTTCGCGCGCGCACACGTCTCGGTGACGCCACGAAAGTATGAGGCACGTGTCCTCGGTTACGGCACGACTTGGCAGTCTGTGGCTTGGTGCCAAGGCATTCTCATGCCGCCGTAAACAGAGCCAAGCACAACGCCTCGCCGTGCAAGATGACAGTGGAAACTTGCACGGGATGCGACAGTCAGCGGAAAGAGCTGAAAGCCCAGAAAGGGAGGTGCACAGACTCTTCATTTACCATCGTCACCAGGCGACGTCGCTACACAGGCCGCCAAACGACTCGAAGGCTGAGATGGGCGCCCGTCTCGGAAAACACGGATTGCTGCGATATTTGGACGTCGCACGAGCTCATGGACCTGAAAGGCTCTCAGTGCAGACAGCATGCGATGCGAGCCGTCAGTCCTGTTCGTCCACGAGCCGCGAATTGCCGGAGACGCGATTGCTGCTGCGTGCTCCGTGTAGTTCTCGAAACCGGTGGCGTGGATGGAATGCAATTACGATGTATAATTGGCGCGCTTGGTGGTGAGTGTCTCCAAAAATGATGGCGACCATATATGTTCTGCCGGGTCTTTGCAGTGCAGCGGCGGCGCTGTGCTGGGGGGCGAGCAAGCAGCGCCTAAATCAATTTGCACCAGCAAAGAGCGACGTGGCGTCGACATCTCGCTAATGGTGGACACAACAGAGGTGCCCAGAACGACAAGTTTGCGCCTTTGAAGAGAGCTTCGGTGAGCGTGCTTTGCCGCTTGGAAGTTCTTCCACGGCATCGCCCAGCTGCGAAAGGCGACATCGTGGTCCAATACGCTTTTCGAAAAACGCTGTGCTCTAAAGAGGTCTCGCTTACCCTGGAAGAACATTCCCCATTACACGTGGTTGTGATAACGAGAGTCCGAAAGAGCGACAGGATGAAAAATCAGAAGCATGGTCGGCCCGAGGCTACGGAGGGGAGAAAGCGCAACAACCAGCTTCAATATTTTGTGCGGCAGCAGCTACATTCTTTTCCGTGTTACGATGGTAAAAAGTATCCTCGCACTGAACAAAGAAGCACGCGAACAAAGAGTGCTTTAACAGCCGAGCGAATCGGGAATTCGTTATCAAGTTCTCGTAAACTGCCCATACACAATGCGAAATGCGACAGATAGTAGCATTGCGACCTCCACAAATGCCTGCTTAGGCCGTAATATGTGAACCAGCTAGCGCAGTTGGAAAATATTTGATTGCGCTGGATAATCTTGCGCAATATTCTTGTAGCAGCTCCCACCAGAAGGCCGTCAGAACAAAGGTCTCCCCGGCATCCCTCTCTGCTGCGTTTAGACTGGGCCGTGTTGTGCCTCCGCCGAACCCGATTATATATCGAGCACAAACTGCTGAGCCGTCAGATGGCCACATGGGTCTAGAAGTCGCACCTCGGGTGCGAATGAAAGGTCAGGCGTCAGGCTCGCGAGCTCTCTCAGCGAGCTGACGTGATGCTGCTGCCTGTGTACGTCGCTGTAGCGTGCTGCGTTGCTATGTGGAAATGTTCTATAGCTTGTTCTGGGGGCAGAACATTTACGTGATGTCAGCGCGTACGAGGTCGTCGAGGAATGACTGCCCCTAGACAACCACCTTTGGGTGCAGCGGTGACTAAGCCCATAAATGCCTACTGCAGCTGCCCAAAACACGCAACTTCCATCACCATTCTCTATGTATACGAGTCGTCAACTATTTTGGTGGGTTGCCAGCATTAATGGGAAAATATTTTCATTTATCTGAACGCTTGGCGTGCTCGGCTAACTCAGTGCAGCCTCGAAATATCTGAGCGCCAATCATTATAGAATTACGTCAGGCGCCGCCATGGTGGTGGTAAAACTTACCCTTTATTATTTTATTTACCAATGTAGTGGTCCTGAAGGAGACTCGGCGGGGCACCAGGCAGGCATGTGGGCGCCCCAGACGCCCACACGCATGCCTGCACACGCACAAAGTCAAACAGAAACCAAGCTGCAATTAAGCCAGGCATGCGGTAATAAATCTGTCAAGCAGAAACACACTCCACGCAAATCTACCCGCAAGAAGACAAATAAATGACAGCCATCGCAAATCAATAACTCTTCTCCACCACGAAGCGCCGAATTCCTACAGGCTAAAAAACTTACTTAAAAACATGCGAGCTACACCTCCCATCTGAAAACCTACACAGTCTGCACAGAGAAAAATATTGTCACGTGGTGGTGACGTTGAAGAACGCAGTAGTAATGCTGTTAAAGACAAAAGTAGCTTTCATTGGGCGAACCTGTGTCCTCAAAAACAGGCTACAGTTATAGCACAACAATGGCAGCGAACACGGTCGGCGATCGTCGAAAATCTGATGAGCGGGTCAAGCGCGTCGGCTTTTATACAGCAGTCGTCGAATGTTCCAGACTAATCGTTCGGACCCGCGTGCCTCCCACAAAGTTCTACACCATTCGCGTCACGCGATGAAATCAGATAACACAAGGTTCGGCGACAACAGAAAGCCGGGTAGAAGCATCGATAACTTTCCAGAAACTTGGGATACATGCAGGCGCGTCCCGCGCTGTGCGATTACATTTGTTAGGCGGCGAAACGTGGTCGCCCGATAAAGATAAGCACACGGATCAATATAATCACTAAAGGTCTAACACTGAAGGCCGTACAGGCTCTAGGAACACTCCCACCACACCATCGTGCCAACTGGCAAACAATATTGAACAATGCCTCACTTTCACTGTTGAATATCCTCAAGAAACACTGTGATGAACAAATCGAAAGTTTTAGCCACAGACTTCTGTACATAGCTCTGACACCGGGCGAGAAGAAAGATTTAGAGCATTACGACGAGAAACATACTAAAAAATTGGTTCAATAACAAAGGGAAAAAGCAAACTTTAATCAAAAAACAACCTTCCAGGCAAACAGCCACCACATGCCAACAAGAGGGGCCTCGAGTCTAGAAATACCAACGTGACGGAAACTTCCACAAAATAAACTAGTCCAATGTTGTACACATTTCAAAAACATAAAGTAAAAAAGAAATATGCGTGCTCAGCAAGGGCCTAAACTTTTGTGACACGAGTGCCACGAACAACACAATAAATGAATTCGAGCTTCACAAGGACCCTTCAGAATTCCGACGAATGCGTATGACACTTTTTCGCAGACAACAACACACCAGACAGCGGGACGACACCACTTAGAGCCCAAACCAGTTGGACTCCCGAACCAGAACAAGCCACAGAACTTGACATATACCTTAAAACTGCCAGTGAAGAAATTATCGGACAATCCAAGACATCTGAGCGACCTAAAAACATAACTGCATCGGAGAGTCGTATCATTTCAAATCTTAGTTGCCGGAATGACATTGTTATTAAGGAAGCAGATGAGGGTGGAAGTATGCTTATTTGGCTAGTTGAAAAATACAAGCACGAAGCTTACAGACAACTAAACAACTCAGAACATTACCGTAAGCTAGATAACGATACGACATTATCCTACACAGTGACAATTACCAACAGGCTGAAATGACTTTTCGCAGATGAATTGCTAACACCGTCAGAATACAAATTTCTTAAACCAAGAAACAAAACTGCCGGGCGCCTCTATCTCCTTCTGAAAATTGATAAAATTCCATCCACGGAATAATAATACACCGCTATTATTCCAGGTCGCCCGATAGTATCAAACAACAACACCCCGACATACAGCATCTCCACATTCCTTAACCATTCCTTGGTGACTTGCCAAAGGCACTTCCGTCATTTGTACAAGACATGCCCCACTTGCTGAGAATTGTGGAGCACATTAATACCAAAGGCACACTACCCCACAACATGACTCTCGCCACACTAGACGTCATGGCCCTTTACACCAACATTCCAATCCCGGATGGTTTATGTTCGATAAAACAAACGCTGTCTAAACACAATGCAGAACAGTCTATTGAAGTTTACTTGTCTCTCCTTGATTGAGTTCAAACACATAACTACTTCGAACTTCAGGAAAGTTACTACCTACAAATACACGGAACAAGCATGGGTACGCCTTTTGCACCAACCTACGCGAACATATTTATGGGTATTCTGGAAACGGATTTCCTATCGCGCTGCAGTGAGAAGCCCCACACATACTTGCGATGCATAGACGACATATTCATAATATTCCCCATGGTCAAGAAAGCCTAGATAAATATGTAGCATTTCTCAATTCTTTTCAGCCAACAATATAATTCATATAAGAAACTTCAACTGAGCGCACAAACTTTCTGACACAACAATATACATTTACAATGGGGCACTAAAGACAAAGCTGTATAGGAAACCTTTCGACAAACAAGAGTACCTAGTATATAGGAGCCACCATCCCAGACATTGCAAACAAGGCATCTTTAAAGGCCAAGCCACACGACTACGTCGCATTTGCGTTGAAAACCAAGACTACATAGATTGATTCGAACCCCTTAAAGAAATCCTATCAAACAGGAGCCACCCAAACAGTGACCTTCAAAAAGCCTACACCGCAACAACCAAACTTCATCGAGCAGAGGTCCTCAATCCCCGTCCGAGGATCACAAGAACAACAACGCCTCTTCTTACTATTAAATTCTCAAACGCACTGCCAAACGTGAACAACATCCTTAGTAAATACTACCCAATTCTCACCAGCAACCAGAAACTTAAGATTTTTCCCGACCCGCATAGATTAGCCTACAGACGCAATACTAATTTGAAAGATATTCTTGTGCATGCCAAACTAAGGTCAAAGGCGAAGTTGGGTACCGGTCTCTGTGGCTGCCCCAGGTGCTCTACATGGAAACATATTCAATTTACTGCTGCAGTAAAAGTACAGCGTCGAATTACGCATACGAGGTAACTTCGGCTTTCACCGACACATCAAGCAACGTAGTCTACTGTCTAGAATGTGCCACTTGTACCAAACAATACATAGGTGAGACTGGACAACAAATTCATACAAGACTGAACGGTGACCGCGCCGATACAGAACACAATTTACTTAAACCAGTAGCCGGCCACTTCAATGAACATGGTCATATATTCGACAAAGCAAGGCTCTATATACTACAAACACATTTCCGTTCACCTCGTGAAAAGAAATATACGGAATCATACTTCCTACACACAAATAATTGCCTAAAACCGACGGGAATACATTTGGCACGTGGCAACTTGCAATCTTTAAAAGCGGCAACTTAAGTCTGAAATTCTCATATCATCAGCCAAGGCACAAAACACATTATGCCACAAGCTAAGCGTAATTCTTAACCTCACCTATTCCTCCATTTCGAAAAATGTTTTTCCTGCCTACTCCGCAATGTAATATACTCTTTCATGTTTTTACGTTTATACAAACTGTACGACCCCCTTTTCCCAACTACACCTGCCCCCGCCCGCTTCTACGCACGTCACCATCCTATTTGTTCCGGTTTCCGTTCGCCCATTTTTTGTCTGTTTTCTTATTATACAATTTTTTGAAACACCCTCATTAACACATTCCGAGGTCCCAGGCGCCAGGATACCTTTCTCGGCGCCTCAGCCACAAAGGGTATCGTCACTTCTGTATACCGCCGTAACAACACCTGCGTTGAGCTACTGAGGCTAACGTCCCTTGAAAGACCATGCCGCTTTCTTCCAATTACCCCATGCATTGCACCCCAGACTCCTTGTCGCCATCTTAACTCCTTCAACATTACTCGATACATTGCTGCTACGCTACTGTAGTCATTCGTTCAAGTTATGTCTTTTTGGGTCTTTTTTGTTACTCGCGCACTCACCGCCTGATCGGCTCTTCTAAAGGCACAAAAACATGCCGCCAGCGACACCCCTGAATGCTCCCTAAATCTGGCTTCCCCAACACCCTTCCATTCCCTTCTTTTTCTTTTCTTGTGCTTTTTTCCCTCGTAGCTTCCTTCTCATTTTCTTCTTTTTTTCTCCTTTTCCTTTCTCCCCGCCTTCCCACTCTCCTGCTCTCGTCCCTTCGTCTTAGGAACCACGCTCACAGACGTCAGGCGACAGCGCTGATTCTCTTTGAAGTCTCTCCCTTTACCACAAGGCGCCACCAACAACCACATGTGTGGACACTGTAATAACCCTTTAAAACTAACATGCCGAGGATAACGAGGCCGTCTTTGACGAAGATAGGAACCTCATTCCAACTTACAACCTTTATACCACAGTTCGATTCTCGAAGTGTTCCTTGAGTGTGGGTCACTTTCCCGTGGCTGTGCTGTGGGGCAGGCAGGAACGCGCGCCATGGCACGCGACACGAGTCGCCCCCCACCCTCTCTCTTGACCGCCCGCCCAACTATGCAGAAAACGACCCAACGCATCAAGCGCTGCCCGCCGCATATAGTTCTCGTTTAGTGTGCCGCTCTTGCCAAAAAAATGCACCAAAAAAATAACCTCTTTCCAGGGATTCCCGCCGAAGCAATTTATGCGTCAGGTCTACTATACTAGGCTACGGTTCGAGCGCTTACTGATGCGTCACTTCAAGCACTGTGGGTAACCGAGGCAAATATGGAAAAGGCATGCAGTGTGAAGTGGTCGAGAACATGTCGCCCCACACAAAGACACAGTGAACGTTCTCCTCTATTTGCAAAGACGTTTCTCCTGTTTATTTTCATTTATTTTCAAGCATAAGATGTTCTCAGCTCCCGTTGTCGGCAACCTTGAAGTTACCTTGAGCTAAAAGCTAGAGCCGTTATCCGGACACGTTGTGAGAACAAAACGGTATCATCCGGGCAACCACTACACACGCTAGTTACAAAGTTACAAAAGAAGTTACAAAAAATATTTCTTCTGAGTTTTTCTAAGGCTTACTTACAATATCACTAACGCTGTAACTTCTAGTACGCTCCAGTTTCATTTGTCATTTCCAATAGCGACGTTCAAAAGGCAGGTGCAGGGCACCATACACTTGATTGTCATCTGTTGTCGCTCAGACAGGGTTACCTGCGCTATTTTTAACGGCAGCGGTCCGTGAGTTTAGCGGCGCGGGTTTTGCTTCACCTCAAAAGATGGCGCCACGCTGCTTGCCGCTTCCTTCAGGCGCTTTCCTTCTCCGTGCTGGGCACTGCAGTCTGCCCCTCTGGTGTCTTTGGCTGCGTGTCGTGCCAGCTTCAGCTGGTTTTCTTCTAGCTGGGCAGCGTCCAGATGAACCAGCGCGCAGTAGGGCGTGGTGCGGGGTGGTGTGTTGGGGTGTGCTGTAGCGAACATGCACTATATCCATTTGAGACTGTGGCTAGTATCATTTCCAACCAATCCGTTTTGCGGGTTGCCATGTCATGCCGGCTCCACCATCGGAGCCAGCAGTCGAAGTGGAGGACAGACTCGTGGGCGCAAGCGATGGTTCGAGGCTCGGCTGGGCGCTCTTGGGCGCGGCCTCCCAGGACTTGGGCCAGCTGGCGTGGATTGAGCGACCGCCCCGTTCCCACAATGCTTACATCTACTCTCGAGTACAGTTGAGCCAGCAATTTTTTCCTATTAGCTTTCTTTACTGCGTGTCTTGCTGATCTACCTCCCTGTCATGTTGTCAGGGAGTTGGGGGCGCTGAAGCCGTCTTTTTAGAGATTTTTCCTCCTCCATTGCTAAATGAGAAATAAAACTTCATTCATTCATTCATATTTTGAGGTAGTTTTCGTTGTCCTCCAGAGCACCTTATTATCTTATGTGTTGCTGCTTCTGGTTACGTACGACGAATTGAAAAAGATGTGTGGTTATTCTATGTGCAAAACTGGCTATCGTCCGAGTTATGCGAGTGTAACGCGCACTTCCGCGATGATTTCTTAATAAACCATACTTTCGCCAGCACGTCTTTCCGGAGAAGCAGAAGCTGCGCACAGCAACTTGTATCTCCAAGCTATGCACTGAATGACAAAACTGCATGTTCAAGAGTTACGCGGTCTCATATGCTTGAGCAATGTGCCCAAAGCTCCCGACGGAGCGATCCTGGAAAGATCCTAGATGAGGACGTGCCCCACGTGGTCTTCACCTGACCCTCTCATCCTCAACGCAATGTTCTCCCCTTAGCCTCAAGTAGCAAGAGTGCATCCCCCGCTAGAAATTTCACTTCCGTCCATCTAAAGATGATGTTTCAATGTGTCACCAGGGAGAACTATCCGTGTGCATTACCAGTTGTAATCGAAAGGTACCTATACAAGATTTCTCGGTATTCATGGGCTCAGCTAGACGGTTATAACGTAGAACGCCACAATGATTTTGCTAACACTTAGGTCTTGTCAATGACACACAGAAACGGCAGTGCTCGGAGGTGGTAGGAATTAAGGTATTTCTTCGTGTGTGTCTCGCTCACGTCAATAACTTCCTGGTTAGCACACGTTCAAACCGATAACTACAACACTCTGATGTGGGCGTTCCATTGTATATCTACAAGCGAGCGCGGCACCATGTGAATTCAACTTTAAACATAGCAGCCAAAACTAATACCGGTGTCACACCCACACTTCTGATCGCGATCGGGGCCTATCCGTGTCGGATTTCTTGATTAAGTTCATTCAACAATAGTCTCTGCTGCATGATCCAACAATCCGGATCGAGGTATTATCGTCTGCTGGCCGTCAGCAACACTCAGAACTGCATAATGTATTGGCTATAAATTCAGGTTTGCAAAATGTCGCTAAATTTGCACAATATATTATTTTTAGAGCGTATTATTCGTGGTAAAAAGAGCTTTAAACGTTTTTATTGAGCTGCCTTCACTTCTTGTTTTCAACGTTTTCAGAATGCTGCGGCCGAGCGCCCAGACGTCAGCATGCGATCGCGATCACGGGGCCTGGCCTGATCGCCATCCGAGAATTGCGACCAGGCCAGATTGGATCCCGCAGGATCGCGACCGCAAATGATCGTGTAGCGACGCCCGATCCGGATCATGATCGATCCGGATCTGCCCCGGTCGCGATTAGAAGTACACGTGTGGTACCGTGAACCGTTCTACTCGAGCTAAGGAGCTCTGTGACGTCATTTGTATGTTGCTTCGCTATATTTTTTGTTATCTGTACTTGTGTTTTTCGTCTTCGTGTTCTGGGCCGCTATTTTGTAGCGATGCCTTTTGCCTTATTCTGTGCTATTCTTATCATCCACCACAGACGGCCGCCTGATCCGCTTGATAATGTGGGCAGACCGTCCCTCTGACCACTGGCCAAGCGCGAAAAGTCTGAAGAATAGAATCGGAAAAGGCATCGCTACAAAATACCGGCCCTGTAGGCAGCATTGGGACTATCTTTTTTAAGAGGGGGGAGATTGCCGCACGTTGTTGCGTTTCGCCTGCGACACGTGGTTTTGCCGGCGCGACGGCGGCGGGGCGGCGGACATTTTGGCCCGATCGTCGTCACCGCAACACTCATCGCCAGGTGTTTCCAGGCGCGTCTGCGGCGATGCGACCGCCTAGGGATTTCGTTCCAGTCATTGTGCCCGAAACAGGCGAGGCCAAAGCAGGGATCTCCTTCCAGTTATTGGGCCCGAAACAGGCGATGCCAAAGCAGGCATCTCGTTCCAGTCATTGTGCCCGAAACAGGCGATGCCAAAGCAGGGACCATCTTCTCGTTACAGTCATTGTGTCCGACCGGCAGCGCCACGACAGTGTGCTGCGCAGCGCCACGACAGTATGCTGCGCAGCGCCACGACAGTGTGCTGCGCAGCGCCACGACCAGGTGCTACGAGATCGTGCGCAGCGCCACGACATGGTGCTACGGCATCGCTACGACAGTGTGCGTCACCATTAGCCCATTGTACATTCACGTGCTCGTCTTTTGAGGGGTTCCTTCTTGCCCTCAACTGCGAGAGTATAAAAACAGCTGCCCCCGGACGCCAGAGGAGGGCTCCGATTTCTTCCGTTGAGTGAAGTGCTCTCCCGTCTCTCTACTTCGGTCAAACCTGACCGCCAACTCTTTGCGATGTTAAAATAAACAAGTTGTTTCGTTGTTACCTGTCGACTCATGCTTTGCCGGGACCTTCGGATGCTTGCAGTTGTACCCCAGGCCGCCAGGCCAACGCTACCCTTGGGGCTTGCGACCCAGGTACAACCACGGGCGTCAGCGCCGAGTTCCCAACAGATCGTACCAGCAGTCCGATCCAAATATCTGGTGGCAGCGGTGGGATCGCCTACGACTTCAAACATCTGGTTGGCAGCGGTGAGATCGCCTACGACTCCAAATATCTGGTGGCAGCGGTGGGATCGCGACAACGGAGGCCAGCAGCAAAGAGATGCAGTTGACTGTATGCTGAGCAGCTCAACGTCGATCCGGGAGCAGTGCAACGAGCCCTGTGTGACGACTGGTTGCCTGCAGCGGAACGACTGCGCGGAATTCCTGCCTGCGAGGTTTGGTGAGTGCGGGACTTTCTTCTACTGAGCTTTGCCAGGCTTTTTGTTAGTGTCAGAAACAGAGCTGGTAATTGTGGTTGTCGTTGCTGCCGGGTTAGTTTGCGGCAAGACAATAGTAAGCAGTAGAGAAAGCAGCATTCAGAGCAGCCATGGATTTGAAGTCGTTGCGCAAACCGAAATTGTTGGAGCTTGCAAGAGAGTTGGGTCTGGATGTCTCAGACAAACTAAGAAAACCGGAACTGATAACGGCTATTCTTGAGTTAGAGGCTGAGGATGACGAGCTGTCGGAATGCCTTGAGACTATTGAGGAGAGGTCAAAAAGACAGGAGCGCGAACTTAAAGAGCAGAAAGAAAAAGAAGAGCGCGAACACGCTTTGGAAATGAAGCGTCTCGAGGTAGAGATGGAACGCGCTCGTAATGGAAGTCAGGCACACGGTGCAGGAGAACGCGTATTGTTCAAAATGACTGACCTGATGCGGCCGTTTAAGCTTGGAGAGGACATTGGTTTGTTCCTGGTTAACTTTGAGCGAACGTGCGAGAAGCAGGGGTTCTCTCGGGAAACGTGGCCACAGCGCTTGCTCACTTTGTTACCCGGCGAGGCGGCCGACGTAGTCGCTCGCTTGGATAGAGAGGAAGCAGAGGATTTCGACAAAGTAAAATCGAGTCTGCTAAAAAAGTACCGGCTGTCTGCGGAAGCGTTCCGTCGGAAGTTTCGGGAAAATGAGAAAGGCAAAAGTGAGTCATATACAGAGTTTGCGTATAGGCTTATGTCGAACATGCAGGAGTGGCTCAAAGAAGAGAAAGCGTTTGGTGACCACGATAAAGTTCTGCAGTGTTTCGGGCTAGAACAGTTTTATAGTCGGTTACCGGAGAACGTGCGATACTGGGTCTTGGATAGGCCAGACGTGAGTACGGTGGCTAGAGCCGCTGAGCTAGCCGAGGAGTTTGTGACGCGTCGAGCTCGCGGAGCTAAGGACGGTCAAAAGGGTGAATTTGGCTCGAAGTTTGAGAGGCCAAAGTTCACACCCATGAGATTAAAAGGGGACACGCGTAGTGCGGATGCGAGCGAAAGCAGTCCGACCAAACGTAAAGAGACGGCGGCAGCCAAACGCAGAAAGCGGTTCGAGATGAGGCGAGCGCGCTTGTGTTATACGTGCCAGAAGCCGGGTCACTTTTCGGCGCAGTGTCCGGAAACAACACCAAAAGTTGTGTTTTTTTCAATAGGCAGCACTGACGAGAACATGAAGCTTCTCGAGCCTTACATGCGAGACCTCCTCGTGAACGGGAAAGAGTGCCGAGTGCTTCGCGATTCCGCAGCTACGATGGATGTAGTTCACCCGTCTTACGTAGAACCCCATATGTTCACGGGCGAGTGCGCGTGGATCAAGCAAGCCGTGGAAGCTCATAGCGTGTGTCTGCCGGTAGCAAAAGTGCTTATTGAAGGACCTTTCGGAGCGCTTGAGACGGAGGCGGCAGTGTCATCTATGCTGCCACCCCAGTACCCGTACCTATTTTCAAACAGGTCCGATCACCTCCTGCGCGAGAAGGGGCTTTTGTTTGGTGAAGCTAGTGTTCAGGCCTTAACCAGATCGAAGGTTCGGGAGCTCGCTGCAAAGGCGGTAGTTGCGGGGCCGACGTTATCAAACAACGAAAAAGGGTCAGAGGCGCAGCAAGCTGATATTTAGAGCACGCCCGAACAGAATAGAATTGAGTCTGTAGCGTTGAAGGCGCCAGATACTGGAGAGGAAAATCCCGACGCGGGAAAGTTAGAAGAGCTATCTACTGATTTGCTCATCGCGCCTACGTCAGACGGACTTGATAGGTTGCTAAAAGTCAGCCGGACGGCTTTGATAGCCGAGCAAAAAAAGGATGTCAGCCTGGAAAACGTGCGCTGCAATGTCAAAGAAGGTATCGCCAGGAAAACTGCGCGTTTTGTGGAAAGAGGTGGAGTCCTGTACCGGAAGTATCTAGACCGCCGAGGAGTGGAGTTCGACCAGCTGGTCGTGCCTCAATGCTATCGTCAGGATCTGTTGCGCTTGTCACATGGGGGTTCGTGGTCCGGACACCTAGGAGTTAAGAAAACTAAGGACCGTCTCTTGCAAGAGTACTATTGGCCAGGGTGTTTTCGGGACGCAGACCATTTCGTGAGGACATGTGACACTTGTCAGCGGGTGGGCAAACCAGGGGACAAATCGAGGGCGCCGTTGAAATTGGTACCTATCATTACGGAGCCTTTTAGACGGCTCGTTATTGATACAGTGGGACCTCTGCCGGTAACAGCCACGGGGTACAGACACATTTTGACTGTGATCTGCCCAGCGACAAAGTTCCCTGAAGCAGTGCCGCTTAAAGAACTCAGCTCAGTTGAGATAGTTAATGCACTACTGTCCATATTTGCGCGAGTTGGTTTTCCTGCAGAAATTCAATCAGATCAGGGCACAGTGTTTACTAGCGCTTTGACGACAACTTTTCTCGAAAGGTGTGGGGTAAAGCTGCTACACAGCTCAGTGTACCACCCACAGTCGAATTCCGTTGAGAAGCTCCACTCCGTCATGAAGCGCGTGTTGAGAGCCTTGTGTTTTGAACATCAAACTGACTGGGAGCTGTGTCTGCCTGGGGTGATGTTTGCTTTAAGGACCGCGCCGCATGCGGCTACGGGGTTTTCGCCAGCTGAACTGGTGTACGGTCGCTCGCTTCGATCTCCGCTTCGCATGCTTCGAGAATCATGGGAAGGTAGGGGCGACGACCCAGTCGTGGTGGAGTACGTGCTTAAGCTCCTCGAACGCTTAAGAAGGGCACAGGAGTTGTCAGGTGAAGCAATGACAAAGGCCCAGCAGAGGGCCAAGGTTTATTATGATCGGACAGCCAGGGCCCGTCGTTTTGAGGTTGGCGATGAGGTCATGATATTGCGCACATCGCTAAACAACAAACTAGACGTGCAGTGGGAGGGCCCAGCGCGAATTGTTCAGAAACTGTCGGACGTTAACTACGTGGTAAGTCTGCCAGGAAAGCGGAAAGCACAGCAAGTTTACCACTGTAATCTGCTCAAACCTTATAGACAAAGGGAAGCAGTGGTGTGCATGATGGTAAACGTTCCTGAAGAGCTTCCGGTCGAGCTTCCAGGACTAGGCTCAGTGACGAACAGGGAAGACACCGGTCAAGTCATTAGTGACCTTATCAGTAAAGCGCCGCTGTCGCCTGAGCAGAAAACCGAACTACACCAGCTATTACAAGAGTTTCAAGGTCTGTTCTCTGAGAGGCCTGGTAGGACTTCTGTACTTACTCATGATATAGAACTTACCTCCACAGAGCCAGTACGATCCAAGGCGTATCGGGTGTCACCCCGCCAGAGCGATATTATGGAGGCTGAGGTAAAGAAAATGCTACAGCTCGGTGTTATTGAGGCAGGTGAGAGTGATTATACCTCCCCTTTGATTTTAGTTGAGGTACCGGGCAAGGAACCTCGTCCTTGCGTCGACTACCGCAGGCTTAATTCCATCACTAAGGATCAAATTTATCCGATCCCTAACATCGAGGAGCGCCTTGAGAAAGTTAGTAGCGCTCAGTTTATTTCCACCCTAGATCTTGTCAGGGGTTATTGGCAGGTTCCACTTACAGAAGAGGCTAGTAGGTATGCGGCGTTCATTTCACCAATGGGAACATTCCGTCCTAAAGTGTTGAGTTTTGGTTTGAAGAACGCGCCATACTGTTTTTCAAGTCTCATGGATAAAGTGTTGCGGGGACAGCAAGAATTCGCTTTACCGTATCTAGACGACGTAGCGATATTCTCCGCATCCTGGTCTGAGCATATGACACACTTGCGGGCAGTGCTAACCCGCCTGCGCGAAGCAGGCTTGACAGTAAAGGCCCCTAAGTGCCAGTTAGCACAGGCCGAGGTTGTCTACCTCGGTCACGTGATTGGTCAGGGTCGTCGCCGCCCCTCTGAAATAAAAGTGGCCGCTGTGCGAGACTTTCCGCAACCGCGCACAAAGACCGATATTCGGTCGTTCTTAGGTGTCGCCGGCTACTATCAGAGGTACATCCCTAGGTACTCTGATATCGCGGCTCCCCTGACGGATGCTCTAAGAAAGACAGAGCCTCAAACAGTCGTCTGGGACGAGACAAAGGAAAGAGCTTTTAGCGCCCTAAAGAGTGCCCTAACAAGCCAGCCTGTGCTACGATCGCCAGACTATACAAAAGGGTTCATTGTTCAGTGCGATGCTAGTGAGCGAGGCATGGGCGTTGTACTGTGCCAACGGGAAAATGGAGAAGTAGAACACCCCGTCCTGTATGCTAGTCGTAAGCTGACCAGTCGTGAGCAGGCGTATAGCGCCACCGAGAAAGAGTGTGCATGTCTCGTGTGGGCCGTTCAGAAATTGTCATGCTATCTAGCCGGCTCGAGGTTTATCATTGAGACAGATCACTGCCCTCTCCAATGGCTGCAGACCATCTCTCCCAAAAATGGCCGCCTCCTGCGCTGGAGCCTCGCTTTACAACAATATTCCTTTGAGGTGCGTTACAAAAAGGGGAGTCTCAACGGTAACGCCGATGGCTTAAGTCGAAGCCCCTAACGTAGGAATCAGCCTCAAAATTGTTTGTTACTGATGTTTTTCTTCCTGAGGCAGGATTTTTTTTAACATATTGCTTTTGTTTAGTGTTTCAAAGTGATGATATGCTTTCTAGTGCAATTTTTCAATTTGTGGACGCGTTCTGAGTGATGCTAGACTACTGTAAGGAACTAGGCAGTGGTATAAAAAGGGGAAAGAGCCTGGCAGGGCTTAGTGAGGGTTGTGCCGTGCTTGCTGACTGAGCGGTTGAGTTTTCAGCGTAGTTCTAACGCTTGCCGGGAACGAGAACAAAAATGTGAACTCTCCCGAAGTCACTTTGCAGTGTCCCGTGCGAACCTGAACGAGAGAACGAGGCCTTCTCTGTGCGCTGCGCTCAAGAAACGTCAAGGGACGCCCGACTTCGGTTATGAGCATCATCGAGCGACATCCCTCCGGACAGCGGATGCAGTCCCCTGTCCATCGGGATCTCCTTTCCCCGGCGGGGCGGTCTGTTGCGTTTCGCCTGCGACACGTGGTTTTGCCGGCGCGACGGCGGCGGGGCGGCGGACATTTTGGCCCGATCGTCGTCACCGCAACACTCATCGCCAGGTGTTTCCAGGCGCGTCTGCGGCGATGCGACCGCCTAGGGATTTCGTTCCAGTCATTGTGCCCGAAACAGGCGAGGCCAAAGCAGGGATCTCCTTCCAGTTATTGGGCCCGAAACAGGCGATGCCAAAGCAGGGATCTCGTTCCAGTCATTGTGCCCGAAACAGGCGATGCCAAAGCAGGGACCATCTTCTCGTTACAGTCATTGTGTCCGACCGGCAGCGCCACGACAGTGTGCTGCGCAGCGCCACGACAGTATGCTGCGCAGCGCCACGACAGTGTGCTGCGCAGCGCCACGACCAGGTGCTACGAGATCGTGCGCAGCGCCACGACATGGTGCTACGGCATCGCTACGACAGTGTGCGTCACCATTAGCCCATTGTACATTCACGTGCTCGTCTTTTGAGGGGTTCCTTCTTGCCCTCAACTGCGAGAGTATAAAAACAGCTGCCCCCGGACGCCAGAGGAGGGCTCCGATTTCTTCCGTTGAGTGAAGTGCTCTCCCGTCTCTCTACTTCGGTCAAACCTGACCGCCAACTCTTTGCGATGTTAAAATAAACAAGTTGTTTCGTTGTTACCTGTCGACTCATGCTTTGCCGGGACCTTCGGATGCTTGCAGTTGTACCCCAGGCCGCCAGGCCAACGCTACCCTTGGGGCTTGCGACCCAGGTACAACCACGGGCGTCAGCGCCGAGTTCCCAACAGATCGTACCAGCAGTCCGATCCAAATAACGTGCTTGTAAGACCGTCTTTCATCGGCTAAAAGATATATAATGTTATCGCCCAGCGCAAGACGCGCCTTTATACATCGAAGGTTTCTCCAATGTTATCACTGGCTCTATCGTCGCTGAGCGTTGTGTAATCAGATATCGTGCGCGACGAGAATAGCAAGGATATATCCGTGCACAGTTATCACGTAAAACCCCTCAATAAAAAACAAAAGGAACACCAGCCTTTGAAGACTGCCGCCGTCCTCTTCCCCTGCGCTTTCCCTCAACGCTCAGCACTCCCATTGGCCGAACGCCGTCACGTGCTTTTTTCTTACTTTGGTTCCGCCGCGATCGCGGTGCCGAACATTGAGAGTGGCGTACGCAAGCACGACGTTTCGTGCCTCCTTTGTGCTTTTGTAGCGCAGTCATGCATTTCGTGGCGTCGTCTTTGTTTGGCCTGAACGTATGCTTTTGGGTATATCGCGGTAGGTTAAGAAGTGGTGATGGTACGTAGGCAAACAGGTGCGCTGATGAGGTTCCGATTATTAGAAGCCGTTATCGCTCTTGAGCGCCTTATCCATTCTCGTCGAACTTTTATCAACCGTGATCAAACGTACTCGGGCGACGGCACCGCCGCGCGGACCGTACCTGGAAACAGGGGTGCGATCGGATATGGTTGTTCGGCGCGTTCGTTCGGTTACCGGCGCGTGCGATTGGCCTACTCCGCGCCGACGTCGCCAGCCGCGGGGCGCGGCCACGTTTTTGGTGACGTCAAAATGACGACACGCTCATGTCAATCATCCTCCCACCGAGCATTTCGTCTGCTAGGCGCCGAACCCGACGGGAGCTGGGAAGTTTGGAGCGATCATACGGCTTCGCACGGCGTGTCTGGTGGATTGGATTGGATCCAACAGGCGGCCTTTTCGGCTGCGGAATGGCACGTTTGAATCTGATCCATAGTTTAATTCGAGAAAATGGCGCTTCCGTTGGGAACTTAGGTTGTTGCGCTGGCGTTTCTTGAGGAAGGAGGAGAGCGGGTGGCGGTGCGAAACGCGTTTGAAGAAATGGCAGAAAGTGAATTCCGGCGTCGTTTTTGTTTCTCGAAACAAATAATTCGTTGGTTGTACAGAGAAATCGACAACATCATCGGTGCTAGCGAGCCACTGGAATGTTGTCGCTGCCTCTTGAAAAGTGGGCCACTCTTCCTGTCGTTCTTTTTTTCTTTTTTCTTCTCGCTGTGCGCGACACCACCTAAGGACGACGCAAAGATCGTAATAGTTATAAATTGCAGTAGTCACACGTAC
The DNA here is from genome assembly GCF_050947875.1 of Dermacentor variabilis. Lineage (NCBI taxonomy): Eukaryota > Metazoa > Arthropoda > Arachnida > Ixodida > Ixodidae > Dermacentor > Dermacentor variabilis. The sequence continues at coordinate 226,268,446 of NC_134571.1, read as the reverse complement.
TACTATTTGAAAACGTGTTTGGGCTTGAGAAGAAAAAATACATTTTTTTAGATAAAGATTTAATTCATTTGGAAGACCAGAAACATTTGGTTTTGTAGTATACTGTTTGCAAGCAGACGACAAACGACGGAAGTAAACTTCCGGGGAGGTCACCGCTTCCTGATTGGCTGCTCTCTGCGCCCCGCTGTCAAAATTTTGCATACTGCAACTTTGTGACGTTGCAGCAAGTGAACAGAACGCGTATCGAACAACATATCTCCGATCGCGCCCCAGATCTGCGATGCCGACAAAGAGTGCTTTTTTTCTCGCCGCTCACTTAGCGTAGAAGAGAGACGCGCGGAGAGCGTCTGCTAGTTCAGCACCGCGTAGGGGGAGCCAACGCAGGCAGATGAGGAGGAGAGAGGAGATGGCGCGTCTTTTATTTTATCTGGGGGCATCGCGCAGACGTCGCCCGTGCGCCGTTTCGCACATGCGCTTGGCTTCCTTGCATGGGAGCATGACCCATCTAACATTCTAGAAGTTTCCCGAGCAGCAGCGATTACGCTGGAAAGTTGAGTGGGTAGTTATAGCCGTTGGTTGGTGGACATATTAGGTATTTGGGGCGGCTTGCACGAACATTTAATAACGAAAATAGTAACGAATTTGGGAATGCGTTCTTAGATGAGCGCTAGACAATTTCTAGTCCAGACTAGAACGCGTTCTTAAATTCGTTATTATTTCTGTTATTAAACGTTCGTGCAAGCCGACCTTGGTGTTGACGAACCGAATGCAGACACGAGGAGCCCGACCAAAACATCGAGAGGTCGTCGCCATTGGGAAGCTCCCATGAGTGAGGCAGAAAAATCATTCTTGAACCACAACAGAGCGCACATCCCGAAGATGAGTGCTGAATGCCTCGGCTGCTTGCCTCTACCTTAATCGGTACACTTGATTAGTGCAGACGGCAGCACCTCGCTTTTGTCTCGGCCGCCCGGTCATGGCGCGCCTTGCCTCTGCGGCTCGAACCGATGAGTCATCTCACTTACGTCGCCGGTCACCGCGGCACGCAATGCACGACTCTTTTTGGCGGGCTACAGGAATTCACAATCTTGAGCTCGCGTGGAGGGTCCTGCTTCCTGGTCCTGCTTCCTGTATGATTATTTGCTGACGACTGCATTGTACACCGTTCTAATAACTGTTCCGCTGACCACGCGGAACTCCAAAATAATCTTGCACATATTAGTGATTGGTGTGCTACGTGGCTCGTGTCCCTAAACGTGTCGAAGTGCAAAGTGGTTTCCTTTTCCCGAAAAACCGTTAACTCTCACTTTTCTTATCATTTGGATATTAACATAGTTGACCACACCACAGAATATAAGTACTTACGAGTGCTCCTTACTCACAATCTTTCATGGACTAATCACATCACCTCCATTTCAGCTAACGCCTACAGATCATTAGGATTTCTGAGCCGCAACTTAAGAGCTGCGCCTTCAACACTAAGAAAACTAGCTTACATAACTATTGTACGGCCACAAATTGAGTACGCCTCATGTATATGGTCTCCTCATCAAAAATACCTCATCGAACTCCTGGAGAGCATCCGGAATAGAGCGAGCCGTTTCATTCCAAAAAATTATTGTAACCAGTCATGTGTAACCCAAATAAAAGTCAATCTGTCGTTGCAACCACTAACCACTCGCCGTGATAATGCCCTTCTATTATTATTTCATAGATTCATTCACACAGATGGCCTACCTTGTCAAACCTGAAAAAAAGCGTCCTCGACGTCTCAAAGACTGAACAATCAGTTCAGCTACACTCGAATTTATTGCAACACACACGCTTTTAATTTTTCAGCTTTGCCCCGTGCGGTCCGTTTATGGAACGCTCTACCAGATAGCATCGCTTGCCAATCTAAGCACAGCGCATTTCGCAATCTTCTGATTCATCAATATGCCGTTTCAACCGTCTAACAGGTCTTGTTTTAAATTTCTTTCCTGCATTTTTCTACCTGTTAACAAAAGAATTTCAGTGATCATAACTTTTTTACTACTGTATACATGCAAAAAGCATTTATAATGTTATTATGCTATTATGTTATTGTGTTTACCGTTCATTGTTATTGTTCAACATATGTATTTGCTAATGTCGTATTAATTTTCCATGTTGCGTGCATATTCCTTTCATTATACTGATGTTTGTATATTCCGATTCCATACTGACGTTACTGTATTTCCCCCCTTACAGAATGCCTTCTCGAAGGCCTGTAAGGTACATATGAATAAATAAATAAATATTTCGCGGTACTGTGGCCACAGTCTGTTGGTTTGCACGTTGGTGGGCTTACGAATCACTAACACCTCCCGTGGTACGCGGAGGGCGAGACCGTCTGGGGACATTCGAGGGAACCGAGCTTTGCGTCTCTGCGACCGAACTGTCCAGCGGTGGAAGGGCAAACTGAGCAACGAGCTGAGAGCGCTGCAAAAAGACGCCGAGCTGACTCTGCGATGCTTAACCGGCATAGCCTTCGAGAGCCTCGGAACAACTGCCAAGAGAAAGCAAGCGCGGTCGTGGGCCGCAGGAAATTAGGTGATGTGACGAAATTAGGAAACTTACAGGCGTGAAAACCGGTCAGCTGCGCAAAACTGTGATAATTAGAGATCGCTGAGGGAGACCATCATTCTGCAGTGAACATAGATAGGCTGTTAATCATTATCATGATGATGATGGTTACACAGCCGAGAGAATAAGCGCGATTTAGGTACGGAGTATACAGGGTGTCCAAGCCAACATTAGCGAGGGTTTAAAAAATATACAAATGCCACGTAGCTGGAGAGAACAAAGGTAATGTTGTTTGCCGCCGCTTCCAGATACTCATTTCTTTTCATTCCATCTAATGACATAATTTGTCCTGATTAATTAATGAACTTCTAAAATATTATAACTATACGAAACGTTTCAATGAGAAAATTGTAGAGCGACATGAAAAAACTGCCGACACAGCTTTCCCTTGCTCATTACGCGCTGCGTAAAAGCGTTATTCTGAGCGTGGAAGAAACCCGCCAATGCATGCAAAATGCCGTGCGCTGGCCACTCGAAGCACGTGGCGTGCATTCGCGGGCTTCTTTAGCGCTTGTAAAAGCACTTGTGCACCGCGTATTGAGCCACAGAAAGCTGTATCGGGAGTTTTTCATGTCGCTCTACAAGTGCTTTAATTCACACTTTTCATCTAAATACAATATTGAGTTGAATAATTCAGTGACTAATTATGTAATTAGGCGGAATGACAAAAAAATCTGGGTATCTTCCAAGCGACGGCAAACATTGCCTTTGTACTGCCCAGCAACATGGCATTTGCGTATTTTAAACTCTGGCTAAAGTTAGCTGGGACACCCTATATAAACTATAGATAAATTAAGAAACTATTGAATGGTAAGTCACTAAATCCTACTAATGCTTTATGATGCCAAGTTTGGCGATGTACTCACGATACACAACGCTTCGCTCAGCGCTGAGCGTGACGCTCCGCTTTCGTGCTCCAACGTTGGCTCAGCAACGCCGCTCGGTGTGTTGTCCTCGCTTCTGACGAATGCGAGGAATTACCTGCTTTTGTTTATGTAGCCAAACTATAGGCCGCCATTGGAATATGAACCTGGCAACGTTTAACGCTAGAACGTTATCTAGTGAGGCGAGTCTAGCAGTGCTATTGGAGGAATTAGAGGGCAGTAAATGGGATATAATAGGGCTCACTGAAGTTAGGAGGCCGAAAGAAGCCTATACAGCGCTAAAAAGCGGGCACGTCCTGTGCTACCGGGGCTTAGCGGAGAGAAGAGAACAACGAGTCGGACTCCTGATTAATAAGAATATAGCTGGTAACATAAAGGAATTCTATAGCATTAACGAGAGGGTGGCAGGTCTTGTTGTGCAACTTAATAAGAGGTACAAAATGAAGATTGTACAGGTCTACGCCCCTACATCCAGTCATGATGACCAGGAAGTCGAAAGCTTCTATGAAGACGTGGAATCGGCGATGGGTAGAGTGAAAACTAAATACACTATACTAATGGGCGATTTTAATGCCAAGGTAGGCAAGAAGCAGGCTGGAGACAAGGCAGTGGGGGAATATGGCATAGGCACTAGGAATAGCAGGGGAGAGTTATTAGTAGAGTTTGCGGAACAGAATAATATGAGGATAATGAATACTTTCTTCCGCAAGCGGGACAGCCGAAAGTGGACCTGGAGGAGCCCGAACGGTGAGACTAGAAATGAAATAGACTTCATACTCTGCGCTAACCCTGGCATCATACAAGATGTGGACGTGCTCGGCAAGGTACGCTGCAGTGACCACAGGATGGTAACAACTCGAATTAGCCTAGACCTGAGGAGGGAACGGAAGAAACTGGTACATAAGAAGCCGATTAATGAGTTAGCGGTAAGAGGGAAAATAGAGGAATTCCAGATCAACCTACAGAACAGATATTCGGCTTTAACTCCGGAAGAGGACCTTAGTGTTGAAGCAATGAACGACAATCCCAAAGGTAACGCCGGAAGAAGTAAAGAAAGCCTTGGGAGATATGCAAAGGGGGTAGACAGCTGGGGAGGATCAGGTAACAACAGATTTGTTGAAGGATGGTGGACAGATTGTTCTAGAGAAACTGGCTACCCTGTATACGCATGCCTCATGACCTCGAGCGTACCGGAATCTTGGAAGAACGCTAACATAATCCTAATCCATAAGAAAGGGGACGCCAAAGACTTGAAAAATTATAGACCGATCAGCTTACTATCCGTTGCCTACAAACTATTTACTAAGGTAATCGCAAACAGAATCAGAAACACCTTAGACTTCTGTCAAGCAAAGGACCAGGCAGGATTCCGTAAAGGCTACTCAACAATAGATCATATTCACACTATCAATCAGGTGATAGAGAAATGTGCGGAATATAACCAACCCCTATATATAGCTTTCATTGATTACGAGAAAGCGTTTGATTCTGTCGAAACCTCAGCAGTCATAGAGGCATTAAGGAATCAGAGTGTAGACGAGCCGTATGTAAAAATACTGAAAGATATCTATAGCGGCTCCACAGCCATCGTAGTCCTCCATAAAGCAAGCAACAAAATCCCAATAAAAAAAGGCGTCAGGCAGGGAGATACGATACCTCCAATGCTATTCACAGCGTGTTTACAGGAGGTATTCAGAGACCTGGATTGGGAAGAATTGGGGATAAAAGTTAATGGAGAATACCTTAGTAACTTGCGATTCGCTGATGATATTGCCTTGCTTAGTAACTCAGGGGACCAATTGCAATGCATGCTCACTGACCTGGAGAGGCAAAGCAGAAGAGTGGGTCTAAAAATTAATCTGCAGAAAACTAAAGTAATGCTTAACAGTCTCGGAAGAGAACAGCAATTTACAATAGGCAGCGAGGCACTGGGAGTCGTAAGGGAATACATCTACTTAGGGCAGGTAGTGACGGCGGATCCAGATCATGAGACGGAAATAATCAGAAGAATAAGAATGGGCTGGGGTGCGTTTGGCAGGCATATTCAGATCATGAACAGCAGGTTGCCATTATCCCTCAAGAGAAAAGTATATAATAGCTGTGTCTTACCAGTACTCACCTACGGGGCAGAAACCTGGAGGCTTACGAAAAGGGTTCTACTCAAATTGAGGCCGGCGCAACGAGCTATGGAAAGAAGAATGATAGGTGTAACGTTAAGGGATAAGAAAAGAGCAGATTGGGTGAGGGAACAAACGCGAGTTAATGACATCTTAGTTGAAATCAAGAAAAAGAAATGGGCATGGGCAGGATATGTAATGAGGAGGGAAGGTAACCGATGGTCATTAAGGGTTACGAACTGGATCCCAAGGGAAGGGAAGCGTAGCAGGGGGCGGCAGAAAGTTAGGTGGGCGGATGAGATTAAGAAGTTTGCAGGCAAGGCATGGCCACAATTAGTACATGACCGTGGTTGTTGGAGAAGTATGGGAGAGGCCTTTGCCCTGCAGTGGGCGTAACCAGGCTGCTGCTGATGATGATGATGATACGTCCTGACGCATGTCTTCTAACGGCAGCTGTTGGAGAAGTGACTGCAACCTTGCCTGCGTCTGTTCTGGAGAGCCCTGGTTCGAATACCGCCGCCGGAGATATTTTCTATTTATTTAAGGGGGCTCCAAACGATCCAAGACAGGAACCTACCTACTGAAATGTGTCTGAAAAGAACCAAGGAATGCTTCACATAAATAAATAAAGTAATATAGAGAGGGTGGCGAGGGTGAAATGAAGCCTAGGGGAAGACTTCTCTTAGTCAAGGCGCGGTCGTTCATTATTCACGGCCGATTAGGCGAGTTTGCGCGCGTGCGGTGGACATCGGCGCCCAGGTAAGGAATTAGGCAGTCGCGCCTCAATGATAGATGTGTTCGCAGCGTAAGTTCCGGACGCCGCGCTCTACAAACCAGAGCGAGGAACACCCAAGTTATATACGGCCACCAGCCAGCTGCCAATCACTCTTCGAGTGGTGTTCGGACATAAGAAACGGTGAAGCTGGCAATTATTGCCAAACGGTTGAAACCATCTGAACAAGATGCTGCCTTAAGCTCGACGGCAAAATAACATGGCAAATCATCAGGTTTATTTCTGTGAGGCGCCTCCGAGGGCAGGAAGCAAGGAACGGCAACAACTACCACACACAAACACACAACATTCAAACGTACAGAATACAAGGCCACCGGAGATGGGGGCAAGTGAGTCTTTTGTCCCTACATCCACGGCTGTTCGGAGCTAGCGCGCACTCGCCGTTTGCCCGCTGCGGCGACGAACTGCACGAGCGGAAGACGTGTCGTTTATACCTCGTGCGCTCGACCCTCTGACAGCGGTTGGCCTCCCGAGCGTTGACGTCCGACCCAAGCCAGCGCGTTTTCCTTGCTCCGCTTCTCAGCCCCTTTTGCCTGACGCCTTCTGTAGGCTGTACGAAGCCACCCGTTTCTTGCCAATTCGCTGAGCGCTCTTTTGCGGCACTTGCTCATTTGTCGCTTCTTTGTTGATTTATTATTGCGATAGCGAATGTATGAAAACTCCAAGCGCATTTCTGGCGTTGCCGTGAAGTTCCGTGTGAGAGAAAGCGTGTGAGGTTGAGCCGGCGAACGTGGCTCGCGTGCGCGAGTGAGGAACGCGGCCCCGTTGCACGCCCTCTAGGCGGGTGGGGGGGAGGAAGGGCGTTTTACTCTGTCGGCTGCTACGGCGCCTCGTTGATGTCCTCCCCGGCCGCCTCTCCGTACAGAGTAGAGACAACCGCGGGGTCTACAGGTTTTCCCGCTCAGTTTAATCCAAGCGCCAGTCAATTTAATCCGAGCGCCAGTCAATTTAATTCAAGCACGACTCAATTTAATCCAAGCACCACTTAATTTAATCCCAACGCCTGCCGAAATAATCCAAACGCCAGTGAATTTATACCAGGTGTAGCGGAATTCAAGAACCTTGGAATTTCAAGACTTGTCAAAATTTGCGAAGATATTAGGAGTTAATACCTTCAAAATGAAACAGCGAGGTGAGAGACCAGTAGCTTTCCTGCCACGTGACTAACGACTACTTTTGGAGGTTTTTATATTCTACTTCGTTATGAGAGCGACACAGAAGATGATAATTCGCGAAATCAATCAGAGGAAACGTCAGCATGAGTACGTTGAGTTTATGATACACATGCGATTTGGTTATGGCTATCAAACGGAACAATAAATAGTGATTCATGCTAATTACTAGGCCCTCGCCGGGAGGCTTCGGTCGCTATCGAATACGATTCATTATTCTACTGCGATATCTGCAGCCTCCAATCGAACACCTCGCCATCGATACAACTAAAACACTCATGAATAAAATTTATTTGCATAATACACCTAACTGATATGGTCGGGTCACTTAGTGAGCACAAGTGAAATATAATGCGCAGTTCAGGGATCCCGGTGTTTTCCACAACAGAACGTCATATATATCCAATGAAATGCGATGAAACGAGTGACTCACTATGCCCACTGTAAACTCGTACGCTTAAGTCATTACTGAATATTATTCACCTATTTTACTGTCACTGAGGCAGCTTTCACTCGTGAGCGCCCTCAGTACTATCAATCAAGGTGTAGCAACGTAAGCACTATTGTGTTACCACTGCTAACTAATACCGCCAAGTTTTTAGTAATCACTGCGATGTTCTTCAACTTTCATGCAGAATAACGTCATAGATATAAAATGAAATGTCATTCAGACGGCGATTCAATAACTATAATTTAATAACTTTAGGAAATAATAAGATTGAGTCACAAGTGATGAAGAATCACTTTGAGTAGTTTGATGGTCACAGCCATCGTTCATGCATGTCGCCAATGGTACAACTGAAAGTGTCAATAAATGAGTGTTTTATTCAGTCAACAATGCTAGTTGACATCACAGAGCCATTAATGATCACTGGCGATAAGCTCTGTTTGGAGCTTTGTTTGTTTCATTGCTACGTTTATGCAACACAGCGTCATGAATGTCAAATGACAAACGAGAAGGGGGTTAACCAAGGGGCCCGATTTTTATTAATATCATCAGAAGCCAACAAACACTGACACCAAGGACAACATAGGGGTAATTACTTGTGCTTAATATATGAAATAAAGAAACGATAAATTAATAGAAGTGAAAGTGGATGAAAAAACAACTTGCCGCAGGTGGGCAACAATCCCACAACCTTCGCATTTCGCGTGCTCTCTACTTTCCTCTCAAGAATACTGCAGCATTCTTGACAGGAAAGGTGCGAACGCCGAGTTTTCAAGAAAGGAAACGCAAGCAAGGCAGATGAAGATTATTGTTGTGGCACAAATATACACCCCCAAGCGTGCAACCGTTTCAAGAGTGTACTTAATATCAGGTCGCAATGGTAGCAGAAGAAATGGCAATTCAATGAAATTTTGATAGCTATCAATCACTACGTGCAAGATTGATAGTTGCCGCAGAATACCAACATAACTGGTGATCGCTAGGGACAAATTCCTAGCATCTCCTAGTTATTAAACTTGAATTGCCATTTGACTCAATTTTAATCTCATACCCATGACTTTATTCTCTGAGAAAGTACGAAAAAAAAAGAACTGAGCTTGTCACTAGTGATCGCTAATCACCCTTCACTATCAGGTACCAATGGTAGCAGAACAAATGCTCACTGATCGTAAATGATCATAATTGAATCGTTGTTTAAAAGAGTTTTTATTTGGCATGCATGACGCTGTGCTGCATAACATTACAAGAACACCAAACAGAGCTTATCGCTAATACCCGCCGTGGTTGCTCAGTGGTATGGTGTTGGGCTGCTGAGCACGAGGTCGCGAGATGGAATCCCGGCCACGGCAGCCGCATTTCTATGAGGGCGAAATGCGAAAACACCCCCGTACTTAGATTTAGGTGCACGTTAAAGAACCCTAGGTGGCCGACATTTCCGGAATCCTCCACTACGGCGCGCCTCGCAATCAGAAAGTGGTTTTGGCACGTTAAACTCCATAATTTAGCTGATCGCTACTGATCATTAATGGCTCTATGATGTCAATTAGCGATGTTGACTGATTAAAACTCTCATTTATTGACCCTTTTCATTTATACCGTTGACGATGTGCATGAATAATGGCTGTGATTATCGCGCTACACAAAGTGTTTCTTCATCACTAGTGACAAAATGTTAGTATGTCCTATAGTTAATAAATAATAGTTATTCAATCGCTGTCTGAATGACATCTTATTTTATATCTATGACGCTATTCTCCATAAAAATCGGAGAACATCGCAGTAGGCGCATCACTAGTGATCACTGAAAACTCGGTGGTATAAGTTAACAGCGGTAACACAATAGTGCTCACCTTGCTACACCTTGATTGATACTACTGAAAGCACTCACGAGGGAAAGCTGCCTCAGTGATAGTAAAATGGGTGAATAATAGTCACCAGTGACTTAAGCATACGAGTTTATAGTAGGCATAGCGAGTCACTCGTTTGATCGCATTTCATTGGATACATATGAAGTTACGTTGTGCAAAACACCGAGATCCCTGAACTGCGCATTATATTTCACTTGTGCTCACTAAGTGACCCGACCATATCAGTTAGGTGTATTATGCAAATAAATTTTATTCATGAGTGTTTTAGTTGTATCGATGGCGAGGTGTTCGATTGGAGGCTGCGGATATCGCAGTAGAATAATGAATCGTATTTGCTAGCGACGGAAGCCTCCCGGCGAGGGCCTAGTGATTATCAGCGAATCACCCTTTATTGTTCCGTTTGATAGCCATGACGAAATCACATGTGTATCATTAACTCAACGTACTCATGCTGACGTTTCCTCTCAATCTATTTCGAGAATTGTCATCTGCTGTGTCGCTCTCAGTCACTTGGCAGGATAGCTACTGGTTTCTCACCTCGCTCTCTCTTTTTCATGGTATTAACTCATAATATGTTCGCAAATTTTCCGAAGTCTTGAAATTCAAAGATTCTTGAATTCCGTTGCGTCTGGATTAATTTCACTGGCGTTAGGATTAAATTGAGTGGTCCTTGGGTTAAATAGTGTGGCGCTCGGATTAAAATCACTGGCTCTTGGAATAAATTGACTGGCGTTCGGATTAAATTGACTGGCGCTTGGATTAAATTGAGCGGGAAAACCTGTAGTACGGCGTTAGCCACGCGAATCGCGGACGCCATACATAGTGCATGGCTTGGCCGGACGCCGTCAGCACGCGTTGCCGGCGCTCGTGTGTCTTGAAAGCGGCCTGGTACGTGGCTTAGGGCCGATTTACGCTCAAACCGCCCATGGCCGCACGCCGCACCGCATGCAGGCGGTTCGCGAAAAACGGGCGGTTGTCGCGATAGCTCACAAAATTGCATTTACGCTGAAACCGCATGATGCGGTGCGGTTCGCATGCGCCCTCTGGTTGTCGAAATAGGTAACCAGCAACTGGCAACATGCATCAGCGAGTTGGCAGCCTCGTGTGCTGGTGACCAGCAATATTTTGCGCCTTGCCAGGATTTTGTTATACCGTTTGCTTTCATATTAGTCATCTTTTTAATTAGCTCGAGCGGTTCGCATGCGCCAGCATCCGCACTTCGGTTTGGGGACGCGACGTCTGTTGAAAGCCAGCAAACATTCGGTAGTGCGCAGAGCAACACTGTTCGAAGTCGGCAACTATCGCTAACAGCAGACGACACTGGCATACTTTTGTCGATGTAGGTTGAAGCTTCCGCGTCATGGTGGAAACGTGACTCTTTCACTATCACCTTCGGTGCGGCATGTGTGGCGATGACGTGGTGACCCACCTTTGGAACAGTGTGCAGTCGTGTTTTCTGCGCCGCTTTTCTTTATTTGTTTATTGCTGCTGCATAATACTGCGGCAACATGCGTCAGTATGTGCTCGGTTGTGTATAGCGCGATGGCGCACTTTTTAAAATTATGGGGTTTTACGTGCCAAAACCACTTCCTGATTATGAGGCACGCCGTAGTGGGGGACTCCGAAAATTTTGACCACCTGGGGTTCTTTAACGTGCACCTAAATCTAAGTACACGGGTGTTTTCGCATTTCGCCCCCATCGAAATGCGGCCGCCGTGGCCGGCATTCGATTCCGCGACCTCGTGCTCAGCATCCTAACACCATAGCCACTGAGCAACTACGGCGGGTGATGGCGCACTTATTGTAGCTGTGCTAGCGAAAGCTTGTGTTGTGGACAATCGACGCACAGCCGCTCCTCGGCTGGACAAAGCACCAGCGCGGAAGAAACGGGAAGAGACCCCCATCCCGAGTCGAGTTCTGAGAATCTTTCTTTGTCACGCTCAGCGTCTCGGCTACCGGACAGGGACTGAGAGTTTGCCCCCTCGAACACATGCAGCTCTCACCTGCGTCTTTTGTAGACAATAAACGTAGTCTGTTTTCTGCCACCAACCGATGCACACTCCTTTCACGGATGGGGTCAGACCCCGTAACACTGGCAGTGAGGCAGGAGTTGCGAAGCGAATAAGTTTTCGAAGTTAAGGCCGTGGCTACAGGACGAATGCACGGCGCTGTCAAGCCTTTCTCGGGCAAATCATGGGAATCGTGGATCCAGCGCCTCGATTTTATTTCGTGGCGAGCGACGAAGCGAAGAAGTGGGCACTTCTCCTCACGCTTTGTGGAGCCGACACTTTCGAGCACTGTGTGCGCGCGCTGATAACGCCGAAGATCCCGAGAGAAGTCAACTTCGATGATTTAGTGACACTTCTCGGGCGGCACTTCGACACCAGGACATCCGAGCTTTACAGCCGGCACGTGATTCAAAGACCCGACCAACGGCCAGACGAGTCGATCAGCAGCTACGCTGCGGCCCTGGAACCTTGGCAGCCGAAAGCAACTTCGGAGCGCTGCCTTCGGCTACAATATAGACGACGTCACTCACACCCAAACGACCGCTTCAGCAGCGAACCCAACTATGCCGTGATGCTCCGGGAGAGGCTGGTCCGCGGCGTCTGGGACGAACATCTTCTACAGAGACTGTTCGCAGAAAAAGCCTGACATTTCAACGCGCTGTGGACTTAGCCCTGTCAGCGTAAAGTGCGTCAAGGCATCAGGGAGATATCGAGGGAGTGGCAAACTCGGGGGAAATTAACAGGACGTCGCAAATCAAGCCAGAAGGCAAGCGTACGTCAGCACGACATTGCTATCGATGCGACGGCTTGCTTGACCCTGAAACGTGCCAATTCAAGACAGCCGAGTGCCGTTTCTGCTCCAAGGAAGGCCACATCGAGCGTGCGTGCATCTCAAAAAAAAAAAGAAGAACACGGAACCACGCTTCGACAACTAGCAGCTAGGGGCACACAGTGCCAACCCACCGCCTGTCAGCAAATCCTGCTGTAAGCTGCACACAGTCAGTGTAAGTACACACTGCCCCAAGTTCCTCGTGGACTTGAGAGTGGAGGGAAAGGCAGTCTAGTTTGAGGTGAACACAGGTACGGCATGCTCCCTGATAAGCGAGGACACGGACTACAGAATGTGGAAGAAAAACACTGCGTGGCTTTCATGTGAGCCGTTGAGTTTGCGCACATGGTCAGGTAAAGAATTACATGTCCTGGGCTCCGCACAAGTTAGTGTGAGGTTGAATTCAAAGGACTATCTGCTGCCGTTGTTGGTAATGAAGGGCACCAGGTGCAACCTCCTAGGAAGAGATTGGTTTTTGGCACTTCACATCCAGGTGAAGGGGATCAACCACGTTGGAGAGCCAGCACTAGAAATTACAGAGGTTCTGGGATGACACCCAGATGTCTTCAAGGAAGACATTGGAAACTATACAAGTATACCTGTATACAGGTCACTGCAGCACTGCTCACAGTGAACACCACAAAACAACTATTCAGGGTGGAATGCCTCCCGTTCTAAATTTCCGCTGCACCAGCTATCTTCCAGTGCGTGAGGGAGACAAAGACACCTGGAATTCCAGGGGTGAGTGTTCACCTTGACGACATCATTGTCAGCGGGAATAATGCAAATGAGCACGCACAGTGTCTTCAGGTTCTATTCGAGGCTGAGAAAGGCTTACCCCTCAAGAAAGAAAAATGCAGGTTTGGAATTATGTCAGTTGAGTTTCTGGGACATCGAATTGACAGAAATGGTGTTCGCAACACCAAGAAAAAGGTTGAGGCTATTCTTCAAGCACCCAAACCATCTGACAAGACATCCCTAAGGGCTTTTCTGGGCTTTATTTCATTTGACGACTGCTTTTTGAAGAACGGAGCGATGGTTGTGGTGGAATTCTATAGGCTCCTAGAGAAAAACACGCCCTGGAAGTGGAAGATCAAGCATCAAGCCAATATTGAGGCACTTAAGGAGATGATCCCTGCATCTACAGTGCTCGCTCACTACGACAAGACGAAGCCCCTTCTTTTGTCCGTGGACGCATCGCCGTACGGCGTTGATGCCGTCCTCGCTCGAGAATATGCTATTTGCCGAGAGGCGTCCATTGCATTCGGTTCATGAAGACTGGGAAGTGCCGAAAAGAGCTACTTCTAGCTCAACAAAGAAAGTGTAGCAGTAATCTACGGCATCAGTCATCTTCATAAGTACATGGCTGGCCGGCATGTGACCATAATAACAGATCGCCAGGCATTGATTGGAATCGTGAGTGAAACAAAGTAAGTACCTCGGGTCTTTTCATCAAGGATGACGTGGTGGTGTCTTAAACTAGCAACGTATGATTACAAGTTACTATACTGGCCTGGCCTACAGCACCAAAATGTGGACACTCTAAGCTGACTTCCACTGCTGGCACAAGTTGATGAGCCTTATCCCCCGGGAGACGGGCTCATGTTGACTACCATGCCCTGCTTCGAGCTTTCACCGCGTCAACTAGCACGAATCCCTCGAGAGGAGTCAGTTTCGTCTCAAGTGCTGGAGGCTGTCTCAAACGGTGAAGTTCATAAACTGCCAAAAGAACAGTTTTCATCGTGCAGGAAACTGGAGGCTGAGCTTTCAGCGCAGGAAGGGTGCCTTGTTAGAGGCCCCCGGATGGTAAACCAACAAAGGTTAGAAATTACCTTCTTAAACTCGCACCTACAAACCACCACATAATTGTGGCCATGAAGGCATGCGCACGAAGGTACTTTTGGTGGCCAGGCACTGACGCAGATATCTAACGGCTCGCTAGAAACTGTGCAACTTGTTGTCAACACCAAAGGGCACCAGCGCCCAAATGGGAACGCACAAGAACGCCTTGGGACATAGTTCACGCAGACTTCGTTGGTACCGTAGAAGGCAGAATGCTGGCTAGTTGTTGTGGACGCATACAGCAAATGGTTGGAAGTTTGCTCCATGCGCAATACACAGTCTGCCACATTGGTTGAGGAACTCTGGAACCTTTTCGCAGCTTTTGGGCTTCCCAAAAAGCTTGTGACTGATAACGGACCATCCTTCGTTTCAGTAGAAGTTGAGAGTTTCCTAAAGAAGAATGGCGTGACCTACGTAACAAGTGCACCATATCAACCTACAACGAATGGCCAAGCAGAAAGGATGGTTTTTGAAACAAAACGAGCATTAGCTGAAAGCAAGGACGGAACATTCGCATGTAGGCTGGCCCAGTTTTTGCTAAAGCAACGCACCACCATCTGCACACCAATGGGCAAAATGCCAGCTGCACTTGTATTCGGGCATGAGCTGGATACAGCTCTCACGTGCATTCAGCCCTAAGCAAAAGCGGACAAAATCCATACCAACTGCAACAGGAACACAAAGTCGAGAGTACTCGCTATCGGACAAGCAGTTTTCTTTCGAAACTTCAGAGGGAATCTGATCTGGACGTAGGGAATGGTTTTGGAAAAGCTAGGCCACAGATTGTGGCTCATTAAAAGCCCTAACATGTTAGTGCGATGACAACGTGGCCACATCAAGCCCGGTGCTTTGAGACACCCCACAGAAGATTCGGCAACACAGTATAAGGGCTGTACAGTAACCGCGAGCAGTGTCCCGCTCCCATTTATGTTTGGGATAAAAGCAGATAACTCCACGTCATCAGAGGCCACTCTCTCAGGAACGCTGGAGCCTTCGCAATCATCGGTGACCAAACCAGAGATTGGCACTGCCCATGAGACCGTGCCAAACACGACTGCAGAGTCATGCCGGCAGCGGGAACGACACCCTCCGGATCACTACGGCGACTCCATCTAAGGAAGGAAAGTGTTGTGTACAAGTGACGCACCACCGCTCCTTGGCTGCACAAAGCACCAGGGCGGACGGAACAGGAAGCGACCCCACGCCGAGTCGAGTTCCAAGAATTCTCCATCGCCCCCAGCGTGTCGGCCACTGGACAGGGACCGGTAGTTTGCCCCCTCGAACACATGCGGCTCTCGTCTGCGTCTCTTGTAGAAAATAAACTCCCGTCTGTTTTCTGCCACAAACCAATGCGCACTCCTTTCACGAATGAGGCCAGGTCCTGTACGTAACAGCTTGCAAGAACGCGCATACACGAACACACAGGTGTATCTAAGCCAATGAGCAAGGGATCTGTCGTAGCAACAGCGTAGCACGCTGAAGCGCCGCAGCGTTATCTATTAACATACTGCTATAGAGATGGTTCTATTATCACGGAATACAACTGTGTTGATTGACTAGTCACTTCATCACCGAGCACGCGTGTGAATCATGAATGGCCTGTTTATTCAGTTGCACTTCGCTGCTGAGGTCTTTTTAGTACCTGTCAGTAGTGAGCCTACAATTGATTACATGATGTAATATGGCATCGTATTTCGGAACAATGACGTAACACCGAATGAACGTACAGGAGCACTGTGCGACACACACAGAGCTAGTATTTGTTCATTCTATGTTACGTTATTGTTTCAAAGTGCACTGCCATATTAAGTCATGACTAACCAATGAGCCCACCAGTAAGTCTTAAGCAATTGATTACAATTATGACAGACAGGAAAGTGATATGTACATATTGTAGTTACTTCTTCAGGCAGAGATGCTTGTCAGATATGTTTTCAAGAGAAGAAGATTTGCATGAAAACAAATATTAATTCATATTGCTGAAAAGACACCCCATATAGGCATGAATTCACGTACTGTTTCCATGTCTTGTTAGTGCTAAATATGTCCCTGCAAATAGAAGTAGTGTTATGTCATTCATGCCTTAAAAGATGACAGAGGTTTACGGGGGCACACAAGGCAGCAATGCCCATGCATAAAGGCCTGGTTGGCCAATCTGCTGCCCCTTCACTATTTATCCATACCTCTACCAGCATTTAAACAATGTACAGCCTGTGGTCAGAGTGAATACAGGCATGCTTGCTCCCTCAGCAATGGTGACAATCAAGGATGATTGCCTTGAGACCGTTTGCTGCTGTCAACATCATTTATGCATGCATTCTCTTTTTATTCTTTTCACTAGATAACAAAGAAGCTTGCACAGTCAGTAAGCTATAGCAAAGTAATGTTATTCGATTGCGTTGGGCATGACCCAGATGTCCCATTCATATAGTGACAACTTAGCTAGCTAATGCACAGCCACATTAAAAAGAGAAGTGCATAGGCTAACAAACAGGTACACAGCAACTGTACTTCATCTCAAAGCAAACCAAGATTACCAAGCAACTATAGAGATCTAGATTAAGGAGGCGCAAGCGTTGAGGCCCCTTAGTACTTGGGGCCTCAACGATTGCATTACCCTAAAATAAAACTCTCTAATAAGCTTTGCAATGAGTGCAGTGATCTTGCATGTGAAATAGTTGACGTAGTAAGTCGTTTTATATTTGCGTTCCTTCATCAGTAACAGCTTAAACAGGTACATGACAATGAAATGAAATGCTGGCAATATGGCGCACAAGACAAAAGTAGGGGAGAAGATTTGCCATGCCTGCTGTAACACCAATTCCAACATGCAATAGCTTGTAGGCAATGAATGGATGTTCATTGTGACAGTGTAACTTGCACCTACCTCTAATGAAAGCACAGAATGTCTGCATCGTAGACATTAGTTCATTAGCACCGTGTGCATGGCAGCACAAGAAAGTAAGGGAATGTTTATTGCCATTTTTTATTTTCATAGCCAACAGACAGTTTCTTGGGTGGTGCTTTGTGACGAATTCATAATATGTTCTGTGTAAATCTGCAATGCAGACATGTTCTATTATCCAATCACTTAAGTGGTCAAATGAATGCACATATCCCCATAAGCACTGTGAAACGGAATGCAGAAATTTGCAGTTAAGAAGCCATAGCGACTCGCACTCTGTGCTGAACATAAAATAGAAAAAAATGCGTAATGGCAAATTGGGTGCACATTCTCATCTGTCATACAAATCCATAGATTACAAGTGATCTTTAACTCATTCTCGTATTGCTTACAGTTGCACAAACCTTACTGCAGCATCCACTTTGGAGTAAAATAATCTTGCAAGTCACAGCTACTTGTTCACTCTATCAACATATATTAGCCCCCAGGCTCTCCTGTATTCCTTCACGCATGCTACCATAGCATGGCTGTGCTCAATGACCTCTTTCCATTCCACTGAAATGAACATGGCATATATTTGTTACCAAAATATTCTCTGAAGCATAACTGTTTATCATTCTTTAAGCTTCTGAGAAGTAAGGAGGGATGTTCAGCCTTGCTATTGTGGCATTTCATAGATTCTAACCCACCTTCATATTTCTAAACAAGCAATGATGAAATTATATAGTCAAACCATACCATTAGGACAACTGACGTATTAGTTCCCCAGGGAGTCTCACTGCCACCTCCCCAATTTCGTAAATACTTAGACATGTTGACAACTTAGACATGTTGAAGTTAACTTCACATCCTATGTTTTAACACGACAAATAAGCCTGATTAACCCAACAGCACTTATATCATTCTCTTAATCACTTGAAATACTAACTAGCACATGGCATGTAGTCATATTATATTCTGTTTGTATGTTTGGTGAATTACACAAATCATTTTTGTCGCCCTTACAGCCTAGCTGATGCTGTCTTTCTTTATGACAATTAAGCAACCACCTTACTTGGTGCATTGCTGTGAGAACTGTAACTAGCTTTACAGTAGCACTGCACATGTACCCTCAGACCACATCGTAGACATGCTAATATAGGTACTAGAGGCTGGCCACAATCAGCACAATTTTGAAATCTAGATGAACAGGGTGCGAATTCATGTGTATCAAATAAATGTCTGTTCCATTGAGAGGCTGTGTACTTGTGTGCGATATAGTTATAGATACACTACACTTATGGCAGAAGAACAGAATACACAAAACAACAAAATCAAGTTCTCTCTGAAAAGTTGCTTTTTGCCACTATTAAATGCAGCAAAGTAAGACTTCAGAAAGCACAAATTTGGCTTGGGTGTATCTTTGTACATTGTATAAGAAGTAGAGGTGGGCGAATGTAAATTTTTTTCAAACACAACTTGAAGAAAAATAGTAAGCATCAAATATAGAATAGTGACACGACGATGTTAGTACTTGTAGTAGCAGTATTTATTTCCATAGATTTAGGTACTACATCTTAACCAACTAGTGTCAAAGAGAGCTAACTATTGGGGACAAAGGATAAGTTTTAAATGCAAGGCTATTAATTGTTATATTAAAAAAACTACTTGAATAGTCTATCAACAACTTTAGAGCCTCGTTGCAAAGAAGCTTTCCAAGAAATAATGGCTGCTGTATGAAGAGCTTCCAAAAATGCACAATAAATTGCTACCAAAAACATGAAATTTGTAGAAAAAATAAACTTAATGAAGTACCAATGTTTTGCGGACACATGTAAAAGGACTTTTTGCAAGGAAGACAACACAGACTTGTCGCATAAAAGATAAATCTGCTAGATCTAGAGATGTGAGGTTGGCTTTTATGAAAAAAAAAAGCCTATGGGAAAGTTTTGCGCCAATATGGCTAAAAGATACTTTCGTCACCATGCCAGCCTGCTAGCCTTTGGGAGGGTTGTCACATATTCGTTGTTAAAAAACTTCCAATTTTTATATTGACACAAAAGCCTCCTCTGATCACGGAAGAACAATAGAATGGTCATATAGTATACGTGACATTTATAACATCAGGGTAGTATTTTTAACATTACACAAATACTCATGAAAGACAAAACTGCAAGAAACAGCATAACACTGGCATAATCCGTAACTGATTATGTCAATGAGTTTCCCATTTCATGTGGCAAAGTTGCATAGGGCAGATGGGATATGACATCTGTGATTCGGAGATGCGTTATTGTATCTGGGTACAAGTATTATACAACTGATCATTCTGGGAATAAAGAAATAACAGGCATTGATTACCAGTATGTCATCATGTCACTTCTATCTGAAAAGTGACTATCATTTCAAGTCAAAGTTGCATTGAGCATCATGTTTATGTGCCCGTATATGTGTATCCCATGAACAGTTGCTTTAAGTTATGACGAGTGTCATGTCATTCCTGTATGTAATTGTGGTTTTACACAACACACCTATAAAACTTTTGATCAGCATCCTAGTACATTTCCTTGTATTTGCACACAGGCTTTATGTCGCAACACCCTCTTCGCACCCACGATAAGTACTGCAGTCAGGAAAATGGAGCTTTAGATTATTTCTTAAACTGCTTTCATTGAAGCAAGTAGACGCCGAGCAGACGCTGTGCCACAAGTGAACATTTATGAGGGCATTCATCCTAGCTGTTTATTAATGTGGCTGAAGGTAAAGGTTTTAAGGTGGCTGAGGCAAAGTGTACAGGTGAAGCAAAGCTCCGCTGACGCATGCACGTAAACAATGCTTATGGTCATGGCATAGAAACATTTTTTGCGTCAATCCTCCAACCATGAAGCATGTACTGACAGGATGGAAAGCAGACACCGAGCAGACGGCGCAGCGCGATGAACACATCTTGAGGGGCATTCAGCCTTCCTGTTAGCTAAGGAACCCAGCAGCTTCTTCAGTGCTGCCAGGAACTACTGAGATGGAGTAAAGCTCGCAGAACACATTGTTAGCGCAAAAGATTGGTGTCGTGTTCCAGGGCTTCCGCGAACGAAGAAGCAGACTGAACTTGAAACATGTTTTATTGCGTGGCAGCAACTTAATGTGACAGAATGACAGCCAAGAAATATAAAAACAAAAAGCACACCACAGCTTGGCGGCCAGTGATTATATACACATAGTGGGCAACGGTGATGCGATTGCAATATGACCTGCGTGACAGAAAGGGAAACGCTATCACACATGTACACGTGTACAGATATGCGACAGTTGGGCAGTGGCAGAGAAGGTGCTTTGCTGTGTCGTCACACGCGCAAAAAATTGCATAAGAAGCATTGGCATAGCTTACATTACAGCAGATGACACCTAGCACAAAATAAATAATTGCAATACAATGTGTTCTGTGAGCTGTACTCCATCTCAGCAGTTCCTTGCAGCACTGGAGAAGCTGCTGGGCTCCTTAGCTAATAGGAAGGCTGAATGCCCCTCAATATGTGTTCATCGCGCTGTGCAGTCTGCTAGTGTCTGCAGTGATACAACTTCTAAGCTGTTCCCTAGCCTCCCCTCTTCATAAAGTGTAAAATGTGCAGAGACAGCTCTGGAAACAAACGTGTACAAAGCAAGGAATCTGCTTTGATACAATACCTATACTGAGATGCATAAGAGCAAAAGCGACCAGCGATGCTTCTGCAATGCTTATTGCTTCAGAGCACATGCAACTGACAGAAAACATTCACAGATGATTACGATACTCCCTAATACAAAATTTGAGTGCAGCTCTACACGTGTTGTCATTTCGCTGGTGTGGACAATCAGCCTCGTGTGGCATGTTGCAAACGGAGCGAAGTGTGGCGCCACTGCCTTGCTAATCTGGAGATCGCGTGAGCCAGCGCATGTGTGACGCGTCGGCGCGATTGACAAAAGCCGCCGCCAACACACCTCCCAGACATTGCGTGCTACTCTGGCGCCATCTCGTAGCTACCGTCACTGCACTTCGCTTTTATTCGTACGCTTTCGACATGCACTCCTCTGCTTACTGCCTCATGGTTCTGCTGGACCTTCCTCTCCGCTTTCCTCCTCGTGCCTCTTCTGACTTCCCGCTTTTTTTTATCTGCCACTGCATGCTGTGTTCGCTCTCATCATTTGCTGAACTCGTTCGCTCGGTTAAATGAGCGAACGCGTGGTCCTCACAGCACGACAACAGCTAAAGGGAAACCAGCGATAGGAATACCCTGAATGCATGCACTAGAAACCACGTTAAAGGATTGATTGAATGCATGATGGATGTGGTCTACAAGATACCTTTGACACATGGGGCTGATTATGCGGGTCCAACAGACAGGTGCGTAAATGATTGACTGTGCGACCATCGACACAACTGCATTCTGATACAAGTACCCAGAGACCTTGCCATATATTGCGCTTCATGCCACATCTTACAGAGGATGGGGATCTGATCTTGCTGAAACGTAGTAACTAAATAAAAAGAAGTCATGGAAGCCTACAACATCAAGATGACCCCATGTGCCATCTACATCACCCAGCAAGGAGATTAGCTTAATGACTGACAATAGATGGCATGGCTCGACTGGGAAGAGGATCCCTGCACATGCGAGTAGGCTATATGAAGGCCTCATTTTCCAAAAAATAAAACAGTTGTTAATTTGTACTCGGGCGCAGTGCATTGTTTTTTTTATGTCCTGTCCCTACGTAACTTTGCGCAACAGTGTTACGTCGAACCAACTAGCCCACTGGGAAATTTCCTTTAATTATATGTAATATGCCCTGTGTGCACATTTATGTGTCTTGTTTGCAATGCACATGTGAAAGACAGCACAAAAAAAGATGCAATATTAGAGGTGAGCAAATAAAGATTTTGGGACCGAATAGAATAGTGCCAGAAGCAAATTGAATCGAATACTTTTCTAAAAGCCAATAGCCATTACAATAATTAATACAAACTGATGTTTACATTCCAGTATTTTTGAAGTTAGAAAGTTTCTATCATATAGTACCTTAGTGAGTATTGTATTTGAAAAACACAAATTGAGCATTACGAGCAAACAAGTACTTTATTCGCATGCACAGGGTTCTTCAGAGGATGCAAGTGACCACTGTAGACCCTGTAAAGTGTGGCTACCTGAGTGACCTAGCCTGCTCCACTATGCAAGTTCTCATGATTTATGGCTATAGTATGCCTGTCGTGGTGACAGTTTACCATACTTTTCTCAAATTTAATGTTTATGTGAGTGGGGTTGGCATTTTGAAATGTCCGAAAGGTATGAAAAAATATGCACAATTAGAAAAAGTGACCACCAAATCGAATAGGTGCATAACTACAAAGTTGCAAATATTCGCAGATCCCTATGGAATACCAACAGCTTCAAATAATGGTTTCGACACTTACATAAACACTACATGCTCCAGCAGCCCACAGAACATCATATATTGACAAAAGGGTGTTTAACGGAGCTAGTTCGTTCATTCTTTGAGGATTGTAGCAGCAGAACTTAAGGAAGGTGAACACAGAAGGAACGACTAGACGAGTACGCAGCTGCACTGTTAACTGATTTATTTATTGAGTTTCCCACTATTATTTATTTTGTCACCATACCTCTTCTCTTATCTATCTGAGGCTGTCTCAAAACGGTGACTTCCTTTCTTGTCAAGGCGACTGACGGTGTGCTTACACATTGCGCTCCTGTTTTACATATCTCAAATGCCTCAAGAATCTTTCTACCGCTCGCCTTAGAAACGAGCTGTAGAAAGTTATACTGCGGTGTATATCGGTAATTATGAACATGTAACTTACAGAAGTCGCAGTTACACGAGTAGCGAAGTGCGTTTGCGCGACATTTCTTCTGCGCTTTCCGCACACGCAGAGCCATCTTGCGGCAAACACAGAAGACCCCCTCCTCTCAATGTACGGCGCTGCCCCGACAGATGGCGCGCCACGCGCGCATTGGGGCTGTGCGGGGACCGGTGCGAGGCGCGTCGTGGCCCGGACTCCCTCTCCCCTGACGACGTTTTGCCTTTCTCCCTCACGGGTTGCAGAATCAAGCGTCCTCCTTTCTTTAGATCGCTATCTATCTCACTGCCCGTGCCGACGACGTTTGGCAGGCGTGCATCGTTTCCCCCTCCGAGACACCGAGTTCTTTGGTTCGTTCCGCTTGCTCAGGCGCACGTTTCGTTGCCGAGCCGAACGCTGTGTTGCTCGACGCTCACCGCGTCCGATGCGGGGCGCCTCGTAAGTGATCGCTGCGCCGTAGCCCATTGTCTTACACCCCTTGGCGGGTCCACGGGAACGCTCTTGAAGGCGTTCCACTCTTGAAGGCGAAGCTTAAGCGTCCTCCAATTTTTTTTCCTGCTTATAGTGATTTTTAATAGAGTTATCTGGCAACCACGGAGATAGTCAACGAAGGAAGCAAGCCGGTGCACCCTTCCACGCCTCCTCAGTGCTTGCGATCGCCGACACAAACAGACGGAGCGCAGGAAGTGTGTGTTGTGTTTACGAGAGCGTCGGAAGAAATATTTGAAGCCATCGACTTCGTGATTCTTTGTGCCACGCCTTGCGCTTGGCATTCGCGTTCATCACACGCACGTGCATTCTGAGCAGGACACATATTCAGGGCGGTGGCGAAATAAATAGTGTCCGATCGGCGCACCTAGCGTACGCGATTGGTATCTGTTTGCGTATGCGGTTCGTTGCCGCGAAGTGGTGAACTCCAGTCCTTCGCAACTTTAAGAAGTAATGATACGATCACTAGCGATAAGTTTTTATTGACTCGTTATCGCTGCCATTCCGCGTGTGCTATACAGCGCGTGACCCGTTTTGCCGGCTACGATGCGCCGAGGTGACCGCGACGTTCGAGCTTCCTTGCTGTTATGAAGTGTGTTGTATACTGCGTGTGAGCCATGTTGCCGGCTGCGATGCGCAGAGGTGACCGCGATCTTCGAGCTGTGTTCTTCCTATTATGATGTGTGTTGTATACTGCGTGTGAGCCGTTTTGCCGGCTGCGATACGCCGAGGTGACCGCGACGTTCGAGCTGCGTTCTTGCTATTATGAAGTGTGTTCTATACTGCGTGTGAGCCGTTTTGCCGGCTACGATGCGCCGAGGTGATCGCGACGTTCGAGCTTCCTTGCTGTTATGAAGTGTGTTAAATACTGCATGTGAGCCGTTTTGCCGGCTGCGATACGCCGAGATGACCGCGACGTTCGAGCTGTGTTCCTGCTGTTATGATGTGTGTTGTATACTGCGTGTGAGCCGTTTTGCCGGCTACGACCAGCCGAGGTGACCGCGACGTTCGAGCTGTGTACTAGCTATTATGAAGTGTGTTGTTTACTGCGTGTGAGCCGTTATGCCTGCTACGATGCGCCGAGGTGACAGCGACGTTCGCGCTTCCTTGCTGTTATGAAGTGTGTTAAATACTGCGTGTGAGCAGTTTTGCCGGCTGCGATACCCCGAGGTGACCACGACGTTCGAGCTGTGTTCTTGTTGTTATGAGGTGTGTTCTATACTGCGTGTGAGCCGTTTTGCCGGCTACGACCAGCCGAGGTGACCGCGACGTTCCAGCTGTGTTCTAGCTATTATGAAGTGTGTTGTTTACTGCGTGTGAGCCGTTATGCCTGCTACGATGCGCCGAGGTGACCGCGACGTTCGAGCTTCCTTGCTGTTATGAAGTGGGTTGTAAACTGCGTGTGAGCCGTTTTGCCGGCTGCGATACGCCGAGGTGACCGCGACCTTCGAGCTGTGTTCTTGCTGTTATGAGGTGTGTTCTATACTGCGTGTGAGCCGTTTTGCCGGCTACGACCAGCCGAGGTGACCGCGACGTTCGAGCTTCCTTGCTGTTATAAAGTGTGTTCTGCGTGTGAGCCGTTTTGCCGGCTATGATGCACCGAGGTGACCGCGACGTTCGAGCTTCCTTGCTGTTATGAAGTGTTGTAAACTGCGTGTGAGCCACTTTGCCGGCTACGATACGCCGAGGTGACTGCGACGTTCGAGCTGTGTTCTTGCTGTTATGAAGTGTGTTGGACACTGCGTGTGAGCAGTTTTGCCGGCAGCGATACGCCGAGGGGACCGCGACGTTCGAGCTTCCTTGCTGTTATGAAGTGTGTTGGACACTGCGTGTGAGCTGTTTTGCCGGCTACGATGCGCCGAGGTGACCGCGACGTTCGAGCTTCCTTGCTGTTATGAAGTGTGTTGGACACTGCGTGTGAGCCGTTTTGCCGGCTGCGATACGCCGAGGTGACCGCGACGTTGGAGCTGTGTTCTTGCTGTTATGAGGTGTGTTCTATACTGCGTGTGAGCCGTTTTGCCGGCTACGATGCGCCGAGGTGACCGCGACGTTCGAGCTTTCTTGCTGTTATGAAGTGTGTTAACTGCGTGTGAGCCGTTTTGCCGGCTGCGATACGTCGAGGTGACCGCGACGTTCGAGCTGTGTTCTTGCTGTTATGAAGTGTGTTCTATACTGCGTGTGAGCTGTTTTGCCGGCTACGATGCGCCGAGGTGACCGCGACGTTCGAGCTTTCTTGCTGTTATGAAGTGTGTTAACTGCGTGTGAGCCGTTTTGCGGGCTGCGATACGCGAGATGACTGCGACGTTCGAGCTGTGTTCTTGCTGTTATGAAGTGTGTTGGATACTGCGTGTGAGCCGTTTTGCCGGCTGCGATACGTCGAGGTGACCGCGACGTTCGAGCTGTGTTCTTGCTGTTATGAAGTGTGTTGGATACTGCGTGTGAGCCGTTTTGCCGGCTACGATACGCCGAGGTGACCGCGACGTTCGAGCTTCCTTGCTGTTATGAAGTGTGTTAAATACTGCGTGTGAGCCGTTTTGCCGGCTGCGATACGCCGAGGTGACCGCGACGTTGGAGCTGTGTTCTTGCTGTTATGAGGTGTGTTCTATACTGCGTGTGAGCCGTTTTACCGGCTACGATGCGCCGAGGTGACCGCGACGTTCGAGCTATGTTCTTGCTGTTATGAAGTGTGTTGGACACTGCGTGTGAGCCGTTTTGCCGGCTGCGATACGCCGAGGTGACCGCGACGTTCGAGCTTCCTTGCTGTTATGAAGTGTGTTTTAAACTGCGTGTGAGCCGTTTTGCCGGCTTCGATACGCCGAGGTGACCGCGACGTTCGAGCTTCCTTGCTGTTATAAAGTGTGTTCTGCGTGTGAGCCGTTTTGCCGGCTATGATGCACCGAGGTGACCGCGACGTTCGAGCTTCCTTGCTGTTATGAAGTGTTGTAAACTGCGTGTGAGCCGTTTTGCCGGCTTCGATACGCCGAGGTGACCGCGACGTTCGAGCTTCCTTGCTGTTATAAAGTGTGTTCTGCGTGTGAGCCGTTTTGCCGGCTATGATGCACCGAGGTGACCGCGACGTTCGAGCTTCCTTGCTGTTATGAAGTGTGTTTTAAACTGCGTGTGAGCCGTTTTGCCGGCTTCGATACGCCGAGGTGACCGCGACGTTCGAGCTTCCTTGCTGTTATAAAGTGTGTTCTGCGTGTGAGCCGTTTTGCCGGCTATGATGCACCGAGGTGACCGCGACGTTCGAGCTTCCTTGCTGTTATGAAGTGTTGTAAACTGCGTGTGAGCCGCTTTGCCGGCTACGATACGCCGAGGTGACTGCGACGTTCGAGCTATGTTCTTGCTGTTATGAAGTGTGTTGGACACTGCGTGTGAGCCGTTTTGCCGGCTGCGATACGCCGAGGGGACCGCGACGTTCGAGCTTCCTTGCTGTTATGAAGTGTGTTCTATACTGCGTGTGAGCCGTTTTGCCGGCTACGATGCGGCGAGGTGACCGCGACGTTCGAGCTGTGTTCTTGCTGTTATGAGGTGTGTTCTATACTGCGTGTGAGCCGTTTTGCCGTCTACGATGCGCCGAGGTGATCGCGACGTTCGAGCTTCCTTGCTGTTATGAAGTGTGTTAAATACTGCGTGTGAGCCGTTTTGCCGGCTGCGATACGCCGAGGTGACCGCGACGTTGGAGCTGTGTTCTTGCTGTTATGAGGTGTGTTCTATACTGCGTGTGAGCCGTTTTACCGGCTACGATACGCCGAGGTGACCGCGACGTTCGAGCTTTCTTGCTGTTACGAAGTGTGTTGTAAACTGCGTGTGAGCCGTTTTGCCAGCTACGATGCGCCGAGATTTCCGCGACGTTCGAGCTGTGTTCTTGCTGTTATGATGTGCTCTATTCGAATTAGGTATGCACAATGTAACCACTATTTCATAGATGTTCAGAATTACGCTTCAAAGAAAACGGAGAGCTCCGACGCGGGCAACTTTACTTATAATAGGTACGAAGACGTAGCATAGACAACAAGCCTGTGTTTGCTGTAGACATGTTACAGGTGGTTTTAATGACGCTGTGCATATAAAAAATTCGCAAAAGGCGCTAGTCGAACAATAGTACGTCGCGTCAAATGCGACAATTATCCTGTTAAGTCGCGGTAAAGTCTTATAGGTCCAACACAAACCATGCAATATCTGTGATGCCATCTTTAGCGGCTTTTCTGACCGGTTCTCCACAGAAAAACAGCGGACTTTGGTTGGGAATAGTCGAACTTCTTGGGGAATTTGACTGTGGTGTGAAGGAGCATCTGCGATATGTGGTTAACCAAACCGTGGCCGTTCACTAGTGCAGAAGAAATATTCGAAATGAAATCATCGAAATGATGGCCATGAACGTGCTCAAACACTTCCTAGAAAAGTTGGATACTGCGAAGTACCTCATTATCTACTGCACATCTGACATCAGCCGCAAAGATGTCCATTACCGTCCGCTTCTTGGACACAATTGATGAAAAAAATAATAATTCAAGAACATTTCATTGGTTTCGAGTGAGTAAGTGAATCCCCAGGAGAGAGCCTTACTAAGAGTAGTTTGTCGACATTGGACGAGCACGAAATCGAGGCCGAGGGTATGACGACAATGCGACCTGAAGGGATAAAGGCGAGAGAGATGCCGAAACATCTTTGCCGCTCAATCTTGTGGTGCAGCAGCTTCTTTTACAGAATCCTGCGCCCTCTTTGGCGTTACTCTAGAGGATTTGTTGTCGGCCTTTATTCATAGCTCACGTCAAAAGGATTACCTTGAAACCGCTGTGTGATATAACCGCTGGGAATGTAGAGTTAAGAGCACAACAAAATCAAAACTTTTAGCACCAGTTTTTAGATGAAATATTGGTGACGGAAATTTTGGAGGCTAATAATTGGGAAAAAACATTCGCATCATATCTCGGCATTTACAGCAGGTCTCAGCAGAGGTGGCAAAGTGCCCCGGGGGAGGGAAGAGTGGAAAGAAAAATGAATGAGGAGGGAGAGAGTTGGTTGGATCACCATCAGCCGCCTCCGCTCCCCTTCATATAAATATTTCCCAAACGATGATTAGCGAGGTTGAAGCAGGGTGAGGGTTTGTAAAAAAAGGCCATGGCCCACTCACTGCGGACAGAACTTGCACTCTTGCAGGCGTCGCAGATGCGTACTT
This sequence comes from Dermacentor variabilis, assembly GCF_050947875.1. Taxonomy (NCBI): domain Eukaryota; kingdom Metazoa; phylum Arthropoda; class Arachnida; order Ixodida; family Ixodidae; genus Dermacentor; species Dermacentor variabilis. Next base: position 226,239,480 of record NC_134571.1, on the reverse strand, counting down.
CATCCCTTCACAAGCTGTTTTGAAACAAGATAAACATGCGATACCACGCAACATAGCTGCGTTCGGCACCAGCGGTGGCAATGTAACGGATGCATTTCTCGTCCTTGCAATAACATGCGTAAATGGGTTGTACTTTCAGTGTAGTACAGTGAAAGTGCGCCTTTGCGAAGAGATCAAAGGACCAATATTGACAAAAGATAGGCGTCATATAAACTCAAAAGAGAGACATCGGAACAGTGCACAGTTGATGGAGGAGTAAAATATGAATGCCGAAGCACAGGATAATTGCAGCTAGGCTCGCTGTAATGTGGGCCTTGTTGAATCACCAAGGGTTGTGCTCAGCTACGCGTCGCAGTTGATTCAAAACGCAGGAACGCCCGTCGCGATTGCCGAGCATGCTGTCGTCTGGGAGCGCACAGACGACACGTGGGCGCGCTCGCACGGTGCACCGCGGATGTGCGGCCAGGCAGCCGGCACACGCCGACAGCAGCCGACGCGTGTTCAGAATGAACACGTGGTCCTCCGCCAGCGCATGCAAAGCTGTCTGAGCTCGTCAACGCAGCCGGTGCCATCGATCGGGCCACGTCGTGTTGCTCAACCGGCGACGCCCGCCGATGGTGTCGCCAGACGTCGTTGTGGGGCGGTTCCTTAGAGGGCACTCTCAGTTGCACGATGGATCTTAGCGCCTCTGAAAGTGAGCCCAGGAAAATAAATTATCGCAGGATAGACAGACGCCGGCTGGTACAGCGTCGACTGGTTCTAATAGCGCGACACGAATGAAATGAGCGTTCACGTGACCCGGTCATGTCTCTGACTCCCTCATGTTTGATGCTATTTTATTCTTTATGGAGTTATTTCACTAGAGCGGCCGTTTTATCGTCAGCCCAGTTCCCTGCGAGTGGCTCTTCACGACATCCGACCGCAAAGGTACCGCTGGAAGAATGTCAGTTTTCCATTGGGCAGGAAGGCCACGAGGGTAGTTCATTTCATTTGAATTCCATTTAAAGACCCGCTAAAAAGGGGGATGTTATATAAGTGTTGGAATATACTAAGAGTGAAAGAAATGTCACTAACAGACTTTAAAAAGGCGTCGCATTTGCACGTAAATAACGCGACCCCAACATATAACGGTACGGGGGACTTTCGGTGCCCCAGAATTAAAAATAAGAGCGCGCAGACACAACTCACGGTGACGTCCACGTAAATCTAAGCAGTATAGGTGTGACTTGCTCATGAACCACTCGTGCGTATATAAAGTGAGGTTTTCTGGGCATAAAGCTTTGTATTAAGAGCAGCATGTTGTACGAAGAGATTTTTTTTTGTGGTGAATTATAGACAGGTTGAACATTATATACAAGTACTTACATGCAATATATAATACGTATATAAACATGACCGCATAAAGCCCAGAGACATTGAGGCGAGGGAAACCATCAGGCAATTTGCGTGTTGCTAAAATTGGAATGTAAAAAATAATGAAGAAAACGGAAATGAAATTGGACCAAAGGTAATTTGCCGCCGGTGGGAGCCGACACCACTACTTCTGGATTCCGCGTGCACTGCCACTTGTGCTACAGCGACGGCTATCAATTCGTCCAATACATTCGGTATTTATGTTTACTAGACCTAGTCCTAGGAGTGTTAGCCAGCGGCACTCGGAGCTATGTTCGTCGCATGTGAAACATCCATTTTTGCCAAAAGCAAAAAAAAGATGTTCAGTGATGTCGCTTAGTAGATAGCACTTCCAGCCATGTTGGGCGGATGCTCCAGATCCAGGCATCATGACTATGAGAGTCTAGGTTAGAAAAATAGTCGCCTAACACGGTCGTACCTCCTGGAAACATACAGGTGGTCAGCAGTGGGGATATTATGGAGTTGCGCGAGTACAGTCGCCCGGAGATGAGAGGAAACGACTGTCAGCAGTTCGCGTCCTTCTCGTCGCGCATTTAGGTGGCGTAACATGCCGTCCAGAATGGGAAACATGCGAAACGTGGTCTCACAGGTCGGCACGCAGGCGGCTGAAGAGGTCGCGCAAGGACATATCGCGTTCTTGCTCCTCGCCAATGTGGTGGAAGGCGGGGAGCGTGAATACTCCATCATACGAGTCTTGAGACAAGCAATCGGCATCCTCGGGGAGCCTACCCCACTTGTGCACCACTGGAGTAAATGAATTATTGAAGACCTAGTGTCTAGCAACCTAGGTGACACGTTGGAAGTGTTGACAGCCAAAGAGAGCGTGGTGGTGCGTGGTTACAGTGAAAGGTTACAGTGAAGGTACGGCCTCAATGTACTCGATGCTTATATGAGTGCGAGGTGTTCGCGTTCCGTGATAGAGTTGTAGGAGGACGCGACGGCGGCATAAGAGCCGTGCCGTCGTCTTTTTTTTTTTTTTGGTAGAAGGACGAAGGCCGTGAGCCGAGCTGCGGCGTGGCCAGAACGACACTGCGCATGCCGAGCCCCCATTCGTCTGCCTACTTTATTCTCATCTTCCTTCGCAGGCGGCACCAAGGCGCCGGCTGACAGCGCTGGCAGCAGCTTCCGTGTGTTGCTGCGTCGCCGTGCAATACAGGGCCCCAAGCCGAGGCGGAACGGGAGCCAGTGAAAGCGCGTTTTCAAAAGGTCGATGGGCAATACAAGTAGTACGAGTCTGTTGGCAGCGAAGGGGACTAGCACGTCCCTCGGCAGACGAGGCTGTGAGTGGCGCTGCGCACAAACGGTACACAGGACACCCGCACGGAGAGTGTGAGAGCAGCCGGAGACGGCAGGCCATGCGAAACGAACGGATTCTGTCGCAAGCTGCAGACCTCTGCGGAGAACACCGCCCGTGTCACGAGCACAGGTTCCGGCAGGCACCAGCCGGAGCTGAGGTCTGACCGCTGTTAGTGTCCGTAGGAGCGACTGGCGCTCGAGACTGCGAGGAAGGCGTCGTCGGACGATGACTGAACCGGCTTGGCTTGGCGAAAGACTGTGAGAGCCGGAGCAGCAGCCCATTCCTGCGCTTTCGTGAGCTGCAATGCGGGCACGAAGCAAAGCATAGAGAAGGTAATGAAGATGAGACACCATCAGGGCTCGCGGTGAGGGACAGTAGAGAGCTTTAGCAGAGCGTTTACGGTCCGCTCCGCTCAGACCGGAATATCACAACAATTGGCGCGCAGCCGCTCAGCAAAACGCTACCGGGAACACTGACGCGCGTGCGCACAGCACACATAGAGGCAGCGGAACGTGGGACGCTGACCACGTTCTGCTAGGAACCTGATTTAGCGGTGCGTCAGTGAGCGTGTAGTTGCTTTGGTAATCGTTTTACCGCCAAGCTGAGAGCACGTCGGTGGCATCCCTGGGAGACCCGCTTCTTAGATAAGCGAAATCAATGCATTCTATGCAGCCACCGGTGCGCGTGAAACGTGTGCGGAGCGGAGGGCAAGCAAACGCTCTGCTAAAACTGTCTAGTGGTGACAGTCGCTCTGCTCTATCCGCGTCGCGTCGCGAGACGATCGTTCACAGCCTCCAATGTCTGACCTGTCAGAGCTGTCGCCAAAGGGGCCCTACGGCAAGTTGGCCTAAGGAGAGGACGGCCAGCGTACGAAAGGGATGGAGATCGTTGCTACAGCTGCGTCGCTCTCGCTGGCTTGGAGGTACCTCGATGCACGACAGTTGGCAGGGTCGGAGGCAGCGGAGTTGGCAAGGAGCAGAGATCACGCGGCGACTCGAAGGCCGTCTGAGCAGACGGCGCTGCGGATCGCGTAGAGGGCATGTCGGGGGCCCAGTGGCAGGAGCTATGTCGTTAGAGACATACCCAATGACGTGCGGCACACGTTGTTGGGTAGGCGATGCCACGTGCCGTCGTTTGTGGCGATAAAGGCGATGAGACTGGGGAACGCACGGTAGCGCATCTGTCGGCCGTCATCGTGGCAGGTCGAGGGAAGAACGCCGACCTGCTGATGGTGACCCACGGGCACAGGAACAGATGTGCCTGGTGCTGGCCGTGAGCAGAGATGAGTCGCGCACCGTGCGGTGAAGCTCTGTAAGAAAGCTGGAAGCCGCGCTGCAGAAGTTCAAGACTGACTACCGCAGCTTGTCGTAGGGGCGCGGACCAGGTGATGGAACGCTGAGGCAGAGCTGGAGATCAAGCGGCAGGATGTCGTCGTGGAGCGCCTGGAACTTTTCGATCCATATGTTATTCAACTCCAAAGCGGCCTCAAACTGCGCGAACCATGCACCGACGTAGCTGGACCGGAACGGCGGCAGTGCTGGGCTGTGGTTCCGGCCAGTTAGCCAAGGCAGTGTGTCGCCCGGTGAGAGGTGCGTTCTACCGGCTCACCGCTGTAGGGGCGCGTGATGGCGGCCCAAGAGTTGTGCGGTCGTCTTTACATTTATTTTCGGCAGAAGGGGGAAGGCTCCGAGCCGAGCAGCGACCAGCGTGGCCAGCTTCCAGAACGACACTGTGTGTGCGGAGCTTGCGCCTCGAGCACTGTCTTCATTTGCGGTCAGTATGATATGCATATCAGGTTAAATAGGACCATGTTTACTAGTCAGAAGATATGGCCGCTACAACCAGTAAGGCGGTACGTGAGGCTAGCCCCACTGCGTCTTCTCTTTCGTCTTAGTAATCGTCTTCTTTGCCGCTCTCGTGACAGCTTGTTTCTTTGTCGCGTAGAGTTGCTCATTGAATTTTTAGTGCGATTAGTTACCTAATTAGTCACGTTAAATATGCAGAGTTAAAAGCATTCTTCAGAGATGCGTAATATTAGAAACACCTATTGATGTTGTTCCCGTGACGTCATTTTTACGTGACTTTTCTTTTCGGGTTCCGAAAGAGGCCTGTGAAACATGAAAAGAAATAAAAAAGCTCGCCATCCCTGCCCCGCGAAAGTGAGTGTCCAGCGAAGATGTTCAAAACTACCACTACAACGGCTGAGGGGGGGCATGCAATACTTCATGACTTTAGAGTAATGATTACAGTGCTATGTTAGAACAATGGTAGGGATGGGAGCACCTTGACACCACGTCGCCCCCTCGTAGCAGCGCTGCAACAACGTTGAAATCAGCTGCTAAGCTAGTTATCTTATGTACGTCACTCCCCACGTCGCAAGCCGGCGTAGCCGCGGCAGTTGCGCAACAGTAGTCTTTACCGGGAAACGTATGCGGGGAGGGCTACGTGTTTCGCACTCCTGTCGCGCGCCCCTTATCATGAATTACGTGGATGGGATGCTCGTTTTGAGCTTGGTCTTTATTGAAACGTTTGCTGTACTACATGTTGTATGCGCGATTCCAAAGAATATATGCACTGTTCGCTTCACTTTGCTATGTGCTTATAGCCTCTGCCTTACGGGGGTATGAGGCATTGCATTTTTTTACTTGCTTACAGGAGTATCAGTGCGGGAGTATGAGTATGAGTATGAGCTTCACGCTGCGATTTCGGTTTCTCGACGCTCCTCGGCGCCAGGACAAGGCGAAATCATGTACGCTGCACTCTGCCATATTGGCACAGAATCACGACGTCTTCCTCTATGGATAATTTGTTTAGCGCAAAACAAAAGACACAAGAAAGACGACCAGGACAAGGGGCTACTCTCAACTGACATCATTTTATTGCGCTACTCCTTTATAGACAGCTGAAACCAGAGGGACATGCGCAGTGAGCACCATGCGGTGGAGCCACCAACATCCGATACCAAGAACGCACTCATGCGAGAGAATCCCCCAAAAAACCAAATTCAGCGCTGTACAAGATTAAAGAAGGCACACTAATGCGCTGTGACCCCAATGACTGAACGAAGAATGCTTCCGATAACTCTCGGGCGGTGGTGTCACGGCTCTTTTTCAAAATCGTGGTATCACGAAACCTGGGTTTGCACTTGCATGTTTTACAATGCTGGGCCAAATGGGAACCTGCGCCTGTTGGTATGGATCGTTCATGTTCTCTAAGCCGCTCGTTAAAACAGCGGCCTGACTGCCCTACATACACTTTGCCACATGACAAGGGAATCTTATAAACCACACCGACTCTGCAATCTACAAACTTTGCGTGGTTCTTTTCACAATCTGGTTTTTTACTTGTTTTAAAAATACGGCTGCACAACATTGACAGTTTCTGAGGAGCGGAAAACACTAGCGGAATTTGGTATCTAGTGGTGACAGTCTTTAGATCGTGAGCCACTCTGTGGCAATACGGCACAACTACAGGCCTCTTCTTTTGTGTAATGCAGTTACTTTTGTGCCGCTTCCTTTTCAGTTTCTGAAGCAATACCTCCGAGACTGACGTCACCACCACACTTGGGTAACCAGCAACCTGCAGCCTCTTTAACTGTGCAATGAAACTCAGGTTCGCAGAGTGATGACAAGATTTCATTAACGAAGATTCTAGACACATCAAAGCAATGGCGCGTATCACAGTATTCGAGTGCGCAGACGCGCAAGGTAAAAGTTCGTTACGTGCACGTGGCGAGTACACCCAACAGGCGTGGCCTGTTTGTAAGGATAGCTGCAAATCTAAAACCTGGAGTTTACCGTCCCTAGATTGCTCATGTGTGAAAGTTAAACCTTTGCCATTGTCATTGAACAGAGTTAAAATGTCAGCTACCGTAACGAAGCATTCGTTGTTAGTCTGTTTTATCACAAGAGAATCGTCAACATATCTAAAAATTTGAACCGAGTCATTGTTTAAGGCACTCTTAAGAGCGCGGTCGACAAACGGTAAAAATATATTACAAAGAGCAGGCGCCACACATGAACCAATACACACACCACTTTTCTGGATAGAAAGGTTATATTTGAACCGGATAGAAGTTGCACTTAAATAAAAATTCAAGAAGGGACATGAAACTGTCGGAGGACAACCCGGTCGCATTGCGAAAATCTACCTGGCCACTTTCTTCGATGCATGTCATCACACTGTGAAATAGCTGATCTTGCGGTATTGAATAGTAAAGATCTTCGACGTCAACAGAAAAAAATGTCGGCTACTGAATGGTTGTCTTCCAGAAAGGAAACAACAACGAAAGAATCCTTTATGCCATAAGGATCGTCAATAGTTGAATGCTTCAACTGATTTTGCAAAAAGCGGCTAGCGGCTAACCAAAACGTGCCAACAGTTGTTTTCACTGGCTATTCTACGGAAAGGCACATCCGGTTTGTGCGTTTTTGTAGTGAAAAAAACCTCTAGAGCAAGTACCTTACATTGTTTTACATCTTTCACAATCTTAGCGAGGCCTATATTTTCCAACAAAGAAATGGCTTTGCGTTTTACCTTCTGAGCTTTCGCATTTGCCAGAATGAAGTTCTTGTTGCCACCCTGAATGGCTTTTTTGTTGAAGACCGCAGACGGAGCTATCACAAAACCGCCTCTTTGTACTCAGTAACAGCCGAAGTTCATTGTCTCTAGAGAAAGATACTGTTCTTTTGGTCACAGCTGTCGAAGGTGGCGGGCTCCTGGTGTCGGTCCTACGAAGGTAATCCACCCCATCGAGGAGGCACCGCTCATGGTCCTCTAGTTCTGCTTTCCTTGCGACCGTCACCAGGAGGACCAGGAGCACTGGTCGGTCGGTCATCATCCCGACGGAACTTTTGCTGCATCGATCGTCAGTCGTAAATGAGCGGGCGAGCTGGCGGCATTCCTCGGCGTATCGGGAAGTTTCAGACAGTTGTGCACACTCCGATGGGTCAGGTCGGCAGGGGAGAATCGTGTCGAAGGTGCAGGAAGGTCCACGCCCATATACGAGGTAGAAAGGGGAAAATCCAGTCGTGGCCTGTGAGGCGGTGTTGTATGCGTAAGTCACATATGGCAAAACAAGGTCCCAGTTGGTGTGATCGGACCCAATGTGCATGAATAGCATATCGCCTAAAGTGCGATTGAATTGTTGAGTCATGCCGTTAGCCTACGGGTGATACGCAGTAGAGGTGTGGTGGACAGTACGGCATGCAATAAGGAGTGCGTTAACTACCTCGGAAAGGAAGACACGTCCTTTGTCAATCAGAAGTTCCTGGGGCGCACCATGGCGAAGTACGAAGTGTTGCAAGAGGAAGGACGCAACGTCGCGGGCTGTGGCGGTTGGTAGGGCAGCTGTTTCTGCATAGGGCGTCAAGTGACCTACGACAACAACAATACAGTGATACCCAGCAGGTGTACTGACTAGAAGACCGTAAAGGTCGATGCCAACGCGTTCGAATGGTCGAGCAGCTCACGGATTTGGCTGCAGGGAACCACAAGGACGGCGAGCAGGGGACTCGAGGCGTCGGCGTTCTGAACATGAGCTGATGTACTTCTGGAGAAAGCGTCGCTACGTCATTAAAAGCGCTAGCGGAGTATGGTGTACGTTTTGAAGAGGCCAGCTCATTCGGGGGCTGCAGGGAAAGCGTAGCACACATCTGCACGGAGGTGGCGAGGGATGACGAGGGACGACTTGCGACCTTTGGAAGGGTAGTTGCGGCGATACAACAGTCCTTCCCGTGCCACAAATGGAAACGCTTGGTGGCGGAGAGCATGGGAACAGTGAGTTGCCGGGTAGCCAAATAGGCAGTTCAAAAGAGCAGCAATCCACCGATGTTTGCGATGCTCCGTAGCCATATCGATGAGTGTTGGTGACGGAAATACCGAGTGGATGACAGAAAAGTCAGTCGGGTCACTTGACGTGGGGGAGCAAGAGAGAGAAAGTCCGCGTCAGTGGGTTTGCGGCCAGACTGATAGACAACGCGCACGTCTTGTAACCGGAGGTCACAGCGGGTGAGGTGGCCTTACGGATCTTTCAATGTCGACAGCCAACATAGGGCGTGATGGTCGATAACGGCATCGAAGGGAAGGCCGTGCAGGTATGCTCAAAATTTAGCAAGCACCAAGTTTAGCGCTCTTTTTCAGTGACGGAGTGATTATATTAGGCCTTGGTCAGTGTCCTGCTGCCGTAGGCTACTACGTATTTACTGTATCTACATTTGCGCTGAGCGAGCGCAACACCGAGACCTTCACCGCTGGCGTGCGTGTGGACTTCGGTAGGAGGAGCCATGGGGTTGAAATTGCGCAGCACGAACGACGGCGTGAGCAGACGGCACAATGTTGGCGTCGTCACAAGCTGGGGACCAGGTAGAGAGGCCGGTTTCGCCTCGCTGCAGTTGCGTTAACGGAGCAAACATGTGACAGATGACAGGCGAAGTCAGGAGAAAAGAGGACCGCGTCATCAAGATAACATAAGCAAGTCTTCCATTTTAAGCTACAGAGAAATGTGTCTATCATCAGTTTAAAAGTAGCAGTTGCATTGAAGAGTCCAAACAGCATAACCTTAACTTCATAAAGGCAGCATGGTGTTAGAAAAGGTGTGTTTGGGCGATCAGCCGGAGCCACGGGCACTTGTCAATAGCCGGAACATAAGTCGAGTGAGGAAAATTACTCCGTCCTTGCAAAGAATGGAAAGCGTCGTCAATGCGCGGCGAAGGATGTACGTCTCTATGCGTTATCTTGTTACGGCGGGGATAGCCCCGCAAAACCGGATGGCCGGATCCTTCCTTTTTCTTTAGAAGGACTAAAGGGGGCCGCCAGGGACTATTGGAGGTTGAATAACTCAGCGCTGTAACATATCGCTGACTTGGTCTTCAATAACACGGCTCTATGTGGGTGATACGGAACAAGGTCGCAGGTGCAGGAGAGCGTGGGCGTCCGGATCGATATCGTGATATACCGTCGATGTGCGGCCCACAGTCGCCTGCTAACAATCGAATGTAGAGTACTTGCGAAGCAGGTTGAGCAGCTGGTAACATTGTTTATTTATTTACTTGTTTATTTATTTTAAATACTGTTAGCCCCTTCTGGCAGTTACAGGGTGGGAAGGGTACATTCAATCAATACAGCATAGCTCCAACTCTTTTTCGAGAAGTAGTTTGGATAGAAGACAGAGCCCGATGTAGAAGAAATGGACTGCGCTATAAGAGAAAATTGGGGGAGTTGGTGGTAAATAATGTTTCAGAAATTGACAGCGGGAAAGAGACAATGACGAAGAAAAACACGAGACTGGCGCTGTGTCGTGAGTCCTTGACTGCGTACCTGAGTCCTTGAATGGTGATGCGTGTAGTGCACGCTGCAAAAGGGGTAATGTGCTGCGCGCTTGCTGTACGGAACGACAGGGCAGACAAGGGTGTCATCACTCTTCTGAGCGAGCACCAAAGTTGTTCGGTAATTACAGAAACGGCGGCTCCTGTGTCAACTAGGGAAAGTGCAACAACTCCACCTACACAAACTTGGATAACGTTCGTCAAGGAAGAGCGAGGCCTTGTGCTGTTCGACACAGACGCAGTTCTTGCGTCGGGATCTGCGGCGACTAATTTTCCTGTTCGGTAGGGATCGGACGAGGACGCATTAGGGAAAGAGAACGATGTCCGGAAAATGGCGAGCGGCAATCCTGCGCAGAGTTGGCGGTGCGTAGACAAGTCGGATGGGATTCACGCCTTGACGAGAATGGAACTGGAGGGACGTGTGCAAGTTGGTCAGCTCGGGGAAGCCATGAGCGACGTCGACAGAACCGTGCCACATTACCAGTGATGCCCGAGCATATTGGGTGGTTGTCGGGCGTGCACCATGGCCCAGCGTTGGCTGATATCCTGATGGGAAACGCCGACGGACGTGATGGTACAGCGGGCTGTTGTGCCGAGAACGTCGGCGGCATGATCCGCGCTACAACTTCAGCGTATGGCATATATAGGTGCAGGCGCCGGCGACGGCGCAGGCGGTGACGGAATAGCCTCAGATACTCTCTCTTGTGTCATTTCTCGCAAGTCTGTATACAAATATGGCGTAGAGTATGGAACGGCAGCGAGTAAAGACAGCTGCTGTGTGACTTCGGCGTGAGTGAACTCTGATCTCACAGAGCAGGGAGCCGTGTTTGGAAACTGCGGTTAAGCTTGTGACACAGGCATACCACGTGGAAGAACGCCGGGTCAAGAAACGTTGTCTGCGGAGTTAATCTTAACTCTCACAAAGATCAGCGTCTTCGGGGACGGGTGAGCAGGTTTTTCGATAGAAGCATTTGAAAGACACCATCTTCGATGTCCTTCAACATACGAAGGATCTTCTCAGATTAGCTCATTGATTTACTAGCGCGCTTGCAGAGGACGACTACGTCTTCTATGTAGTTGGTGGTATGACGTGTACACACTGATTATGCATGATTGGACCGAGCAAAAGAAAAATAGTTATTTCTGACTAAACGCCTTTTCGCTATTACACCTCGGCTATTGGTGAAAAGTTCCAGGGCTGCACCCACTTCGCCTGCCTGTCACACGACGTCTCAAAACCGCGAAAACTCACCTCGTCAAAGTGACGTGTACGCGTTAAAGATGCATTAATATGCCCAACAAAATTGAATTCTGTATTTTCTGTATAGCCGCAGGCTGCACCGTTCCGAAGGGAATAAAAGATGGCTGTCGCCGATTGCTCAGGCAGTGGCTACTCGCACCTGCCGGAGAGCATGGGTTTATTTGGCTACAATAAACCTTTTTGCGTGGCCGTATAACGTTTTCGAGGACTTTCAGCACGTTTACGACCTCGCTCTGCCAACTTTTCTTTGCTGAGGTTCCGTTTTAGCGGCATTCTTAACTTTCTGTTACATGCCACCACGATTTTCCACCAGCCACCGCAAACTAAGTAAGGCAAAGCGGACCAATGGCAGAGGCCGGCACCACCCTCTTCATCCGGTTATCGATTTTCAGTGCACTGGCTCGGCCCCATGGAATACCTCTCCACTTGAGCCTGCTCTTCGCCTCTTGTGAGCCAATTAGATAAGACAAACCGCTCAGTGTAGGCAATGTTGTTCGTTTATAAAGCAAACAAAAGTGACCTGCCATAAATGAGGAGAGCGTTTGATTGGCCAGTTCAGACATCGGGCGCTGATTCGCAGAGTTACCGCCCGATGCTTGCGTCGGCAGTTACGCAAATTTGACGTCAGGCGATTGGAATAAAACCATATTGGAATAGCTTCATGTTATAGGGCCCGTGGTCACGCAGCTACACGTTGGCGACGCCCGTGAGGTACAAGACCCGCCTTGTTCAACTTATGAGCATAGTTCCATTTCTCGTGGGCGTTCGTAGGATGAAATCGAGTCTTCAATGTCGCTTTTGTCGAAGCCGCTGAAGATTTCTGGATCCCGTTCACGGAGCCCTCCTGAACACAGAATGTGGGTGAGGCCGGCGGTGGTGAGTACATGCGTCGTACTCAGGCATGATAGGCAGCAACTTCCGACTGAGAAGTTCCAGGTTTGGGGAAAACGTAGGAACCTCCATTAAATATGTAAGGCGATTTAATTAACAAGCCAGAAAGCTAGACGATACACTGGCAGGTCCGTTGATCGAGCATCGGGCACCGAGCTTTGTTCTCAAGCGAGGCTTTGACCACGCGCCAGAGGCACACGCCTGTCTTCGCTACGGTATTTATACCTCCTGAAGATGTCTTTAGTGCGACCAGTTCTAACAACTCCTTGAAGACTAAGCTATGACGCAGTTTTTCGCTTACCTAATGCCAGCGAGAAAATAAAGCTTCGCGTTGTGCTCACGCCGAGGGAAGGTTGTTACTCGTGCAATAGGAACTGCACGCTTTCAAGGGTGCTGCGCTAATGATCCTTCATGCGACGCGCGATCGTTCTTTGAACTCCCATGTCTGTACTGCCAGCTGCAACAGGTTTTCTCGCCAGGTGTTAGCGAGGTAATAAAGCTTTCGTTCTTAACAGGTGTTTCATACCGAGGCAAGGCCACTTGTTCGTGTGGCCATTAATCACCGTGTGCATCGGCGCCGGCGGCTGCCTGATTTTCCTTGATTTTGTTGATTAAGGAAATAGGCGTGCCTAAATCTTCAACATGGTAATCCAAAAGTTGGTCGATCAATCACGCAGCACAGACGCATTAATGAAAACAAGGGCCTTTTCTAGTTTAGGAGTAGTTGCAACAGCAGCACTGGTCCAAGCCAGCTTTCGACAAACCTTCGTGCTTAATTTATTATTATGATTATTATTATTATTATTATTATTATTATTATTGTTATTATTTAAAGATACCTTACAGGCCCATAGAGGCCTTTTGTAAGGGGGGAGAGCACACTCAAAGATTAAACCATAATTAGAAAACATACATGTGTACGTGTATACACAATACGTGTATTGTACATGTACATGTATTGTATATTGTTCGGATGTTATCTGACGAGGGGCCATGATTGAATGCTCCCATGCAGTTGTGATTGGTTTCCGCTCTTGCACAAGTGCTACTCCCGGTGCTCAACGGCGCGCGTATCGACTTTTGCTTTGGAAAGGAGCCACTGCTCCCAAAACAGATATATACATTAGCAACCTTTAATTCGGTCACGTAACTCACGACAGCGCCCTTTGTGGCCAATGCAACTGTTTTATTTGTAGTTGCAGTAACGCAGGTCTACCAAAGGCGCAACCAGAGCACGCGCCTAGCTGTTCCCTGCTTGGCAGCAGGATATGGTGCCCGTTCACGTGTACTGCTTATTGAAACGGAAGGTGCCGCGCCGTGACCCGTTTCTCCGACTTCCGAAAGCAGGTGCGCTTCGCGTTTCCAGCGGTGCCCGTACGTTTTCGCCTTCATTCCGTCGACAATCCTGCGCCGGCGCTGTTCTGCAGGGAACAAATTTCCGGTTCTGGAGTCGTTCCAGACGCGCATGCTCGCAGCCAAGCACACTTTAAGAATGCCTGACACCACAGCACTCGGAAACAAACGTGCCTCGGTGTGGCTGCGCGAGGATTCTCCTTTTGAGGTGAGAAAGTAAAACAATCTGCTGCTGGTCAGCAAGATTCTGCTGCGCTGCATGCATTGCATGCCGACGAGAAGCCCTGTTGTACCGCCGGAAAAACAGTGCGCCTGCTGGCATAGGGGCCGACTACGGGGCTCTCCGGGACCAGAGCCCCCTCCGAAGTTTTTTTCAGGTTGGGGGTAGAGCAGCCCCCACCGGCGATTCCAAAGCCTACGCGCTCCCCCCCCCCCCACTCCTTCCCACCTAAAGTGTCATTACCAGAGTTTTGTCAACCACATCATTTGAGGTTTCTTTTGACTGTCCTCTACCTTCTCACGTAAAATTTTGTTGGGGCTAATAGCTTACTGCATCATTGTTGGCGCGGACGCGCACGGCTCTTAATTCATAATTTCGCTTTATTTACTCAAATCCTGACAATAGGATGACAAGCACATTGGAAGTATAAGCGTCGGCTGGCTCATCCGTATTTTCTCATTTCCACATTCTTTTAAATTTTGAATGTGAACACCATGCACATACACAATATATTTAAATCTATACAGAGGACAAAGTTTATTATATTTTGGAGAGATGAAGCTGCCAATTAACAATTATATATAAAGGTATAGATCGTCTAAGCCTAGAGAATGAATGTGTTTCTGTATGTTCCCCTCCGGCACGTACCCAAGGGGGGGCCCGGGGGCGCCCCCCCCCCCGAAATTAAGACGCATACCCCCCCCCCCCCCTCCCCCTTCCCGCCCACCCCACCACTTCTCACACACATTCCTAAAGCACCGCCAAATCGATGTTGAGACTTGACGGCTATACAGCGGTCAACATTTTGCTGGCTTTTTCACTCCTTTTGGATGGCGGTAGTTATCGGCGTCTCCTGGGATATGAAGGCCAGTTTCCTCATCAATTCAGTGCCCGCGCGATTAACTCCAGATACATTCAGTTGCCACCGTCTATTCAACGGTCACGCGCATCTTTGTTGCTTCGTTAGTTCAACCTTCTTCGTTTAGACTCATCCAGGGGCCAGGAAAGGTATTCAGTTCGTGGTCAGCTGGTCTGTATCTACGTGGAACGTGTTGCGGCCAGAGAAAATGCCAATTGCGTTTAACTTTTCTTTTTGTTTCATTATTTCCTCGAGTGACGGCTCGCCGCGACGCTGACAGATCATCGGAACCATATACCCGTGATATGGGTTAGGTAAAGGGGAAAATAAAATAATGCGAGACAGGGTCCATCATCAAGCCCTGCAATAACCCTTAAACTCATAAGCAATATGACTATCACGCGTTAACTCGTTTGGTTTTTCCCCAATTGCACAGCTCTTGCAAAATTGCCAACTGGAAACAATAGTCCCAAGTATTTGAGAAATTAAGCAGTCAACTAAGGGACAGAGCCAAGGCAACAGCCAAACAGGAAGGAAAAGCAAAAATTAATAAATTTAACTGTTCTTTATTAAAATATTTATGGATCAACATCTTTTTATTTAAAAAGGAAGTAGAGAAAACGCCGCCGGAAGTGAAGGACAATTCTGTGTGTTCTGAATGATGTTTCTACAGTTATCATTCGAGCCGCCTAACGTAGCCACTTGTTTGCTGTGCTTATCTAGGCGTTTTTCTAACCTTCCGGCGGTGGGCGCAGTACGTGTAGAATCGCAGCTTCCTGCGCCATACGCAGTTGCACGCGACTGGCGGCCACGCATCGTTACGTAACTTCCCAAATAGCAATACGAGTCTGTTGTGGCACTTGGTAGAGCAGTAAACGAGGGATCCGAAAGAACTGTGATTGTTCTGCAAAAATATATATAATTCTTCCAGAGAAGAGAGAGAGAGAGAAAATAATGCAGAGAAAGGCAGGGAGGTTAACCAGAGGTAGTTCCGGTTGGCTACCAGAGCTACTTCAAAAAGCGCTACTATAGTCGGATAGAACTTAAGTCGGCAATGAAGCCCCGCCCACGCCCACATAACTGCCAACCACCGTTCATCCACGAGGCTGCAAATAATTGGTACTTCAAACCTTTTCTGTTACCCAAAGATGGCGGTAACTACAAAAATAAAATTATTAGCGCGTAAATGTATGCCTTTTCCTCGCCTATTGTAGTGGAATGGCGAATACCTAATTCTTTCTTGAATTGAAGTAACATGCTTGCTTCGCTGCAAGTATTTGTCGTGGAGTTTCACTTCAGTTGGCAGTGCAGTTTCATAACTAAAACGGCTTCAGCAGTGAAATGAACTGCACCGCAGACTTTTGAAAAGCGAAATCCCCAGACTGCGTACATTTTGTCCATGTCTGTTGCACACCACATTGCTTGCGCAGATGAAAAGACTCTTCAAGAGCAGCACACGCTCCGGAGGTATCAAGTACGACACCATTTTGAAAAGGCTGCATGACCACGATTTTGTTTGCTTCTGTTATTGGCTGGCGGAGTAACACAACTCCGAGCGGTTCGCGTGCTTCTGTTTCCAACTGCTGTTTTTATTAAGTTCTATTCTACTAAAGTAATATTTCACTACTTTACTTGTTCTTGGCAGTGTTCTTCCTGCACTTCTTTCCAGCGTGAGTCCAATTGACGTAGTTCTTTGTTTGCCAAGTAAAAGAGTGGTGTATCGCACAGGCGTGCCTGTAAAATGCACCGTATTTCATGTCTATTTTTTGGGTTTGCGCGTTTTATGGAGAATGGTGGGCGTTATTCACATTTGTACTAGTAAATGTACTCCCCTTCATTTGCATAGAAATGTTACTTTTGGTTGCCACCTCCCCCCCCCCCCCCCCCCGCCAGAAATAATCCTGGGTAAGTGCCTTGTTCACTTTGTTTGAAATTGCTTTGCGTGCTTTTTTGACCCTGAAAAGAAGACCTGCAGACTTCAGTAACCCCTTCAGCAGAATCAATTATCAATGACGTGTGAAATGCACGCTAACGATATGTGTTTCAGTATTGGTTCTCTTTCCAGTAAACAATATTGCTAGCGCCACATGAAAAAAAAAGGAGAAAATCTTCCAATAAGTTACAACATATATTAGGGATGGAAACGTGGTTACCTATACGCAGGGGTTCCCAATATATACAGGACGTCCTAATTAACCATGATGCACCAAGATTTAAAAGAAATTGCAAATGCATTAGTCGAAGAAAACCTAGTGAATATTGTTTCCAGTACAGTCTAGTAGCCGCCAGTAGTTTTTTCGTTACTGAGATTTACTTAGGTAATTGTAAATAATTATCTAACACGAGAGGTACTATCCTAATTATAATAGTGCTAATGAGGGATTTGTAGGCACAGCCAAGGGTAACTGCGGCATATTCAGCGATGTACTAATTGAGTACAAATTTTTGTGACTGAGAAATAAACTCCGCGAAATATAAAAACATACCACGTGACTGCGCTCCCGCCCGCATCATAACGCAGTGCCCTCGAACAGGCTCCCTCTGGGATAGCAAGTACGAAATAAAGGAAATAAAGAAAAAACATTGTGGTCAAACTGGTGTTTCGGCCGTGCCCCGGCCGAAGCAGCACGTCGCTTTTGGTGTTAGTATGAAACAAGCTGTGATAGATGTTGTCTTAGCGTAAAGAAAGTGCACGGGTGGTTCTTTTTTTTTTCAACAATATCTATCGCCAGAAAAACGTTTGCACTTACGATGTCAGCGCGAACGTTTAAGGTGCGCTTTGTTTCGCCCCAGTCTCTACGTCTTTCTCTGATGAGCAGAAGGTAACCATGATCCTTGCCCTGGGAGCTGCAAATGGCCGCAAGAAGAAGGCCGCACGGACATATCACTGAGGGAAGTGGGGCGGTAGACTAAACGCATTGACGATCCTCGGCAATGATGAAAGCCTGAGACGAACCGGCAGCTTCAAGAAACAGCGACGGAGGACTCCATCTTTCAGTCCTAGCATACGCACGGATTTTCTAGCATTTATGGCTTCAAATCCTCATGCTAGCGTGCGGGACGTGGCCGTCCAGGTACCAATTTGCAACTTATCAGTTTGAAGGGTTCAAAATCACTCGGCTTTGCCCTCGTACCACCTTAGCCAGCATCGATGGCTTGAAGATAGGGACCTGCAAAATCATCTAGATTTCTTGAACTGGGCCCTAACAAAAGCCGATGGGTCACCGTGCTTTTTGAGCAACATCATCTCCACAGATGGAGCCAATTTTTGCAGAAACGTCCAGGTGAAGTTGCATTATGCACACTATTTGGAGTGACTCCAATCCACACTGGGTAAATCACACTCGGCGCCAGAACCAGTGGTCGTTCACTGTGTGGCGCGGAATTTACGACGTTGCTATAATCGGTCCCATCTTTTGTGACGACACACTGGGTGGACAGCGTCACCTGGACGAAATCCTTGAAGAGTGGTGGATGAGAGAGCTAAAAGGAAGGCAGGGATGTTAACCTTTTGGCTACCCTGCACTGGGGGAGTCGTGGATGAGTTTCTCAGCGAAATATCACTGTAACGCCTTCCACATCTGTGGTATCAGCAAGATACCACAGCACCTAGCAGCAGCCGAGCACGAAACTGGCTGGATGCGACTTTGAGGCGCAACAGATTGGAAGGCACGGCCCTGTAAATCGGCCGGCTAGGTCACCTTACCTCTCTCCTCTCGAATTCTTTCTATGGGCTTATGCGAAAGATCGTCTTTACATGACTGAGACGATGACTTGAGATGAGCTGAAGGGCAAGGATAACGGATGTCTGCCGTAGAATTCCAGCGTCGGTCATCAAGAACGGCACTGAAGTTGTGATAAAGTGCTGCGGTAGCTGTAGAAAGGACACCTATTCGAAAATGCCCTCTAGGCAGCAACTGGTGTTCAGCGGCGTTTACGAATTCACAGATATGAAGGACCACCTAAATCTGACGTGTTTTTTTCCTGTTGTTTTTTGTGCAGACGTCCTGATTCTCAATTCGGCTAATTTAGAATCGGTACATTTAATTACATGAGCGCAACGGTTTCGCCATTTCTCTACACGTTGGTCGCGTCCTTGTCCCTTAATTTCGCTTTTATTTTTTGCCATTTGAAGCTGTTTTTGCAGCCCGTATACACTCTCATGAAAAGTGAAACCGTCACTTTAATTTGGTTTTTGTCCGAAACAAGTTTCTGGCGCGAAATATAGCTGAGCGCGCATTCTTTCGATGCAGTGCGAGCACAGCCGGGATTTTGAAACATTCTACTCCATTGTTTCTTGTGTTTTATGCGTGGTCGCAGCGGCGCTTCTGCCGCGTTATCGAGTGCTTTTTGTTATCAATGTGATCAACGGCCTTGAGAGACGGATAATAAGTGTGACATAGAAATGAGAGGAAGGAATAGCTGCGAAGCCGCGAAGCCGGCTGTTCGTGCTCCTTCTGTGTCATTATCCAGGTGATGCGCTGCCTCTCTCTTCGGGTTTGAGACAGGCAAAGTTGCTTTCAATCAACCATATGAGTAACGCAATTGCTCTTCTTTAAAGACATGCTGCATGGTCGTTGGGAAACTACAATTCCCTATATTATTTTATTTTTTGTTCACTTGCTATTCATAGCACGTGAAAATTTCACAGCTATTCATAGCTTTTCATAGCGCATTTCATAGCTATTCCACGTGACTCCGCTTAATAATCGAAATGAGGCAAGCCGGATTCATTCGAAGTCACAATCAACAGCAGTCATCCGCAGCAGCGCTTAAACTCAGACTCACAGTAAAAAGAAAAGAGAAAAAAAAGAGAGGGGGGCTGCTGTTTCTCCGGAAAGGCGAAGCAGTATTAGTGATAGCGAAGTTTACGGCAATTACACGATGGAAGATTGCACCACCGATAGACGCCACATGCTTATTGTTGCGATAAGACTCAGGCTGTGAAACTGAACTGTCTCCTACTATGAGGTCTTGTAAACACTCATATAAAGCCGTCGCATCAGTGAACAATTCTTCGAGGTCCGACGAAGTTTCCTAAAGTGCAACTGGTGATATATATATATATATATATATATATATGTGTGTGTGTGTGTGTGTGTGTGTGTGTGTGTGTGTGTGTGTGTGTGTGTGTGTGTGTGAACACGCACTTGCAATTTGAGGACGCGCATAGGGACAAAACGATGCTTTATTTCCTACGTTTCAACCTGAGTCCCGCCTTCGTCTGGGAATACATGAAACGGTACGGCGTCATGCCTAAATACGTACGCGGCATAGCAGGCCACCCTAGACGCTTATCCACTGCCAAGACACATTGTTGCTGTAAAGAGGTTGCAGTTCTGACAAATCAACAGTACATATAAAAGAAAATTCGCGATCGGGATGGTTGCAACAGGTTCACACACACACACACACACACACACACACACACACACACACACACACACACACACACACACACACACACACACACACACACACACACACACACATATATATATATATATATATATATATATATATATATATATATATGCGACAAAAAAGAACGAACTGCGCGCCTGACGATGATAATTATGATGACTGTGACGACTGTAAAGTGACGGCCGTGGAGGTATGGCCGAAACTTCTGCACTGTTCGAACAGCAGCAACGCACTCTTGATCGGTGATGGTGTAATTTTTCTCGGCAGCAGACAGCGTCCGAATGGCATAAGGAGCGACTCGTTCACGCAAGGTGGTGTCACGTTGTAGGAGAACAGCATTGGAACCATGACTGCTGGCGTCTGTGGGAATGACAGCAGCTGCAGTTTGGTCAAAGTGGCACAGTACCGGGTCGGACGTCAGGGCCTGCTTGAGCGTCAAAAAGGCACTTTCACAATCGGCAGACCAAACGAAGGGCGCGCTATTTGAGAGGAGTTGATGAAGCTGAGACGCAAGCGCAGCGAAGTTGCGTATGAAGCGCCTGAAGTACGAAGCCAGTCCGACAAAAGTGCGTAGGTCTTTTGGGCTGAAAGGACGAGGAAGCTCAAAGACGGCGGAATGTTTCTCAGGATCCTGCCGAATGCCATCACTGATGACTAAGTGCCCCAAAAATTTGATAGTCTTTCCTGCGAAGGTACATTTTTTCATGTTGAGCTGTAGGCAACCGTTTGCGAGGCAGGTTAGCACTTGTTCAAGACGCGGAAGATGTTCTCAAAGCGTGGTTGAAAACACTACGATGTCGTCGAGATAGCAAAGACCGGTCTTCCAGTTTAAACCGCGCAAGACGAAGGAGGAAGGAGTATTTTAATGATTGAAAAATGTAGAGAGGTCGGCCGGATATTGGAGCATCTGGCCTGCTACTCTACGTAAGGAAAGGGGAAGAGGGGAAGAAAAAGGTTCGCAATGGGGGATGATAATGGGAGGAACGAATGAGAAACGTGAAAATGCACGCATTGTCTCTGTCGTCTGCCAACTCTGTGGCCATGCGCCTAGCAAGAGGTCCTCCGACAGTGGTCCATTTTGTAAATGTCTCAATGTATCTGCCATTGTCATTTTTTCGCGCGCATACTCAGGGCATACCACGAGCACATGTTGTATAGTCTCTACAGTACCACACACTGAACAGTCCGGGGAGTCTGTCCGTCCAATAATATGCAAATATTTGCGCGTGAAGGCGACGCCTAATCGCAGTCTGTGTATCAGGCATGCATGAGGGCGTGGAATTGCACGCAGAATAGGAAATTTCATATCGGGATCCAGCCTTTTAAGGCGGACGTGACGAGCGTCTGGCTGGGCCCAGTATCTTCTCGTCGCACTCCTCATTAATTCCGACAGGATTCATGTGATGTCCGGTCTGGGGAATGGCACTACAGTTCGCAGGCCATTGCTGAGGGCGCGTCTTGCTGCAGCATCGGTCATCTCATTACCGTTGAGCCCACAGTGTCCCGGGATCCATTGGAACACTATGCGGTGGTGTTTTTCTTGAGCGCATGAAAGTAGCTCGGTGATCTGCAGTGCCAGAACCTGATATGCGGTGTTTCGCAGGAAGCATCCCAAAATTTGCAGCGCGGGTTTTGAGTCCGTGAAAATGCACCACTCTTGAGGTCTTTCCCCGCAGATGTGGCGAATCGCTACCCGAATAGCCACAAGCTCTGCAGCGGTTGATGTAGAATTATGGTCTAGTATGAAACCTCGAGTCATCTGTTGGGCTGGTATCACCACAGCTCCTGTTGATGCCTTTGGTGACGCGGAGCCGTCTGTGTAAACATGAACATATGTCTGGTATTCTGACCAGATGTACGCGAGAGGAAGTTGTTGTAGTCCACTGACGGGAACCAATGATTTCTTTAGTATGCCGGAGACATGTACACATACGGAAGGTTGAACCATCACACATGGTGGTTTTACGGGGTGATATGGAAGGGCATAGCCTGATGTTATGTGGGGTAGAAGGCAGCGGAGTGCACTTGTGAAACTGCTGTCCGGCCGCTCATGTAGAACCGACGTCAATGGATGGCAATGGTGTCGTGTCAGTAAGCGTAAATACACACGAAGTGGTTTGTGGGACAGGTATATCGATAATGGGCGTACGTGGGCTTCAATTGTGCGTTTGTTGGAGGCACGCCGTGGCAACCCGAGGCATATTTTGAGTGCCTGCGGTTGGACGCTCTCTAATGTCCGTAAGCAGGAAATGCTCAAGTTTGAGAGTATCGGAAGGCTGTATCGAATGTAGCCTACGAAAAGAGACTGATAAAGTCTTAGTAATGAGCCTTCCGTGGGGCCCCATTTGATGCCTGTTGCGAAGCGAAGAACATGGCAAAACAGATTAAGTTTTTGCTTCAACATATTAACATGCCTCGTCCATGACAAATCGCGGTCGATGATAATGCCCAAGAATCCGTGGTGGGCGACATAAGGTATTATGACACCGTTAATGGAGATCGGGTAGCGGCAGACGGATTTGCGCGTGAATGCAACCACAGCACATTTTTCGGCAGCTAAGCGCAAACCCTGATGCCGTATGTATCGTGAAGTAGATGACACAGCCCGTTGTAATTTCGCACGTAGTTGTGGGCGTCTTGTACCAGAAACCCAGATGCAGATGTCCTCTGCATATGCACTGATGTGGATGTGAGGTGGAAGTTCGCTCACCAGGCCAATCAGTGCCACATTAAATAATGTTGGGCTGATAACTCCTCCCTGAGGAACTCCACGGCATACCTCATGACGGTTAGTCTCTCCGTCAGGCGTGGACATGTAAATGAAACGGCCGCTGAGGTAGCTCACAATCCACAGGTAGAGCCGGCCGCCAATATCCAAGTCATCTAGGGCATCGAGACTGGCTTCATGAAGTTTGTTGTCGTAGGCCACTTTGATATCTAAGAAAACAGCGGCGACGAGTCGGCGTTGACGTTTTTCATGTTCCACTGTCGTAACGAGGTCAATGACGCTGTCAATTGAAGAACGACCCCGCCGAAAACCGGTCATCATGTTCGGATAAAGATCATTTCTTTCCAGAAACCATTCGAGCCTCGCCAGGACCATTCGTTCCATAACTTTTCCAACACAGCTGGCTAATGCAACTGGGCGGTATGAGGTAAGCTCATAAGGAGTCTTTCCAGGCTTCAAGAGAGCAACCAGGCGGCTGATCTTCCACTGCTGCGGAACAATAACGGAGACCCATGTAATAATTGAGCAGCGCAGTGCGACCAGCCCTGCCAAGGTGAATAGAGAAGAGTACGAGATCCCGTCAGGGCCAGGAGCAGATGAATGCCGACACGACGCAAGAGCAGCCTCTAATTCGGGCATCGTAAAGAGCAAGTCGTAGTGGTCACTTGAGGAAGGTGGCGCACAAACTTCGAATTGGATTGAGGCTGGTTGAGTTGTGCCCACAATCATTTTGCAGAAGTCGTCCGCTACCTCTACATCATTGCGGCGTTGGAAAAGGGCCAGAGCTCTGAAAGGGTACCTTTCTTGTGGGGGAAAACGTAGGCTCCTGACTACATGCCAAATCCGTGACAGCGGCTTGCGAGGATCCAGTGATGAGCAGAACTTTTTTCAGCGCTTGCTTCCTAATTTCTCGAGATGGCACTTTATTTGTCGTTGAGCTCGGCGACAAAGGGCGAGATCGTACGTGGATTTCGTCCTTCTATATTTCCTTTCAGCGCGCCGTCGGACTGCGCGCAACCTCTCGAATTCCACGTCGATAGGAGACCCCGGTGTAGGTGCACATATGGTCCGCACGGCCTCACCGAGGGCGGACGTGACCAAGTCTTCTATTTGGGTTGGTGACTCGAGATTCGCAACCGCGCAAGACATTATCTATCATGCGTTCGAAGGTGGCTGGCGCATTGCAGAGACCAATGGTCCTATAGCCCATCTCGGGTGGCTAAAGACGTTTTCTCCTCGTCGGACTCTGACACCGGTATTTGGAAGTAGCGGGATCTAAGATCATGACTAGAAAAATAATCGCACTCTGTAAAGACTCTAGTGCGTCGTATTTGTTAGCATATGCTAATGCTAACATCTTATGGGCATGTTAGAAAAAAATTTCCTCGCTACCCGTGACCTCAAACCATTCTATTACAAGAGCTTCATCAATGACATTTTCCTAATTTGGCACCGTGGTGAAGCTGCGTTACTTTCATTCATTACTGACTTTAACAACGCCGCACCGTCAATTTCCTTTTCCTATTCATCACTCAGCATAAACTTCCTTGACGTTTCAGTATCTCTGTGCAATGGTAAGTTAACTACAAATCTTTACAGAAAGCCCACTGACCGACAGCGATATCTGCATCTCAAAAACAGCCATGTCAAACATAGCAAAACGAGCATTCCCTACAGCCAAGCTATGCGGTTCAAAAAAATTTGTTCGGACCACAGTGAATTCACTCGCAACTGTAACCAGGTTCGTACGCACTAACCGTACAAAAATGCCCTTCACAAATAATTGACGATGCCCTTAAACGGGCCGACTGTCTCGACCGGAAAGAACTGATCTGCACGGATAAGCGCGATCGGCGCCCATTTCGCGAACTAACCTTATCCTGATACACTCTGCATCTAGTCTCAATGTGTCGCACCATTCTCAGGAAGCACTATAAGTTACTGACGCAGAGCGACCGTCTTAAAGACATTGTTTACGGAATTACGAAGAGTGGTCTACCGTCGCTCTAGGAATCTGCGTGACCTAGTAAGATGTTCAAGACTAAAGCAATTGCTCGTGCTGGTTGTCATCCCTGCAATAAGCCCCGTTGTAAAGTTTGTACATATATGACCGCATCAAAGAATGCTAGAAGCACAGAATTCAATTTTTCTGTTAAAATCAACGGAGACTTCACTTGCGACAGTACTGACATCATCGATCTGCTTGAATGTTCAGTGTGTCATATGCAGTGTATGGGTCAGACCGAAACGCCATTTCGCATCAGGTTGAACAACCACAAAGCACACGTTAACAGCTTGCGACACCTTCCATTATCTAAACATGTTCGACTGCCAGGTCATACGTTTCACAACATCAAAGTAACAGTAATACAATCAGGTTTCAAATCGCACCATGATGGAGAAGTACGAGAATCCTTTCTCATTCATAAATTTAATACTGTCATCTGGTATCAGCGAGAGCGTAGGAAAAATATCGTGCCTTTCTGCCATATCTTGATGTGTATGTTCTTGTACAGAATTGACAAACCTTGCCAAATCAATTTGCTCCTAGTTTTGCCATGTCTCAATTGATATCATTCTGTAACTTAATGTACAATCATCGTGATACCATAATGAAATTTCATACATATAATTTATCGTGCTTAAGTTATACTTAGTGCTGCAGTTTTTCTGTTATTATTTGCAAGTGTACACGTGCATGCGCTGCTCATTATGCCCACGTGCGCACTCCCATAAAAGCGGGTGCGCACTTGTATCTGTGTGTATTCTGACGAAGGCCGTGCCAAAGCCGAAAATATATATGTGTGTGTGTGTGTGTGTGTGTGTGTGTGTGTGTGTGTGTGTGTGTGTGTGTGTGTGTGTGTGTGTGTGTGTGTGTGTGTGTGTGTGTGTGTGTGTGCGCGCGCGCGCATGTGACGGGGTTCAGAAGCCTGGTCGGGCCTCAATCCCCCCCCTCGGAATGATGAAAACCTTCCGCCTATGGTTGCTGTAACTACATTGCATTTCGCATCGAGAACGCGAACACAAAACAAAAATGGCACATGGAGTAACGATCTATCGCATCTCATTTTTTCGTTAAAAGAGCAGAAAGGGGGTTAACCGAGGAGCCCTATTTTTATTAGTCATATAATCAGAAGCCAACAAACACTGACACTAAGGGCAACATGGTGGAAATTGTGCTTAATAAATGAAATAAAGAAACAATAAATTGATGGAAATGAGCGTGGATGAAAGAACAACTTGCCGCAGGTGGGAAACGATCCCACAACCATCGCATTTCGCGTGCAATGCTCTACCACTTGAGCTACCGCGATGCCGTTTCCCCATCAAGTTTCTTGGGTATTTATGCTTCCTAGTAGAACCCCGGGGGAAGAGCGTCGCACGCGAAATGCGAAGGTTGTGCGATCGTTCCCCACCTGCGGCTAGTTGTTTTTTCATTCATTTTTATTTCCATTAACTTATCGTTTCTTTATTTCACTTCTAAAGCACAGGTAAGTTCCTGTATTGGTATCAGTGTTTGTTGGCTTCTTATGATGTTACTATATAGGCAATTAGCGGAGGGTGCTAAATTATCAATATCCCCACACGAAATTTTTAGATTCCCGCACTTGATAACGACATGCTGACGTTGTTTTGTCGCACTCATACAAGTAGTGACGTCCTTTATGATCCTTAGTGTACAGGTTTTGTATATGTCAAGTGTGGACTGTAAGTATATGAATGGTGGGTGGCGTTCTGAACAGCGGCAAACAAGGGACGCATCTCACTAATGTGTTGAGCAAGCGTCGTGTGTTAAGCGCGCATGAATTTTCGTGCTCCACTCTCGTTGGAATGAGCTTGGGAGCACACAACAACCGTGATACGGCAAGTCCCAGCATGAGCTATTCGCGGCCACAAACAAAGCGCCATAAACGAGTCTTTTATGTGCGGAGTATCGCGTCTACAAGATTTTCAACAAAGATATCTAAAGTCGTTAAAACAGGAGACTTAAAGAATACCAGAAACCTAAGAAATGTCCCCTCGATTTAGAAGCTTGATTAGACAACATAAATAGATGGGCTCCTACTTCATAATTTATCTATGTTCCTAGCAAATTATCTACAGGGAGGCACAGCTATCAGATCTTGCCTCGTTTCTCTATCATGGGTTTTCAGAAAATTTACGTTACCCTCGTGATTTCTCGGGATTGAGGAGCAGTAAACGGCCAGGTAAGCGATCAAGCCGGGCAGTAAAATTTCCGGCGGGCGTGGTTTGGCCGGTTCCGCGGTAGGTGATTGTAACCTTGCGTCGGAGCCCTGCGATGACTGTACTTACGCCGAGTTCCCTGGGCGGGGCGCGCCTTCTCCCGATCGGTACGCTTTACAGGTATCCACAAGGAAATGCCCAAATAATACGCCTCTGCAAGAACAGTACAGGTCTCGTTCTGTTTAGCTCTTGTCGATCCAGTGAACACCAAGAATGAACAAAATTGTCGTTTATTCCCTGTGTTGTTTGTTGAACGACATGGTATTGTAGCGCAAAAAAAGAAACGGAAACGGAAGATTCTAAGTGACAGACCGAAGAGAAAAAGAAAAGCTTCAGTTTCTGAAGGATCCCACTTAAAACTTCCGTATTCCTCTTGTGACGTGTCAGCACCATCAATAAACTGCATTTTAGCTTACTCATTTCCTTTTTTCCATGTCAGTGGCATTGTTATTTGTAGTTTACCGCTCGCTTAAAGCGGTAGACAGCAGTGCCAACTGCGCCTCCTCTTTGCTTGCATGGAATGCTTTCAGTGCCCGGGTGTAGGCGCGCGGTTGCCTCTAGTCAAGGGTTTCTTCCATAGGACGGTACAGCGACTGCCGGTTCGTCAAACATTCCCGGAAACGGTTAAGACGGGAATTTTTCACACATACATGTGTAACTTAACTGAAAATCACGATGAAGTCAAGGGGTTGACAGAAACCCGCCTGGTCGGGAGAAAGCATGGTAAGTAGTTGACAGTTTGATGTAAACCACAGAAAATTGTGGCCGATGTCCTCATTTTCACAGTCATATGCTCATAATAAGGTTAATAATAATAATGATAAATAGAATAATAATTATAACGATATGGATAGCAATGGCAATAATTGGCTCACGACACTTGAAACCTTTCAGGCTTTTTGTCCGTGCTTCAAAGATCTGGCATATGTTGAATAAGGCTGAATTGAATTAATCTTGGTAAACTTAAAAAATCTGGCCTAACTGACTTGCCAATATTCAGTCCTTCGGAATTGCGCGTCTCCCCTGTTGTCAACGTGCGTGCGCGCACCGTGCATGCGTCCTCACATAGTATTTGCCGTGCTACCTGAGTGCACTCAGAAACTTATTTTGGGCTGGGATTTCTTGCCATCGGCCTCCGCGTATATCAGCTGTCGCCAGCGCCTCCTTTCCCTGACCGACAGCAGTCAGCAATGTCATTATACAGATCACGCACACAGCGGTTTCATAACAGCCGCAGATTAACTGCTTCGGCCTCATAAATCATCGCCGAGATTGCACATTGCGACGTGTTCATTCATCCGTATGGCTGCATTTCATCTCTAGGAATCGTGATCACTCCCAGCCTTCTTCGTTTCACTGATGGGTGTGCGATGGTTACTGCATTGAACACTACTCGCGATCCCCAATTTTTGTCCTGTGGATCAACTATTGCATGCGCTGTTGATACTAAGCCCGATGTCCTCGTTCTTTTGACTGTTGTAACGACGGAATCAACTTTACCTCCTCTCGACTCTTCTTGCTGTCTTCTGACAAGTTTCATCTGCCCACATCTTTCACCTACTCAGACTCGAGATCTGCTCAATTTGTTAAAAAAACACGGTGCCTTGTTCGACGTCCATACACCCGTCCTCGGCAAAACGCCCGTCGCCACTCATCGCATTCAGGCCGATGGTTCCCGCATCGTTCACCGACGTCCATAAAGTGTCTCTTACCGAGCGCAAGGTCACTGAAAAAAAAATGTGCGCGATATGCTTGACCGGAATATGATACGCCCTTCCTGAAGTCCCTCGTCTTCTGCAGTGGTCCTTGTACACAAAAAGGACGGCTCAGTACGCACTTGCGTCGACTACCGCGTCCTCAACAAACTCACACGCAAGGACGTTTATCCCCTGCCACGAATTGATGACGCGTAGGGCTAGCTGTATCGCGCTGAGTAGTTTTGCAGTCTTGATCTTCGATCTCGCTACTGGCAAATACCAATGTACGAGCCTGACAAGAACAAAACAGCATTTGCCACTCCAGACGGACTCTATGAATTCAACGTGACGCCATTCGGACTCTGCAACGTGCCTCATACGTTGGAGCGCATGATAGACAGTGTCTTACGTGGTCTCAAATGGAAGACCTGCTTATGCTATTTTGACAAAATAGTTGTCTTTTCTTCAACATTATTACAACATCTCGAGCGCCTTGATGAAATTTTAACCTGTCTTGCCAAGGCTGGGCTGCAACGGAACACAAAGAAACGTCATTTCGCGAGCAAGGCCACTTAGTAAAAAAGGGATTTACTGCCTTTACTTAAAAGGGGAAGCTATGCTGGATACCCGAGTGCAGCTACCTAACAAGAACGTTGCCATCTTTACGGAAGAAATGAACCGTCTGTCCCGCCCCGCCGACCCGTATATGCCCGAGAAGAAAGTCCACCTACTTATGCGTGGTGTGAAGGAAGAACTTTTCGGCGCCATGATACGAAGCCCACTAACAACCGTAGAAGAGCTCCTTCGTGAGGCCACCAGTATCGAGAAGACACTCGAAATGCGGAACTGACAATTCAACCACCGCACAACCTCTACCAACTATGCAGGAGTTACCAACTATGCAGTATACCAACTACACCAACTATGCAGTAACTACGCAGCCTCAAGTGGCCTCGACGACAACAGACAGCGGACAACAGAAGTCAACGAGAGAGATCGCGATAAGACCGCCTTCATCACGCCCGACAGCCTCTACGAGTTCAAGGTCATGCCATTCGGACTTTGCTCGGCGCCTGCAATGTTCCAGTGCGTCATGGACACGGTGTTAGCAGGATTGAAGTGGTAGACCTGTCTTGTTTACTTGGATGACGTCGTCGTCATCGCCGGAAATTTCTACGATCACCTTAGGCGGCTTGCGACAGTACTAGAGGCCATCAAGTCATCAGGGCTCACTCTGAAGCCAGAAAAGTGCCGCTTAGCTTACAATGAGCTTCTGTTCCTTGGCCACATGATCAGCAGTTAGTAAAAAAGGGATTTGACCGGACCCGGAGAAGATTGTCGCAGTCCTCAACTTTCTACGGCCAAATCGTCAAAAAGGCTTGCGCAGGCTCTAAAGCGAGCGCTCGAGTCCGAGCCAGTATTATGCAATTTCGACACGGCTGCACTTGCCATCGTCCAAACCGAAGCTAGTGGTCATGGCTTAGGCACTGTTTTATTACAACGTGACCATTACTCTCGGGAGCGAGTCATTGCCTATGCCAGTCGTTTCCTGTCCACAGTAAAGAAAAAATATACGACTACTGAAGAGGAATGCCTCGCTGGTGTTTGGGCTGTTCTAAAATGCCGTCCGTATTTACACAGCCGCGGTTTCACGGTACTTAAGGACCATTACGCGTTGTGCTGGCTCTCCTCGCTGAAGAACTTATCTGGTCGTCTTGGGAGCTGGGTGATTCGCTTACAAGAGAAACACTTGGACATAAAGCACCGGTCTGGAAAAAAGACGCCGACGCTCTCTCCCGTCGCCCGCTTCTGCTCTCGCATCAGCCACCCAAGCTTCCTCAATATAGCCCGTCTCGCGAGCCATCGTCATCTCCTTTACAAATAGCAACACTGGACTATCAAGGCGCTGACTGTCATCGCGTTCTTATTTCGCACCAGCATGCAGACCCGCACTGTCAGTTAATTCTTGCCTGCCTTAGCGGTTCCTCCTCGCCTGAAAACTCCCGTCGACAACTTGACCAATTTCCGTTGCGCAACGGCACCCTATGCCGCTACATTTATTACCCAGATGGCAACAAGTGGGTGTTCGTCATTCGCAGTTCTCTGCAAAGCGACGTTCTACAAGCTTTTCACGACGATCCAAGGGCAGGGCACCATGGATGTCACAAGACGTACGACTGGATCCGAAGCCGATTCTCTAGGCCTGGCCTCTCCTCCGCCGTGGCCAAGTATATCGTCTCTTGCGAGCCTTGTCAACGCCACAAACGCCCTGCAACCACTGGGCCAATCCAACCCCTCCCTTGTTCTCCCTTAGAGGTTGTCGGAATAGTCTTGTACGGGCCTCCTCCCCTGTCCACCAACGGTAATCGCTGGATCGTGAAAGCTGTTGATCATCTCACTCGTTATGCTGAGAAAGCTTCTATACATTCTGATACAGCTTCTGAAGTTCCGGACTTTTTCCTGCGAAGCATCTTTTTACGCCATGAAGCACCACGCGTTCTCCTCAGCGACTGCGGCAAGGTGTTCCTCTCTTCCATTCTTGCCCAAGTTCTACGAGCAACCAGCACTGTTCATAAGACAATTTCCACCCACAGGCCAATGGCTTTACCGAGCGTTTTCATCGTACACTCTCCGACATGATCTCAATGTACGCATCCGCCCGGGCCACACAAAATGGGATGCAATCCTGCCGTCTGTTACTTTTGCCTGTAGCACTGCACCTCAACGCACCAACAGTTTTTCCCCATTCTTTCTTGCCTACTGCCGCTCAGCAACTTTCGCCCTCTATACATCTTTCTGCTCGGCCCTTGCCTCACCAGCAATGCTTTTTCCGAAGAATTCGTTTCTCGCCTCACCCACTGCCCCTACCTCGCTCGCATTAACACCGACATCTCCCAAGATGCACGCAAGCACGACTACGAGTCCACTCGCCAAAGTGCGTTTTTCTGCCCTGGCGACGAATTACTACGCCGGGCACCTGCACGTGTCCCCAGATTATGTGACACATTTCACAGTGGTTTTCTTGGACCCTACTGGATTCTGTAACGAACTTAGCCTGTTAATTACCGCATTTCACCTTTTTGTAGTTCCTTTGACCGTTGTTGTGTCGCGGGACCGAGATTATGCACGTGTCTTGTTTGAAACCTTATGTACGGCGCGTTTCGTAGCACACTTCTGCGGCCAAGCTGGCCACTTCCGCTAGGGTAGGAAATTAGCGTGAGCAAACTATTTGCACCTCATTTTCCTCATCTGTGCATATCATCATCAAAGCCGCGATTTCTTTGTTGTCGTAGCGCGGAATCTTCGAGAATAAGGAAGTTTCTCAGAAGACCTAATTTCATCAGGTCCTGAAGCGCCATTCGCGCTGCAGTATGGAAGACTGCTGACCACACTGGTCACTGGAACTGCATCCGCAGTCCGGTATCAGTCTTGCTTCACGAACGCACTGAATCCGTTGTGCTGCCTGACTCATTCGTTGGCATGACGTGTGGTCCTCTGCAGGTAGGATTGCGAGGTTAGACGGTAGGACTAGCTGTACCGTAAGCACGTAAGAATGCGTGGCAACTGTGCATTTGGTTGCTGTAGCGTGGTTCCCACACATCGTCTACATGGGCAGACGCACGCTGCGGCTGCGTTCGCGATAACAGCTTGCAGCAGCCTTCCACACAACGTGGCGTGTTTACCAGCTCCGATTTCGTTCGCTCACTTCTGTGCCGTTCATCTCGGTTTCTCTGTTTTTGGTGCTTAAGCAGGAGTAACAAGGTGCATTTTCGATCGCGCTCGAATACGGCTATGATCGAGTTTCTCGACAGTGATTAGCTTTCGAAGTTAGCGCAAATGAGCTAATGAAAATCGAGAAATTCGATCGTGTTCGGGCTTTGTCGCGAAAGCCGGCTCACGGCTCATCGAAACTGTTGGGATTCTGGCGACGCTGCTGAATATTGTGTATTTAGACACACGCATGCACGGGGTGATCATCCTCAAGTTGTATGAGCATCGTTAGGCATCGCCTGAGGCAGAGAGCAGAATTTCTGTCCTTCAGCTGGATTATTCGAAGCGGCCGACATTACTAGCACAAGAAATAGAAACGCATGCTCAACTTATCAACATAGGATCACAAATAACTTCATAATCACCGCGTTTGCATGCTCCTAACGCGCCCCTTGTTTTTTAATAGAACGTGTGTTAAAATTTGCAAAGGCGTTACGATCTTAAGTAATTCTACTCAAAATCAAAAACGAAACAGATTCTTACTACAAAAAAAAAAGCCCAATGCAATGTAGCTAGATACACTGTCATCGAATGGATGTTATTTTAAGGCTTCGTTAATGGTCACCATATTCGAGTTTGCTGTACGTGTGGCATTTCTAATGCATTACATGGAATTGAGGATGGCTTTCCGCATTCGGCAGACAACAAAAAGCATCGGTGTCATCAGTCTCCGATAGCGACTAGCTGCTAAAATTCAGCTGTATGCGTGTCTATGTGCCTTTGATGTTTAAAATTTGATTGAAGCACACATAATACGGGCACGCAAATGGGGAGGTGGACAGGACGGCGCTTGCCTGTCCTGTCGAGCTCCCCATTTTTGTGTGCGCTTCAATCAAATTTCAAACATGAGCCTCACCCAACAAGCCCAGCTCGCCATCTTATTGTGTGCCCTTGTATGTTCCATAAGGTTGCTTGAACAGGGTACGTGTCGACTCGGGTTTTGTTACTAGACGTGCGCAGTGGAATCGGCACCAAGTTATTTGTTTTATATTTGGCCGGTAATATAACTGCGCGTTACGATGGCAGAATCGTGCAAACAACGATAACTATTTTACGGCCCATTGTATTTTACGAATTGTAGCCGGTGAGCTTGCAAGACCTATCCGCTTCAAATCAAACTCCAGGATGACATCACTTTCGACATATCGTTACGTTGTAATGACGGTAGTCACAGTAGCAAAACGGTAAATCACGATGCTAAATTTTTATTCGGTGCACCTGTGCTCACAAACGTAAGCATCGCCATAAGACATTATTTTGGGGCCTTTTCTTTTTAATCTTTACATAAATGATATCATCCGTTTAACTCCAGCAATAAAATTTATCATTTATGCAGATGGCACAAGTGTGTTTTGGTCAGCGAAAGAAATCAACCACGTTATTCAACATTCCAATGAAATTATAGCTGAGCAAAAAAAAAATGGACAGACGCCTATCTAAAATAAATATACAAATAACAAAGACAGTTTTATTGCATGCTAGAAATACAAACATAAAAATGAAAGTGAGAATGTCCTGCTGAACGAAATTGTCACGTGTATTAGGTGTTTTCTTCCACGAGAACGTGCCTTGGGATGCACATATAGAACAAGAACAAAAACGCTATCGCAAGTAGTTGGGCTCGCATGCCGAAACGCTAATTTACTGCCGCATAAGGAAATGATGCTACACTATTGTGCATTATTTTGTCTGATACTTAATTACTGCTATTTAGATTGGGCATCCACGGAAAAAAATCTACATAATATTCACGTTCCACAAAAAAAGGTTTCTACGTGCTGTTGCAAATGTCCCTATGTACTATCCATCTCAATCTTTAATTCTCACGTATAGTGTATTACCTGTTACAAAGATTTATTGTTATCGGCTGTGCAAAAGACATAAACAATAGATAAACAATAATATTTGTTTCTAACGCAAGTTTGTAAAACTAAAAAGATACACTCACCCCATATAGCAAAGATTTCAGAGACTAGAAGTTGACAGATGTAGAACAACATATGGTTTACAAATGTTAAAGAACCGGCAACAGCCATTGTTAAATAGATTGGATAAGAAAAACATTGAACCTCAGAACATTACTTGCAAGAAACTTCGTGAACACTTCAGTAAACCCGCCGTGGTTGCTTAGTAGCTTTCGTGTGGCGCTGTTAAGCAAGAGGTTGCGCGATCAAATCCCGGTCCTGGCGGCAAGTTTCGATGGGGGCGAAGTGCAAGAACACCTGTGCAGTTAAATTTAGGTGCACGTTAAACAAACCTGTGGTCAAAATTATTCCCGTGTCCCCTACTACAGCGTGCCTTGTAATCAGATCGTTGTTTTGGCACGTAGATCCGACGATATAATTAATTTGGGCACGGCGGCACTCACAGAATGTGGTCAGCTAACAATCCGCTTATCTTCATCCGACAGCTCGTGCCCGGACTGCTGCTGCATGCCGGTCCGAGTTTCGAGCCACCAGGACAAGCCGGAACAACATGCGTCGTGAATGCCGCCGCTATCAACCTACAACGAGTTTCCGTGCCGCTGAAGTCATGGGACCCCGTGCTGCATCACTCGTCATCCACCTGCGCGGACGCTGGGAGCATGGGCTGTGCGCACGACCTGTGCCCAGCGCCACCACTCAACCCAGCTATAAAAGACCACCTCAAGCAAGGCCGAGCCACGGCGGCACTCACAGAATGCGGTCAGCTAACAATCCGCTTATCTTCATCCTACAGGTGAGGAGGCGATATGGAAAGTGTATCCGCTGAAATGACCCCTTTTTGCTTGTGCTGCCGTGCCCACGGCTATGTGCTGTTGTGATTGAGCATGCGATGAATGTACATGAACTCTTGGCGGAGACATTGAGACGAATCCAGGCCCTGAAATCAGCCAACAATTAAAGGAAATAGCTGCGGATATAAAAGAGATTAAGGAAAGTCGCCTGGCTAAAATGGACAAGAAATTAGACCTACTAACAAAACTAGAAGAAAAGGTCGACTCTTGTCAAGAACAAATATCAAACATGAATATTCTTATCAAAGACATGCAAGAAAAAATCGACGATCTAGAGAATCGTAGCAGGCGAAATAACCTGTTAATATATGGCTTACCGGAGGAAGAGGGAGAGACACCCTTGGTACTTGAAAGTGCGGTGAACAAAAACATAATTGTAGATACTCTAGAATTAAAACCAGTAGCAATCGAACGTATACACCGAATTGGTAGAGGAGCGCCGAACAAGGTTAGGCCTGTAATTCTTAAGCTACTTGACTCAAGAGACAAATCTTCAATAATAAAACGGGGATACAAACTTAAAGATACAGGCCTATTCATTGGAGAAGACTTTTCGAAACGCGTACGCGATATTCGAAGGAAACTTTGGAACAGTGCGAAAACAAACCGACAAAGAAATGAGAAAGTTTCCCTTGTGTTTGATAAGTTATATATAAATAAACGAGGATATGTTTGGAGCGATAAGAAAAAGGACAAGGTACCACTTAATGAAAAACGCGTAGAAGTAGCTACTGCAGGTACAGCAAAGGCGGTGACTGCGTCCAGCGACCAAACAAAAAAGGGAGCTACTACTCGTCGCACTGCAAAATTAGCGAACTAACACTCCTCACGGTGAACGCAAGAAGCGTCATCAACAAGACTGAATCACTTGAAAATCTGATAATTGATCATGAACCTGACATAGCAGCCATAACAGAAACACGGCTCACACTGATATTTTTGATCACGAGTTCGCACCGCCCAACTATTCTGTGGCCCGGAAGGACCGCCCCACACGTGGTGGAGGAGTGGCGTTATTGATAAAAAAGGGCCTTTCCATTATAGCCCTCCCAGAGGTACAAGGCGCAGAGGCCATTTTTTGTAAACTACTTTGTGACGGCACAAGCATATTCATAGGTTGTGCTTATGGGAGCCCAAACTCTGATGATGCCTCTATCAGTGTCATTCATGATTACATAGAACGCCACTTGTTTGGTTCCCGCGTTGTCCTCTTGGGTGACTTTAATCTGCCAGACATTAACTGCAATAGTATGTGCTACTCATCATCAGCTTCGGATGCATTGTTTGACCTCATGCTAACCTTCAATCTTCATCAGATCGTTTCATGCCCCACCCGCTCTCAGGGAAATACTCGGAACATACTAGATCTAATCTTTTTTAGTAACCACTTCGACATAAATCGCATAAAAACTGATGTAATTCATGGTATATCAGACAACAACGTACCAGTGTGCATCGTGCCTCTTGGTGGCAGCATAGCCACTCATTCTTCTGTATCTGTAGTAACAGACTTCGAAAACGCTCACGATAACAGCATACTAATGCACCTCGCTCATGAATTCCAGCATTTTTCAGAAATTGGCTCCGATGCTTCAGTAGATGTAAATTCCCTTTGGTTTCACTTCAAATCGGTTGTACTTTACTGCATCACTAACTACGTACCTACGAAAACAAAGCGTCCTCCAAAAAAATAATCCATGGATCACACGAGAAGTTATTCAAGCAAAGCGACCTTTGAAAAGGTTACGTTGGGCAATAAAAACAAAAGGTGATGGAGAATCCAGAATTCAGAAATTACCGGATGCCATCGCGGAATTCAAGCTTAAAGCTAAACGTGCTAAACAGCACTACTTTGATGTAACACTACCTAATTTTCTTGTTAATAACCCTCAGAGGTTCTGGAATTACTTTAGTACTAATAAAAATGCTACATCACATTCTCTTCCCGAAGAAAAAACTGCTAAGGCTAATGCATATAACCATTTTTTTCAGTCAGTGTTTACAATAGATGATAACATTATTCCCCCATTTGCAACGCAACATCACGCGAAAATCATTAAACTAGACATTACGGTTGCCGGTATTTTCAATCTACTGCTTAAACTTGACCCCAAGAAAGGTAGTGGCCCCGACGACGTACCTAATACTTTCCTCAAAAGATATGCAGAGTGGTGCAGTAAATATCTTGGCCTAGTCTTCCGGAAATCACTTAAAACTTCACATCTACCTCATGATTGGAAAATTGCAAAGGTAATCCCGATCCACAAGGGAGGTGACACAATATTACCTTCAAATTTCAGACCCCTTTCATTAACTAGCACGTCATGTAAACTTCTAGAACACATAATCTTGAAGCACATGACCGTATTCCTAGAGCGCATTAATTTTTTCTCACCCAAGCAACACGGTATTCGCAGTGGTCTATCGACAGTAACCCAACTAACGGAACTAGTCCACGATCTTGCTGTTACAGTTAATAACCGCGGTCAAACTGACTTGATTCTACTCGATTTGTCCAAGGCTTTCGACTGCGTATGTCACAGCAAATTAATAGATAAAGTTGAAAAGGTTTTTGGTATAGGAGAACTTTCTGCTTGGATAAAAGGTTTCTTAAGTAACCGCTCGCAATTTGTGGTTTACGAAAAAACGCTTTCTAACACAGTCGCAGTAACATCCGGAGTCCCCCAACGGTCTGTGCTTGGAGCATTGCTTTTCTTACTCTATATTAACGATATCACAGCTAACATCAATTGCAATATAAAACTATTCGCAGACGACTGCGTCATATACAGAGAAATTAACAATTACAATGATCACATTAAATTAAATGTTTCTCTAGCTGACATAGCTGGTTGGTGCTCCAAATGGCAGATGCAAATAAACATACAAAAGTCCGCGATCATGTCTGTAACCAGGAAAACGGTATCATCAATTTTTGTTTACACAATTAACTGCACTCCACTTAACAAAGTTGAAGACCACAAATATTTAGGCGTTACATTAACCTCGGAGCTCAAATGGGACAAACATATCAGTAATACAATCTCAAAGGCGCTGCGTAAACTATTTTTCTTAAAGAGAAGCCTGGCGCTCGCAACCAAGTCAACAAAGTTGCTAGCCTACACATCATTTGTAAGGCCTGTTCTCGAATGCGCTAACACAGTCTGGTTTCCGCATACACAGACTAACATAAGTAAGCTGGAATCAATACAAAGGAAAGCTGTGAGGTTCATCCATAACAAATATAGACGTACAGACTCGCCAACACATCTTTTAACCCAGTCCGGTTTGCGAACGCTATCCACAAGAGCGAAACACGCTCGCTTAAAATTCTTGTTTCAACTACTAAAATATAACTACAGAATAGATACCTCCCGATACATTTCATTCTCCGAGGCTCGACCTACACGTAACAACCATGTGCACACATTGACAGAATACACATGCAAAAATGACACATTTAAGTATTCTTTTTTCCCGCTCGCGATAGCAGAATGGAACCAACTTGATCCTATTATCACCAACATTGAATCATTATCCGAATTTATCTCACAAATAGAAAAAACTGTGTGTGAATAACAGTACCTATTATGCATGCAGGGACACCGGCACAGATTGCTTTATTCGTTAGGAAATTTTAATAAACACTCTAATTTTCGATAGCTTATTCGCTTGCCATAATGTTTCCCTAACCCTCGT
The DNA here is from genome assembly GCF_050947875.1 of Dermacentor variabilis. Lineage (NCBI taxonomy): Eukaryota > Metazoa > Arthropoda > Arachnida > Ixodida > Ixodidae > Dermacentor > Dermacentor variabilis. The sequence goes on along the minus strand of NC_134571.1, from coordinate 226,200,521 downwards.
AGCTTATTTTAGTTATTTCTGTTTTATTACTTGCCCTTAGTAATATCTGTGCTATTGTTATAAAGCATCTTGCTCTTTTACATCTTTTTATTATTTACTATTCCGTTTAATCTTAACATAGTGTACTTGTATAGTACTATGTATAACTTGCACTGCTTTTGTCGTTTTCTTACTTTTTCTATAATCTATACTTTGATTTCCTTGCATTGCACAGCTGAATTATTGTACTGCCCAACTGCCACGCTCTCGAAGGAGAGCAGCAGTATTGAAAATAAATAAATAAATAAATAAATAAATAAATAAATAAATTTATTTTCTTTGTTATTTTATTGCCTGAAAAATAAAACACGCAAAATTGTCTCTGTAATATTCATTTGTTTTAATTTCATTACAGTGCTTTTGTACATATTTCCGGCCGTTATTCATTGTCGGAATCATGCTGTCTTTTGAGTCAAGCCTCTGTGTGGATTTGTCTTCGTTAATGCAATAATTTCATTTTTTGGTTGTGAATTTCTTAGAGTCAGGTGTACCTTAAAGAACCCCGGTGGTGTCAAAATTATTCCGGAGTCGCCCACTACGGCATGCCTTATAATCAGATCGTGGCTTTGGCACGTAAACCCGTTAATTTATTTTTTACTTTAACTATTGAAAAGCACATGAAATCATTTCGCTAATCTTCGTTTGCTTTCATTTCATTACAGCGTTCTTGTACATGTTTCCGGGGCTAATCCATTTGTGGAATCATGCTCTCTCTTTTGAGCCAAGCCTTTGTGTGGATTCCTCTTTGTTAATGCAGTAACTTCTGTTTGTTGGTTGTGAATTTGTTAGAGTTAGCTGCGCGCTAAATAACCCCTGGTGGTCCAAATTATTCTGGAGTCCCCCACTACGGCGTGCCTCATAATCAAATCGTGGTTTTGGCACGTAGATCCCCATAAAAGAAACAAGTGATTGCGCATTTAAACTTTGTTAAATGTACTTTGGCTTGAAATTTGAACATATTCAGTAACTTCTGTTAGATGATTGTGAATTTAAAAGTTTGTTAGATGTATTATGTCTTGACATTAGAATATATGGTGTTTGACTTCCGGACATTGTAAGGCGAGGCCCTAAAGATTGATGCATTCTTTTTCTTTTTGTACGCAGACATTTCCATCCTGTGGATTTCCATGTTAAATGTTGTGTGACTTGCTGAGTGCTACGTGAAATTGTCAGTTAGGGGCTTTGCCAAGCAGCCATTACGACAGCTTTTCCTGTAGGCCGCCAGCTTCATGTATGCGCGTGATGGGAACAAAATTATAGAGGCGCTCTACGGGTGCCAATCGGTTCTGCCAAACACGTTCCTAGCTGTCATTCAATATAAAAGCCCCGTTTTAGGGCAGTCTGTAAATCTGCACGCTTGATTCAGACAAGGAAAGCATATTTGTGGACAGTCTTATCACGTTTACAACCCATTAAATCGGTGTGCACAATGTGCTATTGCAAATATATTATTTAACGAACATAGCAGATGTACACATATCTCTACGTGTATGTGAGCCGTGCCTCTCCTTGCATTGCTTGATTATTGTGTGCAGCGGATAACTGAAGGCAGCCGTTCAAGTAATAGAGAAGCTGCGCTTACTAGAACGAACGTACAGTTGGGAATTCCGTTTAGGCATCAAATATGACATCAGCTTATTACGTTTTTGTCGAAAATCAGGCTCGAAATTAATTTCTTTCTTTCACACCCCCTAGAAATAAGACGAAGAACGCGGCTACCTCCTTTTCTTTTGTTTTATTAAAGAAATTCTGGCGTTTTACGTCTGGCGATATGGTTATGAGGCATCCTGTTCAGTTCTCACCACCCAGGGTTCTTTAACGTGCACCTAAATAGAACTACACGAGTTTTTTCCATTTCGTTCCCACCGAATTCCGCGACTTGGTTTGATCCCGTGATATCGAGTTTAGCAGCGCAACGCAATATACATTATGAAGCCACTAATTAGGCTACCACGCCGCTCTTCTTTATTTTTTTGCGAAGGAGCGACTAGACAAAGAAATTTACACGGCTTACGGCCAACGATTGGCATATGTAATGGCCACCTAAAGCGCTTTTCGGTGCCAGAGGTCTGACCCCAATAAAATAATCTAGGAAGACGGAAACATGAACGGAATTCTGCACTGCAGTTTTCTTTTTCTTCTTTTATAAGAATACTTTCCGTAAATCTGAGTACACGGCGCCGGATGGGGCAGATATGTTTCATTCGTTTGAAGCAGCAAGCAGGACGTTTTCATATGATTTTTCCGTCTGCATTTCGCAAGACCAAGTGATGGAAAACTATATGTGTAAAAATACACACGAGCGATACATGCTGCTTGAAGGACAAGAAAAACATCTCTAAAGGAAGCCGCGCAAGAACGTAGCAGAATGGACGCCGACACTGCGGCCGCAGTGCACGCGCAATGACCGAGCGGCATTCGAAAATAAAATGAACGAAAGAAGAGAAAAAAAGGCGTCCCCAGGCATAAATGCATGTCATATTCAATTGTAAACACCGTTTGAGGGTCCTCAACGGTTATACCAGCGCGCTAAGTAGTACGAATGACGAGAACTACCGCCAGCAGTCCCCAATGGCGCCACTTTGACGCGGCCCGATCCGCTTCGATCGCAGCTCCGCCACAGCATTTGTCGTCGTTGCGCGCCTCACTGGAAAGCCTGCGCCACCCCAGATGCTCGTCCCACTCAACGGTGTTCTAGTACATTCTAGTGTGCATCTTTGTCGTCCGTACGTACACGTCATCATCGCTCGGGGCCTTAAAGGGCCCCTCACTATTCCCCGTAGCAAATTTTGCTTTTACGCTGGAAGTTGTAACCTGTCTTCTAGTGAGCGTTCTGCCGTAAAAAATTTTCAGATCGGCTCAATAACAGCCGAGATAGAAATATTTCAGTGCCGCAAACCCAAGATTTCAGCAGGCGGGCTCCACTGCCAAGCATCTCTCCACTCGCCTCGTCTAGCCTCCGCGTGCAAAATTTCTTCCCTGCGTTCTGCCGTACCAGACCTCGAGGTTCGCGTCACAGGCCCTGCATTCATTCTTTTTTTATCTTCTCGCTTTTTTTTCGGCACTTCCGCCCTTCCGCTGACGGCGTCGAGCGCGACGTGTTTTCTCGTCTCTAGCAGCGCACGATTTTGCGCACTGTGCACAAGGAAACATGAGTAGCAGCATAATTCAGTGCTGCACGAAGACTAAGGCACAACAAGCGAATCGCAGAGCATAATCAAGCGCTGCAACACGGTAGAAGATGGCGTAGTTTCGGCACCTGAGCACGTGACCGCACGACCGCGGGAACAAGCAGGCGAAGCGGAGGTACGTCTCTTGTTTCTGTGAGAAATAAAAAAAACGCAGACATTCCGTTTGTCTGTTTTATTGTTTATCTAAACTTCAATTCGTCAATTCAAGCAACCGATCGCACAGATAACAGATGTTTTCTTGAATAATTCTCCAAGTCAGGTGTCACCACAAGCGACGTCGCACTGCGGACACCAGAACGTAGGCGCAGGCACACGAGTACGTCATCCTCCGGTTAGGAGTGCGGCGGCCGCGAGGAAAAAAAAATGTCGTTCTGTTTGAAATTTCAGATCCTTCCGCAGCGCGTAGCGATGTAATAGTTTGCAGACACGATCGTTATCACGCAATTAATGCTGTGCGCTTGTCAGCTCAAGATGGCCAGATCTGATGAACGGCCCTTTAAGAGGAAGCTTTACCTCGTGCCCACCAGCGTCGCTACGTATTCAATTACATGTAAACTGCAAACATACTTATTCTGAGATTAGCCCTGCACCAATTTTAAAGAAATTTGTAGCATTTGAGAGAGAAAGGTGAATTCTAGTGACTGTTGGAAGCGGAATTTCGATTTATGGGGTGAATTTGGCCTAAAGATATTTTCAAAAATTCATAAGTTTGCAATAGGAGCACGGACTTTAGAAATTAATAACGCTGCATCTAGAACAGATATCGCGGTTCTCTGGACGGCATCCACTATATCTTTGAAAGTAAACAAATTTGATATCTTACCTGAATTTGTTACCGTGTGTACAAGGGTTGCGTAAAAGCTATAATTCCATTTGAATAATTTTTTTTTTCGTTTCATGTGTAACATATCAATTTTGCCCGCTTTAGATGTACTATGATATGCAATTCACATAATTGCGGTACCAGTTTTCATTGCTGAGTCATAGCGTTATAAACGTGATAGTTTCGTTTTCGGAACAGTTTCAATTTTTGTCAATTTTTGTACAGAATTGACTACCTCAGTCAGAAATTTGAAACCAACAGTCACTAGACCTTAATTTTTCTTTCAAATGCAACAAACCTCGCCAAATTTGTTGCAGTCGTTGCCCAGAAAAACAAATACATCTTTTATATGTATTTAGATAGGAGCACCGAAGCCTACAAAGACACTCAGTGGAAATTGCTCGTACTTACATATTGAATTAAAGAAATGATGTATAAATGGAAATGAAAGTCAATTGAAAAGCCAAGTTGCCGCAGGTGGTGAATGATCTCACGTCTTCGCATTACGCGCGCGATGCTCTACCTTTGCGTTTACAGGTACCGTTGGCTACCTTTTAGTTTACAGAAGTAATTTTAGCTGTACGTAAATTGGACTAAACCCCTACAGGAGCCGCTATTCTCACTTACTCACTCTCTGTGTGCTCTTCCCTTAGCGCGTCTCGTGATTCGCCCATGCTAAGGCTCTTTCACTTGCTAGTTCCTGCCCATCAGCAATGCATTGTTTTTATTTGGATGCCCAGTCATGTAGGTTTGTCCTTTAAGGAAATTGCACAATCACTGCCAAAGTCCTTCTTGTTAAGCCAGCGAAAGCACAAATCGCGGCGGCCTGATTTCGGATGCGTTGAATCGTGAAAGCGTTATCAGAGCCAGTATTCACTGCTTCTTCAGAATATAAGCATCTGGTAATTTTGCTGGCGTTACGAATTCTACAACCCAAGGATGCCTGAGGTGTCCCTCATAAAATAACTCTCGGGCATTCCTTCCCTGAAACTTCCTTTGCACGGGTCCCGTTGGATAGCTTCTCCGGTTTGCTCTTTTTGTACAGAGGAAAAGACAAATGATTGGTTCCTGATGTCTCCTTTTATGCGGCAAGAACTATTATATCGGAAATGCCTCTTGGAAGACTTGGTCTAGACTTAAGAGAACCTGTTGTTCTTTCGTTTATTGGTGCCTTTATTCCGCGACTCGATAGTAGAGACAATTCGTCCACTGCAGGCATTTATTTTATAGAATCTAACTGAATGCCCTCAGGTGAGAGAAGGTTCATGAAATGACAGTAACGGAGGCGAAACCTTCGTTGCCGAGAGGAACGATGCCGTTTGCATTTTGAGTGAGCCTATTTTAATACAATGATGAGAGAAGTGAAAATCACGGCATTATCTAAACACTGAAACATGTAAGCACTGCCCACTTGCCTAATATTAGCCAGCCAATGGAGTCCAACGGAATTATATAGTCCCAGACAGCGATAAAACAAATTACAGCTTACAAATGTTTGTAAAACAGCTTCCAAATGTATGTAAGCTATAGTTAGATTTGACTGCACTTTCAGAAAATCTGTGAAGCTTATATGTGTTCATTGCATGTGCAATCACGCATTGGATTCCACGTATAAACTCTGTGTAGAACTTGTTCTGGAGGCCGCTGTGGCCAGGCGAATACTAAAATGGTGAACGGGGTCTAAAATCTTCAATGCACGTGGAGTGGCAGAGTGATATACCATGGAACCACAATCCAGACGTGATCATATGAGGCTTCTGCACGGGTGCATCGAACAATCCCTGTCACTGCCCTATGTCGTGTGTGTCCGAATTTTAATTACCCTCATTGTTATTAAACATTTGACTTTCAGATACTTTATATCTGGAATTAACGTAAGTTTAATGTCAAATATGACACCAAGAAATTTACGCTGTTTGTCCTAAGGTAAGCGTTGACCATGGAGCTGGATACTAAGCTCTGCGGCAAGTACTCTGTTCTTTCTAAGGAGGACACAGGCGCTTGTCTGCGGACTCAGCTTGAAGTCGTTCTGACTTGCCCATGCCGATACTTTGTTCAGCCCAAACTGAACGCGTCGCTCGCAGACTGCGATGTTACACGATCTAACTCCAATGTGTACATCATGGACATATGATGAATAAGATATACTTTGTGGAATACAGGGACATAAAGAGTTCATTTTAACAACAAAACGGGTACAGCTAAGTCTTTGTGTCCTTGTGCGCTCTCTCTGTGATCTTTTATTTGTGCAGTCAAAAATGTTTTCCAAGTACGCCACTCTGAGATACACCAGCTGCCCGCGTAAATGACGTAGACAGAGAATTACCAATTCTAAGACGTAAAGTAAGGTGTGAGAGACAGCTTTTAATTATGCGACGCATGTCGCCACGGATACCCATTTCCGATAGGTCTCTGATAATGCCGTAGCGCCATGTGGTATGTTATGGTATGGAGAACTTTATTTAGGTGATGCGGGCCACTCCCACATCGGGACAGAGAGGCCGAGTCCCTCGGCGGTCACACGGGCCCTCTGGACAGCCCTGAGTTGGTCCGCCAGCACTTCACTGTGCAGCATCCGCTGCCACTACTGTTCACCTCAAGAACCATCACCGGCCAACGCCAAGCAGCGCCAAAGCATGTGTTCTAAATCGAGCAACCCCCTCCCCCCCCCCCCCTTACTACAATACACTGAAACTCCGCCGTCCGGACTAATTTTGTTCATGATGAGCGGGTTAGGGTACGTTCGTGTCTCCAGAAGCCTTAATGTAACCGCCTGTGGCCTATTTAACTTAGAATGTGGCAGGGGGAATGCCCTGCGCCCTAAGTAATAGTGCTTGGTGATTTCGTGGTATTTTAACAGTTGGTCCCTGTACTCAGCAGCGGGAGATCCAGCCCCTTCAGGGAGTACACGGCACACTAATCCTCGTGCCTCCCTATGCGCCATCTGGTTGAGGTTACGCGGGGCTCCCTCCACTGTCCCCATGTGCGCCGGGAACCAAGTAACTGTATGCGAAGTGATATCCCTACCCTGCAGCAGTCTGTTAGCCGGTTCCGCAACAAGTCCTCTCGAGAAGGCTTTAATCGCAGATCGCGAGTCACTAAACACCAAAACTCTTCTTGAATCAATTAGCGCTGGAGCAATAGCCACCTGTTCGGCGACCCCCGGATCTTTGGTATAAATGCAAGCGGCATTTATAACGCTCCCTTTGGCATCTACCACCACCACCGAATAAGCATTTTTCCCATTATTCCTTGCGGCGTCAACAAACGCAGACGCCGCAAGGAATAATCCTCCTGATCCGATGCCTCTCGCAACGAAGCCCTAGCTGTCGCGCCCTGCCTCCCTACATTGCGCAAGGGGTGCACATTCCACGGAAACGGACGAACCATGATATTGTCACGTCGTGGTGACATTAAGAACACAGTAGCAATACTGTGAAAGGCAAAACTAGATTTTATTGGGCGAACCTGTGCCCACAAAACAGGCTACACTTATAGCACAACGAAAGCGGTGAACAGAGTCGGCGATCGTCGGAAAATCTGATCAGCGGGTCAAGCACGTCGGCTTTTATAGAGCAGTCGTCGAATGTTCCAGACTAATCGTTCGGACCCGCGTGCCTTCCACAATGTTCTACAACATTCGCGTTACGCGATGGAATCAGATAACACAAGGTTCGGCGACAACAGACAGCCGGGTAGAAGCATCGATAACTTTCCAGAAACGTCGGATACATGCAGGCGCGTCCCTCGCTGTGCGATTACATTTGTTAAGCGGCGAAACGTGGTCGCCCGATAAAGATAAGTACACGTGTCAATACCCCCCTCTTAAAAAGCATCGACCCGATGCTGCAAACAAACGAAGGTAACAAACAAAAGCACTCGTAGCAAAGAAAATAATAAAAATGGCGAAGTTTGTCAGCGTCCGTAAAAGGGTTTAAGGCGCACCACGTGGACCACTTCCGATCGTGCGCGGCACCGCTGTGAATGCGAAATGCCGTCTCGCACGACCTCATAGTCCAGTGCGCCAATACGTCGGATGACCTTGTAGGGTCCGAAATAGCGTCGGAGTAGTTTCTCACTGAGTCGTCGGCGTATCGGGGTCCAGACCCAAACACGGTCGCCAGGTTGGTACTCGACGAAGCGTCGTCGAAGGTTGTAGTGTCGGCTGTCGGTCCTCTGTTGGTCCTTGATCAGTAGGCGGGCGAGCTGTCGGGCTTCTTCGGCGCGCTGGAGATAGCTAGCGACGTCAAGATTCTCTTCGTCAGTGACGTGGGGCAGCATGGCGTGGAGCGTCGTCGTCGGTTTCCTGCCGTAAACCAGCTTAAACGGCGTGATCTGTGTTGTTTCTTGCACCGCCGTGTTGTAAGCCAAGGTTACATACGGCAGGACCGCGTCCCACGTCTTGTGCTCGACGTCGACGTACATTGCTAGGATGTCGGCGAGGGTCTTGTTCAGGCGCTCCGTGAGACCATTCGTCTGCGCATGGTAGGCAGTTGTCCTCCTATGGCTTGCCTGGCTGTACTGCAGAATGGCTTGGGTGAGCTCTGCTGTAAAAGCCCTTCCTCTGTCGGTGATGAGGACTTCTAGGGCACCATGTCGTAGCAGGATGTTCTCGACGAAAAAGTTCGCCACTTCGGCTGCGCTGCCTTTTCGTAGAGCTTTAGTTTCAGCAAAACGGGTGAGATAGTCCGTCGCCACGATGATCCACTTATTCCCGGATGTTGATATCGGAAACGGCCCTAACAAATCCATCCCAATCTGCTGGAATGGTCGGGGAGGAGGTTCGATAGGCTGTAGTAATGCTGCTGGCCTTGTCGGTGGTGTCTTACGTCGTTGAGTCTCGGCATGTCTTGACGTAACGGGTGACGTCGGCGGTCAGACGCGGCCAGTAATACCTTTCCTGTATTCTCGACAGCGTCCGGGAGAATCCGAGGTGCCCAGCGGTTGGATCGTCGTGTAGGGCGTGCAGTATTTCTGGACGCAGCGCTGACGGTACAACAAGAAGGTAGCTGGCGCGGACTGGTGAGAAGTTCTTCACGAGCAGGTTGTTTTGTAGCGTGAACGAAGACAACGCGCGCTTAAATGCCCTAGGGACAACGTCGGTGTTCCCTTCCAAATACTCGACGAGGCCTTTTAGCTCCGGGTCGGCTGGTTGCTGTTTAGTGAAGTCTTCCGCGCTTATTATCCCAAGGAAGGCGTCGTCGTCCTCGTCGTCTTGCGGCGGGGGATCGATGGGGGTGCGCGATAAGCAGTCGGCGTCGGAGTGTTTTCTTCCGGATTTGTATATTACCGTGACGTCATATTCTTGTAGTCTGAGGCTCCACCGCGCCAGCCGTCCTGAAGGGTCCTTTAAGTTAGCTAGCCAACACCGTGCGTGATGGTCACTGACGACTTTGAATGGCCTGCCATAGAGGTAAGGGCGGAATTTAACTGTAGCCCAAATGATGGCGAGGCATTCCTTTTCAGTCGTAGAATAGTTGCTTTCCGCTTTTGACAGCGACCGGCTAGCATGCGATATCACCCTTTCAAGTCCTTCTTTCCTCTGGACTAGGACGGCACCGAGGCCTAGGCTACTGGCGTCAGTGTGGATTTCGGTATCGGCGTCCTCGTCGAAGTGTGCAAGTACCGGCGGCGACTGCATGCGTCGATTGAGTTCTTGAAATGCCTTGGCCTGAGGCGTTTCCCACTTGAACGCGACATCACATTTGGTTAGATGTGTTAGCGGCTCCGCGATGCGTGAAAATTCCTTGACAAAGCGCCTATAGTAGGCACACATGCCAAGGAATCTGCGCACTGCCTTCTTGTCAATTGGCTGCGGGAACTTTGCGATGGCAGCTGTCTTCTGTGGGTCGGGGCGTACTCCTGATTTGCTGATCACGTGGCCTAGGAACAAAAGCTCATCGTAAGCGAAACGGCACTTTTCCGGCTTCAGAGTGAGCCCTGATGACTTGATGGCTTCTAACACTGTCGCAAGCCGCCTAAAGTGATCGTCGAAATTTCGGGCGAAGACAACGACGTCATCCAGGTAAACAAGGCACGTCTGCCACTTCAGTCCGGCTAACACCGTGTCCATGACGCGCTGAAACGTTGCAGGCGCCGAGCACAGTCCGAATGGCATGACCTTGAACTCGTAGAGGCCGTCTGGCGTGATGAAGGCAGTTTTTTCGTGATCTCTCTCGTCGACTTCTATTTGCCAGTAGCCAGACTTGAGGTCCATCGACGAGAAGTATTTAGCGTTGCAGAGCCGATCCAATGCGTCGTCTATCCGTGGAAGGGGGTACACATCCTTTTTCGTGATCTTGTTCAGTCGACGATAATCGACGCAGAAGCGTAGGGTTCCGTCCTTTTTCTTTACCAGGACTACAGGAGAGGCCCACGGGCTTTTAGACGGCTGGATGATGTCGTCGCGCAGCATTTCGTCGACTTGTTGTCTTATAGCTTCGCGTTCTCCCGTCGAAACTCGGTAAGGGCTCTGGCGGAGTGGTCGAGCGCACTCTTCGGTTATTATGCGATACTTTGCAACTGGTGTTTGTCGAATCCTCGATGACGTCGAAAAGCACTCTTTGTATCGTCTGAGAAGACTTCTGATCTGTTGCTGCTTACTCTTAGGAAGACTTGGATTCACGTCGAAGTCTGGTTCGGGGATAATGCTCATCGGGGTAGATGCGGCTGAATCCGAGAGGACAAAGGCATTGCTGGTCTCCACACTTTCCTCGATGTATGCGGTTGTCGTGTCCTTGTTGATGTGCTTGAACTCTTGGCTGAAGTTGGTTAGCATAACTTCCACTTGCCCTCCGTGGAGTCGACGCAAATTTCACGGTCGAGCAGTAGATGTTGGTCGCCCTCGATGACGCCTTCTACGTCAGCGGGTGTTTCAGTGCCGACGGAAATAATAATGCTGGAACGCGGCGGGATGCTCACTTGATCTTCGAGCACACTCAAGGCGTGGTGACTACGACAGCTCTCCGGCAGTATCGCTTGATCTTGTGACAGCGTTATCGATTTCGACTTCAGGTCGATGACTGCGCCATGTTGATTCAGGAAGTCCATGCCGAGAATGACGTCTCGTGAACACTGTTGGAGGATAACGAAGGTGGCAGGGTATAGCACAACGAAAGCGGCGAACAGAGTAGGCGATCGTCGGAAAATCTGATCAGCGGGTCAAGCATGTCGGCTTTTATAGAGCAGTCGTCGAACGTTCCAGACTAATCGTTCGGACCCGCGTGCCTTCCACAATGTTCTACACCATTCGCGTTACGCGATGGAATCAGATAACACAAGGTTCGGCGACAACAGACAGCCGGGTAGAAGAATCGATAACTTTCCAGAAACGTCGGATACATGCAGGCGCGTCCCTCGCTGTGCGATTACATTTGTTAAGCGGCGAAACGTGGTCGCCCGATAAAGATAAGTACACGTGTCAATATTTGCCCTAAGGTTCATGTTCAACTCCTGTAGGGGCCCCCTATCGTGCGAAACAGCCACCGATTCTTCAGTTGACTCTAAAATACACCTACAAGCTGGTGCACCTAACAACTGCTCCTTCTGTGCCGTACGTTGAGACTCTGCAATTTCATCTAAAGTATTACGCAAACCCAGTCGTAACAACATATCGTTTGACCTAGTCACAGGCATACCAAGCGCAGCCTTGACGGCTTTTCTGATTAATGCTTCCAATTTATTTTTCTCCCCCATACTCCAAATGAGGTCTCATAGGCCGTTTCCATAGCTAGAACAACTGACAAGACATATTGTTTATTTGCCTCAATTCCCACAATATGTCGGTTGTGTACCGATTTTCTCAACAGCACATTGGTAGGGATCAAGAATGTTGTTTGATTCTAGGATATGCAAAAGATGGCGATTCACTTTTTTCTCGGAAAGCTTACAAAGGAAGCTTGTAAGCGCTATGAGACGGTACATTGTTACCAAGGATGCGCGTTTACCCAGTTTCAAAACTGTAACAACGATAGCTTCTTTCCATGCAGCTGGAAGGTTTCCGGCTGCCGAACTGGTAGTAAAAAGTGCGAAAAATGTAATTCGTGTCCGTGTGCGTGTTCTTGATCATGTCATATATTATCCTGTCTGTAACCGGCGCAAAGCTTTTGCAGACGTTCAAGCCTGTTCTAAGCTCAGTCATTTTGGAAGGACCGCTAGATAAATGGTTTCCTATACAATTGCGATCCAGTATCCTGAGTTCTAAGATTACAGCGGTGGCGTAGAGGTAGAGCATCCGCCTCGCGTGGAAGAGGACTGGGGTGTGAATCCCGGTGCGGCGCAATTCTCCACCGGATTTTAAAAAATCCGCCTATTGACAAAATTACACAAAAAGGCCTTGAGTGCGGCCTGATCACAGTGACCAGAACCGGTAACGGACTCCCTCACCAGAGCAGGATTGGCTACCCTGGTGCAGTATTTGGCCACAACCTCGTATATGAATACAACAGTCGAACCCCAGCTCTCAGTCCCCAGCAGCTGCGAAGCAACTGACCACGGCGGCCGTCACACCTGTGATGCAGCAGAGGGTGCTAAGAATCCCTGGTACCGGACAGGCCGCCATTGGAATCTGAACCTGGCAACGTTTAACCCTAGAACGTTATCAAGTGAGGCGAGTCTAGCAGTGCTATTGGAGGAATTAGAGGGCAGTAAATGGGATATACTAGGGCTCACTATAGTTAGCAGGACAAAACAACCATATACAGTGCTAAAAAGCGGGCACGTCCTGTGCTAGAGGGGCTTAGCGGAGAGACGAGAAATAGTAGTCTGATTCCTGCTTAATAAGGATATAGCTAGTAACATACAGGAACTCTATAGCATTAACGAGAGGGTGGCACTTGTTGTGAAACTTAATAGGAGGTACTAATTGAAGGTCTTACAGGTCAACGCCCCTACATCCAGTCATGATAACCAGGAAGTCGAAAGCTTCTATGAAGACGTGGAATCGGCGATGGGCAAAGTAAAAACAAAATACACTGTACTGACGGGCGACATCAATTCCAGCATAGGCAAGAAGCAAGCTGGAGACAAGTCAGTGGGAGAATATGCCATAGCTTACGGAAATAGCAGGCGAGATTTATTAGTTGAATTTGCAGAACGGAATAATTTGAGGATAATGAATACCTTCTTTCGCAAGCGGGATAAACGAAAGTGGACGTGGAGGAGCCCGAATGGCGAGACTAGAAATGAATTAGACCTCATACTCTGCGCTAAGCCTGGCATCATAAAAGATGTGGATGTGCTCGGCAAGGTGCGCTGCAGCGACCATAGGAAGGCAAGAACTCGAATTAGACTAGACCTGAGGAGGGAACGGAAGAAACTGGTACATACAAAGCCGATGAATGAGCTAACAGTACGAAGAAAATAGACTAATTCCAGATCAAGCTCGATAACAGATATTCAGCTTTAACTCGGGAAGAGAACCTTAGTGTTGAAGCAATGAACGACAATATTGTGGACATCATTAAAGAGTGTGCAATAGAAGGCAGTGGTAACTTCGTTAGACAGGATACCCGTAAGTTATCGCAGGAGACGGAAGGTCTGATTGAGAAACGCCAATGTACGAAAGCCTCTAACCCTACAGCTAGAATAGACCTGGCAGAACTTTCCAAGTTAATCAACATTATTATTTATTTGTTTCCACAAGCAAGGAGGTACATGGTTGTGGCGGAAAAACAAGGGGAAAAATGCTGCGGAGAAGCAGCTTGACTGGCCCCAGGTTCCGGTTACAATGGCAGCAGCAGGGCAGGTGGGAAACGGTAAGGGAAAAAAAAGAGAAGAAAAGAAGGAAAGAAGAGAGAGAAGAGCAAAAGCACTAAGGGCAAAAGATCACTAAGTACAACGGTACACAGTCAAGATTGGAGGAACATATCACGCAGATTTTTCGCGGAACAAGTCAACACATCGATATTGCATCTGGTAAGATCATTGAGTAGACTGGGCAGCCAGTAGCATAACATTTGCTGGCCATAATTAGTCCGAAGTTGAGGAACACACCAAGTCTCAGGAGCTCGAGTTGTGTAGGGGGTTTCTCGTTTTGTGAGATTAGCGAGAGAGCTGAGGGCACCAATATTTTTCTCATATCTTCTGTAAGTTGTCAACAAGCGCAGGTTTATTAGGGCGGGCAATTTAAGGGTTTTAAGCGCGCTGAAAAGAGGAGCGGAATGAAAATCACGAGGCTTATTACAAATGAGACGAAGAAATTTCTTCTGGATAACAAACAGGTTTTGAATATTTGTGGCTGAAGTTGTCCCCCATACGTGGCAGCCGTAATTTAGATGACTGAAAAAAAGTGAGTTGTAAATCAGCAATTTAACGGATTGCGGGAGGTATCTAAAGGAATAGACAACACCCAAAACCTGTGACAGTTTGCCTATGAGAAAATCTACATAAGAGCGCCATGTCATATCATGATCAAAGTGAACACCGAGACATTTGATTGATTGGACAACTTCAATAGTACTGGAGTTAAGGACAATATCTCCAGGTAGCACGACATTCATATTTCTTGGATGAAAGAGCAAGGCTTTGGTTTTTGCGGAGTTGATTGTGAGACCATTTTCAAGGGACCACTGGTGTACTTTCGAGAGCACGCTGTTAGCACGTAAGACCAGGTCATCCAGACATTTGGATGAAAAAAGAAGTGTGGTGTCATCGGCATACATAATGTACGTTGTGGCGGAATCAATGTTAATAAAGTCATTTACGAAAATATTGAACAAGAGAGGGCCTAAGATGCTTCCTTGTGGGACACCCACATGAACAGGAAGGACACTGGATGATAATCCATTTACATGCACAAATTGCTTTCTGTGATTCAAGTAAGATTCAAGTAAGCTGAGAGCAATGCCACGGATGCCATAATAACTTAGTTTATGAACCAGAAGTTTATGATCAATAGAATCGAAGGCTTTAGGTAGGTCGACAAAAACGCCTAACGTTAATAAACGTGCCTCAAAATTTCCAAGGATTAGTTCTTTCTGCTTCAAGAGTGCTAGTTCAGTCGACATGAACCTGCGGAAAGCGTGTTGATGTGGGGTTAATAAGTTATGTTTGTCAAGAAAACAGGATAACCTACAAAATATTATCTTCTCTAGTCCTTTGGAAAAAATCGGAAGTATGGAGATGGGTCTGTAGGTCGAAATAAGTGTTTTATCACCTTTTTTAAAAATCGGAAGCACCTTTGCCACCTGCATTCTTTTTGGGAATTGGCCTTGTGAGAGACAGATATTGTAGATATGAGCAAGAACAGGTGAAATAATATCAAGCACGTAGCTGACAGGCCCGATTTGCAGGCCATCAGCATCACAGGCACTACTATTACTCAGGTTACGGAAAAGGAGTGTTATTTCATGTTCATTAGTAGGGTTCAAAAATATTGATTCCGTGCAATGAGTATCTATAAATTGACAGGCACTCAGGCTGGCAGTTTGGCGACATGTACTGGTGAAATGATCATTAAAACAACCAGGAAGCGCATCACTACAGATTTCCTCACCGTTAATGACAATGTGCATCTCGGGAGTATGATACGGTTCTCTGTTTGTTAATATGTTTAACTTATGCCAGATCTTACGGCCATCATTTTGGCATCTTAAAAAGTTATGTTCAAAATATGAGGTACGAGCAGTACGTAGCTGTTTTGTTAGCCGGTTACGGAAGGACCTAAATGTTTTCAAATCACCAGGATCTTTGGAAATACTAAACTGGTTAAAGAGCCTATTTTTCTCTTTAATTTTTATAAATAGGTCATTCGTGGCCCACGGTTTGCGAATTCGGGAAGCGCGAGGCTTTCGTGGACGGAACGGAAAATGTTTCTGATAGCACATGCTAAAGGTGTCAATGAACAGCTCATGCGCGGTGTCAGCACATTGAGAATAATAAACACAACTCCAGTCAACTTTACACAGTTCTTCTCGAAAACGGTCAAGGTTATCGCTGGTGATGGTTTGAAATATAGGAATACATTTATTTTTATTTTTTGATTTACGCTTCCAGCTAAGCAAAATTGGCATGTGGTCGCTGATGTGATATGAAAGAACACCAGATTTGATATCAGCCTGACCGCAATTCGTGATGAACAAATCAAGGTATGTTGAAGTATCAGAAGCGACTCTAGTAGGGGAACGTATGACATTACGGCAGGCAAAAGAGTGCAACAATAGCTCAAAATCACGCCTCAGGACAGTGTTAACACAAAGATCAATATTAAAGTCACCACCAATGATGATATTATACTGGAAATCGGAAGTGTGTTCAAGAAGCCTTTGAAGGAATAGCAAAAAACAATCGGAATTGCCATTCGGTGGACGATAAAATACAGAGTAAATTGTACACGCGTGAAGGATTGACAGCACTTCATAATCATTAGTGACGCAAGAAAATTCCTCAACACACTTCACGTTGAGGCTGTTTCGCACTAGCATGCAGACACCACCGCCACGTGAAGCAGTTCTGGATCGAATAAAACAATCAGTTCGGGAGCTGCCAGGGAAACGAGCTATGGTGGTACCACGTCTCTGACAGCATAATAAAATCAAACTTCAGATCCAGGCTGCTAAACATGGCGTCAAGTTCAGCTGTTTTGTTTTTCGCGACTGACAGTTTACATGAATACAACGAACAGATCCTTTGTGCCCAGGTCCTATGAACGCCTTTAATTCGGAAGGAAAAACATAAGGTTCACATAAGGATGCCATTATGATATGAAAGAAGGAAAAAGTGTGTTGCTTGGACCTAAAAGACCAGCCTATCAAGGTCTGCCGCGCACTTTATTAGGCAAGCATTCTGACCCTCTTCTTTCCTCACGAGGACTTTGCCATTACGGTACCATGCGAAGCGGAATTTATTGACATGCGCCCATTCCTTCGCCGTCTTCAGAAGCATTCGGTCCTGTGTCGTCAGATTTTCCTGCATGAATGCATCAGGCACGATACCTGGAAGCTGTTTCTTTTTGGCAAGTCATTTGTCTTTAGTTGACTGGCTAGTAAACCGAATGATTATGCCCGGGGTCGTGTTTCTTGATTTTAGTCTATGGATGGCGGAGACAGTTTCCTCAGTTAGCGGAGCTAGTTCCAGTTTAGACGCTGTGACGTTTAGCTTTTCCATGAGCGATTCGTCTTTCTCTTGCTTGATGCCATGAATTTCGAGGTTAAGCTTACGACTATGATATTCCAGGTCGTTAACCGCGGCGCGGAAGGCCTGCACTTCAATGCTTGCGCACGATGCCTCAATTTTAGTCACTTTGGAAGCGAGCGTCTTTATTTCGCCATCATGCTTGGCAAGGTTCACAAGGACATCATCGTACTTTTCCGATAGCAGCTTTACTGATGCCTCGATTACACTAACAGTTTGCTTGAGTGGGAGCAGCTCATCAAGTTTTTTGTTAATTTCCAGATGCATGGTGGCGATCGAGGCATCCTGCCCCTTACAAACGGCGGAGCTGGCCTTACTACTGCGGCACGAAGGGCAGCGCCAGGACTTCCTAAATTCAACATCATTGGACCGAAATTATTTCTTGGTTATTCCCGAACAATTATGACTGATGTGAAAATGTCCCGAGCATTCGCAGCAAAGCAGATACTCATCATTTGCCTTAATGGCCACGTCACATTCATCACAAACAGAATTAGACATTCTGACGAGCGTACTCGAGGGAGGTTGGTTCAAGTGATGCGGTAACAAGTGAACAATATAGACAGAAAAACTAAAACAACGGGCAGCAGCTGTGGCAGACTATCCTTAGTCGGCTAACTAAAACAGGGACGGCAATCACCAACCTCTAACGACAGTAGAAAATCCTCGATTAGACGAGTGTCCGTTCGCCGCCACTGCTGCTGCCAAATGAGGAGGTCATTGCAGTGACGCCCGTATTTGTAGACGACGGTGGCGCCTTTCCCTTCCGTTGTCGTGACGTGGCTATCTCCGGTGAGCAGATACCGGCAGCAGGATCAGTAGGTGGGGCGGGCCTTGTTGTGCTCGAAATCCAATCTGCACACGTGCAGTGTGCGGTGTAGTGGAGATCCGGGCAGCTGATAACTTCAACACGATGTGACGACTGCGCACTGTAACGACAGTAGAAAATCCTCGATTAGACGAGTGTCCGTTCGCCGCCACTGCTGCTGCCAAATGAGGAGGTCATTGCAGTGACGCCCGTATTTGTAGACGACGGTGGCGCCTTTCCCTTCCGTTGTCGTGACGTGGCTATCTCCGGTGAGCAGATACCGGCAGCAGGATCAGTAGGTGGGGCGGGCCTTGTTGTGCTCGAAATCCAATCTGCACACGTGCAGTGTGCGGTGTAGTGGAGATCCGGGCAGCTGATAACTTCAACACGATGCGACGACTGCGCACTGTAACGACAGTAGAAAATCCTCGATTAGACGAGTGTCCGTTCGCCGCCACTGCTGCTGCCAAATGAGGAGGTCATTGCAGTGACGCCCGTATTTGTAGACGACGGTGGCGCCTTTCCCTTCCGTTGTCGTGACGTGGCTATCTCCGGTGAGCAGATACCGGCAGCAGGATCAGTAGGTGGGGCGGGCCTTGTTGTGCTCGAAATCCAATCTGCACACGTGCAGTGTGCGGTGTAGTGGAGATCCGGGCAGCTGATAACTTCAACACGATGTGACGACTGCGCACTGTAAGGACAGTAGAAAATCCTCGATTAGACGAGTGTCCGTTCGCCGCCACTAGCTGCTGCTGCCAAATCATGCTTAAGATAGCAGATATAAGGAAGTATAATATGGGTAGAATTGAGCACGCTCTCATTAACGGAGGAAGCCTAAAAGAAGTGAAGAAGAATCTAGGAATCGGCAAGAATCAGATGTATGCGTTAAGAGACAAAGCCGGCAATATCATTACTAATATGGATAAGATAGTTCAAGTGGCTGAGGATTTCTGTAGAGATTTATGCAGTACCAGTGCCAGCCACGAAGACAATGGAAGAGGGAATACTATAGAGTAATTTGACATCCCGCAAGTACCGGTAGAAGCAGTAAAGAAAGCCTTGGGAGCTATGCAAAACGGGAAAGGCAGTTGGGGAGGATCAGGTAACAGCCGATTTGTTGAAGGATGGTGGTCAGATTGTTCTAAAAGAACTGGTCACCCTGTATACGCAATGCCTCATGACCAGAAGCGCAGCGCAATCTTGGCAGAACGCCAACATAATCTTAATCCACAAGAAAGGGGACGCCAATGACTTGTAAAATTATGGACCGATCAGCTTACTGTGCGTTGCCTACAAGATATTTACTAAGGTAACCGCCAATAGAATCAGGAACACCTTAGACTTCTATCAACCAAAGGACCAGGCAGGATTCCTAAAGGCTACTCAACAATAGACCATATTCACACTATCAATCAGGTGATAGAGAAACGCGCGGAATATCACCAACCTTTATACATAGTTGCCATTGATTGCGAAAAAGCGTTTGATTCAGTCGAAACCTCAGCAGTTATGGAGGCATTAGGAATTCAGGGTGTAGACGAGCCGTATGTAAAAATACTGAAAGATATCCATTGCGGCTCCACAGCCACCGTAGTCTTACATAAAGAAAGCAACAAAATCCGAATAAAGAAAGGCGTCAGGCAGGGAGATACGATCTCTCCAATGCTGCTCACAGCGTGTTTACAGGAGGTATTCAGAGACCTGAATTGGGAAGTTTTGGGGATAAGAGTTAATCGAGAATACCTTCGTAACTTGCGATTCGCTGATGATATTGCTTTGTTTAGTAACTCAGGGGACCAATTGCAATGCATGCTCACTGACCTGGGGAGGCAAAGCAGAAGGGTGGGTCTAAAAATTATTCTGCAGAAAACTAAAGTAATGTTTAACAGTCTCGATAGAGAACAGCGGTTTACGATAGGTAGCGAGGCACTGAGACGGGTAAGGGAATACATCTACTTAGAACAGGTAGTGACCGCGGATCCGGATCATGAGACTGAAATAATCAGAAGAAGAAGAATGGGCTGAGGTGCGTTAGGCAGGCGTTCTCAGATCATTAACAGCAGGTTGCGATTATCCCTCAAGAGAACAGTGTATAACGACTTTGTCTTACCAGTACTTACCTACGGGGCAGAAACCTGGAGGCTTACGAAAAGGGTTCTACTTAAATTGAGGATGACGCAACGAGCAATAGAAAGAAGAATGATGGGTGTAACGTTAAGGGATAAGAAGAGAGCAGATTGGGCGAGGGACATTTTAGTTGAAATCAAGAAAAAAGAAATGGGCATGGGCAGGGCATGTGATGAAGAGGGAAGATAAACGCTAGTCATTAAGGGTGACGGATTGGATTCCAAGATAATGGAAGCGTCGCAGGGGGCGGCAGAAAGTTAGGTGGGCGGATGAGATTAATAAGTTTGCAGGGACAACATGGCCTGAATTAGCACATGACCGGGTTAGTTGGAGAAGTAGGGGAGAGGCCTTTGCCCTGCAGTTGGCGTAACCAGGCTGATGATGATGATGATGTCACGTACACGAACCTCCGGCACCGTGCACACTACATTCTGCAGCTGAGCGTACAGCTCGCGCAAGTCATCTTGCCCCTTCGCTAAGCGCTGGGCTGGTCATGTCTCTCTTCTGTTTAGCACGTCATTTAGCCCACCTGCTGCTACGACAAGGTTGCGTCCGTGGGCATTTTCCTTAGGCGCTGGTGGCACCGTCTGGCTGGTTGTTGTGTCCATTCCTCACTGCGAGGCGCTGGACACGAGCCCTTGTGAGCGCCGTGCCTGACGTGAAGGCGTCGACACCTCCGACGAGCCGTCCTTTGAGGTCACCAGCCCGGAGGTCGATGGCCCCTCCTCCTGGGGACGGCGGAGCAGGGCTAGCTGCAGCCGTCATGGGGGAGGGCCACTGGTGGCTCACTTTGTGTGTGCCGGACAGTCGCCGGAAGCCGTTGTGTCACTGCCCCTGATACATGACATCGGCAAAGCTGTTCTTAGGCAGTGATGGCACTCGCCTGCGAGGGTCCTTTAACTAGTTGTGTTCTTTTAGTTTTATTACCACAATTTTTTTTCTTTTTTTCTAGGACGGGCATGACGGCGATTATGCACCATGCTGGCCATCAAAGTTCACGCATTGTGGAGCACTTTCGCAAGTATCAGAGGCATGGTCACCGGTGCTACATTTAGCACATGTCTGTCGGCCTCGGCAGTTCTGGTTACTGCAGCCGACACGCTGGCGTTTGAAGCATCAAATATGGTTTGGGACATTCTGTCACGTAGCTTTACATAGTCTGCCTCGGTTGTCTCGTGTGGGATGCTTGAGCCAAAAGTAAATACCAGATACTTGGTTTTGAGCTCCTAGCCGTCGTGCCTTTGCATCATTCTTTTAACATTGATCAAATTTTGGCCATTCAAGGCTTTCAAGAGTTCAACTTCTGTTAGCTATCAAGGCAGAAAGCTGGGCTAGTTGGTGTGACATCATTATTCAAAAGAATAGCGCATATAACAGGGACACAGACGGAGGAAGCGACACGACGCGAGGTTGCGCGAGATTTGTGAGGCATACCAAATTGACAGGGAAGGTGATAACCGTGTCAGTACGACATCACTTGCCTTGTCCTAAAAAGAAAAAAAATGTACTTGCAGAATAATTTGCCACATTTTCATTAGATAGTGCTTGTACTGTTTTAAACCTGTGTGCGCATGCACCACCGAAATGTATATTCGAGAAGGCGGATGACGCCAGCATACTAACCCACCTTGCGCACGAATTTCAAGCCTTCACTGAAATAACCTCCGACCCGTCAGTCGATGTGAACACAGCCTGGCTTCATTTTAAGAATATGGTTTGCTACTGTGTAACTAACTATGTTCCGTTAAAAAATAAGCGACCACAAAGAACAAGCCCATGGATAACTCGGGAAGTCATCCACGCAAAACGTCATCTAAAAAGGATACGTAACTCTATTAAAAATTATGGACCATGCCCATCCAAAACTAGCAAACTAGCATGCGCAGTAGCACATTTTCGACAGACAGCCAAAGAAGCTAAGGAACATTATTTTCGTGTAACGCTGCCTAACTTTCTGACAAACAGCCCTCAGCGATTCTGGAACCACTTTCGCCCTGCTAAGGACACGCTATCGGACTTGTCTCCTAAGGAAAAAACTAACAACGCTAATGCATACAATAACTATTTTCACTCGAACTTCACAAAAGATGACGGTAACCTGTCAGACTTGAGTAGCAGTTCAACATCGCGCATCGATCCTTTAATCATATCTGACGCGGGTATCCTTAACATGTTGCTCACCCTTGACCCTAAAAAAACATGTGGACCAGATGACATTCCAAACCATTTTCTAAAGAGATACGCGGAGTGGTGCAGCCGATACTTGGCCCTCATATTTCGAAAATCCCTATCACAATCATCCTTACCCGACGACTGGAAAAATGTGAAAATCATCCCAATACACAAAACAGGACACACCTCATTGCCCTCTAATTATCGACCAATATCTCTTACTAGCACCGCTTGCAAGATGCTCGAGCATATCATCCTTAAACACCTAACAAACTTTCTTGACACTCACAACTTATTAACGCCACACCAGCACGGATTCCGCCACGGATTGTCAACCGTCACGCAGCTTACGGAAGTTGTGCATGACCTCGCATTTAACATCAATAACTGTAGCCACACTGATATAATATTATTAGACCTTTCCAAAGCATTTGATCGCGTATGCCACAGTAAATTATTAACAAAATTGCGAGGTTTTATAGGGGATGGGGAAATTTTAGACTGGGTAACAGATTTCTTAACAAACCGGACACAATTCGTACTATTTCAGCATGTGAAATCTGCGACAGTGCGTGTCACATCAGGCGTCCCCCAAGGATCCGTGCTGGGGCCACTGTTATTTTTAATTTTCATTAACGACATAACCAGAAATATTGACTGTAACATCAAACTGTTTGCTGATGACTGCATCCTCTACTAAACAATTACCACCTACGAAGATCATGTTTCGCTTAGCAACTCACTAGACCAGCTAAATGAATGGCGCAAAAAATGGCAAACGACGATAAACACAACTAAATCAGTTTGCATGACGGTAACAAGAAAAAAAACAACCTTACGACTTTCCATACTTTATTAACGGCACAATGCTAACGAAAGTTCACCAGCATAAATACTTAGGCATCACTCTAAGTTCTGACCTGAGATGGGACGCACACAGTGCCAACGTGACCTCGACGGCATTACGCAAGCTATTTTATCTGCGAAGATGTCTCCGCCTTGCACCAACGTCGACTACGCTTCTCGCGTATACTACTTTCGTTAGACCGGTTTTGGAGTACGCTAACACAGTTTGGTTTCCCCACTCAGTAAGTAACATAACGAAACTGGAAAAAGTACAGCGAAAAGCGCTGCGGTTTATTCACAACAAGTATAAGCGCACAGATTCACCCACTAACCTTGCGGCTATATCGGGTTTAGCGACGCTCTCATCAAGGGCGAAGCGAGCACGGCTAAAATTTTTATTTAACTTGATTCACAACTATTATAAGATTGACCTAACAAAATACATATGTTTTTCGCAGTCACGATCATCGATACATAAACATGCACGCGCTTTAACAGAATATTCATGCCATAATGACACATTCATGTACAGCCGCCCAAATCTTTAACTGGTGTGCGGGAGCGGCGACTTTTCCGTGCGTCAGCGCCGTTTGACGGGGCGAGGCTGGAAACAGTCTGAGGCTAAGCGCATGCGGACAAAGCGCGCTCAGCTGGGCCCATCGTCTACTAGGCTGTTTCCAGCCTCGCCGCGTCATACGGCGCTGACGCCCGGAAAACGCCCGGAAAAGTCGCCGCTCCCGCACACCAGTTAAAGATTTGGGCGACTGTACTCTTATTTCCCCCTCGTGATAAGGGAATGGAATCGCCTCGATCCGTCAGTCATTTCTGCAGACTCATTATCTCAGTTCACATCACGGTTAGAATCCACATCTAGTATTCAGTAACGCAGTCTTATTCACATAATATGCTTTGCAAGTCTTGTAAGCCATGCTGATTATCGTGAAGGTGTTTACTGTTATTTTTGTTCCAGTTTGCTGTTCTTCTCATGATGTATTATCTGTGTTATTGCGCATGTCTCCTAGAAATGTGATATCTATATTTGTTTTTTTGTATTCTTATCTTGTTCCTTTACGTTCCTTGTTTGGCTTATTGACACTCAATTTGTAGGTGCACGTTTATTTCCATGTCTTTCATTTCTTTATGTTCACCTGCTATGGTCCCTGATGGGACTGGCCAGTATTGAAAATAATAAATAAATATGTACCTTATCTCGCAGTAAAACCTCAGTTAATGTTTAGCGCTCGTCCTGTCGCTTCCTCCGTCTGTGTCCCTGTTATTTGCGCTAGTCGTTTGAATAATTCCGTTAGCTCCATCAGGTCATCGTTGGAGACGTCAAGAAGAAGAACACGCGTCTCGCGGCACAGCCGCATTGCCAACGCACGGCTCGGCTGGCGCTGTTGATTGCTGGCGTCTTTTTGGACAGTGCATCGGGCTGTCTCACCGTTCGCGGTCGCTGTTCCTTTGCGTAAGGAGCCGCAAATAAACCTCTTCTTAATTGGTGGAGGTGCCGGGACCCCGTCGCTTGAAACCCTGGAGCCGCGATCAAGAACGCTACCGTCCGCCATGACCGACAGCTCATCCCGAACGGCGCCGACGCCACAGTCCGTCACCTGCACCACCATTCCACGGCAACGGGACCCCAAGATCTTCAGCGGTGCAGACGACGAAGGCGTAGAAGGCTACCAGTTTGCGTCATATGAACGGGTGAGCATAAACAACAAGTGGGATGATCCAGCGAGGTTAACCCACGTCATTTTTTACCTGGCTGGTGTTGCCCAACTCTGGTTTCACAACCACGAAAGTGACGTACCCACTTGGTTAGCCTTCAAAACAACCCTTACGGAAGAGTTCGGCCGACCCGCTGTTCGCTAGCTGCGCGCTGAAGAACGCTTGCGCGCCCGATCACAGCAAACGGCAGAAACGTTC
Source organism: Dermacentor variabilis (assembly GCF_050947875.1). NCBI lineage: Eukaryota > Metazoa > Arthropoda > Arachnida > Ixodida > Ixodidae > Dermacentor > Dermacentor variabilis. The sequence goes on along the minus strand of NC_134571.1, from coordinate 226,175,458 downwards.
ACGAGCTATATTGAAGACGTCGTGGACGTTTGTGAACGAGTCAGCGCCGCCATGTCCGAAGCTGAGCGAATTCATCATCTACTGAAAGGCATCGATGACGGCGCATTCCAGATGCTCCTAGCCAGGAATCTGGGCACTGTGTCCGAAGTCGTCAGCCTATGTCAAAGTTATTATGAGTTAATGAAGCAACGCACGTCGGGGGGGGGGGGGATCGGCGTGCTCCGGGAAGCGACGGCTCGTTGACGAACCTTGACATGTGCGACCCATCCTCATTCTTTCAGCTGGTCAAGGACTTCGTGCGTGAGGAAGTTGCCCGCCAACTTTCTTCAGTCCCCTTAACTCAGGAGCCCACTTCCCGTCTTCAAAACACGCTCCACACCCTCATTTCCGAAGAGGTCGCTCAAGTAGTCCCTTCCTCACACTAACAGCCGCCTGCAGCAGTGAATCTCAACTCTGCGCTGGCAGTGCAGCCTGTCGCCACGCCTCTCACCTATGCGCAGCCAGTCCTGCCTGTGGCCACGTCTCTTACGTACACGCAGGCACTACGCAGGCCTCCGCCGGCGTATTTCTCGACCGAGTTCCGACCGGTGCCACCGGACGCCAATGCTGCATCTTGGACCCCAGCGAGAGCTAATCCTTGGAGGACGCCTGACAATCGTCCCATCTGTTATTCTTGTTGTACTTCCGGACACGTCGCACGATGTTGCCGCCGTCGCCCTGAAACGTCTCGGCCCTTCCAGCCAGCCCTTTCACCGATAGTCCGCTCCTTGCCCCCAACCGTTTGCTCGTGCTGACCTCCCAGAATATCCGTCGCGTCGCTCACCATCCCCTCGCCGACGCTCGCTCTCCCCAATGCGTCAGTGGCCCGCACCACCTGACCAGGAAAACTGAACGTCGCACTTCAAGAGGCAAGAGGCAACCACACCACGGCTGGTCGTCATAGTTCGGTGCAGGGATATTGTCACTGGGATTTGGCCGAACGACGTAAACTAGGTTAGGATGCTTTTCTTCTTGTTTCGCATCTCGGAGTTCCAAAAGATCTCCACTAGACATCATCGACGCCTCGTAGCCTGCGCCGAGAGCTTCGGCGAGACATTCTGGCACGAGGAAAGATAAAATCTTTCTGATGGTCCTTTTAGGTTTATCAGAATGGATAACGTGGAATCAGGAGAATTTTCGCAATATGTTGCCAAGAACTTGAAAAACATCTTCGGTGCGCCCTTGTTTCTCAAGGTGATCTGGAAGTGGGGGGAAAGCGCTTGCCATTAGTAACAAAGAGTTTTCGGCAGCGGTGCCAGCCGCCCACATGGAGCCCAACAAGGGGACGTGGCAGGATTTGTGTACATGGGCACTACAACCAAAACTGAAATAACCAAGGTTAGCTATCCTACAGAAGGTTAACTCTTGCAGCCCGGAAAAATTGCAAGTAAAAGAAACCCAAGAGAACACAGAAAAGATGCTAAATAAGGGACAGACAAAGCTTAGAGAGGAGGATAGGAAAAGTCAACTGCCGATTCTCCCCGGGTGGGTCAGTCCGGGGGTGCCGTGTATCTGAATGGGAGGCCAATGTGTGTTGCTCCCGTCCGGGGGCCGTAAGGTTCAAGCTCTCGGCATCGGTTCAAACAGCCAGGATCCCCGGACGCCGCTAGGCCACATACGATCAAACACGAGAGGGGCCAAGCCCAATGTGTTCGGGTCTTTGGTGTCGCAACACACCAAAGGCCTGTTGACGCAGACGCCTCTGCGGGGATAGAGTCCACAAGATCGCGAACTATACCACGCAGGCACGGACAGCTAGAACAGGACGACGAAGCCTACTCTCGACATGTTTAAGGGTTTTATGTGCTCTTGTGCTTTGTGTGTCTGTAAAGGCCACATGTTACTAGACATACAAGGGATAAATTCAATGTCTGTTCACCATATTTCCTTAGCTGGGTGCTGAGCCCCAGGGCAAACGAACCTATCACATTATTGATGGATATATTTCTACCCGTCTGTTTAAGATATGTAGCTACGTTTTTTGTATTGTACCATTGTTGTTGCTCTGTTATTGTGGAGTTTATTTAGGCCAATTTCCATTCGTTGTCTTGTGGGACATCGCTAAAGGCACAAGTGCACATGAGGCGAAGGCACCCTATGCCGTCACAGAAGCAGGGTTCATAACAACAGTGCCACAGCAAAGATAGAGCCTACGATTTACCGATACGATACACCGGAACAAGAAGAACAAAATTTAGCAACACATCACAACTCAGTTGCCCCCGCACCGCTCCTCTATGTACTTGCGTATGATCGCCCCTTATGGAACACCCTTTAGGGGGTCCTTTAGGTAATAAAATGAAATTAAAACGTTCTCTAGGAATTTTGTCAAATGTTTCATGTTCTTCACTTCACTACACTATTGCGTCATTAATCGACAGTGAGGCCATTCTTTCCCGTGGTGAAACTGTTTATTGCTCAGTTTTTAATTAAGATCTGCAGTCAGCGCCCTGCGGTGCGTGTTCCTTACGCTTTCGTTTTCCTACATTGTTTACCTTCTCCAAGTTGTATTGTTCTGAGCAGTAGCGTCGTCATATAGGATTGTGCCGCGTCGGCACATTGTGGAAAACGGCAAGAGTGCAAACAGTCATATTTAAGCATATTACGAGAAACAGTCTCTATACATAACCTGGGTATTCGTAGTGAAAAGCAGCGCAAATTGAACACGGATCGACGGAAGAAACACACCGACGAACGCTGTCTCGTACCGAATAACGCACTTAATTGAATATGTAATTTTGCAGGACTGATTCGCTTTGAAGCTAAGAAAGTTGATAAAAAGGAACTGCCCCATTAAATTCTCTTCAGTTCTGGTGCAATGATTAGGCGTACACCGAACGTCTCCATCGAACACTTATTGCATGAAAATGACCGAACGCTGTCATGCAATAAGAGTGCCGTCAGAAAAAGTGCTGTCCATTCGGGGTGAGGGCTTGATACTAGCGATGACGGTGGACCGGCTTCATTGGAGCCAGTGACCAAAGGCTTAAAAGGATCGCTGCATTGAGAGAGACACTGACAGAACAGGGAACAACTTGCGAGCTTGTGCTGTTCCCTGTGCTGCCCTTTTTTTTATTTTTTCACCTCCTAATTTACTAGACATCATAAAGAAACTCGCGCAACAAGATGTCTTCTTACACTTTATAAAGTACAGTCTCATATGCAAGAAAACGCTTTTAGCCAGCATATGTGACAGTTTATAGGGGACCCTGTTAGACAGTGTAGCTTCTACATCTCTCTCTCTCTCTCGCACTCTCTCTCTCTCTCTCTCTCTCTCTCTCTATATATATATATATATATATATATATATATATATATATATATATATATATATACATACATACATACATACATACATACATACATACATACATACATACATACATACACACATACATACATACATACATACATACTCTGAAGGCCCTAAGGCATTACAGAGAGGAGTAGTGAGTACATATGTAGTCGTCGGCAATCTTGTTGAAATTAGTGGCGTCAGAGATGGCAGCGATGGAGGTGGGAAGATGGTTCCAATCGTCGGCAGTGCGTGGTATAAATGATTGAAAGAGTCCGAGTTGCATGGTGATAACACCACCTTCATTTCGTGATCAATGCGAAGTGAAATGTAGGATGGGTGAAGGTAGAACTCATATTTAAGAAAGGGTTTAGTGTAGTAAATCTTATGAAAGAGGCATAAGCGCATAAACTTTCGACGTACTGCGAGGTCGGGCAAATCGAGCGCCAGTTTCATTGATGATACGCTTGCGTGACGTGCATAACTTGATAAAATGAAACGGGCGGCCCTGTTCTGAAATGATTCAAGAAGATTTGTTAGATTAGCTTGACGAGGGTACCTAATGTAGCAGGCATATTCGAGCTTAGGACGTACCAATGTCGTATAAATTTGTAACTTAACGTGAACACTCGCACTGGAAATATTGCGACGTATGAAGCCGAGCATGCGGTTAGGGTTATTAAATATGTGTTGATGTACGTTCCACGAGACATCACTAGTGATATGTAGCCCAAGATATTTGCAAGCTGCTACAGAGGCTAATGTGTTATTGAGGGTATAATTGAAAGAAACAGGGCAAGAGGAAGTCTGTGAGACACGCATGCTTTTACATTTATTAATATTAAGGGTCAATAAAGAATCGGAGCACCGGGAAGATATGGCTGTAAGGTCAGATCACAGGGCAGCATGAACGGAGGTGTTAGTGATGACGCGGTAAACTACGCAGTCATCGACGAAAAATTTTATAGCCGAATTATAGAATTTGGGGAGGTAGTAAATAAAAAATAGAAGTAGTGGACCCGAAACCAATTCCTGAGGTACACCAGACTGCCCAAAAGCGACAGGAGAATCATGTCCTTTAGCACATACATATTGGAAGCGGTTAGGATGGAAGCATTCAATATAGCGCAAGATATTAGGATCAATATTAAGTTTTCGCAGCTTAAGGAAAAGCAATTTGTGAAACACAGAGTCGAAAACTGTCGCAAAATCCAAGAATATCATCATCATCATTTATTGACCCTTAAAAAGGCCCCTGTTGGGGTATTACATAAGGATGAAGCATACATAAGAAAAAGAAACGTTGAAACAGTCATGACTGAAGTAAGAACAATAATAATAACATTCAAAAGGGTAAAGAAGGTGTAATGAAATACAGTCATGTCATATGATCATGTAATATACAATCAATTGTTAGTCCTTTATCTGCAGCACTAAATAAACCATTGATAAAACCAAACGCTGAGTGTCACATGGAAAGTATTTCCTAAAACCATGGTGACAGTTAGTTAAAAACGAGTTTGATTCCAAAGAAATAATAAGATGCGAGTAACTCACATGTTCCATGAGCATACAAGGTACGCTGGTTAATTATATGGGCCTGTAATTCAATGGGAGTCAGTGGGGGCTGATTTATGCAGTGGAACCACCATCCCTCCCTTACAATCATTGAGCAAGGGGGATAATTCTGGTGACTGAGCAAAAATGTGGGACAGTAATAAAGAAGAATACGTCACCGTGTTTTTAAGAAACTTCTCTGCACAAGAAGACATTTTTAGCTTTGTAATCAAACTAGCAATGCCAACAGCATCAAAGGAAACAAGGTTCATAGGAATGTAATCAGCAAACGGGATGTCAGGATAAGCAAGGGGTGATGTAGCAGAAAACAATGACACGAATACATTGTTTAATACTTCGCAGCAGTCATAGGGGCAATAGTAACACCATTTTCATCATAAAATTCAATCGAGGATGACTTAATTCTTGTCACTGACTACATTCCAAAATTTCCGCGGCTTACCATGAAGGATTGAAGGCAGAGTAACTTAATAAAATTCGCTCTTAGAGAGTGCGATGGCTTGCTTGTATTCGCAAGTCAGCAGTAACATGCCAACGCTATGCATTATTGGCCGTCTCGGTGCGCAGAGAATGTCTCTTCTCTTTATTTAGCGTATGTTTAAGACGTTCATTGAACCATGGTGCCTGTGAGTTAGAGGTGATACGTCTAATTGGAATGAATTGATGAATGAGCAATTGTATTTCCTGCCTAAATAGGCACCAATTTTCTTCAAGGGTTCTTGACCGGAATTTAGGAAAATAGTCAGTTATAAACAATTCTAACGCTTGGTTAATAGAACCAACGTCAGCATTTTTATAATCGAGAATTTGTTTGTGCGATTTAATAGACGGACCAGAAGTGCGTAAATCAAACTGTATTATGCAATGGTCACTTAGACCTGGCAGGTAAGTTATAGTGGAAAAAAGGTCGGATGCTGGCGTGAAGATTAAATCCAAGATATTAGCAGAAAGTGTTGTGCACCGAATCGGCTAAAGAGCCAGTTGCGATAAGTTAAAGTCCAAACAAATATTGATGAAAGACGAGCACTCAGGCGAACAATTAACTACTCAGGAAAAATCAGCGCACGAATTAATAGTAGAGTAGGTAAAGTCGCCCAGGATCAACAATGGATGACAGGGAAATCTTACGCTTATAGTGCTGAGCGCATCATGAAAGTCTTACATGAAGTGGGCGAGGGGTATACACACAGAACATGAAGTCCCTGTGTCCGGCGCGTATATGCGTGCATACTAATTTAAGAGGCGACGAATGCGCTGTGTTGCTGCACGTAATCCCGTCATGGACAGCTATCAGTACACAGTCGCCAGTGCGCGGGTCACGATCACATCGAAATAATTTATAATTATTTTGACATGCCAATATTTCGCGATCAGTAATTTTACTCGAAAGCCTTGTCTCGGTCAGCACTACAATATTAGCTTCACATGTGTCAATAGCTGTGCACATCTGGGGCCGCATGACGTAAAACTATTCGAATCTTCTGACCTCAAATTTGCGTAACCGTCGACGCAAGCATCGGGCGGTCACCGGCAGGGTTGTCTGAAGAAACCAATCAAATGATCCCCTCGTTCATATGAGGCCACTGTTGCTTGCTTGAAAAATGATTAACATTGCCTGCACTGAACGGCTTGTCTTTTCTAATTGGCTCACAAGCAAGGAGCACGCTCCACTGGAAAGGGATTCGATGGGGCCGAGCCACTGCACTGAATATCAGTAACCGGATGAAGAGGGTGGTGTCGGCGTCTACGATTGGTCCGCTTTCTCTTACTTAAGGGCCCCTGAAACGGTTCGGACAAATTTTGTAGACGCGTAGGGTACAGCTTAAGTAGAACATTCGCACCACAATTTAAGTGAAGCGTTACGTATTAATGCAGCTACAAGCGATTACAAGTTACCCTCCTTCCTAGCCATGTTATTCCTCCTCAACTGGTTCGCCGAGCGATCGAGGCTAAGCTCCGCCTTCACTGGTTCTGCGTCACGATGCGACGTCACATCGTCCACTTCCGCTTTTGGAGCCCGCCCCCGCCCGCGCGAAATCACTCCGCTAGCTGCTTGGCCGTGTCGAACCCAAGTGAGAGCTATCGAAACAGCGTGCGTTGCGAGCATTCTGTCGTAGCGCCGAACGTGTCTGGTATTCCGGTAATTACACACTAGCCGAACGTTTCGACGGAACGGTGGAAGTATAAACCCAAGCTGATGAAGGAACGTTAGCGTAGATGTACGTGAGCTGCCTGATCGGTCTCCACGATCCAGGCACCGATTGGCGCTGAGCTTAACCAGCCAAAGAAAGAGCTAATATTCCTCTAACCAAGTGTAAAACATTTTAAACATTTACAAAACGTGTTAACGATTACACTCCTGCTCAAAATTTACACCAGCAGCAAAGAAGAATTGTTACTGCGACTGTGTGTGGTTGAGCTCTATGCCACCAGGTGGCTGCACCGTGCAGATCATTTACATTTGCGCTTCTGTTCGTCCCCTGAAACGAACGCAAGGGGACACGGCCAGGCCCGGCAAGATTCTATCCCCTTGCGCTTGCGTTTACCTTAATATCGGACTCGCGAAACGCTATTGCGTTAGTAATCTTCCGGTGTAAAGTGACGGTCGCAATCGCGCAAATCCTGGCGCCGATCGGATAGCGACAGTCCGATGCGCTGCAGCCAGTCCGCTCGTCTACTGGCTTGCAGAGGGATACGATGTCGCAGCTTGACATATTGCCAGTCGCGACGTTTGCAGTCCACAACGGAACAAAGTCGAATCATAGCGCTTGCGAAAAGACCGACACTGACGGCGGAGCTCTCGCCAAAGACGGAGCACCTTGTAACGCAAGCAGACGACACTTCCTGCGTGCCGGAGGTGCTTAAGTGTACAGAAAAATTGTTCTTGTGCATTCTCTTTATGTCACTTTCTTTCTATAAAAAGAAACTAACATTCCAACTATTACGAACATCATTTGTTTACCATAAAGTTGGAAAAATCATCGATCACGCGTCCTGGTGAACCAATCGGATAGCTCGTCCCACTGACGTCATATGGGTGATTTCTGTCATATGGGTAGGGGGGGCTTAATGTTCCGCCGAGCAGTGTGCTGCTCAGTGCGCAGTGCTGAGTGCTGAGTGCTGAGCTCAGTGCTCAGTGCTGAGCAGTGTGCAGTGTACGGCCACGCAAAAAGTTTTATTACACGCAAATAAACTCATGCTCTTCAGCAGGGGCGAGTAGCCAGTGCAGGAGCGATCGGCAGCAGCCATCTTTTATTCCTTGCAGAACGGGGCAGAATGCGGCTATTCAGAAGAAAATTCAGTTTTGTTCGGCATATTAATGCATCTTTATCGCATACGCGTCACTTTGACGGGGTAAGTTGTTGCGGGTTTGTGACGTCGTGAGACAGGCAGGTGAAGTGGGTACAGCCCGAAAACTTTTGACCAATAGTCGAAGGCTAATGGCAAAAAGGCGTCGAATCAGAAATAGCTCTTTTTGTTTTGTTCGGTCACATTATGCATAATCAGTGTGTACACGTCATATCAGATGGGCAGCTATCGCAGTTTTCGTGACGTTGCGTGACAGAGAGCTGAATTGGGGGTGGTCCAAAAAAGGTTTTGACCAATCGCGGTGGGCTGATTGCAGATTTGGAATAGAAAAGTTTGGAATACCTTGCTTTATAGCACTCCTGATCGCGCTTCTTGCATACACTGCGTATGCTGGAATACAGGACGGAAACCTATCTTTCATTAGTACCATGGGGTAGCTGTCACTGTGGTCTATGGGAAGTGCTTGAAGTGGCACTGGATATGTTAGTACTGTTGGCAGTCCTGCTATCGGAAGGATTCATTTCACGTACTTGGCGGGCAACATGACAGTATACATAGCACTTCTTAACAATATACAATTTATATAAAGTTTATTGAAACGAAGCATGAATTGTTGGCCGCTAGCCTTTCCGAATTGAACTAGCTTTTTCCGCGATTGACGCGTAGCCACGCAAAAATCTTCACGAACGGAGACGCTCGAGTTAAGAATTTGTAGACTTGAGAAATTTTATTTTCCCGTAGTTTTGACGAAGCGAATTTAACAATAAAAGGTCGTGGTCGATTGGCATTGTACTGGCCTAATCTGTGAGCGCATGAGATAGCATCGTCAGACAAACTAAGATTTAAAGTTCTTGAAAGGACGTCACGTACATGCTGTTCAGTTTGTGTCCATCTTTCAGATGGGTTGTCTGCAGGGCCGTGGAAAATAAGGTTGTCCCGACGCGGTCTCTCCTCGAGCTCATTCAAACGTGAAGTCAAAGCAGCAGCGTGGTCATCGACGGCTTCGTTGATAATGCCCGGCAGATTCGTAATACATTGGGATGCGTGGAAGGACTCAACAAAGGACTTAACAGCAGCAAGACCTGTAGCCAAGTCGGATACCTTTTTCTCCTGTGGCTCTTGGTTATTTTTCACGATATTCTCTATTTTTTCGTGCAAGAGTAATTTTAAATTTGACGTGAGAGCGCAACATGTTTTTTCTGGCAGAGTGACCCGCGCACTGGCGGCGGCGTACTGATAGCTGTCCATGACGGGATTACCTGCGGCAACACAGCGTTTTCGTCGCCTCGCAAATTAGTATGCAAGCATATACGCGCCGGGCACACGGACTTCATTTTTTGTGTGTGTTACACGTCGCCCACTTCATGTAACACTTTCACTGAAGGATATGGTGCCATTTTCAAAGAAAAAATTGGAGGACGCTTAAGCTTCGCCTTCAAGAGTGGAACGCGATAGCGTTATCGCACCCCGTTCGCACCACCCACTTATTCGCTCGGCATGCTCTTGAGTCACACAATGACGAAACGTGCGCCTGAGCAAGCGGAACGAACCAAAGAACCCGGTGTCTCGGAGGGAGAAACGATCTACGCGAGCCAAACGTCGTAATCGGCACGGACAGCCTGGCCGCGACGCGCCATGAAGGCGGACGCGATCATGGGGCTGACGCCTCGATGGGATCGTCCTCTATCTCGCTTGGAAGCATCACGCAGACGCATCGCTCCTCGCCATTAATAAAAAGACTAGCGCAAATAACAGGGACACAGACATAGAAGACCACAGGGTGAGCGCTAACGTCTGTGTCCCTGTTATTTGCGCTAGTCTTTTGATTAATGATGACACACCAACTAGCCCAGATTTGTGCCTTGATGGCTCCTCGCCAGCAGCACGGCACATATCGCAGGGGACCTTTTCCCACCAGACGCGCTACGGCACAGCGATCACGTGAGAGGCGTCCCTCATCGAACGCTGCACCTAGGAATCGCGCTGTGAGCGGAAAGAGGAGCCGCGTCCCTCGGGCGAGTGGCGCGCCACGTGTCGGGGCAGCGCCGTACATTGCGAGGAGCGGGTCTTCTGTGTTTGCCGCAACGTGGCTCTGCGTGTGCGAGGAGCGCAGAAGAAATGTAGCGGTAACGTACTTTGCTACTCGTGTAACTGCGACTTCTGTAATTTACATGCTCATAATTACCGATATGCACCGCAGTATAACTTTCTACGGCACGTTTCTAAGGCAACACCACATTCACTAGAGGCGCTTTTGTCCTGCTTTGAACCATCGAACTCGTGGATGAGTGCCAGCGTCTCCGTCTCACACTCAGGAGACCCTGGTTCGATTCCGACCCAGCCCACCTTTCATGTTGTTTTTTATTTATGAAGTGCCTTCTGGGATTTATCGCTCACGGCCAACGCCATCGACACCAACGCCGACGACACCGGCTTTTCTGCGATACGAGCTCCTTAACGCTATCGCGTTAAATGTCGTGGAACAAATGTTACATAGGTATGAGGATAGAGCTCAGACGTGGAAATACGCTAACTAAGATACTGAGAAACCTTTCTTTATACTACAGTGAAGCTGTATATGGCTAGCTGATTCGCCCATCCATCTGTACGCCGAGAACTCCGTCGCAACCCCACAGACATGCGCGAAAAAGAAAGAGAAATGCGCGCGATTGGCTGCGTCAATAGTGACGTCGTTGCTCTCCGCTGCAGCCGAGCGCGCGCGCAACCGTTTGTCCCTGACTCCGAAACGGGTAGACCACGTGTCATACGCACTCCTTAGCAGCACGCAGCTTTCGACTAGCAACGTCGCAAACATAACCTGGAACTTTGTCTACGTCGTGCCAATGCTGCAGCCAGGACGCAAGAACAGGCTCGTGCAGCCGAGCGCAAGCAGCAACTGCGTAACGAGAATCCAGCAGTCTACGAAAGCGTCGTTTTATGAACCATCGGGATTAACCCAGTGATAAACACCGGGGCCGCACGTTTCAGCTTCGCTGCCTTATTGCAAAAACCAGCGTCTTCCAGTGCGTTCCAGTGTGAAACCAGCGGTTTTTTTTGACACTGAATACCACTGGGGACGCTGGCGCTCGCTGGGACTCACTGGGACACCAGCGAGAACAATGGGTAAGAGGTGGTTCACACTGGACGAGACGCTGGTTCCACTGCCATGACGCTGGGGCGCAGTCATTTGTACTGTAGAGGCGCTGGTTCTCGCTGCAGTTCGCTGGTTCGCACTGGAAACTGCGCTGGTTCTGTTTGTGCCGCGCCGGTTCCTTTTCGCAAGGACTAGCGTTGCTGAATATTAAATGCATTATACGATTTTATCGCTTGACACTAGTCTCTTGTCCTAAATAAGGCTATATCTTGGGGTCATAAAGTTAAATTTCGTGTCGCAGTTTGGAATAAAAGTGCGTGACCCGCCCTGTTTATGCATGTACATTTGACACTCAAGATCACTTTAGTTCTTTTGCATTTTCCCTTTTGACTGCGCGGATAGCTAAATTCTTCAACGAAACCACGCAAACGCGGAGGACGCCGCGTTTTTTAGTAGTTTGCACGTAACATATGACTGGGAGTACTCTCCGTTGTCGGAGTGTTGTGGAGTGGACATGAAATCCAAACGTCGTTCAGACGCACTCGAACGGACCCCGAGTTCGAAGCCTACCGCTCATTGATATTATCGCACCGATAACAAAGCTGAGGCGATTTGCGAGCTTCCACTTTCCCTATTGTACTAAAGAAGCTTCTGAGGCTCAAATACATCTATTTTAGCTTTCTCCAGCTACCCGACCCGATATCAGTCCTCACCGAAGCTCAGGCCTAGCAAATCCGCCGAGTCTGTCAGCACGGTATCGGTGCGTATGGGCTCAGGAATCAAGAAGTCTAACAAGGATAAACCACTCTGTATTTCAGCTTTGGCATCGGTGTGCTTATATGAACCATTTTTTTCGTGTCTAGAGTGCCAGCAGACGAAATGATCAGCGCCGACGTGACGCGTCATAAACACAGGTATAAGTGCTGTCGCCGAAGGCTGCCAGCACTAGCCTGCGCTTCTCTGACGAAGAATAGAAAGACGTGTCGATTGAAATGCATCACTGAGCTAAAGAAACGTTGTATACCCTTGCGTGAAGAACAAGAAAAAGCTATGGAAATTGGCAGTAACAGCCCATATAGCGTCCCTGGTCGGCGGTTGACTTAGGACTTTTTTCGAAGATAAAAAATCCTATCGCAAGTTAAAATCTATGTTGTGGCACTTCTAAGCATGCTACTCAATACGGACAGCAACTTTTCCTTTCTGGTACAGGCGTGAATTTTATTTGCTGGGTGATAGCGCATCTACCATGTCTGTGTGAAACTAAAACTGCTTCTCGATGTTGACATGGCAAATTATTCATCCATGCGCGTCTGCTGGCGTCGTGCAGCAGTAAAGTAAAACTCTTGCTTGGGCTAGTCGGTTCATGCTTGAATGTATAAAGAGCAAGGCGCAATAGACCAGGACAGAAGAAGTCCTGTCGTTTGTGTTGGGTTCTTCTTCTCTCCTGGTCTACTGCGCCTTGCTCTTTACACATTCAAGTGGTTAACTACAGGGCTTGGAATCAGAATTTCCAACTACCGAATACTGGTCGTAGCTTTCTCATTTTTACTTTTTTTCTTTTTTTTATTGCACTAAGACGTTCTATGATGCTTTCTGCTATAAAAAAATATACGGTGGTCAGGCACCGCGCATTTAAAGGGCCCACCAAAGGCCTCAAGTAACGCCGGAGAAGTAAAGAAAGCCTTGGGAGCTATACAGCGTGTTTACAAGAGGTATTCAGAGACCTGGATGGGGAAAAATTGGGGATACGAGTTAATGAAGAATACCTTAGTAACTTGCGATTCGCTGGTGATATTGCCTTGCTTAGTAACTCAGGGGACCAATTGCAATACATGCTCATGGACCTGGAGAGGCAAAGGAGAAGGGTGGGTCTGAAAATTAATCTGCACACAACTAAAGTAATGTTTAACAGTCTCGGAAGAGAACAGGAGTTTACGATAGGTAGCGAGACACTGGAAGTGGTAAGGGAATACATCTACTTAGGACAGGTAGTGACCGCGGATCGGGATCATGAGACTGAAATAACCAGAAGAATAAGAATGGGCTGGGGCGCGTTTGGCAGGCATTCTCTGATCATGAACAGCATGTTGCCATTATCTCTCAAGAGAAAAGTGTATAACAACTGTGTCTTACCAGTACTCACGTACGGGGCAGAAACATGGAGGCTTACGAAAAGGGTTCTAGTTAAATTCAGGACGGCGCAACGAGCTACAGAAAGAAGAATGATAGGTGTAACGTTAAGGGATAAGAAAAGAGCAGATTGGGTGAGGGAACAAGCGCGAGTTAATGATACCTTAGTAGAAATCAAGAAAAAGAAATAGGGGGTGGGGGGGGGGGCATGGGCCGGACATGTAATGAGGAGGGAAGAAATCCGATGGTAATTAAGGGTTACGGACTGGATTGCAAGAGAAGGGAAGCATAGCAGGGGGCGGCAGAAAGTTAGGTGGGCGGATGAGATTAGGAAGTTTGCAGGGACAACATGGCCACAAGTAGTACATGACCGGGGTAGTTGGAGAAGTATGGGAGAGGCCTTTGCCCTGCAGTGGGCGTAACCAGGCTGATGATGATGATGATGATGATGACGATGATGATGATGAAAGGCAAATATTAAGTCAAGTTAATAGGATATATTAGTGTTCGAGAGTCTCTAAGACGTCAACAGAGCCTTAATAACCGAGAACTTCAGGAAAATGCAGGTCATGATTAGAGACTTCCCCGGGACATTCAAGTACTCGCCCCATGACGAAAGCACTTTTGAAATTCTTTCACTAGTACTGATCCATTCGTTGCAAAAAGAAAGAAACATCCTTGGATTGTATTATAAGATGCAATAAAACGCTACTTGTTCAGTTCTATTTCTTTCGCAGAAAAAATAACTCACTGAAATTACCCTTGACAACGATGTGGGCGCTAGAAAGGTTGCAGTTTCGCTCGACTCCGTGCTGCTCACGTTATCGCGTTTCACAGTGCTCTCGTCATTGCGAAGTGCTGCGTTGGTTTTGCTGCATCGCGAAACTCGTACATACAGGAAGCAGCCGAGAATTCAACTTCCATGTGATGCCGCGCGATGTCCGAACGATCTATGCCACTTGACCCAAAAGCAGCATGCGGCGGCGAATTCACCGCTTGCGCTGGATGAATGGATGGATGTATGAGCGTCCCTTTGGAACGAGGTGGTGGGTCGCGCCACGAAGCTCTCGCTATTATAATGCCCAATGTCGTACCTAGGCTTAAATAAAAACGAATATGAACTCCCGCAACCAGATTTCCTGACCACCTATTGCGAAATTTGCTTGTGTACGTCTGCGTATTTTGTCGTTTCTCTACTTTTCTTCCACCAATCTTCCAATCGCCTCGTACAAATCCCTATTCCGGGCATGTTTACTTGGCGCTTTCTGCCTTGGTACCGCCGTCTGTCGGATGTCCTTTCACTCAACGACGGCAGCAGAGGGCGGTGATAGCGTATGCAACTTCACCACTCCTCCGGTTGGGCAGCGGGCAGTTTGAATTGCACTAAAGGTATTCGCACCTTTAGCGTAAGCTAAGTCTTTTCTGGGCACAAAATAATTTTCTCGTAAGCTAAGTCATTTCTGGGCAAAAAACAGCCGTTGCAAGGTTTCTGGAATTGTATTTGAACAGTGCCCGTCGACTTAGTACTAGACTTTTGTGTCCCTTTAAGTGCTAGAGCTGTTTTTTGCACCAGTACCCAGCGCCTCCCAGTATGCCGCGCCTGCGCAGCGCTCCAGCATCAAGCGCGCAACACTGGGCCCATAATGCGGTGAAGCGCTGGACACTGCATGCTGGGAACTGGGTTTTGCAATAGGGTGCTTAACCATCTGTACGGAATTGTTTGGGCGGTAATTTTTCTTTGATGCTTTTTCTACACCTACTGCACCTTTCCTTTGCGGATTGGAGGTCCCCATTTAGCTTTACCATCTCGGACCTCCTCTTGCGCACTCCATTATGAATATTGTCACGTGGTAGTGACGTATAAAGAAAACAGTAGAAATACTGTGAAAGACGAAACTAACCTTTATTGGGCGAACCTGTGCCCACAAAGACGGGCTACACTTCAAGACTGGCGACAACGGCGAACACAGTCGGCGATCGTCAAAATCTGATGAGCGGGTCAAGCGCGTCGGCTTTGATACATGAGTCATCGAACGTTCCAGAGTAATCGCTGGGACGCGCGTATCTTCCACAAAGTTGTATACTATTCGCGTCGGCCACACATGCAATCAGATTACACAACGTTCGGTCACAGACAGCGGATGAAACCATCGATAACATTCCAGAAACTTGCGATACGTTTAGGCGCGTCCTTCGCTGTGCGATAACGTTTGTTAGGCGGTGAAACGTGTCGCCCGATAAAGATAAGTACACGTGTCAGTATCCCCCTCTTAAAAAGCATCGACCCGATGCTGCAAGCAAACGAAAGTAATAAAGAAGCACTCGCAGCAAAGAAAATAACAAAATAAGGAAAGTTCGTCAGCGTCTGTAAAAGCGTTTAAGACGCACCACGTGGACCACTTCAGATGGGGCGCGGCACCGCTGTGAATGCGAAATGCCGTCCGGTACCACCTCATAGTCCAGTGCGCCAATACGTCGGATGACATTGTAGGGTCCGAAATAGCGTCGCAATAGTTTTTCACTCAGTCCTTGTCGGCGTATCGGGGTCCATGCCAAAACACGGTCGCCGGGCTGGTACTCCACGAAGCGTGGTCGGAGGTTGTAGTGTCGGCTGTCGGTACGCTGCTGGTTCTTGATCCGTAGGCGGGCGAGCTGTCGAGCTTCTTCGGCGCGCTGGACATAGGTAGCGACGTCAAGATTCTCCTCGTCAGTGACGTGCGGCAGCATGACGTCGAGCGTCGTCGTCGGGTTCCCGCCGTAAACCAACCTGAATGGCGGGATCTGTGTTGTTTCTTGCACCGCCGTGTTGTAAGCGAAGGTTCCATACGGCAGGACCGCGTCCCACGTCTTGTGCTCGACATCGACGTACATAGCTAGCATGTCGGCGAGGGTCTTGTTCAGGCGCTCGGTGAGAGCATTCGTTTGCGGATGGTAGGCAGTTGTCCTCCTGTGGCTTGGCTGGCTGTATTGCAAAATGGCCTGGGTGAGCTCTGCTGTAAAAGCCGTTCCTCTGTCGGTGATGAGGACTTCTGGGGCACCATGTCGCAGCAGGATGTTCTCGACAAAAAATTTCGCCACTTCGGCTGCGCTGCCTTTCGGTAGAGCTTTAGTTTCAGCGAAGCGGGTGAGATAGTCCGTCGCCACGACGATCCCCTTATTCCCGGATATTGACGTCGGAAACGACCTAAACAAATCCATCCCAAACTACTGGAATGGTCGGCGAGGAGGTTCGATCGGCTGTAGTAATCCTGCTGGCCTTGTCGGTGGTGTCTTGCGTCGCTGACAGTCTCGGCATATCTTGACGAAAGGGGCGACGTCGGCGGTCAGACGCGGCCAGTAATACCTTTCCTGTATCCTCGACAGCGTCCGGGAGAATCCGAGGTGCCCAGCGGTTGGATCGTCGTGTAGGGCGTGCCGTACTTCTGGACGCAGCGCTGACGGTACAACAAGAAGGTAGCTGGCGCGGACTGGCGAGAAGTTCTTCACGAGCAGGTTGTTTTGTAGCGTGAACGAAGGCAACCCGCGCTCAAATGCTATAGGGACAACGTCGGTGTTCCCTTCCAAATACTCGTCGAGGACTTTTAGCGCCGGGTCTGCTCGTTGCTGTTTAGTGAAATCTTGCGCGCTTATTAATCCAAGGAATGCGTCGTCGTCCTCCTCGTCTTGCGGCTGGGAATCGATGGGGGCGCATGATAAGCAGTCGGCGTCAGAGGGTTTTCTTCCGCACTTGTAGATTACCGTGACGTCATATTCTTGCTGTCTGAGGCTCCACCGCGCCAGCCGTCCTGAAGGGCCCTTTAAGTGAGCTAGCCAACACAACGCGTGATGGTCGCTGACGACATTGAATGGCCTGCCATAGAGGTAAGGGCGGAATTTTGCTGTAGCCCAAATGATGGCGAGGCATTCCTTTTCAGTCGTAGAATAATTTCCTTCCACTTTTGACAGCGACCGGTTAGCATAAGATATCACCCGTTCAAGTCCGTCTTTCGTCTGGACTAGGACGGCACCGAGGCTCAGGCTACTGGCGTCAGTGTGGATTTCGGTATCGGCGTCATCGTCGAAGTGTGCAAGTACCGGCGTCGAATGCATGAGCCGTTCGAGTTGTTGAAATGTGTCGGCCTGCGGCGTTTCCCACTTCAACTCGACATCACATTTGGTTAGATGTGTTAGCGGCTCCGCGATGCGTGAAAAGTCCTTGACAAAGCGCCTATAGTAGGCACACATGCCAAGGAATCTGCGCACTGCCTTCTTGTCGATTGGCTCCGGAAACTTCGCGATGGCAGTTGTCCTGCGGGTTGGGGCGTACTCCAGATTTACTGATGACGTGGCCTAGGAATAGCAGCTCATCGTAAGCGAAGCGGCACTTTTTCAACTTCAGAGTGGGCCATGATGACTTGATGGCCTTTATTACTGTCACAAGCCGCCTAAGGTTATCGTACATAGTACATAGTGGGGCCGAAACGCATTAACTCGCTGACAAATATCCGGATTGCGTTACGCGCTATGAAAAATAAAAAATTTTGGCAGCGAATTCTACTTTTTCATTTTCCTTTGTTTGTGCACGCGTTGTTAACTGCGCTTTACAATATGTACAAAAAGTCATTTTCAACTCTGCATATCCTAATCGTATGTTCTGCATTGCATATGTGAATAAATATATTGCTACGTGCCTGTATTACTCTGCTTATAATAGCAAATGATGCATAACCACTGCTACTGGCCATCAAATAATAAAGCATAATACAATATATCAAAATACCTTACATACAGCTGCGAGATCATTCCCCTTCCAAGTTTCCCTTACACTCGGAGATGTTTCAGTAATCGGCGATGCCCTTTTACTGATGAAAACACACAACTGCAAATTAACATAAGAAAAACGCAAGAAGCGATACAGGATTACCAGCAAAACACAGTGCAGTAATAGCTAGGCCAATCCGCGTGCGTTTCGTATAAGTGGCCTCTAATTCTTACGGGGTTGTAGCGGTGCATGGAGACGAAAAGGCAAAAACACAAGAATGCGCGTCATGATTCAAGTTTACGTGGCGACGGCGCACGGTTCGCGAGAACAGTCAACCGCATTCACACGCGCGCACACAGTACGCTCAATGTCGGTGTGTCGCGAGATTAGACCGTGCTGGCAACCCGAACACAATCGAGGAGACTCGCTGACAAGATCCATACCGCCGCTTCAGAATTTCACGACAGTTGCACTGGCTCGTGGCATTGAACCACAAAAAACAACAGTCGTCGTGTAATCGCTACACAACACACACACTCAGCGGCAAGAAGGCTGTTGGCGCACGGGTTTCCACACACACACAGGATGTTGTTTAGTTGCCGGGAGGGTCGCACGTTTCAGCGACGTTATGGCGAAAGTTTTTCGGTCCAAGCGACTGTCAGCCTTCTTTTTTACACGAATTCTTCGCGCAAAGTAACCGCTATGTGTATGCAGCACACTTACAAGCAAAAGAATTCAGAGAGCAAACGGCGTTAAGTGCAAGCAACCACCAAGGCTCGCGCGGTGACTGAGCGCAAACGACCGAAGTGTAAACATGCAGAATCGAGGCGATCAAGCACTCATTCCGCTCTCTTTAACGTTTTTCTTTCAGCGCTCATTTGAAACTAAAGGACTAGATTTAGCAGTTCGGGCCCTTCTTTCGTTTTTCACCACCGTCAGGCACCAGTAGGTTTTATTTCCGCGCATGTGCAGATATTTTTTTCACTTCGCGAATGCCGCGGTTTAGCGTGGACGCCGTCTGCTACGGGAACTTCCTAGGCGGCGCGTTAAGTACGGTAAGGCCCCCCCGGTACAGTAAGGCCCCCCCTCAAAAGTTGTGGGGGGGCCTTACTGCCCGCTGCAGGCGAGCCGAAGGACTCGCGCCAGCGGAGCCCATGGACAGGGCCTCGACGAGCCTCGAGACCGCTCGTCATATTTTGTACTATAAAGCTTTTCTACTACTACTGAACAGAGTAGACTAGCAGTGTCAATCGCTGAGTAAAATAAAATGATAGTAATTGGTCGTAGCATGTCAGGTGGTCTCTTTTTTACATGAAAGGAAATAGGAAGCCTCTTAAAGGAAAATGCTTTCATTTTCAGGACAAAGTCTGTGAAGGAATGCATAAGTTTGAGGAGATGGAATTCGCTTGCTGAGCATTCAGCCTTTTTATGGAAGTGCCTTCTACTGCCGATCGAGAAAAGGCAGCAAAAGAATTTTGGAGGCACTAAAATTTAAAATTGCCGAAGCAAAATGGTTGTTGATGTTAGGAATAACTAATGAAACAAACGGCGAATAAATGAATAAAAAAAGCAAATAAATTATTACAAAAAGGAAACGCTGCATCTTCTCGAGCGTTTCATCTGGCAATGTAGATAGCAACGTAAAATTACTAAATATAAGAGCTTATCCTTTTTCTCAAGGAGTAGTCAGCCGTTGGTTTTCGGTGTATCCTCGGAGGCTATGAAAAAAGTGGCGAAGGGAATTCTACAGAATGACAAACACCATCGAGATATGGAGAACGCGCACGTTATGGTGGCACAAATAATTGCAGCAGTGCACTAATTGATTCACAATGATTACACGAGCGACATGTCACGCATATGAGCTGCATCGCAGCTACTTCTAAGACACACTCCGACGAAACGTAGTGGCATTTGCGGTCAATAAGCTCTCGTAACCACACACTTATTCCTTACTAGCAGAGTTTGTGAACTGACTGATAGCCACAGGCATGCACGAAGGTGTGAATGTAGTAGGAATGCACTCACAGTTTGTGTTCGATGTTAGTTGAAGCAGACGAAAACAGGGAGCCGCTCTCGTACTCTGCAAGAAATTCAAAGAAGTCACAATATGATAAGCCAAGAGCGCAAAATACTCAAGATAGAACACTTATTGCGCTTGGTAATAACCACTGCCACATAACCATCTCCAAGAATTATTACAAAGCACGAGCGTGCTCTAGACGGCTTGGGTGTTGGCTTCGGCAGCGCACTCCCGTATTTATTAAGTTTTCTATGCTGAGCTAACAGGCGCCGCCAATTGTAAGAGCGAACTTGGTAAAGACAGCCAAATATTGTCAGAATGCTCTTCTGAAAAACTGTGAATTCAGCGATGGCTCTTTTTCTCACTATTCCTTTTGGCTAAATCATGGCTACATAAATACCATCGTTGCCTGATAAGCGTGACGTGTCTGGCTATGATAATTGCTTGACTTTATCGCTGGTTTTACTTACCGCAGCAGCAGTGAGGACTAACAACTTGTAAGGGAGCCTGCCTATATAGTGAGGCTTATAGCACGTGAAAAAGACAAGGACGAAAAGAAGACGTGACACACTCAGGCGCCATGTAGTGACTCACAAGCCGACGAAATCAAATTATACCGCGACTGATTCCTCTGTCTTAGTTAAGGCACGAAGCTCGGGAAGTTTCCTAGTGGACGCCCTTACCACCTAAAGGAAACCTGAACTGCACAAGACCCTCGCTGAATACACGGGCCTTCGAAGTCGTTCCATGTTGTGTGCAGCGTCTCAAGTAGGATGGCTTGCTGGGCGAGCTTTTATACCGTTCTTGAGGCATTGTGTTCGTCTATTGTGACAAGTGTTATTTCCGCGCTGATCGCCTCAAGAATGTTCTAACAGTTGCCCGCCTTATGTCTTACGTATGCAGCATAAGTTTCTTGAGAATTGGTCACTAGCATTACTGATATACCGCTTAAGCGCCATTGAACACTGCTAATGCCTTAGATGGATGTTAACGGCTTCACAGTTGCTTTGAAACATTTTCAAAAACGCTCCGCAAGATCTAAGCAAGAACGAGAAGCCAGCGCAGAGACATCATCAACTGTACCAAACCATGGTATTAGTGGAACCATTTCGCGTCGACAGGTACTGGGTCCGCCAGAAGCACACCGACGTGTTTTGAATGCGTGCCGCTGCTTGTGACGGTGTCCCTTTGGGCCATCTTATGCACACCCTCCGCCGAATCTGTAGGACAGATTAAAGCTCGTTGGTAGGCTAGTTGGTTCCGGTGAATAGTAAACAAATATTAGCGCGAATTTACAAAGATGAGACAATGGGGCGGCACACGAATGAGCTGACTTACAACTGCGATGTGTATGCCGCGTTTTCGTCCCGTACTCGTCAATTCAGGCTGTTATTCGTTCACTGTGCAGCGAAAGCTATAGTCGGGCACCTGTCAACTTCGTACACGCTACAGATCAATGGTAACGGATTACAATTACAATTATTTCCTTCAAAATCGTATTTGATTTTAGTTAATAATTACTGCATAGATACATTGCACTGGTTAAAAGCTCATTAAATAGCATTGCACATATACACAAAGCAGAACATACAAGGACCCAAGTCTTTGCAGTCGAAGATTGTGGCAATAGATAAGTGGTTTGAAATTTGCAGTATGGAGTTATACAGGGAGAACACTGTGCTGCTTCATTTCACTAGAAACGAAAATCTCCTCTACATATTCGCTTATTACCGTCGAAATCAGACTATCCGTAAAACTAAAGATTAGATTATCATGGTCCACGTACATTACAGATGTCTGTTTAAGCTTATTAAAAATTATGTTTTTATAAAGAAAGCGGGGGAACGCTCCACTCAGCATCAATATTTTAGCGTGTAATTTCGGCGTCAAAAGCAAGCTGAATATGCGTCACGACTGTGGGACACACACTAAATAAGGTTTCCAATTCAACCATATACAAAACAAAGCTGTAAAGTTTATTTTCGGAAAAACGTAGAAGATTAGAATAACCCTAACATCTCATGAGTACAAACACCACTGTAACATTGAGAACCCGAGGAAAAATTATTGGAACCTTGTTGTTGCACAACAAACAGTCTTTCAGGAAAAATTTATGAAATCTGCTTCAATGTGTGAAACCTTCTACCGCCAGCAGAACAAGAATAACATTCACTGACGCTAATTTTCGCAACAACGACTTGGTATGAGCAGTTTTATTATGATTGGCATTCTTTGCCTATTTTAGCTGTTCTTACCCTATCTATTTATCTATCTATCTATCTATCTATCTATCTATCTATCTATCTATCTATCTATCTATCTATCTATCTGTCTATCTGTCTATCTGTCTGTCTGTCTGTCTGTCTGTCTGTCTGTCTGTCTGTCTGTCTGTCTGTCTGTCTGTCTGTCTACGCCGAATGAGTGACCAAGTTGTCTACCAGCAAGGGCCACTATGGGTCGTGTTCGTGATGTCGTCGTGATCGTTATATCCTCGTCATTCATAACACAGACTCGAGAACAACCGCCTGCAAGCATTCCTGGAGCTGCAATACATTTACTAAAGCAAACTGGATTACATAGCACGAAAATTTGACCCACCCAGTAGTAGAGGGGAGCGTAGGTCTGTTCTGCGTAACCGTGCAATAAATGACGACAATACCTGCATAAATATGGTTGGCTCTTGGGTGTGATTGAAGTAGAAACCTGTTAATAAAACGCAGCATGTCATTTAATAGTTGCTTAATAAAGCTGTGGCGAAAACTTAAGCTCTCTGTCGCCTACATGATTATCACCGTCGAGGTATACAAATTTATAGTGACACCTCAACACCTTCGACTGGATGGACATCTGCATTTGTTATTCCATCAGTCGGCATACGTCAAGGCTCTTGCCTTTCAAGCAGAACATTATCACCATCAATTAGATCTGCTGTATATGGTCCCATTGTTTGGCATAAGCAGTAACTCTTATAATCAATGGTAGTAGAGCCCCATGCAGCAGAACAAAACACGCCCGAAAGCGTGACACAGTAGATTTCATAAGCAAGAACAATAAGAGAAACTAACAACGTTCATATACCATATGTGTATCTTCATGCTTCGCACGACATCTATTGCATATGGTATGCACACTTTTTTTTACAGCGAAGCTGTATAAGGAAATTTTCGTGTCGTTGTGTTAAGAAAAAAACTCCCCATACGTGGGCTGATACCGGAGAGAGTGCAAGGCCGGGCCGACTCGCGGCGGAGGTGAAGCAGGCGTTAAGCACGCGCCACGCCTGGGCCAATGCCGAAAATAGCGCTACACCGGACCGACCCGCGGCGGAGGGACAGTTCGCCATTAAGGGGCCCACACGCACAGCTTAGCTTGTCATCCTTCTTCACAGAGTGAAAGGCTGCTGAGATTTTTTTTTTTTTTTTGCGATGCACCCTCTGACTCATTCTTGGCGCTTTGAAGGTAGGTTCCAGTTTCAGCTTACTTTCATACTTAAAATGCGTAATACGTAAAAGGAAACTAATTCGAGACCGACAGTGGAATCAAACCTCTGCTGTCCAGCATAGCAGCCCGGTGCTCTAACCAATCGGTCACGATTGCACTTTAACGCAAGAGCCTTAATTGGCTCATGGGTCCTGTTCTTTCGTTATCGAAAAATTGACCGTCCAGCGTTCTGGCACTAAAATCCCGGGACACGGACATTGTGCAGCCCACAACCATTCATGGGAGTCGAATCTACGACCTTTGGTCTTATTTAAGCAAAGTCAATTACGCACTCGAACCCATGCCATTCGGTAGGGTTGGAACACAAGACATTTGGTGTTAACTAAAGCGAAATGAATTAAGGCACAGTTAATTCAAGTAGAGTTAACTAACGCACACCAACCCACGACCTTCGATGGGAGTTGAACCCACGAACATCGGTTGGAGTCGAACCCAGGACCGTAGGTGCTAATTAAGCGAATATTTTTAAGACGCAGTTATTTCAGATTGAGTTAAGTAGAGTTAACTAAGGCACACGAACCCACAGCCTTTGGTAGGAGGTGAACCCACGACCGTCGGAGGAAGCCGAACCCAGGACCATTGGTATCAATTAAGGCACAGTTAATTAAGAAACAGCTATGTATGATATATTAAATAAAGGCACTCGAGCCCACGACCTTTGGTGTTATACAGGCAAAGTTAATTAAGCAAATCGAACCCATCACCTTTGGTGGGAGTGGAAGCCAGGACAGTTGGTGCTAATTAAGGTGAAGTTAATTAATACTTACTTCAGATAGAGCTAACTGAGGCCCTCGAACCCACACTCTTTGGTGTTAATTAAATCGAAGTTAGGGTGGAGTTATTTGAGATTGAGTTAAATAGGGCACTTGAAACACGACCTTTGGTGTTATTTAGGGCGAACTTAATCAAGGCACACGAGCCCACGAATTTTGGTGGGAGTCGAACCCACGAACATTTGTGGAAGTGGAACAAACAAAACTTTCGTGCTAATTAACGCGAAGTTACCTTGGCGACAGCTTATTCAGATAGAGTTAAGGCATCTAAGGTTGGTGGCACTGACCACAGACACATGTTCAATTTCGTCGTTTTTGCCCTACAGGTTGCTCCTTGACCCACTGGCCGCCTCACCAGCCCAGACGCATATGCCCGGTTGGAAGGAAGTCTATCGGCAGTGGCGGCAACGCAGCGGCTTTTCCAGGGCAATGAGTGTAATCAGTGCCACATTGAAGCAAGCCTGGAGAACCGCCATCACGATGTCGCTGCGACGTCGACAGAACCACCCTTACGCAGGAATATAACCAACATGCCGCAAGCCGCATACTTCAGTGGACTTGGTGGCACCAACAAGGGACACATGTTCTGTTTCGTCGTTTTTGCCGTACATGTTGCTCTATGACCGACTGGCCGCATCACCAGCCCGGACCTACATGCCCCGTTGTAAGGCAGTTTATTGGCAGTGGTGGAAAGGCAGCGGCTCTTAGAAGGAAATACGTGTAATTAGCACCACATCCAGGCAAGCCAGGGGAATCGCTATCATGGAGATGCCGCTGTGACGTCGACGGAACCACGCCTACGCTGGGATATAACCAATATCACGCCAGCCGGATACTCCTGTAGCCTTGATGGCACCGACCAGAGACATGTTCAATTTCCTCCTTTTTCCATACAGGTTGCTGTATGGCCGACTGACCCTATCACCAGCCGGGACGTACTTGTCCCGTTGTGAGGCAGTCTATCGGCAGTGCCGGCAAAGCAGCCTTATTTTCAAGGAGACGCGTGTAATCAGCACCACATCGATGCAAGCCTGGGGAATCGCTTTCATGGAGATGCCGCTGTGACGTCGGCGGAAGCACGCCTATGCAGCGATATAACCAATATCCTGCCAGCGGGGTACTTCAGTAGACTTGGCGGCACCGACCAGCGACACATTAAAATTTCCTCGTTTTTCCATACAGGTTGCTGTATGACCGACTGACCCTATCACCAGCCCGGACGTACATGTCCCGTTGTAAGGCAGTCTATCGGCAGTGGCGGAAAGGCACCTGCTTTTATAAATATTTGCGGGTAATTAGCCCCACATAGATGCAACCCTCGGAATCGCTATCACGGAGATGCCGCTGTGACGTCGGCGGAAGCACGCCTACGCAGGGATATAACTAATATCACGCCAGCCGTATACTTCAGTAGACTTGGTTGCACCGACCAGAGGCACATGTTGAATTCCGTCGTATTTACCCTACAGGTTGCTGTATGACCGACTGGCCGCATCACCAGCCCGGACCTACTTGTCCCGTTGTAGGGCAGTTTATCGGCAGTGCTGGAAAGGCGGCTGCTTTTCCAAGGAAATGCGTGTAATTAGCACCACATCGAGGCAAGCCTGGAGAATCGCTATCACGGAGATGCCGCTGTGACGTCGGCGGAACCACGCCTATGCAGGGATATAACCAATATCGTGCCAGCCGGATACTTCAGTAGACTTGGTGGCACTGACCAGAGGCACATGTTCAATTTCGTCGTTTTGTCGTACAGGTTGCTCTATGCTCAACTGGTCGCGTCACCAGCAGGGATGCTCATGCCCTGTTGGAAGGCAGTTTATCGGCACCAAAATCTTTCTGCGATGATTTACATGATATTCTCAACAATCTAACTGTTCGGTACCCTACGTCACCTTTGTTTATTCTGGGGGACTTCAATTTTCCTAATATTTTGTGGAGAAGTGATTTCGGGTTCCATACCCTGGAAAAAAGCTCATCCGAGGATGCACAATTTCTGAATATCTGTTCAGACTTTAACTTGTCACAGTTAGTACATGAACCCTCCCGTAAAACTTCTACGTCATCTAACATCCTGGACCTTATTTTCACCACTGTGCCTGACCTTGTTTGTAAACTAACTTACCTCCAAGGTGTAAGTGATCACTCCATTATTAACTTCACGTTTAAAATGCATGTATCTACCAAGAGACGATCTAAAATTATTGTTGACTATAACCGCGCTGACACAGTGAACTGGAAACGTTTACAGCAACTACCTTATCAAATTCGATGAACGATCTGTCGAAGAAAAATGGCAGCTCTACAAAAAGAAATTGCTCTATTTAATTAACCGATATGTACCTCGAACGCGGATTCCTTATGACTCACGCTCACCTTGGTTCAATAATTACCTTAAGCGACTTCGCAACAAAAAGAAACGTATCTTCCGTCGTGCCAGAGAAACCAATCTTGCCGATCGCTGGGATGCTTACCATCGTGCAGAAGCCGAGTACATTTATGCCGCTAGCAATGCCAAAAAAACCTATTTTAATGTCACATTGCCATCCCTCTTACTAACTAACCCACGTAAATTCTGGAGTATTGTTGGCGACAAGAAAGCTGACTCCATTCATTTAGTTCATGTAGATGGCAGTGATGTTGACGAAAACGAGTGTTGCACTGTGTTAAATGAAGTGTTTACCTCATTCTTTTGTGATGATAACTTTGCCGATTTACCAAATATTCCTGATTCCTTGTTCTGTGCTATGGATCCCATATTATTTGATTGGGTTGGTATTAACCGTTTGATTGATAATCAAAAGATCTCAGCTTCTGCAGGTCCTGATCTTATTAATTCAAAAATGTTAAAATGTACTGCATTATTTTCATCTATTATTCTATCTAAACTGTATACTCAGTCAGTACAGTGCTCATCGCTTCCTTCAGACTGGAAAACGGCGAGGGTGGTTCCAGTACATAAATCAGGTAACGCATTATGTCCCGAGAACTACCGACCCATCTCATTAACCAGCATTCCATGCAAACTCTTAGAACACGCAATCTATTCTCACCTCATCGATTTCCTGGAAAGCAACTCCTTCTTCCATCCATCTCAACACGGTTTTAGAAAAACTTTTTCATGCGATACTCAACTTCTTTGCTTCACTAACGATTTGTTTGCCGCCTTAGATCAAGGATTCGATATTGACTGTATTTTTTAGATTTTGCCAAAGCTTTCGATACCGTATGTCATAGCCTACTTATCCATAAACTTAATCAGCTTAATATTGACCCAAATGTGTTGTCTTGGATTAAACAGTTTCTTCCTAATCGAACTCAGTATGTCACAACCAATAACTCTTCATCTGCATTGTTAACAGTTACATCCGGAGTGCCACAAGGCTCCGTCTTGGGGCCTCTACTCTTCTTGATTTATATTAATGATCTCCCTAACTGTGTAAAGTCATCATCAATTAATTTGTTCGTAGACGATTGCGTAATATACCGAAAGATTACTAACCCTGATGATTCAGATAAACTGCAAGGAGATCTTCACAATATATCACCCTGATCTAAAAAATGGCTCATGAAACTTAACGCTAACAAGTGTAAATCAATGCGCATATCACGTAAAACCAGCAACAGCAATCATTGTCGATATGTACTGAATGACACTTCATTAGCATCCGTTAACGCTCACAAATATCTTGGCCTTCACATAACTAATGATCTTTCATGGAATTTGCATACTAATTATATTACTGCTAATGCTAATCGTATGTTAGGATATCTTCGTCGTAACTTTTCTACCGTTCCTACTTCGGTAAAACTAACGCTCTACAAAACCCTAGTTCGCTCAAAACTTGAATACGCATCTGCCATTTGGGATAACAATCAAGCATCACTAACCGTAACGCTTGAAGCAATTCAAAATCGAGCAGCTCGCTTTATTTTATCTAACTATTCCCACCATTCCAGTGTTACATGTATGAAAATAACCCTGAATCTGCCAGATCTTTCTTTACGCCGCAAGTGTGCTCGTCTTTGCCTATTTCACAAGGTTTATCACTCAAACCAGGTGCTCAAGGATCAACTTATCACCCCACCTTCCTACACTTCATCCCGTTCAGACCACAGATATAAAGTTGCCGTCCCATCCTCCCGAACGAACAAGTATCATGATTCTTTTTTACCCCGCACAAGTGTCGACTGGAACCACCTTCCTGCTTCCATCATTCAGATCACAGATGTAACTTCATTCAAAACAGCAGTCTACCACGCTATCGCTTAACGTTGCCTGCATACCATTGTCTGCATATTACATTGCTTTGTATGTACCATTCCTTTCTGTAGTGACTTAGGGCCTTGAAAGTATGTATAATAAATAAATAAATAAATAAATAAATAAATAAATAAATAAATCGGCAGTGCTGGCATGGCAGCTCCTTTTCGAAGGAAATGCGTGTAATCAGCGCCACATCCAGGCAAACCTGGAGAACTGCTATCACGGAGATGCCGCTGTGACGTCGACGGAACCGCGCCTGCGCAGGAATATAACCAACATACCGCCAGCCGGATACTTCTGTGGACTTAGTGGCACCGACTAGAGACAGATGCTCAATTTCGTCGTTTTTGTCGTACAGTATGGTGGCAAATGCTCTGTTTACTCAGTTGGAGACGATTATGTGACTCTCACGATGCTACCAAATTGAAAATTTCTCCTAAGCATGCTTCTTGATTGCTATAGTGCCATTAGGCTCTTACTGCTGACGTGCAGTGACGTCGAAGTTAATCCAGGACCTAGCTGTGACTCAGATTCTGGCGGCATTCCTAGCAACGAACTATTGAAGAAGATTTAAAAGAACAAGCAAAAACCAAAAAACTTTGAAATAACTTGTCACAAACCTAAAGCACGTCTCAACATCGGTGAATAGAAACAATCGAAATGAATTGGGCCGACTGAAGAAATGTGAACGAAGACTAGATGAACGTGAGAGACTATGCAGAAATCACGAACAGACATCTTCAGGCTATCACAAAGAGAATAGACGATTTGGGACACAGAAGTCGACGCAAAAATTTAGTGACTGACGTTGTGACCGGAAAACCTGAGGAAGATGTTAAACAGTGATGTTTGTAAATGCGTGATATGCGCTAGCGTGCACAGCTGTAATTCGCAGCACAAGCTCAGTAATAAGTACAGGAGACGCGCCATCCGCAGTGGCGATGTGAAATCAAAGACCTCCCCTGCCACAAGTTGCGCAGCGTCCTCTCCTATAGATAAAGTTATTGTGTTGAAGCGAAGTCTATTCGGCAGCTTTGAAATGTCCGATCGCAGCACATCCAGCAGCATAATCGCCGAATTAGGCAGAAAATTTATCGCGACGTCGTTGCAATTCCTTGCCCGATGTCATTCTTGGAAAATACTTTACTGGCCAAAAAATATTCTCTTCTTGCACGTGTCACTTGCATTAGTTTTGCTTTTCGGTGTTCATTCTGTTTTTATGCATTTTTGAAATGTTGCTTTCACCATTCGTTTTCCGAAAAACCTGTGTTTCTGTCACGTATGCTCTCAACTGTACCCGCCTTTTATGTAACCTTCTAGCCAATGGGTCATTAAGGAAATAAAACTCAACTAAACTGAACTCATTATGTGTTGCCACTTTAGAAGCCTGTGGTAAAAGAACAGGCCGGAGATGCTCGCATGTGATATTTCCAACATGTGTCACTGAAAAGAGCTAAGAGGAATTGGCTATGAAGTGCTGCAGTTTAGTACGGCTGCATGAACTCGTTCGCACATGAAGACAAAAATAAAGGTATAGAACAGCCTCTGCCCAGAGTCGCCCCACGTGAGTGGCTGCAGAACTCCCATGCAATTCACCCTCGAGCCGCTGTCTATCAGCCGAAGGAATGTTCATGGGAGCAAGGGTGGTCTTGTGCACTGCCGAGTAACTGTTGCCACTTTGTGCTTCCGCAAGTGAACATCGACTGGTTGGCGAAGTAAAACTCATAGTTCCCTTGAAGCTTGAGTCTGGAAAATTCCCAACAACGTCGTGCTGTATACGCCCTATGTAAGAACGCAGGAGGGCGGGGCCGTTAACTTCGACGCATCAACTGCGTAGTTAATTCTGGAGGCCATTGTATTCAAAGATGCTCTTATTTGTGCTATTCGTAGTTTTGTTGCTGAACCAAAGGCGCTCTTCATTTCAAAGTTATTTTCATATTAATTGTAGCAGCAAGCACCACTGCATTGGTGGCAGAAGCGCTTGCTTTGCAGACAGCATCCTTGAAGTTCATATCACGCATTATGCGAATTAATAAATGTGTGTTGTACAGTTCTCGCTTTACTTACCGTGTTTACTTCGTGTACCGTGTTTTACTTTGATACCGTGGCCGCCATCACTACCTGACTAATAATTGTTAATATTATTGATAATAATATCAACCAGTTACAAGACTGATGCCTGCTAAAGAAACAGAAAAACAAACAAGCAAATTACAAATAATTGAAACGCAGCATGAAGAGTGAGTGAGTGAGTGAGTGAGTGAGTGAGTGAGTGAGTGAGTGAGTGAGTGAAACAACTTTACTTGGTCCACAGTAGACGCAAATAAACTCAACGTCACCTGGCTAAGCCCACTCAGGGACCATCAGGTGAAACCTGACTGTCCTCTTGTGAGCCCTCTGGACTGCCAGGATTTCAGAGGTCTGGTCCTGGGCCCTAATGAGCTTCATCATTTCCTCTTGGGTGAAAGGGGGACCGGCAGAGGCGCAGCCCCTCAGGAGATGCTCGACGTCACATAACCACCACACAGAGGGCAGTCCGGGCTTGGGAACCGTTCGGGGTATATTACGTGCAGCGCCGCAGAGTTTGGTTAAGTGCTTGTTTGCAGAAGTCTGGGAGTGACTGCCTGGGCCCGGTACCGCGAGGAGTGCGGCAAAGGCAGGAGACTTCTTGATAGATAATTATGTTGGCAGATCTCGTTGTACGAGCAGAGAGGCTCGGGTCGCCCTGGAGAGGATGCGTTACCCGGCGCTCGTCGGTGAAATCTCGTGCAGCCGAGTTCGTCTCCTCGTTGGGGTTGAGCGAGGCATCCGCAATTGTTCCAAGGTGCGCAGGGAACCAGGCTAATGAGTGATATTTGATGTCTTTAGCGTTTTGGATTATACGTAGGGCCTGGGGAATCAGCATTCCCATCTGAAAGGCCCTGACAGTGGCCTTGGAATCTGAATATATCGTGTCATGTACACTGTCCGTCAATGCAAGAGTAATAGCAACTTGCTCTGCAACGCTGGAACTAGAAGTGCGGATGGTAGCGCAGCTGAGGACTTTCGAATCACAGTCGATGACCACTGAGCAGAAGGCTTCTTCTTGAGCGTATGAAGTAGCGTCTACGAAGCATGTTCGATCCTTGTTCAAGCGGGCACTGGCGAGGAGAACTTTACAGAAACAAAGTATTTTCACGTAATGTATACATATGTATTACCTGTTTGGAAGCATTGTTAAAGATACTAAGAAAGCGCTCAATTCACACTGAATAAGAGATGACATGGAGTTTTATATGAACACGGGCGTTCGTAGATGTCATCCTTATGAAGTAATGGCATAGGTTCAGGTAGCACGCCGTAAGCGACACAGCACTGACTGAAAACCACTAAAACAAACAAGAGACTAAACTTTAAGGTTTAGCAGAGCCTTTTTTTTAAATATTTCATAGTCCTGACTTGAAAAACGCTGCGGGATCCTTTATTGAAATATAATTGCATATAATAATGGCATGATCGGAAACCGTGCCTTGCGCACGAAAGACTTATCACGCAAAATTCTTTAGGCCTAAGATTCCGAGCTAGGATAGTTCATTCTGAAGTTATTTGTGCAAAAGAGTCTTTTTATAGGTTTCGAATGACGAACAATTGAAACTGAGTAGTGCAAGTGTTTTAAAGAAGTCTGAGTTAGTCTCAGAGCAAATATCGTAACTAATTGTTTTTGTTTGGAATATTAAAAAAAACTGCACTGAAGTTGTTTAAGTGTGCGTAATCATGCTCAGAAAATATAAGTTGACCCCTACTCATATTCAAGTTGGACCATCCAAGATTTAAGTGTACCCACACCGAAATTTAGGTTCGTCCCACAAACTTCAGTTCACCAAGCCCGAATTTTCAAGTTGACCTAACCCTAAATATAAGTTTGCTCATCCCTAAATTTAACTTGACTCATCTTCAAATTTAAATTGGGCCACCCCCAAATTTAAGTTTGGCCACCCGCGAATATCAGTACGCCCACCCCAAATTCCAAGTCAGCCCACCCCCAAATTTCAGTGGGCCCACCTCTAAATATCACTTACCCCACCCTCAGACATCAAGTTCGCCCATCGCCAAATTTAGTTGGCTTATCGCCAAATTTTAGGTTGGCCCACCACAATTTGAGCTTCCCATGTATTCTTCTGTGGAGCTTATTTATTCCTATAGGTATTCTTTGATAAATTTTATGTTTTCGTTTAAATTGTTCCTTATGACTTACAAGGCGACATATCATCTTCGTTTGCACTATTATAATCAATTCTTTAAAAAATTACGCATTTTTGTGCAGATACAAACCATTAAACTTTTCGCATGCATTTTCGCGTGACGGAGCAGGGCTACTCGTCAAAGAATGCTAACGCATTAATAGAATCAAAGCCAAAAGTGACTACTTCTTGCACACGCAAATTTTCCTTATTCGCTGGCACTTTTGAAGCGTAGCTTTCTTTGCTTCTTCCTTCAGCTTTTCTACTGCTGCTGTCGCTGTCTTGCACGCCGTGACGGGGGAGGTTCAGGGTGTGTATACTCATGGAAGGAGCGTGGCAGAGAGAAAAGGTGGCGCGAGAACCTTGCTTGGACATTTCCTTCACGTCGCATGTGCACAATGGCCTCTCGCGTTCCCTGGGCGTCGCCACATTAGCCTCTTAATAGCTGTTTCATCCGCAATGTCCTGGCCCCCACAAATGCATTGCATAAATCGGAGCAGCGCTTACCTTTCAACCAACGTGCAGAGGCGAGATAGATAGAATGGTAGAGAAGAGGAGAGAGAAAGGGCAGAGAGTGGGTTAACAACAGTCTCGCCACTCTGTTCTCGCAGTTCGCGTACAGTGGGCGTCGAAAGAAAAGATGACGTGAGAAGGCAAGGAAACACCACTACTATACACGTGACAACGGCAAAATGAAGGTTCGGTATGGCACGGTTCGACTATTTAGGAAAAGTAAGCACCATGTAAATTTGTCAAGCAGAAAACATGCGCAGGGCGTGGGGACCAAAGCCGCATTAGAGCACCGTAAGGTCTAGGCAACACTACGGAAGCGGTAGCCCGTCAAATCACCACTTCTGGGCCCGCCGCGGTTGCTTTGCCACATTTCCTCGAGATCGCGGCAGCCGCGTTTTGACGGAAGCGCAGCACACGAACGCTCGTGTACTTGGAGTTGGGAGCGCGTTAGAGAGCACCGGTGTGTCAAAATTAATCCGGAGGCCGCCAATGCGGCGTGCCTCAAAACCTACCTGTGTTTTCGTACGTATAGCCCCATAATTAAATTTAAGGTAAGCGCTTCTGCCACGACGCAATGTAGCATTTGAGGCAATAGCAATGCTCAACCCTGTCAGAGGTTATAAACAATGGCGTATAACAACACCTCAAACAAACACGCCTCTTTATGTGTTCTGTGTACTATGCAGACAAAAAACAGTCGTTCACGCAAAGTAACGTTTAGCATCAACTTGCAGTTTTGCGTATTGGACTAAATGATGAAGAAATGAAACATTCACTCTGAACATCGCCGCTAATTATCGTCAATTAAAGCAAGCAGCACACACAGCTTCGTTTAGATTGATTCCCACAGTGCGTGGGATCCGTCCGCATACCTGGGTTTTTTTTTCCCTTTACTCTCTTACTAACAAGCATTCGACATTCATACTCATGAAACTAACACATCTAAAACCAAGACGAGCTACCTACTCCCTCACACTAAGCGCATCCCAAAAAGAACGCATAGGTCTCTCGACAAAAGTGGTTTCATGCACTTTGTTGTAGAAGCATGCCAGCTTTGCACCGTTCACGTGTTCCTGGAGGATTACGTGCAATTTGCGATGTGGTTTTGTGTCGCCCTACGTTTTCCGGTGTTTCATTACTCAAAGAATTCTGCCCAGCTTGAGGAATATGCGACGCTGATAGCCACTCGAGGGGGAACAACTACAAAATCGTTTGTTGAAAGAGAATCCTAATCTTCCGTGAAATCGTGAGTGCAAATCTCTTTAGTGGCGCCGCGGAGGCCGTAGGCGTTCAGCGCACTCAACTAGCCTCATCTGGCTCCTCGGGGGGGGAGGCGGAAGCGGACTATATTTTCACCCCAGAAGAGTTCGCGGACGACAATTCTGGCGAGAGCCGGGAAGATCCCCGCCTCGAATAAAAAAGTGATGAAGCAGGCGGCGCCATCGAAACAGCTAATTCCCTTTTTATGGCAGGCCACTGAGATTTCCGCGCCTCTGGCACTTACTTCTCGCGCAATGGGAGCTCTTATTCATGTCACGTGCGTTACTGCGGGGCATATGAGAGCTTTCAATTCCCGGTACTGCAACGACGATGTTATGGGGAGAAAAAAATGGCATTCTGTCCAATTGCGTGTTGTCTTCGAATGGGGCGCAAAAGAAACAGGCCGGTTATTTTGCCCTGCCAGCCCACAAAGCCGGTAAGAGATAGCTGGTCTGAATTAGACATTGAAACTACGACTGTTAATACGATCAAATTTGTGAGCAGCCGTACAGTGAACTAAATTTATAGCCAGTAAGGGATTTTTATATGCTCATTTATTTATTTTCTAGATTATCATTTATTTCTCAGTAGAGTAGCAGACAGATATACTCGGACCGTTGTTATTCCAATTATTCTGTGATGATGCGTCCAAAATATTAACCCCACCATTTGTAGATCCGACAATCCGGTGCCGCCCCCCAACCCAAGCTGCTTAACATGAAGAGAGGACTCGGAAGGCGTCCTGCGAATTGCCTCGTGATGAACACTGCCTCCTGCAGCAATCCGCCGGCGAGTGCCTTCCTAGGACGACAGAAAGCTGAGCTAGTCGGTAAAGATTCATTATGCAAAAAAGAGATGAGGCGCGCAGACAGGACACAAGGGTAGAGAAGTGGACAACACGCACGCCAACTATAAACTGAAGGGAGGACTGAGGCGAAAAAAGAAAGAAAACACGAAACCCACCTGCGCAAGCTGAGGAATGGTAACACCACGTGTCCTTCGGATACACGTGCCGGCCAACGTGATAGATAACTGTTAAGGCACTTAATCTCTTCCTTATGTAAAGTAATCGAAGGCTGACTCACGCATGTACTTCCACCATTATAGATATGCCATGCCTCTACCATAAGACGCGTATCTTCATTCTTATGCCTGTACAATATCGCGCATTCATCTAACTCTGGCGTGCAACTACAATCTTGGCAATGTAGGGAAAGTTTAGAAGGCGATCCACCGGTTTATGGCCTTTTATGTTACATCAGCCTCTGATTGATACATCATCCCGTTTGCCCTACGTAGAACTGGCGACAGCTAAGGGGAATTTTATAAACCACACGCATACGACAGTCAGTAAAACTGTTGTTCTTATTGTGCTTCACTGGACAAATATTTGTTCTTTTCTTGCCTTTTACCTGCTCCTTTTTCTTCTCTACGGCAGCGCATATGTTACCTAGCTTATTGGGAACAGTGAAAGGATCAATAACATAATATCTACTTGCAAGGTGTTTAAGCCTGTGCGATATTGAATCAATTTAGATTCTAGAAATTCTTTCAATGTACTTAAAGTCGACGCTGATTAGGTGGAGAGATTGCGTTTTTCTGCAGAAATCAGGCATTTGCATTGGCTCAAAGGTTGCCCCTGTTCTTAGCAATATTTACCTGAGTAAGGTTGACAGCTGCTTAGAGAAAGCCTTAGGTGATAGCGTTATCAAGATATCTCGTTACGTTGATAAATACCTGATTTTCTGCAATAGGGAAGAATTCGATTCCACTGCTACCTCAGTAAGTGAGCAATTTAAGCTTTATGGAGGAGGAATAAAGTTTACCAACGAATTTCCTCAGCGATGCGTAATTGAGTTTCTGACATTTCCTTAGTCTTCGAACTAAATCACGTTTGCTGGCAGTACTCCCCAAGATCTTCTAAGTCTTTGCTAAACTTTCAATCCAAGCATTCTAAAGTAGTAAAAAACGGAATTGCCATCTCCTGCTTTAAGTCTTCTCTCACCAGATCCTGCATGCACAAAATCAGCGCCAGTTTTAATGCGCAGGTCCGTCGGCTATTAGAAGCAGGTTATCCTAGTGTAGGAGTGGCCACTGTGGCTGCGCGCCCAAAGAAGTCGGTTTCGAGGGGGACGGACGTGATTACAGAAAGCAGTAATAGCAAAAAAAAAAAATGAGTAGTGGCTATTCTGTACATTCATTCAGTGTCGCACAGGCTTTAAAAAGTTGCACGTAGATATGATGTTAATGTTGCTTTCACTGCTCCCAATAAGCTACGCAAGATATGCGCTGCCGTACAGAGGAAAAAGGAGCAGGTAAAAGGCAAGAGACGAGCAAATATGTGTCCAGTGAAGCACAATAAGAACAACAGTTTTACTGACTGTCGTTGGGTGTGGTTTATAAAATTCCCTTTAGCTGTGGCCAGTTCTACGTAGGGAAAACGGGACGGTGTATCAATCAGAGGCTAATGGAACAAAAAAGGTCGTTAACCGGTGGATCGCCTTCTAATCTTTCGCTACATTGCCGAGATTGTAACTGCAAGCCAGAGTTAGATGAATGCGCGATATTGTACAGGCATAAGAATGAAGATACGCGTCTTATGGTAGAGGCATGGCATATCTATAATGGTGGAAGTGCGTGCGTGAGTCAGCCTTCGATTACTTTACATGAAGAAGAGATTAAGTGCCTTAACAGTTATCTCTCACGTAGACAGGCACATGTACCCGACTGACACGTGGCATTCCTGAGCTTGCGCAGATGAGTTTTGTGTAATAATAATATATGGGGTTTTACGTGCCAAAACCACTTTCTGATTATGAGGCACGCCGTAGTGGAGGACTCCGGAAATTTAGACCACCTGGGGTTCTTTAACGTGCACCTAAATCTAAGTACACGGGTGTTTTCGCATTTCGCCCCCATCGAAATGCGGCCGCCGTGGCCGGGATTCGATCCCGCGACCTCGTGCTCAGCAGCCTAACACCATAGCCACTGAGCAACCACGGCGGGTAGAGTTTTGTGTCTTCTTTCTTTTGTCGCCTCAGTGCTCCCTTCAGTTGATAGTCGGCGTTCGTGTTGTCCACTTCTCTACTCTTGTGTCCTGTCTGCACGCCTCACCTCTTGTTTTGCACAATGCCTTCCTAGGGCCGAGTGGGAAGGGCCGGTGCTGCACCGACGCCAGCCATGCGCTTAGCGTTGCTGTTCTTCTCCAGCATTTCTCCCTTGCCACGACACCGCGGTATCGTTACCACCGTGCGTTAGCATGGCCTCTCCTTTATTCCTCCTTGCGGGGGGAATAATGGCAGTAAATGCTGGTGCTCGCACCGCTGAAAACAGCTTACGTGAGAAGAACCAGCTGGTATAGCCACCTCTACAGATGAGCTGGTTCTCCACAGAACTGCGGGACGAAACAACAAACGCTGCCAAAATACACTCCCTGCGATGACTATACGCACGCTGGCGCATCAGCCCGTCAACGTGAAGCGAGCAGCGTTCGGCCATTCGCTCGCCTCTGCTGTGGACGGCATCCGCACAGTCTGCTTCCCCACAGCCTGGGGGATGGACAATCAGTCGCATTCAATTAGAAACCGATCAGTAATTTTAAGAAAACAACTGAAATAGCGGGTGAAGAATCAAAGGAATACAAAATAAAAAAAATTTACTAGGAACCTTCTTCAAACCATCATACCTTCAACCTTCAACGGGTCAGCATGCATCCATGTGATAATGGCCAAGAGAGCAGGTTCCAAGAGAAAGATACCAGGGATTCGTACAATTAACATAAATTTGTAGAAATTGTGTTTTTAAAATGTTTTTTTTTGCATTCGTGAGTCGGCGACAAAATAAGAAAGAAATGGTCAACTCTCTCACCTGCACCACAGAACGGAAACAGCGGGGAGGTAGCCAGACCAACCCTGTGTTGATAAAATTTTAATGAAGGTGTGCGACTCCGTAATCGAACGAAAGTTAGCTGTTGTACGAGTTTCTAAGGAATTTCGGCGCCAAAAGTGTTGACACTCTGTGGAAATATTTATAGCTGGGTTTAAAAAGTCAAGCCTTATGCATATCACCGAATCTAGCTGCAGTAACAAATGCTGACACTGCAGGTAACCAGGGAACTACGCCACTGGGCCACTACGCCACTCTCACCTCTCGCCATGCTATCTGACATTTCATTCATAAATAAGGTATCCCGAAAATCCTGATGCATCCTAATTGAACAGGAGGTATAGAATGGAACGCACGCAAACCATGAGGATCACTATTGGAAGTGAGCGATGAACATCAGTGTAATGAATATGTTATTGTGACACCTGATGGGGTTATTAAACCTTGTTTTCGCAGAGCTAATAGTACCGCCAGGAATTCAGTCGGAAATACTGGTACGAATTGAGGAACACTAAGAGAGAAAGACCAATGAAGAGCTGGGGAGAAGGTGCCTGCAGTCTATTCATCACAGTGATTCACGAGCACCTTCTGTCAGCACGTCCACACAGCAAAGCATCTGCAGCTGGCGGTCGGGTAACGAATCGCAAGTTCTGCTAATGTCCAGCGAGCAAGCATTCGTGCCGTTTCATCACTGACGCCACACGACGTAACCAGCACATGTAAAAAGAAGCACACCACAGCCTCCTGCCTTTTTCCGCGTCCAGTCATTAAAGTGCACCGAGAGGCCAAATTCTTGCTGCACTCGTTCCCTCGCTCAACAAACTTTCTCTTGTTTCTCGCCGTCCTCTTCAGAAACATACTGAACAACGCAGAGCACGTCGTTTTTAAAAATCCGGCACTGTGCAAAACTGTGGGCCACACAATTTCTTGCCGGAGAGGACGCTTGTTCGTCTGGGCACGTGCCTTCCAGTAGCAGCAGTTCGAAGGAACTCGCTGTTCTCAATGGGAAAGAAGCAAAGAAGAACGGTGCTTGAAAGCATATCACCACAAGCAGACTAGCTCTGGCATCAATATTTCAGTTTGTACAGCGCCCCAGCGCCTTTCTGCTAGAAAAGTAAACACTGAAATTATAAGCAACACGCGACACTTTCAAACCTTTCTATATTAGTAGTGCTGAACATTTGCTACAATTAAAAGCATCGCTCAAGCACGGCGTGTATAAAGTTTTCTGAATTGCGAAATTATCGCGGCAGCGGTCTCGTTGCAGCAACTCATGGGCCAATAATCTCTGAAAATAAAATTATCGTTGAAAATGAACAAAAACTTTAGCTACATGGCTGGAGCCGATGTTCGAGCTAAGGTAGAGAAGTAACAGTTTCAGGCTTTCAACGGACATCTTGATTTTGCGATAACTGCGATAGCGCATCTCTGTTGGATAAATGTGTCAGTATGAGGTCGCTGCGGCGGCCGTTTGAAGAAGCGTCGAGGTTACACGTGCTCGTACGAACACGCCTCGGCACTCTGTGCGGCAGAGGCTGTGCTCGCTGTTCCAACCTTTTAGCATACTTCGTAGTCCTCGAATGTGTTTCTCATATGTGTCACAGCGCGAGAAAACAACGGCTCCAGATAAAATGTTATATCCCTGTATTTTCTTGTCCAGTAGTTTTGCAGAGTGATGAATAAAATAAATGTTATAATTGACC
This sequence comes from Dermacentor variabilis, assembly GCF_050947875.1. Lineage (NCBI taxonomy): Eukaryota > Metazoa > Arthropoda > Arachnida > Ixodida > Ixodidae > Dermacentor > Dermacentor variabilis. Next base: position 226,135,130 of record NC_134571.1, on the reverse strand, counting down.
CAAATAATGAGGCACCAATTTTTCATATCATAAGCGCTAAGGTGCCATTGCCAAATAGTAATGTGGAAAACATCTCACCAAGAATATCTCAGAACATTAACATACAAATGCTATGGTAATGCAGGTGATAGTAATGTTAGTACTGAAAACAAAAACTTTTGGGACGCTTAGCCCCGCCTTCAACAGTGAACGCGATATCGTTCCTCATTACATGTATCTAATGCACTTCATTCAGTTCAAGACAACAACCCACTCAATGGGCCCCCCTCGTATCCACACCTAGCGACCACGGCCACTAAGATAAGCGTCAAACGGCAGCTGGAAAAGGGGTTCGTGTTTGAATTTCAAGCCGTATATTTAGGTATTCTGGAATAATGAAATTACAATTCGACGCTATTATGTCGAAAGGTTGTGTATGTCGTACTTTATGAATTTTCTGACGCATTTTGCTTTGAGAAATTCAATAAGTTCAGTAACGCCCATGCGCCACGGCCTGCGCGGTTCGGGATGATTTTTTTTTTCGTACGGGCAACGCCAACACAGAATTTTCTGCGACACGGGGCGTGGCGTCCGTCACCTCTACGGTCGTGCTTGTGCAACCGCAAGATCCTGGCACCTTTTGCGGTTCCGGTGAAGCGGACGTTGAAGACTGGCTGGCGGATTACGAACGCGTGAGTGCGAACAACCAATAGGACGCTACCATAATGTTGGCAAATGTTATGTTCCACCCCAAAGGCCCTGCGACAGCGTGTTTTGACAACCACGAAGGTGATTAGGGTGGAGGCTCGGGCGAGTTGGTCGTGGTTCATAACGGTGGTGTTCGCGTAGCGCACGAGAGCAGGAAAAGAAGAGCGAAACTGAGATCGGGAGCAGGGACAAAGAAAGACCACGAGACTTATTTGGGAAGCCCGCTCGCTGGAAGGCCGCTGCTAACAAGGTCACTGATAACAAGTTGCTCGCGTAACGTCCACAGCCGTCTGCGGAATCTTAAGGTTTCGAACAAAGAAGACGTGTTATCGCTATGCCGAAAGGCTGATGGCGAGATGCTGGAGGACGACAAGGTTGGCGGTATTTTGAAAGGGATCGCCGACGAGGCATTCAACTTTTTAATGAGCAAAACCTTTTCTACAGTGAACGACATTATAAAAGATTTCTGGCGCTTTCAGAAGGCTAAAATCCGACGCGTTGGTCACGCGTCTTCCCAACACGGCGGCAACTTCGTCTGGCGAAGACCACACGACAGCACAGCCGTCAGTTCCACTAGATCAGCTTACTCGGATTCCGCACCGCGACCTTGAGGCCATCACCCCTGTCACAGTGCACGCCGGTGACTCGAGCTCGATTACGACTCCATTCGTTCAAGCTATTGTCTAGCGGGAGCTCGCAAACATGGGCATTTCCTCTGAGTGCAGTGGGCAGCCCAACACAAACATCGTGGCGTCCACTCTCATCCTCTCGAGAGCAGCAATTTCCTACACGACAGCGCAATCACCCCTGCGGATCGACCGATATGTTTACTGTTCACCATATCGACCAAGTCGCCCGTTACTGTGCCACCGCTGGTCCTCGCCGCCTCGAACGTCGTCTCCACCTTACCGCCGTCCGGAGTGTAACCGCTTCCCACATTAACGCGGTCGTATTTCCCCAACGTCGATGCTCCCTCAAGGATTAATAGTCGCTCACCGTCACCGCGTGGTCATGAATCAGGCACGCAGTGGTCACCATATCGACCAAGTCGCCCGTTACTGTGCCACCGCTGGTCCTCGCCGCCTCGAGCGTCGTCTCCACCTTACCGCCGTCCGGAGTGTAACCGCTTCCCACATTAACGCGGTCGTATTTCCCCAACGTCGATGCTCCCTCAAGGATTAATAGTCGCTCACCGTCACCGCGTGGTCATGAATCAGGCACGCAGTGGTCACCATATCGACCAAGTCGCCCGTTACTGTGCCACCGCTGGTCCTCGCCGCCTCAAGCGTCGTCTCCACCTTACCGCCGTCCGGAGCGTAACCGCTTCCCACATTAACGCGGTCGTATTTCCCCAACGTCGATGCTCCCTCAAGGATTAATAGTCGCTCACCGTCACCGCGTGGTCATGAATCAGGCACGCAGTGGTCACCATATCGACCAAGTCGCCCGTTACTGTGCCACCGCTGGTCCTCGCCGCCTCGAGCGTCGTCTCCACCTTACCGCCGTCCGGAGCGTAACCGCTTCCCACATTAACGCGGTCGTATTTCCCCAACGTCGATGCTCCCTCAAGGATTAATAGTCGCTCACCGTCACCGCGTGGTCATGAATCAGGCACGCAGTGGTCACCATATCGACCAAGTCGCCCGTTACTGTGCCACCGCTGGTCCTCGCCGCCTCAAGCGTCGTCTCCACCTTACCGCCGTCCGGAGCGTAACCGCTTCCCACATTAACGCGGTCGTATTTCCCCAACGTCGATGCTCCCTCAAGGATTAATAGTCGCTCACCGTCACCGCGTGGTCATGAATCAGGCACGCAGTGGTCACCATATCGACCAAGTCGCCCGTTACTGTGCCACCGCTGGTCCTCGCCGCCTCGAGCGTCGTCTCCACCTTACCGCCGTCCGGAGTGTAACCGCTTCCCACATTAACGCGGTCGTATTTCCCCAACGTCGATGCTCCCTCAAGGATTAATAGTCGCTCACCGTCACCGCGTGGTCATGAATCAGGCACGCAGTGGTCACCATATCGACCAAGTCGCCCGTTACTGTGCCACCGCTGGTCCTCGCCGCCTCAAGCGTCGTCTCCACCTTACCGCCGTCCGGAGCGTAACCGCTTCCCACATTAACGCTGTCGTATTTCCCCAACGTCGATGCTCCCTCAAGGATTAATAGTCGCTCACCGTCACCGCGTGGTCATGAATCAGGCACGCAGTGGTCACCATATCGACCAAGTCGCCCGTTACTGTGCCACCGCTGGTCCTCGCCGCCTCGAGCGTCGTCTCCACCTTACCGCCGTCCGGAGCGTAACCGCTTCCCACATTAACGCGGTCGTATTTCCCCAACGTCGATGCTCCCTCAAGGATTAATAGTCGCTCACCGTCACCGCGTGGTCATGAATCAGGCACGCAGTGGTCACCATATCGACCAAGTCGCCCGTTACTGTGCCACCGCTGGTCCTCGCCGCCTCAAGCGTCGTCTCCACCTTACCGCCGTCCGGAGCGTAACCGCTTCCCACATTAACGCGGTCGTATTTCCCCAACGTCGATGCTCCCTCAAGGATTAATAGTCGCTCACCGTCACCGCGTGGTCATGAATCAGGCACGCAGTGGTCACCATATCGACCAAGTCGCCCGTTACTGTGCCACCGTTGGTCCTCGCCGCCTCGAGCGTCGTCTCCACCTTACCGCCGTCCGGAGTGTAACCGCTTCCCACATTAACGCGGTCGTATTTCCCCAACGTCGATGCTCCCTCAAGGATTAATAGTCGCTCACCGTCACCGCGTGGTCATGAATCAGGCACGCATTGGTCACCATATCGACCAAGTCGCCCGTTACTGTGCCACCGCTGGTCCTCGCCGCCTCGAGCGTCGTCTCCACCTTACCGCCGTCCGGAGTGTAACCGCTTCCCACATTAACGCGGTCGTATTTCCCCAACGTCGATGCTCCCTCAAGGATTAATAGTCGCTCACCGTCACCGCGTGGTCATGAATCAGGCACGCAGTGGTCACCATATCGACCAAGTCGCCCGTTACTGTGCCACCGCTGGTCCTCGCCGCCTCGAGCGTCGTCTCCACCTTACCGCCGTCCGGAGTGTAACCGCTTCCCACATTAACGCGGTCGTATTTCCCCAACGTCGATGCTCCCTCAAGGATTAATAGTCGCTCACCGTCACCGCGTGGTCATGAATCAGGCACGCAGTTGTCACCATATCGACCAAGTCGCCCGTTACTGTGCCACCGCTGGTCCTCGCCGCCTCGAGCGTCGTCTCCACCTTACCGCCGTCCGGAGCGTAACCGCTTCCCACATTAACGCGGTCGTATTTCCCCAACGTCGATGCTCCCTCAAGGATTAATAGTCGCTCACCGTCACCGCGTGGTCATGAATCAGGCACGCAGTGGACACCATATCGACCAAGTCGCCCGTTACTGTGCCACCGCTGGTCCTCGCCGCCTCGAGCGTCGTCTCCACCTTACCGCCGTCCGGAGTGTAACCGCTTCCCACATTAACGCGGTCGTATTTCCCCAACGTCGATGCTCCCTCAAGGATTAATAGTCGCTCACCGTCACCGCGTGGTCACGAATCAGGCACGCAGTGGACACCATATCGACCAAGTCGCCCGTTACTGTGCCACCGCTGGTCCTCGCCGCCTCGAGCGTCGTCTCCACCTTACCGCCGTCCGGAGCGTAACCGCTTCCCACATTAACGCGGTCGTATTTCCCCAACGTCGATGCTCCCTCAAGGATTAATAGTCGCTCACCGTCACCGCGTGGTCATGAATCAGGCACGCAGTGGACACCATATCGACCAAGTCGCCCGTTACTGTGCCACCGCTGGTCCTCGCCGCCTCGAGCGTCGTCTCCACCTTACCGCCGTCCGGAGTGTAACCGCTTCCCACATTAACGCGGTCGTATTTCCCCAACGTCGATGCTCCCTCAAGGATTAATAGTCGCTCACCGTCACCGCGTGGTCACGAATCAGGCACGCAGTGGTCACCATATCGACCAAGTCGCCCGTTACTGTGCCACCGCTGGTCCTCGCCGCCTCGAGCGTCGTCTCCACCTTACCGCCGTCCGGAGTGTAACCGCTTCCCACATTAACGCGGTCGTATTTCCCCAACGTCGATGCTCCCTCAAGGATTAATAGTCGCTCACCGTCACCGCGTGGTCATGAATCAGGCACGCAGTGGACACCATATCGACCAAGTCGCCCGTTACTGTGCCACCGCTGGTCCTCGCCGCCTCGAGCGTCGTCTCCACCTTACCGCCGTCCGGAGTGTAACCGCTTCCCACATTAACGCGGTCGTATTTCCCCAACGTCGATGCCTCCTCAAGGATTAATAGTCGCTCACCGTCACCGCGTGGTCACGAATCAGGCACGCAGTGGTCACCATATCGACCAAGTCGCCCGTTACTGTGCCACCGCTGGTCCTCGCCGCCTCGAGCGTCGTCTCCACCTTACCGCCGTCCGGAGTGTAACCGCTTCCCACATTAACGCGGTCGTATTTCCCCAACGTCGATGCCTCCTCAAGGATTAATAGTCGCTCACCGTCACTGCGTGGTCACGAATCACGCCCGCCATCTCGTTTACCGCCGACTCGCTGGCCGTCGTCCCCCTTTAGTCCTGCACGTGCCCATCAGAAAAACTAAAGAGTTCCGCGCCCGCAGGTGACGCTACATTGACGACTTCCACCACAAATCCGCTTGTGATGCTGCCGACGAGACGAAGCTTTCTGGACGTTGATGCTGATGGCGTCGCCATTTCTGCGCCCATTGACCCTGGGGCGCGCAGATCTTTCGTCGTCACCTTCATAAAGTGCTCACGTCTGCTGCGTCCCGCATCCTGCGCGTTGCTCATGGAGGGGCGCCTCCTGTCGTTCTTGTGATCCGCACTGCTGACGATCCAGTCCAATGTACCATCATCGAGGAGTGAGCTAATGTTCGGCTTAGATTTCCTGTCCTTTCAATTTGCCTTCATTGATTGTGCGACTTGTGGGTCACATAATCAATCAAATCCGAACGTCTCTTCAGCTTGAGGTGCCCCATCATGCCGATATTCCAGCCGACATGTCACCACGCTTATGCTCTCGACATCACGTTCGCTTGCCGCCTCAATATGCTACACGCGTAAGTTTGACGTCTTCAAGTGATATCCGCGATGGCGACTGCGTCTTGTCTTTGATTTTTGGCGTTCTTCTAGTCCGCGATGTCGCCCTTGCTCACACTATTCTTTCCGTTGCTGACGTACGATAGTCGTTCCCCTTCGCAACGCGAAGGTTATCCCGCAAGGCAATGTCGCCGGCCACCACTACCGCGCTTGATCCCTGCAAGATTGCCGCTTTGGATGCAGATGTTTCGCCGCCTTCTTGCTCCGCCAACTTCGCTTCTTCGTCTCTCAGCGACATAAAGAAGTTGAACGCTCCCGATCTGACCAAGGCGCAAGCTGAAAATCTCTACCGCGTTCCATCGTGACATCTTGGATTTAAGACCACCGCTTTAGGCCCCTCGCGGCGGTTCATGATAGCGATAAGCGGACACAGCGGCAGCACACCCGGCTAAATGGTGAGTTCCTTTTGCGCGTAACACTTGGTAGCAGTGCAATCACGACGCGCAAGCGGGCATGTCACGGGGTGCTTTTTGTGTATTTCGCGAGCATTCGCAGTAAACTGAAACACACTAATACTTATTAGATAGAAAGACGCAAACTGCCTTTTTACGTATTAAGTCGTCTATTAAATTGTCTGTCTATGTCAAACGTTTTGCAAACCGCTGTGCAACTTTCTAATTGGAATTTTTTCTTAGCTTCCTTGCTTCGGAAGTTGGATGTATAATCTTGACTAATTATCTAATTAAGCAAAATACAAAAAATAGCGTGACACTCTGCATACAATAGTGAGCAACGTGCATTTGGTCGCGTCGTCTTAGAGTACATCAGCATATTTTAAATCTCTGGCTAAAGTTAGCTGAAACACACTGTATACGTCGCCTACATCTCGCCTTCGTGACAACATCAACAAATTTTGTTAGTCCGGTGGAAATTGGTTAGTTTTTTCAAATCCCTTTGCCACAACATTGCTGCCTAAATGCATGGACTGAGTGTTACAACTACTTATCGTAATTTTATTTTTTGTTGCTAGCCACCAACTGGAAAAGCATCCTACCCGCCGCGGTTGCGTAGTGGCTATGGTGTTCGGCTGCTAAGCACAAGGTTGCGGGATCAAATATTGGCCACGCCGGCCGCATTCTTATGGGGGGAAATGCGAAAACAGCCGTGTACTTAGATTTAGTTGCACGTTAAAGAACGCCAGGTGGTCCAAATTTCCCGAGTCCTTCATAATCAGATCGTGGTTCTAGCACATAAAATCCCATAATTTAATTTCTCTTAAAGCATCCACAGAACTACAAATGCCAAACAGCGAGCTACATTAGATTTAGAAGAACGGGTAGCTGGGCCACTTTGTAATCTATCTCGGTAACTTTCTCAAAAGCGCAGAAGACACACGCACACACAAAAACATCACAGGAAATGACACCCCTCCCTTTTCGCTGAAGTGCTCACTACGAAATGTTTATTCGCCACAGCCACATGTACAAACGGTGGCCGCGGATACATACATACATCAACGAGGCCATTTACTGTAGAGTGATGTCTTATAGCAAGCTGATTATAATCGGGTCGCTAAGACGCTGACCTCCGGTGAAAAAGGGCAAAGACGAGGGATTTCTGCGAAACGTCCAGATTAAGAAATATGTTATAATAGTAGTGCCACCTACAAAATAGACTGCAGCTGTTTTGAGGAACCTTGTTGTCCCGAATCGTCACTAATTCAGGGGGTTGCCCCGAGGCCAGCTGCCCCGATGGCCTGTTTGCTCAACGTATTTTTTATCAAGCACAGCACAGATAGCCGAGCAAGAAAGTAATTATTACTCTCGGTTCCTTACGGTCTAGTTGATAGCTGCCTCGCGCTATACACGCTCCCAATGTACAGCCACAATTTTGCGGTTTTACGCTGCACAGTGCGACCCACGCCTGGCTGCAATGACAATGCAGCAGATGACGCCTAATGAAACACCGACTGTGCGGATGAAATCCAAGTTGATATCTACCGCTCGCTTGTCTCTTGACAGTTGCTCGCATGCGCCTCTACTCTTAAGAAGGATGCCAGGCGCAAGGTTAGAACCAACCATGTTGTCTTTTCGGTTGGCTTTAGCTTTGCGCCTTACAGTTTTCTTAAAGGGACACTAAAGACAAGTGATAAATCGATGTGGACTGTTTAGATACCGTTCCAGAAACCTCGCAGGGCTTGTATCCCTCCAAGAAAAGATTTAGTTTACGAGCAAATTGCATATGAAGGGTGCGAATGTCTTCTTTGAAATTCAAATCTCTCGGCAGCCACCCGGGGGAGTGGTGACGTTGCATGCGTCGTCATCACCCTTTCCTGCCGTTGGGGAGTAAAACCCCTGTCACACTGGGCATTCTAGTGTCATTCGAATCAACTGGCATTAGCATCGAATGACATTATTCGGCTGCTACACAGCGATGTTTAATGCCATTAGCACCGAATGACATCAGCAATCGAATGAGTTCGAGAAACTAATTCGGCTTCGCACTCGGAGCCAATGTGTACTCTCTATCCCAAAAACAAAGTAAAACAGGACAGAGCCTTTGGAAATTGAAAGCTGTACCCTTATAGAAATAATAACTTTTCCGTGTTTTAATGGATTTGTTACTTTAAACAGAAGAAATATGTACGGCAGGCTGTCGCAAAATGTTGTTACTCTCCAGCTCGTCAGCGTCTGGCCGCCGCCCATGCCGCCGCCACTCTGCTCGTCGGCCATATTGTAAACACTCTGGCGCCTGGTGGCACGTTTTGGTTAATCAGGCATCAGCAAGCACTTTATGTGCACTTATGCAAGCACTTTATACCTACCTTGTCCTACTTTATTCGCCACATTTTTTCGGGATGATCGCCATTGATATCGCCACCGAATAACATTAATGTCTCGAGTGTAGCCCCTCCGCGGTCGAATGGACGCCCAGTGTGATGACAGTGGTATAAAACGGTAACGATCCAAGGCTTGCTGCTGCAGCTGCTTTTTGGTCAAGTGGCGTAGACCGTTCGGGCATCCCGCGACATCACGTGGAAGTTGAATTCTCTGCTACTTGCAGTTCGTGCGAGTTTTGCGAGCCTGCAAAACCACCGCTGCACTACGCGATACCAAAACGAGTGAAACGCGAAAGCGTGGGTGGCGCGGAGTGGAGCGAACATGAAAGGTTTTGACCGCCCGCGTCGTTGTCCAGGGTAATTTGAATTAGTTCTTTTTTCTAAAACTGAGATAGAACCGGACAAGTACCATTTCGTTTCGTCTGATCATACAATACAAAGATGCTTTTTTTTTGCATTGAATAGTTGAGTACTAGTGAGAGAATTTAACTGAGGAGTGTTTCCGCCATTCAGCAAGTACTTGAATGTCCCGGAGGAGTCCCTTACCATGCCCTGCATTTTCCTCAATTTCTCGATTATTAGGGCTCTGCTCGCGACAATATTGGCGCCTTAGAGATTCTCGAGCAATAATCTATCACTTTAGCTTATTATTTGCCTGGTGTGCACCAAAAAGCCAGACATAGTACTTTGCTGAACTCCTCAATTTTTAACAGCGGAGCTGTTCAAGCTTCAGTTCCAGCCGTAGCTGGCGAACGCTCGAAACTCGGCGCAGCTATGCAAAAGATAGTGAATAGAGGCTAGGTGAGACATATGGAGGTAAAAGCTAGGAGCACGCGTCGCGGCGCAGGCATTTGGGTGAGTTTCCCCTCAGCCACCTTATCTGACAGAAACGAAAAAGGCCTTTATATATCTGAAAGCGGCAATGTCAGGTGGTGTGTGTCACTCACTTCGTTCTTCCTTTTCATGTTTTTCGTGTGCAGTAGAAAGGCCTGTGAAGTAAGATGTTTCCCAGAAACAAACCGACAGTTGCAGTACAGTGCTCGTGTTTGTTCATTCTCTTTACTTCGTTGTTTCAAGGTGCTCTGCCAGATGCCATCTTTACTCCCTTAATCGGTAATCAAACAACGTTATTCAAACAACGGGCCCCGGTTCGATGTAAACCCTCCCGCCGAATAACGGAATCGAGTGCACGGCCTATGTGAAACGCTAAGGTTCCTTGAGTTGTCAGCGTATCTTTTTCTGCGCTGTAACGCAAGTTGCCGATGTTGGGAAATTATCCATTATAGTGCGGAAAACATTTGTACGCTGTCGATACTCAAATCACCGATGGTTTGACATCACTTGTGAGAAATAGTGCAGATGCGTGGTGTGGCGCTGCGCTGCTAAGCTCCAGCATCGCGGGATCAAATCCCGCACGTGAACGGCCTTTCGATTCGGCTCAAATTGCAATAACGCCAGTGTGGCGGAAGGTTGACGAACTCCTGGTAGTCGAAATTATTCCGGAGTCACCTGCTATGGCGTGCTTCATAATCATATCGTGGTTATGCACCGTAAAACCTCAGAATAATTTATTTGGAAGTAGTGGGAGTTTCGTTTCGCAACAGAGCGTAATCTAAACTTATGTGCAGCGCAATGATGACGTTCTGGAAGCGCAACTGTTAATTTACGACGTGGAAGCATAGACCATCGAAGAACTCGCAGGTTTAGGATAAGTGCAATCACCACACTCAAGCGGGAGTGCAGTTACAGAGAGCATGCCAACCAGCCTTTCTAAGCAGTGAGAAAAATTAAAGAAATACGGTAGCTGAATGATAGAATGTCTTTACAGTAAAAGTGCGCAAGTTATACAAACATGCTACACCGGAAAGAGGTTGCAACCTTATCTTATAAGGCGTACAAAAAGACAGGTAATGGCAGCAGAAGACGCTCGTAACTTCAAATTACCGGCGCAATATTCAGCTGAGGAAATTTGCTACGTCTGAAACATGCGATACAGGGGAGCGACTTGCGTTTAAATCTCTTTCAGAATCGGGCGTGTTGACAAGTACTAAATGTGTAATATTAGCACGTTGAGCCATTAAATGCTTGTGCTAACCAAACGGGCAAACCAGAGCTTTTAATTCCCAGCAGACGGCGCCACCCGAATTCGCCCAGTCAATCTGTGTTGTTTGCTGCGCTCATGTGTCCACCAAGTGCAACACATTCTTCAGAAAAAAAAAAGAGATACTCAAAATCTTCTCACGTAACTAAGGCACAAGGATCGCATCTAGGAGACAGGCCTGTAGAGGCGCTCATTTGACTTTCGCAGGTGCGCTTTTGCATATTGATATACTCTTCTAATGAACATTAATAATATTATTATAAGAGGAACTAACAAGTCTGCATCGATCGCATTCCACAATGCCTCTTTGACAATTTACATTGAGATTACGATTTCTCCGCGTTCCGCGCATGCACATCAGATGACAAAGCATTTATCTCCACTATTTCGTTCACTTTTGACACTCAGTCACTGGGTGTGTGAGGCATACTCCAGAATCCTCCAAAATGGGCATGCCACACAAGATGCAGCGAAGAATGTTTCGTAACCTCTACATGCACGGGTCCTTGCCACCATTCTTCCCCCAACAACCCTCGTGCATCGCCTTCGCCCTTGTGACATCGTTGTTCATGCGTCTCACATTGTGCCTGATTTGGTGAAATTTGGGCGAACTTGTAAAAATTCATACTTGATTTAAAGCACAAATAAACGAGGACACAATAAGCAAAACATTAAAGGACGAGCGCAGATTCGGTGCTTGCATTTTGGCAGAATTTGTGATCGATGTCGCGCTATTACATGAAAAGTGCATCACAATAAAGTTATGACCTTTGTGGCGATAAACATGAACATTTCATGAGATTACATGTTTAATGGCATGAAAGCAAACAAAACTGTACACGTGGCTAATACTTCTAAGGCATTCAAATAGCCACTTCCCTAATGCTTCGCTTCGCACAGATTCCTACATGTTCAGTGTATCTGCACATTTTTGATGTGAAAGCAACAAGTTGCCCATTCGCAACTTTCACGACCTATAGGGGGCGCCACCTTAAATCCAACATGGCTGTCCGAGAGATTAAGAACTAGAGCAGTCGGTGCAGTGCTGCCGTTGTTTTGCTCGGTGACATGTTTCCCGTCGTCATGTTGAAATGTCTCTTACGCCCGCTGTCGTTAGCCTGCGTAATTGGTCATATTATGCGAGCAGAACGCAGGATTCGAAGCCTGCTTGAAGGCGAGGAAGTCCTAAACGCTGGTCATCTTGTGTGCTGCGGCGTAAAAGCGTGCACGTCGACGTCCGTGACTGTTGAGGGCCTTTTCATACAAACTTCGCGGCTTCGAAACAAATCACACGAGCTGTGGTTTCAGTTTTACCACGACGGTGTTATTAATGAAGTGACCGTGCTTTCTATTTGCTATTCTATTAATTTGACCTCTTTGAACGGGTACCATGAACTTTTATAGGGTGTGGTGCTCTCTGCAAGTTGTTACTTAGACCGCTTGAATAAGCCGCCGTGTCGAGAAAAAAACCTTCCTGGTGTCGCGCGACCGAAGCCCTTTACATCGAAGGCGTGAAAGGCAGCCCTAAAGCAGCGTTTTGTTTGCGAAAATTTCTTGTCTAGTTATCCCTGCCTCTGTTCACAAAGCTAGATGTTGAACACGAGAAGTAAACAAAAAAAAAACCTATCTGAACGCTTTTGCGAGCTAATACGATAACCGTTCACCCTTGTAATTTAGTTATTGCGCTTTATGTGTGCTGTGCAAGCTACAGTCTTGCGGTAGTTTTACAGCCTGCGTGACTCCTACCACGTCTTGCTATAAACAGATCAAGCGATACATAGCCGATATTTACCGGTCCGCGGCAATATGCTCGCTTCATTCTTCCAGTTATCTTTATAAAATGATATACACGCACATCAGCTGAGGATTCGCGACGCGAACACTACACAGTAGTTTAACGTTTGTTGGACTAGGATTTGTTACCTTACTAGTGTGGTCATGCGCGCCTGTGCACACGTTGCAGCCGCACATCGAAGTGGCAGACGAGGTACGAATTCCAGGTCCCTCTACGCCTGCGTCACTTTGCTTCGATGCACAAATGAGAAACTCATCTCTCTGTTCGAAAAATGGCGGAATGTGAAGCCGCCGTTGCAGAGCAAGAATGCATGAACGAGAAGAAGAAATTTTGAAGTAGGTACAAGGCTTCACGGAGAATGTTTGCGCTCCAACGTAGCCGCAAAGGCATGAGTGGCAAGAATGCAAGCATCAATCATCCTACAACACATTTCAGTTAAGATTGCGCATTATTTCTTTCCCTGCATGTAATATAGAGCTATGCCTGCGTCTTTATTGAGGTGCGTCTGTTCGCGATTTCAAGTGCTCGGAATCGTCACTCATCTGTCGTATTCCAAAAAAAGTACTCCGGCATGAAGTGCGCACTGCAAGCCTTCATCGCTCCTGTGACAGCTTTGCCAATCCGCAGTTTAATAATCAATTTCTTCCTCATGGATGCAGCCGGTGGGAATGAGTGAAGGCGCACATCACCTACCGCATAACTACCGCTCGGCACCCATTACTGCACGCAGCAAATACGATTACTTCTATGTTTGCTCATTCTGATCATGTTAAGTGTCCTTCAGGATCCCACGGGAGCTTTGAACGCGTTAAAACATCAACCAAAAGTGTAGTAAAAGAGCACACAACACCAATGCGCTACCCGAACGGGCGGCAGCCAGCGGCGAGTATAATCTTTCGATTGTTTCCGGCCACCGCCGCACGACGGCGCCACCATACGTGAAAGTTGCGAATAGCGCCGAAAAGCTGACGGCCTCTAAATTCCTTTCTTCTGCGACGCCACACGCCACAAGCAGGGCGGGCGAGTCAGACACCTGCTGCGCCACCTAGCACGCCAGGTGTTCCGTGAGGGGAGAGAGAGCACCTACGCTCCACGTCACCAGCGCCGGAGCAGAGGTGACGCGGCATGAAGACGCTTGCCCGCGCTGGGCTGCGTTGGAACAAGGCTCAATCGAGACGTGCCAAGCGTAAACGCACGCGCTTGCCCGCAGGGAGTTCATATGTCGAAGGAGCGCGTAGCGGCTTTCAACTGAACAGTAATGCTTTCGATTTCACAACTCATAAGAAATGCTTAGTTGTCCTGGGATTTTTTCTTGAATGTCCTATGAGCCCCATACAGTGTCGAGATAAAATGTGTTACAATATTTACACCATAACATTATATAAATTAAACAACATGCAACGTCTTGAAGAATGCGTCATAGAAAAGCGCTACACGTTAGAAGAAACCACACTGGCTCCGAGCACAAGTTCTGAAGAAGCACGTATGCATCTGCTACTAAGAAAGATTGCTAGTCTGTGCTTGAAGAATGTTCTAAAGAAGTCGTAAATCAAGTGTGGTGTTGACAGATGGAATAGCCCACTCTGGTATAAAAGTTACAAACAGGGATAAGGTGCCTCTGAAAGGCTGGCTAACGTTTTGATAGGAGGGCCTATCTTCGTCAAAGACAGTCTCGTCATCCTAGAGAGGCTTGTCATAGTAGGTTAGTAGAGTGACGTCACCAGCGGTCGTTGTAGGTGGCGGCTGGCTGCACGCTGTCGTCTGAAGTCTCTAGGCATGGTTTCTAAGACGAGAGGACAAGAGTTGGAAGGCGGGGAGAAAGAAAGAGAGCAAGGAAAAACAAAAAAAGAAAAGAAGGAGAAGGGCACGCGAGGGTGTTGAGGGAGCCAGAGCTTAGGGAGCCGTCAAGAGCGGGAAGGCGTGGAAAAAAGAAAAGAGCAAGAAAAAACACAAGCAAAGAAAAAGAATGGCATAGGATGGTGTTGGGCGAGCCAGAGGATATGCTCAACGAAATATTGTGCGTGTGGTTCTTTCAGCACCAGAAAAGCTGGGAAATATGTGCAAGATCACCGCTCCAAAACGCACACAGAAACCGTGGTTGCGAAAAGAAGCACAACAAGAAATTTGTGGATTGTGCTGAATGCGTAACTTATTGCTTATCGTTGTCATCTGGTCGCAGCTATGTTGGATCAGCCGTTGCGTTCACGATCGGTTGCACGAGCACACTTCTAATTTCAAAAACGTGGCCGCTGGCTTTCTGGCGGTGTTGTGCTTCTGCTCCGTTGAATCACATTATATAATTGTTGGCTGAAATAGGAATCAGCTTACGAGAGGGATTTTAGATGCAGGAGAAATGGAAAAGATGGGTGAAATGTGATTGAGCATGTCCCCGATATCGCGCTGACAAGAAAACAACTTGATTTTCTGGGTGTGCCATCCTCGCCTGTATAGAACTGTGGGCTCCTACTGCCTTGGAGTTCTGTGGACACGTGTGTTCAGACTATGTGACAGATAAAAAGTAGCATCGGGATGAAAGAAATTGTTAGAAGTAGCGCCGCCTATGTGTTTGTGTGTCCGTTTTCGTCCGTGCTTTCCTTGCGATTGTACAGTTCTTAAAAGTGTAATACCAACGTGCCCATACTGCCACGTTCCTAAGAAAGAGCGTTCGAACAAAGAAAGTGTCTCGGCTATTCGCTTACAACACGTTGCTGTAGTTTATTCCACTCCGGTAATAAGAAACAGCTATAATATTCCGCAAAAAGCCCGGAATATCGGACATACCGAATATGCTGATTTCCTATTCCTCCGGACATCGCCTCAATTATAAAAATAACCCAATGCTTGTTTACTAGCACACATCTGTTTATGATGCTGCAAAAATACATTAAACCTTTTCTGTTTATTTCTTACGCTGCAGCTGCACATTCTGTCTGCTTGTTGCTTACACAGGAGGCAGCAACAAATGCGTAGTTATCTGTCGTGCGGCACAGTAATCCCACTTCACCCAAGCAGGTGTGGCTTTTTTTTCGTGACGCCGTCGCTCTTGTCGCTTAACAGGTACCATTTCAATGCAGTTGGCGCGGGCTCCGCCCCAGGTAAGTCTGAATATTTTTTTCCAGCTTTACCCCCAATATCATCGATGTGCTTTGTCCAGCTCAGGTTATATTACACATTTAGACTCGGTTAGTTGCATTCAGTTACTCCGACAAGGGAGCTCTGGACTCTGCGTATATCAAATATATATGCGCGCGTTTACGTCACACTACCATTCATACCGGTCTTTAAATGTGTAAGCATTTGCTGGTTGTTATTCCATTCGTCAGTTTATAGGAGTATTTATTGAGTTGGAAAGCTACTGACGGGAGTTCAGCAAAAACTATGCAGTCTTCTGCCAAGAACTTGGCCTCAATAAGTGAGTGAACTATGAGATCACTGAAATAAAAAAGGTCAGAACACAACATGTGACCGTGACAGTCCAGAACCAATGGTCAATCTTTTGTAAAACAAAAACAGGGGACATCCATGCCACATACCATTTGTAATGTCAATAATAGTTTGTATGATTAGCCATATGAAAACCATTCCTAAGGTATATGTCTAATCGGCTAAGCACTTGACAGAGCAAGTGTGTAGTTTCTATAAGCTGTGTCGATTAGTGTTGGCTCAAATCTTCGTTGAAGGTTGGGCATTTCTCTCAGAAAGTTGGACTAGTTGTAATTTAGACAACCACATGTTACAGCACGTAATAAAGGTACATAGAGGTGCAGAGACGAAAGGACAACAGAAAAGCTAGGGCGGTGATCTCTGACTATGCCTTCTTTGAAATGAATGAGAGCAAGGCTACATATTGGGCCATAAACTTGGAACGATTTGACTAATGCCACTATATCCATACCGCAAAACACGAAGCCGCTTGACAAGGGATTATCGAGTTCTTTTTTTCGCCAGTGCAATGAGAAGGCTCGTGCACCTCTCGTTCGCCACGCAAGAACACACGTGTTGTCGAACGAGGGCGTGCGTCTCGCGCAGTGGTTGGGCAAGATGGTCTGACCCGGCTACAGCATCTAGCCTCGCACGGTGCTCCCTCAATAGGTTGACGTCAAGACCACTTTCGCGATAATGCCAATGGCCGGATCTGTTTCATCATGAACAAAACACGACTGTTTTTTGGCACCCAAAGATTCTTTGGCAATGACATAACGGGCTTGAAAAAGCTAAGAAATCAGGGCAGCATGGGACACTTACACACGCCTTTTTTTTTTTCAGGTGACTCATATCAACGAGCTTTAGCAAATTGTGCTCTTCCCCAGAAGCAGGCGCCTCTGTGCGTGGTGCATGGCGCCAACCAGAAGTCAAGCCTCGCTATCACTGCTCGCGCCCTTTGCTCCAAAACGTCAAATATATTACTGAAATAACATTTCAGGTTGCAGGTTGCAGGCTAGGTTGCACCTAGCTAGCGACTACAGCCTTGCCAGCTACGCTTGCTTTCTCTGAATTCTCCAAGTGTTGTGAATAAATTAGATAAACTTGAAGATTTGTTGCTGCTGTATGATCCACATATCTGCGTCAAAACAGAAACTTGGCTGAATGAGTTTATTCGAGAGGATGAAGTTGTTTCGCCGGCCTATCAGCTGTACAGACGGGATAGAGGCTCACGTGGTGGCGGCGTAGCTGTCATTGCTCGAAAAGGGGTCAACGCACAAGTACTTGACCAGATTGATAACCACGAATGCTTGTTTTTGAGAGTCGAGTTTTTTGATATTACGTTTGTTCTTGTCGCTGTTTATCGCCCTCTCGATACTGATGACTTGTATTTGACCCAATTGTACGATCACGCGCTACAATTTCAGGGTAAAAGTGTCATAATAACCGGTGATTTTAATTTGCCCTTCATTAATTGGCAAGCCCTTCATTATGGTTGCTCCACCCCTGGAGATGCCATATTGGACATTATGCTTTTCCTTAACCTCGAGGAAGTCGTGAAAGTAAACACAAGAGGAAATGCAGTCCTAGATCTTTTATTTATCAGTGACATTTTCGGCGGAGGCACTCTGCTAGTTGAGGAGGGTATTTCAGATTACAAATTAATTTTCTACTCATGGATTAAAGACACTGACAGGCAAAAAAATGCTTCTGTGATAAAAGTTATCAAGTATTCCGTTCGGGCGGATGATGTGGCCATAATAGACTATTTGGATACTCATCTATGCGGTATTATAAGTAATATAGAGGCAGCATGGAAGCGCATTCGTAATGTTATTCACCACTGTATCGAAAACTTTGTGCCCATAAAAGCGCTCCGACAGCGTAGATTAAATACATGGATCACCAGAGAAATAATTCAGAGTAAAAGAAAATTAAAACGATGGAGGAAGAAACGTAAAACAGAATCCGAGCAGTTGAGACACCTTAAAGACGATTTGTTATGGAAAGTTAGGCAAGATAGGAATATTTTTTTCAACAGCCTTGCGGAGTTCATTAAAAACGATCCTTCTAAGTTCTAGCGCTACTTAGGGAACACAAAAGTCGAAGTGTCCAAATTGAATGTCGATGGTGTCATTCAGACACATCCTTCTAGCATAGCGGAGACCTTTAACGAGTACTTTCAAAGTGTATTTTCTGAGTATGAAGAATATGAGCCACGAACCACCGCATCGGACCTCCCGCAGGGCATTCGGGTAACGCGTGAAGGGGTTTTGGTATTGATTTTAAATGTTGATACGCGTAAAGCTACTGGGCCGGACGGTGTCCCGAAAATATTTTTGAGGCGATATGCCGAACAAATTTCTTGGTACCTAACAGTGCTCTTTAACTTTTCACTAGAAATGAGCGAAATACCTGATGATTGGCGTCTGGCGCGAGTCGTTCCCATAAACAAAAAGGGCAGCCGTTCTAACTACCGCCCTGTCTCAATGACCAGTCAATGCTGCAAGATGTTAGAGCATGTGATTGCTAAGCACATACAAGGCTTCCTCTCCGAACATAAAGTTTTATCGGTTCATCAGCACGTGTTCAGAAAGGGTATGTCAACAGTTACACAGCTGGTATCGACATTGCATAATTTGTTTAGTGTTCTTGACATGGACTGGCCAAGTAGATGTATTGTTTATGAGCTTTTGCAAGGCATTTGACAAGGTACCGCATAATAAATTGTTGTTTAGGTTGGAGAGCACTGGACTTCCACTCTTTGTTGTTAGGTGGATTTCCGCGTACCTAAATCATAGGCAACAGTTTGTGCAAGTGCAAGATTTTTCTTGCAGTGTGCTGCCAGTTACCTCGGGGGTTCCACAGGGGAGTGTGTTAGGGCCATTGTTGTTCTTAATTTATATAAGTGATTTAACGAAGGTAATAGCAAAGGACGTCTTAATCAGATTATTTGCTGATGATTGTGTGGTTTTTAAAACAATCTCGAATGCAAATGACCACGCCTCTTTACAAGCAACTGTTCTGGCAATTCACGACTGGTGTGAGAACTGGGGCATGGAACTGAATAGGGAAAAAACTGTTTTTCTACGTGTAACAAGGAAAAAATGTCCTAGTACCTTCACTTACCACATTAACGGCAGCACTATAAAGGAGGTTGATAAATATAAGTACCTGGGGATAACTCTTACTAGTAATCTTTCATGGGGTGTGCACATTTCAGACATCTGTGCGTCAGCTTTTCAAAAGCTATGTTTCCTTAAGAGGAAACTTAGAAATGCTCCTGTAAGTGTTCGGCTTCTAGCTTATAACGCATGTGTTAGTTCGAAGTTATAGTACGCGTCTGCGCTGTGGGACCCACATGTTAAGAATGATATAATAAATCTTGAGGGTGTTCAAAGAAAGGCTGTACGGTTTATATTGGGAAAATATAGAAGGTCGGATGCACCATCGTCTCTGATGAAACGTAATAACATTACAACATTTGAGATACGTAGAAAAATAAACAGACTTTTGTTACTTCACAATTTTATGTCCGGAAAACTCGCCCTATCTGAATCAAGTTATGTTCAACCTGCTGCTACTAGGAAAACAAGGCACACAGCAGAACATTCACTGAGACCAATTTTTGCGAAAACTAATTTCTACAAATACAGTTTTTTCACTAGAACAGTTATAGAGTGGAATGAGTTGCCGCCAAGTGTTACCAAGGCCGAAGATTTTTCGGCAGGACTGGAACATTTCTTTTGTGAGCAATAGATACTTGCAATTGTATAAATGCAGGTATTTGCTGCTGGTTTAGTTCTGTTCTGTCTGCTTTGGTTTTGTTTTGTTTTGTTGAAAATTGCTTCATTGTGTTAGCGCTGTTGCTTTTGCCCCTTTTGCTGTTTGCGAATTTATTGCTGTTATTTGTTGTTTGTCATTCCAAAAATGCCCCTCCTGCTAGGGCCAAAGAATTGGCCTGCAGTATGGTTAAATAAATAAATTAAATAATTTCAGTGTTTCTTTTTGCACAAATGCACCCTTCATTTCCAGAAATAAAAGTCAACAATTTATTATAATTTTCCTTTCACGGCAGTCGCCCTTGAAGAGTGAGACCACAGCCGGAATAACTTTTGGAATTGTAATACACTGCAGCTGCGAGGAGAAATATGAATCCCTTGCCCACATTTTTTTTCATATGGCCACCCTTCAGCATTGCGGGCACAGCGGGTAGACCTGCGCTGTATAATTACTTGAACTGTGTGGCATGCTTGAAGCGCTAAGCGCGGCATGCAAAAAAAAAAAAGACGGGCACTCATAAGACCTCTGCCTTATTCACTACGCTAGGTCAAAACGAACTTGAGAAGCCCCCGTTCTCAAGGGAATCAAACTCTGCTGGAAGGTTTAAAAAAAGAAAAGTAAATTCATTCCCGCACCTTCTGCCAGTCCATGGGCCGCCACTAATTGCCCGTGTGCACCACCGGAGGCTTGCATGCGCGCGAAGGGGGCTACCAATCAGGAGGAAGGTCGTAACGGGACGTCGAGGCGTGCGTCCCATTTCCGCAGCAATACCGGCGGATAGCGCGGTGCCTGCTCGCGTTGCCGTTCGCATGGCGAGCGTCAGGCTGACTTGGGCGCAAAGCTTACCTCGCTCACGCCGATGAGTGGGTCGCTTTCAGAAGCCAAGCCTGCTTCGATGGTTTCGCCGAGGCTTCGCCCTCTGTCGGGCACTGCCCTGTTCTGTCGTGGATAGCAGGCGAGGAGGGAGCAAGCAGTGACACGAAGTTCCCTGGCGCTTGTTTTTTTGTATTTTTTTGAAATAACAGGGATTCTGGTGCAATTGTTGGTCCTGCACTCTAGAAGCAGGAGGTCTTGCAAAAAGTCACGAAGGAGTGCATTTTCGCATTTCCAGAGATATTACTGTTTAACAAATGACATCTATGTTGGTGTTGGTGGTGTTTTCTTTGTGTCGACAGTTCGCAGCCATAGGCGTAAATGTAGGGCGAGAATTTTCCAGCTCACTTAGGCGGGTGGCCTCGCGCTATCGCCGAAAGGTTGCTTTTATCGTGGCAACTTCAGCGTAGTGAGCTCTTAAGTGAGTGTTGAAGTGAAAAAATTGAGCGTGCAGGTGTCACTATCTTTGTACACGTGATACTGAGACATCTAAGAACACCTCACGATCCAAATCTCCCGCAGAGCAAGACACAACGATAATAAATACTACAATGTTTTCCAACAATGACGTTCATGCAAACAAATGCCTCTCCACCTCAGTCACGAGATGACCGCAAACCAAAATACGTCTTGCACTGTCATTGAGATGTCTTATAGCACATTCCTCGCGATCTTGATAAGCATTGTTATTTATTGATTATTAATCTATTGATAGGTCTGTCGAGTGATTACTTCGCGGGGTTCGATGTTCCTCAGCAACAGACCTTCAGCTGAGAGACGCCAGATAGGAAGCTTGTGATTAATTTTCGGTAACTCTAGATTTCCAACACCCAACGAATTGCCGGTAGCAGGTACTTTTTTTTTCCATTTGGCCTCGACATAAATGTGCCTGCCGCTCATGGGAGTGCTCTGCAACAGCAGAGCGCCATAGGCACTGTTGCCAACCATGCGATAAATATTATGCAGGGTGTCCCCAGCATTTCCGTTGCTTCGTGAGGCCGCCTGACAATTTTGCTACGAAGTGTAGAGTTCTCGCCTTAATTGAACATTTTAATCACCTCAGAAGTAAATCCTTAGATGCATCCGGAAAAAAAATCTGACGTATGGTGCTCGCGGAAACTAAGAACACAATCCTTCAACTAGCATGTATGCACAAGTTTTCCTTGATCTACAAATGGACTTACCGCATAATGGGAAAGGCTGATCCTCATGTGTAACTTTTCCCATGAATAAGTGATGGTTTCCTTATACAGGCTATTGGAAGACGTTTTGGTCTCGGTGAATAATGCAAGTGCTGCATAGACACGCGCGTTAAGCGGAAGCCAATTCCAAATTCTGTATGAAAAATGTAAAACGCAGAATGCTTTGAGAAGAAAATCACCGACCTATTAGAGTAAACTAGCCTGAATTTAAGAGGGAAAGCTAAATTTCACAGTCTGTAGAAGTGTAGCGGCGCGACTATTGCCTCCAAAGCGTGCGAAGAAGAAGGTTGGCTCAGCGAGAACAGAACACTGCTCCACCGACATCCCGCCGCATCACGGCCGGCCGGCCCAAGTAAACAGTGGCTACGGCGGCTGCCTCGTCACGTCGTCTCCCAAAAAATTGGTGCCAATGCACGACCTAGCCGCGCCATGCCAGCGTCAGCGCATCGATTCTGCCGAGGCAAGCGACGTAGCATCACACAGCCCGGCAGACGTGCCGCGATTAGAGGATGTCCGGGAATTCTACATTGATATGCCGGCCATCTGGTTCAGCCAGCTGGACAGCCACTTCTAAACAAGGTTCCAGGCTTCGGCTGTCATCCCCCGACGTCTACGCGGACTCGCGGGCGACGTAGTGAGTCGTCTTCGCTGACTACGTCACCCCGAACGCTCACTCATAAGAGATTCCGCCATTTGAATCGTCGCGTCATTCCGCGTCCTGTCTTCCCACCAGTACCCACCGTTGCCGATCGTCAGCACGCGCCGGCCCCAGCATCAAACCTCTAGTCGGTCCGTGAGCCTCTTCTCCAGCTCAAGGGCAGCTGCGCGACGACACTTTCTAAGCAGTTCACTAGGCCAAAGGCGAGCGCTTCCAGCTACTCTATTGTCCGTCGCTCTCCTTCCTCGGACGTTTCCGCAAGCTGCCCGCTTTCCCTTCGGGGGCACCTCACTCATCGCCGATAGAGAGGCTCTCTCCCACCGGCTCCCCAAGGCGCAAATTTCACTCTCGCAGGAACGGCGATGCCACAAGCACAACCTTCGCGATGCATTCAACAATCACCGCTACCGTGATGCTATCGGCATTCGACACTTCACCGCAAGCAGTAGCAGGTGAGTGTTCCGTTGTTCTGTGCTCGCACCTTCCGCGGATGCAGGGGCTACCGAAGTTTTGCAGGAGCAGCTCTGCCATCTGGTTATTTCAGCTCGAGAATCAATTGTACGCCAACATGAGTGAGCAACACCTGCGCTACCTCCACGCAAGTCGCAAGCTGCCGGACGCTCTACTCTTGGATCTACAACTTGTACAGACACGGGTATATAGGAGAGCCACCCGCCGTGGTTGCTCAGTGGCTATGGTGTTGGGCTGCTGAGCACGAGGTCGCGGGATTCGAATCCCGGCCACAGCGGTCGTATTTCGATAGTGGGGAAATGCGAAAACACCAGTGTACTTAGATTTAGGTGCACGTTAAAGAACCCCAGGTGGTCAAAATTTCCGGAGTCCTCCACTACAGCGTGCCTCATAATCTGAAAGTGGTTTTGGCACGTAAAACCCCATAATTTAATATAGGAGAGCCAGCGGCAGGTCGCGATTTCATACTACATTTAATTTCATTTAATTTCAGCCCATCTACAAGAAAATGGAGGGGGGGTCAAGGTAACAGCTGCTTATTGGCAGGTTGAGGAGTCCCTGGCCTCCTTTACATATTGGCAGACCGGTGGCAATGAACACTTTCAAAAATGAAACAGAAATAAGAGTGGGTTACATCAAGTAAAGGGAGTAATTACATTTCTTTCGTTATGAATACACATGGTTTCACAGCACCATGGTGATTTAAATCGTAGTTTTTGCCAGACAGATGAGCTCCAATGGTGTCAAGGTATGGATGTCAATGCCGGCTTCTAGATAAGAATTTAGTAGCCGTGGCAAGGTGTTTGCGACCATTTGATGGCCGTAATTTGTTCTCGAAAAAGGTATCAACCATTCTTAATGGCTGCGCGTGTCATATGTGGGTGTATTCTCTTTTAAGTTTGCTATATTGGTCATTAAGTTACTTCTATCTTTTGCATGAAAGTAGTAGGTGCGTAGGAGAGTTTGTTTGTATTGATGATGACTTTTTGTTATGTTGTGCTTGGTGAAAAGCACGACATAAGTTGTACGGCACATTTGCGATAGCGCGTATTTTATTTTTTTACATCAGTAGTATTTTAGAGAGATTGGACGCTGATGTTGGGCCCCATACAAAATGGCAATAATTTACATGCGAGGCAAACAGTGCATTGTAAATGATCAATTGAGCTGACGTTGGTAAAAAGTACTGATTTCCATGTAGCATACCTATTATGCTGCTCAGCTTCTGGAGTATAAAATGCACTTGAGCTCCCATTTCAATGTGTCGGTAAAGTATACGCCAAGTACTTTTACCGCGTCAACAACCTCTGTATTCTCAGAGTTGTAAAATATGTTGAGGGCCAATAGAGTACACGTACCTCTTGTTTCAAAGATGACTGCTTGTTTTTTATTGGAGTTTACTTTTAAAAAGTTGTTCTGGCTCCATATTGAGAGCTGGGTTAAGAAATTGTTCGCTGCACCGGTGAGGCCTGTATAAGAGTTGTTTGATAAAAACACACATATCATCTGCCCAGTTTACGAATTTTGCTTCTCGGTGAATGAGAACTATGACGTTTATGTAGATGTTAAACAGAAATTGACTAAGGATACTTCCCTGAGGGACACCTGTTTGTATTTGTAGTGTAGATGATGTGCTAGTGTTTATAGACAGATAGTGCCTGTTTTTAAGGTACGGTGTCAGTAACTGAAGAGGAAGGCCCCGGATGCCACATCTTTCAAGCTGCTAGCTTTTTTTCCGAATGTATTGCCGTGTTACTTCTTTAAATTAGAAATTTTAGAGCGCAGCTCTTTGGCGTCCGTTCCTGGGTTTCGCGTCGTCGTCGGCGTTGTCGTCGGCCTCGTAACCAGCTCCGCCCCCCTTTCATCCCCCCAGCGCTAGCAGCGACCGACTGATACCGCTGGATGCCGCTGACGCCGCTAGAGAGTCAAGATAACGTGACTGCATAGAACACCGTCGCCGCCATGCAGAAAGAGGAGGAAAGGGTCCCCCCCCCTGTTCTTGTGTGGCGGATAGGGTGCTCTTCAGTTGCCGACGCGCCGGTTATTTCTCGTAGGCCCCGGCACGTCGACGAATACGTGACCACCTTCCCACGGCTAGACCTGGTTCTTAGCGCTGCGGAAGCGAGGGTATCATATTGTTTGTGTCGGCATCGGCGGCGTTGTCCCTGAAACCAACTCCGCAGCTGGGGTTGACTCACTATCGGCGTCAGCGGCATCAGTCAGTCGCTGCTATCTCTTCCCTCCTCCCTTTATCGTGTTGTCCGCTTGCTGCGCGCGCTTCTGCCCCCATCGTTTGCCGCTGGGTGTACACGCCGCCCCCCTCCCCCCTCTTCCTGCGTGTCTCCGGTTGTCAAAGCGCCGGCTCAAACTTAATTCCTTTCTTCGCTCCTCCTCCAATGCAACCCCTGTGCGGTGGCAATCAGAGAGCCAGATCGGTGGCGGCGGATCTGTATATGTGCACCGCCCGAGCCGAAATTGCCGCTGCCGTTCGCCACTGCGAAATTATCTGCCAGTTCTTTCTGAGCCATGAGCGAGACGACCGATGGAAGTCCTCCGTCTGCTGCTGCTGCTGCTGCTGCTGCTGCTGCTGCTAAACGAGCTGCCAGAGCAGAGGCCCAGCGCCGTCGCCGTCAGAATCCAGAGGTGCGTGCCGCCGAAGCAGAAGCTTACCTAGTGGAGTCTTTGTTAAAGGAATACGTGTGAAAAATAAAAAAAAAAATCTGTGATAGCGCATACATGTGTTGCTCGATTTCTTTGCCTCAATCTATCGAAAAGGTGAAACAGCTTATTTGCTGCGCTCAAATTTCGCATTAGGAAGTAACGTAATCGTCGGTAATTTTTTTCTTTGACCGTTTAAAGTCATGCAAAATCAGCAATGTTTCTTTTTTTTTTGTTTTGTACGTCACCACTCTTACACGTGTTTGTATTGCCCGCCGCCCTTGTGTTATGCCTTCGGGCCTTCAAGGTGATAATAAATGAAATGAATTATGTATTAGGAGGTCATGATATATGCAGGCGAACGCTTTTGTGAAGTCCATGAATAGTCCAAGTACAAGAAACACATTTTTGAGGTTGTGCAGTTTATATTCTTTCTGTGCTACAAGTGCTAGTTCTGTTGATTTACCTTGTTGAAAACCGTCTTGAGCGTCTGCTATTAGTTTATGTTTCTTGCTGAAAGATGTTAATTGGCTAAGAATGATGTTTTCAGCACCTTTAGAAAACTGCGGGAGAATAGATATCGGACGGTAATTTTTTATATCGCACTTGTCACTTTTCTGATATAACACAATTACTCTTTCAATTTTCATTTTTTTTTTCAGGAAAATTAACTGATGTTATGCATAAGTTATAGATATAAGCTAACACAGGTGCAATGTCACAAATGACGTGTTTGATAGGTCTTATTTGGAGGCCATCAGCATCGCAGCTACATGAATTTTTCAGTTTGAGAAAAACTCAACTAATCGCGGTTGGGGTTGTCGCTTGAAAAAAAAATAATGTCCATAGTTGCAGGGAACTGAAATGTATATGGTGGGCTTTGTGATGAATAAGAATCAGTGTCTGTAAAGTAATCATTAAATGCGTTAACTAAACGATCTCCGGTTAAAGGCATCCGTTTACAGAAACTTTATTTATACGTTCAGTGTTTTGTTTGCGTCCCATTAGTGAATTTAACTTGTTTCACAACTTCTCTGTATGCCCCTCGCATGAAGAAAAAGCACGTAAATAACAGCGATTTCTTGTGTTTCTTAGCTCTTAATTTAATTTATTTTGTAAAAATTTTGAAGCATTTTAGATCCTCGCCATACCGAGATTTTATAAACCTGGCATAAAGTTTATCTCTTTCCATTATTTTTTCAGAAGCTCTTTGGTAATCCATGGCTTCCTATGAGCTTTGTGGTTTCTGTTCTTGTGTATGAAATGTTGTGCATAAACAGCTGAGAATTTCTTCAAGAAAATATTGTATGCTGGCTCAGCCTCGTTTTGTTGAAAAACCTCCTTCCAAGATACTTGTCTCAAGGCATCTTGAAAGGCAGTTAATGTCTACTCGTTTATTGTTGGAAATGCTTTTTCAAAGCTATCTTTTTTGGTTTCGTTTGCTCTTGTGTGTATAAACATTACAATTGGCATGGGGTCACTAAGACGACAGTTTAAGATTCCACTAGTTACTAGGAATGAATTATAGTTCGTTATAAAAAGCTCAAGAGTAGTTTTCGTGGTTTCTGTTATTCTCGTGAAGGTTTCAACTGCATTTAACATCCGCTTGGCACAAGAACTCTTTGAAATATTGTTTTCCTAGCACCAAGGGCACCCATATCAATGTTGAAGTCTTCTCCTAAGACCACTTTATATTTGTTTTCTGACGCAAATTCTAGCATACACTCTAAAGAAATGAAAAAAAGAGGTTCCAATAAACCATCCAGCAGGCGGTAACATACTGCAAAGAGTACGCCCGGTCTTTGGACACACAACATTTGAGTTTCCTGTCATACAAAAATACTCGGCTAACAGTTCCCATGTTAGAGAATCATCTATCAAAACAGATACTCCTCCACCGCGACGTGAGGGTTGGTTTTTATGAAATACTTTTTTGCAAGGCAGGCGAATGACATCATCAGAGCAATACCATGTTTCGTTTAGCATGACTACATTGCATTGACTATTTATATCAGAAAAAAAAGTTTCTAATTCAGGTGGCTTGCTGGCGGCTGATTAAATGTTAATATGTATGAAAGACAGTCCCTTCTTTGCCAAGGACGTGAATCAAGCTGCCTTGCCAACATATCGCAAATGATTCATTTCGCCAAAGAGTTAAATGATAGCAACAAAAAGTTGACGTTCATTGCAATAGAGCACGAAGATAATTTTCTCCCTTAACGACAATTGCCGATTCACCGTTTGCCCTACACACGAGAAATTTTCCATTTGAGTGTCACACGAACTTGTATCCCGCCTCCTTTGCCCCTTCTTTGGCAGTGGCAAGGGGCTTCCTCGAGCGAGAGGTTAGGTTTTCGTTAAGGAATATGTTGCTTTGGTTGTCCCTTAAGGCTCGCCTTTTGGCAATCCACGCATCCCTCAGTTCCTGCCATGCAAGGCGGATTATAATTCCTCGAGCTTTTCCTTGCTTTGCCGGGAGCCTATGAACTGGCAGAATCTCAGATAGAGGTAGAAGTTCAAGCTTTTTCACAAGATCATTTACCTTTTCGCGTAGGTTGTCAGCCTCAAGTACACCGTTTATTTCAATGCTAAGACATCTGGGGCGCTATACCGTAAAACTATTCCAAACTTTTCTATTCCATTTCTGCTATCAGCCCTCCACGCTTGGTCAAAAACTTTTTTCGACCAGGCCCACTTCACGTGTCTGTCACGCGACGTCACGAAAACCGCGATACCTCCCCATCTGATATGATGTGTACTCACTGATTATGCATGATTTGACAGAAAAAAAAACAGTTATTTTTGATTCGACCCCTTTTCGCCATTAGCCCTCGGCTATTGGTAAAAAGTTTTCGGGCTGCACCCAATTCACCCGCCTGTCTCGCGACGTCACAAAACCGCACAATCTCACCGCGCCAAAGTGACGTGTATGCGATAAAGATGCATTAATATGCCGAACAAAACTGAATTTTCTTCGGAATAGCCGCAGGCTGCCCCGTTCTGAAAGGAATAAAAGATGGCTGCCGCCGATCGCTGAGACGCTGGCTACTCGCACCTGCCGGAGAGCATGGGTGCACTTACGTATAATAAAACTTCTTGCGTGGCCGTGTAACGTTTTCGAGCCTTTTCGGCACGTTTACCACCTCATTCTGCCAACTCTTCTTCGCTGAGGGTCAGTTTTGGCGTCATTCTTAAGGTTCCGTTGCATGCCGGCGTGATTTTCGACCAGCCACCACAAGCTAAGTAGGGGAAAGCCGACCAATCGCAGACGCCGGCACCACCCTCTTCATCCGGTTATCGATTTTCAGTGCACTGGCTCTGCCCCATTGAATCCCTCTCCACTTGAGCGTTGTCCTCGCTTCTTGTCAGCCAATTAGATAAGACAAGCCGCTCAGTGTAGGCAATGTTATTCGTTTTTCAAGCAAACAAAAGTGACCTCCTACGAACGAGGAGAGCGTTTGATTGGTCTGTTCAGACAACGCTGCGGGTCACCGCCCGGTGCTTGCGTCGGTGGTTACGCAAGTTTTACGTCAGCAGATTGGAATAGAAACATATTGGAATAGTTTTACGTTATAGGGCCCCTGCTATGCCACTCAATTGCGTCTATGTCAGCCTGAATCTGATCGAGCTCCCTTGGAGAAGCGTGCCTCTCTATTTTTTCTACTTTCCGTTTGACAGTGTTTCATTCCTTTTCGTGGCTTTCAAGCCTTCTTTGAATTTCATCAAAGTGATCGGAAAGTGTTTGGATGGACTGTTCGATCCCGTCTACCTTGTTTGGCAGACTAACAAGCAAGTTTAGTTTTTGGTCCATTTCAGCAAGTTTTTTTATTATCTCTTTTTTCATTTTTACACGCTTTGGCAGAGGAGGAGCTTTTACTTCCTGTAGGTTTGCAAGACTCACACTTCCAAGAGTTCTTGAATTTATCTCTTTTGCCCTTAAAGGCACTTTTGGCAACGCCGGAGCAGGTACCGCTACGATACGAAAATTCACATCGTGATCAAGTCAGAAACTATTCGCTTTCATCTATCCCAGAGTGACATTCACAGCAACGCGACATATTTTGCAACTGTACAGGTCTATGACATTCCAAAATAGGGAAATAAAAACAACAAATGAACACATATTTGTAGACTGGCTGTAGCGGAAAGAGCGCGTTGCAAGATGAGTAACGGAGAGAAAGAAACCAACCTGGAAAACACAGAAAGAGCGATAAGTTCCGTGTCCTTCGCGCTCCATCGCCACAGCCAATACAATAGGAAAAGCCCCCGGCTCTGTTACGAGCTGCGCTTCGTCGACGACGATGGCAGCACACGTGGTCCGGTTTGCGCACAGAAGGCGCGAAGTTAAAATATCCAGTTTAACAGAGGCGATGAAAATGCTTTTTGCAGGTAGTATAGTATTGTAGATGGAAGCAGTTGGGCAGGTCCAAGAAAAGTTGTACTATAGGCCTGTTGTAGCATCGTTGCGCTCCCGCCCACATGGGGAACACAGAAAGAGTGATAAGTGCCATGTCCTTTGCGCTCCACCGCCAAAGCCAATATGGTCATCGTGCCCGCGGTTCTCTCACAACCTGCGCTGTCCGTGCTGCCTAGTGCATCTCTCTCGGATTTCGTGAACCCGACACCATCAACTATATGGCACCATCTACACACTTTACTTGGACTCTGCGATTGGACTTTATTTCAATCGCACTACGAGGGCCACCCTGTAGCGCCGCGATTACAGAACAGGCGAAAAAGAAGATGGACACACGTGCCGGTAGCGCGAGAACAGAACACCGCTCTTCCCGAGATCCCGCGCAATGCCGCCTTTGCTGCATGCTTGCCGCGTCGCTAGTTTTTCCATTGGAGCGGAGGTTCTTGTGGTTTGGGTAGAGTGCACCAGACTATGGTCGAGTTTACCGAACGGCGCTCTCTCGCTGAAGCGCCCCGTGTGGAAACATTTTGCGAGGGCGCTGCGAACTGGATGGAGGTAGAATCACTGAAAAAAATTTCAGAGTACCGCAAAGGTTGGGATTTGACTGGCAACACTGAGCGGCCACCGCCATATACCTTCCAAACCGACTGCGTCGCGGGAAGGCTGCCGTGTTGGAAGACCTTGGTATTCGGTGACACATCGGGTTGAGTGTTCACGGAAGTACAAATACTTTGTGCCCGGAGATAATAGTTGCTAAGAACGAAAATAAAATGCTATTTTGTGCGAAGTAATGCAGCCGGTGGTTGTTTTGCACGCCGATCGTGTTTACTGCTGTGCTACGATTGTGGGCAGCAGCTTAGCGCTGCTATCGGGAGCTTATGCACGCGTTTTTTTTTTTTCCGTTCCGCGGAGCGAGCTACGAAGGAAACGTTTTGTCACTTCGAGCCAGAATGAGGCAAGCTTGTGTTTTTGGGCATGAACATCGTGGACCGCCGTCGGCTTCTATTGAATGTTTCTAAGCAGGACAAAACTAACACCTGACAGTGTCACAGGCACGTACGTTCATTGTATAATTTCACAAGCTAAATCGGATAAATTTAATTTAGTTTGTAAACGGATACCGCATGTTCTCGGTTCTGCCGGGCGACTTCGTCCGCCTTATGCCCCAACCACTGGCACGCGCCGGAAAGTTTCGGCGCGCGCCCAAGGGTCAAATGCGTCAAAGCGTTGGTCGGGAACTCGGCGAAGGGGAACGTCGCACAGCGATTATGTCTACTGCCGATGCTAGAACTTTGCCGACGCGCGGCGAAGCTGCGCCGGCGTGCACCAATGAGAGGCTGCGACCCGTCGCAGGCGTCAACCAGTCGGAGGCTGCGAATCCTCCGGCTGCTATGCCTATGATGGCCGACCGTGCGAAGGCGCCGGCACCAACCATCGGCCGAGTTTTTTGGACGCACGACGCGCGCGACAGTGTTCCTGAAAGACAGTGTTGTAATAGTAGCCCGACAACGACACGACCGACCGACCGACGACCGTGGGTTGTGGCAGTGCGACGTGGATCCGAAGCGACTTCGAACGACGCCGACTAATCCAACCTGCCCACTGGGTTCCGCCGGGGCTCGGTACGATCGTCTGTTAAAACAGCCAACCGAATCACGATTGCCGCAACGTCTGTGCTTGTTGTATGTGCCTTTTGTTGTGCTCAAAACGAATGGAAACACGTTTACGAGCTCCGAAGTCTGGATAATCAACACTCGCCTATCGCCGATGTTGTTTACGTTACGCGTAGGCCTAGCGCGTCCATCGAGTTCGTAACTGGCGAGTGAACGAACTCACCTGAGAAACTCTGTCGAAGGAAATGAATTTTCAGGTCCGTTTGGTGCTGTAGTGATTTAAAATATGGCACTCTTGACTTCGTGTGACCTGTGATGTGGTGAATGAACCGTGTGGAATTTGGGTTGGTCAACCGCGGCGTGTTTCGTATGGTGTCGGTTGACTCAAGTTTAACGTGCAAGCTCTGCGCTGTTTCCAGTGGTAAAGATAACTTCCGAAAGCGAAATACACTAGTAGCCGAACTATTGGAAGTACTTACATAATCAGCCGTGCCGCCTGTTTCAGCTGACACTGCGCTCTTCTATTCGGCATGTGAATCCAGTTCAGTACAAGTTCACTGTTCTCATTCACTCACTTCTTTCTAGTGCGTCCGTCTTTTGGGCTAGTTGGGCATAAATCGCTCGTGTAGCAATCAAGAACACTGACGCACTGAAGCATACGTGACAACGCAGTCATGTTTGAGTCAGTGTGTCGTTATAGTTGAGCACGGCAAAAAGAAATTATCTGTTTGCAACGTGTGCCCTGTGTGCAGTGCATAGCAGGACCTGCATCATGCAAGACCTACGCATGTACAAGCGTACACCACGATTGATTCAATGCCCGCTTCAGAAGCAGCAAGTACTGAGTCAGTGAAACTGTAATTGATTTTCTATCTCACTTTTTGCTTATGGAAATTGTAGATGGTGTGAGTGCATTGTGGGGAAGGTGAAAAGGTGTCATCAGTGTTTTGTGCAGTCAGTATGCGCTTAAACTGCTGGAATCCCTTCAGCTTCTACTAAAATGTTTCTTGCTGCGATACTATAAATTGTAGTCAGGACAAAGATCTACTCAAAACCAAGTTATTAATGCAACTGCGCAGAATGTGTTTGATTAACAAGTTAACACTTTCACAACAACAATATGCCGATGCACAGCATATGTGCTTACAATAAATACATTCCGTAAAGGTGAACGACTGGGCCTACAATATCAAACTTTGTAGTAGCACCGTAAAAAGTGCTGCCATGCATATCAGCCACAACGAAACTGCTGCACGTCCAACCTTCTTCCTTGGAGGCACTTCTATAAAGACTGTTCGGGCCATTCCCATTCTGGGTGTAGCATTTAGCTGTTCTCTCAACTTTTCCGCACATGTCACCAGCACTGTATGTAAGTACCGGCCCATTCTTGGGTTTGTGTCCCGTGTCTCCCTTACCTGATGACCTAAGGTTTTCCGAGCACTCTACACTTCTATCATTCTATCACGACTTGAGTACTGGTCATCAGTATAGTTCCCGTACCAAACTCGCGACGCTAACAAACTTAACCTTGTTCAGCGCCGGACAATACGCACCCTTTACTCCTGCCTTTTCGGTTGTCACAAGCTCATGCCAGCCTTCGAGGATTGCCTCAAACCCCTCAAGTAGCACACCCTGCAATACCAACGCAACATTGCACTAGTCTATACTGCAGGGTGTTTGAAGACTCTCTGGACAGCACTAATCTTTTTTTAGTTCGTCTGAACAAGTGGTCAGCACAGCCTCAGCCATCATCACGCCTCTATGGCCCGACACCACAACTCCATGATTATATCTGGCATGCAGAGCTTTCTCTCCACCCCCCTGGCGATTTGGATTCTCCTTCCTTGGAACCAGACTGAATGAGTACTCCTGTGTGTTGTGCACCTGTCGAATGTGTGCGTGTGTGCCGTGCTGTGTTATTGGGCAAGTGTGTGTGCACGTGGAGGAGAAGGAAGTGTCTTCTGCATCCTTCAAATTCCTGCTCTAGATGGCTGGTTATCAGATGCTTTAACATACAGGCATCAGCCTTCTTTTTAGTCTAGTGCACCAAGTTACCACTCAGATTATTATTATTATTATTATTATTATTATTATTATTATTATTAGAATCATCACTTTGACCACATTGATTGTGTTGAAGCGAGCGTGACACATAATTCAAAGTATTTCTGGAGCTTTGTGGGCTCTGTCTACTAAAAAGAGTGCCAAAGATGTACGTCTTCTTCATGAAAATAGTGGTGTTGTCTCGAACACTGCTGATGCCTTTGCAGAACATTTCTGTTTGCTATATGGTGTGAAATATGCTTCAAGTAACCTTCCTTCTCAGTCTGGCGCACTGTATGCTAACAGTCAATGAAAACCTTGTTTCCAAGTATATGAAGTGCCTTAAACTTTGTCTTAAACTTTCCCTTTCTTGTGGTGTTGATGGTATTTCCTCCACAGAGCTTAACCCTTTGAGACGCTGTCTACGCAATTGGGCACAGCAGGAGCGTGCATCAATAGCAAAAGCTCTGATGAAAGTATAGATATTTAAAATGTGTTTCATACATCTTGAAACACTTATTATTGGAACTGTGCTGCAATTTTGAATAACGTGCAGAATGTTTTAACAAAATGAGTGGGAAGGTAGACGGCTGGGTGTTGTTACTCTGTGTCAGTATGTTGTATGTAGCGGGTTCACTTCTTTCATTGTTTTTTACAATGTCGTGCACCAGACATAATTGTCAAGTGGCTGGATAAGTGCTTTTCAAGCTTTTCAAAACACGAAATAGTACATGTTCTCATATTTTGTGTTCCTGTAGTGAGTTTGCGCATGGAGTCGAAATTTTGTAAACTTGACAAAACTCGCTAAAGAATTGAAAATTCTTAATATTTGCTGCAGCTGTACACTTTCTACGATTCTGAGGATGCAAGAGATGTGGTGAAAGCAACTTTTCAATCAACGGGATAAAGTGGTGTCTGAAAGGGTTAAGACGTATGGAAGCATACTTGTTCCTTGTTCTCACAAGCATCTTCAATAGTTCCCTAAAGTCTAGTACCTTTTCTAGCACTCGGAAGGTAGCATGAACATTGCCCACGCACAAATCAGGTGCTAGATGTGCAGTTACTAACTGCCGACCTATATCTATCCTCTTCAGTGCGTCAGGTGTTTGAATCGATATGGTATTCCTCGCTTTCTGTTAGCGCTAAGAGCATTTTAATAAATGAGCAGCATGACTTCGTGTGCCGACAACTTAAAACTATTTCAGACTGTCAACAGTGTTCACCACTGCATCGACTTCAAAAAGACATTTTTTCACTCTCAAACTGGTGCAGAAACAATAAGTACTCTTAAATGCTTCCAACACTACGGCATTAAGTTATATGCACAAAACGCACCATGTGAAATTTTGATACACCATACGTGATGCTCCACTCCTTAGGGTCGATGAAATGAAAGATCTTGGTGTGTACTTCGACAAAATGCTAAGCTTCTCTTCACATAGATAATTACACAAGATACCCATCACACTCTTGGAATTGCATGCCGTATATTGCATGATTTCCCCTCCCCAGTTGTGTTTCTGAAATTCTGCTGTGTGCCTCCAACTACTAGAGTATGCCTCTGTTGGAGGGGGGTGCAATGAGCAAATCTAATTCTGACCTCATTGAACGCATCCAGAATAAATTGATATCTATCTTCAAGCACCACTTTTGCCATTCTGGCGACCACAGTTGAGCCTTCTCAAATATACTTCAACTCGCACCTCTAGATTCAAGTCTTAATTAATCGCACCTTTTGTTCCTGTATAAGGTGGTCCATGATATTGTACATTCCTTAAAGCTCGTTAAGTGCACCAGTACAAAGGCTCTCTAGCTGTTCCTGGGCACTACAATAAAAATTTGAATGATTGATTATTATCGTAGCATAAAATTGTGCTTTTTGAGTAGGTACTAGTATACTATTTTAGTGCAGTAGCTTTTGTGCAATAAAAAAAGGGCATGAATTAAGAAGAGAGAGAGAAAATGATAAATGAAAGGTAGGGAAGTTAACCAGGACTGAGCCCGGTTGGCTACCTTATACTGGAGAAAGCGAAAGGGGGACGGAAGGATGAAAAGAAGAGAAAGTCCACTGGGGATATCAGTCGCTCACTCAGTCCGGATCACAGACGCTGACTCAATCCGGTCGCTTTCAAATATCGCAGCAGCGCTTTTGTGGCCTTTTGTAGCTGCGATATGCGAGGCCATGGTCCCAAGAGATTGTTCAAGGTGAACGGCTTTCCATCTAGCTGATTGAAAGCTCTGCAGAGGTCTTGCCTTTCATCTTCAAAAGAAGGGCAGTAGCACATTAGGTGTTCTATGGTTTCCTCGACACCGCAGGCATTGCACTCGGCGCTATCAGCCATTCCAATCAAAAATGCATATGCACTGGTGAATGCAACGCCCAAACGTAAGCGGCACAGCACTGTTTCCTCATTTCGCGGAAGACCTGGTAACAGCCGCAGTTGCATAGAGGGATCGAGGGAATGCAATCGATGTTGAGTGAATTCAGGTGTGTGCCACTTTTCCAATGTCAAAAGATTGCGCTAGCTTGCCTAAGTGTTGGGCTGCGTCGGTCCGCGAAAAAGGTATAGAAACAAGGGTTGCTCCTTCGTGGGCTTTCCTAGCAGCTTCGTCAGCGAGGTCGTTGCCGGAGATACCGCAATGACCAGGCAGCCACTGAAACACGACGTCGTGTCCTTTCATGATCATGTGATGGTGCATTTCTCGTATCTCCGACACGAGTTGTTCACATGACCCGCGACGAAGAGATGACAGAAGACATTGTAAGGCCGCCTTTGAATCGCAGAATATTGCCCACCGATTAGCCGGTTGGTTATTAATATTGACACGTGTACTTATCTCTATCGGGCGACCACGTTTCGCCGCCGAACAAATGTTATCGCACAGCGCGGGACGCGCCTGCATGTATCCGAAGTTTCTGGAAAGTTATCGATGCTTCTATCCGCTGTCTGTTGTCGCCGAACCTTGTATTATCTGATTTCATCGCGTGTCGCGAATGGTGTAGAACTTTGTGGAAGGCACGCGGGTCCGAACGATTAGTCTGGAATATTCGACGACTGCTCTTTAAAAGCCGACGCGCTTGACTCGCTGAGCAGATTTCCGACGATCGCCGACCGTGTTCGCCGCTATCGTTGTGCTATAAGTGTAGCCTGTTTTTGTGGGCACAGGTTCGCCCAATAAAAGCTAGTTTTGTGTTTCACCGTATTGCTTCTTTCTTCACCGTCACTACCACGTGACATCTGGTGGAGGTGCTTTACGTCCATGTACCGGACGCCCCCGACAAGCCGTAATCCAAGCCCAGACCGCAAAGACAACACCAGCGCCGTCCCGGAACATCGAGCAAGCCGCCGTCTTCAACAGCTGCCCCCGGAGCACGGACTTCTACCTGAGAAGACTAAGAAGATTGTGGCCAAGGAAACCCCAATGGCAGCCCCAGCGTCCCCCATCGTGCTGCAGCAGCCCAGGGAGCCTCCAACGTTCCGCGGTTCAACATTCGAAGACCCGGAATCATGGCTGGAAACCTACAAACGGATCGCGACATTCAACAACTGGGACCCCGACGACAAGCTGCGGCATGTCTACTTCGCCTTAGAAGACGCCGCAAGAACTTGGTTTGAGAACAGGGAGTCGACCTTGACAACGTGGGACCTGTTCCGTAGCGCCTTCCTGCGCACCTTTACAAGTGTCGTGCGCAAGCAAAGGGCCGAAGCTATGCTGGACGCCCGAGTGCAGCTACCAAATGAGAACGTTGCCATCTTTATGGAAGAAATGAGCCGTCTGTTCCGCCACGCCGACCCGGATATGGCCGAGGAAAAGAAAGTACGCCTACTCTTGCGTGGTGTGAAGGAAGAACTTTTCGGCGCAATGGTACGAAGCCCACCGACGACCGTAGCAGAGTTCCTTCGCGAGGCCACCGGCATTGAGAAGACACTCGAAATGCGGAACCGGCAATTCAACCGCCGCACAAGCTCTACCCACTACACAGGAATTCAATCACTGGGCACGGACGATCTGCGCGAGACCATCAGGGCCATTGTGCGCGAAGAACTGCGCAAGGTCTTGCCTTCGTCGCAGCCTCAAGTGGCCTCTATCGCCGACATCGTGAAAGAAGAGGTGCACCGATCCCTTGGAGTTCCTGAGGTGCAACCAGAACCACCGCAGCCGGATGCAATGACCTACGCCGCCGCCGTCGCCCGCCGTCAAGGCCCCCCTGCGCGACCGCGCCAAGGTCCTGCAACACCGCAATTCCGTCGTCCACCGCCGCCGCCGCCAGCGCACCCACCCGTCGCCCAGCGCACCTATGCGAGGAAGACGGACATTTGGTGAGCCCCCGACCACCGCCCGCTCTGCTATCACTGCGGAGAAGCCGGCCATGTGTACCGCCGATGCCCATACCGCGACATGGGACTGAGAGGGTTCGCCGTCAACGCGCCGCGCCCACAGCTTGGGGAGCGCCCACGTGACATTGCCGATTACCTAGCCGCCACTCAGTGGAACTCTCGACGACCGTCCCGTTCGCCGTCACCAGGCCGCTACCTGTCGCCGCAGCGCCGTCCATACACTGGCCCAGCCCGGGGCCGCTCTGCGAGCCCATACCCGGAAAACTAAAAGCAGCAACCGATGGAGGTGCGGTTGCTGTTCGTCGAACTGACGAAGATCCTCCGCCGCCGACGAAGACGACGAAGAGACCATCTCGACGACATAACGACACGCCGCCGTCCCGACGAAGTCTGGAAGCCAAAACTACACCGACGAAAGACGACTTGACGACGCGACGTTCCAACTTCAGTTCAACACGACGCAGCCGTGATCCAACGCCAACACCTAACTGCAATGCCAGACAAAGGACAACCGACCTCGACGTGCTTCTCGATGGCCACGCAATCACTGCCTTAGTCGACACAGGGGCCGATTACTCCGTAATGAGCGGACACATCGCCGCCCAGTTGAAGAAAGTTAAGACCGCATGGGAAGGCCCTCAGATTCGCACCGCTGGAGGACGCCGACTGGGATCTGCACGGCAAGAATAACCATTCATGACCGGACTTACCCTGCCACCTTCGTTATCCTCCAACAGTGTTCACGAGACGTCATTCTTGGTATGGACTTCCTGGACCAACACGGCGCAATCATCAACCTGAAGTCGAAGTCAGTAACGCTGTCGGAAGATAAAGCAATGCCGCCGGAGAGCCCTCGTAGTCACCACGCCTTGAGTGTG
This sequence comes from Dermacentor variabilis, assembly GCF_050947875.1. Classification (NCBI taxonomy): domain Eukaryota; kingdom Metazoa; phylum Arthropoda; class Arachnida; order Ixodida; family Ixodidae; genus Dermacentor; species Dermacentor variabilis. Next base: position 226,096,249 of record NC_134571.1, on the reverse strand, counting down.
CTCGAAGATCAAGTGAGCATCCCGCCTCGCTGCAGCATTGTTATTTCGGTCAGCACCGAAACACCCGCTGACGTAGAAGGCGTCATCGAAGGCGACCAACGTCTACTGCTAGACCGTAAAATTTGCGTCGCAAGAGGGATCGCTCGACTGCATGGAGGGAAAACTGAAGTGTTGCTTACAAACTTCAGCCAGGAGTTCAACCACATCAACAAGGGCACGACGATCGCGTACATCGAGGAAATTCTGGAAACAAGTAATGCGTTTGTCCTCTCGGATTCCGCCACATCTACCCCGACGACCATGGTTCCCGAACCAGACTACGACATTAATCCAAACCTCCCTATGATTAAGCAACAGCAGCTCAGAAGTCTGCTCCGACGATACAAAGGCTGCTTTTCGACGTCATCGAGGATTCGCCAAACAGCAGTCGCCAAGCATCGCATAATCACCGAGGAGTGCGCTCGACCACTCCGCCAGAGCCCTTACCGAGTTTCGGCGCGAGAACGTGAAGCTATAAGAGAACAAGTTGACGAAATGCTGCGCGACGTCATCATCCAGCCGTCGAAAAGCCCGTGGGCGTCCCCTGTTGTTCTGGTAAAGAAAAAGGACGGAACCCTACGTTTCTGCGTCGATTAGCGTCGTCTGAACAAGATCACGAAGAAGGACGTATACCCCCTCCCACGGATAGACGACGCATTGGATCAGCTCTGCAACGCTAAATACTTCTCGTCCATGGACCTCAAGTCTGGCTATTGGCAAATAGAAGTCGACGAAAGAGATCGCGAAAAGACCGCCTTCATCACCCCAGACGGCCTCTACGAGTTCAAGGTTATGCCATTCGGACTGTGCTCGGCGCCTGCAACGTTCCAGCGCGTGATGGACACGGTTTTAGCAGGATTGAAGTGGCAGACCTGTCTCGTATACTTGGATGACGTCGTCGTCTTCGCCGGAAATTTCGACGTTCACCTTAGGCGGCTGGCAACAGTACTAGAGGCCATCAGGTCATCAGGACTTACTCTGAAGCCGGAAAAGTGCCGCTTCGCTTACGAGGAGCTTCTATTTTTAGGCCACGTCATCAGCAAATCTCGAGTCTGCCCCGACCCGCAGAAGACAGCTGCCATAGCAAAGTTCCCACAGCCCATCGACAAGAAGGCAGTGCATAGATTTCTTGGCATGTGTGCCTACTACAGGCGATTTGTCAAGAACTTTTCACGCATCGCTGAGCCGCTGACGCAGCTAACTAAATGTGACGTCGAGTTCAAGTGGGAAACGCCGCAGGCCGACGCATTTCAAGCACTCAAACGACGCATGCAGTCGCCGCCCGTACTTGCGCACTTCGACGAGCACGCCGATACCGAAATCCACACTGACGCCAGTAGCCTAGGCCTCGGCGCCGTCCTGGTCCAGAGAAAAGATGGACATGAACACGTGATAGCTTACGCTAGCCGGTCGTTGTCAAAAGCGGAAGGCAATTATTCTACAAACGAAAAGGAATGCCTCGCCATCGTTTGGACTACAGCGAAATTTCGCCCTTACCTATATGGCAGGCCATTCAAAGTCGTCAGCGACCATCACGCCTTGTGTTGGCTAGCGAATTTAAAGGATCCCTCAGGACGGCTGGCACGGTGGAGCCTCGGACTACAAGAATACGACATCACTGTAAGATACAAGTCCGGACGAAAACACTCAGACGCCGATTGCCTATCACGCGCCCCCATTGACCCACCGCCGCAAGATGACGCAGATGACGACGCCTTCCTTGGAATAATAAGCGCGGAAGACTTCGCCGAACAACAACGAGCGGACCCGGAACTTAAAGGCCTCGTCGATTATTTGGAAGGGCACACCGACGTTGTCCCCAGGGCATTTAAGCGCGGATTATCTTCCTTCACGCTTCAAGACAGTCTACTCGTGAAGAAGAACTTCTCACCAGTCCGCGCCAATTACCTTCTTGTTGTCCTGTCAGGACTTCGTCCAGAAGTATTGCACGCCCTACATGACGATCCGACCGCTGGACACCTCGGATTTTCCCGGACACTATCGAGGATACAAGAAAAGTATTATTGGCCGCGCCTGACCGCCGACGTCACCCGTTATGTCAGAACATGCCGAGACTGTCAGCGACGCAAGACACCGCCGACAAGGCCAGCCGGATTACTACAGCCAATCGAGCCTCCTTGCCGACCATTCCAGCAGATCGGGATGGACTTGCTGGGACCCTTTCCGACGTCAATAACCGGAAATAAGTGGATCGTCGTGGCGATGGACTACCTCACCCGCTTCGCTGAAACAAAAGCACAGCCGAAAGGTAGCGCAGGCGAAGTGGCGAAATTCTTTGTCGAAAACATCCTGTTGCGACATGGCGCCCCAGAAGTCCTCATCACCGACCGAGGAACGGCCTTTACAGCAGAGCTCACCCAAGCCATTCTGAAATACAGTCAGACAAGGCACAGGAGGACAACGGCTTACCACCCGCAGACGAATGGTCTTACGGAGCGGCTGAATAAGACCCTCGCCGACATGCTAGCGATGTACGTCGACGTCGAACACAAGACCTGGGATGCCGTCCTGCCGTACGTAACATTCGCTTACAACACGGCGGTGCAAGAAACAACACAGATCACGCCGTTCAAGCTGGTCTACGGCAGGAACCCGACGACGACGCTCGACGCCATGCTGCCGCACGTCACTGACGAGGAGAACGTTGACGTCGCTACCTATCTGCAGCGCGCCGAAGAAGCCCGACAGCTCGCCCGCCTGCGAATCAAGAGCCAGCAGAGGACCGACAGCCGACACTACAACCTCCGACGACGCTTCGTCGAGTACCAGCCCGGCGACCGTGTTTGGGTATGGACCCCGATACGCCGACGAGGACTCAGTGAGAAACTGCTCCTACGCTATTTCGGACCCTACAAGGTCATCCGACGTATTGGCGCTCTGGACTATGAGGTCGTGCCAGACGGCATTTCGCATTCACAGCGGCGCCGCGCACGATCTGAAGTGGTCCACGTGGTGCGCCTTAAACCCTTTTACGGACGCTGACGTAATTCCTTATTTTTTGTTGTTTTCTTTGCTACGGGTGTTTTTATTTCGCTTGTATGTAGCATCGGGTCGATGCTTTTTAAGAGGGGGGTATTGACACGTGTACTTATCTCTATCGGGCGACCACGTTTCGCCGCCGAACAAATGTTATCGCACAGCGCGGGACGCGCCTGCATGTATCCGAAGTTTCTGGAAAGTTATCGATGCTTCTATCCGCTGTCTGTTGTCGCCGAACCTTGTATTATCTGATTTCATCGCGTGACGCGAATGGTGTAGAACTTTGTGGAAGGCACGCGGGTCCGAACGATTAGTCTGGAATATTCGACGACTGCTCTATAAAAGCCGACGCGCTTGACTCGCTGAGCAGATTTCCGACGATCGCCGACCGTGTTCGCCGCTATCGTTGTGCTATAAGTGTAGCCTGTTTTTGTGGGCACAGGTTCGCCCAATAAAAGCTAGTTTTGTGTTTCACCGTTTTGCTTCTTTCTTCACCGTCACTACCACGTGACGATATAATCAACGGCACCTCGGAGGGCAACAAACTCCGAACCGGTCGATGTTGTCAAGTGAGAAATCTCGTATTGGATGCTTAGTGATCGTGATGGTATTGTCGCGAAGACAATGTAACGCGGCCTTCTTTGCTGTCTTTCGGGGAATTTTGTGGGGTCCTTGACGCGGGGCAAACCTTTGTACACAAATGGCCTCGACGGCGCCGCGGACAGTGCTGCCGCGCGGCCGCCGCCCCCGCCGCACCTGACGTCACACCTGCACATGTCGCGTCGTCTTCCCACGCTCGGCTATCAAAAGCCGATTAGTTATGGTCAGAGTGCTTTTGTGTACTGAGTGTCGACGCGACCATTTCTTGACCCCTTGAACTCTGCCGCTTATTGGATGATGTCGGCTTGCCTGATTGGTCGGAGTAACGAAGTAGCCCATTGGTGGAGAAAAGTGTCTCTTGGATGCTGGGGAAACTTATTTAAGGAATAGTTTTGGGGTAGTTTAAAGTGAGCAAGTAGACAGCAGCAGACGGCGCATCTTCACCAGGGGAGACCAGGCCGGTCAGGCAGGCCGACGACGACGGGTATGACATCGTTTTGCTTGTATATATTTTGTACAGTTTAAACTTAAGGTAAATACCAAGAGAATAAATCTAGTTCAAATGCTACTCTCGTCGTCGTACCTGCGGATTTGGACTTCCCCTGCCGGAGCTCATCCCCATTCATCTTCCGTCTCCCTGGTGAGTTGATGCGTCTGATATCTCACGGCTGCGTCACTTCGCTACAAAGTGGTGGAGTGTGCTGGGTACCGAAGGCCACGCACTAATATCATGGGCCGTGGCAACAAACCCCAAGAACCTAGCTCTAACAGCTCGAATATAACCGAACCCCCTACTGTTCTCGCTACCATGTCGACCCCTCAAGCTAAACCTTTCGTCGGACCGCCAGTCTTTAGAGGCACACCGGAAGAGTCAATAACCGAGTGGCTGCTTTGCTACGAACACGTAGCCTCCCTCAACAACTGGGATGAAGGGACGAAAGCAAAATTTTTATATTTGGCATTAGATGGCAATGCGAAAAAGTGGCACACCACGCAAATTCTAACGGGTGCCCCTGATACATGGGAAGAGTGGGCGACGCTCTTAAAAACATCCTTCACAAGTCGTCACTCAGTTGAGATCGCATATTTGCGGCTCCAAAACCGAACGCAGCTGCCATCAGAGTCCCCCGAGCAATACTACTATGACATTGTGCAGCTGTGCGCCAAAATTAATCCCTCTATGACAGAAGAGGAACGGCTACGGCACCTCATGCGCGGCCTGCGTCCAGACGTGCAGGAGAAGATAATCATGGCTAATCCGGACAATTGCTCAACGTTCCTGCAAATTCTGCAGCGGATTAATCAGGCGGCTTTGATGACACGTGCATACCAACCAGAAGCGATCGGCACCCACCTCCCTGCCGGCCAGCAGTCGTGGTACCCACTCGCCGCGGCACCCTTCGCGGGAGTGACCCCCGCCGGGGTAACAATGCAGCCGCCTCCGGCATGTCTCGCTACCTGCGCTGCGGCAGAACATCTTCGCCCGCGAGAGGCCACCGACCGCGATAGGGACTTAAGGGCGATCGCGGACTCTATAGCCACATTATCGGACCGCCTGAAGGCTATTGAAGACGTACGCCGTCCTCCGGTGCCTTGGCCGGCAAGAAATTCCCGTGCCGACGACGGGCGTCCACGATGCCAGCTATGCCGTCGCATCGGTCACGTCGCGCACCAATGCTGGACGCGGTTTCGAGATGACAGAAACCAACAGAGAGGGCCCAATAATAATCAGGGTGGGCAACCCAACCCTTCGGGAAACGAGAACGGCCGGGCCTAGGGAGCCAGTCCGGCCGTCCCGTATGCACTATGTCAGATAGTCAGCTTTTAACAGTACCGATACGAGCAAATGGTACCGACACAAAACTCGTAATTGATACTGGCTCCTCGGTAAATGTCATCTCGTCGCATTTCGCTGAAAAAATATGTGCTTCATCAAAATCAAGAAAAGATGTCTTCATCAGAGGAATCGGCGGAAGCTTGCTCTCCCCCCAAGGTGAAACTGAAATAACTCTTGATTTCGACTCCACAACTGTTCGCGAGAAGTTTTTGATTGTGAAGGACTGTCCCTACGAGCTATTAGGTGGTCTCCCGTTTTGTCGAGCAGTGCGTCTTTTAATAGATTTCTCCAAGAGTGAGCTCCAGCTCAACGGTGAAACTTTTCGGTTGCATGTAAATTCGAGCACCCTGGCACACAATGATGCACTCAGTGCGCGGTGCCACGAGCATATTCGCATTGAACCTCGCACTGAAATCGCTGTCCAAGTAAATGTCGCAAGGGACGGAGTCCATCTCATCGAACCGAACAGCACGCTCAAAAGCGGACTTCACGTTGCTCGTACCGTGACCAAGGTCGTGCATGGGACAGGTGTGATTCGGATCGCTAATCCCACCATGTCGCCAGTAAATTTGCTCAGCGGAACAAAGCTTGGATGGGCTACTTCTATCCACAATGCACAAATGGCAGTCATCGCCCCCGAAGACACGCAAGACTCTCGGGATTTTGACGTGGAGACTGGAGACCACTTACGTCCAGGTGAAAGGGCTGAGTTGCTTTCGCTCATTGACAACTTCCGCCACCTATTCACTGGCGATAACAACCCCATTCAGCAGACGTCTATGGCAGAACACGTTATCGACACAGGCGATTCTCGACCAATTCATCAGCATCCCTACCGTCACTCCCCTTTTGAAAGGAACCTGATCGAGAAGCAAGTAGAGGAAATGCTGCGCGATGGGATAATAAGGGAATCTCGCAGTCCCTGGTCATCACCTGTCGTCCTCGTAAAAAAGCCGAACGGGTCATGGCGTTTTTGTGTCGACTTTCGAAGGGTGAATGAAGTTACGAAGAAAGATGTACATCCACTGCCGCGAATCGATGACATTCTCGACGTGCTACAGGGCTCAAAATACTTCACAACACTTGATCTTACATCGGGCTATTGGCAAGTGAAAATCAAGGAGGAAGATAAGCCGAAGACCGCGTTTGCCTGTGGGCCCGGCTTGTATGAGTTCAATGTTGTTCCCTTTGGTCTGTGTAACGCCCCGGCCACGTTTCAGAGAATGATTAACAAAGTACTCAGTGGTCTGCTTTGGAAGGTATGCTTGGCTTACTTGGACGACATTGTAATTTTCTCTAAGGACATGACCGCTCATTTGCAAGATTTGAAAAGCGTATTCTCGGCCTTGGACGCGGCGAACTTGCGGCTGAAGCCGGAAAAGTGCAGCTTTGCGCGACAGGAGATTAAGTACCTTGGTCACATTCTCACTGGCGAGAACATCCGACCGGACCCAGACAAAGTGGCCGCGATTGAAAAGTTTTCCCCACCAAAAAACAAGAAAGGTGTACAGAGCTTTCTCGGAATCTGCAATTACTATCGGCGATTTATCAAGGATTTTTCTCGTATTTCTCGGCCGCTCACTAACCTCACTAAAAAGGATGTCCCTTTCGTCTGGGATGCAGCTTGCGAAGCGGCTATGCAATCCCTCAAAGAGAAGCTGATCACGGCGCCCATTTTGCGTCAGTTTGAGCCCGGGAAGCCGATAGAGGTGCACACTGATGCCTGTGATTATGGAATTGGTGCTGTACTAGTTCAGAAAATCGGATCCGAAGAGAAAGTAATTGCCTATGCTAGCCGACACCTTAATAAGGCTGAGATGAACTACAGCACAACTGAGAAAGAATGTCTCGCTGTCGTGTACGCGTGCGGACAGTTTCGTCCGTACATTTTTGGGTCTAAGTTCACAGTCGTGACCGACCAAGCTAGCCTGGCCTGGCTAATGAAAGTGAGAAATCCGAATGGTCGCCTTATGAGATGGTCTCTGTTGCTTCAGGAGTTCGACATAACGTTGCGACATCGCCCTGGCCTGAAGAATGGAAATGCGGACACGCTTTCCCGCATTCCTCATGATCCCGCACCAGCAAGCGAAGAAAACCCATTACCGTTGCTCGCGCTGGATCATGTGGACATCGGGGAAAGGCAGAGAGAGGATTCCTGGATGCAAGAAATCATACAGCACCTAGAGCAGCCGAGTGCGCCCGTTGTCAGAAAAACGAAAAGAACGGCACGGAGCTTTCGGCTGGTCGACGGTGTATTGTACAGAAGAGCGAAAGGCTTTCAGGAAGATCGCGCAGCACTCGTTGTCCCCAAGTGTTTGAGATCGGAGGTTCTGAGGCACTGCCATGACGACATCACGGCAGGCCACCTTGGTGTCAAGCGCACATGGGAGAAAATTCGCAGCCGCTATTTCTGGCCAAAGATGTTTTGCCACGTCACCAAGTATGTCCTCTCCTGCCCTGACTGTCAGACGAGAAAGCTACCACCCGGAAAGCCGACCGGTTTTCTCCAGCCGATCCCACCTGCAGGTCGCCCTTTCCAACAAGTGGGCATGGATTTTCTTGGCCCTTTCACTAAAAGCAAAGCAGGAAACCGCTACATCCTCGTGGTTACTGACTACCACACGAAATGGGTCGAGGCTGTCGCGTGTACAGCGGCCACTGCTGCAGAAGCTGCTAAAGCCTTCGTCGAGCAAATTGTCTTACGCCATGGGGCACCAGAAAAAGTGATAACAGATCGGGGGCAGCATTTTGTCGCCAACCTGACTGAAGAAATTTTCCGACTTGTAGGTAGCGAGCATGCCACTACTACAGCGTACCATCCTCAAGCGAACGGCTTGTGCGAGCGCTTCAACCGCACGTTGGCCGATATGCTCAGCATGTACGTTTCTTCGCACCATCGCGACTGGGACGAATTTCTTCCGTACGTGCTTTTTGCATACAATTCTTCTACCCACGAGACCACCGGGTTCACCCCATTCTTTCTTCTTCACGGACATGAGCCCACACTTCCTATAGATGTAGCACTAGGCGCGGAACGCGGTTTCGACTGCACCCTGGACGCCAGGAAAGTGGCCCTCCGGCTGCAGCGTGCTCGCGAGCTAGTGACCGAACGGGAGAGGCGTCAGCAAGTAAAGAACAAACGTAGTTACGACGCTAAACGACGTAGTGCAGTCTACCATGCGGGGGACTTGGTGTATTTGTGGACTCCCTTCAGAGCTCGGGGAAAGACAACAAAACTCCTTCACCGATACCACGGGCCTTTCCGTCTTGTTAAGCGAATCGGTGAGAACAACTGGGAGGTAGTGGATAGAACTGGCAAAAAACGCGACGTTGTTAATGTTGCGCGCTTAAAACCGTGCCACGTCAGACAGTGCTCGGATAATGACGACGCGGACGACGAGTCTGTTGACGGACATCGAGAGGAGGTGTGTGATCCAAGTGGTGCTGTGCGCGAGTGCGGTTCGCGTAGTGATTGTGTGTACAAGACAGAGACTTGTGAAAGAGTGCGCGTCGTAGAAGACTCGGACGATGGGACTGAACTTTACTCCGACTGGAAGACATTCCACAACGAGGCCGATCCGAGAACTATCACTGCTTACGACACGGACACTGATGTGTATCACAATGCTAGCGTATAACCTTCATTGTTAATTTTATTGTGTAGCGCGCGCGAATGAACTTTGTTTCTTGTCTTGTGCATTTTGTTTCCATTTTGTCAAAACTTGTTTGTTTTGTTTTACGTGATGCTAAATCTTCCTTACGGATACTTCAGTTCTTTATATGAATCCCTAATGTGCGCGTTTAACTTCTTGAGCCATGTTTTATTTTGTAGTAATGATTTGTAACGAGTGGGACACTCTTTTTCGTAGGGGGGAGGTGTCGCGAAGACAATGTAACGCGGCCTTCTTTGCTGTCTTTCGGGGAATTTTGTGGGGTCCTTGACGCGGGGCAAACCTTTGTACACAAATGGCCTCGACGGCGCCGCGGACAGTGCTGCCGCGCGGCCGCCGCCCCCGCCGCACCTGACGTCACACCTGCACATGTCGCGTCGTCTTCCCACGCTCGGCTATCAAAAGCCGATTAGTTATGGTCAGAGTGCTTTTGTGTACTGAGTGTCGACGCGACCATTTCTTGACCCCTTGAACTCTGCCGCTTATTGGATGATGTCGGCTTGCCTGATTGGTCGGAGTAACGAAGTAGCCCATTGGTGGAGAAAAGTGTCTCTTGGATGCTGGGGAAACTTATTTAAGGAATAGTTTTGGGGTAGTTTAAAGTGAGCAAGTAGACAGCAGCAGACGGCGCATCTTCACCAGGGGAGACCAGGCCGGTCAGGCAGGCCGACGACGACGGGTATGACATCGTTTTGCTTGTATATATTTTGTACAGTTTAAACTTAAGGTAAATACCAAGAGAATAAATCTAGTTCAAATGCTACTCTCGTCGTCGTACCTGCGGATTTGGACTTCCCCTGCCGGAGCTCATCCCCATTCATCTTCCGTCTCCCTGGTGAGTTGATGCGTCTGATATCTCACGGCTGCGTCACTTCGCTACAGTATAACCACTGCGCTGGTGGAGCTGGTCTGAGTGGAAGAACCATACGTATATATGTGGACTCGATCAAAGTAGAAAGTGTGCAAACAATCCAGAGCTGCTTGATTCAAGGCCAAGGTAGGCAGGACGGTCTTCTTTCTTATCCGTGGAACCGTAAGACGCACTTGAGGTTGTTTTAAACACCACAAAGCTGAGGTTGAACGTGCTGAGGGTGTGAAGCCCGATGGTAAGGAGGCACGATGGATGCTGACCTTGTTGGAGAAGGACGCCTGTGGTCGTCGTTCTGACATGAATTAAGAAAGTGCAATAATATGCTATGTGCCTGATCATATGCATTGTGCTATTAATTTCTTCTGAGTTTTAATAATGGCTGGCTACTGTATGCATTGTTGTGCAATAAAATATGCCACAGCAATTATTGCGTGCCTCGCAGAACAAATTAAATATATCTTTCTCAGTCAAAACATCATAGCAGGCTGAAAACAATAAACTGCAATTTTTCTTTTTTGTGGTGACGAAGCGTATAAATTGTGAAAATAACCTGTTTATATATTTCTTATACTATGCAAATGAGCTGCTCCCATATATTCGAATAAGTGCTTCAATAGTATGACTTGGCAAAGGGCAACGAAAGAATCCTCTTAAAACCCTCTAATTCTCAAGCTTGTATTATCTGGCGGTATGTCATTTCATTAATGTAAAGAAAGGCAAACTTGATATGTGGAAACCAGTTACAATAGAACATGGCCATTACACTGAAAATGTTTTGTAGCAATATACTCAATGTGAAGGCCTCCGGATGCGGTGTTGATGCATCAAAACAACCTAGAATAATAGAGGTGCTGCATGGGCTAGATTTGGCAGAATCAAGAATTGGGGGAAGACAAGATACGAATTACATACAGTTTAGCTATTAGTTTTTTTTTTTGTGAGTGCTACAGGTGTTTCAATTCTGCTTTGCTGATTTTCTCAGAACCCACTTTTTTACGTTTCTCTCATGCACCAACAAGCATAACTATATTGACACGGATGCTTTATCTGTATCCGGTTACCGTATTTCACCAGCTAAAATATGTTAAACGTTATCGCTCGGTGCAGGATGCGCCTGAACGTATCGGAAGTTTCGCGAATGTTATCGATGGTTCTGTCTGTTGTCGACGAACCTTGCTAATCTGATTGCATACGCGGCACGAATTGTGTTGTAGTTTCTCGAAGGCGCGCGGGCACCAGCGAATAGGCTGTAACTTTCGACGACTGACGTATGCAAACAGACGCGCTTGACCCGCAGATGAGATTTTCTACGATTGCCGACATTGCTCGCCGCTATCGTTGCGATTGAGCCGGCACTATTTATTTACCGTCACTACTACGTGGCAATATTTCCAACACAGATTTCTTCAGTTATACATTGCACGCCTAATTCTTACATAGTTGGCTGTGCAATAAGCTACCAAAAAATGAAATGGTACAACAGTTTTTGATATATGGCATCGTCGTGCAGGTGTTTGCAAAGCGATCTTGCAGACAGACGACGCGCGAGCGCTGATGTCGATATTTTGTACACTACTGTTACTTCAAAAATAAAAACGAACTGTTGCGGCAGGTGTATATTCATTATTCAAACGTGGTTTTTATATCTAAAAGCACATACAGATCACTAACTTATTGTTTCAAGCTTAGTTTACAGCAGGCCGTTTTAGGCCGCACTTTTACGGATTAAGACGGAATAGTCCAGCAACAGTGCGCCGCAGCCGAGGAGCGAGCTTCGGCGCGCGTCGGAGCTTGCCTCCAGTGGTTGCGCGCCCTTTCCCTCCAGCCGAAGCGAAGCGACGCGTTCGCTTGCCAGCGCGCGCCGAAGCTTTCGGCGCGTGCCAGTGGTTGGGGCATTATACGCACGGCACACTGCGACTGCCATGTGCGCACCGGTGTTTGGCCGTGACCATAAGACGGTCTGTGCACAGTAGGCGTAAAACCAACTTCGATGACCATTTTGGCCAATATGAAGGCCAATATGAAGGCCAATATGAGCCATTTGCGTGAGAACAGCAACGTAGATGTACTTCTGTACACTGATAATGAGCGAGAGTTTGCTACATTGCGATTTATGAACGCGCCTGTCTAGTGCGTTCATGAGCGGCTACTCTTCTCAACTTATTTATGACTGTTTTCTTAGACTGCCAAGATTTGCTGCCTGTGCAAAAAAAAAGCAGGAACGCCCGCTGGTGACGCAGCACTTTTTTTCTAAGTTACATTGGCGATGTATAAAATTCTTGCGGTTTTAGAGCGATTTATGTAACATGCATAGTGACAGAGTGAAACTAAAGCTACTGGGTGTTATGTTGATTTGTATTTCTTGTCATGCATCAAGCATAATATTATTTGGGTATGCACCGTAGCATTTCAACGTAGAACATAATATGTATGCTGACTTCAGTTCATTGCATGTGCTCGGCTTACAAACTCAAAATTTAAAGCATATTGAAGATTGAATATCACCTGGCCATTAGTTTTAAGCTCGAAATGCATATGTATATATGAGCAAAGGATAAGTGGAAAAAAGGAAGTACCATGGGCCTCGTATTGACCATGTTTTTATTGACTGCGACCGTCACGATCTGCAAAAAAACAAGTGCCATATGGGTCGAGTGACTCGAGGCGAGAGCGCGCTCACGTGCGCGGAGAAATCATGCGAGTGCCTGGTGCACGTGAGGACGCGGAATTCTCGCGCGACAAGTGCGCCTTCGCGTGCCACGAGCACGGAATAACCGAGTGTGTTGAGCAACAAACGCGTACACGTGTACCCGCGTCAAGCGTGCAAGACTCGAACGATCGCTGCAATGAACTCCTATTTTCGTAGCATCGCTAACACCGCGTGCACTTCGCTTAAGCATCTTCTAAAACAGTGCCGAAAAGCACAAGCAAGGTGTACTTATACCTCGCACATGCGGGTGCTTTTTGTAGGCTTGAAGTTCTCCCGGCCGATTCTGTGTAACCACAAAGAACGACGCTCTCGGTCATTTTTCCCGGTCGGAATGTAGAAAAAAGTATCTCAAGACTCAGTTCGGTTGCTGCATCCGAAGGCGCAGCAGCCAGGCATGATTTCCTTGCGGTCAAACGCGAGCGCGACAATCGGAACAAAAAAAACGTAAGGAACCTGCATGCGCTGCCTGCGCCCTAAATCAGCCGGCCCGCCCGGCGCTTGGAAGGTGTATACGGCACCCCAAATCCACGCGGTACAGTTGGGCCAATGAACGCGTCGGCGGCGCGGGGAAAACGAATGTGGTAGTCGGAAAATTTTTCCAGTGACTCCAGATAGAGGGGGAGACGCGCTTTGCTGCAAATTCAACGTAATTTCGCTGCGAACTCTGAGACCGGTTGCGCCCGTACGCTCTTATAATAGTACGTTATTTCGACTGCAAAATTTCATTACCACATTTTCCCCACGTATATATATTTCAGGCATGTGTTATACAACACGACGTCTTCAATTTTGCCGTCGTTGTCGAGTGCGTCGTCTGCCAGCGAGCGCGCGTGCTTCGCGCGGACGCAAGCGGACGCCTAGTTTTTCTTGCAGAAAGTCTGTGCAGTAAAATTATTAATGGCCTTACCTGCATTGGTGCGCTCACAACTCTTGTTGGCCGTTACCAGTTGTACTTTTAGCAAGGTGAACTGCTGTTTTTAAGATTGTTTTCTAAATGCAACACGTAATTTTGCCGACAGGAGCCACCTATCTGCAACGTACAGCTACGTAAGAAAACTGTATTGATATCGTGTCATTTGACGCGAGTTTCTTGTTAGTGGAATATAGATCAGGGACAATGATCAATGAAAACAATATTGTAGTGAAATAAACTAGGTTCATTAGCTGCGCAGCGAGAAGAGATGCAAAACACCAATGTAATAACTATCTAGGTAACTCTAAGGGTACATGGACACATATCTCCACGACACGTATGCAAGAGAAAAATTATAAAATATTCTAAATGCACTGATTGAAGAAGTGAGAACTCCCGTCCGGAATAAGCGCGTTTCTTTGAGGAGCTATACCAGCCCCAGATCAACCAATAGACTTTCCAAGAAAAGGAATCAAGGCAATAATTAGTGGCGGTCGAGGACACAGCAACAAAACTGTGAATGGCGAAACTAACTTAATTGGGCGAACCTGTGCCCAGAAAAACAGGCCACACTCAAAGCGAAACGAAAGCGGCGAACACAGTCGCCGGTCGTCGAAAATCTGATCAGTGGGTCAAGCGCATCGGCTTATACATCAGTCCTCGAACGTGCCAGAGTAATCGCTGGAACCCGCGTGTCTTCCACAAAGTTCTATACTATTCCTATCGCGCATACATGCAATCAGATTACACAAGGTTCACAGCGGATCGAACCATCGATAACATCGATACATGCAGGCAGGTCCTGCGTTGTGCGATAACATTTGTTAGGAGGTGACAAGCGGTCACCCGGAAAAGAAAACAAGTACACGGGTCGATATTGTCACGTGGTAGTGACGTTAAAGAACACAGTAGCAGTACTGTGAAAGACAAAACTAGCTTTTATTGGGCGAACCTGTGCCCACAAGACAGGCTACACTTATACCACAACGATAGCGGCGAACACGGTCGGCGATCGTCGGAAATCTGCTCAGCGAGTCAAGCGCGTCGGCTTTTATACAGCAGTCGTCGAATGTTCCAGTCTAATCGTTCGGACCCGCGTGCCTTCCACAAAGTTCTACACCATTCGCGTCACGCGATGAAATCAGATAATACAAGGTTCGGCGACAACAGACAGCGGATAGAAGCATCGATAACTTTCCAGAAACTTCGGATACATGCAGGCGCGTCCCGCGCTGTGCGATAACATTTGTTCGGCGGCGAAACGTGGTCGCCCGATAGAGATAAGTACACGTGTCAATATGAACAACAGTGTTAGGGACAAGATATTGCCTGTGTAATCAGACTCAGTCGTGGAGATCGGAACGTCTTTAGCAAATCCATCTCCATGGCTTGTATGGCAATCTCCTTCAACGTGCCAGCAGGCCAACTGAAGTAGAAACATACAGTCTAATCAAATGGTATTTGCTATTTAGATCGTATTCGACTTCAGAATTCACTACTAAAGATTATTGAATAGCCGTTTGCGTTCGAATGTAAGGAATAGCAGCACTTTTGAAGCCTCGAAGGTGAGGGGCCGATGCAAGTGAGGACACTTATTCCGAATGATTGTGCTGCTTGAGAGTCGTGGCTGTTGCGCCCAGGGCACCAGTTGCTGAGAGAATTAGTGCACGGGTGGTAATCGGTTATGGTGAACAAGTTCCAAGCTGTGATTCAATATAAACGCCTCGTTTGGGACAGCCTGTAAATCTGCAAACTTGGTTAAGGCAAGGAAAACATTTTTCTGACAGCCTCATCATGTCTGCAAGAGTGTAACCCATTTTAGGTGCCCAGTGTAGTACCACGCTTGTTCAACGAACATGGCAGATCCACAAATATGTTTACGTGTGTGTCTGAGTCATGCCATTGCTTTAAATGCTTCAGTATTATTTTCATGGTAGTGCACCGGATAACTGAAAGCAGCCGTTTTTACGGCAGAAGCTGCTTAGTTGAGCGGACTTACAGTCGGGAACGCCAGGACATGGAAGGTATGAAATATAAGATAAGTGTGCCATGTTTTCGCAGTAACCACACTCGAGAATAATTTCTTTCGTTTACACCCCTAGAAAAAAACCGAAAGACGCAGCTACGTTCTTTTTTATGTTCTTCTTTGATTGAATAAATTCTAGCGTTTTACGTCTCGTAATATGCTTATGAGGCACCCTGTTCAGTTCTCACCACCTGGGATTCTTTAACATGCACGTGAACAGAATAACGAATTGAATTCCGCGACCTGGTTTGGACCCGCCAACTCGAGTTTAGCAGTGCAACGCCATATCCACTTAACAGCGAAGGTGTTAAGAGCTACTTTCCCCACTATCACGTCCGCGTGCAGAAAAAATCCCGAAGCTAGTACAATGCCACGCCGACCCGCGGCGGAGGAGAGGCAGGCGTGGGCCATACCGAAGATAGTACGATACCGGGCCGACCGGCAGTGGAGGTACAGTTCGTCATTAAGGGGACCCACATACACACCTTCACTGGAAATCCTTCACAGAGTGGAAGGGCACTGAGTTTTAACGTGACAGCGTTAAGGAGCTCGTGTCCCAGAAAAGCCGGTGTCGTCGGTGTCGGCGGCGTTGGCCGTGAGCGATAAATACCGGGAGACACTTCATGAATAAAAAACAACTTGCAAGATGAGCTGGGTGGGAATCGAACCAGGGTCTCCGGAATGTGAGACAGAGACCCTACCCCTCAGTCACGAGTTGGACGCTTCAAAGCGGTACAAAAGCGCCTCTAGTGAATGCGGTGTTGCCTTAGAAACGAGCCGTAGAAAATGATACTACGGTGTATATCGGTAATTATGACCATGTAACTTACAGAAGTCGCAGTTACACGAGTAGCGAAGGGCGTTTCCGCTACATTTCTTCTGCGCTTTCCGCACACGCAGAGCCATCTTGCGGCAAACACAGAAGACCCCCTCCTCTCAATGTACCGCGCTGCCCCGACAGGTGGCGGGCCACGCGCGCATTGGGACTGTGCGGGGACCAGTGCGAGGCGCGTCGTGGCCCGGACACCCTCTCCCCTGACGACGCTTCGCCATGCTCCCTCACGGGTTGCATAATCAAGCGTCCTTCCTTTCTTTAGATCACTATATGTCTATCTCTCTGCCCGTGCCGATCACGACGTTTGGCTGGCGTACATCGTTTCCCCCTCCGAGACACCGAGTTCTTTGGTTCGTTCCGCTTGCTCAGGCGTACGCTTCGTTGCCGCGCCCAACGCTGCGTTGCTCGACGCTCACCGCGTGATTGGTAGGTGAAAAGTCCGACGCCGGGGCGCCTCGTAAGTGATCGCTGCGCCGTAGCGCATTGTCTTACACCTCTCTTGGCGGGTCGACGGGAACGCTATCGCGTTCCACTCTTGCAGGCGAAGCTTAAGCGTCCTCCAATTTTTGTTGTTGTTCAGCATGTACTGAACATAAAATTTTACGCGGCTTAGAGGCCAATGATTAGCATATATAATCGCTACCTGAAACACTTTTCGGCTCCCGAGTGCCGTCTGCAAAAAAAAAAAAAAAGAACCGTGCCAATTACTCCGCGTTCTGTTACGCGAGGAAGACGGAAACGTCAATGGTATGTTGCACTGCAGTTTTTTTTTCTTTTTCTATCAGAGTACTTGTAAATCTGATTACAGGGCGCCCGATGAGGGCAATATGTTTTATCTGTCTGAAGCGTCAAACATATGTTTGACCCCCGTTTACATATGTTTTTTTCCCGGCTGCGTTCGCAAGACATACTGATGAAAAACTATATGCTCAAAAATGTACAGATGGGATACATACTGCTCGAAGAACAAGAAAAATATTTGTTCTCCAAAGGGAGCCGTGCAGTAACATAGTAGAATGAAAGCCGACACTGAGGCCGCAATGCACGCGCATTCGCCGATCAGCATTAAAAATCAATAAAATGAAATAGAGAAAGAAAGGCATCTGTTCTTAAGACATAAATATATCTAACATCCAATTATAAACACTATTTGGCCGGTCTGATCGCATTCAGCAGCGCGCGAAGCAGTGCGAACGACCCCACCGAGCAGAATCGCCAGCAGTTTCATGTGGCGCGACCTTGATGCGGCCCTATTCGCGGCGAGAATTAGGAGAGGCGCCCTCTCGCGAGTGACGTCACGGCCAGGACGCCGTTCGCTCCGGCTCGCTCAGCTGCCGCGCGCGCGTCCCCTTCGTGTATGCTTGGAGCATGGGTGGCTCGAGCCTTAACTATTGAAGGATATGTCGGCTTCTTTCTGCTGCCATGCCTGAACCACAGTTCCTTCTCCTAAAGCGGGTGAGTCAATAAAATTTGCGGCCTGGATATCGCAAGCTATGTAACGGGCATTGCAATGGATATATGAGCCGTGTCTGTCCATCAATTTTGTGTAAAAGGAATGTCTGAAAATTCAACACGCGAAGTTGTGTATGATGTCTCACTAAACACTTCACATTCCCTTAGTGTTTAGCTATGAGAGACATTGCATTTTACATGGAAGAAAAATCTTGGTAATTGGCGTCAGCATGTTATCCATGTTAGAAAGACATTGCCCAGCGAAGCTGTCATGATGATTCTTATTACTCTGGTGTGTTGTTCTATTCAAATATGGCCATTCATTAATGCGTAAAAAAAGGTGCGCATTTCTTATGAAAAAGTTTGCTGCTACTTTCATCCCCCTCTGAAGCAGGCCTTAAAAGCGAATTGCTCGTGGCTGCTAACACGACGGCGCGTCATGCAGAGTATTTACATAATTAATTCACAAACACCATAGTAGCAATCACCTCAGAGAAAGGTTTTGTTGTTAAGATCGAGAGTCAATCAATTGAAAGTGATGAAATATTTCATAGTGGCCCTCAGTAGCCTTTATCGACAATATGGCACACCCCTGATCACCTAACGGTAGCAATCGGCTGTCGGTATGGCGAGGCACGCTATGTTCGCGAAACCCATCAGTTCACTACAACTTCGAATTGAAACCACAAAGTATTTTTTTACAGTGCCAACTGGAATGGCCAAAATATTCTCGAGCTACTACAGCGCAGCTTAGATTGCCTAGAAAAGGAAAATTCAAGCACCATCTGCCTCACCATGTCTCGATCCAGCGTTCTTTAATTATACAAACGGATAACTATTCGCTTCGTCGGTACATAAAAGAGAACCTTGCCCAATGACAGGCTAAATAAAGTTTGCTCCAATACAATCGCAAACATTCATAAAGAAACCACCACAAGCCTTGCATATCCTTTCATTTGATTTCTGACCCTCCACCGGGGAATTTTGATATCTTAAATATGTCCCATACTACTAATTATTGACGCTTCGACTTCTCTCTGGCTGCAGCCATGCGGTCCAACAGGCATATTCCACTAAAAAATTGGGCCGAGCAGCCTGTGTCAGTTCGCCAAACAGATTCGTCATGCATATCCCTCATGCAACAAGCACCAGTAAATTTCTCAAGTGATTTGAACGTGTAGCACGGAAAAGGAAATATATATTGGTACATTCCTATTTGTATTATGCAAATAGCTGCAAGCCTTCATTAACTTTACTTCAAATTTCCGCCGCTTAATATAAACAGGTGAAGAACCGCCTAATGTTGACAAGCAGTTAAAGAAGCAAGTGGTCTTGTAGAATTATTAGTTAATTCCCCGTGTTACTGCCGAGCGTTTCTGTGAAGAAATGAGAAAAATTCGATATTATACACTGGACAACTCGTCGTGAGCAAACCTGTTTTAGCGGATTAAAATCAACGTAACTGTTGTAGAAGTCATAATAGAGCCAGCGTTTGGGACATACTTGTTGCACCGCGGCAGGTATGGTATCATAACTGGATTCTTATAAGCTATGTTTTTGCGATTGTCCATCCGCGCATGAAAAAGCCGCAATGGGCTGGTCTGCGCTCCTTCGGCTGGCACTGTAGCGTTGCCTTTGAGAGCTGCATTGTTGTCTAAGAAATTAGCTCTTTGAATAAATGTTCGCAAAGGAAGACGTCGTCAAAATATATTTAAGACGACCACCATAAGTATACAAGCAGAGAGAACGAGGGCGAACAAACGAAAACACCGCAGAAAGCGCCCGGACAATGCCAGAACTCTAGCAGACGACAGGCGCGAGTGCGGGCCCTGACGTCACGCGAGTGGTACTCGCAGCGCCCCTGTAGTTCGTTCACGGGGCTAATACAGTTCGATCGCCGCGCCGCCATAGTAGAGTGTTTTAGTTGAGCGTGTTTACGCTCCGCAAAGCAGTTAAGCGGAGCGCAAGCGCGAATGCGCATGCGCCGTCCGCCGTCGCGTGCTCCAGCCGCTCATTCCCCACTCAACCATATTCTAGTGCAGTCTAGTTCGATGTAGGTAGCGCAGAGACGGCGTTCGCTGCCGAGCCAATGCGGAGGAAGTGACAATTACTAGGTTGCCGCGCGCTCGACCAATGGCTTGACGAGGGACCGTGGGTGCCTGCCTACGCCGCTAAAATCTCGGAGGTAGGGGAACGTGATACATGTTTAGAGCAGCGGCCGCAACTATCGCTAGCAGCCGACCATGGTGGAGAGGGGGGAAGAGGAGAGGGCCCGCGGCACCATGGCTGCCAGTAAACTGTGGCTACGACGGCTACCACGTCGCGCCGCCTCCCACAGAAGCATGATCTTTATTAAGGGTGTCATAGTATTTACGAAAATTGCAGACTATCAGCGAGGCATGAAATCGACCAGGGTGGCGATATGGGCTTGTTCGTCGGTCATCATTGAAAGGTATCTGTATAGCGCAACAAAACAAAGACACTAGAAGAAACTAACATGAAGACGAGCGCTTGTCTTAGTTTCTTCTTGTGTCTTTGTTTTGCTGCGCTATACAGATACCTTACAGGAAATTGAAACTCAAGCTTTAGAAATCCATAGCTGCGCACTAAAAATAAATATTGTAATTCTCTAGCTGCTACATTATCTCAAATGACCAAATACGGTGTATGTATTTCCAGGTACATAGAGATTTTAACAATGTTCAACTACTATTAAAAGTCCCACTCACAATTTAGTGACAAACTTCATAGGGGCGTTTAACATATAAATTTAGTGCGCTTTAGATGTCTGAACATGAACAGCTTACAGAATAGTCATAACGGTTTATGTAGTTCTCGATTTGATGCTTGTTTAGCGATTTCGAAGGTGCTTGCTTTAAAATGTGTCAGGTTCACCCGAAAGGCGTAACAGTGACAGTGATGGCAATGCTTGTGCTCCTGGGACGGTGTCCTGCAGGGGAACTGCGCCCTGGCAACGAGATGAGAGGCGCCACCAGTGGCGATGTACCTCGATGGGTAGTCGAGAAGTTAGTGACGAGACAAATATCAGATAACGTTCGCCTGACTTCTGCTGCTCGGGCCAGAGCCTCCACACTCAACAGGAACGCCAGTAAGCTTAAATTGTCCACGCGCACAACGCCAGCAAGGCATTGCCAGCGAGGCGATTGAGCACTTGGCCGTTTTCGCAGCCAAACGTGGTCAGCGGGACAACGCGACAACGGTCGCGTCGACGGTGGCCTCAGTCGACGGTTCATATAAACGTAAAAATTGTTAGCCTTAATAAAATATGCTTCTAGTGTGGCTATATTCTAATACTTCTTTTTAAATGAAATAGACCTCCTCGAGTTCTGGCAGTAGACACTGAACAAATCTGTTTTTCCGTACCCAGCTACGTACGGGATCTCTCGGGTAAAGCGTTCGCTGAAGTTGGCGAGCAAGCTCAAGCGCACGACGTCCGAGTTTGGTTCCGCTGCGATCGAGCTGGACAGCTTTCCAAGAGCTGCACACTACTTCCTACTGTGAGCATGGAGACAAAGAAGAAGCTTCCCATATTTATCAAGGATGAATATGCTCTCACAGTTGCTTAATCTAGGAAGGTGTATACAAGGGCACGAAACGCATCCTTAGTTTTGCCAGTGAAAAGACAACAGGAAATTCAGCTTACACGTAAAATAAAAGAAGCTGAAGCCATAGCAAGATTTGGACAGATATGTCGAAGTACGCTGTCTGTAGCTTTATCGTGTAAACAGTCGACGTTTCTTGGCTTGCCGCTAAGAGTTACAATCAGTTACACGTGTACTGTTGCTTCCACGGAGTACATAAGCTTTCAGAGGAGTCACAACACAAATCGGTTTGAAGCTTAGCGCCACCTGTCTCCTGTTTGGTCATGTACGCTTTTTTTGATCGCTGTTTTTGACATGCGCTAATTCGTGAAAGCATTATGGGACACCTACTCGCCCAACAATTGTGACCTGGCCTGCCACTTGTTACGTAGGATTTATGCAACGGCAGCAGCCCGAAATACCAATGTGTGCAAGCGCTCAGACGACCTTCGTTCACAGTCAAAGCGCAGTAAGGAGTACATGGAATGTCAGCTTACACGTGAAATAAAGGAAGCTGAAGCCATAGCAAGACTTGGACAGATACATGTACGTCGAAGTACGGCGTCTCTAGATTTATCTTGTAAACAATCGACGTTTCATGGCTTGCCACTAAGTGTTGCAATCAATTAAGGCCAGAATACATGGAACGAATATGCGACGAATAGTCGGCGTTCGACGCCCGGCGGTGTACGCGCGACGCGCGGCGGCGGAGCAAACGTCGTTCGCCGCCGATCTAGCTGGCGCAGAAAAGTTCGTCGGGCCTCGACGATACCGGAAGCAGCAAACGAGCGGCGCCCCAAAGCGAGCCAATGAGGTCTCACTATCCGCCCCGACTTCCGACTAGGCTTCCTCGCTTGTCCCTGTATCCCGATCACGCTCTATCGTTCACGCCGGTCTCCCGCTTTTCTCATTAATGGCATCCAAAGCGGCGCGGCTGGAATTTAACGACAAGTTAATAACAGCCATGGTTAGACAAGCTCACGTGCGCTACTTTCGGGTCTGCTTGCTTCGGCCGCGCGCGCGTTGAGCCACAGACCAGAGCCGCGGAGTTTGAGGAGCCGAAAGTTGTTTACACGCCCAGTGTTGCCACAACGCATAGCATCGCCGCTTTCCTTACACTACATCGACACAAGAATGTTTCAAACACATAAAAAACGCTACAAATAATTTCTAAACAAAATTTTACGCGTTTTTAGAGTGTTCCGCAATTCAAAAGCGATAATAGTTGTCGTTAAAAATTTTTTTGTGTCATGTGTTTCACTACAGCGCATTTGCCTCGTCTGGCCACACTGATAACAACGCCGCGACTCGCCGGCGGCGGCGGCCGTGTCTTCGCTCCATGTAGCGCAGCCCGACGAACATACGGCGTCGCGCCGTGGCAGATTTTCTGCCGCCCGAGCTTCGTCGTGAAAGTTCGCTCTATCTATTCTGGCCTTTACGCGTGTACTGTTGCTTCCACGGAATACAATGCCGTTCAGAGATGTCACAAAATAAATCAGTTTGAAGCTTAGCGCCCCCTGTCTCCTGTTTAGTCGTGTTCATTTTTTTCGTTCGCTCTTTCTGACATGCGGTAATTCATGAAGTGGTGGCGTAGACGTGTAGCGGTGGCGTAGAGGTAGAGCATCCGCCTCTCGTGCAAGAGGACCATGTTTCGAATCCCGGTGCTACGCAATTTTCCACCAGATTAAAAAAAAATCCGCGTGTTGATAAAATTGCATAAACACTCCTGGAGTGCGGCCTGATCCCGGTGACCAGAACCGGTAACGCACTTCCTCAGCATTGGCCAGCCTGGTGCAGTACTTGGCCACAACCTCCTATATAAAGACAACAAAAAAACCCCGTCGCCCAGCAGCTGAGAAGCAACTGACCACGGCGGCGGTCAGACCTCTGACGCAGCAGATGGTGCTAAGAATCCCTGGATCCGGACAGGCCGCCATTGGAATCTGAACCTGGCAACGTTTAACGCTAGAACCTTATCTAGTGAGGCGAGTCTAGCAGTGCTATTGGAGGAGTTGGATGGCAGTAAATGGGATATAATAGGGCTCAGTGAAGTAAGGAAGACGAGAGAAGCATATCCAGTGCTTATAAGCGAGCATGTCCTTAGCTACCGAGGCTGAGCGGAGAGACGAGAACTAGGAGTCGGATTCCTGATCAATAAGGATATAGCTGGTACCATACAGAAATTCTATAGCAAACAACCGGGTAGCAGGTCTTGTGCAACCTATTAAGAGGCACGAATTGAAGTTCGCACGCCCCTATATCACGTCATGATAACCAGGGCGTCGAAAGCTTGTATGAAGACGTGGATGGGTAAAGTCAAAACAAAATACGCTATACTGATGGGCGACTTCAATGCCAGGGTAGGCAAGAAGCAGGCTTGAGACACGTCAGTGGGGGAATATGGCATAGGCACTAGGAATAGCAGGGGAGAGTTATTAGTAGTGTTTGCGGAACAGAATATTACGCGGGCAATGAATACTTTCTTCCGCAAGCGGGATAGTCGAAAGTGGACGTGGAGGAGCCCGAATGGCGTGACTAGAAATGAAATAGACTTCATACACTGCTCTAACCCTGGCATCCTACAAGATGTGGAGGTGCTCGGCGAGGTGCGCTGCAGCGACCATAGGATGGTAAGAACTCGAATTAACCTAGACTTGAGGGGGGAAAGGAAAGACCTGGTACATAAGAAGCCGATCAATCAGTTAGTGGTGAAAGGGAAAATAGAGGAATTCCGGATGAAGCTACAGAACAGGTATTCTGCTTTAACTAAGAACTGGCAGAACTTTCGAAGTTAATCAACAAGCGTAAGACAGCTGACATAAGGCAGTATAATATGGATAGAATTGAACATGCTCTCAGGAACGGAGGAAGCCTAAAAGCAGTGAAAAAGAAACTAGGAATAGGCAAGGATCAGATGTATGCGTTAAGAGACAAAGCCGGCAATATCATTACCAATATGGATGATATCGTTGAAGTGGCTGAGGAGTTCTATAGAGATTTATACAGTACCAGTGGCACGCACGACGACAATGGAATAGAGAATAATCTAGAGGAATTTGAAATCCCACAAGTAAAACTGGAAGAAGTTAAGAAAGCCTTGGGAGCTATGCAAAAGGGGAAGGCAGCTGGGGAGGTTCAGGTAACAGCAGATTTGTTTGAGGATGGTGGGCAGATTGTTCTAGAAAAACTGGCCATCCTCTATACGCAATGCCTCATGACTTTGAGCGTACTGGTATCTTGGAAGAACGCTAACATAATCCTAATGCATAAGAAAGGGTACACCAAAGACATGAAAAATTATAGACCGATCAACTTACTCTCCGTTGCCTACAATGTATTTACTAAGGTAATCGGAAACAGAATCTGAAACACCTTAGACTTCTATCAACCAAAGGACCAGGCAGGATTCCTAAAGGCTACTCAACAATAGACCATATTCACACTATCAATCAGGTGATAGAGAAATGCGCGGAATATAAGCAACCTTAATACATAGTTGCCATTGATTGCGAAAAAGCGTTTGATTCAGTCGAAACCTCAGCAGTTATGGAGGCATTATGGAATCAGGGTGTAGACGAGCCGTATGTAAAAATACTGAAAGATATCTATTGTGGCTCCACAGCCACCGTAGTCCTCCATAAAGAAAGCAAGAAAATCCCAATAAAGAAAGGCGTCAGGCAGGGAGATACGATCTCTCCAATGCTGCTCACAGCGTGTTTACAGGAGGTATTCAGAGACCTGAATTGGGAACTTTTGGGGATAAGAGTTAATGGAGAATACCTTCGTAACTTGCGATTCGCTGATGATATTGCCTTGCTTAGTAACTCAGGGGACCAATTACAATACATGCTCACGGACCTGGAGATGCAAAGCAGGAGTGTGGGTCTGAAAATTAATCTGCAGACAACTAAAGTAATGTTTGACAGTCTCGGAAGAACAGGAGTTTACGATAGGTAGCGAGACACTGGAAGTGGTAAGGGAATACATCTACTTAGGACAGGTAGTGACCGCGGATCCGGATCATGAGACTGAAATAACCAGAAAAATAAGAATGGGCTGGGGCGCGTTTGGCAGGCATTCTCTGATCATGAACAGCATGTTGCCATTATCCCTCAAGAGAAAAGTGTATAACAGCTGTGTCTTACCAGTACTCACGTACGGGCAGAAACCTGGAGGCTTACCAAAAGGGTTCTACTTAAATTGAGGACAACGCAATGAGCTATCGAAAGAAGAATGATGAAGTTGATGACATCTTAGTTGAGATCAAGAAAAAGAAAAGGCATGGGCAGGACATGTAATGAGGAGGGAAGATAACCGATGGTCATTAAGGGTTACGGACTGGATTCCAAGGGAACAGGGGGCGGCAGGAAGTTAGGTGGGTGGATGAGATTAAGAATGCTGCAGGAACAACATGGCCACAATTAGTACATGACCGGGGTAGTTGGAGAACTATGGGAGAGGCCTTTGCCCTGCAGTGGGCGTAACCAGGCTGATGATGATGACATTTACTATGGGACAACCACTGCCTGACTTTCAATTAAGCATCTGAGAAAGAAAGTGAAATTGTAGAAGCAATATTATGATTCAAAACTTGAGGCCTTGCTTTCTATTTCCGAAAATTGGAAGGGTAAAAAAACAGAAGCGCGACGTTTACAAATTTGTAAGTCTGATTCAAAAATAAACATCATAATTGCTGAAAGTGGATGTGTTAAAGCATCTGAAGTGGACAAAAGGTAGATTGAAGGTCATAGCTTCCTTGAATGTGTTTGAGGGCTTAGAAAAGTTTATCAAAAGTCCTACTCAGAAATTAGCGATTTAATTTAGGTCGCTGAACAACACGTCAAATTTTTCAGCTTGAGATTTGTTATTAGGTTCTTTTTACAGTGTTGTTATATTTTTTCTTATTGCTTCATCACAAAGCTGTAAACTTTATACTTGAGGTTTTCCTTTTTTGCCATATTCAACAAGTTTTATTATAAATTTGTCAACCACGCAAAAAATACGCTTCGCAGACCTAGGTTTCTGTTTTCTTCTTTAATATGCTAGAAACCTCATCAAATTTGATGCAGTGGTTGCCAAATAATGCAATCTCTCCGTACCCAGGCATTTATATAGGAGCTACCGGGCTAAGGTTCTTCGTTGGCGCTTAATGTTAGCTCTATAGAAAAGTTACGCATTAGCAGAATAAAGTGCGAAATCATCATCATTAGCAGCAGCGACAGCAGCAACCTATTTTGAAGTCGACAGCAGGACGAAGGTCTCTCTCAACGATCTCTACTTACTCTTGTGTTATGTCAGCTGATTCCAACTAGCGCCAGTAAATTTCCTAATTTCATCACCCAACCTAATTTCCTGATGTGATCGAATGGGCTTCACTTCCCTTGGCTCTATAAGTCTAATTACCCACTGCTTATCTGCCCTACGCATCACATGGCCTGCTCAGCTTCATTTTTTGTTCCTATTGTCAACTAGACTGTTCACGTTCGCTCTCTGATCCACACTGCTATCTTGCTGTCTCTTAACGTTACGCCTAACATTTTGGCTTTCATCGCTGTCTGCACGGTCGTTAACTTGTTCTCGTGCTTCTTTCTTAATGTTCACGTTTTCCCAAGTTGATAAATCACCTGTAGCAGATAGAATAATTCTGGTCCTTGAGCTGTTTTATTCGTAGAGACGGACATTAGTATCAGCAGAAATCGAAACACATGCTCAACTAATGAAAAAAAGATTGCCTAATTACCTTTTTTATTAAATGCTTTACGGCACATATTGCAGTTTACGAACTGTAGCAACATACAAGTGTGTCTGGCTACGATGCCCCGCCCTCAAGGCATGCATTATAATGAGATCGTAGTTTTGAGTCGTCGTAGTCGTAGTCTCAGCGAAAGGCGCAGCGTCGAATGTGATGGGAAATTATTAGGTGGCTATACAAAGCAAGGATAGCAGCTTTACCAGTCGCATAAGCTTGGAAATATTCGCTTACTAACTAAAATGAAGAAACCTGGTGTCACGCACGTACAACCAAATATGGACACATCTTACTCGATGACGGTGCACACTCGATGTTAAAACACTCGCGTGAGGAGGCGTGGCAGTAGCAGCGAGGAATTTGACCTTCGTGCTGCCTCTCGCTTCAGGGCGACCTAAGCGTTGACAACACAGCGTGCAGGAAGCTATCGGCACTCGGCGCACCCCATCGCAGATCGCTTTCAATGCACGACCCGCGCCATACGCAGCCACCGCCCCAAGGCCCTTGGCTCCCGGTGCCTTGCACGCGATAGAAAACGCTGCGCTTCGTCACCGCCATCGTCCCTAGCGAGCCACCATCGTCGGCTCACCCTCGCAAGGTTTCACTCACGCACACGGTGCTCGGCCACGATGTTTTCGCACGTGGACTTCATACGGATCCTCACGGCGGCGCCGCCGGTGGAAATGCGCCTGGAGTTCCCCCACAATTGAATAAAAATTTCAGTCCAACGCTCCTCCACTCATGCGAAGCGCCACGCGATAAAGTGCGCTTCGCAGCGACTCGGCTCCTATCTCAGCACCAACTGGAGCAGGACGACATTGTCTATCGTCGACTCCAACTGGAGGTTGAATGGCTTTCCAACTCTTTGTTTGTTGGCTTATCTTGTTACTGCGTATTTTTGCATGACCCGCGCTACTTGTGCCATGATCTGTGGCATTACAATGTAAAATCAATAAATAAATGACCCAAAAGTGCTATACATTGCTTTCAGAATGTCGCCAATGTATGTTTACGTATCATTGTGTACATGCTTAACAAGAAGGCAATCCAACTCTTGTGCTGCTAATGGCTGGACGCTGAGCGAGTTAGTTAAAGTGCAACTCCGGCGATTTTTCGACCATGTCAAGATAATGGAATGCTTTAGTTCCCGAGACACCCCTGTCACACGTCTGATAGAAGAAATGCTATGAAAATTCGAAGAAAATTTTTAATAGACAAAAACTACGAAAATAAAACCGATACCTGACGAAGCAGCCGAGCGAACCTATTCGTGTGACGTCACGAGTGTCCCTACTGGGAAAGGCGCGCAAGGCATGCCGGTCTCGCCTGCTGGCAGCGAAGAGTAGACGCTCGGCTGAATCGCGACAGCGCCAGACCTCCGGGTGACAATGTCAGCTGCACCAGCTCTTCGGATTTGTCAAATATTGACAGGTTTGATTCTGACGAATTCAATAGCCACGAATCGCCGTTAGCCCTCGAGCCGGCACCACGAGAGCCAGCGCCCATGTGCTACATATCGTGCTGCAACACGAAGTCCATGGATAGCCCTAATCACTAATTTTATACGTGCTGCTTGCTGTCTTAAGTGTTTTACCCCTTCTCATGGAAGCGCTTCGCGTGCTCACTGTAAGACGTGGAGCACGACTTTCCGCATTTGTATGCCACAAGAACGCCGCTGACAGTCCGAAGTACCGAAAAGTGCATTTGTTTACATCCGCAGGTACAGCGGCCACTCGTCGTTCGCTTAAGGTATAATGCTTGCCGCTCATCGGTGACTTCAATTATTGTCTGAACATATCAAAATAGGCAGATTTCGCGCATTTAAGCACCGTTGCATCACTCTGAATCGCGCTGATATGAGCGACCCCACACCTTCGAAAACAGCGAGCTGGCGACCGCACTACGGTAGCGTTGTTATGCTGCCTACGTATCATTCTTCGTGTTCTCTTCATGCGCACAATCTGTTCCGTAAAATGGACATAAATGAGGACTTTGGGCGCATGATCGTTCATATAGAGAACGCGAAGTTTATTCTAGGAAACGCCGATGCCAGTATTGACACCGTTAGCAGCTGAATGAGGCGGTTAATCACGCTGCTGTATCGAGGGGCCTGCGCTTGCTGCCAGTTTGGCATACGAGGCAAACAGTGCACCTCGGAATAATGAGTCTGCATGACAATACGTAAAAATACACGCGCGTTCGCAGTCGTATTTAATTTAGGGACATTCCAGTGAGTGCGGCGGGCAGCTTGCCGTCCGAAACGGCAACGCGCCGATGTCGATACCGCTCCACGTAGTCGCTTCTCGCTTTATGTGTAGGAAGTGAGGAATCGTTTGTTTCAAAGCCGTGTGGCAAAAACTGAACCACAGAAGGAATTTGCGTCCTCCTGATGGCTTAATTATCTTAAGGTCAGTCGGTCAGGTTCGCCCGCAGCAGACGCATGAACTACGGGACTGTGACATATAGGCTTAACCTCGGCTGAACGCGATCAGCATCTACTCAAACTGTGTGTGCGGGGGGGCAAAGTCCGCGCAGCCAACAACGCATCAGCACTTGCCTCCCATCGCTTGCACATCTGCAGGAAACGCAACATCTCGCGACATCTCACGCCATGCTCACGATCGTTGACTGCTCAACGCTCTCGTCGCTGTCGTCTGTATGATCCCGGCATGCTCTACGTGGAACACTCCGGACATCATACACAATGTAACTGAGGAGGAGGCAAGGTAGGGTGTTCGAGGCAATTAATTACATTCATTTGCGAGGTATCTGCGCAGCCCCCAAACCTACTTTTTTGAGGACATGACGGAAGTGTACAGAGGAACGTGCCCAGCAAATTTCATCTTGATCCCTCGACATCGAAAAATCGCCGGAGTTGCCCTTTAAGAATAAAGTGAAACAGAGTGGACAGCAGAGAGAAGACAATACATGCCTAGCCAATTCACAGTTGTTGTGAATAATGACTTTTTTTCTATGGCTGGATTTTGTAATCTTGCTGGGTTTGAACTCCTTTGGTCGTAAAATCTGCGCATATCTAGTGTATCTACATAGTGTTCATATTGACGTCCTGCACGTGTTTTTACCGGATGCGTTGTGGCAGCTACAGAAGCAGTGTAAATAAACTAATAGTAACAAAGGCGAGTGAGATGGTGGTCTGTTCTGAACCGCTTGCGCCTCTCAGTCTACGAGAGGCCCTTTTTTTTCTTGTTCTCTCACTTTATGAATCCTAAAAACGAACGTGAAACAAATACTGCAGCTCGCTTGCGCCTGTTCGATTCTCCGTCACCCCGAGTGCATGTCTCGAAAGCGCGAAAGTCCCTTGTCGTTCTTGTCTCCTTCACGACGTTTGCAATCGACCTGTTCCGGTATTTGCACGACACATCAGCGCCTCGCTTTCTTCCCATGCACAACGACCAAAAAGCACTGATTTCAATTTGCAGGAAACAAAAGAAGGTCTAAGTTTTACTGTCGTCGTTCTCTTCTGTTTGCAATTATGAAATTTTTGAGGGAGTACTGAGGCGCGCACTATGCCTCAGCAGGTCTCCTCACACCCGATGACGTCATCTGCGACAACATAGGTTCTGCATCTTGCGATCTTCTTGCGAACTTCATTTTCCACGTCAGTGCCCATAGCCTGAATACACACACAGCCTGGACGCAATAAGGAAGTGGCGAATGACTGAAATGGCGCGACATCTGGTAGGCAGTAATAGATACCACGTGCTAGCGCTTAAATTATTTATTATAATTTCAGTCTGCGTTTTCACTGCTAAAAAGCAGTTCTCTAATAGAATTTTTATGTAGAGCGCATTTATTTGAAATATGTCATGACTTAGGAACCCGTTTGGATAACAAGAAAGCTCAAGTAGGCCGTATTAGGGAGGTATAGCCGCAGTGGGGTCTTGTGGCGCTGCAGACTGTGTATCAGCTCTAAAGGGCAGAAAAGGCGTAACACAAGTTACAATTATTCACGCACTAGCAAGCTTACATGCCTGACTTGTGTCACAACCAGTGGCAGTCTTGCGGTCGAATTTAAGTAACATTGGGAAGATGACCTCTATGGATTCTTGGTTCAAGATGGATGAAAAAGAGTTAGGCGGATCCCTCGCACTGTAAGAAAATATGTAAGTGCACTTTTCTGTGCTGTTTGCGTCAATCGACAATAATTGTTGCTGACATTTACGGCGAAGTTTTGAGTTCTTAAGCTGTCTAATACGAGAGCGGTGGGTTGACGTTAAATGTTACTTTGCGTGCTCTACTTGTGTTTGTCGATGTCCGAAGGCGATACAGAAAGTATTTGCCTTCTTGATGCGGGGACAGTCTTTCGACGAGGACGCTTGAGGGCCGCTACAGTTGGCGCACTTCAGAACCAAGGCACCGCAGGTCTCTTCTGTATGAGGTTCAGCGCAACGGAGACACAGTAGCGAGATGGTACACACGCCCTTGACGCGTCCTAGCCTGAAGCGCTGATGGCATTGAAGCCGCTTCTGGATGAATGGTCGAACCGAATGTCGTCTGACTTTAACGTGGGATGGTATGCAATCCCCCTTGAAAATTACTTTTACGCAGCGCGTTTTCCCAAGGCTTCGCACTTGCGTAATGACCATGCCCTCGCTTGCCATCTTCATGAAGCTAGGTAGGTTATCATTGGGAATGGCGATGTCAATGTCGGAAATTACACCAGCTATGGATGTATCGTCGATCGGGATAAAAAGGCGCATTTTGATTCTGCCTAGCTCCCTGACTTTATTTATGTTTTCCAAGCGCACTCGCATTGTACACGTCTATGGCGAGTATATTCTTGCGTGGATTTATTCTGATGTCTTTAATTTGATCCGGCACCGCACATTCCAGAAAAATGGATAGGGCTGGCCCGTTCAGCAATAATAGGGTGCTTGAGGACTCTTCCGGCATAAAGATGATGACGTGTGGCCAGCGCGCAGGCCTTGACTTCGCAGTCGTTGTACTCGCAAGAGTTGACGGCGCTCTGTTGACGATCTTTCTCTTCGCCCTCTTACTCCGGACGGGTATAAAGCTGTCGTCGGATGAGTCGGCTTCCGACATACAGTACAGCTCGCTGTCTTCGGTGTCACTGGGAGAGCCGACTCGCTTCCTTCCGGTTGACGGCCGTGATGACTTCTGGCCAGGCGGCCCCCTTGCATGCTCCGCGTCCATGGCCGCAAGACGGGGAGGCGACGCACCTCGAACGGCGAAGATTTCACCAAAAATTCACAGAGCACGGAAACAAGTGTTCTGCCCAGAAGACGTGGCTTAAGGACCAAAGATTAACATATATCATCGCTACCCAAAACTGTTTTCGGCTCCCGAGTGCCGTCCGCATTAAAAAAAAACCCGCGCCAATTACTCCGCGTTCTGTTACGCGAGGATTACAGAAACACGAATGGTATGCTGGACTGCAGGTTCTTTTGTTTTCTATCAGAGCACTTCCCGGAAATTAGAGTACAGGGCGCCGGATGGGGCCGATGTGTTTTATTTGTTTGAAGCGGCAAGCAGGGCGTTTACATATATTTTTTTCTGGCTGCGCTTCGCAAGACCTACTGATGAAAAACTATATGCGCAAGAATACATACGAGGCATACATACTGCTTGAAGAACAAAAAAATATTTGTTCTCCAGAGGGAACCGTGCAATAACATACTAGAATGAAAGGCGACTCTGCGGCCGCAATACACGCGCAGGCACCGAGCAGCATTGAAAATCAATAAAATGAAATAAAGAAACGAGAGAAAGGCATCTATTCCTAAGGCATAAACACATGTCACATCCGATTATAAGCACCATTTAGGCGGTCTGATCGCAAGCAGTAGCGCGCGAAGCAGTACGAACGGTCCCGCCGAGCAGAATCGCCAGCAGTTCCCAACGGCAGGACCTTGATGCGGCCCTATTTAGTTTGATCGCCGCGCCGCCATAGTATTTTGCGTCGTCGCGCGCCTCACAGCAAAGCATGCGCCGCCCCAGCCGCTCGTCCCACTCCCCCCCCCCCCCCCCCCCTCCACCGTCTTTTATGACACTCTACTCTAGGGGCGCTATTCTGGACATTGCGCCATTTTCTTCGAAGCGTCACGTAGACGCGACGCGTTCAAAATGGCGCCGATAGCCCCGTTTTGCTTTCGTAACGTAACGCAAAATTGACGTTTTGCCTAAGAAACTGAAATGGAGGCACCTAACATAACGTTCTTGATAAAGCAAAGCAGTTTTCTTCCTCAGTAAAAATAGAGCAGCTAGCTCAAAGCGTGCGATTATTCCGTCGAAACGGCTTCTCGCTTCCGTCGTCTGCGGCGTACAAGCCGTCGTCTGCTTCATTAGCTAGGATGCGTGTACCCGGAAAACGGAACGAGTCATCGTACGTTGGTGCCAACGCGCTTGGTTTCTACCTCGAGGCAACGTACGCGACCGACCAGTGGTGATCAGCATACGTTCCAGGGCACGTTATCGCTATCTCGTGAAACGCAAGTGACTCAGCCCGACTCGGCTGGCTGAGAAACGGCCGAATATCACCGACAGCGTCGCGCACGCCAGAGATATCCGCTATCGCGACGCAAGCGCCGGTGTTGCCATCTCTTGTTCAGTTCGCTGGTTACTCGCACAGCAGGAGGAGATTTCAAGGCGCCGCCTTGCGTACATTCGTTTTTATAAATTACATAGAAAGACGCCGTTGTCATAACTTTCGTTTGTGCAAAAAAGGCATCAATCTTGATTACAATACAAACGCAGCAGTGAAAAGTGGATTACGTTGCAGAAAGTTTGCTATGTTCTACCAATATTATTTCGTATAATCGCTTTCTTTAAAAAAAAAGTTGGCCCAAAACACAAATGCCAACACCACCCGAGAGCGATGCAAATACTATGAGCACGCGTTATGAACAAAAGATTTTCATGGCGCCAAACGACGGGACAAACGTGCCGATAAGCATTCCTCTCGGCCGCCGTTGTATATGGCTGCTCATTACCATAATTCGCGCGGCTTGTCGCACCCCAAATTATGGCGAAAAATGTCTTCAATGGCGACCCATCGCAACGTCACGCAACGTCAAACTGATGTTTACGAAACGGCCCTTCCTGTGACGCTAACCAGTGGCGTAGCAACAGGGGGGGCCGGGGGGCCGTGGGCCCCGGGTGCAAGGGGCCAGTGGAGGGGGCGCCTTGAACCCTAGGGGGGTGTCATATACGCCTGAAGACGCCCCTCTTTCCGCTGGCTTGACTGGGCGCAAATTGCAAAGAATGTTCCGGTATCCAGTAGCCCGAGCTCATGCACCCGATGCGTTGCGCCACAGAAATGTCGGCTGCAGCTCTATCAACACCCCACGAAATAATTGCACGAATGTGCCGGCTAAAAAATTGAATTCGCAAAGCGGTCGCTAAACTATCGCCTTAGCGGAACGTTTCATGTAGGGTGCGCTCGTGCTGTGCGTTCATGCTGGGAACAGGAGTCGCTAAACATACAGTGAGGCGTTGTAAAGGCTAAACCCCATGAGCGCGATTTTGTGCGCGACAGCGACGAGCGACGGCTTCGAGCGACGGATCGGGCCGTCGCGTGAACAGATCGCTCGGTCTTGTCGCGCGATCGCTGGGTTCTGCAAATCTATAATTCGTCACTCGTCGCCCGGAAGTGCTATGAGCGACTAGCCAATGGCGCGAAGCCGGAACTGGATGTACATAACTCAAGTACTTCCGATTGTCGCACGGAACGAGCAAACGATTGAATTTTTATACGTGCAAGGATAAGAACCTACTGCAAGACTTTCAGAAATAATTTATGCTGCTTTTTACACTAAAACTTATCAACTTAAGTTAATTAAGCACACGTCACGCTAGTTTCGGCGCTTATATTGCTGCCCTCATACCGGCAACACTGGGGAGACATCGCTCGAAGTCATCGCTCGCATGGGGTACAACTTGTAGGCGACGAGCGAACGCGACAAGCCATCTCCATCGCGTCGCTTGTCTCTGTCGCGTGCAGGATCGCTTTCATGG
Source organism: Dermacentor variabilis (assembly GCF_050947875.1). Taxonomy (NCBI): domain Eukaryota; kingdom Metazoa; phylum Arthropoda; class Arachnida; order Ixodida; family Ixodidae; genus Dermacentor; species Dermacentor variabilis. The sequence goes on along the minus strand of NC_134571.1, from coordinate 226,060,949 downwards.
GGGTTTATACTTAAGGCGTTGGGGCTCTTGGGACCCTCTTCGGTTCAGAACGCGCAGCGAAGACGAACAAAGACAGCAGCAAGAGGGCGTTCAACCAGCCCGCCCGGCGCTCGCGTTTACGGCGAAGCGTTCGTTGAGAGCGACGTTGCATAAGTGGGGCCGTCAAAAGCCGCGAATGGGATTCTCTGGATCGTCTTCAGACTCGGTTTGGCCGAAGAGTTTGGCGGCGTATGGCTCGACAGGCTGTAGTCGCGGGCCCGCCGCGATGTCCGGCTCGCTTTTACTTCCCCTCGCCCGCTCGCTCCTAGAAGCCGCTGCGAAACCTGCCGTTATGTTTTACGCTTTCCTTCTTACCCTCGAAAGTTTCAGAAAACTGTTGTTGTTGTGTGGCTTCATGTCACAAGTACAGTGTCTGTATCAGCTGCACAGAATTTTATTTAAAAAAAGGTGAATTTTGTAAGGATATTTCCCGATCGAGATTCTCTGAAGTTATGCTTTTTGTGATTGCTTGGAACTCGGTAGCGCGAAAAATATGGCAGATAAGTAATAACCATATCCTTAATAGTCCCGTAATTAGTACTTCTAGAGGAAGCACTTCAATTCGAGAATTGAGGACTCAAAGTCATATTATTAACTCAACAAAAACTTCTTAAACAAAATCGTTTTGGGTGCTACAACCTGCAGTACTTTGGCACTGCGGGCGGCGCCCAGTATATGGCAGTAGCGAAAGAAATATGAAATAGTGGACCAGTGACGCTGATCCCTTAATCCTCTCCATTGCGAGTGCAGACCAACAGTAGTGCAAGCTTTGGCTGGCACGGGCTTCATCGCGGCCCTTTTTTTTTTTTTTTTATGGTGACGCCAAGAATCGACGCGAAGCGTGCTCTATTCTGTTCCCAATCTTGCGGTGGTACCGCAGCTCGGATAATCACGTGTGTCCGTATAGCAGCAAATGAAAACAAGGATTTATTGATCAGAATGAAGAGAACTCGTAATTGTCATAGCATTGGCGCCCGCACAGCGGGGAGGCAGGTAGCGTTTTCTAATAGGATGGGGAGATCAGCGTCACTGACAAACAATTTAATTTTCGTTTTCGTTCAGGGCTGCCCACAGACAAAATACTCATTGCCATAGTACCTACGACGATTTTTGTGAAGATGTTGTTGGGCAAGATATAAATGTCGGGCTTCAATTTTGCAAATGCAATATTGCCGCTAAAATTGCTAATTAAAACTTTATTATAAAGATATTTTTTGTTACTTGTGACGTGAGTCATGTTTTCAACGATGCCGCATTTGTATTGGCTGCCAAGCTTTACAGTCTGACAGAAGATGTGCACATGGGCTTATCACACGTTATCAGTGCAGCACCCTGTGTTATTTGGCGCAGGAAAAACGTCGCGATCTCTGGGAAAGAAAGCGAAGAAGAGGGGGACCCGGGGAACGTGCGCGGTACCCAAGGCGGCTGTACTGGTGCTGAAACCCGGAAATTGTCCATATCCTCGCCTTCCTCGACTACATCAGTGGGGTGGGGGGGGGGGGGGTGAGAGAAGACCTATGGGCCCCGGGTGCCAGACGATCTAGCTACGCCACTGACGCTAACCACAGCATATCCCTTCAGCCATTCAGCAAGCCGGCATGGCGCATATCTTGGATCCCTACCAGATATTCGCGAAATTACAGATGCATTGCACTGGCCTCTGTACGCTGCCACTCACTCTCTTTTTGAAGCGCTAACGTCGCAATATAGGTGCCACGGACCAAAAAAATTCTTAGTCGATAAAATTTGCAGCTCCACGTCACGTTTCATCATCTTCATGAAAACGCAAAATTACATTTTCCAAAACTTCCGTTTCCCAGAACAAATTTCAAAACACGTGAGCTCTCCACAGCCAATCAGAGAGTCAACATGGCGGATAATGGCGGCCGTGCAGCCGCCATGCGTGTCGAGAATAGCGCCCTAGCTCTGCGCACAGCCGAACGGTTGCCAGCTTTCAAAAGACGTGGCGTCCCCAAATCGGAGTGCGGATGGCGGCGCATGCGATCCGCTCGAGCTAACTAATAAAATATAACTAATGAGAAATCAAACGTAATAAAGAAATCCTGGCACGGTGTGAAATTTTGCGGCTACCTAGCACACGACGCTGCCAACTCGCTGTTGCACGTTGCCAGTCGCTGTTTACCTGTTTGGACAACCAGAGGGCACATGCGAGCCGTTAAAGCCCCTTAAAGTTCGTAAAGTAGCGACGCTCTCCTCCTCGTTTCCACTCTTTCACGCTCCCTCCTCGACCCTGACGCCGGCTACGCTGCTCGAGCGCAGCAACAGCGCCAACATGCGCTCCTCGCCACTCCGTAGATGCTTCTCGAGCAAAAATGGCGCTGATGCATGGCGCCATTTATGTCAAGCATGCGCCAACTCGCCCAGAAAGAAGTTTTAATGCATGGCGCGAGGGCCCACGTGATGCTATTAGGCCAATAGCGACGCGGCGTCGGCCTACGCCAGAGCGTGCGAGCAGGAGCCGGCATGCTTCAAAGCGTGGCAGTACTTTGCGAAGTTTAAGCGGTTTTAGCGCCGCTCCATGCGGTTTCACCATAAATGCAATTTTGTGACCGACCGCGACAACCGCCCGCTTTTCACGAACCGCCCACATGCGGTGCGGCTTGCGGCGATGGGCTGCTCGAGCGTAAATCGGCCCTAAATGAACTGCGGCTCCGGCTGGCTACCTCTTCGCGGCCACCTCCCACAAAGTGTTGACGCCCGTTATTTGTCCGATATAATGTGTTCACGTTAAAGGAAACCAACTGGCCAAAATTATACTGCAGTGCACGACTACACCGCGGCACTGAGTCCCAGATGGGGAAGGGCACCCAGGCGCGACAACCCTACGCCCTTGCCGCCCTCCCCTCTCCGAAAAAAGTAACAATAAAGGCGAAAGGCTCGCTTGCACAAACTTCGTCCTTTATTTCTTATTAAATAAGGTTTTGACCATTCCGTACGAGCAGCCAGTAATAGCCTGACGAGGTTCTGACTGCTAAAAGCGAACGCGGGCAAGGGAGCTTACAGAAGGCGTTTCAAGTTTCAGCAAACCGTTATACCTTCTGTGCTAAATCTCCCACATGCAAAGTCCAGGTACGAATGCACAACGTTTTCAGGGCTCTTTGTGTTCATTTCAACCGAGATATATGAGCTTGAATATACCTCGTGCAAAGCAATAACATTTATAAGATTCAATTTGCGCCCGCCCTTACCCTGAAGGGTGCCCATTGTGTGCGCCAATGGGCGTGCCTCATAATGACGTCGCTCCTCTGGTTCATTAACTTCCCAAATGTCTCACATATGCGACAAATTTCCGCTACTCGTTAATTTTCTTGGGATCATGTGGAGTGATTTAGCGGTTTTAGTTCCTTGTGGCGACGGCTGCACTGTGACTGAACCATTCTGTAAGTGTAGAATAAAAAAAAAATATGCGGATCCCACGGATTGAGGGAATCAATGTGAGAGATCTTTCTTGTGCTGTTTACTTTGATTGGCGATAATTAGTGGCGATGTTGACGGCAAATCTTTAATTTATTCAACATTTAGTACGACACGATTGCTGAGCTGATGTCAAACGTTACCTTGCATGCACTACTGCTGTTTGTCTGAGTAGTACGGACAACAGATAAGAGAAGGTGTTTGCTGGAGGCATTGTTGCGTGCCATACTTGATAACCTCTGAGAGGGTTGAGCGCTGTCATTTCCTCACATGGCACATGGCATCGTGGCAGAAGCATGAAGCTTAAATTTAATTATGGGCCCGTACATGCCAAAACCACGACAGCGTTATGAGGCACGCCGTAGTGGCGGACTCCGGATAAATGTTGACACTGTGGTGTTATTTAACGTGTCGCTAATTCTGAATGAACAAGCGTTTTTTTTTTTATTTCGCCCGACTTGAAATGCGGTTGCCGCGATCGGGATCATACCTGTGGCCTCGAGCAATGCCGTATAGCCGCGAACATAACGCGGAGAGCACAGAATTGTTGACACGACGCGTGACCGCTTCCGTAGTGTCGCCTCGCCCGCTTTAATGCGTGCCTGCTTCTGTGCGGCCTGCGTAGTTTGTCCGCCGGACAAATTTCGTGGCGCTTATCTTTCAGAATAGCAGGAACCTACCGTACTTCGAACTTAAATTTATCGAGTCTCAGCACACAAGATGCCATGTTACAACTCAAACAAGAAATCGTCGACAACAAGACACAAGACAGCAAAGTAATTCTGGGTCTCGATTTACAAAGTGCATTCGACAAAGTCAAACACTCAGCCATATTAGGACAAGTATTAAGACTCAACATGGGGGTAACGAGCTACAATTATATTCAAGACTTCTTGACCAACCGCACGGTAGAACTGTACGCCGGAGACCTCAAGCTCCCCGAACACAAGCTCGGCAGTACGGGTACTCCACAGGGTTCGGTCATATCGCCGTTGCTCTTTAACCTCGTCATGATCGGGGTAGCGAGGGCAGTAGCGGGGACCGGCGTCCGGCATACGATCTACGCCGACGACATTACCCTGTGGGCGGCCGGCGGCACCGACGCCAGCATCGAGCAACAGCTGCAAGCGGCGGTTACCGCCATCGAGCAGCACCTTGATGGCACAGGCCTAACGTGCTAGCCCGCCAAATCCCAGCTGTTCGTTGTCACACCGCTTCGACCGGGACGGAAGCGCGCTCCTCTTCAGGAGTGTGATCACATCAAAATTGTGACTGCATCGGGGCAACGCATGCCCGAAGTTCCCAAGATCAGGGTCCTGGGCCTGCTGCTCAACAAGAGCGGCCGCAACGACGAGACCATCAACAAGCTTACCACCAAGGCAATGGACGCCATCCGGCTCATACATCGAGTCTCTACACAACGGGCGGGCATGCGTGAAGACAGTCTCGTGCGCCTTGTCCAGTCGTTCGTGATCAGTCACATCGCCTAGGTTGCGGCCTACCTTAACTGGCACGTCACTGACAGGACCAAGATCAACACGCTGATCAGACGGGCTTACAAGACGGCGCTGGGTTTAATGGAGACCACGAGTACGGCTCGGCTCTTGCAGCTCGGCATCCACAACACCCTAGAAGAAATAGCCGAGGCGCAGCTCACCGCCCAATTCGAGCGCCTCTCTACAACCAAGACGGGCCGCAGTATACTGACGTCCCTGGGTTACAACCCCCAAGCTCCCAGCCGGCAACCGTGCGAGATCACAGATGAGGCGCGGGCCCGCATTTACGTGGACCCCATCCCGAAAAACATGCACCCAGAATACAACCAAGAACGGCGGCAGGCGCGGGCCAAGGCCCTCACCGAGCAACACGCCCAAGACCCGCACGCCCGGCACGTGGACGCCGCGGAATACAAGCGGGAAGGCTTCGTGGCAGTGGTCGTTGCGGCGGCTAACGGCACCAAGACAACGGCAGCGAGCGTGCGGTGCACGAATGCCACAGACGCCGAGGAGGTTGCCATCGCTCTGGCGGTCACCGAGGCCGAGTGTCGCACCGTGCTCAGCGACTCGAGGAATGCCGTGCGCAACTTTGCCAAGGGGCGAATATGCGCGCCGGCGGCCGCCATCGTCGGCAAGCTCAAACTTCAAGACTGCGGCAGCACCGTCCGTATCAAGTGGTTCCCGGCGCACGCCGGCGAGTGTGCATCCTCACCGAACCACAACGAGACGGTCCATTCGGCGGCGCGAGCGCTTACCTTCCGCGCCCCCGAGAGTGACCGTTCTGTGTGGTGGTTCGAAACCAAGGACAGATTGACTAGTTATGCCGAAGTAACCAAGTGTTACCGCTTAGTTCGACGGACAATGCCGCCTCCCCACCCGGCACTCATTCGGGAGGAGGGCGTAATCCTAAGACAAATACAGACCGCGTCACTCCTCGCCCCCGCAATGCGTCACGTGCTTCACCCAGAGCTCTATCCGAGTGGGCTGTGCAGTGTTTGTGCAGCGGGTCCGGCGAACCAATGGTACATCATGTGGGACTGTACCAGGTTCCCGACGGCAGCTACCTCCAGGACTTACCCGCCAGAACTTCAAAGTGCACTGCAGTCTGCAGACAAGGACTCACAGCTATGGGCCGTCCAGCAGGCCCGGGGTGCGCTCAAAAAGCAGAAGCCTCATGACCCACTACAAACGGGCCCAACTGGGCTAGTGCAGAGTAGGGTATAACCCCGGCTCGACGCTTGGCCAGCGTCACGACTCGTTAAATCGTCGTTTGCCGGCACTTTATTAAGGTTATTCCTATCCTATGCTATCCTTATCGAGTCTGCCCGCAACCGCTGTCGTGTGAATAGTAGTAGCGCAACCTTGACTAATTCTCACGTCAGCTTCATCCTATGTCCCCTCCCCCCTTTGTATGGGAACTGCAAGCGAAGAATTGCAAGGCTTGTTGCGTTGACTTGTTTCGCGACTGCGTCGCTTCTACCTATTTTCTGCTCCCCCTTCCTGTCTGCCATCATATCTAGCTTCCCTCTCGTCTTGCGGGTTACTATAAAAGTAGAAATTTAAATTATGGCGTTTTGCGTGCCAATACAACCATCAGAGTATGAGGCATGCCATAGCGGGCGACTCCGGAAATTTGGACCACCTGGATTTCTTTAACATGTACCTAAATCTATCTACATGGATGTTTTCACACTTCGACCTTATCGAAATGCGTCCGCCATGGCCGGGATTCGATCCCGCTACTTTGTGCTCAGCAGTCCACCAGAAAGCTAAGCTCTGCAGTTGAGATGTATGGTTGTTTGGGCTAGCTGGCTAGATACATCAATGGGGGACATAGCTCTGGAAGACACGCACAAGAGCGAGGCACCAGGACGAGCGCTAACTTAGAACTGAATGTTGATTTCCAGCAAAACACCGCATTTGTAGGCTCAAACTCCGAAAGGGCCCAATCATCGCGCATGAAAAGCAGCCGCTTCCAGGAACGCAAATTCCATTGTAGTCAGAGGAGCCGAATGGGAACTTATGCAGTTATCAGCGGCCTTCGCTATCAAAGCAGCTTCAACCACTTCCCGCCTCACTTTAAATACATTTGTATAGACAAGAGAGCACTTCTGAAACAAGGGTTTAAGAGGTGCTCGGGGTGTCCGGACATACAAATACGGTGTTTTTCTGCTAATAAACATTCACTTCCTGTTGCATAGTAGTGCGCTTCCCAGGAAGTGTTCCAATGAAATTGGATGGAAATCAATGCTTCATCCAGTGGTGCAGCAGAATTGACAAAAATTTTGTCTGAAAGACTATGATGCAATGATAATCGTTGTGATTTTCGCGCCGTCTCAGCTTTCAGACGAGTATGAGAGGGTTTATATAGAGCAGCGGAGGGATCGCAATATCAGCGTGCTATCGAGATGTTCTGAAATATATTTTGGCCACTGAACGGAACGTTGTAAATACTTCTGCGATGAGTACTGAACCTACAAAGCCCTTTCTACGCAAGCGCTAAGCATTTCGTAACAGCTTCCCGAATGACGTCTGCTGCGGGAGAGCTCTGCCAGGTCCGCCGTGCAACCAACGGGCGGCCGTGAAGCATGCACACTAACACCGGCTACACCACCTCATCGAGGCAAAGAAATGTACTCTGGTATAAAGACATTCGTAAATTGTGTACTTGAGGAGAAGCGATGCCTAGTGTCAGACGTCTAGCACCGACGATATCGTTCCGCTCAGCGCACGGTGAACAGCGTATCGGCTCGGCCGTGCTCGCATCGCAGCCGACAGCACCGCCGAAATCAGCGTACGTTCTTCGAAGTGCGAGGAGAGGGCCAAGCGCCAAAAGCGTTAACAGAACACTGTGGTTTCTGGGCGGCAGTGGTCAGTTGTGAAGCGCCGTCGGCCGCTGCTTCCAAGTGATCCGAAAGGTGAAGACGCCCTTCGTCGGTGCCAGGCACGCTGTGCCGAACGTGGCCACTTCTTTTGTCGGGCTCCCTTGCTGGCGCAGAAATGGGTCCCATGCTACAACAAGGCAAGCGAATCTTACCCTTCGCGATCAATACCATCGTCGTACGGCGGCCCACGAACGACAAATGGCCCACAACTAGCGTGGATAGAATTCGGGCACTATGTTAGCAGTCATTTTCGTTAGCTAATCCGATAAAGTCAGATCTGATGTATTCATAGTATTACGACATTATCGGGAGATACTCAAGAGACGAGCCACCGCGAGAACGACGATAAAGTCGGTCCGTGCCTTGTTGCGGGTGAGTGTCGGCCTGGTGGTCTGGCTCCAGTGTAAATAGCCTGTATATAGCCTCGTTCATCTGTGTCTTTCCACACGTAACATTCTGGTGGAGGTCAGCGATCCCCGTCCTCACCACGGAACTCCGGAGTGGTCGGTACATCGGGCTAGTCACCATGCCTCCCGGTGACGAGATCACCTCTGCAACGGCTTCGGCTTGTCCAACTGCTCCAATCGTCATCGTTGCCCAACATCACCACCTTGGTGTGTTCTCTGGCCTGGAGGGACAGGACGTTGACGACTGCATCAAGCTCTACGAACACAACAGTGCTAATAACAGGTGGGACCCAGCGGTTATGCACGCCAATGTCATCTTTTATCTCGGCGGCACCCCACGCATGTGGCACCAAACGCATGGCGACGAGATAACCAGTTGGGACAGCTTCAAAGAAAAGCTAGGCGACCGTTTGGCGACCCCAATGGCCGCACAGTTGCCGCGAGAAAGGCTCTTGCGTCTCGTGTTCAGACATCTAGAGAGCCGTACGTTTCACACATCCTCGACGTCTTGGCTCTATGCCGCAAAGCTGACGATGCTATGTCTGAAGCAGATAAAGTGTCACATGTTCTAAAAGGCATCGCCGACGACGCTTTTAATTTGCTTGTTTTCGGCAACGTCTCGACTATCGACGCCATGATAAAAGAATGCCGGCGTCTTGAACAAGCTAACAGCCTCCGTACCACACCACATCATGCGGCTACCCAACACTGCTGCTACGTCGACATGTAAGGGTCGACCACGTCAGACCACCACCTGTGACGACGTAACCCGTATTGTTCGCCGCGAGATCGAGGCCGCCTGTTCGCCAACTTTCTCCGCGACGCCTCCCGATCCGCCAGCAACCACGATTTCGATGATTCAGGCCGTAATCAGACAAGAATTTGAGAACATGGGTCTAAACACCGTGTGTTCAACGTCTCAACCCAGCGTTCCCCAGCTCTCTACCGGCCCTCCTCGTTCTCGGCAGTCCTTTTCTGCCACGTCTCGCGGTTATGGCATTGCTAGACGCCGTGGATTCGATCCCAACCAACGAAGCCGCATTTCGACGGGGGCGTGATAGAAAACGCATGCGCACTTCGATTTTGGGACACGTTAAAGAACATCACGGTGTCAAAATTTATCCGGAATCCGCCACTATGCCATGTCTCGTAATCTGATTGGTGCTTTGGCACGTACAGCCCTATAATAGAATTCAAGTTTAATACTTGTGCCACAATGCGATGTGCCATCTAGACGTTATGAAATATGGCGCGCAACACGCCTCAAGCAAACACCTATCCATGTGTCTTCTGCACAGGCAAAGAGCAGTGGTACCCGCAAAGTAACGTTTAACATCAACTCACCACTCTCGTGTTAGGCTAAACGTTGAAGAAATTAGGCTTTAGCCGTCAACATCACCGCTAATTATCGTCAATCAAAGCATCCAGCACGGAATGCTTCGCTTACATCGATTCCAACTGTGCGTGGGACCTGCAGAATTTTTTTTCTGTGTCTTTTTCAAGCACGACTCGAATGCCCGCTACACCGGCGCCGCCAAGTATCGGCATCGTACCGCATACGCTCTCTGCGTCGTAGACTCCCGAGGCTGCGAGTTAGCATCGAAAACCGTAAAGGCACGCAACCCGGAAACGGCTGAAGAAACGGCAATCGCTCTCGCCACCACCACATGCACAGACGCAGCAGTTACATTCACCGACTCTCAGGCCACCTGTAGAAACTTCTCGAAGGGCGCCGCATCTCGGCCGATGCACTCAAGATGCTAAAAAGACGGAACACTCCGCTCCCGTTCAGCTGGGGAATGTGGGTACCCGGACGCGAAGGACTAGAGGGGAACGAAGCGGCCCACACCGCTGCCCGCGAGTACGACAGCCGGGCACCCCTCTCCCCACGCGCTCTCCGACCCGCAACAGAAGAGACGGAGGCCGTACCCACCAACTATATGGTCGAGCGTCAAGTGCGCTCTCCACCGAACCCTAAGGGCCCAAACATGGTCAATCCGCCCGTCCGTTCCGCCCTTGTCCGCCCGCGTGCGGACACTAAAAAGGGGAGTGGTGTTGCAAAATCCGGTGCACGCTCAATCCGCACGAGCGGATCGCACGCGCACTCCTATTGGGCGACGCAGCCTGTTGACAGCTGGCAACCGTTCGGCGGAGCAAATGTGTTTAAGGTTGGCAACTACCTTTGACAGCATGCATAGCCTGCTTTACGTAGAGGAAGCGCTGCAGCAGACGACTCTGGCAGATTTTGTAGTTGTCATTTCAAGCTTTCGCGTGTGTGAAAATGCGACTCTAGGCTAACACATTCTGTTCTGCAGCCGCATGTGTTGCACTGCCACCGTTATCCTTCTTCAAAACACTGCATAGGCATCTTATCTGAGCCACCTTGTAAATATGTATTGCAATCACATTATGTCGGCAACATGCGGCATATTCTCGGACGATTACCTTTAGTGCGCGCTGCCTTAGCTGGTTGAGCAAAACCGCTCGAATTATCCAACGTGCAGCGTTCAACGTCACGCGAACGTGACATTGCCGCCGGAAGCATTCGTCCGAAATCCCCGTGTTCGGCGGGATGGCGCAGCTTCTGTAAACAGCATGCAAGAATACGAAACACACGCACATTTGTCGCGGAATACAGCTGCATAGGTCGCCAAGACACCCCTGTTTACCACTGAGCACCCGTGTGAGGCTCCGTGTACAGCTTGCTGACATGCTTGCATTCGCTTGGTCATGCTTTTTTTTTTCATTCTACCAATTTTAAGAGTGTGCTTAAAGCACTTGGATGCATGAAATGCCCTTTGCTTTTTTTACGTACATTTAGAAAGGGACTTTCAATCGCCACCCAACTAACATCTGTAGTTCATTGCTTCGCTGATACTCTAAACGGGTCCGGGCAGATTGACGTTATTTTTCTAGATTTTAAGAAAAAATTGGACCTAGTTCCACATGATAAACTAATATGTAAGCTTGAATCTACTGGGCTTCCTTCTTTCATAATTAACTGGGTCTCTGCTTACCTTTCTAACCGAACACAGTTCGTCAGTATTGATTCTCATTGTTCCAGCCACCTCCCAGTCACTTCTGGCGTACCGCAGGGAAATGGGCTGGGACTATTAATCTTCTTAATCTACATAAATGACGTTGTTGATATGATTAGTAAGCCAGTGCAGATTAGGCTTTTTGCCGACGACTGTGTATTGTTTATTGATATTAGGTCGTCTGAAAATCAAGTCATTCTTAATTCTAACCTTCGGAACATTCATTCTTGGTGCAATCGATGTGACATGAAGCTTAACAATTATAAAACAGTCTTCATGAAAGTTTCCAACAAAAAGAAAAGCCTATCATTTTCATATAACCTTCCATCTCACCTGCTCGAAAAAAGTTAATGAATACACTTACCTAGGTCTTACTATAACCAATAATATTGATTGGAATAAACATATCTCAAATATATGCACGTCAGCTTTTAAGAAACTTTGCCTCCTCAGGCAAACATTAAAACCTGCTCCTACTAGCGCAAAGCTTTTAGCCTACACCTCAATAATCAGACCTAAACTCGAATATGCATGCACTGTCTGGGACTCTTACACAAAACATAACATTGAGGCGTGGGAATGATCCAGCGTAAATATGTTCGATTTATCTTTAATAAATACCGCTCTACTAACTCCCCCACCACTCTCATGGCACAACATAACATACAGACACTGGAAATACGAAGAAAAATTCAAAGACTGAAGTTACTTGTCTTAATCAAAAATAGAAAACTCTCTATGAGTCCTGCTCCATTTATTAAGTCCACCACAACACGCCTAACAAGAAATCATCACGCGGAATCTCTAACGCCATACAACGCTAGAGTCAATGTTTTTAGGTACTCTTTCTTTCCTAACACAATCACTCAATGGAATTTATTCCCGACTGATCTACTAACCAGTATTGATGCCTTGGACAAAATTACTTATTGGCAGTTGCAGAGTTATTGTTTTCTGTTCGTGCTATGTGTCATTGTTTATATATTCTCATTACTGCAATGTAATTTGCTGTGCTTTTTGTAGTTGTTATTGTCGTTCATTTTGTGTTACCCCTCCTGCTAGGACCCAGTTAGGGTCTGCAGTATGCTGCAAATAAAAATAAAAAAGTCACCAAAGATAAGGCATCAAACATGCATATTAAAAATGTAATACTTGCTGCTTATAAACTTTCCAAACAAAATATAACCTTAAATGATATGCTCAGCGATGAATGAAGTTTCTCACTGTATGCAAAAAAGTTGTGCATAAGCGGTTACCTTAAAGAAGCAAGGAATTGAAGGTGAAGCTGTGAGTGTACAATTCATTATGACTGGCATAAAAGCAATATGTATGTGTACTGGTGACCTTATGCAGATATATACTGATGAGATGTTTCCAAGGGGAGTATTTATTTGAAAGCAAATAATATATTTTGCTGATAAGAGAACTTATTTTGAGTGAAATCAAACAATTGTATTCTTTCTTGCCAGCCTGGGTGGCCAATCTGTTGCCACCTTAATACTTTAACATACCTAATTTAACACTTCAACAATGTACAAAACATTACCAAAGTGCACAAAATTAAGCAGTATTATGGCAGGCATGCTCCCTCTCTCATCCATGGCAGCAGACAAGGATGATCGACTTGAGACTGTTTGATACTGTCAGCATCATACATGCGTGTTCTATTTTGATTTCTCTACATATAAAAAATAAGCTCACACAGGATGCACATGATACATGAACTACTGTAAGCTCTACTCACGTTATTTGAGTTAGTTGGGCATAGGCTGCATGTTGTTTATGTATTTATGCAGTAACAACCTAGCTAGCTGATGCACAGCCATATCTTAGGAAAATGAAAAAAATGCATGGCATAAAACACAGCTAGTAACTACCGGCATTTATTTGAAAGCAAACCGAAATTATCAAGTGACTTAGCTTAGCAGTAAATTCAGTGATCTCTCGTGGTGGGAAAAAGTTGATGTAGTTAGTAGTTTTGTGTTTGCCTTTCTTAATTAGTATGTGCTTTAACATACACATGACAATGAAATGAAGGCTCATATGGCGGAAAACAGGGCCACACAAAACGTGAGGAAATATTCATTGCCATTCTTTTTATTGCATAACAAACCAGCGAATAGTTCCTTAGGTTCAGTTTAGTGAATATAGCACAAGGTGTTCGGCGTAAAACTGGAAGATTGTTGTGCTCCATTATCTAATCACTATTCGGGTAGCCAAATGAATGATAGCACCATTAGCACTGTGAGAGCACAGAAATTTGCAGTGAGATGCCGCAGTGGCTCAGCCTTTGTGCCAAATGTAAAATTGTTCCTGAAGAAAACACACATACTGGTGAATTGGGTATACATTCACATCGATTATTCAAATCCACACATCACAAGTAATCTTTCATTCCTTGGCGCATTGCTCACCATTTCACCATTTATACAGACTGTTTCAGCACTGTGTGTGAGCAGTAATATAACTTGGCAAATAAAAGCTGTGGTTTTCACTACATTGAAAGAAACTTTGCATGTGGGTTAGAGAATATAATGCTCCAACATATGGGTAAGCATAGTATTATCAACCGCTTTGTTTACTAATTGTTCATTGTTGCGCCTGGACTATACGGTGCCCCTGGACAATGCTGTATTCCTGCACGCACGCTAGAATAACTTGACTATGCGCTAACAACCATTTAGATCGCGCTTAAATTAATGTGAAGTAGATTTGTTGTCCGAATTACGTATAACTGCTGAGCATTCAAAATAGTTTGAAATGTAAGGATGGATGGTCAGCTTTGCAGGTGTGACATTCTACATTTATAGTGCAAGGCCACATCAATGGACAAGAAGGATACCACATAAATGCTTGTCTTGTGACCTGGAGGTCGCAATGCAAGTAGTTTTCTGTGGTTTTTAGCTATACACATGTGAAGCAACCGGTAAATTCAACACTGTATTTGGTAAACTTAGACACCATGAAAAGCAACGTAACACTAAGGTGCAAAAATTTTTTTTTCGCGAAAGCTCATTTTGGTGTAGGTCAAATATATATATGCGCTATTTGTTGCTGAAAACTCCATGCATTTCACATTTAGAGCTGAGAATGTTCAATGGAAAAAGATTTTTAATGTGTCAGACATACATATGGTACCTTGTCAAATGCTTTGCACACAGGTAGCTATGTTTGGCACAACTAGAGTAGCACATTCATAAGGGACTACTACACACAAAATCCGTATTGCAGCTCTCCTTTGATATTCTACCCTAGGACACCGAAGACTGGACTTTTTCTTTATGTCAATATTCAAAAGGCAAACAGGTTCTTGGCATCAATCGCACGTCTCAATCTTGCCCCCACGGCGCTTATTCATGTTCTGAATGTGCATTTATCGCCGGTGGTACATTTAATGTGAAAATAGTTGGTTTGACGTAGCTTTACCTGTATATTTTTGAACTTACCCATAAGTTCTCTGCTCTACTTGTGTATACCTTCTTCAGTACTGGTATCTGTACTGTGCCTTCATTAGCGCAGTAAATGTTGTGAAAGGTGTTAATTCATAAAATAGGAAGGCTACCCAATATAAACAAGAAACTTGCAGGCAAGGTAATCTTGACAAACCAGCTGCGATGGTGGCAGTATTCTACTTGTTTTCACTTGTGATAGCAGAAGGATTCCCAGTTGTGCTGCCGGATGGTTGCGATCAATATGCTCACGAAGGTTTGGGTCATTCACATTTCAAGGGATGAGAAACTGTTGTATACGTGGAACATCTTCCTCTGCCTATATCAATGGCTTAATTACATGTAGCAGGTTCAGCTGTGTGATTATTGGTGTAGCTGAAGTGATTTATGCCACATAGTTTCCGGACACCAACCGATTGGCGAAAAGCATGCAGGAATTCGTCTTTGAGCTATTGGTCCAGTGGTGGCTTTTCACTAAACTGACTGTTGAAGAGGCAGATTTCACTTTATCGAAAGGCCTGTGTGAAAAAGAGCCTAGAACTCATGCCACGAAATAGAGCCACCATGTGTGACTAAAGAACAACACGTGACAGAACGATGAGCAGTGGGATTCATCTCACTAGTATTCAAAGAATTGCAGGTGCATTCAGTATTTCACTGCTGGTATACTCAACAGAAACCTTTATACGAGTTGTTTGCATGGCATAATCAAGATCCCTCTAATAAGCGATGGCAAAAGCTAAATAATAAGCTGCTGCCTCAGGTACTGCATTGGTCTCAAATATTCATTCTCACATGCAGTGGATACAGTCGATAAATTGGTATTAAATGTACACAGGTATGAAATGTTGTAACTACACCATGTGATTAAATTTACGTAATATCAGCTGAATACCATATAAAACATCTTTAATGGGGTATAGTTGGTGCAACATGCCTTAATATTAGAAGTTGTGCCGTTTTATTCACACACACATGCGCGTAAATGCAAGGTACACACACATTTGTGTTTACGTGTTACTGTATGCGTCAAATGAACAACACAACTTATACAAGACATACAGACAAATTTTTTTCGTACCAGTCTAATTCCTATTAGCTACGCAGTGATTTTTTTCTCACATGCAGTAAATCACCATGAACGTCACCATTCATGGTGCGGAAGAACATCGCGGCTTTATTCGCCGCTTGTCGCAAGCATAGCGCATTGCATTGGGCCCCTTGATAAAACGTGCTGCCGCTTTATTGCGAAGTTCGAGCGCGCGCGTCCTTGGTTGAATAATCTTCACGCAAGCGCGCGTCTCGCGTCAAGCGCTTGCTCGATAAAGGTTGCATAATTTACGGTAAAAACCAACATCTTGATTACTTAAAGTTCTATTAAACGATATGAAATGAACGCATCAATTGTCTGCACTGCTTCCATTTTTCGCATACCGCATCACTCCGCTGCGTCATGGATGGCCCACGCGACCATGGAGAGCAAGCCGGTCGATTTTAGTAATTGTTTAGGGCGCTTCCGCTACTTTATCTCGGATTATATTTTCGAAAACATTCGTCAGAACGTCTTGTCGCCAGTTTACCGCAGCCGTGCCAGTGGGCGATGCATGCCACACTAACGCTCCCGAATAGCGAAACGAGAAGCGCGCGCACGGATTCGTCCGCGGCGACGGCCGCTGGCCCGAACAGCGCGCCGTGCGCAACACGCCGGCGCTTGGGAGAATCAAATGTGAGGACGATTGAGGAGAGAAGCGCGCGTGAGGGTGTCGCTACTTTCCAGAATAGAGGTGTTTCAGAAAGCGCATGTGCGTGTTGATACAATGTGCGCGACCTGGAGTCCTCTGTGTTTGTTGTGAATTATCTGCGGTTTACCGTTAACTGCAGTAATTGTATATCGATTGTGTATGTTGATAACGCGTGTGTGCAAACTCCAGATGCGCAGAAGGACTACCAAGAACAGTATTAAAAAAAGAATTTTTTTTGCCGCTTTTAGACACCACCAATAGCCAGGACATAAGAATGCCGCTCATTCCGGGAGCCTCCTATTGGCAGGATAATTGGGATGGAATCACGAAGAATCAGCAGATCGCTATAGGTGGCCTTGTAACTAGCCAGGACGCCAGACAAAAATCTCCGGGCTGCATTGAGTCCCGCCTATAAGATTGGGCCGCTGAGAAAACACGCTGCCTGCGGTGTGGGCCGCTTACGCAGCAGGACGGCTACGGATGGCACCGCATATGGGTAGGGCCGCCTAAGCAAACCACTGATAAGCGTTTCATTTTTGACCTGGCTTCCTGGCTATTCGCTAGCACTTCACGCCGGGCATAATTAAGAGTGTGGTGGTCGTGCTATTTCATGTCTCTTTCTAATATTGGATTAAAATACACCTGGTTGCTTTCTTAACAAAACACATGCGGTAGCCAGGCGCCGCGTTTTTCTCGCTCCAGGGCTGCTTGTTGTACCCAGCGCTCTCCAGTATGCGACGCCATCGCTAAAGCGCCGGCACACCGGTGAGCTGGGGCTTGCAGCATAGGGTCCCTTTCTGTCGCTTCGGCTGTCGAGGAAATGTTTGGGCATTCTGTGTCTTAGTTGCCAGCAGACAGTTGTTTTATTGAAACTCATCATTAGCAGCCGACCTATACTCGGGACGAAACTCTTAATAATACTTAATACTTAATACTTAATATTTTATGGTATTGACGACACTCCGTCAGAAACATGGGCGCAGTTCGAAAAATTGGTGTGTGAATTTTTATCTCATAATCTTAAGTTTGAGGTCCCCGAGAATATGGTATGTAGAGCCCACCGACTTGGCTCGTATACTGCTAATAAAACTCGCCCGATTATAAAGAAATTTTCTTCCTCAAAACTAAAGGATAAAATTCTGGCACTAAAATCTAATCTGAAATGCACCGGGGTATCTGTGGGCGAAGATTTCTGCCGAGCAACGCGCCAGTCTAGGAAAAAGCTGCTTGATTTTGCTAAGGCATCAGGACAGACATACTCAATACGGCTAAATAAGTTATTTTTGAACAAGAAGTGCTACGTTTACTGTTCTACCACTGACAATGTATGCGAAGTCAACATGCCACGTGCAGCACGCTCTTCTGTTCGGTCGCGTCAAGCTATCGAAGGAAATGGTTCGACATAGCTAGCACATGCGCAATCTAATAACACCATATCTGTTTTTTTCACTAACGTGCGAAGTCTACTAAATAAACATGCTGCGGTGTCCTCACTCATTGATTCATGCGCTGCTGACATAGTATGTCTCACTGAAACATGGCTCTCTGCTCGGATAAAAAATGGCGAAATTTTTGATTGTGAAAAACTTTATTCATGTTATCGCTGCGATCGTGGTGTGCGATCAGGTGGAGGTGTCTTGATTGCAGTTACTGAAACGCTCACTTCAAGCTCAGTTTCCATAGAAACACCACTTGAACTTGTTTGCGTGCGCGTTGTACTCGACAACAGACATGTTATATTTTGCACATGCTATCGCCCTCCTACTGCTTCGACATCATTTTGCGATGACCTTTACGACGCATTGAACAAATTAGTTGTCAGATACCCTAACGCTCCCCTTTTTCTTCTTGGTGACTTCAACTTTCCCGATATCATTTGGCGTAACGACACGGCAACGTCCCAGTTTTCTCAGAGTACCCAGTTTATAAACACTTGTTTGGATTTCCACTTCACCCAGCTTGTACTGAAACCAACGCGCGTGTCTGCCTCTTCATCTAACATACTAGATCTGATTGTCACTACGAACCCTGACACAGTTTCCCCAATTATTTACATAAAAGGCTTAAGTGATCATCTTGCTCTCACTTTTCATATCAACACACGGGCTCCTGTTAAGAAAACTACGAAGGTGATCCGCGATTACAGCAAAGCCGACATGGCTTCCATTACCGCTGAAATGGAAAATTTCGCAGCTTCTTACATCGCTAATTGCGATCAGCGCTGTCTTGAAGAAAACTGGTGCATTTTCAAAAATAAATTGTTGTCATTAATCGAACGTTTCGTGCCGCAAAGAACAGTCGCTTGCAAGCCACGGTCCCCTTGGTTCAACCCCTTCTTGAAGCGACTACGTAACAAAAAAAAAAAGCGGTTGTTTCGTCGCGCAAAAGCTTCATGCAGTGACGTCGCTTGGTCCGCTTACTACCTCACTGAAAGTGACTACAACACAGCCGCCGCTAGTGCGAAACAGCATTTTTATTCTGTTACCCTTCCGTCCATCTTGCAAACTAATCCTCGTAAATTCTGGACCATAGTTAAGGGTACTCCAAGCAAAATAATCCAATTAACATACCCAAATGATCAACCTGTTGCTCCTGAAGAATGCTGTAATGTATTTAATGATGTGTTCTCTTCACATGTTACCACAATGCCACGTGGATTACCGCTTGTATCCAATCCTGGTTTTTCGCCCATGGATCCAATCTCTATTGACTGGGTTGGTGTTAGCTGCCTAATTAACAATCAAAAAACGTCCTCCTCTGCCGGCCCAGACTGTCTGAACTCAAAAATTTTGAAGTGTACTAATGTATTTTCTGCTGTTATTTTGTCGCACATTTTCACTCAGTCATTACAGCAGTCTGTTCTTCCACACGACTGGTGCGTGGGAAAGGTGATTCCAGTTCATAAATCATGTAACACACACTTACCCAGCAATTACAGGCCTATCTCACTAACAAGCATTTTATGTAAAATTCTTGAGCATATAATATATTCACATTTGGCTGAGTTTTTAGAATCAAACTCCTTTTTCAACCCATGTCGACATGGTTTCCGTAAGTTCTTTTCCTGTGAAACACAGCTCTTAACATTTACTAACGATCTCTTTGCAATTTGTGATCTAGGTACCGACATTGACTGCGTATTTCTTGATTTTGCCAAAGCCTTTGACTCTGTGACCCATGATTTGCTTCTGCTTAAGCTGTCTCAACTTAACTTGGACGCAAATGTACTCGAGTGGATAAAAAAACTTTCTTTCTAACAGGACGCAGTTTGTAAACACTAATAACTGTAATTCTCGGTTTTCTAACGTACCAGCAGGTGTTCCTCAAGGGTCAGTCCTGGGTCCACTTCTCTTTCTAATCTATATTAACGATCCTCCGAACTGCGTTCTTTTCTCTTCCATAAAGCTTTTCGGGGATGACTCTGTTCTTTACCGTAAAATTACTAATCCTTCAGATTCCCAAGAGCTGCAGGACGACCTTAACCGCGTAATTGAGTGGGGTTCTAATTGGTGCATGCAACTAAATTCAAATAAATGCAAGGCCATGCGTATATCTCGTAACACTGCCACACACACCTACTTTATTAATGGTGCACCTGTGACGTCAGTTAGCTCTTACAAGTATCTCGGCCTTCACATATCAAATAACCTTTCTTGGCACTCGCATATTGACTACGTTACTAAAAACGCTAATAGCATGCTTGGTTACTTACGCTGTAATTTTAGCTCTGCCCTTTCTTCCCTGTAGCTAACTCTTTATAAAACTTTAGTTCGCTCCAAATTTGAGTATGCTTCAGCCATTTGGGATCCGACTCAGTCTTCATTAGTTTCTACTCTTGAAAGTATTCAAAACCGCAGTGCACGCTTTGTATTATCTAATTATTGTCGCTATGCAAGTATTTCTTCAATGAAACGAACTCTTAACTTACCTGATCTTTCGTCACGCCGCAAATGTTCCCGTCTCTCCCTTTTTCACAAAGTTTTTCACTTGAACCCCCTTTTAAAAGAGACCCTTCTTGCTCCTCCGTCTTATATTTCTGCCCGCACTGACCACAACCTTAAAATCGGGGTGCCATTGTGCCGTACTAACCGGTACAGGGACTCATTCATCTCCAGGACAAGCACGGACTGGAATCGCCTTCCCGCCTCAATCGCACTCATCACCGACCCTACTAACTTCAAGACCGCCGTTCAGAATGCCTTTTGTTAGTATTTTTTGTTAATACTTCTTTGTTTGTATTTTTTACTGCATTACTTCTTGTTTTGACTTCGCTCCTTTCTGTAACGCCTTCGGGCGTTGAAAGTACGTGAAATAAATAAATAAATAAACTCAGGTGCTCGACTTTTTCATGGTCGAACGCTGACCCTCTTTGCCGAAAGCTACGGGTTCTAGCGATGACGCTTAGTTAGGTGCTCGAAACGTAGATATAAAGATAAGATAAACCAAAAAGAAAAACGTACGTTTAGCCACTGGCAAAAAGTTGGATGGCGATTCAATATCTACTTGAAGATGACAGTGTCTTCCCGAGAGAGCGGGGGGGGGGGGGGGGGTTATGAAGGAGGAAGAGCGCCGGACTTCTTTTTGGCAAATCACTGATGTGTGTCGCGCCCGCCATTCTTTGGCCCTTACGTTCGAACGCAATGGGCTGGAAACTCTTTGTACTCAAATCCACGCTTGGGCGTTGCGTAAACGATTAATGATGAATGTAGAGCCGTGTACGTGGGAATTACATTAAATGAGGTGGATGAATTGGGCGAAAATACATGGCGCCTCTGGAGTCCGATACGTCAGACCAAGCTTATTCTATAGCGTTTCTTCTAATGCTATACTAATTTGCGGCAAGCTCGTTTAGGTGCACCGTTAATCATTGCAGTTATTGACACGATGTTCTTTCATAAAGAAAGTTAGCTTCTCAATTATCTCGAGTGCCGCAAAATATCTCCCGAAGAAGGACTCTCGAACGAGTAACCCAATCCTGTGTTTGCCTATCATCGCTGTCGCAACAGAAATCGACACGGGTTCGTCAGGAGCTACGGAGATGCCATTTCTAGAAGACCTTTGGCCTCTAGTGTGGGCACTGGAGCAAAGTGAAACACGTGCTGAAGCAATTTTTCACGCTTCTTTAAGAAGCTCTTTGGATAATAAAAGCGCTGTAGAATATAAGATAAATGTAAGATGATAAGATATAAACCCTTGTCTGCAGTTTAGAATTAGCGTGCTCATGTATTTTCATTATACATGACAATATTGTCACGTTGTAGTGTCTGTTTTGTACATGTTACCGGTCACCAGCGCACGTTTATCAATTTGCCCTGAATTTTATAACGTGCTATGCACATTCTTTCGAGCAAACGCACTGTCCATTTTTTCCTAATGACAGACTATATTCCTCCTGAAGTAAGGTTCTCTGCCATTTATACAGTACCCTATAATCAATCACACTCAACTGTTTATTTTTTACCTTCTTGAAATAACCAGTATTGGGCAACTTTTAAATGAACAAGCCACAGCATCAAAATGTGTCTACGAGTGCTAATGTACTTGTCCTCAGAAATTCTTGCCAAGTTTTAATTCCAACTTAGAAATTCTTCCCAAATTTGTACTCCTTATACTTGAAGGCATGGCCAAGTGTTTTCCGAAAAAAAAATCATATATATGGGATCATTCTGAAAGTGACTATACTTCAATATATGTTCATTCTATAGTTCTACTGTACTTGTGGTCGGTGAGTTAGTGAGGAACTAGGAAAAAATTCCAAGCGTGACATGCATTTCGAGATATCTGTTCCCAAAGTAGGTGATGAAATACGTTAACGGCCTTGAAGAAGTCATGTCCGCTTGCCGAAGCGTTGGCTCCGGCTTTTAGCTTGTTTTTGTATTGCTCATCGCCTTGCATTTCCATCTCCCGCATTCCGCGTGTTTTTCCTGGATTAACGGTACAGTTACCTTTGTGCTTCGCTGCAAAACATCTTCTACCGCAGATCTAACAGCGTATATTTCAAAACCGGTCCCATCCACAGTGTTAAGTCGATATGCCTTGCAAGCCCACGGGTTACACTTCGTAAACTGCAATATTACGGAGGCGGTAAAGCAATTAGTATTAGAAACGTGATTAGTGAAATGTTGTCAATTAGTCAATTACGCATTTTGACCTTTAGTGTAAGTAATATGCCGCTGCCTAGTACCGCTGTCAACGCCAGTACATGATCCGGTAGTACCAATCTCTTCCATGCTTTTGTTTCCATCAGTACTATAAACATCTATTGCGTATCTCGACTGCTTACCGGTTGACGCTTCCATGCACTTTAAATCCGAGCACTTCTGGAAGGTGTAGGATGCCTACTGTCTCACTGGGTTTATCGCTTCACATTCCATGACGATGTGCTCAGTGGTGTCAGAATTCTTTTCCGCATTATACACATCTATCAACTAATTGCGAATATTTGCTGCAGTATGTTTTTGTCCTTAGGCAACGAGCTCGAGCCTCAATAACAAGACACTTCCTGTCGTGTTATAGTACACGTTTTCCTGTCTAATTTCCTTTCTCTCATTCTTCTCAATCTCCGCGGTCTTGTTCGTTTCCATTCTTCGCATCGAATTCACGGTCTCTATTTCAATCACTTTCTTTCTGATTCGTTCTGTCTCTCTGTCTACACTTTCATTTACCCTGCCCTTGGTTACCAACTTTGTTGACCTCTTCCTCCTTTCTGGATCGAAGCTTCTTAGATAAAGATACTTGTGCACTTACGCCACCAGTTTCTTTTGATCCAGGTTCCCGAGTCCTTCTTCAAAGCCAATTTCACTCTGTGCTTCTCCAACTTCAAACAAAACTCGGTCCCCGTCACCTCGCACGGCCTCATTTGTGGTTTTTCCGTGGGATCCCAAAGCCAACCGGCCCACCGATCCTTGGGTAACTTCCCACCCCGGCAATGTATTCCATTTTACGCACGGAATGGCATCTGCGAAAGTTAGCGCTGGTACCGTGACTCCATTCCCGATCCCACGCACCACTTGAAATTTATTGTGGGGCCAAAGTGCCCAATGTTTAATTATTGCTGCATTCCGCTTGCCTTTTATTTTCACGTTATCTTGGTGGGGGCTTGAGCTAACCTTTCCTTCGTTTATGTATACGCCGACGTATATATACTGCTTGACTATGAGTATGACTTGATATTTATCGACACCACGTAGTCACTCGTCTCTTCATCAAATTCCCGATTTCTCTGCGCTCAATTTAAGGCCAAGAGTTGTCGTTGCGTTGTTACACATACTGACCAGTGTCTGTAAATCTCTTGCACTGTCCGCTAGTTGAACTATGTCGTGCGCATACATAGTAGCGGGGACCCACTGTTGGATCAATTGTCGATTACACAAGTATGATAAATTAAATCCTAATTGGTTGTTTTCCAGTTATCTTTCTATGCCCCTAACATGAAGCTCGAACAGTGGAGACAGAGGGCGTCCTTGTTTCAGTCCTTGGTGAATTTGCACTAGTTCTTTACAATTTCTGCTTTCCCATAGAATTTTTACTCCACATGTACCTTATCTATGCCTTCGTGCTTGAGAATATCCCGCAACTCCCTGTCTACGTTGCCGTGGGTTCCCTTAATATCAAGAAATGCTATCGGTGCGGTAGCAGCGAAACATAACTTTTCGTCCTAGGAGGCTCTTAAACACAGTACTCATCACTGCAACGGTTGCTCCGGTGTCCACTAAGGTCATTGTTGAAACTCCGTCAATTAGTACAGACACCTTATATTTAAACATACATATAGGCTGACGTATCGCTGTCGACAGCCAAGATTGTCCAGCGTCCTCCGACTGCCACGTTCACTAGTTTTCCGGCGAAGGCGAGAGTAGCGACGCAGCAAAGACGGGGACTGGCTTACGCGAGGAGCGGATGGTGTGGTCAAGCAGCGATCGGATCCTGGAGAACGGTTCCCTGCCTCTCAGGGGGCGGGTACGTTTCAACAAGTGGAGTGTGGTACCGCGTAGACATCGCCGATCGGTCGAACTTCGGTAGTTGTCGGCAATTGAAGTACATGGCAATATGACCCAAATCGCCGCAGCTATAGCACACGGGTAAGCGACGATCGTTCAATTACTCCTTGCAGCGCTCAGCCGTGCAGGGTCGTGTAGCAGGGTAAGGCGACCGAGCCTGCCACACAGGAGGAACGGTCGGCCTGCGTGCAAACATGCCCGGGGCGAGGGTTTTCTTCATGCCGTGGATCGGGTGTAAATGCGCTCTCACGTGGCCATGGAGTTCCTCTGTGGTTGGTGTGCGTGATACACAACGATGGTTGCCACGCAGCACACGGTGCTGCAGGCGCCATGTGTTTCGGGTAATAGGAAGCAGGTTGTTGCATGACGTTGCACGCGAGTACCTCGTACCGCAGCACTTTTTCACGCACGATGTGTCCTAAGGTATGTGATGTGTGGTGCGCGACATGGTGCGATGATAGGGACGGTCAGGAGCAGACGACAAGCAGTGCACGCGCAAAGGCGGATGCCGTGCTGGAAGAAGGAAAACAACGACGCCAAAGAGCGTCCGGCACGAGAACGCGCGGCACAAGAAAAACAACTAAAAGAAGAAAAGCAAACCAATTAGAAAAGACCACGGGGCGTCAGGCAGCCAATCGGAGAATGCCTAATCAGCCAGAAAGAAGCGAAAGCGTGGTGCGCTGACAGCTGAGGGGAGACGCAGAGGAGACGCCGGGGAGACGCCAATAGAGTTCCAGGAAGCGACGGCAGGAGGAGGTCAACCACCGGAGCGGGCGTTGAAGACGGGCCGTCGGGTTCCGGACCCGAGCCACCAGGACTTCACCCGACCGGGGCCTCTTGCCTACCTGTTCCTGTGCGTCGCCCGTCTACCCGAGCGTGCCGCCAGCTCCTCAAGGCCGGTGAGCTTCTGTGCTCGTGGGTATGACGAGAACAGTCGGGCTACGGGCCCGAGTTCTACGCCAGCTGCCCGGACGAGAACGCCACTCCCGTCTGTCGTGCCGCCTGCTGCCCGAGGCCGGCGTTCGAGCTTCTGTGCCCGTGGGCAGGACAAGAGCAGTCGGGCTACGGGCCCGAGCTCTACACCCAGCTGCCCGGCCAGAACGCCGCCGCCGTCTGCTCGTGCCACCAAGCCGCCTGGTTTACTTCTCTGAGACAGAGCTGGCCAGCTCCGGTCGCCCGGTCAACCAACTTCGACCACGACCTTTGGTGAGACCGGCGCCACTCCTTTCTCCAGCTTGTTGCAGCGTCGCAGCTTCGAGACTGTTATGTATCCCTGCCGTCGTGGCAAGCCCTGACTCGCACACTACTTAGCTCCATACTAAGCCCAAATGTGTGTCTTGATGTGTATTTGAGTGTTTCTTTTATGTTTGCTATTTTCTTCTATTTATTTTTTATCCTTCTTTAGTTCCATTAAACGTTTGTGTGTGTGGTCGAAAAGAACGGCTTTGTCCTCAATTGGGTTCTCGGAGGCTCCGCCTAAGAGAACCGTCAGAACCTTTTGAGTACACGAACCTTCGTCCCCATATTAGGGTCATCACAGGTAGAAGAAAGATTGGCGGACTGAATCTTATCGACGTTGGCAACGGTTGTCATACTTGCCATTCGCCGAAATTTTGCCGCGATGCGACGCGTCTTCAACGCCTGAAATGTGCGGCCGTGTCGTGTTAGATCTAAGACGGAATCAACATGCTCCCTGCCCATAAGGGAATTTTGGACATATTCTGCAATTCCTTTTAGGGAATTTCCGGCTAGGCTTTCCTCAGCTATCTGGGAATTCGATGTGTTGCACAGCTTGGGGTCTCTTCTATGTACGTAGTGCACGTATCTGCTGGAACTTGAGCTTTTTGAGCTAGTGTTCGCTCCGCGCGCTTGTTTGGCATAGCAGCCACCTAAACATTTCTTCATTCCCTCGACTAAGCGCTCCCATGTTGGTAGGGAGCCCCTCGTGATTTTTATGCCACATCAGCACTCTCTCGCTGAGAAACAGTACGCCATAGTAAAGCTGAGTGACAGAGTCCCAACGGTTGTAGCGGCTCACCTTGGCGCAGTGCCTCAATCACTCATCGACATGTGAGCCAGCTTTTCCCACGAGCGAGCGTGGTTCCACGTAGTGCTGCAAAGGTACAACCAGATTTGGCCTTTGAGCAGGTACCACTGGCACTGGCGTTCGTTCCCCTCTGTCCTGAGACATGGTGAAAGCCGCTGGAGAAAGACCGGCAAGGCGGCGGCTCCGGCTAAGTACACAACGTTCCGACTGCGTGGTACGTTGTGTCGTACCCCGCACGCTCCACCACTGTGTTACGCCTATGAAAGGCATTTATAGATCGGTCAGGCAGTCGCGACGGCCTTGATTAGCTGAGTGTCTTTCGATATTCAGCTAGCCAGCCACATGTCGCCTTCCCTCCTCTTCACAACCGTTTGGATGTCTCACATCCTGCTGAGGAGTGAGCCCAGCACACATGTAATAGTGTCACAATATATTTATATCCTCTTTCACATCATCAAAGAAGATAGAACTTTTTTTTCGAGCAATATAATTTGGTCGCATAGTAGTTAACAATCTGTAAAACTGCTGCTGCAACTAGCGCACAACACACGCGCAACACAAGACGAGGCCGAAGTAAAAACGGACATGCACACTGTGTTCGTCGGTTTTTCATTCTACATTACTGCATCTAGCAGTAATGGAACACCACTATTCCCGAACTTACTGAATAACAGCCATGCAGTTTTTGGTCCGAACCTAGCTGGGTGGACATGTTATCTGGCAATCTCTTTTAAGAACTTCACTTAAGATTTCTAAATAGTTCGAATGTGATTCACAGAGATGGACCCATTCCTATATGCTTAGTGTAAAGGATTGCCTTGGTTGTGAAGCCATATCACGATGCGTCGTTTAGGAGGAGGCAGATAGTTCTCTTCACACTGGAGAAAACATTTTGGACGGTTTGACTGAACTAGCTTGCAGGGCCAATGAATGCGTCCCGTAGGCAATTGTTCCTCAAGAGAGGCTTCTCGGTTCGGACATAGGGGCCATCACTTTCGGTTGCGAGACCCGTCTCGCGGATGTGCCCAACGTAGAAGCTGCAGGCGTCTGTGCAAGCAAGTTTTGTGCATAAGCTTTATTGACCACTTTTTCTTGTGGGAAGTGAGCTGGTTGATGATGAATTCCAATGGTAGATTGTGAGCACTTCCGGCAGTAGTTTTTCTGGTCCTTACGGAGCAAGTCTATTCCACTGGCTGATTGAGAGTGCCTCCCGTATCTTTCATTGGCGGATTGTAACAGCTCCACCGCTAGATCCCATCCACGGAGGAGGGGTCTCTACTCCGCAAAAATTGACGGTCACCGGAAGTCGCTTGAAGTCAGGCCACCCACAGCTCACGTACCGCTATGGCGCGCGCGTCCATGAACGTGAATCACGGTCTCTCCGAAGAAATGAGTGGTGCTCCGCATAATGAACATGCGGTTTTACTGCTTGCGGAGAGCGATGATTATTCCAGCTCAAGTTCCGAATCGACCAGCGGCGACTCGAGCGACGAAGCTTCGGAAGTTAGTGTGTTGAAGCAAACTTTCACCATCATGTTTCGGACGCCGGCCAACAGACTGAAAGTTGCGCGTTTTGTCGGAAACGTCGTTCGCCAGTAGACTATTGAAAACGTTACAACGGCTCCGTTTCGGAAGTTGGTATTTTAACAGCCTTTACCGGTGTTGATGAAGTGCAGTTCCGAGGGAACTTCAGGCTGTCTCGATGTGTTGCCACCGAACTGATCGCGGCCGTCGCTGCAGTGTCCGGCATACAATCACGGAAGACTAGAGGAGCACACGCGGTGTGACTTCCATGTGAGCAAAGGAGCGTAAAAAAGAAACACACGACTTCTAAACAGAACGCACATGCGAGTTCCAGCTGAAAAGTCCGAAAACGACAAAAAAAAAAAACGAGAAGAATGCTGAGCGTTTTCAGAAGCGAATGTGCGGTAGCATTCCCTGTCAAATGCTCTGACGAGAGTGCCTGTGTTTTAATCGCAGATTTTAACGCGATAGCGTTAAGGAGTCCGTATCGCAGAAAATGCGGTGTCGGCAGTCTTCCACCCGGCGTCGGACGTCGAACCACGCATACCCAGGCCTTCCATGCGATGCAAAGAATTGACCGAACTAGTTGAATTTCTAAAGCTAATATGCGCGAAAAAAAATCGTAAACTACGGCTTAGAGACAACTTACAGACATGATAGCTCTCGTATTGTGGTTTGAATATACGAGAAAACATAGTTCTGTTACGCCAAAAGTCCTTTTCTGGCGTGTCTACAACGTATAAACAGGAGACGGCGTCCGCCATTTGCGCACGCCATTGCGTAATTATCTGGGAGTCCACGAAGTGTCGCGCCCACTTCCTTGAAACATTTCCAAATGGCGCTCGCCTCCGCCGCATCGCGGCCAATGTAAGAGGCCGCATTTCTACCCGAAAGCCCGCCTTCGTGCATAGCGTTAGCCGCGAGCGTTTCCTGGTAAACATTACGGTTACATACGCTGCAGTTGCGGCGGAGCATGAGAAGCAGTCAGGGATGTTTGAGTGCTTTCGCGTTCTAGTCTTAACAGGAAGCTTTAGCTCGGGCCCAACTCCGACGCGGCCTATTCAAATACATGTAAAACGTGAAACATTTTTCTGATAACCCCTGGACCGATTTTAATGAGATTTGTTGAATTTGAGAGAGAAAGTTGAATTCTGGTGACTGTTGGTAGCGGAATATTGATTTAGGTCCTGAATTTTGTTACAAAGATCTTCAAAAATTTGAATGTTTGAAAAAATAGAAGCACGAAGTTTACAGATTCATAGCTCTGCATAAAAACAGATATCGCGGTTTTGTAAACGGAAATCATTAGATTATTGGAAGTGGGCAAATTCAATTTTGTCACGTGGAGTGACGTATGGAGAACACAGTAGCAATGCTGTGAAAGACGAAACTAACTTTTATTGGGCGAACCTGTGCCCACAAAAACAGGCTACACATAAAAACGGCGACAACGGCGAACACAGTTGGCGATCGTCAAAATCTGATCAGCGGCTCAAGCGCGTCGGCTTTTATAGATCAGGGGTGCGATCGGAGATGGTTGCTCGGCGCGTTCGTTCGGTTACCGGCGCGCGCGATTGGCCTACTCCGCGCCGACGTCGCCAGCCGCGGGGCGCGGCCACGTTTTTGGTGACGTCAAAATGACGACACGCCCCTGTCAATCATCCTCCCACCGAGCATTTCGTCTGCTAGGCGCCGAACCCGACGGGAGCTGGGAAGTTTGGAGCGATCATACGGCTTCGCACGGCGTGTCTGGTGGATTGGATTGGATCCAACAGGCGGCCTTTTCGGCTGCGGAATGGCACGTTTGAATCCAATCCATATTTTAATTCGAGAAAATGGCACTTCCGTTGGGAACTCAGGTTGTTGCGCTGGCGTTTCTAGAGGAAGGAGGAGAGCGAGTGGCGGTGCGAAACGCGTTTGAAGAAATGGCAAAAAGTGAATTTTGGCGTCGGTTTGTTTCTCGAAACAAATAATTTGTTGGTTGTACAGAGAATTCGACAACATCATCGGTGCCAGCGAGCCACTGGAATGTTGTCGCTGCCTCTTGAAAAGTGCGCCACTCTTCCCGTCGTTTTTTTTTTCTTTCTTCTCGCTGTGCGCGACACCACCTAGGGACGACGCAAAAAAACCTAATAGTTAAAATTGCAGTAGTCACACGTACTACTATTTGAAAACGTGTTTGGGCTTGAGAAGAAAAAAATACATGTTCTTAGATAAAGATTTAATTCATTTAGAAGACGAGAAACATATGGTTTTGTAGTATACTGTTTGCAAGCAGACGACAAAAGACGGAAGTAAACTTCCGGGGAGGTCACCGCTTCCTGATTGGCTGCTCTCTCCGCCCCGCTGTCACAAATTTTGCATACTGCAACTTTGTGACGTTGCAGCAACTGAACAGAACGTGTATCGAGCAAAATATCTCCGATCGCGCCCCAGTCGTCGAATGTTCCAGAGTAACCGCTGGGACCCGCGTGCCTTCGACAAAGTTGTACACCATTCGCGTCGCGCATACATGCAATCAGATCGCACAAGGTTCGGCGACAACAGACAGTGGATAGAAGCATCGATAACATTTTAAAAACTTCCTGCACATGTAGACACGTCCTACGCTGAGCGATAACATTTCTTAGCCGTTAAAAGTGCTCACCCGTAAAAGATAAACAAGTTCACGTGTCAATATGTCTTAAATTTTACGTTAATTGGTTACGTCGTTTACAAGGGCTCTGCAAAAGCTGTATTTCCATATTATTCAATTTATAGAGATTCATGTGTAACATATCAATTCTGTCCACTTTAGATGTACTATTAGATGCAATTAACGGGAGTGTATCATCAATTTTCGTTGCTGAGTTACAGAGTTGTAAACTTGACTATTTCGTTTTTTGAAAATTTTCAATTTTTGCCAATTTTCAATAAAAAAATTTACGACTTAAAAAATCCGAAACAAACAGTCACTAGATTTTAAGTTTTTCTTTTAAACGCAACAAACCTTGTCAAATTATACGAATAAGATTACGAATAAAATGCTTCGCAACCTAGATGAGGTTTCTATACTAGCCCTCACAGCTCATTTTAACGCGTACTGGGAAACTGGAAACCTCCCCTCACAATGGAAAGAAGCCAAAATTAATATGATTCCCAAACCAGGGAAGCGCCTCCTACTCGAAAACCTCCGCCCAATCTCCCTTACTTCATGTGTTGGAAAGGTCCTCGAACATGTCATCTTCACATGCTTACACAGACATATGAACGACCACGACCTCTTCCCCAATACCATGGTTGACTTTCGCCCGAAACTTTCTGCCCAAGATATTATGATTCAGCTGAACCACCAAATTATTGATGGCGATAAAAGCTCCAGGCTGGACACCACAGCCATCTTGGGGCTAGGCCTAACCAAGGCCTTCGATAACGTCACGCATGAGGCCATACTGAACCAAATGGCAGAACTCCAGGTTGGACATCGCGTATAACTACGTGAAGAATTTTCTTACAGGTCACACGGCCACCATTACCATCGGAGGGTTGCAGTCGCCAATTACTCCCTTCGGCAGCAAAGGCACGCCACAAGGATAGGTTCTGTCCCCTTTTCTATTTATCGTGACCTTGCTCGGACCAGCGCCTGCATAAGCTAGCATCCCCAACCTCAAGCATAGCCTCTACATTGACGATATCACCCTGTGGGTCACCGGGGACAGAGACGGGGACATCCAGGACGGAACGCTACTGCAAGCCATCAACTCCCGACCGTCGCCACCCGACCGCCGCCACTGGTCTCCCGACCACCCCTGAAAAGTTATATCTCTCTCTCGCCAACTTGGATCACTGAAGATGTACCAATGAGTGTGCGGATATCGATTGAACAATTCTCAGCGTTAGCAGGCACCAGTACCCCACGCTTCTAATCAGGGAGACCATGCGCGGACTTCTCGGCAGTAGCACTAGATGGCGCAGCGTCTCCAGAAAGAAGCTAGAAGAGAGGCCGGTTGCAACATGGGTCATTTCTAAGCGTTCGCATGCACCGGCGCACCATGCATTTCGGAGTGCACGCGCAGGCTTCAAGGCGGCAGCGCTAGATGGCACCGAACGTTCTTGGGGAAGCGCCGAACAGTCCCGCTGGAGGGCACGCCTTCAGCATAACTCGATTAGACGGCCGTGGAAATACACTGTGTCGCTATAGTGATTCCAGGCTAGCGCATTACCGTCGACAGTTATCGTGAAATGGGTTCCGAGAGTTTTTTTTAATTGCCGTCGCAAAAGCAAACGCATCAGTGAAATCATGGGGCATGAGCCCCCAGAACACCAAAACATTCCTGATCGCACCGCTGCGCCTTCAGAAAAAAGAAGAACCCTAAATGTCAAAGCGAAAATATGCCACCGCGCTTGCGAGTTCACAAAGACCTACAGAATTATCGAGCTCGTACTGTAGACTGAATTTATCGCGGAATTCTATTTCATTGTTACCGCAGCGTGGCTAACACTCGTGGGGTCCTTTCAATAAATGTGGAATGCCTCGACTAATTCTTAATTTAAAGGAGCACTGACACAAAATGTTTACGTGCAGTTAACTTGTGAGATTGATTTATGTGGACACATACACATCGTCTACAAAATATGAAGTGCGAATATAGCTTCGAGCATAATTTAAATCAGTTTTAAAGTACGTGTGCGCAGCCAACCGTAAAGCACAGCACCTTGCAACATTGACACCAATAGAATAGCAGCTTGGGCTTGTTGGTTTTCCCGCCTGCTGTTAACAGCGCAAAGTGTAGACGAGAGACGAGACAAGAAGACGACACCACAGCGCTTGTGGTGTCTGCCTCTCGTCTCTCGTCTACATTTTGCGCTGTTAACAGCAGGATTGACATCAATAGGCGGGGCTAAGGTGCCTGAGTGCGCCCTCTCGCCCCGTTCAGGGTGGAGGCGCTGTCACCGCCTCGACCGGATTTCGCAGCTACCGTTGGTGGCCCACCTCCCGCGGAACCAGCACGTGTCTACTTTGCGCGCCCGCGTGGCAGTCGTTTTCGGCACAGAATGCCTGCGTGCCGCTGTGCACGAATCATTCCGGCAATAGTTGGAGAATGGTTCATTTTCCGGCAGAACCAAAACGGAGACTTCAGTGGATAGCGAGCGTGATTGGTGGTAGCCGACAACGGGATCGTACGTATGCAAAGAGAATGTTTCCAAATGTTTCTTTTGCACGCATAACTGCTCAGGTACACGTAACCGCTCAGTGCACGTATAACCGCTCTTACAATCGGTCCGTTTGTATAACATGGTTCAATAGCAGGCGAATTCAGAGGCAGTATAAAGACTACCATGCAACATGAGCGAGTGTTCTGCGCCCGCATCATCTAGCTCTACAATGCCAGCATTTCTTCGACGGTGCTAAAATACACGTGACCCCAGTATGTTGGCAGGCTAGTTGGTGCAAATCCATAATTACTTTCTTTAGCGCAAAACAATGGACACAAGAGAGACGACCAGGACAAGGCGCTACTCTCAACTGACATCATTTTATTGCGTCACTCTTTTATAGAGAGCAGAATCTGGAAGAACATCCGCCGTGAGCACCATGTGCAGGAACCCACAACATCGTTGCTGCCGTCCCATCCTCCCAAACGAACAAGTGTCGTGATTCTTTTCTACCCCGCACAAGTGTCGACTGCAACCAATTTCCTGCTTCTATCATTCAGATCAGATATATCGTCATTCAAAACAGCAGTCCACCACGCTATCGCTTATTGTTGTCTGCATACCATTTTCTGCTTATTACATTGCTTTGTTATGTACCACCCCTTTCTGATGTGCCTTTGGGCCTTGAAAGTATGTAAAGTGAATAAATAAATAAATAAATAAACAAATAAGTCCGATCTCCAGAGCGCACTCATGTGAAAGAATAAAAGAACTGTATTCAGCGCTGTACAAGGTTAATGAAGGCACACAAATGCACTGCGAACCCTATGACTGTATGAAAAAAGCTTCCGACAGTTCTCGGGCGGTGGAATGCCAGCTCTTTTTCAAAATTGTAGTATTATGAAACGTAGCTTCGCATTTGCATATTTTACAATGTTGAGCTAAATGGGAACCTGTGCCTGTCTGTATGGATCGCTCATGTTCTCTAAGGCGCCAGTTAACACAGCGGCCTGACAACCGTACATACACTTTGCCACATGACAGCGGAATCTTATCTACCACACCGACGCTGCAATCTACAACCTTCGCGTGGTTCTTTTCACAAACTAGTTTTCTTACTTCTTTTTCAAACACGCTGCACAACATTGACAGTTTCTGTGGAGCAGGAAACACTACGGGGATTTGGTATATAGTGGCGACATTCTTTAGATCATGAGCCACTCTATAGCAATACGGCACAACTTCAGGCCTCTCTTTTTGTGTAACACAGTTACTTTTTTGACGCATTCCTTTCAGTTTCTGAAGCAATACCTCAGAGACTGACCTCTCTACCACACTTGGGTAACCCGCGGGCTGCAACCTATTTAACTGTGCAATGAAACTCTGGTTCGCAGTGCGATGACAGGATTTCATTAACGAAGATTCTAGACACATCAAAGCAATGGCGCGTTTCACAATCTTTGAGTGTGCAGACGCATAAGGTAGAAGCTCCTTACGTGCACGTGGCGAGTACATCCAACAGACGTGACCAGTTTGTAAGGATAGCTGGCAATCTAAATACTGGAGTTTACCGTGCCTAGATAGCTCACGTGTGAAAGTTAAACATCTGCCATTGTCATTGAACAGAGTTAAAATATCAGCTACCGTAAGGATAGCTACCTGTCCGGTCACCGGTCACTACCTGTCCTAAGTGATGGTAAAGGAATACATCTATTTAGGACAGGTAGTGACTGCGGACCCGGATCATGAGACTGAAATATTCAGAAGAATAAGAATGGGCTGGGGTGCGTTTGGCAGGCATTCTCAGATCATGAACAGCATGTTGCCATTATCCCTCAAAAGAAAAGTGTATAACAGCTGCGTCTTACCAGTACTCGCGTACGGGGCAGACACCTGGAGGCTTACGAAAAGGGTTCTACTTAAATTCAGGACGACGCAACGAACAATGGAAAGAAGAATGATGGGTGTGACGTTAAGGAATAAGAAAAGAGCAGATTGGGTGAGGGAGCAAACGCGAGTTAATGACATCCTAGTTGAAATCAAGAAAAAGAAATGGGCATGGGCAGGTCATGTAATGAGGAGGGAAGATAACCGATGGTCATTAAGTGTTACGAACTGGATTCCAAGGGAAGGAAAGCGTAGCAGGGGACGGTAGAAAGTGAGGTGGGCGGATGAGATTAAGAAGTCTGCAGGGACAACATGGCCACAACTAGTACACGACCGGAGTAGTTGGAAAAGTATGGGAGACGCCTTGGCCCTGCAGTGGGCGTAACCAGGCTGATGATGATGATGATGAAGGGAGCATTAGTTGTTAGTCTGTTTTATGACAACAATAAAGTTGTCAACATGTCTAAAAATTTGAACAAATCATTGGCTAAAGCACTCTTCGGAGCGCGGTCGACAAACGATAAAAAATAATGTAAGGAGCAGGCGCCACACATGAACCAACACAGACACCATTTTTAAAAATAAATAGCTTATTTTCGAACCAGATAAAAGTGAACTGAAGCATAACAGCGAGTCGGCCTAGTTGGAACAGATTGATTAATTAAAAACTTTTTGTACGCAAACAAACAGGGACAAACAATAGGAGCAACACGAGGGCGAGCGCTTTCCAACAAATGGTTTTATTTCCGAAGAACTTCTCGCTTAAATACCCACAAATCTGCGCGATCTGGTCAAACAGAGCACGCCTATAGCGCATATAGCACTGATATGCGACATTTAAAACGGTAAACTATTTCAATAGTGTGAGTACTCAGTACTATGTCTTCATGAGATGGAATAATTAAATTTTTTGTTCGGAATATAACAGTTTTTGTTTTATTTTCGTTAATACGCATAGCAGTTGCTGCTGACCATCTACCTAGCGTTTTCATTGTGTGATTACAAGTTCTTATAAGCTCGTGAATATTGTCAGATGGTGGTGACGTTGAAGAACACAGTAGCAATACTGTGAAAGACAAAACTAACTTTTATTGGGCGAACCTGTGTCCACAAAAACAGGCTACACTTATAGCACAACGATAGCGGCGAACAGGGTCGGCGATCGTCGAAAATCTGATCAACGGGTCAAGCGCGTCGGCTTTTATACATCAATCGTCGAATGTTCCAGACTAATCGTTGGGACCGCGTGCCTTCCACAAAGTTCTATACCATTCGCGTCAGCCGATGGAATCAGATAATATAAGGTTCGGCGACAACAGACCGCGGATAGAACCATCGATAACTTTCCAGAAATTCCGGATACATGCAGGCGCGTCCCGCGCTCGGCGATAACATTTGTTAGGCGGCGAAACATGGTCTCCCGATAAAGATAAGTACACGTGTCAATACCCCCCCTGTTAAAAAGCATCGACCCGATGCTGCAAACAAACGAAAGTAATAAACAAAAGCACTCGTAGAAGAAAACAACCAAAATAAGGAAGTTCGTCAGCGTCCGTAAAAGGGCTTAAGGCACACCGCGTGGACCACTTCAGATCGTGCGCGGCGCCGCTGTGAATTCGAAATGCCGTCTGGCGCGACCTCATAGTCCAGAGCGCAAATACGACTGATCACCTTTTAGCGTCCGAAATAGCGTCGGAGTAGTTTCTCACTGAGCCCACGTCGGCGTATCGGGGTCCATACCCAAACACGGTCGCCGGGCTGGTACTCGACGAAGCGTCGTCGGAGGTTGTAGTGTCGGCGGTCGGTCCTCTGCTGGTTCTTGATCCGCGGGCGGGCGAGCTGTCGGGCTTCTTCGGCGCGCTGGAGATAACTAGCGACGTCAAGATTCCCTTCGTCAGTGACGTGGGGCACCATGGCGTCGAGCGTCGTCGTCGGGTTCCTGCCGTAAACCGGCTTAAATGGCGTGATCTGTGTTGTTTCTTGTACCGCCGTGTTGTAAGCGAATGTTACGTACGGCAGGACCGCATCCCACATCTTGTGCTCGACGTCGACGTACATTGCTACCATGTCGGCGAGGGACTTGTTCAGGCGCTCCGTGAGACCATTCGTCTGCGGATGGTAGGCAGTTGTCCGGCTGTGACTGGTCTGGCTGTATTGCAGAATGGCTTGCGTGAGCTCTGCTGTAAAACCCGTTCCTCTGTCGGTGATGAGGACTTCTGGAGCACCATGTCGCAGCAGGATGTTCTCGACGAAAAATTTCGCCACTTCGGCTGCGCTGTCTTTCGGTAGAGCTTTAGTTTCAGCGAAGCGGGTTAGATAGTCTGTCGCCACGACAATCAATTTATTTCCCGAAGTTGATCTCGGAAACGGTCCCAACAAGTCCATCCCGATCTGCTGAAAAGGTCGGTAAGGAGGCTTGATCGGCTGTAGTAATCCCGCTGGCCTTGCAGTGGTGTCTTGCGTCGCTGACACTCTCGGCATGTCCTGACTTAACGGGCGACATCGGCGGTTAGGTGCGGCCAGTAATACCTTTCTTGTATCCTCGATAACGCCCGGGAGAAACCGAGGTTCCCAGCGGTCGGCTCGTCATGTAGGGCGTGCAGTAACTTCTGCACGCAGCGCCGACGGCACAACAAGAAGGTAGTTGGCGCGGACTGGTTTGAAGTTCTTCTTCACGAGTACGTTGTTTTGAAGCGTGAACGAAGACAACCCACGCTTAAATGCCCTAGGGATAACGTCGGTGTGCCCTTCCAAATACTCGACTAGGGCTTTTAGCTCCGGGTCCCCTCGTTGTTTTTCAGCGAAGTCTTCCGCGCTTATTATTCCAAGGAAGACGTCATCATCCTCGTCATCTTGCGGCGGCGGGTCAATGGGGGCGCATGATAGGTAATCGGCATACGAGTGTTTTCGTCCGGACTTGTAGGTTACAGAGATGTCGTATTCTTGTAGTCCGAGGCTCCACCGTGCCAGCCGTCCTAAAGGATTCTTTAAATTTGCTCGCCAACACAAGGCGTGATGGTCGTTGACGACTTTGAATGGCCTGCCATATAGGTAAGGTCGAAATTTCGCTGTAGTCCAAAGAATGGCGAGGCATCCTTTTCGGTTGTAGAATAATTGCCTTCCGCTTTTGACAACGACCGGCTAGCGTAAGCTATCATGTGTTCATGCTCATCTTTTTTCTGGACTAGGACGGCACCGAGGCCTTGGCTACTGGCGTCAGTGTGGATATCGGTATCGGCGTGCTCTTCGAAGTGCGCAAGTACGGGCGGCGACTGCATGCGTCGTTTGAGTTCTTGAAATGCGTCGGCCGACTTGAACTCGACGTCACTTTTAATTAGCTGTGTCAGCGGCTCAGGGATGCGTGAAGAGTCCTGGACAAATCGCCTGTAGTAGGCACAAATGCCAAGAAATCTACGCACTGCCTTCTTGTCGATGGGCTGCAGGAACTTTGCGATGGCAGCTGTCTGATGCGGGTCCCGGTGGACCACAGACTTGCTGATGACGTGGCCTAGGAACAGAAGCTCATCGTAAGCAAAGCGACACTTTCCTGACTTCAGAGTGAGCCCTGATGACTTGATGGCCTCGAATACTGTTGCAAGCCGCCTAAGATGATCGTCGAAATTTCCGGCGACGACAACGACGTCATCCAAGTAAACGAGACAGGTCTGCCACTTCAATCCTGCTAAAACTGTGTCCATCACGCGCTGGAACGTTGCAGGCGCCGAGCACCGTCCAAATGGCATAACCTTGAACTCGTAGAGGCCGTCTGGGATGATGAAGGCGGTCTTTTTGCGATCTCTTTCGTCGACTTCTATTTGCCAATGGCCAGACTTGAGGTCCATCGACGAGAAGTATTTAGCGTTGCAGAGCTGATCCAATGCGTCGTCTATCCGTGGGAGGGGGTATACGTCCTTCTTCGTGATCTTGTTCAGACGACGATAATCGACGCAGCAACGTAGGGTTCAGTCCTTTTTCTTTACCAGGACAACAGGGGATGCCCACGGGCTTTTCGACGGCTGGACGATGTCGTCGCGCAGGAATTCGTCGACTTGTTCTCTTATAGCTTCACGTTCTCGCGGCGAAACTCGGTAAGGGCTCTGGCGGAGTGGTCGAGCGCACTCCTCGGTGATTATGCGATGCTTGGCGACTGGTGTTTGGCGAATCCTCGATGACGTCGAAAAGCAGCCTTTGTATCGTCGGAGCAGACTACTGAGCTGCTGTTGCTTAATCACGGGGAGATTTGGATTAGTGTCATAGTCAGGTTCTGGAACCATGGTCGTCGGGGTAGATGCGGCGGAATCCGAGAGGACAAACGCATTACTTGTTTCCAGAATTTCCTCGATGTACGCGATCATCGTGCCCTTGTTGATGTGCTTGAACTCCTGGCTGAAGTTTGTCAGCAACACTTCAGTTTTCCCTCCATGCAGTCGAGCGACCCCTCTTGCGACGCAAATTACACGGTCTAGCAGTAGACATTGATCGCCTTCGATTACGCCTTCTACGTCAGCGGGTGTTTCGGTGCCGACCGAAATAACAATGCTGGAGCGAGGCGGAATGCTCACTTGATCTTCGAGCATACTCAAGGCGTGGTGACTACGAGGGCTTTCCGGCGGTATCGCTTTATCTTCCGACAGCGTTATTGACTTCGACTTCAGGTCGATGATTGTGCCGTGTTGGCTCAGGAAGTCCATACCGACAATGACGTCTCGTGAACCCTGTTGGAGGATAACGAAGGTGGCAGGGTAAGTCCGGCCATGAATGGTTATTCTTACCGTGCAGATTCCAGTCGGCGTGATGAGGTGTCCTCCAGCGGTCCGAATTTGTGGGCCTTCCATGCGGTCTTAACTTCCTTGAACTGGGCGGCGATGTGTCCTCTCATGACGGAGTAATCAGCCCGTGTCCACTAAGGCGGTAACTGCGTGGCCGTCAAAAATCTCGTCGAGGTCGGTGGTTCTTTGTCTGGCGTTGCAGTTAGGTCTTGGCGTCGGATCACGGCTGCGTCGTGCTGAACTGAAGCTGGAACGTCGCGTGGTCAAGTCGTCTTTCGTCGGTGCAGTCTTGGCTTCCTGACTTCGTCGGGACGGCGGCGTGTCATTATGTCGTCGAGATGGTCTCTTCGTCGTCTTCGTCGTCGGCGGAGGATCTTCGTCAGTTCGAAGAACAGCAACCGCACCTCCATGGATTGCTGCTTTTAGTTTTCGGAATATGGGCTCGCAGAGCGGCCCCGGGCTGGGCCTGTGTATGGTCGGCGCTACGGCGACAGGTAGCGGCCTGGTGACTGCGAACGGGACGGTCGTCGAGAGCTCCACTGAGTGGCGGCCAGGTAGTCGGTTATATCGCAAGGTCGTTCGCCAATCTGTGGTCGTGGCGCGTTGACGGCGAACCCTCGGAGTCCCATCTCCCGATATGGGCATC
This sequence comes from Dermacentor variabilis, assembly GCF_050947875.1. Lineage (NCBI taxonomy): Eukaryota > Metazoa > Arthropoda > Arachnida > Ixodida > Ixodidae > Dermacentor > Dermacentor variabilis. Next base: position 226,020,449 of record NC_134571.1, on the reverse strand, counting down.
GGCGGTAGATGTGCCCGGCTTCTCCGCAGTAATAGCAAAGCGGGCGGTGGTCGGGGGAGCGCCAAACGTCAGTCTTCCTTGGAATGCTGCATGGGGCGATGGCTTGGCGTGCTGACGGCGCGGTTGGTGACGGACGACGGAACTGTGTCGTCACTGGGCCCTTCCGTGGGCGCGGAGGGGGTATGTGACGGCGGGCTACATCGGCGCATGTTATCGCTTGCCGCTCAGGCTGCGGCGATTCAGGGGCTACTCCGAGTTGTTGTTGGAGCGGCTCACGGACGGCGCCGGCAATTGAAGCTGCTTGAGGCTGTGATGAAGGGAACAACTTCTGTAGTTCCTCCCGCACGACCACTGATAGTCTTGCGCAGGTCGTCGGTGGCCAGTGACACAGCTCCGGCGTAGTTTGTCGAGTTCGTGCGGCGGTTGAATTGCCGGTTCCGCATTTCCAGTGTCTTCTCGATGCTACTGGCCTCGTGAAGAAACTCGTCGACGGTCTTCGGTGGGCGTCGTACCATTCCGGCGAAAAGTTCCTCCTTTACACCACGCATCAGTAGGCGGACTTTCTTTTCCTCGGACATTTGCGGGTCGGCGTGGCGGAAGAGGCGGCTCAATTCTTCCGTAAAGATCGCGGTTGTTTCATTAGGTAGCTGCACCCGGGTTTCTAACAGCGCTTGGGCTCGTTCTCGGCGTACGACGCTTGCGTATGTCTGCAAGAAGCCGCTTCGGAACAGCTCCCAGGTCGTTAAGGTGGCTTCTCGGTTCTCGAACCACGTCCTGGAAGCGTCTTCCAATGCGCAGAAGACATGTCGCTGTTTGTCGTCGCTGTTCCATTTGTTAAAAGCAGCGACCCTCTCGTATGTCTCAAGCCAGCTTTCCGGGTCCTCGAATGTTGAACCGCGGAACGTCGGAGGCTCCCTGGGCTGCTGCAGCACAATGGGGGACGCTGGGGCTGTCATTGGGGTCGACTTGGTGACAATCTTCCTGCTCGTCTCAGGCAAAAGTCCGTGCTCCGGGGGCAGGTGTTGAAGACGGCGGCTTGCTCGATGGTTCGAGACAACGTTGGTGTTCTCTTTGCGGTCCGGGCTTGGATCACGGCTTGTCGGGGGCGTCCGGTACATGAAACGAAAAGCACCTCCACCAGATGTCACGTGGTGGTGACGTTGAAGAACATAGTAGCAATATTGTGAAAGACAAAACTAACTTTTATTGGGCGAACCTGCGCCCACAAAAACAGGACACACTTATAGCACAATGATAGCGGCGAACACGGTCGGCGATCGTCGAAAATCTGATCAAAGGGTCAAGCGCGTCGGCTTTTGTACATCAATCATCGACTGTTCCTGACTAATCGCTGGGACCCGCGTACCTTCCACAAAGTTCTACACCATTCGCGTCAGCCGATGAAATCAGATAACATAAGGTTCGGCGACAACAGACAGCTGATAGAAGCAACGATAACTTTCCAGAAACTTCGGATACATGCAGGTGCGTCCCGCGCTGTGCGATAACATTTGTTAGGCGGCGAAACGTTGTCGCCCGATAAAGATAAGCACAGTTGTCAACGAGGCGAACGGGACCTACGACCTTGCGGAGACGGGGAGCGGCTGGATCTTGGTGGAGCACTGTCGGCGTTGATGTTCCTAGTCGGCGTATAGGGCGAGAAAGTACGATTGTCTGGTACTTGGCGGTAGTGACTCGGAGACGACCACCGAGGAGGCGACGACCAATGGTTGCGGCAATGACGGGCGATGTGTCCAATACCGGAACAATTAAAACAGATAGGTTTACATCCGCTGTGCGCCAGTCAGCTGGGTTGCGACGAGGGAGCGGAATGCTTTGCGTCTGGGAGCGAGCGGCCGGAGAAATCTTGTAGGTGTTTGTGTGGTGCACCGAGCAGAGAGATGGAATGCCCAAACTTGCTATTTCCTCCCGAACGACCGCTTGTATAAGGGAGATAGCGGGCACGCTTTCCCGACAGTCAGAACGGACTGGAGCCGGAGCCATGGCCTCAAGCTCACGGCGAACGATGCGCGTGATTTCTTCCGGTCCTGTGGGCTGAACGAAGCGCGGCGGGTCTTCGCAAGAAGGTGTCGCGGCGGTATTGGGCAATCGGTCGAAAGTCTGAGCGACGCGGAGGCCCTTCGCTTGTTCGAAGCGCCGACACTCCTTTATAATTGCACCCACAGTGGCACAATCCTTGCACATCAGGAGATTGAAGACTTCGTCTGCAATACCTTTCAATATGTGACCAATCTTGTCTGCCTCGGTCGTGTTCTTATCAGCCTTGCGACAGAGGGCCAGCACATCCTGTATGTAGACGACATAGGATTCTGTGGACGTTTGAGCGCGACACGCAAGTTCTTTTTTTGCCGCCAGCTGACGACCGACATGGTCTGCCACACAGGTCTCGCATTTTTTCTTTGCAGACATCCCAGCTCGTTAGGTCAGCTTCGTGTGTGTCGTACCATTGCCTCGCAGTTCCTCTTAGATAAAATATGACGTTTGCTAGCATCATTGTTGGATCCCACCTGTTGTTGTCGCACACTCTTTCGTACATGGTAAGCCTGTCCTCGACGTCGGCGTTGTCCGTGCCACAAAATGTCCCTGGGTCCCGCGGATGAGTGAGGATGACCATTGGCACGGGCTGCTGAGGCGTTGTCGCTTGTGTCGGTTGATGTGCCATTGTGGCGGCAGGTAGATGACGCCCACTGCGAAGTTCCGTGATTGTACCCCGCACCTCCACCAAAATGTTGCAGGAAGAAAGCAGGCCCACGAGTGTAAAATAACGTATATTTACAACTGGCGTATATGGCGTTCAGGCAACTGCCAGACTTAGTCTTCGTCTAGTCCAATCCAACTTCTTCGTTCCCTTCACCGTAACAATATCATGCCCTGAAAGATGTATGCTGGTATCATCGGCATATATTATGTGTTTGGCCTCGGAATTAATATTTACGATGTCATTAAGATAGATGTTAAATATTAGTGGGCCTATGATACTGTCCTGTGGCACTCCACACAGCAAAGGTTTCAATCCGTAAATAGAGTCGCTTATCTGAAAGACCTGCTGTCTGTTTGATAAATAAGAGTCAATAAGCGTTAAGGCTTGTCCGCGAATACCATAGCAATGCAGTTTCTTTAGCAATATTTTATGGTTTACTAAATCAAAGGCCTTTGAAAAACCAATAAAAATACCAAGAACGAGCGCCTTATTTTCAACTTGTTTAAGAATATACACTTTTTGCTCCAGCAGCGGAAGTTCAACTAATTTATTTTTCCAGAAACCAAATTGATTAGGTCTAACTAAGTTATATTTATCAAGGAAATTTGGAAATAGAGTGTGTAGAATTTTTTCTAAGGCCTTTGAGAACACAGGCAAGATAGACACCGGTCTATAATTGCCAAAGTTTTTTCGCTCACCTTTTTTTGCAAAGCACAGTCCCTTTTGCTATTTGCGTACTTGAAGGTAAGGCAGAGTTAGCTAAACAAATGTTAAAGATATCTGCTAAAATTGGCGGAATAACATCAGACACGTCTTTGACATGACGCCGTGGATATCAGAACTGGCACTATTTTTTATACTTTTTATTGTTGATAAGACTTCGTGGGCGGTGACAGGACGCAAGTACAATGATTGTGCGTTGTACTTACGTATTCGCACGCATCAGCCGGGGCTCCGGTCGTTATTATATCAGTGAACAAAATATTAAATGCGTCAGCGAAATCTGATCCATCAATATCTATACCGTTTACTTCAACATTTGAAACAGGGGTGGTATGGTGGCCGCGATGATGGAGTGTGTTTAATCTAGACCACACTACGTCACAATGATTGCCAGGAACTTCAAGATACGTGGATTGATACTGAGTTCTCGCGGATCGCAAGAACTCACTATTCAGGCTATTAAACTCGGAAAGCTTAGGAGTAAGGATCGACGGCGATTATCTCAGCAACCTTCGGTTTGCTGATGACATTGTTCTAGTCAGCAACACTGCAGACGAGTGACAACAAATAATTGAGGACCTTAACAAAGAGAGTGTAAGAGAGGGGTTGAATAGTTATATTCAGAAGACAAAGCTAATGATCAATAGGTTTGCAAGGGAACAGTAGTTCAGGATCACCAGTCATCCTCTAGAGTCGGTGGAGTACGCTTACCTAGGTCAACTAATCACAGGGAACTCTCATCATGAGAAGGAAATTGATAGAATAGAAATGAGTTGGATCGCATAGGGCAGACATTGTCAGCTCCTGACTGGAAGCTTGCCATTATCATTGAAAAGGAAGGTGCACAATCAGTGTATTTTACCGGTGCTGACATATGAGGCAGAGAGAGAGAGAGAGAAAACATTTATTTATCATGAGTTTGGGCGACTTCCTCGCAGGGTGGAGCCCTTAGTTCAAGGCCCCATTGGCTCGCGCCACTCCGCGTGCCCGCCGGATGAGCCGTCGCTGCTCTTGCGGGTCTGAGCTGGTCAGCGCAGTCTCCCAGGAGGAAGGAGAAGGTGAAGGAATAGGGGAGTAGCCAGGAGGGTGTGGGCACTCCCACGTGCAATGATATACTGTGGGCTTTGCTCCACAATAGGGACAGTATGAGGGACATTGTGTGGGGTGGAAGAGGTGAAGGTAAAAGAGGCAGGGAAATGAATTAGTTTGAAGCTGTCGCCACGCGACGGCATCTTCTCGATTAAGGGAATTATGTGGGGGAGGCAAGTTTCTCCTGGTATCTCTGTAATATTGTAGAGTTTCAGTGTAGTTCAGTGGTTCTGTCGGTGCGTCGTCTGGGTTGGACAGCTCTTCCAATGGCGCCCGTTTAGCGAGCTCTCGGGCTTCCGCATTAGCGCGTTCATTACCATGGAGAGAGGCGTGTCCAGGTGTCCAGACGATACGCACCCTGTGTAACGCTATGGGGTGTAATGATGTAAGGATGCGGTGTGTGTAGGGTTTCACCCTCCCTTGTGCCAAAGTCCTGCAGGTGGTCTGAGAATCAGTGACCACTGTGATAGGTCCATCGGCGCCGGCATGGTTGAAGCATGTACGATGGCTAGGGCAATAGCAGCCTCTTCCGCCGTGCCACTGTCCACAGTGTTGAGCGTGGCCGAAGCTCTCAGAATGTCTGCACTATCTAGTACGACTAGACATAGGGCACGTTTCTGTGGGTAGCGTGCCACGTCGGTGTATAGGACTGGAGTGTTTGATTTGTCATCGCCAAATAGGCGAGCCAGGGCTTGTGCTCTTGCCTTTCGTCGACGTTCATGACGGTCAGGGTGCATATTCCGGGGAATTGGGGCCACGTGAATTTTGTTGCGAATGCTAAGCGGAAGAAGTGTGCGGTTTTCCTGTTGTGGTTTTCTTGGTATTTGGTATCCTAGCCGGGATAGAATGTGGCATCCTTGCATTGTTCGTTGCAGACGTTGCAATTGGCTGTTAAAATGACCTTCAACTAGTTCGCAGATGGTGTTGTGCACCCCCAGTCGTAGTAGGAGCTGCGTAGACGCGTGTTGGGGTAGTCCCAGCGCTGCCTTTAGTGCCGTACAGAGGAGGGTGTCCATCTGGTGCATCTCAGCCTGAGTCAGTTTATGATAGGGGAGGTGGTATGTTAATTGGCTAATTATGAGGGCTTGCACGATTCGGCGTACGTCTTTTTCTTTCAGTGCTTGTCGGCGGTTTGTAATGTGCTTTATCATGTGCGTTATTTGGGTAAGTTGCTGGCGGAGCACGTGTAGGGTATGTGTGGCCCTCCCGTTGTATTGTATGTGAAGTCCTAGTACACGTAGTCTGTCTACCCTTGGAATAACGTTGCCATTGAGATGGAATGTGATGGCTGGTGGAATATGGGCCTTGTTCCGTTTTTTGAATACAAGCAGGAGCTCCGACTTCTCAGCCGCGCATGTGAGTCCTCCGGCTGTTGCATACTCTTGAACTATATTTACGGCTTCCTGTAGTGCGTCTTGAATGGCGCCGTCTGACCCTGTGGTCACCCAGATTGTAATATCGGCGTACAGGGCGTGCTGCACGTTCGGAAGTTTGTCGAGGAGCGGTGGTAGCTTTGCCATCGCCACGTTGAACAGGGTAGGTGAGAGAACCGAACCCTGGGGAGTACCTCTGCCGGAAAGCTTTATGATATCAGACCGAATATCACCTAGGCCGATGGTGGCTGTTCGGTCAGATAAAAAGGCTCGGACATAATCACAGATGCGCTTTCCGCATCGGGAGAATGCAAGGTTGTTTAGAATGAGGTCATGTGAGACGTTATGGAAGGCTCCTTTGAGGTCCAACGCCAGAATGGCTCTTGTTTGAGCTTTACTTGGACCATCCACAACCTCCTCCTTAAGTTGTAGGAGTATGTCCTGCGCAGACAGACCTGGTGGATAGGCGAATAAGGTATTGGGAAAGAATTGGTTCGCTTCGAGGTGAGGCTGGAGGGGATTTAGAACTACGTGCACGAAGAGTTTGCCAATACACGAAGTCAAGGAAATGGGTCTGAGATTTTGGAGGGACAGTGGTTTCCCTGGTTTCGGAATTAAGGTGATATCGGCGTGTCGCCATTCCTGTGGAAACGTTCCGTTTTGCCAATTGTCGTTGTAGTATGCAGTGAGTTGCCGTATGGCCTGGTCGTCGAGGTTGCGTAGCAGTGCATAGTGAATGCCGTCTGCTCCGGGGGCCGTGTTTCTCTTATGCCGTGTAGGGCTGCCCTCACTTCTGTCTCTGTAATACTGCCGTCCAATCGGGTTTCTTCCTCGTGTGGATAGTCTTTGTACTCCGGTCGGTGGCCTGTAGCAATGTATCTTTGCTGCAGTGTTTGGAGGAGCGCGTCATCATTCATTTGTTCTTTGTGGATGATAGTGCGGACTGTGTTCGTTGTGTGCGTTTTCGTGTGCGTTCGGTCGAGTAGTGCTCTGAGGAGGGACCACGTTTTGGAAGTACTTAGTGTGCCATTAAGGCCGCCGCAGAGGTTGTGCCAATTACTATTAGTGAGGCTGGTGGCGTATTCTTCAGCTTCTGCTGTGATCCGGGCGATTCTTTGTTTCAGCCTACGGTTGTGCTTCTGCCTCGTCTATCGTTTTGTCAGGCCTCTTCGACCATCCCAGAGATGGAGCAGATGTCTGTCCACAACAGGTGTCTCCGTTGTTGCAGTAATTTGCTTAGTGGCTGCTTTAAAATCTGCTTGTAGCTGTTGTGTCCACTCGCGTAGAGATGGCGGGTCGTGTTGTTCAGATTTGGTTCTGTTGCGCAGGAAAGTGTCCCAGTTTGTTATTTTAATTGAACGTTCTGAGGTGCGTATGGCCACCAGTTGGACGTCTGTGGCTACAATGCTGTGGTCACTGCCCAGATTCTCCATTAGGTTGTTCCAGGAGCATTGAGTCAACCCCTTGACCATTGTTAGGTCAGGGCAGGTATCCCTGCTTACACTGTTACCCGTTCTGGTTGGTTTGTCAGGTTCTGTCAGCAGAGTGAATTGATGAAGGTTCATGGCGTGGGCTAGACGGCGGCCTTTAGGAGTTTCTGTTTGGTACCCCCAGGCTGGGTGGGACGCATTGAAATCTCCCAGAATAATCAATTTTTTGGCCTGTTTACTGGCGGCCGAAAAAAGTTGTCCGAAGTCGTCTCGTCGCGATTTGGGTGCACTGTAGATATTAAGTAAAAACAAGCTTGTTTCATATCGATTCCTAGGTACAATTTCTAAGAGCACATGCGGAATGTGAGAGCTGTCGAGCGTGTGCTCGATCACTGTGATTTGTTTGGACACAAGGGTGGCAGCTAGTGGTTGTTTAGTGGTCTCATGCTTGTCGGTGTATGCATTGTATCCACTGAGTGTGGGAGTGCAATGTACTTCTTGAAGTGCTATAACGTCTGGTGGGTGAGGACGTGTGGCTAGGAACTGGGTGAGGGAACCCTTCTTCCTTCGGTACCCTCTACAATTCCATTGCCACGCCCGGAAGGTGGTGACAGTGCGCCTCTTAGGTTTGCTGGCCATGATTGGTTGATACCGCCTCGCTGGTGAGGGCAGGTGTTGTTGTACGAGCCGGACGGGTATAAGGGTGTGACCTTCTTGGTTCTCTAGTGGCGTTAGTGTCATGTGGAAGTGAGTCGTTTTGATGGCTGAATGTTGAGCTAAAAGTTGCACTGATGAATTGTTTCATGTCAGTCATGGCTTGTTGTATGACCTGTTGTAGCATGTGCTTGACATCAGCCATGATCTCTTCCTTCATTTTTTGTATCTCCGCTCTTAAAACAGTCGCCATTTCCTCTATCATTTTGCACACTTCTTGCTTGGTGCAGGAATTGTGAGGGAGTTTCTCAGGTGCGAGTGTGTGTGTCTGGGTGAGTGAAAGCGTCGCTGTGGGAGACAGTTTGTTTTGTTTGTTTCTTTGCTGTGCGGACGGAGGTGAAGGAAGGGAGGAGGAAAGAGGGGGAAACTGCGCTGACCAACTCACCGCTATCGCCTTCCTGGTGTGATGGTCGGTCGTTTTCGTCCACGCGGCCTGAGGTTCCTTCGGTGGCTGTTTCTGCTGAGTCAGGCTGGGGCTCCCAGATCGGCTTCGACCACGTGGTTGCTTCTGGTCCTTGAACGGCCTGCGGACCCTGGACTTACTGCGACTTTGGGACTGGCTGTGTCCCTGGGATCGGTAGCGAGGACGACCACGTGTTGCATCAGTAGTCGCAGGTGCCGCACCGTTGAATGTCGTTACCTTGCTAGACTTCTTGTCGTGCTGGAGTTGTTGCTCCGCCATTTTCTGCTGCTCTCGGAACACGTGGCTCTTGTTAAAGGGTTTGCGTTAACTTACAGGTCATCGAGAGTCAGTGGCGGGGTGCTCACCACCACAATGAAAACATTTCAGCGTGCGACCAGGTCCTTCGGAGGGGTTGGAAGTTCCGCACGCAGCACACCGGGGTTTATCCGGGGTTGGGCACACATCTGCTCGATGACCCGTGGAGAGGTACACGCTGCACAGCTGCTGTCGGGGTTTATGAATGTAGCACCGGTATTCTGCTCCGTAATAGTAGATGTACCGGGGAACCCGAATGCCAGAGAACGTGATGATCGCCGTGGCTGAATTTCCCATCATTCTATCATGCAGGACCTCAGCCATCGGTGATCGGATATTTGTCATCAGCGTTGTCGGGGTTGTGTTCTTTTCTATGCCGGAGATGACTCCTTTGCAGGAAGCATCCGGAGCAGCCACATAGGCCTGAACCTCGTACTGCTTGTTTTCCAGGCATATAGACTTGATCAGCTGCAGTCTTGCCGCTAGTTCTTCGTCCGGTGTGCTGACCACTGCGACGTTCTGCTCTCGGCGTATGCGGATGGTTAGCTGGTGGAGCATGCTCTCGTTTAATTGAGCCGCTGTGCCTATAGCTCTGGCTATAGAGTGCTGCGGCCACTCACCGAGATTCAGTCCATCTCTCGGTCGGAAGACCACTTTCAAGTCGTCCATCGGTAGCGGGGGCAGCTGCGAGCTCTTATTGCGCAGTTTCAGATTTAGGTGGTCCTGCTGTGCGGGTTCGGTGTTGGTTGGCGAGCTCGACGTAGCTTGGACCTGTTTCTTGCGCTTTCGGGCCACGAGAAACCAAGTCCCGTCTTCGTTGTCTTGAGTCGGTTCTTGATCCATAGAGGCGGCTGGTGTGGTTTCATCCAATGCTGCAGCAGGCAGGGGATCTCGGGCAGCCATCGTCGTGGTAGCAGTGCAGTGGACATGTGCGGCACGCGATGCTGTCGCGCCGTAATCGTGGCGCCTACGTTAGGCCTAGCTCTGCGGCCTGCTCGCCTCGAAATGTCCAAGGGCCGAGGTCTCACCGGATCTGGCAGATCTTGGTCTCAAAAGATTTCACCCGTTAAGATCCGTCGACTGGTGGTGGTAAGCACGTTGCAGAAACAAAAGATCAGCTGTGAGGTGTTCCAAGAGCCAGAGCTCATTCGGAGTTCGCCCTTCACACGCGGTCTTCTTTTTCTTCAGAGACTTAGAGATTGGCAAAGGGACTTCAGAACAAGTTAGGGACCGCGCAAAGAACGATGGAACGAAAAATGTTGGGCATAACGTTAAGATGCAGAAATAGAGCGGATCGGATCAGAGAGCAAACGGGTATAGCTGATATTCTATTTGACATTAATCACAGGGAACCCTGAGCCTGAGAAGGAAATTGATAGAAGAATAGAAATGGGTGGGATCGCATAGGGCAGACATTGTCAGCTCCTGACTTGAAGCTTGCCATTATCATTGAAAAGGAAGGTGTACAATCAGTGCATTTTCCCGGTGCTGACATAAGAAGCAGGGACATGGAGATTGGCAAAAGAACTTCAGACCAAGTTAGGGACCGCGCAAAGAACGATGGAGGGAAAAATGTTAGGCATAACGTTAAGAGGCAGAAAGAGAGCGGGTTGGATCAGAGAGGAAACGGGTATAGCCGATATTCCATTTGACATTAATAGAAAAAAATGGAGCTGGGCAGGTCATGTAGTGGGAAGGTTAGCTAACCGTTGGACCATTATGGTTGCAGAATTGGTACCGCGAGAAGGGAAGCGCACTCGAAGACGGCAGAAGACTAGGTGGAGCGATTACATGAGGAAATTCCTGGGCGCTAATTGGAATCGGTTGGCGCAGGACAGGGGTCATTGGATATCGCATGGAGATGCCTTCGTCCTGCAGTGGACACAAAATGGGTTGATAATGATGAAACACAAGATAAGTGCGACATGTTTTCCACAGAAATCGGACTCCAGAATAATTTTTTTCATTTACACTTCTAGGAAAAAGTTAAAAAAGGAAGGTAGCTTGGTCCTTTAATTAAACAAATTCTGGCGTTTTACGCCTGACGATATGATTGTGAGTCCCCCTCCCTGTTCATTTCTCACCACCTGGGGTTCTTTAACGTGAACCTGACCAGAAGTACACAAGTTTTTTTTTCCATTTCGTTCCCATTGAATCCGGCGACCTGGTTTGAACCCGTGAGCTCGCGTTTAGCAGCACAAGGCCATATCGACTATGTAGCCACTAATCAGGCGACCGCGCGACTTCTTTTTTTGTTTAGTGAGCATGGTTTGGACAAAAATTTCACACGGCTTACGGGCCAAAGATCAGCATATAATGCCTAGCTAAAACTGATTTCGGCGCCAGAGGTCTGACCTCAATAAAAGAACCCGTACCCATTACTCATCATTCTGTTACGCAAGAAAGCCGGAAACATGAGTGGATTGTTGCACTGTAGTTACTTTATTTTTCTCTAAGAATACTTCCCATGAATCTGAGTACAGGGTACTTGGTGAGGCAGATATGTTTGATTTGTTATAGCGGCAAGCAGTAAGCTTCTTAGCAGCCAGCAGCAAGCTACTGATGGAAAACTGTATCCGCAAAACTACACACGAGCGATACAGGCTGCTTGAAGAACAAGAAACATATTTCCTCGGAGGTGGTGCTGCATTACCTACTACCACAGCAAATCCTCTGTTTGTGCCCACAAGGAGAAGTGTAATAGACGTTAAAATATACGGCATACCTGTCCAAGCACTCATTTACACTGGAGCTCATGTATCGGGGATGAGTGCTAGCCTACGTAGACGTTTAAAGAAGTTCCTCACCCCAGCAGCTGCCCAGAAATATGTCTCTTCAGACCACACTGACTGGGACCTCGCTCTATGGTTTGTCACATTTGCTTATTCTTCAAAGGGAACCGTAAAACAACATAGTATAATGGAAGCTGACACTACGGCCGCAGTGCCCGCGCAATCATCGAGCGGCATTAAAATATAAAATTAACTAGAGGACAGAAAGAAAGTCTTGCATTCTCAAGGCAAAAATACATGTCATATGCAATTTTAAACACCGTCTGGGGGTCCTGAATGCATATACCAGTGCGCAAAGTAGTACGAACGACTCTTCCGAGAAGTCTCGCCAGCAGTCTCCAACGGCGGGACCTTGATGCGGCCCAATCCACTTCGATCGCAGCATCGCCACAGTATATTTCGTCGTCGTCTTGCCACACTGCAAAGCCTGCGCCGCCCCAGCTGATCGTCCCATCCAAATGTATTCTGGTAAACTCTACTTATAGCTTATAGCCTACTTCATACTTAAGGTTAACACGTTAGAATGGGCTGGGGTGCGTTTGGCAGGCATTCTCAGATTATGAACAGCAGGTTGCCATTATTCCTCAAGAGAAAAGTATATAACAGATGTGTCTTACCAGTACTCACCTACGGGGCAGAAACCTGGAGGCTTACGAAAAGGGTCCTACTTAAATTGAGGACGATGTAACGAGCTATGGAAAGAAGAATGATGGGTGTAACGTTAAGGGGGGATAAGAAGAGAGCAGATTGGGGGAAGGAACAAATGCGAATTATTAACATCTTAGTTGAAATCAAGTAAAAGGAATGGGCATGGGCATGGGCACTGCATGTAATGAGGAGGGAAGAGAACCGATGGTCATTAAGTGTTACCGACTGGATTACAAGGGAAGGGAAGCGTAGCAGGGGGCGGCAGAAAGTTGGGTGGGCGGATGAGATTAAGAAGTTTGCAGAGCCAGCATGGCCACAATTAGCACATGACGGATATAGTTGGAGAGGTATGAGAGAGGCCTCTGCCCTGCAGTGGGCCTAGTGAGGCTGACGATGATGACTTATAGCCCAAACAAAGCCAAGTCACCACATAGCCACATAGCCTACTCGCCCAAGTCGACGCTAATTTTTTTTCTGTAGCCCAATTGAATTATATATAGACAAACCTAGCAACACTGCGTCGCTGAATATGGTCGCGCCGGTTCTGACAAGTGCTATGTCTGTTGGACGGCTAGATCTCCTGAGCGTCCCCTCTGGAACGGGGCGGTTGGTTACGCCACCAAGCTCTTTATTATACTGCCTGATGTCCTACCTAGGTTAAAAAAAACACGATGAGTTCCCATAACCAAATTTTCTGACTTTGTGCTTCATTATGGCTACATTTCTCTTCCCCTTTATTGTTATTATTTCTTCCTGTGTTTCGATATATCTATTGCCTTCGTTTATCGATATATCAAGGTATTTATAATATTTTACCCGAGGTATTTCCCGGCCCTGTATTTCCACTGTCTGTTAGCTGGTTTCATTGTCTACCATACACCTGATTTTCTCACGCTAAATTTTATACCGTAATTCTAGTCTTCCTGTCCTCAGCCAGCCGTTGAAAATGAATTTGCTTATTAGCTAGCAACACAATGCCGTCAGCATCAAATAAACCTTGCAGCTGCTGCTCTACTACTCTAGCCGTCTGCTTGTATACGAGATTAAACCCTATATTACTTCCTTGTAGCGTCCTCTCCATCCTCTCTAATGTACATCATAAACAGCAGTGGGGATAAAAAGCACACCTGCCTCAGTCCCTTGATTATATCAACACTCTCCTCGCTCCTTATCCCTTCGTGGTGGCGGTGGTCGTGGTGTTGCAGTAGGAGGGCATACCTGGCATGGCGTACATAGCGGGCAATCGTTTCGCCTAAGCCTCCTATTAGTGTCACTGTGTGTGTCACCAGGTGTTGAAGAGCCCCGTGTTTCGCATGAAGGCAAGCAGCAGTCGTTATTCCATCTTCCTGATTACCGCCGACCCTCCGGGGAAAACGACGTCTTCAAAGGTCCTACGCAGGTTGTCGACCATTGCTTTCCTTTTTGTGTCGACCTGCGGGCATATTCAAAGACATGTTCGATGTCGGCGATCACACCACAGGAGGCACTGAACAGGGAAGCTCATCGTTCAGTCTTGAATAACCAAGCCGGGGTGAATGCGAAGTAGGTTCGAATGCGGTACAAAAGCGTTGCTTCGTCCCGAGTGAGGCCACGGTTCACACAAGCTAGGTGTGGAGTCTGGTGCATCGCCCTAATGTGAATGCGAATTGCATTCTTGGGGTTCTGAAAAATCTCTGGCACCCTAAGTTTTGGGGCACGAGTCCGTGCCCGGCGTGCAAGAGCGTCAGCTTTTTCATTTCCTTCAATGCCTGCGTTGAAATCCTTTGAAATTCAATTCAATTTCAATCTTTTGAAATTTTCCGTTAAATTCTTTGCTCATAAAAACTTTGATCAGTGCCAGAGATTGACTTGTAAACTTGTCTCGAGGTAGGTCACGGTGTAATTGTTGTAACGATGATTTTGAGTCCGTCAGCACCACGACGTCACACGCGGAATATGTGCGTAGTTTTCGCAAGGCCGCGGTAATGGCGGCACTTTCTACTGTTGTAGACGACACTACGCGATCTAGGCGGCCAGACCACGACACACAAAGGGAGGGTGTGCAGAATACCGCTGCATCTGTCTGTGCACACACTGACCCTTCTGTGTACACTTGTAAGTGGCTTTGAAATGCTGTGCTCAAGTGGTCTAGCACAAGAAATTTTGCTTCGGCAGTTGAAATGGTGCGTTTCGCCGGTAGCTGGGGTACGCCGACGGTGCAACTAACGTCCGAAAAAGACAACGGCGTGTCGACGTGAGTCCGTTTAGGCCACTCTAATCCTTAAAATTGAAAGGTGTTTAGCGTCGCTTAGAAATGGGAGCGAGTACTCTTCCTTAGCCGCCGGAGAAGCGCTGCGCCTGAGGAGGACTCGACTAGCCTGAAAAGCTGCATCAGCAAGGCCTGAGACGGCAAAATGCGGAGTCGAAGAGACTCCGCTTCATTATGAACTTTCTTGTGTGAAGAAGCATAAAGAACTCCCATCGCCAAGCGAAGTCCTTTTTCGTGCACTGCCTCCATGCGCTCGAATCGGCTCGGTGATGGTGATATCAGCGGCAGCTGATAAAGAATGCGGCTCGTTATCAGTTCAGCGTTCAGTTTAAGCATAAACACAGGATTGTTTCGCCAACATGCACCTGACATGCGACGAACTTCGCTGACTCTTTGCAATGATGCAGCCACAATATTTTCAACTGCGCGCCGCCATAGCTGATTACTGTCGATGGTGACGCCCAGGAATCGAACACTAGTTTTACTCCCTGGAAAAGCATGAAGGAAGATTTTTCCGCTGATAAAAATAGGCCAAGCGTCGATAAGTGACGATCGATGACGGAGATTGCACCCTGGGCTATCCGGGCCGAACATTTGTGCTGGTACCCCGAGATGCAAATGCAGGTGTCATCTGCGTAGATGGACATTTTAACAGCCGTCCAGCCTACCTTCAGTGCGTCTCTAAGGTAGGAACGTAAAAAGCAAGGGAGACAGCACACTTCCTTGTGGGACGCCGAGTAAAATGCGTCACTTCTCGCTCATTATATTGCCGAGCATAACCTGAACATGTCGCTCTCTAGTAAATTCATGGACGAATCGAAGAGCATTTCGAGAGACACTAAGGGCTTGGAGTCCGTTGATGATTCCAGTATGAAGCACACAGTGATATGCTTTGTCAACGCCCGCAAAGATAGCGAGTGTCGAAATGCCGTCGACGCGAAGCTGCTCGATGTGGCTTAGTAAGTACAAGACACTGTCCTGAGCACTGAACCGTGGGCGAAATACGGTCATAAACGATGGCAGTCCATTTTTTTGCTCAAGATACCAAGTTAACCTCGTATATATTAGCCTTTCTATCACCTTTGATACGCATGGTGCTAACGATACTGGCCGGTATCAGGCAAGGTTCGCAGGATCCTTTCCGGACATGAGCACTGGCACCGCCCATGCTGTCTTCGATGTTTTGGGTATCTCTCCTGTGCTTCAAACGCAATTAAGCATGCCAAGGATGGCACACTTTCGCTCGTATTTGTCGGTATTGTATTGCTGATCTAATCGGGACCCACAGCAGAGCGTCTTTTTAATCTGCTAAGCGCCAAATTCAACTCAGGAAAGGTGAATGGTGTATCCATCTCATGGAATGATTGAGACGACAGAGGGTTCGCCATTCCCGCTGGTCTGCGAGATGTGTATACATCTGAAATATCTTCTGCAAGGGTTGGTAAATGTTTTCCTTGCTTTAAAGCGAGTGCTTCAAATGGCTTGTGTGGGCGAATCTTTCCGGATGGGGTATTGAGTACTACCCATATCCTTGTCATGGGAGTAGATGCCGACAGGCTCTCACAGAAAGCAGCCCATTCAACCCTTCTTAACCTTCTTATGTGGCAACGGATGACAGCGTTTATCCTGTTATATTCAGTGTTCGAAGAGGGATTTCCCTTTTTTCTCATTTGTTGCCGCTCTCATCTCCTACCTGCTGCACAGAGGTTCTTTAGCTTCAAGTCAGGAGTAGGGAAATGAGCTGGCAGTTTCAACACTGTAGTAGTCACTCTCTTGCCCCGCAACATATCTGCGAACAGCTCACCAAGTAATTCTCCCAACGCTTTTCTGTATGTGTCCCAGCGTGTCACAATACAGAATTGGCCACCGGCACTCTGAAATCCGACGATGTTTGTGAAGATTGGGAAATGTTCACTACCCAACCTCTTCGGGGCCGTTGTCGATGATAGCAAAATATATGTAGAGTGTAACACGAGGTCTATGGCAGTCCACGAATCGGGTGGCCTGAAGAAAGTCGGTTTGCCATCGTTCGCCACACATAATTCAGCAGCATCCATGGCTGTTTTTTCTTTCGAGACATGCCTATATCAATACTAGCACTCTCGGAGGCTGGTCTCCCAAATAGAAGGACGATTCTAGGGTACATGAGACACGGCACTCCGAGTATACCTTCATTTGCCCATGGCAGTGTAATGATATACATCAGACGCGCAATACCTCACGTCACCTTACATGTGGAAGACCTTTGTTCTACCTCCTTGAAAGTCGCAGCTGTGCCAGTATGCCTAGGAGACCCAAAACTCAGTGTGGTCTCGGTGTATATGCAAGCGCACGAAGGAAGGTCTCCATGGAGGCGTTTTTAAAGGACCTTTGTTTCGTTGCGCCTCGCCTAGAATAATCTGTGGGGATTTAAAGGCACATCGTTCACTTTGGGGAGATAAGACTGTAGATTTGCGCGGCAAAGAACTTGTCGATGAAACGGGACTTGGGTCCTGATACCACTGCTGTGCTTGCCGGACTGAAGAAACTGTCTGCTGGCGAGACCACCATAATAGCTGACATTCAGGGCCTTGAAAGCCAGGGTACGGCTACAAGTGCCGCACTCACCAACTAAGGCGAGTGGTAAGCGGATCTAGAGGACAATTATCAGAAACTATTACAAATGCAAAAGGAGATCCAGAGTATATAGGCCAATAGTGAGCAAACAGCACGGCTTGTTCATACTCTGAACTCTGAATGCCCGCGTTGAGGATACGGAGAACCGCTCAAGGCGAAAGAATCTTGTTTCAGGGCCTCCCTCACACAGCAGCATCAGAGACGCCGGCCGCATCTGAAGAAACAGCTTTGCGTGTATGCTCGGACCACTTGAACTGAATGCCAATTGAATTCCTCAAGATATAAAGCGAGCGCGTCGTGTTGGCCGCCATTCTGCTGATCGCCAGCGCCCATCGATTCTGGTTAAATTGCAATTGTAACATTACAATAATTGTATGGTTCAGTCACAATAAAAGGAAAAGAAAGAAATGGTACTCTCAAATGCGCGCAAACGTGAGGACGCCGACATCAGCATCGGTTTCCCAGCAGTTTGGAATTCCCGCAGGCAACTTGTGTCTTTTGCGAAATCAAAGTCTGTGCCATTTTCTTCGTACTCTTTTCATCGGTTCTAAGCGCTACGTGCTCTATAACGCCTAGCAAACAGTGAAATAACTATAGCAGTCATCACATTGCCGAAAGAAACAAGTCACCCCCCTCGGAGGAAACCTATATTGCATGTCTGCCTTTCAGTAATTTATTTATGTATTTATTTATTCATTTATTGATGCACCCTAAAGGGCCAAGGGCATCGCATATAGCGGTGGGGAGTAGTATAGACACCTTAAATCAATTCACCAATCAAGTAGAGAAACGATTAATAAATTAAATTATGGGGGTTTACGTGCCAAAACCACGATGTGATTAAGAAGCATGCCATAGTGAGGGACTTCGGAAATTTGGACCACATGGGGTGCTTTAACGTGCACCGAAATCTAAGCACACGGGTGTTTTCGTATTTCGCCCCCATCGAAATGCGGCCGCCGTGGCCTGGATTCTATCCCGCGACGTCGTTCTTAGCAGCGTAACACCATCGCCACTAAAGGTACAGGAAGGATATATAGATAGAAACGAAAGTAAACTACTATAAAGACAAATCTTATGAATTAAAAAGGAAAGCAGAAGGGAATAAGCTAATAAGGCTGAGCCTTCACATCCTAATAGAGTTAGTCAAGTGAACACATTTGTGCACTTTATATGGAGTTCTTGACAAGTTAATAAATGCACATAACAAATTTGAGACAATTATGCAAATTCATTCAGACACCAAGATGAAGCTTTAATTTGCGAGTGAATTTGTCATGGTTTGATATGCAGACAATATCTTCTGGTAGTTGATTCCAATGATTAACAGCCAGTACTAAAATAGAACGTACATACACGTTTGTTCGGGCGAAGAGAGGTTCTAATTTGAATTCGTGGTCTAATCGAGCAAATATTTGATGGCCAGGATAAAAGTGACACTAGTCTGTGCGACTGCAGAAAAGACAAGTTTAGGGACATTTCTATTTCAGTAATGCTAGATGTCCGAGAGTAATTATTTGTTACGAAATTGGCATTCTTGTTCTGAAGAGATTCGAATTTATTTATAAGGTATGCCAGGTGACGGCTCCAGATTTCTAAAGTATAATCAAGTTAGGCCGGAGTAATGCACTGTAAGCTGAAAGTTTAGTAGCAGAGTTGGGGAAATGCAAGTTGCGCCTAATGAATCAAGTATATTAAATGTGCTGCTAGGTATAGTGAAAATATTTAAGTTTCCTGATAAATCAGACGCTAAATGAACACCGAATAATTTAAATTTGGATACTTGTTCAACTGGTTTATTGTTCAGTGTGTAGGGATACGTTATTGGGCTCAATTTTGTAGTGAAAGTAACAGTTTTGTTTTGTTCACGTTGAATTCTATCTGCCAGTGCTGGCAAAATTTGTCTAACCTCTCTAGGTTGTGCTGCAAGTTATTAGCATCTTCAATGTTAGTCACATTTCTATATATCGCGCAGGTCATCCGCGAATAACCTTACGGTGGAAGTCATGTAACTAGCGATATTATTAATGTATATGAGAAATAAAATCAGTGCGAGCGCACATTCCAGCGACACTTCCGATTTCACGTGTGTTAATAAGGAATTATTCTCGTTAACTACAACGGATTGTTAAGAACTCAGTTATCCAATTGATTAAATGAGTGTTTAAGTTAAGAGTGGTAAGCTTTCTTATTAGCCGAGCATGAGGGACCTTGTCGAAAGCTTTTCTGAAATCCACAAGAACGGCGTCAATTTGGCACAACAACGTAAATGTCAGTAATGAACTCAAACAATTGTGTTTCGGAAGATCGACCGCGCAGGAAGCCGTGCTGGTTAGAAAAAAAGGAAGTTATTTTCCCCCAAGTACTTCATGACTGCAGATGAAATGATGTGCCCGAGCAGTTTGCTGGCGACACTTGTGAGCGAGATTGGCCTGTGGGGTTAGAGCGGTCATTCGATTTAAATATAGGGATTACGCGGGCTACCTTCCAGTGGTCGAGCACACAGCCTCTGTCGAGAGATTGTTGAAACGACAGCACTTAACGTATGACTTACTTGTAACTTTCCTACCTTAACAGGAAGCTTTAGCTCGGGTGCTCCTATCTAAATCCATCTAAAAGGAGAATTCATTTTTCTCGGCAACCACTTCACCAACTTTGACGGTTTGTTGCATTTCAAAAAAGAAGCTTAAAATATAGTGACTGTTTGCTTCGAATTTTGTAATTTTCAGGTCATCAATTATTTCTTTAAAATTCGCAAAACTCGAAACGTTTAAAAACCGGAACAATCAAGTTTACAACTCTGTAACTCAGCAACAAAAAATGATAATGCATTCTGTGAATTGTATCTAACAGTACATGTAAAGCGGACCAGATTTTTATGTTCTACACGAATCTCGAAAAATTTCATAATATGGAAATACAGCTTGTGCGGAACCCCAGTGAATGACGTAACCAATTCGCGTAAAATATAAAATGTCATAAAATTTGTCCGCTTTCAATGGTCTAATGAATACCATTTACATAACCGCGATATATGTTCTTGATGCAGGGCTATGAATTTGTAAATTTCGTGCTTCTATATTTTTCAAACTTTCTAATTTTTGAAAATCTTTTTAACAAAATTCATAAACTAAATCGAAATTCCGCTTACAACAGTCACTAGAATTTAACTTTCTCTCTCAAATGCAAAAAAAGTTATTAAAATCGGTTCATGGGTTATCTCAGAAAATCGTTTTTGCGTTTTACATGTACTTGAATAGGCAGCGTTGGAGTTGGGCCTGAGCTAAAGCTTCCTCTTAAATAGCTTACGGCATTGGCATTAGACCCATGTGCAGCATTCGCACCAAGGCGATCAATGGCTGTTGCGATACATTGGGTAGTCATATATATATCTTGCATATGAGAAGTTAAATAATTAACAGGTAGAGTACATGATATTGGTATTTCGTCAGTAAAGGCAGAGCTAAAGAAATTGCCCGCTTCCAATGCGGCGTCTAAGATACTTCATTCTAAAACGAGAACACGTGTGCTTGCTGTCGTAGAACGTTATTCTACTCACGGAAGCCTGGCCAAGCGACGACGTCCAGAAGTTCGGGCTGATTTGCCACACTTGAGCGTCTTTCGAAAAGACCGTGCCTGGACTACGGCAGGAGGCGTGCTTATTTTCATCAGCTAACGTGCTCTACTATCAACATCACATCAGAATTAGAAATACTGTCTATTCTATGCCATGCCGCCCCACAATCTATAAATTTAGGTGCGTGTTATACGCCGCCTCGCAATAATGCCAACTTCACTCGAAATATAAACAATGCACTGAAAGTGCTTTGCTGTCGCTACCCTAATGCCGACATTCATATTTTTGAAAACTTTGTTCAAGTGTGTGTGTTTCTCTGATTGCCGCAACAGAGTACTTTCTCTACACTAAATCAAAACTTAACGAGAGATTTTCCGGACGTTTGCGTAAACTTTAATAGAACTCGTATCGGAGCCGAAGCGCGTTGCGCAAGACACTGAAACATGTTGGGTTTAGTACTGGTGAACCGGTCAGACAGCTTGCCGTCCATCACTTTTCTTAGACAAATTAGTGACCAGAAGGTCATCTATGCCTTTTTTTTGCTTTGCTCCAGCTCTGCGGCTGAAGCGCGACAAAAATTACCACTTATACGACAAAAGTAACAATGGTGGAATATGGGAAAATTTACACAATCTTGTGCCTTCCTCCCAAAACACATTTCATAACCGCAACATTTATGAAAACTGGCAGATGTTCAAACAAAGAATAATCAGCATGTCGAATAGGTTCATACCAAAAAATACCTTTCGAACGCACAAACAAAAACCATGGCTTAACAACTGGTTAAAAGCCTGGAAAACAAGAAGAGACGCATGTATCGCATGTAACGCCTGTAGCGTGTGTGTGTGTGTGTGTGTGTGTGTGTGTGCGTGCGCGCGCGTGTGTGTGTGTGTGTGTGTGTGTGCGTGCGCGCGCGCGCGTGTGTGTGTGTGTGTGTGTGCGTGTGCGTGTGTGTGTGTGCAGAAGGAAATAAAAAAGTTCTAGTTGAAAGTAGTGGTGTGCGTATGTCAATTCCTTGTCCTCTTCCAGTCACGCTGCAGTCAGTTATCAGTGTGTTTCGCCCAGAAGGCTAAACAACGATTGCAACAGCAAATTAGTAGACACTTATGCGAAGTAAGGATAGTAGTTTTCTTGGCCGTATAAACTTGGAAACGTTCGCTTGCTAAATGAATGTTGCATGGTGTCATTGCTCACAGGCATGCATGAACGCATCACACTCGATGACCGCAGACACTCGCTGTCAAAATGCTGCCGAGAGGAAGCGCGGCAGCAGCCGCGAGCGAAGTGACCTTAGTGCCATCTATCGCTTCAACGCAAAAAGCGGTGAGAAGGCAGCAAGCGCAAAGGTATGAGCCGTGTGCAGATCGCTTTCAACACACGGCGCGCACGACCGCGCCCCACCGCGCAAAATATACAGCTACTGGCGGAGTAGAAGCCGCCTCCCTTCCCTCCCACGCTGCCTCGCCACTTTCCTCCGTTTCACGCGCGAGATTGAGCCGCATCGTGAGTTCCCCTTTCGCCCGTTCGCGAAATACGCAACTTCTGCAGGAGCCAGCGCCACCTCCCCCCCCCCCCCCCCCCCCCCCCCCCATGGCCTTTCGATCGACGGAAAACGGCGCGTTTTTAAAGACCCAACCACTGGCACGTGTCGGCAAGCTTCGGCACGCGCCAATGTGTCAAAAGCGTCGGTCGGGAACAGGGCGAAGCGTGACGACGCGTGAAAACTGTGCAACTTGTTGTAAACACCGAAGGGCACCAGCCAGGGCACCCGTGCCCAAATGGGAACGCACAAGAATGTCTTGGGACACAGTTCACGCAGACTTCGTTGGTCCCGTAGAAGGGAGAATGTTACTATTTGTTGTGGACACTCACAGCAAATTGTTTGAAGTGTGCTCCATGCGCAATACACAGTCTACTTCATTGATTGAGGAACTCCGGAAACGTTTCGCAGCCCTTGGGCTCTCCAAAAAGCTTGTGACTGATAAGGAACCATCCTTCGTTTCAGTAGAAGCTGAGAGCTTCCTAAAGAAGAATGGGGGGACCCATGTGACAAGCACACCATATCATCCTACAATGAACGGCCAAGCAGAAAGGATGGTATTTGAAATGAAACAAGCATTACCCGAAAACAAGGAAGGAAGATTGGCGTGTATGCTGGTACAGTTCTTGCTAAAGCGACACACCACCATCTGCACATCAACGGGCGAAATGTCAGCTGTACTTATTTTCGGGCGTGAGCTGCAAACAGCTCTCACGTGCATTCAGCCACAAGCAAAAGCGAACACAACCCGCCCCAAATGCAACAGGGACACAAAGTAGAGAGCACTCGCTGTTGGACAAGTTTTGTTTCGAAACTTCCGAAGGAACTTGATCTGGACGGAGGGAATGGTTTTGGACAAGCTAGGCCACAGATTGTGGCTCCTTAAAAGCCCTAACATGTTAGTGCGATGACAACGTGGCCACATCAAGCTCGGTGCTTTGAGACACCCCACAGAAGATTCGGCAACACAGGATAAGGGCTGTACAGTAACCGCGAGCAGTGTCCCGCTCCCATTTATGTTTGGGATAAAAGCAGATAACTCCACGTCGTCAGAGGCCACTGTCTCAGGAACTCTGGAGCCTTCGCAATTATCGGTGACCAAGCCAGAGATTGGCACTGCCCCTGAGACCGTGCGAAACACGACTGCAGAGTCATGCCCGCAGCGGGAACGACACCCTCCGGATCACTACGGCGACTCCATCTAAGGAAGAAAAGTGTTGTGTACAAGTGACGCACCACCGCTCCTCGGCTGCACAAAGCACCAGTGCGGAAGAAACAGGAAGCCACCCCAACCCGATTCGAGTTCCGAGAATTCTCCATCAACCCCAGCGTCTCGGCCACTGGACAGGGACCGAGAGCTTGCCCCCTCGAACACATGCAGCTCTCGTGTGGATCTTTCGTAGAAAATAAACTCGGTCTGTTTTCTGCCACGAACCGATGCGAATTCGTTTCACGGACGGTCCCAGATCCTGTAGGCAGCAGCTTGCAAGAACGCGCGTACCCAAACATACAGGTGTATCTAAGCCAATGAAAAAGGGACCTGTCGCAGCAACAGCGTAGCACACTGAAGCGCCGCAGCGTTTTCTATTAACCTACTACTATACAGATGGTTCTATTATAGCGGAATACAGCTGTGTTGATTGACAAGTCACTTCATCACCGACTACGCGTGTGAATCTTCAATAATGGCTTGTTGATTTTTTTTTATTCAAGTACCCTAAAGGCCCATGCGGGCATTACATAGGTGTGTTACAATCAGTTAGTGACAGATATAGCATACGCATTTAAACAGGTAATGTATGCTACAATAAAAATAATACAAGCGGTAAAACAGGAAAAAATAAGAGCGCAATACAACGACACGTCCTAAACGTTGAAGATACACATAGATTTAACATGGTTGTTACACAAGATCAACGCAACTTCGTCACTTCAAACAAATAAACTTGCACTTTACTGCTGAGGTTTCTTTAGTAGCTGTCAAGTGAATAGTGAGCCTACAATTGATTACATAATGCAACATGGCAGCGCACTTCGAAACAATGATGTAACACAGAATAAACGTACAGGACCGCTTGCGACACACACAGACAGAGCTAGTATTTGTTCATTCTACCTCACGTCATTATTTCAAAGTGCGCTGCCGTATTACATCATGACTAACCAAGTAGCCTACCAGTACGTCTTCAGCAATTGATTATAATTATCACAGACATAAAAGTGAGATGTACGTATCAGTTCTTCAGGCAGAGATGCTTGTCATATAGGTTTTCAAGAGAAGAATGTTTGTATGAAAACAAATGATAATATTGCTGAAAAGACACTCCATATAGGCGTGAAATAACGTAATGTATCCATTTCTTGTTGGTGCTAAAAATATCCCTGCAAATAGCATTAGTGTTATCTCATTTATGCCTTAAGAGATGAAAGAGGCTTACGGGGAGACACAAGGCAGCAATGCCCATGTATAGAGGCCTGGGTGGCCAATTTACTGGTCCTTCACTGTTTGTCCGTAATTCTAACAGCATTTAAACAATGTACAATTTTGGCCAGTGGTCAAAGTGGACACAGACACGCTTCCTCTCTCAGCAATGGTGACAATCAAGGATGATTGCTTTGAGACCATTTGCTGCTGTCAACATCATTTATGCATGCACTCTCTTTTCATTATTTTCCCTAGATAAAAAAGAAGCTTGCAGAGGATGCATGAAGTCAGTGAGCAATAGCAAAGTAATGTTACCTGATTGAGTTAGGCATGGCCCAAATGTCGTTCATGTAGTGACAACCTAGCTGGCTAATGCACAGCGACATTAAATAGAAAGAAGTGCATAGGCCAACAAATAGGTGCACAGTACATCTACGCAATCGCAATGCAAACTAGGATTATCAAGCGACTATAGCGATTCAGATTAAGGAGACGCAAGCGTTGAGGCCCCCTTGTACTTGGGGCCCAAAAGATTGCATCCCGCTGATCTAAAACTCTCGAATAAGCTTTGCAATGAGTGCAGTGAGCTCGGATATGAAATGGTTGACGTAGTCTGTCATTTTATATTTACCCTTTTTAATCAGTAACTGATCAAACAGGTACACGACAATGAAATTAAATGCTGGCTTATATGGTGCACAAGACACAAGTAGGAGCTAAGATATGGGGCAGGAACTTGGAGGCTAATGGAGAAGCTTGAGAACAAGTTAAGAATCGCTCAAAGAGCGATGGAACGAAAAATGTTAGGCCTGATATCAACAGACGGCAAGAGAGGGGTGTCGATCTGAGAGCAAGCGGGAATATTCAGTATTCTAGTCGGCATTATTAGAGAAAAGCATAAAGAAAAGGAGCACGTAACGCAGATATCCGGGAGTCCACTTGAGAGTGGGTGGCAAGGTTAGGAGGCATGAAATTAGGAGGGGTAATGAAATAAGGAAAGCTGCAGGCGCAAGTTGGAATTAGATGGCGGAGGACAGGGATAATCGGAGAGCGCTGG
This sequence comes from Dermacentor variabilis, assembly GCF_050947875.1. NCBI lineage: Eukaryota > Metazoa > Arthropoda > Arachnida > Ixodida > Ixodidae > Dermacentor > Dermacentor variabilis. Next base: position 225,994,777 of record NC_134571.1, on the reverse strand, counting down.
GAGAGGTCTTTTCATTTAATTTATTCGCTCCTTAAGAAGGTCCGGACGCATTACAGGAAAGGGGGCGATAGATGAAATCTCCGGGTAACAATGTCCAATGAGGGTGTTATGCAAGAGTAAAACAGAAATTTGGGCACAATTGCAATACAGTGGATGCCACAGGCTGGTGATTAACTCGCCCGTGCTGGGCGTCGCCACCACGGCCGCCTCTGTTCGCACTCGCCGCGACTATCGTTGCCAGCACTCGCACTTTGTCGTGCTCACCCTCGACGTCGGTGGCATACCTGCAAAGCTTTTATTTCTCCCAATATATGCAATGAAACGCCCAAAGAGATACTGTTTCAATTTTAAGGCACTCAAAAGTTACCCAGACGATATATTTTGCTTGCTGCGACTAATTATTGCGAAAGGCCGAGGGCGTGAAACCGCATGGCTGCAACATTCGTCGCATTTGTGCGGTTTACTGTAATGTGCGCAGAGCCAAGCCAGGTGCGACAAGTCAAACAGAAGACGAAAGTCTTCGTCGTAGGCACACTCTCACTGGAAGCGATTTCGTGCGCGGCCTATGCGACTAGAACCTCGGAAATCCACCGAGCAACGCGTATTTTTCGCCGTGCACACACTGCGAAACAAGCAGCTTTAATTACATTGCGATCGCAGTTTCCTCGCTGCGCATTTATGCAGCAGCCTCAGCACCGAGCAAATTGCGTCTGTTTCACGTCGCTCGCCAGACAAGGTCAAGCGTCCATCTCGAGCGGGATTTCTTCTGCCAGACATTGTTCCTCACTTTCTGTCTCAGTTTTATCTTTTACGGACGCTTTTCTCTTCCGGTGGATCTTACGAGACCTCCTTGAATTATTAAAAATAACTTCCTTCCCCCTGTGGGAAGACTCGGCTCATTCGCGAAAGCGTGGAGCAGCGACCTCGTGGCCGCCGGGAATGCGCGAGAACGATTTGCGGCTGGAAGAAATTAAACTCGGCCCAGCTGATGAGATTGCAGCCTCGCATTACAGCGAGGAAATCCTGCGGGCTGCGCCGAGAGAAAAAGGACGCTCTGCAAGCGATGCTCGATTAAGGCAACGGAGCAGAAGAAAAAAAAGAAGAGGCTGTCACCGCGCCTCGTGGTGGGGAGTGCCGACGATAGCGGCCACGCATAAGCCGCATTAGCGGCAGGGATCCTTAGCGAGGGCTCAAAATGAGCCACCATTAAAGGGAGCCAACAAGGCAGCGCACTGTTGCATGACAGAGCGCTACCTGAATGATGCTTCACAAAAGCGCATTCTTTTTGCCCATTTCCGCAGCTTTCTAAAACGCTGTGCGAACTAATTTTATGTGAGAAATGTTTACAGGTAAATTCGGCTACCTTCCATCGCTCGTTCTGCAAAACGCCATCAGATGGACCAGCGTGCTTGTTTGCGACGTAAGCGAGCGCGTGCGTGATGACGACAACAGCGCGAAGGGGACGCCGTGACGCGTGATTCTTGCTTTTTCACCTGAGCGAAGAAAAGTTACGACTCGCTCCGTTACGACCTGGGCCGTTCCCACAGCGCCTACGTAACGATATCTGCTACTTGGTTGAAAACTGCATTTAAAACGATGGCGTGCGGCCTAGTCAGCTGCTACGAGGAAAGGACTGCGGCATGCGGAGCGATGCACGAGTCGGTGCCGTCAGACACAGCGCGGCTCAATGCGCCGCCACGAGACGACACGCTTTCGCGAGGCACTGCGACGTGGCGCACGCGCGAGAAAAGTACATGTCTCATTCGCGGCTCAGCTCATTTTGTTTAACTATTACAACGAATCCGTGCATGACTCGGATCCAAGGATTTCTCTCCGTCGAGAGAATAGTCGACAGGAGACCACAAAATACGTGCCTACCTCCATTGGAATTACGCTTACCAGACAGACCCCCAGTATTGGTTTTAATAAAGAAAAGCAAAAGGGGGGTGTACAAACCACATGATTGATGATCAGGCGCGTTGAACAATGCGAAGCACATAGCCTTCACCACAGGCGTTCCCTGTAAGATTACCGTGGCGTAAGCTGCAATTGTCGGGAACTGGCAACTGTAGCGCACACAGTGACGTCCCTAAACTTTCATATGTAAAAGATGAACCGCCTGGCAACTGGTTTCATTTGTGTTGTGATAGCGCTCTAAAGAAGCAACAGGAAAGCTCAGGCCCAAACAATGAAACGGTCCTTTCCTTGGACCGCTTCCTAACGTTACGTAAGGCCTCCTTATAGCGAAGGACCCATAGAGGACGCAAGTGTACTCTGAAAGCTCCCTTCGCCCGCCTTCACGTAGGGAACGGTTCTCGCATGCCTGGGTTCGAGAGGATCTCCTAAAAGCTTTACACGAACACCATTGTTTAATAAAAAGATAGTGTATCGTCGCATAATTTTTAAATTGAAGCTCTAGCCAAGAGACGCGTGCACGCTTTCTTCTAGTTTTGTTTACTCAACGTAAAAGAGTACCTCATTATAGCGCCAAAGTTTATGTGCTCCAGCAACGCTTGCACGCCGTCATCGTGCAGCGCCTATTCTCTGTTTCATAGATCAGGTGCTGTGGAACCTACGCAAAAGGATCGGTGACGACAGAAGGATCACTCCGCGTGTTGCGACCACGCTTCTCTGTGCGCCAACGGCGTGTGCTCGCGCGAGCGTGAAGCTGCCGCGACGGGCTGCCCATCTACAAAAATAAAAAAAAAAAATCCAAGAGAAATGCAACGAACAACAAATAAATCTAAATCAGCGCTTTAGATGGGCGTGTTTCAAAGGATTAAAACTGCTTTCTTTTCATTCAGTACTGAACCTAAATAAAGAGCAGTTTCGCACCATTGTGGACAAGAATATCGAACTCTTTCTTAATTGCGGACGCAGCCACTGCAGAAAGCATGTCTAGCCTCCACAGCATTGCACTTGATGTCTGAAACAGATATTGCAACGCCTAGGAACGCCACTCATGCCGAACATGCTTGTCAAGAGATGCCATGATCGCGCTTCTCCGCAAGCGGGCGGCAGCGCGCATGCCCAAGCAAACGTCACGTGGCTTGTCAGTGAGATTAAGCGCTCGTTCAGGGTCAGGACCGGCACAAGGACGCTCGAGTGTAGCTTCGGAGTTGCCTTACGCCGAAGAAGCGCCAAGGAAACCTTCGCTGAGAGCCCCTCTGCAAGGAAGCTTTCCGAGTTACATTAGGTGGCCTCAGCACAATGAAGGCTTCGTTACTGAGGTAAGGAAATTTCATTGTTTGGCCCTCAGTGTTCACTACAGTGATCACAAGTAGTTATTAATATCGTTTGAAAGAACTAAGGTTATGCTACAGTGCGTTAAATTCTTTTGCTGCAAATAATTTCATGTAGTGCATTTCTGAGTGGGCACGGGAGAGCGGCAGACATGCGCCGGCCGCTAATCCCTCCGTTTGATTGCCTTGTGCAGTTTCTTCTGCTTGGCACATGGCTTATTTCGACACCTATCGCTTTGACGACTGCGCAGTCGCCACTGGACCTTAAGCTCTCGGCGCCGATGGTGGATGAGTGGTGCTTTCGTTATCGACGGAACCCGGGCACCACCTACAGTTTTTCTCCGGACGAATCAACGACAAAAGCGACATTATCGGCCTACTTAAGCGACTGGCATCGCCACGCTGCCTTCAGTGGACACGGGAGACTGGCAGACATGCGCTGGCCGCTAATCCCACCGTTTGATTTCCTTGTGCAGGTTGGTGAACTACCATCCCTTTATGCTAAGCGTTCTAGTAATGCTTGCTTGCTGCTCCTCCCGTGCCCAAGTGTTCTTTATGCCACGTTACAACAATGCGTTTTTTGTTTAAACAGTTACTGATGTGTGGTGACGTTGAGTTAAACCCTGGGCCTGATGAAAAAGTGTTGCTGCTATAACCGCGCTTTCATCAAAATTTGAATCCTGTCATAATGAGCTAATGCAGGCATTCGGTGACCTTAAACAAAGTCAAGAGGCACTTGCTCAAAAGGTTTGAGATCCATCAACCAGACTACAGACTCTTGAGACAATTGTTGAATCTCTTGAGGGTGCACAGCCCTCGGATGATATTAGTAGCATGGTTTCTGCGGCTGTTAAATGTGAGAACGCCGAGCTCAAATCAAGGTTAGATAATCTTGAAGATCACTCACGGAGGGACAGCCTGATCTTTTACGGAATCCCCGACAGGCCGTCCGAGACTTGGGAGAAGTCAGAAGCTCACATTTGTGAACTTATTTCACGCTACCTTCATTTCAACATTTCTGGCCATAACATTTCTAGATCACATCGACTGGGACAGTTTATGGCTTCTAAGCCTCGTCCTCTAATTGTCAAGTTCGCTTCATATAAAACACGGGAAAGCATTTTATCACAGAAAAAAAAAACTAAAGAACGAAGGCGTTCCTATAAGTGAAGACTTCTGCCGAGAAACACGGCGATCGCGGAAAAAGTTAATTGAGTTTGGCAAAGCTGCAGACCAATCTTTTTCTTTACGCTCGAATAAGCTTGTAATGAATAAAAAGACGTATATCTATTGTGCAGCTACTGATACGGTGTGCGAACTTGAGACAGTTCGACAGCCGCGTGCGCCCCAAGGAACTGTAGTCCCAACCCCACCAACACCGCCTCTGTAGCTATCTTCGACTCGACCCCCTTGCAGTAATCTATCAGTACTTTTTACAAACACACGTAGTATCTTCAAAAAGCATGCTCAGCTTTCTTCTATCGTTGATTCTTGCGGGGCAGATATTATCATTCTTACTGAAACGTGGTTGTCAGCGAAAATAAATAACAATGAAATATTCGATTGTGAAAAAGCGTACAACATTTATCGGTATGATCGCGACGTTCGCTTTTGCCGAGGCGTTTTAATTGGCATCGCCGATGCGCTCTACTCTTCAGTTATTAGTGTTGCCTCGTCATTGGAGCTGATTTGTGTACGCGTAAATTTTTCCTCTCGTGACTTCATTTTTCGCTTGTGCTATAGGTCGCCTACTGCCTCACCCTCTTTTCGTTCCGATCTTCACGACATCCTTAACACATTATTTGTAAGATATCCAAATTCACATTTTTTTCCTTCTGGGCGATTTCAACTTCCCGAACAGAAAATGCCAATTCCAACTTGTTTCTTTAGAGCACAATTCGTCTGAGTGTACTCAATTCATAAACCTATGTTCTGATTTCAACCTCACTCAGCTCGTCCACCAACCAACATGCATTACTCCTAATTGCGCTAACACCCCAGATTTGATCCTCACCAGCTCACCTGACCTTGTTTCCTCAATAAGTTATCAGCCAGGAATAAGTGATCACTTAGTGCTGCATATTGATGTGCAAGCTTGTGTTTGTATAAAAAAAGTGTAAAGCATATTCGTGATTTCTCTAGAGCCGTTGTTCAGGCTATGACGGTGGAAATGGAACGCTTTGTCGGTGAAATTATTGCTGAGTTTGATCAGCGCTCGGTCAATGAAAACTGGTTGATGTATAAAAGCAAATTATTGTACCTTATTGATCGTTATGTACCCAAAAGAATTGTTAAATCTGACCAACGTTCCCCGTGGTTCAATACAACATTACGCCGCCTGCACAACAAAAGGAAGCGCTTGTTTCGATGCGCGAAACGTTCGAACCACGTTATACGTTGGTCAGATTATCAAGCTGCTAACGCTGCTTATGTTCGGGTGGTTGCTGAAGCAAAACACGTTTTCTTTACTGTTACACTTCCTTCGTACTTGCACAGTAACCCTCGTAAATTTTTGGAGCATTGTTGGCGGGAGAACTAACAGGCAAGTACATTTAGAACATTCCGACATCGCTGTTCCTGTCGATGAATGCTGCATTGTGCTGAATAATGCTTTCACATAAGTTTTTCATAAAGTGTTGCCTGTTTGCAACCCTTTGCTTGCGTTTCAGAATTTCCCACCTATGGATCCCATTGTAATAGATTGGGACGGTTTAACCAATCTAATTAACGGCTTAAAATATCTTCATCTGCAGGACCCGATCAAATCACGTCGAAAATTCAAAAATTTACTGCCGTGTATTCATCTATTATTCGCTCTAAAATTTTTGAACAGTCCTTACAGTGCTCAATTCTGCCCGACCATCGCAAAGATGGGAAGGTGGTTCCTGTGCACAAGTCAGGTACTACGCATTCACCCAAGAACTGTCGCCCTATCTCATTAACCAGTATTCCTTGCAAAATTCTAGAGCATGTCATATATTCACACTTAGTTAATTTCCTAGAAACCAATTGATTTTTTAACCCTTGTCAGCACGGCTTTTAGGAAGCACTTTTCATCTGAGTCTCAGCTATTATCATTTACCAATGACCTGTTCTTTAATGCTGACCTAGGTTTTGATACTGACTGCATTTTCCTTGATTTTGCCAAGGCATTTGATGCGGTCCCACATAATTTACTAATCCTTAAGCTCAGCAAACTTAATATTGATCCTAACGTCTTATCTTGCATTAGAGACTTCCTGACTAACAGAGCACAGTATGTAACAGCTAATGATTACTCTTCTCCTTCCTCTGCTGTAACATCAGAAGTGCCGCAAGGATCAGTGCTGGGTGCATTGCTTTTACTTGTTTATATTAACGACCTCCCTGGCTGCATTACTTCGTCCTCTATTAAGCTCTTCGCTGACGACTGTGTACTTTACCATAAAATTACTAATCCAACCGATGTAAGCAAACTTCAAAACGATCTGAATAATGTGTCACTCTGGTGCAGTAAATAGCTAATGCAATTTAACATAACTGAATGTAAAGCTATGCAAATTTCCCGCCGTTCAAAATGCAGTGACACGCGCCTATACTTAATGATAATCAGCCAACACCTCTTCATATCACAAATAACCTCTCATGGCACACTCAAATTGAGCACGTCTGTAATAATGCTAACCGCATGCTTGGATACCTGCGTCGTAATTTTTCATCTGCGCCTGCATCCCTTAACATAGTCCTTTACCGAACATTGGTGCGATCAAAGCTCGAATACGCATGCGCCGTATGGGATCCCGCTCAAACCACTCTAACGCTTGCCCTCGAATCAATCCAAAACCGTGCAGCTAGATTCATTTTATCAAACTACTCGTGTCATTCCAGTGTTACAGCAATTAAAATACCCTAAACTTACCCGACCTTTCATCCCGTAGAAAATGCGCTCGCCTTTCGCTATTTTATAAAATCTTCAATTTAACCCTGTTTTAAAAGAGCAGCTTCTCACACCGCCGTTTTACGTTTCATCTCGATCAGATCATTGCTTTAAAGTAGGTGTGCCGTCATTTAAGACTAATCTTTACAGTGATTCTTTCATTCCTCGAACAAGCCCGGAATGGAACAATCTTCCCACAGCGATCGCCGCCATCACAGACGTACCAACTTCAAGAACGCCATTCAACATGCCTTTGCCTAAATCCAATGTTCCTTGCACAAATTGTTTGTTATGTTTAACCCACTCCATTCTGTAGTGCCTCCGGGCCCTGAAAGTAAATAAATAAATAAAATAAATCTTTTTATTCAAGTACTATAACGGCTCATCACATAGAGGTGTTACAATAAACTAGTGATAGATACAGTACACCCATCTAAACAGATAATGCATGTTAAAATAAAAACAAGAACACCAGCGGGATAACAAGATAAAAAAAGACGTAGTAACGCTACAAAGACACATCCTAAACGGTCAATAGCCATTAAAATGGGTGTTACACAAAATCGAGGTTACTTGGTTACTTGGTACAAGGAAAATGCTTGCTGAAATAGATACACCTACCACCAGTTATTGCATATAACAATGGAAAAAGAACGTAACCAGAAAAAAAGTATCGGCAGTACAAGGAACTCGGCGCTGACCTAATAAAACAAAGCCATTTGCGCAAGGAACCCGCAAATATGGTGAGGAAAAAAAGTGAAATAGGAAAAAGAGTACAAGGAAACACTCACGTATGGAATGAATGAGCAAGATAATCCCACGTATGTAGGCTAAAATAGTGTTTTGGTTTTCCGAGGAAATCATGACTTCGAGCGGATAAGACTTCGTCTGGTAGCATATTATTTCAATGATATATTGCGAGAAAGAGGGGGCGAGGGAACTTAGTGCGCGCAAGGAGGGGCTGCACTTTGAAGGCATGATCAAGGCGCGGGAAGATGCGATGGCTGATCTGGCATACGCTGAAAGACGACCTGCAGTGATAAAGCTTGTGAAAATTGGAAATAAGTCCTGTCAGTTTTCGATTGTCTAGAGACGGGAGATTTAGAGATATTTTAATGTTAGCGATGCTAGACGTTGGTGAGTAATTTTTCGCAATGAAGCTGTTTTATTTGGCTTTCTTTTCGGCTGACTATAGCTTGTTTTTGAGCTACGAATGATGCTGGTTGTAATTAAAAGGAGCGTACTCCATTTTTGAACTAACCAGTGCCGTATAGGCTAATAAGTTAGTGCACTTGTTGCCGAGTGAAGGTTAGGCCTAATGTAGCCAAGGGTTTTACACGCGCTGCTAGTAATGACATCGATGTCTTGATTCCATGAAAGGTTTGAAGATAAATGCATGCTTAAACATTTTATTGTGTTTGCATGTGCAATACGTTTCATAATGTTGTCAGAAAGCAGCGCTGCATTGCTATAAGCAATGAAAGAACAAAAAAAAAACGCATATCACCATGTTGTATATTTGGCTTATATCTAGTTACTGCTATGCAGTGTTTAGGCTATGAGGCACCCGCTAGCCCAAAAATAGGCCTTTCCAGACCTATTTATGTCCAAAATAGGCCAAAATAAGACCCTTCTTGGGAGCTTTTGTTTCTCAAATTATCAAATTTCTTCAATTTCATTTTCTCGTCACCAGATCTTTTTCTTTCTATTCAGGATTAAGGCAGGAGAGGTCGGTAGTAATAATAACGCCACCATAGAAAGAAGAACCCTCGGCCCTCCAGTGCAACTACAGAGCGCGCGAAAGCACTGGTAAGCGAAAAAGTGGCCCAGAATGGCTGTTCATTGCACTGCGAAAATATCATATGCTTATGATGAAGCACACGAAGAAAAGCCCGATATTTTGCCAGCTCAAATGTGTGGTGGGGCACAGAAAGAGAGAAGTGTTTGCACTATTCCTAGCGTGCGGATGACATTGAAGCACTTGCACGCGCTGTGCTATCATCACAGCTAGACACACAGTCAAGAGCCCTCTCACCAATTTATGCTGATATCACAAGAGTGGGAAGTCACTGAGTTCAGACGAGCGTAAATGAGTGAAAGTGCGGCTGAATGCCAGTGAATGTAAGGGGCAGGAATGAGCGCCCCTGAGCGCCAGCTGAGAATTAGTGGTTGCCTGCAAGTGTGTAGAAATATGACGATGAAATAAACCATAAATCCAAGCACATTGAGTTGATTTCGAAGACGATAAGTATACGTGAAATGTGTTTGTGCAGAATGTGGAAATCGCAACTGACCGGATTTCGCTCCCTTTAGTTGCTTGCTCAGAGCATTAAGTGTGTTCGTCTATTGCCATAGCTTGATTACTTTGTTCATACTACGCATGCGTTCATTGTATTCAGAGTAAGTAGGTATGGACTTTGCTGCTAATAATGCCAATGAGATTTCAAACACAGTGCTGTAACCTGAAAGGTCGGACACATTCGCATGTTGTTGACAATCTCTTATGAGTTGTGCACATTCGAAGTATACGATACAGAATGCTCTGCTTTCGGTAGTAAATCATCGCCACCTAACTTTAACATTCAGCACACTGCGTTGGCGGGCTTTATAATGTTAAGATGGAAAACTGCGTGTGTTCGTTAGGCATGATCTGATGTGAAAGGCGTATTTTACCGTTGACTTTTTTCGCAACATCGTTTATGAAGAGCAATAAAGGGAGGGGAGCCAGAAGAGTTCCCCGAAGTACAAAGGAAACAATTGGAAGAGGATCAGACGATGCAAAAGATGCAGATGCACCTAGCTCCTGCCCCAATGATCCTTTTGGCCACTAATCTAACCAATTGGTTACGACTCCTGGCAAGCGTGAAAATCTGGCCTGCATTTGCAATCGGTACAATGAATTGCCAGGTGGTTCCTCTCTTCTATTTCTAAAATTGTTTTGGTGTTGCCTCGCCCTATGATTCACCCATTGCTCGGTTTGTCCCACGTAGTTTCTGCCAGATAACAGAGGAATTACATAAATGACTCCTGCCTGACACGTATGACATGACGTAGTTGTTATTTGTGACGCAGGCCGATGCGTTGCGAAAAAAGGCTGGGTTATTCTGCAGATCCCTGAAAGCTTGCACGGGGCAGGAAACGTTAGCTCGCTTTGCAGTCTTCAAATTAAGCGACATGCGGTGTGCACGACGACTACCTTTTCATTTTCCCGAGGCGGCTCCTGGGCCAATGGGCGGGTTCACGATTTATTCAGGATTTTGCCTCTTACGAAAACGGGCACAAGTTGTGGGTAGCTTGCCTCTTTTAGCAGCTCAATCTGCTTAAGAAAACTCTGCACAGCTTGATGCGGGCAGGACTTCAAAACGTTCAGCAGGCACATGTTTGCCATGTTGCGTTTGACCAGATTGATTAGACTGGCTTAACTAGATTGTCCGTCATCGTATTCGCGCCTTCCACATCAGATCAGTTTTATGATGCTCTTGGAGGAAGAAAGGAAGAAACGTAGGAAGACAGGCAGGTTAGCCAGCGTACAGACAAGCAAACTACTTGGTGCTGTGGAAAGGATATAAAGGGAATGAAAGGAAACAGGAGGGCCGATATTTAAAATAAAAAGGAAAAGCATGTGCGCACATCTATACGACACAGCGCACTCTAGCAACAGCCCGCATGTGAGGTATCAGGGCAATGCAAGGGTGTTGAGCCCAGTTTTCTCCCCCAACAAGATGCAAATAAGTGTAGCCGAGTTTGGTTTTCTAGCCACACCACTTAGAGGGCCGTCACATAAGAGATTTCAGATCGTTGTCTGACAGCCTCAGAAGCTTACGTTAACAGAGAGGCCTGTTTCATGCAAGATCTCTATATATTGGCTTTGAACAGCTATTGAACAAAACATAACCCTAACAAGGCCAAGGAGAAACAGTTTCTCGAATAGTCTAACATTAAGTGGAGTTTCTTTTTTCTACCAGGTACGACGATCGACTAGAGGTCCAGGAGTTATCAGGACAAATGATTCTGAACATAAACGAAGGATGTCTGATGTGTTTGTGATGACGAAGCAATTATGTGAATATGAAATGCATAATTAAAAAGGCTTTTTTTTTTCTCCTATTGGCAACGTAAAGAACTTCACTTGCATCTCCGTGCATTCACCCAAACACTGCGACATGTATGCGGAGTGTGCTCCACAGGACAAAAAAAAAAATTTGCTTGGCTACCACAAGAGTGCTTCAATTCAAATACGTATTTTTTATTGCAGCACTTTCCTTCCTTCTTTTCACATGCTAGTCTTGAATACCTATCTTTTCATTAGCTGCGAGCACTTCGCTAAGTTCCTCATTAGATCACTTGTGTGATGCATGATGGCACTGCCGACGGCTGCAAGTGCGGCTCTAATGGCGCGCAGATATGGTCAGCTCCCTCGGCAGCGGGTACCGTCTGCGGTGCTGGTCGACGATGTCATCCACCGCCAACCGACGACGAAACGCGTACTCTTTGTTCTCGTAGTATCGCCATCGAGTGCACGGAGAACTATGAAAGTAGCCCTAAAAGAGAAATGCAGAAGGAAGCCGTGGCTACCAACACCCCGAAACTAAGACAGGAAATTTCACTGCGTAATATGCACACCTACAAGTTTAGCGGCGTATCACACTTTGACATCGTACCAGCGTTCACCGCTTCTTCTTGGCTTCTACTCAGCTGATAAAAGGCGATGATGCCTCGCACCAAGTAAAGAGCTTGTTTCGCAGGTTCAGGCGGCCGCATTACGACACAGGCGAAATACACAAAGGCGTGCGCACATCAACTTTGGAGACTGGTAATAAATGATAGGTTGGTGACGTTAGGGCCTGGAGCCCCTTAGTATACGCTGTCTGTGATAGCTCATGTGACACCTCATAGATGCCAAGGCTAATCAGTCAACACCATCCCCATGCTTGTAAAAATACTCCACAGCACAGTACACGAACCAAATAGTGGTTCAACATTCTAGCTGCTTTCGGATCAAATCGATTCCAGTCTTCGATCTTGCGGCACTGACGCACTTTGTTCAGAGTACTCACTACAAATACAGTACGGTGCCAAGGTGGGGGAGGCGGCATCCAAGCGGAGCCCGACGCCGTTCTGTGAACATGCGAATGCGGCCTCGCAGTACGAAGTGAACTGCGGCTTCAGAGTTACAATCCGTTATAATTCTGGACGAGTTTTGGATGCTGCTTCCCGTCACCAACCTACTTTTATGTTCATTACAGGACGAAGGCCTCTCCTAGCAATGTCTAACCAGTCCTGACCTGCTAGCTGATTCTAGGTTGTGCCTGCAGATTTACTTATTTCATAACCGCACCTAATTTTCGGCCATCTTTCCCAGCGCTTCATTTCCCCTAGCACACACTCCATATTTCTAATGGACCACCGATTATATGCTGTACGAAAAACCTGGCCTGCCCAGCTACAAGTTTTCCATCTAATTTCAACTACCACTACGCCTGTAGTAGCTAACATTCTCCGTTTCATCGGTTGTCTCAGCGGTCCTCTACTTGTTCTCAAGTTTCGATGTTCACCTTCAAGTTTCTGCTCCATATATGTTAGAGCTGACAGAGTGGGATGGATGTAGAGTTTTCTTCAGAGACCGCGGTGAGCTCCCAGTAATGCTTGGGTAATGCCGGCCGTGTGCCACTCCGACCCATTTCTATTCTTCTGTAATTTTCCATCTCATAATAAGGAATCCCTGCGAATAATTAACATAGAAAACTTGCTCCTGCACATACTCTAAAGGTTCACTGCCGCTGGGTAATTCAGTTTTTGCTGGACAGATTATTGAACATAAGCTTTGTCTTCTGCATGGTAATCTTCAACCTACTCTTACATTTTCTCCGTTAAGGCCCTCAATAAATTATTGGAATTTGTCCAGAGCGTTGTTGAACAGGACGATGCCATAGGCAAGCTGAAGCTTGTTGAGACATTCGCCGTTGATCATCGCTCCTAATCTTTCCCACTGTAACAGTTTGAATATTTCTTCTAAGCATGCAATGAATTCATGTAGATATTGTGTCTCCTTGCCTGACGACTCTCTCGATAAGTATTTTTCCAGTTTTCTTACAGATAATTAAAAGATATGAAGCCGAGGCTTTCACTGAGGCAGATACAAAGCCTGAGGAATAGCGAATACATCCGCTGTGGCTTTACGTATTTACATGGCCTTTACACTTACGCGGCGATTACTACGGTCTTGATGTGAAGTTCTTCCAGCCTTTCAGTATGATCCGCACGATATCCACTTGCACCAATGACTACACCCAAATGTCGTAGCTTCGTCCGAGAGCACTAAATAAAGAGTTCAAACTGCACGACCCAGGGAGACGATGAGCAAAACGTGAACGAGGTGAATGCAGGAGCGCACGTTTCGACAAGTGGACTTGTCTTCTTCAAGGCCACTTCAAGGTCTTCTTCAAGTCCACTTGTCGAAACGTTGGCTCCTGCATTCACCTTGTTCACGTTTTGCTCATCGTCTTGAATTTCCATCTCCCGCATTCCCCGTCTTTTCTCTGGATTACGACCCAGGGAGGGCAGTCAAGGCAGCATAACTCGAGTGACGGAAGCGCTGATCTTGCTTATACGAAGGGTTTTAGGGACCGCGATTATCGTCGTGCACACTTCATATCGTTCACTTCGCGATACCAGGCCACTGCGGCGGGCTCTTTCATCCGTCATTTCGATTTGACTACTGCGCAGCAGGCGCGGAGCACCGTCAGAACGCCACCGGATGGACGAAAATTCTTGCGCTGAATTCACAAACGCCCATGAAAGCATTCTGAGGTGAGAAATGAAAAAGATGGAAGGAACTTCGCACGAAGCAATTGAAAGACGGGAGTGACGTCATTCAACCCAAGAACAATGTTAGTTTGGGTTTTAACATAAGCATCTCCAGCCGCTCATAAGACACCGATGGCTATCGTCTGCTCTCGCTTTGCGTTGTCGTCTGCTCTTCCCATTGTCTGTTGTCTGTTACTCGCAGGTGAGGAAAGTTATATGTGTGTGTGTTATATATGTTAAGCAGTGTTGGAGTCCCCCTTGTCTTTTCAGTCCTTTAAGCGGGCGCGGCGGCTCTGCCCTCGCACCTTCGTTGACCCGAAAGGAAGGCGAGGCTGTGGCAAGAACCATACCAAGCCGTACGCAAATGCAATGTACGATTTGTGCACGAAATGCCCCTGGCGAGTGGAAAGCGTTACATGAGGCAGACGAGACGATGCCTGGATGATCGAGCCAGGGAACATGAACGAATTGGCGTACTTGCCTTGCGCACTGCAGTGCCTGTCCCTGTAAACCACCTTTAAAGGAGATAGAAATTCTGAGGAGAAGCCAGGACCAGACTGCGCGTGAACTGATGGAGGCCTATCATATAAAAATGAAAGGCCAAGACTGTGTTAGTGGTACTTCCATTACGTTGTTTCAATCGAAGATATATTTTTTTTTATATTTGGTTGCCCCGCTAGGCTGATGAGTGTTATTTTTGCTTCGTTCTGCGCACGTTGTATTTGTCTATGTATTGCCAGGGGTTGCCATGAATAAACCAGCTGAAAGTTACCGCACGTGGCGTTTTTGTATTCTATTCCGCTGTGCCCATCTTTATTTGCGGTCAATATGATATGCGGAATGATTACACGTTTATACGGCCGATAAAGCTACTATCCTTACTTCGTATAGCTGTCTACTAATTTGATATCGCAATCTATGCATCACCCCTGGGTGAAACTGCGACTTTTTAAAGCCATTTTTCCATAATTGACCAGGGCGTTTCCAAAGCACCTAACGCTTAACTTTCTGGTATAGGTTATATACTAGAAATTTATAGGACAGATTGGGATAGTTTTACGTTATACCATAAAAAGTAGAACTATTGCAATCTGTTTTTATTACAAATCCGCCATTAGCCCATCGTAATAGGTCAAAATGGCTCAGGTATCGCCCATATGGGCATAAAACAGATTGTAATTATCTTACGTTGTACCGGCTCTGGGGAAAGAGACGACCGCCCGCTGAACTCGCCACAGCGCGCGCTTACCGAATGTTGAGTTCGTTCGCAGCGCTCTCAGCCCACTTTTCGTTGTTTTGCGCTTCAGCCAGAGAGCTCGGCCCGCTCAACCGTATGCTCGGACGATGCAATCTTAGGTTTAGACGACGCGGAACAGAACGCAGAGAACGTCATCTCGACACGAGCACAGTTAATAACAGCATGATGGCGAGAAAGAAAATCCCAACCGAGGACGTCGTCATGCGAAGAGGCCGGTGGCACCAGACACTCAAACATATTGAATTGCGACGCGGGCTCTGCAGGCGGCCGGAATATGGTGCGTACTAGTGGAGGGACTGTCCTATTTGGCGTCGCGGTAACCTTCCTAAGCAAGTGGCAAAGCTTTGTATCGCTCACAGAAACGGCAGAGCCAGTGCCCACAAGCGCAAAGGTACGAAAGCCGTCCACAATAATTTGCGTGACGTTTCCTGGAGAAATTTGCGGACTCGAGCTTGTCGACGACGACATAGTTCGTGCCTCGGGAACTGCGTCTTCTAGACTTCCGCGTCAGAAGGGCATGGCCAACAGCGCATAAATGACAGAGAGTGACGTCGGAGTGATGGGGATCGGCAGCTGGCTGGCGTTCTGGTGAAGAGGATTTTTGTAGCCGCGCTGTCCCGTCAAAGCTGCTCGGATCGTACGCAGACGGGCCCATGGCCTCAGTTTGAAAATGAGGCCCACGGCGACACAAGCATGCCATATGTACCGCATATTCGCAAGAATAACGTATAGCGCGATTGTCCGCAGTGCGCCATGGATTCGAAAACCTGGGGACTGTTCGGCTTAACGAAACGAGTGGTGGCGGAACGGGTGCCGATGCGGAAGGTTACGCTGGCTGACGGTGCGGCGCGGCAGCGACGACTTGCGCCCACGCCAAGGGCACAGACTCCAGAGGTTGTGTACGGGCGAAAGGCAAAGCGTCAGTGACCTCTTTCTGTACCATTTGTCGTATGACTGGGGACAGATGTGGTGGCTATGCTGGCTCGCGCACACTCGATAAAACGAAGAGCTGTCGGGCGACCTTCTCACGCACGAACTGATTGATCTGAATCAACAGTGCATTCTGGTCACCCAGAGTCATAGCCGCGGTCGAGTCGTTCTATTCCAGAGGGCGTCTAGTTGGGGCGCATTGCTTGAAGGTTCTGGCACGTCAAACCCCATAATTTTAATTGCTAGGGGGCGCAGTGGTAGGATCCCTGTACCAATTGCGCCATTTTGATACAAGCTCAAAATCATTGGCCAAACTGCGCCAAACACAGAAAATTGGCCGAAGTTGCCCCATGATGCGCCAGAACGGCTGCGGCACGTGTTCTCCAGCCGCGGGTGGATTCCTTCACCGAAAAAGAGTGCGGTCCTTCCCATACTGCACGACGACGCCTGTCACACAGTCTCTTGTGTAATGTTCGCGCTGATTATAGCAGTGGACTTTTCGGAGCTTCCGGCAAGTATCCGGCGCGGGCGCGGCGGCCACTCCCGTCTGTCGTCGATGTTGTCGCAACGGCCTGCGTCTTCGGGGGTGGGGGGAGGGGGGGAGTCAGGATTTGTTAAGAGAGACGACCAAGTCCGGCGGCCCGGAGAGCGCAAGCTAGCGACCGACGCTGTGGGGCCAAGGCTGCTGTTGTGTTGTGCTGCTTGTTAATAAACCGCCTCACAGCTTGGCGGAGGTGCTGTGTGATCTCCTAGTTTCCCAACCTGGAACTACGAGGCTGTACCGTACCTCCGGCGTCAGCGATGCCGGAAGACACCACCACACAAGGCTCCACAACTCAAGTCTGTCCCGCCGTGCCGCCTCAGCGTCACCCACCGATATTCAGCGGGACTGACGACCAAGATGCCGAGGATTGCTTGGCAACTTAGAGAGCGTGAGCGCAGTCAACAAATGGGACAATGCAACTAGGCTGACCGCTGGCCAAAGACCCACAAACCGTCGCAGATGTTGTCAGCTTGTGCCAGAGTTAGGCATGCCGTAGTGGGCGACTCCGTTATAATCTGGACGCTCTGCGGTTCTTTATCGTGAACATGGGTTTTTTCGCATTTCGCAGCCACCAAAATGCGCCCTAGGCATGAAAAAAAAACGAATACACATAAAAACCTCAATAAACAGGAAAGAAACCATACACAACCCAAGGAAGGGGGCAGGGAAACGATGGGCCCCAGTGGTGTGCGCAACTATCAACACTGGAGCGTTGTTCTTATCCAACACTTGGTCGCCGCCTGGTCAGCATTGCAGCAGTGGTGTCGGCTACGCCGTTCACGCTGCGAAACCCAATGCATCTTAAAAAAATAAATTATGGGGTTTTACGTGCCAAAACCATTTTCTGATTATGAGGCACGCCGTAGTGGGGAACTCCGGAAATTTCGACCCCCTGGGGTTCTTTAACGTGCACCTAAATCTAAGAACACGGGCGTTTTCGCATTTCGCCCCCACCGAAATGCGGCCGCCGTGGCTGGGATTCGATCCCGCCACCTCGTGCTCAGCAGCCCAACACCATAGCCACTGAGCAACCACGGTGGGTCGATGCATCTTCGAAGCCTGTGTTCGTCATTACGGGGCCGCCTAGTTGGTTTCAGTGAAACACCACGTGCTCAATCATTTCCTCTGTTCTTTTGCATGCGGCGCAACACACTGTCCTACGCTTTCATGCGCACAAGTGTCCCAAGGTATTCAGCCCTCGTCTCGAACAGCAGCGCGCTTCCCAAGTTGTTATCGTGCAAGCGCATTGCGGAAACGTTGCCTTTGTGGCGACAGTACAGGGCGAGTGCTGGCTTGTCAGCTTGTCGCTAACAGCGTCACTCATCTTCAGTCAACCGTCGGCGAACCTCGTGCGTGCAAGCCTGTCCGCCCTCCGTGTTGTACGGTTCCTTGAAAAAAATCGTTTTCTCTAATTCGTAGACACGTTCCAACCACAGCGTACGAAAGCATGCCACCGCCAGATATTCCAACACACGTCGTGTCCATCGATATCGCTGCATAAAGAGCAGGCTCCAGCAAATTGTGAGCTTACTTGCCGCCTTCCGCGCTTCATAGCCCGACAACCCCTGGCCCCCTTCCACCGCGTCGTTCGCATTTTCGCACGGAGGGTCCCATATCCCCTTGCCGCCGCTCAAGCCATCCACGAATGGTATCGTGAAGACAAACAGCAGCAGCTGACAGGCTCGGTACTTGCGCTACTTTCCATACCTCTAGCACCATGACGTACCGATTACAGCCCCACAAACAACGGCGGCGCAATATACACTGGGCCCTGAGTCATGTGAGGCAAAGTTCTTCGTCATGGATGTTGTAGATATCTGCAGCCATCGACAGCTGCACACCAAGATATTTGTACACATATTGGCCGATCAGCTACACTCCATCCAAGGCCGCCAGAGGTCACCCGTGGAGTCACCCACGAGTTGGGTCACTGCAGCCTTTTTGGCGCTGTAGCGAAGCGTCAGAATAGAGGTCTTCGACTGGCAAATACCTATCAAGGCCTCAAGGTTCCGTATACACTCTTCCATTGCCACTAGGTCATTTACTAAAGCTAAGCCAGGCCGTTTGTTCTGCATCCTCGTGGTGGTGTACTTGAGGTGGAATCCGAGGCCGGACAAATGATATACAGCAGTGGCGACAGCGGGAAACCTTGACGAAGACTCTTGCTCATTGTGACATGCTCCGACTCAACATCACCGAACTGGGCAGTGACGAGGTTCCCCGTATACGAACATCGCAGTATTGACAGCAGCACAGACCGAAGGCGGCAAGGCAGAGGTGCATGCGTTCCAGGCCCTCTCGACATCAACAAAGCAGCATAGCAGAGACCGTCCCTCACACCTAGCAATTTCTGCGCACTGAGTGAGGATATAGATATCTTGCAGTCGGCAACCCAAACGCAGGATGTTTACTAACTCTGTTAGCACACGCTTAGCCTCTGGCCAGGCAATAATACACTCCTTTAGCACTTGGGTGAATAAGCGGCAGAGAACGTTTCTGACTGGTCATTTGGTAGATTTTGAGGAACTGTCTTGCGTCCTTGCTTGGGAGGCTCGCGTATGTGGCCCTGCCGCCAGTGTACTGGGATCTGTGAGCCTCCGACGAGTAAGTTAGCTGAGCGGCAAATTGTTCTCGTATGTACGTACATCAGGCTCCAGGCTCTTGATCAAACGTACTGGTATACCATCTGGTCCAGCAGCTGTGCGTGCGATAACGTGTGCCAGAACACAATACACCATCCGCTTGCTGATCTCCAAGCGCAGTGCAGACGACGGTCAACTGCTGGCAAGTGGAGGTGCAGCAGGAAGTGAGTTGCCACAATCCCTATCTTCAACATTATGCGCACCAGGGGCGCCATACACGAAGGCAACGTGTTCGCTTCAGGGGCCCTTTGAGATATGTCACTGGCTGGCTGGTTACCACATTTTTGAGCTGTATATGCGACGCCTCTTATCTGTTGCGACATATTGCGAAAACCTATGAGCTGCCGGCTTTCCCTTCTCACGTTATGCCTGCATGAGCAGCAGAATATGTCGGGCTACCTTGCAATTGACCCCATGTTGACCGTATGCTAGGAACCATACGGCCCTGCATAACAGACGACATGGCAGATATATTTCTTGTAGTTAGTGGCCTGCAGCCAAAATCCTCGCAGCCAAAGTCCACTGGCCTCAAAGTCCTTGGCGACCGCGTCGATAGCCTGGCTTGACAAGTATATGTGGGACTCCTGCATGACTTTACTGTTAGGGCCACATCCGCCAGAGTGACTAAAGTGAAGCCTTAGGCACTCGTGGTCACAGATGCTACACGGGCCTTCCTCGTCTAACATGCATCTCGGTAGACGGATTCGAAGGCGGGTTGTGAGAAAGGCATAATCTATGGTTGTGTTACTGCCACGAGCGCACGATGTGAACTGTCCTTCGCAATGTTGTTCGACACTCGCAATCAGAAAGCCGAAATCCTACGCTACCTGGAGAAAGAACTTGCCGCTTGCATCAGTGCGGCAATCTAGGTCACTGAGATATTTTTTTATTTATTTCATAATACTGTGGGAGCCTTTCTCGGGCTCTCACAGGAGTGGAGTGAACAATAGGTAGTGCAACAGGTTTGTTGTTCCGGAACATGAATGAAAAGACACACAGCTTACATAAATATCGAATAAAAGTGTGAAGAGCTCTAGAACCAGTCAATACATCACTCATAATCAAGAAATTTAAGCTATGGCTACAAACAAGTTTACAAAAGGGACTGCTCTTCAAAGAAATTTTTAACGGACGGAACAAAAGCATCAAGTGACACATGATTGATAATATGGTGGGGCAGGTAATTCCATAAATCTATGGATCGAAGAAAACATGAAAATTTAAATAAGTCACATCTAGCAGGAAATGATCGTATGCAGATGTCGTGGTTGATTTCTTCGGAGCGGTGGTGGGGAGGCTTTAGGTACGCATGTTTAGTTGTGCTGATACAATCATGATATAATAGGAAAAGGAATTCCATACATTCAGTCTGTCGTCGGCATTCTAACGTCGAGATGTTAGCCCTTTTACGGAGAAGGGTCCCGCTATCGTAGCGGGAGTAACGGGAATAAATGAAGCGGAGCGCTAGGCTTTGAATTTTTTCAAGTTTCGTTTTCAGATAAGACTGATGGTGGTTCCAAACTACGGCGCTGTATTGAGGAATAGGTCTCACTAGAGTCTTAAAGGCGTTTAGTTTTATATGCGGGAGTGCAGCTGACAATTATCGTCCGATGTATACAAGTTGTCGGTATGCTTTTGTGCATTTGGTATCTATGTGGCATTACCCACTCATTTTCTTCAGTAAATGTTACCCCCAAGTATTTTACTTCATTATTACGCGTCACATCAGATCCTGATAAAAAGTATGTAAAATAGATGGGCCTTTTTTTCCCTGTTATGATGACAGATGACATGTTGCTGGCATCCATTTTCATATCCCAGGTTTCACTCCAAGAATCAATGTTAGTCAGTGTTAAGTGCAAATAATTTTGGCCATCTGGTGAACAACCGCAGTGTACACAACGCAGGCGTCTGCAAACAATCTCAGTACAACATTTGGTCTGACGCAGGAAAAAACTTCATTTATATAGATTAGAAAAATGCAGGTCCTGATACTGATCCCTGTGGTACCCCAGAGCAAATTTGGCATTTTTGGCATTTTTGGCATTTTTGGCATTTTTGGGGTTTGGCATTTTTCATTTCGACTACGGCCTTAGTGGTTAACTGCAATCCAGGAAAGTAAGTTTGAATTATTACTAATAATATTAAGCTTCTGAAGTAATTGACGATGTGGGACAGAATCCAAGGCCTTTGCAAAGTCAATGAACATTGCAACAAAATGCAAACCGGATTTAACAGCAGCCGTGAAGTCATCTGTAATGTCAAGTAATTCCGTAACGGTTGATAGTCCCTTCCAAACGCCGTGTTGGTTTACATATAAAAGTTTGTTGACTTCCAGGTAGGTTATCATTGCCTTGTTAACTATATGCTCCATGAACTTGCAGAAACAGCTGGTTAGTGATATAGGGCTACACATGCCTCATCATCATCATCATCATCATCATCATCATCATCCTGCTTACGCCCACTGCACGCCAAAGGCCTCTCACATACTTCTCGAACTACCCCGGTCACGTGCTAATTATGGCCATGTTGTCCCTGCAAACTTCTTCATCTCATCCGCCCACCTAACTATCTGCCGCCCCCCTGCTACGCTTCCCTTGTAATCCAGTCCGTTACTCTTAATGACCATCGGTTATCTTCCCTCCTCATAACATGTCCTGGCCATGCCCATTTCTTTTCCTGGATTTCAACTAAGATGTCATTAACACGCGTTTGTTTCCTCAACCAATCCGCTCTTTTCTTATCCGTTAACATTACATCCATCATTCTTCTTTCCATAACTCGTTGCGTCGTCCTCAACTTAAGTTGAACCTTTTCGTAAGCCTTCAGGTTTCTGCCCCATATGTGAGTACTGGTAAGAAACAGCTGTTACACACTTTTCTTTTCAGGGATAATGGAAACCTGCTGGTCATGGTCTGACAATGCCAGCCTAACGCACCCCAGCCAATTCCTATTCTTCTGATTATTTCAGTCTCAAGATCTAGATCCACAACCACTACCTGCCCTAAATAGGTGTGTTCCCTTACCGCTTCCAGTGCCTCCCTATCTATTGTAATCTACTGTTCTCCTCCGAGACTGTTAAACATTACTTTAGTTTTCTGAAGATTAATTTATAGACCCACCCTTCTGCTTTGCCTCTCCAGGTGAGTGCGCATGCATTGCAATTGGTCACCTGAATCACTAAGCAAGGCAATATCATCAGCAAATCGCAAGTAACTAAGCTATTCTCCACTAACTCTCATCCCCAAATCTTCCCAAGCCAGGTCTCTGAATACCTCCTGTAAACACGCTGTGAATACCATTGGGCAGATCGCATCTCCCTGCCTGACGCCTTTCTTTATTTTGGATTTTGGTGCTTTCAATATGGGCGTTATCTGCAGTGGCTTTGAAGCCGCTATGGATATCTTTCAGTATTTTTTACATACGGCTCGAATACACCCTGATTCCGCAATGCCTCCATGAGTGCTCAGCTTTCGACGGAACCAAAAGCTTTCTCGTAATCAATGAAAGCTATATATACGGGTACTGGTACTTCCGCAAGCGGGATAGCCGAAAGTGGACATGGAGGAGCCCGAACGGCAAGACTAGAAATGAAATAGACTTCATACTCGGCGCTAACCCTGGCATCATACAAGATGTGGACGTGCTCGGCAAGGTGCACTGCAGTGACCACAGGATGGTAAGAACTCGAATTAGCCTACACCTGAGGAGGGAACGGAAGAAACTGGTACATAAGAAGCCGATCAATGAGTTAGCGGTAAGAGGGAAAATAGAGGAATTCCAGATCAAGTTGCCGAACAGGTATTCGGCTTTAACTCAGGAAGATGACCTTAGTGTTGAAGCAATGAACGACAATCTTATGGACATCATTAAAGAGTGTGCAATGGAAGTCGGTGGTAACTCCGTTAGGCAGGATACCAGTAAACTATCGCAGGAGACGAAAGACCTGATCAAGAAACGCCAATGTATGAAAGCCTCTAACCCTACAGCTAGAATAGAACTGGCAGAACTTTCGAAGTTAATCAACAAGCGTAAGACAGCTCAGATAAGGAAGTATAATATGGACAGAATTGAACATGCTCTCAGGAACGGAGGAAGCCTAAAAACAGTGACGAAGAAACTAGGAATTCGCAAGAATCATATGTATGCGTTAAGAGACAAAGCCGGCAATATCATTACTAATATGGCTGAGATAATTCAAGTGGCTGAGGAGTTCTATAGAGATTTATACAGTACCAGTAGCACCCACGACGATAATGGAAGAGAAAATAGTCTAGAGGAATTCGAAATCCCAAAGGTAACGCCGGAAGAAGTAAAGAAAGCCTTGGGAGTTATGCAAAGGGGGAAGACAGCTGGGGAGGATCAGGTAACAGCAGATTTGTTGAAGGATGGTGGGCAGATTGTTCTAGAGAAACTGGCCACCCTGTATACGCAATGCCTCATGACCTCGAGCGTACCAGAATCTTGGATGAACGCTAACATAATCCTAATCCACAAGAAAGGGGACGCCAAAGATTTGAAAAATTATAAACCGATCAGTTTACTGTCTGTTGCCTACAAACAATTTACTAAGGTAATCGCAAATAGAATCAGGAACACCTTAGACTTCTGTCAAGCAAAGGACAAGCAGGACTCCGTAAAGGCTACTCAACAATAGATCATATTCACACTATCAATCCGTTGATAGAGAAATTTCCGGAGTATAACCAACCCTTATATATAGCTTTCATTGATTACGAGAAAACGTTTGATTCTGTCGAAACCTCAGCAGTCATGGAGGCATTACGGAATCAGGGTGTAGACGAGCCGTATGTAAAAATACTCAAAGATATCTATAGCGCTGCACAGCCACCGTAGTCCTCCATAAAGAAAGCAACAAAATCCCAATAAAGAAAGGCGTCAGGCAGGCGGATACGATCTCTCCAATGCTATTCACAGCCTGTTTACAGGAGGTATTCAGAGACCTGGATTGGGAAGAATTGGGGTTAAAATTTACTGGAGAATACCTTAGTAACTTGCGATTCGCTGATGATATTGCCTTGCTTAGTAACTCAGGGGACCAATTGCAATGCATGCTCACTGACCTGGAGAGGCAAAGCAGAAGAGTGGGTCTAAAAATTAATCTGCAGAAAACTAAAGTAATGTTCAACAGTCTCGGAAGAGAACAGCAATTTACAATAGGCAGCGAGGCACTGGAAGTCGTATGGGAATACATCTACTTAGGGCAGGTAGTGACGGCGGGTCCGGATCATGAGACGGAAATAATCAGAAGAATAAGAATGGACTGGGGTGTGTTTGGCAGGCATTCTCAGATCATGAGCAGCAGGTTGCCATTATCCCTCAAGAGAAAAGTGTTCAATAGCTGTGTCTTACCAGTAGTCACCTACGGGGCAGAAACCTGGAGGCTTACGAAAAGGGTTCTACTCAAATTGAGGACGACGCAGCGAGCTATGGAAAGGAGAATGATACGTGTAACATTAAGGGATAAGAAAAGAGCAGATTGGGTGAGGGAACAAACGGAAGTTAATGACATCTTAGTTGAAATCAAGAAAAAGAAATGGGCATGGGCAGGACATGTAATGAGGGGGGAAGATAACCGATGGTCATTAAGGGTTACGGACTGGATCCCAAGGGAAGGGAAGCGTAGCAGGGGGCGGCAGAAAGTTAGGTGGGCGGATGAGGTTAACTTTGCAGGGACGGCATGCCAACAATTAGTACATGACCGGGGTTGTTGGAGAAGTATGGGAGAGGCCTTTGCCCTGCAGTGGGCGTAACCAGGCTGATGATGATATATAAGGGTTGGTTATATTCCATGCATTTCTCAATCACCTGATCGATAGCGTGAATATAGTCAGCTGTGGAGTAGCGTTTACGAAATCCTGCCTGGTCCTTTGGTTGACAGAAGACTAAGGTGTTCCTGATTCTATTTGCGATTACCTTAAAAAATACTTCGTAGGCAACGGACAGCAAGCTGATCGGTCTACAATTTTTCAAGTCTTTGGCGTCCCCTTTCTTATGGATTAGGATTATGTTGGCTTTCTTCCAAGATTCCGGTACGCTCGAAGTCATAAGGCATTGCGTACACAGGGTGGCCAGTTTTTTAGAACAATCTGCCTGCCATCCTTAAACAAATCTGCTGTTACCTGATCCTCCCCAGCAGCCTTCCCCCTTTGCATAGCACCCAAGGCTTTCTTACATCTTCGGGCGTTACCTGTGGGATTTCGAATTCCTCGAGACAATTTTCTCTTCCATTAACGCCGTGGGTTCCACTCGTACTGTATAAATCTCTACGGAATTCCTCAGCCACTTGAGCTATCTCATCCATATTAGCAATGATATTGCCGGCTTTATCTCTTAAAGCATACGTCTGATTCTTCCAATTCCTAGCTTCTTCACTGCTTTTAGGCTTCCTGCATTCCTGAGAGCATGTTCAATTCTATCCATATTGTACTTCCTTATGTCAGCTGTCTTATGCTTGTTGATAAACTTCGAAAAGTCTGCCAGTTCTATTCTAGCTGTAGGGTTAGACGCTTTCATACATTGGCGTTTCTTGATCAGATCTTTCGTCTCCTGCAATAGCTTAGTGGTATCATGTCTAACAGACTTACCACCGACTTCTATTGCACACTGCTTAATGATGCCCGCAAGATTGTCGTTCATTGCTTCAACACTAAGGTCGTCTTCCTGAGTTAAAGCTGAATACCTGTTCTGTAGCTTGATCAGGAATTCCTCTATTTTCCCTCTTACCGCTAACTCATTGATCGGCTTCTTATGTACCAGTTTCTTCCGTTCCCTCCTCAAGTCTAGGATAATTCGAGTTCTTGCCATCCTATGGTCGCTGCAGCGCACGTTGCCGAGCACGTCCCCATCTTTTATGATGCCAGGGTGAGCGCGGAGTATGAGGTCTATTCGATTTCTAGTCTCGCCATTCGGGCTCCTCCAAGTCCACCTTCGGCTATCCCGCTTGCGGGAACTGAAGTCGCCCATCAGTATAGTGTATTTTGTTTTGATTTTACCCATCGCCGATTCCTCCTCTTCGTAGAAGCTTTCGACTTCCTGGTCATCATGAGTGGATGTAGGGTCGTAGGCCTGTGAGACCTTCAATTTGTACATCCTATTAAGTTTCACAACAAGACCTGCCACCCTCTCGTTATTGCTATAGAATTCCTGTATGTTACCAGCTATATCCTTATTAATCAGGAATCCGACTCCTAGTTCTCATCTCTCCGCTAAATTCCGGTAGCACAGGACGTGCTCGCTTTTTAGCACTGTATATGCTTCTTTTATCCTCCTAACCTCACTGAGCCTTATTCTATCCCATTTACTGCCCGCTAATTCCTCCAATAGCACTGCTAGACTTGCCCTACTAGATAACGTTCTCGCGTTAAGCGCTGCCAGGTTCAGATTACAATGGCGGCCCATCCGGACGACCCAGGGATTCTTAGCACCCTCTGCTGCGTCACAGGTTTAACCGCCGCCGTGGTCTGTTGCTTCGCAGCTGCTGGGGACTGAGGGCCGGGGATTGACTGCTGTATTCATATAGAAGGGTTGTGGCCAAGTACTGCGCCAGGGTGACCAATCCTGTTCTGATGAAGGAGTGCATTACTGTTTCTGGTTATCGGGATCAGGCCACACTCCAGGCCTGTTTTATGAAATTTTATCAACACGCGGATTTTTTTATCCGGCAGAAACTTGTGCGGCTCCGGGAATCAAACCGCGGTTCTCTTGCATGCGAGACGGATGCTCTACCTCTACGCCACCACTGCGTAACCTACTGCTTAATAAGAGGCTATTCTTTACTATGCTTACTAAGAGCCTATTCGGATTTTTTGTTTGGACACCGGGACCACTTTCGCACAAAGCCAGTCGGCGGGCACGGATGGTGTTTGTGTGGACAAGGAGCAATTTTTTTGAAGAGGAGGAGACAGTTGTTGGGCGTACCGCTTTAGAAAAGCATCGTGTAATCCGTCGGGCCCAGACGATTTTTTTTCATCAAGCTGTGGCAGTAAGTTAAGAATGCCACATTCTGTTATGACAAGTTCTCGCATGCAGGAATGATATTCCACTTGATTGAATTCTGAAGTAGAAGCACGGGTGAAGACAAACTGGAAATAGTGATTAAAGGCGTTCGCGATACCGTTTGCGTTATCTGTAACGGCTCCGTCGATTTTCATTTGGACGATCGAAGCCCCCGGTTTTGCCAGGTAACGCCAGAACTTTCTTGGCTCGTGTGTCATAACATTGGTTCGCGGATTTGTGAAGAAATCGCTTCTTGCTGAAGAAATTTCCGCTCTGAGCATTTGCGAAAGCTCAGTTATAGCATACTTGCTTCTTTTTGCGCAATTCTTTATAACCTTGTTTTGAGGTGGATAATGCTGCGTGTAGTCGAAGGTGTCTTCCTATTTACTCGCTTTTTTATTGTTGGGATACATTTTTCTTCACAATACGCTACTGTTCCTTTCAGCTTCAAGCTTAAGTCATTCACGTTTACACATTCCGATTGTAAAAGACTATCTAGCATTATTTCAACGCAATCAATAACACTGACATCATCTGCCCTGCTGTAATCCTTGACAGATGTACGAGATATACGGGTGATTTGGTTGGGACTGAAACTTAAGCTATCAAAAGTAAAAGCATTTGATGGTCGGAGATTCCATTTTCGATACTGATATCAGGTTTAAGTGTCTTGGAAACGAAAGCAACATCAAGAATGGAGCTTGCTTGCGCTTTTATACGCGTTGGCTCCCTAAAAATGGGTTAAACAAGAAGTAAACATAGGATTCAGAAGCATTTCACAACTACTGTGCTCGTTTCTACCAATTGTTAGATTTTCCCAGCCAATCGCCCTTAAGTTGAAGTCTCCGACCAAGATAAGCTTAGTACGCTCGTTACTTTTACGGCACAGAAAGCGGTGCAATTCAGCAAGATAGTTGGTGCATTTGGTCGTCGGTATATGCCGCCAACGGACACTGACGTTCCATTGATAATGATACTTCACCACACGCTCTCATGATTGGGTATTCCCTTTAAGGTCACCAATAATGATGAGCGCCTTGCCAGTCCACATCCTTTTTCCCCTCATTGCGGAGAGACTCCCTGAGCTGCACGTTTTCTTCCTTGAGACGTTGCACTAATAAGTACACAACACACACTTCAGTGGAAACGCCTAGTCCATCCACAACTACCCAAAGGTGGTCTTTGCAGCCCCCATCCAGACGTGGCCACTGAAGCCCGCACCGCCACAACAAACAATCCCCTACCCCTTTACGAGATTGGGTAGATCTGTTCCGGCCCACCCGACACCACTCTGAATTTATCTGGGCTCTTCAGAGTCCCGAAGATGAGCTTGTTCCACTGCGTAGTCAGAAAATTTATTTACATTGAGAGTACGGCATAATTGTACCAACATTTGCTCCCCGCGAGCACCCTTCAGGTTTAAAATAAACCGCGATATGAAGCATTGCCACTTCGACCAGCGTTTCCTGGTGCGGTCTGTTGGCTGACCGACCCTATGTTTGGCTGATTACTGGACACGTTGTTGTTAGGCTGCGTCCCTCTGCATAACCGTGACATTTACATCGGGAGCTGTGCGATACTTATAAAGCGTGTTTTCTGAGGCTTGTCATGTGTGTCTTATTGTGTTGTCTGGCACACTGCTGAGCCATGTGTTGGCGCACCAGATCACCAACCATGCGGGCCAGGTCGAATGCCACGTTGGCCAGCGGCACTGCACGAGATGGGGGAAGTGACTCAAGCTTTGCCAGAGGTGGCAAGTGAGACACTGGCTGAGGCAGCATGGCCAGGTCCGTCCGTCGGCAACATCACTAACGGGCTGAGGAAGGGTTGCGCCAAGGAAGCAGTCCCGGCCGAGCAGCTGCGCCCAGTGCATAGTGGCTGGCACTGGGAAGGACAGGATACAGTGGCTGCAGCTCGACTGATTCTGTCCCTTTGTTCCGGCGTAGGAGGAAGGATTTGTGAGTTCACCGTGTAGAAGAGACTCCCCTGCGTACTTGAGGGAACCAATCTGAGAGCGTAATGGTTGAGGCGTTGTGACGCTGTCACTGCTACTTTCCCAGGTGGATCTTCTCGTGAGGCGGTGGAGTTGGGAGCTTTGCTCTCTTTTTTTGTTCCCAAAATCCTAAAAAACGGTGTGCTGCTCTACCGATTGACCGGCCACTTGATGCACTGTATCGGCAAGGTAATGAATTCCTTCCCGTGCGAAATATTGCTCTAAAAATTATGGGGTTTTACGTGCCAAAACCACTTTCTGATTATGAGGCACACCGTAGTGGAGGACTCCAGAAATGTTGACCACCTGGGGTTCTTTAACGAGCACCTAAATCTACGTACACGGGAGTTTTCTCATTTCGCCCCCAAGGAAATGCCTCCGCCATGGCCGGGATTCAATCCCGCAACCTCGTGCTGAGCAGGCCAACACCATAACATGTTCCTCTCCTTCCTGCACTTGTATGCTGTTCACAATACACTGACAGAGGCACATAGCTTCCTAATTTCCGAGTTTCGCATGACTGTTCGCGCTTGTGCTTCCTTGCCTTGCGTAGCCATCTCCGGTACCGAGCAAACAATCAGCGCCGGTGCGTACACGGTAGCAATTTGTTGTATGGCGACAGCAACGACAAGGGGTTCGGCACTCTTAAGATCAGTCGTGCCTACGTGCACGACGAATAAAGGCGCGCTCTGACCTAAGTGGCCGTGGTGGCGAAGCAGCAACCGGTGCGCATATTTGACTCTAGCGTGTCTCGCCGAGCAGGTCTTCACGTTGACCTTATTGGCGCCTAGAAGGGCCTCCGCAACTCGGGGAACATTGCCGTCGCCCAGCAGCTACGCCACGCGGGGTGCATGGATGGGGTGCTTGCATTCCTTGTGGCCGCCTTTAATTGTGTCATCAGTTGCGACGTGGGACCCGGGGGTAGAGGAGGTGTTGTTCCTGGCCGGCTTACCACGTTTCGATTTAGTGACGTATGAAGACAGGCCCGGTTGCTGGCTTACACACGCAGCAAAACTCGCGTGCAACCTCGAAAAGCACTCGACTGTGTTTCGTGTGATATTTTGTAAGCTATATCGAAATACATTATTGTCGCACTGTTATAAGACGAGGTGCTGCCAAGGTGTACCAGAACTGGTCCACGCAGTTAATTGTGAAAGAGACAGTGAGAAAGTCAATTAGCGTGCAACGTTCGGTATATCAAGGTTGCCCTTTCAGCCCTCTTCTGTATGTATATTGAAACACTGTATCGGTGCATATTGCAGAATGGTCCAATTCAAGCTTTCAGCCAGCATGGGTCAGAAGTTAGACTCTTGGCGCATGGAGATGACGTGGCTATTTTCTCTGACAACAAAGAAAGCATCATCAAAGCAGTTAGAATGATTAAACAATGTAGTGACATCTCTGGAAATACTTTGAATTGGAGAAAGTGCCTGGGGTTTTGGTACGGATAATGCCTTTCCACCTCAGATGCTTTCGCATGCATGAGGTGGGCAACTACTGCGGTAAAGTATTTTGGTGTGCAGCTTCAATGATGAGTGTGATGTTATTGGGTTCAGGATCACTCCAGAAAAGGCAGAAGCAGCACGCAGAAGCACGAACACACATCAGACTTGTATTGACGCACATAACACAGAAAACGGTACACACATGCGACAGTTCCCCAAAATACCTCATAGACGACGTGCAGCTATATACATGTATCGGTCAATTGTAATCGGCCTACAGTTCAGGCGGAAGCGCGTGTCGCTGTGTCGGAGACCTCGTGTAACCAATGTCGGCCAGCGTGGTCGGACAGCAGTGTCGCCCAGCAGGGTCGGACAGCACCGAGGCCGACACCGCTGGCGTCTGTGTGCACCTCAGTTGCGGCCCTAGGATCGTAGTGGCGCAATATAGGTGGTGACGTCAGGAGACGGCAAAGGATGGAGAAGGCTTAGTCACACTCAGAAGACCATGACGAGAGATTGGAGGCGCTGCTTAAAAGTTGGGTCAAAGGCGCAATTATAGAGGCCAAGTTGCGCACAAACCGACGAAAGTAGGAGCATAAACCTATGAAGCTTCGTAACTGCTTTAGAGTCGTCGGTTTGGGGAAGTCAGCCACGGCACGTAGTTTAGCTGGGTCCGGAAGTACACCGTCCTTTGATACGACGTGACCGAGAATGGTAAGTTTTCGCGCAGCGAAGCGGCACAAAGTTGCAGCTGAGCGGTCTTCAGACACGTAAGGACATGGTTGAGGCATTCGAGATGGGTTGCGAAATCTGGCGCAAAGACAACAATGTCGTCGAGATAGCAGAGACACATGTGCCACTTCAAACCCCGCAGAACCGAATCCATCATGCGATCGAAGGTGGCAGGCGCATTGCAGAGGCCGAAAGGCATGACACTGAATTTATATAGACCGTCAGGTGTGACGAAGGCTGTCTTTGAACGGTCGGCCTCTGCTAAAGGCTCCTGCCAATACCCGGACCGCAAATCTAACGACGTAAAAAACTCGGCACTTTGTAGGCAATCAAGGGCATCGTCAATTCTGGGTAAAGGGTACACGTCTTTTCGAGTGACCTTGTTTAGGCGCCGGTAATCCGCGCAGAAGCGAATCGATTCGTCCTTTTTTTTACGAGAACCACAGGGGATGCCCACGGACTTTGTGAAGGGCGAATGACGTCGCGTTTAAGCATATCATCAACCTGGTAATAACTTGACGTTCCGCGGTGGAGACACGGTAAGGGCGTTGTCGCACTGGAGAGTTGGAGCCATTGTCGATATACTGAGCAATGGTAGAAGTTCGGCCAAGGGCACGTTGGGCAACATCGAAAGAGTCGCGAAACTGGTAGAGCAGCTGGAGAAGAGCAGAGCGTTCAAATTGTGACAGTCCGTCTGCGATTAACGAATCGAATAGGTCGGCAGCTGGTACATCAGAAGGATTAAGAGCACTGACGACGTTGAGGTCGCGTCGAGCTGAATCTTGCTGCACGGAAAGAATTTGGCCGATATCAATGGGTTGCACGCATCCAAGGGATTCACCTTTAAGCAGTTTGATGGGATACGGAAGAGTATTTGTGAGGCAGAGAGCGCTTGTTCCATTTGAAATAGAGAGGGTCGAACACGGCAGAAGAAGTGGCTTCCGACTTAGAAGGAGGCATGATGGTTCAAAGAATGCAGCTTCATCACATATGCTGTTGCAGAACACGGGGAGCAAAACAGCTGCTCTCGGCGGAATTTCTGTGTCTTCTGTTACGACTATTTTGTGCGCGGCTTGATGATCGGGGTTGTAGGACTGGTCACACAACGGGAAGAGCTCACGTTCAGATCTGGCACAATCAATAACGGCGTGATTATACGAGAGAAAGTCCCAGCAAAGTATAATGTCATGCGAGCAGGGTGAAAGGACGATAAACTCAATAATGTAGTGCTCTTTAGCGATAATCAGTCGAGCAGTGCAGGAAGCTATAGGCCGAACAGGGTCTCCATTCGCTGTACGTAAAGGCATCATCTCAAGAGGCGTGGTCACCTTCCGTAGCTTGCGGCAAAGTGTGGCGTCTATAACAGAAACGGCAGCACCGGTATCGACAAGAGCATATGAACGGGTGCCTTCTACAAAACTTCGACAATATTCGACGGCTAAGTTCGAGGACTTGAGTATTTCGAAAGCGCAGTTCTTGCCTCACGAACTGCGGGGGCATGTTTCCCTCGTTTTCAGGGGCTTGTCGACGACACATGGGCGACAAGGAGCGGCGACGGGGTGAAGATGAGCGACGAGACGTAGGTTGCGGATAGTCACGTGAGGACGTGCTTGTTTGGGGACTCGGACTTTCATAACGAGAGCGGGGATGATCCATGCAGTTCGGTGAACGGGCGTCTGAGTATCCTGGCGGCGGCAGAATTGGGCGATATGACCAGGGCCACCACATGCAAAATAGATCGGCCGTTTGTCGCGCGTTCGCCAGGGATTTGCAGTGATGGGAGCAGCCCATGCCACGGACGGCTGTATCGGGGCTGCAGCATACGACACACCATGGGGCGGTGAGGGCTGTTGAAGCTGCTGCCGCTTTACTACCTGAGCGTAACTAAGAGGCGCGGCGACAGGTTGCTGCTGAATGGGCACCGGTATGGCCTCAGAAATCTGCTCTTGAATGACGTGTCGAAGCACGGCAGCCAACGGGATTGGTCGCTGCAGTTGCTGCTGCTGTGGGAGCTCCTGACGCTGAGCAAACGGCAGGAGAGACAACTGACGGGCCACCTCCTCACGCACCAATTCTTTCATTTGTGCGAGAAGGCATGACTGGTCAGGCACGATGTCCAGTGCAGCGAGTGGTTGACTGTGTGTGTAAGATGAACGTCGAGTGAGAGCCCGCTGCCTTCTCAATTCGTCATCGCTGTGGCACAGAGTTACCACTTCAGACACTGTGCCAGGAGACTTCGTAAGAAGCATTTGAAATACATCGTCGTCGACGCCCTTCATAATAAGCTGTATTTTGGCCCTTTCGCTCACTGAGGCATCGGCGCGCCTGCAGAGATCGATTATGTCCTCAATATAGGCGCTAAAGGTTTCATTCGGTTCCTGTGCCCGTGTGCGCAGCCGTTGCTTGGCCCGTAACTTCCGCACGGTAGGGCGACCGAAAACGGCAGATATTGCCTCCTTAAAAGCGGACCAGTTCTCATATTCCGATTCGTGATTCGTGTACTACAGCTTCGCCATGCCAGCTAGGTAAAAGTTCGCGGTACTCAACTTAGCAGCGTCATCCCACTTGTTGGGTCCACTAACTTTTTCGTAGGACGACAGCCAGTCCTCGACGCCCTGGTCTTCCGTACCCGAAAATACCGGGGGCTCTCACTGGCGAACCGGGCTGGGGCAGACGGCGGCCGGGAGAGGTGGCGGCGGTTGGGCTGGGTCTGCTTGCATGGTCGAGTGCAGCGTGCGGGATCGGAGTTGGAGGGTGCCGGCGATGTGCGTACCCAGCACGATCCACCAAATGTAAGGAGGTTTATTGGACGAGTTGAACAAACGGTCGGTAGCACGTAACAGTACGCAGGGAGAACAATATGTTGGTGTTCGAGCGCCGATCTCGTGCCCTCCGCTCTTGATAATAATCGGGATGCCATTCTCTGTCTTTCTTCATTACCAGAGAAAAAAAAATGGCGCTGGGCAGGTCATGTAATGCGCAGGTTAGACACCCGTTGGGCGATTAGGGTGACAGAATGTCTACCAAGAGAAGGGAAGCACAGTAGAAGACGGCAGAAGACTAGGTGGTGCGATGAAATTAGGAAATCCGCGGGTGCTAGTTGGAAAAGGTTGGCGCAGAACAGGGGTAATTGGAGATTGCAGGCAGAAGCCTTCGTCCTGCAGTCGATATCAAATAGGCTGATGATGATGATGATGATTTCAAGAGGCCAACGAGATTGTTCTGCACACGAGCTGAGGGTCGACGCGGACTGCCGGCAAGGCGGAAACCAAAACAATATTTATTCCCACTCAACAAAGCCCCTTATATATACAAGGTCCTTTCAGATTGTACCGCCACCTTATATACACAGGTGGCGTCCTCTACATCCCTCCTTTTCACCTCTTATAGGACGGGGCCCTACAAGTCCAGCCGTCGCGGTGGTCTCACTATACGACCGCTGCGAGTCTGTGTCACCGTTTCCTGCGGCGTTACTTCAGGCTGCGTTGTATCTTCTTGAGGTGTCGCAGGCCGAATGACCTCGGGAGCGACAGGCAAGACGCTGCCAGTTGAGCTGGGGTCGCTTCCAATGAATGAAGTACCAGGTGTCGACAATTACGCTGAAGGACGCCTCTGGGCGTCTGAGCAAGGTAAGACCGCGGACGCTGAGCCTGCGAGTGTACTTCACCATTGCAGCGTGCGTCAGTGATCCATACATAGTCTCTAAGACACAGATGCGCCAATTGGCTTGAAGCATGACGGTGATTGTAGGTCAACGCTTGACTTGCCTTGTTCCACGATTCCTTTTCCCTCAAACTCGTGTGGCAAGGTAACGACGGCACCAGTTTCGGTAGTTTCGGGAGAGGAGTTTGTAATTTCCTTCTCACGAGAGCTTGAGCCGAGGAAATGCCGTTCGGGCCTGGCGTGTCACGGTACGACCGTAAAGCAAGGTAGGGATCAGGGGTTTTGAAGAGCAAGTGAAGAGCAATTTCGCTGTGCGCACTATGCGCTCGGCCTCTCCATTGCTATGGGGGTACCTCGGGCTGCTGGTCTCGTGACGGAAGCTGTATGACCACGCAAACTCGGCGAACTCATTGGACACAAACTGCGGTCCGCTGGCGGTCCGGACGATGTCTGGTATGCCAAAACGGGTAATACAGCTCTTGATCGCCGAGATGACTGCTGGTGCCATTGTGGACTCCACGGAGAATACTTCAGGAAACGTGGAATAATAATCAACAATCAGGACGTAATCGCGCCCTCTAAGTTGAGACAGATCGATGCCAAGGTGCTGCCATGGTCTGTCAGGTGTCACCGTGGGCAACATAGTCTCAGAACGCTGAACTCGAGTCTCGGCGCATGTGGCACTTGGGGTAACCATAGGCTCCACATGCACGTTAGTTACAGTTAGGCCACCAAACAGACTCCCTGGCACGTTCTTGGCAGCGGCGCACTCCCTGATGCCCTTCGTGTGATAGGGCGAGAATGTCCTGGCGCGAGGCTGAAGGAATGACAAGTCGTCGGTTCAGCAGAAGGATGCCGTCATATATGCTCAACCTGTCTGTCTCCTTCCAAAATGAAGCGATCTGCAGCACCACCTTGTCTTTTCTGGCCACCATTTCGTGCAATACGTCAGGACCATTGAGCAGACTCAATCTTGGGCTTGGTGTATGGTTAATCGTCTAGCCGTACTGCTACAAGAGGCGGTAATTCCTTGAAACTTTACTGACAAACAACTCCAGGGCGTCTACCATGCGAGTAGGTGGCAAATCAGAGGGAGCTCGTGACAAAGTGTCCGCCGTAGCTAAGTGCCTTTCAGGGACATATTTCACCACGTACTGATACCACATCAGTTTTATTCGCATTCGTTGCATGCGAGGCGGCACGAGTTCTAGGTCCTTGTTACCTAAAAGTGTGACCAGAGGAAAGTGGTCTGTCTCTAGCTCGAAGATTAGGCCACAAAGAAACTGGTCGTATCATGAAATGGCCCAAGTCACCGCGAGACCTTCCTTTTCTGTTTGACTATAACGTGCTTCCATCGCAGTAAGCACCCTCGAAGCACACGCTACAGCCCGTCGACTACCTTCAGGCTGGTCCTGTAGCAGTACAGCTCCCAGACCGTAGGAGCTAGCATTCGCGGATACTACAGTGTGGTAGCAAGAATCGTATTTTGCCATGCACGTGTCGGAGCTCAACAGCAACTTGAGGCGTGAGAAGGCCTTTTCTTGACGGGGACTCCAAGTCCAGGTGCTGTTCTTGTTTAAGAGGGAACGAATGGGCTCCCTCACGTCGGATAAGTGAGGTATGAACCGTGCGACGTGATTGGTCATTCCGAGCAATCGTCGTACTCCGCTGACGTCGGTCGTTGGCGGCAGATCTCTGACAGCCTTCACTATGTCCGGGTCTGGCGGAATCCCATCCGCCCCAATCACTACTCCAAGGAACTTGACCGAGCTGACACGAAACGCACACTTCTTTTCGTTAAGGGTGACACCCTCCTCCTCAAGGCGAGGTAGGGCGATCGTCGAGAGCACTCGCCGTGCTCTCGACGATCTTCCCCGAAGATTAGAATGTCATCAATCAGGTTCGCGACTCCAGGCAAGCGCTCAAGAACCCTTGGCATTAACTGCAGGAAATACTCTGTACCGGCCGAACACTTTTATAAATGTAGTGGGTTCCTGGCTGTCGGCGCTAAGCTTCACCTGATGGAAACTAGACCGCGCATCCAACTTGGAAAATACTCGCGCTCCACCCATCTGGCCGAGAATCTGTTCTACCGTCGGCAAGATGAAGCGCTCCCTTTCGATGACTTCGTTCAGCTTTGTCAGATCGACGCAGATTCTGTAGCCGCCCGATGACTTGGGCACGACTACAAACCAGAAGCACCATTCATTTGGAGTGTCTACCTTTCTTATGACGTCCTGCGACTCCAGTTCGTCTAGCTCTTTCTTGACAACGTCGTTCAAAGGAATTAGAATCCGCCTTGGGGCGCTCAGGGAAAATGGACGAGGGCCACGTTTAACGCGATTGCGATATTCGGCTTGCCGAAATTTTCCCAACCTTTGTAAAATTTTGGCTGGGGGGGAAAGAACGCACTCGGCAGAATCCAGGAAGTGAACAACACCAAGGGCTTCAATTGCAGGAAGCCCAAGCAGGTGAGTGCGCTGACGTTCAACCACGTACAAGGTCTCCACTGTGGACTTTTCACCCCAATGTAAGGTTGCTTTAAAGGTACCAAGAACGGGCAGACTCTGTTCGCCAGGGCCCAAGACTTCCTCTTCAACATCAACTAGCAACCGCGGTCGGCCTGGCAAGACGGCGAGACAACAGATACTTCCGCGCGAGAGTCTATGTACCTCCCTCGTCGTGAATTCATGTTGTGAAGTTCGATGGAACGCAGTCGCTCATTTGCGTTCCTCTCCATGCACACTTCGGCAAAATGTCCTAGCTTCCTACAGTAGCGGCAAACTGATTTTCTGGCTGGGCGGCCTTTTCGAGAGTGACGCTGTCGTCCACAAAAGCCACACGATAACCTAGCCGGGTGCTCAGACTGGTTGCGGAAACGTGGTGAAGGGGAGGGCGTATCGTTTCGCCGACCGGAGACAATATTTAGCGTTTCGGCAAGAGCGTTATGCATGGTCAATCTAGCGCGTGATAACCGCTCTTTTTCTGCGTCCTCGTGTATGCGGGCTTGGCACAGTGCTTCCTCAGCGTTAAGTTTTGTGCACTGGCACAATTGATCAGACAGTTTCTCGTCACATATGCCTACGACGAATCTGTCGCGAACAAGGCGGTCCTCAACGAGCGGGCTGTTAAGCTGCAACGCTTTATCCGGTTGCGTAATGCCGAAAAAAGTCATCCACAGATTCGCCTGGCTGCTGAGTGCGGCGGTGGAAACGAAGATTTTCGTATATCTCATTTACTGGACGCACGAAGTGCGAATCGAACTTTACCTTGACGGCAGTGAAAGAAATCGCTTCTGGTGTTGACACCCCCAAGAACGAAAGAATTGTCCTGGCTTGCGGTCCCATACATTAAAGAAGTGTCCGTACCTGGGCCTCGTCGCTGGCACTGTGGTGGCCGTCCACGAAAACGTAATCCTTGAACGTCGAAATCTACGTTGGCCATTCTCCCGGGTTTGAAAACCTGAAGTTCTCCGGTGGGCGCAGACCAGATGCGCCAGCGTTAACGTTGTGCACTTTTGGTTCGGTGGCCTCGGTGTGGTTGGATTCCGTGTCAGGCATGTCAGTGTTAACGGTGGGACCCCACTCCTGACACCATGTTCTGCACAGGAGCGGAGGGACGAGGCGGACTACCGGTAAGGCGGAAACCAAAAGAATGTTTTTCCCACTCCCTAAAGCCCCTTATAAATACAAGGTCCTTGTAGACTGTAGCGCCACCTTATATACACAGGTGGCGACTTCTACAGAGATGAGCGTAAAATACAAGACACACAAAATACACATGCAAGTACATGAAGCAGATACTACGCAGCACGGCAACGGGGTCTGTACCAACCGGTAGACCCGGGAATTCGCAGGGATTGTGAATAGTCTCGAAATACTGAGCAAAAACTCAGGGAATTGGTGCCTCTATCAGGGAAAATTAGCTGTAATTTTATTGAAAGCGAACGAAAGTCGCGGTATTGCTGGCTCGAGCAATAGAGAGACACCGTAACGAATCGTCTTTGAAGCCGTGTCATCGCCTGGAAGAGTCACCAGTGCACAGTCAAGGACCGACCTTCCGGATGCCTGATAATTTGGACGGCTTCGCAGCGCCACCACGTACCCCATAGAGTCAATGTAAAAAAAAGTCTGAAATTTCGGACGCAACATTACTTCGCTGTCCGGCTTTCCCGGACTTCTTGCTGTCCGCAGGTCCGAAACGGCTTTAGTCGATGCCCCCACCACCGCCATTTTGATAACCTTGCCGCCTCGAACCGGCGCTCTCGCACGCAGACCTGCTGGCTGCCGTAGCCACCACCATTGCATACGCTAGGCCTAGCTGCTTCGACATTCGCTATTAGGCATCTTGCCGTTCGGCGCCGTGTTTTTCACTGAAAGGATTAGCCGTTGTCAGAAATGGCCCCGACTCTGAATTTGTGGTCCTCGCGATTGGCTTCAAAGCTCGGAAAGCACAACGCGTTGAATAATGCTGGTACTCAAAAGTGAACTTCGCCTTATTACACCACTGCTACGCGGTGAAGCATATGCGACAGTATAGCGGTGAAGCCTAACAAGTGTGGAAAGGGGCAATTGTCATGGGACACAGTATGTATTCTTTAATTATACACGCGTCCACCCGCAATTTCCGGTCACAGTAGTATCACCGATATGCATAATAAGTGTACTGACAGGCCTTTTCGGATGTGCCCGAGGCGATTTGAGCCAATAAAGGCCGTAGAAGACATGCCTTCATTTTTTCTAACTGCCCGATTTTTCGGATGTACTGCCCGAAAAATAGCCCGAAAAAAACGGATGCTGACAATACAACTGACCAAGAAGATGCTTCCAATGGTCCGTGATGCCAATGCACAGTGGATGGAAGACGAGAACAGAAAGGACCTGCGCATTGAGGAATTAACGGGAAAGGACCCGTGCCGCCGCTTTTTCCGAGGAGCTTGAGCTCAAAAGTTGTGGCTGACGCCGAGATGCAGGTGCCCTCATGCAAACCGAAATAAACTTTTCAAAGCTGTAAAATGCAAAACTGAGGCGTTGTGCGAGGGCTCAAAGTATGTCAGAACAGTTGAGCTTGACACACGAGCTGTCGAAACAGAATCTCACTTGTGGCAATGTTCGAGCCTCATACCGATGAGCTTGCTATCAGTTAATAAAAATAACTCATATCCTCTTCAGTTACAGCATCCACATTTGTGTACGCGACCTATGTTTGCAATTTCTGTGCAGTGGTAGTAAGGAATAAAGCAGAGACATTAGGCTTAGGGTAAACTGAACATTCTGATAACTTAAAGTGCTTCCATTTTACTTCTGAGTGATATGTATCGTTATAGAGTACCCCTCTAGTGAATGCACTACAGTGATTTAGGTGAAACTTGAAGTGGTGCATGTCTGTAGCCACTTTGAAATATACTTTTTTTCTTGAATTCTTGCGGGGGATTTAATCTTTTCATACAGAAACGTAGCATGACTGGCTTTACAATATTCAAATTTTACCTACTCTGTAATTCTGTTGGACATCTTAAAATGCTCAAAGAGTCATTCTGCCACCTTGATTTGCTTTCAGTGGGGTCTCAAGCACCATCTAGGCTTCACATATGTATCGACAGTCGATCATGATGCTCGACTGAACGGGATATTGGAAAATATTTGTTTCTGTGTGCATCTCATTTTATTCATATTTGAGAATGTTCGACGCGATTTGCAATAGGTTATGTCATTCTTTCTCAAAGATCTTTTATTCACTGCCCATTTTGCTAACCCATCCATTCTCATTTCTTTTTAAATAAAATAAACCCTGCTCTTTACTATTACAACTGGGTTAAGTATTTTTTTTTTATTTTTTAGCAGTGCCTACTAGGGAGTGGCACCATCGGGTGACATGGTGTCAGCCGTCTTGACATAAAACGAAGTTCTGTGTCACTGAGAGAATTCTGCAAAGGCGCTCAGGGAAAACCTGAAAATCTCAGGGAATTTGGAAATGTCTACTTGGTAGACACCCTGGGGAACGATAGGCTCTTCAGGGCACAATCCCTGGGTTGTGCTGCTCTCTTTAATAAGTTTGCACCCTTTGGGGCTTATCTTGTCCCACAATCATAATCGTCATCTGCCTTGGTTGCGTTTCCTTTCTTCAAAACTATGCGCTGGATATTTTCCTGTCGACGACGCTATGCAACGCTGACAACGCGCATGCTGATAGTGACCTAGAAGTACCGTGCTCGCAGCGTTAAAGAAGGAAAATGCGGGCGAGATAGATGACGAATATTTTTGCGAGACGAGATCAGCCCCATAAGGGTGAAAACTTCAAGAGTGTACGATGGCGATCGGCCAGTGCAACGAGCGGCTGGCTAAGATTACTGGAGTGCTGGACCGACGTTGCCTGACGTCGGTTGTTCCAGATTGAGGACTTTCCCCTTGAGCCGAAAATCGATAAATATAATATTGTTTCACTGCCGAAGAAATATATGACTTTCATAGATTATGAAAAGACATTTGATTCAGTAGAAGTATCATTAGTCATGGAGACATTGCGTAATGAAGGAGTACAGAAGGCACAGGTG
The DNA here is from genome assembly GCF_050947875.1 of Dermacentor variabilis. NCBI lineage: Eukaryota > Metazoa > Arthropoda > Arachnida > Ixodida > Ixodidae > Dermacentor > Dermacentor variabilis. The sequence continues at coordinate 225,953,030 of NC_134571.1, read as the reverse complement.
AATACCTTAAAAAATATGTACAATGACTCTACAGTTGCCTTAACTCTCTACAAGTGAAAAAATACCTGGCAAGAAAGGGGACATGCAAGGAGAAAATGTATCGAGCGCTATTTATCTAATTCTGTCGAATTAGATAAAGATTGCCACGTTTTTTTTCTTTTCTCCTTGTTCTTACGCTGTCCTGATTGCTTCGCTGGAGCGCAGATTGTGCAGGGGTCAGGGCATCAGTCAGGATCATGCTAGCACCTTTAGTCCTGACCCTTCTGGTTTTCTGCAAGCAAACTGGAGAATTTGTTAATTAAAAAAATGCTTTGAAGAAGTATTCGAGCTATTAGACTGGGAAGGCTTTGGAGTGAGGATCCCAGAGCAATATCTAAGCAGCCTTCGATTTGCAGATGACATTGTCCTGCTCAGCAGCACTGGGTATAAATTGCAGGAAATGATTGATTGAGGATTTTAACTGAGAAACTGTAAGAGTGGAGTTGAAGAATAATATGCGGAAGACAAAGGCAATCAATGTTGAATAGCACGGAAACGAAACAAGAGTTCATGATAGCATATAGAGACTGTGCAGGAGTACGCCCGTCTAGGTCAATTGCTCACAGGGGAATCTGATCACGAGAGCATTTGCAGAATAATGGGTTGGAGCGCATACGGCAGGCATGACCAAATCCTGTCTGGGAGCCTGCCACTGCTGTTGAAAAGACTACAGACATAGCATTCTACCGTTGCAAACATATAGAGCAAGAAATAAGAGGTTAAAGGCCCCCTGAAACGGCTCGGACAAATTTTGTAGACGCGTAGGATACAGGTAATGTTAATCATCCGCACCACAATTTGTGTTAAGCTACTCATATTAAGAGAGCTACGGACATTTACAGGTTACCCTCTTTCATAGTCATGCACTTTCTCCTCAACTCATTCGCCGAGTGATCGGGGCTGAGCTTCGCCTTCACTGGCTGTGCGGCATGATGGCACGTCGTGTCGTCGACTTCAGGTTCTCTAGAAGCGAGCGCGCGAAGCTTCTCCAAACTCTCTGCCAGCTGCTTCGCAATTGACCCCAAGCCAGAGCTATCGAAGCAGCGGGCGTTGCAAGCATTCTGTTGCGGCGCGGAACGTGTCTGGTATTCCGGTAACCGCAGGCGAGCTGAGCATTTCGTCGGATGGCTGGAGGCATAAACTCAAGCTGATGAAAGAACTTTAGCGTAGACGTACATTAGCGGCCTGATCGACCTCCATGGTCCAAACACCTGTTGGCGCAGAGCTTAAGCAGCCAAACAAAGCACTAATATTGCTCTAACTAAGTGTAAGACATTTTACACATTTACAAAAACAACGTGATGATGATTATACTCCTGCGAGAAATTTACACCAGCAGCAAAGAAGAATACATTTCGTTATTGCTAATGTGTGTGGTTGAGCTCTGTGCGAGCAGGCGGTTGCTCCGTACGGACCATTCACATTTGCGCTTCTGCTCACTCCATTAAACGGCACGGTCAAACGGCCAGGGCCTGTTTCCTTGTGCTTGCGTTTACCCGAATACCGGACTCGCGAAACGCTGTTGCGGCAGTAATCCTCCGGTGTAAATAGACGGCCGCAAACGCGCAAATCCTGGCACTGATCGGATAGCGGCAGCCTGATGCTTTGTAGCCAGTTCGCTCATCATTTGCCTTGCAGAGGGACAGGATGTGGCAGCTTGACATTTTGCCAGTCGCTACGTTCGCAGCCCACAACGCAACAAAGTGGAATTATGGTGCTCGCGAAAGGACTGAGACCGACTCTGACCGCGGAGCTCTAGTCAAAATGGAGCACGTTGTAACACATGCTGACGACGCTTGCCGTCTGCTGGAAATGCCTAAGTGTAGCGAGAAATTGTTCTTGTGCATTCTCTTTATCTTAGTTTCTTTTTATAGAAGCATATTAACTAACATTCCAACTATTGCGAACAACATTTGTTCGGCACAAAGTTGGAAAAATTATTGATGACGCGCCCTGGGCAGCCAGTCAGATAGCTCGCCCTACTTAAGTCATTGGAGTGAATGACGTCAAATGGGTAGGGACGGCTTAAAATTCAACTCAGCGATGTGCTGCGATCGGCAGCGATGTACCTTTTTAAAAACCTTATAATAAATTACACGCTTCACGGGGAGTACTTATACGCGTCAATTAATGACCAGAAGGACCTACTCTAATGACTCGGTACGCTTGTACAAAATCGTCAAAATCGCTTCACAGTCCCTTTAACAAAGAAGCTCGAGAGTAAGTGAAGGACTGCGCAGAGAGCGATGGAACGAAAAATGTTATGCCTAACTTTAAAGATAGGGAGATGGCGGTGCGGGTCTAAGAGCAAAAGGCCATAGGCGGAAAGTTTTCATTTGTCCGAGTACGGGAGGGGGGGGGAGGCTGGGGCCCGATCAGCCTTCCGCACGCCACTGATTATATATATATAGTAAGCACTATTAACGTACTTCGTCGTTTTCATATGTAGATAGCTATCATCATCTTCCCTATCCTTCTTCTTCCTTGCGCGTGAGCTGGGGCATTGCCTTCTTTTGGAATAAACAGCGCTGGACAACTTGATCGGTTTCGGTATTATAAAGTGGTGGAGGTACGTCAAGACCCCGACGTCCTCTCGCTTTCCCGTCCTCCCTGGAGCTCCGTTCCGGTCGCCGCCTGCGCCCAGCCAGCCCTACAACAATGGACACTTCCAACCCCGGCCCTTCCGGCACCTCTAACCCTACCACACAGACGAACCCGCCTGCGGCGCCCTCTTGGACTGTAACGAGCCCTCAGCGCGATCCCCCTGTCTTTGCGGGACTCCGCGGTGATGACGTCGACGACTGGATCGACCACTACGAGCGCGTGAGTTCGTGCAATAAGTGGAACGACACCCAGAAATTGAGGCACGTCGCCTTCTACTTGACCGGTGTTGCAAAGACGTGGTATTTCAACCACGAATCCGACATCGGGGATTGGCCCACGTTTACCTCCAAGCTGCGGCAAATCTTCGCTTCCTCGTCTGGCCGTGCAGAAGTCGCCAAACAGAAGCTGGGAACGCGCCGCCAACTTCCACAAGAGTCTTACACATCATACATAGAGGATGTCTTGGCTCTGTGTCGCCGTGCGAATCCTAGCATGACGGAAGCCGATCGCGTTCGCCACATCTTAAAAGGCATTGGGTCTGTCGCGTTCAACGCCTTAATCGTGAAAAATCCGGCTTCTCTCCAAGACTTCACTTCAACGTGTCAACGCCTAGACGAGCTGCAGTCTATTCGTCTTCCACATGACAGCAGCGATCCTCAGGTTCCTCATTCTCCAGATGTACGTGCTCTTATCCGCACCATCATCCGCGAAGAGCTTCAACTACAAGACCTAAGGCGTCCACCTGCTGCCTGCGCCCCAACCCCCACCTTCGACTTGCGCGAGGTCGTAAAGCAAGAGTTGACAGCGATGACTACACCCACGACGCATCTTGCTCCGGTAGCGCGCCCCACACCTACCTACGCGGATGTTGCTTCGCTACCCACCCCTACCGTGACCTCCGTGCCTACTGACGTTTCCTATGACCATATGGCTTCGATGGGAACCAGAGCACTTGCTGCACCATCGTACCCTCAGTGGCGTCCACCTCGACCGGTTTGTTTTTACTGTGGTATACGCGGCCATATATCTCACTTCTGCCGCCGTCGCCAGCAGGATGAAAGACGAGGCTATGCTGAGCACGGGAGAGACCGCACTCGTAGATTAGACGCCTACTATCCCGGATCGTACTCGTTCCCTCAACAGCGTTCTCCGTCTCCTCCAGCTGCTCCCAATCTGCCTCATAGTTCCCGTTCGGCCAGACGTCGTTCTCCGTCGCCTTACCGGCGCTCTACATCACCACTTCGCCCCACTTCCCATCTTGTCGACCAGCACTCGGAAAACTAACTGTTGCAGTTTTTGGAGGGGAAACTGCTTCTGATCTGTCTTCACAAATTCCACCTGTTCGCCCGGCCAACATGCTTTCTGTAACTGTCGAAGGTGTTCCCGCGTCAGCTCTCATCGATACCGGTGCCGCCGTTTCTGTTCTTCGTAGTGATCTGTGTTCCCGGCTCCGGAAAGTAAAAACGCCTTATCTTGGACCTATTTTGCGTGGTGCTAATAATGCACTCATTTACCTCGACGGACAGTGTACTGCTCGTGTTCTCATCGACGGCATACGCCACCACATTGAGTTTATCATCCTTCCAACGTGTATCCATGAACTTATACTGGGTTGAGACTTCCTACAATCTGCTTCAGCCGTCATTTCATGTAGAGGAAGTTGTCCATATCACGGATACAGCGCTTGCACCTGTCACGGACTCTTCACTTTCATGTGTGAACTTGGCCATCGCTGCAGACTACGTCCTGCGTCCTAGTCACGAAGACGTTGTAGCCGTAACATCTAGTCAGATCGCCGACGGAGACGCCCTAGTCGCCCCTTCTTCCCGCTCTACTTCTCGCGGAATTCTCATTGCCACCTGTCTCGTCCGGTTTTCACGTGGCAGCGCCCTTCTGTCTGCTTGCAACACGACCCCAAATCCTGTGATGCTGCCCAGCGGGATGGCTGTGGCAACCCTCGCCGACACCCAACCTATCTCTATAGTCACGCTTTGCCCTTCTTCATCACCAGCACCAACCTCAGGTTTGGATGATTCTTTCCCTCCTCCAGCCGTTCTTGGCTCTGACCTAACAGCCGCGCAGTCCGAAGCCTTAATGGTGGTCTTGGCAAAGCACAAAGCCTGTTTCGATAGCTGTTCGCCTGTGTTGAGCCAAACTCCTGCGGCTACACACCGCACCGAAACTGATGGTTCCGCTATAATACGACGACGCCCCTATCGTGTATCACCGTCCGAACGGAAGGTCATTGAACAACAGGTTGCTGACATGCTTGCGCGGAAGATAATACGACCTTCATCTAGCCCATGGGCTTCTCTCGTGGTCCTGGTAAAGAAAAAAAGATGGCTCCGTTTGCTTTTGCGTCGATTATCGAGCGCTCAATAAGATCACACGCAAGGGCGTGTATCCAATACCTCGAATTGAGGACGCTTTGGACACACTACAAGGGGCGGAGTATTTCTCCAGCCTTGATCTTCGATCAGGATATTGGCAAATTCCGATGACCGAGACTGACAAAGAAAAGACCGCGTTCGCTACACCAGACGGACTTTATGAATTTAACGAGATGCCTTTTGGGGGGGGGGGGGCTTTGTAACGCTCCTGCCACATTTGAACGCATGATAGACAACGTACTTCGTGGTCTAAAATGGAAGACCTGCCTCTGGTATCTGGACGATATTGTCATCTTTTCGTCTGACTTCAACGAACATCTTTGATTAGACGAAGTTCTCAAGTGCCTTGCAGATGCTGGTCTCCAGATCAATACAAAAAAAGCGGAGAGGCTTGGCCTCCCGATCCCGACATGGGAGCAGCTAGCGGCGAGCCGGGGGCCCCAACGGGTCTCCATCGGCTAGTCCCTCAGGACCTCAATAAAAGTTCATTGTCTGTCTGTCTGTCTGCAAGCAAGTCTATAAAAGTATTGGGTCACCTCGTCTCAAAAGATGGCATCCAGCCAGACCCCGAAAAGATTAGTGCCGTTTTCCAGTTTCCTCGCCCCCAGCAACAGAAAGATCTCCGTAGTTTCCTCGGCTTTGCGTCGTATTTTCGTCGATTTAGACGCAACTTCGCAGCAATAGCAGCTCCTCTGCACAAGCTACTGGTTACCGGCACCTCTTTCACATGGACTAGCGACTGCGAGTCGGCTTTTCAAGATCTTAAGCGGCATCTTTCTTCCGGACCAGTGCTTCGCCACTTCGATAATCGAGCCCCCACCATACTCCATACTGACGCAAGCGCACAAGGTATTGGCGCAGTACTTCTGCAACGTAATGCAGCCGCTAAAGAGCAAGTCATAGCATATGCCAGCCGAACACTTTCTCCAGCTGAGCGGAACTACACCACTACAGAGCAAGAGTGTCTGGCTATCGTTTGGTCGGTTCAGAAATTTCGTCCATACGTTTACGGCCGCCACTTTACCATCGTCACCGACCATCATGCTTTGTGTTGGCTGTCATCAATGAAAAACATGTCAGGACGCTTAGGACGCTGGATACTCCGCTTGCAGGAATATGACTTTACTATAACGTACAAGTCTGGAAAAAGTCATCATGATGCATACGCATTGTCTCGCTGCCCACTCTCACTCTCTCCCGGTAACGCGCCGTCGTCTTCCCCACCAAGTCGCTCCGATGCTACAGCTCTCGATAACGCCCCTGGACCACGTTACGCCTTCATCACGCTCTGATTTCGCCTCGCTACAGCGGGCCGACTCCTACTGTAGAGCTCTCACGGATCGCCTTAGTGGGTTCGCCGAACCACCCAACAGCCGCAAACTGTAAAGGAAAAAGAAGCTCCTTTCTACCGTGGCGGAAGTGGAAATCAAGTCTGCGATAAGCTAAGGCAGTCTCGAGGGATCATTTACGCTAAGAAGACGCCCCTCTGCCACAAACATGCCGCACGAAGGGGGCATGCAGCATAGTAGCGGCTCCAGGGGGAGGGCACATGCGGACGTATCAGCACGAAGCAAGACATGCATCGTGGCTAGATTAGAATAAATTTCCTGTAGGCTACAAGCGCATTGTTCTAATCAGAAGGTAAGCACGTGACTTTCTCGGTTGTATTATTATTACCCGGAATGGCGCTTTTAAAATTAGAAAGAAAGGTAGGGCTCACGAATTTCCCTGTCCTTGTGTTAGCGAAAGCCTAATTCAAATATTGTCGCTTTGGGTCATCGAAAGAGTGACGGGGAAAGGTGAGATGTTCGGATAGGGCAAGGTGAAAAAGAGATTTTAAGTGTGATCTGTGGCTATTTAATCGTACCTTGAAAGGTGTCCCCATCTGCCCACTATACTGCGAATTACAAGTGTAATAAGATGATTTATTACGAGGCACTAGGCACAGTCTAGTAGCACTGGCAGTAGATGAACGCTGATCATGCGCATAGCCGACACAGGAGCGCCTTCTTCGTCTTCCTCTTCACCACACTGGCCCCCGGGAGAGAAGAGGAGCCATCCTGGCGACTTACGGCGTAGGTAGGATGAGAGGGTCATAGTACGGCTTAAGTCGGTTGACATGAACCGTGTCACGCCCGCGATGCCTATGGTCGGGTGAAGGTGTCACAGGTTCTACAACATAGGTGACAGCGGAGGTACGGTCTATGACGCGGTAGGGGCCATCATAGCGTGCAAGGAGTTTGGTCGAAAGGCCAGGGCTGTGAGGCGGGACCCACAACCAAACAAGGGAACCAGTCGGGAAAACTGGTGTAAGCGCGTCACTGTCACGCCGCAGCTTTTGACGACCTTGAGCAGCGGTCGTAAGGGTTCGCGCGAGCTGCCTACAGTCCTCGGCGTATTTGGCGGCTTCACACACAGGCGTGCATTCGGAAGCATCCGGTCGGTATGGGACCATTGTGTCCATAGTACACGAGGGCTCTCGTCCATACAGCAGAAAAAAAGGCGAAAAGCCAGTGGTAGCTTGTGTGGCCGTATTATAGGCATACGTGACGAACGGCAAAACAGTGTCCCAGTTACTGTGATCCGAGGCGACGTACATAGTCAACATGTCACCGAGTGTGCGGTTGAACCTCTCTGTCAAGCCATTCGTTTGCGGGTGGTAGGCTGTAGACTTGCGGTGAACGATGCTGCATGCAGCGAGAAGGGCTTGGATGACTTCGGACAAGAAGACACGTCCCCTGTCGCTGAGCAGTTCGCGTGGTGCGCCATGTCGAAGAACGAAGTTCCGCAAGATGAAGAACGCAACTTCGCGCGCAGAGGCTGCCGGGAGTGCGGCAGTCTCGGCGTAGCGCGTCAAGTGGTCGACACCTACAATTATCCATCGGTTACCCGAGGAACTGCAGGGAAGTGGCCCGTATAGGTCGATGCCGACGCGATCGAAGGGCCGAGCCGGGCAGGGCAGCGGCTGTAGCTCACCAGGAGGGCGCTGTGGAATTTTACGCCGTTGGCACGCCGTGCAAGCGCGTACGTACTGGAGCACGAAGTGATACATGCCGTGCCAGTAGAAACGCTGCCTTAGCCGAGTATACGTTTTCAGAACACCGGCGTGACCATTATGAGGAGCAGCATGAAAATAAGCGCATATGTCAGAACGCATGTGTCGTGGTATCACCAGGAGCCATTTGCGACCATCAGGCAAATAATTTCTGCGGTAAAGAACGTTGTCGCGGACAGTAAAGTGAGCGGCTTGGCGACGAAGTGTTCGAGAAGAGGGTGTGGCGGATGGGTCGTGGAGGAAATTCAGCATAGTTGAAAGCAGGGGATCCTTACGCTGCTCGTCCGGCATATCAGCGACGTTGAAGGCTGACATGGATGCGAAGAGCGGAGACACTGAAGCCACATCACAAGGTAGCGGCGATCGGGAAAGCGCATCGGCGTCAGAGTGCTTTCTGCCCGATCGGTAGACAACGCGGATATCATATTCTTGTAAGCGGAGTGCCCATCGCCCTAGGCGACCTGACGGATCCTTCAACGAGGACAGCCAGCAAAGTGAATGGTGGTCGGTGACAATGTCAAAAGGGCGACCACATAGGTATGGACGAAATTTGACGAGCGCCCAAATAATGGCCAAGCACTCCTTTTCGGTTACTGAGTAGTTGGCTTCTGCCTTCTTTAAAGTTCGGCTCGCATACGCGACGACGTACTCGTCATAGCCGTCTTTCCGTTGTGCGAGGACTGCACCAAGTCCGATACCGCTGGCGTCCGTATGTACCTCTGTAGGCGCTGTGGGATCGTAGTGTCGAAGAATCGTTGGCGAAGTAAGTAGGCGACGTAGTTGTTGGAAGGCTTCGTCACAGGAAGTTGACCACGCGGAGATGCCGTTGGTAGCGGTAAGCAAATTGGCCAGTGGTGCCATGATAGTCGCGAAATTGCGCACAAAACGCCGAAAGTAAGAGCAGAGCCCTATGAAGCTGCGGAGCGCCTTAAGAGTAGTGGGCGTCGGAAACTCTGCGACCGCGCGAAGCTTGGCTGGGTCAGGAAGCACGCCGTCCTTCGATACAACGTGACCCAATATTGTTAACTTGCGAGCAGCAAAACGGCACTTTTTGATGTTAAGTTGGAGGCCAGCAGAGGTGAGGCAGGTCAGTATCTCACGCAAGCGAACGAGGTGCGTCGGGAAATCTGGCGAAAACACCACGATATCATCAAGGTAGCACAGACATGTTTTCCACTTGTAGTTGCGAAGGATGGTGTCCATCATACGCTCGAAAGTAGCGGGCGCGTTGCATAGCCCGAATGGCATTACGGTAAATTCGTACAAGCCATCGGGCGTGATGAAAGCTGTCTTCTCACAGACATCATCTGCCATCGGCACTTGCCAATAGCCGGAGCGAAGATCCAAAGATGAGAAGTACTCTGCGCCTTGCAAGGAGTCGAGGGCGTCATCTATCCGAGGCAGCGGATAGACATCTTTACGAGTGATCTTATTGAGGCGACGGTAATCCACACAGAATTGTATTTACCCGTCCTTCTTGCGTACTAATACTACAGGAGACGCCCAAGGACTGTGGGAAGGGCGAATGACGCCACGGTGCAGCATGTCGTCGACCTGCTCGTTAATGACCTTCCGCTCGGCTGCCGACACGCGGTATGGTCGCTGGCTTAACGGAGGATGGGAACCAGTGTGTACGCTGCGAGTGACGGCTGCCGTACGCCCCAGAGATGGTTGGTCACAGTCAAACGACGAGCGAAAATTCTGAAGAAGCGCGAAGACTTGCTGGCGATATGGAGGCGGCAGATCGGCGTCTACGACAGATTCAAGAACGTTTGACGACGACAATGATGATGATGATGTGCACGGCACAGGAGAAGTGAGGGCGTCGAGTTCATAACAGGCCGTGTCGTCGGAAACATCGAGAATGTGAAGCGGGTCAAGGGGCTGAACACGACCGAGTGATTCGCCGCGCAGTAACGACACATGGTAGTGAGACGGGTTACACACAAGCATTGAGGATAATCCAGACACAGTGGTGAGGACGGCAAATGGGAGAGGTAGGGCCTTGCGACGTAGAAAAATCGACGACGGTGTAAAAAGTACTGTAGCGTCTGGCGCGGTAGAGCAAGAGACGGGCACAAGCACGCACATGTCGGGTGGTATGTCCGTATCGGACACAATAGTGAGCTTGGAGGCTTTTTGTTCAGAAGGGTCAGGCAGCGGGGCATCGGCAAGCGGGAAAAGCGCTACATCGGCCCGGGCGCAGTCGATGATGGCACGATGGTGAGACAAGAAGTCGCAGCCGAGTATAATGTCATGTGAACATGATGACAACACGAGAAATTCAACAACGTAGACAATGCCTTCGATGACCACCCTTGCAGTACATTGAGCGACCGGGGCTATATGCTGCGCAGTCGCGGTGCTTAGAAGCATACCAGACAACGGCGTTGTGACCTTATGGAGGCTGCGACAAAGCTTTTCGTCGATAACAGAAACTGCAGCCCCAGTATCAATAAGCGCAATTGCGGCGGTTCCTTCGACCAAAACGTCCAATAAATTGCGTGGCGACTGTGCAGGCCTTGTAGAAGTCGCGAAGCTTGCAGTTCGTGCCTGCGGAACTGCAGCAACTAGTTTCCCTCGCTAGGTGACTGGCGGCGACGTAAGGGGGAAAGTGAGCGACGACGTGGCGATGGCGAACGATGGGTGCCGACAGGGCGTCGAGGAGGCGGCGAAAACTCGTGGTCGGGAAGCATCGCATGCCCGGCGGTATCGTGGGAATAGGCATATCCAGGTGGTGCGACAGTAGCGCTGGCAGCTGGCATACGACGATGGCAGAAGCGCGCAACGCGGCCGGCGACACCGCAAGCGAAGCATATGGGTCGGTTGTCGCGTGTGCGCCAAGAGGTCTGAACTGGCCGTCGAGATGGAACGGGAGGCGACGCGGGAGGAGGTGCAGCTGGAAGTCGCATTGGCGCCGGAAACGAGAACGTCGGCGGCGCAGGTCGCGCGGCGACTTCGGCATAAGCCAGAGGTGCAGCCACGGGAGGGCAGGGTTGGGCGAAAGGTAAAGACCCAGCAAGTTCCTCGCGAATGGCCCGCCTAATGGGAGCAGCCAGAGATGTGTCAGGCAGGGGAGGTCCATCGTTGAGAGGCAGCATAGACAATTGGCGCGCCACCTCCTCACGAATGAAATCCTTTATCTCAACAGAGAGCGATGCTGCTGGCGTGGTGTGTGAGCGAAGCGTGAGGCCCGAGAGAGAGTCGCCAGGTGCGAGAGCGCTGCGCGCAAGGACCCTTTGTCGACGCAGCTCATCGAAGCTCTGGCAAAGAGTGACGGCAGCTGCGACAGAAGTAGGGTTCCGCGCCAGGAGCATTTGAAATGCGTCGTCCGCGATGCCCTTGAGGATGTGCTTCACCTTGTCTTCTTCAGTCATGGTGGAATCGACGCGGGCGCAAATATCAACGACATCCTCTATGTAACTTGTATAAGTCTCGCCGGGCTGTTGGGCGCGCTGGCGGAGGCGTTGTTCAGCACAGAGTTTTCGCAAGGCTGGGCGACCGAAGACTTCCGCGAATGCAGTTTTGAAAGCGGACCAGGTTTGCAGCTCCCGTTCGCGATTGTGGAACCAGAGGTTCGCAACGTCAGCAAGATAGAAGATGACGCTACGGAGCTTCGTCGGGTCATCCCACTTGTTGTGTTCACTGACGCGCTCGTAGGTAGAGAGCCAATCTTCTACGTCAGTCTCAACTGAGCCGCTAAAAACAGGAGGGTCCCGCTGCCGTTGCACGGCGCCGCACATGACAGGAGCGGCAGATGCGCCAAGCGGATTGTTGTGAGCGTCGTTCATAGTAGCGGCTGGAGCAGATGTTAAAGTTCGGCTGCGAAGTTCCAGGGTGAGGTCGGGGAGTGCAGCACCTTCCACCAAATGTAATAAGATGATTTATTACGAGGCACTAGGCACAGTCTAGTAGCACTGGCAGTAGATGAACGCTGATCATGCGCACAGCCGACACAAGAGCGCCTTCTTCGTCTTCCTCTTCACCACACAAGTATTACATTCAGGAAGGTAGCTCACGGTAGTGGTGTGACACACGTCCAGCTACCTTTAATTTGAATAGAGAAGTTGGAGGCCCATATATATATACATATATATATACACATACATATATATATACATATATACATATATATACATATATATATACATATATATATACATATACATACATATACATATATATATATATACATATACATACATATACATATATATATATATACATATACATACATATACATATATATATATATACATATACATACATATACATATATATATATATACATATACATACATATACATATACATACATATACATATACATACATATACATATACATACATATACATATATATTGTTACGGTTAATGTGAAACTGGCTTTATTTAAGGGACGAGATTGATGGTGAAGTCAAGATGGCGTCCCGAGGCTGCACACGCTAACGTCTTCTTCCTCTTCTGCTCGCCCGGCTCATGCCGTAGCAGTCCCCGGTTGCCAGACGAAGCCCGCTGGGCAAGTCCAAATCACTCGGAAAGCGCAGGGTGAAACCGCTTAAGACGGGCAACATGTACTAACTGGGTCCGGCTAGACCGACGACCAGCGGACGTCAAGCGTGCCACCACGTACGTCAAGTCACTCAAGCGATCTACAATGACGAATGGGCCCGTGTACTGGGGTAAAAACTTTTCGCATAAGCCACGTTTACGTTCCGGAGTCCACAACCACACAAAGTCTCCTTTAGCGTACGAGACAGACTGGTGTCGGCTGTCATAGCGCTCTTTCGATCGGTGTTGCGATGCCACAGTACGAAGGCGAGGTGGCATCTTTGTCTTGCCGGGCTTCTTCGGCAAGACAAAGCGTCTTGGCAACAGAGTACTCGCTGTGAAAGTCAAACGGTAGTATAGTGTCAATGCGGCTTAGCGGTGAACGTGCGTAAAGGAGATAAAAAGGACTGTAATCGGTCGTCTCATGCTTTGCAGTATTATAAGCATAGGTGATGAAGGGGAGTACGTCATCCCAGTCCTTGTGATCGGAAGATACGTACATGGCCAGCATGTTAGTTAGAGTTCTGTTCGTACGTTCTACAAGCCCATTTGTCTGAGGGTGATAAGGCGTTGAATGACGGAACTGTGAACTGCAGAGACGAAGCAGTTCTTCTACGGCGTCCGCAACAAACTGACGACCGCGATCGCTAATAATTACACGGGGGGGACCATGTCGAAGAATAATGAATCGAAGCAAAAACGTTGCGACGGACACAGCTGTTGAAGATGGTACGGCCGCCGTTTCCGCGTAACGGGTCAGATGGTCGACACATACGATCACCCATCGGTTGTCGTTAGATGATCGGGGAAATGGGCCCAGAAGATCGATACCCACTTGTTCAAATGGCAGGCGAGGCGGCGGCAGAGGTTGGAGAAGACCTGGCGGAGCGGTCGTAGGGCGTTTGTAGCGTTGACATTGGTCGCAACTGGCGACGTAGTGCTTGACTGTGTCCCGCATTTTGGGCCAGTAAAAACGCTCCTGTGTCCGGTTCAAAGTTCTGATGAATCCTAGATGGCCAGAGGTCACATCGTCGTGCATGGCTCTTAGTATGTCCGTTCGCAGACTCTGCGGCACCACCAGAAGGAAGCGTGCGCCTTTAGCTGAATAATTGGTCTTGTAAAGCAGGCCGTCGCGGACACAAAATCGGCCAGTGGCTCCAGGACGCGATGCGGCTACAAATAGAGGTTCCAAACTAATATCATTTTCCTGCTCTGCTTTGAAAGTCGTCGAGTCTGGGAATGTAGAAGAAATGGGAGCAAAACAGTTATCAAAATTGTCTGCATCACACTCCGTCGTCGTCAGAGGAAGGCGGGAGAGACAGTCCGCATCTGCGTGGCGACGCCCGGACTTGTAGGAAATAACGAAGTCGTACTCCTGCAGTCGAAGAGCCCAACGTGCCAGTCGTCCACTCGGGTCACGGAGATTCACCAACCAGCATAACGCGTGGTGGTCAGTAACGATAGTGAACGGGCGTCCGTAGATATAGGGCCGAAATTTGTGGACAGCGAAAACAGCTGCCAAGCATTCTTGCTCGGTCACAGTGTAATTGCGTTCCGCCTTAGTCAAAGAGCGACTAGCATAAGCCACAACGTGTTCAGCTCCGTCATGACGTTGCACTAGTACGGCACCGATGCCGATGCCACTGGCATCAGCGTGCACTTCCGTAGGTGCGGATGCATCGAAGTGACGCAATACGGGCCCTGATGTTAGTAGAAATTTTAGCTGGCGGAACGCGTCGTCGCAAGCCGATGTCCAGTTGAAGGGGACGGCTTTTTGGAGAAGACATGTTAGGGGGTACACCACGTCAGCGAACCTTGGGATGAAGCGCCGAAAATACGAGCACAGGCCCAAGAAACTCCTCAACTCCCGCACTGACTTCGGTGCTTCGAAGGAGCTGACTGCCTCAATCTTCCGTGGATCTGGCCTCACACCGTTTTTGTCGACCAGATGCCCAAGTACTAACGTCTCCGTTTCCCCGAAACGACATTTCTTGGAATTTAGGATCAAGCCGGCTTGTTTGACACAATCCAGAACAAGACTGAGACGGCTGTTATGCTCACTCAATGTGCTGCCAAAAATCACCACATCATCGAGGTAGCACAAACAAATTTCCCATTTAAGTCCTCGGAGGATAGTATCCATGAATCGTTCGAATGTTGCTGGTGCGTTACAAAGGCCGAACGGCATAACGTTAAATTCATAAAGACCATCTGGTGTCACGAAGGCCGTTTTCTCCTTATCGTCTGGGTGCATGGGTATCTGCCAATACCCTGATCGCAAATCCAGTGATGAAAAGTAGGCAGCGGAATGTAAACAATCGATGACATCATCAATTCTAGGAAGTGGATACACATCCTTTTTGGTGACTGCATTCAGTTTCCTGTAATCAACGCAAAACCGCCACGATCCATCCTTCTTCTTTACTAAGATTACTGGTGCTGCCCACGGACTAGAGGACTCTTGAACAACACTTTTCCGCAGCATGTCTTTCACCTGTTCAGCAATAACTGTCCTCTCTGTTGCAGAAACGCGGTAAGGCTTTTGCCGAATGGGATGCGCAGATCCGGTGTCAATTCTGTGGCGAGCACGAGAACGAGGGAGTGAAGCCTGCTTGTCGCCTTGTGCGAAATCGAATACAGAAAGATGTGCCCACAAAACTTCTGCGAGAACGTGGCGCTCATGTGAGGGCAGCGCCTTGTTGATCATCCATAGGATCTGCTCTTCAGAAGTGCTTTGGTGAGGATCGCTAGTACGAGACTGCTCCTCCTCGCTTAGAACTGTAATGGAGCTGTAAGTAATCTCGTCAAATTCAGCGAGCTTCATATCACGCGGAAGAACAGCAGGGACGCAAGAACAATTGAAAGCCCACAAATTTGAGACGCCATTCACTACTCTCACGACAGAGCGTGGTACGAGTACATCTTTCTTTGCGCAGCTCGACGGAAGGGGCTGGACTTGCGCGTCAAACGATGAAAGGTCGGCAGCAGTGAAGTTGACAGGGATACGTGACAGCGACCAAGGCGGTACCAGCAAATCTTTCGAAACAACACAATAGTTTTTCACTGGTAAGGATGTGTCGGCAAGGGTGGCGAGAAGCGCGCTATTCAGAGTAATTTCGCCTGTGCCACAGTTAACGGATGCACCACAATCCTGAAGAAAGTCAATCCCGAGAATCACGTCGTGAGTGCACCGCGGTAGTACGAGAAATTCTGTTATAAGATCTTCTCCTCCGAACAAAACACTTGCAACACAAATACCAAGGGGAACTAGGCACTCTCCACTGACACCACGAAACGTCACACCACCATTCCACGGGAACATAACTTTCCGACCCAGCCTCTCTTTGAATGTCACACTCATGACGGAAACGGTAGCACCAGTATCCACTAATGCTGTTGCAGGTATACTATCAATTAACACACGCACTTTGTTCTTCACCATCATAATAGGCAGAGGAGTATTTCGCAGAGACGCAGACTGTCCGGCGACCTTACCTCCATCGGTCGCGCCGGCTAGTTTTCCGACGGTGGTGGTGACGCAGCACGTCGCCGTGGTGACGGTGAACGGCGTTGGCGACTGGTTGGGGGCGTCAGGCTACGGTCTGAAGCTGGCGAGCCACTCCTTCTACTATATTGACGGAAGGTATTCCGGGGTGGCGCGCCTGTGGTGTTTGCACTATCAGGGTCTGTCAGCCAACGGTGGTCATAACTGTCACGTTCAAAAGTAGGCCAAGTTGGTGGTGGGCCATATCTTGTCTGTCGGCGTCGGCGACAAAAACGAGCAATGTGTCCCGAGGCGCCACAGCTGTAACACACAGGCGATGCGCGACCGACGTTGTAAACCTCGGGGTCAATCCTGGGACGCTGCGAATAATAAATGCGATCTTCCGAATTCCGATTCGTGGTGGTAGCTCGACGAGTTCGTTGATCGTGCGTCACGTCGTCGGGAAAGGTACGTCGGTGCTGTCGCAGCTGATCTACTCGACACTCTGCAACGCCTGGCATGGCAGACAATGCGGACACAGCAGATGCATGTTCTTGAGGTTGGTTGGGAGCCCACCCAAGCTGGTCGACATCCGCCCCCTTGGTGTGTCTTTCAAGTTCTTCGCGAACAATTTGCCTAATAGTTACCGCAAGGTCTAGTTGAAAACTGTAGTTGTCATTGTCTTCAACGCTTGCCACCGTTGTCACATTTGCTAACCTGCCGAACTTAGGCGTGATACGGCGCAGCTTCAAGGCCTCAAATGTGCGGCAATGCTTGATGAGGTCGGCGACCGAGGCGAGACTCTCCTTTCCGATTAAATAATTGTACACATCCTCGGCTATGCCTTTAAGCAGGTGTCCAACCTTGTCCTCTTCGGACATTCGAGGATTGACCGTTCTGCAAAGCTTCAGGATTGCCTCAATGTACGTAGTACAGGTCTCACCTGGGACTTGAGCGCGCTGAAGCAATGTCTGCTCTGCCCGCTTCCTTTTCGTGGTGGAATCGCCGAAGCACTCAGTAAGGTGAGTAACGAAGCTGTCCCACGTTGTGCAGATATCTTCATGGTTCTCGAACCACACAAGCGCAGTGTCCGTGAGGAACAGAACCACATTGTCGAGCTGAGCCGTGGCGTTCCAGCCGTTGTACTTGCTCACACGCTTGTAGTGGGTGAGCCATTCCTCCACGTCCTCGCCGAATTTTCCTGAGAAAGGGCGGGGCTCCATCTGATGCATCCAGGCGCCGGTTGTTCGAACTGGAGCTGCCAGAGAAGGCTGTTGGTCACCGCTGTGGGACATCGGGATCTCAAGTGGTGTTGGGGGCAGTCGAGCGAGGCGTCGGCTCCGGCGTGGTGCTTGCTGCAGCAGCTCCGTCGTCTTGGTCGAAGTACCCCGCACCTCCACCACAAAACTGTTACGGTTAATGTGAAACTGGCTTTATTTAAGGGACGAGATTGATGGTGAAGTCAAGATGGCGTCCCGAGGCTGCACACGCTAACGTCTTCTTCCTCTTCTGCTCGCCCGGCTCATGCCGTAGCAATATATATATACATATACATACATATATATATATATATATATATATATATATATATATATATATACATATATATATATACATATATATATCCTCATCAGCTTGGTTACACCCACTGCAGGGCAACGGCCTCTCTCATACTTCTCCAATTACCCCGGTCACGTGCTAATTGTGGCGATATTGTCCCTGCAAGCTTCTTAATCTCATCCGTCCACCTAACTTTCTGCCGCCCCCTGCTCCGCTTCCCTTCCCTTGGAATCCAGTCCGTAATCCTTAATGACCATCGGTTATCTTCCCTCCTCATTACATGTCCTGCACATGCCCCCCCCCCCCACTTCTTTTTCTTGAATTCAACGAAGATGCCATTACCTCGATAGTACACCTATCATTCTTCTTTCCATAGTTCGTTGCGTCGTCCTCAATTTAAGTAGAACCCTTTTCGTAAGCCTCCATGTTTGTGCCCCGTACGTGAGTACTGGTAAGACACAGCTGTTATCCACTTTTCTCTTGAGGGATAATGGCAACCTACTGTTCATGATCTGAGAATGCCTGCCAAACGCACCCCACCCATTTTTATTCTTATGATTATTTCAGTCTCATCGTCCGGATCCGCAGTCAGTACCTCTCCTATGTAGATGTATTCCCTTACTACTTCCAGTGCCTCGCTACCTATCGTACAGTGTTGATCTCTTCCGAGACTGTTAAACATTGCTTTAGTTTTCCGCAGATTAATTTTTAGACCCACCTTTCTGCTTTGCCTCTCTAGGTCAGTGAGCCTGCATTGAAGTTGGTCCCCTGAGTTACTAAGCAAGGCAATATCATCAGGGAATCGCAAGGTAATAAGGTATTCTCCATTAATTCTTATCCCCAAGTCTTCACAATCCAGGTCTCTGAATACCTCCTGTAAACACGCTGTGAATAGCATTGGAGAGATGGTATCTCCTTGCCTGACGCCTTTCTTTATTGGGATTTTGTTGCTTTCTTTATGGAGGACGGCGGTGGCTGTGGGGCCGCTATAGATATCTTTCAGTATTTTTTACATACGGCTCGTCTACACCCTGATTCCGTAATGCCTCCACGACTGCTGAGGTTTCGACTGAATCAAACGCTTTCAGGTAATCAATGAAAGCAATATATAAGCGTTGGTTATATTCCGCACATTTCTCTATCACTTGATTGATAGTGTGAATATGGTCTATTGTTGAGTAGCCTTTACGGAATCCTACCTGGGCCTTTGGTTGACGGAAGTCTAATGTTTTCCTGATTCTATTTGCAATTACCTATATATATATATATATATATATATATATATATATATATATATATATATATATATATATATATATATATATATATATATAAAGAAATAGGGTGTACGACGTACGTTCAATTTGCACAGCACATTTCACTCACGTTGCGGCTGTTGGCTGGACCAGCCTTTGTCAAAGCTGGCTCACCAGCCGAAACGTCAATGAAATATACTGTGCAAACTCAACGCACGTCGTACTCTCTGCTTCATTTTGCTACCTGGGCCAGCGTGATTTCCTCAGCCCCTATATATATACATATATATATACATATATATATATATATATATATATATATATATATATATATATATATATATATATATATATATATATATATATATATATATATATATATATATATATATGGAACGATCCCCTAAACTCGGCAACGCGATCTTCTATTTATCGGGCGTCGCCAAGCTGTGGTTCAAAAACCACGACGACGATCTCCGCACGTGGGCGAGCTTCAAAACTGGCATCACAGAAGTTTTCGGGTGCCCTGGCGTGCGCAAACTTCGCGCTGAACAAGGCCTACGAAGCCGATCCCAGCTAACTGGTGAAACGTTCACCAGCTACATAGAGTCTTCGTCGACCTCTACCGGCGTGTCAACCCGATGATGGCGGTGGCGGAGAAGGTACGTCACATGATGAAGGTAATTTTCGACGATGCCTTTCATATGCTCCTCTCCAAAAGCCAGGTACTGTCTCTCAGGTCATTGAGCTTTGCCAGTGTTTCGACGAGCTCTGCAGACAGCGCCTTCTCACGCAGCGCCCCCCTGCATCCGACGAAACCCTCGCGAGCATGACTGCGGCTCCTGAGGTGGACTCCCTGCTTTGCCCAATAAAAGACTTCGTCCGTGCTGAGGTCGCTCGTCCGCTTTCGCTGCTTTTCTCCGCCACGCCACCACCTTCGCCTTTGCCGGCCAGCCTTCGCCAGGTCATTCATGAGCAAGTGTGCGCAGCTCTCCCTTCTGCCCGCGAGACTCCGCCTGTGCTGACTACCCTTGATTTTCCCGAGGTGACTGCACCTCTCAGCTATGCCGAGGCTCTCGCGCGGCCACCACATCCGTCCTTTGCGCCATCCCCATCGGTAGTGCCACTGCGTTCTCTTCCTCACTTCGTTCAGCCGCGGTACAGCAGTGGACAATGGCGCACTCCTGACAACCGGCCAATATGTTTTGCGCGTGGTGCACCTGGCCACGTTGCACAATTTTGTCGTCGCTGCGCAACGTCCTACCGCCGTAGCTTCGAAGCCGGACCATACCTTTCCCCATACCCGTCATCCTCCGCGTCCCAGAACCCCGGCCAGATGTCTTCCTACTCAGACTAGCGCCCTCTTAATGACCATTCGTTATCTTCCCTCCTACTTACATGTCCTAGTCATGTCCATTTCTTTTTCTTGATTTCAACTAAGATGTAATTAACTCGCGTTTGTTGCCTCACACAATCTCATCTTATCCCTTAACGTTACACCCATAATTCTGCTTTCAATCGCTCGTTGCGAGGCATTGGCATTATAGCGAGGTCATAACGGGGCTTCAGGCGACTTACACGGACAATTTCTCGACCACGACGACGTACGCCTTGGGACGACGTCAAAGGTTCAACTTCATAATTGACTGGAGATGTCCGAGCGAGGATGCGCTAGGGCCCGTGATCGCGGGCCAGTGATTTAGACGAAAGCCCAGGAGTACTCGGAGGAATCTAAAGCCAAACAATGACACCGATCGCGAAAGTAAGGAGAGGTCGGTCGGCGTTGTGCCTTAGTTGCTGGTGACCTTGGTCGTTTGTTGTCAATGAATGGTCGACAATTTGCGGCGTACCTGCCGACAACAGAATTTGGAGTGTATTCAGATGAGTCAGGTGTTTAGGGAAGCATAGTGTCCCGCGTGTAGATGGCTCGCTTCCCACCCAGCGAAAGAATGGAGAGAATCCTGTGGTCGTGCGCGTAACAGTCTTGTGCGCATATGTGACGAATGGAAGGACGATGTCCCAATTGGTATGATCCGATGCGGTGTACATTGCCAGCATATCACCAAGAGTGTGATTCAATTCTTTACTTAGGTAATTCGTTCGCGAATGATATGCAGTTGTGATGCAATGTACGATATGGCACTGAACGAACAAGGCTTGAATAGCATTATACACGAAAACACGTCGTCTCTCGTTCACATGTTCACGGGGAGCATTGTGGCGCAGGACGAATTTGCGTGAGATGAAAAACTGAACGGCTCTCGTTGTGGCTGTGGCCAAAGCTGTAATTTCTGCGTAACGGTTGAGGTGATTCACGCCGACAATTATCCACCTATTTCCCGAGGTGGTCGAGGAAAGCGGGCCATATATGTCCATATCGACGCTGTCAAATGGACGGGCAGGGCAAGGGAGAGGCTGAAGTGTAACAGCCGCGTGCTGAGGCGGAGCCTTGCGCCGCTGACAGGCAGTGCAAGGAGGTATGTACTTTCACAGAAATATATACATGCAGCGCCAGTAGTATCATTGAAGCAGGCGCTTGTAGGCGTTGAGAACGCCGGCGCGAGCACTTTGAGGGTCGGTGTGGAAAGTAGCGCAGATTTCTGTGCGCATGTTGCGGGTACCAATAGCAGCCACATCCCGCCACCAGACGTGTAATTCTGCCGATCGAGGGGATTGTCTTGCATACCTAAATGGGCGGCTTGAAGATGGAGCGTTCTTGAGGCGGGATAAGTTGATGGATCCTTTAGTAGGTCAAGAAGTTGACAAATCCACGCATCCTTGCCTTGCCCCGACGACATGTCTGCGAAGGCAATGGGCGACAAGGGAGCCGAAGAAGCCGACGGACAAGCAGTGCAGGACGCTAGCGGCGCGCCGAACAGCGCGTCAGCGTCCGACTGCTTGCGGCCCGATCGGTACGCAACAAGAATACAGTATTCTGGCAGGCGAAGAGCCCAACAAGCGAGGCATCTCGAGGAATTTTGCGGCGATGAGCGTCAGCATAGATCATAATTTATGGTCCTTGACGACCTCGAAAGAGCTGCCCTCAAGGCACGGACGAAACTTAGCCAAAGCCCAAATTATGGCATCTCGCTCTTCAGTGAAGGAATAATTACACTCGGCTTTCTTGAGGGCTCGACTTGCGTGAGCAACAACGTATTCTTGATATCCTGGTTTTCTTCGAGCCAATACTGCACGAAGGCCAACACCACTAGCATTACTACGTATCTCTATGGGTGCATTAAGGTAAGTGTTACGAAGGATTGGTTGCGACATTAGCAAGCGCCGTAGTGTCAGAAAAAATACGCCGCACGCTCGCGACCACACAGACAGGCCGTTAGAGGCTGTCAGAAGGTTGGTAAGAGCCACGACGATGGAAGCAAAGTCCCGCAAAAATCGTCGCAAGTACGATCACAGCCGAATAAAACTTGGGAGCGTTTAATGAAATTCGGCTTGGGATATTCGGCTACTACACCGAGCTTCGCGGGGTCTGGAAGAACGCCTTCCATGCACACGATGACACCTACTATCGTGACCTACTATGAGACCTACTACTGCGTGAGACTCGCACTAAGACGAACAAAGTGTGTAGGAAAATCTCGAGAAAGAACGACGATGTCGTCAAGGTAGCAGAAACACTTGGCAGTTTAAGGCTTTCCGGCTAAACTGCAGCCTTTTTTCCCCTGTTATAGTGTGTAAGAGTATGAGCGCTAATGTGCTCATGATGCTGCTGCCTGATATTGATTCAGTTTTTGATTGAGTCCGGCTTGGTATTATTTCCGTTACTGAGTGAATTATATATATGTTGTGACCTCTGCATGCAAGTGGCGATGTTTTCATCCCTAATAAAAGTTGTAACTTATTATACGATTTTTTTCTTTAGTCAGCATTGTCTACTGAAAAGAGAAGCAATACTGATACAGACATCGTTCACGGTCATTTCACATGTCGTTGATATAAAACTGCGCCGAAGGAGTCGCTGAAGTCTGCAGGTTTTTCCAGGGTAAAAAAAAAGCACGTAAATCATTTTTAAGCGAGGTTATCATTGAGCAACACATCATTCTATAAGCATAGGCTAGCCATATACCATTGAAATAATTGTTAGTTGGCTACCTCCTTCTGTCTAAATATTTAAGAAACATTGTTCAGTGTATATTTTTCAATATATTGTGTCTGTGCATGCCATTCATAGTGGAAATAAAAAAAAACATGTTAAAGTGAAAAATTGCGAGTTACGTGCCCGTCGTTCGTGCTTGTAATGCGCTCGTCCCACAATTGTCAGTATTTGCAGAAGCAAAGCGAAAGCATGAAGCGCGAACAATGGTGCAGTAAAGTTTTAGCCACAATCATACTTTAACTGTAAAGGTAGAGGCAACTCAAAGGAAATGCCAAATGATATGGATTACACTTTCGGACGGGGATGGATTCGGAATCGCCGCGAATGGAGCCCTGCCCCCGCGGAGAACTTCGGAGGGAGCTCGGGCCCTGGAGGCCCCCCATAGTCGGTGCCTGTGACCAGAGCCAAAGCAAACTCGAATTTCGAGCGAAAAAAGTGTCGAGTAGATGTTTAGTTTAGGTATACCTGGGACATTTACGCCGCAAGAACCAAAGTGCGCGGCTGGTATTGTTAGTTCCGTGACAGGCTGTTGGCGATATGACTGGCGAGGTACTGTCAACAAAGTCTGTTGTGGTGCCGCCATAGGAGAGACGAAGAAATGCGTTAGTATTGGCTTTTAGGTGTCGAGATACAATCATAGGGTAACTTTTGTTAGTATCAATGCTAATACTGAGGGCGAGTTATTGCACCAAGATATTCTATCAAGGTCAGATTGCAGTTTATGGGAGCCATAAAGGCCAATCACGTGGCACAATATCCAATTGTGGGCAAGTAGAATACGTTGCTCAGCGAGTTGGTTCAGTTCGAGGGGGACATATTTGCGCGACGTGCAAATAAAGACTTAGTCGGAGTAGTAATAGAAACAGTTTATTATGGAAAATATTAACGCTGTATGGCAAGTGGTTAATAAAAGTAAGAAAGAGCAGACACTCACGGACCGGCACTTGTGGCCTCCCGGTAGTTACAGGTGCAAAACAAGAAGAGTTGTTAGTGACTGTGTGCTGTTAACGACTGTGTTGAAAGTTGTTTATCCAACAGAGCACATTTTGTTCAAGGTGTACTTCATCAGGTTTTACCGAAGGTAAATAACGAGAAACAGTGGCAGAAGTACCGCAAAAACCTTTCGACGAACTGTCGCGAAAAGAAGCATCTGTACAACTGTACTTTTCGTTTGTGCACTCACATCTTAGCTACTGCCTCTCAGTATGGGGAAATTGTAATAAAACGGACATAGAAATATTGTCAGTACTGGAACGGCGACCTGGTCGGTTGCTTAACTTCTCAAAACAATGCATGGTATCTTATAAATTTATTATATGCTTATTGATGTGCAATTGTGGGCAAGTAGAATACGTTGCTCAGCGAGTTGGTTCAGTTCTAGGGAGCCATATTAGAGCGACGTGCAAATAAAGGCTTAGCAGGAGTAGTAGTAGAAATAGTTTACCATGGAAAATGCTTAAAGAGGTGTGCCACTGTTTCTCGTGATTTAGCTTCGCTAAAATCTAATCACGTACACCTTGAACAAAATCTCCTCTCTTGGATAAACAACTTTCAACACGGTGCTACAAGATTCCTAATGTTAGAGACTCTTACAAAACACAGATCTGCATACTGCTCTTAAAAGAGGTCTCCAGCAACACTCAACAATTTTCACATCTTTACCTGAGTAGAGACACAGCGTACGTCGCACTTGAACAGTAATGAAGAAACCAAGAACAATATATGGCACCCAAACTGTCGAATATGAAACTATGTGTTTATGCAATACTACTTCCTACCATTGTTGACGAAGCTATAAAGTGTAAAACAATTCACAAATTTAAATATGCAATGCAAGAAACACTATTTTGTGATCACATGTTTAACGAATTTAAATGGTGTTTTAAATTGTTTGATGTCAATAGTAATGTTATAAATATTATATTCTGAATGTATAACTTATGCTCTTATATTTACGGTGCTGTATTTTATTTACCTGCTATTTTGCAAACAGTTAATACCTTGCAATGCGTTTAATATTTTGCTGTAAATAGTTTTGATGTTTTCCTGTCTTATTAGTTGTATTTGGTTTTATTAGTAAACTACTTCTTCTGCTGCTCCAGCTAGTTAAAGGCCTTAGTCAGAAGGCTTACGCCCTCCTTTTGCCTTAGCTTGCGGGCAAACCTTGTATTTCATTCACCCAAATGAAGAACTTACTAAAAAAAGAACATAGCTTATCAGCACGCTATTACCAGCAGGTTGTAAGGTGTGACTAAATATTTGCTGAATAAACAAAACAGCATGTTTGACCAGCTGCAGCGCAGATAGCGTCCCCCTTATGAGCTTCGGCTAACGTTCGGCAGCAGCCTAGCTTTGCAATGCAGGTCGTGTGGATTGTAACATTCGCGGTGCTGGTCGCATTCTCCGTTGTAATCTACAGATGAGATTGCCCCGCTTGCCGCGATATCTTCCTTTATTTTGCCACTCCCTGATTGGCTGCTTAGCGCTCAAAAAGCGCGTCGCCGAAAGAATAAACGTCATTGTCTTCCTGGCGCTGCGTGGGTCGTCTGTTCCTTGGGCCGGTCGTCCTGCCGCCCTCGGCGTCTAGCCGTCGAATACATTACAGCTGGTGGCAGCGGACTGCGGATGGAGCGCACGTCGGCGGTGGTCTTGGCGTCCGGTTTGGTGAGAGCACGGCTTACTTGACTTCATTGGGAGCATTAGCGGCATTTACTTGGTAGTCGAGGCTTTTGACTTTGCTAAATATTAGTACGTGTAAGAGTAGCACTTGTTCCCAGCAGTCATGAACCTCGCATCGGTAACGAAACCCAACCTAGTGTTGCTAGCAGAAGAGTTAGGTATCCCTGTACAGAAGTCGATGCGTAAATCTGCAACTATTTAAGCAATATCCAAATGCGGAAAGAAACGCGAAGTCGAGGAATGTTGGAAACCCGCCGTGGTTGCTCAGTGGCTATGGTGTTAGGCTGCTGAGCACGAGGTCGCGGGATCGAATCCCGGCCACGGCGGCCGCATTTCGATGGGGGCGAAATGCGAAAACACCCGTGTACTTAGATTTAGGTGCACGTTAAAGAACCCCAGGTGGTCGAAATTTCCGGAGTCCTCCACTTCGGCGTGCCTCGTAATCAGAAAGTGGTTTTGGCACGTAAAACCCCATAATTTTTTTAATGTTGGAAGACAATTTCCCAACAGCTAAAAGAAAGAGATAGAACTAAAGTTAAAAGAGATGCAACTGCATAGCCTTGAACGAACTGACAGTTTCGACATGCGCGGATACATGCAACCTTTCAGGGCTGGTAGCGACATCGCTTTGTACCTCGTCAACGTTGAGAGGACGTGTACTAGAGCAACACTTTCAGAAGAGACCTGGTCACGCCTCTTGACATTGCTTCCAAACGAAGCAGCGGACGTAATCACAATAATGCCAGATTAAGTTGCGCGTGACTACAATAAAGTAATACTTCAGCTCAGGCGGAGGTACAGCTTGTCTACAGAAGCCTTAAGAATCAAGTTTCGTAACACGAGGCGTAGTCAAGAATAGTCTTTCTCGGAATTCGCCTATAAATCCATGAGCTTGTTGAAAGAATGGCTTAAAAGTGCCAACGCATGCGAGAACAAGCAACGTCTGATTGAAGTGTTCGCGCTAGAGCAATTGTATTCGTCTATTCCGGAGCGAATGCGCCTGTGGATTCAGGACAAGCGAAACGTAGATACGTTGCAAACGGCAGCCACTTTGGCGGACGAATACTGTTCCTGCAGAATGCAAACTTAAGAAGTGCAAAAGAAACCGTCGGGAGCATTCAGAAAGTTTCCGAAAGGAGAGAGAGAGAGAGAGAGAAAGCAACCAAGGGAAATCCGAGACCGTTCCCGCCCAAGTGCATGTGGTCAACTCGATTGAACTAAAAAGTTCCAAGTTCGAAGAAACACGGCTGTCAGTCTGTCAGAGATGCCAACAACCAGGCCATATCGCAGTCGGGTGCTGACAAGCAAGTGTCTGTAAACTTGCTAACTGATGAGGGCGATTTAATCTTGCCTTACACCTATGCCATGACGGTGAATGGCGTCAGTTGCAAGGTTCTACGTGACACAGGAGCTACATTTGATATCGTCCACCTGTCGTTTGTTAAGCCCGAAGACTTTACCGGATTATGTGTATGGGTGCGTCAGGCGCTAGAGCCCGACACGACGGGCTTGCCGGTAGGCACAGTTGAAATGGCAGGCGCTTTCGTCAAATTTCAAACTGAAGCTGCTGTTTCAGACAAGCTGCCGCATAGAATCCCTTATATTTTTTTCTAACAGACCAATGAGGGACTTGCAAAACGCTGGAATGGACCTACATGCGAACCCTGTAATGGTCGTCACAAGGTCCCACACAAGAGCGCAAGCTACTAACGCTACTCGTGTCGCCGGCATTCCAGAGCAAAGTGATTCGTCACAAGCTGCCGCAACGGGCGAAGCCGTTCCAGCCACATCATCCGTTGATAACTCTCCGGTTGCTTCAGCGCTTGGAGACGATGCGATAAGCCCAGTCAGTGATAGCTTTCAACTTCTTGCAAACGTAGACAACAGCGTTCTCACAATGGATCAAGCCAACGACGAGTCACTGCAAACGTGCTGGGTAAGTCAAGGCGCAACCAAAAGGGACCACTGTCGTTCACTGTAAAAGACTGCCTCTTGTACCGAACATTCAAAAACAAGGCCGCTGTTTCGAACACCTGGTAGTTCCCCAGAAATATCGTGCTGCACTTCTCGATCTGGTTCATACCAATAGCTGGGCTGGCCATTTAGGAATAAAGCCAAGAGCAGATTATTGAACGACCACTACTGGCCGATGTGTTTCAAGGAATCTGAGCGTTGGGTACGTTCTTGCAACGTTTACCGAAGGGCCGGACGGCCCATTAAAAATTTAAGGCTCCTTTGGTCCGACTGCCTTTGCTTGGCGAACCTTTTCGCACATTGGTAGTCGACATCGTTGGTCCATTACCGGTAACATCGGCGGACAACAAATACCTGCTAACACTCGTAGGCCCTGCAACGAAATTCCCGGAAGCAGTGGTGTTACCGGAATTAAGCTCCACAACCGTGGTCAACGCGCTACTCGGCGTCTTTGCCAGAATCGGATTTCCCAGTGAAGTCCAATGCGACCAAGGTTCTGTGTTTACCAGCGCGCTTACCGCGACATTCTTGCAGAAATGTGGCATATCCATTCACCACAGCTGTCTACCACCCGCAAAGCAATTCAGTTGAAAAACTTCACTCTGTAATGAAGCGCATTCTGCGTGCGCTCTGCTTCGAGAAGGGCACCGACTTGGACGTAGCTGTTCCCGCAATGCTCTTTGCTTTGCGCTCAGTCATTCACGAATGAGCAGGATTTACCCCCGGCGGAACTTGTTTACGGTCGAGCGCTTCGCTACCCGCCCACCTTGCTAAAAGAAAAGTGTGAAGACAAATTCGTAGACAAATCCGTAAATGAGTACGCGCTGATCTTGTTTAAACACCTTCGTGAATCGCAAGAATTGGCGAAGATAACCACGGCAGAAGCGCAGCAACGCGCGAAGGTCTATTACGACAGATCTTCACGCACTCGAGCCTTCAAGGAAGGCGACAAAGTGGTAATTTTGAAGTCGAAGGCCAACACACTGGAAGTAGCATGGGATGGCCCGGTCACAGTTAAGCAAAAGTTTTCAAACGCCAATTACCTGGTAACGACGCCCGGTAAACGCAACGACGTGACAATCTACCACTGCAATCTAATGAAGACATTTATCGAACGTATGGAGACGCTGAGCATCGCCCTAAACAAACCTGAGGAAATAAATGTTCCAGTCCCTCAAGTACCGACCCCTTGCTCTTCCCCGTCAACAGAAGAAATACTCGAATCTGTCGCTAAACGAGCTTCTGTAACATTCGAGCAAAGTAAGGACTTAAAAGAGCTTGTACACAACTTCAGCGATTTGTTCAGTCCCTATCGCGGTAGGACAAACCTTGTGGAACACGACATTGAGTTGACATCTGACCAACCCTTCCGTACAAGGATGCACATGTTTTCGCCCCGTCATGAGAAGCTGTTGAAAGATTCCGTTCAGAACATGCTGACACTGGGTCTAATTGTGCCAGGGGAAAGCGAATACGTGTCACCGATGTTTATCGTAGAAAGTCCTGGCAAGGCACCCCGACCCTGCATTGACTATCGCAAGCTGAATTTGATAGCAAAAACGAAGAAGTTTCCTATTCCTAATGTTGAAGCTTTGATCGAGAAAGTTTCCGCGGTACAGTACATTTCTCCGCTACATATGGTACGCGGCATCTGGCACGTGCCAGTCACGGAGAACGCAGTAAGCTCGCCGCTTTCATGACTGACAGGCACGTATTGCCCTCTGGGGCTTACTTTCGGCCTCACGAATGCACCGTTCGTATTTTCAAAACTACTGAATCAAGTGCTCACAGGCACAGTCTTTCGCTGCGCCCTATTTCGATGACATCGCTGTTTTCTCGAGTACTTGGAAACAGCATTTGGACCATCTGCAGCAGGTATTCCTTAGAATCCGCGAAGCAGGCTTGACTCTCAAACTGAGCAAATACTGTCTTGCAAGCACTGAAGTCCACTACTTGGGGCACTTTGTTGGCCAAGGGAAGCGACGCCCTTTCGAATTAAAAGTTGAGACCATCACTAGCTTTCCTTTGCCAAAATCAGGCTACACTTGCGTTCCTTTTTGGGTTTAGCTGACTATTACAGAAGCTACATTCCAAACATCGCACATATCACTGGTCCTCTTACAGATGCTCTGCGCAAGACCGAGCCTACTGTTCTGCGTTGGAATACGGCGCGTAAGGACGCATTTGCTGCGATTAAATAGATTCTTGTCAGCGCACCGGTTCTCGCGGCACCACATTACTCTCTCCCTTTCTTAGTTCAGTGAGACGCCAGTGACCACGGAATGGCGTTGCTTTCAGTCAAGTTAACGAGAAAGGCGAGCAGCACTCTGTTGTCTACGCAAGTGGAAAGCTAGCGTCACGCGAGCAAGCCTACAGCACAACAGGGAAAGAATGCGATTGCTTAGTGTGGGCTCTCGAAAAGCTCTCGTGTTACTTGAAAGGTTCTTCCTTTCAAACAAAAACAGTCGCTTGATGAGGTGGAGTCTAGCGCTTCAACAGTTCGATTTTCTAGTGCGGCACAAGAAAGGCAAACGCCATGCCAATGCTGACTGCCTTAGCCGCATTCCCTAGTTTCCTTTTTCGTGTGCACGCCAGTAAATGCAAGTCTATTTCATTCTCGTGCTCAGTTTTCACGTGTTCTGCTCCCAGTCAATTCAACTGCCGGGCTTTCCTAAACTAGGGCGCAAGGTTACTTCGGATGAGCCCTACGCCAGAGGTCTGCGGCCCGCTCCCTGTCGCTACGTGCTCGGCAGCCTTCCGGCACTCGGCGAGCAGTGCTAAATATGAGCGCCACCTCCTCCTGGACGTGTCAACCCTCTCCACGGGCCTGCTGTTCGAGCCTGAAGACGCTTGGTGCCTTCTCCATCATTACTGCGATGTCTACCTCAACTTGGCCGCCTATGCCACCAAGCGCCTCAACGTCTTTTCGAAGCGCAAGGACAATATGATCTTGCAAAACGCTTCAGTGCTGTGCTTGGACAATCTTTTCCCGCCTCTAGTTGTTCAAGAAGCGTCATCCTCTTTAACGCCTTCCGAAAAAGGTAGCTTTGGCCGAGCTGTAACATTCGCGGTGCTGATCGCATTCTACGTTGTCATCTGCAGATAAGATTGCCCCGCTTGCCGCGATATCTTCCTTTCTTTAGCCACTCCCTGATTGGCAGCTTAGCGCTCGAAAAGCGCGTCGCCGAACGAATAAACGTCATTGTCTTCCTGGCACTGCGTGGGTCGTCTGTTCCTTGGGCCGGTCGACCTGCCGCCCTCGGCGTCTAGCCGTCGAATAGGTAACAGGATGCAGCTCAACAGTCGCGGACAATCATCGAGGTCAGGCTCGGCCCACTGTCTGTCTCCACATTTGTTTATTCACTATAAAAGAAAGTCTCATATGTGAAAGATCCCCCTCTCAATCGCGCACTGAGAATCCGCCAGTTACTTATCCAATTATTTCTTTTTCATATGTGCTTTATTTGCAAGTCAGCACCTGTATCGTCTGTCCCCATACTCTCGTTTCCCATTTTAATGCTCTCCGATGCCGACAAAAGCATTAGCGAAGTCTAGAAAAATGCAGTCTTTATTGAAAGAAGCATCGGCAGTTGCAAAAGGAACGAGTTGGATCCTAAGAAGTTTAGAACGTGTGAAAAACTGTTTTAAGATCTTGCATGAAATTCTAGCGAGCACGATTGGACGGAATGTTTCAGGGGATTGCAGGTTACCTGCCCCCAATTTCCAGCCCCTGGGCAAAAACTGAAAAGACTGCGGAACAGCCTACATAGTAATTGGACGAATACACACCTGTAGCGATCAAGCTTATTTTTGAATTTATGAAATGTGGACCCGTAGAAGGTTAACCCTGTCGATAAAAAACGACTCTATTAGCTGAAATTCTAATCACGCAAAGGTGGGCGTATGTCATAATGTGTTGATTAAAAAAAAGGGAATGAATATGTAATTCGGCACTGGCCTGGAGGAACATTAGGTGAACTAGTTAGAGTTACCTGAAGTAAATTGCTGCTGGAGTCGATAACTATGTTGCATAATTTACGAGGGTGTTAGCGCAAGAGCACTGGTAACGGAATACAAAATGTTAGTTTTTTTTTTTTTGGCGTTGGGGACAGCATGACTCTATTCGGTGTTAGCTTGGTCGTTGTTGGGCCAATTATCGACCCTGTTCAGTTTGCCCAGGGGGCATAGGCATTTGTTTTTTGCTCTTATGCACTTCAGTGCGTTCTTAAGAGAGCACCATAATAAACAACGCAACGAGTTTATAAGCTTACTAGATATCGTTATTCACTTACTAAACTTGCTGACGGGCCACAACATTCACGAATGGATCCTATGTGCTGACCACACTCAATTCAAATTACTCGCTAGTTCCAGAGTCGAAAACACTAAACTCATCAGGGGCCAAATTCACTCTTTTCTTCAGTAAGTCGCTCAGTGGGCGCCATGGTCAATAATGTCTTTTCTCCATACAGGTGTTCCACACTGCAGGCCGTAGCAGCCCGTTTGTTTTTCGCAGGTCGAATAGGCTAGAAACCATGTATACAGGAGAGCGCACTAAATAACTACCAGATACTGATGTTTCCAACAAAGTCTAAAAACTCATTGAATTTAACAAACAAATGCGTGAAGTGAGGTCGAATCCGTGTTAATGAGAAATAATCAGCGATATTGTTGTTAAACCAATTATTTTCTCTCTAGCAGTAAATTATTTCGCCTAAGTGCTTCATAACAGACTGAGTAATAGAAAACTGTCATGATATTTATGATAATCCACATCTATATCTGAAAGCACAGATGTTTAATTGTTGTGTTTGCTTTTCTTGTAATGTTTGCTTTTTTGTCCCCTTACTATCAATGGCCACATGGCAATTGCACATTGTTTACGCATTCCTCTTCACGAATGTGTTTGTTGATATCGCTTGCGTGACTCTTGCATGCGCTCGCATTTTGTTATGTATTTGCCATTTGCTGGACGGCGTGCTGGGAAAACGCCTCTGTAAGTGTTTTAATATTCCGTTTTTCGTTCGCTGTTCGATACTGAGACCATGCTTGTAGCAAAAAATTAAAGAAATAGTTTAGAAACAAAATTCTGGTGTAAGCTTAGCCACCTTCTAGCAGAGCGAAGTACTGAGCATTACTGGGTACAAGTATAATTAAGTATTTCTTTAGGAATTTTACATTGATTTCATAAATTCCGAAGCACAAGTTGGCTTACATATCCTGAGGAATTTTACGACGACCGCCGAGTCGACCTCAATGAAATTGTTAGGTTCTGAACTTCAAAGTCCACAAGAACCACGTAGTGTCCCCTGAAATAGTTCAGCTGCCGCTGCAGTTGAATGTACGAAGAAAAGCATACCTGACTTTCAGGCTTGATCATCGCTTACTGTCAATATCGTGCATAAATCAAGGCGGTGGAAGGTCATCGCTGAAATAAGTGGAAACAAAACAAGGCTTACCAGTCAGCCGAGCTCTCTCGGTGTCGCCGCGGAGTCCAAGCGCCGGGTTCTTGGATCGTCACACCTCCGCTGGAGAGCGAGCGCGCACGACGAAGGTTCCACGAAGCGCGCGCCAGGAGGAAAAAAAAAAGGCTTCCGTCGAGGCACCTCGAAGCACGTTGTGAGCAGAGTTTAAACCGGGTGCCTGCTTTTATAGCCATGCGAGGGTCGGGAGTGTGGAGGAAAAGCCTTGCCTTGGCGACAACCAGTCGCCCGCAACGCAATTGGCCGCGAAGCCGAGAAGGAGGCGTGGTCTACTCGTCTCATTCGTCGCGCCCGACAACACGCGCGCATGCGCTTTTAGTCGGATCACATTGCTTGGAACGGAGAAGGAAGCGCGTAGGCGCCGTCACAGAAGCGACCGAAGCGGTGCCCCGAACGGTAAGCGCGAGAAACTGTTGCTTTTGTTTGCCTGCTGACATGAAGCCTTTATGCGCTGTCACATCGATTTACGAATTGAATGGCAAGGTTTTCACGTCACGCAAACGCAGACATCCAACCGCAAACGCTGCAGGTGGTCCGTCGCGTCGGATTAAAAGGCGCTCATGGTTCTCAGTGAGCACGAGCGAGCGTTGTGATATGCGACACCATTATTATTTCTTGTTAGAAAAACACCTCGATTATTTTTGTTTCTCATAAAAATTATTCAATTCTCACTTTTTGTATCGTCGTCTTTGCTTTCATTGTAAATAACACTTGGTGAAAATTAAATATCCAGGATTAGAGAATGTCAGAAGTCAGTCAATCACAATATTTTTTTTTGTACGGCAGTTTATCTCCAACCACTTGCGCCATTGTTACAGGTTGCTGATTTTCCTTAGAACACGCTTGTTCACTTGTTAGACATGCGAGGAGCTGTTCTGTATAAGCGCAGGTAAAATATTAACCGATGAAAAACTTACATTGACACGAAGGATCGGACGACTCTGAAGTCAAGTACATTTCCTTATTCCTCTGAACATCGAGGACGCAATCTGTGCGTATGCAACGGTAAGATAGTGTCACCTAGTAGTGACAGTGAAGAAGGCAGCGAAACTGTGATTAACGAAACTAGTGTTTTATTGGGCGAACGTGTGCCCTCAAAACCAGGTTACACTAAAAGAACAACGATAGCGGCGAACATACTCGGCGATAGTCGAAAATATGATTAGAGGGTCAAGCGCGTCGGCTTTTATACATCAGTCGTCGAATGTTCCAGAATAATCGCTTGGAACCGCGTGTCTTCCACAAAGTTCTACATTATTCGCGTTGCGCACACACGCAATCACTTCACGCAAGGTTCGGTCACAGACAGCGGATGGAACTATCGATAACATTCCAGAAACTTCTGTTACATGCAAGCGCATCCTGCGCTGTGCGATAACATGTGTAAGGCGATGAAACGCGGTTTCCCCATAAAGATGAACAGGTACACGGGTCAATACGCTCCTTTTAAAATGCATCGACCCGAAGCTGCAAACAAACGAAAGTATTAAAAAAATACATTTGTATCAAAGAAACAACAAAATAAGGAAGCTCGTCAGCGTGCATAAAAGAGTTTAAGGCGCACCACCTGGGCCACTTCAGATCGTGCGCGGCACCGCTGTGAATGCGAAATGCCGTCTGGCTTGACTCATGGTCCAGTGAGCCAAGCCGCCGGAAGAATTTGTAGGGTCCGAAATAGCGTCGCATTAGTTTCTTACGAGTCCTCGTTGGCGTATGGGGGTCGAAACCCAAACACGGTTGCCATGCTATTACACGACGAAGCGTCGTCGGAGGTTGTAGTGTCGGCTGTCGGTACGCTGCTGGTTCTTGATCCGTAGGCGGGTAAGCTGCCGGGCTTCTCGGCGCGCTGGAGATAGGTAGCGACGTCAAGATTATCTTCGTCGGTGACGTGCGGCAGCATGGCGTCGAGAGTCGTCGTCGAGTTTTTGCCGTAAACCAGATTAAACGGCGTGATCTTTGTTGTTTCTTGCACCGCCGTGATGTACGCAAAGGTTACGTGCGGCAGGACCGCGTCGCACGTCTTGTGCTCGACGTCGGCGTACATTGCTAGCATGTCGACGATGGTCTTGTTCAGGCGCTTTGTGAGACCATTATCTGCGGGTGGTAGGCAGTGTTCCTCCTGTGCCTTGTCTGGCTGTATTGCAGAATGGCTTGGGTGAGCTCTGCTATAAAAGCCGTTCCTCTGACGGTGATGAGGACTTCTTGGGCGCCATGTCGCTGCACGATGTTCTCGACGAAAAATTTCGTCACTTCGGCTGCGCTGACTTTTGGTAGAGCTTTAGTTTCTGCGAAGCAAGTGAGATAGTCCGTCGCCACGACGATCCACTTATTTCCGGATGTTGACGCCAGAAACGTTCCCAACAAATCCATCCCCATCTGCTGAAATGGTCGACAAGGAGGTTCGATTGGCTGTAGTAATCCTGCTGACCTTGTTGGTGATGTCTTGCGTCGCTGACAGTCTCGGGATGTTTTGGCGTAACGGACGACGTCGGCGGTTAGATGCGGCCAGTAATACCTCTCCTGTATCCTTGATAGCCTTCGGGAGAACCCAAGGTACCCAGATGTTGGATCGTCATCCAGAGCGTGCAGTATTCCTGGACGCAACGCTGAGGGAACAACAAGAAGGTAGTTGGCGCGCACTGGTGAGAAGTTCCTCACGAGCAGGTAGATTTGTAGCGTGAACGAAGACAATCCGCGATTAAATGCCCTAGGGACAACGTCGGCGTGCCTTTTAGCTGCGGGTCTGCTCGTTGCTCTTCAGCGAAATCTTCCGCGCTTATTATTCCAAGGACGGCGTCGTCATTCTCATCATCTTGCTGCGGCGGGTCTATGGGGGCGCGTGATAGACAGTTGGCATCAGTGTGTTTTCGTCCCGACTTGTAGCTTACAGTGATATCACATTCTTGCAGTCTTAGGCTCCACGGCGCCAGCCGTCCTGAAGGGTCCTTTAAATTCGCTAGCCAACAAAAGGCGTGATGGTCGCTGACGACTTTGAATGGCCTGTCATATATATTAAGGCGAAACATTGCTGTAGCCCAAACGATGGCGAGGCATTCCTTTTCGGTTGTAGAATAATCGCCTTCCGCTTTCGACAACGACCGGCTAGCGTAAGCTATCACGTGTTCATGTCCCTCTTTTCTCTGGGCTAGGACGGCACCGAGGCCTAGGCTACTGGCGTCAGTCTGGATTTCGGTATCAGCGACCTCGTCAAAGTGCGCAAGTACGGGGGCGACTGCATGCGTCGTTTGAGTTCTTGAAATGCGTCACCCTGCGGTGTTTCCCACTTGGTCTCGACATCACATTTGCATATGTCAAGGCTCAGCGATGCGTGAGACGTCCTTGACAAATCACCTGTAGTAGGCACAGATGCCAAGGAATCGATGCACTGCCTTCTTGTGGATGGCCTGTGGGAACTTTGCGATGGCAGCAGTCTGATGCGGGTCCCGGTGGACCACAGACTTGCTGATGACGGGGCCTAGGAACAGAAGCTCATCGTAAGCAAAGCGACACTTTTCTGACTTCAGAGTGAGCCCTGATGACTTGATGGCCTCGAATACTGTTGCAAGCCGCCTAAGATGATCGTCGAAATTTCCGGCGAAGACAACGACGTCATCCAAGTAAACGAGACAGGTCTGCCACTTCAATCCTGCTAAAACTGTGTCCATCACGCGCTGGAACGTTGCAGGCGCCGAGCACCGTCCAAATGGCATAACCTTGAACTCGTAGAGGCCGTCTGGGGTGATGAAGGCGGTCTTTTCGGGATCTCTTTCGTCGACTTCTATTTGCCAATAGCCAGACTTGAGGTCCATCTACGAGAAGTGTTTAGCATTGAAGAGCCGATCCAGTGCGTCGTCTATCCTTGGGAGGGGTGTACGTACTTCTTAGCGATCTTGTTCAGTCGACGATACTCGACGCTAAAAGGTAGGGTTCCGTCCTTTTTCTTAACTAAGAGAACAGGTGACGCCCACGGGCTTTTAGATGGCTGGATGATGTTGTCGCGCAGCATTTCGTCGACATGTTGTCTTATAGCTTCACGTTCTTGCGTCGAAACTCGGTAAGGCCTCTGGCGGAGTGGTCGAGCAGACTCATCGGTTACAATGCGATGCTTTGCGACTGGTCTTTGTCGAATCCTCCATGACGTCTAAATGCATTCTTTGTATCGTCAAGGGTTCTTAGCTGTTGCTGCTTAATCATGGGGAGACTTCGATTTATATTGAAGTCTGGTTTGGGAACAGCGGTGATTTCATTTCATACAATTTTTTTTCCTTAAAAGCCCCATTGAAGGGGTATTACATAAGGGAGGGGGGCGTATATACATGGCGTAGCTGCAGCGGTGGTGTAGAGGTAGAGTATCCGCTTCGCTTGCTAGAGGACCAAGGCTCGAATCCCGGTGCCGCACAATGTTCCACTGGAATAAAGAAAACAAATCCGCGTGTTGATAAAATTGCATCAACAGGCCTGGAGTGTGGCCTGATCCCGGAGACCAGAACCGGTAACGCACTCCACTCCCTCACCAGAGGAGTAGTGGCCACCCTGGTGCAGCACATGGCCAAAACCTCCTATAGGAATACAACAATCAAACCCCGGCCCTAAGTCCCCAGCATCTGCGAAGCAACTGACCACTACGGCGGTCAGACCTGTGACGCAGCAGAGGGTGCTAAGAATACCTGGGTACGAACAGGCCGCCATTGGAATTTGCACCTGTCAATGTTTAACGCTGGAACGTTATCTAGTGAGGCGAGTCTAGCAGTGCTATTGGAGGAATTAGCGGGCAGTAATGGGATAGAATAGGGCTCAGTGAGGTTAGGAGGAGAAAAGAAGCACATAGAGTGATAAAAAGCGGGCACGTCCTGTGGTACCGGGGCTTAGCGGAGAGACGAGAACTAGGAGTGGGATTCCTGTATAATAAAGATATAGCTGGTAACATACAGGAGCTCTATAGCATTAACGAGAGGATGGCAGGTCTTGGTGTGAAACTTAATAAGAAGTACAAATTGAAGGTCTTACAGCCCTACGCCCCTACATCCACTCATTATGACCAGGAAGTCGAAAGCTTCTATGAAGCCGTGGAATGGGTGATGGGTAAAATCAAAACAAAATACACTATACTGATGGGCTACTTCGGTTCCAGGGTAGGAAAGACGCAGGCTGGAGACAAGTCAGGAGGGGAATATGGCATAGCTTTTGGAATAGCGGGGGAGAGTTATTAGTAGAGTTTGCAGAACGGAATAATATGCGGATAAGGAATACCTTCTTCCGCAAGCGGGACAGCCGAAGGTGGACGTGGAGGAGTCCGAATGGCGAGCCTAGAAATAAAATAGACCTTATACTCTGCACTAACCCTGGCATTAAACTAGATGTGGACGTGCTCGGCAAGGTGTGCTGCAGTGACCATAGGATAGTAAGAACTCGAATTAGCCTAGACTTGAGGAGGGAACGGAAGAAACTGGTACATAACAAGCCGATCAATGAGCTAGCAGTATGAGGGAAAATCGACGAATTCCGGATCAAGCTACAGAACAGGGATTCGGCTTTAACTCAGGAAGAAGACCTTAGTTTTGAAGCTATAAACGACAACCCTATGGGCATCAATAAGAAATGTGCAACAGAAGGCGGTGGTAACTTCATTAGGCAGGCTACCAGTAAGCTATCGCAGGAGACGAAAGATTTGAACAAGAAACGCCAATGTATGAAAGCCTCTAACGCTACAGCTAGAATAAAAGTGTCAGAACTTTCCAAGTTCATCAACAAGCGTAAGACAGCTGACTTAAGGAACTATAATATGGATAGAATTGAGCATCCTCTCAGGAATGGAGGAAGCCTAAAAGCAATGAAAAGGAAACTAGGAATAGGCAAGAATCAGATGTATGCGTTAAGAAACAAAGCCGGCAAAATCATTATTAATATGGAAGAGATACTTCAAGTGGCTGAGGAGCTCTATAGAGATTTATACAGCACCAGAGACACCCACGACAATAATGGAAGAGAGAATAGTCTAGACGGATTTGAAATCTCAGAAGTAACATAGGACGAAGTAAAGAAAGCCTTGGGAGCTATGCATACGGTGAAGGCAGCTGGGGAGGATCAACTAACGACAGATTTGTTGATGGATGGTGGGCAGATTGCTCTAGAAGAACTGGCCATCTGTATGTGCAATGCCTCACGACCTCGAGCGTACCGGAATCTTGGAACGCCAACATAATCCTAATCCATTAGAAAGGGGACGCCAAAGACTTCACAAATTGTAGACCGAGCAGCTTATTGTCCGTTGCCTACAAAGTATTTGTTAAGGTAATCGCAAATAGAATCAAGAACACCTTAGACGTCTGTCAGCCAAAGGACCACGCAGGATTCCGTAAAGGCTGCTCAACAATAGACTATATTCACACTATCAATCAGGTGATTGAGAAATGTGCGGAATATAACCAACCCTTATATATAGCTTGCATTTATTACGAGAAAGCGTTTGGGAATCAATGGAAACCTCAGAAGTCATGGAGTCATTACGAAACCAGGGAGTAGACGAGCCGTATGTAAAAATACAGAAAAATATCTATAGCGGCTCCACAGCCACCGTAGTCTTCCATAAAGAAAGCAACAATATCCCGATAAAGAAAGACGTCAGGTGGGGAGATACGATCTCTCCAATGCTATTTACAGCGTGTTTACAGGAGGTATTCAGAGACCTGGACTGGTAATAATTGGAAATAAGTGTTAATGGAGAATACCTTGGTAAGCCTCTAGGCAGAAACCTGGAGGCTTACGAAAAGGGTTCTACTTAAATTGAGGACGACGCAACGAGCTATGGAAAGAGGGATGATGGGTGTAACGTTAAGGGATAAGACCAGATTGGGTGAGGGAACAAACCCGAGTTAATGACATCTTAGTTGAAATCGAGAAAAGGAAATGGGCATGGGCAGGACATGTAATGAGGAGTGAAGATAACCGATGGTCATTAAGGGTTACGGACTGGATTCCAAGGGAAGGGAAGCGTAGCAGGGGGCGCCAGCAAGTTAGGTGGGTGGATGAGATTAAGAAGTTCGCAGGGACAACATGGCCACAATTAGTACATGGCAGGGGTATTTGGAGAAGTATGTGAGAGGCCTTTGCCCTGCAGTGGGCGTAACCGGACTAATGATGATGACCTTGGTAACTTGCGATTCGCTGATGATATTGCCTTGCTTAGTAACTCAGGGAACCAACTGCAATTCATGCTCACTGACCTGGAAAGGCAAAGCAGAATGGTGGGTCTAAAAATTAATCTGCAAAAAACTAAAGCAACGTTTAACAGTCTCGGAGGAGAACAGCAGTTTACGATAGGTAGCGAGGCACTGGAAATGGTAAGCGAATACCTCTACTTAGGACAGGTAGTGATCACGGGTCCGGATCATGAGACTGAAATAATCAGAAGAATATGAATGGTCTGGGTTACGTTTGGCAGGCATCATCAGATCATGAACAGAAGGTTGCCATTATCCCTCAAGATAATAGTGTATAACAGGTGTGTCGTACCAGCACTCACGTACGAGGCAGAAACCTGGAGGCTTACGAAAAGGGTTCTACTTAAATTGAGGACGACGCAGCGAGCTATGGAAAGAGGAATGATGGGTGTAATGTTAAGGGATAAGAAAAGACCAGATTGTGTGAGGGAACAAACGCGAGTTAGTGATATCTTAGTTGAAATCAAGAAAAAGAAGTGGGGGGGGGGGACTTGTGCAGGACATGTGATGAGGAGGGAAGATAACCGATGGCTATTAAGGTTTACGGACTGGATTCCAAGGGAAGGGAAGCGTAGCAGGGGGCGCCAGGAAGTTAGGTGGGTGGATGAGATTAAGAAGTTTGCAGGGACAACATGGCCACAATTAGTACACGGCAGGGGTATTTGGAGAAGTTTGGGAGAGGCCTTTGGCTTGCAGTGGATGATGGGCGTAACCAGGCTAATGATGATGATGATTATGATGATGATTGTGATGAAGCATTGGTGACTTGAAAAATTGAAGGCCACATTTTTATTACAGGGTAAGGTAATTTGTTACGGTGTTTAAAAATCTGCTGGTATTGGTTAGGATGTGATTTCGCTTGAAAGGCAGTTCCAGTCTGTTGGTGCACAGAAAAAAAATGAAGACGAAAAAGTGACAGTGCGGATATGCGTGCCGGTGGTAGAATGTGGGCTACTTTGCCAAGTGAGCTGTAAAAGAACTTGCAAAAAAGACAAAGGCTAGCAATGCTGCGGCGAGATGACAGCAATGATAAGCCGAATTCTGTTTTCAGTGCCGATATACTGACGTCGTAGGAGTACTTAGAATGAATAAATCTTGCACCTCGATTTTGATGCGATTCCAGTTTATTAATGAGATGTACTTGATGAAGGTTCTGAATGAGGGTTGCATGTTTTAAGTTCGCCCTGTCGAGAGACTGATAGACTAGCAATTTAACATTTTTTGGGGCCTGGTGCAAATGGCGATTTCAAAACCCGGGTGTTTTTTTAGCAGATGAAATGGTGTTCCTAATGAGCGTTTCCCAGGTTAAATTACTACAAAGGATTACTCCGAGATATTTCAAGGAAGGAACTAATTCAAGGTTGACGTCAGTAATTTGGTACGAGAGAAGAAGTGGATTTTTGCGGCGGTAGAAAGAGACAGTCTTACATTTGTTAGGGTTTGGTCCCATTAGCCAAATGTTACACCATTGCTGTACGCTTCGCAGGTTATTTAGAAGGGATGTGCTATAAGAAACGCTGATAATTTTACAATAAATTGCACAATCGTCTGCAAACATACGAATGTAAGAAGATATATGTATTGGTAGGTCATTATTGTAAATTAGAAACAGTAGTGGACCAAAGACCCTTGGCGTACGCCTCAGGTTACAGGGGTAGAGTTAGAGGCTTGATTGTTGACGACTGATTGTGAACGGTAACACAAGAATTATTCACTCCTTGCTAAGATATCGGTATTAAGATTTAATGCGGCAAGTTTTAGTAGTAGACGCTCATGAGGAACTGTGTCAAAAGCTTTGGCGAAATCTAGGAAGATGGCGTCAGTCTGAAAGTTAAAGTCAATATTTACATGCAGGTCGGGAACGAACATTGCTAGCTGCGTTTCGCAGGAAAAACCTTTCCTGAAGCCATGCTGCGCAGGATGAAAAAAGTGATTGGCATCAAGAAAGTCCATGATATGGGTGTAGATGATATGTGCAATGATTTTGCAGGGTACACTGGTTAATGAGAAGGGGCGATAATTTAAGCCATGTTTTCGTTCACCCACTCTGTTTGTAGCCTGATTTGTGAGCTGGAACGAACTTTCCGTGTTACCAATCAGGAGGCCATTCACAGCCTGTTGAATATTACTGTGAAAATA
This sequence comes from Dermacentor variabilis, assembly GCF_050947875.1. Classification (NCBI taxonomy): domain Eukaryota; kingdom Metazoa; phylum Arthropoda; class Arachnida; order Ixodida; family Ixodidae; genus Dermacentor; species Dermacentor variabilis. Next base: position 225,910,484 of record NC_134571.1, on the reverse strand, counting down.
GAACACAGAGGTATGCTGCACAAATATGTTACGGCAAGTTGTTTTTTCATCCACTTTAATTTCCATTAATTTATCGTTTCTTCATTCCATTTATTAAGCACAAGTAATTTCCCCTCTGTTGTCCTTGGTGTCAGTGTTTGTTGGCTTCTCGTGATTTGACTAATAAAAATCAGGCCTCTCGGTTAACCCCCTTTCTTCTCGTTTATTGCATAACGAGAGTCTCGAATCCACCACCATTGATGCCTTCAGGTAGTATATGCGGCTTTATTGACCGGTTGCCTTTACCCAAAAAGATCACGTTCTCGTGACACCTGCGGCAGAAAGGACGTTCCACGTCCGCCTCCAAGCTGTGTGAGTGGTGGCGCTGGCTAACACTCCCAGGGTTCTACTAGTACACATAAATACCCAAGAAAGTGGATGGGGAAACAGCGCGGCGATAGCTCAATTGGTAGAGCATCGCACGCGAAATGCGATAGTTCGGGGTTGAGTTCCCACCTGCGGCAAGTTGTTTTTTCATGCACTTTAATTTCCATTAATTTATCGTTTCTTCATTCCATTTATTAAGTCCAAGTAATTTCCCCTATGTTGTCCTTGGTGTCAGTGTTTGTTGGCTTCTCATGATATGACTAATAAAAATTGGGCCCCTCGGTTAACCCCCTTTCTTCTCGTTCAGTACAAATATGTTTAGTGTTTTTAGAAGTTTAGGCGTAATGTGCACACCAGCTGCCGGTGAAAGTTTGATATTGTCTATTATTTATGAAATGCCGGATGGAAAAAGTATAATTGGTGGCACGGTACATTGAAAGTTCGCATGGGTAATAGAAAATGACAGTTCAGTTTCATGAGTAAAAAGTGGTGCAAAAGATGTGTTGAACATGTGAGCACATTCCGCGTCGGTTAGGGCATCACCTGATTCACTCGATAGGGTGATAGTTCGCGTGTCCTGTGGGCTTAAGACCTGCCAGAATTTTTGGGTCGTTCTTAAGCATGTTCGGTAGATCAGAATAAAAGAATGAGCGTTTCGCATGATGTATGGCTTCTAGATAGGCAGTTTCAGCGGCTTTGAATTTATTCCCCGCATTAGGGGCATTACGTGACATATATAGGTGCGCGGAAGAGGCGTTTTTTCTTGTTTTCTAATCGCTTCAGTGCTTTATTGAACAGGGTTGTGCTGAATTGGAATGAATGGTAATTTGGGGAATGTATTTGCCAACTAGACTGCTTAGTTTCTCTTTGAAAATGAGCCAATCTTCACCCATGGCATGACAAGGAAGGGCACTTGCAAAACGGGTAAAATTGGGTTAGTTCATAATAATCGCTTCATAATTGCTCTTTCCATACAAACGAATAGTCTTTTTAACAGTTGGGGTCAAAACGGGTTTATTTACGAAGTCGACATGAATGACTTTATGGTCATTGATTTCGGGAAGATACGCGATGGATGACACGCCCTCGGGATTACTTGTTAAGACAAGGTCTAGAACATTTTGGCAGTTATCGGTGACACGGGTTGATTTTGTGAGCACTTGATATCAGCTAAAGTTGGGGCATACTTCAAGGAACTCATCGATTCTTTTGATGTAGCCGTTGGTGCAGGCCGGCTTGACCAATCTATATTAGGGAAATTAGTCTCGAAATAGAATTACATGCATGTTGGGGTGTGTGGTCATTATTTCACTTAGAATGTTATTCACTTTGAAATAGAAGTCTGGAGTACTATGAGGGGGCCTATAGAAAACGCCAAGTAAAATTGAATGGGGTTGCGGCATGGCATTTAAGACATATGAATTCAACATGGGACATCGTGTTCGCAGATGCAAATGATTTATTTTGGCCTACGGCGACAAGTACAACTCCCCCCCCCCCCCCTCGTGTCCCTGCGATCGTTTGGGAACAGTTGAAAATTTGGTAGGTCAGCTAGCACTTCCCTGTCCATTACGTCCAAGCCATGTTTTCGTTAATATTAGATAAGGAAACCAGATTAGAAGAAATGTCACATTTTGGGATGAAGCTCCGTATGTTAGTGAAAATAGTGGGAAGGAACAAGTTTGATCGTGGGGCGGGCCGAGGGTGGGGAGGCACATGTTGATGACTGGGTAATTGCTACGATATTTCCTAAACAGATTCTGTGGAATGCTTAAGCACGTATCGTTTGGTACCAATATGTAATGTTTTGAAGCACGGAGAACAGGACGTGGATTTCGATTTAGCGAACGAGGTAATGTTTTTGCGAGCAATTCTGATGGGCTGTGGGAAATCTTCTCCGACGCTGCAATTGCTTCCTTTCAATTTAGGGCCATTAGAAAGTAGATACTCTTTAATTTTGAATTAATTCAATTTTACGATAAGTGGCCGAGCACGGCCTTCTGCATGGCTTCTAAGGAAATGCGCACGGTCAATATGGTTGGAATCAATGACGAATTTCATGTGTTCATTACAGTGGCGGATGACAATTTTTTAACATTCTGAAAAAGTTTCTTTCGGTCGTCGGGGTAGATGCGGCAGAATCTGAGAGGACAAACGCATTGCTGGTTTCGAGAATTTCCTCTACGTAAGTGATCGTCGTGTCCTTGTTGATGTGCCTGAACTCTTGGCTGAAATTTGTCCGCAACACTTTCGTTTTTCCTCCGTGCAGTCGAGCGATCCCTCTTGCGACACAAATTTTATGGTCGAGTAGTAGACGTTCGTCACCCGCGATGACGCCTTCTACATGTGCATGTGTTTTCGTACCGGCGGAAATGACATTGGTGGAGCGCGGCGGGATGCTGAAGTGATCTTCGAGCACACTGAAGGAGTGGTGACTACGACAGCTCTCCGGCGGTGTCGCTCGATCTTCCGACAGCCTTATCGACGTCGACTTCATGTCGATGATTGCACCATGTTGGTTCAGAAAGTCCCCGCCGAGAATGACGTCTCGTGAACACTGTTGGAGGATAACGAAGGTGGCAGGGTAAGTCCGGTCATGAACGGTAATTCTTGCCGTGCAGATTACAGTAGGCGTGATGAGGTGTGCTCCAGCGGTCCGAATTTGAGGGCCTTCCCATGCATTCTAAACCTTCTTCAAGAGGGCGGCGATGGGCCCACTGATGGCGCAGTAGTCGGCTCCTGTGTCTACTAAGGCGGTGACTGCGTGTCCGTCGAGAAGCACGTCGAGATCGGTGGATCTTTGTCTTGCGTTGGAGTTAGGTCTTGGCATCGGATCGCGGCTGCGTCGTGTTGAACTGAAGCTGGAACGTCGCGTCGTCAGGTCGTCTTTCGTCGGCGTATTCTTTGCTTCCAGACTTGGTCGGGACGGCGGCGTTTCGTTGTTATGTCGTCGAAATGGTCTCTTTGCCGTCTGCGTCGGCGGCGGAGGATCTTCGTCTGTTTCGGCGAGCAACAACCGCACCTCCATCGGTTGCTGATTTTAGTTTTCCGGAGATGGGCTCGCAGACTGGCCCCGGGCTGGGCCAGCGCTGCGGCGACAGGTAGCGGCCTGGTGATGGCGAACGGGACGGTCGACGAGACGAGGGCTCCACTGAGCTGAGGCGAGGTAGTCGGTCGTTCGCGAAGCTGTTGTCGTGGCGCGTTAAGTGTGAAACCTCGCATTCTCATCTCCCGGTATTGGCATCGGTGGTAGACGTGATCCGCTTCTCCGCAGTGGTAACATAGCGGGCGCTGTTCAGTGGTACACCAGACGTCTGTTTTCCTTGTGTAGCATCGCTGGACGAAGGGGGGGGGGGGGGGCGAGCTGGCGGCAGCGGCGGCGGCGACGGCTGAACTCCGTCGTTACTGCGCTCTGGCGCGGTCGCGGAGTGTTACTTTGACGGCGGCCGACGGCGGCGTAGGTAATCTCTTCAGGCTGGGCCTTTGGCGATTTCGGCTGGCCTTCGGGAAGTGCCCGTGGCCGCTGAATTTCTTCTCTCACGATGTCCGTGATCTACGCAACCTGAGGCTGGGATTTTCGGAACATCCTCTGAAGTTGCTCTAACACGACCGCTCTAATTGTCCGGCGTAGGTCGTCGGTGGCCAATGATTAAACTGCAGCGTAGTTTGCTCATCTATCGCGGTAGTTGAATTGCCGGTTACGCATTTCCAGAGGTTTCTCGATGCTTGTGGCTTCATGAAGAAACTCTTCGACGGTTTTCGGTGCATTTCGTATCATTCCGGTGAAAAGTTCTTGCTTGACGCCACGCATGAGTAGGTGAAGCTTTTCCTCCTCGGACATTTCGGCGTGGGCTGGCGGAACAGGTGCGTCTTCTCCTCGGCGTCTTCTAAGCCGAAGTATACATGCCGCAGCTTGTCGTCGGAGTCCCAGTTGTTGAAAGTCGCGATTCTTTCATATGTCTCGAGCCAGGTTTCTGGATCTTCAGACGATGATCCATAAAAAAATGGTTGGTCCCGAGGTTGGTGCAGCAGATTGGGGCACGCTGGGGCAGCCATTGGAGTTTCTGACTTGGGCTTCATCCATCTGGTCTTCTCGGGAAGAGGTCCGTATTCCTGTAGCAATCCTTGCTGCTTACGGCTTGCTGACTTGTCCTTGGCGACCTTGGTTTGTCTTCGGGTATCGGACTTTGATCGCGGCTTTGCGGAGAGTTCGGTACCTGAACTCACTAGCACCACTACCAGATGTCACGTAGTGCTGGCGGTGAAGAAGGCAGCAAAACTGTGATTAACGAAACTAGCATTTTATTGGGCTACAGGCTACACTGAATGAACAAAGATAGAGGCGAACACATTCGGCGATCGTCGAAAATATGATCAGCGGGTCAAGCGCGTCGGCTTTTATACATCAGTCGTCGAATGTTAAAAAAATGGCTGGTACCCGCGTGTCTTCCACAAAGTTCTACATTATTCGCGTCACGCGTACGCGCAACCAGTTCACACAAGGTTCGGTCACAGACAGCGGATGGAACCATAGATAACATTCCAGAAACTTCCGATACCTGCAGGCGCGTCCTGCGCTGTGCGATAACATATGTTAGGCGTTGAAACGTAGTGGCCCGATAAAGATAAACAAGTACACGTGTCAATAGGATAAATAGAATAGAGACGTTGTTTTGTAAAACATTTTCATTGTGTTACCATTCGTACGTGCGATCGAGGAGAGTCGATGCTGTCTCCGTTGGTGTAGGCGTTGTCGTGCTGTAGCATTATCGTCGGCGCATGCACTGCTAACGCCCAGAGGAGTTCTCCAGGAGTGGCTGCAAAATGGACAAAGCGCAACCGACAACTTCATCAGGGACAGCGCTGCTATGGTTGTCCGCACGCACACCTGCTGAACGCGCTGGTCAGAGCGGACAGGGGGAAGGAGTCACTGCGAGAGGCCACTGGACTCATCCCGCCAGATGGCGGCGGCGACAACACCTTGTGCCCCGTGCAGTCACAAGACCAGTTCGAGGGTACTGTTAGTGCTTTATCCCTCAGGCGAAACTGGAAAATTTGTGTTTTACATTTTCGTGGATACCTAGTAAATGCCACATGCATCTGTTAGATGTTGTGTATAGCGGATGGCATACATATTCAGCCCTGGCGTCAACACAGCGTACCAGTATATTGTTCGGGATACATATCCGATGATATATGTACATTCACACATTGTTTTACGCAAAAATCTTGATATTGTAACGGTGCATTTATAAGTATACGAAGAAAAAGGAAAGGAGCGGTGGAAGAAAAGGAAGCGGAAGAATTTGTCTTTCAGTCTGGCGGCCTCGTCCCATCTAGTGCATTCGCACCTAGCCTTTTGAATAAACGCCTCACCCCTTGTAGCATTTCTGCTGGAGGTGCTGGGTACCACGTGCAACCAGGCAACCTTTCCCCCAAAGTCTTCGCCGCACTCGTCGCCTTGCCGCCCGTTCGTCATCGCCACCCGACATGTCCACTGACGCAGGCGATTCGACGTCTTCACCTCCTTAGCAGCTGCATAGGGAGTCATGCTCCTACGGAGCAAAAGCTGGGGAACACGTCGATGAATGGCTAGCACATAACGAAAGGGTGAGCAAGAGCATCAAATGGGACTCCAATTCACAACTTACAAATGTAGTGTTCTCGCTAACTGACGTTACGCTCGTCTGGCACGAGAATTACGAGGACACCCACCCAACCTGGTACATTTTCGTTGAGGAAATCAAACTCTCTTTAAGTGACACCACTGCCAAGAAAAAGCCTGCCGAGCTTACTCTTGCCCAAAGGGCCCAACACTGTGGTGAAACTTGCACAGCATACATTGAGCATCGTTAGGTGTTATAATCTGGCGATTCCATGTAGGTCAGAAGAAGGCAAAGTTGTCCATCTACTCAAGGGGGTCGCAGAGGACGTCTATAATTTCCTGTTTGGCTAGCGCAACTTGAACTCAGTTTCTGACGTCATACTGCATTGTCGCACCTTCGCAACCTTGAAGATACGCGGAATTACGACCAAGTTCCGTCCGTTGTCCAACATCACTATACGGTGACAAGCGTTGACTTTATCTCGTCGTCGGACCTGGCCTGAACGATACGCCAAATCGTTCGTGAAGAACAACTCCGATGCGACTCATACCAAACATGTTTCGTGAGCACCTGTCAGTCGCAGGACGCTGCATTCTCACCGCCCAATGCTACATGGGAGTCGGTGAACGCCGCCTGCGAAAACTATGCGGATACTCTACGTGGAATGGAATCATTGTCGGCGAGGTCCCACTCCAACCCTGCTCTTGTCCCACCCGCCAATATCGACGACCCTCAAGTGGTTATGATGCGCAGACCGGTGTCAGTTATTCTTCCCGCATGCCTGTCCACGTCGAAGAGCCACGCGTGCATCGCCCTCCACCTACCCCTGTGTGTTATTCCTATGGTGCGCCAGGCCATGTCGCATGGTTCTGCGGAAGCCGACAGTCACCTCGGCACCAGCAGTCCGCTGTGCGCCCTCGACGCTATGACGGACCCGCCGTTGCTCGGATGCCGACCTGCAAGACATCAGTTAGTGGTTTCTGGCAACGAAGCTTGATCAATTTCTGAACGGCCTCAGACTGGAGTTTCACACCACCACCGGCGCCTCGGGCACTCCGTTCACCATCGCCACGGGTGCGCTCGCCGCCGGGAAAGTAACCAGCGCGGCCGATAGGGATGAGGTCGCTGGAAATTCATTCTTAACAGGTATAACTCCTCTTCCCATTTTATGATAAAGAACAAGATGCGCATACTTGTTGATGAGGATGCCGACAATGGCATTGGTGGACAGAACGCAAGTATTTCCCGAATGAGTCATATGTTTAATAGAGCACTACGCCGCAAAGTGATGTTTCGATGGGCTCAAGCAGGAATGTTCTTTGGAATGGGTGGCGAATCGTTGCGTCCCGTTGGTGTGTGTAATCTCGGCGTATCCTTAGGCGGAATACTTTTTGCTACCTAATTAATTATATCCAGGTGCACGTATGACGTATTTTAGGCATTGACTTTGTGAAGCAGAGTGATGCTACAGTCGAACTGACGAGTTGTCATTGCACGGAAACATTCTATCCGAACTTTTCGAGGACAGCAGCTTCTGCCACGAAAGTACCTTTCCTGTCTGTAGAGATACTTAGTGCTAGCCCTGTCAGTTGCCTGCGCTTCAGTGGCCCGCGTCAGCACTACACACGTTATGTTTGATGCCACTGTGAAGCCCATTCGCACGGCTCAGGCAAAAAAGAACACTGTGATCCCGCACTGCCTTGTTACAGCGGAGCATAGGCGTACTGGATTCAGCGCGGTGAATTGCTCCACTGAGCCTGCGATACTTCCTGACGGCTTGAAACTCGCCACCTTCCGAAAAGACACACATTTGACGGTGGAATGAACTGCTGGGCTAGTTGGTTATCCGACATAACAAACGAGTTTTACGCCAAGGCTGCACACACAAGAGAGGGGAGAACACGGGAGACAACACGCCCATGTTGTCTCCTTTTTGTGTCTGTCGTCTTGGCGCAAAACGCGTTTATTATTTGACAGTGGGGTCTCTGACGGATGCACATTCACCAGGTGAGGTGGGAAACCTTGGATTTCCGAACTTTTGGGTTCTTCGCATGTTCAACAAGTTACCCAGCATCAGTGAACGTCGTGCCTTGGCCAGTGTTCTGTCAAGGCCTGCGTTCGACTTTTCCTAGAATGCCAAAGCACCTTCGATCGCTGCGTCTCGCACACGTCCCAGAATCTACACAGGTATGGCGCATCCGACAAGGCATCCTCACCGAGTCTCCCCTGCAGAACGCAAGATATTCAGTGGACCAGTTGACAAAATGCTTCAAAAGCAAATAGTTCAGGAGTCATGCATTCATTGGGCGGCTCCAGTTAAAAAGAAAGACGGAACGTGGAGATCTTGCGTAGATTTTGGACGCCTAAATTAGGACACTAAAAAGAACGTCCATCCACTCCTATGGATTGATGACACTATTGACGGCCTCCTTGCAGCCTGATACTTTTCTTCTGTTGACTTGCGCTTAGGCTATTGGCAGACACCGATGGACCCGGCGGACGAAGAGAAAACGGCATTTGTGACACCAGATGGACTCTATGAGTTCAATGTAATTGCGTTAGTGCTGCGAAACGACCCGGAACCCTTTGAGGAGTTTATGAATACATTTCCGCGTAGCCTAAAGTAGGATATTTGCATGTACTACCTCGATGACGTTGTAATTTTTGCCGCACAGTAAGCAAACACAAAAAGCCCCTCGATGTTGTCCTCGGCTTTATCGAGAATGCTGGACTCATTCTGAACTCAAAGAAATGTCATTTCCGTGAGCGGCAATCATTTATATGAGGTTATCTTGTCAATAAGCGTGACATCCGACCTGATCCACAGAATACTGAAGTTGAAGAAGCGTTTCAAGCACCACGGTCTGTGAAGGAGCCGCGCTTTCTTGGGACTTTATTAATCGGTTTGCTGACTGTCCTTATTCATTGGCATGTCTTCGACGAAAGGATGTGCCCCTTGGTTGGACTGCTGAGTGTACACCTCTTTTCACCAACTTAATTTTCTTTCGACGTCACAACTTACTCTGCGACACTTTGACCCTTCCGAACGAACCGAAATTCATACAATGCTAGTCGTGTGGGCTTTGGTGGTGTAATGGCCCAACCCTTCAATGGCAGTGAACACGGTTCTCTTATGCCAGACGCTCGCTAAGCTAGCCAGAGCGTAATTCAGCGTTAGCTAACAGGACTGTCTTGCCGTTATCTTTGCAATTCAGAGGTTTCGTTGGTACTCATATGGCCGACACTTGACAGATGTCAGAGACCGCCACTCACTCTTTTGATTTGGGAACTTGCGTTAACCATTTAGTCGAGTAGCGCGCTGGGCCCTTGGACTTGAAGAGTAAGTTTTCACTGTATCGGACAAGCCCGGCCGGCGCCCCGCTGACGCTGACTTCCTTTCAAGGATGCCACTTGGTTCCACGGACGGCAAAGCTGACAACATCGACCACTACCTCGCTTCCCTGGCATCTGTCTTTCCCGAAAGAACGCATTCAAGGCTTAGCAGATGAAGGCTGCCGGGCTTTTGCGCCACGCAAACTTGTACACTAGCACGCCGTTTTTTGTGTTCGCGATGGCTTACTATACAAGAGGAACTACACTAGAACTGGCGCACCCCTACTGTTAGTGGTTCAGGAGAGTCTCGGTTCATTTGTGCTACGTAGCATGCACGATGACCCCACATCAAGGGGCGTGGGATCAGTGCAGACACTATCCCGGGCTAAACGACAGTTTTATTAGGTGAAAACGCGCCAGACTAACGAAGAATATGTTGCCAGTTGCACAACGTGTCAGTGTCATAAACGTTCGAAAGAAGCTCCCGCCGGTCAACTTCAGCCTGTGCTGCCTCCAAGCTGCCGTTTTCAGTATGTTGGCTTCGACCGTCTGGGCTCTTTTCCACAATCCTCGGCAGGTAACCGCTGGATAGTCGTGCGCGTCGACTACCGTACCCGTTATTGCGAGAGGGCAGCCTCCACCACTGCTGCAGCGGTTTCTCTTTTCACTCCATCATGATCCGGCATGGGCCTCCTTGAGTGATAATCAGCGACCGTGGCCGCCAGCTCATCACAGATGTTGTGGAAGAACAACTACGCTTGTGTGCTTCCGACCTTCCGGCATGCGACGCCATACCATCCCCAAACCAATGCCCTCACAGAGCGTGCCAACCGAACGCTTACCAACATGGTTGCTATATATGTGACATGTCGTGTCGGATCACAAGAAGCGGCATGAGATTCTACCGCTTTTGACTTACGCTTTCAACACTGCTACGCACGAGGCGACTTGCTACAGCCCATTATTTCCACTGTATGTCCGTCCGTCTAGTTGTACTCTAGACACCATCCTCCTTTTGTCGACTAATGACGGCAATGGTATAGCTGAGACACTCTGTCGTGCCGAAGAGGCTCGTAGGCTTGCTTGTTTACGTACGCTAGATTCGCAGTATGCAACAAAGGCAAGATACGACGGCCACCACCGCCCCGTTACTTATGCCGTTGGCGACTTGGTCTGGTTGTGGAGCCCAGTACTAAAGCGCGGTCTGTCTACAGAGGTTCTGGCACACTATTATGGCCTTTCTTTGATACTCGACCGGCTCAGCGAGGTGAACTATACCATAACGCACCTCATGTCCAATGGCCGACGTCCTGCTAGGACTCAAGTAACGCATGGCCACCTGACTCGCCCAGCGGACTTCGCCTGCGCGAGGAGCCGTGTAACGGCGCGTTGGTACTCGCGAAGCAGTAGGGAAGGTGCGCGGTGCAACGCAAGGACGAGGACTTTCGGTCTGGCGGCCTAGTCTCACCCAGGCCTTTCGAGCCGAGCCTTCGGAGTAAACGTGACACGCCTTGTAACAATATCTAGTGGACATAATATGCAACGTATACTGCCACCTAAAAACCTTCGCCGAAATGTTAGATATGGATAGACGGAGGCAAAACAGACAATTGATGTATTTAGAAAGGCTGTGGCTAAAGCTACGCCCGACGTCTCCCTCTAAAGTTTTTTGCAGGTACGTTACGGAGATCAGGCAGTGCTTTGTAGGATAGGATAGGATATGTTATTTTAACAGAATATATAAAAGGTACAATGTAGCATACATTGTATGCGTACTGAAATCAGTTAAAGCACGTCTGGCGAGCAAATGAAGCTGAAGGCGACTTGATCCGGCATGACAGCTTCACCCGTCCCTGCTGCACACAACAACCAACAGCACGCGGGAATTCTACTTAAAGACATGGTTTACTTAAGCATATATATATATATATATATATATATATATATATATATATACCAGAGAAAAAGCGGTTCTGGGTGTAGACGCGCGTATGAAGCGGTTTATTGACGTTTCGGCTAATACATTGCATGGTGTCACTGCAGTTAACATACATTTGCATGCATTTGCCGCAGAGGCCCACAGACGGCTAGCAGACGGGACGTTTTATAAACGCCTTGATCATGACACCACCGAGCAATATAAATCTCTGATCAAAAGCACAGTGCTACATCTCATCAAGAAGCAAAAGGTGCCTTACAATGCGGTTCATTCTCTAATTCCACTAAGTCCCGTTCCTGGTCGTTTTTACCTTTTACCTAAAATTCATAAGATAAACAACCCAGGTCGTCCCATCATTTCTGCTATAGGTAGAATCACAGAAAATTCGTCCAGGTACGTAGATTCCCTGATTAGTAATATCCCAGCTACGTTTGCCTCTTATGTAAGAGACACTACCCACTTCCTTTCAGATATAATCGATCTCATTATTGCTCAAAATTCTCTTTTGGTCACACTTGATGTAGCATCTTTGTATACTAACATTCCACATTCTGATGACATTATGGCAGTCGTCAATTGCTACGAATGTGTATCACCCGAGAAACTCATCGATAGCGACACATTGGCAACTTTGCTAGCCCTTATTTTAGAACTAAATAACTACGATTTTGTAGGACAGCACTATGTGCAAGTTAGTGGGACGCCTATGGATACGCGAATTGGCCCCAACTACGCCAATATATTTATGGGTCAGCTAGAAGATAAAATTTTGCTAACCAGGACGTTAAAACATTTTTATTACAAACGTTACATTGACGATGTTTTTCTGATTTGCCCTCATGGGGAACAGGAACTGCTTTCCTTCATATCTGACTTTAACAATGCCCATCCATCCATATCATTTTCTAACACGTATTCTGCATCTGCTATTAACTTCCTAGACGTCAGCGTTTCAGTGCTAAATGATAAAATATCTACTGCTCCATACAAAAAGCCCACAGATGCATGTCAATATTTGCACTTCGATAGCAGTCACGTTAAACATTGCAAGACTAGCATTCCTTATAGCCGAGCCTTTCGTTTTAATAGAATTTCTTCTGAGCAATCAAAGTTTCAAAAAAATTGCGGTACCCTAAAAGAATGCTTTAGCCAAACAAAATTACCCATCACAATTAATTGACGATGCAATAAAACGCGCAGACGTGCATGACCGAAGGACGCTTGTTTGCATTAAGAACAAACCGACTCCCTCACCCCAGACAAATCTTCTCCTAACCCACACTGCGTCAGTCTCAAGTGCTTCGCATGTATTAAACAAACACCACAATATTATAATGAAAGTGAACGCTTCAAAAACTTATTCTCTGATCCGCCTAAAGCAGTGTACAGTAAAGCTAGAAATTTTTTAGATATACTAGCATCATCATCTAAGACTGACTGCCCTGATGCCATCGGATGTCATCCTTGTCGAAAACCGCGATGTAAAGTATGCCCGTACATGGTCACATCGCAACAGGTTACTAGTACGTCGTCAAACTTTTGTTTAAAAATCAAAGGCGATTTCGACTGCGACACAATAAATGTAATCTACATGCTTGAATGTACGCTCTGCAAAAAAACGGTACATCGGACAAACAGAAGGGCCTTTCAGATTCCGCTTTAACAATCATAGAGAGAGAGAAGAAGAAGAAGAAGAAACTTTAGTAAAGAATAGTCCGGCAGTTCTTGATGTGGTGGCCTCAGGTGACGGCTCGAAGTTCTTGGACTCGAGCGGCATCTTTGGCTTGCCGGACGGCCCAGAGCTGGTCTGCCAGCTCTGAACTTCTGATAGCCGCCTCCCAGCGGCGGCGACGCCTACGGAGAAGGTTCCCGGCGGCTCCCGCATCCGGGGCGGCGTCGGGAAGAACGGAGCTCGAGCCTTCTCCTACTCTGGCAACAGCCGCGATTCTGGACGCGTCGCCAACGGAGCTGCTTTGATTACCGTTGTTGCCGGCACACTCCCAGAGCATGTGTCGCAGCGTTGCTCTGTGTCCGCATGTTTTACACGCGTCTGTTGGATACAAACTCGGATAGCAGTGGTGTAAGATAGCGGGGCTAGGGTAGGTGTGTGTCTGGAGCAAGCGTAATGTTACGGCCTCGTTCCTGTTCAATTTATCGTGCGGTGGCGGGAATGTGCGTCTTTCGAGTCTGTAGTGTTGGGTGAGGTCTCTGAACGTGGTTAGGCGATCGCCCCACGCCCAGTGTGTTTCTTGTTGCTGTGTTTCTGTTGTAGTGTCCCGATCCGGCAGATCCGATGCCCCGCTCTCGGGGGCGGCGGCGGCCTCATAATCAGCGGCGGCTCGGCGTGTGAGACCTCGAGCCGTGGCGTGGGCCGCCTCGTTTCCCGCGAGCAGAACATCGGTGTGTGCCGGGGTCCAGAGGAGGAAGACCGTAGAATTTTGGGGTTGCGAGGGCGAGTCGCCGTCGTCAGAAATTTGGAGTATGCGCGCCGCTTCCCGCGAGACACGACCACGCGCGAAGCCGCGGATTGCCGCCTGCGAGTCGCTGATCACGATCGCAGCGTTCGGCACCGCGACGAGTGCTAGGGCTATCGCGGCTTCTTCGGCCGCCTCCGTGTGTCCCGTGGTCACCGTGGCGCTCGCGAGGCACCTACCCGAGCGGTCTACAACCGCTATCGCGTGTGCGCTTCTCCCTCCTCCATATCGCGCCGCGTCTACGTACACCGCCTCGTTGCTGTTACCAAACTTCTTCTGAAGGTCGCTTGCTCGTTTGTTGCGCCTCCCGGCGTGGTGCGTCGGGTGCATGTTTTTGGGAAGCGGCGGGATGATCAGGCGGTCGCGAACAGAGGCGGGAACCGCCGTCTTTTCTCCATGCTGAGTGTGGTACGCGATGCTGAGCGACTCGAGGATGCATCGACCTGCCTTTGTCCTTGATAATCGTTCGTATTGCGCAATGTCGTGCGCCTCGATTAACTCGTTGAGGGAGTTGTGAACTCCGAGCTCTAGAAACTTGTCGGTGCTCGCGTTGAGTGGAACGCCGACCGCCCCCTTGAAAGCCTTTCGGATCATGCATTCGACTTTGTTTTTTTCGGACCCGATCCACCTCAGGTAGGGGGCAACATACGTTATGCGGCTTATCGCGTACGCCTGCACGAGACGGATCGCGCACTCTTCACGCCTACCATTGCGTCTATTCATGATGCGACACAAGAGTCGGATCGTGTCATCTACCGAACGACGAAGTATTCGCACCGTCTCTCCGTTATGGCCATTTGCCTGCAGGTGTAACCCTAGGATTCTAATTTTCTCTACGTGCGGTACGGGAGTACCATCTGCCAATGTAATGCGTATTTTAGAATATTCCCGTTCCTCTTCGCGCAGGGTTTTACGACCTCTCCTTGTGGGTTTGTAGAGTAAGAGCTCGGACTTGGTTGCCGAGCACTCGAGGCCCGTTCCACGCAAGTAATTCTGAACCGCATCTACTCCTGCCTGCAGCGTTCGCTCGACGTGACCGTCACATCCTCCTCCGGGAACCCAGATGGTGATGTCATCCGCGTAGAAACTGATGTAATCCTTCTACTTCTGTTAATTTCTCGGGTAGACCGAGTAGAACTAAATTAAATAGTAATGGTGATATGACGGACCCTTGCGGCGTGCCGCACGGACCCGTCTCAAATTCCGGTGATTCCTCGTCGCCGACGACGACGCATGCGCGCCTACCTGTGAGGAAATCTCTAACGTAATTATACATCCTTTGGCCTAGTCCTAATGTTCTAATTGTTTTTAAGATCGCTTCGTGCTTAACATTGTCAAACGCCTTTTTAATATCTAGGCCTAGAATTGCCTTAGTGGAGCTGGTAGTGTCGTCAACGATCTGGTGTTTAAGCTGAAGCAATACGTCCTGTGCTGAGAGGTTGCGGCGGAATCCTAGCATGGTGTGCGGGAACGCGTCATGATCTTCGAGAAAGTCGGTCACGCGGTTGAGAACTGCGTCTTCCATGACTTTGCCGACGCAAGACGTAAGCGAAATCTGTCTTAGATTATCGAGCGTAACTTGCTTGCCAGGTTTAGGAATCATGATAACGCGGGCCCGTTTCCACGCTTCGGGAAGGAAACCCTCTCGCCAGCACTCATTGACGTAGGCCGCGAGTCGGGAGATTCACTCGTCGTCTAGGTTTCGGAGAGTCTTGTTGGTAACCCGGTCTGGGCCGGGCGCCGATCGAGTGTTGAGTTCGAACAAGGCTAACCGAATTTCCGAATCGCTAAATTGCGCGTCCAGTTTCTCGTTTGTGACGCCGTCGTATTCGGCGTGCTGGATGCTTTCGGCCTTCTTAAAGTAACGGTCACGTATTGCGTCGAGGAAGTTATCGCCTTTATAATCTCTTACGAGTCTACGAGTCTTGTGGCCTTGAGCGGCCCGAGTCTCCTCCGGATCTAATAGGTGTCTAAAAAGGCGCCAAGCGCTCGCCCCGGTCATCTGCCTCTCGAGGCCGTTGCACGTGTCTTCCCATTGTGCCCTGCATACCTGAAGCGCGTGTTCTTCAATGCCTCTGTCTAACTGTGCTATGCGTTTGCGCAACGCCTTATTGTGTCTTTGGCATTTCCATCTCTTAAGGAGGGCTCGCTTTGCTTCCCACATGTGTAGGAGCCTGCTGTCAATTATTTCGAGGTTCGCCTCGGGCGGAACGTCGCTCGTTGCTGCGCCTACGTCCCTTCTGAGCGTCTCACTCCACTCGTCTATGTCCGTAATCGGCTCGTCGCCTCGCCCCGCGTCTTTTCGCTTCTTGCGGAACGTGTCCCACTTCACGAGTTTGAGCTGACGACCTTTGCCCTCAGGGTTAGTACCACGACCGCTCGGGCCCGTGCCTATCGTGATCTCGATCAGCGCATGGTCGCTCCCCAAATCTTCCTGGGTATTTTGCCAGTGCGCTGTTGTTACATTTGAAACAAACGCAAGGTCTGGTAACGTATCGGCACTCACGCTGTTCCCTCTGCGTGTAGGATCGGCGGGATTCGCGATCAGTGCAAGCCTTTGGTCTTGCGAGTCTTCCCAAAGGTGTTTGCCCTTGGGTGTTTCTCGGGTGTAGCCCCAGGCTCCGTGGGGCGCGTTAAAGTCGCCCGCAACAAGTAGAGGCTCGCCGCCGGAGGCCGCGCGCGCGCCCCGCAGTAGGTCCCCGAATCTGTGCTGCAGCGTGGGTTTACTATACACGTTAAGGACGAAGAGTCCTCGGCCGCTCTTAGGAATTAATTCTACGAACACGTGAGGTATATTTACGCAGGCAAGTTCTCGCTGCGCCACAGTGACATTACGTCGAACGAGCACGGCGGCGACCGGCAACGGGCGTTGCGGGGGAGACGGCCGGCGCGGCACCATCGCCCCCGGTCCAGCGCCACCCGTCACGCGGGGTGTAGCCCGTTTCCTTCTTTGCCTGTTCTCCGTCGCGGTCGCGTCTATGGCTTTGTAGCCAGCTAGTTTAACCGGATGGTTTGTCTCCTGTAAAAGGATCACGTCCGGTTTCGTCTTGCGGCTGCGTATGAATTGCTGGAGATTACCCCGCTTCCTCCTGTAGCCCCGGCAGTTCCACTGCCAGATTGTGTATTGTTGTTTCCCAGTGTTAGTGTGCTGCTTTGCGTGTGTAGCCATGGTGATGCCTGTGTTTAATTTAACCCGTCACCATCGAGGCGACTTGGTTGCTGCTGCGGTTGCGTCTCTACGTCTGTGAGCGTGTTTTGCTGCTGCTGATTGTGTTGTTGCTGTCTAGTGTACGGCTTGCTCATTGTTCTGATTGGTCTGCCTGCAGCTGGCGACAGCCTCGCTTCTATGTCGTCTATGCGCGCCAAGTACGCGGCGAACATTTGTGTTATTTGTTCAGAGAGCTTAGCTAGCGCGTTATTGAACATTTCGTTCATATGAGCCGTCTGTCTTGTAAAGCGTTCCTCGAGGCTCTTCTCGATGTTGTCTACACGTTTCTGTAGTTTCTCATAACGGCCGCATCCCTGTTTGCTGTCGGGTCTTGCGGGATCTAGCGCGATCCTTTTCGCGGTAAGTGGACGATCATCGCGTTCATCCGCCGTCCCCCTCGAGCTGCCCTCATTGTCCGTGTCCATCCCGGCCGGCTCAGG
This sequence comes from Dermacentor variabilis, assembly GCF_050947875.1. Classification (NCBI taxonomy): domain Eukaryota; kingdom Metazoa; phylum Arthropoda; class Arachnida; order Ixodida; family Ixodidae; genus Dermacentor; species Dermacentor variabilis. The sequence goes on along the minus strand of NC_134571.1, from coordinate 225,893,118 downwards.
CCGTGATGGAGTCGGTGATCGCGGCGCCCAGGACGGCGGCATCGTCGTTTGACGTTTCGATGGTTGCTGCGGTTTTGGAGCCTCGCCTTTCAATTTGATATTCTCCTCTCTAAGGAGCGCATTTTCGCGTTTAAGCTCGGCAATTATTGATTCTAACGGCTCTAAACGTTGTTTTAGGACTCGCTCTATCGCTCGCTCGAGCTCGTTCCCACTGCCGCCGCCGACGGCGGGCCCGCCAGAGCGGCCCGCCGAAGCGCCTCCGCCGCCGGGAGAAGCGGCGACAGCCGCAAAGCTCACCTGTTGCCCAGTGCTTCTGGGACCTTGCTGCTGCCACGGCTGCTGCTGCTGACTTTGTTGGTTGATGTGGCCCACAGCTGCGGTGCCCGGACCGCCGCCACCGCGCGTCATCGACGTGCTTCTCGGCCTCTGTGCTCGGTTGCGAGAGCGGGATCGAGATCGGGATTTTCCCTCACCGCCCTTCCCGCCGCGGCTAGTCGAGCGTCCTCTTCGGTTGTCGGTGACTGAATGACGGTCTATCTGTGGAAAATTGAGGTAGTAGCCGGCGTTGCCATTACAGTCGCTGCTGCTGTTGTAAGCGCTGCCGTACGCTGTGGCTGCTTCTTCCTCTTCTTGTCTTTTTCGCTCTAGTTCGCGACGCTTGACTATGTATGGGGTCTTGTATCTCGCCTTGCACCTGCGGTCTCCCGTGAAGTGTCCCTTGCCGCACAGTCGACACTGCGGCTCGCATTGATGGTCAGGCGACGGATTGTTGCGTCCGCATCCACGGCAAATCTTGTCGTTGGGATTGGGGCACACGTCGGCGCGGTGTCCCAGCCTTCCGCACTCGTAGCACACGTCAATCTGCTTCCTGTAGAGGGAGCATCTGACGAGCATAGGTCCGTAATATACGTATCTCGGTACGTGGAATCCGTCGAACAAAACGATTATGTTGTCCGTTTTGCTCATGCGTTTCGCGTGCAGCACTCCGGGGTTGCGCTGCGTCACTAGATTAGCGATGATGTCTGCCGGGCTCTCGCTCTTGGAAATGTTCCTAATCAGGCCCTTGGAAGTGTTCTCCGGGGCAGCTTGATAGGTATTCGCCTCAAACTCGCGGTCTCCGATACAAAGCTTGCTAATGGCTCCGTAGCGTTTGGCTCTGTCTTCAGACGGCGTGCTGAGCACCACCACGTTCTGTTTAACGTTGAGGCAGATGCTATCTTCCCCGGCCGCTTCTCTGCCTACACCCACCGCGTTACGTAGGCAGCAGTAAATGCGATCCGTCCCGTAATCGCGCACGTTGAAGCCGCCTCGGGGGCGTACGACGATTTTGTAATCATCCGGCGGTAACTCAGGCATTCGGCTTGCCATGGCAACCTGCTGCACTTGACGGGCGTACTTCCTTTTGCACTGCGCTGTGGTGACTCCCGTAGTCGATGTGGCTACCGTCCGTCGCTGCATGTGCACATGCTGGTTATGCGCCGACGCGGTCACACCGTCGGCCTGTTTCTTCCTCTTTACATCGCACCACCCCGCTCCCTCGCCGAAATCTTCCGGCCAAATATCTGTTCCTTCTACCTGGACAACTTCCATTTAACGTCAGGAAAGGCCTGGCACTTTGCACGGTAGGAGAGAGAGAGAGAAATTTATTTACACAAAGGCAGAGAGGTCGTTAACATTCATAAATCCCACGCTAACACGTTGCCCAACCTGCCCATCTCAAGACACGTGCATCTTTCTGACCACTCATTTGATAAACTGAGAGTCACGTTGCTTGAATCTGGATTTCGTTCAAATTATAATAGAGAAGCCCGCGAATCCTTCTTTATCAATAAGTTTGACACCTTCGCGTGTGGTATGAATGAATGTGTAGGAAAATTGAGTTGCCTGTCTTTGTAGCCCGTCACTTGTCCCTTCTTCTACTAGTACGTCACTATTCCCCTTTTTCTGTGTCTGTGTTTGCTTGATAACATAGCACATATTGAGCCCATATTCACGTTTTGTTGTTGCGTGGCGATTGGTTTTTACAATTCATTCCGGCACGTTTTTTATGCTTTGTATTTTAGATTATATGTTTGCAATCGCCATCGGTCTATACACGTATCCGCGGTCCTTTGAACGATTCAGATGCATCTTGTTCGCCAATTTTATTCGTTTTGCATGTAAACATATCTTCATTTGGTTGATATGCAAATGTATATCCACTGTACTCACACCATGCAATGCATTCTGATGATGGCCGGACCCCGGCCGAAACGTATATATATATATATATATATATATATATATATATATATATATATATATATAATATTGTTACGTGTAGCTGGAGGCCAATACTATATACAATTTATTTACAGGGCAGCTAACGGAAGGCTAAAATGGCGAAGCTATATCAAGCGGGGCCACGTCTTCTTACTCCTCAGTGCAGCCTCACTATGACGGCTGTTCCGTAGAATCACCCCCGGCGGTAGAAGCACCGTCCCGGTGATTAATCTACACATCCGCGGTGAAAGGTGTCTGGTATGGCTTTAGTCTCGCCATGTGAACGATGTCACTTGCAGCCGATGATGACGCTGACAGGTAGGCGGGGATGACTTCATACGTGACATCGATCACTTGTCGCACCACACGGTATGGGCCAGTGTAGCGCGACAGCAGCTTTTCGGAAAGGCCCACACGTCGAATGGGTGACCAGAGAAGCACCAGAGAGCCCGGAGTAAAGTGCACGTCGCGATGGCGGCAATCATAGAGGCATCTCTGATGCTCCTGTGAGGCCTCGAGACGGGTGCGAGCGAGCTGGCGCGCGTGGTCGGCGTGCGCGATCGCGTCGCGGGCGTACTCAGTGGCTGAACGTGTGGCCGAAGGCAACAAAGTGTCCAAGGGCAACGCGGGTTCTCGGCCATATAGGAGATAGAATGGTGAATAGCCGGCGGTGTCCGTGACGCGATGAATTATGCGCAAACGTCACATATGGTAAGAAAAGATCCCAGATGGTCAGTCGCAACGTACTTTGAAAGCATGTCGGTGATGGTCCGGTTGAGGCACTCCGTGAGGCCGTTGGCCTGTGGGTGGTAGGACGTGCTGAACTTCTGCTTAGTCGAGCAGGAGCGGAGTATGTCATCGACGACTGCCGACAGAAAGCTGCGGCCACGGTCAGTGAGTAATTGGCGCGGAGCACCATGCACTAAGATGATGTCATAGAGCAGAAAGTCAGCAATGTCAGTAGTACAACTTGTCGGAAGGGCTCTGGTGATTGCGTACCGCGTAGCATAATCAGTAGCGACGGCGACCTATTTATTTCCGGAGTTCGAGAGAGGATGCGGTCCAAGAAGGTCTAGACCAATACGGAGAAAGGGTTCCGGCGGGATGTCGATCGGCTGGAGACATCCAGCTGGAGGTGTTGAGGGCGTCTTCCGGCGCTGACAGGGCTCACAAGCGGCAAGGTAGCGCCGCACGGAGCGGGCGAGACCCGGCCAAAAGAATCGACAGCGTACACGGTCGTATGTGCGCGAGCCGCCCAAGTGTCCAGCCAAGGGGACCTCGTGAAGTTGGAGGACAGTCGAACGCAGGTGTGATGGAATTACGAGCAGAAGGTCAAGACCGTGTGGATCGAGGTTGCGGCGGTATAATGTCCCCTCCTCAAGGAGAAACATCTGGAGAGAGGCATCGCCAGGCGTTGACTCCAGATGGTCGATGAGGGCTCGCAATGAAGGATCGCGGCGTTGCTTGTCGCCGAGATCAAGCAACTGGGACACAGAGAAATCGCAAGCGATGGCGTCCGCATCAGCCGGTTCGTCGACGGGGTAGCGGGACAAACAATCGGCATGCTGGTGCAAGCGTCCCGTCTTATATACCACGGAGAAGGTATATTTTTGCAGGCGTAACGCCCAGCGAGCGAGTCGTCCCGTGGGGTCCTTGAGAGAGGATAGCCAGCAGAGCGCGTGGTGATCAGTGATGACACAGAAGTCCGTACAAGTATGGCTGAAACTTCGCAACAGCCCACACAAGAGCGAGACACTCGCGCTCTGTGATTGAATAATTGCGCTCAGCGGGTGATAGAAGACGGCTGGCATAGGCTATAACGCGGTCACGTCCACGCTGGCGTTGTGCTAACACTACTCCTATGCCGTGACCACTGGCATCAGTTCGAACTTCCGTTGACGCAGACGGGTCAAAGCGAGCCAGAATTGGAGGCGTGGTAAGGAGAGTAGTGAGCTGCGAAAAGGATACGGCATAGTCAGGACCCCAAAAAATGGGGCGTCTTTCTTCAAGAGGTTGGAAGGCGACGTGCGATAGTCGCAAAATTCTTCACAAAGTGTCGGAAATAAGAGCACAGCCCTACAAAACTACGAACATCCTTGGTAGACTTCGGAACAGGAAAGTGCGTAACGGCGCGAATTTTGTCCGGATCAGGTCGCACGCCTCTGGCGTCCACGAGGTGTCTAAGGACGGCGATTTGGCGGTGAGCGAAGTCACATTTTGACGAGTTCAACTGGAGACCGGCGCCGCTGAACACGTCAAGAATCGCTGAAAGACTGTCTAGATGCGTGTCAAATGTGGGCGAATAAACGATGACGTCGTCCGGATAGCACAAACAGGTGGACCACCTGAAGCAAAGAGTCCATCATTCGTTCGAAGGTGGCGGGCGCGTTACAGAGACCGAAAGGCATCACCTTGAACTGATAAAGGCCTTCAGGTGTAATAAATGCAGTCTTCTGTCGGTCCGCGCCGTCGACGGATATCTGCCAGTAGCCGGACCGTAAGTCGATAGAATAAAAATAGGTGGCACCGTTCAAGCAGTCTAGAGCGTCATCAATACGTGGCAAAGGGTACACGTCCTTTTTTGTGATTTTGTTCAGGTGGCGATAATCTACACAAAAACGCCACGTTCCATCCTTCTTTTTGACAAGTACGACGGGAGAAGCCCAGGGACTACAGGAAGGCTCGATAATATCCTTTGCAAGCATCTTTTTGCCTCCCTGTTGGGTAACAGCTCGTTCGGACGCAGAAACGCGATATGGGCGTCGGTGAATTGGGTTCGCATCGCCAGTGTTTATGCGATGGGTCACGGCGGACGTTTGACCTAAGGGTCGATTTTTAAAGTAAAAAATGTCGCGATAGCCGTCAAGAACGCGGCAAAGGGCTTCAGCTTGAACAGGTGTAAAGTAGAAACCATCTTCTCAATGTTGATGTCAGTACCGAGTGATGACGTCACGGTATGGGCTGAGCTGTGACGATCTTCCAGTGTGAATGGCTCGATCTCATCATCCTGCAAAGCGCTAATCATAGCCAATGAAATCCCCTGAGGGAGAACTTGCGCGGTTAGCGCGAAATTGACAAGGGGAAGGCAGGTGCGGTTGCCAGTAATTGTCAGCACAGTGTGCGGCACGGTAACACCATTTGTAAGTATAACTGCCGGAATTGGTGTGACCAGGTAATTACCGTCAGGTACAGCTGGTGAGGACAACGAGTCAACGTGTGTCACAGAGTGAGGCGGCAGGCGAATCAAATCCATGCAGCTCAAACGGCTTGGAGGCGGGTTCACAGGGTCGGTAAGAAGAGGCAAGTCACGGCGAAATGAGCCGGCCAAGCTGTCAATGAGGGCCGAATGGTTGGCAAGGAAATCCAGACCGAGAGTGAGTTGGTGAGGGCAATGCTCAAAGACGGTGAAGAGAACGACGGTTTGTCTCTCAGCAATGGTGAGTAGGGCAGAGCACATGCCAACAATAGCGGTAGTTCCTCCGTCGGCGACTTGTACAAATTGGTTCGAGGCGGGCGTCAGAACTTTCTTGAGCCGACGCGAAGAGCACCACTCATAATGGACACATGCGCCCCGGTGTCAATCAACGCGCGCACAGGAACATTGCCGACGAGAACGTCCAACAGATTCTTGTTCGTGGGTTAGGTGAAGCGAGGATTTCGTGCCAATGTCGTCTTTGCAGCTTCACCTCCTGAAGCTGCACTGTCTAGTTTTCCGGTCGGGGGTGCGGCAAGTAGGTCGCAGAAGGAGCACGGCGTGACGGGGGCGAGCGAGATTGGCGGCGCGAGGGAGAAGGCGAGCGGGAGTAGCGGGGTCGTGTCAAAGGTGTCGCAGGGTCAGGTGATGGAGCAGGCATAGAAGGGGCGAAGGAAAAGGATGCGCTAGAGGGGCGAGGGTTGTAATTAGGAGAATAGCGCATCGGAGAAGTCCAGCGGCTGCGGCTGTGGAGAGCGACATGCCCAATGCGTCGGCAATTAAAATAGATCGGCTTGTCGTCCACGGTTCGCCATTCGGAGGGGTTGCGCTGTCCGTAAGAGGAGTAAGAAGAGCGCGGTGGGGACGTGCGTGGAGAAAGAGGTTCCGAGCGTATGGAACGAATGGATTGCAGGCCGGTGTTGGACAACTCTTGACGGACGACGGCCTGAATCAAGGAGATTGTCACCGGAGAATGATCAGGTGACGGCTGGATGATGTCGTCGCGCAACATTTCGTCCACTAGTCCTCTTATAGCTTCACGTTCTCGCGGCGAAACTCGGTAAGGGTTCTGGCGGAGTGGTCGAGCGCACTCCTCGGTGATTATGCGATGCTTTGCGACTGCTGTCTGTCGAGTCCTTGAGTACGTCGAAAAGCAGCCTTTGTATCATCGGAGCAGACTTCTGAGCTGTTCTTGCTTAATCATGGGGAGACTTGGATTAATGTCGTAGTCTGGTTCGGGAACCATGGTCGTCTGGGTAGATGCGGCGGAATCCGAGAGGACAAATGCACTACTGGCTTCCAGAATTTCCTCGATGTACGCGATTGTCATGCCCTTGTTGATGTGCTTGGACTCCTGGCTGAAGTTTGTCAGCCACACTTCAGTTTTCCCTCCGTGCAGTCGAGCTATCCCTCTTGCGACGCAAATTTCACGTTCGAGCAGCAGGCGTTCATCACCCTCGATGATGCCTTCTACGTCGGCAGGTGTTTTGGTGCCGAAGGAAATGACAATGCTGGAGCGAGGGGGGATGCTGACTTGACTTTCGAGCCCGCTTAAGACATGGTGACTACGAGAGCTCTCCGGCGGTATCGCTCGATCTTCAGACAGCGTTATCGACTTAGACTTCAGGTCGATGATTGCGCCGTGTTGGTTCAGGAAGTCCATGCCGAGAATAACGTCTCGTGAACACTGTTGGAGGATAACGAAGGTATGCCCGGTTATGAGCGGTAATTCTTACCGTGGAGATTCCAGTCTGCGTAATGAGATCTCCTCCAGCGGTCCGAATTTGGGGGCCCTCCCATGCAGTCTTGACCTTCTTTAACTGGGCGGCGATGTGTCCACTCATGACGGAGTAATCAGCCCCTGTGTCCACTAAGGCAGTGACTGCGTGGCCGTCGAGAAGCAATTAGAGGTCGGTGGTTCTTTGTCTTGAGTTGCAGTTAGGTGTTGGTGTCGGATCACGGCTGCGTCGCGTTGACCTGTGGCTGGAACGTCGCGTCGTCAGGTCGTCTTTCATCAGCGTGTTCTTTGCTGCCAGCGTTCGTCGGGACGGCGGTGTGTCGTCGTTGTTATGTCGTCGAGATGGTCTCTTAGGCGTCTTCGTCGGTGGCGGAGGACCTTATTAAGTTCGGCGAACAGCAACCGCACCTCTGTCGGTTGCTGCTTTTAGTTTTCCGGATATGGGCTCGCAGACCGGGCCCGGGCTGGGCCAGTGTATGGTCGGCGCTGCGGCGACAGGTAGCGGCCTGGTGATGGCGAACGCGACGGTCGTCGAGTGCTCCACTGAGATGCGGCGAGGTAGTCGCCAATATCGCGAGGTCATTCGCCAAGCTGTGGTCGCGGCGCGTTAACGGCGAACCCTCGAAGTCCCATTTCCCGGTATGGGTATCGGCGGTAGAAGTGACCCGCTTCTCCGCAGTGGTAGCAGAGTGGGCGGTGGTCAGAAGCGCACCAAATGTCCGTCTTTCTCGCGTAGCAGCGCTGGGCGACGGGCGGGCATGCTGGCGGTGGCGGCGGTTGACGACGGAATTGTGGCGTTAAAGGTCCCTGGCGCGGTCGTGCAGGGGGGCCTTCACGGCGGCCGACGGCGGCGTAGGTCATCGCTTCCGGCTGGGGCTGCAGCGATTCTGGCTGCACATCATGAAGTCCAAGGGATCGCTCAAGCTCATCTTTGACGATTTCGGCAACTGAGGCCACTTGAGGCTGCGACCTAGGGTACAACTTCTGCAGCTCTTCCCGTACGACCCCTCTGATAGTTTCGCGCAGGTCGTCGGTGGCCAGTGACTGAACTCCGGCGTAGCTTGTCGAGTTCGTGCGGCGGTTGAATTGCCGGATCCGCATTTCCAGTGTCTTCTCCATGCTAGTGGCCCAGCGAAAAGACTTGTCGACAGTCTTCGGTGGGCTTCGTATCATTGCGCCGAAAAGTTCTTCCTTCACAGCACGCATGAGAAGGCGGACTTTCTTCTCCTCGGGCATATCTGGGTTGGCGTGGCGGAACAGACGGTTCATTTCTTCCGTGAAGATGGCAACGTTCTCGTTGTATAGCTGCATTCGGGCGTCCAGAATGGCTTCGGCCCTTTCCTTGCGCACGACGCTCGTAAAGGTGCGCAGGAAGCAGCTACGGAACAGGTTCCATGTTGTCAAGGTCGACTCCAGGTTCTCAAACCACGTTCTGGCGGCGTCATCGAAGGCAAAGTATACATGCCGCAGCTTGTCGTCGGAGTCTAAGTTGTCAAAAGTCGCGATTCGTTCGTTGTTCTCCAGCCACGATTCCGGGTCTTCAGTCGCTGCTCCATGGAAGGTCGGTGGGTCCCGAAGTTGTAGGATAACGGGGGATACTGGGGCAGCCATTGGAGTTGTTTTGACCACGATCTTCTTTGTCGCCTCAGGTGCTCACCGCGATCTTCTTTGTCGTCCGTGCTCTGGGGGCAGTCCTTGCAGTCTGCGGCTCGCACGCTGGTCGTGGGCGATGTTGGTTTTTTCCTCGGACTTCGGGCTTGGATCACGACTTTGCGGGGGCGTTCGGTACATGAACGTACCCCGCACCTCCACCAGATGTCACGTGGTAGTAACGTTAAAAACACAGTAGCAATAATGTGAAAGACAAAACTAGCTTTTATTGGGTGAACCTGTGCCCACAAAACAGGCTACACTTAAAGCACAACAACAGCGACGAGCACAGTGGGCGATCGTCCGAAAATCTGATCAGCGGTGCAGCGCGTCGGCTTTTATACAGCAGTTGTCGAATGTTCCAGACTAATCGTTGGGATCCACGTGCCTTCCACAAAGTTCTATACCATTCGCGTGAGGTGATGAAATCGGATAACACAAGGTTCGGCAACAACAGATAGCGGATAGAAGCATCGATAACTTTCCAGAAACTTCGGATACGTGCAGGGGCGTCCCGCGCTGCTGGATAAAATTTGTTAGGCGGCAAGCCGTGGTCGCCCGATAAAGATAAGTTCATGTGTCATTATACAGCTCCGTCGGTCATCCACCTTCACAGAGTGGAATGGCTCTGTTTTTTTATGACAGCGTATACATGTTGCAAAGACAGGATCGCGGCAAAAAATAAAAGCCAAATAAACTGACCGGAAAGCTACCCATGTGTAGAGAAAAATGTTTTCAAGAAAGTAAAGGTAGCACTTCCAAATGTGCTCAGCTAGCAATCGGGAAGTCAGCAAACAGAGAAAAAGAAAAAAACGTCAGATTTCAGAGTGCGCTTATTATCTGTGCATTCTTAAGCGCCGTTGAACACGAGCTGCTGCCTAGAGGACGCGATCGAATAGGACTCCTGTAGGTACGAAGTAGTGAGTCCGCTTTATCACATCCTTAGTGACTTTCTAGATGAGCGATGCTGGAACTCTGCGACTGACATATTTTATCCTTGTCTTGAGCACATCTGACATCGTCGTCTCGATCATGTAAACAAGATATCTCACATAATCCACAAGAAAGAAATCGAGCCGACAGCGCGCAACATAATGTACTTATTTTTTTAGTGTTTAATTCTAGTTTATTACCGTGGAGCCACGTGGACAAATTTTCCAGCCATACCTTGGTTTCTACTTGGAGGACTTCTAGATCTTGTCCGCAGATGAATACGTTGGTATTATCAGCGTACAGTATTATTTCTGGAGTAGAGGGCACGTTAATTATATCATATTACACGCCCACAAGCGACTTCTACACCTCGCTTTCTGCAACTGCGAACTACTTGCCCAAAAGCGGCTTCTGCGCGCCTCCACAGCCCCTACGCCCAGCTTCGAACTTTGCACCGTTACCTAGGGCCCCTGTTGATAATACGTCGCGTACCCAAGACAACCGGCCGATACGCTTCGCGTGTGTCTTTGCTGGCCACGTGGCACAGTTCTGCCACCGGCGAGGTTTGTATCCTAACGATACCGCGAGACATCAAGGGAATGCTCCTGACTCACTGTCCCGCTATTCACCACCAGTCCCGCATGTCGCTCCTTCATCTCCTGTTCCCCAAAGCTTGAACACTCGTCGGTCTCCATCTTCCCGTCGACGTTCCCTGTCCCCATCGTCCGCCGCCCTCCAGCTGTGGAGGAAAACAAAAAGGCGCAGTTCCGGAGGCAAGAACTGCGATCTCTTTGAACTGCTCAAGCCCTCGTTTATTCCCTACGAACGTCATTGAAGTTTTTGCCGAAGGTATCGTCGCGCTTGTCGACACGGGTGCCACAGTGTCCATGATTGCCGACCAGCTTCGCCGTACGCTTCGGAAAGTCGTGACGCTGTTTTCTGCCATTTCGCTACGCACAGCAAGCGCTGAGCCAATGGAGCCCTTAGGAACATGTACCGTCCGTGTCGCCATACAAGACAGTTTATACCACATTTAATGTGTTGTTCTTCCCCGCTTCTCTCATGCCATCATTCTAGGAGGGGACTTCCTCTCATCTCATCACGCTATTATTGATTCTGCCCGTGCAGAACTTGCCCTGACTCCATTTTGCAGCAGTCTTTCTAAAGATTTGCCTCCATTTTCTGCTTGAGTGTTCGTCGCCACCGCCACTGATATCCCTCCTTTTTCTTCTGCCCCTGTACCCATTTCTCGTGCTGCTTTCTACAATTCCACAGTTCCTTTCACGCCATCTCAACTTGCTGCACGCCACCATCACTTTTTGCTTCCCTTTGCCCTCCTTCCCATTTGCCAGGGCTCCAGCGTAATTTACGTTTCGAATGCGTTTTCGTGTCCGTCAAGCTTACATCATGGCGAGTGCCTAGGTTTTGCTGATGAATTCGACACGAGCTCTGTCTACGATGTGCCTGATGACTCGACTCCCCTTCACCTTGACGCCATGATTCTCCCTGTCTCTGCTCCTCGGCTTGCATGTGACCGAGTGTTTGCTCCGTCTATTGATCCCGACCCCACTCCGAGCCAGCGCACGCAGATCGTCGACCTCCTTAACCGATTTTGAACATCTTTCGACCTCCAAAAACAATGTGTAGGCCGTACCTCCACTTTCGTTCATCACATCGACACCGGCATCCACGCGCTTCTACGCTAACGTCCATACCGTGTGTCCGCGACGGAGCGCCGTGTCATCGATGAGCGCGTAGGAGACATGCTCCGACGCGGCGTGATACAGCCATCACACAGTCCTTGGGTTTCCCCGGTAGTGCTGGTCAAAAAGAAAGATGGGACAATTCGTTTTTGTGCGGACTATCGACGACTCAACAAGATAACCCGGAAAGATGTCTATCCTCTTCCCTGTGTCGGCGACGCAGTGGACTGCCGCCAAAGCGCTGAATTCTTTTCGTCCTTAGACTTACGATCCGGTTATTGGCAGGTCCTGGTGGCCAATGCAGATCGTCCGAGAACGGCATCTGTTACGCCTGATAGCTTATATCAATTTACCGTGATGCCCTTTGGCCTCTGTAATGCGCCTGCAACTTTTGAAAGAATGATGGATAACATCCTCCGGGGCCTCAAATGGCAGACATGCCTTTGTTATCATATATCATTATCATATGTTATTATATATTATTATCATATGTTATCATATCATTACTAATATGGATGAGAAGTGGCTGAGAAGTTCTATAGAGATTTATACAGTACCAGTGGCACCCACTACGGTAATGGAAGAGAGACTAGTCTAGAGTAATTTGAAATCCCACAAGTAACGCCGGAAGAAGAAAAGAAAGCCTCGAGAGCTATGCAAAAGCGGAAGGCAGCTGGGGAGGATCAGGTAACAGCAGATTTGTTCAAGGATGGTGGGCAGATTGATCTAGAAAAGCTGGCCACCTTGTATACGCAATGCCTCATGACCTCGAGCGTACCAGAATCATGGAAGAACGCTAACATAATCCTAATCCATAAGAAAGGGGATGCCAAAGACTTGAAGAATTACAGACCGATCAGCTTACTGTAAGTTGCCTACAAAGTATTTACTAAGGTAATCGCCAATAGAATCAGCAACACCTTAGGCTTTTGTCAATCAAAGGAAAAGGCAGGATTTCGTAAAGGCTACTCAAAAATAGACCATATTCACACGAGCAATCAGGTGATCGAAAAATGTGCGGGAGGTAACCAACCCTTATATAGAGCTTTCATTGATTACTAGAAAGCGTTTGATTCAGTCGAAACCTCAGCAGTCATGGAGGCATTACGGAATCAGGATGTAGACGAGCAGTATGTAAAAATACTGAAAGATATCTATAGCGGCCCCACAGCCACCGTAGTCCTCCACAAAGAAAGCAGCAAAATCCCAATAAAGAAACGCGTCAGGCAGGGAGATAGGATCTCTCCAATGCTATTCACAGCGTGTTTCCAGGAGGTATTCAGAGACCTGGATTGTGCAGAATTGGGGATAAGAGTTAACGGAGAATCCCTTAGTAACTTGCGATTCGCTGATGATATTGCCTTTGCTCAGGGGACCAATTGCAATGCATGCTCACTGACATGGATAGGCAAAGCAGAAGGGTGTGTCTAAAATTAATCTGCAGAAAACTAAAGTAATGTTTAACATTCTCGGAAGAGAACAGCAGTTTACGGTAGGTAGCGAGGCACTGGAATTGGTAAGGGAATACATCTACTTTGAGCAGGTAGTGACCGCGCATCCGGATGATGAGACTGAAATAATCAGAATAATAAGAATGGGCTTGGGTGCGTTTGGCAGGCATTCTCAGATCATGAAGAGCAGGTTGCCATTATCCCTCAAGAGAAAAGCGTATAACAGCTCTGTCTTACCAGTACTCACGTACGGAGCAGAAACCTGGCGGCTTATGAAAGGAGTTCTACTTAAATTGAGGACCACGCAACGAGGTATGGAAAGAGTGATGGGTGTGATGTTAAGGAATCAGAAAAGAGCAGATTGGGTAAGGGAAGAAACGCGAGTTAATGACGTTTTAGTTGAAAGAAAGAAAAAGAAATTGTCATGGGCAGGACATGTAATGAGGGGGAAGGATAACCGATGATCATTAAGGGTTACGGGCTGGATTCCAATGCAAAGGAAGCGCAGCAGGGGCGGCAGGAAGTTAGATGGGCGGATGAGATTAAGACGTTTGCAGGGGCAGTATGGGCACCATTAGTACTTGACCGGGTAGTTGGAGAAGTATGAAAGAGGCCTTTGTCCTGCAGTGCGCGTAACCAGGCTGATGATGATGATGATGATGATAGGTGTGTGTGCGTGTATAAGTATATATATGCATGTATACATTAAAGATACATAGATGCATAACAATATATACGAACAGACATAAAGATGCATAAAATACTGAACGCAACATACGCCAGTATGCTACCCAGTTAAAATACCTTTGAATATTTAAACATGTCCAGTGAGGACACGCGGCAGGAGCAGCGTGCGTATTGACCTACGTGCAGCCACTCGCATTAACGCGAACGAAGTCGCGCAAACAGAGCACAGCGCGCTCTTTGTAACCGTCGCAGATGGCTTTCAAGATAGAGCGACTCGGCCAAGCGCACGCGATCGTCCGGAGTAGAACGCGCCCGGCGGGCTGCTGTACCTTGAAAGCCATCTGCCAAGCGCCCTCCCCACTACCTAGCCTCCCCCCGATGATTCGCGCGCTACGGAAGGCGGTGCGCTTCCTTCCGCTCCCTTTGATTACCCCTACCTCTTTCCTTTTTTGCTCGTCCTGAGCGGCGCTACTAGCCTTAAACAGTTATGACATACCAACTCGCCCAAACTGCCACGCGTTTGGCTTCCTCCCGCTTTTGACCGCTACGTGCGAGAGATTGAGCAGCGATCGCTGGCTCACACTCGGACGCTTTCACGCGCACATACAGCACACGGTGCGCGGCGGCAATTTTATCACCCTTGGACTTTATTCGGACCCTCACGGTGACGGCGACGCCGACAGCAGCAATGCGGCTGGAGTGTCCATATACTTACTATCGCAATACTCAGCAAGAGTGACGATAACAGAATGAGGCAATGCTTAAATAGCAGAAGTATTTTTACGGCTTCTTCATATGGAATGAATGGACTTTCTACTACGCGCTGTTTCATCTATCTCCAGGTGTAGGTCCAAGAGTTCTACAGCTCGACAATGTATTTAGACGTGTACCTGCTTATCTTTCTCCAGAAACCGTTTTCACCGGCTAAGAAATGTTAAACGTTATCGCTAGACGCGGGATGCGGCTGCAAGTATCGGATGTTTTTCTAATTTTATCAATGGTTCTATTCGTTCTCTGCTGTGACCGGTGCTTCTGCAATCTGATTGTATGTGGGAGGCCAATTTTATGCTACTTCCTGGAAGGCACACCGGCACGAGCGATTACGACGGAACCTTCTAGAAGTCATGTATAAAAGCCTACACGCTTGATCTGCAGGTCAGATTTTCGGCGATTGCCGACTGCGTTCACCGCTATTATGTTCCTTTGAATGCCACTTGCTTTTAGGGGCACAAATGCATCCAATACTGCGTTAATTTCGTCATCTCCAGTTTTGCAACGGCATTCTTTACCGTGCCTACAACGGGACAACTGGAGGTGCTTTTGCGTTCTTGTACTGGTCGTTCCCGTCAAACCTACACCCCGAAGGCATACATCTAACGTCATCCTGGGCCATTGAACAAGTCACAGGAAGTAGAACCTGCTCCCGTAGCGTGGACTTCTACTAGAGATCGTGACCAAGTCAAGAACCACAATGGCAGCCCGAGCATTTCCCATCGGGCTGCAACAGCGCAAGCCTTTGTGGGATCATCGCTTGAATACCCAGAAAACTGACTCCAAACATACGAAAGCTTTGCAACATCCAACAATTTGAACTCCTACGACAAGCTGCAACATGTCTACATCTACTCAGGAAAGCTCAGCCAAGACGTGGTCCAAGAATCGTGAGTCAACCTGACTTCTTAAAGAACTTAACGAGGGTCGTCCACTCCACAAAGTGAAGGCTGTGCGCAACTACCAAACGAGAACATCGCGATCTACTAAGAAGGCATGACCCACTTGTTCCGCCACACCGTCTCGGTTATGTCTGAGGACAAGAAAGGTCTTGCCTGTTGCGTGGTGTGAAGCATGTCCTTTCCGCCGATTGATTCGCAACCAACACAAGACCGTCGTGGAATTTTTAACAGAAGCCACGGGCTTCTAGAACACACTGGAAATGCTCACCCAGCAACGCAACTGCCTAGTGCTTACGCCGAAGAATTAAATCCAAGCACTAGGCTACAACAAGCTCCGAGAGGCCAACAAAGTTTTTGTGCACGAAGAACTGTGCAGGATGTTCCCTCCAAAGCAGCCTGAAGTAACCCCAGTCGTTGACATCAGAGAGAAGATCAAGCAGTCAGATACTCAGAATAACCGCGGTCTCAGCCAGAAGCGATAACCTACGCCGTCATAGCCCGCCGTCACGTTCCCTATCCTTCCCTGGTAGTGTATAAGCGCAACTGAACGATGACGTAGAATGAAACAGTTACACAGACACAGCGCTTCACTTTCAACTATAGATTTTATTTTCGCAGACATCGATAAATATATACCATGCAAAAAAGCAAAAAAAAAAAACATTGAGTGGTGCATTTCGATGAACCGAAGAGGCGTTCAAGGCAAGGGAAAACACGTACTGTAATGGTCACAAAGACATACCGAGGAATCATATCTCCTTTTCCGATAGTGACACCGAAGGCTTGATTACGCACTTTTGCTCTAATTTTGCAATCTCGTAGGCCTCTACAATCTCCCTCGTCATCCTGCTATGAACTTTATACAGAATCGAAGTGGTTTCAAACATGGGCTCGCAGGAAAAATCTCCGCAGTGAATATCCAAATGACCCGAGATTACCCTAGTGACGTTATATCGATGCTCTTTTAATCTCTCGTTGATGCATCTGCCGGTTTGACCAATATACCTTCTTCCGCATGAAAGTGAGATGGCATAGACAACGTTACGAGTACAGGTTACAAACTGTTTGCGATGTTGGGTAGGACATGCGTGCCTTTTGTTATTCTCTGTGTTAACCTGTTTGCATAGCTTGTATAGACGCTCAGGGGCAGAGAAAACCACGTCTACCCCCGAATAGCGGCAAAATCGGGGGTAGACGTGGTTTTCTCTGCCCCTGAGCGTCTACCTCTCCGGAAAATCTTGCCTCGCCTGTGTAGGATACTGAGCACTATGCGTATGGTTCTCGGTGGACCAAGCGTTACACGTTTTCTTCAATATTCATTCGGTAGCCACATTAGGTGCCCATAGTAGACATTAGATTGTGGCCAACCTACTCTGCGGTTTTTTCTTTCATTTCGGTGCCCCCTCCCAACTACAAGAAAAAAAGAATACATTGTTGCGGCACAGCGACTGGTTGCATGGTGAAAGTTCTATTTTCTTCTCCTTTCGCGGAAAGTAATCAGCCCCGGGGCGCTTCAGTTGCCCGATAGTCTTATTATATTATTCCGATAGCAATTATACGGACACTACTGGCGCATTCCAGCTGTCGCCGTGGCCCTTATGTTTTGTATTAAGTCCAAGGGCGATAACATCGTGACCTCGCGCCGCATGCTGTATGTGCGAGTGAAAGCGTAGGGGGGTGGGGTGCAATGGGTGAGCAGACGATGGTGTCTCAATATTGTGTGCGTGGAGCAAGCGCGCTGCCTTCCTTCGCGCGCGATACATCGGGGGGAGTGGATGGAATGGGGGTGGGATCTAGGATTCTTTGAATCTGTGATTGCGCAACAGGTTTATTTGTCTTGTTTAACGCATTGTGTACAGTGAATTTTTCTTAGATACGTAGATTTATTGGAGACTTGTTCGTATATTTAAGTAACTTGTTGCGAGGTTTTGTGTATACGTGCAGTGAACTTTCTTTCCAGTGACACTTTTTTGCCCTTTATCAACCATTTGTACGTTCCATTGTATCTTCGCATTTCTAATGAAGGAGGGAGAGTCCGGTGCAAGTGAGCCAACCCATCCCGCGCAATAATGGTTTGGTTCAATATCTGCGAGGCATGCCCGTAGCACACAAACATCTGTCACTTACAATGATGACATGCAGGTGTGAGTATAAATGTTCTTTAATGCCCTCATACACTGGGTTGAACACGGTTGCGTGACGAAATGGATGCTTCAGAATTTGAGTACCATGTCAAGTTCAAGGATTAGTGTTAGAATTATGGCAAGGGTAGAATTGTCGATGAGCTTGTCATCTACAGAGTTGTTTTAAGCCCGGCGTACAGATTAAACCTCATCTGTATAGGGAATGTTCGTCTAAAGCGAAGCCACGTCTAGTGGGACTAGATGAGCATCGCTTGGAACATGCAAGTCAGCGATATCAGTAAGAAAGTGGCGAGTATCTTTGATATAAGAGGAAAATTAAGAAGGAGTTGAACTGATAAGGTTATCTACATAGCAGGACAAATTCTCTGTGATGGTACCTATTCCTGAAACTATTCGTCATCCTGGGGCGCTATAACGTAAACAATTCCAAACTTTACTATCCCAATTCTGCAATCGGCCCTCCGCGATTGGTCAAAAACTTTTTTGGACCCCCCCCCCCTTCCCCTGTCTGTCACGCGACGTCACGAAAACCATGCTAGCTTCCCATCTGATATGAGAGGTACACACTGATTATGCTTGATTTAACCGAAGAAAAGGAAAATAGTTAATTCTGATTTGACGCCTTTTCGCTATTAGCACTCGGCTATTGGTCAAGAGTTTCTTGGCTGCACCCACTGCACCTGCCTGTCACGCGACGTAACAAAACCGCAAAAGCTCACCGCGTCAATGAGACGTGTACGCGTTAAAGATCCATTAATATGCCGAAAAAAATTGAATTTTCTTCTCAATAGTCACGGGCTGCCCCGTTCCGAAACGAATAAAAGATGGCTGCCGCCGATCGCTCAGGCACTGGCTACTCGGACCTGCCGGAGAGCATGGGTTTATTTGCGTGTAATAAAACTTCTTGCGTGGCCGTATAACGTTTTCGAGCACCTTCGGCACGCTTACGACCTCATTTTGCGAACTCTTTTCTGTTTATGATCCGTTTTAGCGTCAATCTTAAGCTTCCGTTGCATGCTGCCGCGATTTTCGACCAGCCACCGCAAGCTAAGTATAAGGGAAAGCGGACCAATCGCAGACGCCGGCACCACCTTCTTCAACCGGTTATCGACTTTCAGTGCAGTGGCTCGGCCCAACGAATCCCTTTCCACTTGAGCGTTCTCCTCGCCTCTCGTCAGCCAATTACATAAGACAAGCATCTCAGTGTAGGCAATGTTATTTGTTTTTCAAGTAAACGAAAGTGACCTCCCATGAACGAGAGCTTTTGACTGGTCTATCCAGAAAACCCTTCGGGTGACCGCACGGTGCTTGCGTCGGCGGTTAGGCAAATTTGACGTCAGGAGATTGGAATAAAAACATATTGGAAAAGTTTTATGTTATAGGGCCCCAGGTTTCAAATCGCACCAAGCTCGAGAAGTACGAGAATACTTTCTCGTTAATAAATTTAACACTGTGTCATCCAGTATCACGAGAACGTAGGAAACATTTCTTGAATTTCTGCCATATCCTGATGTGTATGTTCTTGTACAGAATTTACAAAGCATGCCAGATCAATTTGTTCCTTGTTTTGCCGTGTCGCAATGATATAATGCTGTAACTTCATGTACAATCATCGTGATACCATAATGATATTTCATACATATCATTTATCGTGCCTAAGTTATACTTACTGCTGCACTTTTTCTTTTATTCTTTGCAAGTGCACACGCGCATGTACTGCTGGTTATGACTACGTTTCGGTCGTGCCACGGCCAAAGCGTTAAAGCATTAACAATGCAATTTTCGTAAGTGTGCTCCTTCGTTTCTTCAACCATATATATGCTCAACTGCTGTCACTATCTCTGTGGTAAATAAATGTATGTTGCCGATCGATTCTGATGTGTGACCTCTAAGAGTTATTATTTATTTCATTTTTTTTATTTCAAGTGCGTGCAGCACCCGAAGGCAAACACCAACAGTGTCGAATTCACAGTCTTGGTTGTGACAATCAACGCACCGGCGCTCAGGTTTCTCCTGCAGCCTTTCTTAATTTTGCTCCGAAGAATGCATGTTTGTTGTTCCTGAATAGCTTCACTATGTTGTTGACTCACGTAGGCCATCTTAGAGCACTCAGAATCGTTTGCTACAAGGCAGGCATGAATTCGGGGCAGTAAGGGCTGATTCATATAATTCGTATATAATATATAAGAAATTATTTTGCTGCGGGAAGCTAAACATATTTGCGGTGACAATGACAGCCAGTTAAAACTGGTGTGAAACAACCGCATGACGAAGCGCGAATGAATGTTCGGTTACAACGCTGGAATGAACCATGGCGCTAAGAAGTATGTGAAATTTTCGAGATATCATCTCCATAGAGTGTTTAATGTTCGCGTTCATATTTTTTTACATCATGTATCAACTGTCCCTATTTATGCGATCAGCCATTTCTATGCAAACGAATGGAGGCTGGTTTTGTAAAGATAGCTATATAACATAGTCGTCTATGAAAGTTTTTCCAATCCAATCTAACATAGTCGTCCGCACATGCGCTACACTGCCGAAATGCCGCATCAAGCAGTCACCCCGTTTCCAGCGAACATTGAGCAAAGTGCAGACTTTGTGCTACATGAGGTTCTTTACAATATCGATATTTTTCTCTTGACGTCGAGTGAGAACACAATGTGCACTCTAAGCAGCAATTCGTCTGTGGCTGCAACACTCGCAGGTCGTTTTATTCAGCGCCTTTCCTTGTGCACTAGTGTTCGCCTCTGTTGTCCTGAAACTATGAGCGCCCTCACACGGCTAAATTCTTGATTATTGCAATTGCGCCAAACGGCGCATCCACCAAATTCAGATGTGGTGACCTTTAGTTATGGTTTGAATATCTTTGAGAACATCGTGCTTGTACACGGAAGATACGTTCCTCGCTGTTTAAGCAAGTATACCGATGCTTAGACACTTAGCAGCTTAGAAGCACTACCCTTAGCTTACTTGTCTGCGGGCATTTCTGCTCGATAGCTCTAATGCAGATAATGAAGACAGGTGCATAAAGGGTGCGGTAACAGTATTTTTGTCCTACGGTGAAGAGATGGGCAGAGGGGTGTCTTGTCGTTGATTACGACGGCGCGTTGTATATGGGACTCAACGTTCTGAAGTTTCTGGCATGACGCGAAGTGGTTTCATCTGAATGGTCACAAATTGTACATCATTGAAAGAGACCGGATGTACAGAATAGAAGGGCAGGAATGATGACTACGGGAAGTTATAGTTGCCTACCTTGCGCTAGGTGAAGAAGGTGCTGGTAAGGAAAACATGACCAGCGTAAGCGATAGATGGAAGCACGCACCAGTTAAACCGAGCACACTTACACTGTGCTAGCAGGCGGCCTTCCAAAAGACAGAAGAGGAAGGGCGAACTACGTAGTTTAAGCCGATGAGGTTTTGCTTCAAAACAGTAGTTGCACCACGCTCTGTGTCCTTTCTCAATCGTCGACTACGCTCTACAATATTTCCTCGCATTCAATCCTTTTACCACTCTCCCATTTGGACATTGTAGGTTCATTTAGGTTAGCATGACACTATATATCTCTACTTCAGACTTTGTCAGATTGCTCGGAAAGTATTACTTTTTCAGCGTAAAAATAAAAATTATGTTATAAAACAAACGCAGGAAAAGGTGTAAGCAATTTATTGCGCCTTTGAACGTGCCCCAAACGTCTTTATTTTGTTTCTTTTGGCCTTAGTGCTTCAGGTACTTAGTTGGTCAACTATGAGGAAACCTAAGCTTGTCAATTTTCTTGTTTCATTTACAAATATGTATGACACGGTTATAGAGAGAAAACATATTAGGAACAGCGACCTAAACAGGTTGCCGCCTGTTTTACGCAACAGCACTAAACCGAATTGCTCGGAGGACGTCGCACGTGGACTGTGGCCGCTGTCTAATGGCAAACAAAGAAGAATTGGGTGAGGCAGAGCAGGGGCCTAGCTTTGTGGCGGTGCAAGTAATCCTATCTTCAATTACCATTTGAAGGACAGGGCATAAGGTTTTCCGCGTTGTGCACAAATTTGGTCCGCCCTTGTGCGTGCCATTGCAATCACTTCAAACCGGCGCACATCTGTGGGTGGGTGGTCGGCGTTACACACCGATATTAGGCGAAAGAGCTTCGATACGAGTTTGAAAAGTTGTGTGTTATAGACGAACCCCTTAAATTCAACGAAATGATACCATACTGTCCTCACACCTCACGTTTTTTTCACAAAAAGCGCCGAAGGTACCTGTTCTAAGCGAAATACGCACGAAATGTCAAGCAGAATTGCAGCGTGGGGTGTGACACCGAGCCAGGAAGCTTTAATGCGTAAGCATTCTTTCGTAAATACGCCAAACGATCACGCTAAATGTGTAATGCCATGTATCTGCATAAAAATGTGTAATTTTACAAGTTAAGACATTTATTCGTTATAATATATTATAATTGTAGATAGTTGGAAGCTTTCATGGCAGCACGGAACAATCGACACCAAATGACAAAATAAAATTGGTCACGGCGAATTCCTATGGGGAATAATAGGTCTCCAAAAAAAAATAAACTCAGATCTGTGGGCATACAAATTTGAAATTTTGGGGTTGGTCAGATGAAACTTGCAGGCGGGCCAACTAAAATTTGGGGGTTGGCGAAGTGAATATTAGGAGTGAGGCAACTTAAATTTGCGGATGGGTAAACACCAAATTTAGGCAAGGACAAACTTAAATTTTGTGGTCGGCCAACACGAAATTGAAAAGTGGCCGAAGTGAAATTTTCGCCGGGACAACATTACACATGTAGGTTGGCGAACTGAACTTTTGGGTGGGCCAATGTAAATTTGGGCATGGGCCAAGTTCAAATTTGGGGGTGGGCCATTCTCAATTGAGGGGAACCCCTCAATTGAGGGGTTGCCGAATCTATAGTTGGGGGCGGGCTAAGTGATATTTTGGGCTGAGCCAACTTGAAATTTAGGGGTGGCCGAGCTGCCATTTGCGTGCGGGCCAATTTAAATTTCGGCACTGGGAAACTTAAATTTGGATGTTGGCCAACTTGAAATTTGGGGGTGGCTCATCCTAACTTTGGAGGTGGGCCGGTTTGAAGTCAGGGGGCGGGTCAACTTGAAATTTCGGGATGGACCAACTTGAAATTTGCGGTTCGCCCAACTGAAATTTGGGGCGGGCCAACTTGAAATTTAGTGGTGGGCGAACTGAAATTTGGAGGTGGGCCAAGTGACACTTGCGGTGGGCCAAATTGAAGTTTGGGGGCAGGTCAACTTGGAATTTTGTGGTAGGCCAACATGAAATGTGGGGTTCGTCCAATTGAAATTTGGGCTGGCCCAACATGAAATTTAGAGGTGGGCCAACTAAAATTTCGGGGTGGGCGAACTTAAACTTGAAGGTGGGCAAATTTAAAAGGGCGGTTTCGGCCAACCTAAATATGGCGATGAGGGAGCTGAAATTTAGGGGTATGCTTATGCGTGCCTAGACAACTCCAGTGGAGTTTCTACGTACTTTATATTCACAGACCCTTCATGCTTTACGAGCAAGTTCGGCTTGTACTGAGCCGGGCTACTTAAACAGGTAGGGACTGCTGAGGGTGTTGGTATTTTATCAGGATAAAGGAGAACCACAGACGAACACGAAGAATGAAAAGGACAGGACAGCGCACTGTGTCTGCTGATGAATGCGTTGCTTAACTAATCCGACATTTTGCACTCATGCCACTTTGAAGTGAAGTTGTGCATTTTCCTGCAATGTCGGAGAAACAGTGCATGCAAGACGACACCGGAGCGACCCCCTTTTTTCGTGAAAATGGCATAACACGTGTTTTGTAACATGATTTATAGTGCAGGCCAGTAACAAATTTGAAACTTCTGTGGCCAATGAAGTGGGCGACTGCGAACTTGCGGCGCGTGCTATAGACAGAGAAATACAGTATTAGAGTGCTGACGCGGCTGCCCAAGGTCGAATGTTGCTTTTCATCACACACACACACAAAAAAACACCGACAAAACGAACCCACCAGAAGAACGGAACAGCAATGACGGCAAACCAACACGGTAGTCGAACGCAGCAGATGACTCGTCGTTAGCACACGACACCAGGAGCAATCCCCGCACGATGGCGACTCCGCTCAATGTCGCAGGGAAGATCCAGAAGCACGTTTAAAAGCCTCCAGCACAGCAGGTTAGGCCAAGCGCCTCACTTCGCCTTCACACTTCGACTACCATCGACGTCACGTGCGAGAGAAGGGGTGCCACTGAAAGATATGGCAACTGAGCGCGCAGAGATTTCAATGGGTCAGAATTGACGGGTTGCATTTGTTATATGTTAAAGGGAACAATGACAGGGAATTGCTATCGGGCGCTCTCGAGGATGAGAGCATAAACGACGATTTCGGGCTCAGGGAGATGTGAGCGACTACAAGCTGTGTGACGGGAAATGTGAGGAACTAATGTAAATTTACTGAGGACTGATAGCTAGCATGCCATCTGTATCCATTCCTGTTCACGCGTTATGTAAGGGCGACTGGGAAACAGTTGACTGTACGTTTTATCTTACATCCGCCAAGGACAAAAGGGGCTACAGAAAAACCACTTCAACCTCGTTCCTGCAGTTATTGGTACGCGTGGGCTAGATTCTGTGAAAGAAATCATGTGGCGCATAATATTGTGTTTTTAAATCTTGTAGCTTGAGTTCCATGTTTCATTTCCAATGAAAACATAGTATAAAGAATCACTGCTTATTGCCCAATTGAATAATAATAAGATAACGCATGCTCGATTCAGTGAGAGACAAGTGGCGAATTTGTGTTTTTCTCGTCACTAACATTGCAAATTTGTTCGGCTAATCAATTGATATATCTGCAAATGAATAAATAATATATTTCATTACTAACAATGTTGTTGGAGGACACGCCGGCGAAAAGAGGCTCAGTGCAGCTTGCTGTGGGCGCGCAAGTACATTCTTATTATTGCGATAGGACACTACATGTGCATTTATGCCGTCGGCGTCGCCGTCGCCTTGAGGTTCCGTATAAAATCCGAGGGCGATCAAATCGCCGCTGCGCGCCGTGTGCTGTATGTGCAAGTGAAAGTGTGCGAGGGTGAGTCGACTGACGCAGCTCAATATCGCGTGTCCGACCGAGAAAGGCAGGCCGGAAACGCGCCCTCTCTGGTCGCGCACAAGGCACGGGGGTTAGGTGAAGGGGGGGGGGGGGGGTGAGGGGCTTCTTTGCTGGCGCCGGCTGCTTGCGTGCGTGCGCCGTATTTTGAAAGCGATCTGGAATTGCCGAGACGTCGGCGCGCCGCCGCCGATGTTTCTTGTCGGCGAGATCGGCGCACCATCGAAATAAGAATAAAGATTTCCAGATTCATTTGAGATTATGCCTCGCCTTGCTTAATTATTTTGCGTGCCTCAAGCATAGAATCATGCCAAGCAGGATAGCAATGAATTACACAATACAAAGAAAAATAACCCTGCTTTCCACGCGTCTGCGCATGCGTGACGTCACAAGTCAGTGCAACGTGGGATTCCAAAACTTCTCCAAAAGCGTAATACTGAGCAAAGAGAAGAAACGGCGGCCTCGATCCGTAGGTTGTAATCACTGCTTGAGCGTCATGGGCACTGCAGTTGTGGGTAGAATCGGCGATATGTCTGAAAGCGGCATCAGCGCGACAGAGAGCGATAAAACGTCTTTATTGAAAAGTCCCAGATGGGTTTGAAAGGGGAATGGAAAGGCTGGGAGGCTAGGCCCGTAGAACTCCCGAGAGAACGCGAGAAACGTAACTCGTAGCAAGATGGAAATTTCCGGCCCAGATGTGCTTAAGCTGCCGGTTGGAAGTTTTCAGATTATTCCGGCTCTTGCATTCCAAGGAGTTTTTCTACATATAAAAAATATTTTTACAGATCTACTGCAAGGTGCGCTTTCTTTCAAGAATTCATATATATAGGGAATTCAACTGACACCGATAGCTGCACCGAACTATAAAACAGTTTGGACGTGTAGGCTTATAAACAACTTTGCTTTTTCCGAAATAATTGTGCATCCGAGCAATGCCTGTCTTTATACTCATCCACACTTCGTTCATTCAAGCTGGTAACATCATCATCAGCCTATCTTATGTCAACTGCAGGACGGAGGCCTCTCCCTGCGATCTCCAATTACTCCTGTCCTGCGACAACCGATTCCAACTAGCACCCGCGAATTTCCTAATTTCATCGCACCACCTATCTTCAGGCGTCTTCTACTGCGCTTCCCTTCTCTTGGTAGACATTCTGTAATCATAATCGTCCAACGGGTGTCTAACCTGCGCATTACATTACCTGCCGAGCGCCATTTTTTTTCTCTGAATGTCAATTAGAATATCAACTATACCCGTTTGCTTTCTGATCCAAACCGCTCTCTTTCTGTCTCTCAAGGTTATGCCTAGCAGTCTTCGTTCCATCGCTCTTTGTGCTGTCCCTAACTTATTCTTAAGCTTCTTTGTCAGTGTGCAAGTATCTGCCTCATACGTCAGCACCGGTAAAATGCACTGATTATACACCTTCCTTTTCAATGGTAATGGTAAGCTTCCAGTCAGCAGTTGACAATGTCTGCGGTACGCAATCCAACTCATTTTTATTCTTCTATAGATTTTCTTGTCATGATCATGGTTCTCTGTGATAAATTGACCTAGGTAAACGTACTCCTTCACGGACTCTAGACTCTGACTGGCGATCGTGAGCTCTTGTTCCCTTGCCCGATTATTCATCATTCATCGTCTTCTGCATAATAATCTTCAACCCAACTCTCACACTACATCTGTTAACTTCCTCAATCATTTGTTGCAATATTTGTAACATTTGTTGTAATCATTTGCTGCAATGTTGCTGAATGCACATTGTCGTCGGCAAGTCGAAGGTTGCTGAGGTATTCGCCATTAATCCTTACTCCTAAGCCTTCCCAGTTTAATAGCTTGAATATTTCTTCCAAGCACTCAGTGAATAGTATTGGAGAGATTGTGTCTCCTTGTCTGACCCCTTTCTTTATAGGTATTTTGCTACTGTTCTTGGGGAGAATTAAGGTAGCTGTGGGATCTCTGTGGATATTTTGCAGGATATTTACGTAAGTGGTCTGTACTCCTTGATTACGCAATGTCTCCGTGACTGTTGGTATCTCTACTGAATCAAATGCATTTTCGTAATCTACGAAAACCATAAATGAGGCGGATCGTAGTCTTCGAATTTCTCAATTACCTGATTGGTGACATGGATGTGATCCATTATAGAGTATCCTTTCCTGAAACCTGCATGTTTCCTTGGTTGACTAAAGTCCAGTGTTGCCCTTATTTTATTTGAGATTATCTACCCGCCGTGGTTGCTCAGTGGCTATGGTGTTGAGCTGCTGAGCACGAGGGCGCGGGATCAAATCCCGGCCACGGCGGCCGCATTTCGGTGTCGTCGAAATGCGAAAACACCTGTGTACTTAGATTTGGGTGCACGTTAATGAAACCCAAGTGGTCAAAATTTCCGGAGACCTCCACTACGGCGTGCCTCATAATCAGGTATTGATTACGGATTAAGACGGCAAGCTGGGCGAGTTGGTGATTGAACATGTTCCTATGGGTGGGCAGCGCAACCCGGACGAAGGACGAGAGGAAGTACACAACACGAGCGCAGACTAACAACTGCTTTATTATTTCAAGCAACAGACTATAATATACAGAAAATGTAAACACGTGTAAAATGACGTTTACAAGGGTGTTAGCCTATCTTGCCATTCAAAAAATCAGCTTCTTTATCCTGTAGAGTGATAGAAGGCTGGCTGACGCATGCGCCTGAGTTCACATGCATGAAGTAGGCCTCTACAATCTCGCGGTTAGTTTGATGCATATTTTTATACAGTACTTCCGTTTCTTCAAACATGGGTTTGCATGAGCAAACTCTACAATGCGCGGCCAGATTCGAACCTGTTTCATTCCTGATCGCACCTTGGTGCTCCCTAAGGCGGATGTTAAGGCAGCGTCCCGTCTGCCCAATGTACATTTTGCCGCACGAAAGTGGAATGACGTAGACCACTCCCACCGAGCATGCCTCAAGCTGCCCGAGTGTTTTACGCGGCATGTAGCTTTGGACGCCTGTTTAGGTCTATTGACAAGATTGTAAATCTTGTTTAAGGACTTCTTTGCTGAAAAGATTACTTGAACACCATATTTCATGGCTGTCTTTTTTAACCCATGCCGC
Organism: Dermacentor variabilis; assembly: GCF_050947875.1. Classification (NCBI taxonomy): domain Eukaryota; kingdom Metazoa; phylum Arthropoda; class Arachnida; order Ixodida; family Ixodidae; genus Dermacentor; species Dermacentor variabilis. The sequence continues at coordinate 225,865,454 of NC_134571.1, read as the reverse complement.
ATCTGATGTACATAAGGGATGACTGCGTACTTTTTAACTTTTTCGATCTGTCTTTGGGGTGCATCCCCTTTCTTTATTTTCTTCACTAGCCCTTCACATATTGACACAATAATGGATTTAGGAAAACCGGCCTTCTCTAGACGATTGAGTTGTTGCGAAAGGCTCAGATTGGCGAGGTGGTGGCATGACTTTCTAAGTGCGGAACCCAAACACGTCATAGCAATTCCTCTTTCCACAAGTTTTGAATGTGCCGAGGCGTAGTTTAGAATTGGTTTGCTAGTCCTGGGGTTATAATGCCAACAAATATGTTGCGCTGTTAATCTTAACTGCAAATCCAAAAATTGAATTTCATTATTACTGGGTAGTTCATGAGTAAACCTGAGACCCATTTCTTCTTTATGAAAAGCGGCGAGAATATCTCCAATAATTTTGGAACTGTTTTGGGAGCGGATAACTACCAGGTAGTCGTCAACGAACCTGAAGCACTTCATCAAAGTTCCTGCCATGACGCTCTCTAGTGCCCGGTCAACAGTGCCGAGAAAGATCTCGATAAGAATGGGTGCGACCTGAGAGCCGATGCAGACACCCTGCTTCTGAATCATTATTTGATCATCCCAGATAACAAACGTGGAATTTAAATAGAAAACCAAGAGTTCGAGAAAAGACTCAACCGGGATGCCACTATCATTTCTAAACTTTAACTCGTCGTTTTCCATAATGCAATCTTTGATTGTCTTGATCAGCTGATTTCTAGGAAGGGAATAGCATAAATTTGTGACGTCGATGCTGAACGCTGTGCATGCTGGATACACCTCTTCGCGTAAAAACCTAATGACATCTTCCGAGTTTTTTACTTTGAATGGGTCTTCTACCTGGAGCCCTGTTAAGTTCTTCTGAAGATAACCAGAAACTACGTGTTGCCATGTGTTTCTTTCAGACAAAATTGTTCGTACAGGTTGGTCGGGTTTATGCGTTTTCATCGTAAATAACACCTCAAGGTTCAACGCCTGACTTTTGTTCACTGCACTAGATAGACGCTCAAGGTTTAATTCTAGCAACAATTTCTTTGCTTCATCTTTGACTTTCTTATTATTGATTATGGCACGTAAAACCCCATAGTCTAATTTTTTGATTGGAGATTATCTTGGTGAATATTTTATATTATGCTTGGAGTAAGCTGGGAGTAAGAATGGGCCTATAGTTTAATTCTTTAACGTCTCCCTTTTGGTGGATTTGTATAATGTTTAATTCTTCCAGTTTTCTGGCACCCTTGCAGTAGATAGACACTTCCCATAGAGAGCCGCCAGTTTTCGGAGTATTATGTCTCCTCCACCTTTGAAAAAACTGACTCATATTCCATCTTCTCCTGCAGCTCTTCCACGTTTTATGTCTTACAAGGCCCTTCTGACCTTATCGCTAGTTATAGGATGAGTTTCGGCATCATGTTCGTTACTGTTTCGAGTGGAGTTATTCTGAGTCCTCTGGTTACTGTACAGGTCAGTATAGAATTCTTCTGCTTTTGCTATACCATCGAGATTGCTGATAATATCACCCTGCTTATCTTTTAGTCCATACATCTTGGTTCAACGCATGCCAAGTTACCTTCTCACGGATTTCAGGCTTCGTCAATTTCTTATGGCTTCTTCAGCCTTTTTCGCGTTATATTTTCGAATGTGACTTATTTTCACCTTGTTGATAAGATTTGACAGCTCCGCGAATTCAATCGTATGTCTTGAATTGAACGCTTTCATTCTTTGTCGTTTCTTTATTAGGTCCTTTGTTACTTCGGAGAGATTGCCTACTGGTTGCCTTGGCGCCTTGCCTCCCACTTCAACTGCTGCCTCTGAAGCCAGCCTAGTTGCGGTTTCATTCATTACCTCTTTGTCATCTTCATCTCCCTGTTCTATGGCTGTGCAAGCACGAGGCTGTATTTGCCTGCTTTTATCCTTACTGCCTCTAGGTTGACCTGTCTTTTCTTGACCAATTTTACTCTTTATCTCTTCAAATTTAGGTGAATCCTAGCCCACACTAACCTATGATCACTGAACTTTACCTTACCTATCACTTCTACATCCTCACCATGCTGGGATTAGCAGAAAGTATGAAAACAATTTCATTTCTTGTTTCACCATTAGGGCTTTTCGAGGTGCACTTTATATTGCTACGATTCCTGAAAAAGATGTTCATTATTCGAAGCTTATTCATTTCTGCACATTCTCCCAGCACCTTTCCTCTAGCGTTCATAGTATGAACGCCGTAGTAGCCAATTGCTTTTTCAGCAGCCTGCTTTTCCCCCTATTTTGCATTGAAGTCGACCATTACTACAGTATACGGAGTTTGCACTTTTTCATTGCTGTTCAACATCTTCATAAAACTGATCTACTTCATCATCATCGTGAATGGATGTTGGAGCAAAGGTGTGTACTGCCTTTAATCCATACCTCTTATTAAGTTTGATAACGACTACAGCTACCCTCTTATTATTGCTGTAGAATTTGTCAGTATTGTCCGCTATGTTCTTCTAGATTAGGAATCCTATTCCGTATTGCTTCTTATCTGAAAGGCCTATATAGCAGAGGACATGTCCGTTATTCAGCAATGTAGAAGCTTCACCAGTTCTAATCTCACTAAGGCCGATGATATCCCAAAACAATGTCTGGTAGTTCCTCAAACAGTCCTGGTAAGCTACCCTCACTCGACAAAGTTCGGCGATTAAATGTTGACAGGGTCAGTTTCCATTGGCGGCCCATCCGATCCCAGAGGTTCTTAGCACGCTCTGCTGCGTTACAGGTCTGACCGCCACCGTGGCCAGGTACTCCGCAGCTGCTGCGGACAGAGGGTCATGGGTAATTGCTGGAATCATGTGGAAGGTAGTGGCCGAATATTGCACCAGGGAGGCAAATTCCTGTTCTGGTGAGAGAGTTTCTGTGTTCAAGCTTAGTGGGACTTTCTAATTTGTTTGTACCTGCATTAGTATAGCCCCATTCCGTCTCGTCATCCTTTTGCGTTGTCAGGCGTCACTTCAAGCCCGCAGATGTAGTGCACTGGAGGAGGTCGAAGTCAGGCACAGCATCATTAGATGTCAAAAAGAAAAGAAAAATAGGATTCTAACTTTCGAATACCACAACCGAGAATTCGACATAGCTCAGTCAGATAGTCCCGCAGGTGGCGAGGCTACCTTATCACAGGAAAGTACAGCCTAGAAGGCCCCACATGCGTAAGAGATCCATTGATCCGTTGAGGAATAACTGCAAATGTAGACGAAAGGAAGGACGCAAATACGATTGTTCTGACGGGATGAAAATCCTTGTGTTAACTTTATAAGTGGTGGTATCGCTAGTTTCTTATTCCTTATTCTTTGTTTCAATACTCTAAAACTTTCTCGCCTCTTTTCTCAATTCTTTATGTGCGGAAAAGTATGCATCATCAAAGAAAGCCCGTTTTGGCAGCGTGCGTCGTAAGTTGCTGCGGTTAAATTCTTGAACACCGTAGTGTTATGGTGTGTGCAGTGCTAACATCTATTTGCGTATTAGGTTCCCCGAATACGTTTACAAGGTCTGTATGAGCTAACTTCTATGTAATACGTAGGATTATAAAGAGAGAATCGCGGCATGTACAGATGTTACGAATTGTCCACGTTATATTTTCTAGTGTTGCCACTAGAAAGTATGTGTAAAGTATGTCAGTAGTGTATTGCAAAGCCCTTTTCGTAAAGCTGTTTTGCCTAAAAGATCCGCTAATTTATCCGCCCTCTGTGGGTTTGGCTGATCGTCATAGGTTTCATGATATAGTATGAATTCTCGTGGTCCTAACATCGTGTTTCCCGAATATCACGAACTCATGCGGCCTTGAACGCGCCTAGCTACATAATATGTTTTTTGGTGAATTTGAACAGCACTTAAAACATGTGTGAAAAAAGTAAGAAAAGGAAATAGTTTTCAGTGCTTACCGAGAAGCCCCGAGCCCCGTATCGTCCGCTTGTTGTCGTGTGTGCCTGCCTCCTGCCGTCCGAAACTTGGGCTTCCGGGTAAAAATTAAGGGTGGCTAGATGAGTCGCGCAGAACAATACGGCTATGAGCCTCCTGCACAAGAGACGACCTTGTGAGTTCCTAGGCGACTTCTGGGTGTGTACCGGTATGGAGAGCGCTTATGCAAGAACTAATGTGAAGGGAGAAACGGGTGAATACTGGCCCCGCAGTTTTCCGAGAACACTGCGGGTCCAGAAGCTAGGGAGTAAGTAATGCTGTGCCTCACTACAATAGTGCCGTCCTCGGTCAGTCAAACATGGTTTGTACATTTCGCACGTGGAAGCGATAGATGACCCTGCTACCGCCGCACTCGCAATGCGATTCACGGGAATGCTTGAAGGAATAACTGCAAATGTAGACGAAAGGAGTGGACGCAAATACGATCGTTCTGATGTGATGAAAAAAAATGAAATTATGGGGTTTTACGTGCCAAAAGCACTTCCTGATTATGAGGCACGCCAAAGTGGAGGACTCGGGATATTTCGACCACCTGGGGTTCTATAACGTGCACGCAAATCTAAGTACACGAGTGTTTTCGCATTTTGCCTCCATCGAAATGCGGCCGCCGTGGCCGGGATTCGATCCCGCGACTTCGTGCTCAGCAGCCCAAAACCGTAGCCACTGAGCACCCACGGCGAGTTGATGAAAATCTGTGTGTTAACATTACGAGTGCTGGTGTCGCTACTTGCGTTTTCCTTATTCTTTGCGTAGATACTATAAAGCTTTATCGTCCCTTTTCTCGGTTCCTTCTGGGCGGAAAATTTTGCACCGTCAAAGAAAGCCCGTTTTGGCAGCGTGCCTCGTAAGTTGCTGCGGATAAATTCTTTAACATTGTAGTGGTATGGTGTGTGCAAAAACATAGTCACGTATTAGGTTCCTCGAATACGTTTACAAGGTCTGTATAAGCTAGCTTCTATGTAATATGTAGGCTTACAAAGAGAGATACGCGGCATGTGCAGGTGTTAGGAGTTGTCCGCGCTATATTTTCCAGTGTTGTCACTAGAACCTAAGTACAAGAAATCTCAGTAGTGTATTGCAAAGCCCTTTTCGTAAAGCTTTCATACCTAAGAGATCCATTGATTTATCCACGCTCTGCGGGTTTTCTTGGTCGTTATAGGTTGCAGGATATAGTGACGATTCTCAGTGGTCTTAACGTCGTGTTTCCCGAATCTCACGCGCGCATGTGACCTTGAATGCGACTAGGTACAAGATATATTTTCGGTGAATTTGAACAGCACTTTGAAAAGCTGGTGTTAACGAGTTAATAAATTGAGCAAATTTGTTTTCTACCGCATAATGACATATCACAGCTGGGAAAAATTTTTTTACTTGCTGCAGAAAAAGAATAAGGTTTGACTATTTTTGCTTCGATGACAAAAGACGTCATAAGAAAAGTTGCATAACCAAAGGGTGATTATTATTCAGAACAAGGGATTTAACTTATTGTCCAGTCGGGAATCTGAGTTATAACATCTGCTGATTGGTAGACAGCTTAAGGCATTCGCTGGTGAGCTTTTCACTTAACAACACAGAACTAGGTGCACAAATCGTCGTGTGCTACTGACTGACATCAGCATTCCAACTTGTAGCTTTATGTGAAGAGAAATGGGCAGCAAAACAGTAGGCTACTGCTTGCATTTCCAATCAAATTGAGTCGACCAGCCTAAAACACTTTCAACGTTTGCTCGAACGCTTGCGGATAACTTCGAAATTTCCTCTTGCCGGTCAGACGAGTTTCTTTTTTCAATATTGCAATATATGTGTCATGAGCGTGCTTTGCAGAGGGCGAAAAAAGAAAAATTTTCCTCTCCGCTAATTACGCACGCGACTTCTACATTTTTGGTGTGCGCGATTTTTATGTTTTCGGGCAGTTGCACGTTCAGATGATAATCAACGGGGACATCTAGAGTGGTTGGGCCCATACTAAGGAATGTAAGGGTACATACTGGTGAAAACACGCTCCGTGAACTGATCTATTTGGCCGTCATCATTGGTTATGCGTCAATACCAGTCAGCATTCGATGGTGAACAAGAGCTCCCATAAACAAACGCAATAACCTCGCTTGAAAGCGAAGAAATGAGCGATTCGGTGATGCTTCTGCTCTGAGGAAATTGCAGGGCCTGACGGTAGTAACTGGACAGTTAGATTCAAATAGGGTGATTTCAGGGAACTAAATGCAGGAGTGCGCGTGCAGTGTGCAAATTTTGGAGAGTAAGTGTTCAGTCGCTGGTCGGAAAGAGAGCAACGGAAGAACAAACGGCAACAGTTACTCCCGATGCACTCTGCTGTTTCGCCCCGTGTAATCAAGTGATGCGGCGGAAACGGCAATGTCTATATAATGTAAATAACTTCAAGTTCGTTCACTGTCGATTGAACTACATGCAGGGCAGTATCAATATCACGCGTCGAATTCTGGTTTTCAACAATAGTGGCTTTGCGGTCACGTACATTCGTTCTGTATATAAAAAGCATGTTTCCTAAATAAAATTTTTCGAGTTGCTAGTAGCTCTTTGCTCTGTGTTCTTGCTAAGCCTCCGTTTCAGTAGCGCTTTTTACATCGTGAACGTTTACCAACACGCCTAAATGGCAGTTTTTCTTTCTAAGGCCTTCGAAAGTATTATGAACACAATTTATTTCCCTAAACTCGAAGCCATAGGAATAACCGGTCCCTCAAACATACTAATTCGTCGTAACTTACAAGATAAAAAACAAGTAGCAACCATTTCTGGACACTACTCTAATGAGACTACTACAAACCAAGGTGGACCGCAGCGGTGAATGTTAGGTGTCCTATTTTTACTAAATTATATTAATGATCTGCCTAGTTCCCTCTCTTCATCGAAGGGCATTCTGTACGCTGTCGACGCTACAATAATTCTAAAAATTGTGCAACAATGCTAACAAGTAAGTTTATCGAAGATCATGTCACAATTTCCACGTGGTTTGGAAATAATAAGGTGCAGGTTAACCATAATACCACCACTTTTATTATCTTTAGTTTGCCTGAGCGACTGCTTGAGTACCTTGTTTTTTCACTTTCATTGCCATTAATTTAAAATTTATTTAATTCAATTAGCAAACACAAGTAATTTCCCCTATGTTGCCCTTGGCGCCTTTGTTTGTTGGCTCCTCATGATATGATTAGCAAAAATCAGGCCCCGCGGTTAATCCCCATTCTTCTCGTTTTTTACATAACGAGGGTCTCGAATCCGGCAACATCGATGCCTTGAGGTAACATCCGTGGGTTTATTGACCACTTGCCTTCAGCAAAAAGATCACGTACACGTGACGCCTGCGGCAGAAAGGATATTCCACATCCGCCACCAAGGTTTGTGAGTGCTGACGGTGGCTCACAAGGTTAGTTGTATTAAAAACAAATACCCAAGAAAGTGGGTGGGGAAACAGCGCTGCTGTAGCGCCATTGGTTAGAACATCGCACGCGTAATGCGAAGACGTGGGATCGTTCCCCAGCAGCGGCAAGTTGTTTATTTCGTCCACTTTGATTGCCATCAATTTATCATTTCTTTAATTCAATTTATAAGTACAAGCAATTGCCCCTATGTTGTCCTTGACGTCTTTGTTGCCTTCTTACGATATGACAAACCTGAAAATGCATTTTTCTGTGTTGCTGTCTGTGCGAGATCGGCCCACGCAAGCGGCCTTTTTTATGCCAGAAAGCTCGCCTTCATACAGAGCGTTCGACGCAAGCGTTTCCCGGAAAATATTAGGGTTACGTAAGCGGCAGTTGCTGGGAAGCGTGAGAAGCAGTCGGGGATCTTTGAATGCTGTCGCGTTCAAATCTTAAAGGCGAAGCTTAAGTGCACTTTTCCTATGTTGTAATGATTGTGCCGAATAATTAACGTGTGCACGTAATTCAAGCGCATCGTTCAATATTTTTAATAAGGAAACGTAGCATGACTGACTGTACGATACTTCAGTATTTGATTACAAGGTAACTATGATGGGGTACTATAAACTACACATTCTCACACCTGCCTTGACCTGCTTTCCATAGAGCCTCTAGCCCCTTGGCATAAAATTATTTAAATTTGACACATTTATCGAGGGTGCTTAGTAATTCTTGACTCAGGGGGTTAAACAATAATAATCCTGACCCCATCATATCACGGACATCTCTTACGAATAGAAACAATACTAGATTTGGAGCGAATATGAACTAGGAAAGCACAGCGCCACTTAACGATCACGAGCGCGAGAAAGACGTAGGACAAGCGCAAATTTCATATATCTTTAATCAGTGAAAAGTCAGCAAATATAGAGAAAATCACAGACCTGCGCACAAGCACCACAATGCATCATCTGCCTAACCGTTCAAGAACATTTCGCTTTTGAAGAGCGTCACAGAAGTATCACTAACAGTTTATTCTTGTCTTCTTGTTATGGAACTCTTCGAAAAGCTCACGTGTCTTTGTATCCCTGCTTCTGCCAAGGATCTTTGTCCCTTGGAACCGTGGTTCACACTAATTGCAGTAGAGGCATTGTTTCCGTGGCGATTGTTCTGCCGCCCGGTCACGCACAGTGCAAGTTGTGCAATGTTGCGAAAGATGCGCAGTTCCTTCTTCTTTCAGTGACCGCATATGTTCAGTTGCCCGGTTATTTGAGCATCAACTCGTTTGGACCACATAAGTTTTCCTGCTGGTCAATGGTACTTCATATACCACAGCGGTGCAGCACTTTACAAACTGCTTGCCATGCTTTCTGCCGCAGCTGCTACTCGTACCCTCGCTCGCGACGCGGGCGCAGAGCTGTGCTTGTTTCCGAGGAGCCGAAACACTACTGGGACGCCATGTCTGTTCGCCTCATTTTTCACATTGTGGGCGATCCTTTGTTCATACGGTACCACTTCCGGCTTCGGAGCTTGTATTTCTTGTGCGCATGGTTGCTTCACTATGGCGCCTTTGATTTTCGGCAAGAGCGCTTCAGCCACTGCTGTGGTGACCGTACAAGAGAACCCAGCTGAAACCAACCTACGAACTTGCTTGTCGTAGCTCGCTTGCTGACATTGCTTTTGGTGGCATGATTTCGCGAAACCATACTCAAGGCAAACTTTAAACAATGTACTGCCAACATACATGCTCTTCACCCAAGGTAAGGTTAATGTCCGAAAAGCGCAAGTTCCCCCACAAGGGTACTTCATGCGTGAATACCAACCTCAGTCATTCAAAAACTGTAAAACGTTCCATTGCTAGACTTTGTCTTGAGTCTGCTCTCGTGCAATCGTGTTGCCTTGCAATGCATGCGAGAAATGATACGCAAGTTGATAGGCCGGTTTCGGCTGGTTTCTCATGCACGGTCATCACAGCAGTGGTTGGAGTGCTCTTGCAGAAAATCGAAGGTGCCGTGGTCAAGAAACCGTGCGCCCAAGAAAAACAAGCTGAGAAACCGGGATTGGTTCCGTATGTACATAGGATCGCCCACAATGTGAAAAAGGTGGCGAACAGACATGCCGTCCCAGTAGTGTTTTCGGCTCCACGGAAACAAGCCCAGCTCTGTGCCCGCGTCGCGAGAGGCTACAAAAAAAAGCAAAAAAAAGCGTGGCAAGTGGTTTGTAAACTGCTGCACCGGTGTGGTATATGAAGTACCATTGACCTGCGGGAAAGCATATGTGGGCCAAACGGGTAGATGTGGGAATGACCATGCAGCTGAACGTGTGCGGTCCCTGAAAGTAGAAGGAAGTGCACATCTTTGGCAAGATTGCGCCACTTGCACGTTGTGTGTTGTGTCACCGGGCGGGAGAACATCCGCCACGGAAACCATGCCTCTACTGCAAGAAATGTGAACCACAGTTCCGAGAGATAAAGGTTCTTGGCAGAAGCAGAGATACCAAGGCACGTGAGATCTTGAAAGCGTTCCATATAAAGAAGAGAGGAAAAGCGGTGTTGGTTATACTTCAGTGACCCTCTTGAAAAGGGAAATTTCATATCTTAAACGGTTTGACAGATGATGCATTGTGGTGCTTGTGCTCATACCCATGATTTTCCTGATATTTGCTGATTTTTCAAGGAATAAAGATAAATGAAGTTTGCGTTTGTCTTGTGTCGTTCTCCCGCTCGTGATCGTCTTAGTTGGCACTGCTCTTTATAGTTCAAGTACGCATGATCTAGCCCAAATGAATGTTCTGAAAGAGAATATGTGAACGTCATTTCACCCAACCTTCCCACCAACTAGGCAAGCAATCACTATATTTTTCACCTTTACCTCTCCGGAACCGTTCCTCTAATTTTGCTGAGGCCTCGCTTGTTTCATGCGGAATTTAAGCACGCTCTCTTTGTTTCTCCGGACTATTTTTTTCAGTCTAGTTTTCCCGTTTATCAATCACCTTATCATTTTTCAAAAAATGCCATTTTTAGTTTTCCCTATAATTGACTAATCCAGAGCCTCGTTATTGTTTAATGGAAGTAACTGCTGCTTTTCTGTTGCTTTATGCGTTGTCTTTTAAAAGCTTTTATTATCATACATTTTACATGTTGCCATTGTTTGCATAATTCTTGTCATCATGCACAGGAGGCCCCATTTCAGCTTATAACTACGGGAAGTCTTTCTGTATATGCATGTCATGTAATTAGCGCTGTATTTGATATAAATAAAGTGATTATGATTCTTATAATATGGACAGTAAATTTTTGTTTAACGTTTGATGCGACATGGAGTTGACGTGCAGTGGCAAACCAAACTGCCAGGAATCTAGCCACCAAGTAAAGCTCCAGCATAAACTCCGCCAGCATAGACGCGAACCACTTGAAGAAACTTGAAGAACCATATAACTGAGGTGACGCATTAACCAGTGTGACTAGCATTAATGACGCACATACAGGATGCGCAGTGGAAGAAGACCCCCTATAGGAAAATCCTATTTAAATTCAAACTGGGTTGTACAGGCTTAAAATGAGTTTGAAGGGACCTCTTTAGCAACAAACATATATAAACAGGATCAGTTTACACACGGACAGGTCTGAAGGCGGACCCGTTTGGCATGGAAATAGGTTTAGACACTATCAGGTTACACAGAAATAGGTCTTAACAGGGGCGCTGTTTGCAACTAAATTGGCTTTTAGTGGACGCACTGGTACCATACAGGGGCGCCTGTTTGGCACAAAAGCTGGTTTAATCTGGAGCTTTGTGGCAACCATACTTGATGGTATCATGCATACCAGTTTAATGCTTTTACAGAACTGGGGAGGAATTTCTTTGTTGATATCCTGACAATTTAGCCCCGAATGCTAAATGGGAGCCATTCTCAAGCTCTACAGATATTGCGTGACCAATGGCTGGCATTGAAGCTTCCAAATAAAGCTGCATTCACGCACACATACATACAACCAAAGCGATTTCGCAAGCCGTGTCCTTTATTAACACGTAGACTTTTGAAAAGCTCTGACACACTAACGACGCATACAGCGCGCGGTCGCGCACGCACTGACGCACATGCAAACAACGTAAGCCGTGTACAAAAGCACCGGCGACAGACAGTACGCTAGTTCATATATCAGTGTCACACGAACATTTTCTATCGCGATCAAGCCTGATCTGAATCGTACTTCTCGACTGCGATTGGCTGCCGCGCGCAGCTTGCGCAAAGGAGCTAATGACAAACGAGAAATTCGATTCGGGTCGGGCCGGATCGCGATCAAAAGTGCGCCGTGTGACACCCGTAGAGTGTTCAAAATAATGCAAGAAATGATGTCACCGTGACAGCAACGTCCGATGCATGGAGAGCACTACTCATGAACAGTAGACACCCGAAGAACGACAGACAAAAACAAGGCGAAACAATGCGTCGATGACACTAATCTACACCAGATGTGTCGTTAATTACGCCTCAGAAAAACAAGAACACCTCGGAACATTCACAAACCAAACTAGGATATGCTGCGAATTTCCAACCAATTCCCGGTCCGGAGTCGTCAATAAGGCCGCTACGCAGATCGCTGTCCTCTCTCTTAAAGGCAATGTTGCTGAAACACGCCGTACACGATCCTATACGACTCGCATAACACAGAAATACTACGTCGTCACCATCCATGAGATCACCAAAAGCATGGTCGCTTTCGGTGGCAGCCTACAGAAGGCGGCAGCAGCAGCGCCGGTAAAATTACAGATGATATTATTTTCGCGTCTTCAGCTGTCGCTACATGTGAGTGCCGCTGATTGACGCCGGCCGATGTGGTTGTGTGGCGCCGGCGATGTGGTCGCGTGTACGCTGTGCCGAGAGAAATTGTGGTGTATTTTGTATGCATTGAGAATCACAAAACCCATCGGACCGCGTAATGTAGCTCGCAGTATCTTTCGTGTGGTGCGCCGATGTCGAATACTGTAGATATGACCCTTCGCGCTTTCCTTATTCCCGGCTCCATGAACAGCCTCTATCTTAAGAACCTGCTCCTCTGGTACTCTCGGATCGTATCACACTGTACGGAAGAATTTGGTGAAAGTTGTGCTGTAGTTGATCCGCAATTCAACAGTGTGTGTGCCGGAAGGACCGTCGGTGCAGTCGATGCCGCGGCCCCTGTGACACTAAAAGGAGGGTTTCCCCGAGTACGCCAGTGCGCCTTGAAAGGTAAGTCCGGCGCTTGTGCGCATTCTTCTAGTCTATGGTTCGTTAAGTGTGCGTTGTTGTACGGATCGCAAGATCCGTACAAAAGCAGAATTTGAATTAGTAAAGCAACAAAAATTATAAATGTGATTTTCAAATGTTCGTTCTTCATGTAGCACTGCACATTTAGCAAAAAGTTGCATCGAAATTTCCCTAAAACGTGTTGATGTTGCCAACAGTTTTATCTATGGTTTATTTACTTTCGCCTGTGAAGCACGCTAGCGCGGGTGGTTTTTTGATCTGAATGGGCAGAAATATTCAAGCAAGGAAAGTTACTGTTTGTGTACACAATTTTTAATTGAGAAATGGTATAGGCTTTTCTAGAAGTAGTACGTCGATGTGTCGTCTTCACAGCTAACAGCTGCGCGAGATGGCACCCGATTGCTGTGTCGACGCTTGGCCAGATTTTTAGCTTGTATGCAAATTCTCCTGTTTATAGTGTCGTCAGATAGCGTGTATTAGTGTCTTGTATGTTTTCGTGTAATTGTAAAGGGTTCCGATCTTGAAGAGAAGCCGAAATTACAATAGCAATGTTTCTTTTTAATCGAAAAATCTTTCTGTTTGCTGTACTGTCTCTCCTGAAAAACAGGTGGTCTGTTGTAATTTTGAGCGCATCGTCCTTTGGGACAGCGCTTTGTTCCGCCGCATAAACAAATGAGGATTTGGAACGCTTTTCATATGCTCAGGAATTTTCTTGATAGTCCAATTCACAGTTCACTTTATACAGATGGAGGTTGTGTGCAGCTTTTCATAGCAAATTCTTGTTTGCTGCAGCTCGATTTATGTGTTATATACCCGCCTGGTGATGTCAGAATCAGATATTTGCACAACCAGATGCAGCTTCATGTAACTGGTTGAATGAGCCTTTTCAAAATGTAACGTGATTGTGTTATATCCCAGCTTTGCAGTTTCAGCAGGGATTACAATAAATTAAATATTTGTTTAGGGATGTCAAGATTTCGTGAACCAGAGGCACCTCCACATATGCACCTGCGGCACTTCTGCAGCCTCAACAGCACGGCAGAGCATACTAGAGAGAAAGCATACAAAAAGTGATTATAATGCCTTCGGCTGACTGACCTCCTTTGCTTGTTTCATGCGATTGCGCATGTGCATTTTCGGGTATATATAGTATGCGCTGTTTTTTTGCAATAAACAGTTGTAAGTGGAGCACTCGTCTTTCCTTTACTTTTGTCTATCACTGTCTTCTTTTTTTCGAGCTTCTAGCGCTAGAAAGCAACATGTTAAGTAAGCACTAACTTACCCAAGAAGAATTTGTCTTCGAGAACTTGCATACATAACCGAAATAAGCCACCACAGATGCAGCAGCCTATAATTGTAAGATTTTATTTTCCGGAGGAGTTTTAGCAAATGGTTCATTAAATTTTTATTTATTTTTATTTATTTAGTACCTACTGCAGACCACATCGTGGTCGTTGCAGGACGGGCAGACATTGAGTAGAAGACATATACAAGATACGCTCGTATACTTTCATAAAATATATACACTTTACAATCATATATTGCTCACAGAAACACTGACTAACTGAATAAACTTTATTGAAACCAGCAAGAGATGGTGGCTGGGCCTAGGCCTCCCACGTGGGGACGTCGAGGTGTTGCCTCTTCGCCGCCTCGCAGGCCTGCTGGGTCGCCCAGAGTTGGTCGTCAAGGTTGGGGCTACGCAAGGCAGCGTGCCATCTCGACGAGAGGGTCGTGGGGTTAGTGTCGGGGTATTGGTGTGTACAGTCCCAAAGCATGTGTGGAAGTGTGGCTGGCTGTGTCTTGCAGATATGGCACGTGGGATTGGGGTAAATGTCTGGGTAGATCTTGTTATAAAGTTGTAACGAGGGGTAAGTATTGCTTTGTAGCAGGCGGAAAGTTGTAGCCTGTGCTCGGGATAGTTTGTTGTGTGGGCCGGGGAAGGTTCTACGCTCTAAGTAGAAGGACTTCACAAGATCATTGTAGCGTGTCAGGCGATCCCTACCAGTGGGGGCAGCCTCCCCTTCTCCCGCGCGGTTAACTACGCCTCGCGCTAGGGAGTGGGTAACCTCGTTGAGGTTGGGGAGGTGCGGGTGGACGGTGCCTACATGAGCCGGGAACCAGACGAGTGTAACCTGATGGTCGGTTGAGCGGGGCGCTTGTTGCAAGATGCGCAAGGCTTGGTGTGAAATACGGCCGTTGATATAGTTGATAACGGCGAAGCGGGAGTCAGAGACGATGGTATGGCATGTTGGGTCTAGTGTGGCTAGCGGGATGGCCACTTCTTCAGCTTCCTCAGCGTGTGGGGTTACTAGGCTGATAGCATGGTGGAGAGAGCCTTCACGCGTGGTGACGGCTGCAAAGCGGGTACCGTGGGGATATTCGGCGGCGTCGACGAAACTCACACCGTGGTGGCGAGTAAGGGATTTGGTGAGAACCGTGGCATGTGCTGTGCGACGTGCGTGGTTGTATTCGGGGTGCATGTTTCTGGGGATAGGATCGGCGTGAATCCAAGCTCGTATGGTGGAGGGGATCTGGTGCTTATGGCCGTGTTGATGGTGGTAGGTGATACCGTGCGAGGTGAGGATATGGCGACCCGTCGCTGTGAGAGTGAGTCCCATTGACTTGAATGGATTTTATGCAGACATACCGGTCGACGTTCTGCAGACTTGGCGTACTGACAACGACAATGTTTTGTTGGGTGTTGGGGCACACCGTGTCTTGTTGAATATCAGCTGGGCTGAGCTGTGCGGCTTCGAGAACGGCTGTAGTCACGGTAGGACTACCAATTTTGGCGATTTTGAAGGCTCCCTTGGGGCGAATGATAATCTTGATTTGGTTGGAAGGTAGCGGAGGCATGCGTCCAGCCTTGAGAACTTGTGCTTTGACTGGTGGCCTGGTCTTGGAACGAGAACGAGTGCTTGAGGTTTGGGTGGTGTCAGTTTGGGGTGAAGAGTCGTCCCTCAGCTTCGCCGGTTGGCGAAGGCGAGTTGTTCGCCAGCCCGTCTCGGCAGCCACTTCGAGGTCCATGCTCGTTGCTGGGGCAGAGAAACTTGATCGGTGATACGGAGCTCGCTCGAGTGCGCGCCGCGCATCCGGCGCCCGGCGTGCACGCGCGGGGGCGGCGTAGGCGATTCACAAAAACGTTCGCAGCACAGGAAAATGTCCGTAGCACAGGGAAATGGAGTATCCCACCTGAAAACGAGGCGTCTACGGAGTCCTGGTATCTTCACGGATCGACTGGTGTAAAAATTAGGCCACAATTCGCAAGAAAATGCTGCAAAATCATTCACGAACACGGAGCAGAAAAATTATGAAACGCATTGCCATGGCACATACCCACAACCCTCACACTAGCAGAGATACAAAATTATGAAACACTTAGTGAAAAAGATCAAAACAAACTACCTAAATCAATTCATGGTGCAAACGGAACGATGTAGAAAAGGCAAGGGAATTGCACATACAAAGCAAGAGAATTGCACATCAAAAGCAAGGGAATTGCACATAAAAGGCAAGGGAGTTTTAGAGTCGAGGACTTGCCTTGCTCATTCAACAGCAAGAACACATTCTACGCAAAAAAGACAATAAAAACTTACATAACACACAGTCAAATTTTGCAAGGGGCGGGCAGCGAATTCCATTCAGAAATAGTCCGGGGAAAGAAGAACTTACAGCTGTCTGTCCTAGCATACATAGGTGTCAGTGTATCCGGAAGATGGTGTCGTGTATACCTAGTGGAGCGGTGACTTACATATTGTGAAGGGTTCAGAGCCAATTCGTTATTAATTAAATTATGTAAAAGATCTAGCCTGTGCTTCTGTCTTCTTTGTTCACGCGAAGGAATGTCTTTAGCCACCATCAACTTTGACGGCGAATCCGAACTTTTGAACTTGGAATAAATGAAACGAACAGATTTTCTCTGTGTTCTCTCAAGTTTGTTAACATTGACTTTTTTATAGGGATCCCATGTAACAAAATCATATTCAAGTTTTGGCCGGATATAGGTTAGGTAAGCGAGTAGCTTAAAGTTTGAGGGGCATTTCTTAGTTTGTGTCGCAGATAGGTTAGCTTCCGAAAGGCGGAAGATGTGTTGTCAATGTGAAGGCTCCAAGAAAATTTATTTGTGAACCTTACGCCGAGGTACTTGTAACTCTCAACTTGCTTTAATGAAGCAGATCCCATTTGATACGTGCACTCCAGGGGATTCTTCTTATGCGTTATGCGAAGAGAGACAGTTTTATCTATGTTTGCAGCCATGCCCCATTCTTCGAACCACAAAAATATATTATTCAAGCTAGAGTTAAGTTCCTTCTTATCATCCACGGACTTAATAGTACGAATCACAAAGCAGTCTTCTGCAAACAGCCTTATTTGTGTTCCTGGTTTGACGACGGTAACAATGTCATTATCATATAAAAGAAAGAGCAATGGACCCAGGACACTTCCCTGGGGAACACCTGAAGTGACTGATAGATATCCCGAGTTGTGATTGTCAACTGAAACATACTGTTGGCGATTATCCAGATAGTCTGTAATCCAGGTAATTATGATGTCCGGAAGGTTCATCATCATCATCATCATCATCAGTCTGGTTACGCCCACTGCAGGGCAAAGGCCTCTCCCATACTTCTCCAACTTCCCCGGTCATGTACTAATTGTGGCCATGTTGTCCGTGCAAACTTCTTAATCTCATCCGCCCACCTAACTTTCTGCCGCCCTCTGCTACGCTTCCCTTCCCTTGGAATGAATTCCGTAAGTCTTAATGACCATCGGTTATCTTCCCTCCTCATTACGTGTCCTGCCCATGCCCCCCCCCCCATTTCTTGATTTCAACTAAGATATCATTGACTCGCGCTTTTTCCCTCACCCAATCTGGTCTTTTCTTATCCCTTAACGTTACACCTACCATTCTTCTTTCCACAGCTCGTTGCGTCGTCCTCAATTTAAGTAGAACCCTTTTCGTAAGCCTCCAGGTTTCTACCCCGTACGTGAGTACTGGAAAGACACAGCTGTTATAAACTTTTTTATTGGGGGAGAATGGCAACCTGCTGTTCATGATCTGAGAATGCCTGCCAAACGCACCCCAGCCCAATCTTATTCTCCTGATTATTTCAGTCTCATGATCCGGATCCGCAGTCACTACCTGTCCTAAGTAGATGTATTCCCTACCACTTCCAGTGCCTCACTACCTATCGTAAATTGCTGTTCTCTTCCGAGACTGTTAAACATTGCTTTAGTTTTCTGCAGATTAGTTTTTAGACCCACCCTTCGGCTTTGCCTCTCCAAGTCAGTGAGCATGCATTGCAGTTGGTCCCCTGAGTTAATAAGCAAGGCAATATCATCAGCGAATCGCAAGTTACTAAGGTATTCTCCATTAACTCTTATCCCCAATTCTCCCCAATCCAGGTCTCTGGATTGGGAAGAATTGGGGATAAGGAACATTAACCGGAAGGTTCATGTTCCTTAATTTTAAAATTAGCTTTTTGCTAATTACCCTGTGGAATGCTTTACTTAAGTCCAAAGACACTG
The DNA here is from genome assembly GCF_050947875.1 of Dermacentor variabilis. Classification (NCBI taxonomy): domain Eukaryota; kingdom Metazoa; phylum Arthropoda; class Arachnida; order Ixodida; family Ixodidae; genus Dermacentor; species Dermacentor variabilis. Next base: position 225,847,297 of record NC_134571.1, on the reverse strand, counting down.
CATCAATTTGATCGTTGGCATCCAAAGCTTTGACAATTGAATAAATTATTTTTACGAATTGTGTGGTGGTGGAACAACCTTTTCTGAAGCCATGTTGAGCACTTGTTAGTATGGAGTGACTGTGTAGGGTACAGGACTGTAGAGAATGAACGTGATTCAGAATACCTGCAGCATGGTTTGAATATAACATCATCCTGGTGTGCCCATTCAGAAATGTCGTTGAATGTTAAAAAGTGTGTTCACGTCACCTTTACAAGGAAACGTTCATACCAGTTGAATACTTATACCATAAAGAGCGCTACTTTAAGCACGGCCAGGGAATGCAAATATCTAGGAGTTTATTTAACGAGTGAGTTGAGGTCGACTAAGCACGTTCACCACATCAAAGTAAAGGCTGCACGCGTTTTGGGTTTTCTAAGACGAAATTTCAGCGAACTTCCATTTAAATTAAAAGAACAACTGTATTTCACTCACGTGCGCTCATTGTTGAAGTACGCATGCGTTTTCTGGGATCCGTATACCAAAGAGGTGGTCGATACGCTTGAAAAATACAGAATAGGGCAATGCGATTCGTTCTAGATAATTGGGATCGTCAACTTAGCATGAGAGAAAGCAAACGTTAACTTAAATGGGAACACTTGAAAGATCGTAGACGAAACCTCAGGTTCAAATTTTTCCATAATATCTACCATTATAAAACTGGAATCGATAAGGAGAAGTACATTCAAGAGCCGTCCTATATATCCCAAAGGAGGGACCACAGTCTCAAAGTAAGTGAATTTTCCTTGAAAGGTGACGTCTTGCGCTATTCATTTTTTGTTACATGTATAAGAGAGTGGAATGATCTTCCGCTTATGATTGTATCCAATGTGTCGAATGATAATTTTTACCGCGCTTTGTGTAATTAGTTTCTTTATTGGTCTCTAATAAGATGCTTATTTTATGTATCCACCTGCTGTAATGCCTGTAAAGGCGAAGCAGGTATCAAATAAATTGTAATGAAGAAGAAGAGCACAGGAACAAGGCCAGCCAGATCGTCTCTTCCATGCCTGCTGTGCAACCAGCTGGCCAGCCGGATCGCCAGTGCTTGGCACGAGTGTGCGCCGTTCGAGCTACCAGCTGTTCCTACTCTGCGTCACCTGCCTCCTCGGTTACCAAGAGACGTTACCATGGGAAATGTTCAGTGCACCCATTACAATTGGTGGAGGTGCGGGGTACTCAAGAACATCTACACCCTGGAACTCCGGTCTCGGACTCTGCCTCCCGTCATGCCTGACTCTCGCCAGCCGACGCCGCCGCCACCCCCCGTTGCCTGCTCTGGCGCTGTCCCGCAACGCCATCCAGCGGTTTTCAGCGGTACGGACGAACAGGACGTCAATGACTAGTTGGCTACGTACGAATGGGTGAGCTTGCACATCGATGGGATGATACCGCCAAGTTAAATGCCGTCATATTCTACCTAGCGGGAGAGGCTCACCTGTGGTTTAAGAATCACGAAGCCGACTTTCAGTCCTGGTCCGCGTTCAAGACCAGTTTCGCTGCAGTTTTCGGTCGCCCTGCCGTCCACAAGTTGCGCGCCGAGCAGCGGTTACGAGAGCGAGCGCAACAACCCGGTGAAACATTCACCTGTTACATCGAAGAGGTTCTCGACCTGTGCAAACGTGTGGATGCTTCTGTGCCCGAAAATGAGAAATTAAAGCTGATTTTGAAGGGCATCGGCGATCACATTTTTCAAATGTTGATCGCCAAGAGTCCGCGCACCGTAGCAGAGCTCATAAACTTGTGCCAAAGCTACGATGAGTTGAGAAGGCAACGCGCTTTGACCAGGCGCCCCTCAGTGGCTGACGAGGCCCTCTCTTCCATCACCGTCCTCCCTGATCGCTCCCCCCTGCTCACACAAATCCAAGCTTTCGTGCGGGAGGAAATCGCACGTCAGCTCTCTCTAATGCCCTTTGCTGAGCTACCCCAACAGGAGCCGCTGCCTTCACAGCCTCCTACACAGCTCGCCCCTACGCTCCGGCGGGTTATTGAAGAGCAAGTTGCTGAGGCCCTACCTATGCAGCATCAGCAGTACCCTGTCGCCGCGCCACTTACCTACGCAACCGTCGCCGCGCAGCCTCAAGTTGCTGAGGCTCTACCAATGCAGCATCAGCTGTACCCTGGCGCCGCGCCACCTACTTACGCATCCGTCGCCGCGCAGCCTCCTCGTCAACCACTCGTTGCGCTACATCCACGGCCGCTACCACCCGTTCGTCATCCCGTTCATCGACCTGCTCCTGCGTTTTCTAATCCTTGGCGCACACAAGACAACAGGCCCATATGTTATGCCTGCGGTATTCCCGGCCATGTTGCACGACTCTGCCGCCGCCGCATGCTGCACTCTGATGGGTTGGTGCAGTCGCCTCCCTACGCCGACGTGCAACCTTTTCAAGACACTTATCTTAGTCGGCAGTCGAACAGGCCACCAGCCGAGCGCCCGGTCCTTCCACGTCGTTCGCCTTCCCCGCGTCGCCGCTCGTTATCCCCCTTGCGTCGGCGCCCTTCACCCACGCAAGAGGAAAACTAAGCGCCGCAGTTCAGGAGGCAAGAACTGCGTCGCCATCGATCTGTACAAGTCCTCCATTGTCGCCTTCGAACGTTGTCGATCTAACTGTGGACGGCCTCCCTACCGTTGCGCTAATTGATACTGGAGCAGCCGTGTCTGTCCTAAACGAACGCCTCTCTCGCGCCTTACGAAAAGTTACGACGCCACTTTCTGGGTTTTCTCTTCGCACAGCAAGCGCCAAGCCAGTGCAGCCTTCAGCAGCTTGCACAGCTAGAGTTGTTATTGCGGGCGTTCTCTATATTGTGGAGTTTGTGGTTCTTCAGTCCTGCTCTCACGACGTGATACTTGGGTGGGACTTTCTTTCGCGAAATAACGCCGTCATCAATTGTGCACGTGCTGAAGTCGAATTATCGCCTCTGTGTGACGTACCCCTCGTCGGCGCCACATCTCTTCCCGCTAAGCTAGTCCTTCGGGAAGACATCACCATACCGCCGTACTCGTCTGCCGTTGTTCCCGTCTTCTGTGGCGCTGTCTCTGGAGGCACTGTCCTCTTCACTCCTTCGGAACTCTTCATAACCCGCCAAGATGTTCCCCTCCCTTTCGCCACGCTTGACATTTCAGCCGGCCTCAGCGCCATCGTTGTCTGCAATCCGCTTCCTATAGCCCTGACGGCTCTTTGCGGTGAAGCACTTGGCTATGTTCAGCCTCTTGATGACATGTTTATAATCGACGTGCCGGACGCTTCGTATACAGAGCTCACTGACTTCTGTGCACTTTCCACTTCTGCTCCGCCATCAGGTGACTTATTCACACCTTTCATTGCCGATGATCTTACTTCCGAGCAGCGCTCCCAGCTTCTTCACCTGCTTGCCCAGTTCCGTTCTTCTTTTGATGTCGCTCAGCCTACTCTGGGTCGCACGTCAACCGTCAGCCACCACATCGACACTGGCTCCAACGCGCCATTGCGGCAGCGCCCGTACCGCGTATCCGCCAAGGAGCGTCAGGTGATCAGTGAGCACGTGGACGACATGCTTCAGCGCGGCGTCATTCGACCTTCCAATAGCCCGTCGGCATCACCGGTGGTTCTTGCCACAAAAAAAGATGGTTCCATTCGGTTCTGCGTCGATTATCGCCGTCTCAATAAGATAACGCGCAAAGACGTATACCCTCTACCGCGCATTGACGACGCTCTGGACAGCTTTCAAAGCGCTCAATTCTTCTCTTCGTCGGATTTACGCTCGGGCTACTGGCAGGTCCCGATGTCAGCAGTTGATCGCCCTAAAACTGCATTCATTACGCCAGATGGTTTATACGAATTTAATGTGATGCCATTTGGCCTATGCAATGCACCTGCTACCTTTGAACGAATGATGGACACTATCTTGCGCGGCCTAAAATGGAGCACGTGTTTGTGCTATCTCGACGACATCGTTGTGTTCGCCCCTGATTTCAGCACGCATCTTCTTCGCCTTAGGCAAGTGTTGACGTCCTTGACCAACGCAGGCCTGCAACTGAACCTGAAAAAGTGCCAGTTCGCCGCGCGCAAGCTCATGATTCTGGGTCACGTCGTATCACAAGACGGAATTTGCCCCGACCCATCAAAACTTCGCGCCGTGGCAGAATTTCCGAAACCAAAGACACTCAAAGACCTCCGCGCCTTCATCGGCCTCTGTTCTTACTTCAGGCGCTTTGTTCGCAATTTTGCCTCGATAATATCACCTCTGACACAACTCTTAAGTGGCGCCAACGACCTATCCTCCTGGTCTCCTGCATGCGACACCGCGTTCGTGACCTTACGCCGTCTCCTGACGTCTCCGCCTATACTGCGACACTTCGACCCCACCGCCCCAACAGAAGTGCATACCGATGCCAGTGGTATTGGCCTTGGCGCTGTCCTTGCGCAGCGCAAGTCTGGCTACTCCGAGTATGTCGTTGCTTACGCCAGTCGTGCGCTGACCAAAGCGGAACGCAATTACAGCTTCACAGAAAAAAGAATGCCTGGCCATCGTTTGGGCACTCGGGAAGTTTCGCCCCTATGTATACGGCAGGCCTTTCAATGTGGTTACTGACCATCACGCCCTTTGTTGGTTATCCTCTTTAAAAGGCCCGTCTGGACGCCTTGCCCGCTGGGCTCTGCGCATTAAAGAATACGACATACACGTCATATACCGCTCCGGTAGCAAGCACACTGACGCTGACGCTTTGTCCCGCTCTCCGCTGCCTGCCGACGCGGCCTCCCTCTCCACCATTGAGGCGGTATCCTCGGTCGACATCGACACGTTCGCATCAGAACAGCGCAAGGATCCTTGGGTGGCCTCTCTTTTGGATCTCCTTTCTGGCTCGCCTGCACCTCCCATCTCCCGCTCCCTGCGTCGCCAGGCTGTCCATTTTGCTGTCCGGGATAAACTCTTGTATCGACGGAACTACCAGCCCGATGGTTGCCAGTGGCTCCTGGTTATCCCTAAGACTTTGCGTTCCGACATGTGCGCGTCTTTCCATACTGACCCACAATGTGCACACGCAGGCGTTTTGAAGACGTATGAGCGCCTGCGGCAACGTTACTACTGGCGCGGAATGTTTACTTTTGTCCAAAAGTTTGTCCGCTCGTGCCCGCACTGCCAACTCCGCAAATCTCCGCCTCATCCAGCCCACGGATTATCGCAGCCGCTTCCGTGCCCTGCTCGTGCCTTCGACCGTGTGGGAATTTACCTGTACGGGCCGCTACCACTAACACCCGCTGGAAAACGATGGATTATTCTCGCAGTTGACCACCTTACGCGCTATGCCGAAACCGCTGCTCTACCTGCAGCGACCGGCAGTGATGTTGCATCCTTTCTGCTCCATCGTTTCATTCTTCGTCATGTCCCACCTCGGGAACTGCTGAGTGATAGAGGCCGTGTGTTTCTGTCGCAGGTGGTTGAAGCTCTGCTTGCTCAATGCCGCATAGTTCACCGGACCACCACGGCGTACCATCCTCAAACTAACGGACTTACAAAGCGTTTCAATCGCACCCTTGGTGATATGCTCGCCATGTACGTTTCATCGGAGCATACAAACTGGGACATCATCCTCCCATTTGTCACGTACGCATATAATACGGCTACACAAAGTACCACAGGATTTTCTCCATACTTTCTTCTCTACGGTCGCGATCCTTCCCATACCATCGATACGGTTTTGCCTTATACACCAGACGCGTCAGAATGTGCTCCCCTTTCAGCCGTCGCCCGATACGCCGAGGAATGCCGTCAATTAGCCCGAAAGTTCACTTCCGCTGACCAAGAACGACAAAAAGCCAATCGTGATGGCGACGCTACGAATCCGAACTTCGCTCCTGGCGCCCTTGTCTTGTTGTCCGTGCCTTCTACCACGCCAGGACTTTCCACAAAACTTCTCTCGCAGTATGATGGACCACACCGCATCGTCGAACGGACCTCTCCCGTCAACTATGTCATAGAGCCGCTTACATCGACATCCGACAAGCGCCGCCGTGGACGGGATGTTGTTCACGTGCGCCGCCTGAAACAATTCTATGACCCGCTCGTCTCCACATCGTAAGTCGCCAGGATGGCTCCGCTTTTGCACCGGGGGTAATTGTAATGAAGAAGAAGAGCACAGGAACAAGGCCAGCCAGATCGTCTCTTCCATGCCTGCTGTGCAACCAGTGGGCCAGCCGGATCGCCAGTGCTTGGCACGAGTGTGAGCCGTTCGAGCTACCAGCTGTTCCTGCTCTGCGTCACCTGCCTCCTCGGTTACGAAGAGACGTTACCATCGGAACTGTTCAGTGCACCCATTACAAAATAAATAAATAAAAATTGACCTTATTGTTTGCTTGGAGGAGCTCCCAAGTGACACCAGGCAAGTTAAGATCGCCAATCAGAAAAATTTTCTTATTTTGGTAGAGAGACATGTGCTCTTTAAGCTTGTTCAAGTAATCTGGTGTAGCATCAGGTGGTCTATAAAATGCGAACAGCACAAATCATCTAACCCAGCACCATAACCTGACGCATAGGCGCTCTAGTTCGGGAGTATCACTGATAAGAGTGGCTCCGATTTGAGCTTTAACTAGAACGGCTATACCTCCGCCTCTGCGTAGTCTATCCTTGCGAAATACTTTGTAATGGGGTGGAAAAACAAGTTCATTGGTTATATCGCTGCGCAACCAGGTTTCCATTGTGACTGCGATGGGCAGATCGTGTTGTAGCAAGTCAATTTCAAGGGAATCTGTCTTGTTCACCACGCTACGTGCATTAAAATTCCCGATACGCAGACGTTTATCCTTGGCTGAAACTGAATTTCTGTGGATGGCAGGTTCGAAGATTTCTAAACATGAATGTTCTGAAACATTATCTGGATCATCGGCGGCTTTCGTGCCCATTTCTGCGCTTGCACGTGACGGTGGGTCGTTGGGCGGTATGGTTTTTCTGCGTCGTTTTTTTTAACAGGAATTCTTTCATTTTTTTCCTCGCTCCAAATATAAGCTGTCCTATTGATGTATAATTTGTCAAAATCTAAGGAAACTTTATCACCATTCTCCCGGTTTCCTTTCGCACTTGCCCACAGCTTCCTTCCAACTTCTCGAACTTTTCGTGAATAGTCTTCACTTATTGATATAGTAGTGTTCTTCAGCTTCTGGCTTTGTTAAAAATTAACGCTTTGTCTCTTTTATCGAACAATCTCAGGATGACAGGTCGTTTCTTATTCGTGGACGGACGACCTAATCTATGTATTCGTTCAATAGCTATCGGGCTCAGTTTGAGAAGTTCTTGGAAGACACCTTTATTTATGGCTGTTTCCGGTGATTCGCCGTTTTCATTCTCTGGTTCTGTTATGCCAGAAATAATCAAATTAGGTCTTCTACTGTAGTTCTCCGATTTTTCTATTTTCTTTTCAAGGGTCAGAACAACTTCGGTAATATGTGAAAGCCGGTTTTGGCATAAAGTGACCTTGTCTTCAAGTTTCGATAAAGCGTCTACCTTTTTTTCAATTTCTACCACGCGGTTTTCTTTGATATCCTTAATATCAGCTGCGATTTCCTTATGTTGTTTCAAGATTTGAGGAACTTCGAGCCCGGGGTTAGTTTCAATGTCCCCTCCTAAAATCAGTAACTTCCGGAGGCAAAAAACATCAAGCAAGCAACACAGCCATGGGCACGGCAGCACTAGTAGAAAAGGATCGCTTGAACGGTAACACTTGCCGTAATCCTTTCTCACCTGCAGAACGAAAAGCCGAGGGTTCGACCGCATTCTTTAGGTGCCACCGTGCCCAGTGGTCGCGTATTCCAAAGGATGGCCCTTTATACTGGTTCCGCACGGTGTCGCCACTTACAGAAGCTGCGTGGCACCTTCTGTGCTTGCGGTCGTTGTATGATGAGGTGGTCGGATGGGTGGCATCAGAAGCTGATCAGCAGCTTAATGGCTGGTGAGATCGCCGTGATCGTACGTAGCCGCCGTGACTACGTTGTGCTCCAGGCAGTATGTAGTGCGCAGGGGGCAGAACTGCACAAAAAAAGAAACAGAGGGTTTGACCGTATTCTTTCGGTGCCACCGTGCCCAGTTGAACTCATTCCTGTGAAAGTAACCCATCATTATGCATTGACAATTAGTTAAGTAGGCTATAGGCATTGCTCTCGCTTCTATGTTGCTGATGTAGGGGCTCCTACTTTATTTTTTTAGAGGGGGGGCAATGGTAACCGAAAAATTCTGCTTACGAAATTTCTACATGATACTGGAACCGCTGCAGGTATAACTACTTTTGAGAATGAGCATTTAATTGTGCCACCAATGACCGGGCTCCTTAGAAATCTGTTGTCAATGGCTTTAAAACTCTGCCGTTGCGTCCCACACGGATCATCCCATTTGTTCCTCCCTTTACATTGACTTCTGTTATGAAGTTTTATGTTGCATGGAATACGAAGGTACCTTAAACGAGTTCAAGGATAAGTGCACGGTTTGAGTGTGTGTAGGATAACTAGGGTCACATGACTCGGTAACGAGGCTTGAAAATTTCGCTTTAAAGGAATGCTAAAGAGCAGCATTAAATCATTTTAGATGGATTAAGTATTCTCTGAGGATGCTTTGAGTGCTAAATTTTGTAATAAGTTTAAGTATATGGAGAGAAAAGGAAGGTCAAAATTCAATTTGTGAAATTTCGTGCCAGGATTTCACTGCCGGCATGTTAGGGGCCCATCATGTATTCCAGAGTGTTTTCTTGTATTTGGCTATTGCGGTTCAGTTGACGTGCTTAAAAGTTGCCAAGTTGAGTTTCTGGCTCACTTATAATGAAATGTTGTCAATATTTGCCAAAGTCAAATAATTAGACCCCGAGCAGGTTGCGCCAAATTCAAGGCTTCACGGCAAGCTGGTGCGGGAACTTTATTGTGGTTTCATCATCCGTCTTTCATTCTGTATTTTTGGGATATGAAGCCTCCGCTCCTCTTGGTAACTCTAGCACTTTGGTATTGTGGCAGAGTTTTTTAGTAATGCAGCTCAAATATTTATTTGTCTGTATAGTGCCCTTTAACGTTTTGCAAGAATCATGTGTCATGAGATGACACTGCCCGAAAGTTCAGTTGTATGTCAGCAGTTTATGATATATAATCACCAGCACTGTCCTCAGGCGCTCAGAGATTTCACATCCCTGGCTCCTCATTGTAATCATTCGCTGAAAATTCATAAACCGGATATATTTATTATGCTCAGCAGTAAGCTCGATGATACTGGAGGAGTGACAAACCATTACAGCAGAAAAGCATTATATATCTCTAAATATTTCCTTTTTCACATTTCAAATTCTGATATGCTGTCTTCTCCAAAACATGTTGAGTGTGTCGGGAATGTTTCAGCTCTTGTTTTTACTTCAACAGTCGTGGAAAGACCAGTTCACCATTTTGACTGCTGCATACTTGTACCTAGCTTGATCTCTGGAGTTGACTGTATGATTATTTTTTACACAATAATTAACGTGATTTTCAATGATGCCACCTCCCCACAATACTCCATAACCACCAGTTTGTCGAAGTAATTGAACAAATGTGATCTGTAAAACAAACTTGGTTTGCACAGCAAATCGAATAAGACTTTTTCAGTGCAGTGGCAGGTATAGGATATTGATAGAAAACTCTTTCATCAAGATGTACTGTGTCAGAAGGTATGTTTCTTGCTCATATTATCCAACGTACCATTATCCGGTCTTTGTGTTCCTTTCAGTTCTATTCACAGTGCATACACACTAAAGATATAAGGGACAGGCAAATGTGGTGTTCAGAGTGCACACATATCGAGGTAATAACAATCAGACAGATTGAAAGAGCAAAGCGCTCTTTCATTTTCATTTTGAGCACCATCAAAATGAAGTCTCTCTAATTTTCCCAATCTTCAACTGCTGCTGTTCGTGTTTTCTGTCTACAAAACGCTCATATGTAATTAGTAGTACTGGTGATCTTGTATGTATGGAAAAAGGCTTATGCAATTCCAGAATAATTTCGCTTGTTCAAAACATGATACGGAACTTGCCACTGTTTATATTAAAGGCTGAGTTGCATAGGACACTATTGTGGCATTTCTTATGGTGCCCTTGTGCATGAGGCTTGTGCAGATGCTTAAAGCTTCTACTATGTTGATGAAAATTAGGTTGAAGCGATAGAACTATGATTATGGAAGTGTAATAGTGGCCTCCGGGTACACACGCGGAGTTATGCTTCTGGGGACACTAATTAGTTAATCTTATCAGGTAATACCATTTGCCTTACGGGTGCAATAGTGTAGCAGTGCCTGTAGGATGGCCAACCTTACAATGCGCATTAAAATTATTGCACAAGACATGCAATGGTACTGAGATCGGCCCACCAAGTGACAACCTTTGATTACACTATACCTGGAATCAGCCTAGCTTACTCAGCCAGGGAGACATCCATGCATACGGAGAGGGGCACGGCAAACAGAGGGTTTTCGATTAATTTTTCTCACATAGATAGCTCATACATATAATCTTTCTTAACTTGGATTCTTTGTTGCTCAAAGTGAAGTTAGTTATGAGCACAAGGTCTGCATTTCCATCCTATTTATGCCTAACGAAAGTCGCTTTGTTCAGTGTCACTATTTATATTCTTTCGCTTGTGACACTAAGCTCACTTGTTTTATAGCTGCTATAGGTATGGCTGGACCTGGAGAAGAAGTGTAAGCAGACCATGCTATGTAACTGATCTGCGCCGATGTCTACATCCAAGTTGGTCGCGCGACAGTTGGGCACCAATGGTCCTTGCTTTATTGACAAGGTGATATAATATGGTGAGCTTGTACCTCAATATCGATATTGAAAAATATGTTAAGGAAAAAAAAACAAGGGTTGGCCTTTATGATAGATAGACTCATGTTCTTTCCTTAAGGCGCGCTTTTGGCACTGTTCTGCATGGATATACTTTTAGAGAATGCTAACAATCCTCTATTACAAGCTGCCATGGAGCTAGTTTATGCAATAAACTAGCACTCTTTCACCAAAGAAGCCATATTTAGAACATAATTCACAAGGAAGGAAAGGAGGCAACAGGACAGAGTGCTACTAACAGTTCAGTTTTATGACTTGCACAGTGATATCGTGCGAAAGGTGAAAGGGGGAGAAGAGATGAATCTGAATACATGCTGCTCGCACAAAATGGTAAGGACACATGACATGGCTAGCGTGACACTTGTTTTACAATGATAATCAGCAGTCCCACTATCTCCACATGTCCCGCATATAAGAAAAGCCTCAGATATCTCTTCATCGCTTTTGTCTTTATATTATGGCACAATCGAAAACGTTTCAAACATAGGTGCATGAGCACCTAGACCAGTGCACTACCATTGCTAACTGACCCACGCATCAAGTTTACTTGGTCACGCAGCAAGTCATGTGTACATTGGCCGGTTTAGCCGATGTAGCATGTACTGCACGAAATGGTATGTGATAGACACTGCACCTGTATACAGTAGGTGCTTTCTTGCATGCTTTTTCACAGATAGTGATGCAGGCCTTTTCATTATTTACATGCCTACAGAACAAACCAAGCGTTATCTGTGATTGCAAAGAATTGTAGGAAAAGCCAACATGAGGCAAATTTTCTCAGCGCGAAACAAACTTGATTCGCTAGTTTTGGTTCATCGGCGCGATGGGTTTTGGAGCCCATGCAGCTTCTTTGTTCACACGAAGGCAAACAAGCTTGTAAGCCGTGCTTCTGCAATTTTTACAGCACACTGACAGCACAGGTGCGGGCCTCATCTGTGGGCTGCCTGACGGCAGCTTCCATGGCACAGATGACTTGTGTTTGGCGAGGCACCAGTGTTGATGTTTGTTGGCTTGTGCAAAACAGCAGTCTTTGGTTTAGAGTCGTTGTAGGAAGACAAGGTAAATATATTTACGATGGCTTTAGTGGGCTTATTTCTCTTGGGGCATCTAGCTTTCTTTCTTGCAACTGTGCAGAGGTGCTTCCCTAGAGTCGGCGTGAAAATGGCATAGAATTGTGCATTCGGGAAATCCTGAACAATAATATGCTGTAGTTAGTGCGTTGCGAAGAATACACCGTCTACAAAGCCACTTATTTTCTGTTGGCATATTATACTTATGCTGTCAGTAATTTCTTGGCTTGCCGAATTATCTTGAGGCCCCACGCTGATGCTACAGATGTCTTCATGTGCAGACTTTTCGGAAAGATGTTTTTTGCTTCGCTAGTGTTGTTGAAGGGTAGGTGGCGGTTAGAGGTAGCCATTCTAGATATTAGTGGAACGAACTCTCCCGTCTTGCTTACGGCTTATCCATAGTTTTTTAGGACTTAGTCAAAGATTTAGAAAATTGATCTCACTGGTAACATGATGATAGTCGCTTGGTCAATGACCACAACCTTATCGTCATGTTTCTAGACTAGATGAATTTTAGTCAAACCTTTGACAAAATCTCCTACAGAACTTATAGAAAAGACGTGCTGAGCGAGGCCGACTGGTTTGCCTTAGTGACGTCCAAAATAGCCACCTGTATCTGCCACCTTTCGTTCAACCAGACTAGCAAAACAAAAACTTTGTACCGAGAATTCTGTGCAGGAATACGTCGGTAGCGTCAGTGTGGGGCCTCAAGATAATTCAACCAGCCAGGAAGAAATTACTTGAATCAGGAATTCAAGAATGCTGACGGAAAATCAAGTACTTGAAAACTGTCGCATCCTTCATATGGTGTCAACTGGACCAGGCCATTGTTCACGTCTTTCAGCTGATACAGCTCCATATCAACTTCACTGCAACGCTAAGGGACCAGCTGTACGAACAGCCGCAAGCAAGCTTGACATATTAAAATCAAAAGAGCCCATTCAAACCAAGAATTTATGTTCAGCTTGTCTTCTGCAAGCTCACTAAATCTGAAACTGTCATTTTGGGCAAATGCGTGAATTTAGCACCGCAGAATGCTTCACTCGATCATGGCAAAAGTAACCGTTACCGTAGAACATGCCGTGAGTCAGCTCCTTTTGAAGGAAAAAAAAAGGCCCACGAACTTACCTGCCATTGTGTAACCCAGGAATCTGTCTCTGCTCAGGAATCTGAGTTTTTTCCCCTTGACTTGGTCAGTGGCCACAATTTCATCTTATAAAACAATGCAATAACAGGTTCAAACTGGGGTTAATGTTGTAATCTGCATGATTTTGCAGACAAAAACAAATGAAAGGAGACCCACAGTGACTAGTGAACCTGTACAGGGGTCTGTGTCATAAAGAAGTTTGAAACCCATTTGCACAGACTAATGACCACTTGTGCTGTTGCTTAAAACAATACCATGCACTTCTTCAAGGAATGGCGTAAATCGTTTTAGCTGTAATAATCAGCACCATGGATGTATACTGCCCCTATAAGTTTGGTTAAAGTAAGGAAGGTAATGCAGAATACGCCAGTTAACACTAATCGGAGTAATCTTGACTTTAGTAGATATTTGCTCAAAATATCTGACAATTTATTGTTTTGGAAAGTATGAAATTATTGTAAATTTAGCTGCCGTCAGCTTATTTTCTATAAACATTCTGTCTTATGAATATAGCATTTGTATTAAAATGTTTCAATTCTTGAGTTTTACATGCTAAACTAACAATATGATTACGAGGCATGCTGTAGCGAGGATTCTGTATTATAGATTAAACACATTCTAACTCAACCTCTGAGATCTCGATGTCAGTCAAGTCAAATTTTTTTCCGGGCTCGGTGTTAGCTCTATGCGTACTTCACTTCTTATCCCGAAATGCTTTGGCACTGTGCTCCCGGTATCTTGAAATCTTGGCTGCGAAAATGTAGGGAAAAAGTCATCACCCAAAGGTTTCCATACTTTGTGCGCAACTGTGATATCGTCAAAAAGTAGCAAGATCGCAAGTTTGTAGCAAATTCCACTTCATTCTACGCCACTCTTACCTACTGTTAACGTGCGGCTGTGATCTCATTGGTAATATTGGCGGTGCGTTCCTCTGACCCTTTAAAAAGTGCGATGAGCACCAGAAGGCACACATGACCTCCACAACATGCATGCTCTCATGTGTGCGGCGAGCTGTCGGCTTGCTGTGCTCTGTGCGGACGGGAGCGCTACGCCATGCTTCGCGCTGCGCCAAATGTTTGGTATGCTATAGGTATTTTCTTTAATAACGAGTTCAGGGCAGCAGTTTTGTTACAATGCCTTTTCCGATGCCGTTTCTAATCGCACTTCGTCAGTGGTCATAGTGATCTCCACCTGCGTTATCAGTACGGGATGAGCCAGCCGAAAACGGTGGAAGAAAGAGTGGCAAATAATCAAGAAGAAGGCATGGCTACAGAACCTTGGCCCTTGGGCAGTATTGCCGGTTGATTACTTTTCTGTTTTGTCATACGAGCAGTTCCGCGATATTTTGTGCGGATAAGCTTTGGACGCGTCAATACCTATGTGCAAAAGTGTTTGCAATGATGAATGAATGAATGAATGAATGAGTTTACTTCCCCTGTTTACAACAGAAAGGAAGCCGAAGCTAAAGGCTATGTGGCCTGACAATGGCTTCTGCTCCCACAACTATTCGGCACGCAGGCCGTACGCAGCAACATGTATCATACATAAATACTGAAATCAACTGGAGAATCGCGAGACAGAATATTATTTTCGTGAAACAGAGCATGTCTACAAGAAATATGAGAAACCAACAGGATACCCAAGGTACCATGCATTTTGTTTCAGACAAAGTACAACCTGAAAACAAAAGAAACAAAAGGCTGACAATTTATACTGCGGTTCTAATCAGACAAACTCAATATTGTTGAGAATTAGAAAATTTTTGTATATTTATTCGAACATTCATTAATTTCATCAAAATCACGTAGGCGATTTAGTAGTGAAGGCGCCTGGTAACTGACTAGTTGTTTTCCGTAATTGGTTCTTATGTTTGGTGTTCTCATGTTATGTTGTCGAAGGCTGTAATGCGGATTGGTGGTTACATTCAAGATGTACTGTTATTTGTTTTGTTTAATGTAGTGCAGCAACTTGTAATAATACACCTGGTTTGCCTTTAACATAGAATGTTTCATAAAAAATGGTGTGGTTCTAGAGTGTTGTACAAGGCCACAATATCCCTCGAATGCGCGTAAGACTCTTTTTTGCAGCACTTCAATTTATTCTAATTTTTTTGCGAAGTAATGCCCGAAATTAATATGCACTAAGTTCATCTAGAATACAAGAGTGCGTTGTACAAAGAACTTTGGAACCATGGAGGAACCAGAGTACTCAGTCTGTATAAGCAACCAACAGTTCTGCTTAGGTCCATAGCAAGTTTGTTGATGTGCATGTTCCAGGCCAAATCGTCTTGGAACCACACTCCGAGCTATTTTTGACATTTTACCTGCTCTATCAGCCTATCTTTAAAAAGAATAGCCGGATTGCAGTTGCGTGGTTTATTAGTATCAAATCAAATCCATCTTTATATTCCAGTAAAAGAAACAGAAACTGGATGGTCATTTTGGGCTGAAAGCTACGAGAGTAGCTTGACGGGGCCCAAAAGACCTTACATAGCAAGATCATCTTGGCACACGATCAAACACTGTAGTAGACATATACATATATGTGAGACAGAAAGGAGTAATGACAGCGAAATACATATATGCAGGAGAAAAATAAGAAAAACAAGACAATCGAAACGGCATTTTATCACTGAAAAAGCATGTCATAACTGAAGAAAATATTGTCTGAGTTTGAGTCTGAGCAAATATTATATATTTTGTTTTGGAAGAATTCATTTGGAGCTAATTCTGTTGTAACCAGCAAGAGAGTTGCTTCAGGTAATTGTTAACGTTTAATTCGAGCTCTGTTAAAGTAGCAAGTTTAAAGAATTTGTTAGTATCATCTGCATACATAACTAATTCAGGAGACTCGGGGATGTCCCACAGAACGTTAATATATATTATAAACAGAAGAGGTCCAAGTGTTGATCCTTGTGGAACACCCGTTACGATTTCCGCGTAAGATGAAGCATTATTATTGTCACGTGGTGGGGACGTTGAAGAACACACTAGCAATACTGTGAACGACAAAACTTTTATTGGGCGAACCTGTGCCCACAAGACAGGCTACACTTATAGCACAACGATAGCGGCGAACACGGTCGGCGATCGTCGAAAAACTGATCAGCGGGTCAAGATGCAGCAGTCGACGAATGTTCCAGACTAATTGTTGGGACCAGCATGCCTTCCACAAAGTTCTACACCATTCGAGTCACGCGATGAAATTAGATAACACAAGGTTCGGCGACAACAGACAGCGGATAGAAGCATCGATAACTTTCCAGAAACTTCGGAAACATGCAGGCGCGTCCCGTGCTGTGCGATAACATTTGTTAGGCGGCGAAATGTGGTCTCCCGATAAAGATAAGTACACTTGTCGATAACCCCCTCTTAGAAAGCATGAACCCGATGCTGCAAACGAACGAAAGTAACAAACAAGAACACTCGTAGCAAAGAAAACAACAAAAATAAGGAAGTTCGTCAGCGTCCGTAAAAGGGTTTAAGGCGCACCACGTGGACCACTTCAGATCGTGCGCGGCGCCGCTCTGAATTCGAAATGCCGTCTGGCACGACCTCATAGTCCGGTGCGCCAATACGACGGATGACCTTGTAGGATCCGAAATAGCGTCGGAGTGGGTTCTCACTGAGTCCTCATCGGCGTATCGGGGTCCAAACGCAAACACGGTCGCTGGGCTGGTACTCGACGAAGCGTCGTCGGAGGTTGTAGTGTCGGCTGTCGGTCCTCTGCTGGTTCTTGATCCGCAGGCGGGCGAGCTGTTGGGCTTTTTCGGCGCGCTCAAGATAGGTAGCGACGTTAAGATTTTCTTCGTCAGTGACGTGTCGCAGCATGGCGTCGGGTTCCTACCGTAAACCAGCTCAAATGGCGTTATCTGTGTTGCTTCTTGCACCGCCGTGTTGTAAGCGAATGTTACCTACGGCAGGACCGCATCCCAGGTCTTGGGCCCGACGTCGACGTACATTGCTAGCATGTCGGCGAGGGTTTTGTTTAGGCGGTCCGTGAGAGCATTCGTCTGCGGATGGTATGCAGCTGTCCTCCTGTGACTTGTCTAGCTGTATTGCAGAATGGCTTGCGGGAGTTCTGCTATAAAAGCCGTTCCTCTGTCTGTGATGAGGACTTCTGGAGCACCATGTCGCAGCAGGATGTTCTCGACGAAAAATTTCGCCACTACGGCGGCGCTGCCTTTCGGTAGAGGTTTAGTTTCAGCGATGCGGGTGAAATAGTCCGTCGCCACGACGACCCACTTATTTCCGGAAGTTGATGTCGGAAACGGTCCCTACAAGTCCAACCCGATCTGCTGAAAAGGTCGGTAAGGAGGATTGATCGACTGCAGTAATCCCACTGGCCTTGTCGGTGGTGTCTCGCGTCGCTGACATTCTCGGCATGTCCTGACGTAACGGGCGACATCGGCGGTTAGGTGCGGACAGTAATACCTTTCTTGTATCCAAGATAGGGTCCGGCAGAAACCGTGGTGCCCAGCGGTCGGATCGTCATGTAGGGCGTGCAGCACTTCTGGACGCAGCGCCAACGGAACAACAAGAAGGTAGTTGGCACGGACTGATGAGTAGTTCTTCACGAGTAGGTTGTTTTGAAGCGTGAACGACGACAGTCCACGCATAAGTGCCCTAGGGACAGCGTCGGAGTGCGCATCCAAATAATCGACGAGGCCTTAAAGCTCAGGGTCCACTCGTTGTTGCGCAGCGAAGTCTTCCGCGCTCATTATTCCAAGGAAGGCGTCGTTATCCTCGTCATCTTGCGGCGGCGGGTCAATGGGGGCGCGTGATCGGCAATCGGCATCTGATTGTTTTCGTGCGGACTTGTATGTTACAATGATGCCGTATTCTTGTATTCTGAGGCTCCGCCGTGCCAGCCGTCCTGAGGGATCCTTTAAATTCGCTAGCCAACACAAGGCGCGATGGTCGCTGACGACTTTGAACGGCCTGCCATATAGGTAAGGGCGAAATTTCGCTGTAGCCCAAACGATGGCGAGGCATTCCTTTTCGGTTGTAGAATAATTGCCTTTCGCTTTTCACAACGACCGGCTAGCGTTAGCTATTATGTGTTCACGTCCACCTTTTCTCTGGACTAGGACGGCACCGAGGCCTAGGCTACAGGCGTCAGTGTGGATTTCGGTATCGGCGTGCTCGTCGAAGTGCGCAAGTACGGCCGGCGACTGGATGCGTCGTTTGAGTTCTTGAAATGCGTCGGCCTGCGGCGTTTCCCACTTGAACTCGACGTCACATTTAGTTAGCTGTGTCAGCGGCTCAGCGATGCGTGAAAAGTCCTTGACAAATCGCCTGTAGTAGGTACACATGCCAAGAAATCTACGCATTGCCTTCTTGTCGATGGGCTGTGGGAACTTTGCTATGGCAGCTGTCTTCTGCGGGTCGGGGTGGACTCCAGATTGGCTGATGACGTGGCCTAAACATAGATGCTCCTCGTAAGCGAAACGGCACTTTTCCGGCTTCAGAGTAAGTCCTGATGACCTGATGGCATCTAGTGCTGTTGCAAGACGCCTAAGGTGATCGTCGAAATTTCCGGCGAAGACAACGACGTCATCCAAGTATACGAGACAGGTCAGCCATTTCAATCCTGCTAAAACCGTGTCCATCACGCGCTGGAACGTTGCAGGCGCTGAGCACAGTCCGAATGGCATAACCTTGAACCCGTAGAGGCCGTCTGGGGTGATGAAGGCAGTCTTTTCGCGATCGCTTTCGTCGACTTCTATTTGCCAATAACCAGACTTGAGGTCCATCGAGGAGAAGTATTTAGAGTTGCGGAGCCGATCAAGTGCGTCGTCTATCCGTGGGAGGGGGTATACGTCCTTCTTCGTGATCTTGTTCTGACGACGATAATCGACGCAGAAACGTAGGGTTCCGTCCTTTTTCTTTACCAGGACAACAAGGGATTACAACAAGGGATGACAACAAGGCATGACAACAAGGGATGACAACAAGGGATGAACAAGGCTTTTCGACGGCTGGATGATGTCGCCGCGCAGCATTTCGTCGACTTGTTTTCTAGGAGCTTCACGTTCTCGCGGCGAAACACGGTAAGGGCACTGGCGGAGTGGTCCAGCGCACTCCTCGGTGATTATGCGGTGCTTGGTGACTGCTGTTTGTCGAATCCTCGATGACGTCGAAAAGCAGCCTTGGTATCGTCGGAGCAGACTTCGGAGCTGCTGTTGCTTAATCATAGGGAGATTAGGATTAATGTCGTAGTCTGGGTTCGGGAACGATGGTCGTCGGGGTTGATGCGGCGGAATCAGAGAGGACAAACGCATTACTTGTTTCCAGAATTTTCTCGATGTACGCGATCGTCGTGCCCTTGTTGATGTGCTTGAATTCCTGGCTGAAGTTTGTCAGCAACACTTCAGTTTTCCCTCCATGCAGTCGAGCGATACCTCTTGCGACGCAAATTTCACGGTCTAGCAGTAGACGTTGGTCGCCTTCGTTGACGCCTTCTACGTCAGCGGGTGTTTCGGTGCCGACCGAAATAACAATGCTGGAGCGAGGCGGGATGCTCACTTGATCTTCGAGAACACTCAAGGCGTGGTGACTACGAGGGCTCTCAGGCGGTATCGCTTTATCTTCCCACTGTGTTACTGACTTCGACTTGAGGTCGATGATTGCGCCGTGTTGGTTCAGGAAGTCCATACCGAGAATGATTTCTCGTGAACTCTGTTGGAGGATAACGAAGGTGGCAGGGGAAGTCCGGTCATGAATGGTTATTCGTGCCCTGCAGATTACAGTCGGCGTTATGAGGTGTCCTCCAGCGGTCCGAATTTGAGGGGCTTCCCATGCGGTCTTAACTTTCTTCAACTGGGCGGCGATGTGTCCACTCATGACGGAGTAATCAGCCCCTGTGTCCACTAAGGCGGTAAATGCGTGGTCGTCAAGATGCACGTCGAGGTCAGTTGTCTTTTGTCTGGCATTGCAGTTAGGTGTTGGCGTCGGATCACGGCTGCGTCGTGCTGAACTGAAGCTGGAGTGGCGCGTGGTCAAGTCGTCTTTCGTCGGTGCAGTCTTAGCTTCCTGACTTCGTCGGGACGGCGGTGTGTCATTATGTTGTCGAGATGGTCTCTTCGTCGTCTTCGTCGTCGGCGGATGATCTTCGTCAGTTCGACGAACAGCAACCGCACCTCCATCGGTTGCTGCTTTTAGTTTTCCGGATATGGGCTCGCAGAGCGGCTCCGGGCTGGGCCGGTGTATGGTCGGCGCTGCGGCGACAGCTAGTGGCCTGGTGACGGCGAGCGGGACGCTCGTCGAGGGCTCCACTGAGTGGCGGCCAGGTAGTCGGCGATATCGCGAGGTCGATCGCCAATCTGTAGTCGTGCCGCGTTAACGGCGAACCCTCGGAGTCCCATCTCCTGGTATGGACATCGGCAGTACATGTGCCCGGCTTCTCCGCAGTGATAGCAAAGTGGGCGGTGGTCGGGGGCGCGCCAAACGTCAGTCTTCCTTGGAACGCTGCGTGAGGCGACGGCTTGGCGTGTTGGCTGCGGGGGTGGTGGTGGACGACGGAGCTGTGTCGTCATTGGGCCCTGCCGTGGGCGCGGAGGGGGAACGTGACGGCGGGCTACAGCGGCGTAAGTCCTTGCTTGCGGCTGAGGCTGTGGCGATTCAGGGCGTACTCCGAGTTTTTGCTGGAGCTCCTCACGTACGGCGTCGGCAGTCGAAGCCACTTGAGGCTGCAATGAAGGCAACAGCTTCTGTAGTTCCTCCCGCACGACCGGTCGGATAGTCTCGTGCAGGTCCTCGGTGGCCAGTGATGCAACTCCTGCGTAGTTTGTCGAGTTCGTGCGGCGGTTGAATTGCCGGTTCCGCATTTCCAGTGTCTTCTCAATGCTAGTGGCCTCGTGAATAAACTTGTCTATGGTCTTCGGTGGCCTTCGTACCACTCCGGCGAAAAGTTCCTCCTTTACACCACGCATCAGTACACGGACTTTCTTCTCCTCGGACATTTCCGAGGTCGGCGTGGCGGAACAGGCGGCTCTTTTCTTCTGTAAAGATCGCGGTTGTTTCATTAAGTAGCTGCATCCGGGTTTCTAACAGCGCTTGGGCTCGTTCTCGGCGTACGACGATTGCGAATGTCTGCAAGAAGCCGCTTTGGAACAGCTCCCAGGTCGTTAAGGTGGCTTCTCGGTTCTCGAACTACATCCTGGCAGCGTCTTCCATTGCGAAGAAGACATGTCGCAGTTTGTTGTCGTTGTTCCAGTTGTTAAAAGCAGCGACCCTCTCGTATGTCTCAAGCTAGCTTTCCGGGCCCTCGAACGTTGAACCGCGGAACGTCGGAGGCTCCCTGGGCTGCTGCAGCACGATGGGGGACGCCGGGGCTGCCATTGGGGTCGACTTGGACGCGATCTTCATGGTCGTCTCAGGCAAAAGTCCGTGCTCCGGGGGCAGTCCTTGCAGCCTGCGGCTACCTCGCTGGTTCTTGGCGACGTTGGTGTTCTCTTTGCGGTCCGGGCTTGGGTCACGGCTTTGTGGGGGCGTCCGGTACATGAACGCAAAACACCTCCACCAGATGTCACGTGGTCGTGACGTTGAAGAACAGAGTCGCAATACTATTACCGACAAAACTTTTATTCGGCGAACCTGTGCCCACAAGACAGGCTACACTTATAGCACAACGATAGCGGCGAAAACGGTCGGCGATCGTCGAAAAACTGATCAGCGGGTCAAGCGCGTCGGCTTTTATACAGCAGTCGACGAATGTTCCAGACTAATCGTTGGGACCCGCATGCCTTCCACAAAGTTCTACACCATTCGAGTCACGCGATGTAATCAGATAACACAAGGTTCGGGGACAACAGACAGCGGATAGAAGCATCGATAACTTTCCAGAAACTTCGGATAAGAGCGAGGCGCGTCCCGCGCTGTGCGATAACATTTGTTAGGCGGCGAAATGTGGCCACCCGATAAAGATAAGTACACGTGTCATTATTTATACTGAGATATTGATAGCGATTGGTTAAGTAATGTCGTAAAAGTTCAAATACGATACCTCGTTCACCGCACTGTTCCAATTTGCTAATTAATAAGCTGTGGCATACTGAATCAAAGGTTTTCCTAAAGTCTACCAATAAACCTAATGCATGCAATGCATTACATTTTCAATATTTGTTATTATTTTGTGTTTGATATCAAGAAGAGCTGCTTCACAAGATTTATTTTTTTAATCCATACTTGATGTCACTGATTACTTTATATTTAGTGAAAAATGTTTGTAGTCTAATATACAGGATGCTCTCGAACACCTTTGATAGAACAGGTAAGACAGATATTGGCCGGAAATATGTCATTAAATGTTTATCACCTCCTTTGTATATAGGGCATTCACATGCTATTTTAAGTCAATCAGGAAATATACCGCTTTCAAACAATCCGTTTACGATGTGAACAATGACACGTGCAATTATATCAGCAATATATTTAAATGGTACTGGTTTCACATCATCATACCCGTTTTTACGTTGTTTTTTACTTTAAACAGCAGCCGCACAACTTCAGCAGGTGTAGCAGGTGTATCACTGTATTAGTAGGACTGAATTTATTCGCTATAGATTTGGCCGTGCGTTTCCCCGTGTCGTTACGCTGGGAACTGGAGACGAAATATTCATTCAGAGCATCTGCTGTTTCTCAGCCTGTCAACACGCCAGTGGCTGGCTTTATGTTTATGTCCGTGTTCTGTCTTTTCGTAGATGTTAAGTCTCCTACATCATTCCAAACTTTCCTACTGTCATTTTATATTTTAGCAAATAACCGTTCATACTACTTAAGTTTCGCTAGCGTTAATTCACCGTTGACCTTACTTCTGTATTTTTGTAATCAGTCAACAATTGCACACTCCTGCATTTTACAAACAAGTTATACATTTTGTTTTTTCTTGTTATCAATTTTAACAAAGCAGCATTTATGCAGCGTTTTCGCATTTTCTTGTTCCTCTGATTCAACAATTTCAACGGTAACGCCAGGTCGTATCACGTAATAATTTTATGAAAGAACAATTCGTAGGCTGGGGTGGGGGGGCATTTGGATCTTGTTTGTCAAGTACACGTGGCCAGTCTGTTGATAGGATCAGAGCACGGAAATTTTCCAATGCGCTTGCGCGGAAACTACGAATCTGGGCTTTTTTTCGTCCTTCCCCTCGTTCTTGCGCG
The DNA here is from genome assembly GCF_050947875.1 of Dermacentor variabilis. Taxonomy (NCBI): domain Eukaryota; kingdom Metazoa; phylum Arthropoda; class Arachnida; order Ixodida; family Ixodidae; genus Dermacentor; species Dermacentor variabilis. Next base: position 225,824,048 of record NC_134571.1, on the reverse strand, counting down.
TAAAGAATGAAACAAAATGCAGGCAGATGATCACTTATCTCTGCGGATAACAGTCCCGCAAGGCAGTCAGTTGGATGTAGATTGGTTATGCATATATGAAGCAAGGTAGCCTCGTGGGTTGCGAGAATACGTTTGCGCACATGAAGGGATTGATTAGACCAGCAAACTGTCTAGGTGATATGTCGTCCGACAACAGATTTATATTTACGTCTAATATTATGATAAAGGGGAAGGACGAATGGCTCAGGAAGTGTAGTAAAAAAATAGGTGAAGCGCGCCGAAAGGACAAGAGTAGCGACGTGGACAACACTAACCAACTAGCTCAGCTTTCTGTCGTTCGAAGGAAATGTAGTACCTGTTATAGGAAATCAAAGAACGTCAGTTTGTTTCCCAACGGTGGGCGATACATAATCACAACTGTGACATATTCTAAGCGTGCCATTGCACATTCTACATTGTTCGTTACAAGTGAAAATTCTGAAAATACCTCATGTACAAGGCACTGTTAAACATAGAGAGCCCCTCAACCTCCTCTGCCCTTTGTTCATTGTAACCCATAGTATGTGTAATTTTCAGAGTACAGGGGGTTTTCAATCACAGTAAACCATGTTTCACAATACAATGATATATCAAAATTCTGGGCGATTGACGCGAATAAGCCATTCACTTTGTCCTCTGTTTTTTTAATACTCCGCACGTTTAGGTGAAACATTTTTAGCAATTTAGTGGTATGAGAAACTAATTTACTGAACGACTGAATACCATAACATGTGCAGATCATACGGTAAAAGTAACTGTAAAAAAAAGAAAGAGAAGTAAGCCATGGCGCTCACGTTGCCATCTTATCAATGTCTTCCATACTGGCGATTCGAACAGCTGGCGAATTTTCGTCCTTGCGTATGAACACCTTGCCGCCAGCCGTCCATACGAACCACCATTTGAATTCCTTCTTCCTTTTTACTGCGGCACCGAGAAGTCGTTTTCCATACCGTGAGAGGTGTTCGTTTGCGAACACCTTTGAGGCCGGTTGTAAGCCCAGTGCCATTGTATCCATTCTGCTTTTTTAAGCTTTGCTAAGAAAGGAATTCCTCTTGGTTCTGCGGACAAACCGAACAATGATATTTGCTTCATCCTTTCGAGCAGTAGGCACTCGGTGGCAGATGTCGATATCAGCCTGTGAGACCTCTTCCTTCACCAGCTCGCCAACTTGCCTCACAACTAGTGGTTCGCCTTCAAGTGGAATGTCCTTTATCTCAATGTTATTTGAACGTTGATATTGTACCAGCACCTCAATTCTGTATGATAGCTTGGCATTCTCAGCGCGAAGATCCTGGTTTAGTTTTAGAACCTGCTGTATTTCTGTTTTCAGCTCAGTCACCTCTTGAAACTTGTCTTTTATGCTCCTCAAGTCCGCCCTGAGCTCCCACCTCAAATCTTCAATGGCCTTAGCCTTTTTCGACATTGCACATCAAAAGTGTACGTCAATGCACTAACAACGCCAGTAACAAGAATCAAACAAGTACAAGAAAGCTGATAGGTTCGGCAGCAGTGCACAGATTCTGTCTTATTGACTAAATAAGGATATTCTGCTCACCTGCAAGAGCAGAGGCATAATTTAGATGTGGCTCCGTAGTGCACTGCTGCCCAACTGAAATGATCTGTGCAAGAATCGCTGTTGCGAGTAGATGCCCAACATGTCGGGTGCCAAATTGTACAATACCTTGCAAAAGTGATGTACCAAAAATACCGCTTCTGCTATATTTAGGTTTTGCAAGAAATTTAGCGGCTGCTGGCACCTACCTTGAAAGGCTTTAAATGGTCTTCGCATGACCAGGGCCATCTACTTTTGTGAGTTTGCTTATCTCGAAATTTCCCCCCGTTTTTATAACTTGAAGTTGAGGAGATTCGTAGTCTTCTTTAACGTGTACCCAAGGGACCTTGCATAGGGGTTTTTGAATTTCCCTGCCATCGAAATGCAGCCATTGTGGCCGGGATTCGATCCCATGCCCTTTGCCTGTGTAGTGCAATGCCAAATACAATACGCTATGGTATTTACTTTGCTGGCAGAAGGGTTCAGTTTCTGAGTAATTTATTATATAAACCTGTTGGTGTTGTTTTTATAGGTATTCATGAGTGTATTCTGCTGTTTCAATACTATAAATTATTGTTCATCAAACAATGCGTCCATCTTTTTCTTATAACACATGTTTCATTTGCCTGCCAATTATGACAGCTTATTCTCCCACAGTAATCCATGTTCCATTGAAACATAGATTTTGCATGAAGCCACATATATTTCAATAAGATTTGTTCATTATCTTCTATGATCTGAATGCGAAACTTTTCTTATCTGTGTGAACATAGGCAAATTTGCTTATATGTTAACCTGTTGCATGAGTGAAGATAACTTATTGGCTTTACTTTTTCAGGTGCCCTGCTCGCTCTCACCCAAGCAACACATTCCAGCGGTCTGCTCTCGGCAGAGTGGGTGCATCGTAGTACCATTAGAAGGTTCAATAAACAGTGTTGGTGACATGTATGACATGCTTTTGCTTAAACCGGAGGACTTCATGCTTAATGCGCGCTCAAGTGAGTGTAAAGAATAACCTACGTAAAGTATACTTATCTTTTTCACTTACAAGTACATGCCAATATCTTGCCTGACATTTTCCACTCCGAAATTACGCTTTACAGTAGATTTGTGAACAAACCATTACAGCAAAAAGGCACAGCAGTACGACGAGTACAATAATCAAGCATGTACTAAACTTGCAAGAATTACATTTGCATGTTTGCAGTAAACATGAAAATGAGGTACACTCTTTGTCAGTGCGCATATTCTTGTAGGCCATACATAAAGAACGTACTTGTGGGTCATAAAAAACTCGTTCGTGATGTATCAAATCAGTGTTGATAGCGCTAATCAATTTATCCCAAAAACTATGTTCATCTTTGTATCGAGCAATGTACCAGGCAAACCTACCTGAGAAAGTAGCATTCTTGAAGCAAACATAATGCAGACCTACTTGTCTTCAATGCTGATCCCAAATACACAAGTGTAGAAAATAGGTTTAAAGAGTATATTCAGCGACATCAATTCATTCTGAAAGGACCTGGTATGAACGTAGCAAAAGATAGGTCTGAACAAGGGCAAACAGGTCTGTTTTATACAAAGCAGGATTAAACGGGTCAGGATTAAACAGGATTAAGCAGCGTTTAAACAGGACAGGACTGAACAAGATAAAACGAGGTCTAGTTTTATAACCTTATTTGATGAAACCTGTTTGAAAACAAATAGGATTTTCTGGTAGGGACCGCACGTGCGCTAAGCCAAGCCCAGGCGCATTAACTCGCCTACAAATGTTGGCTCGAAAGTTACGCTAATAAAAGTTGCAAAAATTCCGTCGGATGTAAGGCCTGGCACAATCAATAACTTGCAATGCATCGAATATTTCTGTTGACAAGAGCTTGCTGCAGGCTTCAGCTCTTCCAAAAATAGTCTCTATGGAACGAATGTATGAGCGTAACTTTCAATGGCCGAAACCCGTTATTTCCCATAGTGCACACTTAATTTATTTATGTCTAGCGACACGCCGAGATACTTTGGCCGCTTATCAGTCTACCTATTGCTTCGAAACTGTTCTGGCCTGTAACACCAGGAGCCGAACCGTGAGCGCAAACATTTCAGGAGTTTATCCGTGCTCGTGATATGGTGCCAGATTTCTCTATTGCAGATACGACCATTTCAACACTCTGCTTATCCACGCAGAACGCTAAATCATCTGTGCGATGCCTCCTGTCGACCTCAGATAAAAATGTACCCTGTGAAGTGCTATTTCCTCATGGAATGCACAGCTTGTCGCGAGCAAGAGGGATAGACTGTAACGCCGAGTGAATTGTACCTAGAATGGTGCATTTTTCCCATGTCGGTGCACCAAAGTATATTTGTCCGGAATGTGATATTAAATTCGGCTGGTACAATATTTTGATGAAGCGCTTAACTTTACCGCCGTTTTGAAGTGGAACAAGCATTCCCACCTAAAGTAGGAAGAGCGCCTCTTCTGTGTGTGACGGTCAATGTGCCCGTCATTCTATGACTACACACAACAAGCGCATGTTTTATCGGCTTACATGCTACTATAATCAATACTGACACGTGTGCTTGTTTATCGGGTGACCGCGTTTCGTCGTCTAACAAATGTTATCGCTGAGCGTAGGACACGCCTGGGCGTATAGGAAGCTTCTGGAACGTTTTCGCTGAATGGTTCTACCCGCTGTCTGTTGTCCCTGAAGCTTGTCTAATCTGAATGATTGTATGGGCGACGCAAGCTGTGTAGAAGTTTCTGTAAAATACATGTGTGCCAGCGATTATTCTGAAATCATCGATGACTTATGTATAAAAGCCGACACTCTTTCCTCGAAGATCAGATTTCGATAATCACCGAGCGTGTTCGCCACTGTCGCTGCGCGTTGAGTGTAACTTGCTCTTGTGGGCACCAGCTCGCCCAATAAACATCAGTTTCGTCATTCACAAATTTGCTGATGTATTATTGACTGTCACTACTACGCCACAATACCATGAAAAAGAAAGACTTAAAAAAAAGAGTTGCCTTGATGTAGTGGTAAGAGTATCAAAATAATGAACGTGAAGAGCTGAGTTCGAAGCCTAGTTTGGGGCATTCGTTTACCGCTTTAGTGGCTAATGTCGTTCATTATTTGCTTGAAGGCAACGGAAAGAATGACCTTTGCTCCCTTGAGGAGCATCGGAAAAGAGCAGCTGTTAGTCCGTGAAGGATTAACACTTGAAATACGTGAAGGGTAACAGTTCAAACCGTGGCAGTTGCACCCCAAAAGTTGGAATTGTTGTGGCAGGTCAGTTGCTCTTCAAAAGGTGTAACTTCGATGCTTCCTTTCCACCTTTTTTCTTCAGTAGGGAGATCCGCTTTAGGGCTGACACCGAGGTAGTCAGCTTTACTGACGGATGAACCTTGTCTTAAGAAAGAAAGGAAATGTCTGACAGGGACATCTACAACTTGATCACTTAACAGGTTAAGGTCTTAGATGTCAGCCCACCAATTGAATATAAAATCGTGCTGCTGGCGTAAAGGAAGTCAGAAAACTCAACAAGCACAATAATCAGTACATCTTCTACCATGAGGGAGGAGAATCGGTTAAAAACTTGTGGTTCTGGTTTTATTTCTTCGGCTGTCCATGAGGGATGTATATAATGTGAGTGTCCTCTAATGAAACGCTGTTTAGAGAAAGCGTTCGTTTCATTGTACTGATTGTCGCATTCGCGCCCCTTATAGTTACAATAAAAATCAACGTGCAATCAACGAAAAGTAACGCAAAGAACGCTCAACCCTAAATCTCTCATATCCTGTTCAAAGAATCATGCTTATACCATCATGCTGAATCCATCATGATGCATGCAGCACTGTTTCACGGCAGTGAAATTTTGATACAGGCTTCACTAATATACTCTAGAAGAACTTCTTGGGTTAGTTTGGAAAGTCGCTTTTTTGTTATCTTGAAGGAACACTAAACTGAAAACTGATTTCTTCTGCATCAGTAAATTACCCTTCTACAACACGAAAAACACCACTCTTACAACGATAAGATGTTTGGTAAGCCAGAAAAAGTATAATAATGAAATACTGGTGGCGACGCCTGCTTGAGTACCCGCACCTGGTGGCTGTGACGTCTTGGATTTTGATGGCGTCTTCTAGCGCCTACTAATTATATATAGCGGTACAGATTGACTACATTGTGTTCCAAAGGAATCAAATTATTAAACATGGCAAGTTTCGGGAACCTTTACTCAAGCAACACGGCCCAAATGCGAAAACATACTTTGGAATCCCTGGCGTCACGCTGAGGTACCGGCGCTGGGGAATCGGCGCGAAATTCAAATACTGATACCTGGACCTTCATTTTCTCATCTAATAATAAAACTATTTTTTTTAAGTGACTGCTTGCAGGGTTTTCAAACAATGCTTCATTATTCTAAGCTGATTTATTGTTTCGCTTTAGTGTCCCTTTAAATTGCACTACTCCCGAAAGGCTTAATTACGGCCAGTCATCTTGTGTCCGACGCGGCACGAAGCGCAGCACACACGTGGCCTTTCATTAGCTATCTGACCGTTCCGTCCCCAGTCCCACTTTCTCTCGCAGTCATTTACTGGAACCAACTCGTGCGTTCTTATCCGTTTATTCAGAGACCCCGCTGGGAACTGACCTTACGCCTAATGTTCATTAGGCCACGTTTTCATCCATAGTGTCGCTCCTGTGTGCATCCCTAGTGCTGCCGGTGCAATTTTTACTTTCCCTCTATTTCTTTAATAAAACACTCAGTCTTGTAAGCATTACAGAGGGGCGAAGTACATGATGTTCATATAATTTACATAACTTATACAACGTGGCTAGTACCTGAATAATGTGGAAGATAAATAGCAGCGCGTATTATTGCCACGTCATTAATGTATCCACCACTGAACATAGTAAATTCCTCAATAATAACAAGAGCCTTAAGGCAATTAAGGAAAAAGTCAAACAGCATGTAGCTAGTTAGCTAATCGTCAGTTATTACACATTTGCTGCTGTTCGCAGCGGACAGCGCTTGCATGGACTGTCACAGATGCGTCATGTGCTGCGAGTAATCTTAGCCATGTTCAGCGTCTGCATCAGCTTCATTGTTAACTATTGGACTGCCCTACCTTAATTTGGCATCCGCTCGTCAATAATAACTATAAAACGCTTGTCGCAAATTGGTCCGAGAAGGACAGATAACGCTAATTTCACCAATATTAGAGGTTCGGTAGTTTGATAATTAATTTTGTATGATTCGGCTGAATGAAAATAAAACTGCACTGTGGGTTGGCAGGCTAGTTGGTGCAAATCCATTATTACCTTGTTTAGCACAAAACAACGGACATAAGAAAGACGACCTGTCCTGTCGACGTCCTGTCGTCTTTCTTGTGTCCGTTGTTTTAGGCTAAACAACGTAATTATGAAAATAAATCTAACTGTAAAACCCAGCAACATTACCGGCCACCCTAGGCTCGGCTTTCTTGTGGATTAATCCCTACTTTTATCGTACGCGATGCCTGGGAACTAGCTCTGACTGTTTTTGGTGTCGCCAGCTAAAAAATTTAAAAATAGGTTGATGTATGGACTGCAGCGAACGCACGCTGACGAAGACAGCTTCTCTCGACTACCATGAGCACACGCTTCACCATTTGTGCTGACGCCAAAGCAGTCAATCTTAAAGATGTGTATTCTCCGGGGCTAAAAATAACTTGCGAGGACAACGATTGCAAGAGGTGAAACGTGGATGAATGTGTTTTATTATAGCAAGCATTCTTTACCTCCATCGTAGCACTCTGCGGTAGGCTCCTGTCTCTCCTCGCTTGAAGAAAAATAATCTGTGGCTAATATGGGAATCGAAGCTCTGCCGTAGAGTACAGAGCCGGGGGCTTATAGCATTAGGCCACAGTGGCTTGTTTTTCTGTATTGCGTGGAAATAGAATTATATTGGCACGTGGTGGTGACGTTGAAGAACACAGTAGCAGTGCTGTGAAAGGCAAAACTAACTTTTATTGGGCGAACCTGCGCCCACAAAAACAAGCTACACTTATAGCACAACGATAGCGGCGAACACGGTCGGCGATCGGTGAAAATGTGATCAGCGGGTCAGGTGCGTCGGCTTTTATAGATCAGTCATCGAATGTTCCAGATTACCCGCTGAGACCCGCGTGTCTTCTACAAAGATCTACACTATTCGGATCGCGCATACATGCAATCAGATTACGCAAGTTGCGGTGAAAGACACTGGACGGAACCATCGATAACATTCCAGAAACTTCTTTTACATGCAGGCGCGTACTGGGCTGTGCGATAACAGTTGTTAGGCGGCGAAACGTGGTCACTAGGTAAAGATAAGTACACGTGTCATTACCCCCCTCTTAAAAATCATCGACCCGATGCTGCAAACGAACGAAAGTAATAAACAAGAACACTCGTAGCAAAGAAAACAACAAAAATAAGGAAGTTCGTGATGGTCCGTAAAAAGGTTTAAGGCGCACCATGTGGACCACTTCAGATCGTGCGCGGCGCCGCTCTGAATTCGAAATGCCGTCTGGCACGACCTCATAGTCCGGTGCGCCAATACGACGGATGACCTTGTAGGGTCCGAAATAGCGTCGGAGTGGGTTCTCACTGAGTCCTCGTCGGCGTATCGGGGTCCATACCCAAACACGGTCGCCGGACTGGTACTCGACCAAGCGTCGTCGGAGGTTGTAGTGTTGGCTGTCGCTCCTCAGCTGGTTCTTGATCCGCAGGCGGGCGAGCTGTCGGGCTTCTTCGGCAGGCTGGAAGTAGGTAGCGACGTCAAGATTTTCCTCCTCAGTGAAGTGCGGCAGCATGGCGTCGAGCGTCGTCGTCGGGTTCCTGCCGTAAACCTGCTTAAAAGACGTGATCTGTGTTGTTTCTTGAACCGCCGTGTTGTAAGCGAATGTTACGTACGGCAGGACCGCATCCCACGTCTTGTGCTCGACGCCGACGTACATTGCTAGCGTGCCGGCAAGGGTCCTGTTCAGGCGCTCCGTGAGACCATTCGTCTGCGTATGCTATGCAGTTGTCCTCCTGTGACTTGTCTGGTTGTACTGCAGAATGGCTTGCGTGACCTCTGCTATAAAAGCCGTTCCTCTGTCGGGGATGAGGACTTCTGGAGCACCATGTCGCAGCAGGATGTTCTCGACGAAAAATTTCGCCACTTCGGCGGCGCTGCCTTTCGGTAGAGATTTAGTTTCAGCGAAGCGGGTGAGATAGTCCGTCGCCAAGCCGATCCACTTATTTCCAGAAGTTGATGTCGGAAACGGTCCCTACAAGTCCATCCCGATCTGCTGAATAGGTCGGTAAGGAGGCTTGATCGGCTGCGGTAATCCCACTGGCCTTGTCCGTGGTGTCTCGCGTCGCTGACAGTCTCGGCATGTCCTGAGGTAACGGGCGACATCAGCGGTTAGGTGCGGCCAGTAATACCTTTCTTGTATCCAAGATAGCGTCCGTGAGAAACCGAGGTGCCCAGCGGTCGGATCGTCATGTAGGCCGTGCAGTACTTCTGGACGCAGCGCCGACGGAACAACAAGAACGTAGTTGGCGCGGACTGATGAGAAGTTCTTCTTCACGAATAGGTTGTTTTGAAGCGTGAAAGAAGACAATCAACGCTTAAAAGCCCTCGGGACAACGTCGGTGTGCCCTTCCGAATACCCGACTAGGGCTTTTAGCTCCGGGTACCCTCGTTGTTCGGTGAAGTCTTCCGCGCTTATTATTCCAAGAAAGGCGTCGTCATCCTCGTCATCTTGCGGCGGCGGGTCAATGGGGGCGCGTGATAGGCAATCGGCATCTGAGTGTTTTCGTCCGGACTTGTATGTTACAATGATGCCGTATTCTTGTAGTCTGAGGCTCCGCCGTGCCAGCCGTCCTGAGGGATCCTTTAAATTCGCTAGCCAACACAAGGCGTGATGGTCGCTGACGACTTTGAACGGCCTGCCATATAGGTAAGGGCGAAATTTCGCTGTAGCCCAAACGATGGCGAGGCATTCCTTTTCGGTTGTAGAATAATTGCCTTTCGCTTTTCACAACGACCGGCTAGCGTTAGCTATCATGTGTTCACGTCCATCTTTTCTCTGGACTAGGACGGCACGGAGGCCTAGGCTACTGGCGTCAGTGTGGATTTTGGTATCGGCGTGCTCGTCGAAGTGCGCAAGTACGGCCGGCGACTGGATGCGTCGTTTGAGTTCTTGAAATGCGTCGGCATGCGGCGTTTCCCACTTGAACTCGACGTCACATTTAGTTAGCTGTGTCAGCGGCTCAGCGATGCGTGAAAAGTCCTTGACAAATCGCCTGTAGTAGGCACACATGCCAAGAAATCTACGCACTGCCTTCTTGTCGATGGGCTGTGGGAACTTTGCTTTGGCAGCTGTCTTCTGCGGTTCGGGGTGGACTCCAGACTTGCTGATGACGTGGCCTAGGAACATAAGCTCATCGTAAGCGAAGCAGCACTTTTCTGGCTTCAGCTAGAGCCCTGATGACTTGATGGTCTCGAGTAGTGTTGCAAGCCGCCTAAGGTGATCGTTTCCGGCGAAGACTACGACGTCATCCAAGTAAACGAGACAGGTCTGCTACTTCAATCCTGCTAAAACGGTGTCCATCACGCGCTGGAATGTTGCAGGCGCCGAGCACAGTCCAAATGGCATAACCTTGAACTCGTAGAGGCCGTCCGGGGTGATGAAGACGGTCTTTTCGCGATCTCTTTCGTCGACTTCTATTTGCCAATAGCCAGACTTGAGGTCCATCGACGAGAAGTATTTAGCGTTGCAGAGCCGATCCAATGCGTCGTCTATCCGTGGGAGGGGGTATACGTCCTTCTTCGTGATCTTGTTCAGACGACGATAATCGACGCAGAAACGTAGGGTTCCGTCCTTTTTCTTCACCAGGAAAACAGGGGATGCCCACGGGCTTTTCGACAGCTGGATGATGTTGTCGCGCAGCATTTCGTCGACTTGTTTTCCTTTAGCTACACGTTCTCGCGGCGAAACTCGGTAAGTGCTCTGGCGGAGTGGTCGAGCGCACTCCTCGGTGATTATGCGATGCTTGGCGACTGGTGTTCGTCGAAACCTCGATGACGTCGAAAAGCAGCCTTTGTATCGTCGGAGTAGACTTCTGAGCTGCTGTTGCTTAATCATAGGGAGATTTGGATTAATGTCGTAGTCTGGTTCGGGAACCATAGTCGTCGGGGTAGATGCGGCGGAATCCGAGAGGGCAAACGCATTACTCGTTTCCAGAATTTCCTCGATGTACGCGATCGTCGTGCCCTTGTTGATGTGCTTGAACTCCTGGCTGAAGTTTGTCAGCAACACTTCAGTTTTCCCTCCATGCAGTCGAGCGATCCCTCTTGCGACGCAAATTTCACGGTCTAGCAGTAGACGTTGGTCGCCTTCGATGACGCCTTCTACGTTAGCGGGTGTTTGGGTCCCTACCGAAATAACAATGCTGGATCGAGGCGGGATGCTCACTGGATCTTCGCGCACACTCAATGCGTGGGGACTACGAGGGCTCTCCGACGTTATCGCATGGTCTTCCGACAGAGTTATTGACTTCGACTTGAGGTCGATGATTGCGCCGTGTTGGTTCAGGAAATCCATACCGAGAATGCCGTCTCGCGAACCCTGTTGGAGGATAACGAAGGTGGCAGGGGAAGTCCGGTCATGAATTGTTATTCGTGCCGTGCAGATTACAGTCGGCGTTATGAGGTGTCCTGCAGCGGCCCGAATTTGAGGGCCTTCCCATGCGGTCTTAACTTTCTTCAACTGGGCGGCGATGTGTCCACTCATGACGGAGTAATCAGCCCCTGTGTCCACTAAGGCGGTAAATGCGTGGCCGTCGAGATGCACGTCGAGGTCGGTGGTTCTTTGTCTGGCGTTGCAGTTAAGTCTTGGCGTCGGATCACGGCTGCGTCGTGCTGAACTGAAGCTGGAGTGGCGCGTGGTCAAGTCGTCTTTCGTCGGTGCAGTCTTAGCTTCCTGACTTCGTCGGGACGGCGGTGTGTCATTATGTTGTCGAGATGGTCTCTTCGTCGTCTTTGTCGTCGGCGGATGATCTTCGTCAGTTCGACGAACAGCAACCGCACCTCTATCGGTTGCTGCTTTTAGTTTTCCGGATATGGGCTCGCAGAGCGGCCCCGGGCTGGGCCCGGTGTATGGTCGGCGCTGCGGCGAGAGGTAGCGGCCTGGTGACGGCGAACGGGATGCTCGTCGAGGGCTCCACTGAGTGGCGGCCAGGTAGTCGGCGATATCGCGAGGTCGTTCGCCAATCTGTGGTCGTGGCGCGTTATAGGCGAACCCTCGGAGTCCCATTTCTCGGTATGGGCATCGGCGGTAGATGTGCCCGGCTTTCCTGCAGTGATAGCAAAGCGGGCGGTGGTCGGGGGCGCGCCAAACGTCAGTCTTCCTTGGAACGCCGCGTGAGCTGACGGCTTGGCGTGTTGGCGGCGGGGGTGGTGGTGGACGACGGAGCTGTGTCGTCATTGGGCCCTGCCGTGGGCGCGGAGGGGGAACGTGACGGCGGGCTACAGCGGCGTAAGTCACTGCTTGCGGCTGAGGCTGTGGTGATTCAGGGCGTACTCCGAGTTGTTGCTGGAGCTCCTTACGTACGGCGTCGGCAATCGAATCCACTTGAGGCTGTTATGAAGGCAACAACTTCTGTAGTTCCTCCCGCACGACCACTCGGATAGTGTCGCGCAGGTCGTCGGTCGCCAGTGACGCAACTCCGGCGTAGTTTGTCGAGTTCGTGCGGCGGTTGAATTGCCGGTTCCGCATTTCCAGTGTCTTCTCAATGCTAGTGGCCTCGTGAAGAAGCTCGTCTACGGTCTTCGGTGGCCTTCGTACCACTCCGGCGAAAAGTTCCTCCTTTACACCACGCATCAGTAGACGAACTTTCTTCTCCTCGGACATTTCCGTATCGGCGTGGTGGAATAGGCGGCTCATTTCTTCTGTAAAGATCGCGGTTATTTCATTAGGTAGCTGCACTCAGGTCGTTAACGTGGCTTCTCGGTTCTTGAACCACGTCCTGGCAGTGTCTTCCAACGGGAAGAAGACATGTCGCAGTTTGTCGTCACTGTTCCAGTTGTTGAAAGCAGCGACTCTCTCGTACGTCTCAAGCCAGCTTTCCGGGTCGTCGAGCGTTGAACCGCGGCACGTCGGAGGTTCCTTGGGCTGCTGCAGCACGATGGGGGACGACGGGGCTGCCATTGGGGTGGACTTGGTGGCGATCTTCTTGGTCGTCTCAGGCAAAAGTCCGTGCTCCGGGGGCAGTCCTTGCAGCCTGCGGCTACCTCGCTGGTTCTTGGCGACGTTGGTGTTCTCTTTGCGGTCCGGGCTTGGATCACGGCTTGTCGGGGGCGTCCGGTACATGAACGAAAAGCACCTCCACCAGATGTCACGTGGTGGTGACGTTGAAGAACACAGTAGCAATACTGTGAAAGACAAAACTAACTTTTATTGGGCGAACATGTGGCAACAAAAACAGCCTACACTTATAGCACAACGATAGCGGCTAACACAGTCGGCGATCGTCGAAAATCTGATCAGCGGGTCAAACGCGTCGGCTTTTATAGATCAGTCATCGAATGTTCCAGATTAACTGCTGGGACCCGCGTGTCTTCCACAATGTTCTACGCTATTCGGGTCGCGCATATATGCAATCAGATTACACAAGTTGCGGTGAAAGACAATGGACGGAACCATCGATATCATTCCAGAAACTTCTTTTACATGCAGGCGCGTCCTGCGCTGTGCGATAACATTTGTTAGGCGGCGAAACGTGGTCGCTAGGTAAAGATAAGTTCACGTGTCAATATCGTGCGGATGTATTTGCGTTACATTTAGGCACACAAAACGCACACTTGCTCTCGAATGTAAGCTCAAAAATCGGTCAATCAAGTGCAAGCGTCCAGATGCGAAATTCACTCAGAAACGGGATCTAAGGTTCCAACCACGCCACGCATTTGCGTAGCCTCTTCTCGAAGGACATACCTTGTCGAGCGAGGTGGCTCGGCTTGCCTGTCAATCATGCGGTAGCTCTAATATGACGAGTACTAATCACATAAAGATATTCTATGGTGCATAAGTGATATACTTTTTTAAAGAAGGAACCGGATGCCATAAAATGTGAGGAAGTTTTTTGATAGTTCTTTGTAAGATGGGGGGGGGGGGGGCGAAAACTAAAAGGCGTCACAACAAAGAATAGCACAATGTTCTGTTGTCGCAGGTAGGTAGCAAAGTCTACAACTTTCATTCGAGGGTACACATACTTCACTTTCAGGAAGTCATGTTTTATCTATGGCTAAATGCTTCTCTCGTTCCGCAGCCATCCAGCTTGTTTTGGTTGGGTGCCATTTGGTATGGCTTAGCCCACTACGGGTGATTGGCAATTAATTCGGCGGCAGTAGGCAAAAAGGAAGAAAACTTAAATAACATTTTGTGAAATGAGAATGACATACTAATGCTAATCCTTAATATCAATTTTGAGGAAATATTACATTAAAATTCCAAGTTAATTGTTTTGTTTTTATGTTGAGGAATAAAGACAATAAATGTAATGTGACAGTTTATTTCGTTTAGTTATAGAATTAAATATGTCGTCACGTATGTTGCTATCGCGGTATCGCAGAGCCGAGACCCCATCACAGGAAGGGTAAGGACGAATCCAAGTTGGCTAAGGGGACGTTTTCTTGCACGTTGGACCTACAACATTCTACAAATAAATGCTTCATAGTATCCGGTTCATTGCAATTAAATAATTCAGGAGAACCAGCCAAAGCAGACTTGCGGGAATAAATATTAAGCATTGGTATTCGGCAAGGCATTTTCTTAAATGAAGCTTCAAGTTTTCCTGTTAAACGCCATTTAATGAGGAAATAAAATCCAAGATGCTCAAAATCGGCGTTATTAACTACATATAATTTGGAACATTCCTCTTGGACCAGAAAATTTATAAATCTTGCAGCAGTGATGTATGCCGAATTTTGTATCTACCTTAATACCGGGCCTTTAACAGATTCTTCATCATCATCATTTATCATCATTTATTGTCCCTTAAAGACACTTATTACGGTATTACATAAGGGGGGGGGGGGGTAAAAGCATCGAGAAACACTATGGCCATTATTATACAATGGTTACCTCATTTTTACAACGGTAAACAAAACTTAGTATGCATGCTAGTGGACGATGGACCGGAAAAATTAAAAAACCAAACAAAGTAAGGTTCGAACCGGCAGTAGAAATGGCAACACAACCGGCAATATATCAGAGCAGTAAAAAAAAAGAACTTAAGGTGACAGCGCAGTAGTGGTAGGATAAGGGTTTAAATACATGGAAATAGGTGTCTAAATTTATCTGTATCACTTTCATTTACTATACTGTTGGGTAGCGCGTTCCCCAATTCAATAGCACTAGGTAAGAAAGAGTTGTTGAAGGCATTAGAGGAACGATAAAGGCGTTGTAGACTCAGGTTGTTAAAGAGACGCTTAGAAGAGCGGTTGGGCGGAAGTAGGAGAGTGTTCCTGAGATGTGGGAAATTATAATAGAGTTTGTGGAAAAGAGAAAGTTGGGAAATTTTCCTACAAAATATTAGGCTAGGGACGCTCAGCGATGATTTGATGCCGCTTATACTTGTATGCCAGTCGTAGTTTGATGCGATAGAACGTGGTGTGCGATTCTGCACTGCTTCGAGCGAGTTAATAAGACTGGTGAGGGTTCGAAATTGCTGAGGCGTATTCAAGTTTAGTCCGAATGAACGTTTCATACGCGAGCTTGCTTACGGGAACAGGGGACAGAAAAATCGATCTTTTGAGTAGGCCAAGTGGTTTAGGAGGGTCGTTTATAAGTTATGTGTGCAGACCACGTAAGCTGATTAGTGATAGTAACGCTTAGATAACGGTAAGAGTCAACATGAGTGAGGGCTGTGGAATTAAGAGAGTACTGGTGGTTAATGATTTCCCGCTTGCGAGTTAAACACATGTACTTGCACTTGGAAACGTAGAGGGACATGAGCCAAAGAAAGCAGTAATTGGCTATTTTGCTTAAGGCGTCCTGGAGTATTAGTTGGTCATTATGGCAGGATATGCGCCGATACAGGACGCAGTCATCAGCGAATAACCAAATTGATGAAAGAATACTGTTAGGGAGGTCATTTATAAAAATGAGAAACAAAAGTGGCCCGAGCACAGAGCCCTGTGGTACACCTGACAAGACTGAACTACTTGACGACTTGATTTCGTAAACAGGGATAAGGTGCCTCAGAAATGCTGGCCAACGTTTCGATAGGAGGACCTATCTTCGTCAAAGGCGGCTTCGTCATCCTCGGCGTGTTAGTTTTAAAGGGTTAGTGCAGTGACGTCACGTGCGGATATTGTCGCTGGCGGATGGTTTTAAAGAAACAGACTACCAGAGGGAACAGGCGTTGTCGTCCGACGTCTGTGAGCTTCGTTCCCAAGACGAGGGGACAAGAGCATGAAAGTGGGCACGCGGGGAGAAGAGAAAAGAAACAAAACAGAAAAAAAAGGGAAAAAAGGAAAAAAAGAAAGAAAGGGAGGAAGCCAGGGCGCCACCAGCACAGAAAGAGAAAAAAGAACAAGAAAGAGAAAAACAACATTTAAAGAAAGACGGGGGCTAGGGAGCGTGTTGGGGATGCGAGAGGTTAGGAAGCTTTGAGGGGGAGTCGTTGGCGGCATGTTTTTGTGGCATTACCATACATAGACGACATACTCATAATCTGGGGACATGGTCAAGACAGTCTAGATAAATATGTAACATTTCTAAACTCTGTTCAAAAATGCACATCAAGATCCTCAACTGAGCGCATAAACTTTCTGGACACAACAATATACATTGACAATGGTGAGCTAAAGACAACGCTGTATAGGAAACCTCTCGACAAACAACAGTACCTAGAATATACCAGCCACCATCCCAGACATTGCAAACAAGGCATCTTTAAAGGCCAAGCCACACGACGTCGTCGCATTTGCGTTGAAAACCAAGACTACATAGATAGACTCGATCACCTTAAAGAAACCCCATCAAACAGGAGCCACCCGAACAGTGACCTTCAAACAGCCTAAATCGCTGCAACCAAACTTGATCGAGCCGAGGTCCTCAAGCCCCGCCCGAGGATCACAAGAACAACAACCCCTCTTCTTACAACTAAATTCTCAAACGCACTCCCAAACGTGAATAACATCCTTAGTAAATACTACCCAATTCTCACCAGCAACCAGAAACTTAAGAAGATTTTTCCCGACCCTCCCAGAGTAGCCTACAGACGCAACACTAATTTTAAAGATGTTCTTGTGCACGCCAAACTACAGACAAAGAGGAAGTTGGGAACCAATCCCTGTGGCCGCCCCAGGTGCGCTACATGCAAACATATTCAATCTACTACTACAGTAAAAAGCACAGCGCCGAATTACGCACACAAGGTAACTTCGGCTTTCACCTGAACATCAAGCAACGTAGTCTACTGTCTAGAATG
This sequence comes from Dermacentor variabilis, assembly GCF_050947875.1. Lineage (NCBI taxonomy): Eukaryota > Metazoa > Arthropoda > Arachnida > Ixodida > Ixodidae > Dermacentor > Dermacentor variabilis. The sequence goes on along the minus strand of NC_134571.1, from coordinate 225,806,954 downwards.
CGGCGCTTGTAGCAAACAATACATAGGTGAGACTGGACAACAAATTAATACAAGACTCAACGGTCACCGCGCGGACACAAAACACAATTTACCCAAAGCAGTAGCCAGCCACTTTAATGAACATGGTCATATATTTGACAAAGGAAGGCTCTATATACTACAAACAAATTTCCGTTCCCCTCGCGAAAGGAAGTATATGGAATCATACCTCATATACAAGTTAAATTGCCTACACCCGACAGGAATTAATTGGGCACGCGGCAACTTAGAATCTTTAAAAGCGGTAACATAAATCTGTAATTCTCACATCATCAACCAAGACACAAAACACGTTAGGCCACCATATAACCTTAATTCTTAACCTCACCTACTCTTCCATTTCGAAAATTTTTTTCCTGCCTCCTACTCAATTTAATGTACTCTTTCAGGTTTTGACGTCTATACCAACTGTACGATCCCCCTTCTGCCATGTACACTTGCCCCCACCCGCTTCTACGCGCGTCACCCTCCTGTTTGTTATTCCGGCTTCGGTCCCCCCTCCCCTGCTTTTTTCCCTTCCATTTTTTAAATCTATTTTTTGAAACCCCCTCATCAACACATTCCGAAGTCAATATGCCCTTTTCGGCGCCTCAACCCGGAGTATCGCCATCTCTGGATGCCGCCGTAACGACACCTACGTTGAGCGACTGGGGCATTGCCCCTTGAAAGACCATGACGCTGCCTTTCAGTCACCCCATACATTGCACCGCAGATTCCTAGTCGCCATCTTAACTATTTCAATATTACTCGACGTATTGCTGCTATGCTACTCAAGTCACTCTTTCAATTCATGTTTCTTTTTCTGTGTGTGTGCGTGTTTTCTTTTGTCTTTTGTGTTACTCGCGCACTGACCGCTTGACCGGCCCTTCTAATGCCACAAAAACATGCCGCCAACGACTCCCCCTGAATGATTCCTAACCTATCGCATCGCCAACACGCTCCCTAGCCCCCGTCTTTCTTAAAATTTTGTTTTTCTCTTTCTTGTTCTTTTTCTCTCTCCCCTTCTTTTTTTTCTGTCTTGGTGCCGCCCTGGCTCCCCACCGCGCCACATAAGCGAAGGTCACGAACTTGCCCGCGCACGCCGTTTTGGCCGCCGCCGCCGCGTCTCTTTCACCCTTCTTTCAATTCCCTCTCCCTCTTGTACAGCGCGGTTGAGGTGTCCTCATCTGAGAGACAGTTACTGCGCTGTACTTTACCCCATGTTTTCCTTCCCAAACCAAGAATCTCTCTCTCCCCCCTTTTTTTCTTTTTTTCCCTTTTTTCCATTTTTTCTGCTTTTGTTTCTTTTTTCTTCTCCCCGCGTGGTTCACGCTCTTGTCCCCTCGTCTTGGGAACGAAGCTTATATACGTCGGACGACAGCGCTTGTTTCCTCTGGTAGTCTGTCTCTTTAAAACCAGCCGCCAGCGACAGCACGCGCACGTGACGTCACTGCACTAACCCTTTAAAACTAACACGCCGAGGATGACGAGGTTGCCTTTGACGAAGATAGGTCCTCCTATCGAAACGTTGGCCAGCCTTTCTGAGGCACCTTATCCCTGTTTACGAACTTTATACCACAGTGTGCTATTCCATCTGTCAGCCCCTTTCTTGTTTTTTGACGACTTGAGGTTATCGATGACAGTGTGTTGTGAGCGGTTTGTGAGAAAACATTCAATCCAGGACAATACAAGTGGGTCGAGATTAAGACAAGCAAGTTTCGCGGTAAGAGGTAGGTTGGACGACACGATCAAATGCCTTTGAAAAGTCAAGATAGATAACATCCGTTTGAAAACGGGAGTCAAGGTGGAGGTGAAGGTCTGTCGTGAATTCGAACAGCTGTGTTTCACATGAGTGGCCTCGTCTAAATCCATGTTAATTTGGAAAGAAAAAAAAGAGTGCTTGTCTAAATGAGATGCAATGCTGGAGTACAATATATACTCTAGAATTTTCCAAGGCATGCAAGTTAGGGAAATAGGAAAAATTACATGGACTGGAACGACTACCGGATTGGTACATAGGTACAATACTGCTAATTTTCCAAACGTTTGGAATCCTGGAAGAGGCAATGGATTGAGTGAAAATCAATTTCAAGAAGCGGTTGGATTGCGATTTGGTGCCTTTTAAAGCTTTGGCCGTTATGCCGTCAGGACCTGGCGCTTTGGAAAGCTTAAAGTTATCAATTAAACTGTAGATTCCCTGATTAGTTATAATAACAGCTGGCATTTCAGAATAGTGAGTAGATGGCAACGCTGGAATATCAGTACGGGGTGCATTAGTGAAAACAGAGCAAAAATAAGAGTTAATGACATCGGGAAGCTGATTCACTGAAATAGGAGGCCCACCTGAGTTGATTAATGCGATACTATGACATGATGTACGTTTAGGTGATAATAAGTTCCAGAATTTGCGAGGGTTGTCACGCAGAATGCTCAGCAGGTCCTGGTGGAAATATTTCCGTTTAGATTGTCTCAGCAATTTTGTGTATTCCCGTAATACCGTGAAGCATTTTCCCCATTTTTTGCGGATTGTTGCGTCGTTTGAGTTCACGGAAAATGCGCTTTTTTTCCTAGATAGTTTTTAAAGGTTGTTCGAATACTAGGGTCGGCCGGCAACCCCGCGAATACGTAGAAGAGGAACATGAGCATCAAGAACAGACAACAGTTTATGTTTATGGAGTAACTAGCTTTGCTCAACCGTTCTGGAAGAGGCTGATTGATGGAAGTGTACGCAGAACGATTCTAGCTGATTGTTAATTTCTGCAAAGTTTGCTTTATTGTAATCTCGAATATATTTAGTAGACGGCTGGCGGGTAGGAAGTTCTATAGCTATGTTAAAAACAAAATGTTGTGGTCTCTAACACCTTTAACATGATTTAATGAATTGATTAGTTCATTATTGGTAGTAATTACTGAATCAAGAGTGTTAGTACTGCCAGTAGGCCTGGTAACTACTTGGCTGAGGTTGTACGTAAGACCTGCTTCTAGGAAATCTTTGGACTCGCAGGTTGAAGCAATGCAGTTTTCCCAGTCGATATCCGGCAAGTTGAAGTCGATATCCGGAAAGTTAGCGTGAGGAAAACGGGAGATTAAATTGGATATGATGGAATTTGATTCGTGTGCAAATGTAATGTCACAATCAGGGGGACGGTAACAAGAAATCAGTATGGTCGTGCTTGTCGGCAGTACTATATTGAGGCAAATGATCTCGTGGTGACCTTCAGTAGATAGGCGAGAAGAGACCAGCCATTGTTTGACAAATACCTAATCTCCCCCCCCCCCCACCGACCGGTCCTATCGTACCTCTAAATGGTATACGATGGCTTTTTCATAAGTTCAGGGCCTTCGAGATCAGAGTTTAGCCATGACTGTGTGATAACGACAATGTCAGTGTCATCGTCCGTGATGATCGTTTCCAGTGTTTCTTTTTTTGGCATAAAGTATCGAGCATTGGTTAACATAACTTTCATTGTGTGGAACGTGGCGATCCTTGAAGGTGCATAACTGGGTAGGGTAGAGTGGGAAAATGGAAGCTGTTCAATACGAGTGGATGGCTACTTTGTTAGTTCTATGACTGAGTCGGACACGGTGTCATAGACAAACTGGTTGTTTTCTATGATGAGCCTGTCAAAACAAATTTTAAATTGGGAGCCCGTTTGTATACCAAGCGAACATAACTTTTTATGTGTTGTGCGCACGCGCATAGATAACTCCTCGCAAACCGCAAAAGATGAGCCTCTAAGTTTGGATGCTGCTTGAAGGATGGTGGTTTTATCTTTAAAACGTGCGAATTTCACGATGATGGGACAATTCTTGCTTTTTTGGAAGCGACCTAGTCTGTGTGCACGCTCTAAAACAGCCGCTGCAATGGAAATTTTAAGTTTATCTGATAAGAATGAGGTTACGTGCAATTCTGCTTCTGCCGAGCTTTTGTTGTTATCATAGGGGAATTCTCAAGAACAGCAGGTTAGAACGCCTCTGTTGGTTTTCCGCGTCATCCAATTTTTCCGCCAGCGCTTTTATTTCGCAACCCAGATTAGCGATGTAGTCACTTGTGCCATAAGAAGGCTGTGAGTGCAGTCATTGAACTTCATCAACTCTTTATCTAAGATATCAACACGAGCAGAAAGGGCACTGATCGTAACTTCAATGTTAGTTTGGGAAGTACAGATTACTGCAAGTTCATTAAGCACGGTGCTTTGGGAAGATTCTAACCGAGATCATGCTTTGGAAATAAATTCAAGAGAAGAAACAGTGCTTCTGACAGGACCGGGGTTCAATTCCACATCGCCAGCTAGTATGAGCAATAAAGATACATTGTGAAAAGTAACGTAACAGGAGCATAACAACATGCATAAATGGTTACAACCACTGTCAAACTCAGGGAGAATGACGCCGTAATATGAAAATGGTCATTGGAACGGAAGCAGCCTGCGTTTCCGAGGTAACTAACCTGCAGGAAAAATGGCAGTTGCAGGACCTTGTTCCGTACAATGGCGTGCCCCGACTGGCCGAGAAACAGTTCCAGCTTAAGTAGCAAATGGGACGGGGCGGCTGCACTGATATTACAGCCGCCGCCCCGTCCGACGAGAAGTGCGCTCGTCGAAAAGAACGAAGGCAAAATGAAGAGTCGGTGATCCGCTTCGGGATGGACGGGCAGGTATTCCGTTTGAGATGGCCGGTGGCAATGAAGCACCCAGGCTACCTCACTACGCTTGAAGCAGTTGGGCAGAGGGGCGATGACCCACTGAAGGGCGGCCTGCAGAAAGAAAGGTAATTGCATGACGTTGTTCCGGACGGTGGCGCGCCCCGACAGGCTGAGAAACAGTTCCAGCTTATGAAGCAGCTGGAATGAGGCGGCTTAACTGATAGTACAGCCAGGTTGCCGGAGGGAAGTGTGTTCGTGGCCAGGAACTGAGGCAGAGGGAAGAGTTGGTGATCCGTTTCGGGTTGGACGGGCAGATACTCCGTTTCAGATGTCAGGAGGCAATGAAGCATCCAGGCTACCTCGCTACGGGCGACGCAGTTAGGCAGAAGGGCGATGGTCCACTGAAGGCGGCCTGCAGAAAGAATGGCAGTTGCATGACGTTGTTTCGGACAGTGGCGTGCCCCGACTGGCCGAGAAACAGATCCGGCTTACGCAGCAGCAGGGACGGTGCGGCCTCACTGATAGTACAGCGAGGTTACCAGACGGGAATTGCGTTCGTGGCCAGGAACGGAGGTGGAGGGAACAGTCGATGATCCGTTTCGGATTGGACGGACAGGTATACCGTATAAGATGGCAGGTGGCAATGAAGCATTCAGGGTACCTCTCTTCGCGCGAAGCAGATGGGCAGACGGGAGATGACCCACTGAAGGGCGCCCTGCAGAAAGAATGGCAGTTACGTGACATTGTCCGGACGGTGGCGTGCCCCGAATGGCCGAGAAACAGTTCCGGCTTAAGTACTAGCCGGTATGGTCGGCCGCACTGATAGTACAGGCAGCTTGCCAGACGGGAAGTCCGTTCGAGTCCAGGAATGGGAGGCAAAGTCAAGAGTCGGTGATGCGCTTCCGGTTGGACTGGCAGGTATTCCGTTTGAGATGGCAGGTATCAATGAAGCATCCAACCTAACTCGATACGGGCGAGGCAGTTCAACAGAGGCGCGATCACCCACTGAAGGGCGGCCTGCAGAAAGAATGGGTGTTGCATGACGTTGTTCAGGACGTTCGGATCTCCCCACAGGCTGAGAAACAGTTCCGGCTTAAGTAGCAGCTCGGACGGAGTGGCCTAACCGATTGTACAGCCAGGCTGCCAGTCGGAAAGTGCGTTCGTGTCCAGGAACGGAGGCAGAGAGGAGTTGTGATCCGCTTCGGGTAGGTGGCAATGAAGCATCCAGGCTACCTCACTAGGTGAGAAGCAGTTGGGAAGAGGGGCGATTACCCACTAAAGGGCGGCCTGCAGAAAGAAGGGCAGTTGCATGAGGTTCTTCTGCACGGTGGCGTGCACCGACTGGCCGAGAAAAAGTTTCGGCTTAAGTAGCAGCTACGACGGGGTGGCTGCACTGATAGTGCACCCAGGTGGCCAGATGAGAAGTGCGTTCGTGGCTAGGAACGGAGGCAAAGGGAAGAGTCGGTTATCCGTTTTGCCTTGGACGGGGAGGTACTCCGTTTGAGATGACAGGGGGCAATGAAGCATGCAGGCTACTTCGCTGCAGGCGAAGCAGTTGGGCATAGGTGCGATTGCCAATTGAAGAAGGCCAGCAGAAAGAATGGCAGTTGCATGAGGTTTTTCCTGTCGGTGGCGTGCCCCGACTGGCCGAGAAACAGTTCCGGCTTAAGTAGCAGCTGGGACGGGGCGGCTTAACTAATAGTACAGCCATGTTGCCGGACGGGCAGTGTGTCCGTGGCCAGGAACGGAGGCAGAGGGAAGAGTTGGTGATCCGCTTACGGTTGGACTAGCAGGAATTTCGTTTGAGAGGGCAGGTGGCAATGAAGCATCCAGGCTACCTCGCTACGGGCGAAACACTTGGGCAGAGGGGCGATGTCCCACTGAAGCGCGTCGTCCAGAAAGAATAGCAGTTGCATGATGCTGTTCCAGACACTGGTGCGCCCCGACTGGCCGAGAAACAGTTCCCGCTTACATAGCAGCTGGGACGGGCCGGCCACAAAGATAGTACAGCCAGGTTGCCAGATGGGAACTGCGTTCGTGGCCAGGAACGGAGGCAAAGGGAAGAGTCGGTGATTCGTTTCCTCTTGGACAGGGAGGTATTCCGTTTGAGATGGCAGGTGGCAATCAAGCATCCAAGCTACCTTGCTACGGGCAAGCAAGTTGAACAGAGGGGCGATAACCCACTGAAGGCGGCCTGCAGAAAGAATGGCAGTTGCATGACGTTGTTCCTGAGGGTGGCATCCCCCCCTGGCCGAGAAACAGTTCCGGATTAAGTAGCAGCTGGGACAGGGCGGCCTCACTGATAGTACAGTAGGTTGCCAGAGGGGAAGTGGGTTCGTGGCCTGGAACGGAGGCAGAGGGAAGAGTGGGTGATCCGTTTCCTCTTGGACGGGGAGGTACTCCGTTTGAGATGACAGGTGGAAAATGAAGCATCCAGGCTACCTCGCTGCGGGCGAAGCAGTTGGGCAGAGGGGCAATGGCCTATTGAAGATGGCCAGCAGAAAGAATGCCAGCGGTTGCATGACGTTGTTCCTGTCGATGGCGCGCCCCGACTGGCTGAGAAACAGTTCCGGCTTAAGTAACAGCTGGGACGGGGCGGCTTAACTAATAGTACAGCCAGGTTGCCGGACGGGCAGTGTGTCCGTGGCCAGGAACGGAGGCAGAGGGAAGAGTTGGTGATCCGCTTACGGTTGGACTAGCAGGAATTTCGTTCGAGAGGGCAGGTGGCAATGAAGCATCCAGGCTACCTCGCTACGGGCGAGAGAGAGAGAGATAAAACTTTGTTATGTCCTTGATGGGGTTCAGGGGTGGCGGGGGTCGGGAGACTAACCCCCAATCCCCCCTTCCTCAGACGGCGGCCAGTCCTTGCTTTCTGGCGGCGTCTTCGGCCATCCGGACGGCCCAGAGCTGCTCCTCTGGGTCCAAGCTGAGCAGCAATGTCTCCCACTGCTCGGCCGTAGTTATGCGTGTGTTAGTGTGGGAGGTGTTGGTGGGTGAGGCTTTGGGGCATTGCCAGATAATATGATCGAGGTCAGCGCGGGCCTCGCACGCTTTGCAGAGTGGGGAGTATGCATCGGGGTACATGCGGTTGTAAAGCACGGGGTTCGGAAAGGTTCGTGTCTGAAGGAGTCGCCAAGTGCTAGATTGAGACTTATTCAGTGTTTTGTGTGCTGAGGGGTAGCGTAACCGCTCCCTGCGGTAGTGAAGGAGAATTTCTCTCAACGTGACCATTCGGTCCCGCGCGTGACCGCGATGCAGAACAGAGGGCTGGTCGGGATCGGAAGACGCAGGAGAAGGATGATGCGCCCGGTGTGCGAGAGCTCGGGCGGCATCGTGGGCGGCTTCGTTTCCAGCCAGACCCGAGTGACCAGGGGCCCAGATGATCTGCACGCGGCGTTGCCTTGAGGGAGGAGTGCCAGAGAGAATCTTCTGTGCTTGGGGTGCTATCAGTCCTCTTGTGTAGTTACGAATGGCCGTTTTTGAATCGCTTATGATGCAGTGTGCATTGGTAGCCGCGTAAGCCAAAGCGATGGCTGTTTCTTCTCCTACTTCGGGTTGCGTGGTGAATATTGATGCGGCCGCGGCGAGGCGGAACTGCGAACCCGCTACTGCGACGACCGCCATGGCATTTTGGTTGGGGTATTCTGCTGCGTCGACGTAGGTTACGTCAGCGGCTTGGTCGTAGCGCTTTTGTAGTCGTTTAGCTCGTTCTGCACGTCGCTCCGGATTGTGTTCAGGGTGCATATTGCGAGGTATGGGTGGGATAACTAGTTGAGCACGAATGTTTGTAGGGATGGGTACTTTTGGTCCGAATTGGGTGGTGTAGGTTATGCCTAGTGTGCCTAGAATGTGCCTGCCCGTGGTGGAATTGGCGAGTCGTTCGTATTGGCTAATACGCTGCGCTTCAATAAGCTCGTCTATGGTGTTATGGATGCCGAGGGCGTCCAGTTTCTCGTTAGAAGTGGTGATGGGAAGATGTAGGGCTTGTTTATAGGCCCTCTTGATCATGGTGTTGAGTTTGAGCTTGTCAGTTGCATTGAGGCTAAGGTACGGGGCGACATAGGTGATCCTGCTCAGGGCGTAGGCGGTTACCAGGCGTATAAGGTTGCTTTCTTTCATCCCGTGATGTAACACTTGGGCAGAGGGGCGATGTCCCACTGAAGCGCGTCGTCCAGAAAGAATAGCAGTTGCATGATGCTGTTCCAGACACTGGTTCGCCCCGACTGGCCGAGAAACAGTTCCCGCTTACATAGCAGCTGCGACAGGCCGGCCACAAAGATAGTACAGCCAGGTTGCCAGATGGGAACTGCGTTCGTGGCCAGGAACGGAGGCAAAGAGAAGAGTCGGTGATTCGTTTCCTCTTGGACAGGGAGGTATTCCGTTTGAGATGGCAGGTGGTAATCAAGCATCCAAGCTACCTTGCTACGGGCAAGCAAGTTGAACAGAGGGGCGATAACCCACTGAAGGCGGCCTGCAGAAAGAATGGCAGTTGCATGACGTTGTTCCTGAGGGTGGCATCCCCCCCTGGCCGAGAAACAGTTCCGGATTAAGTAGCAGCTGGGACAGGGCGGCCTCACTGATAGTACAGTAGGTTGCCAGAGGGGAAGTGGGTTCGTGGCCTGGAACGGAGGCAGAGGGAAGAGTGGGTGATCCGTTTCCTCTTGGACGGGGAGGTACTCCGTTTGAGATGACAGGTGGAAAATGAAGCATCCAGGCTACCTCGCTGCGGGCGAAGCAGTTGGGCAGAGGGGCAATGGCCTATTGAAGATGGCCAGCAGAAAGAATGCCAGTGGTTGCATGACGTTGTTCCTGTCGATGGCCCGCCCCGACTGGCTGAGAAACAGTTCCGGCTTAAGTAGCAGCTGGGATGGGGCGGCCTCACTTATAGTACAGCCAGGTTGCCAGACGGGAAGTGCGTTCGTCTCCAGGAACGGAGGCAAAGTGAACAGTCGGTGATCCGCTACGCGTTGGACGGGCAGGTACTCCATTAGAGATGGCAGGTGGCAATGAAGCATCCAGGCAACCTCGCTGCAGGCGAAGCAGTTGGGCAGACGGGCGATGACCCGCTGAAGGGCATCCAGCAGAAAAAATGGTATCTGCGTGACGTTGTTCCGGACGGTGGCGTGCCCCAACTGGCCCAGAAACAGTTCCGGCCTAAGTAGAAACTGGGACGGGGTGGCCTCACTGATAGCGCAGCCAGGTTGCAAGACGGGAAGTGCGTTCGTGGCAGGGAATGGAGGTAGAGGGATCAGTCGGTGATCCGTTTCGGGTTGGACGGGCAGGTATACCGTATCAGATGGCAGGTGGCAATGAAACATTCACGGTAACTCGCTTCGCGCGAAGCAGTTGGGCAGACGGGCGATGACCCACTGAAGGGCGCCCTTCAGGAAGAATGGCAGTTACGTTACATTATCCGGACGGTGGCCCCGAATGGCCGAGAAACAGTTCCGGCTTAATGGCAGGTGGCAATGAAGTATCCTGGCTTCGCAATGGGCGAATCAGTTGGGAGTGGGGCGGTGACCCACTGAACAACGGCCTGCAGGAAGAATGGTAGTTGCGTGACGTTGTTCCGGATGGTGGCGTGCCCCGACTGGCCGAGAAACAGTTCCGCTTAAGTAGCAGCTGGGAAGGGGCGGCTTAACTGATAGTACAGCCAGGTTGCCGGACGGGAAGTGTGTCCCTGGCAGAAACTGAGGCACGGGGAAGAGTCGGTGATCAGCTTCCGGTTGAACTGGCAGGTATATCGTTTGAGATGGCAGGTGGCAATGAAGCATTCAGGGTACCTCGCTGCGCGAGAAGCAGTTGGGCAGAGGGGCGATGACCCACTGAAAGGCGGCCTGCAGAAAGAAACGTAGTTGCATGACGTTGTTCCGGACGGTGGCGCGCCTCGACTGGCCCTCAAACAGTTGCGGCTTAAGTAGCAGCTGGCATGAGGCGGCTTAACTGATAGTACTGCCAGGTTGCCGGACGGGAAGTGTGTCCCTGGCCAGAAACTGAGGCACGGGGAAGAGTCGGTGATCAGCTTCCGGTTGGACTGGCAGGTATTTCGTTTGAGAATGCAGGTGGCAATGAAGCATTCAGGGTACCTCGCTCCGCGCGAAGCAGTTGGGCAGAGGGGCGATGACCCACTGATGGGCGGCCTGCAGAATGAATGGCAGTTGCGTGACGTTGTTCAGGACGATGGCGTGCGCCGACAGGCTTAGAAACAGTTCCGGCTTAAGCAGCAGCTGGGACGGGGCGGCCTCACTGATGGTACAGCTAGGTTGCCAGACGGGAAGTTCGTTCGTGTCCAGGAATTGAGGCACTGGGAAGAGTCGGTGATCCGCTTCGGTTTGGACGGGCAGGTACTCCATTTGAGATGGTTGGTGGCAATGAAGCATCAAGGCTACTTCGCTGCGGGCGAAGCAGTTGGGCATAGGGGCGGTGGTCTATTGAAGAAGGCCGGCAGAAAAAACGTTGCATGATGTTTTTCCTGTCGGTGGCGTGCCCCGACTGGCCGAGAGACAGTTACGGCTTAAGTAGCAGCTGGGACGGGCCGGCTTAGCTAATGGTACAGCCAGGTTTCCGGACGGGTAGTGTGTCCATGGCCAGGAACTGAGGCAGAGGGAAGAGTCGGTGATCCGCTTTCGGTTGGACTGGCAGATATTCCGCTTGAGATGGCAGGTGACAATTAAGCATCCAAGCTACGTTGCTACGGGCGAAGTAGTTTATTTATTTATTTATTTATAATTTTAGACGTACTTCAGCCGAGTCCATTGAATTCTTAGATGTGTGCTTTGACTTCAACTTAACACAGCTGGTCCACAAACCAACCCGAGTCAATCCAACATCTTCTAACACACTTGACCTAGTGCTGTCTACTACCCCCGGCCTAGTTTCCTCCTTAACTTATCTTCCTGGGATAAGTGATCATTCATTGCTGCAGTATGATTTAAAAACACGCTTTTCTTACACAAAGAAGGTTAAGACAATTCGCGATTATTCTAAAGCGGATATTCCCACAATTACGCAAGAAATGTAGCATTTTATGGATGCAGTGATGCTCGATTTCGACCAACGAACACTTCAAGAAAACTGGACCCTTTATAAATGCAAACTGTTATTCCTAATTCGAAAATATGTTCCACAACGAAAGCTACACTGTAATCTCCAGTCGCCTTGGTTTACGGCCGCCTTGCGCCGTCTTCGGAACAAGAAAAAACGGTTATTTCGTTCCGCAAAAAACTCTAACAACCCGATTCGTTGGTCCGAATATCACCGCATCAACGATGAATATTGTAGCGCTATTTCCCAAGCTAAGCAAACCTTTTTCAACATTACATTACCATCATACTTACATGTCAATCCACGTAAATTCTGGAATGTTGTTCGTGGTAATACACCAGCCGCAATACAATTGTCCCAGTCTAACACCCCTGTTCAAAGTGATCAGTGTTGCACAATTTTTAATAATATCTTTGCTTCCTTTTATCATGACGCTGTACCTATGCTTTTGCCACCTCCAACGACAGCTTATGATACCCCAATGGATTCAATTCTTATAGACTGGGTGGGCATTAGAAAACTAATCGGTAATTTGAAAATATCTTCGTCGGTGGGTTCAGATGAAATTAATTCAAAAATACTAAAGTGTACTGAACTGTATTCATCAATTATTCTTTCTAGGATATTCCAACAATCATTACACAGCTCATCACTACCAAGCGACTGGAAGGTGGGGAAGGTGGTTCCTGTTCACAAATCCGGTAACACACATTCTCCCGAAAACTACCGTCCCATATCACTAACCAGCATTCCCTGTAAGATTCTGGAGCACATAATAAATTCGCACATAGTTGATTTTCTTGAGACGAACTCTTTTTTTAACAACAGTCAGCATGGCTTTAGGAAATCCTTCTCCTGCGAAACGCAACTAGCTTGCTTTACTAACGACCTCTTTTCTAACACCGACTTAGGATTTGACACCGATTGCATCTTTATCGATTTTGCTAAAGCCTTCGATACCGTATCCCATAACCTACTAATCTATAAACTTTGTCTTCTTAACATTGACCCGCTAGTACTAGACTGGATTAAAAACTTTCTTGCTGATAGAACACAATACGTAATCACTAACAATTCGTCGTCTGCGCCCCTCGCGGTAACGTCAGGCGTGCCGCAAGGGTCGGTTCTCGGTCCTCTACTTTTTCTAATCTATATTAATGATCTTGCTTCCTGTGTGAAATTTTCAACTATTAGACTTTTTGCTGATGACTGCGTTATATATCATAAAATTACTGACCTCAATGATTCTCGTAAACTCCAAGACGACATTAATAACGTTCTGTTATGGTGTAACAAGTGGTCTATGAAGCTTAACATAAGCAAATGTAAATGCATGCGGGTATCACAGCGTACTAATACTACTAATCGCCATACATATTTCCTGAATAATAGCCCCCTCCCAGATGTCTCGTCGTACAAATACCTTGGACTAAACATCACCAGCAACCTTCCCTGGCACATGCATGTCTACATTATATGTAGCAATGCCAATCGCATGTTGGGCTATTTGCGCCGAAACTTCTCATCCGCACCATCTTCACTGAAACTAATTCTCTACAAAACATTAGTTCGCTCCAAACTAGAATACGCACGCGCCATTTGGGACCCGGCTAACATTACACTCATAAACAGCATAGAAGCCATTCAAAATCGTGCAGCGCGTTTCATCTTATCAAACTACTCCCGACATGCTAGCGTTACCTCAATGAAGACAACACTTAACTTGCCAGAACATTCTTTCCGTCGTAGATGCTTCCGCCTTTCGCTATTCCATCAATCTACCACCGCAACCCTTTGTTGAAAGAACAGCTTATCACCCAACCGTCATACATATCATCTTGCTCTGACCATAGTTTCAAAGTTGGTGTGCCGTCTTAACGTACTAAACTTTGTAGTAATGCATTCATCCCTAGCACAAGCAAAGATTGGAACCACCTTCTCGCCACCGTTGCAGCCATCCTGGATACCGACACCTTCAAAACCAGCATTCATGAAACGCCACGTTGAATCTGTCTTTGTCTATTGCACAAATGTTTTGTTATGTTCACCCAATCCTTTCTGTAATGCCTTCGGGCCCTGAAAGCATCTTGAATGAATAAATAAAAAAACTGCTTCGTCCGTAGCGAGGTAGCCTGGATGCTTCATGGCAACCTGCCATTTCAAAAGGAATACCTACCCGTCCAACTCGAAACCGATCACCGAATTTTAACTTTGCCTCCGTTCCTGGACACGAACGCACTTCCCGTCTGCCAACCTGGCTGCACTATCAGTGCGGCCGCCCCGTCCCAGCTGCTACTTAAGCCAGAACTGTTTCCTGGCCAGTCGGCGCACACCACCATCTGGAACAGCGTCATGCAACTGCCATTCTTTCTGGAGGCCGTGCTTCATTGGGCCATTGCCCCACTGCACAACTGCTTCGCCCGTAGCGAGGTAGCCTGGATGTTTCATTGCCACCTGCCATCTCAAACGGAGTACGTGCCTGTCCAACCCGAAGCGGATCACCGACTCTTCACTTTGCCTTCATTCCTTGACTCGAACGCACCTCCCGTCTGGCAACCTGGCTGCACTGTCAGTGCTGCCGCCCCGTCCAAGCTGCTACTTAAGCCGGAACTGTTTCTCAGCCAGTCGGGGCATGCCACCGTCCAGAGCAACGCAATGCAACTGCCATTCTTTTTGCAGGCCGACCTTCAGTGGACCATCGCCCCTCTTCCAAGCCGAAAGCCGCGATTCCAAGCCATAGCGAGGTAGCCTGGATGCTTCTTTGCCACTTGCCATTTCAAACGGATTATCTGCCCGTCGAGCCCGAAGGGGAACACCAACTCCTCACTTTGCCACAATTCCTGGACCAGAATTCACTTCCCGTCCGGTAACCTGGCTGTACAATCAGTGTAGCCACCCCAACCCAGCTGCTACTCATGCTGGAACTGTCTGTCGGCCAGTCGGGGCATGCCACCGTCAGGAACAACGTCATGCAACTGCCATTCTTTCTGCAGGCAGCCTTCAGTAGGCCATCGCCTCTCTGCCCAACTGCTTCGCCCGCAGCGAGGTAGCCTGGGTGCTTCATTGCCACCTGCCATCCCAAGCGGAGTACCTGCCCGTCCAAGCCGAAACGGATCACCGACTCTTCCCTTTGCCTTCGTTCCTGGCCACGAACGCACTTCTCGTCGGGCAACCTGGCTGTATTATCAGAGAGGCCGCCCCGTCCCAGCTGCCATTTAAGCCGGAACGGTTGCGCGGCCAGTCGGGGCACACCACCGTCCGGAACAACGTCATGCAACTGCCATTCTTTCTGCAGGCCGTTCTTCAGTGGGTCATCGCCCCGGTGCCCAACTGCGTCGCGCATAGCGAGGTAGCGTAGATGCTTTATTGCCACCTGCCATCTCAAACGGATACCTGCCAGTACGACCAAAGGCGAATCGCTGACTCTTCCCGCTGCCTCCGTTCCTGGCCACAAAGGCTGTTCCCCTCTGACAACCTGGCCCTACTATCAGTGCGGCCGCCCCGTCGCAGCTGCTACTTAAGAGGGAACTGTTTCTCGGCCTGTCGGGGAATGCTACCGTCCGGAACAACGTCATGCAACAGCCATTCTTTCTGCAGGTCGCCCTTCAGTGGGTCATCGCCCCTCTGTCTAACTGCTTTGCTCGAAGCGAGGTAGCCCGGATGCTTCATTCCCACCTGCCATCTCAAACGGAATACCTGCCAGTCCAACCGAAAGCGGATCACCAACTCTTTCCTCTGCCTCCATTCCTGGCCACGAAGGAACTACCCCTGTGGCAACCTTCCTGTACTATCAGTGCGGCCGCCCCGTCCTTGCTGCTACTTAAGCCGAAACTGTTTCTCGACCACTCGGCACACGCCACTTTCGGAACAGCGTCACGCAGCTCTAATTCTTTTTGCAGGCTACCTTCAGTGGGCCATCGCCCCTCTGCCATCTGCTACACCCACAGCGAGGTAGCATGGCTGCTTCATTGCTACCTTCCATTTCAAACGGGGTACCGGCCTGTCCAAACCGAAACGGATCACGGACTCTTCAGACTGCCTCAGTTCCTTGCCACGAACGCACTTCCCGTCTTGCAACCTGGCTGTACTATCAGTAGGCCGTCCCGTCACAGATGCTACTTAAGACGGAACTGTTTCTCGGCCAGTCGGGGCATGCCACTGTCAGGAACAACGTCGTGCAACTGCCGTTCCTTCTGCAGGCCACCTTCAGTTGGCTACCGCCCGTCTGCCCAGCTGCTTCGCCCGCAGTGAGGTAGCCTGGATGCTTCATTGCCACCTGCCATCTCAAGCGGAGTACCTGCCCGTCCATCCCGAGAGGGATCACCAACTCTTCACTATGCCTCCGTTGCTGGCCACGAACGCACTTCCCGTCTGGACCCCTGGCTTTACTATCAGTGAGACCGCCCCGTCCCAGCTGCTACTTAAGCCGGAACTGTTTATCGGCTAGTCGGGGCATGCCACCGTCAGGAACAACGTCATGCAACTGCCATTCTTTCTGGAAGCCGCGTTAAGTGGGTCATCAGCCCTGTGCCCAACTGCTTCGCGCCTAGCGAGGTATCCTGGATGCTTCATTGCCACCTGCCATCTCAAACGGAATACCAGGCAGTCCCACCGGAAGCGGACCACCTCTGTTCCTGGCCACGAAGGCTATTCCGCACTGACAACCTGGCTGTACTATCAGTGCGGCAGCCCCGTCGCAGCTCGTACTTAAGCCGAAACTTTCGCGGCCAGACGGGGCACGCTACCGTCCGGAACGTCATGAAACAGCCATTGTTACTGAGCCGCCCTTCATTGGGTCATCGCCCCTCTTCCTAATGCTTCGCGCGTAGTGGGTAGGCTGGATGCTTCATTACCACCTGCCATCTCAAACGGAATACCTGCCCATCCAACCCGAAACGGATCACCGACTCTTTACTTTGCCTCATTTCCTGGCCACGACTGCATTTCCCGTCTGGCTACCTCACTGTACTATCAGTGCGGCCGCCCCATCCAAGCTGCTACTTAAGCCGAAAGTGTTTCTAGGCCTCTCGGGGCACGCCACCTCCGGAACAACGTCATGCAACAGCCATTCTTAGTGCAGGCCGCCTTTCAGAGGGTAATCGCCCCTCTTCCCCACTGCTTCGCGCATAGCGAGGTAGCTTGGATACTTCATTGCCACGTTCCATCTCAAACGGAATACCCGCCCGTCCAACCCGAAACGGATCACGGACTCTTCAGTTTGCCTCAGTTACTTGCCACGAACGCACTTCCCGTCTGGTAACCTGGCTGTACTATCAGTGAGGCCGCCCCGTCCCACCTGCTACTTAAGCCAGAACTGTTTCCCGGCCAGTCGGGGCACGACACCGTCCGGAACAACATCATGAAACTGCCATTCTTACTGCAGGTTGCCCATCAGTGGGTCATCGCCCCTCTTCCCCACGGCTCCGTGCATAGCGAAGTAGCTTGGATACTTCATTGCCATCTGCCATCTCAAACGGGATACCTGCCAGTCAAACTGGAAGCGGATCACCGACTCTTCACTTTGCCTCCATTCCTGGCCACAAACGCACTTCCCGTCTGGCAACCTGGCTGTAGTATCAGTGTGGCCGCCCTGTCCCAGCTGCTACTAAAGCCGGAACTGTTTCTCGGCCAGTCGGGGAACACCACCGACCTGAACAACGTCATGCGACTGCCATTCTTACTGCAGGCCACCCTTCAGTGGGTGATCGCCCCTCTGCCCAACTGCTTCGCGCGTGGCGAGGTAGCCTGAAAGCTTCATTGCCACCTGCCATCTCATACGGTATACCTACCCGTCCAACCCATAACGGATTACCGACTGTTCACTTTCCCTCCGTTCCTGGACACGAACGCATTTCCCGTCTGGCAACCCGGCTGTACTATCAATGAGGCCGCCCCGTCCCAGTTGCTCCTGAAGCCGGAACTGTTTCTCGGCCAGTCAGGGCGCGCCACCGTCGGGAACAACGTCATGCAACTGCCCTTATTTCATAAGGCCACCTTCTGTGGGCCATCGCCCCTCTGACCAACTGCTTCGCCCACAGCATGGTAGCCTGGTTCTTCATTGCCGCCTGTGATCTCAAACGGAGTACCTGCCCGTCCAACCCGAAACGGAACACCAACTCTTCACATTGCCTTCGGTCCTGGCCACGAACGCACTTCCCGTCTGGCAACCTGGCTGTCCTATCACTGAGGCCGCCCTGTCCCAGCTGCTACTTAAGTCGGAACTGTTTCTCGGCCAGCCGTGGTATGCCACCGTCCGGAACAACGTCAGACAGCTGCCATTCTCTCAGCTGCGCACCCATCAGTGGGTGATCGCCCCTCTGCCCAACTGCTTCGCGCGCATCGGGGTAGCCTGCAAGCTTCATTGCCACCTGCCATCTCAAATGGCATACCTACCGTCCAACCCGAAACCATTACCGACTCTTCACATCGTTTCCGTTCCTGGCCACGAACGCACTTTCTATCGAGCAACCTGGCTGTACTACCAGTGCGGCCGGCCCGTCCCAGCTGCTACTTATGCGAGAAATGCTTCCCGACCACTCGGGGCACGCCACCATCTGGAACAACGTCATGCATCTGCCATTCTTCCTGGACGCCGCGCTTCAATGGGCCATTGCCTCTCTGCCCAACTGATTCGCGCGTATCGAGGTAGCCTGAGAGCCTTATTGCCACCTGCCATATTATAAGGTATACCTACAAGTCCAACGCGAAACGGATTACCGACTCTTCATTGTGCTTCCGTTCCAGGCCACGAACGCACTTCCCGTCGGGCATCCTGGCTGTACTATCAGTGCGGCTGCCCCGTCGCAGCTGCTACTTAAGCCGGAACTTTTTCTCGGCCTGCCGGGGTACGCGACCGTCTGGAGCAACGTCATGCAACAGCCATTCTTTCTGCAGGCCGACCTTCAGTGGATCATCGCACCTCTGTCTAACTGCTTTGCCCATACCGAGGTAGCCTGGATGCTTCATTGCCACCTGACATCTAAAACGGTATACCTACCCGTCCATCCTGAAACGGATCACCGACTCTTCACATTGACTCCGTTCGTGGCCACGAACGCACTTCCCGTCCGGTAACCTGGCAGTACTATTAGTGAGGCCGCCCCATCCCACTTGCTCCTTAAGCCGGAACTGTTTCTCGGCCAGTCGGGGCACGCCACCGTCCAGAACAAGGTCATGCAGCAGCCATTCTTTCTGTAGGCAACTTTCAGTGGGCCATCGCCCCTCTGCACAACCGCTTTGCCCGCAACGAGGTAGCCTGGTTCTTCATTGCCACCTGCCATGTCAAACGGAGTACCTGCCCGTGCAAACCGAAATGGAACACCAAATCTTCCCTTTGCCTCCGTTCCTGGCCACGAACGCGATTCCCGTATGGCAACTTGGCTGTACTATCAGTGCGGCCGCACCGTCCCAGCTGCTACTTAGGCCGAAACTGTTTCTCGGCCAGTCGGGGCACGCCACCGTCCGGAACAACTCACACAGCTGCTATTCTCTGCAGCGCGTCCTTCATTGGGTGATCGCCCCTCTGCCCAACCGCTTCGCGCTTAGCGAGGTAGCCTTAATGCTTCATTGCCACCTGCCATCTAATACGGTATGCCTACCCGTCCAACCCGAAACGATTACCGACTCTCCACTTTGCTTCCGTTCCTGGCCACGAACGCACTTCCCGTCGAGCAACCTGGCTGTACTATCAGTGCGGCCGCCCCGTCGCAGCTGCTACATAGGCCGAAACTGTTTCTCGGCCTGTCGGGGCACGCCACCGTCCGGAACAACATCACACAGCAGCCAATCTTTCTGCAGGGCGCCCTTCAGTGGGTGATCGCCCCTCTGCCCAACTGCTTTGCGCGTAGCGAGATAGCTTGAAAGCTTCATTGCCACCTGCCATCTCATACGGTATACCCACCCGTCCAACCCGAAACGGATTACCGACTCTTCACTTTGCTTCCGTTCCTGGCCATGAACGCACTACCCGCCTTTCAACCTGGCTGTACTATCAGTGCACCCGCCCCGTAGCAGCGGCTACTTTCGCCAGTACTGTTTCCCGACCAGTCGGGGTACGCCACCATCTGGAACAACGTCATGCAGCTGCCATTCTTTCTGGAGGCCGCACTTCAATGGGCCATCGCCCCTCTGCCCAACTGCTTCGCGCGGGGCGAGGTAGCCTGGATGCTTCATTGCCACCTGCCATCTCAAACGGAATAGCTGCCAGTCCCACGGCAAGCGGATCACCAACTCTTCCCGCTGCCTCCGTTCCTGGCCACGACGGCACTTCCCCTCTGACAACCTGGCGCTACTATCAGTGCGGCCGCACCCCCCGCAATTCTACTTAAGCCGGTACTGTTTCTAGGCCTGTCAGGGCACGCCACCGTCCGGAACAAGTTCATGCAGTAGCTATTCTTCCTGCAGGCCACCTTCAGTAGGTCATCGCCGCTCTTCCCAACTGCTTCGCTCGTAATCAGGTAGCCTGGATACGTCATTGCTGCCTGCCATCTCAAGCGGAGTACCTGCCCGTCCATCCCGAAACGGATCACCGACTCTTCCCGACTGGTTGCTCCTTAAGCCGGAACTGTTTCTCGGCCAGTCGGGGCAAGCCACCGTCCGGAACAAGGTCATGCAGCTGCCATTCATATTGCGGGCCAATTTCAGTGCGTCATTGCCGCTCTTCCCAACTGCTTCGCGCGTAGCGAGGTAGCCTGGATGCTTCATTGCTACCTGCCATTTGAAACGGAATACCTGCTAGTGCCATCGGAAGGGCATCACCGACTCTTCCCGCTACCTCCTTTCCTGCCCACGAAGGCACGTCCCCCATGACAACCTGGCTGTGCAATCATAGCGGCCAAGCCCTCGCAGCTGATACTTTCCGAAATTGTTTCTCGGCGAGCCGGGCACGCCAGCGCCAGGAACAACGTCATGCAACTGCCCTTCTTTCTGCAGGCCACATTCAGTGGGCCATTGCTTTCTGTCCAACTGCTTCGCCCACAGCGAGGAAGCCTGGATGCTTCATTGCCACCTGCCATGTCAAACGGTATACTTACCCGCCCAACAGGAAGCGGATCACCGACTCTTCACTTTTCCCCGGTTCCTTGCCATGAACAGACTTTCCGTATGGCAACCTGGCTCCACTATTTAGTGAGGCCGCCCCGTCCCAGCTGCTACTTAGGCCTGAACTGTTTCTCGGCCAGTCGGGGTATGCCACCGTCAGCAACAACGTCGTGCAACTGTCCTTCTTTTGCAGGTTAGTTTCAGTGGGCCATTGCCCCTATGCCCAACAGCTTCGCCCGTAGTGAGGTAGCCTGGTTCTTCATTGCCACCTGCCATCTCAAACGGAGTACCTGCCCGTCCAATCCGAAACGGATCACCAACTCTTCTCTTTGCCTCCGTTCCTGGCCACGAACCACTTCCTGTATGGCAACTTGGCTGTACTATCAGTGCGTCCGCCCCGTCCGAGCTGCTACTTAAGCCAGAACTGTTTCCTGACCAGTCCGGGCACGCCACCATCTGGAACAACGTCATGCAACTGCATTGTTTCTGGAGGCCGCGCTTCAATGGGCCATCGCCCCTCTGCCCAACTGCTTCGCGCGGGGCGAGGTAGCCTGGATGCTTCATTGCCACCTGCCTTCTCAAACGGAATACCTGCCAGTCCCACAGGAAGCCGATCACCGACTCTTCCCGCTGCCTCCGTTCCTGGTCACGAAGGCACGTCCCCCTGACAAGCTGGCTGTACTATCATAGCGGCCGCCCCGTCGCACCTGCTACTTTCCGAAATTGTTTAACGGCCAGTCGGGACACGCCACCGTCCGGAGCAACGCCATGCAACTGCCATTCTTACTGCAGGCCGCCCTTCAGTGGGTCATCGCCACTCTTCTCAACTGCTTCGCGCGTAATGAGGTAGCCTGTATGCTTCACTGCCTTCTTCCATCTCAAACAGAATACCTGCCCGTCCAACCCGAAGCGGATCACCGACTCTTCACTTTTCCTCCGTTCCTTGCCAGAAACGCACTTTCCGTCTTGCAACCTGGCTCTACTATCCGTGAGGCCGCCCCGTGCAAGCTGCTACTTAGGCCAGAACTGTTACTCGGCCGGTCGGGGCATGCCACCGTCAGGAACAAAGTCATGCAACGGCCCTTCTTTCTGGAGGCCACCTTCATTGGGCCATCGCCCCTCTCCCCAACTGCTTCGCCCGCAGCGAGGTAGCCTGGATGCTTCACTGCCAACTGTCATCTCAAACGGAGTACCTGCTCCTCCAATCCCAAACGGATCAACGACTCTGCACTTTACCTCCATTCCTGGACACGAACGCACTTCCCCTCTGGCAACCTGGTTATACTATCAGTGAGGCCGCAATGTCCCAGCTGCTTCTTGACCGGAACTGTTTCTCGGCCAGTCGGAGCACACCACCGTCCGGAACAACGTCATGCAACCGCCATTGTTTCTGACGGCCGCCCTTCACTGGGTCATCGCCCCTGTTCCCAACTGCTTCGCGCGTAGCGAGGTAGCCTGGATGCTTCATTGCCACCTGCAATCTCAAACGGAATATCTGCCCGTCCAACCAAAGCGGATCATCCACTCTTCACTTTGCCTCCGTTCGTTGCCATTAACGCACTTTCCGTCTGGTAACCTGGCTCAACTATCAATGAGGCCGCCCAGTCACAGCTGCTACTTATGTCGTAACTGTTTCTCGGACAGTCGGGGCATGCCATCGGGAGGAACAACGTCATGCAACTGCCCTTCTTTCTGCAGGCCACCTTCAGTGGGCCAACGCTCCTCTGCCCAACTCCTTCGCCCGCAGCGAGGTAGCCTGGATGCTTCATTGCCACCCGCCATCTCAAGCGGAGTACCTGCCCGTTCATCCCGAAATCGAACACCAACTCTTCACTTTGCCTCCGTCCCTTGCAATGAACGCACTTTCCATCTGGCAACATGGCTCTACTATCAGTGTGGCCACCCCGTCCCAGCTGCTACTTAGGCCGGAAATGTTTCTCGGCCAGTCGGGGCACGCCACCGTCCGGAACAACGTCATGCAATTGTCCTTCTTTCTGCAGGCCAGCTTCAGTGGGCCATCGCCCCTCTGCCCAGCTGATTCGCCAGCAGCGAGGTAGCCTGCTTCTTCATTGCCACCAGTCATCTAAAACGGAGTACCTGCCCGTCCAACCCGAAACGGATCACCGACTCTTCCCTTTGCTTCCGTTCCTGGCCACGAACGCACTTCTCGTCTACCTGTCTGTACTATCAGTGAGGCCGCCCCGTCGCAGCTGCTACTTAAGTCGGAACTGTTTCTCCGCCTGTCGGGGCACACCATCGTCCGGAACAACGTCATGCAACAGCCATTCTTTCTGCAGGCCACCCTTCAGTGGATCATCGCCCCTCTGTCCGACTCCTTCGCTCGTAGCGAGGTAGCCTGGATGCTTCATAGCCACCTGCCATCTCAAACGGCATACCAACCCTTCCGACCTGAACCTTATCACTGACTCTTCACGTTGCCTCGGTTCGTGGCTACGAACTTACTTCCTGTTTGGCAACCTGGCTTTACTATTAGTGCGGCCGCCCTGCCGCAGCTGCTACTTAAGTCGGAGCTGTTTCTCGGCCTTTCTGACAAGGCCGCCGTGCGGAACAACGTCATGCAACAGCCATTCTTTCGGCAAGCTGCCCTTCAGTGGGTCATCGCCTCTCTGCCCAACTGCTTCGCCCGCAGTGAGGTAGCCTGGTTCTTCACTGCCGCCTGCCATCTCAAACGTAGTATTTGCCTGTCTATCCCGAAACGGAAAACCAACTCTTCCCTTTGCCTCCGTTCCTGGCCACGAATGCACTTCCTGTCGGGCAACCTGGCTGTACTATCACTGCGGCCTCCCCATCGCAGCTGCTACTTAAGCCGGAACTTTTTCTCGGCCTGTCGGGCCACGCCACCGTCCGGAACAACATCATTCAACAGCCATACTTTCTGCCGGCCGCCCTTCAGTGATTGATCGCCCCTCTGCCCAACTGCTTCGCGCGTAGCGATGTAGCCTGAAAGCTTCATTGCCACTTGCTGTCTCATACGGTATACCTACCTGTCCAAACCGAAACGGATTGCCGACTCTTGACTTTGCTTCCGTTCCTGGCCACGAACGCACTTCCCGTCGGGCAACATGGCTGTACTACCAGTGAGGCCGCCCCGTCCTAGTTGCTCCTTAGGCCGGAACTGTTTCTCGGCCTGTCGGGGCATGTCACCGTCCGGAACAAGGTCATGCAGCTGCCATTCTTTTTGCAGGCCACCTTCAATGGGTCATGGCCCTCCTGCCGAAGTTCTTCGCGCGTAGCGAGGTAGCCTGAATGCTTCATTGCCACCGGCCATCTCAAGCGGAATACCTGCCAGTCCCACCGGAAGTGGACCACCGATTCTTCCCGCTGCCTCCGTTCCTGCGCACTAAGGCACTTCCCCTCTGACAACCTGGCTGTACTATCACTGCGGTGGCGCAGTCGCAGCTGCTACTTCAGCCGGAACTGTTTCTCGGCCTGTCGGGGCACGCCACCGTCCGGAACAACGTCATGCAACTGCCCTTCTTTCAGCAGGCCACCCTTCAGTGTGCCATCGCCCCTCTGCCCAACTGCTTCGCGCGTAGCGAGGTAGCCTGAATGCTTCATTGCCACCTGCCATCTCAAACGATATACCTACCCGTCCACCCCGAAACGCATCACCAATTCTTCACTTTTCCTCTGTTCCTGGCCACGAACCTGGCAGTACTATCAGTGTGGCCGCCCCGTCGCATCTGCTACTTAAGCCGGAAGTGTTTCTCGGCCAATCGGGGCACGCCACTGTCCGGAACAACGTTATGCAACTACCATTCCTTCTGCAGGCCATCCTTCAGTGGGCTATTGCACCTCTGCCCAACTGCTTCGGCCCTAGCCAGGTAGCCTGGAGGCTCCATTGCCACCTTTCATCTGAAACGGAGTACCTGCCCCTCGAACCAGAAATGGATCACCGACTCTTCACTTTGCCTCCTTTCCAGGACACGGACGCTCTTCCCCTCTTGCAACCTGGCTCTACTATAAGTGAGGCCGCCTTGTCTCAGCTACTATTTATGCCGGAACTGTTTCTCTGCCAGTCAGGGCACGCCACTGTCCGGAACAACGTCATGCAACTGCCATTCTTTCTGCAGGCCGCCTTCAGTTGGCCATCGCCCCTCTGCCCAACTGCTTCGCCCGTAGCGAGGTAGCCTCGGCCGGGATTTTGTAGCGATGCCTTTTCCGATTCTATGCTTTCTTTTAGCTTTTCGCGCATGGCCAGTGGTCAGAGCGACGGTCGGTCCACATTATCAACGGGATTGGACGGCCGTGTGTGGTGGATGATAAGAATAGCTTAGAATAAGGCATAAGGCATCGCTACAAGATAGCGGCCCTGGGTGCTTCATTGCCACCTGCCATCTCAAACGGAGTACCTGCCCGTCCAACCCGAAGCGGATCACCGACTCTTCATTTTGGCTTCTTTCCTGGACTCGAATGCACTTCCCATCCGGCAACCTGGCTGTACTATCAGTGATGCCGCCTCGTCCAAGCTGGTACTTAAGCCGGAACTGTTTCTCGGCCAGTTGGGGCATGCCACCGTCCGGAACAACGCCATGCAACTGCTGTTCCTTTTGCAGGTCGACCTTCAGTGGACCATCGCCCCTCTGCCAAACTGCTTCGCCCGTAGCCAGGTAGCCTGGATGTTTCTTTGCCACATGCAACCTTAAACGGATTACCTGCCCGTCCAACCCGAAGCGGATCACCAACTCTTCCCTCAGCCTCCGTTTCCATCAACGAAGACACTTCTCTTCTGGCAACATGGATGTACTATCATTGCGGCCGCG
This sequence comes from Dermacentor variabilis, assembly GCF_050947875.1. Taxonomy (NCBI): domain Eukaryota; kingdom Metazoa; phylum Arthropoda; class Arachnida; order Ixodida; family Ixodidae; genus Dermacentor; species Dermacentor variabilis. The sequence continues at coordinate 225,781,424 of NC_134571.1, read as the reverse complement.
CACGCCCTGCTGCTACATATGCCGAAACTGTTTCTCGGCCTGTCGGGGCACGCCACCGTCCGGAAGAACGTCAGGCAGCTGCATTCTTTCTGCAGGCCACCTTCATTGGGCATCGCCCTTCTCTGCCCTGCTGCTACGCCCGTAGCCAGGTAGCCTGGATGCTTCTTTGCCACCTGCAATCTCAAACGGATTACCTGCCCGTCCAACCTGAAGCGGATAACCAACTCCGCACTTTGCCTTCGTTCCTGGACCCGAATGCACTTCCCGTCTGGCAACCTGGCTGCACTATCAGTGCAGCCGCCCCGTCCTAGCTGCTACTTAAGCCGGAACTGTTTATCAGCCAGTCGGGGCAAGCCACCATCCAAAACAACGGCATGCAACTGCCATTCTTTTTGGAGGCCACCCTTCAGTGGGCCATCGCCCCTCTGCCCAACTCCTTTGCCCGTAGCTAGGTAGCCTGGATGCTTCATTGCCACCTGTCATCTCAAACGGAGTACCTGCCCTTCCAACCCGAAACGGATCCCCGACTCTTCACTTTGCCTCCGTTCCCGGACACGGACGCTCTTCCGCTCTTGCTACCTGGGTGTACTGTAAGTGAGGCCGGTCTGTCCCAGCTGCTACTTATGCCGGAACTGTTTCTCGGCCAGTCAGGGCACGCCAGTGTCCGGAAGAACTTCATGGAACTGCCATTTTTTTTGGAGGCTGCCCTTCAATGGGCCATCGAACCTCTGCCCAACTGCATTGCCCGTAGCGAGGTAGCTTGGATGCTTCATTGCCACCTGCCATATGAAACCGTGTACCTTCCCGTCCAAGCCGAAACGGATCAGCGACTCTCCACATTGCCTCCGTTCCTGGCCATGAACGCACTTCCCGTCTGGCAACATGGCTGTACTACCAGTGAGGCCGCCCCGTCCCAGTTGCTACGTAAGCCGGAACTGTTTTTCGGCTAGTCGGGGCACACCAACGTCCGAAAAAACGTCATGTTACTGCCATTCTTTCTGCAGTCCAGCCTTCTTTGGGCCAGCGCCCCTCTGCCCAACTGCTTCGCGCGTAGCAAAGTAGCCTGGATGCTTCATTGCAACCTGCCAACTCAAATGGAGTACCTGCCAGTCAACCGGAAACGGATCACCGACTCTTCACTTGGCCTCCGTTCCTGGACACGAACGCACTTCCCCTCAGGCAACGTGGCTGTACTATTTGTGAGGCCGCCCCGTGCCAGCTGCTACGTAATTCGGAACTGTTTCTCGGCCAGTCGGGACAGGCCACTCTCCGGAACAACGTCATGCAACTGGCATTCTTTCTGCAGGCCGCCCTTCAGTGGGTAAGCGTCCCTCTGACCAACAGTTTCGCGCGTAGCGAGCTAGCCTGGATGCTTCATTGCTACCTGGCATCTCAAACGGAGTACCGGTCCGTCCAAACCAAAACTGTTCACCTACTTCTTTGCCTGCGTTCCTTGACACGAACGCACTTCCCCTCTGGCAACCTGGCTGTACTACCAATGAGGCTGCCCCGTCCAAGCTGCTACAAAACCGGAACTGTCTCTCGGCCAGTCCGGAAACGCCTCTATCCGGAACAACGTCATGCAACTGCCATTCTTTCTACAGGCCGCCCTTCAGTGGGTCAGCGCCACTCTTACCAACCACTTCGCACGTAGCGAGGTAGCCTGGATGCTTTATTGCCACCTGCCAACTCAAACGGATTACCTTCCTGTCCAACCCGAAACGGATCACCGACACTTCCGTTTGCGTCCGTTCCTGGCCGCGAACGCACTTACCGTATGGCAACCTGGCTGCACTATCAGTGAGGCCGCCCCGTCCCAGTTGCTACGTAAGCCGGAACTGTTTCTCGGCTAGTCGGGGCACACCAACGTCCGAAAAAACTTCATGGTACTGCCATTCCTTCTGCAGTCCAGCCTTCATTGGGTCAGCACCTCTCTGCCCAACTGCTTCGCTCGTACTGATGTAGCCTAGATGCTTCATTGCCGCCTGCCTTCTCAAACGGAGTACCCGATCGTGCAACACGAGACGGATCACTGACTTTTCACTTTGCCTGCGTTCCTGGACGCGAACGCACTTCCTTTCTGGCAACCTAGCTGTACTAACAGTGAGGCCGCCCGTCCCAGCTGCTACTTAAGCCGGAACTGTTTCTCGGCGAGTCGGGGTACGCCACTATCCGGAACAACTTCGTGCAACTGTCATTCTTTCTGCAGGCCGCCTTGCAGTGGGCCATCGTCCATCTGCACAACTGCTTCCCCCGTAGCGAGGCAGCCTGGATGCTTCATTGCCACCTGTGCTCTCAAACGGAATACCTGCCCCTCCAACCGGAAACGGATCAGCGACTCTTCACTTTGCCTCCATCCCTGGCCACGAACGCACATCCCCTCTGGCAACCTGGCTGTACTACCAGTGAGGCTGCCCCGTCCCAGCTGCTACAAAACCGGAACTGTTTCTCGACCTGTCGGGGCACGCGACTGCCCGAAAAAAACATTATGCAACTGCCATTGTTTCCGCAGGCCGCCCTTCAGAGGGTCAGCGCAACTCTGACCAACTGCTTCGCGCGTAACGAGGTATCCTGCATGCATCATTGCCTTCTCAAACCTGCCAACCTGCCAACCTGCCAGTCAACCTGCCAGTCCAACGCCAAACGGATCACCGACTCTTCACTTTGCCTCCGTTCCTGGCCACGAACGCACCTCCCGTGAGACCGCCGCCTCCCAGCTATTACTTAAACCGGAATTGTTTCTCGTTGACTCGGGGCACACCACCGTCCGGAACATCGTCATGCAACTGCCATGCGTTCTGCATGCCGCCTTTCTGTAATTCATCGACCCTGTGCCAGACTGCTTTGCGCCTGGCGAGGTAGCATGAAAGTTTCATTGCCAACTTCCATCTCATACGGTATACGTAGCCGTCCAACCCGAAACGGATTCATTCTGCTGGCCGCCCTTCAGTGGGTCATCGCCCCTCTGTCCAACTGCTTTGCGCATAGCAAAGTAGCCTGGATGCTTCATTGCCACCTGCCTTCTCAAACGGAATACCTGCCTGTCCAACCCGAAACGGATCACCGACTCTTCACTTCGCCTCCATTTTTGGCCACGAACGCACTTCGCGTCTGGTAACATCGCTGTACCATGAGTGCTGCCGCCCAGTCCCTGCTGCTGCTCATCGTGATCATCATCATCATCATCATCATCATCATCAGCTTGGTTACGCACACTGCGGGGCAAAGGCCTCTCCCATACTTCTACAACTACCCCGGTCATGTAGTAACTGTGGCCATGTTGTCCGTGCAAACTTCTTCATCTCATCCCCCCACCTAACTTTCTGCCGCCCTCTATTACGCTTCCCTTCCCTTGGAATCCATTCCGTAACTCTTAATGACCATCGGTTATCTTCCCTTCTAATTACGTGTCCTGCCCATGCCCCCCCATTTCTTCTTCTTGATTTCAACAAGGTATCTTTAACTCGCGTTTGTTCCCTCACCCAATCTGCTCTTTACTTATCCCTTAACGTTACACCTATCATTCTTCTTTCCATAGCTCGTTGCGTCGTCCTCAATTTAAGTAGAACCCTTTTCGTAGGCCTCCAGGTTTCTGCCCCGTACGTGAGTATTGGTGAGACACTGCTTTTATAAACTTTTCTCTTGAGGGATCATGGCAACCTCCTGTTCATGATCTGAGAATGCCTGCCAAACGCACCCCATCCCATTCTTATTCTTTTTAAAATTTCAGTCTCATGATCCGGATCCGCAGTCACTACCTCTTCTAAGTAGATAGATGTATTCCCTTACCATTTCCAGTGCCTCGGTACCTATTGTAAATTGCTGTTGTTTTCCGAGAGTGTTTAACAATACTTTAGTTTTCAGCACATTAAGTTTAGACCCACTCTTCTGCTTTGCCTCTCCAGGTCACTTAGCATGCATTGCAGTTGGTCCCCTGAGTTACTAAGCAAGGCAATATCATCAGTGAGTCGCAAGTTACTACGCTATTTTCCATTAACTCTTATCCCCAATTCTTCCCAATCCAGGTCTCTGAATACCTCCTGTAAACACGCTACGAATAGCATTGGAGAGATCGTACCTCCCTGCCTGACGCCTTTCTTCATTGGGATTTTGTTGCTTCCTTTATGGAGGACTACGGTGGCTGTGGAGCCGCTATAGATATCTTTCAGTATAATAAATACGGCTCGTCTACACCCTGATTCCTCAATGCCTCCATGACTGCTGAGGTTTCGACTGAATCAAAGGCTTTCTCGTAATGAATGAAAGCTACTTATAAGGATTGATTATATTCCGCACATTTCTATATCACCTGATTGATAGCGTGAATATGACTTATTGTTAAGTGGTGTTTACGGAATCCTGCCTGGTCCTTTGGTTGACAGAATTCTAAGCTTTTCTCGTAATCAATGAAAGCTATATTGTTGCGGTACAACGCGGACAGAACACAGGAAGACGTTCCTCACGAACCGTTAGTGCTCCCATCGTCATCGTCGTCTGCATAGAATACACGCGTCATTGGTCCCTCCTTACGAGAGCACCGTCCTGATGCTAGTCAGTTGAGAAAGTAAAGGCCGCTAGTATAGTTATTCGTTCACATACGGCTTCATGCGGACAACGTGCACAAGTTCAGGACGGTGTCTGCGGCGCCGCGTACAGTTCGGATTTACGGGAGCGACCTCGTAGGTGACATCACTGAGTCGCCGCAATACCCGATATGGTCCGAAGTATCGCCTTAACAGTTTCTCGTAGAGGCCTCGTTTCCGTACGGGTGTCCAAACCCATACTCTGTCGCCGACTTCATAGCTGAAGATAGCAGCGGCCGGTGGCGTAGTCTTGCTGCTGGTAGATCCGCAAGCGCGCGAGCAGCCGAGCTTCTTCTGCGCGTTGCGTAAACACATCGGCGTCCGTTTCAGCGTCGTCAAAGTCGTGTGGAAGCATCGCATCCAGCATCGTTCGTACTTCTCGTCCGTGTACAAGGGTGAACGGAGTAATGCGCGTCATCTCTTGTTTCGCCGTGTTATATGCAAAGGTGATATACGGTAGGATGTCGTCCCAATTTTTATGTTCGACATCCGTGTACATTGATAGAATGTCTTCAATGGTTTTGTTTAGGCGCTCGGTTAACCCATTGGTTTGTGGATGGTGGGCGGTTGAGTTTCGACGGGCCGTTCCACTTAGTAGCAAGACGTGATCTAAAAGTGCAGCCATAAATGCGGTTCCTCGGTCTGTTATTACGACGGTTGGTGCGCCGTGTCGCAACACCACATGCTCAATGAAAAAGCGCGCTACCTCGGTTGCTGTGCTACTCTGGATTGTCTTTGTTTCACCGTAACGTGTGAGATAGTCGGATGCGACGATAACAAAGCGATTGCCTGCAGTAGAAGTAGGAAGTGGGCCCCAAATATCCATTGCGATCTGATCAAATGGTCTCCGAGGTACCTGGACGGGTTGTAGGGCGGCTGGTTTCGTCGGAGGCGACTTGCGCCTCTGGCAGTCGAGACAAGTGCGAACGTGATGTTTCACGGCGGTTGTAAGTCTCGGCCAGTAGTACCTTTGCTGCACTCTGACTAATGTTCGCGTGTAGCCTAAGTGACCAGAAGTCACTTCGTTGTGGCAAGCTTGAAGTACTTCCGTGCGAAGAGCTGCAGGAATGACAAGCAGATAGGGGGACCCGGTCGAAGAAAAGTTTTTTTTGTAAAGGACCTTGGCTCGTAAACAAAACGACACCAGTCCTTTTGCGAAAACACTAGGTGGTTTCGCAGATCTTCCCTCCAAGTAATTGATTAGTTCAAGCAACTCAGGGTTGTTCCGTTGTTGTTGCGCGATGGCGGATGTGTCCATAACACCAAGAAATGCCGAGTCTTCTTCGGGCGGAGCAGGTGATTCTATCGGCGATCGAGACAAGCAATCAGCATCCGTATGTCGTTTCCCCGACTTGTACGTGTCAGTCATGTCAAACTCTTGCAGCCTTAGGCTCCAACGCGCCAGTCGTCCAGAAGGATCTTTAAGGTTTGTCAACCAACATAGTGAATGGTAGTCGCTGATAACTGTGAAGTGGCGGCTATACAAATATGGGCGAAAATTTCATAACCGCCCATACCACGGCGAGGCATTCTTTCTCAGTTGGGGAGTAATTAGCCTCTGTACGTGAGAGTGTTCTACTTGCGTAGGCAAGCACTCTTTCTTTGTCGTCTTGCCGCTGCACAAGAACAGCTCCCAAGCCAACATTGCTGGCATTAGTTTGGAGCAATGTAGGAGCGGTCTCATCAAAGTGAGCAAGCACTGCAGGTGTCTGGAGACGTTGCCGCAAGTCGTTGAATGCAACTTGCTCTTCGTCGCCCCATACAAAAGCAACGTCGTCTCTCGTCAGGCGAGTTAACGGCGACGCAATGCGCGCAAAGTCTGCAATAAACTGCCGGTAATAGACACAGAGGCCGAGGAAGCGCCTGACAGCCTTTTTATTGGATGGCACAGAAAACTGTGTGACGGTTGCAATTTTTTCAGGATCCAGCCGGACACCTGCGTGGCTGACGACGTGACCGAGAAACTGCAGTTGCGCGAAGCCAAAGTGGCACTCCTGCGGCATCAGGGTGAGGCCGGCGGACCGTATGGACTGCAGAACCGCTTCGAGCCGTTCGAGGTGTTCTTCAAACGTGGCGGAGAACACGATGACGTCGTCGAGATACACTAAGCAGGTTTTCCACTTCAGACCGGAAAGTACAGTATCCATGAGGCGTTGGAACGTAGCAGAGGCAGAACACAAGCCGAAAGGCAAGTCTTTAAATTCGTATAGGCCGTCTGGCGTCACGAAAGCTGTTTTTTCACGATCTCTCGAGTCTACTTCGATTTGCAAATATCCGCTTTTTAAGTCCATTGAAGAGAAGTAACGTGCCTGTCGAAGCCTGTCGAGTGAATCATCTATACGGGGAAGTGGGTATACGTCTTTTTTTGTCACCTTATTTAGCTTTCGGTAGTCCACACAGAAACGCAAGCTGCCGTCTTTTTTCTTGACCAAAACTACAGGAGATTCCCAGGGACTCGCTGATGGTTGGATCACGTCATCTTCAAGCATTTTTGTCACTGGTTGTATGGCTTCACGTTCTCTAGGAGCCACATGATATGGATTTTGGTGAATTGGTCTTGCCGTATCCTCTGTAATTATTCGGTGCTTTCTTAGAGATGTCCGACCGACGCTGGACGTCGACGCAAAGCAGTCGTTGAACTTTGCCAATAGCATAAGAAGGCGCTCTCGTTCGTGCTGCGACAAAGCAGTGCTAACGTCAAGTACAGGAGATGGGTCTTGCATAGGTGCTTCTTCGAGTAGTGAACAGTCGCCACGAACATCCGCAACGGCGTCAAAATAAGCCACAGCTGTGCCCTTGGGAAGGTGCCGTCGCTCTGTGCTAAAATTCGTTAGCAACAGGTTTGTGCGCCCGCCGGTGACATTCAAGATTCCTCGTGCGACCGAGATACCGTGAGTAAACAACAACGTGGTTATTTGGTCAGCAACTCCTTCGCAACGAAACGGGATGTCACATTCTACCGAAACAAGGGCACACAATCGAGGGGGGATGACGACGTCGTCTTCTGTTAGACGAAATGAGTTGTGTTGCGGCGATAAGCAATGGACTAAACCGGAGCTCTCATAAAACGTCACCATGCGGTCCGGGATGTTAATTACGGCGCCATATTCTTTTAGGAAGTACATTCCAATAATCAAATCTTCGCAGAATACAGGAAGGACGATGAAAGCGGCCACAAAAGCGGCCCGATGTTAACTCTAGCAGTACATCTTCCAGTAGGCATCAGTAATTGGCCGCCTGCCGTCCTTATGCAAGGTTCCGTCCATGGCGTCTTTACTTTCTTCAGGCGGAGGATGAGTTCCTGACTCATTATAGAGAAGTCAGCACCAGTGTCGACTCACGCTGTCACCGGCTGCCCATCCACGAAAACATCAATGTCGGTGCTCACAATTTCTTCAGTGTTTATCGGCTTCACGTCGTTCTGCAGCGAGAATGTTGGGGGCTTTTTAGTGTCTTGCGGCGGGCCTGCAACCTTGACCCCAGAGGTCGCCGCCTTCAGTTTCCCCGATGGGGGCTGGGCGACCTTCGTCCTCGGAGCTCCGCCAAAGTGCGTCCAGTAGATCAAGCCATCTGACGTGGAGGGGTTGGAGAGCGCGACCGACGGCCGAAATCGGACCGATCATTGGGCACGGATTCGTCATTCGGGTGCGCTATTGGGGGTCCCTGAAAAGCAGCGTCGTCGCGGCGTAGCATGGCGTCGTCATTTGCACGTCGACCATAGGACCACGGACGAAGAGGTCGAAATGATGTGTCACGATGTCAGCAATGACGCGAAATATGGCCGGCGCCTCCGCAGTGAAAACAGAGTTGGTGCCTATCGACAGTGCGCCACACGTCGGTTCTCCGAAGTTGCGGCCGTCCCGTAGCGTCGTTTTGCGGCGGTGACCAATACGCGGAGAACGACGGCTGGCGCTATGACTGAAGCCGCGTAACAGCTGCGCGCTTCGAAGCCTCCTCTTGTGGCGGCGACCAAGGAGTGGCTGTCGGAGGTAGGTGGTACGGCGATGTGGTTGCAACCGGTGGTGCACATCGGACAGCGGCGGCGTAACTCAGGGGTCGCTGGTGGTCTTGAAGATCGGTTAAAAGGAACGCCTGCCGGATTTTGTCACGCACCACTTCGGCGATTGACGCGACGGGTCTATCAAGTGTCGGTGCCATGATCTTTTGAATTTCCTCTCTGATGAGCTCTCTGACCAACTCACGCAAGGAGTTCTGATACACGGCAGACACTGCGGCGGCATTGATTGTAGTGCTGGCGGACAGTCGATTGTATTGCCTGCATCTTTGATGAAGGGCCCGCTCAATAGCCGTAGCCTGTTTTATAAACTCAGCGACAGTGACTGGTGGATTGCGCGCAAGCCCCGCGAACAACTGCTCTTTTACACCTCGCATGAGGTAGCGCAACTTTCTATCTTCGGTCATGTTCGGGTAGCCTCTACAAAAGAGGCGGGCCATGTCCTCGGCGAACATTGTGACCGACTCATTAGGTTGTTGCACGCGTAGCTCCATCATTTGCTGGGCGCGGTCGCGTCTGTCGGCACTCGCAAAAGTTTCGGTAATCCTCTGCCGAAAGTCATGCCAGCTTGTGAGGCTACCCTCGCGGTTCTCGAACCAAGTATGGCCACTGTCGTCAAGGGCGTATTAGACGTGGGAGAGCTTTTGCTGCTCAGTCCACTGATTAATCTGTGCGACGCTTTCATACTTGTCCAGCCAGTCTTCAATGTCTTCGAACACTGCACCGCGATAGCGATCGGGAACCAGCGGATGCAGAACGGTTACCTGTTGTGGAGTGGGAAACCAACTGGTTTGGGGTGGTTGTGATGGTTGGCCATTGCGATATGTGTGCAGCTCCTGGAGAGAGGTGGTTGAAGAGCGGAGAACTCCGGGACAAGGCCGAGCAGTCGACGACTAAAGCGATGCACGGGTGTCGTAACTGGTGATAGTGCGTCCGGGCTAGAAGGACGACTCCCAGAAGGACTCCGACGCATCAGACGCGGTCAGTACCCCGCACCTCCACCAGTGTCGCGGTACAACGCGGGCAGAACGCAGGAAGACGTTCTTCACGAACAACCGGACAATCTGTTCAAAAACAAACAGAGCAGAGACACGTCTTCTTCGTCATCACCCAATCTCGCTCTGACCCACTAGGCGGAGTCTGTTAGTGCTCCCATCGTCATCGTCGTCTGCATAGACTACACGCGTCAATATATAAAGGTTGGTTATATTCCTCACATTTTTCTATCACCTGATTGATATTGTGTATATGATCTATTGTTGAGTAGCCTTTACGGAATCCTCCCTGCTCCTTGCTTGACGGAAGTCTAAGGTGTTCCTGATTCCATTTGCAATTACCTTAGTAAATACTTTGTAGGCAACGGACAGTAAGCTAATCGGTCTATAATATTTCATGTCGTTGGCGTCCCCTTTCTTATGGATTAGGAATATGTTAGCGTTTTTCTAAGATTCCGGCACGCTCGAAGTCATGAGGCATTGCTTATACAGGGTGGCCAGTTTCTCTTGTGGCGACGAGCGACCCCGTAGACCGGTCAAGTCTCGGGCTCTCGCAGGAGAGGAAGAACCGATACTCGATCTCTTAGCATAGCATTTTTTAATTAATCTCCTTCGGAACGCTGGCCCGTGCCGGAGCGTGCCAGCCGCCCGTGCCTAGTGTAGACGCGAGCGTCTACGTCATCTCTCGTGCGACGCCGATGCTGCTGCCGCTACAGATGGCTCCCCCTAGGGAGGAGGAAAGTTCGACGAACGATAAAAAGTCCACGTGACATGGCGTATCTTGGCATTGGTCTTGGGTGTCACTGGCGCAGGTGGCGGCGAAGGATGCAGCAGAGTGGCGTCGCATATTGGTGGAGCTGATGGCGCGGGTGCTTCGATATAAGCGGGTTTGAGACGTTCCAAGGCAATTGTGTCTGATCGGCCGTTGACATTCACAACAAACATCGTCGGACGACGCTCTAGAACACAATATGGCCCGGAGTAGTGTGGTTGCAAGGGCTTCCGCACGGCACAGTTACGCACGAAAACGTGGGTAGCAGAGGTGAGTGCGGGAGAAACGTACGGGGACCTTGCTTCTTGTGAACATGTAGGCACGGGGCGTATCTGGCTGGAGAAAGCTTGCAGTTCGGCAACGTAGTCTGCAGGTGATGGCACAGGCGTTTTGGGGGTAGCGCAAAGAAATAGCACGGAAGGCGTAGGTGAGTGCCGTAAACTAGCTCAGCACAGGAGCAACCTATGTCGCTCTTGAGTGCGGCTCTGATGCCAAGTAAAACGAGAGGCAAATGTAGGACCCACTTCTCCGGCGATTCATGTGCCGTAAGGGAGGTCTTGAGATGCCGGTGAAAACGTTCAACTAGTCCATTGGACTGCGGGTGGTAAGCAGTTGTGCGAAAACGTGTCGTTCCGAGTAGTTTGAGTAGCTCGTTGAAGAGTGCTGAGTCAAACTGCCGACCTCGATCTGTGATTATTGTGGATGGGCAGCCGAACCTTGCGATCCACGTAGACACGAAAGCTGCTGCAACAGGGGGCGCTGAGATGTCAGATATAGGTGTAGCTTCTGGCCACCGTGCATAACGGTCGATGCATGTCAGTATGTAGCAGTAATCTTTCGAAGGTGGTAGGGGGCCGAGGAGGTCCAGGTGTGCGGTGTCAAAACGAGCATCCGGTGGAAGAAAAGACTTGGCAGGCGGAATGGGGTGACGCTGGATCTTCGAACGTTGACACGACAAACAGCAGCGAACCCAATCGCGAACTTGCGCGTTTAGTCGAGGCCAAACGAAACGACTGGAAAGAAGCTTCTGTGTCGCGCGTATACCAGGCTGCGACAGGTTGTGCACGGTTTTGGATAGACGTCTGCGAAGGGATGCCGGAATGTACGGTCTAGGTGTGTCGTTAGAAGTGTCGCAGACGACGGACGTGCCATCTGGGGTCACAACGACGTCTTCCAATTTCAGGGACGTTGATGAATTCCTGAGTGTACGGAGTTCAGTGTCGTCACGCTGTTGACTGGCGAGTAAGTCGGCCTCGATTATGAAAGGTTCCGATGTCAAAGTGGAAACGACATTGACACGACTCAGAACGTCGGCTGGAACGTTGTCGGTGCCCTTGATGTGGCGGAACATTGTTGTAAACTCGGAGATCTAGGAAAGGTGTGGAATCTCGCGGGGCGAATAACAGGATGCCGAACGATTCGTTGCGTGCACAAGGGGCTTGTGGTCAGTCAAGACAGTAAATGCACGGCCTTCGAGGAAATGACGAAAATTCTTGATAGCCAGGTAAACAGTGAGTAATTCACGGCCGAACACACTGTAGCGAGACTGCGCAGGCTTCAGTTTCTTGGACAAAAAAGCGAGTGGATGCCACGCATTGTCGATGAATTGCTGCAGAACGGCACCAACGGCGGTGTTTGAAGCGTCGGTTATGATGGTAGTGGGTGCGTCTGGCTTTGGGTGTCTAAGCAGCGTGGCGTCGGCGAGGGCGGACTTGACTCTTGTGAAAGCGTCGGTGGCCTCTTCAGTCCACTGAAGCAATTGTTTGCGTTTGTTTACCAGGAGAGCGTCTAGCGGTGCCATAATTCGTGCGTAATCGGGAATGAATCGGCGGTAGAAATTGACGAATCCGAGAAAGTGGCGAAGCTTGGTGAGTGTGGTCGGCCGGGGAAGGTTTTCGATGACGCGAATCTTGGACGGCAGTCGTCGAATGCCGTCAGCGTCGACGATATGACCGAGGAAGTCAAGTTCGGGTTGACCGAATTCACTCTTGGCGGCGTTGATGACAATTCATTTAATGGCAAGGCGTGAAAACAACAACCGCAGGTGGTGAAGATGTTCTTCTGCCGAAGAGCTTGCGACGAGAAGGTCGTCAATGTATGCAAAAACGAAAGGCAAACCTCGGGTGGCGGAATCGATGAAACACTGAAAGGATTGGCCCGCATTCCGTAAACCGAAAGGCATGCGGAGAAATTCGAAAAGACCGAAGGGTGTGGTGAGGGCGGTCTTGGGAATGTCTTCTTGAGCGACAGGTGGCTGATGGTAGGCGCGAACGAGATCGATCTTAGAAAAGATCGTCGCACCGTGCAACGCTACCATGAAGTCCTGAATGTTCGGTAGAGGGTAGCGGTCAGGAACGGTAAGGTTGTTTAGTGCCCGGTAATCGCCACATGGGCGCCAGTCTCCCGTCTTCTTAGGCACCATGTGAAGTGGTGATGCCCAGTTACTGGAGGAAGGGCGGATGATGCCAAGTTGCAGCATGTGTTCGAACTCCGCGCGAGCGATCTTGCGTTTATCCGGGGACAAACGCCGAGGTCGGAAATAGACCGGTGGGCCCGAGGTGACGATGTGATGGCACACGTCATGTTGCACCGGTTGCGTCCAGTGCGGCAGGCGCGTCAAAGTGGGAAACTCGCGTAGGAGCGCGGCGAAAGGTTCGTCCAACGTGGCAGAAATAGGCGCTATGGGCAATATGCCTGATGATGCGACGCCGGGAACGGATAGCTGGGTCACGGAGTCGATGAGACGGCGTCCTTGGATGTCCACAAGGAGTCCGTAGTTATGCAAGAAGTCTGCTCCAATGACTGCATGACGGACGTCTGCAACCAGGAAAATCCAGCGGAACGCTCGTCGAAGGCCAACGTTTAGCATGACGGAGCGTGACGAGAAAACTGGAATCCTGGTGCCGTTCACGGCTTGCAAAAACGAGAAAGGTGTCGCTTTTTGGTCGGAGTGCTTTGCGGTAGGAATGCTGACGTCAGCGCCTGTGTCGACTAAGAATCGTCAACCCGTAACTCTGTCCGTCACGTAGAACAGGCGACTTGTGTGCTGGGCCGGACCACTCGTCGCCGTTAGAGGTTGGCCGGCCTGTTTCCCTGCCAAGCGCAGGGACGCCGACAGTGACCAGCGTCGTTTCCAAAACGGCGGTGGTAGTAGCAAACGCCAGGCGTTGTAGTTGAGGTTTCATTGCGGGTGCCCGTGCGTCTTGATCTGCTGGAACTACGGCTGCGTGGGCGACGAGACGCGCAGCGATGTTCCGCTCCACAGATGATGCGTTCCAGGCGCTCACACAAGGAGTCCAGCGGAGATTGCACTGCGGAAGAGCGGGGAAGTGTTTGCAGAGCGGTTGTATTGTCACCCGGAGACGGTCACGTGGCTGCGATGGTTGGGGTGGCTACTTCCATGACTTTAATAATATTTGGGGTTTTACGTGCCAAAACCACTTTCTGATTATGAGGCACGCCGTAGTGGAGGACTCCGGAAATTTTGACCACCTGGGGTTCTTTAACGTGCACCTAAATCTAAGCACACGGGTGTTTTCGCATTTCGCCCCCATCGAAATGCGGCCGCCGTGGCCGGGATTCGATCCCGCGACCTCGTGCTCAGCAGCCCAACACCATAGCCACTGAGCAACCACGGCGGGTTTTCCATGACTTTGTCGGCCAAAGCGGCAAGTCCGGTAAGGTCCATGGTAGAGGCTGTCGCCAGGACCATCTGCACATTAGCCGGGTGTCGTTGCAAAACAATTCGCGCAGCAGGGTGTCATCGATGGATCTCGCGTTGTTCCCGAGCAGCTGGCTCATTCGGCGAAGAAGTTGACTAGGGCGTCGGTCGCCGAGTTCTTCAGCGGACATAAGCTGCTGGATGCCAGAACGCTGTGAAGCTGCTGTGCGCTGTAGCAGTGCTGCCTTGAGATCGTCGTAGGCAGCCGACAATTGGGAGTTCAACAAATCAGCTACCTCGTCAATTGCGGTGGGCGAGAGCACTGCGACGGCGTAATGGAACTACGAGGCTTGAGAACGGATACCAGCGGCTTGAAATTGCGCTTCGGCCTGAAGAAACCATGCCGAAGGATGCTGGTCCCAGTACTGTGGGAGGCGGACAGCAATGGCGGAACAGGAGGGCTCACCGCGTTCCTCGGAAGGGTTCTGTGCTTGAGCTCTCGTAGCGTTGGTCTGGTCCATGGTCGTCTCTACCACAGGAGCGTATGGCAGTATCACGTCCGGGTCACCCAACTGTGGTGACGAGCGACCACGTAGACTGGTCAAGTCTCGGGCTCTCACAGGAGAGCAAGAACCGATACTCGATCTCTTAGCGTAGCATTCTTTTAATTAATCTCCTTCGGAACGCTAGCCCGTGCCGGAGCGTGCCAGCCGCCCGTGACTCATGTAGACGCGAGCGTCTACGTCCTCTCTCGTGCGACGCCGATGCTGCGGCCGCTACACTGTAGAACAATCTGCCCACCATCCTTCAACAAACTTGCTGTTACCTGATCCTCCCCAGCTGCCTTCCCCCTTCGCATAGCTCCCAAGGCTTTCTTTACTTCTTCTGGCATTGCCTGTGGGATTTCGAATTCCTCTAGACTATTCTCTCTTCCATTATTGTCGTGGGTGCCCCTGGTACTGTATAAATCTATATAGAACTCCTCAGCGACTTGAACTATCTCATCCATATTAGTAATGATATTGCCGGCTTTGTCTCTTAACGCGTACATATGATTCTTGACAATTCCTAGTTTCTTCAATGCTTTTAGGCTTCCTCCGTTCCTGAGACATGTTCAATTCTATCGATAATATAGTTTCTTATGTCAGCTGACTTGCGCTTGTTGAATAACTTCGAAAGTTCTGCCAGTTCTATTCTAGCTGTAGGGTTAGAGGCTTTCATACATTGTCGTTTCTTGATGAGATCTTTCGTCTCTTGTGATAGCTTACTGGTATCCTGTCTAACGGAGTTACCACCGACTTCTATTGCACACTCCTTAATGATGCCCACAAGATTGTCGTTCATTGCTTCAACACTAAAGTCCTTTTCCTGAGTCAAAGCCGAATACCTGTTCTGCAGCTTGATCTGGAATTGCTCTAGTTTCCCTCTTACCGCTAGCTCATCGATCGACTCCTTATGTACAAGTTTCTTCCGTTCCCTCCTCAGGTCTATGCTAATTCGAGTTCGTACCATCCTATAGTCACTACAGCGCACCTTGCTGAGCACGTCCACATCCTCTATGATGCCAGGGTTAGTGGAGAGTATGAAGCCTATTTCACTTCTAGTCTCGCCGGTCGGGCTCCTCCACGTCCACTTTCGGCTATCCCGCTTGCGGAAGAAGGTATTTAATATCCGCATATTATTCTGTTCCGCAAACTCTACAAATAACTCTCCCCTGCTATTCCAAGTGCCTATGCCATATTCCCCACTGCCTTGTCTCCAGCCTGCTTCTTGCCTACCTTGGCATTGAAGTCACCCATCAGTATAGTCTAATTTGTTTTGACTTTACCCATCGCCGATTCCACGTCTTCATAGAAGCTTTGGACTTCCTGGACATCATGAATGGATGTAGGGGCGTAGACCTGTAAAACCTCCATTTTGTACCTCCTATTAAGTTTCACAACAAGACCTGCCACCCTCTCGTTAATGCTATAGAATTCCTGTATGTTACCAGCTATATTTTTATTAATCAGGAAACCCACTCCTAGTTCTCGTCTCTCCGCTAAGCCCCGGTAGCGCAGGACGTGCTCGCTTTTTAGGACTGTATATGCTTCTTTTGGCCTCCTACCTTCACTGAGCCGTATTCTATCCCATTTACTGCCCTTTAATTCCTCCAATAGCACTCCTAGGCTCGCCTCACTATATAACGTTCTAGCGTTAAACGTTGTCAGGTTCATATTCCAATGGCGGCCTGTCCAGAGCCAGGGATTCTTAGCACCCTCTGCTGCGTCGCAGGTCTGCGACTTAAACTGCTGCTGCTACTTAAGCCGAAACAGTTTCTCGGCCAGTCGGGGCACGACAACATCAGCAACAACGTCATGCAACTGCCATTCTTTCTGCACGCCGCCGTTCAGTGGTTGAACGCCACTTTGCCCAACTGTTTCGCGAGTAGCGAGGTAGCCTGGATGCTTCATTGCTACCTGCATCTCAAACGGAGTACCTTCCCGTCCAACCCGAAACGGATCACTGACTCTTCCCATTCTCTCCGTTCCTGGACGAGACGCACTTCCTCTCTGGAAACCTGGCTGTAGTATCAATGAGCGAGGGCGCTCTGTCCCAGCTGCAACCTTAGCCGGAACTGCTTCTCGGCCAGTCGGGGCACCCCACTGTCAGGAACAACGTCATCCCAATGCCATTCTCTCGCAGGCCGCCCTTCAGTGGGTCAGCGCCGCACTGACCAACTGCCTCGCGCGTACCGAGGTTGCCTGGAAGCTTCATTGCTACCAGGCATCTCAAATGGATTACCGGCGCGTCCAACCCAAAGCGGATCACCGACTCTTCACTTTGCCTCCATTCCTGGAGACAAACGCACTTGCCGTCAGGCATCCTGCTTGTACTATCAATGCGAACGCCCCATCCCAGCTGCTACTTAAGCCGGAACTGTTTCTGGGCCTGTCGGGCCAAGGCACCGTCCGGAACAACTTTATGCAACAGCCAGTCTTTCTGCAGGCCGCCCTTCAGTGGTTCATCGCCCCTCTGTTCAACTGCTTCGCCCGTAGCGAGGTAGCCAGTATGCTTCACTGCCATCTGCCATTTCAAACGGAATACCTGCCAGTCCAACCGGAAGCGCATCACCGACTATTCCCTGCACCTGCGTTCCTGGCCACGAAGGCACTTCATCCTCTGGCAACCTACCTGTACTATCAGTGCGTCCGCCCCGTCCCAGCTTCTCCTTAAGCCGGAACTGTTCCCCGCCTGTCGGGGCACGCCACCATCTGGAGCAACGTCATGCAACTGCCATTCTTTCTGGAGGCAGCGCTTCAATGGGCCATCGTCCCTTTGTCCAACTGATTCGCCCGTAGCGAGGTAGCATGGATGCTTCATTGCCAACTGCCATATCAAAAAGAATACGTGCCCGTCCAACCCGAAGCGGATCACCGACTCTTCACTTTGCCTCCCATTGCTGGAGTCGTACGCACTTCCCGTCTGGCAACCTGGCTACACTATCAGTGCGGATGCCCCGTCCCAGCTGCTACCTAAACCGGAACGGTTTCTCGGCCAGTCAGGGCACACCACCGTCCAGAACAACGTCGTGCAACTGCCATTCTTTGTGCAGGCCGCCTTTCAGTGGGTCATCGCCCCTCTGCCCAACAGCTTTGCGAGTAGAGAGGTAGTCTGAATGCTTAATTGCCACCTGCCATCTCATACGGTATATCTACCCGTCCAACCAAAAACGAATCATCATCATCATCATCATCATCATCAGCCTGGTTACGCCCACTGCAGGGCAAAGGCCTCTCCCATACTTCTCCAACAACCCCGGTCATGTACTAATTGTGGCCATGCCATCCCTGCAAACTTCTTAATCTCATCCGCCCACCTAACTTTCTGCCGCCCTCTGCTACGCTTCCCTTCCCTTGGTATCCAGTCCGTAACCCTCAATGACCATCGGTTATCTTCCCTCCTCATTACATGTCCTGCCCATGCCCATTTCTTTTTCTTGATTTCAACTAAGATGTCATTAACTCGCGTTTGTTCCCTCACCCAATCTGCTCTTTTCTTATCCCTTAATGTTACGCCTATCATTCTTCTTTCCATAGCTCGTTGTGTCGTCCTCAATTTGAGTAGAACCCTTTTCGTAAGCCTCCAGGTTTCTGCCCCGTAGGTGAGTACTGGTAAGACACAGCTATTATATACTTTTCTCTTGAGGGATAACAGCAACCTGCTGTTCATGATTTGGGAATGCCTGCCAAACGCACTCCACCCATTCTTATTCTTCTGATTATTTCCGTCTCATGATCCGGATCCGCCGTCACTACCTGCCCTAAGTAGATGTATTCCCTTACGACTTCCAGTGCCTCGCTGCCTATTGTAAATTGCTGTTCTCTCCCGAGACTGTTAAGCATTACTTTAGTTTTCTGCATAGTAATTTTTAGAACTACTCTTCTGCTTTGCCTCTCCAGGTCAGTGAGCATGCATTGCAATTGGTCCCCTGAGTTACTAAGCAAGGCAATATCGTCAGCGAATCGCAAGGTACTAAGGTATTCTCCATTAACTTTTATCCCCAATTCTTCCCAATCCAGGTCTCTGAATACCTCCTGTAAACACACTGTGAATAGCATTGGAGATATCGTATCTCCCTGCCTGACGCCTTTCTTTATTGGGATTTTGTTGCTTGCTTTATGGAGGACTACGGTGGCTGTGGAGCCGCTATAGATATCTTCCAGTATTTTTACATATGGCTCATCTATACCCTGATTCCTTAATGCCTCCATGACTGCTGAGGTTTCGACTGAATCAAACGCTTTCTCGTAATCAATGAAAGCTATATATAACGGTTGCTTATATTCTGCACATTTCTCTATCACTTGATTGATAGTGTGAATATGGTCTATTGTTGAGTAGCCTTTACGGAATCCTGCCTGGTCCTTTGGTTGACAGAAGTCTAAGGTGTTCCTGATTCTATTTGCAATTACCTTAATAAATACATTGTAGGCAACGGACAGTAAGCTGATCGGTCAATAATTTTTCAAGTCTTTGGCGTCCCCTTTCTTATGGATTAGGATTATGTTAGCGTTCTTCCAAGATTCCGGTACGCTCGAGGTCATGAGGCATTGCGTATACAGGGTGGCCAGTTTCTCTAGAACAATCTGTCCACCATCCTTCAACAAATCTGCTGTTACCTGATCCTCCCCAGCTGCCTTCCCCCTTTGCATATCTCCTAAGGCTTCCTTTACTTCTTCCGGCGTTACCTTCGGGATTTCGAATTCCTCTAGACTATTTTCTCTTCCATTATCGTCGTGGGTGCGACTGGTACTGTATAAATCTCTATAGAACTCCTCAGCCACTTGAACTATCTCATCCATATTAGTAATGGTATTCTCGGCTTTGTCTCTTAACGCATACATCTGATTCTTGCCAATTCCTAGTTTCTTCTTCACTGTTTTTAGGGTTCCTCCGCTCCTGAGAGCATGTTCAATTCTATCCATATTATACTTCCTTATGTCAGCTGTCTTACGCTTGTTGATTAACTTCGAAAGTTCTGCCAGTTCTATTCTTGCTGCAGGGTTAGATGCTTTCATACATTGGCGTTTCTTGATCAGATCTTTCGTCTTCTGCGATAGTTTGCTGGTATCCTGCCTAACCGAGTTACCACCGACTTTCATTGCACACTCCTTAATGATGCCCACAAGATTGTCGTTCATTGCTTCAACACTAAGGTCCTCTTCCTGAGTTAAAGCTGAATACCTGTTCTGTAGCTTGATCTGGAATTCCTCTATTTTCCCTCTTACCGCTAACTCATTGATCGGCTTCTTATGTACCAGTTTCTTCCGTTCCCTCCTCAGGTCTAGGCTAATTCGAGTTCTTACCATCCTGTTGTCACTGCAGCGCACCTTGCCGAGCACGTCCACGTCTTGTATGATGCCAGGGTTAGCGCAGAGTATGAAGTCTATTTCATTTCTAGTCTCGCCGTTCGGGCTCCTCCACGTCCACTTTCGTCTATCCCGGTTGCGGAAGAAGGTATTCATTATCCTCATATTATTCTGTTCCGCAAACTCTACTAATAACTCTCCCCTGCTATTCCTAGTGCCTATGCCATATTCCCCCACTGCCTTGTCTCCAGCCTGCTTCTTGCCTACCTTGGCATTAAAGTCGCCCATTAGTATAGTGTATTTAGTTTTCACTCTACCCACCGCCGATTCCACGTCTTCATAGAAGCTTTCGACTTCCTGGTCATCATGACTGGATGTAGGGGCGTAGACCTGTACAATCTTCATTTTGTACCTCTTATTAAGTTTCACAACAAGACCTGCCACCCTCTCGTTAATGCTATAGAATTCCTGTACGTTACCAGCTATATCTTTATTGATCAGGAATCCGACTCCTAGTTCTCTTCTATCCGCTAAGCCCCGGTAGCACAAGACGTGCCCGCTATTTAGCACTGTATATGCTTCTTTTGGCCTCCTAACTTCACTGAGCCGTATTATATCCCATTTACTGCCCTTTAATTCCTCCAATAGCACTGCTAGGCTCGCCTCACTAGATAACGTTCTAGCGTCAAACGTTGCCAGGTTCATATTCCAATGGCGGCCTGTCCGGAGCCAGTAATTCTTAGCACCCTCTGCTGCGTCGCAGGTGTGACCGCCGCCGTGGTCAGTTGCTTCGCAGCTGCTGGGGACTGAGGGCCGGGGTTTGATTGTTGTGTTCATAGGAGGTTGTGGCCAAGTACTGCACCAGGGTGGCCAATACTGCTCTGGTGAGGGAGTGCGTTACCGGTTCTGGTCACCGGGATCAGGCCACACTCCAGGCCTGTTTGTGCAATTTTATCAACACGCGGATTTTTTTTCCGGTGGAAAATTGCCGGCACCGGGATTCGAACCACGGACCTCTTGCACGGGAGGCGGGTGTTCTACCTCTACGCCACCGCTGCAGAAACGAATCACCGACTCTTAACATTGCCTCCGTTCATTGCCACGAACGCACATTCCATGTGGCAACCTGGCAGTACCCTCAGTGTGGCCACCCCGTCGCCGCTGCTACTTAAGCCTGAACTGTTTCTCTGCCACTCGGGGCACGTCACCAACCAGAACAACGTAATGCAACTGGCCATCTTTCTGAAGGCCGCCCTTCAGTGGGCCATCACCCCTCTGCCGAACTGCTTCGCCCGTAACAATGTAGCCTGGATGCTTCATTGCCACCTGCCATCTCAAACGGAATACCTGGTAGTCCAACCGGAAGCGATCACCGAATCTTCCCTCTGATCGGTTCCTGGCCACGAACGCACTTCCCGTCCGGCGGCCTGGCAGTACTATCAGTGCGAGCGCCCTGTTGCAGCTGCTACTTAAGCCGGAACTGTTTCTCGGCCTGTCGGGGCAAGGCACCGTCCGGAACAACGTCACGCCATAGCCATTTTTTCTGCAGGCCGCCCTTTAGTGGTTCATCGCCCCGCTGTTCAACTGCTTCCACCGTAGCGAGGTAGCCTGTATCCTTCACTGCCACCTGCCATTTCGAACGGAATACCTGCCAGTCCAACCAGAAGCGGATCACCGACTATTCCCTGTACCTCCGTTCCTGGCCACGAAGGCGCTTCCACTCTGGCAACCTATCTGTACTATAGGTGCGGGCACCCCTTCCCAGCTTCTCCTTAAGCCGGAACTGTTCCCGACCAGCCGGGGCACGCCACTATCTGGAACAACGTCATGCCACTGCCATTCTTTTTGGAGGCCGCGCTTCAATGCGCCATTGCCCCTCTGCCCAACTGCTTCGCGCGTAGCGATGTAGCCTGGATGCTTCCATTGCCACTTGCCATCTCAAAAAGAATACGTGCCCGTCCAACCCGAAGCGGATCACCGACTCTATACTTTGCCTGCATTCCCGCACTCGAACGCACTTGCCGTCTGGCAACCTGGCTATACTATCAGTGCCGCTGCCCCGTCCGAGCTGCTACTTAAGCCAGAACTGTTTCCCCGCCGGTCGGGGCACGTCACCATCTGGAACAACGTCATTAAACTGCCATTCTTTCTGGCGGCAGTGGTTCAATGGGCCATCGCCCCTCTGGCCAACTGATTCGCCCGTAGCGAGGTAGCCTGGATGCTTCATTGCTACCTGCCATCTCAAACGGAGTACGGGCCCGTCCGACCCGAAGCGGATCACCGATTCTTCACTTTGCCTCCCAATCCTGGACTCGAACGCACTTCCCCTCTGGCAACCTGGCTACACTATCAGTGCGGCTGCCCCCTCCCAGCTGCTACTTAAGCCAGAACTGTTTCCCCGACGGTCGGGGCACGCCACCATCTGGAGCAACGTCAAGCAACTGCCATTCCTTCTGCAGGCCACCCTTCAGTGGGCCATCGCCACTCCGCCGAACTGCTTCGACCGTAGCGATGTAGCCTGGATAATTCATTGCCACCTGCCATCTCAAACAGAGTACCTGCTCGTCCAACCCGAAATGCATCACCAACTCTTCCCTTTGCTTCCGCTCCTGGCCACGAACGCACTTCCCGTCTGGTAACCTGGCAACACAATCAGTGCGGCTGCCCCGTACCAGCTGCTACTTAAGCCGGAACTGTTTCCCTGCCAATCGTAGCACGCCACCCTCTGGAGCAACGTCATGCAACTGCCATTCTTTCTAGAGGCCACGCTTCAAAGGGCCATCGCCCCTCTGCCCAACTGATTCACGCGTAGCGAGACAACCTGGATGCGTCATTGGCACCAGCCATCTCAAACGGAGTACGTACCCGTCCAACCCGAAGCGGATAACCGACTCTTCCCTTCACCTCTATTCCTGGACTCCAACGCACTTCCCGTCTGGCAACCTAGCGGCACGATGAGTGCGGCCTCCCCATCCCGGCTGCTACTTAAGCGGGAACTGTTTCCCTGCCAGTCGGGGCATGCCACCGTACGGAACAACATCATGCAGCTGACATTCTTTCTGCAGGCCGCACTTCTGTGGGTCAGCGCCCCTCTGTTAAACTGCTTCGCTCGTAGCGAGGTAGCCTGAATGCTTCATTGCCACCTAGCATCTCAGAGTACCGGCCCGTCCAACGCGGAGGGGATCACCGACTCTTCACTTTGCCTCCGTTCCTGGCCACGAACGCACTTCCCGTCTGGCAACCTGGCTGTAGAATCACTGAGGCCCTCCCGTTGCAGCTGCTACCTTAGCCGGAACTGTATCTTGGCCAGTCGGGGCAGACTACCGTCCTGAACAACGTCATGCAACAGCCATTCTTTCTGCAGGCCGCCCTTGTGTGGCTCATCTCCCCTCTGTCCAACTGCTTCGCCCGTAGCGAGGTGGCCTGGATGTTTCATTGCCAACTGCCACCTCAAACGGAATACCTGCCAGTCCAACCTGACGCGGATCACCGACTCTTCCCTCTGCCTCCATACCTCGCCTCGAAAGCACTTCCCCTCTGGCAACCTATCTGTGCTATCAGAGCGGGCGCCCCGTCCCTGCTTCTACTTAAGCAGGAACTGTTTCCCGGCCAGTCGTGGCATGGCACTGTCCGGAACAACGTCATGCAACTGCCATTTTATATGCAGGCCGCGCTTTAGTGGGGCATCGGCACTCTACCCAACTGCTTCGCGCGTAACGAGGTACCCTGCATGCTTCATTGCTACCGGCCATCTCATACGATATACCTCCCCGTCCAACCTGAATCGGATCACCGACTCTTTGCCTCCGTTCCTCGCCACGAAGGCACTTCCCCTCTGGAAACCTGGCTGTACTATCAGTGAGGCCGCCCCGTCCCAGCTGCTACTTAAGCCGGAACTGTTTCTCGGCCAGACGGGGCACACCACCGTCATGAACAACGTCATGCAAAGGCCATTGTTTCTGCAGAGCGCCCTTGAGTTAGTCATCGCCCCTCTGCCCAACTGCTTCGCGCGTAACGAGGTAGCCTGGATGTTTCATAGCCACCTGCCATCTCATATGTTATACCTACCCGGCCAAACCCGAAACGGGTCACTGACTCTTCACTTTGGCTCGATTCCTCGCCACGAAGGCACTTCCCCTCTGGCAACCTGTACTATTAGTGAGGCCGCCCCGTCCCAGCTGCTACTGAAGAGGAAACTTTAGCTCGGGTACTCCTATCTAAATACATGTAAACGGAGAATTCGTTTTTCTCGGCAACCACTGCACCAAATTTGACAAGGTTTGTTGCATTTAAAAGAACTCACTGAAACTCTAGTGATTGTTGGTTTCGAATTTCCGAGTTAGGTCGTCAATTTGTTATTAAAAATTGGCAAAAATCGAAAATTTTTAAAAGACGACACTATCGAGTTCACAAATCTGTAACTGAACAACGAAAACCGATAATACGATTCTGTGAATTGTATCTAATAGTACATCTAAAACGGACGAAATTCACATGCTACACATGAATATAAGGAAATTTAGTAGTAGGAAAATACAACTTTTGCAGAACCCTTGTAACCAACGTAACAATTTCACGGAAGATATAAAATGACATATTGTATTTGTCCGATTTGAATGATCTAATGGATGCTGTTTACATAACAGCGATATCAGTTCTTTATGCAGAGTTACGAAATTGTAAACTTCGTGCTTCTATTTTTTTCAAACGGTCAAATATTTGAAAATTTTTAAAAAAAAATTCAAGCTTTAAATCGAAATTTCGCTTCCAACAGTCACTAGAATTGAACTTTCTCTTTAAAATGCAACAAAGTTCATTAAAATCGGTTCAGGCGTTATTTCATAAAAAATTTTGCGTTTTACATGCATCTGAATAGGCCGCGTTAGAGTTGGGCCCGAGCTAAAGCTTCCTCTTAAGCCGGAACTGTTCCTCGGCCAGTCGGGGCACACCATCATACTGAACAACGTATTGACACTGCCATTCTTTCTGCAGGCAGCACTTCATTGGGC
This sequence comes from Dermacentor variabilis, assembly GCF_050947875.1. Taxonomy (NCBI): domain Eukaryota; kingdom Metazoa; phylum Arthropoda; class Arachnida; order Ixodida; family Ixodidae; genus Dermacentor; species Dermacentor variabilis. The sequence goes on along the minus strand of NC_134571.1, from coordinate 225,756,537 downwards.
CATCGCCCGTCAGCCCAACTACTTCGCCCGTAGCGAGGTAGCCTGGTTCATCTGCCTGGTTACGCCCGCTCCAGGGCAAAGGCCTCTCCAATACTTCTCCAACAACCCTGGTCATGTACTAATTGTGGCCACGTCGTCCCTGCAAACTTCCTAATCTCATCCGCCCACCAAACTTTCTGCCGGCCCCTGCTACGCTTCCCTTCCCTTCGAACCCAGTCCGTAACTATTAATAACAGTCGGTTATCTTCCCTCCTCATTACCTGTCCTACCATGCCCATTTCTTTTTCATGATTTCAACTGAGATGTCATTACCTCGCGTTTGTTCCTTCACCCAATCTTCTCTTTTCTTATCCCTTAACGTTACACCCACCATTGTTCTTTCCAGAGCACGTTGCGTCGTCCTCAATTTAAGTAGAACCCTTTTCGTAAGCCTCCAAGTTTCTGCCCTGTGGGTGAATACTGGTAAGACACAGCTTTTATACACTTTTTTCTTGAGGGATAATGGCAGCCTGCTGTTCATGATCTGAGAATGCCTGCCAAACGCAGCCCAGCCCATTTTTTTCTTCTGATTATTTCCCTCTCATGATCCGGATCCGCCGTCACTACTTGCCCTAAGTACGTGTATTCCCCTACCACTTCCAGTGCCTCGCTACCTTTTGTAAATTGCTGTTCTCTTCTGAGACTGTTAAACATTACTTTTATTTTCTGCAGTTAATCTTTAGGCCCACTCTTCTGCTTTGCCTCTCAAGGTCAGTGAGCATGCATTGCAATTGGTCCCATGATTTACTAAGCAAGGCAATATCTTCAGCGAATCGCAAGTTACTAAGGTATTCTCCATTAACTTTTTTCCCCAATACTTCATAATCCAGGTCTCTGAATAGCTCCTTTAAACACGCAGTGAATAGCATAGGAGAGATCGTGTCTCCCGGCCTGACACCTTTCTTTATTGGAATTTTGTTGTTTTCTTTATGGAGGACTACGGTGGCTGTGGAGCCGCTATAGATATTGTTACGTCCAAGCGCGTAAAAGGGACGCGGGTATCAAGAAGAGAAGAGTAGAGGAGAACGAAGACTGTGCAGCAGCCATTGCTGTTGTTTGTAGCCTGTCGCTCCTGCTCTCGCACGCCTAAATAAACCCCTTTTCCCCGTGCTTGTAACAAATATCAAGAAGAGAAGACAAGAGGAGAACGAAGACTGTGCAGCGGCCATTCCTGTTGTTCGTAGCCTGCCGTTCCTGCTCTCGCACGCCTAAATAAACCCCTTTCCCGCATGCTTGTAACAAATTGGTGGAGGTGCGGGGCACACCTCGTAACCACGGAGCCTACGCTGCTACAACTTCGCCGAAGCCTTCGACTTCCCGGACTTCCGCCACCCTCACCTGACATGCCTGAATACGCCTGCCAGATTCCCGAAGGTTCTGACGCGGCTTGAAGGCCAGCACCTGGCGTTCCTTGGCAATACTACCGGGTGCCACTCACTTTCGGAGGAAAAGCCGGAGAAGATGTCGACGAGAGGCTCACGAACTACCGAAGGGTGAGCCGATCTAACGGTTAGAACTCGACCGCACAGTTGTCCAATGTTGTGTTTTCCCTTACCGACACAGCCCTCGTCTGGTATGAGACCAACGAAGGCGCGCTCACTTCATGGTAGCTTTTCGTAGAGGAGCTCAGAGCGTGTTTTGGAGACTCTAGCGCAAAAAATAAACGCGCTGAACAGACGCTTTCGCAAAGAGCTCACATTCCCGGCGAGACATGTACGACTTATATCAAAGAAGTTGTGAAACTGTGTAAAATAGTCAACTCTCAAATGTGTGAAGATGACAAAGTTGGACATTTGTGGAAAGGAATAGCCGAAGACGTCTACAATTTTTTGATCGGCAAGCAAAGCCTGGATTCCGTGTCTGACGTGATTCGCCACTGCAGGACCTTTCAGACGCTCAAGATGCGACGGATAATACCAAAGTTTGGTCGTCTGGCTAATGTCACAACGGTGGCAAGTGTAGACCAGAGTTCGTGTGTTGACCTGCCAGCAACAATACAGCAGAATTTTCGCGAAGAGTTGCTCCATCGGGAAGAGACGTACCGTTGCCCACCCGGTAACGCTGGTGCGTACTTACCACACGAGATGACAAACACGGCCGTTTCGACCACATGTCAACCCACGGTTCATTCAGCAACCGTCGAGTATAGGTCTGCCCCACAAACGAGAGGCGCCATAAGCTATCAAGATCATGACTACGACCAACGCCCTCACCACACGCCCGCCTCCCGGCGGCCGATGCCTAGCCATGATGAATGGGACATACCTGCTGGCTATGCCGTCGACAGCAACATGCGTGACTACATGGAAGTATACCGAACTTTGCGGCATCTGCCGGTGTGTTTCCCATGCGGTGTCGCGGGCCACATAGCGAGATTTTGCAATCGTCGCCCAACAACGTGGAATCGTCGATCGGGCTCTTCAACAAGGACCACACCTCCTACGAGGACAACTCAACAGCCATACACCACCTCTTGGTCAGCTGGCGTCCCTCCTGGCAACGATTACTGGCAGAGAAGCTTCCGGAGCCGCTCACCGGCATCTGATAGGAGCTTGACGCCATCGCCATCTTCTCGTGCACCGTCTTTACGTCAATCTCCATCGCCAGTGCGCCGCTCCGCCTCGCCTTCACAACCGGGAAACTAGCTAGCGCGGCCGATAGGGGTGAGGTCGCTCGACACGTGCTATCGACAGAAAGGCCCCCTGCAGTTGCTATGATTAAGAACAAAGTGCATGTAATTGTTGAATTGCTGATGGTGCTTCTACAAAGGCTTCAGTGGATACCGGAGCAACTGTATCCGTAATGAGTCTCGGTTTTAAAGGTCGGTTGGGGCGCAAAGTTGTATTTCCGTGGGACCAGGCTGCAACGTTTTGTGGAGTGAGCGGCGAGTCGTTGCGCCCTGTTTGTGTGTGCACTGCTGAAGTATCCTTGGCTGGTGGAGTTTTCGCGACGGAGTTTGTAGTTATTCCCCGATCGACGCACGAAGTGATTTTGGGCATCGACTTTTTGCGGCAGTGTGGTGCGACCGTTGATTGTCGCAAGGAGGAAGTTTGCGTCGACGGCCATGTTTAGTCCGGGCTCTTAGAGGAAACTTGCAGTCAAGGTGAACTTTGTGTGTCTGCAGATACTGCTGTGGCTGCGGCCACCTCTGCGTGCGTGCTGGTTTTATGTAGCGGTGAAGTTCCAGGCAGTTTCGATGCCTCCGTAGAGCCAACGCATCTAAGTTGTGTGAAGAAGAACGTTTTTGTCCCTCATTGTGTGGTATCCATCGGCAACGGGCGTGCTGGCTTGTGGATGCCCAACTGCTCGGCAGAACCCGTCCTGCTTCCAGACGCCTTGAAACTCGCCTACTTTACAGAATACACGTTTTCGTCCATAGCCGTACTAACAGACCCACCGTGTGAACCTGCTGACCTTCGCCACGTCTCTGACAAAAAGCTTCTGTCTATGATAAACAAGTCGCTCAGCACAAGGGAGCGCCATACCTTGTTGGATACGCTTACTAAGCATCTGTCAGTGTTTGACTTAGCGCAGCCGGACAAAGCGTTCTCGATTCCCGAGTCACGAACGCGCCATACGGGATTTGCGCGCGATCAGGCAAAAGCCTTATCGGGTGTTGCCTAACGAGCGCAAGATAATCGGGGAACAAGTGAATGACATGATGAAAAATGGGATAATACAAGATTCCTCGAGTTCTTGGGCAGCTCCGGTCATACTCGTCAGAAAGAAAGACGGTAACTGGAGATTTTGCGTCGATTATCGAAGATTAAACGCCGTGACTAAGAAGGATGTCTACCCGCTGCCCCGGATTGATGATGCAATTGATTGGCTTCATTCGGCCTCTTATTTTTCTTCAGTGGACCTGCGCTCAGATATTGGCAAATCGAGGTACACCCGACAGACAGGGAGAAAACAGCCTTCATAACCCCGGATGGATTATTCGAATACAATGTGATGCCATTTGGTGTGTGCAACGCTCCAGCAACCTTTGAAAGGTTCATGGACACCATTCTGCGTGGGTTAAAATGGAACATCTGTATGTGCTATCTTGACGACATTGTTATATTCGGGCGCACATTCAATGAGCACAATACGCGCCTGGATATTGTCCTCGACTGCATCAAAAACGCCGGCCTGGTTCTGAACTCCAAGAAATGTAATTTGGTGACCGTCAAACCCTTGTGCTGGGTCATCTTGTTGACAAAGACGGTATCCGGCCTGATCCCCTCAAGACGGCAGCTGTTGAGGCATTCAGTGCACCGCAATCAGTAAAGCAACTTCGTAGTTTGCTGGGTCTTTGCTCTTACTTTCGCCCATTTATTCCTGGTTTTGCTGACGTCGCTTACCCTCTGACAAATATGCTACATAAAGACGCCCGATTTGAGTGGACACCCAAGTGCGAGTCTGCATTTCGTCAGCTGAAGTTCCTGCTGACCTTCCGACCTAACCTTCGCCACTTTATTCCTACTGCGCTGAGAGAAATCCACACAGATGCTAGTGGCGTCGGTCTGGGTGCCATCTTAGTCCAATGTTATGACGACCGTCAGCACGTGATTGCTTATGCAAGCCGCTCATTAAGCAAACCTGAACGAAATTGCACGGTAACAGAGCAAGAATGCCTCGCTGTAATCTTTGCAGTTCAGCGATTTCGCTCGTACTTGTACGGACGCCTATTCCTAGTCGTCACAGACCACCATTCCCTGTGCTGTCTCGTGAACCTTCGAGACCCTTGTGGTCGCCTTACGAGCTGGGCTTTGAGGTTGTAGGAATATAACTTCACTGTTTCCTACAAGAGTGGCCGAAAGCACGCTGACGCTGACTGCCATTCCCGTATGCCGTTTATCACGACGGATTGCGACGCAGACGATTTTGATCATCTCGTCGCTTCTGTGACATCCACGCTTCCGTATATCGATGCATTCAAAGCATAACAACGGACAGATACCAAGTTGGAGCCACTCTTCACTTCTGCTCATTCAAGTGCAACAAGCAGCTACTGTCTACGTGACGGGCTCCTGTACAAAAGGAACTACTCAAGCACGGGTGCACGCTTCCTTCTAGTGGTGCCGGAGCGTCTCCGGCCAGCAATCCTTCAGGCTATGCAAGATGACCGTATCTCCGGTTACTTAGGCACTGTGCGCACCCTTTATCGCATTCAAGAACGCTTTTACTGGCCCCGGATGCGACATTCGGTTGAGTTGTATGTCGCCAGCTGCATACAGTGCCAACGTCGGAAACGCCCAACCACTGCCCCATCTGGTCTCCTTCAACCTGTGCCGCCTGCCAGCTCACCCTTTCGGCAAGTTAGAATTGATCTGTTAGGCCCTTTTCCAAAGTCATCTAAGGGGAACCGCTGGATAATTGTCTGCGCCGACTATTTCACGCGCTATTTCGAGACGGCGGCTATACCATAAGCCCCCGCCACCGAGGTATCGCTCTTCTTACTTCACGCTATTGGTCTGCGACATGGACCGCCTGGTGTTGTCATAAGCGACCCGGGACATCAATTCACGGCGGATATCGTGCTAGAGCTTGTGCGTTTATGTAAATCGCACCTCAAGCACTCGACGCCGTATCATCCGCAAACGAACTCAACTGATTTCAACCGTGCGCATGTCGAACGGTTGAAATCATGCACGCCACGACAATATCGTTCAGTATATTTACGTACGGCTCGTCTACACCTTGATTCCATAATGCCTCCATGACTGCTGAGGTTTCGACAGAATCACACGCTTTCTCGTAATCAATGAAAGCTATATATAAGGGTTGGTTATATCCCGCACATTTCTTTATGACCTGATTGATAGTGTGAATATGGTCTATTGTTGAGTAGCCTCTACGGAATCCAGCCTGGTCCTTTGCTTGACAGAAGACTAAGGTGTTCCTCATTCTATTTGCGAATACATTAGTAAATAGTTTGTAGGCAACTGACAGTAAGCTGGTCGGTCTACAATTTTTCAAGTCTTTGGCGTCCCCTTTCTTGTGGATTAGGATTATGTTAGCGTTCTTCCAAGAATCCGGCACGCTCGAGGTCATGAGCCATTGCGTATACAGTGTGGCCAGTTTGTCTAGAGAAATCTGCCCACCATCCTTCAACAAATCTGCTGTCACCAGATCCTCCCCAGCTGCCTTCACCCGTTGCATAGCTCCCAAGGCTTTCGTTACTTCTTCCGGCCTTACCTGTGGGATTTCGAATTCCTCTAGACTATTCTCTTTTCCATTATGGTTTTGTGTGCCACTGGTACTGTATAAATCTCGATAGAACTCCTCAGCCACTTTAACTATCTCATCCATAATAGTAATGATATTTCCGGCTTTGTCTCTTAACGCATACAAGTGATTCTTGCCAATTCCTGATTTCTTCTTCACTGCTTTTAGGCTTTCTCCGTTCCTGAAAGCATGTTCAATACTATCCATATTATACTTCCTTATGTCAGCTGTCTTACGCTTGTTAATTACCTTCGAAAGTTCTGCCAGTTGTATTCTAGCTGTAGGGTTAGAGGCTTTCGTATATTGGCATTTCTCAATCAGACCTTTCGTCTCCTGCGATAACTTACTGGTATCCTGTCTGAGTTACAACCGAATTCTATTGCACACACCTTAATGATGCCCAGGGGATTGTCGTTCATTGCTTCAACACTAACATCCTCTCCCTGAGTTAAGCGGAATACCTGTTCTGTAGCTTGATCTGGAATTCCTCTATATTCCCTCTTACCGCTAACTCATTGATCGGCTCCTTATGTACCAGTTTCTTCCGTTCCCTCCTCAGGTCTAGGTTAATTCGAGTTCTTACCATCCTATGGTCACTGCAGCGCTCCTTGCTGAGCGCGTCTACATCTTGCGTGATGCCATGGTTAGCACAGAGTATGAAGTCCATTTCATTTAGAGTCTCGCTGTTCGGGCCCCTCCACGTCCACTTTCGGCTATCCCGCTTGCGGATGAAGCTATTCATTATCCGCATATTATTCTCTTCCGCAAACTCTACTAATAAGTCTCCCCTGCTATTCCTAGTTCCTATGCCATATTCCCCCACTGCCTTGTATCCAGTGTGCTTCTTGCCTACCTTGGCATTGAAGTCGCCCATCAGTATAGTGTATTTTGTTTTCACTCTACCCATCGTTGATTCCACGTCTTCATAGAAGCTTTCGACTTCCTGGTCATCATCACTGGATGTAGGGGCGTAGACCTGTACAACCTTCAATTTGTACCTCTTGTTAGGTTCACAAGACCATACAGCCTCTCGTTAATGCTATAGAATTCCTGTATGTTACCAGCTTTATTCTTATTAATCAGGGATCCGATTCCTAGTTCTCGTCTCTCCGCTAAGCCCCGGTAGCACAGGACGTGCCCGCTTTTTAGCACTGTATATGCTTCTTTTCGCCTCCTACCTTCACTGAGCCGTATTATATCCCATTTACTGCCCTTTAATTCCTCCAATAGCACTGCTATGCTCGCCTCACTAGATAACGTTCTAGCGTTAAACGGTTGCCAGGTTCATATTCCAATGGCGGCCTGCCCAGTCGGTTCCTTATTTGCCACCTGCCATCTCAAATGGAGTACCTGCCCGTCCAAACCGAAAGGGATCACGGACTCTTCCGTTTGCTGCCGTTCCTTTCCACGGACGCAATTCCTGTCTGGCAGCCAGGCTGTATTATCAGTGAGGCCGCCCAATCCCACCTGCGACTTAAGCCGGAACTGTTTCTCGGCCACTCGAGGCACGCCACCGTCAGGAACAACATCATGCAACTGCCATTTTTTCTGCAGGCGGCCCTTCAGTGGGTCATCGACCTTTTGCCCAAATGCTTCGCCCAGAGCGAGGTAGCCTGGATGCTTCATTGCCACCTGCCATCTCAAACGGAATACTTACCAGTCCAACCGGAAGCGGATCACCGACTCTTCACTTTGTCTCCTGTTGCAAACGGGTTGCAAGCCCCAAAGGTAGCGTTGGCCTGTCGGACTCGGGTATAGCTGGAAGCATCCGAAGGTCCTGGCAAAGGATGAGTCGACTGCTAACAGAACAACTTGTTTATTCCAGCATCGCAAAAGAGCGGCCGGTCAGGTCGACCGAAGTGGAGAAACGGGAGACCACGTTACTCGACTGAAGAAATCGAAGCTTCTCTCCTGGCGTCTGGGGGCAGCTGCTATTATACTCTCGGAGTCGAGGGCAAGAAGGAACGGCTCGGAAGAGGCGCACGTGAGGGCGGCGCACGGACACGTTGTGAGAAGTGACAAGTATCCGCCGGGCCGGCGCCGCTCAGACCTCCTCACTTCACAATTTAGGAGCTCCTCTCCCCGGCTGCCGCGCTTTGACAAGCGTGGGCACCAACACACACACACACACACACACACACACACACACACACACACACACACACACACACACACACACACACACACACACACACACACACACACACACACACACACACACGCGCGCGCGCGCACACGCACGCACGCACGCACACACACACACACGCACACGCAGACATGTGGCATTGAAACATGCCGGGACGCGCTTAGCAGGAGGTGTTGGGGCAGCGCTGAACTGGCCAAAATGTCCACCGCTGTGAACGAAGCCCCGGCGTCCGTTGCATCCGCGCCGGCTATACCGCACGTCAGAGGCGAAACGTAACAGACCGCCCCCCCGGGAGAAGCAGATCTTGATGGTCAGGGGACTGCGTCCGCTGTCCAGAGGGATGTCGCTCGATGATGCTTATACGCGAAGTCGGTCGTCCCTCGGCGTTTCTTGAGCGCAGCGCACCGAGAAGGCCTCGTTCTCACGTTCAGGTTCACACAGGACACTGCAAAGTGACTTCGGGAGAGATGCTTTTTTTTTTCTCGTTCCCAGCGAGTGCTAGAACTACGCCGAAACTCAACCGCTCAGTCAGCAAGCACGACACAACCCTCACTAAGCCATGCCAGGCTATTTCCTCTTTTATGCTACTGCCTAGTTCCTTACAGTAGTCTAGCAGCACTCAGAACGCGTCCACAAATTGGAAAATTGCACTAGAAAGCACGTCATGACTTTGAAACAATAAACAAAAGCAATATGTTAAAAGTCCTGCCTGAGGAAGAAAAACATCAGTAACAAACTTATTTGAGGCTGATTCCTACGTAAGGGGCCTCGACTTAAGCCATCGGTGTTACCGTTGAGATTCCCCTTTTTGTAACGCACCTCAAAGAAATATTGTTGCAAAGCGAGGCTCCAGCGCAGGAGGCGGCCATTTTTGGAAGAGATGGTCTGCAGCCATTGGAGAGGGCAGTGATCAGTCTCAATTATAAACCTCGAGCCGGCTAGGTAGCATGACAATTTCTGAACAGCCCACACGAGACAGGCACGCTCTTTCTCGGTAGCGCTGCACGCCTGCTCACGACTGGTCAGCTTACGACTAGCATACAGGACGGGGTGTTCCACTTCTCCATTTTCGCGTTGGCACAGTACAACGCCCATGCCTCGCTCACTAGCATCGCACTGAACAACGAACCCTTTTGTGTAGTCTGGCGATCGTAGCACAGGCTGGCTTGTTAGGGCGCTCTTTAGGGCGCTAAAAGCTCTTTCCCTTGTCTCGTCCCAGACGACTGTTTGGGGCTCTGTTTTTCGTAGAGCATCCGTGAGGGGAGTCGCGATATCAGAGTACCTGGGGATGTGCCTCTGATAGTAGCCGGCGACACCTAAGAACGACCGAATATCGGTCTTCGTGCGCGGTTGCGGGAAGTCTCGCACAGCGGCCACTTTTATTTCAGAGGGGCGGCGACGACCCCGTCCAATCACGTGACCGAGGTAGACAACCTCGGCCTGTGCTAACTGGCACTTGGGAGCCTTGACTGTCAAGCCGGCTTCGCGCAGGCGGGTTAGCACTGCCCGCAAGTGCGCCATATGCTCAGACCAGGATGCGGAGAATATCGCTACGTCGTCTAAATACGGTAACGCGAATTCTTCCTGTCCCCGCAACACCTTGTCCATGAGGCTTGAAAAGCATTATGGCGCGTTCGTCAAACCAAAACTCAAAAATTAGGGACGGAATGCTCCCATTGGTGAAATGAACGCCGCATACCTACTAGCTTCTTCTGTGAGTGGAATCTGCCAATAACCCCTGACAAGATCTAGGGTGGAAATAAACTGAGCGCTGCTAACTTTCTCAAGGCGCTCCTCGATGTTAGGGATCGGATAAATTTGATCCTTAGTGATGGAATTAAGCCTACAGTAGTCGACACAAGGACGAGGTTCCTTGCCCGGTACCTCAACTAAAATGAAAGGGGAGGTATAATCACTCTCACCCGCCTCAATAACACCGAGTTGTAGCATTTTCTTTACCTCAGCCTCCATAATATCTCGCTGGCGGGGTGGCGCCCGGTACGCCTTGGATCGTACTGGCTCTGGGGAGGTAAGTTCTATTTCATGAATAAGGACAGAAGTCCTGCCAGGCCTGTCAGAGAACTGACCTTGAAACTCTTGTAAGATTTGGTGTAGTTCGGTTTTCTGCTCAGGCGACAGCGGTGCTTTACTGATTAAGTCACTAATGACTTGATTGGTGTCTTCCCTGTTCGTCACTGAGCCTAGTCCCGGAAGCTCGATCGTGAGCTCTTCGGGAACATTTACCATCATACACACCACTGCTTGCCGTTGTCTATAGGGTTTGAGCAGACTACAGTGGCAAACTTGCTTTGCTTTCCGTTTTCCTGGCAGACTCACCACGTAGTTAACGACCGACAGTTTTTGAACAACCCGTGCTGGGCCCTCCCACTGCACGTCGAGTTTGTTTTTTAGCGATGTGCGCAATATCATTACCTCATCGCCCACCTCAAAACGACGGGCCCTGGCTGTCCGATCATAATAAACCTTGGCCCTCTGCTGGGCCTTTGCCATTGCTTCACCTGACAACTCCTGTGCCCTTCTTAAGCGTTCGAGGAGCCTAAGCACGTACTCCACCACGACTGGGTCGTCGCCCCTGCCTTCCCACGAGTCTCGAAGCATGCGAAGCGTAGACCGCAGCGAGCGACCGTACACCAGCTCAGCTGGCGAAAACCCCATAGCCGCATGCGGCGCGGTCCTTAATGCAAACATCACCCCAGGCAGACACAGCTCCCAGTCAGTTTGTTGTTCAAAACACAGTGCTCTCAACACGCGCTTCATGATGGAGTGGAGCTTCTCAACGGAGTTCGACTGTGGGTGGTACACGGAGCTGTGTAACAGCTTTAACCCACACCTTTCGAGAAAGGCTGTCGTCAAAGCGCTAGTAAACACTGTGCCCTGATCTGACTGGATTTCCGCAGGAAAACCAACTCGCGCAAATATGGACAGTAGTGCACTGACTATCTCAACTGAGCTGTGTTCTTTAAGCGGCACTGCTTCAGGGAATTTTGTCGCTGGGCAGATCACAGTCAAAATGTGTCTGTACCCCGTGGTTGTTACCGGCAGAGGTCCCACTGTATCAATAACGAGCCGTCTAAAAGGCTCCGTAATGATAGGTACCAACTTCAACGGCGCCCTCGATTTGTCCCCTGGTTTGCCCACCTGCTGACAGGTGTCACATGTCCTCACAAAGTGTTCTGCGTCACGAAAACACCCTGGCCAATAGTACTCTTGCAAGAGACGGTCCTTAGTCTTCTTAACTCCTAGGTGTCCGGACCACGAACCTCCATGCGACAAGCGCAACAGACCCTGACGGTACCACTGAGGCACAATCAACTGATCGAACTCCACTCCCCTGCGGTCTAGATACTTCCCGTACAGGACCCTACTTCTTTCCACAAAACGAGTATTTTTCTTGGCGATACCTTCTTTGACATTGAAGCGCATGTTTTCTAGGCTGCCATCCTTTTTTACTCGGCTATAAAAGCCGACCGGCTGACTTTTAGCAGCCTATTAAGTCCATCTGACGTAGGCGCGATGGGCAAATCTGCAGATAGCTCTTCACACTTTCCTGTGTCGGGCATTTCCCCTCCAGTATCTGGTGCCTTCAACGCTACAGGCTTAATTTTATTCAGTTCGGACGTGCTCTGAATATCAGCTTGCTGCGCCTCCGACCCTTTCTCATTGTTCGACAACGTCGGCCCCGCAACTACCACCTTTGCAGCGAGCTCCCGAACTCTCGCTCTGGTTAAGGCCTGAACGCTGGCCTCAACAAACAAAAGCCCATTCTCGCCCAGGAGGTGATCGGACCTGTTAGAAAATAGGTACGGGTACTGTGGGGGGGGGGGTGCAGCATAGATGACACTGTGGCCTCCGTCTCAAGTGCTCCGAAACGTCCTCCAATATGCACTTTTGCTACGGGCACACACGCTATGAGCTTCTACGGCTTGCTTGATCTATGCGCACTCACCCGTGAACATATCGGGTTCTACGTAAGAGGGATGAGCTACATCCATTGTAGCTGCGGAATCACGAAGCACTCGGCACTCTTTCCCGTTCATGAGGAGGTCTCGCATGTAAGGCTCGAGAAGCTTGATGTTCTCGTCAGTGTTGCATAATGACAAAAGCACAACTTTTGTTTTTGTTTCTGGACACTGTGCCGAAAAGTGACCCTGCTTCTGGCACGTATAAGACACGCGCGCTTACCTCGTCTCGAACCGCTTTCTGCGTTCGGCTTCGGCTGCCGCCGTCTCCTTCACTCGCATCCGCACTACGTGTGTGTCCCCTTGCTCTCATGGGCATGAACTTCGGCCTCTCAAACTTGTTGCCGAATTCACCCTTTCGACCGTCCTTAGCTCCGCGAGCCCGACGCGTCACAAACTCCTCGGCTAGCTTGGCGGCTTTAGCCCCCGTACTAACGTCTGGCCTAAAGACCCAGTACCGCACGTTGCCAGGTATCCGACTATAAAACTATTCCAGCCCGAAACACTGCAGAACTTTCTCGTGGTCACCAAACGCTTTCTCTTGTTCGAGCCACTCCTGCATGTTTGACATAAGCCTGTAGGCAAACTCTGTATATGACTCACTTCTGCCTTTCTCATTTTCCTGAAACTTCCGACGGAACGCCTCCGCTCACAGCCTATACTTTTTAGCAGACCCGATTCCACTTGGTCGAAATCCTCTGCCTCCTCTCTATTCAAGCGAGCGACTACGTCGGCCGCCTCGCCGGATAACAAAGTGAGCAAGCGCTGTGGACACGTTTCCCGAGAGAACCCCTGCTTCTCGCACGTTCGCTCAAAGTTAACCAGGAACAAACCAATGTCCTCTCCAAGCTTAAACGGCCGCATCAGGTCAGTCATTTTGAACGATGCTCGTTCTCCTGCACCGTGTGCCTGACTTCCATTACGAGCGCGTTCCGTCTCTAGCTCGAGACGCTTCATTTCCAAAGCGTGTTGACGGCCGCGCTCCTCTTTCTCATTTTGCTCTTTACGTTCACGCTTCTCTTTCTCTTTCTCTTTTTGCTCTTTTCGTTCGCGCTCATGTCTTTTTGCCGCCTCCCTCTCCTGAATGGTCTCAAGGCATTCCGATAGCTCGTCATCCTGAGCTTCTAACTCCAGAAGCCCTTAGCAGTTCTGGTTTTCTGAGTTTGTCTGAGACATTCAGACACAACTCCCTTACAAGCTCCAGCGATTTCGGTTTGCGCAAAGACTTCAAATCCATGGCTGCTCTGAATGCTGCTTTCTCTACTGCCTACTATTGTCTTGCCACAAACTAACCCGGCAGCAACGACAACCACAATTACCAGCTCTCTTTCTGACACTATCAAAAGCATGGCAAAACTCAGAAGGAGAAAGTCCCACACTCACCAAACCTCGCAGCCAAGAATTCAGCGCAGTCGTTCCGCTGCAGGCTACCAGTCATCACACAGGGTTCGTTGCACTGCTCCCGGATGGTCGTTGTGCCGCTCAGCATACAGTCGACCGCATATCTTCGCTGCTGGCCTCCGTTGTCGCGATCCCACCGCTGGCAACTAGTTGTTACAAATGGTTCGCAAGCCCTAAGGGTAGCGTTGGCCTGGCGGCCTGGGGCACAGCTGGAAGCATCCGAACGACCTGGCAAAGGATAAGTCGACTGCTAACAGAACAACTTGTTTATTCCAGCATCGCAAAAGAGCGGCCGCTCAGGTCGACCGAAGTGGAGAAACGGGAGACAAAGTTACTCGACTGAAGAAATCGAAGCTTCTATCCTGGCGTCCGGGGGCAGCTGCTTTTATACTGTCGGAGTCGAGGGCAAGAAGGAACGGCTCGGAAGAGGCGCAATGACGGCGGCGCACGGACACATTGTGATAAGTGACAAGTATCCGCCGGGCCGGCGCCGCTCAGACCTCCTCGCTTCACAGTTGGGGAGCTCCTCTCCCCGGCTGCCGCGCTTTGACAAGCGTGGGCACCAACATGCACACACACGCACACACACACACACACAAAGACACGTGGCATTGAAACATGCCGGGACGTGCTTAGCAGGAGGTGTTGGGGCAGCACTGAACTGGCCAAAATGTCCGCCGCGGTGAACGAAGCCACAGCGTCCGTTGCATCCGCGCTGGCTATACCACACGTCGGAGGCGAAACGTAACACTCCGTTCCAGGCCACGAACGCACTTTCCGTCTGGCAAACTGGCAGTACTATCAGTGCAGCCGCCCCGTCGCAGCTGCTACTTAAGCCCAAACAGTTTCCCGGTCAATAGGGGCACACCACCATCTGGAACAACGTCATGGAACTACCATTCTTTCTGCAGACCGCCCTTCATTGGGTCATCGCACTTCTGCCCAACTGCTTCGCGCGTAGCGAGGTAGCCTGAATGCTTCATTGCCACCTGCCTCTCATAAGGTATACCTAACCGGCCAAACCCGAAACTGATCACCGACTCTTCACCTTGCCTCCGTTCCTCGCCACGAAGGTACTTCCCTTCTGGCAACCTGGCTGTATTATCAGTGAATACTCTAACCCAGCTGCTACTTAAGCCGGAACTGTTCCTCGGCCATTCTTTCCTCGCCCGTAGCGAGGTAGCCTGGTTCCTTATTTCATCATCGTCATCGTCATCATCAGCAGCAGCAGCAGCCTGATTACACCGCTGCAGAGCAAAGGCCTCTCCAATAGTTCAACAACAACCCCGGTCATGTACTAATTGTGGCCAAGTCGTCCCTGCAAACTTAATCTCATCCGCCCACCAAACTTTCTACCGCCCCCTGCTACGCTTCCATTCCCTTGGAATCCAGTCCGTAGCTATTAATGACCATCGGTTATCCTCGCTCCTCATTACATGTCCTGCCCATGCCCCCCCATTTCTTTTTCTTGATTTCAATTAAGATGTAATTAACTTGCGTTTGTTTCTTCACCCAATCTTCTCTTTTCTTATCCCTTAACGTTACACCTATCATTATTCTTTCCATAGCTCGTTGCGTCTTCCTCAGTTTAAGTAGAACCTTTTTTCGTAAGCCTCCTGGTTTCTGCCCTGTGTGTGAGTACTGGTAAAACACAGCTGTTATACACTTTTCTCTTGAGGGATAACGACAGCCTGCTGTTCATGATCTGAGAATGCCTGCCAAACGTAGCCCAGCCCAATTTTATTCTTGTGATTATTTCCGTCTCATGATCCGGATCCGCCGTCACTACCTTGCCAAAGAGCGTCTATTCCCTTACCACTTCCAGTGCCTCGCTACCTATTGTAAATTGCTGTTCTCTTCCGAGACCTTTAAACATTACTTTTGTTTTCTGCAGATATCTTTTAGACCCACTCTTCTGCTTTGCCTTTCCAAGTCAGTGAGCATGCATTGCAATTGGTCCCTTGATTTACTAAGCAAGGCAATATTTTCAGCGAATCGCAATTTACTAAGGTATTCTCCATTAACTTTTATCCCCAATACTTCATAATGCAGGTCTCTGAATGCCTCCTCCAAACACGGTGTGAATCGCGTTGAAGAGATCGTGTCTCCGTGCCTTACACGTTTCTTTATTGGGATTTTGTTGCTTTCTTTATGGAGGACTACGGTGGCTGTGGAGCCACTATAGATATCTTTGAGTATTTTTACGTAGCGCTCGTCTACACCCCGATTTCGTAATGCCTCCATGACTGCTGAGGTTTCGACAGAATCAAACGCTTTCTCGTAATCAATGAAAGGTATATATAAGGGTTTGTTATATCCCGCACATTTCTCTATCACCTGATTGATAGTGTGAATATGGTCTATTGTTGAGTAGCCTTTACGGAATCCTGCCTGGTCCTTTCCTTGACAGAAGTCTAAGGTGTTCCTCATTCTATTTGCGATTACCTCAGTAAATAGTTTGTAGGCAACTGACAGTATGCTGGTCGGTCTACCATATTTCAAGTCTTTGGCGTCCCCTGTCGTATGGATTAGGATTTTGTTAGCGTTCTTCCAAGATTCCGGCACGCTCGAGGTCATGAGCCATTGCGTATACAGTGTGGCCAGTTTGTCTAGAACAATCTGCCCACCAACCTTCAACAAATCTGCTGTCACCAGAGCCTGCCCAGCTGCCTTCACCCTTTGCATAGTTCCCAAGGCTTTCGTTATTCTTCCGGGCTTACCTGTGGGATTTCGAATTCCTCTAGACTATTCTCTCTTCCATTATGGTGGTGTGTGTCACTGGTACTGTGTAAATCTCTATAGAACTTCTCAGCCACTTTAACTATCTCATCCATATTAGTAATGATATTGCCGGCTTTGTCTCTTAACGCATACATCTGATTCTTGCCAATTCCTAATTTCTTCTTCACTGCTTTTAGGCTTTCTCTTTTCCTGAGAGCATGTTCAATTCTATCCATATTATACTTCCTTATGTCAGCTGTCTTAGGCTTGTTTATTACCTTCGAAAGTTCTGCCAGTTGTATTCTAGCTGTAGGGTTAGAGGCTTTCGTACATTGGCATTTTTCAATCAGACCTTTCGTCTCCTGCGATACATTACTGGTATCCTGTCTAACTGAGTTACAACCCACTTCTATTGCACACACCTTAATGATGCCTAGGAGACTGTCGTTCATTGCTTCAACACAAACATCCTCTTCCTGAGTTAAGCGGAATACCCGTTCTGTAGCTTGACCTGGAATTCCTCTAATTTGACTCTTACCGCTAACTTATTGATCACCTCCTTATGTACCAGCTTCTTCCGTTCCCTCCTCAGGTCTAGGTTAATTCGAGTTCTTACCATCCTATGGCCACTGCAGCGCTCCTTGCTGAGCGTGTGCACATCTTGTGTGATGCCAGGGTTAGCACAGATTATGGTGTCCATTTCATTTAGAGTCTCGCCGTTCGGGCTCCTCCACGTCCACTTCCGGCTATCCCGCTTGCGGATGAAGGTATTCATTATCCGCATATTATTCTGTTCCGCAAACTCGACTAATAACTCTCCCCTGCTATTCCTAGTGCCTATGCCATATTCCCCCACTGCCTTGTCTCCAGCGTGCTTCTTGCCTACCTTGGCATTGAAGTCGCCCATCAGTATAGTGTATTTTGTTTTCACTCTACCCATCGTTGATTCCACGTCTTCATAGACGCTTTCGACTTCCTGGTCATCATGACTGGATGTAGGGGCGTCGACCTCTACAACGTTCAATTTGTACCTCTTATTAAGTTTAACAACAAGACCTTACACCCTCTCGTTTATGCTATAGTGTTCCTGTATGTTACAAGCTATATGCTCATCAATCAGGAATCCGACTCCTAGTTCTCGTCTCTCCGCTAAGCACCGGCAGCGCAGGACGTGCCCGCTTGTTAGCACTGTATATGCTTCTGTTGGCCTCCTAACTTCACTGAGCCCTATTATTTACTGCCCTCTCATTCGTCCAATACCACTGCTAGACTCGCCTCACTAGATTACGTTCTAGTGTTAAACATATTCCAATCGCGGCCCGTCCGGCCGGTTCCTTATTTGCCACCTGCCATCTCAAACGGACTACCTGCCCGTCCAACACGAAACGCATCACCGACTCTTCCCTTTGCTTCCGTTCCTGGCCACGAACGCAATTTCCGTGTGGCAACCAGGCTGCACTATCACTGAGGCCCCCCGTCCCAGCTGCGACTTAAGCCGGAACTGTTTCTAGGCCCCTCGAGGCATGCCACCGTGAGGAACTACGTCATGCAACTGCCATTCTTTCTGGAGGCCGACCTTCAGTGTATTATCGCATCTCTTCCCAAATGCTTCGCTGGTAGAGTGGTAACCTGGATCCTTCATTGCCACCTGCCATCTCAAACGGAATAAGTGCCTGTCCAACCGGAAGCGGATCACCGGATCTTCCCTCTGGCTCCATTCCTAGCCACGAAGGCACACCCCTTTGGCAACCTGTCTGTAATATCACAGCGGCGCCCCGTGCCAGCTTCTACTGCAGCCCGCGTTGTTTCCTGGCCTGCCGGGGCACGCCACCATCTGGAGCAACGTCATGCAACTGCCATTCTTACTGCAAGCCGCGCTTCAGTGGGTCATCACACGTCTGCCCAACTGCTTCGCGCGTAGCGAGGTAGCCTGGATGCTTCAATGCTACCTGTCATCTTAAACGGAGTACCGGCCAATCCAACCCGAATCGGATCAGCGACTCTTCACTTTGCCTTCGTTCCTGGCCACGAACGCACTTCCCGTCCGGCAACCTGGCTGTACTATCAGTGAGGCCACTTCGTCCCAGTTTCTACTTAAGCCGGAACTGTTTCTCGGCCAGTCGGCGCACGCCACCGTCTGGACCAACGTAATGCAACTGCCATTCTTTCTACAAGCCCACTTTCCTTCGGTCATCGCCCCTCTGCACAACTGCTTCACCCGGAGCGAGGCGGCCTGGACGCTTCATAGCCACCTGCCATCTCAAACAGAACACCTGCCAGTGCAACCGGAAGCGAATCGCCTACCCTTTCGTCTGCCTCCGTTCCTGGCCATGTACGCACTTCCCGTCCGGCAACCTGGATGTACTATCAGTGAGGCCGGCCCGTCCCAGTTGCTATTTAAGCCGGAACTGCTTCTCGGCCAGGCGGGGCACGCCACCATCTGGAACAACGTCATGCAACTGCCATTCTTTCTGCAGGCCGCCCTTCAGTGCGTCGTCGCCCTTCTGGCCAACTGCTTCGCGCGTAGCGAGGTAGCCTGGATGCTTCACTGCTACCTGCCATCTCAAACGGAGTACCGGCCCATCCAACCCGAATCAGATCACAGACTCTTCACTTTGCCTCCGTTCCTGGCCACGAACGCGCTTGCCGTCTGGCAACCTGGCTGTACTATCATTGCGGCCGCCCCGTCGCAGCTGCTACTTAAGCCGAAACTGTTTCCCGGCCAGAGGGGACACGCCACCGTCCAGGAGAACGTCATGCAACTGCCATTCTTTCTATAGGCCGCCCTTTAGTCGGTCATCGCTCCTCTTCCCAACTGCTTCGCGCCTATTTAGGTAGGCTATATGCTTCATTGCCACCTGCCATCTCAAACGGTGTACCTGCCCGTCCAACCCGAAGCGGATCACTGACTCTTCACTTTGCCTCCATTCCTGGCCACGAACGCACTTTCAGTCTAGCAAACTCGCTGTACTATCAATGAGACCACCGTGAACCAGCTCCTACTTATGTCGGAACTGTTTCTCGGCTAGTCGGGGCACGCCACCATTCGGAACAACTTCACGCAGCTGCCAATCTTTCTGCAGGCCACGCTTCAGTGGGTCATCGCCCCTCTGCCCACCTGCTTCGCCCTTATCGAGGTAGCTTGAATGCTTCATTGCCACCTGCAATCTCAAACGGTATACATACCCGTCCAACCCGAAACGGATCACCGACCCTTCACTTTGCGTCCGTTCCTCGCCACGAACGCACTTACCGTCACGCAACCTGGCTGTACTATCAGTGCGGCCGTCCCGTCAAAGGTCCTACTTAGGCCGGAACTGTTTCGCAGCCTGTCGGGGCACGCCACCATCCAGATCAACGTCAGGCAGCCGCCATTCTTTCTGCAGAGTACAGAGTACCTGCCCGTCCAAACGGAAGCGAATCGTCGACTCTTCCCTCTGCCTCCGTTCCTGTCCACGAGCGCACTTCGCGACTGGCAACCTCGCTGTACTATCAGTGAGGCCGCCCCGTTCCAGCTGCTACTTAAGCCGGAACAGTTTCTCGGCTAATCTTGGCACGCCACCATCCGGAACAACGTCCTGCAACTGCCATTCTTTCTGCAGGCCGCGCTTAAGTGGGTCACCGCCCCTCTGTCCAACTGCTTCGCGCGTAGCGAGGTACCCTGAATGCTACATTGCCACCTGCCATCTCAAACGGAATACCTGCCAGTCCAACCGGAAGCGGATCGCCGGTTCTTCGCTCTGCCTCAGATCCTGGCCACGGACACACTTCCCGTCCGGCAAGCTGGCTGTACTATTAGTTAAGCCACCCCATCGCAGCTGCTACATAAGCCGGAACTGTTTCTCGGCCAGTCGGGGCACGCCACCATCAGGAACTACGTCACGCCGCTGCCAATCTTTCTGCAGGCCGCCCTTCAGTGGGTCATCGCCCCTCTGCTAACTGCTTCACCCGTAGCGAGGTAGCCTGGATGCTTCATTACCACCTGCCATCTCAAACGGAGTACGTGCCCGTCCAACGCGAAGCGGATCACCAACTCCTCACTCTGCCTCCGTTCCTGGACACGAACGCACTTCCCGTCTCGCAACCTGGCTGTACAATCAGTGAGGCCACCCCGCCCAAGCTGCTACTTAAACCGGAACTGTTTCTCAGCCTGTCGGGGCATGCCATCGTCCTGAACAACGTCATGCACCAGCCATTCTTTCTGCAGGGCACCCTTCAGTGGGTCATCGCGCCTCTGTTGAACTGCCTCGCCCGTAGGGAAGTAGCTTGGATGCTTCATTGCCACCTGCCATCTCAAACGGAATACCTGCCAGTCCAACGGGAAGCGGATCACCGACTCTTCCCTCTGCCTCCCTTCCTGGCCACGAACCCACTTCCCCTCTGGCAAACTCGCTGTACTATCCGTGAGGCCGCCCTGTCCCAGCTGCCACTTAAGCCGGAACTGTTTCTCAGCCTGTCTGGTACGCCATCATCCTGAACATCGTCATGCAACAGCCATTGTTTCTGCAGGCTGCCATTCAGCGGGCCATCGCCCCTCTGTTCAACTGCTTCGCCCGTAACAAGGTAACTGCCATCTCACACGGAATACCTGCCAGTCCAACCGGAAGCGGATCACCGACTCTTCCTTCTGCCTCCGTTCCTGGCCACGAATGCACTTCGCGCCTGGCAACCTCGCTGTACTATCAGCGAGGCCGCCCTGCCCCAGCTGCTGCTTAAGCCGAACAGTTTCTCGGCTAATCGGGGCACGTCACTGTGCGGAACAACGTCACGCAACTGCCATTCATATTGCAGGCCGCCCTTCAGTGGATTATCGCCCTTCTGCACAACTGCTTCACGCATAGCGAGGTAGCCTGGATGATTTATTGCCACCTGCCCTCTCAAACGAAATACCTGCCAGTCCAACCGGAAGCGGATCACCGACTCTTCCCTCTGCCTCCGTTCCCGGCCACGAACCCACTTCCCCTCTGGCAACCTACTGTACTATCAGTGAGGCCGCCCTGTCCCAGCTGCTACTTAAGCCTAACTGTTTCTCGGCCAGTGGGGGATGCCACCCTCAGGAACAACGTCACACAACTGCCATTCTTTCTGCAGGCCACCTTCAGTGGGTTATCGCCCCTCTGTTCAACTGCATCGCCCGTAGCAAGGTAGCTTGGATGCTTGATTGCCACCTGCCATCTCAAACGGATTACCTCCCCGTCCAAGAGGAAACGGAACACCCACTCTTCCCTTTACCTCCGTTCCTGGCCATGAACGCACTTCCCATCTGGCAACCTGGCTGCACTATCAGTGTGGCCGGCCCGTCCCAGTTGCTACGTAAGCGGGAACTGTTTCTCGGCCAGTCTGGGCACACCACTGTCTGGAACAACATCATGCAACTGCCATTCTTTCTGGAGGCCGCGCTTCAGTGGGCCATCGCCCCTCTTCCCAACTGTTTCGCCCGTAGCGAGGTAGCCTGGAAGCTTCATTGCGACCTGCCCTCTCAAACGAAATTCCTGCTAGTCCAACCGGAAGCTGATCACCAACTCTTCTCTCTACCTCCGTTCCTGGCCACGAAACCACTTCCCCTCAGGCAACCACGCTGTACTATCAGTGAGGCCACCCTGTTCCACATGCTACTTAAGCCGGAACTGTTTCTCGGCCAGTCGGGGACGCCACCCCCAGGAACAATGTCATGCAACAGCCATTGTTTCTACAGGCCGCCCTTCAGGGGTCAGCGCCCCTCTGTTCAACTAGAGCAATGATCAATGTTCAATGATCAATGTTCAATGAGCAATGTTCAACTAGGCAGAGGGGCAATGACTCAATGAAGCACGGCATCCGGAAAAAATGGCAGTTCCATCACATTGTTCCAGATGGTGGCGTGCCCAGACTGAAAGATGAACACATTCGCCTTATGTAGCACCCATGACGGGGCGCCAGCACTCACAGTGCAGCCAGGTTGCCAGACGGGAAGTGCGTTCGAGTCTAGGAATGACGGCAAAGTGAAGAGTCGGTGATCCGCTTCGTGTTCGACGGGCAGGTATACCGTTTGAGTTGGCAGGTGGCAATGAAGCATCCAGGCTACTTCACGACGCGGGAAGCAGTTGGCCAGAGGGGCGATGGCCTACTGAAGGCCGCCGGCAGAAAAAATGGCAGCTGCATAATGTGTTTCTTGAAGATGGCGTGCCCTGAATGGCCGAGAAACGGTTCCGGCTTTTGTAGCAGCTGGGACGGGGCGGTCTCACTGAAAGCACAGCGAGGTTGCGTGACGGGAAAAGCGTTCGTGGCTAGGAACGGAGTCAAATGGAAGAGTCGGTGATCCGCTTCCGGTTGACCAGCAGGTACTTTGTTTGAGATGACAGGTGGCAATGAAGCATCCAGACTACCTCGCGACGGGCAAAGCAGTTGGGCAGAGGGGCGATGGCCCACTGAATGGCGGGCTCCAGAAAGAATGGCAGTTGCATGACGTTGTTCCGGATGTTGGCGTGCCCCGACTTGCCGAGCAACAGTTCCGGCTTAAGTAGCAGCTGGGACGGGGCGGCGTCACTCATAGTACAGCCAGGTTGCAAGACGGAAAGTGCGTTCGTGGGCAGGACCAGAGGCAATGTGTAGAGTCGGTGAACCGTTTCGGGCTGGACGGGTAGGTGTACCGTTTGAGATGGCAGGTGGCAATGAAGCATCCAGGCTACATCGCTGCGGGCGAAGCAGTTGGGCAGAGGGGCGATGGCCCATTGAAGCGCGGCCTCCAGAAAGAATGGCAGTTGTATGACGTTGTTCCAGATGCTGGCGTGCACGACTGGGCGGGAAACAGTTCTGGCTTAAGTAGCAGCTGGGAAGGTGGGGCCCCACTGATTCTAAAACCACGTCGCCATACGGGAAGTGCGTTCATGGCCAAGAATGGAGGCAAAGGGAAGAGTTGGTGATCCGTTTCGTGTTGGACGGGCAGGTACTCCGTTTGATATGGCAGGTGGCAATGGAGAACCAGGCTTCCTCGCTGAGGGCGAAGCAGTTGGGCAGAGGGGCGATGGCCCGTTGAAGAGCGGCCTCCAGAAAGAATGGCAGTTGCATGACGTTGCTCCGGACGGTGGCGTGCCCCGACTGGCCGAGAAACAGTTTCGGCCTTACTAGCAGCTGCGACGGGGCGGCCGCACTGAAACTACAGCCAGGTTGTCAGAGGGGAAGTGCCTTCGTGGCCAGGAACGGAGGCAGCGGGAACAGTTGGTGATCCCCTTCCGGCAGGACTGGCAGGCATTCCGTTTGAGATGACAGGTAGCAATGAAGCATCCAGGCTACCTCGCTACGCGCGAAGCAGTTGGACAGATGGGTGATGGCCTATTGAAGCGCGGCCTCCAGAAAGAATGGCAGTTGCATGACGTTGTTCCTGACTGTGGCGTGCCCCGACTGGCCGAGAAACAGTTCTGGCTTAAGTAGCAGCTGGGACGGGACAGCCGCACTGATAGTGCAGCCAAGTTCCCCCACGGGAAGTGCGTTCGTGGCCAGGAACGGAGGCAAAGGGAAGATTCGGTGATCCGTTTTGGGTTGGACGGGAAGGTACTCCATTTGGTATGGCAGGTGGCGATGAAGAACCAGGCTACCTCGCTGCGGGGGAAGCAGTTGGGCAGAGGGGCGAATGCCCACTGAAAGTGGCCTGCAGAAAGAATGGCAGTTGCATGAAGTTGTTCCAGATGCTGGCGTGCCCCGACTGGTCGGGAAATAGTTCTGGCTTAAGTAGCAGCTAGGACGGGGCGGCCGCACTGATAGTGCAGCCAAGTTCCCATACGCGAAGTGCGTTCGTGGCCAGGAACGGAGGCAAAGGGAAGATTCGGTGATCCGTTTTGGGTTGGACGGGCAGGTACTCCATTTGGGATGGCAGGTGGCGATGAAGAACCAGGCTACCTCGCTGCGGGGGAAGCAGTTGGGCAGAGGGGCGAATGCCCACTGAAAGTGGCCTGCAGAAAGAATGGCAGTTGCATGAAGTTGTTCCAGATGCTGGCGTGCCCCGACTGGTCGGGAAATAGTTCTGGCTTAAGTAGCAGCTAGGACGGGGCGGCCGCACTGATAGTGCAGCCAAGTTCCCATACGCGAAGTGCGTTCGTGGCCAGGAACGGAGGCAAAGGGAAGATTCGGTGATCCGTTTTGGGTTGGACGGGCAGGTACTCCATTTGGGATGGCAGGTGGCATTGAAGAACCAGGCTACCTCGCTGCGGGGGAAGCAGTTGGGCAGAGGGGCGAATGCCCATTGAAAGTGGCGTGCTGAAAGAAGGGCAGTTGCATGACGTTGTTCCTGATGGTGGCATGCCCCGATTGGTCGAGAAAAAGTTCCGACTTAAGTAGCAGCTGGGATGGAGCGGCCTCACTGATAGTACAGCCAGATTGCCAGACGGAAAGTGTGTTCACGGCAAGGAGCGCAGGCAAAGTGAAGAGTCGGTGATCCGCTTCGGGTTGGTCGAGCAGGTACTCCGTTTGAGATGGCAGGTGGCAATGAAGCATCCAGGCTACCTCATTAGGCGCGAAGCAGTTGGGAAGAATGAATGAATGAAATCACGTTTATTCCACATTAAAATGCGTCGAAGACGCTGCCGTGGAATAAGGAGGGGTGTTATGGGAAAGGGGGAAGGGTAAGGCTGCCTCCGTTTTATTAATGAACTTCCTGGATGCAGCTAAGTGCGGGCGGCATGACGCTTGTGGCTGTCACGGAGCCGATCGCCGACGGGTGGTGCTGCAGGGTCCTGAAGGAATAGCAGGAGTACTCGCCAGAGCTCGATTTCATGGTCCGGAGAAGTGGTATCCGGGCAAGCCCAAGTCCGGAGAGAAGAAGGCCAGGGTCCCCGCTGTATGGTGGCCAGGGCAGGAAGCCTTGGTGGGATGTAGAGAGGGCACTCCCAACAAAGGCGGTTTAGATGCGCACGACATGTGCACATGGAACAGAAACCACTTACGCGTGGTGGTGTGCCACCATTGCTGAAACGGTTCAACAAGTGAGGAGTAAGGAGGGTGCTTGTCTGGATTCTCCGAAGCAAGACTCACTCTCGCCGTGTGAATACCTTCGGTGGAAGAGACAGGTATAGAGAGTGGATTGCCCACTGCTGCGAGGTAGGCGGCACGTCGTTGTTTAGTCGCATGCTTGTCTGCCATTGGGTCTGCTACCTCAGGTGTGGTAGCTAGGAGAGTATAAGGATTATCGGAGGCTCTGGCTAGCGCAGTAGTGAGATGAGCGTGCGCCGGTCTATGAGCCTTCTCGTTTCCGGGGATACCGCAGTGCGCAGGGACCCAGTGAATGGTGACATCGTGACCGCATTCGCGGAGCAGGCGTGCCTGGTGGCGGATCTTCTGCAGTACGGGATCTGTGTAAATAATATTAGCACATGCCCGACGGGCAGCCTGGGAATCTGTGTACACATGATGGTGAACAGGGCCAGTTTGAGACGAAGTTGAGAGGGCCCACTCCAAATAATCTAGGATGGCCATTAGCTCAGTGCGGGGGCTGGACATTCCTTCTGCTGATATATGATGGCGGCGGTTCTGATTTTCATTTGTCTGGTCGTACCACGCAGTCGCATAACAAGGGTTACTAACGTCGTCAGCAGGCAGTGCAGCGTCCGTGTATTCGATGCGTTCAGTCAAGGAGAGTGAACTCGTAGCCTTAGCATGCCTCTTGGCATATGCAAGGCGCCGCATTCGCTGAGTAGGGTCCATATTGAGAGGAAGTGGCCTGCCATCGGTGAGAGCCCTGATTTCCCACGGCGGCGTGTTGTTGGGCAAAATCGGCATTTTGTGGACGTCATACCCGAGCAGCATGAGTGTGTGTCGCCCGGCTTTTGTGGTGCGAAGTCTGGTCTCTTGTGTATAGATGTGCATGTCTACGAGCTCGGACAGGTTGTTGACTTTCCTACAACTGTTGTGCGCTTCGAGGCTTGTGTACCTTGGGAGTCCAGTTACAATGCATTTCGCTTCGTTAAGTAACCGGTCGTGCGCGTGCATCTGTATCTGTGTGCGGTTGACTGGATGATACGGCAGCCCGTACATGATACGGGAGACATGAAAAGCTTGAGCGAACTGCCGCATTTCTCGTTCGTTTACTCCACGGGTGCGGGTAGAGATTCTGCGTAAAGCGTGCAGGATTTGTTTGCTGGTCTTCGTAACGCATTGGAAGCAAGTGTTCGCTGTGTAGTTCTCGTCTAGGTGCATACCGAGTATTCGGATAGTAGATTTCCGTGTGATGGGTTGGTCACCGATGTATAGTTTAAGACTACTTTTCTTCCTGCTTTCCAAAGGTAGACCTGCCACCCTGAATGACGACAAACTTAGTTTTTTCTGGGGCAGTGTGTAAACCCGTTTCCGTGGCATAGGCGTGAATAATGTCGAGAGCTCGTTGTAAGACGTCCTCCTGCTCCCAGATGCACCCTTGATGCGTCCACATGCTGACGTCATCGGCGTACACCGCGTGTTTCAGGCCCGACACGTCGGCAAGGCGCTTAGGTAGCTGGTGCATGGCTATAATAAACAGCGTCGGTGAAATAACCGAGCCCTGGGGGACGCCTACGTGGTTGGTTCGTATGGCACTGGTGTCGTGACCAACTTCGACTTGGTAGCTTCGCCCTTCAAGGAAACCAGCTATGAAGTTGTACATATTCCCTCTGATGCCAAGGGCACGTGCTTTCATCATGATAGTGTTATGTGGGACGGAATCAAATGCCTCGCGTATATCCACTGCGACAACGGCTCGTGGGTGCACCGAATTAGAGTCGAGGACGTCCTGTTTTAGGTGGGCTAGCACATCCTGTCTTGATAGCCCACGGCGAAATCCATACAGTGTAGGAGCCAAAAGGTCGCGATCGTCAAGGTACCACATCAAGCGTGTGTTGTCCATGCTCTCCATTCCTTTACAGACACACGAGGGCAAAGAGATCGGACGAAGGTTGGATAGGGTATGTGGTGGTTTACCAGGCTTCGGAATGGGCTTGACCACTGAAAACTTCCAAGTGGAGGGCAGTATCCCGGTATCCCAGACTCGATTAAATTCTTCGAGAAGAACGTGCTTGTGCTCAAGGGGCAGATTGCGTAGATGAGCCACGCCCACAGCATCGACCCCTGGAGCACTACGTACGTTAGCACGCTGCAAGGCGTGCTCCAGCTCGATCAGGGTGAAGGGGCTGTTAAGTGGTTCATTATCTTCAGAATGTATATCCTTCTGGTATGTGGTGTCTGTGGGGCGAGACGCCTGCAGGAAAAACAGTTCCGCGGCCTGTTCGGCAAGTTCCTGAGCGCTGATGCCTTCGCGGAGGGCCACACGAGCCGCGCCGTTGTTGGTCTTGCGCTGGCCGAGAAGAGAGCGCAGGATGGCCCAAACCTTGGACGTATGAGTCTATCCATTGATGGATTCGCAAGTTCCCATCCCGCGGTCTGACGCGAGCATAGTCGTATATTCTTCGATCAAACGCTGTATTTCGCGCAACCGTGCTTTTTGGTGAGCAGGGCGACCAGACCACCTGTACTGAGCGAGTATCCGGTGCCTTCTATTCCATAAGGTGAGCAGATGTGTGTCAGGCTCTGGGTGGTCAAAGGGAACCCATAAGTGTTTGGTGGCTCTTCGCTTCGCTACACACAGCTGTGATACCTGATGGTCAATGTTCTTGGCTGGAGACTGCTGCTGCAGTAACTCGCGGTATTTGTCCCAGTGTGTTATGTGGCTTAGCCGTGTAGAGGCGTGTGACTTCATTTTCGGATTCGCGTGGCGTGTGTGAAAGCGTATGAGGATCGGAAAGTGGTCGCTCCCCATGCAATCGTCCAGCACCTCCCATCGAAAAAGCTGCGGAGGAGTACTCCAGGTAAGATCTGGTGATGTGTCTGCTTGGTGAACTGTCTGTCCCAGCCTCGTGTGTGCTTGAGGCATGTTGAGGAGTGTCAGCCCGTACTCCGAGGTATCTTGCATGATGCGCCGGCCGTGCGAGCTGCATTTGTTGTATCCCCAGGCGATGTGCTGAGCGTTAAAGTCCCCGCACAACAATATGGTGTCTTGCGGATAAATCTTCTTAAAATGGGAAATGAAGGTGAGATCAACGAGTGCCCTAGTTGCCTTATTCCTTGCGTTCTCGGGAACCACGTAGACGCAAAAGATGAGCATTGTACGCTGTGATGAGACTGCTAACCGGCATCCGACAACGCTAAGAGTAGCGCAGCACCATGGTTGCGTGTCTAATTGCACGTGTGTAGTTCCCCGTCGCACGTTCAATGCTGCCTTCGTGGGTTCAGCGACTTTTACAGGCGGGGTGTAGCCGTCATAGCCGATTATGCTCAGCACAGGGCCTTTGACTTCTTGAAGGGCAATGACCAAGGGACTGGTGTTGTCTCGCTTGCTGGAGAACCGGGTGATCATGTCAGCCCTCTTGTTACTAAGAGAGCGATAATTCCATTGCAGGACAGTTGCCCATGGTGATGAATTTGAAGAGCTAGACATGGTGAGGCTGTTTTGCTTCAGCAGCAATGAAGCTTGGTGTTACCCAAGGCTTACGCATTGCTGGTGCTCCTGCGGGTGTCGGAGAGGTTGTGCCAAAAGGGAGAGTGCCGGGAAGCATGATACGCTCCATGTTGGTGTAGACGCATGTTTCTATGGCCCTGTTAATAAGCTGTTGGACGCTTTGATGGATGGACTTCTCTATTTCCGCCATACGAATTTCAAGACGCCGCTCGATCGCTGGGACCGAGCTGGGTCCCTGCTAGTATGCTGCGCTACTTCATCTGAGGGTGGTTGCAGCGCAGAGGACGAGAGTGTTGAGGTTGACGAAAGCGCTGTACTATTGCTGGAACTGATTGTTAGGTGCGCGTTCACTTGTGTAACTACATCCGCGAAGGTGGCTTGTCCTGCCAGCTTCTGACGGTGCAGCTTGGGATACCGGTGGCCCGGTGTAGAAATTCTGGCGCGTTGCCTTTAGCATGGGTCTAGATGAATTTTGTTCAGTTCCGCTCTCGGGATAGCGGTGCTGACGCCCCTCTGTCTGCCATTTCCTACGTGGCCTTTGGGCAGCCGGCTTGCCTTTTTGTTCAATTTTCTTGTTGACTTGTCCTCTTTTTGGACAGTTTGTGGCTGTGGCCAAGTGAGAACCACCACAGCTACGGCACTTCGGTTCTTGGTTCGGGCACTGTGTTCCCGCTTCGCAAAGGAAGAGTCCGTGATCTCTTTCGGGTTGGACGGTTAGGTATACCGTATGAGATGGCAGGTGGCAATGAAGCATTCAGGCTACCTCGCTATGCGCAAAGCAGTTGGGCAGACTGGTGATGACCCTCCGAAGGGCGGCCTGCAGAAAGAGTGGCAGTTGCATGGCGTTGTTCCGGGCGGTGGTGTGCCCCGACTGGCCGAGAAACAGTTCCGGCTTAAGTAGCAGCTGGAAGGGGGCGCCCTCACTTATGGTACAGGTAGGTTGCCAGACGGCAAGTGCGGTCGTTGCCAGGAACGGAGGCAAAGTGAAGAGTCGGTGATCCACTTCGGGTTGGACGGGCGGTACCCGGTTTGAGATGGCAGGTAGCAGTGAAGCATACAGGCTACCTCGCTACGCGCAACGCAGTTGGGCAGAGGGGCGATGACTCACTGAAGGGCGCCCTGCCGAAAGAATGGCAGCTGCGTGAAGTTGTTCCTGACGGTGGCGCGCCCCGACTGGCCGATAAATAGTTCCGGCTTAACTAGCAGTTGGGACGGGGCGGCTTCACTGATAGTACTGTCAGGTTGGCAGACGGCAAGTGCGTTCGTGGGCTGGAACGGAGGCAGAGGGGAGAGTGGGTGATCTGCTTGCGGTTGGACTCGCTGGTGGCAATAAAGCATCCAGGCTACCTCATTGCGGGCGAAGCAGTTCGGCATAGGGGCGATGGCCCGCTGAAGGGTGGCCTGCGGAAAGAATGGCAGTTGCATGAGGTTGTTTCTTACGGTGGCGTGCACCGACTGGCCTAGACACTGTTCCGGCTTATGTAGCAACTGAGACGGGGCTGCCTCTCCTGGGAGTACAGAAAGGTTGCCAGACGGGAAGTGCTTTCGTGGTCAGGAACGGAGGCACAGGGAAGAGTCGGTGATCCGTTTCGGGTTGGACGGGTAGGTATACCGTATGAGATGGCAGGCGGCAATGAAGCATTCAGGCTACATCGCTACGCGCAAAGCAGTTGGGCAGAGTGGCGATGACCCACTGAAGGGCGGCCTGCAGAAAGAATGGCAGTTGCACGGTGCTGTTCCGGATAGTGGTGTGCCCCGACTGGCCGAGAAACAGTTCCGGCTTAAGTAGCAGCTGGATCGGGGCGCCCTCACTGATAGTGTAGCCAGGTTACCAGACGGGAAGCTCGTTCGTGCCCAGCAACGGAGGCAGACGGGAGAGTCGGTGATCCGATTCGGGTTGGATGGGCAGGTACTCCGTTTCAGATGGCAGGTGGCAGTGAAGCAGCCAGGCTACCTCGCTACGCGGGAAGCAGTTGGGCAGAGGGGCGATGACCCACTGAAGGGCGGCCTGCAGAATGAATACCAGTTGCATGACGTTGTTCGGATGGTGGCGTGCACCGCGAGGCCGAGAAACAGTTCCGGCATAAGTACCAACTGGGACGGGGTGTCCTCAGTGATAGTAGAGCCAGGTTGCCGGTCGGGAAGTGCGTTCGTGGCCAGGAACGGAGGCAAAATTAAGAGTCCGTGATCCGTTTCGGGTTGGATGGGTATGTGTACCGTATGAGATGGAAGGTGGCAATGAAGCAGCCTGGCTGCCTCGCTGCGGGAGAAGCAGTTTGGAAGGGGGGCGATGACCAAATGAAGGTCGGCCAGCAGAAAGAATTGTAGTTTCATTACGTTGTTCCGGACGGTGGCGTGCCCCGACTGGCAGAGAAATAGTTCCGGCTTAACTAGCAGTTGGGATGGGACGGCTTCACTGGTAGTACAGTCAGGTTGCCAGACGGGAAGTGCGTTCGTGGCCAGGACCGAAGGCAGAGGGAAGAGTTGGTGATCTGCTTCCGGTTGAACTGGCAGGTATCAATGAAGTATCCAGGCTACCTCATTGCGGGCGATGCAGTTGGGCAGAGGGGCGATGGCACACTGAAAGGTGGGCTGCGGAAAGAATGGCAGTTGCATGACGTTGTTCCTTAGATTGGCGTGCCCCGACTGGTCGAGAAACAGTTCCGGCTTAAGTAGCAACTGGGATGGGGCTGCCTCACCTGGGAGTACAGAAAGGTTGCCAGACGGGAAGTGCTTTCGTGGTCAAGAACGGAGGCAAAGGGAAGAGTCGGTGATTCGTTTCGGGTTGGACGGGTAGGTATACCGTATGAGATGGCAGGCGGCAATGAAGCATTCAGGCTACCTCGGTACGCGCAAAGCAGTTGGGCAAAGTGGCGATGACCCACTGAAGGGCGGCCTGCAGAAAGAATGGCAGTTGCATGGCGCTGTTCCGGGCGGTGCTGTGCCCCGACCGGCGGAGAAACAGTTCCGGCTTAAGTAGCAGCTGGATCTGGGAGCCCTCACTGATAGCACGGCCGTGTTGACAGACGGCCAGCGCGTTCGTGGCCAGGAACGGAGGCAAATTCAATGTCTGTGATCCGATTCGGGTTGGATGGGCCGGTACTCCGTTTGAGATGGCAGGTAGCAGTGAAGCATGCAGGCTACCTCGCTATGCGCGAAGCACTTGGGAAGAGGGGCGATGACCCACTTTAGGGCGGCCTACAGAAAGAATGGCAGTTGTATTCCGCTGTTCGGACGGTGGCGTGCCCCGACAGGCCGAAAAAATGTGCCGGCTTAAGTAGAAATTGGGGCGGGGTGGCCTCACTGATAGTACAGCCAGGTTGCCGGACGCGAAGCGTGTTTGTAGCCAGGAACGGAGGCAGAGGGAAGAGTCTGTGATCTGCTCCCGGTTGGACTGGCAGGTATTCAACTTGAAATAGCAGGTGACAATGAAGCATTCATTGTACCACGCTACGGGCGAAGCAGTTGGACAGAGGGGCGATAGCCCACTGAAGGGTGGCCTGCGGAAAGAATGGCAGTTGCATGATGTTGTTCCTTACGGTGGCATGGCCCGACCGGCCGAAAAACAGTTCCCGCTTAAGTAGCAGCTGGGACGGGGTTGCCTCTCTGAGAATAAAGAAGGTTGCCAGAGGGGAAGAGCTTTCGTGGGCAGGAACGAAGGCAGAGGGAAGAGTCGGTGATCCGCTTCCGGTTGGACTCGCAGGTATTCCATTTGAAATAGCAGGTGACAATGAAGCCTTCAGGGTCCCACGCTACGGGCGAAGCAGTTGGGCAGAGGGGCGACGGCCCACTGAAGGTTGGCCTGCGGAAAGAATGGCAGTTGCGTGCTGTTGTTCCTTAAGGTGGCGTGCCCCAACTGGCTGAGAAACAGTTCCGGCCTAAGTAGCAGCTGGGACGGTGCTGCCTCACTGAGAGTATAGACAGGTTGCCAGACGGGAAGTGCTTTAGTGGTCCGGAACGGAGGCAAAAGGAAGAGTCGGTGATCCGTTTCGGTTTGATCGGGCAAGTAATGCGTTTGAGTTGGCAGGTGTCAATGAAGCTTCCAGGCTACCTTGCTACGGGCGACGCAGTTGGGCAGAGTGGCGATGACCCACAGAAGGGCGCCCTGAAGAAAGAATGGCAGCTGCGTGACGTTGTGCCGGACTGTGGCGTGCCCCGACAGGCCGAAAAAATGTTCCGGCTTAAGTAGAAACTGGGGCGGGGTGGCCTCACTGATAGTGCAGCCAGGTTGCCGGACGCGAAGCGCGTTTGTAGCCAGGAACGGAGGCAGAGGGAAGCGTCTGTGATCTGCTCCCGGTTGGACTGGCAGGTGGCAATGAAGTTCCAGGCTACCTCGCTACGGGCGAAGCAGTTGGGCAGAGGGGCGGTGAATAAATAAAGGGCGGCAGCAGAAAGAATGGCAGTTGCATGACATTGTTCGGACGGTGGCGTGGCCCGACAGACCGAAAAACAGTTCCCGCTTAAGCAGCTGGGACGGGGTTGCCTCACGGAGAGTACAGACAGGTTGTCAGAGGGGAAGAGCTTTCGAGGGCATGAACGAAAGCAGAGGGAAGAGTCGCTGATCCGCTTCCGGTTGGACTCTCAGGTATTCCATTTGAAATGGCAGGTGACAATGAAGCATCCAGGGTACCACGCTACGGGCGAAGCAGTTGGGCAGAGGGGCGATGGCCCACTCAAGGGTGGCCTGCGGAAAGAATGGCAGTTGCATGATGTTGTTCCTTACGGTGGCGTGCCCCGACTGGCCGAGAACAGTTCCGGGTTAAGTAGCAGCTGGGACGGGATTGCCTCACTGAGCGTATAGGCAGGTTGCCAGACGGGAAGTGCTTTCGTGGTCAGGAACGGAAGCAAACAGAAGAGCCGGTGATCCGTTTCGGGTTGAACGGGCCGGTAATGCGTTTCAGAGGGCAGGTGTCAATGAAGCTTGCAGGCTACCTCGCTACGGGCGAAGCAGTTGTGCAGCGGGGCGATGCCTCACTGAAATGTGGCCTGCAGAAAGAATGACAGTTGCGTGATGTTGTTCCTTAAGGTGGCGTGCCCCAACTGGCTGAGAAACAGTTCCGGCCTAAGTAGCAGCTGGGACGGTGCTGCCTCACTGAGAGTATAGACAGGTTGCCAGACGGGAAGTGCTTTAGTGGTGAGGAATGGAGGCAAACGAAAGAGTCGGTGATCCGTTTCGGTTTGAACGGGCAGGTAATGCGTTTGAGATGGCAGGTGTCAATGAAGCTTCCAGGCTACCTTGCTACGGGCGACGCAGTTGGGCAGACGGGCGATGGCCCAGAGAAGGGCGCCCTGAAGAAAGAATGGCAGCTGCGTGGCGTTGTGCCGGACGGTGGCGTGCCCCGACTGGCCGAGAACAGTTCCGGCTTAACTAGCAGTTGCGACGGGGCGGCTTCACTGATAGTACGGTCAGGTTGCCAGGCGGGAAGAGCGCTTGCGGCCAGGACCGGAGGCAGAGGGAAGAGTCGGTGATCTGCTTCCGGTAGGACTGGCAGGTGTCAATAAAGCATTTAGGCTACCTCATTGCGGGAGAAGCAGTTGGGAAGAGGGGCAATGACACACTGAAGGGTGGCCTGCAGAAAGAATGGGAGTTGCATGACGTTGTTCCTTATGGTGGCGTGCCCCGACTGGCCGAGAAACAGTTCCGGCTTAAGTACCAGCTAAATCGGGGCGCCCTCACTGATAGCACAGCCAGGTTGCCAGACGGGAACCGCGTTCGTGGCCAGGAACGGAGGCAAAATGAAGAGTCTGTGATCCGTTTCAGGTTGAACGGGCAGGTAAAGCGTTTGAGACGAGAGGTGTCAATGAAGCTTCCAGGCTACCTTGCTACGCGCGTAGCCGTTGGGGAGAGGGGCGATGACCCACTGAAGGGCGCCCAGTTGAAATAATGGCAGCTGTGTAAGGTTGTTCGGACGGTGGCGTGCCCCGACAGGCCGAATACCTTTTCTGGCTTAAGTAGCAACTGCGATGGGGTGGCCTCACTTATAGTGCTGCCAGGTTACCGGACACGAAGCGCGTTGGTGGCCAGGAACGGAGGCAGAGGGAAGAGTCTGTGATCTGCTCCCGGTTGGACTGGCAGGTGGCAATGAAGTTCCAGGCTACCTCGCTACGGGCGAAGCAGTTGGGCAGAGGGGCGATGAATAACTAAAGGGCGGCCTGCAGAAAGAATGGCAGTTGCATGACGTTGTTCCTGACGGTGGCGCGCCCCGAATGGCTGAGAAACAGTTCCGGCTGATGTAGCAGCTGGGATGGGGCGGCCTCACTGATAGTACAGCCAGGTTACCGGACGGGAAGTGCATTCGTAGCCAACAACAGAGCCAAAGTGAAGAGTCGGTGTCCGTTGGATGGGCACCTACTCCGTTTGAGATGACAGGTGGTAATGAAGCATCCAGGCTGCCTCGCTCCGGGCGAAGCAGTTGCGCAGACGGGCGATGGCCAACGAAAGGTCGGCTTGCAGAAAGAATGGCAGTTGTATGACGTTCTTCGACACGGTGGCGTGCCCCGACTGGCCGAGAAACAGTTCCGGCTTAAGTAGCAACTGGGACGGGGCTGCCTCACCTGAGAGTACAGACATGTTGCACGGCGGCAAGTTCTTTCGTGGTCAGGAACGGACGCAAAGTGAAGAGTAGGTGATTCGTTTTGGGTGGGACGGGCCGGTACTCCGTTTGAGATGGCAGGTAGCCGTGAAGCATCCAGGCTAGCTCGTTACGCGCGACGCAGTTGGGCATAGGGGCGATTACCCACTGGAAGGCGCCCTGTAGAAAGAATGGCAGCTGCGTAACGTTTTTGGACGGTGGCGTGCCCCGACTGGCCGAGAAACAGTTCCGGCGTAAGTAGCAACTGGGATGGGGCGGCTCACTGATAGTACAGCCAGGTTGCCGTACGGTAAGTGCGTTCGTGGCCATGAACAGAGGGAAAGTGAAGAGTCGTTGATCCGTTTCGGTTTGGACGGGCCGGTACTCCGTTTGAAATGGCAGGTAGCACTGAAATACCCAGGCTTCCTCGCTACGCGTGACGCAGTTGGGCAGAGGGTTGATGACCGACTGAAGGGCGCTCTGCAGAAAGAATGGCAGCTGCGTGACGTTGTTCCGGACGGCGGCGTGCCCCGACTGGCCGAGAAACAGTTCCTGCTTAACTAGCAGTTGGGACGGGGCGGCCTCATTGATAGTACAGTCAGGTTGCCAGACGGGAAGTGCGTTCATGTCCAGAAACGGAGGCAGATGGAAGATTCCGTGATCTGCTTCCGGTTGGACTGGCAGGTGGCAATGAAGCATCCAGGCTACCTCGCTACGGGCGAAGCAGTT
Source organism: Dermacentor variabilis (assembly GCF_050947875.1). NCBI lineage: Eukaryota > Metazoa > Arthropoda > Arachnida > Ixodida > Ixodidae > Dermacentor > Dermacentor variabilis. The sequence goes on along the minus strand of NC_134571.1, from coordinate 225,720,279 downwards.
GGGCAGAGGGGCGATGACCCACTGAAGAGTGGCCGGCAGAAAGAATGGCAGTTGCATGATGTTATTCCTTACGGTGGCGTGCCCCGACTTTCCGAGAAACAGTCCCGGCTTAAGTAGCAGCTGGGACGGGGTTGCCTCACTGAGATTACAGACAGGTTGCCAGAGGGAAAGTGCTTTCTTGGCCAGGAACGGGGGCAGAGGGAAGAGTCGGTGATCAGGTTCCGGTGGGAGTGGCAGGTGGCAATTAAGCCTCCAGGCTACCTCATTCCGGGCTAAGCAGTTGGACAGAGGGGCGATGGCCCACTGAAGGGTGGCCTGCGGAAAGAATGGCAGTTGCATTTTGTTGTTCCTTACGGTGGCGTGCCCCGACTGGCCGAGAAACAGTTCCGGCTCAGGTAGAAACTGGGACGGGGCTGCCTCACTTGAGAGTAGAGACAGGTTGCCAGACGGGAAGTGCTTTCGTGGTCAGGAACGGAGGCAAAGGGAAGAGTCGCTGAACCGTATGAGTTTGGAGGGGCAGGTACTGTCTATCAGATGACAGGTGGCAATGAAGCATGCAGGCTACCTCGCTACGAGCGAAGCAGTTGAGCAGAAGGGCTATGGCCCACTGTAGGGCGGCCTTCAGAAAGATTGCCAGTTGCATGAAGTTGTTCCGGATGGCGGCGTGCCCCGACTGGCCGAGAAACCCTTCCGCCTTAAGTAGCAGCTGGGACGGGGCGGCCTCACTGGTTGTACAGCCAGGCTGCCAGAGGAGAATTGCGTTCGAGTCCAGGAACGGAGCGAATGTGAAGAGTCGGTTATTCGTTTCGGGTTAGAGGGGCAGGTATTCCTTTTGAGATGACAGGTAGCAATGAAGCATCCAGGCTACCTCGCTACGGGCGAAGCAGTTTTATTTATTTTTATTTATTTACAGTACCCTCAGAGTACATATATATATTAGAGGGGAGAGGCTACATAAAGGAAGTAAAAAAATAATATACAGGAAAGGCACAGTATAAGTAAAAATGAAAATTATACTAGCTCAGTAATTTGCACATAAAATAGTAGTCGTAGTTCACCATACAAATATCATCATACACTTCGATATACAGGTTTGGAATGATAGGTAAATACATACATAGTTAATTTGAAAAAATGGTACTTATACGATAACCACTCACATGATATATTGAACGCAAGTTTCATGATTTACATGTAATTAACTAAAGCATTTATATATTGAACAGGATTAGTTGTATTAACAATAGATGCTGGCAGACCATTCCATTCGTTTCATGTTTTAGGTAAAAATGATTGCGAATGTGTTAGTATGTTAGAGCGAGGAACATGTACCTTATGCGTATGATCTCTACGTGAGAAGATAAATGGTGCTGGGTTAATCAACGCCGACCGAAGCGCAGTGTTCTGGTTGTAAATCTTATGAAATAAGCATAGACGTGATTGTTCCCTGCGGGTTAATAACGAAGGTAGGTTCAGAGTAGTGTTCATTTGTGTTACGCTTGCTGTACCATGGTAATTAGCTAGTATAAACCGAGCGGAGCCATTCTGGACACTTTCAAGGCAGTTAATTGAGGTGGCATGATGTGGGTCCCATGCTGATGATGCATATTCCAACTGTGGACGGACATATGTCGTGTATAATAAATGTTTGAGTGATAATGGTGCGAGCGGGCAGTTTCTACGAAGATATCCAAGTGTGCGATTAGCTTTGCTCGTTATAAATTCGATATGGTACTTCCAGGATAAGTTATAGGTTATATGGGCCCCCAGATATTTGTAATTTCTTACGCCCTCTAAAGGAATGTTATTAAGTAAATAGGCAGGACAAGCTTCATTAGTACGGGATATTGGCATTGATTTACATTTCCTGACGTCAACCTGCATGTGCCATTTTATAGTCCAGTTATGCAGTGTGCTTAAATCGTCCTGAAGAGATGAAATATTAGTGTCATTAGAAATTTTACGATATATTACGCAGTCATCTGCAAAAAGACAAATTTTAGACGAAATGTTATCAGGTAGATCATTAATGTAGAATAAAAACAACAGCGGCCCAAGCACAGACCCTTGTGGAACACCTGATTTAACTGGGGTTAGAGTTGAATTAACTCCATTAGCGCTTACAAATTGCATGCGGTGTGTTAGAAATGCTTTTATCCAATTAAGTATATTAGTATCAATGTTTACTGCGCTGAGTTTAGATAGCAGTAATGTGTGGTGTACTTTGTCAAAAGTTTTAGCGAAATCAAGAAAAATTCAGTCCTTAAGAAATCCTGCGTCCAACTTAGAATGCAAGTCGTTAGTAAAGCAAGGAAGCTGGGTATCACTGGAGAATGTTTTACGAAAACCATGTTGGCTAGATGTGAAGAAGTTGTTAGATTCAAGGTGATTGATTACCTGAGAATAAATTACGTGCTCCATCATTTTACAGGGCACTGAAGTTAAACTAATGGGCCTATAATTAGAAGGGCTATGCGTATCACCGGATTTATGAATTGGAACGATCTTAGCCGTTTTCCAATCTAAAGGCAATGTGCCGTTGTGAAGCGACTGAGAAAAATGTAATTCTAAAATTATCGAGCAATACTTACTAGTACTGTGTAAAAATTTAATGGTAATTCCATCAGCACCACATGACGATTTCAATTCTAATTTATGTATAATCGATTTAATACCGTTACTATTAAATGCTATGGGATCCATGTGGGGGTATCTTTTAGGCCGTATTTCGGGAAGAGTAACATCCGAAGACAGCGAAAAGGCCTGTACGAATGTGTTATTTACCACCTCAGTGCATGCGTGGTCGGCGATTGCTTTCCCAGTTAATGAAGTTAGAGTAACCTTTCTAGTGTTATCTCCTTTCATAGAGCTCCAGAATGCCTTACTGTTAGTTTTCAGCAGCTTGGGAAGGGTAACGTTGTAATAGGAAAATTTTGCAGACCGTAAATTCGAAAAGTACGTGGCGGCAGCAGATTGGTATGAGAACCAGCGTTCAGGATTTAGTGACCGTTTAGCGATACGAAATAGGCGTTTCTTTTTGTTACTTAGTCTGCTAAGGTGTCTGTTATACCACGGTGCGTTACTATTTGAATATATACGTCGGACTGGAATATAAGGATTTATTCGATCAGACACTTTTTCTTTAAAGAGGCGCCAATTTGTCTCAACAGAACGATCAAGATGGCAAAGTATAAACGTGTCAAGAAAGTTGGGCAGAGGGGTGATGGCCCACTGAAAAGCGGCTTCCAGGAAAAATGGCAGTTGCATGAAATTGTTCCGGATGGTGGCGGGCCCCGACTGGCCGAGAAACAATTCCTGCTTAAGTAGCAGCTGGAACGGGGCGGCCTCATTGATAGTAAAGCGAGGTTGCCAGACGGGAAGTGCGTTCGTGGCCAGGAACGCAGGCAAATTGAAATGTCGGTTATTCGATTCGGGTTGGACGGGTAGGTATACCATGTGAGATGGCAGGTGGCAAGGAAACTTTCAGGCTACCTCGCTACGCGCAAAGCAGTCGGGCAGAGGGGCGATGACCTACTGAAGGGCGGCCTGCAGAAAGAGTGGCAGTTGCATAACATTGTTCCAGATGGTGGTGTGCCCCGAGAAGCGGAGAAACAGTTCCGGCTAAAGTAGCAGCTGGGACGTGGTGGTCTCACTGATAGTACAGCCACGTTTCCTCACGGGAAGTGCGTTCGTGGACAGGAATGGAGGCAAAGTGAAGTGTCGGTGATCCGCTTCGGGTTGGAAGTGCCCGTACTCCGTTTGAGATGGCAGGTAGCAGTGAAACATCTAGGCTACCTCGCTACGCGCGAAGCAGTTGGGCATAGAGGCGATGACCCACTGAAGGGCAGCCTGCAGAAAGAACGGCAGTTCCATGACGTTGTTTCGGACAGTGGCGAGTCCCGACTGGCCGAGAAACTTTTCCAGCTTAAATACCAGCTGGGATGGCGCGGCCTCAATGATAGTAAAGCCAGGTTGCCAGAGGGGAAGTGCGTTCGTGTCCAGGAACGGAGGAAAAGGGAAGAGTCGGTGATCCGTTTGGGGTTGCACGGGCGGGTACTCCGTTTGAGAAGGCACGTGACAATGAAGCATCCAGTCTACATCAGTACGCGCGAAGAAGTTGGGCAGCGAGGCGCTGACGCACAGAGGGGCGGCCTGCAGAAAGAATGGCAGTTGCATGACGTTCTGACGGAGAGTAGTTGGCCCCGACTGGCCGAGAAACAGTTCCGGCTTAAATAGCAGCTGGGACGGGGTGGCCGCACCGTCCCAGCTGCCGGCCGCAGTACAGCCAGGTTGCCAGACAGGAATTGCGTTCGTGTCCAGGAACGGAAGCAAAGTGAAGACTCGGTGATGCGTTCCGGGTTGCATGGGCAGGCACTCCGTTTGAGATGCCAGGTAGCAATGAAGCATGCAGGCTACTTTGCTACGAGCGAATCAGTTGGTCAGAGGGGCGCTGAACCACTGAATGGCGGCCTGCAGAAAGAATGCCAGCTGCATGACGTTGTTCCGGAGAGTGGCGTGCCGCGACTGGCCGAGAAACGGTTCCGGCTTACGTAGCAGCTGGGACGGGGGTTGCCAGACGGGAAGTGCGTTCGTGGCCAGGAACGGAGGCAATGTGTAGAGTCGGTGATCCGCTTCGGGTTGCATGGGCCGGTACTCCGTTTGAGATGCCAGGTAGCAATGAAGCATTGAGGCTAGCTCGCAACGCGAGAAGCAATTGGTCAGAGGGGCGCTGCCCAACTGAAGGGCGGCCTGCAGAAAGAATGGCTGTTGCATGACGTTGTTCTGGACGGCGCCGATCCCCAATAGGCCAAGAAACTGTTCCCGCTTAAGTAGCAGCTGCGACGGAGCGGCCGCACTGATATTACAGCCAGGTTGCCAGAGGGGAAGTGCGTTCGTGTTTAGGAACGGAGGCAAAGTGAAGAGTAGGTGATCCGTTTCAGATTGGAGGTGCAGGACCTCCGTTAGAGAAGACAGGTGGCAATGAAGCATCCAGGCTAATTTGCTGCGCGCGAAGTTGTTGGTCAGAGGGGCGCTGACGCACTGAAGGGCGGCCTGCAGAAGGAATGACACTTGCAAGACGTTGTCCCTGACGGTGGCGTGCCCGAACAGGGCGAGTAACAGTTCCGGCTTAAGTAGGAGCTGCGATGGGGGTGCCGCACTGATAGTACTGCCAGGTTGCCAGACGGGAAGTGCATTCGTGGCCCGGAACGCAGGCAAAGTGTAAAGTCGGTGATCGTTTTCGCTTTGGACGGGCGGGTACTCCGTTTGAGAAGGCAGGTGCCATTGAAGCAACCAGGATACCTCGCTACGCATGAAGCAGTTGGGCAGAGGGGCGCTGACCCACTCAAGGGCGGCCTGCACAAAGAATGGCAGTTGCATGACGTTGTTCCGGACGGTGGCGTGCACCAACAGGGCGATTAACAGGTCCGACCTAAGTGCCAGCTGCGACGGGGCGACCTCACTGATAGTACAGCCAGGTTCCCAGACGGGAAGTGTTTTCCTGGCCAGGAACCCAGGCAAAGTGAAAAGTCTGTGATCCGTTTCGGGTTGGACGGGTAGGTATACCGTATGAGATGGCAGGTGGCGATGAACCTTTCAGGCTACCTCGCTACGCGCGAAGCAGTCGGGTAGAGGGACGATGACCTACTGAAGGGCGGCCTGCAGAACGCATGGCAGTTGCATGACGTTGTTCCGGACGGTGGTGTGCCCCGAGTCGTCGAGATACAGTTCCGGTTTAGGTAGTAGCTAGGAGGCGGCGGTCTCACTGATAGTACTGTCAGGTTGCCCTACGGGAAGTGCGTTCGTGGCCAGGAATGGAGGCAAAGTGAAGAGTCCGTAATCCGCTTCGGGTCTGACGGGCCGGTACTCCGTTTGAGATGCCAGGTAGCAATGAAGCATCTAAGCTAGCTCGCTACGCGCGAAGCAATTGGTCAGAGGAGCGCCGGCCCGCTGAAGGGCGGCCTGTGGAAAGAATGGTATTTGCATGACGTTGTTGCGGCATAATCCTAATCCATAAGAAAGGGGACGCCAAAGACTTGAAAAATTATAGACCGATCAGCTTACTGTCCGTTGCCTACAAAGTATTTACTAAGGTAATTGCAAATAGAATCAGGAACACCTTAGACTTCTGTCAACCAAAGGACCAGGCAGGATTCCGTAAAGGCTACTCAACAATAGACCATATTCACACTATCAATCAAGTGATAGAGAAATGTGCAGAATATAACCAACCCTTATATATAGCTTTCATTGATTACGAGAAAGCGTTTGATTCAGTCGAAACCTCAGCAGTCATGGAGGCATTACGGAATCAGGGTGTAGATGAGCCATATGTAAAAATACTGGAAGATATCTATAGCGGCTCCACAGCCACCGTAGTCCTCCATAAAGCAAGCAACAAAATCTCAATAAAGAAAGGCGTCAGGCAGGGAGATACGATATCTCCAATGCTATTCACAGCGTGTTTACAGGAGGTATTCAGAGACCTGGATTGGGAAGAATTGGGGATAAAAGTTAATGGAGAATACCTTAGTAACTTGCGATTCGCTGATGATATTGCCTTGCTTAGTAACTCAGGGGACCAATTGCAATGCATGCTCACTGACCTGGAGAGGCAAAGCAGAAGAGTGGGTCTAAAAATTAATATGCAGAAAACTAAAGTAATGCTTAACAGTCTCGGGAGAGAACAGCAATTTACAATAGGCAGCGAGGCACTGGAAGTCGTAAGGGAATACATCTACTTAGGGCAGGTAGTGACGGCGGATCCGGATCATGAGACGGAAATAATCAGAAGAATAAGAATGGGCTGGAGTGCGTTTGGCAGGCATTCCCAAATCATGAACAGCAGGTTGCCGTTATCCCTCAAGAGAAAAGTATATAATAGCTGTGTCTTACCAGTACTCACCTACGGGGCAGAAACGTGGAGGCTTACGAAAAGGGTTCTACTCAAATTGAGGACAACACAACGAGCTATGGAAAGAAGAATGATAGGTGTAACGTTAAGGGATAAGAAAAGAGCAGATTGGGTGAGGGAACAAACGCGAGTTAATGACATCTTAGTTGAAATCAAGAAAAAGAAATGGGCATGGGCAGGACATGTAATGAGGAGGGAAGATAACCGATGGTCATTAAGGGTTACGGACTGGATCCCAAGGGAAGGGAAGCGTAGCAGGGGGCGGCAGAAAGTTAGGTGGGCGGATGAGATTAAGAAGTTTGCAGGGACGGCATGGCCACAATTAGTACATGACCGGGGTTGTTGGAGAAGTATGGGAGAGGCCTTTGCCCTGCAGTGGGCGTAACCAGGCTGATGATGATGATGATGATGATGATGTTGCGGACAGTGGCGTGCTCCGACTGGTAGAGAGACAGTTCCGATTTAAGTAGCACCTGGGACGGTGCAAGCGCACAGATAGTACAGCCAGGTTTCCAGACGGGAAATGCGTTCGTGGGCAGGAACGGAGGCAAAGTAAAGAGTCGGTGATCCGTTGGGGGTTGAACGGGCAGGTATTCCGTTTGAGAAGGCAGGTGGCAATGAAGCATCCAGGATACCTCGCTACGCGCGAAGCAGTTGGTCAGAGGGGCGCTGACCCACTGATGGGCGGCCTGCAGAACGAATGGAAGTTCCATGACGTTTTTTGGGACAGTGGCGTGCCCCAACTGGCCGAGAAATAGTTCCGGCTTAAGTAGAAGCAGAGAGGGGGCGGCCTCATTTATAGTACAGCCAGGTTGCCAGAGGGGAAGTGCGTTCGTGTCCAGGAAGGGAGGCAAAGTGAAGAGTCGGTGAACCGTTTCGGATTGGAGGGGCAGGTACTCCGTTTCAGATGACAGGTGGCAATGAAGCTTCCAGGCTACTTTGCTACGAGGGAAGCAGATGGTCAGAGGGGCGCTGAACCACTGAAGGGCGGCCTGCAGAAAGAATGCCTGTTGCACGAATTTGTTCCGGAGAGTGGCGTGCCCCGACTGGCCGAGAAAGAGTTCCGGCTTAAGTAGCAGCTGGGACGGGGCGGCCTCACTGATAATTCAGCCAGGTTGCCAGACGGCAAATGCGTTCGTGGCCAGGAACGGAGGCAAAGTGAAGAGTCGGTGATCCGTTGGGGGTTGGACGGGCAAGTATTCCGTTTGAGAAGGCAGGTGGCAATGAAGCATGCAGGATGCCTCGCTACGCGCGAAGCAGTTCGACAGGGGCGCTGACCCACTGAAGGGCGGCCTGCAGAAAGAATGACAGTTGCATAACGTTGTCACGGATGGTGGCATGCCCGAACAGGGCGAGTGACAGATCCGCCTTAAGTACCAGTTGCGACGGGGCGGCCGTACTGATAGTACAACCAGGTTGCCAGAGGGGAAATGCGTTCGTGTCCAGGAACGGAGGCAAAGTGAAGAGTCGGTGATACGTTTCGGATTGGAGGGGCAGGTACTCCGTTTCAGATGACAGGTGGCAATGAAGCATCCAGGCTAGTTAGCTACGAGCGAATCAGTTGGTCAGAGGGGCGTTGAAACACTTAAGGGTGGCCTGCAGAAAGAAATACAGCTGCATGACGTTGTTCCGGAGAGTGGCGGGCCCCGACTGGCCGAGAAACAGTTCCGGCTTGCGTAGCTGCTGGGAGGGGACGGCCTCAATGAAAATACAGCCAGGTTACCAGGCAGGCAGTGCGTTCGTGTCCAGGAATGGAGGCAAAGTGAAGGGTCGGTGATCCGTTTCGGGTTGCACGGGCGGGTACTCCGCTTGAGAAATCAGGTGGCAATGAAGCATCCAGGCTACATCAGTACGCGCTGAGCAGTTGGGCAGCGAGGCGCTGACCCACTGAGGGGTGGCCTGCAGAAAGAATGACAGATGCATGACGTTGTGCCGGAGAGTGGCGTGCCCCGAGTGGCCGAGAAACTGTTCCGGCTTACGTAGCAGCTAGGACGGTGCGACCTCACTGATAGTACAGCCAGGTTGCCAGACGGGAAGGGCGTTCGTGGCCAGGATCGCAGGAAAAGTGAAAAGTCGGTGATCCGTTTCGGGTTGGACGGGCCGTTACTCCGTTTGAGATGCCAGGTAGCAATGAAGCATCCAGGCTAACTCGCTACGCACGAAGCAGTTGATCAAAGGGGCGATGACCCACTGAAGGGCGGCCTGCAGGAAGAATGGCAGTTACATGACATTGTTTCGGACAGTGGCGTGCTCAGACTGGCCGTGAAACAGTTCCGGCTTAAGTAGAAGCTGGGATGGGGCAGCCTCACTGATAGTACAGCCAGATTGCCAGAGGAGAAGTGGCGTTCGCGTTCAGGAATGGAGGCAAAGTGAAGAGTCGGTGATCCGTTTGGGGTTTGAGGGGCAGGTATTCTGTTTGAGAAGACAGATGGCAATGAAGCATGCAGGATACCGCGCTACGCGCGAAGCAGATGGTCAGAGGGGCGCTGACCCACTGGAGGGCGGCCTGCGGAAACAATGGCCGTTGCATGACATTTTGTCGGACAGTGGCGTGCCCCGACTGGCCCAGAAACAGTTACGGTTTAAGTAGAAGCTGCGATGGGGCGGCCTCACTTATAGTACAGCCAGGTTGCCCGAGGGGAAGTGCGTTTCTGTCCTGGAGCGGAGGCAAAGTGAAGAGTCGGTGATCCGTTTAAGATCGGTGGGGCAGGTACTCCGTTTGAGATGACAGGTGGCAGTGAAGCATCCAGGCTACTTTGCTACGAGAGAAGCAGTTGCTTAGAGGGGCGCTGAACCATTGAAGGGCGGCCTCCAGATAGAATGCAAGTTGCATGACGTTATTCCAGAGAGTGGCGTGCCGTGACTGGCCGAGAAACAGTTCCGGCTTACGTAGCAGCTGGGACGGGGCGGCCTCACTGATAGTACAGCCAGGTTGCCAGACGGGAAGTGCGTTCGTGGCTAGGAACGCAGGCATAGGGAAAAGTCGGTGATCCAGTTCGGGTTGGACGGGCCGGTACTCCGTTTGATATGCCCGGTAGCAATGAAGCATGCAGACTAGCTCTCTACGCGCGATGCAGTATGGCAGAGGGGCGCTGTCCCACTGAAGGGCGGTCTGCAGAAAGAATGGCAGTTGCATGACGTTGTTCAGGACAGAGGCGTGCCCCGACTGGCTGAGAAATAGTTCCGGCTTAAGCCACATCTGAGACGGGGCAGCCTCACTGATAGTACAGCCAGGTTGCCAGAGGGGATGTGCCTTCGTGTCCAGGAACGGAGGCAAAGTGAAGAGTCGGTGATCCGGTTCCGGTTGGATTGGTAGTTATTCCGTTTGAGATGGCAGGTTGCAATGAAACATCCAGGCTGCCTCGCTACGGGCGAAGCAATTGGGCAGAGGGGCGATGGCCAATTGAAGCGCAGCCTCCAGAACGAATGCCAGTTGCATGACGTTGTTCGAGATGGTGGCGTGCCCCGTCTGGCCAGGAACCAGTTCTGGCTTAAGTAGCAGCTGGGACGGGGCGGCCTCACTAATAGTACAACCAGATTGCCAGATAGGAAGTGCGTTCATGGCCAGGAACGCCGGCAAAGTGAAAAGTCGGTGATCAGTTTGGGTTGGACGTGGGCTGGTACTCCGTTTGAGAAGGCAGGTGGCAATGAAGCATCCAGGCTAACTCAGTACGCGCAAAGCCGTTTGGAAAGGGGCGATGGCCCACTGAAGGGCGTCCTGCAAGAAGAATGGCAGTTGCATGATGTTGTTCCTGACAGTGGCCTGTCCCGACTGCCCGAGAAACAGTTCCGGCCTAAGTATGAGCTGGGTCGGGGCGGGATACGTTTCGGGACTACCTCCCACTCAACAACCCCCAGTCAGTGCTAGTTTGCTTGCGTTGCTAGTTTCTGCGGGCTGCCACTGAACACAAGTGGCTGCCTCGGCCCCTGCACGCTATAGTTGTCGTAACTGGCTGATGTCTGCGAGGCGAGACCTCATGCCCGCCGTTACAAATTTGGTTGCTGTTGGACTGGCGGGCTTTCTCAGCGTTTCAAAAGGCAAACACTCCGACCGCATTTATTCCGCTAGACTACGTCAGCATACCGCGACCCCCGGTCATTGTTAGTGCGCATGTGTTGCTTGCTTCGGCGGACCGCCACTCAACGCAAGTGTCGGCCTCTTCCCTCTGCACGCTATTGTAGTTACTACGGGGCTGCTCTCTGCGAGGCGAGAACACATGCCGACAGTTACGGCGGTGGTCGCTCCGGGACTGGATGACATTCCCGGCGTGTCCATATGTAAGCACTCGGACCGCATTATTTCAGCAACACAACCTCGCACTAAACTTCCCCCGGGCAGTACTTGTGCGCTTGCGTTGGTAGTTTCTGTGGGCAACCACACAACGCAAGTGGTCTGCCTCGCCCCCCTGCACCTATAGTAGTCGGAACTGACTGCTCTCTGCGAGGCAAACTCATGCCCGCCGTTACGACTTTGGTTGCTGTGGCATTGGCGGGCTTTCTCGGCATGTCAAAAGGTGAACACTCGGACCGCATTTCTTCGGCAACTCTACCACGCACTCAACAACCCCCAGTCAGTCCTAGTGCGCTTGCGTTGCTAGTTTCTTGTGGCTGCCACTCAACGCAAGTGTCTGCCTCACGCACCTGCAAACTATAGTAGTTGCAACTCGCTGCTCTCTGTGAGACGAGAACACATGCCGACAGTCACAACGGTGGTCGGTGCGGTACTGTACGATTTTCTCGTCCTGTCCAAAAGTAAGCACTCGGACCATATAATTTCAGCAAGAATACCTCACACTCAACAACCGCCAGTCAGGGCTAGTGCGCTTGCGTTGCAAGCTTCTGCGTAATGCCACTCAACACAAGTGGCTGCTTCGGCCCCTGCACGCTATCGTTATCGTAACTGGCTGCTCTCAACAAAGTGAGAACTCATGCCGGCAGCTACGACGGTGGTTACTGCGGGACTGGAAATCTTTCTCGGCGTGTCGAAAAGTAAGCACTCAGGCCGTATTATTTCAGCAAGACTACCTCACACTCAGCAAACCCCGGTCAGTGCTAGTGCGCTTGCGTTGCTAGTTTCGGCGGGCTGCCAGTCATAACAAGTGCCGGCCTCGTTCCCCTGCACGCTATAGTAGTCGTTCTGGTTGCTCTCTGCCAGGCGAGAACTCATGCTGGCAGCTACCACGGTGATCGCTTCGGTACTGGACGACATTCTCGGCTCGTCCAAAAGTAAGCACTCGTACCGCATTATTTCAGCAAGACTACCCGCACTCAACAAGCCCCGGTCAGTGCTTGTGCGCGTGCGTGGCTAGTTTCTGCGGGCAGCCACTCAGCGCAAGTGTCTGCCTCGCCCACCTGCAACCTATAGTATTTGCAACTCGCTGTTCTCTGCGATACTAGAACACATGCCGACAGTCACGACGGTGGTCGGTGCGGGACTGAGCGACTTTCTCGGCAAGTCGAACAGTAAGTACTCGGACCGCAATATTTCAGCAAGACTACCTCGCACTCAACAAGCCCCGGTCAGTGCTTGTGCGCTTGCGTGGCTAGTTTCTGCGGGCAGAAACTCAGCGCAAGTGTCTGCCTCGTTCACCTGCAAGCTATAGTAGAGGTACAACTGGCTGCTACCTGCGAGGCCAGAACTCATGCCGACAGTTACGACTGTGGTTGCTGCGGGACTGGACGACATTCTCGGCGTGTCCAAAAGTAAGCACTCGGACCGCATTATTTCAGCAGGACTACCTCGCACTAAACAAACCCCGGTCAGTGCTAGTGAGCTTCTGTTGCTAGTTTCGGTGGGCTGCCACTCAACGCAAGTGTCTGCCTCGCCCACCTGCAAGCTATAGTAGTTGCAACTCGCTGCTCTCTGCGAGACGAGAACACATGCCGACAGTCACGACGGTGGTCGTTGCGGTACTGGTCGATTTTCTCGTCCTGTCCAAAAGTAAGCACTCGGACCGTATTATTTCAGCAAGAATACCTCACACTCAGCAACCACCAGTCAGGGTTAGTGCGCTTGCGTTGCTAGCTTCTGCGTGCTGCTACTCAACACAAGTGGCTGCTTCGGCCCCTGCACGCTATAGTTATCGTAACTGGCTGTTCTCAGCAAGGCTAGAACTCATGCCGGCAGCTACGACGGTGGTCGGTGCGGTACTGGACGACTTTCTCGTCGTGTACAAAAGTAAGCACTCGGACCGTATTATTTCAGCAAGACTACCTCGCACTCAACAAGCCCCGGTCAGAGCTAGCGCGCTTGCATTGCTAGTTTCTGCGGGCTGCCACTCAACGCAAGTGTATGCCTCGCCCCACTGCACGCTATAGTAGTCGCTACTGGCTGCTACCTGCGAGGCGAGAACTCATGCCGACAGTTACGACGGTGGTTGCTGCGGGACTGGACGATTTTCTCGGCGTGTCCAAAAGAAAGCACGCGGAACGTAGTGTTTGACAAGACTGCCTCGGACTCAACTACCCCCGGGCAGTGCTAGTGCGCTTGCGTTGCTAGTTTCTGTGAGCTGCCACTCAACGCAAATGTCTGCCTCGCCCATCTGCACGCTATAGTGGTCGCAACTGGTTGCTCTCTGCGATGCGACAACTCATTCCGGCAGCTACCACGGTGGTTGCTGCGGTACTAGATGACATTGTCGGCGTGTCCAAAAGTAAGCACTCGGACCGCATTATTTCAGCAAGACTACTTCGCACTCAACTACCCCCAGTGAGGGCTTTTGCGCTTGCTTTGCTAGTTTCTGCGGGCTGCCACTCAACACTACTGTCTGCCTGGCCTCCAGGCGCGCAATAGGAGTCGCTACTGGCTACTCTCTGCTAAAGCCCCTCAATCTCCCAAAGTAGCGCCATTCGCTTCCCTCCTCCTCCGCTCGGCGCGGCCTCGATGGTGGCGCCGCCGGTGGTGGGCCTGCCGTAGCAGACAACGGCTAACACTCTACGGGAGGAAATCCGCAGAAAAGTTCGTTCGAGCCCTGCGGAGCAGTTTTTTCAATCGAGATCTTTCTTCGTCACTCGGTAACTGGCGTTTAGAATTTCGTGTTGGAATTGCGGAAGAAATAGAGAAAATGACCATTATTTAAGGCGTAAAGCGCGCGACGTTGAGAGTTCGTGTTGCTGAAACACGACGCAAGCACGCGGTGTACTCAAACACGCGCGTAATTACCTAAGTTTCAGGTGTTGGCAGCGTGAAAGTATGTGTACGTGGTTTCGTAGGTTCATTCACGTACCTGCAGGACACTTTTGTTCAGTAGGCGCATGAGAGATTCCGGCTGTGTGCGGTCAGCAACTCCTGGCAAGAGGGCCGTTTTTTTCATTGCGGGGTGCTTTGGAAATCGTGACGATATTGTCACGTGGTAGTGACGGTGAAGAAAGAAGCAATACGGTGAAACACAAAACTAGCTTTTATTGGGCGAACCTGCGCCCACAAAAACAGGCTACACTTATAGCACAACGATAGCGGCGAACACTGTCGGCGATCGTCGGAAATCTGCTCAGCGGGTCAAGCGCATCGGCTTTTATAGAGCAGTCGTCGAATGTTCCAGACTAATCGTTCGGACCCGCGTGCCTTCCACAATGTTCTACACCATTCGCGTTACGCGATGGAATCAGATAACACAAGGTTCGGCGACAACAGACAGCCGGGTAGAAGCATCGATAACTTTCCAGAAACGTCGGATACATGCAGGCGCGTCCCTCGCTGTGCGATTACATTTGTTAAGCGGCGAAACGTGGTCGCCCGATAAAGTACACGTGTCAATACCCCCCTCTTAAAAAGCATCGTCCCGATGCTACAAATATAAGAGTGCGAAACACAAAAAGACACTTCTTAAACATAAGTAACAACAAAAAGAAATAAAGTCCAAAGGTCAGTTACGCGAAGCCACAAAGTTCATTAGCGCTGGTAGTAGGGCTTGAGTCGCACAACGTGGACTATATCAGGTCGTGAGCGGCGCCGCTGTGATAGCGAAATACCGTCTGGCACGACCTCATAGTCCAGTGCGCCAATACGTCGGATGATCTTGTACGGTCCGAAATAGCGACGCAAAAGCTTCTCGCTCAGTCCTCGTCGGCGTATAGGGGTCCAAACCCAAACACGGTCACCGGGCTGGTACTCCACGAAGCGTCGTCGGAGGTTGTAGTGTCGGCTGTCGGTCCTCTGCTGGTTCTTAATTCGCAGGAGGGCGAGCTGTCGGGCTTCTTCGGCGCACTGGAGGTAGGTACGGACGTCAAGGTTCTCCTCGTCAGTGACGTGAGGCAGCATGACGTCGAGCGTCGTCGTCGGGTTCCTGCCGTAGAAGAGCTTGAACGGCGTGATCTGTGTTGTTTCTTGTACCGCCGTGTTATAAGCGAATGTTACGTACGGCAGGACGGCATCCCAGGTCTTGTGTTCGACGTCGACGTACATAGCTAGCATGTCGGCGAGGGTCTTATTCAGCCGCTCCGTAAGACCATTCGTCTGCGGGTGGTAAGCCGTTGTCCTCCTGTGCCTTGTCTGACTGTATTTCAGAATGGCTTGGGTGAGCTCCGCTGTAAAGGCCGTTCCTCGGTCGGTGATGAGGACTTCTGGGGCGCCATGTCGCAACAGCATGTTTTCGACAAAGAATTTCGCCACTTCGGCTGCGCTACCTTTGGGCAGTGCTTTTGTTTCAGCGAAGCGGGTGAGGTAGTCCGTCGCCACGACGATCCACTTATTTCCGGTTATTGACGTCGGAAAGGGTGCCAGCAAGTCCATTCCGATCTGCTGGAATGGTCGGCAAGGAGGCTCGATTGGCTGTAGTAATCCGGCTGGCCTTGTCGGCGGTGTCTTGCGTCGCTGACAGTCTCGGCATGTTCTGACATAACGGGTGACGTCGGCGGTCAGGCGCGGCCAATAATACTTTTCTTGTATCCTCGATAGTGTCCAGGAAAATCCGAGGTGTCCAGCGGTCGGATCGTCATGTAGGGCGTGCAATACTTCTGGACGAAGTCCTGACGGGACAACAAGAAGGTAATTGGCGCGGACTGGTGAGAAGTTCTTCTTCACGAGTAGACTGTCTTGAAGCGTGAAGGAAGATAATCCGCGCTTAAATGCCCTGGGGACAACGTTGGTGTGCCCTTCCAAATAATCGACGAGGCCTTTAAGTTCCGGGTCCGCTCGTTGTTGTTCGGCGAAGTCTTCCGCGCTTATTATTCCAAGGAAGGCGTCGTCATCCTCGTCATCTTGCGGCGGTGGGTCAATGGGGGCGCGTGATAGGAAATCGGCGTCTGAGTGTTTTCGTCCGGACTTGTATGTTACAGTGATGTCGTATTCTTGTAGTCCGAGGCTCCACCGTGCCAGCCGTCCTGAGGGATCCTTTAAATTCGCTAGCCAACACAAGGCGTGATGGTCGCTGACGACTTTGAACGGCCTGCCATATAGGTAAGGGCGAAATTTCGCTGTAGCCCAAACGATGGCGAGGCATTCCTTTTCGGTTGTAGAATAATTGCCTTCCGCTTTTGACAACGACCGGCTAGCGTAAGCTATCACGTGTTCATGTCCATCTTTTCTCTGGACCAGGACGGCGCCGAGGCCTAGGCTACTGGCGTCAGTGTGGATTTCGGTATCGGCGTACTCGTCGAAGTGCGCAAGTACGGGCGGCGACTGCATGCGTCGTTTGAGTTCTTGAAATGCGTCCGCCGGCGGCGTTTCCCACTTGAACTCGACGTCACATTTAGTTAGCTGCGTCAGCGGCTCAGCGATGCGTGAAAAGTTCTTGACAAATCGCCTGTAGTAGGCACACATGCCAAGAAATCTACGCACTGCCTTCTTGTCGATGGGCTGTGGGAACTTTGCTATGGCAGCTGTCTTCTGCGGGTCGGGGCGGACTCCAGATTTGCTGATGACGTGGCCTAAAAATAGAAGCTCCTCGTAAGCGAAGCGGCACTTTTCCGGCTTCAGAGTAAGTCCTGATGACCTGATGGCCTCTAGTACTGTTGCCAGCCGCCTAAGGTGAACGTCGAAATTTCCGGCGAAGACGACGACGTCATCCAAGTATACGAGACAGGTCTGCCACTTCAATCCTGCTAAAACCGTGTCCATCACGCGCTGGAACGTTGCAGGCGCCGAGCACAGTCCGAATGGCATAACCTTGAACTCGTAGAGGCCGTCTGGGGTGATGAAGGCGGTCTTTTCGCGATCCCTTTCGTCGACTTCTATTTGCCAATAGCCAGACTTGAGGTCCATGGACGAGAAGTATTTAGCGTATCAGAGCTGATCCAATGCGTCGTCTATCCGTGGGAGGGGGTATACGTCCTTCTTCGTGATCTTGTTCAGGCGACGATAATCGACGCAGAAACGTACGGTTCCGTCCTCTTTCTTTACCAGAACAACAGGGGATGCCCACGGGCTTTTCGACGGCTGGATGATGTCGTCGCGCAGCATTTCGTCGACTTGTTCTCTTATAGCTTCACGTTCTCGCGCCGAAACTCGGTAAGGGCTCTGACGGAGTGGTCGAGCGCATTCCTCGGTGATTATGCGATGCTTGGCGACTGGTGTTTGTCGAATCCTCGATGACGTCGAAAAGCAGCCTTTGTATCGTCGGAGCAGACTTCTGAGCTGCTGTTGCTTAATCATAGGGAGATTTGGATTAATGTCGTAGTCTGGTTCGGGAACCATGGTCGTCGGGGTAGATGCGGCGGAATCCGAGAGGACAAACGCATTACTTGTTTCCAGAATTTCCTCGATGTACGCG
This sequence comes from Dermacentor variabilis, assembly GCF_050947875.1. Classification (NCBI taxonomy): domain Eukaryota; kingdom Metazoa; phylum Arthropoda; class Arachnida; order Ixodida; family Ixodidae; genus Dermacentor; species Dermacentor variabilis. The sequence goes on along the minus strand of NC_134571.1, from coordinate 225,702,657 downwards.
ATCGCCGTGCCCTTGTTGATGTGCTTGAACTCCTGGCTGAAGTTTGTCAGCAACACTTCAGTTTTCCCTCCATGCAGTCGAGCGATCCCTCTTGCGGCGCAAATTTCACGGTCTAGCAGTAGACGTTGGTCGCCTTCGATGACGCCTTCTACGTCAGCGGGTATTTCGGTGCTGACCGAAATAACAATGCTGCAGCGAGGCGGGATGCTCACTTGATCTTCGAGCACACTCAAGGCGTGGTGACTACGAGGGCTCTCCGGCGGCATTGCTTTATCTTCCGACAGCGTTACTGACTTCGACTTCAGGTTGATGATTGCGCCGTGTTGGTCCAGGAAGTCCATACCGAGAATGACGTCTCGTGAACACTGTTGGAGGATAACGAAGGTGGCAGGGTAAGTCCGGTCATGAATGGTTATTCTTGCCGTGCAGATCCCAGTCGGCGTGATGAGGTGTCCTCCAGCGGTGCGAATCTGAGGGCCTTCCCATGCGGTCTTAACTTTCTTCAACTGGGCGGCGATGTGTCCACTCATTACGGAGTAATCGGCCCCTGTGTCGACTAAGGCAGTGACTGCGTGGCCGTCGAGAAGCACGTCGAGGTCGGTTGTTCTTTGTCTGGCATTGCAGTTAGGTCTTGGCGTTGGATCACGGCTGCGTCGTGTTGAACTGAAGTTGGAACGTCGCGTCGTCAAGTCGTCTTTCGTCGGTGTAGTTTTGGCTTCCAGACTTCGTCGGGACGGCGGCGTGTCCTTATGTCGTCGAGATGGTCTGTTCGTCGTCTTCGTCGGCGGCGGAGGATCTTCGTCAGTTCGACGAACAGCAACCGCACCTCCATCGGTTGCTGCTTTTAGTTTTCCGGGTATGGGCTCGCAGAGCGGCCCCGGGCTGGGCCAGTGTATGGACGGCACTGCGGCGACAGGTAGCGGCCTGGTGACGGCGAACGGGACGGTCATCGAGAGTTCCACTGAGTGGCGGCTAGGTAATCGGCAATGTCACGTGGGCGCTCCCCAAGCTGTGGACGCGGCGCGTTGACGGCGAACCCTCTCAGTCCCATGTCGCGGTATGGGCATCGGCGGTACACATGGCCGGCTTCTCCGCAGTGATAGCAGAGCGGGCGGTGGTCGGGGGCTCGCCAAATGTCCGTCTTCCTCGCATAGGTGCGCTGGGCGACGGGTCGGCGCGCTGGCGGCGGCGGACGACGGAATTGCGGTGTTGCAGGACCTTGGCGCGGTCGCGCAGGGGGTCCTTGACGGCGGGCGACGGCGGCGGCGTAGGTCATTGCTTCCGGCTGCGGTGGTTCTGGTTGCACCTCAGGAACTCCAAGGGATCGGCGCACCTCTTCTTTCACGATGTCGGTGGTAGAGGCCACTTGAGGCTGCGACGAAGGCAAGACCTTGCGCATTTCTTCGCCCACAATGGCCCTGATGGTCTCGCGCAGATCGTCCGTGGCCAGTGATTGAATTCCTGCGTAGTGGGTAGAGCTTGTGCGGCGGTTGAATTGCCGGTTCCGCATTTCGAGTGTCTTCTCAATGCCGGTGGCCTCGCGAAGGAACTCTGCTACGGTCGTCGGTGGGCTTCGTACCATTGCGCCGAAAAGTTCTTCCTTCACACCACGCATGAGTAGGCGTACTTTCTTTTCCTCGGCCATATCCGGGTCGGCGTGGCGGAACAGACGGCTCATTTCTTCCGTAAAGATTGCAACGTTCTCATTTGGTAGCTGCACTCGGGCGTCCAGCATAGCTTCGGCCCTTTCCTTGCGCACGACACTTGTAAAGGTGCGCAGGAAGGCGCTACGGAACAGGTCCCACGTTGTCAAGGTCGACTCCCTGTTCTCAAACCAAGTTCTGGCGGCGTCTTCTAAGGCGAAGTAGACATGCCGCAGTTTGTCGTCGGGGTCCCAGTTGTTGAATGTCGCGATCCGTTCGTAGGTTTCCAGCCATGATTCCGGGTCTTCGAATGTTGAACCGCGGAACGTTGGAGGCTCCCTGGGCTGCTGCAGCACGATGGGGGACGCTGGGGCTGCCATTGGGGTTTCCTTGGCCACAATCTTCTTGGTCTTCTCAGGTAGAACTCCGTGCTCCGGGGGCAGCTGTTGAAGACGGCGGCTTGCTCGATGTTCCGGGACGGCGCTGGTGTTGTCTTTGCGGTCTGGGCTTGGATTACGGCTTGTCGGGGGCGTCCGGTACATGGACGTAAAGCACCTCCACCAGATGTCACGTGGTAGTGACGGTGAAGAAAGAAGCAATACGGTGAAACACAAAACTAGCTTTTATTGGGCGAACCTGTGCCCACAAAAACAGGCTACACTTATAGCACAACGATAGCGGCGAACACGGTCGGCGATCGTCGGAAATCTGCTCAGCGGGTCAAGCGCGTCGGCTTTTATAGAGCAGTCGTCGAATGTTCCAGACTAATCGTTCGGACCCGCGTGCCTTCCACAATGTTCTACACCATTCGCGTTACGCGATGGAATCAGATAACACAAGGTTCGGCGACAACAGACAGCCGGGTAGAAGCATCGATAACTTTCCAGAAACGTCGGATACATGCAGGCGCGTCCCTCGCTGTGCGATTACATTTGTTAAGCGGCGAAACGTGGTCGCCCGATAAAGATAAGTACACGTGTCAATATATTGTTTTTTTTTACAAGTACTGCTCCAGGAGCGCACATGTAATGGCTAACGGAGGCCTCTGAATAGCACGTAACATTACACTAATGCAGGCGTCGCAGGGAGTGTACGCATACAAAATTGGCTGTCCGCGATCTTATACCCCCTTGGCATGCACAGGCTTCGGCGAGCCCCATCCAGCCCTTGTTCTAGCTTTGGTGTTCCGGTGGCCACTTTGGTGCCCTGGAGGCGCCGTCAATAATACGAAATAGTGACAAGTTGTTACAACTAGTAAATAAAATTTATTGAAGAAATACAATCGCGCCGAGGCGCCAACTTCTGAAGCAGCGCTAGCACGCGAGTATTATGAAACGCCAACGAGGAATTTACCGGCCCACGTACGACTCTACGATCAAAGTGCACGTTAAACATCCCCAGGCGAGCTAGATAAAGTTATCCGGAGCCATCCACTACGACCTCCATCCTAGCTTTAGTCGCTTCGGAACGTTAAAAACGTTAATCACCACAAACCAAATCAATACATGCGGGCGTACATTCGAAGCTAAAAGACTGCATCGTAAGTCATAGTGAGCCTTGCAAAAGCGTCGAGAATGTGCTAACTTCTGGTGGAGCTCAAAACACACCCTGAATAAAGTCGCTTTTATGTCACAGGCCAGCTGCAGATGCGTGCATTTCACCGCAAGACGAAACTACATGAAACAAAGAGAACACATTCGAAAAAAGAAGTCAAACAACGAGCAAAAAACCACGCAGAGCATGAACACACACTTTTTGGAAGCGGAAGGCGTGAACTAGGCTCAAAATAAGAGGTTGTGAGTAGCCGTGCGTTCTTTGCCACTTCCTCGAAGTCAGGCCGCCCGATCCTGCGAATCCACACTTCTTTTTGCGTTGCGCCCGCCGGACGGCAAAGCAAAAAGCTTTTTGCCCTCGCTGTGTCTGTTGCGGCAACCGAATGTGCAGCAGCATGAGATCGCAATTAAGTTCTCGGCCCTGCACATTCTATTACGCTAACGCACTCCGTCAGTCCGCCTGCCGTACTTTCGTCGTGCAGGCCCAACAATGGAGGTCGGCGCGCGCTGGAAAGAAAAAAACATACAAAAGCGCGGCGCCTGTTCCGCGCTGGAAAGAAAAAAAAATATACAAAAGCGCGGTGCCTGCTTCCACGTGACACACATTGGCCAATGGGGGAGCGGAGGAGGCTGGGGCGACAGGAGGTGTGGAGGAGGACGCGCCAGGGTGAGCGGAGCGGCGGAAAGATCTAAGAATGGCGCTACTTTTGAAAAATTCAGGGGCTTTACTCTCTGCGAGGCAAACTCATGCCCGCCGTTACGACGGTGGTTGCTGTGGGACTAGACGGCTTGCTCGGCGTGTCAAAAGGTGAGCACTCTGACCGCATTTATTCCGCTAGACTACGTCAGCATACCGGTATCCCCGGTAATTGTTAGTGCGCTTGCCTTGCTAGCTTCGGCAGACTGCCACTCAACGCAAGTGTCTGCCTCGCCCCCCTCACGCTACAGTAGTCGCAACTGGCGGCTCTCTGCGAAGCGTGAACTCGTACTGACAGTTACGACGGTGGTTGCTGCGGGACTGGACGATTTTCTCTGCGTGTCCAAAATTAATCACTCGGACCGCATTATTTCAGCAAGACTACCTCGAACTCAACTACCCCCGGTCAGTGCAAGTGCACTTGCGTTGCTAGCGTCTGCGGCCTGCCATTCAGCGCAAGTGTCTGCCTCGCTCACCTGCGCGCTATAGTATTCGCTAATGGCTGCTCTCTGCGAGGTGAGAACTCATGCCGGCAGCTACGACGATGGTTCCTGCGGGACTGGACGACATTCTCGGCGTGTCCAAAAGTAAGCACTTGGACCGGATTATTTCAGTACGACTACCTCGCACTCAACTACCCCAGGTCAGTGCTAGTGCGCTTGCGTTGCTAGCTTGTGTTGGCTGCCACTCAAATAATGTGTCTGCCTTGCCTCCCTGCACGCTATAGTAGTCCCAACTGGCTGCTCTCTGCGAAGCGCGAGCTCATGCCGGTAGCTATGAAGGTGGTTGCTGCGGCACCGTGGACTTTCTCGGCGTGTCGAAAGGTAAGCACTCGGACCGCATTTCGTCAAGACTACCTCTTCACTCCGCTAGCCCCGGTCATAGCTAGTGCGCGTGCGTTGCTACTTCCTGTGGGCTGCCACTGAGCACAAGCGTCCGCCTCGAAGCCCCGCTCTTTGTAGTAGGCGATTCTGGCTGTTCTCTGCGAGGCAACAAAACATTCTATCATTTAAGACGGCGCTGGCTACGAGATTGAACCTCTTTCTCGGCGGGTAGAGAAGTAAGCACTTGCACTGCATCATGTCGGCTAAACTACGTCAGTAATCCGCTGCCCGCCGCTCAACGGTAGTGCGCGTGCGTGTCTACTTGCGGCGGGCTGCCACTGCACGCAAGTACCTTCTCACTCCCTGCTCGCTATAGTAATCGCTTCTGGCTTATCTTTGCGAGGTGAGAAATCATGCCGGCAGTTACGACAGCGGTTCATGCTGGACTGTACGACTTTGTCGTCGTGTCAACCAGGAAGTACTAAGACCGCATTATTTCGGCAAGGCTACCACATCATTCAGCTATCTACGGACAACGATAATGTGCGTGCGTGGCAACTTGCTGCAGGCTGCCACTCAATGCGATTGTCTGCCTCACCTCCTGCTCACAATAGATTCTTTCGTTCAGATTCTTTCAATAGATTCTTTCATTACAAGACAGATTTGGCGCGCCTGCGCCGGAATGTCCCCTCGATGGAGCACCGTCATGGAAAGCCGCGACTCAAGTGGTGTTCCGACACGATCTCGTCAACAGTGTGACGTCAGCGGACACTTCCCAGCTCGAGCATAAAAGCCGCAGCCATGTCCAGCAGCCTTTCAGTGGGCTTGGCAGCACCGTGCTCGGACGGATGCTCATGCATTTTTGCTTTTTCGTCCAGGTTGGTGACAAATATTTTGTCTACTCTATTCGGGGCGATTCACTTACTTTGACAGTGTTGCCAAGCCCACAGTGCATGCTTGTTTCTCTGTGCGATTGTTTGCACGTTATAAGACTGCTCTTAGTAACGCTAGAGTATGTAGAGCTCAACCCTGGACCGTCCTTACAGTCAGAATCCGAGGCGACTCTAAATAGCCAGCTTCTCAGGCAAATCCTAAACGAGCAAACAAAGACCAATAAGGCGTTCAACATTCTCTCCTCAACATGAAGCAACTGGAATGAACGGTAGGCAATGTCCAAGAAAGGCTATCTTCAATGGAGAAAGAGCTTCGACGATTACAAAAATGGGAGAAGAAGCTGGCTGAGTACGAAGTAAACTACAAAGGGACGAGGGAGCTAGTGAATGAGTTATCGAATAAGGTTGATGATATTGAAAACCATAGTCAAAGAAATATTGTGATAATTTATGGATTACGTGAAGAAACAAAAGAGGACAGTAAATCCTTGCTAGACAGAGCCAAAGAAGTTAAACTTAAGGAGTTGCTTGATATCGAATTGAATGCCATTGAGCGCATTGACAGAGTTGGTTATAAACATGCTGGGAAATGCAACCAGTTAAGCTGAGGTCTTTCATTTTTCTAACAAAGCTAGAATAATGTCATCGTGCTATAAGCTAAAAGGAACGCAGATTTCAATATCAGAGGACTTTTCTAAAAAGATTCGTGAATTGCGCGGTGGACTGCGGCGTTCTGCAACTGTGGAAAATGTCAATGGAGCAAAGGTTTCACTTGTTTTTGATAAACTGAAAATAGATGACAAAGTTTATATCTGGGACGAGCTTCTAAACCGCTGAGTGGAAATCACACGATCTGATGCGCAGATGCAGCGTGATTCTGATCATCCTGCTTCTGCCCGTGTGCCCACACGAAGTCGCGATAAAAAATGACAATTTTCAACCAAAGTTTTCCGAGTTGTTTCGCTCAATGCGCGTAGCATTGTAAATAAATCAGGTTCCCTCGAAGATGTAATCTCCTGTTATTATCAACATGTTTTAGAAATTACTGAAACGTTGTTACATGCTCATGTACAGGGGCGCTATAACGTAAAACTATTCCAAACTTTTCTATTCCATTTCTGCTATCAGCCCTCCACGATTGGTCAAAAACTTTTTTCAACCACCCCCACTTCACCTGTCTGTCACGCGATGTCACGAAAACCGCGATACCTCCCCATCTGATATGATGTGTACACACTGATTATGCATGATTTGACAGAAAAAAGAAAAGCAGTTATTTGTTATTCGACCCTTTTTCGCCATTAGCCCTCGGCTATTGGTAAAAAGTTTTCGGGCTGCACCCACTTCACCTGCCTGTCACGCGACGTCACAAAACCGCACAAAGTCACCGCGTCAAAATGACGTGTACGCGATAAAGATGCTTTAATATGCCGAACAAAACTGAATTTTGTTCGGAATAGCCGCAGGCTGCCCCGTTCCGGAAGGAATAAAAGATAGCTGCCGCCGATCGCTCAGACGCTGGGTACTCGCACCTGCCGGCGAGCATGGGTGTATTTGCGTATAATAAAACGTCTTGCGTGACCGTGTAACATTTTCGGGCACTTCCGGCACGTTTACCCCCTCATTCTTCCAACTCTTCTTTGCTGAGGGTCCGTTTTAGCGTCATGCCTGAGCTTCCCTTGGATGCCGCCGCGATTTTCGACCAGCCACCACAAGCTAAGTAAGGGAAAGCCGACCAATCGTAGACGCCGGCACCACCTTCTTCATCCGGTTATCGACTTTCAGTGCAGTGGCTCGGCCCCTTCGAATCCCTCTCCACTTGAACGTTCTCTTCGCCTCTTGTCAGCCAATTAGATACGACAAGCCGCTCAGTGTATGCAATGTTATTCGTTCTTCAAGCAAGCAAAAGTGACCTCCTATGAACGAGGAGAGCGTTTGATTGGTCTGTTCGGACAACCCTGCGGGTGACCGCCCGGTGCTTGCGTTCGCGGTTACGCAAATTTGACGTCAGGAGATTGGAATAGAAACATATTGGAATAGTTTTACGTTATAGGGCCCCAGGATTCGGAAGTCGTACCTTGTACTTATAAGCTTATCTATAAAGACAGAGAGTCACGAGGTGGTGGAGGAGCTATCGGCATTAAAAATAATATTGTATTCACACTAATGAATGGCTTTAATAACCATGAAAGCATATGGTGCAAACTTAAATTCTGGGCAAAACTATATTTTTAGGGGGTGTGTACCGACACCCAAATGGTTCACCGGAATATCTGGAAGCCATGCACGACTACCTTGCAGATAATACGAATTCCCGGTCGAACATTATAATAGCGGGAGACTTTATTCTGCCGGGGATAGACTGGTGTAATTTTTCTCACGATGGCAAAGATTCTAAAAGTGCATATGCATTGCTCACGACTACATTCAACTTTTGTTAACAGCAACTAGTTTCCGACGATACCAGGGTCAATAATTCATCATCTTCACTCTTGATTTAACACTTGTTAACAGCTCACTTGAAGGCTGTAAGTTTAGTGTTGAAGACGGCATATCTGACCATAAGTTGCTGGCTCTGTCTTGTCCGGAAGCAGGGAAACGTTCTTTTACTAAGCATTCAGATACTTTTCTCAGAGATTACACACACGCCGACGATATCGCTGTTTTAAACTATTAGGAATCACGCTTTGCTAACTTCAAGAAAATCAGCGATGTTAATAAAATGTAGTCGTACTTTAGAGAAACTCTTCTCTTTTGCGAGCAAGAATATGTCCCGTTAAAGAAGAAACGCATCAATAGGGAATACCCGCGGTTCACGCGAGAACTGATTCATTTAAAACGTAAAATTAAGCGACGACGTAAACGCGGTAATACAAACGACCTTTCAAGCCTTATTTTTAACCTGCAGAAGCAAACAAGATCGGCGAAAGAACGTTTTTTTTTTCAGTCACATTGCAGTCCTTTATGAACAAAGAACTCCAGAAGTTCTGGCGCTATCTATCAAAGGATAAACGGTGTACATCAGAGATAAAAGTTTCGCGTTAAAGTATTGCTGACTCGACTGTTATTTCTAACAAATTTAATGCATTTTTCCAATCACGTGTACAGTTTCGCATGCACTGTTAACATTATATGGCTATGATAGTCCTATGCCCGAGGTAGAGATAACAGAGGACGGTGTTCTTGGCCTCTTGCGTAGGCTAGATGTCAAGAAATCACCTGGTCTTAACCAACTATCCAATACGTTTTTGAGTGGATATGCTGTCTGGGTGGCCAAATATTTACATCATATTTGCGTGATATCTTTTAGCACTGCAGTAATTCCTGGTGATTGGCGCGCGGCAACAATCATTCCGGTGCATAAATCTGGCTCTCCTCTTGAAATTAATAACTACAGGCCCCTGTCTTTAACTAGCACCTGTTGTAAAATGTTCGAACACACTATCTTTAAGGCCATTATTACTTACTTAGAAAATAATAATTTGCTTTATCCGCAACAACATGGCTTTAGATCTGGTATATCTACTGTAACCCAACCTGCTGAAATAACTGATGAATTAATTGGTACACTCAATATAAAAGGCCAAACAGACGCTGTTTTTTTTATTTTTCAAAAGTGTTTGATGTTGTTCTTCATAAAGATTCATTAACGAAACTAAAGGCAATTGGCATTGAGCAGAAAGCAGTGGCATAGATTGGATCTTATTTAATGGATAGAAACAGCGTGTTGCCATAAATGGGAGTGTCTCCGAAGATTTGGATGTGTACTGGGGTGTTCCACAGGGCTCGATTCTCGGGCCTCTCCTTTTCTTGGTATATATGCATGATATTCATCTTTGCGTCGAACGACAATCCAGATCAAACTATTTGCAGATGACTGTGTTGTATACACAGCCATAAATAACCGAGATGACTAAATTAAATCCAACAATTCTTTACACTCTATTGATGCATGGTGCGCAAGGTGGGGCTTAGGAATAAATACTTCCAAAACAGTTTCCATTACGTTTAGCAACAAATAGAAGCCCCTTGACTTTACTTACTCTTTCGGTAGCGTTACCATCACAAGAACTGACAAAGTTAAATATTTAAGCATCACACTTACCAGAAATTTCAATTGGGAAGCGCATGTTGAAAATGTCTGTCTGGGTGCACTACAGATATTGTCGTTTTTGAAAAGGAAACTGTGTAATACCCCTCCTGCAGTAAAACTTATTGCATACAAAGCGCTAATACTACCTAAATTGGAGTATGCATCGGTTACTTGGAGCCCTGGCCAACAATACTTGGTTAACGAAATCGAAAGAGTACAGAATTTAGCATTGCGTTTTATTTATTCTGCTTACTCCCGTCACTCTAGTGTCAGGAACTTACGTAATAGGGCGAACATACAAAAACTGGAGCAGCACAGGATAATATCTAGATTACCATTTATTTACCAACTTTATCACGAGAACGTTAAGCTATCACGGGAACGATATCTTCAAGATCCTTTCAAACGATCAGAGAGAGCGCACCACAGTAAAACTATTAAATAGCCAGTCAGCCACATCAATGTTCACAAGTTATCTTTATTTCCTCGGGGAATTTATTATTGGAATACGTTATCTGAGGAGGCAGTCAACTCCGCCTCGTTGGAATCATTTGTTCAATGTATTACTAATATCAACTTTTGGTGAAATTCGAGTCCAAGGGGTGTACGCTCTGAATTGATATTACCTTGTTCGAGTATTCATTTATGTCATCTATGTCCAGTGTATTGCCATGTCTTTTTTCACTTTTGTATGTATTATATCTTCGCAATTATGTCAAGTAATTAGTTTAAATTTACTTCTCTTGTTCGTGTTCTTAGTGTCCACTCCTGCATGAGCCCGAGAAAGGCCTGCAGTATTTGTGAATGTAATTATAAAAATATAGTAGTCACATCTGGCTGCTCTCTGCGAGGCGACCAATCATGCCGACAGCTACAACGGCGCTTCCTGCGGGACTGGACGAATTTGGCGGAGTGTCGAAAAGCAAGCACTCGGACCGCATTTTTTGGGCAAGACTACCTCAGCATCTCACCCTTACAAAAATTTTAATCTTTTTCTAGATGGTTATTTGAATTTTTTCTTACAAATCAATTGTGTTTATTTGGCTGCCTATAGAATTTTCCTCACAAGTTCCAAAAGGTTTTTGGCCACCGCATTATTATAGGACTATAAAGGCACATTTCTGTAAAACATTTCTACGTAGTTGTTTTTAATATCCTAAAGACAAATTTCTGTAGAACATTTCTATCGACTTGTTTTAGAGATGCTAAAGACAAATTTATTTAGAATAGTTCTATTGAGTTGCTTTAGAGATGCCAAATGAAAATTTCAGATAATTTCTATCGAGTTGCTTTATAGATGCTGAAGAGAAATCTCTAAAGAACATTTCTGTTGAGTTGCTTTAGAGATGCTAAACACGAATTTTTATATAGTATTTCTATGCAGTTGCTTTCGAGTCCCTACAGGCAAATGCCTATAGAAGCTAGGCCGATGTATGTAATGTGCTTGCAGCTTACCAAAGTTTTAGAGAAGTGTACTGTAGGCAATAAGCACAACCGTTAATGCAGTGGCAAGGAAATTTGTGCTACAGCCACAAAGTATTCAGTTTGGAATCTTTATTGCACCTCAGACAAGATACATGCTTCATATATGTTACATACATGCTTCAGGCTAGAACTTGCAACACACAAACTGTAGCTGCCAACATGCCTCTTGGGTCAAGCTGGTGCTGCGAACGCACGAAACATGAGATACAAAAATCAGTGGCGACTTGATTACAGTTGACACCTCGCAATAACAGGCATGACTAGGACAAGGAACCTTCCCATTAAAACTGCAAAAGTACTGCCTGTTCCAGCAGTGCACATTAAATGGTTGGATAATGAAGCCTGAAAACAGACTGATATGAATGTGCACTGCACTGTTTTGTCAGCCTGACGAAACCACACCGCATTTTAGTCTTTGTTTAAGTGCAAATATAGCACTTGCAGTCCCTGCAAAAAATCTGGCAAATAGTGGCCTTCACAGTTAAGCACACCATATACCGAAACCACACAGCATTTTAGTCAATGTTTGTGTTTAAGATTAACACTGGCACTCCCTGAAAAAATGTGGCAAAAAGTGGTCTTCATAGAAAAGTACACCATATATCGCACAACGTTTAAACATTTGAATTTCGTTGTAAAGGATACAATTTTGAGATCAGAGCCACTATTCTAATATGAGTGTGAGAAATACAAACCCGACCGACACACACAATGCCTCAAAAACAATTTAGCTCTGGAGCTCCTACGTAATGCACATGCACAGTAAAATTGTTTTTCTCGGAACCTTGGGACCAAATTTGATGAGGTTTGATTCATTAAAAAAATTTAAAATCATAGTTTTTACATTCATTTTTCAATCATTTTTCATCAATTCCTATTAAAATTGCTGAAAATGGCAAAACTTCAAGGAAATGGACTTACTCAGTTTGCAACGGTAAATTACAAAAGAAACTAGCACAATTCTGTTAATTCTATAAATTTTCCTACTCAAATACATCCAAAATACAGAAATATTTTTGAGACAACTACAAGACTAATTCGAATTAGGTTTTTGGCATTTGAGAAGGTAAATTCTACTCGTTGCAGGAAGAACTATTTGGCAGGTTTAAGAAAAATAACACTACATCTCTATGCCAGAAGCAGATATCACAGTTCTGCTGACTCCATCTGCTATGTCTACAGTCCGCAAATTTGATATATGAATTTAGTGCTTACATGATATTGTTGCAATCTTTGACAGTTTTGTGTATCTACTCATAAATTATTGATTCTCTATTAGCGCAGCATATGACCTTACAAATTTGCCAGATTAAATTATGGTATTAGGTCCAATAGAAATGCGATCTGATTTTCTGCTTATGAGTAAGATTTGTTAGACTTACATTTGTTTCTTCAAAAGTTGTAGTTTTCATGAATTCATATCAAAAGCATCCTAGTTGCGTAAAAACATTCCTTCATGGTACTGTGCTATATGACTTATGCTGTGTAGAATAACTTGTTTACTTTGATGCAACGATATTTCTTTATGTTACCTGATTCCTTGCTGAAAACCTGTAAAGCGTTCATGAGATATGAATAAATAGATAAGAAATGAATAAGTAAACGAATATTGCCGTTTGTTTTAGCATTCCACCACCAGCATGACCTGTATGAAACTCTGGAACTGCTCACATGTTACAAGTTCATTCTTACATGATCACCTGCTATATCCCTTCCCAGGAAAGGCTAGTGTTTCGCCTCATTTGGTCTGTCTAGAAGTCGGCGACAGTGGAGCCTGGAAAATGCAACTGAAATTATTTTCAGTAGGTGTAATGGACCTTCAGCCGTAATGTATTAGCGGGCACAAACATGCCACACAACCTACATAGGTGTAGCACTATGCTAAGATTCATTTCAGCAGTTCAGAAAAATTATAGCAAAAAGTGGCAAAACGCCCCACTTCCCACAACACTCTGCCAAGCAGAGAATCACTTTTGATCACTTCTGAGAGTATTTTCACTTTCCCAAGATTCTGTAACATTAGCACTGGGCCAATGTGCCTGGCACTAGAATATCATTGCTAATGACAAAAAGTATCTCCAAGGGACACCAGCTCAGTCACACATCAATCTCAACTTGCAATGACCACACATTTCCATCTATGATATTATCTCGTGGTGGTGACCTTGAAGAACACAGTAGCAATACTGCGAAAGACAAAACTACCTTTTATTGGGCGAACCTGTGCCCACAAAAACAGGCTACACTTATAGCACAAGGATAGCGGCGAACACGGTCGGCGATCGTCGAAAATCTGATCAGCGGGTCAGGCGCGACGGCTTTTATAGAGCAGTCGTCGAATGTTCCAGACTAATTGTTGGGACCCGCGTGCCATCCACAGAGTTCTACACCATTCGCGTCAGGCGATGATATCAGATAACACAAGGTTCGGCGACAACAGACAGCGGATAGAAGCATCGATAACTTTCCAGAAACTTCGGATGCATGCAGGCGCGTCCCGCGCTATGTGATAACATTTGTTAGGCGGCGAAACGGGGTCGCTCGATAAAGATAAGTACACGTGTCGATATAAGCAAGTAGGAACACCCATGAGCTGAGTCCTATACAGACGTCACACTATGCGCAGCAAACGATTTTTTTGAAAAGATGGGAATGACTTACTGGCTTCTATTGTTGAGCGGTAGACAAAATTAATATTCTATCCACTGTTAGCAATAGTTGGTATGTACTATGCTCAATATGCCAATAATAAGTTTCTCACATGGAGCTTCGGATTGAGCAATCATGATGATGGATGTAAGTATCCATTGCATGGGGGCCAATACTGTTTTTGGTTGTTTTCACAAATCATGTTGGATAACTGCCTATTTTTGGTATTTGGAACACAGTCGCAGTGTCACTGTCAGATACAATGGGCATAGTATATTTGTGCTTTTTGAATTATCGAAATAGTTCCTAATCCAGTATGGGTACGTACACTGATGTGTATCCTAAACGCAATGATAAAACTTGCCAATCGTAATTGAAAAGTTAATTCAGTTTTAATTAAAAAGGGTCTTTCTTGCAACAAAGCATGTGAAAAACAGCAAACAACAATTATACCAAGGAATTACGTTACTTTGAAAATTGATTGCACAACTGCTCTATAGGTCAAGCAGAAGATTTGGCAAGAAATAAGGTGCCTGAAACTAGTTGCAACAAACAAATTTGTTACTACGGAGGTTGCGTACAGTTTATTAAACAGATTGAGACCCAGTCTTTTTATGTGGCATTCCTCAGCAATTCTGTTGGTCAATTGGTTGCCGTAGGTGAACAAAACAGATGAACAGTCTAAATCTGGCGTGCAGCCCCAGTCCCATCGGTGCATGGTCAAGTGGGACGAACATGCTGGTCCGGTGAGTAAATTATGGGGCTCTCTTAGGCACGTGTTGAGGCACCGGCCAGTCTGCTGCATGTACATTTGACCAAATATACACATGCTCACAGGAATAGAATGCACTACCCCTGACAGAAACAAGACAAATTTAGTGTTATCATTAGGCAAGCCTTTCTGGTCAGGGTACCTATATATCCTGTGAAAAAGAAAGCATGCAGCACATGCATAGCACTGTGAAAATGAATTGAGAAAGGCAAGCAGGCAAGGAAGGCTTGCTCGGTGAAAGATCCCACCATATTTGTCCAGTGTGTGTTACAGGCACTGTACTATATCTCTTTCACATGTGGTCAAGCGTACGTAGGGAAAACTGGCTGGTATCTTATCATGTGTAATAAAAAGTGATAGAAATTCTACGTACAAAGCAAAAATAAAATTTAACTTGCAGGTAAGCAACTTATGCAAAAGATCACCATATTTCATTCAAAACACCAGTTTGGTCGTCCAACTTGGCCGTAGATTTCCACCACGGGGCTTCATCATGGATTACAATCTTTCATCTGTTTTCATGCACCGTAAAAATTTACAAGCGAAATCAATGAGGCATACCGCATACATAGCAAGACATGTGGGCGAGTCTCCATTTTTAATGCAACAAAAAAGGTATCCTGCGTAGGTCACATGGTATATAAATCAGTCTGTGCCTATTTACTACTGAAGTAAATGCAGCATAGAAAGTACTGACCCTCATATTCATTTTCAAGAAATTCAAGCTCATCAAGTGTGTATTTGCCACTGGCTGTTAATATGGGAACACAGGAATAACTGTAAAGATATCAGTGATAAACAATGGTGTGCACACTACCCCAGGTAGCACAAAAGAGATACGTAACGTTTTCGTAGCGTTTATCCAAGACGATAAAAACGGGTTAAAGAAGACACGAATGAGAGAACTTCGGCGGGAAAACGTCGGATATCTCTGCTAATGTCCGGCTTAATTGCTTTCTTGAGACGATCTAGAACAGGTCTGCAAGACGTATTCGAAAAGCTGGTCTAGAAATAGGATTGGGAAAGACACAAGTAATCCCTTTGCCAAAACTATTCGTAACCAATTTCTAAACGTTTTTAGGACGTTATCAAAAAGCTGGTCTAGAAGCGGTCTTGAAAGGTTTACGATCATCTGAAGCTAATTTTCGCGGGTGACGGGCGCGATGAGACATCGTTGTTCAAAACACGCGTTTAGTTTCGCCTCACGCGACTGGCCTATGCCGCGCAGACGTCCTCAGCCGCACCCGTTGGCACGGCCTAGGCCAATCGGGTGAGGTGAAACTGATCGGGTGTTTCGAACAACGATCTCCAATCGCGCCCCAGATGAGTAGAAGCGTCCGTGTTGACTGTAAGAGTCATGGCGCAGTGCCAAGCACTGTTCCCCGCATGGCCGGCACATCGTCTACCAAGTCGCACGAAAATGAGCCTGTTAGGAATAAGAAATCCTTAATACCGTCTTTAGTAAGCTACGATGCTTACAACCACAATGGGAATGACATCCTGCAAAGAACAAATGGCCACGTCTTGGCAGGTGGCCAGACCAAGCCCTTCATGCCAAGAGTGCATGAAATGAGAACATTGTGACAAAGCAAGAACACTTTATTAAAATGTAATGCTTATGCAAGGTTCGAACAAACTGTGTGAGAAATGCAAATAGAAATAAAACTACATCAACAATGACAAAAGTCGCAGAAAGGATTCGTAATGAACTCGAAAGTGAACATTCACTAGCACATAAACAAAATTCCAAGTACACATACAAAAATGAACAGAAAAACCTGGAGTGTACTAAAGTGTCTAATTTATCATAGTAAAGTGCGCGTGCTATTAGATGGACTAGAGTTATGCAGAAGTGACATCGGAGCGAATGGAAGAAGTAGACTGAAAAATGCAAGAGTATGAATTGGATGGTAACTGCCTCCAAGCAATGTTACCAATCATCTAGAAGCTTGAAAAGAGCACAAAAAGAAATACCACCGCATACCATCATAAAACAATCCTGTGACAGAAAAAAAAATGGGAACAATGCAAAATTGGAAATATTGCCTTTAGGATATATCAAAGAAGGTAATGGCGAGAAAAAAATAACCATACAACAAAAAAGCAATCAAGTGAAATTAGTGCAGAATACTTAAACGGGGGATTCAGTGTAACAATTAAGTGAACACTACTGTAGTACAGCGAACGATGAGACAGTAATGCTGCATCTTGCCACTCCAGAACGTGAGAAATGAATATGCAAGCCTCATATTAGAAGCTTACATAAACATGGAAATAAACTGGAATGCACTGGAAGCTGCATTTGTGTAACAAAGGAAGCAATGGTCATAATAAATAGTAAGTGTTTTATCTAAAAAGCCCTTTACAAGAGGCAAAGTTGTACCTCTCTGGCAAAAACAAAGTTGCAACGAATAATTTGCAAGCCAGCAAATACAATAATTAGCACACTGACATGTCCCACTTTGCGCACATCTCCAGTCTCCTAAAGTAAAAAAAAGCACTCTGAATGAGAAAAACGTTTAACACATGTAGCCCAGAGCAAATTCTTTGCCAGTTCACTCACACTTTCACATCCAAAAACATTTGCCACAAAGTCCAGGCACAGTTCCACTGATGTTTACCAATTCACCCCCACTTTCACGTCCAAAAATATTTGGCACAGTCCAGGCAGAGCTTCATAGATAAACAGCTTGAGAGCATCCTACTGATTATTGTGCAGTCCCGCTGCTGAAAATAGAACTGCCGCACATGCTGGTAGTGGTTTCAATGTAGACACACGTACTTGCTGCCCTGGACAGGTATGCTCAGATATCTGCACTTCCATTTTGTCGAAGTAGACACATTGATGCACTACGCTGGTAATTGAAATATTTTGAATGCACAAGTATTGGCTTCACCAGAAAGACTTGCCCACATACCACCACTGGCATATATATGCACTTGCTCTTCACTCAGTAGCATTGAACTTAAAGTGTTCCCTATGTGGGAGCCATGTGTAAAACCGGTGTCACACGACCACTCTCGATCGCGATCAAGCCCGATCCGGATCGAAATTATCGATGCGACTGGCTCACTCTCGTAGCTTGCGCAGAGGAGCCATCACGACCGAGAAATTCGATTTGTAACGGACTGGATAGCGGCTAAAAGAGCCCCGTGTGAAACCGGTACCAAATAATGCACAGACTTACGCTAGGAAAATGTGTTGCACAAGGACAAAGAACTGCGACATGCCCTGTTGTGCGAAGCGCGCGAACAGAACACATGTATATATATATTTAAAAAAAACTGCGAGAGCGCTTCGCGAACTCCATGCGCACACATGGCACCCGCACGAACTCGGCAGGCCGCCGTAAAGCGCGAAGGGCGCACAGCGTACATTCCGACACATTTCCCAAACTGCAAACAATCCTACTACCTAAAGCATACAAGTTATTTTATACCAAGAGCATACTCGACTCACGTATGCAGTATGCACAAGCGAGTTATGCAGCGTACATGCTGTATCCATTCGCCAAATAGTAAAATTGATAACAAGCACAAAGCTACAAGGGACTCAATACATTACTACCATTTGAGGCGTCAAATAAAATCGAATTTGGCCGTTTCATATATTGGACACAATATATGGACACATGTGATACACGGTAATACCATGAAATACCCATCACGTGGGTAAAAGGGGCGAAAACACAATCGTGAACCTGCAGCGCAAACGATAAAAGCACGGTATGGTGCACGCAAAATTCTGTCAGTGCGCTGTAGCGCGAGGGAAGAAAATAGGGTGAGCACTTGACCTCACCTTTTGGGATACCGCACTAGTAGTGAATCATTAAAAAAAAGCCTGTTTGAACCAGTTCCCTTGTCTGCAACACTCTTGCTAAACGGGAGACTAAAATACCACGATGATGGCTCTATTGCGGAGATCGGCAAGGTGCGCACAGACAGAAATTTTGCCGCCTTTCTTCGCATTCTGCAAAATGCTTTCTTGTTAGGATCACGCATAGCGGCCGACCCCGACGCTAGGGACACACAGGCACGATTTCGTCCCTCTAACTTTCGTCCTTATACTGCCCTTAACGCCTTAATTACAGCGTCAGTGAAAAGGCGCCTCACATAACATGACAGTGAACTTGAACAGCTGATTAGTGCCCTCCACTCCGCGCCCTCCAATTGAAAACACTACTGATTTCCAAATTAATCTACACAAACAGATCGCACAACCCAAACTAATCACAGAACGTCGTTTTCTTGACGGCAAAACCCTGCAACACTTACATGACAAAGGGCAGCGGCAGCACATTCAGAACAGCCGCTATCATACCACAGCGCAATGCAAGTGCGATAACGTTATTATGCCCGGCTCAAACAGATCGCACAACCCAAACTAATCACAGAATGTCGTTTTCTTGACAGCAAAGCACTGCAACGCTTACATGACAAAGGGCAGCGGCAGCACATTCAGAACAGTCGCAAACAGACCATAGTGCCATGCGAGTGCGATAACGTAACTATGCCCGGCTTCACGAATAACGCGGCCGCCTTGATCAAATAACAATTGAAAACACTACTGATTTCCAAATTAAAACCACACAAACATATCGCACAACCCAAACTGATCACAGAATATCGTTTTCTTGACAGCAAAACACTGCAACACTTACATAGCAAAGGGCAGCGGCAGCACGTTCAGAACAGCCGCAAACACACCACAGCGCAATGCGAGTGCGGTGACGTGACGACGCCATGACGACGCGACTATGCCCCGGCTCGCCCGGCATCACGAATCACGTGGCCACCTTGGTCACATGATTTGACGACGGTATCGCCACCTTGCGCAAGGTTGGATCGCGTTGATGGGTTGTTGAATAGTGTAGAAGCCGCTAAAGAGGCTGACGCGCCGTGCCGTGGCGGTGGCGTTTTGAGTCGTTTGCAAAACGTATTCACCCCTCGTTTTTAAGCTGTCTGGCTTCCAACGTTATCAAAACGTATTCACCCCTCGTTTTTAAGCTATCTTGTTTGGAACGTCTTTGATGCGTCGATTTTGGTCAAAAATCCTTTTCAGACGTTGAATCCCTTAATACAACGTTTTCAAGACTTTGTGTGCTACCTGGGACGTGCTTAGACCTGTGACATATTTAGCCCACTACACTTCGAATTCCTATACGCACTGAAAACTGCACGAGATTGGAACACAAAAAGAAAAAAAAATATGTAAATAAGGGGTACAGCATAGGAAATAGTTTTCAAAAAGCAAAACCACAATAAAAAGTGACAAATATACTTCGTACAAAGAAAATTTATATTTAACATGCAGGTAAGCAACTTATACAAAAGAAATACTAAACATCATGAAAGGTTAGGTATAGTTTTACACAGAACACGATAATCTGGGCATAATGGCTATGCACACAAACAAGTAGCAAGTTCAATAAAGTTACATAAATATTTGGTCTCTTTAGTAAGCTGCGTTAAGTAATGTGTTGATAAACTTTCCCATGAATGATGCCAAGCTCACTTTTAGAACACGTACATTTCATACACACCTGACATGACCATCCAGATCTAACGACATCCTGTAACAGCCATATATCCACGCGGTCTGCATTTTTGTGGGCTCCTCGAACATGTGGCTTATGTTGTGGGTCGCGGCCTCATTACTACAAAATGAGTTTTATGTCAGCTTATAGCAGTGGCATAATAAAGCTGTGATATCATGAAAACATGCATTCAGCACCTAAAAGAGTCATGAAAACAATGTCTGCACTAATGTGGAAAGAGAGCAAATGCTTGAAATCATCGAATGTCATAATAATAGGGACCTCTTGCTCAAATATAATTTTGGACACGCCACTGCATTAGATTACACTCTAATTTTCTTGTTTTTTCCATTACTTAGCTTAAGCAACTTTCCCCTGTCATGTTTGGTTAAGTCAAAGTTATGTCAACACATCTTGTCTTGAAAATAAAGCTGTACTAGTAGCAAGCTGTGATTGGGTTTTTTTCCTAGAACTGTTCGTTAACCGAAAACCTCGTAAGCAGAGATTGTGCACAACGTCGAAGCATTTATAAGCGAGGAAACATCATTGAAGAAGTAATCTGTGAAGAGGTAGGCGGATCGATACTATACAACTTTAGCACAGTAGCGGGAGATCACGCACAGCTGCAAAAGGTGAACACGATCCCAAACCTTTCTCAGCGGAAGGAAACGCTTGTCCGGATGATAAATCGCGCACAGTTCAATAGAGTTGCGCACACAATTCTGAAAACCAGCGCGCAGCAAGCATCAAACAGGTTTCACTGTTGTCGTGGGTGTCCCACTTCCTACGTTCGCAAGGCACTCTATACACATAAAACACGCATGAACGCACGTGTACTTGCCGAGCACGATGGCTTACCGTTTCAACAGTACGACGAGGTCGAAAGGCGCTCTCCAAGTTTCCAGTGATGCGTCCACGATGTTACTCGCAGCATAGATGCCGCTGCGTAGTGGACGAGCTGAGGCTCGCTAATAATACGCGTTACTTCTTCGCGACGTCCAACAAACTTTCCACGACAACCAACGGAGACAAAGGAAACGCTCTCCAAGGCATGAAAATCGTTCGCCTACATTTAGCTGGCGCGCCAATCATACGGCGTGTTTACCGCGAGACACGAGCCGCCTTCTGGCACTTTCATGCACGCGAATTACGTTTCATTTCATTACAGCAAATCTAGTAACACACGATCAGACAAACTCAAGGAATCAGTTCGCACTACCGATTGAAGGTGGAGCAATACAACACACCGTATTTTCGTATTCTACCGCTCGCGTATACTATAGAATACTAAAACACTGGCGCCGCCAGCACCGTCTGTAAAATTGTGCGGCCGTTGTGGCCTCTCTGATCCTTACAATAATAGCCAATACAGCTGTATTCTACAGATGGTTGTATGGTATGCTATAGCTTACGGCAGAACTATTTTACGTGCAGTATTCTTGCTTTTGAATCGATTATGTCGCATGCAGTCAGTAAAGGCATGGCCTTCAAGATCTGAACAATTTACCCTGAGAAAGCTATCGCTGGGGTGTGATTTATATTAACGATTTAAACTTCGGTCACTGGCCTTAAAGCCCGAAACGACGTTATGCGCAGCCGTTACCGTCACTACCTGCGCCGTCACTTAGTTTCTCATTGAAGAAACTTCCTGCTGTCGTTTAAATGCAGCCAAGAAATTGTCGACACAACCTCGGAGACACACGTGTGCCGTGTGTGACGTTTCCGTGTGCTTTCTGCGTCCGTCGCACAGCAACAAATATACCATGATTTTTAAATTTACCCGTGAGCCGCAGGTTACGCTTGTGTTCCGTATCTTGCTTTCGTGGCTGTGTGCTTATCGTGCGCGGATCGCGATCATGTTGTCCATGCCTTCTCTGTGCATTGTGTGACCCACGAAGATTCCTCGAAAAAAAAGACGTTTCTGCAGCGCGCATTTGTCCTTTTTGAGTGGAGTGTGCCAGAAATGTGCGGCGGCGTTCGATGTGCTCGTGCCCCAAGTGCTGCAGTCACTGAATTCCAGCAAATAGATATGACGCGGCTGCTAACGCGCGGTCTTGCTTAGTGTATCTTGGTTATCTTTGTGATTTACCTGCATATGCGATAGAAACCACAATGAGCGCTCCAATTGCGCTCGCTGTGAAAGTCAAACGGTAGTATAGTGTCAATGCAGCTTAGCGGTGAACGTGCGTAAAGGAGATAAAAAGGACTGTAATCGGTCGTCTCATGCTTTGCAGTATTATACGCATAGGTGATGAAGGGGAGTACGTCATCCCAGTCCTTGTGATCGGAAGATACGTACATGGCCAGCATGTTAGTTAGAGTTCTGTTCGTACGTTCGACAAGCCCATTTGTCTGAGGGTGATAAGGCGTTGAATGACGGAACTGCGAACTGCAGAGACGAAGCAGTTCTTCTACGGCGTCCGCAACGAACTGACGACCGCGATCGCTAATGATCACACGGGGGGGACCATGTCGAAGAATAATGAATCGAAGCAAAAACGTTGCAACGGACGCAGCTGTTGAAGATGGCACGGCCGCCGTTTCCGCGTAACGGGTCAGATGGTCGACACATACGATCACCCATCGGTTGTCGTTAGATGATCGGGGAAATGGGCCCAGAAGATCGATACCCACTTGTTCAAATGGCAGGCGAGGCGGCGGCAGAGGTTGGAGAAGACCTGGCGGAGCGGTCGTAGGGCGCTTGTAGCGTTGACATTGTTCGCAACTGGCGACGTAGTGCTTGACCGTGTCCCGCATTCTGGGCCAGTAAAAACGCTCCTGTGTCCGGTTCAAAGTTCTTATGAATCCTAGATGGCCAGAGGTCACATCGTTGTGCATGGCTCTCAGTATGTCCGTTCGCAGACTCTGCGGCACCACCAGAAGGAAGCGTGCGCCTTTAACCGAATAATTGGTCTTGTAAAGCAGGCCGTCACGGACACAAAATCGACCGGTGGCTCCAGGACGCGATGCGGCCACAAATAGAGGTTCCAAACCAATATCATTTTCCTGCTCTGCTTGGAAAGTCATCGAGTCTGGGAATGTAGAAGAAATGGGAGCAAAACAGTCATCAAAATTGTCTTCGTCACACTCCGTCGTCGTCAGAGGAAGGCGGGAGAGACAGTCCGCATCTGCGTGGCGACGCCCGGACTTGTAGGAAATAACGAAGTCGTACTCCTGCAGTCGAAGAGCCCAACGTGCCAGTCGTCCACTCGGGTCACGGAGATTCACCAACCAGCACAACGCGTGGTGGTCAGTAATGATAGTGAACGGGCGTCCGTAGATATAAGGTCGAAATTTGTGGACAGCGAAAACAGCTGCCAAGCATTCTTGCTCGGTCACAGTGTAATTGCGTTCCGCCTTAGTCAAAGAGCGACTAGCATAAGCCACAACGTGTTCAGCTCCTTGATGACGTTGCACAAGTACGGCGCCGATGCCGATGCCACTGGCATCAGCGTGCACTTCCGTAGGTGCGCATGCATCGAAGTGACGCAATATGGGCCCTGATGTTAGTAGAAATTTTAGCTGACGGAACGCGTCGTCGCAAGCCGATGTCCAGTTGAAAGGGACGGCTTTTTGGAGAAGACATGTTAGGGGGTACACCACGTCGGCGAATCTTGGGACGAAGCGCCGAAAATACGAGCACAGGCCCAAGAAACTCCTCAACTCCCGCACTGACTTCGGTGCTTCGAAGGAGCTGACTGCCTCAATCTTCCGTGGATCTGGCTTCACACCGTTTTTGTCGACCAGATGCCCAAGTACTAACGTCTCGGTTTCTCCAAAACGACATTTCTTGGAATTTAGGATCAAGCCGGCTTGTTTGACACAATCCAGAACAAGATTGAGACGGCTGTTATGTTCACTCAATGTGCTGCCAAAAATCACCACATCGTCGAGGTAGCACAAACAAATTTCCCATTTAAGTCCTCGGAGGATAGTATCCATGAATCGTTCGAATGTTGCTGGCGCGTTACAAAGGCCGAACGGCATAACGTTAAATTCATAAAGACCGTCTGGTGTCACGAAGGCCGTTTTCTCCTTATCGTCTGGGTGCATGGGTATCTGCCAATACCCCGATCGCAAATCCAGTGATGAAAAGTAGGCAGCGGAATGTAGACAGTCGATGACATCATCAATTCTAGGAAGTGGATACACATCCTTTTTGGTGACCGCATTCAGTTTCCTGTAATCAACGCAAAACCGCCACGATCCATCCTTCTTCTTTACTAAGATTACTGGTGCTGCCCACGGACTAGAAGACTCTTGGACAACACTTTTCCGCAGCATGTCTTTCACCTGTTCAGCAATAACTGTCCTCTCTGCTGAAGAAACGCGGTAAGGCTTTTGCCGAATGGGGTGCGCAGATCCGGTGTCAATTCTGTGGCGAGCACGAGAACGCGGGAGTGAAGCCTGCTTGTCGCCTTGTGTGAAATCGAACACAGAAAGATGTGCCCACAAAACTTGTGCGAGAGCGCGGCGCTCATGTGAGGGCAGTGCCTTGTTGATCATTCGTAGGATCTGCTCTTCAGAAATGCTTCTTTGGGGATCGCTAGTATGAGACTGCTCCTCCTCGCTTAGAACTGTAATGGAGCTGTAAGTAATCTCGTCAAATTCAGCAAGCTTCATATCACGCGGGAGAACGGCAGGGACGCAAGAACAATTGAAAGCCCATAAATTGGAGGCGCCATTCACTACTCTCACGACAGAGCGTGGTACAAGTACATCTTTCTTTGCGCAGCTCGACGTAAGTGGCTGGACTTGCGCGTCAAACGATGAAAGGTCGGCAGCAGCGAAATTGACAGGGATACGTGACAGCGACCAAGGCGGTAGCAGCAAATCGTTCGAAACAACACAATAGTTTTTCACTGGTAAGGATGTGTCGGCAAGGGTGGCGAGAAGCGCGCTATTCAAAGTAATTTCGCCTGTGCCACAGTTAACGGATGCACCACAATCCTGAAGAAAGTCAATCCCGAGAATCACATCATGAGTGCATCGCGGTAGTACGAGAAATTCTGTTTTAAGATCTTCTCCTCCGAATAAAACACTTGCAACACAAATACCAAGGGGAACTAGGCACTCTCCGCTGACACCACGAAACGTCACACCATCATTCCACGGGAACATAACTTTCCTACCCAGCCTCTCTTTGAAAGTCACACTCATGACGGAAACGGTAGCACCAGTATCCACTAATGCTGTTGCAGGTATACTATCAATTAACACACGCACTTTGTTCTTCACCATCATAATAGGCAGAGGAGTATTTCGCAGATACACAGACTGTCCGGCGACCTTACCTCCATCGGCCGCGCCGGCTAGTTTCCCGACGGCGGTGGAGACGTAGCACGTCGCCGTGGTGACGGTGAACGGCGTTGGCGACTGGTTGGGGGCGTCAGGCTGCGGTCAGAAGCTGGCGAGCCACTCCTTCTACTATACTGACGGAAGGTATTCCGAGGAGGCGCGCCTGTGGTGTTTGCAGGGTCTATCGGCCAACGGTCGTCATAACTATCACGTCCAAAATTAGGCCAAGTTGGTGGTGGGCCATATGTTGTTGTCTGTCGGCGCCGGCGACAAAAACGAGCAATGTGTCCTGAGGCGCCACAGCTGTAACATACAGGAGATGCGCGGCCGACGTTGTATGCCTCGGAGTCAACCCTGGGACGCTGCGAATAATAAACGCGATCTTCCGAATTCCGATTCGTGGTGGTAGCTCGACGAGTTCGTTGATCGTGCGTCATGTCGTCGGGAAAGGTACGTCGGTGCTGTCGCAGCTGATCACCTCGACAGTCTGCAACGCCTGGCATGACAGTCAATGCTGACACAGCAGATGCATGTTCTTGAGGTTGGTTGGAAGCGCAACCAAGCTGTTCGACATCCGCCCCTTTGGTGTGGCGTTCAAGTTCTTCGCGGACAATTTGCCTTATAGTTGCCGCAAGGTCAAATTGAAAGCTGTAGTTGTCGTTTTCGTCAACGCTTGCCACCGTTGTGACATTTGCTAGCCTGCCAAACTTTGGCGTGATACGGCGCAGCTTCAAGGCCTCAAATGTGCGGCAATGCTTGATGAGGTCGGCGACCGAGGCGAGACTCTCCTTTCCGATTAAATAATTGTAAACGTCCTCGGCTATGCCTTTGAGAAGGTGTCCAACCTTGTCCTCTTCGGACATTCGAGGATTGACAGTCTTGCAAAGTTTCAGGATCGCCTCTATGTACGTAGTACAGGTCTCACCTGGGACTTGAGCACGCTGAAGCAATGTCTGCTCCGCCCGCTTCCGTTTCGTGGTGGAATCGCCAAAGCACTCTGTGAGGTGAGTAACGAAGCTGTCCCACGTTGTGAACGTATCTTCATGGTTCTCGAACCACACTAGCGCCGTGTCTGTGAGGAACAGAACCACATTGTCGAGCTGAGTCGTGGAGTTCCAGCCGTTGTACTTGCTCACACGCTTGTAGTGGGTGAGCCATTCCTCCACGTCTTCGCCGAATTTTCCAGAGAAAGGGCGGGGCTCCATCTGATGCATCCAGGCGCCGGTTGTTCGCACTGGAGCTGCCAGAGAAGGCTGTTCGTCGCTGCTGTGGGACATCGGGATCTCAAGCGGTGTTGGAGGCAGTCGAGCGAGGCGTCGGCTCCGGCGTGGCACTTGCTGCAGCAGCTCCGTCGTCTTGGTCGAAGTACCCAGCACCTCCACCACAAAACTGTTACGGTTAATGTTAAACCGGCTTTATTCAAGGGACGAGATGGATGGTAAAGTCAAGATGGCGTCCTGAGGCTGCACCAGCTCACTTCTTCTTCCTCTTCTTCTCGCCCGGCTCATGCCGTAGCAATATTATTTGGTTTTTATGATTTCCATTACTGTCTTTTTCGCCTTCGTCAATGAGTGTATTTTTAAAGATCCTTTTGCTTGAAAGTAAAATAAAATCTGTGAATTGGGGTTGAAATAATCAGGCTTTTTATTCCTCAAGAAGTGCGTGAGTAGTAATTTTACAAGAACTTAGTGATACAGCTCTGTACATCAAACTAAAGAAAGCGAAATATCCAAACGTCTTACAGTGCGTGAACCTTACTATAGTGTGTCAGTATTTCAGTACGCGCTCAGTGCTGTGGGCTCACAGCACAGAGACACAGCACATATTTGCCGTTACCGTGGTGCGAAGCCGGCCTTACACCACATTAACGGCAAATACAACTGCACAATTTGCTCTGAAGTAATGTACAATACTTTTTCATTTCACTTGTTCCATGTACAAAATTTTCCATGGGTGCACTGTTGCCTTCCCATGTTAGAAAGGCACATTTAGATATTATTCAACAGTATTAAACACGTTCTGTTGAATGCTTATAGAGGGCAAATATAGAGCCGTTGTTAGACAGGCCGCACTTTAGCTTCTTTATGTGTCCTATAAAGTTTCCGTTATAGAATTCAGTACATATGTCATATGATGACACATTTCTAGAATGGGAAGAGAGAGCCATTCTATAGACAGGCTACATAAGGTATTCTGAAAGCGTTTTATAAACATTTGTCTATAGTAGTTGGTACATAAGATGTCAATACAAACTCTATAGAACGTTTATGAAGGGTGGATGTAGAGCCATTCTATACACAGGCAAAAGAAGTTCTGAAAATGTTTTATGAAAATTCTTCTATAGAATGTTTTACATATGGTGACATTAAACCCTCTATAGACAGTTTATAGAAGATGAACGGAGAGCCAGTCTATAGACAAGCCGCAATAGAAGTGTGAAAAGCTTTTTACATACATTATTTTATAGAATTTAGTACATATGATACGATCAATACACCCTCTATAGAACACTAATAGAGGGTTAATGGAGAGCCATTCTATAACAGCTCGCGTTAGAAGTTTTAAGGACATTTTATAAAAGCTACATTATGGCATTCATTACGTATGACGTAAATACACCCTCTATTGCACATATATTCTTTTTGCAATGAGTCGTTTCTGTAGACAGGTTTCCTCAGACTTATAGAGACTCTATGCAGACAGCTCTATAGATCGCGAGTTCCTATAGAGCCCCTTTTAACAACATAGGAACTCATTACTACTATTAAAGGAACTGTAAATACGTTTTCCTCCGGTGGAAAATTGCGCGGCACCGGGATTCGAAACACAGTCCTCTTGCACGCGAGGCGGATGCTCTACCTCTACGCCACTCCTGCACTCTGCACCGCTGCAAAAAAAAAAATTCCACGTGTTGATAAAATCACACAAAAAACCTGGAGTGCGGCCTGATCCCGGTGACCAGAATCGGTAACGCACGCCCTCACCAGATCAGGATTGGCCACCCTGGTGCAGTACTTGGCCACAACCTCCTATATGGATACAACAATCAAACCCCGGCCCTCAGTCCCCAGCAGCTGCGTAGGAACTGACCACGGCGGTGGTCAGACCTGCGACACAGCAGAGGGTGCTAAGAATCCCTGGTTCCTGACAACTCGCCATTGGGATATGAACCTGGCAGCGTTTAAAACTAAAACGTTATCTCATTATGCGAGTCTAGCAGTGCTATTGGAGGAATTAGAGGGGTATAAATGGGATATACTGGGGCTCAGTGAAGTTAGAAGGACAAAAGAAGCATATATAGTGCTAAAAAGCGGGAACGTCCTGGGCTACCAGAGCTTAGCGGAGAGACGAGAACTAGGAATGGATTTCTGATTAATAAGTATATAGCTGGTAACATACAGGAATTCTATAGCATTGTTGTGAAAGTCTTGTTGTTGTGTAGGTCTTATTGTAAAACTTAATAAAACGTACAAATTGAACGTCGTGCAGATCTACGCCCCTACATCCAGTCATGATGACCAGGAAGTCAAAAGCTTCTATAAAGACGTGGAATCGGCGATGGGTAAAGTCAAAGCAAATTACACTGTACTGATGGGCGATTTCAATGCCTCGGTAGGCAAGAAGCAGGCTGGAGACAAGTCAGTGGGGAAATATAGCACAGACTCTCCGTATAGCAGGGAAGATTTATTAGTAGAGTTCGCAGAAAATAATAATATGCGGATAATGAAAACCTTCTTCCGCAAACGGCATAGCTGAAAGTGGACGTGCAAGAGCCCGAATGGCTAGACTAGAAATGAACTAGACTATATACTCAGCGCTAACCCTGGCATCATACAAGATGTGAAGGTACTCGGCAAGGTGCACTGCTGTGACCATAGGATGGTAAGAACTCGAGTTAGCATAGACTTGAGGAGGGAACGGAAGAAACTGATACATAAGAAGCCGTTCAGTTAGCGTTAAGAGGGAAATAGAGGAATTTCGGATCAAGCTACAGAACAGGTATTCAGCTGTAACTCAGGATGAGGACCTTACTATTGTAGATATGAACGATAATCTCATGGGCACCATTATGGAGTGTGCAATAGAAGTCAGTGGTAACTCCGTTAGACACGATACCAGTAAGCTATCGCAGCAGACAAAAGATCTGGTCAAGAAACGCCAATGTATAAAAGCCTCTAACCATACAGCTAGAATATAACTGGCAGAACTTTCGAAGTTATTCAAACAGCATAAGACAGCTGACATAAGGAAGTACAATATGGATACAATTCAACATGCTCTCAGGAACGGAGGAAGCCTAAGAACAGTGAAGAAGAAACTAGGAATAGGCAAGAATCAGATGTATTCATTAACAGATAAAGCCGGCAATATCACTACTAATATGGATGAGATAGTTCAAGTGGCTGAGGAGTTCTATAGAGATTTATACAGTACCATTGTGCTCACGCCGATAATGGAAGAAAGAATAGTCTAGAGGAATTTGAAATCCCACAAGTAACGCCGGAAGAAGTAAAGAAGGCCTTGGGAGCTATGCAAAGGGGGAAGGCAGCTGGGGAGGATCAGCTAACAGCAGATTTGTTGAAGGATGGTGGGCAGATTGTTCTAAAAAACTGGCCACCCTGTATACCCAATGCCTCCTGAATTCGAGCGTACCGCAATCTTGGAAGAACGCTAACGTAATCCTAATCCATCAAAAAGGGGACGCCAAATACTTGAAAAATTATAGACCGATCAGCTTACTCTCCGTTGCCTACAAAGTATTTACTAAGGTAATCGCAAATAAAATCAGGAACACCTTAGACTTCTGTCAACCAAAGGACCAGGCAGGATTTCGTAACGGCTGCTCAACAATACACCACATTCACACTTTCAATCAGGTGATAGGAAAATGTGCGGAATATAACCAAACCTCATATATAGCTTTCATTGATTACAAGAAATCGTTTTAATCAGTCGAAATCTCAGCACTCATGGAGTCATACGGAATCAGGGCATAGACGAGCCGTATGTAAAAATACTGAAAGATATCTATAGCGGCTTCTCAGCCACCGTAGTTGGGTGAGGGAACAAACGCGAGTTATTGATATCTTAGTTGAAATCAAGAAAGAAGAAATGGGCATGGGCAGGGCATGTGATGAGGAGGAAAGATAACCGATGGTCATTAAGGGTTACGGACTGGATTCCAAGGGAAGGGCAGCGTAGCAGGCGGCGGCAGAATGTTAGGTGGCCGGATGAGAATAAGAAGTTTGCAGGGACAACATGGCCACAATTAGTACATGATCGAGGTAGTTAGAGAAGTATAGGAGAGGTCTTTGCTCTGCAGTGTGTGTAACCAGGCTGATGATGATGATGAAAATGATGAAATACAATTTTTAAGGGCGCCATGCCCAGTCAACGATAGTGCGCGCGCGTTGCAACTTTCTGCAGGCTGCCACTGAATGCAAGTGTCTGCCCCATCCCCTGCTCACTATAGTACTCGCTTCTCGCCGCTTTCTGAGAGGAGACAAATCGTACCGGCAGCTAAGAAGGTGGTTCCTGCCGGTCTGGACGACTGTCTCGGGAAGTCGGCAAGGAAGCACTCGGACCGCATTATTTCCTCAAGACTACCTCAGCATTTCGCTAACCCCCGTCAGCGCTAGTGCGCGTGCGTGGCTAGTTTCTGCAGGCTGTCACTCGACGCAATCGTCTGGCTCGTCCACCTACACCCTATAGTAGTCACTACTGGCTGCTCCTTGCGAGGCGAGAACTGATACCGGCCACTACGACGGTGGTTGTTGCGGGACTGGCGATTTTCACGGCGTGTCAAAAGGCAAGCACTCGGACCGTATTTTTTCGGCTAGACTACGTCAGCATTTCGCAACCTCAAGTCAGCGCTAGTGCTCCTGCGTTGCGACTTCCTGCGGGCTGCCCGCAGCTAAGCCTTCTGCCTCGCCGCCCTGCTCTCTGTAGTAGATGCTTCTGGCTGTACACCGCGAGGCAACAAAACATGCCGGCCGGTACGACGGCACTTGCAGCTAAGTTTGACCCCTTTCTGGGCGGGTTGAGAAGTAAGCACTAGCACTGCGCCATTTCGGCAAGACTACTTCAGCACCCGGCCATCCCCGGTTGAGGCTAGTGCGCGTGCGTGGCTACTTGCAGCGGGCTGCCACTGAATGCAAGCGTCTTCACACTCCGTGCTCGCGATAGTAGTCTCTACTGGCTGCTCTCTGCGAGGCGACAACTCGTGCCGGCAGCTTCAATGGCGGTTGCTGCGGGACTGGACGACCTTTTCAGTGTGTCAAAATGTAATTGTCGGATCGCAATAATTCGGCAACACTGGCTCACTCCTGCGTTACCCTTTAAGCTACCCCGTTAACACTAGTGGGCGTGCGTTGCTACTTTCTGTGGGCTGCCACTCAACGCAAGTGTCTGCCTCGCCCCCCTGCTCGCAATATAATCACTTCTGGATGCGTTCTGCAAGGCGAAAAATCTTGTTGGCAGCTACGACAGCG
The DNA here is from genome assembly GCF_050947875.1 of Dermacentor variabilis. NCBI lineage: Eukaryota > Metazoa > Arthropoda > Arachnida > Ixodida > Ixodidae > Dermacentor > Dermacentor variabilis. The sequence goes on along the minus strand of NC_134571.1, from coordinate 225,670,722 downwards.
GCTCCTGCTCGATGGGACCACTTTCTCGGCGTGTCGAGGAGTAAGCACTCGCACTGCACTATTTCAGCCAGAACACCTCGCATTTCACTACCCCAGGTCAGCGCTGCTGGGCGTGCGTTGCTACATTCGGCGGGCCGCCACTCAACGCAAGTGTCTGCCTCGCCCACCTGCAGGCTATACTAGTCGCTACTGGCTGCTCTCTGCGAGTCGACAACTCATGCCGGCAGCTACGATGGTGGTTGCTGCGGGACTAGACGACTTTCTGGGCGTGTCACAAGGTAAGAACTCGGACCCCATTATTTCGGCAAGATTGCCTCAGCACTCCGCCATCGCCCGTCAAGGATAGTCCGCGTGCTTTGCAAGGTTCTGCAGGTTGCCACTCAATGCAAATGCCTGTCTCATCCCCTCCTCTCTATAGTAGTCAATACTGGCTGTTCTCTGCAAGGCGACCAATCATGCTGGCAGCTACGACGGCGGTTCCTGCGGCACTGGATGACTTTCTCGGCGTGTCGAAAAGTAAGCAATCAGACCGCATCATTTCGGCAAGATTGACTCAGCAGTCCGCAACCCCCGGTTGCTCCAGTGCGCGTGCGTGGCTACTTGCGGCGAGCTGTCACTGAACGCAAGTTTCTTCTCACTCCCTGCTCGCTACAATAGTCGCTTCTGGCTGCTTTCGGCAAGGCGACAAATCATGTTGGCAGTCAGGCCAGCGGTTCCTGCTAGATGGGACCACTTTCTCGGCGTGTCGAGGAGTAAGCCCTCGCACTGCCTAATTTCCTCAAGACTGCCTGGCATTCCACTACCCCAGGTCAGCGCTAGTGGGCGTGCGTTGCTACTTTCGGCTGGGTGCTACTCAACGAGAGTGTCTGGCTCGCCTAGAGGCTCGCTATAGCAGACGCTTTTGGCTGTTCTCGGCGAGGCGCCAAGTGGTGCCAGCAGCTTCGACGACGGTTGCTGCTGGACTGTGCGGCTTTCTCGGAGTTTCTAAAGGTAAGCACTCAGACCGCATTATTTCCGCAAGATTTCCTCAGGCCTCCGCTCTCCCCGGTCAGTGCTATTGTGCGTGCGATGCTACTTCCTGCGGGCTGCCACTCAGCACAAGTGTCTGCGTCGCCGATTTTCTCGGTGTAGTAGTCGCTTCTGTCGTCTCTCTGCGAGCCAACAAAACATGCCATCTGCTACGACGCCGCTGGCTGCGACGATAGACCACTTTCTCGGCGGGTTCAGTAGTAAGCACTCGCACTGCATCATTTCAGCTAAACTACGTCAGCATTGAGCAACCCCCGGTCAATGCTAGTGCGCGTGCGTGGCTGATTCCTGCTGGATGCCACTCGACGCAAGTGTCTGCCTCATCCCCTGCTGACTATAGTAGTTTCTTCTGGCTGCTCTCTGCAAGGCGACAACTCACGCTGGCTGCTACGGCTGTGGTTGCTGCGGGACTAGACGACTTTCTTGGCATGTAAAAAGGTAAGCACTCGGACTGCATTTTTTCGGCAAGACTGCCTCAGCACTCCGCAACTCCCTCTAAGAACTAGTGCGCGTGCGTTGCTGCTTCCTGCAGGCTGCCACTCAGCACAGGTGTGTGCTTCGCCCACCTCTACCCTATTGTAGTCACTTCTGGCTGTTCCCTGCGAGGCGACAAAACATGCCGGCAGCTGCGACGGCCCTTGCTGCGGGATTTGATGACTTTCTCGGCATGCCGACAACTGAGCACTTGGACTGCATTAGTTCGGCAAGACTACCTCGCACTGCACTACCCCCGGTCCACGATAGTGGGCGTGCGTTGCTACATTATGCGGGCTGCTACTCAGCACAAGTGTGTGCCTCGGCCACGTGCACGCTATAGAACTGGCTACTGGCTGGTTTCTGCGGGGCAACAAATCATACCGGCAGCTGCGACAGCGGTTCCTGCGCGACTGGCCGACTTTCTCCTCGTGTCAACCAGGAAGCACTCAGACCGCATTATTTCGGCAAGACTGCCTCAGCATTCAGCTATCGCCGGACAACAATAGTGCACGTGCGTTGCAACTTGCTGGAGGCTGCCACTCGACGTAAGTGTCTGCCTCGCCCAGCTGCACGCTATAGTAATCGGTCCTGGCTGCTCTCTTCGAGGTGACAAAGCATGCCGGCAGCTACGACGGCACTTACTGTTGTACTAGACGAGTTTTTCGGCGTGTCGTTAAGTAAGCACTCGGACCGCATTAGTTCGTCAAGGCTACCTCAGTACTCTCCTACCCCTGGTCGGAGCTAGTGTGCTAGGTGTCACTACATTCTGCGGGCTGCCACTCAACGAATGTGTTTACCTCGTCCCCGGGCTAGCTAGAGTAGTCGCTTCTGGCTGCTCTCTGCGAGGCAGCCAAACATGCCGTCAGCTACGACGGCGCTTGCTGTGAGATTGCTCCACTTTTTGGTCGTGTACTTTGGGCGTGTAGTAAAATGACTTTGAGCAGCGGTCTACCCAAGCCTCTATCTCTAACTGCACTGCCGGACACAGAGCTATACACACGACGTATATTTTCAGCATTCTCACCACAGCAATAACACCTGCAGTCGCTGGGTGGTTGCCGCCAGGCCAATTATCAGTAGCTGACACAAGTTCCATCTCGAGTAATGTCGACTTCGATCACCGTCGAGTGCGATCTTCCAACCTTGGGCCTCAGCGGTGATATTGAACAGTGGTCCACCGATACCTCTATCTCGGTCTGCGGAACAGCAGCAAGGGACGCAGATGTAAACACATGACGTGTACTTTCAGCATTCTCACTGTTGCTATTACCCGTGGCATCGTTGCATGGTCGCCACCCAGCCCATATTCAGAAGCTCTCACGAGTGCTACATTGGACTACTGCCGAACTCGATCTGCGTCGGGAGCTATCTGCTACACTTTGGCGGAAGCGGTGATTGTTAGGAGTCGCGCACTGTAGCCTTTACCTGGCTGCGGTGGAACTGAGCATGTGACAGAGTACTAAACGCACGACGTATATTTTTAGTATTGTCACTGAAGCAATCACCTCTGCAATGGCTTGATGGTTGCCGCCCGGCCAGTAATCAGGAGCTCACATGAGTGGCACCTGGACGACTGTCGATTTCAATTTGCGGCGTGTGCGATCTAGTACACTTTGGCAGCAGTGGTGGTTCTGAGTAACCGCCACCAAATCGTTTCTTTGTTTTATTTGTGCTATTTTATTCAATATTGCCGGCAGCGTGTCGGTAGCCAAGGCAGCAGTGGGTGCATGATAATTACACATTAATGGTCCATCAAGAAAACAATAACTACAGCAGAGAACCGCATAGCCACGCAGTAATGTTTCCGTAGGTCAAATCGGGAAAAAAACGAAGAAAGACACAAACGCATAATATTCAAATCCGAAAATAAAGTATGGGAAGCATACGTTTGAAAAAACCGAGCACAGAAACTTATTGGCTAGAACTGATTGCTGAAAGAAATGTATCGGGTGAGGACAAGGGTAGCCACATCATAACTTAACTTGATCCAATGAACTATCGTTCTTGCAAAGAAGGATAGCTTGTATTCATTGGTTCCGCACTGCAGCATCCTAATTGTTTCACCATGTTTGGTCCGAGTGTAGCGTGTTCTCTTGTACGGCATGTACCTATAGAATTCTATTTTGGCGTGATTAATAATGATTGCAAATAACATATTGAAATCATGCATTTTTCGATGAGATTCCATGGTAGGAAGGCTGGACCGACTGACAATATCAGGTATCACCAGCTGTCTTCCATAGGCATGTTGTATGAATCGCAATGCTATTCGCTGAACACGCCTAATCCTTTTTATATCCGCTTTGGTGTTCGACTCCCAGGCCAGGTCAACATATTCCAGTAAGGAACGCTCGAGTGAAGTATAACCCACAATTTTTCTTTAGTGTTTGCACGTTTTATCCGGTGTCTTATAAGCAATAGTCTTGTGAATGCCACTGAAACTAGGTTTTTAATGTGGGGGCTGCACGTGAGGTTCCAGCTGATCGTTACGCCAAGATACTTAAAGTGGTCTGCGGGTTCGATAGAGGCGCCAATAATTTTGTTCGAATACTTGAATGGACCAGATATTGGACGAGGATTTTCAGCTCCGGTTCTGCCCGCTGGTATTCAGCGAAGTCTTGCGCGCCTATTATTGCAAGGAAGGCGTCGTCATCCTCGTCATCTGGCGGCGGCTGGTCAATGGGGGCGCGTGATAGGCAATCGGCATCGGGGTGTTTTCGCCCGGACTTGGAGGGTAAAGTGATATTGTAGGTTAAATCCAGCCGTCCTGAAGGATCCTTTAAGTTGGCTGGCCAACACAACGCGTGACGGTCGCGGACGACTGTGAATGGCCTGCCATATAGGCGAGGGCGAAATTTTGCAGTAGCACAAGCGATCGCGACGCATTCGATTTCGGTCGTATAATAATTGCCTTACGATTTCGACAGCGACCGGCTAGCGTAAGCTATCAACCGTTCAAGTCCGTTTTTCCTCTGGACTAGAACCGATCCGGGGCCTAAGCTAATGGCGTCAGTATGGATTTCTGCACCCGCGTACTCGTCCAAGTGCGCAAGTGCCAATGGCGACTGCATGCGTCTTGGAGGGCACCGAAGTCCAGTGCTTGGATGACGCACTGCAGCGTGAGCACTTGGCGGTTATACTGCCTAGTTCGCATTTCTAGAATTTTCCCAATCGTCGTTGCCTCTGTCAAGAATTCAGCTACGGTCTTCGGTGGGTTGTGGATCAGACCGCTGAAAAGTTCTTTACGCCTCGCCTCAAGCAGCGCACTTTTTTCTCTTCGGATATTTCCGAGTCGGCGTGCCGGAACAGGCTGTAGGGTTTGTAGTCGGGCATGAACTATGTGGTAGCGGGTCCATGCCGTCGTCCAGCAGATGTAGGGTTTGTGGTCAGTGTTGTAGGGCGATTTCACCGCTGGCATCTGTAGCAAGCATGTGACGCCCCCTCGGGCATAATCTTCGTTGACCCGCCAGGCTCGGTGGCCAGCCAGGCTCACTTAGGCAACATTGGTCACCGCAAGAAACACCGACGAGCACAGCTGCTCGGCGCTCAGTCATCGTTCGTCACCACCATGCTGCGGAGCGTCCTTCTAACAGAGGGTGCCTCGAGCCCCCCCTTGTTCACGACCCCGGGCGGATCGTGACGCTGGCGACGAGGACCCACGGATCGTGCCACGCCTCCGCCAGAGGCGAAACACCGCCCCCCGTTATTGCAAGCTTCATTTCCCTTGGTAATTTGCATGTTCCCGGTATTCACTGGCCTCCCTTTTAAACGTTTTCAAATTTGAATGAACGTAAGAACATGCTTATTACCTAACTTTCATCTACAGCTTCGTGTAAAAAGCCAAAAAGAAGGCTTTTGCGTTCCTGTTTCACTTGGTTTTGTTTTCTTTCGTACAAAAATGAAAACAGGCTAGAGCTTTTCTTTTGCGCAAGAAGCTTTCCCTTATAATTACCATATTTTGGGGGGTATTGGTCACACCGTTGCTTAAGTCGTACATCCACTTTTCCTGAGTTTCTAAGAAAAACGAATTTGTATATAATTCTCAGCGGTCTTAACACGCATCTATTTTAACTCGGTTAGCATGACAAAACCCGAATATGCACGCATGCAGACTCATTGCAAACCTCTGTTCTTATCCCATTCTAGAGCAGTAAATTACCAAAAACAAATTTTTTTACGAGCTGTAAATTGTAGCAGAAAAACTAAATACAGCCCTCAGGCGCAGAAAGTCAACCTTGAGTGCACTTAACACGAAGCCATCGTCCTGCGAAGCTTTTCAGTTTCTTGGGCGGGTCAGCATCGTTAGATCGCCGCCGTTGCTTCTGCGCACCTTTCACGAGACGTTGCGCACACGTCGCTGGCAGTGCTTCGATGGCGTGGTTCGCTCAGGAAGAATGACAACACTCGTATTGGTAGTGCCAACGTCTGCAACGCTCATTTGTGCTATATATATATATATATATATATATATATATATATATATATATATATATATATATATATATATATATATATATATATTGTGAGACGAGGTTTAGGCAGCCAGTCTCTTCTTTATTTTCCCGAGTGAGAGCCCCACCACCAGGGTCCAAAACGGTGATGATGAGTATGTACAGGTGAGAATATGAAGCGTATGAATAATGCTCACACTAATTTCCCCGCACGCGCAAGCGGCCAGCCAGGCCGCGACTTAGCCAGGAGGGGAACGCCGAACGAATCGTTTTAGGCGCGAAACGTGAACGATCTCCGAACCACGACAACGATGGTCGGAAGAAACGTCTACGGGAGTAACGCGATAGTTCACGGGGGATGTTTGTTCGTTAATAATATAGGGTCCAAGAAAGCGGGATTCAAACTTCTCGCACAAACCGGGTGTACGAATGGGCGTCCAAAGGATCACTTCCTCTCCAGGACGAAAGGAGACGTCGCGACGAGAGATGTCGTAACGTTGCTTGCGATCTAGCTGACTGACTTCTGTGTTGAAGCGAGCACGTTCACGGCATTCCTCAAGTCTCGAGACGAACTGTTCGGGTATACTGGCCGAGGTGTTAGTTTGGGCATTGAAGAAAGCAGCGTCGATGGTGAATGTCGGGGAACGGCCGTAAACTAGGTAGAAAGGTGAGTATCCCGTAGTTCGTTGGACAGCGGTGTTGTGAGCAAAAGTCACGAAAGGTAAAAGTTTGTCCCAGTTGTCGTGGTTTGGCCCGATATACATGGATATCATATCTATTAGTGTGCGATGAAATCGCTCGGTTAAGCCATTTGTTTGTGGGTGATATGCGGATGTTGTCTTATGAACTGTGCCACAAGCTCCGAGTACTTCTGCTAGCATTGTTGACATGAAAGTCTTGCCGCGGTCGCTTAACAGTACACGAGGTGCACCATGGCGCAGCACAATGGCATCTAGAAAGAAGGTGGCAACGTCGGAGGCCGAACTAGAGCGTAGAGGAGCGGTCTCTGCGTAACGTGTGAGCTGGTCAACAGCTGTCACGACCCATCGATGACCCGCTGGCGTTATGGGCAGAGGGCCGACTAGGTCTATCCCAACGATGGCAAACGGTGTCTCGGGACATGGAATGGGCTGTAAAAGCCCAGCAGGAGGCGAAGTCGGTCGTTTCCGCCGTTGACACTGAACGCAAGAAGCGACGTACTTGGCCACAAAGGTAGACATGCCAGGCCAAAAGAAACGGCTCCTAACGCGGTGGTATGTTTTGTGGAATCCCAAATGGCCAGCAGATGGGTCGTCGTGCAAGGCTTCAAGGACTTGTGTGCGCATCGAACGTCGAAGAATAGGTACCCAGCGGTGTCCGTCGGAGTTGTATACGTAGCGGTACAGCACATCGTTGTCAAGCTTAAATAGTCGCAGTTGTCGACGTAATCTGGCATTTGGTGCAGATGTAGTTCCGCACAGGCGTTGGATGATGCTGTCACAGTAGGGGTCAGAACGTTGACACGAGGCGAGGTGAGTGACGCGATTGGAAGGTAACGTGTCAGTAACCGATAGAGGTAATAACGGTAATAACGGGAGTGACGACTTAGTCTCATCATCAAGTGGCGAGCACTGGGGAGGTGTACTCGAAGCTAATAGTGGCAGCGGGCAGCGAGAGAGAGCGTCGGCATCTTGATGCTTTTTCCCAGACTTGTAGACGACGTCAAAATCGTACTCTTGTAAGCGTAGCACCCAGCGACCAAGTCGTCCGGACAAATTTTTGATTGACGACAACCAGCATAAGGCGTGGTGGTCGGTTATGACCGTGAAATGGCGTCCGTAAAGATATGGTCGAAATTTTTGGATTGCCCAAACTACTGCGAGACATTCCTGTTCTGTGATCGAGTAATTCTTTTCGGCAGGTGTTAGCGCGCGACTGGCATAGGCAACAACTCTCTCTCGTGAGGTGGTATCACGCTGTAAAAGTACAGCACCGATCCCATGGCCACTAGCGTCGGTGTGCAAGCAAGTTGGTGCGTTCTCATCGAAGTGACAGAGGACAGGGTCGGTGGTTAATGCCTGCTTGAGGGCTTGAAAAGAAAGTTCGCATTCATCTGTCCAAGGGAAAGCAGTGCCCGACGTGAGCAACTTGTGTAGCGGCGACGCCACGGCCGCAAAATGACTGATGAAGCGGCGGAAGTAGGATGCCAGGCCCAAGAAACTTCTTAATTGCTTTTGATTTTCAGGGCGAGGGAAGCGAAGCACGGCAGCAACCTTTTCGGGATCCGGTCGAACACCATCTTTGCTGATAAGATGGCCCAACACTTTGATGTTCTTTCTGGCAAAATGGCATTTCTTTGTGTTGAGTTGGAGTCCAGCGTTGGAAATGCATGTGAAAACTTCGTCCAAGCGCTCAAGGTACTGACGAAAAGTTGTAGAAGAAATAACGATGTCATCTAAATAGCACAGACAGGTCTTCCACTTAAGGCCACGTAAAACTGTGTCGATCATGCGTTCAAATGTTGCAGGGGCATTACATAAACCGAATGGCATGACGTTGAACTCGTAAAGTCCGTCTGGTGTTGCAAAGGCTGTCTTGTCCTTGTCCGCATCGTGCATGGGGATTTGCCAGTATCCGGATCGGAGGTCTATACTAGAGAAATATTCTGCACCCTGGAGGGAGTCAATGGCATCGTCAATTCTTGGCATCGGATATACGTCTTTGCGCGTGATCTTATTAAGGGCTCGATAATCGACGCAGAATCGTACAGAGCCGTCTTTCTTGCGAACCAGCACGACAGGAGACGACCAAGAACTGGAGGATGGCCGAATGATGTCTCTCTTGAGCATGTCATCAACGTTATCCGCAATAATTTTCCGTTCTGCGGAAGACACGCGATACGGGCGGCGGCGTACAACCGAACTGCCTTCGGTTTCGATACGATGTACTGCGACGGAAGTGCGCCCCAGAAGCTTGGAGTGGACGTCAAATAAGGCTCTGTGTTTGTGCAGGAGTGCCAGAAGGTCTTCTTTCTGCGCAGCGGTCAAATCGGGATTTATCGCGGCCGTTAAAGCAGCGGTAGCAGTGTGATAATCAGTTGTGGTAGACAATGGTGGTGATTCGGTGTGAAGCGGTACCAGCGAAAGAGGTTCGGTGTCAGTAAAGCATGTCACAGTAGAGCCCTGGGAGAGCGCAACTGGCGAAGAAGTAGGGTTATGAACAGCGACTAACGCTCTACCGTCCTGAAACCGTACTAGGCTAGGAGTAAGGCTAAGCCCACCAGAAATGCAGTAACCGCTCGGTGCAAGGAACACATCACCATTAATAATAGTGTCGGAAGTCAGCGTCAGAATATGCTCATTACCCGCGGGAATGAAACAGTCGGTAGACGTGACAAAACGCAGGCTATGAGCATTGACAGCGGACGAAGATTCAGTGTCCGTCATATGAATAGTTCGCTGACGGCAAGAGATGAAAGCTGAGGCGGAGGACACGAAGTCCCATCCCAAAATCATCGCGTAAGTGCACGAAGATAGCACGACGAACTGAATGTGGTGGAGGATGCCATCAATGAAAACGCGCGCAGTGCAAACACTGGAGGGCTGAACAAGAACTGTATTAGCACAACGAAGGGGAGGGCCATTATACGGTGTCTTCACTTTTCGCAATCGAGAACACAAGTCAGCACTAATAACGGAAAGCGATGCACCTGTGTCAACCAAGGCTTCGATTCGGACACCTTCAACACACACCAAAAGTACATTTGACGGGCGCTCCGGAGGAGTTTCACGTTGTCCAAAAGATGCAGCTTTCCCCCCTGAAGCTGCACCATTTAGTTTTCCGGGCGGTGATCGGAGGACGAAGTAGCCGGTCGTAGAGGGGAAGAAGAGCGCCGCATCGGTGATGGAGAGCGACGACGCGGGAAACGCAATGAACCGGCAGTGTTGAAGTCCTGTGGAGATGGGGAACGTCGTGGATAATAATCGTAGTCAGAACGCCGACGTCGTGGTACAGGGCCAGAAAACTGATCCCTTTCAAAGCCGTCATAGCCACGTCTTTCATCTTGCTGACGGCGTCGGCAAAACCTGGAAATGTGGCCACGGATGCCGCAGTAGTAACAAACCGGTCGAGGTGGGCTCCACGCGTTATAAGACGGAACAGGCGATGGCCTTGCAGTGATAGGATTCAGGGACATGTGCGGTGCAGGTGCCTGTTGTGGTGGCTGATGGGAGGGTGGCGCTATAGAGGCAACCTGAGCGTACGTTGGCGTATGGATAGGGCGCGGGCTCGTGATTTGCGGGCAGGTCACGGCAGCTATCTCTTCCCTCACGATATGGCGTAGGCCGCCACCAGGGGGCATCAGATGGACCTCAGGAGGGTTTGACGAAGTTTGGGCGTGCAGTTCCTCACGGATGATGGAGCGAATCAAAGCACGTAGCTCGCTGTCGTTGGACGCCTTGAAATCAGACGTGTCAGGGTGTAAGCGGAGCATATGAAGGTCATCGAGACGCTGACACGTACTGATGATGTCGGCGACGGTAGTGGGATTCAGCACTACAAGAGCATTGAATGCCGCAGTCCCAATACCCTTGAGCAGGTGACGTACACGGTCACTCTCTGCCATCGAGGTGTTCACGCGGCGGCAGAGGGCGAGGACGTCCTCTATGTACGAAGTGTAGGACTCGCCTGAGTGCTGTACACGCTCAGCAAGCTTCTTCTTAGCGATATCGGAGCGGACAGACGAGTTGGCGAAAATCTGGCGTAGATGGTGTTTAAAGATGCTCCAGGTGACCAAATCGAGCTCATGATTGGAAAACCAAGTTTTCGCAACTCCGGTTAGGTAGAAGGCGACGTGAGCAAGTTTTGCTGATTCGTTCCAGTGGTTAAAGTCACTCACGCGCTCGTATAGCTCCAACCAGTCTTCAACGTCGTCGCCTGGAAGCCCAGCAAATAGCGGTGGATCCTTCTGAGGGGTGGTGACTGTCCAAGAAGGGGTTCCCGCAGGAGTAGGCAAGGGGGATGTCGTGGGACTGGTCTGCTGGTCTTGCGACATGGTTGAGTGCAGTTGGTAGAGGTGGCGACCCGAGCGGAGCTCCAGGGATGTAGCGTAGGTGAAGCTGGAGAGAGACCGGGAGCGAGAGGGCGAAGGAACCGGACAGCACACTCCACCACTTGTGAGACGAGGTTTAGGCAGCCAGTCTCTTCTTTATTTTCCCGAGTGAGAGCCCCACCACCAGGGTCCAAAACGGTGATGATTAGTATGTACAGGTAAGAATATGAAGCGTATGAATAATGCTCACAATATATATATATATATATATATATATATATATATATATTGCTGTTTCGGCCGTGTAGCAACTGCCTGGGCCTCCGCAGAGTTCTTTACACAGCTCTAAACTCAGATAGGCAGCCAGCGGTATTTGGTAATTACAGCTAATTCAACAAAATTTAAGAACTCGGGTATTTTAGATGGCGCAAACTCAAACTGAACTTACCAGCATACGCTCCGTAACGCGTAAAGAGGACAGTCTGAAATCGCAATATGCATTGAAAACAGCGAGGCAGAATTGGCTTTCTGACAACAAAATTGGAACGTATGAACGCTCAGAATTTTATAAGTCGTACGGCATTTAAATGAATGTTGGTTTCATAGTTGCTTGATTTAGGTGTTTCTTTAAACTGCTCGAAGAACGAGGACACACCAAAAAAACACACACAACACCATGATCGCAGACTGCCAACTGTATATTTTCGGTAAGCAAGCAACATACATAAATGTAATTCAAAGACCTGTTCAAGCGTCCGTATTGTCACTCTCACATGTAGCGATAAACATAAATGACATAGAAGTTATCTGCTGGGTAACAGTGTAGAGCAAGACTGCGACAAGCGATCACCAAAATAATCATGCGCCATTCTTACAGTATCATAGAAAGAGGGAGAGTTGACATAAGAATGAACAGGGCACAAGAAGAGACCGCACACATGTGAAGGAGACGTAAATGGAACTTAACAAATAACCAGTGCAAAGGGAAAGGATGAGGGCATAAAAGTCTTTTAGGAAAGCAAGAAGGCAAAATAAACATAGCAACAAACGGGGAATGTCACACCGATCAACAAACGTGGCCATGACGTCATGAAACCATGAAGGCTCAACATATGGCCTACTTAGAACCATAGAAGTGGGGGTGACGGCGTCGGAATTTACAAACTTCGCTATGGAAAGAGTGACACCTGCTGAAAGAACTAGCACTCGGCCGCCAGTCACAGCAAAAAAGAATCTACAACAAACAAAACCAAAAGACAAAAACAAGGAAATCACAGAGCGCCAAAACGAATTTTCCTATAAGGCACATTCTAGAAAATTCACTCCTTCTGGTAAAAACGAGAGAAGTGGTGTGCTGCTACATATGTGACGATATTTTAATACGAATGAAAGGGGATTTATTAAGGTTGATCGGCAGGCGGAAGGACCGCACTACGGGCACAGCAAAGACGGTCTCAGCCGGCGTCAACACATTCGCGATCTGCGCTCGCACCTGCCGCCTAGACTGTGTCCCACTGCTGCGTACGTTGCTTCGTCCCCACTACAGTACCCTGGCGGCGAAGGGAAGCCATCCTGGCGACACAAGGCAATGTGACATTAAGAGGTCATTATATGGTTTGAGGCCGCTCACGTGGACCACCTGGCGGCCAAGACAACGCTTGTAGGAGGATGGGGTGATCGGCTCAAAACATAGGTGACGGTATATAGGCACTCGATCACGCGATACGGGCCTTGGTACTTGGGGGCAAACTTAGAAATCAGGTCAAGGGAATGAAACGGCGTGCGGAGCCAAACGCCAATGGCTCTACAAGCCTCCGCCAATGGCGACAGCTTGTGCAGTCAGATTGCGGTGATGGCGATCTTTTTGGAGGGCTTGATTGTGTGAACTAAAGGAGCGGGCCAGCTGCCGACACTCTTCAGCATATTGAGCCATACGGCAAAATGGTGTCGAGTGTGGTGCATGGTTTGCGGCGGCGCAGAAGAAAGAATGCGGAAAAGCCGGTTGTTGACTGTGTCGCGCTATTATACGCGTAAGTGACGAAGGGAAGAACGACATCCCAGTTAGATTGGTCAGAAGTAATGTACATGGAAAGGATGTCTCCCAGAGTGCGGTTAAAGCGCTCCAAGAGTTCGTTGGTCTGCGGGTGGCAGGCTGTAGATGTGCGGTGAACTCTACGGGCATGAACGAAGGAGCTCCTGAAGGACATCAGATAAAAAACACATGCCCTCTGTCAATGAGTAGTTTGCGTGGTACTCTATGCCGGAGGGACAAAATGACTTAAGACGACGTTTGAAACGTCCCGAGCATCAGCTCAAGGAAGCACAGCCGTTTCCGCATACCGCGTTAGGTGGTCGACGGTGTCGATGACCCATCTGTTACCAGAGACAGAGCGCGGAAGTGCGCCATAAAGATCGACTTCGACATGGTCGAAGGGGCGTGCAGGACATGGTAAAGGCTGCTGGAGACCGGCGAATGGGAAACTGGTTTCTGTCGTTGACACAATTGGTAATACCGAATGTATTTGCGGACATATGTGTACATGCCACTCCAGTAATAACGTTGTCGGAGCCGCTCATGCGTTTTCAGCGCACCAGCGTGAGCATGTTGAGGGTCAGCATGAAAGTATGCGCAGACATCGGATCGCATGTGGCTAGGGATGACCAGCAGCCAATTACGGGCACCCGGTTCATAGTTGCGACGATATAATAGTTCACACCATATCGCAAAATGCGTGGCTTCGCGGCGAAGTGCACGTGGGTGTGCAGAAGTTGGCGTAGCGGAAAGAACATTCAGGAGGGAGACGAACCAGGCGTCTTTTCGCTGTTCAGAATGCATGTCTATGGGGAACCAGCGCTGGAGTTTTCACGACGCCTGCAGCGCCGCCCTGGCGGTCAGAACGTGCACAATGCAGCCGCTCCCGCGGACGAAAATTGCTACTGGTAGTGGCGTTGCGTGCCCTGAAAGTCGAAGGAAAACAAAAGGACGCTGACGATAGTGTCGCGTATACAAGTACCACAACTACGTCGGGATGAGGGAGGATGTATCTTTCTGTGTCTTTCCATATAAACCATACGAACAAGAATAAGGTGGCGTTGGGTCCAAGCAGTCAGGCGAGCCGAGTAAGTTCCCGTCTTGTCGCCCGGTCAAGCGGTATCGGGCTGGTTTCTAAATCGAATTTCGCGTGTGTGCTTGGTTTATTCGATAGTTAAGACGGTAAGCCGTGGCAGACAGTACCAAACAGCAGAATCTGCAGTCGGCATTTCGTCGGAAACAAAATGAGCAAAAGCATATGCACCATCCGGCATATGTACCAACCATTTTTCCTTCGTAATACCACCGCCAAGCCCCTTCCAACGCCACCGCACCAAGCGAGATACGAAAGGTAAATATTATCCATTCATTGCCAAGAATTATGTGGGAGGGAAGCTGCCTTGTAATACGAGTTGTGTGCGCGTACTGCCGGCGCACGCACGACTAAGCTGCCTATATGTTTTTAAAAATGCGCATGCGGATGAGGACTCGGCGCTGAGATGCATCCGCTAAATTTATGTAATTAATGCTAAATGTAGCCAGCGTTGTTACTGATCCCAGCAGCGGACCACTCAAACCTTTGATTGCGCGAGTCAGCTGATGCGATAAAGCTTTCTTCTCCATTGACTGCTGTGGCGAAGTAACATTAGAATTTTTTATGTCTAGCCAGAGAAAAATGGAATGTCTTCAGGCCAACTAATACTTCCGAAACCATAGCGCAGCACGACCGGAGCCATAGCTGCTAGATTTGCGAGGCAGCTAGGCGCAACCGTTAAAGAAACACACTAAAACACACGTGCTCGCCGCGACACACTGTGAAAAATATATAAAGCTTAAAAAGCTTCTTTCATCATTTCTTCACTTGATGGCGCTAGCTTCTTTACGAAAACTGTCCACTTGAAGCGGCGCGAAAACGGAAACATACGAACTAGCTTCTTTACGAAAACTGTCCACTTGAAGCGGCGCGAAAACGGAAACATACGAACTATAATACGGCCGCGCACGTGTGTCTCGTCTGGTCGGGAGGCTGGAATATGCCGCGTTTCGTCGCCAGGGCGGCGTGCAACGCACTGTTTTCGACGCGCCGCCTGTCCAGCGCTGGTTCCCCATGGCGGTAAGAGCAGCCAAGGGAAAGGCACCAGTTGAGTGCGTTTCGGCAGTCGATTTCACGGGAGATCGGGAGAGGGCATCCGCATCAGAATGTTTTCGCCTTGATCTGTACACCATGCGAATGTCAACTTTTTGCAGGAGAAGAGCCCAACGTCCAAGCCGACCAGAAGGATCCTTCAGGGATGCTAACGAACACAGTGCGTGATGGTCAGTCACCACGTCGACATTGTGGCCGTATGAGTAGGGACGAAACTTGCTTGTTGCCAACACAATCGTGAGACACTACTTTTCAGTTACCGAGTAGTTGCATTCCGCCTTGGTGAGAGCACGGCTAGCATAAGCGACAACATACTCAGTGAAGCCTGGTTTGCGTTGCGTGAGTACTGCAGCAAGACACACGCCGCTGGCGTCTGTGTGTACTTCGTTTGGTGCAATCAGGACGTAATGGCGCAGAATGGGTGCCGCAATGTAGTGAAGGCATCGTCGCATGGTTAAGTCCAATTGGAAAGGTCACCAGGACTAGCATGGAGCTTCCCACGAAACACAGAACCTCTTAAAAACTTCTTGAAACGGCTACAAACGGCTATAGACGTCTTGGTCTATGATAAGACTGAAAATAGAATTTCTTTTAAACATAACCTCAGCACTTGGAATATGCTAGTATATATTCTATCTGCGGCAAAACCCACTACTGGTGTCACTAGAGTCTGTTTTGGTAAACGCATTCAGAATGTCTAACTCAAGAACTTTTCTAGATCTTTTTGTCTAAAAGTGCATAAAATGCCAAACGACGTGTTAAATGTGCGGTTACCGTCGGCCGTCGGCGCTAGCGAATAAAAGACGCCACAGACAAATCGAACTCGTTGGAAGCAACATAAGTTAATTGGCTTTAATAATAAATAATTTCACACCAGAACTTCAACAATCAAAGGCGTGTTATTGTTTTCCATACGGGGCGCGCACACGACGCCTGGAAACCATTCTATGCTCGCGCAGCAGGTATTGACAGCAGCAGGAGCGAAACGCCGGTGTTGCACAGCGGTGTCACAGAGCCACCGCGCTGCGATCACTTCGGCGGCACAATCCAAATTTGTTGGACATCTCATTCTGTGCTGGAAACACTGGGAGGCAGGAAGTTACGCCCGCTATGTCTCGTTCGTGGGTTCGTTATCCATTGTGCGTCATTCTAAGCCGTTCTGTACATTTATACTGGATATTAACTGGAGTCATTTAGCTGTGCTGATGCTGTGTGCCGTGTGTTTTGCATCACTGCTTCGTGACATCGGCTGTATTGCGTGTTTTCGCCGACGGCTTACTACCACAATGGCGGGATCTGCGTTCGCCGCCTTCGTGTCTCGGTGCGTCTTTGTACGTCGCACGTTCGGATAATACTTTTTCCGGTAAGTTAAATACATTGCGCTTCGTTTTTCGTCAACAATGTGAATATATTTAGGTGTTACCCGCGACAATTCTTGATATATGGGCTCTTCTGCCCTACGAGTTTTCGTCATTACTTTTATACGAGGGTTCTGCTTGTGTTCAGCCGTTCAGCACTACGGCGCTCCACGTCTTCCGCAGCAACAGTCAGAACTTTGCCCTGATTGTTAGCCTGTGGTTAACGTAGCACGAACCAACCGAAAGGAGTGCATTCGAAGACGACGCAATGGCTGTAATGCTGAACCAGACTGAACTCGCCCTATTTTGTGTCCTTTTGTTCTTACGTGTGCGCGCGTGTGTGTCAGTGACTATGCAGTTTGTAGCCTTCCCACTTTATAGTAAAACAAAAAATATAACTGCAGTGTTTACTTCATCTATACAATTCCAAATTAAATCGTCTGCTGATGTACAAATTTCACTTGTGTTTTGTTCTAAATAAGCAGCAAAACCTTTAACCTAGTAGGTGCTTCATCTGGGAGTGAAATCACCACAGCTTGGCATTTATTAATGAATGACTGTGACCGGGTCACCTTATTTGTAATTGCAAATTTGCCTTTCAACTGACTTGACGCTATCTTATTTTGTCCCTTTCACTCTATAGACGGCTGGACATGCTTCTTGTACCTTGGCACTAGCTGGATGACGGGACCTCATCATGATCAGTGTAAGCCAATGTACTGTACCCTCTCTGGTCCTCCCAGTGCTTTTTATATGGGTTAAGGCCAGGGAGCGCTTCGTGGTAAAATAGCTAGTTGGTGTCTTACAAATGGCCATTTTTTTTTGCACTGGCCCATTATAAGCTGCCACTATTATAACCAATTTCTCAGTGCCAGTGTGCATACACAGTTCTACTAATAATTAGTTTCCCTAAGCCTTACAAAATTTACCTGTAGGTAGTCATTGCTATGTAAGAGCTCACAAATTAACTCTGCTGTGTCATAGAAGTATTCCATACATGAGTAAAAATTTTCTACAACAGTGTACATTACACCTTGCTTCCCTAATGCATAAATGTATTCAAGCCAGTATTTGATTAGTTTGGTATTCTAAATGTTTTCTGTGTGATTTAGTTTCTTTACAGGAACTTACTGTACAGCATCAGCAAGCAGTCTAATTTAAGATTTATGTGTGCTGTAATAGGTGTGCTTTGCCGCTAGAATTGATAAAACATGGGCCAAGGCTTCCATACAAGGACAAACTTCAATTTCGCTCTACCACCATCAGCACTTGGCTGGCGCTTGCAAAATGAATCACATCAAGTAGCTTGTGCCAGACTGTTTTTTAACCTTATTGTGAGGAGATCACAAAGTGATCTGTGGAGGTGCCTGCGTCTGAGATATAGATTGCGCTGCAACATATGTGCGTGTAGAACCGGCATGATGCTGAGGGTTCCAGCAGTTTGCAGAGGTGCTTTTAAAATTTTGTCATAACTGCAATTTTACCTGTGCTGTTTTTTATCACCTATTTCAATAATATCATTGGAGGTGTTATCAGAATTTATCAATCTATTTGCCCTGGCCCATTAGCCTGCCACATTTGCCTTTTCACTAGGTGGGCAATTATTCTTCATGGACCATTACTTGAATACACCTTTTTGTGTGCAGCGGCTTCTCAGTTGCAAGTCAGCATAGATGCTCAGAATTACCTGAGGCTATAGATACACTGATGAATTTGCCACCTATACGAATCATTTTGCACTTTCTCACGCAAACAGCATGCTAACACTTCCAAGTCAGTGGGCAATGTTATTGTTTGATCACATCATGATATACTTTCAACTTTGTATGACGCATCATCCAAGGTGTTGCGTCATTTGTGTGAGGTATTGGCCGAAGCCAATTAGGGTCACATGAAAATATATCAACAAAGTGATTGATCCAGCTAGGAGTGTTGCTTTGGAACACTACTTTATCACCAGTCCTCCTTTGCATGCTACCTGCTTACTCTGTACTGTGTGATGTTTAAGTTTGAAAGAAAGGCAACAGCTAGGCAGTGCAAAATGCCAAACTTGTTTTTAGTTCAACAATATAAAACGCTATTTAGCTTTTTAATTAAGTTAGTACATCATTTACCTGCAGAGTGAATTACTGTTTTAAACTGATTATATTTTGCAGGAAGCTTCTCAGACTTGTTTGACAGGTTGGTAAGTGGCTTTTTAGCCACAAAACACCATACAATAAATTAAAGGCTGACTTTGACTCTGCTATGCAACTTAATGACTATATGCCAGGAACAAGGTCTCTGAGTTGTGGCGCTGGCTAACACTCCCAGCGTTTGACTAGTACACATAAATACCCAAGAAAGTGGATGGGAAAACGACGCCGCTGTAGCTCAATTGGTAGAGCATAGCACGCGAAATGCGAAGGTTGCGAGTTCAGTTCCCACCTGCGGCAAGGTGTTTTTTCATCCACTTTAATTTCCATTAATTTATCGTTTCTTTATTTAATCTATTAAGCACAAGTAATTTCCCCTATCTTGTCCTTGGTGTCAGTGTTTGTTGGCTTTTTATGATAGGAAATATACTAGTCATTTTAAACATCATCGCATACATACCTTAAGATACCCGTAATTTAAGAGAAATGAGTGCTTAAATTTATTTTTAATGTGAGCCAAGCTTTTTACTTAGCACATATTTCTAATTGAAGTTCCAATTTCAACATTCCCATTTCTTCCCTTGCCATTTTTTTCCTGTTCTGTGCAGGTATTGCTTTCCTATGTCTACAAGAACCGTCACGCGTGGCCTGTGAAAGCAAGCTTTTGTGGGCAGCCAGTTGCTCTCCTACGAAGGCTGGCCTACTCTGGCAGCGGCGGCAATCATCTTGAAGATTTATCCATGATCACCTTTGCTGCTATTTGTCACTCTTGTTAATTACACTTTCTGCATCTTTTCTAATTCATTAGGTAATAAAGTATGAGTATGTGACATGATGTCAAGTTGATGCCTTGCTGCATTTTCGCTTGCAATCACCTTTTATGCATGAAAAGCTCATCATACAGTTTATGAAAAAAAATAACAGCATATTATGATTTATCTTTCAGTTCTTCTAACATGCAACATACAAGGAATTCACTAATGTATGGCATGCTGAACTCGCCATTATTTCCGCGTGCTGCTGTACAAGCATATGGCGCTACCTTACAAGAGGCACCCAGAAAGTAAGTTACAATTTACTTTTAAATGAAGCATGGACATCAGAAAAAATATATTTATATTGCTAGTTAGAGTGGTTCGCAGAGTGTTTTTCCAGATGTGTACTATCCTTTATTTCCTAACTCATTGCAGCACAGTGTTCTGTTTCGTATAATGGTGTAAGGCTATTGTGCCCCCTGTAGCTGAAACAAGGATGTAATTTTTGCCTGAACTGCAGCATCACTGACAAAATTTTTCTTTGCTAGAAACTATTTCAATTTGGTGGAGACCCAGCAGGGCGAAGTTTTGTCAATAATGACTTGTTTCACGCAGAGATGTTCTTGTTTAGGTCAATGAGTGAACATTGGAATTATATCAGCATACAATACAGATATTGTTTTATTTGCAAAATAAATCTGACAGGTGGCATTCAATTGATTGGTCTAATTAAAAAGCACAAATTGACCAATGAGGCAGTACTATTCCCATGGTTCACATCTGGAAAAACTACCTCTGCATCACTCTATCCGACAATATAAACTTTTTTTTCTGATTTCCATGCCTCGTTTGAAATAAATTGTAACTGTGGGCAAACGTTGTGTTACTGTAACAGCTGCCGCAAAAATTTGAGGGAATGTCTAATAAAAGTCTTCAGTTGTTCTTGTCAAGCTGTCCATTAGCCAACTTTTAGCGTAACGTTAGCAGGGCTTACTGAAGTATTTCTAGACGTCCATGGCTACAAGATGTCTTGATCAAGACAGCTACTAGGCTTTTGAATTAGCCGTTCAAGACATCTTTTAGACATCAAATAGCTGCTTGCGTGTTTCGTGGGTTCTTATGCGGTGCTATGATGGAGGCAAAGTTCTGTACAAAGCGAAGAAAATACGAGCACAAGGCCACAAAGCTGCGCAGTTCCTTTACAGTGATGAGCTTAGGAAACTCCGCGATGGCACGAAGTTTGTCAGGGTCAGGAAGAATCCCATGTTTTGAGACTAAATGACCTAGTATGGTGACCTGGCGATCCCAGAAGTGACACTTCTGCAGCTTGAGTTGAAGGCTTGCGTTAGTAAGGCACTGGAGAATCGTGCGCAGATGGGCGAGGTGCGTAGCGAAATCGGGGGAGAACACGACGATATCATCTAGATAACAGACATATCTGCTATTTCAGGCTGCGTAAGATGCTGTCCATCATTCGCTCGAATGTTACAAGCGCATTGGAACGTCCAAATGACATGACTGGTAATTCGTACAGACCATCCTGGGTGACGAACGCCGTTTTTGGACGATCACACTCAGCCATAGGGACTTACAAATAACCCGAACGCAGGTCGACTGAAAAGAAGAATTCGGCGCCCTGCATGTAATCGAGGGCGTCGTCTATGCGTGGAAGAGGGTAAACATCTTTTCTAGTAATTTTGTACAGACGCCGGTAATAATCACAGAACCTAATTGTACCGTCTTTTTTCTTGACCAGCACAGCGGGAGATGACCACGGACTACAGGAAGGCTGGAAAACTCCAGGCTGAAGCATGTCATGAACTTGCCCGTAATTATACGACGCCCCTGTGGTGATACACGGTAGGGACGTTATCGCAAAGGGGTATGGATTCAGGTGTCAATTCTTTGAACAACGGTGCTCGTTCGACCTAAAGATGCTTTGTGGAAGTGAAACGAGCTTCTGAACTCGTTGAGAGGGGTAAGAAGCTGCGCACATTGATCCAGAACGAGGTTGCTGTGGATGGGATGAGAAAATACGTCCGAGCACACGTGAGCGAATGCAGCATGCGGTGTCAACGCGTTCAGCTCAGGCTTCGTAATTGGCTCGGAGAATCCATAGGAACAATATTATCATCGACGAGTGACTGAACGTGGCAAGTGCCTCATTGCGGCGCAATGTGAGAGGGCGTGAGGTAGTGTTTGAAATAAGTATTCCGGAGGCATCCTGGTGATATGCTAGAAGGGCAAATGGCAGCGATGCATGCTGGCGGCGACTAAACACGTCAGATGGCGTGAACGGATCTGTAGTTTCAGAAAGGGCAGCACAGTAACTGGAACAACGACGGCACTGAGAGGGGGAAGCGTAGAGTCAGTAGCCACAAGCTTGTGAACATAAGCCACGGGCACAAACGAGCCGTATGTAAAAATACTGATGATACCTATAGCGGCTCCACAGCCACTGCAGTCCTCCATAAAGAAAGCAACAAAATTCCAATAAAGAAAGGCGTCAGGCCGGGAAATAGAATCTCTCCAATGCTAATCACAACGTGTTTACAGCAGGTATTCTGGAACCTGGATTGGGAAGAATTGGAGATAAGAGTTAATGGGAAATGCCTTACTAACTTGCGATTTGCTGATGATACTGCCTTGCTTAGTAACTCAGGGGATCAATTGCAATGCATGCTCACTGACCTGGAGAGGCAAAGCAGAAGGCTGGGTCTAAAAATTAATCTGCAGAAAACTAAAGTAATGTTTAACAGTCTCGGAAGAGCACGGCAGTTTACGATAGGTAGCTAGGCACTGGAAGTGGCAAGGAAATACATATACTTAAGGCAACTAGTGACCGCTGATCCGGATCATGAGGCTGAAATAATCAGAAGAATAAGAATGGGCTGAGGTGCGTTTGGCAGGAATTTTCAGATCGTGAACAGCATGTTGCCATGTTGCTTGTCAAGAGACAAGTGTATAACAGCTGTCGCTTACCAGTACTCACCTGTGAGGCAGAAACCTGGAGGCTTACGAAAAGGGCTCTACTTAAATTGAGGACGACGGAACGAGCTATGGAAAGAAGAATGATGGGTGTATAGCGTTAAGGGATCAGAAAAGAGCAGATTGGGTGAGCGAACAAACGCGAGTTAATATCATCTTACTTGCAATTAAGAAAAAAATGGGCATGGGCAGGACAAGTAATGAGGAGGAAAGATAAACAATGGTCATTAAGGGTTACGGACTGGATTCCGAGAGAAGGAAAGCGTAACAGGGGGCGGCCGAAAGTTAGGTGGGCGGATGAGATTAAAAATTTGCAGGGACAACATAGCCACAATTAATACATGACCGAGGTAGTTGGAGAAGTATGGGAGAAGTCTTTGCACTGGCAGTGGGAGTGACTAAGCTGATGATGGTGATGATAACATTGGCAGAAGGTGTATCGCCAAACACAGACAGTTCCACCTGAACGCGAGCGCTCTCTATAACGGCGTAATGGCGCCACAAGAAATCCCACCCAAGGATCACATCGTGAGCACGAAGTCAACACAATAAAGTGAATGTTGTAGAGCAAATCTCCAATGATGATTTTAGCCGTGCAGACTGCAACCGGATGAATTCGCTGTGCGCTTGCATATTGAGGGAAAACGCTGTAGGTGGCGTTATCACTTTGCGAAGAGAGCGGCAAATTTTCTGGCTAACTAGGGATATAGTGGCACCTGTATCGACGAGTACAAGAGTTGGAACACCTTCAATAAAAACTTCGACGAAATTGGCGGGGGACAAGCGAAGACTTACACAGGCCGACGGCGACGCAGCTCGTGCCTCCGGAGTTGCGGTAGTCAGTTTTCCGTCTCAGCGCTGGGTGGGCGACGCATAGGTGACAAAGATCGGCGGCGTGGTGAGGGTGAACGACGCGAAGGGATCAAAGATGGAGTCAGGCTTGGGGTCTCGGGCGTACGCATCAGGTGGCCTCCTGTGGCGTTTAGTACTGGGGCCGGAAAAGAATGGTCGCAGTATCGTGGTCCACCCGTGGTTACCGCGAAGCGCAGATGACAGAAGCGTGCAACGTGACCCGGTACTCCACAAGCGTAGCATATTGGTCGGTTGTCAGCAGTGCCACTATGGGCACCAGGGAATGGCGCCGGTGGCTGTCGGAGAGGTTGAGAGGCCAAGGCTGGCAGTCAACGCGGTGGCTGTGCAGCGGCAGCCGCATAGGTGACTGTTGGCTTAGAGGCTGGCGGCAGCATCTCAAACACCTCCTCCTGAATAACTTTTGTGGTAGATGGCGCTAGATTGTGCGCAGGCACTGCTGGAGTCGACGAATACGACAAACGCGAGAGCTGCAGGGCCACTTCCTCACGCACATGTTCTTTGATAGCCGACAGTAGCATATTGGGGTCACCACCTGTGGTTAAAGCAGCGAAAGAATCATCTTTTGTTGTCAGCCATCGAACTAATAAGCGTTCTTTGCGTAGCTCACCAAAGTTCTGACACAAGGTCATAAGCTCAACGACGCTGCGTGGGTGCGCGACGGTGCGACGGTGCATGGCCAGAAACATTTAAAAGGCATCGTCGTCAATGCCTTTCAGGATGTGTTTAATATTATCTTGCTCGTTCATAGAAGGATTCCGGCGCTTACATAAATCGATCACGTCTTCTACGTAGCTCGTAAAATGTTCGCCTTGCTGCTGCGCACGTCCGCGGATGCGCTGTTCGGCGCGTAGGTTGCGCACGGCTGGGCGGTGGAACACATCGGCAAAGCGTTTCTTGAACGCACTCCATGCAGCGAAGTCGGACTCGTGGTTGTGGTACCACAGGCTTGCGACGTCTTTGAGATGAAACGAGACACTCTGGAGTTTCGATGGGTCGTCGCACTTATTGTGGCCGCTGATGTTTTCGAATGTCGCCAACGAATATTCCACATCGCAGTCTTCTGTTCTACTAAAGGAAGGAGGATCGAGCTAGCGCAGCGCGCCAGTTACGAGAACCTGCGGGAATTGGGCCACGGCCTGCGGGGTAGTTTTGTTAGGCATTGTCAAGGCAGTTGGAAGCGTCCTAATCGCAGTTACAGGTTTCAATCTCCCGCACCTCAACCACTTCGAAAGGGGGTTTATTAAGGTTGGACGGCAGGACGAAGGACCGCAGGACGGGCACAGCAAAGACAGTCTCAGCGTGCGTCGACAGCTCGCACCTGGCGCCTAGACAGTGTCCCACTGCTGCGTGCGTTGCGTCATCCCCCTACACGTAGAACGCTTCGACAATCTTATCTTCAGTCTGATCCCTTGACTAGAACAGGAATACTGTGTTATTAAAAATTGAATTAAAAGGGTTCTTTTCCCGCCCTCCTTTTTTCCTCTGCATCTGTCACAGTTTAGGGCCAAGTGCCTCCTGCCTTGATCTTTATATGCAACTCGCGTTCCCATGCCCTTTCTTTGAAACACCTGCCCCTATGTCCTATATAAACGTTGTCACTGGTTAAGGAAGCCGAATACACTACTCCAAAAACGCAATCCGTGTAGTGCGCTTCGTGCATGGTCTAACACTGTGGCCTACTCTTTTTCTAGCCTGCAACCATGGCGCACAATTTATCCGAGATTGCATGGGGCAGAACAAATGACCTGTAGCAGCTTGGCACTTTTGTGATGTTGTGCGAAATACGATCATTATAGTGCATCAGCTGTAGTCTTTCTTTCTTAATGCGGTCTTACTGTTGCTTTCTACATTGAAGTTTTTGCAAGAGACTCTCGCAGGCGTCTGTGACTAAATTCTGAGGCCAAGCAGCCGAGAGGAAGCGCCTAACTTGCTGACTGAAACTGGTTTCTAATTTAGGCTGGCATAATTTTTTCCAGGGCGGACGTACAAGCTAGGGTTATCTTGGCTGTTTTATCTAGTTTTGAATGTGCACTTCAAAACGGCAGTGGGGTCTTCTCTGTAGTGCGGTTATAATACCAACAGACGTGTTTAGCGTCAAAATGAAGACTGAGGTCCAAAAACTGAAGGGATATATCTATGACGAACTCGTGGCTGAATGTGAGCTACCCCCTCCCCCTCCGAGGCTCATTGGAATACCTTTGATACACGAGCTATGGCTTTATTAAGCTTACCTTGTGGGGACACGTGGATTAGGACTAAGTAGTCATCGACATAACGGAAAATGCGCAAGATATGATGCCTGGAAATTGGTTGCTGCACTCGTTGATCAAACGTCGAAGATACATATCGTAAAGAATAGGTGCAACTGAAGAAGCTATTCATATTCAAGCCTTGTGCATGTAGTACTTTCCATCATACGCACTGATTGTGGAACATAAATAAAAGCTTAACTTTCATACGATGAAGCGCCTACAGAGGCAGCAAACTAAGGAAGAGCAATAACTCGACAAGGTGCATCCACTCTTTGTTCTTTCTTAGTGTGCTGTCTCTGTTGGGGCTTCATCTTTTGAAAGCAATGCACCAACTAGCCCCACAGCATGTTCTACTGAAAAGCTTAACAGTTCGAGAAATTGCTCTGTGCTCACCCCTGCCATATCCTGGAAGGCTACATTATGCAAGATAGAAGGCTACTTCTCCAGTCTCTTGAATTTGTTGCCTATTCATGCGGGATTGAGTAGAACAGGTCCTTGATGACAATCAAGAACCCCGTGGTAGCCGTCGGATGACCTTTTCCCAGGTGTCCGAAGGCTTCCGTCGAAGAGCGAACTCAAAAGGGGTAGTAGCCGAGTATCGTGTGCAGGTTTGATGGAAGAAAGTGCCCAATTGTCTTTTGTCTTGTGTCTTTTTCTGAAACGATGGATCTAAGGGAGCAGTCCGGTTTGTGAGTCTTTCCAGTGAAGAAGATCATATGGTGGCACGTTACTTCGTTCTGAACAACTTTCCTTAAGGAAGCCAGGTGTATGCTTTCTAGAAACTTGACGGCAAGCCATTTCTCTTTATTCGGAAGGAAATCAGCCAGCTGGAAATTTTTTTGACAGCTTCGGTTGCCTTTACCTTTAAAGGTGGCGGCAGGCATAACTACGAAGCCACCTTCTTTATCTGCCTGTAAGATGGCGAGGCCACTTTTCTTCAAGTAACTTACGACTTTCCTTAAGGGTTTTCTTTTTTCAACTGATTGCTTACGGTGCGCTGCGAACAGTCCACACCGTCTCCTACAGCGGTTCCCGCTGCTTTTCCGGAACTCGCTGCCCAACTCGACGCACCAGGGCAAGAAGCTCCAATCACTTGGTTGCTGGCTCGAAGGAAAACTTCCGGCCTTTCTCGAGTATCCCCTTTATGTTTTCAGGCAGAACGGCGTAATCAAGAACGGTGACGGTGATGGCAGAAACGCTTTTGTGGCTTTTTTTGTGTGTGTTTTTTTTGCGGCTACAGGAACTCTGTGATGCGTGCGGTTAACCTTTTGGGACCGGCGATACGACGAGCCACAACGAACGCGTCCAGGTCACAATGCAAAGCACTTTTAGCCAGTCAGACTAGAGTTTCACGTTTTTCCAGCATTCGGATTTCAGGGTCTTCGCTATTCTTCTGACGTGGCCCCATGACGGAACCAGAACACCAAGTAGCGCTTCAACTTGGGGAGGGCCTATCCTGCGCTTCAGGCTAAATGCTAGGACGCGGGACTGGCAATTGCACACTGCGATGAGGTTCACGCATGAAATTGCTGCTTGTTGCTTAGGTTGCGCGCACAAAAATGGGTCTACAGAAGAAGAAATGTACTTGAGTAGGACGTTCTGGCGGGCAAGATGGTTCATATCTCCAGACGTTTCTTCTAACTGCGCGAAAAACGAGGACGCGAAACAAACACGCACCACAAATGGAGCGCAGACTGCCAACTGTTTATTTTTAGTAAGCAAGCAACATGCATATATTTCATTCAAGAACCTGTACATGTGTCCGCATTGTCACTCTCACATGTGCCGATAAAGCTAAAAAAAAAACTTGCAATTTATCTGCTCGGTAACAGTGTAGACCAAGATTGGGACAAGCGATCACCAATATAACCATGAGCCATTCTTGCAGTATAATTAAATGACGGAGAGATTACATAAGAAACAAGAGAGCACAGGAACAAAAAAACGAAAGAGACCGCGAGCATGTGAAGGAAACGGATATGCCACTTAGCAAATAACCTGCGCAAAGTCGAAGGATCTGTCGGCGTTTGGTCAATCACTAATTTCCGGCCATCATGTCATGCGCATTTTCCGTTATGTCAGTGATTACTTAGTAATACTCCCCGTGTACGCACAAGTAAAGCCTAATATTGCCGTAGATCGTGTATTAAAGATATTTCAATCAGCCTCGGGGGGGGGGGGGGGGGGGGGGATAACATTCACGCACAAGTTAGGCATAAATCCCTCGATTTGTGGACCTCAGTCTTCAATTTGACGCTAAACCCATCTGTTGGTATTATAACCTTAGTAGAGAGAAGGCCCCACTGCCGTTTTAAAGTGCACATTCCAAATTAGATAAGAGAGCCAAGATAACCCTAGCTTGTAAGTCCGCCCTGGAAATATAGCACGTGCCGAAATTAAAGACCAGTTTCAGTCAGCAAGTTAAGCGCTTCCTCTCGGCTGGTTAGGTTCAGAGCTTAACCACTGGCGCCTGCGAGAGTCTCTTGCAGAACTTCAAAATAGAAAGCAACAGTAAGAGCATATTAACAAAGAAAGTAGAGTGGTGCCCCATGGTTAGAGGCAAGAGAAAGAGTAGGCCACAGTGTTCAAGCATGCACAAAACGCACTACACAGATTGCGTTTTTGGGTAGTGTGGGCTCACATGCGACAACGTTTATATTGGACAAACGGGCAGGTGTTTCAATGAAATGGTACAGGAGCACCAGTGGCATGTAAAGAAGGCAGGATGCACTTTGGCCCTACATTGTCTTTTATGCAGAGTAAAAGAGGAGGGGGAAAGAATCAACACTTGTAAACCAATTTTTAATTACACAACGTTCATGTTCCATTCTAGGGATCAGATTGAAACGGAGGTCGTCGAAGCGTTCTGGAAATTCAATAAATGGCGACGAATGTAACAGCACGCGATTTGTATCGCTGTTACAAGAAGTAAATTTTCTTGAATATGCTATGTAAAAAATTACTTTTGGCTGTCTAAGCTTTTTATTGTCTTTTGGTTGTGTTTGTCTTAGGTTTTTGTACTGGGCCGAGTGTTAGTTTTTTCACCAGGTTTCGCTCTTTCCATAGCCACGGTTGTAAAGTCCGTCGTGGTCACCTCCACTTCAGTGGATTGTTCTCAGTAAGCAATATTTTGAGCGTTCATGCTATTTATTTATTTATTTTTCAGAATACTGCAGGCCAACAGTTAGGGCCCATGCAGGAGGGGCTGTACAAGGCATGAAAATGCACTGTGACATAAGAAAGGAAGAAATAATGGCAGATTAGGACATTGCCGCTAATAAACAAGCAGAAAAATATGTATATACACACACATATATACATATTTATACATATATACACATATACGCACATATACAGCACTCATTAACTGAAACAACTGCTCTTCTAGAACTTTACCAAAATTTGGGGACTGGAAGATAGCCCCCGGGAGACAGTTCCAGTCGGCAACGATCCTCGGGAAAAAACTGTATTTGAAGGTTCAGTTCTTGCAAAAACTGGGTGCAGTAAATGACTTCCTGTGTGGTGTGTTCTTCTAGACGACAGGTGTTTAAGTACTGTGGGATACGAAATGTTTAGTTCATGTGCGAAAAGGTTATGCATGAACAACAAACGGGACATTTTCCTACGCATTTGAAGTAGTTGGATGTGATTTGTTTTCATTAGTGTCATAGGTGAATCAAGCCTTCTGTATTTCTTATAAATAAACCTAATCGCTTTCCTTTGCACCATCTCAAGCTGGTAAATGTCCTTCTTTATGAACGGGCCCCATAAGAACGACGGGTACTCTAATTTAGATCCAATAAATGTTATGTACGCAAGACGTTTAAGCTTACTTGGAGCGCCTCTAAGCTGCCGCCTCAGATAGCACAGCATGGAAAATGATGAGGAACAAATGTTTGCAATATGCGCAGACGATGATAAATCGTTTGTTATTGTAACCCCTAAGTATTTATGATCTGTGACCTCCATAATAGAAGGATTTGGAAGGCTGTAAGAGAAATGAATAATCTGCTTTTTGCGCGAAATTCGCAAGATGACAGTTTTATCTAGGTTGCATATTCCATTGATGAACTGCTCGCAGCGAGTATTGTAAGAGGTAATGACCGTTACATTCGTTTATGCTCTTAAAAAGAATGTAGTCATCTGCAAAAAGCCTGACAAAGACAACTTCGGATATAGCAGCTGGCAAATTATTGATGTAAATTAGAAAGAGCAAGGGGCCTAATACGATTCCTTGGGGTACACCTCACGCAACTGGAAGCACTTCAGATTTACAACCTCTACGTACTGTGTCCTGTGTTTTAAATAAAGATTAATCGAATTAACAAGGTAAGTAGGGCCGCCAATACTTTTCAGTTTATAAGTAAGTTTATTGTGGGGAACTGTGTGAAATGCCTTGAGGAAATCTAAACTAGGTACATCAATCTGCACTGATTTATTAAGCACAACTGAAAAATCATGAATTGTAGCTAACTGTATTACAGTGCACATTTCTTTCCGAAAGCCATGTTCCACAGGTGATCAAATGTTATTTTCAGCAAGATAGGAGTTAAGATAACCAGAAACTATACGTTCAAGCAACTTATTTTAAGAGGGAGTGATTGGAATCGGTCGATAATTATAAATGGTTAGCTTGTCCCCTTTTTTAAGAATTAGCACAACGTGGGCCACCCTCCTATCCTTCGGCACATCACCCGAAAGTAACCAAACTTGAAAGGTCCTCGTTAGGAAAATGGATACCTGTGCTGCAAAACGCTTCGTAAACGCATGTGGAAGCCCATCGGGAACCGCAGTTTTTTATCTGCGAGTTTGCGCAGCATAGACACAACAGCGTTCACAGAGATATTTGGTGCGTTACCGGGATCTTCAAATGTAATTCTAGCTGTGGTTGCCCGCTCCATAAGGAACGCGCTTTGAAAATGCGAGGTTAAACCTTGCGCTATGATCGTGGAGTCGGTTACAATGCTGTTATTAACTCGAATTTTCGTCAAGTGGTCAATCCTGCGACCTAGAAAATTCCAAAATTTTTGGGGATCACTTCTGATAAATTCGGGGAGCGTCGTGCCAAAATAATGGGTCTTTGCTAATTTTAACTTACAGGCAAGTTCCTCTTTTAGAACCTGCAACTGTTGGGGACAACGTATTCTTTATTCCTACAAAGCCTTACTTTGCGTTTCGTTTGAATAATTTGGCGACTTATCCAAGGATTGTGGCGATTAATACGAACCTTCCTAAGGGGAACAAAATGTTCAATACTGCAATTTACTGTATTCTTAAAGTGCTGCCTTAAACTATGAAGGTCATTGCTGCAAGGGTTATCTAACTGCGATTGTAAAGAGTCGATGATTGGATTATCGTCAGCACGTGCATAGTCCTTGATCATTTTAACCGGACGCATGCCGGAAACAACTGGCGAAACACGGCAGAAGAACAGACGATAGTCCGAGATTCCAGCTTCAAGACTAACCACTTCATCAAAAAAGGTTCCCCGAACAAAGGAAAGGTCGCGGACAGATGTCTTTATCACGTCGTCATTGCCACATTTGTTGATATGTGTGAGATTCGTCGTTCGCTGTTCTGTTCTATTTTTGTTCTTGTTTTCAATGTTTGCTTTCTTCAAACAATTTTATGCCCTCATCCTTCGCAATTACACTGGTCATTTGTTAAATGCCATATCCGTGTCCTTCACATGCTCACAGTTTCTTCCTGTTCTTTTTTCTTCCTGTGCTCTCTTCTTTTTCATGTTATAGGTCCCTCTTTTGACAATACTGTAAGAATTGCTCATGGTTATTTCGGTGATCTCTTGTCGCAATCTTGGTCTACACTGTTACCCAGCAGATAGCTTTTATGTTTTTTATGTTTATCGGCACATGTGACAGTGACAATAGGGACAGGTTCAAATGTTCTTGAGTGAAATATATTGTGACGCTCTTAGGTGCATAGTGGGTTCACGAACGTGACGCTCTTAGGTGCATAGTGGGTTCACGTCTCAACAAACAGTATGCGGGGGGCACCGAAGAGTGGTGAACGAGGAAGACGACGTGTGGCTGGCTGGCTGAATCTCGACAGGCGCTCAGCTGATCAACGTCATCGCTTCTAACTCTTCCCGGCTTCAAAGTAACGCCTTTTGTGGGCGTAACAGAGTGGTGGAGGTGCGGGGTACGACAGAACGTACCACGGAGTCACAACATCCAGAACTTCGCCGGAGCCGTCGTCTTGCCGGTCTCTTGCCAACGACCTTCCCTATGGCTCAGGACGGAGGTGGACAAATGCCAGCTCTAGTTTCACCTTCTCAAAGGTCAGCGCCAGTTGGACTTTTGCGGCACTACATGGAACCACGCTCGTTCGCGGGAAAAGTGGGCGAAGACGTCGACGAGTGGCTGATGCACTACGCAAGGGTGAGCCGCTACAACCGTTGGGATTCTGTCACTGAGCTTGAATATGTTGCGCTCTTTCTGAGTGAGACAGCGCTGATGTGGTATGAAAACCACGAAGACTCCCTAACAACGTGGGAGCACTTTGTCGAGGAAATTAAGAAGTGTTTTGGCGACACCCATGCCAAACAGAAACGCGCCGAGAGAACACTTGCTCAAAGAGCTCAAGCTCCTGGAGAAACATGCACTATATACATAGAGGAAATCCTCAAGCTGTGCAAAATCGTAAATCCGCAGATGTCCGAGGAAGACCGAGTCGGACATCTCCTCAAAGGAATTGCAGAAGATGTGTACAATTTCCTCATAAGTCGGGAACACGTTGATTCCGTCTCAGATGTCGTGCGTCATTGCCGTACGTTTCAGACGTTGAAAACACGTCGCATTGTGCCAAAGTTTGGACGCCTGGCGAATGTGACAACCATTGCCAGCGTCGATGAGAGCCCGTCTGCCGATCTTTCTTCTACTATACGGCAGATCGTGCGTGAAGAACTGCTGCGGCACCAGGAACTTGCGCGCGACGTCATACGACAACCTGACGCTTATTACCCGCAACACATGGCGCCTGCCGCACCCTGCGCTTCCTGGCAACCGGCGGTATGTGTCACAGACGTCAACCACAGAGGTGCTCCATGGCCACGTGAGGACACATTTACGCCCGAACACCGACCTGCAGAACACCCTCGGCCCAGCAGGTTTGCACGCAGACCGACCGTTCCTCCTGTGCAGCAGGCTCAGCCGCTTCGCTCGGCTACACGACCCCCCACGGCTCAGCGCTTCGAAGGGCAGTTCATCGATCGTCGTTTACCTGTGTGTTATAGCTGTGGCGACTTGGGTCACATTGCCAGGGACTGCAATCGCCGCCAACCACCGAGCTTCGACCGATCAACGATGTCTAGGCGGTACCGCGCTCCTCTGGGCGAAACATATTCGCCCTCGCACACATATTTAGGAAGCTTGCCTCACCAGCACCCGGAGCCGCTGCGGAACCGTTCTCCAGCATCCGATCGCAGCTTGACACCACCACCCCCTCCTCGTGTAAGCTGATCGCCCTCTCCGCGGCGTCGATACCCGTCGCCACCTCCGGAAAACTAGCCCGCGCGGCCGTTGGAGGTGAGGTCGCTGGACAATCTTCGATGTCGACAGAGATACCTCCAACCATTTGGATGTTTAAGAATAAGGTGTTTGTATTAATTGATGGGGTTTCATCTATGGCCTTAGTGGACACGGGAGCAACCGTTTCAGTGATGAATCTGGCGTTTAAAAGCCTTCTAGGACGAAAGGTGATGTTTCGCTGGGACCGTGCTGATACGTTTCGCGGAGTGAGTGGGGACTTGTTGTATCCTGTGGGCGTGTGTAATGTAGACGTAACCTTGGGTGGTCAAATATTTAACGCGGAGTTCGCTGTTCTACCTCATTCTACGCATGACGTAATCCTGGCCCTTGATTTTTTGAAACTGTGTGGTGCCACCGTCGACTGCAAAACGGGTGAAGTCAGTGTAGGTACGAGCTTTTCTGCAGCGTTTATGGAAGGCCCACCGTGTCGTGGAAGTGTGCTTTGTGTATCCCGGGATACCGTTGTGCCTCCGTTATCCGCAACGTGTGTTTCAGTCGCCTGTTTCCCCGCCACCGACGGAACGTTTGACGCTACCGTGGAGCCCGTTCACCTGAGTTGCATCAAGAGGAATGTACTGGTACCGTATTGCACGCTGTCAGTTGTTCAGGGACGCACCAACTTATGGGCCGTAAACGGTTCGAGTGAACCTGCAATACTACCACAGGGTCTGAAACTTGCCGCCTACCATGAAGATCACGTGCTATCGCTCGCCATTCTTACAGAGGCCCTTCATTCTGCGGATGAGGGCCATTTCGCTAATGTCTGCCCTGCGGCGCACTCCTCATTTCTGACTATGGTAAACAAGTCGCTCAGCACTAAGCAGCGTCAGGAAGTGGCGAATATTCTGCTAAAACATGCCCGACTGTTTGACTTCTTCCAGCAAGAGGGACCACCATTGTTTCCTCCTTCTCGTATACACCATCGCATAGATACGGGATCTGCACAACCGCTGCGGCAGAAACCATACAGAGTCTCACCATCGGAACGCAAGGTGATCAATGACCAAGTCCACGAAATGCTAAATAAGAATGTAATCCAAGAATCCTGTAGTCCGTGGGCAGCGCCAGTGATCCTGGTTAGAAAGAAAGATGGTACATGGCGATTTTGTGTCGACTACCGCCGCCTCAACACCATCACTAAAAAGGACGTATATCCTCTTCCGCGTATTGATGATGCTATCGACTGCCTCTCATCAGTGTCTTACTTTTCGTCTGTTGACTTGAGGTCGGGGTACTGGCAGATTCCTATGCACGAGGCAGACAAGGAGAAAACGGCATTCGTAACACCAGATGGACTTTTTGAATTTAATGTGATGCCGTTCGGGCTCTGTAATGCGCCTGCAACTTTCGAGCGCTTCATGGACAACATCCTGCGTGGTTTGAAGTGGGAAGTATGCACGTGCTATCTAGATGATGTAGTGATTTTCGGGCGCACGTTCAGTGAGCACAACGCACGTCTCAATCTTGTGCTAGACAGCTTGGACCAAGCGGGTTTGGTCCTCAACTCGAAGAAGTGCCATTTTGGAGCGCGCCAAACGCTCGTTCTGGGACACCTAGTGGATAAGGACGGGATACGACCTGATCCAGCGAAGACTGCTACGGTGGAATCCTTCAAGCAACCTCGCCATGTAAAAGAGCTACGCAGTTTCCTAGGGCTTTGCTCGTACTTCCGCCGGTTTATTCGTGGATTTGCCAACATCGCGTATCCGCTGACATGCCTCCTGCAGAAGGGCGTTCCCTTTGAATGGACTCCTGAATGTGAAGCTAGTTTTCGTGAGCTGAATTCTCGTCTGACGTCTTATCCCATTCT
Organism: Dermacentor variabilis; assembly: GCF_050947875.1. NCBI lineage: Eukaryota > Metazoa > Arthropoda > Arachnida > Ixodida > Ixodidae > Dermacentor > Dermacentor variabilis. The sequence goes on along the minus strand of NC_134571.1, from coordinate 225,635,840 downwards.
CCGACACTTCGACCATGCGGCTCCCACAGAAGTTCATACGGACGCTAGCGGTATTGGCATCGGCGCTGTCCTTATTCAACGCGTCGACACCAAAGAACACGTCGTCGCCTATGCGAGTCGTTCTTGAAGTAAGTCCGAGCGTAACTACACCGTTACAGAGCAAGAATGTCTTGCAGTTATTTTCGCAGTACAGCGCTTCCGGTCGTACCTGTACGGGCGCCCCTTCACTGTGGTGACAGACCATCATTCTCTCTGCTGGCTGGTTAATCTCCGTGATCCGTCGGGCCGGCTTGCGCGTTGGACACTTCGTTTACAGGAATATAACTTTACCGTTTCTTATAAAAGCGGCCGCCGACACGCCGACGCTGACTGCCTCTCGCGCATGCCGCTTCCAACGACGGACTGCGACGCGGACAACTTCGACTGCTATATCGCTTCACTGGAGCCGGGATTTCCTGATATCAATACCTTTAAGGTCGAGCAACAAAAAGACAGAACTTTAGAACCACTGCTCATTACTGCAAGGCAATCAGCACCATCCACTCATTTCTGTGTTCGTGATGGGGTTCTTTACAAAAAGAACTATTCTACTACAGGCCCACGGTATTTTCTGGTGGTCCCGGAGAGTCTCCGTGTCTCCGTCTTGCGCGCTATGCATGACGATCCAACATCTGGACATTTGGGTTATTCGCGAACTCCCTACCGCCTCCAAGAAAGGTTCTACAGGCCTAAAATGCGCCAGACGACCGCGCAGTATGTGTCCAGCTGCAGCGAGTGTCAACGTTATAAGCGTCCGACGAGTGTTCCTCCTGGTCAACTCCATCCAGTGCCACCCCCCAGCACTCCCTTTGAGCAAGTTGGCATCGACCTCCTGGGTCCTTTCCCGCGTTCATCCGATGGGAATCGCTGGATTATCGTGTGTGCCGATCACTTGACACGCTACTGTGAGACAGCTGCAATACCATCGGCTACTGCAACCGAAGTGTGTATTTTTCTGCTGCGTTTTGTCATTCTGCGACATGGACCTCCCAGAGTCATCATCAGCGATCGTGGGCGGCAGTTCACTGCAGACGTGGTCGAAGAGATGCTTCGTCTATGTGCTTCAAGGTTTCGCCATTCCACCCCGTATCATCCCCAAACAAATGGCCTTACGGAACGCACGAACAGAACTCTTACTAACATGCTGTCCATGTATGTCGAGTCAGATCATAAGAACTGGGACAGCGTGCTACCTTTCATTACGTACGCATTTAACACCTCAAAGCATGAAGTTACGGGCTACAGTCCCTTCTTTCTTCTTTACGCTTGTCCGCCTCGTTATACACTAGACACTATCTTCCCGTTTTCCAGCCACGATAATCTTTGTATATCAGAGACAGTCTGTCTTGCTGAAGAAGCCCGACGACTTGCTTCTTTACGCACTCTTGTTTCACAAGACCGCTCGAAGGCACGCTGCAACCGCCGACGCCGACACGTGATATATGACCCTGGCGATTTAGTATGGCTCTGGAAACCAACCAGGAAACGTGGACTATGTGAAAAACTGCTGGCCCACTATGTTGGACCCTATGTTATTACGGAGCGCATCAGCGAATTAACCTACCGCATAGCACGTCTCACATCAAATGGCCGACGGTCAGCAAAGACCGAACTTTCGCATGTCGCCCGTTTAAAGCCGTTTATTTCTCGACAGCCTGTTTGACTTGCCTGGCGGGCTTCGTCTGCGCGGAGGGAAATGTGACGCTCTTAGGTGCATAGTGGGTTCACGAACGTGACGCTCTTAGGTGCATAGTGGGTTCACGCCTCAACAAACAGTATGCGGGGGGCACCGAAGAGTGGTGAACGAGGAAGACGACGTGTGGCTGGCTGGCTGAATCTCGACAGGCGCTCAGCTGATCAAGGTCATCGCTTCTAACTCTTCCCGGCTTCAAAGTAACGCCTTTTGTGGGCGTAACAATATGTATGTTGATTGCTTAACAAAATAAACAGTTGGCACTCTGCGTTCGTGGTGTGACGTGTCTTTCTTTCGCGTGTCCTCGTTTTTTGCACAGTTAAAAGAAACGCCTAAAGCCATGCACGAAATAGCCCGCCAGAATGTCCTACTCACTTATAGTTGCTTGGCACGAGGCTTTCACACTAAGCATACTCGCGCTAACAAGAAGCATAGATGCGATGCACGGATAATCAATTTGCCCGAAGACAGATAAGCTGGCGCCGCGAGCATATTGCGTTTGCCGAATCTCGAGAGACGGCCGCGGCACAGCTCGCTGCTCGTTGACGGCTCGTAATCGTGTTGTGACACCGCGAAAACGAACCAAATAGTCCTCTCCTTGTACCCGCCTTCCAACAATTACACTGTTTCGCTGTGGTCACGATACTCGCCAAGAAAGCACGCTTGTGAGCGGCTGTTTAATATTGAAATAAGTTTGTTAGAATAGCGCACCCTCATTTCTTCACTCCAGTAAATTGATTGAATATACATACCGACTCTAGCGGCACTCCTGAATGTCCTACAGATATATACGCGAGAGACAGTTCTGCATGTCAAGTTAGCATATTTATTTGCACAATACTGCCAGCTGTCTTTTGGCAGCCAAGTCAGGAATGGTTAACCAAGAAAGAACAACCAATATAAAGTGCAGGTGTGCGATTTCGTGTTGTGGAGGGTAAAAGAATAGTAAATAATTGCGCTCAACGGCACAGCGAAAACCTATTCGAAAAATACATCAAAGCTTTCGCTTAAGATTGTGTGCAAACACACTGACATCATATACCAACACATGAACAAGTGGCATGAGATTCATGAATGAGCAAGTGGCAAAAGAACAAACAAGTGCCAAAAATATGACCATTGTGAGATCAAGGAGCTTGCGTCGCTTATGTGACACAGTGAAACGATGCGACAAGCGAGTTTGAAATCACACGTTGTCACAAAGAGCGCCTAAAAGGTTTTGACATTAGATAAAATTGGTAGGTCATGTGGAAGCACGTTCCGCTCCGTGATAGTGCCTCTCAAGTAAAGAAGCACATATGTAGTGAAACTTACATGGAAAGCTAACTATGGAGACAAAAAGAAAGCCCTTGCTCAAAACAGTGTGACAAATTGCAGCACATAAAAACTTATTATCTGGCAAGAAGCTCATAGATAAGCAAGCAAACAATAGATAAAAAAAAGATATTTCAAGGTCGTAGAGAATGGATAGCTGATATGATGCAAAAAAGGAAAGAGTGGTGTGAGAAGCAAATATAACACCCAACATCCCGGCTGCGGTGGCCAGCATTTCGATGGAGCCGAATTGCAAAAACGTCGGTGTACGTAGGTTTAGATGCACGATTAAGAACGCGACGTCGTCAAAATTCAAGATTCAAGATTCAAGATTCATTTATTTCTCCAAGAGAAAAATGCCGGGGACAGAAAGCTGCCTTGCAGCAGCTTGAAGCGGTCCGGGGCCCATTTAGAATATGGCAGCAGGGAAGGCAAAAAAGTACAACGTGACATACATCATGAATCAAGGAACAATATACAATGCAGAATTACAACTAAACCTAATGTAAGACAAAGTAAAATTTAAGTATACAATGCACTGACAAGTAACAAAATAGCATAAAACAGCGGTATAGCAGAAACAAGGATTAAAACATAATTGCAATTCAACACTACGATATAATATACGAAGTTCAAACACAATACATAGCAGTATTTCTTCTTATACAATGGCAAAAATTATAAAACTATTAGCCTAATTGGGTTTGAACCCACCACATGCTCAAAAAATTGCTGCACAATTCTTTTTTTTGTTTAGGTTCATATTTTCTGTGTACCATTTGTTTGTGTTAAGGGTGTTCGGAACCAGGTAATGCTACATTTGGGAACCACACGTTGTGCGAAGTCGGGGTAGATGCCATTTCTCTTTGCGTCTGGTGCTTGTGTGAGTGTGCGTTTGTGTCACCGATGAGAGTTGGATTATGAACTTAGCCCGAGGTAAGCTCAAGTTATTCAAGGCGCGAAGAATGGTAAATGACACTAGATGATGAATGGGAGATATTCCATGTTTAATAAACAGTGGTATGGTATGAGCTAGGTAATCTGAGCCAGAAACTATGCGGATAGCTTATTTTGCAGAAGTAGTAGTCAGTTTAGATGCACGCGAGCCGCAGTTCCCCACACAAGATGGCAGTAGCTTATTTGATAATGAAGGAATGAATGATATATTATTTATTTAACTTTCAGGGGAAACAAGTCGCGACCTCGTGAAAGAGCTCCTACAGATTTTGACAAGCTTAAAGAAAGATGACGGAAGTGATCAGCCCATTTAAGTTGTTCGTCAAATCTTATGCCAAGATATTTATATTTACTTACGATTTCGATAGCGTAGTCTCAAATAAGCAGTGGGATTGATATGGTAACTTTCCGAATTATAAAACGAAAAATGACCGCCTTCGTTTTAATATAATTAATCTTAAAGCTGTTTACACGTGACCAGTTCGCGGGGCTTTCTAATATGACGTTAGCTTCAAATAGGAGTTCATTGGATGAGTTTCCAGATAAAAATAAACAAGTGTCGTCGGCATATATTAAAGATTTAGATTTCTTCGAGATATGGACGAGATCGTTTATACATACGTTAAAATGGAACGGACCTAAGATCCTGCCCTGCGATGCTCCGCATCTTATATATTCAAAACTGGAGCTACAACCATCGACATATAAAGATTGCTGCCGTTTTTTAAGGTATGACCTTATCAACTTAAGCGGATTGCCTCTTATACCATATGCATGAAGTTTAACTAAAAGAATGTTATGATTAATACAGTCAAATGCTTTGCTGAAATCGACAAAAATGCCCAGTGTTTATTTTAAATGTCTTGCAAAATTAGTTCTTTTTGTTTAAGTACCGCAGTTTCCGTAGATAAGCCTTGTCTAAAACCAAATTGGGAATCTGTGAAAAGGCGATTATCATTAAAGCAAATTTCCAAACATTAAAGCAAAATTTTTTCTAGTGGTTTCGAGAAAATTGGCAGAATCGATATTGGTCTATACTTGCCCATGTTTTGTGTCGTCCCAGATTTATGGATAACAATCGCTTTGGTTAGTTTTAGTCTTTATAGGAAGGCAGAGGAAGATATCGATAGGTTAAATATATACGATAAGTGAGGTGCAAGAAGGCCAGCTACAAATTTTATTGGTTTTACTGACAGACCCTCTGTGTCACGGCTGGATCTATTCTTCAGGGCCATTAGTGTAGCAAAAACTTCGAATGGGTGCGTATGGTGAAGAAAAAAGAATTCAGGTGTCTGTACCGAAATTAGGCAGGTAGCATCTTTGTTGTAGTCTGTTTTAGGGAGACCAATAAAGTGTTTGTTAAAGCTATCCGCTAGTTCAGTACCCATTAAGGTTACACCGTTCATTGTAAGACCTGCTATAGAATTGGAGGGCTTGGGCATGTTAATGACGGCGTTTATTGTTTTCCAAACTAATTTTCCATCGCAGCGGCCGCCTTTCTCAAATATATCCGTATAATATTCCTTACGCGCCTTGCGCAACTCGCTTTTTAATTTATTTCGGAACTGTTTCAAGGCAGTCAGTTCGGCCAAATCTCGGCTGGATAAAAATTTTTTAAAGATCTTGTCTTTCTTTTTTATCTGTTTATAAAGAGACGGTGTAATCCATGGTTTTCTTATTTTTTGAGATTGGCGCTTTGTGGACAACGGGAAACATGCATCATATATTTCACGAAATTTATTAATAAATATATTGTACGCTTCATCTGCACTGCTATTAGTATAAAATTCGGACCAGTCAGCACTGTTCATCATTTCTCTAAATTTATTAAGATTTCTATCATTAATTGACTGATAGGCAGTAAGGGCTTTTCTAGTGAATGTTGAATGTTTTTGTACAACCAACACAAAAATTGGACAGTGGTCGCCAAGGTCGGGCGACAACGTACCAGCGCGTTCATTCCATTTCATTTCACTTATCCAACGTTAAGGGCCCGAAGGCATTACATAAGGGCGGGCGTGCATCAAGGTCGAACAGCTTAGAAAGTTGCATAATAAAGTGCACATTGGTTGCAATAGGTATAAATAAATAAAGAGAATTTCAAGAAAGACGAAATCGGAACATATACAAAGTATCAACGTATCAGTATCAAGTATCAAAATTGATGTGGTATTCATGTGGTTATGTTGGCATTATGAAATTCGTTTAGTTTTTCGCGAATTGTTTTGCGGTCGCTGCACGAAACAATGTCATCCGGGAGTGCGTTCCAAAGTGTTACGGCAGGGGGGAAGAATGAGCTGCTCATCGCCGTCGTCCGGCACTTTATCGCCGCCAACGGGCGAGTATGAGATAAACGGGATCATGTTCTGAACGGGCGTTTTAAGAGGGCATGTCCTGATTGGGTGAAGTAAAAGAAAGTGTGAAGAAGGCAAAGACGAGAAGTTACGCGCCGTGAAGGAAGCAATGGAAGAAACAAAGTTTGTTTAAAGGTGGTTGCGCTGATATGTCTTGAATATTGTGGCGTAATGAAGCGAGCAGCGCGGTTTTGTACGGCTTCTAAGTAATCGCGAGATAAGCTTGTGAGGGATGCCATATGGATGATGCGTACTCAAGTTTGGGTCGCACATACGTTAAATATGCTAGTTTTTTTTTTTCAGACGATGCGGATGTTAAGTTACGTAGTAAGTACCCTAGTGTGCGTGAAGCTTCGCAGCGAATTGTTTGAATATGTTTCACCCATGAAAGTGATGGCGTCATATGAACTCCTAGATATTTGTAAGTACACGTGTGGTCGATAGGAACAGAGTTAATGTGATAAGTCTGGTGTACGGTGGTGTGCTTGCGCGTGAAGGATATTACCTTGTATTTAGGGAGGTTAAGAGGCATGTGCCATTTTTCGCACCAAGAAGCGATAGTGTCAAGGTCGTGTTGTAGGGCGATTGCGTCGTTAGATGTATGAAGGGGTTATAAAGAACGCAATCATCTGCAAAAAGCCGCAACTTCGTTGATATGTTAGTGGGAAGGTCATTTATGTAAATCAAAAACAATAAAGGAGATAAATCTGCGCCTTGGGGAACCCCGGAAGTTACACTGGTAAGGGTTGACTAAAAATTGTTAGCATACGTAAATTGAACGCGTCCTGTTAAAAAAATTTCAATCCATTTAATAATCTCGAGCCGGATAACGAGGGAGGATAATTTTGCAAGGAGATGGTTCTGAGACACGCGCTCAAAGGCCTTTGAAAAATCTAGGAAAATTGCATCTATTTGAAGGTGATCGTACATGTGTAGTAGTAGGTCGTGGGTAAATTCGGCAAGTTGAGTTTCGCAAGACAGACATTTACGAAAACCGTGTTGTAAAGGGTAAAAAATTGATTGATTCAAGGTAATCCATTAGGTTAGATGCTATGATATGTTCAAGGAGCTTAGATGGGACACTGGATAGGGAGATCGGACGGTAATTAGTAGGGTTATCGCGCCTTCCTGCTTTAAAAATGGGAACTACCTTCGCTTTTTTCCAATCGTCGGGAACGTTACCTGCGTTTAAAGATTGATTAAATATAAGGTACAAAAATTTCGACAGATTGGACAGTAGTGTCTGCATTCACGACGTATAAATCTATAGTTGTCTGGCTGGAAGCAGTAATTCTTGTGGGAGACACTATTACGTTTGTAAAACCATTGTATTCAATTATGTTGGCAAGACTAAGTAACGTGTAATTATCTTCAGCTACATTTATATTGAAATCGCCACCTAAGACCCCTATATAACGGTTAATAGAACAGAATTCTAGAAATTTGTTAGCATAATTGAGAAACTGGTCACTGTTCCCGCTCGGGGGCCTGTAGACTACCGATAAGATTTGTGGATATGACGTAATGTGAGAATTTCATAGTCATTCGTTATAAGTGAAAACTCATCAACAAGCTCGAATGCGTAACAAGATTTAATATAGACTGCCAGGCCGCCCCCGCGGGTCCCCCTGTTCAAGAGAAAAGCGCGAGAATGATTCCTTGGAAATGAGATCTTTTTTTTGTGCGCGCCATGTTTCAGTAAACATAAAACAATCAAAAGATACCGGAAGAGTATGTATCAGCTGATCGAGTTGCTCGTGTTTATGCCTCGTTGAGTGAATGTTTAAATGCAACGCTGAGAACAAGCCTTTCTTTTTCATGCTACTGAATTAATCCAGAGTTCCATAATACGGCGTGCATCACAATCAGATCGTGGTTTCGCCACGTAAAACCAGATGCTCTAAGCCACAACGCACTAACTGGGATATAGGGGTTAGTGCTGTCAGGGACTAACTGCGTTTCTACAATCATTAGTGTCTTTAGGGAGCGACGATTTGTGTAAAAAATAAAAGAAAACAAGACTTAGCAACAGCAATCGGACACTGTTAGATAGCATTATACAAAGGCAATTGAATAATCTAAATGTACGCAATGGGAAAAAAGTCGTATTCAAGCAATGCAATACAAGGACAATCATCATTTTGCACAGAAAAATTAATTTGAAACACCAATCGGATATTTTTAGGTAGCATTTCAACTATGACAAGAGAGGAATATATACGCAGTGACGAAATGTAATCAAAGCAATGTAATACAATTTACATTCGTCATTGGTGCAGAAACAGAAGGAACAATGTGAGCAATCAAAAACCAAGTGAATTTAAGAAGGACGGTAATGAGTAAGAAAGTAGTTGTGTTCCATAATTGTGTGGGTCCGGGGTATGAACCAGGTCGCATTATGAAGAGTGTTGTATTTTTTGATGCTTTTGCATAAGTTGGACAGGTGTTAAATTAATCGTTTTCCTCGCTTTTTTTCTGTAAGGTACAGTTGCAAGAGTAATTCATTGAAGAGTAAGCTTACAGGACAAACAAAGTTTCTTAAGAAGAGGTTCGGTGTGTTCGTCATAGGCTGAGTTGCTAATCGCACGCACAGCCTTTCATCGTAGTAGAGAAAGCTTGGCTATGTTGGACCTTTAGGTGTTGCCCCAGACAAAGTGACAGTATTTCAGGTGAGAAAAAGATAGTTATAGACTAATAGCATGACGGAAGTGGGCAGAGCTAAGCGTATATTTCCAAGGGCACCCACGGCGTCTGAAAGTTTACCGCTGAGCATGTCGAAATGTTTATGCCAGGTTAAATACTCCTCAAGAACGACGCCAAGGCATTTAACCGAGGAGGCTATACCAACATGCGAGTTTTATAAAATTATACGGTCAGTAATATTAGCCCTGGAATTTTTAGGTCAAAATAGAACGGCTTTCGTTTTGTTATGTCATGTTTCTGTTATGTCGGTGAGACAATAGTAACCAACATTTTTTGTTATGTCGGTGACTACTTAGTAATATTCCACGTGTCCGCACAAGATAAGCCTAATAATGCCGTAGATCGCGTGTAAAAGGTATCTCAATCAGCCTCGGGGGGGGGGGGGGAGGGGTCTCACATTTACCCACGAGTTAGTCAGGGGTTTTTGGACGTCAGTCTTCATATGGACGCTAAACACATCTGTAGGTATTATTACCCCGTAAAGAGAAGCCTCCCCTGCCGTTTTGAAGTGCGCATTCCAAACTCGATAAGAGAGCCAAGGTAACCCTACCTTGTAAGTCCGCCCTATAACAATCATGCGGGCATAAATTAGAAACCAGTTTCAATCCGTTAGTTAGGTGCTTCCTCTCGGCTGGTTAGCCTCAGAGTTTAATCACAGGCGCCTGCGAGAGTCTCTTGCAAGAACTTCAAGGTAGAAAGCAACATTAAGAGCGTGTTAAGAAAGAAAGACTGCACGTCATGGGGCCCTACATTCGTCGTGTTTCGCACAACAAAGTGGCAAGCCGCTACAGGTCGTCCTTTCCGGCCCATGCAAGCTCAGTAGAGTGTGCCCCATGGTCACAGGCACGAGAAAGAGTAGGCCACAGTGTTGAACCGCGCACGAAGCGCACTACACAGATTGTGTTTCTGGAGTACGATATTCGATTTCGTTGCCAAGTGACAACGTTTATATTGGACAAAGGGGCAGGTGTTTTCCACTCGTGTTCCCGTGCCCTTTCAGCACGGGAACACGAGTGGCATATAAAGTACAAGGAAGGCGGCATGCTGGCCCTACACTGTGACGGATGCAGAGGAAAAAAGAGGGTGAAAAAAGAATCCCTTAGAAACAATTTTTTTTAAGAATACAGCATTCCTCTTCCATTTGAGGGATCAGACTAAAAGTAAGGTTGTCGAAGCGTCCTACATAATAAAAAATCGTCACAAATGTAACAGCGCGCCACCTTTGCTCTTACATTTGTGCTGTGTGTTACATCTGTGCTGTGAAGAACATGTAAGACAGACATGCGCTGCCCGTTCCACATTTTCTTATTCGTGTCCGCGTCTTTGTAGTGCTGATTTCTTTTCTTCAAGTATGATAAACCAACTCGCCCACATCAAGCTTCTGTTCGAACGAAAAAACCTGTCAAAAACACAAAGGACAAGAGCAGAGGTTAACACCACAACGACTGGTATCGCAGTTTCGCAGTTTCCAGTCGTTGTGAACCTCTCCTCTTGTCCTTTGTGTTTTTGACTGGTTTTTTCGTTCAAGTATGTACCAATTGGCCCAGATTTCAACCCTTCTGCAAAGCTTCTGCTCAACATTCGCCCACTTGGAACTCGTGTCAGTTCCTCATTACTGGCCAGGTGGCAACCATCCAGCCATGACAGGTGTCATTACAGCTGTGAGAATGGAGAAGATATGTCACGCGCGTAGTTCTATGTCCTGAGCTCAGTTCCGTCGAAGCTAAATAAAAGCTTCGGTCGCGATTGCACCGAGCTGCCGTTGCTGCCAAAGTGTGCTACATTGCACCCGGCGTAGATAGAAGTCGACAGTCGTCCTCCTGATTACTAGTTGGGTGTCAACCATCCAGCGATGGCAGGGTCAGGCAGCAGTCAGAATTACGATAAGATACGCCGTGCGGTAACAGCATATTTATTGAAGGATGGTGGGCAGATTGTTCTAGAAAAACCGGCCAACCTGTATACACAATGCCTCAGGACCTCGAGCGTACCGGAATCTTGGAAAAACGCTAATATAATCCTGATCCATAAGAAAAGGGACTCCAAGGACTTGAAAAATTATAGACCGATCAGCTTACTGTCCGTTGCCTGCAAAGTATTTACTAAGGTAATCGCAAATAGAATCAGGAACACCTTAGGCTTCTGTCAACCAAAGGATCTAGGAGGGTTCCGTAAAGGCTACTCAACAATAGACCATTTTCACACTATCAATCATGTGATAGAGAAATGTGCGGAATATAAGCGGCCCTTATATATAGCTTTAATTGATTACGGGAAAGTGTTTGATTCAGTCGAAACCTCAGCAGTCATGGATGTAGTATATAATGAGGCTGTAGACGAGCCGTATGTAAAAATACTGAAAGATATATATATAGCGGCTCCACAGCCACCGTAGTGCTCCATAAAGAAAGCAACAAAATCCCGATAAAGAAAGGCGTCAGACCGGGAGATACGATCTCTCCAATGCTATTCACAGCGAGTTTACAGGAGGTATTCTGAATCCTGGATTGGGAAGAATTGGGGATAAGAGGTATTGGAAAATACCTTACTAACTTGCGAATCGCTGATGATATTGCCTTGCTTAGTAACACATAAGACCAATTGCGATGCATACTCCCTGACCTGGAGAGGCAAAGCAGAAGGGTGGGTCTCAAAATAATCTGCAGAAAACTAATGTAATGTTTAACAGTCTCGGAAGAGAACAGCAGTTTACGACAGGCAGCGAGGCACTGGAAGTGGTAAGGGAATACGTCTACTTAGGGCAGTTAGGGACCGCGGATGCGGATCATGAGACTGAAATAATCAGAAGAATATGAATGAGCTGGGGTGCGTTTGGCAGGCATTCTCAGATCATGAACAGCAGGTTACCATTATCCCTCAACAGAAAAGTGTACAATAGCTCTGTCTGACCAGTACTCACCTACGGGGCAGAAACCTGGATACTTACGAAAAGGGTTCTACTTAAATTGAGGACGACGCAACGAGCTATGAAAAGAAGAATCATGGATATAACGTTGAGGGATAAGAAAAGAGCAGATTGGGTGAGGGAACAAACGCGAGTTAATGACATCTTAGTTGAAATCAAGAAAAATAAATGGGGGGGGGCGCATGGGCAGGACATGTAATGAGGAGGAAAGATAACCGATGGTCATTAAGGGTTACGGACTGGATTACAAGGGAAGGGAAGCGTAGCAGGTGGAGGCAGAACGTTAGGTGGGCGAATGAGATTTGGAAGTTTGCAGGGACGACACGCCCACCATTAGTACATGACCGAGGTAGTTGGAGAAGTATGGGAGAGGCATTTGCCCTGATGTGGGCGTAACCAGACTGATGATGATGACGATGACGTCGTTAGATTAGTAGTGTGTCCCGTGCTCAGTTCTGCCAAAGTAAGAGAGGCGACATCAGTGACAAGGTCCCATACATGCACATATGTGCGTCGCCTCTTTCCGCACCTTCCTTGCCAACATTGTTTACGTCACATTTTTGGCAATTTGGCAATAAAATGGTGACTTCGCGGATCCCAGCGAGTGGACGCTGAGGGGCACAACGATAGTGCCGCTTACGAATCCTGTCCTGTTTTTCGTTCAGGTGATTCACTATATCCTGCCGTATACCTATCGAAGTGACAATGTTTGCCTCTTGCTTCTGCCGTTCTCACGCTGATTGAGTGGTGTGCATACTATGATTTACTATTGCTTTTTAAATCTACTACTTTCCTGTGGTGACGTAGAGAGTAATCCCGCACCAAATACAACAGAGATGCTTCAGACTCTAATTGATAATGTTCATGAAGCAATACCACTGTGCAAGCCACTAACAGGAATATTAACCAAACGAGTACTAAGCTGCCTTCAATTGACAGGAAGCTTGACGACACTTTTGCTACGGTGACTGATTGCAAGTGCAAAGTTGACGAGCGTCATTCAAGAGCTTAGGAAATGGCTTTGAATGTAGACAATTTGGAGAATAGGAGAACTAGAGAGAACTAAATTGTACATGGCATAAAAGAATCGACAGAAAAAAATCAGCAATCCCCGAGAACATCACGTCTAAAAGCATTTTGTCTGACACACTAAAGGTCACAAATGTGGCTATCGAATGTATTCATAGAATTGGCCGTCCGGTTGAGGGCAGGTGCCGACATGTCATGTTTAAACGTGTGGACGGCAGACATAAGGCTAATATTTTGAAGAATTGTAAGAAACTGCGGGACGCAGCCTATAGCATGTCGGTAGATTTCTCCCAGTGAATACAATTAATTTGGAAGAAGCTGTGGGCTGCTGCTGCTGCTGAACACAGAAAAAAAGTGACAAGGTCGTGCTGTCATTCGACAAAATTAAAATTTATGGTAAACTGTTTCAATGGAATGGCACTCAAGATAAAATAGTCCCACTACGTTCACAATGACAGTTAACTGTGACTTAAGATGAAAGGGTAGTCGTAAGAAACACAATATAGGCGCTAGAGATAGTTGAAAGCCAGTTTTGTGTTCAGAATAATATAGCCCGCAGCATTTTGAATAAAACTGAAGAATTAGATGGTATTCTAGCAAATGAGCCTGATGTTGCAATGCTCACCTAAATGTTATCAATTATCCGATAAGGACGTGATGCCTCATTCGCACGAAATTATCAGCTATTACCGAAGCTCAAGAGGTGGTCGGGTAGCCATTGTGATAAAGGGAGGTACATATTGTACGCTTGTAGCACACTATGCTAGCATAGAAATGGTTTGCATCAGAGTTCACATTTGCACACACAGCATTTTTATTGGCGCCGTTTACAGGCCACCAAAATTCATATGTAGGTATGATGATGTTTGAGGTTTAATGGCGCAAGGGCCAGGTATGGCCAAAGAGCGCCATGCTAGTGGTAATGAATATCCTCCTGAGACCCGGGATGCATTTGGGTGCACAGATTTTTAACAAACTTTCAAAATAAATCAGGATGGTTATGAAGGTGAAAAGTGTTAAATGTTTTTTCAATAGCCGTGATAATTTCAGCTCAGTGCGATGTCCAATATATTGGACACTGGGATGCTACCCGGTCTTTCTTCACCCAGGGCGCACGTAATGACATACCGCGGATATTACGCAAAACTCATGTGCAAAAATATTTTAACAACTCAAAAGGCAAAGTATTCAATAAAGTACATAAGAAGAGCATTCCTCTGCTCAAAAAAAATTTCGCTCTTGTGTTCACTTCCCATGGGCAATTTCAAAACACCTGTTTGTCCTTGGTGATGCAGAAGAAGAGCTGACATTTGGTGCAAAAGAACTTTGTTTTCATGTCGCAGCCCTGTAGTCTGCAACGGGCAGCGTTTGCAGTGTCTGCCAGTATTGAGTAGTGGGTAGTGCTCTTTTCTTGCGGTTCTCGAGGAGACAGCCGAGCCTGCTTTGATGGCGGATGCCATTCGGCTTCGTTCTCACTCTCCGTTTCATCCTGCTTCTTCCCTTGAGCCACGAGAGTCTCAGCAACAGATTGGTGGAACTGCATATATTTGAGTATGTATTTCCGCTGTTTCTTTAGGGAGCGTATGTCCCGCGTGTTCTGCACCCAGGAGTTGTTGAGGGCAATGTCGAAGAGGTGAAAGATGGCTCTGATTGTCCACTTGTTGACGCCTGCTTTTATCCTGTAGTAACTTATCATTCGGTCTGCCTTGTCAACAACGCCCATGTTGAAGTTGTACATGCGAACAATATCTGGTAGAGGGATATTGATATTTTTTTGCCTTACGAGACCATCTGCGACAGTAGGTGTCTTGCGGATCGAAGCCATGGATTGAAAAAAGAAACGTTATTGGATTAATTCATAAGACACGCGAGGCCGGTCCCCCGAAGAAAAAAAAAACGTAATTTCGTCCGCAAGCCGCTAAACGCCATCAGTACTCGCCTACTGTTCATAACAAGGCCATTGAAAAAGCACGGTCAAAATAACCGGGTTGAGTCCTAGCGTCCAACGTAATGGACACGTGAAATCAAAGGAAGAGTAAAAAAGGTAAGTGCGCGAATAGTTAAAATTTTTTATTCTGCGCGTACGCTATTGTATCAACTTTAATATAAAATCAAAGATATGCCCTAAAAGCAGGTAGAAATACGAGAAACAGTGCTTACTTCTCCTGTAGCTGCCGTAAAACGCCGCGCCGCTTAATGCCGCCATTGTGGAACTGTTTCGGCGGGAATTTTAACGATGTATTTTCATCAATGCTGCATAGATTGCGCAAGCAGGTGTCCAATAAGTTGTACAGTGCGGTTTTATGAGGATGAAAGCCTTGTCACGGGAGTACTGTCTCATATCTGAATGTCCAATATATTGGACAAATCCCCATAGCGGGGTCTCAGGAGGATATGTAGTGGTCTGATGGGTTCTGTGAATTTAATGTGATGTGGCTGTAAAGAGGCCTAAAAGAGTTGGTGTAAATTGCATTAAATGTACACGTAATAAAATTATGGCAATGATTAATGACGTATACTATTATCACTAAAATTCATTATGAAAGAATAATGCATTATATAAAATATGCGAGATGCAAAATTGCTTAGAGCACTACTGCCTCACCAGGGCCATTGAAACACAAGGGCCTAGAGGCATGTGCTATTCAAAATAATTATCACAGCGGCATCCTCCGAAGAGAGGAGGTGCTACGAACAAATGGGGCTAATAACATGCAGCACAACTTCCTTCGGGAAACCTAGGACAGCGTCAGTATCAAAGAACGGTTCTGCACCAAGTAACATAACAGGATGAAGGGAGATTGCTGCTGTATGCTAAGGGAAAATGTTTCTTTCTTTCAGATTCGGCTTCCCGACACTCCATAAGGACGTCGAGGACGGTCAGCCTCTCCCCGCATCCACCACAGGCGAAGGCTCGTTTCCGGTGAGTAAAATGTTATGTGTTCTAATGCGTGTCCTATTTCTAGACGACAGAATAGGACATCTGTCCTGCGTGATTTTGTTACAGGAGGCCAGAAACCTAATTGTGGCTTTATTAGATGCAGCTTATTATTTGTTTCCAGGTCCCACAAGCGTTGCCAGTAGTTTCGCAGTTTCCTTTTTAAGAAAGGCTTCAGGTCAGTGACACAGACCGAAGCAGTAGGATTGACTGCATGCAATGAAATTGATGTGACCATCTGGTCCGCTAGAACATTACCCGCAATGCCCCTATGTCCAGGCACCCAGCATCTAATCAATTGTTGATTAGATAAATATGCTTTACAGAGGACGGAATAGAGTTCATTATTACCGGATTTTTGGGGTTACAGAATGACATCAAGGCCTTCACAACACTAAGGTTGTCCGTATATATAACTGATTTCTGGAGTTCTGATTTCTTTATATCCTTTACAGCCGACAACAGTGCGTAGGCCTCAGCCATAAAGACACTAGTTTCCGGATGCAGTACATCGGATTCCGAGAAGGATGGGCCGACGGCTGCATAGGACACCCCCTCGCGTGACTTCGATGCGTCTGTGTAGAACTCCGCGCAGGAGTGTTTGTATTGGAGTTCCCGGAAATGCATTTGTATTTCAATCTCTGGAGCGTGTTTTGTGACTTGCATGAAAGATGTATCGCATTGTATCATCTGCCACTCCCAAGGAGGTAGCAGCTTAGCTGGAGGCATTAGGCGATGTTTGAGGATTTGGGACATCCATTTCAGCGCTAAGCTCCCTCACACGCAGCGAGAAAGGTTGTCTTACGGAGAGACGATTACGAAAGAGCGTATCATATGTCATATCGTTAACGGTATTAAAACATAGATGTTGAGGATTAGAGTGGACTTTCAGAAAATATGTTTGGCTGATGTATGTTCTCTGCAGATGAAGTCACCACTCATTTGATTCTACATATAAACTTTCAATGGGACTTTTTCTGAAAGCGCCAGTGGCCAGTCGGATTTCTACATGGTGGACGGTATCTTTAGCGCGCTCGGGGCACAGAGTGATAAAGCACGGCACCATAGTCTAATCGTGATCGGATGAAGTTTTGTAGAGATTCATTAAACACTTCATGTCACTACCCCATGAAGTCTGGGATAGAAGTTTCAATATGTTCATTGTTTTTACACATTTCTCTTTAAGATGTTTAATGTGGGGGACGAAAATGAGTCTACAGTCAAGTATAACATCTAGAAATTTGTGTTCTTTGTTTACAGGTATCTGTTGTCCACACAGTTCTAAGCAAGGATCTGGGATCAGGCCTCTCTTTCTTGTAAAAAGAACACAAGAACTTTTGTTAGGATTGATCGGGCGGTAACTTGCCACTTAGGAAGGATCTTTGCCTTGTTTTAAAACAGGAACCACAATGGCTTCTTTCCATGCAGTTAGAAGGTATCCTGCAGCCCAAATGGTGTTGAAAATTGTGAGTAGTGTAACTTGGGTGTCATTCTGTAGGTTTTTGGTCTTTTCATTAATGATTCTTTCAGATCGCGGTGCAGAGCTCTTGCATGAGCTCAAGGCAGCTCTCAACTCGGCAATACTAAAAGGATAATTGTACGGTTCATTCTCTGGATATTTTCTTATGAGTGGCTTATTTTGTTCTATTTGTTTATAGTTCAGAAATGATTTAGAATAATGGTTGGAACTTGACACGCTCTCGAAGTGCTCCCCAAGTGAGTCTGCCTGATCTTGCAGTGTATCGCCCTCTGTGTTTACCAGAGGGAGTGAATATGTTTGCCGCCCTCTAATCCTATTAACCCTGTTCCAGGCTTTGGCCTCATCTGTAAACGAGGTAATGTTCGATAAAAACTTCTGCCAACTTTCTTTTCTGGCCTGTCAGTGGGATCTCCTGCCTTGGCACTTTACTTTTTAAAAGTTGACAAGATTCTCTGCAGTGGGAGAAGCGCGTAGCAGGCCCCACGCTTTGTTCTGTTTTTTACGAGCGATCCTACATTCGTCGTTCCACCACGGGAAACGCCGTCTGCATGCTGAGCCACTTACTTCAGATATGTATTTAGATGCAGCATCTATAATGAAGGCTGCAAAATACTGCACAGCCACATCAATTCCTAAAGAAGACATGTGATTCCATGGGATACTAGTGAGAGTTCGGAATTTCTCCCAGTCGGCTGTATCGATCTTCCACTTAGGATACTGTGGTAGGTATTGGTTTTCTTTATATGTTTTAGCAGTATGGGGAAGTGGTCGCTCCCATAAGGAGTGTTCATAACTTCCCATGGGAGTTCAGGCAGTGTAGACGGGGAAACTATGCTGAGACCCATTGAGGAAAAGATTCTGTTTGCAAGACAGTAATATGTGGGTTCCTTCTTATTCAGAAGGCACGCACTAGACGAAGAAAGGAACTGTTCGACAAGGCGACCTCACGCATCTATACGAGAGTCGCCCCACAGGCAGCTGTGCGCATTGAAGTCGCCAAGAACAAAGTAACGTTCTGGCAATTCATCTATAACGGACTGAAATTCATGTTTGTTTAATTTGTAATATGTGGGTAGGTAAAGAGAGTTAATGGTGATGAGTTTGTTTAGGAGAACAACTCGAACAGCCACTGCTTCAAGAGGCGTTTGTAGGTGTAAAAGTAGACACGCAATGCTTTTACGGATAACAATGGCGACACCGCCCGATGATGCGACAGCATCATCGCGATCTTTGCGAAAAGTTATATACCGTCGAAAAAAGTTTGTGGGCTTTGATTTTAGGTGTGTTTCCTGTAAACAGAGCACTTTTGCATTGTGTTTGTGGATGACCTCTTGCACATCATCAAAGTTTCTAAGACCTCTGACATTCCAATAAATAATTTCTGTATCCACATTTAAAGTAAATTGTTGCTGTGTGTACGGAAACGGAAGAGATGCCATAGATTACAGAGCTCTTTCAGGGCCCTGTAACGGGTGTTTTGCCCATTCTGAAGCGTTCGAGGGAGCCTCGCCGCTCCTTAGGCGCATTGCGCCTTGAGGATAGGTGTAGTGTCCATTGCCTCTTGTAAGGCGCCGGACACGTGCTCTTGCGAGCGACAAGTTAGCCGAGAGAGCCCAGCCTTGGAGGGCAAGACTCCTGCGCCCACCAGCCCGGAGGTCGATGGGGCTCCCTGGGGGATTTGGCTGCACCGGCTGTTGCCAGCGCTGGAAGGGGCCGGGGAGGTTAGGGCAGCCTCGGCTGCGCCCACCTTCGGGGTCGATGGCCGCGTCTGCTGGGTTTGCGTAGCAGCGCTAGCTGCAACCGCCGCGGGGGCAGATGGCGTAACTGCCGACTCACTGCCTGTGGGTCTGCCAGCTGCCGGAAGCCGTTGTGTCACTGCCCCCTGACGCGTCACATCGGCAAAGGTTTACTTGGGCAGGTATGAAAGCCGCCTGCGTGCCTCCTTGAGGGATATATTCTCTTCTACTTTGATCATTACAATTTCTTTTTTTTTCCAGGATGGGCACGACCGCGAGTACGCGGAGTGCACAGTTTACACAGTTTACACCGTGGAGAGCATTCTCACAAGCTTCTGTGATGTGTTCATGGGCACTGCATTTCGCACATGTTTGGCGGCCCCGACAGCTCTGCGAACTGTGGCCGAAACGCTGGCATTTGAAACATCGAAGCGGATTAGGCACGTACGGCCTAACACGGAGCTTGATGTACCCGCCCTCGATTGACTCGGGAAGGACACTTGAACCAAAGGTGATTATTAAGTGCTTCTTCTGAATCGCTTTACCATCTCGCATCATCTTAATTCTTCTGACATTGATCACATTTTGTTCGCTGAAACCATACAGGAGTTCCGCTTCAGTAAGCTCAAGCAAATCATCATCCGACACAACACCGCGGGTGGTGTTCATTGTACGGCGCGGGGTTACTGTTATGTGGTTCTCCCCAAATGACACTAGCTTCGGTAGTTAGTCATATTACTTCTGCTCGCGCAGCTCCAAGAGGACGTCACCACTTGCCATTCTCGACGCCTTGTAACCTGGACCAAACATATGTCAAGGACTTTGACACCAGGAACGGTAAAATGGTTCGCACTGATTTGTC
This sequence comes from Dermacentor variabilis, assembly GCF_050947875.1. Lineage (NCBI taxonomy): Eukaryota > Metazoa > Arthropoda > Arachnida > Ixodida > Ixodidae > Dermacentor > Dermacentor variabilis. The sequence goes on along the minus strand of NC_134571.1, from coordinate 225,615,809 downwards.
TGACTTTTCAGCGTGAATAACGTGAAAGCGGGGGATGTTTTGGATTTGGCGTCCGAAAAACTGAAAATAAGTCTTCGGTGTGCCCTCGTTTCTGACGGCGATCAGGAAGTGGTTGGAAACAAGTTTCCATGAAAATACGAAAAAAATTCGGCAACAGCGCTGACCGCCCACCACGGAGCCTAACGAGGGGACGCGGCAGAGCTTACGTACAAGTCTGCACGACGCTAGTCGTACGCTATCACTATAACCAAATATGGTGTACCCAAGGCAGGATAGCCACACAAGGTTAACCCTTGCCGCCAAGAAGAAAGGAAGCAAAAGGAAGAGAGAAGAAGACAGGAGAAGTCAAAAGTGAGAGAGAAAGACGAAGATTTGAGTAGAGAGAGACTGGAAAATGCGGCTGCCGTTTTCCTCCAGGTGGGTCAGTCTGGAGGGGCCGTGTATGTGAAGCAGAGGCCGATGAGGTGTGGAGCATTGGCTCAACCCTCAACCCATCATTGGCTCAACCCCCAGGATCCCCCTTTCCCCAGACGCGGCTAAGCCGCGCACGGCTACACGCGGGAGAGTCCAACCCTCTTGTGCTCGGGTCCGTGGTGTCGCAACACACCAAACGCCTGCTGACGCAGACGCCCCTGCGGGGCAGATGTAGCTACGATCGAAATACTGTGTGACTTTTTGAACGAACACAAAAAAGATATGCACTTGTGAATTTGTGCTGCGATCTTAGCTTACAAAAAGCCAGGAATGGCTTGGTACCTCATCATGCCGACATTCTAATCTGCTACTTGATACTTCTTTTTCTTTTGATTTGAAGCAGGTCGCGGCTGAGCCATCGCCAGGTTACTGCGATTGTGGGCTCATCCCTAAACTTCGTGTTTGTGTCTGATGCTATTTAGAAGCTGGATTTTACGGTAGGTATTATGCCTGGTATATTCGAACTAGACCTTGTTCAGATATACCAATGCTTCTGAAAACCAATATGGCTCGACCAATCCCACACCAAGCAACAAGATAATTTATGACTTAAATAACGCTGCAAAGGAGAGCATTTAAGTATTCTTGAACATGAATACCGTAATTTTTCGGCAAGAGACAGTGACGGCCACAAAAGTCCGAATGAATTGTGGTTCGGTTATAAAAGTACGATACATAGCTGTATTCATCTGTAGGTCCAGCTGAGGAAAAGGAAAATTCATAGCCACATTCCAAGAATTAGACTAAAGATATTTCACGTAAAACCATACTGAGACTGTCCCAGAACATTTCCAGCCTTGCACGCCGTAGTGTGATGTCACTTCATAGATACCTAAGAAATAAAATAAAGCAACGAAAAATTTAGTCAATAATGGTAAACTGCACAGCTTGCTCATCAATGGCACATGAAAATTCGGGACTCAGCTAATGCAAAAAAGGGTCCTATACATAAACTGACAATAAATGATGTGGACGTTAGTGACAGTGTGCAAATAGTGCCAACATATATTGTCTATTTTTCTTCAATGTTCCTGCCTGGTGATGGTCGATCTACTGATTTCATGTAAATCAGGGTTCAGGAAACTGCAGCTATATGGAACGAAATAGAGGCTTCGGTGAACCACTGCTCAAAATCATCGCTGCTGCCAAAGTGTGGTATGTCGCACCCGATGGCAGTCGAAGTCGACAGTTGTCGAGGTGCCGGTCGTGTCAGCTCCTGATTATTGGACCGGCGGCAACCATCCTGCGATTGCAGGTTTCATTGCTGCAGTGAGAATGCTGAGCATATACGTCGTGTGTTTAGTTCTATGTCCGGCACTGACGTTCCGTGCACCGGGATTGAGGCTTGGGCTGACCACTGCTCAAAATCACCGCTGCTACCGAGGTGTGGTAGATGGCACCCGACGTGGATCGAAGTCGACAGTCGCAGAGGTCACACTCGCGACAGCTCTTTATTGCGAGCCGCGCCGCAACATCCAGCGACGGCAGGGGTCATTGCTCCAGTAACAATACTGAAGTTATTAGTGGCGCGTTTAGTACTGTGTACCGTGCTCAGTTCCTCCGGAGCGAGAAAAAGGTTTCAGTGCGCGACTGCTAACAAGCACCGCTTCCACCAATGTGTGGTAGATAGCACCCGACGCAGGTCGAAGTCGACAGGCCTACAAAATGGCACTTGAGACAGCTCCTGATTACGCGCTGGGTGGCAACCATCAAACAACCGCAGAGATAATACCAACAGTGAGAATGCTGTAACTATGCGTCTTATGTTTAGTTCTGTGTGCCGTGCTGTAGTTGCGCGAACCGAGATACAGGCATCGGTGGGTCACAGCTCAAAACCGCCGGTGATGCAAAAGTGTGATAGATGGCACCCGACGTGGACAAAAGTCGATAGTCGTCGAGGTGGCACTCGTATCAGCTCTTGATTATTGGTCAGGGGCCAACCATCCAGCGATTGTAGATGACATTACTCCATTGAGAATGATGAAAATATACGTCGTTTGTTTAATTCTCCCTGCCGTCCTGTCATTGCGGGTAAGTAGATAGAGCTTTCGGTGGGCCACTGCTCAGAATCACCGGTGCTGCCAAAGTGTGGTAGATCGCACCCGACGTGGATCAAGCGCGACAGTCATCGAGTGGGCACTCGTGCCAGTTCCTGATTATTAGTGACAATGCTGAAAATATTCGTCGTGCGTGTAGTACATGTCCCCTGCTCAGCTCTGCCTTAGCCATATCAAGGCTGTTAAGTTCTGCGTGGCGTGCTGCCGTTCGACGGACCGAGATAAAGGCTTCGGTGGACCACTGCTCAATATCACTGCTCATGCAAAAGTGTGGTAGATCACACCTGACCGTATTGAAGCCGGCAGTAGTCGAGATGCTACTCGTGTGAGCTCCTCATTATTGGTCGGGCGGCAATCATCTATAGGGGTCATTGCTGCAGTGAAAAGGCTCAAAATATAGGTCGTATATTTAGTTGTGTGTCCCGTGCTGCAGTTCCGCGGACAGAGATATTGGCATTGGTGGACCACTGGTTAAACTCACCGTTGCTGCCAATTTGTGTTAGGTCGCACGCGACTGGGATCCAAGTGGACAGTCGTCGAGGTGGCACTCATGACAGCTCCTTATTAGGGGCCGGGTGGCAACCATCCAGCGATGGCAGGGGTCATTGCTCCAGTGATAATAATGAAAATATTCGTCGCGCATGTAGTTCTCTCTCGCTGGCTCAGTTCCTTGGGAGCCGGATAAAGTCTTCCGTACACGGCTGCTCACAAGTACAGTTTCTGCCAATGTCGCACTCGACGCACCCGACGCTGAAAGCACCCGACGCTGATTGCGGCAATTGCGGCAACTCCTGATCACGGGCTGGGTGGCCACCATACAGCGATGGCAGGGATAATACGAAAAGTGAGAATACTAAAAAATACGTCGTATGTTTAGTTCTGTGTGCCCTTTTGCTGTTCTGCGGACCGAGAGAGAGGCTTCGGTGGACCATTGCTCAAGATAACCGCTGATGCAAAAGAGTGGCAGAACGGAGCAGACTAAGATCGAAGTCCACAGAAGTCAAGTGGCACTCTTGTAAGCTCCTCAAAAGATAGATGCTTCAGTGCATCACTGCTCAAAATCACAGCTAATGCAAAATGATGTAAATTGCACCCGACGGCGATCGAAGTCGACAGTCGTAGATGCGGCACTCACGCCAGCTTCTGATTATAGGCCCGGCGTTAACCATTCAGTCATTGCAGCGTTCATTCCTGCAATGAGCATGCTCAAAGTATACGTCGTATACTTAGTTCTGTGTACCGTTCTGCAGTTCCGTTGACCGAGAGAGATGTTACAGTGGAGCGCTGCTCAAGATCACCGCTGCTGCCAAAGTCTGGTAGATCGCCCCGACAGCGATTGAAGTTGACAGTCGTCGAGGTGTCACTCGCGTCTGCTCCTGATTATTGGCCCAGCATTAAACATCCAGCGAATGCAAGGTTCATTGCTGCAGTGAGATTTCTGAAAATATACATCGTGTATTTAGTTCTGTGTCCCGCGCTGCAATTCCACGGGTCGAAATAGAAGCTTCAGTAGACCATTGCTGACAATTTTCGCTGCTGCCATAGTGTGGTAGATCGCATGCTACGGTGATCGAAGTCGACTGTCGTCGAGGTGGCACTCGTGGGAGCTCCATAATAAGCGCCGGGCGGCAACCATCCAGTGACGGCAGGGGTCATTCCTCCAGTTAAAATATTGAAAATAGTAGTCGTGCGAGTACTACTGTGTCCCATCCTCAGTTCCGCCGGAGTGAGATAAAGGCTTCTGTGTGTGGCTGCTAACAAGCACCGTTTCCGCCAAAGTGTAGCAGATCGCAGCCGATGGGGATAGCCGTAGACAGTCGTCAAGGTGTCATGCGACGACCATCCAGTGATTGTAGGGGTCATTGCTGAAAGTGTATGTCGTGTATTTAGTTCTGTGTCCCTTGCAGCAGTTCCGTGGGCCGAGAATGAGGCTTCGGTTAACCACTGCTCAAAATCACCGCTGCTGCCCAAGTGTGGTAGATCTCACCCGACGGGGATATAGGGGACCATCGTTGAGGTGGCACTCGTGTCAGCTCCTGATTATTTGCCAGGTGGTAACAATCCAGTGGTTGCAGATGTCATTGCTGCATCGATAATGCTGAAAATGTACGTCGTGTGTTTATTTCTGTGTGCCGTGTAGCAATTCCGTGGACCGAGATAGAGGCTTTGTTGGACCACTGTTCAATATCACCGGTGCTGGCGAAGTGTGGTGATCGCACCCGACGGGGATGGTAGTCGACAGCCGTTGAGGTGTCACTCGTGTCAGCTCCTGATTATTGCCTTCACGGTAACCATCCAGCGATTGCAGATGCCATTGCTGCGTAGAGAATGAGTAAAATATACGTCGCCTGTGTTGTTCTGTGACCCGTGCTGCAGTTCCGTGTGCAGAGAGAGAAGCTTTGGCGGACTACTGCTTCATATCTCCGCTGATGCAAAAGTGTCGTAGATCGTACCCAAACAGTATCGAAGTTGACATTCGTCGAAGTGGCACTCGTGTCTGCTCCTGATAATTGGCCTCGCGCAGACATCTAGCGGTTGCAGATGCGAGTGCTTGAGAGAGAATGCTGAAAATAAATGTCGTGTGATTAATTCTGTAAACCTCGCTGTAGTTCAGCGGACACATAGGCTTCGGGGGTCCACTGCTCATAACAACCGCTGCTGCCATAGTGTGGTAGACCGCAACCGACGGCGTTCGATGTTTAGCGCCTTCGAGGTGGCACTCTTGCCAGCTAGATTACGCGCCGGGCAGCAAAAATCCAGCGATTGCAGATATCAGTGCTGCAGTGAGAGCGGTGAAATATACGTAGGGCGTTTAGTACTGGGCCCCGTACTGCAGTTCCGCAGACCCAAATAGAGGCTTCGGTGTTCCACAGCTCAAAACCACTGCTGCCTCCAGAGTGTGGTAGATCGCACGCGACGGTGCTCCAATTCGACAGTCCTCGAGGTGGCACTCGTGTTAGCTCCTGTTACTGGCCTGGCGGCAACCATCCAGCGATAGCTGTTGTCAATGCTACAGCGAGGATGCTGAAAATATACTTCGTGTGTTTATTTCTACGTACCATGCCGCAGTTCCGCGGACCGATTCTCAAAATCACCGCTGGCACTAAAGTGTGGCAGATCGCCCCCGAATGGGATCGAAGTCGACAGTCGTCGAGGTGGCACTCATGTAAGCTTCTCATTACTGGCCTGGAGGCCACCAGCCACCGATTAAAGATGTCATTGCCGAAGTGAGAATGCTCAAATGTACTTCCTGTGTAGAGTTCTGTGTCCCGTGCTGCACTTCCGCGGACAGAGATAGATGCTTCGGTGGCACACTGCTCAACATCACCGCTGATAAAAATTTTGGTTGACCTCAACCGACGAGGATCAAACTCGACAGTGGTCTAGGCGGCACACCTGCCAGCTCCTGATTGTTGGCTCGGCGGCTGCCATCTAGCCACTGCAGGGTTCATTGGTGTATAGACCATACTGAAAAAATACTTCGTGTGTTTAGATCTGTGTCCCGTGCTACAGGTCTGCGGACCAAGGTAGACGCTGCGATGGACCACTGCTCACAATCACCGCTCCTGCCTAAATGGGCTGGATCGCACCTGATGGGGATTCAATTCGACATTCGTCGAGGTTGCACTCGTGTCAGTTCGTGAGTAGTGGCCGGGCGGCAACCATCCAGCAATTTCAGGGCTCATTATGCAGTGAGAACGGTGAAAATATTCGTCGTCTGTTTAGTTCTGTGTCCCATGTTGCAGTTCCGCGGAGCAACTTGAGGCTTCCGTCGAGCACTGCTCAATATCACCGCTGCTGCAAAGTGTGACACATCGCACCCGATAGGGATAAAAGTCGACAGTCGTCGAGGTGACACACGTGTAAGCTCCAGAATACTTGCCTGGCGACAACCATCCAGCTATTTATTGCGCATGTCATTGCTGCCGAGACAATGCTGAAAATGTACGTGGTGTATTAAGCTCTGTGTCCGGTGTTGCAGTTCCGCGAATCCAGATAGAGGCTTCGGTGAACACGGCTCAATGTTAATTCGGCTGTCCAAGTATGGTAGATTGCATGCGACTGCGATCGAAGTCGACAGTTGTCGAGGTGGCACTCGTGTCTGTTCCTGACTACTTAACTGGTGGCAACCATGCAACGTTTGCAGATGTCATTGCCGCACTGAGAAAGCTGACAATATACGTCGTGTGTTTAGCTCAGTCTCCCGTGCTGCAGTTCCGCGGACCAAGTTGAAGCTTCGGTGGACCACTGCTCAAAATCACCGCTGCTGCAAAGTGTGACACATTGCTCCCGATGGGGTTCGAAGTCTACTACGTCGAGCTGGCACCCGTGTAAGCTCCAGAATACTTGCCTGGAGGCAACGATCCAGCGAGTGCAGATGTCATGGCTGCAGTGAGAATATTTGAAATCTACTTCGTTCATCTAGTTGTGTCCCGCGCTACGGCTCCGCTGACCGAGATAGAGGCTTTGGTGGACCACTGCTCAATATGCTGCTGTCACTGCTCAAGTGTCGAAGATTGCACCCGACGGGAATCGAAGTCTGCAGTGGTGAAGGATGCATTCGAGTCAGCTGGATATTATTGGCTGGGTGGCAACGATCTAGAGATTAGGGATGTCATTGCTGCAGAGTCAATGCTGAAAATGCAAGTCGTCCGTTTTGTTCTGTGTCCCGTGCTGCAATTGAGGCGCACCGAGATAGATGTTATGGTGGACCATTTGTCGATATCAGCGGTGCTGCCAAAGTGTGGTAAACCGCACGCCACGGGGATAGCATTCGACAGTCGTCGACGTGCCACTCGTGTAAGCTTCTGATTACTGGCCTGGCGGCAACCATCCATCGATTGCAGGTTTTATGGCTGCAGTGAGAATGCTGTAAATATACGTCGTCTGTGTACTGTATCCCGTGCTTCAGTTTGGCGGACCGAGATAGAGGCATCGGTCGACCACTGCTCAAGATCACCGCTGTTCCCAAATTATGGTAGATCGTACCCGACGGGGATCGAAGTCAACGGTCGTCGCTGTGGGCCTTCGTGTAAGCTCATTATTATTGGCCTGGCGGCAACCATCCAGCCATTGCGGATGTCATTGCTGCAGAGAAAATGCGGAAAATATGTACATCGTCTGTTTTGTTGTCTGTCCCGTGCTGCACTTACGTGGACCGAGTACAGGCTTCGGTGGACGACTGCTCTATATCCCCGCTGTTGCGAAAGTGTGGTATATCGCACCCGACGGGAATTAAAAGTCGACATTCGTCATAGTGCCACTAGAATAAGCTCTTGATTACTGGCCTGGTGGCAACCATCCAGCAATTGCAGGGGCCATTGATGCACTGAAAATGATTAAAATATGCGTCGCCTGTTAAGTTCATTCCCGTGCTGCTGTTCCACGGACCGAGATCGAGGCTTCGGTCGACCATTGCTCCAAATCACCGCGGCTGCCAAAATTTGGTAGATCGCACCCGTATATATCGGTATATATTTGGTATATATCGACACTCGTAGGGGTGGCACTTGTGTAATTTCCTGATTACTGGCCTGGCGGCAACCATCCAGCAATAGCCGATGTCACTGCAGCAGAGACAATACCGAAAATATATTTCGTGTTTGGATCATGTGCCGTGCTGCAGTTCCACTGACCGAGATCGAAGCTTCGGTGGACCACTGCTGAAAATTACCGCTGCTGCTAAAGTGTGGTAAATCACACCCGACGGGGATCGAAGTCGACAGTCGTCAATGTGCCACTCGTTTAAGCTTCTCAGTACTGGCCTGACGGCAACCGTAATGCGATTGCAGATCTCATTGCTGCTGTGAGGATGCTGAAAATCAAGTCGTCTGTTGAGTTCTGTGTCCCGTGCTGAAGTTCCTCCCACCAAGATAGAGGTTTCATTGCAGCATTGCCCAAACTCAGAGCTGATGCAAAAGTGTTGTTGATTACACCGGACTGGGATCGAAGTTGACAGTAGTCGAGATGACACTCACGTCAGCTCCTCATTATTAGCCGGGCGGCAACCATACAGCGATTGCAGGGTTCATTGCTGCAGTGAACAAGCTGAAAATTTACGTCGTGTGTTTAGTTCTGTGTCCCGCGCTGCTGTTCCGCGGACCGAGATCGAGGCTTCCGTGGAACTCTTCTGGAAATCACCCCATCTCCCAAAGTGTGGTAGATCGAACCCGATGGGGATCGAACTCGAAAGTCGTTGACGTGGCGCTCGTTTCTGCTCCTGATTACGTATCTGGTAGCAACAATCCAGCGAGTTCGGATGTCATGACTGCAAAGGCAATGTTGAAAATACATGTCGTCTGTTTAGTTCTGTGTGCCATGCTGCAGTTCTCCGGACCAAGATTGAGGCTTCGTCGGACCACTGCTTAAAATTACCGCTGCTGCCAAAGTGTGGTAGATCGCAACCGGCGGGAACAGTCGACAGTCATCGAGTTGCAACTCGCGCCTGCTCCTGATTACTGGCCTGGTAGCAACCATCCAGCGGGTGCTGATGTCATTGTTGTAGGGACAATGCTGACACTATACGTCGCATGCTCAATTCTGTGTCCCGTGCTGCATTTGCGCGGACGTAGAGGGAGGCTTCGAGGCATCAATGCTCAAATCGCCGCTGCTGCCAATGTGTGGTAGCTCGCACACGATGGCGATGGAAGACGACAGTCGTCGAGGTGGCACTCGTGTTTGCTCCTGATAAATGGCCTGGCAGCACCCATGCAGAGGTTGCAGATGTCATTGCTTAAGAGAGAATGTTGAAAATATATGTCGTGTGTTTAATTCAGTAAACCTCGCTGGCGTTCAGCGGACGCAAAGGCTTCGGGGGTCCACTTCTCATAACGACCGCTGCTGCTATAGTATGGTAGATCGCATCCGACGGCGTTAGAAATTTAGCGACTTCGAGGTGGCACTCGTGTCAGCTAGATTACGCACCAGGCGGCAACCATGCAGCGATTGCAGAGGTCCCTGCTGCAGTGAAAACGGTGAAAATATACGTCCGGTGGTTAGTACTGTGCCCCGTAATGCACTTCCGCGGACCCAAATAGAGGCTTCGGTGTTCGACTGCTCAAAAGCACCGCTGCCTCCAGAGTGTGCTTTAGCAGGGAAGAAGTTTGGGCGTGTTGGTGGGATGCATACAGACTGGGATACATAGTGCAAAAAAAATGACACAGTGGCGTCCCAGTGAGTATATATATACTTACCAGCTGCAAAACTCAATTGTTGAAAGTTAGCGCTCGTCCTGTGTTCCTGCTTGTCCCTGTGTCATTTTTTACGCTATGTATCCCAGTCTCCAGAGTGTGGTAGATCGCAACCGACGGTGCTCTAATTCGACAGTCCTCGAGGTACCACTCGTGTAAGCTCCCGATTACTCCCGCCACCATCCAGCGATTGCTGCTGTCAATGCTGCAGTGAGGATGCTGAAAATATACTTCGTGTGTTTATTTCTCCGTCCCGTACAGAACTTCCGCGGACCGAGATAGAAGCTACGGTGGACCACTGCTTAAAATCACCTCTGATGCCAAGGTGTGGAGGACCGCACCCGACTGCGATCGAAGTCTACAGTCTTCAAGGTGGCACTCGGGTCAGCTGCATATCATTGGCTCGGCAGCAACCATCCAGCGATTGCGGAGGTCATTGCTGCCGAGACAGTGCTGAAAATATACGTCGTGTGTTTAGTTCTCGGTCCCGTATTCCAGTTCCTGGAACCGAGATAGAGGGTTCTGTGGACTACGTCTCAAAATCACCGCTGCTGCCAAAAGTAGGCAGATCGCGACCCGATTGGGATCGAAGTCGACAGTCGTCGAGGTGGAACTCGTGTAAGCTCCAGATTACTTGCCTATTGGCAAACATCCAAATTTTGCAGATGTCATTACTGCACTGAGAATGCTGGAAATACACGTCGTGTGTTAAGTTCTGTGTCCTGCGCTGCAGTTTCGCGGATCAAGATGGATTCTTCGGTGGACCAGGTCTCAATCTTACCCCTGCTGCGAAAGTTTGGTAGATCGCACGCGACTGGGACCGAAGTCGACAGTCGTCGAGGTTGCCCTCATGTAAGCTCCTGATTACTGGCCTGGCGGCTACCAGGCACCGATTGAAGATGTCATTGCCGAAGTGATAATGTTGAAAATATATTTTATGTGTTGATTTCTGTGTCCCGTGCTGCATTTCCGCGAACCAAGATAGATGTTTCCATTGGCGCGGCTCAATGTTACTGCTGCTGCCAAATGTGGTAGATTGCATGGGACTGGGATCGTAGTCGATAGTCGTGGAGGTGGCACTCGTGTAAGCTCCTGATTACCGGCCTGGCGGCAACCAGCCGCCGATTGCAGATGTCATTGCTGAAATGAGAATGCTTAAAATATAATTCTTATGTTTAGTTCTCTGCCCCGTGCTGCAGTTCCGCGGACCTAGATAAAGGCTTCGGTGGACCACGGCTCGATGTTACTGCCGCTGCCCGATGGTGGTAGTTTGCATGCGACGGAGATCGAAGTCGACGGTCGTCGAGGTGGCACCCATGTCTGTTCCTGATTACTGAACTGGTGGCAACCATTCAACGTTTGCAGATGCCATTGTTGCACTGCGAATGCTGACAATATACGTCGTGTGTTAAGTTCTGTGTCCTGTGCTGCAGTTTCGCGGACCGAGATGGAGGCTTCGGTGGACTGTGCCTCAATCTTACCGCTGCTGCGAACGTTTGGTAGCTCGCACGCGACTGGGATCAAAGTTGACAGTCGTCGAGGTTGCACTCACGTAAACTCCTGATTAATGGCCTGGGGGCCACCAGCCAACGATTGAGGATGTCATTGTCTAAGTGAGAATGCTGAAAATTTATTTCCTCTTTTGAATACTGTGTCCCATGCTGCAATCCCGCGGGCCCAGATGGAGGCATATTTAGCGCCAGCAAACGAGGACGGAAGGGAGACGACAACACAATGCGCTAACTTCAACAACTTGATTTTCAGGAAATACACCTACATAACCCATGCACAGTGGTGCCACCTTATCCAAATCTTACCCATCAAAAAAGCCGTCTCCTTATCTAACAGGTCGACTGAAGGGGCACTAACACACGTTTCTCTATTCCGCCAGATAGCCTGAGCCTCAATAATCTCTCGCACGTCTTTATTTTTGTGCTTCGCAAGAACCCTGCAGGATCCATACAACGGTGCTCTACGAATCATCGAAAAGCGCCAGTGGTATGCGTAGAAGCCGTTGTATATGATCTTCCGCTGTCCTGTGGGAAACAATACATCGGACAGACAGGGAGATGTCTTAATGACCGATTACGGGAACATTGCCAAACTGTGCAAAATAAGCAATACGGTCATCTGTCAACCCACTGTCAAGAATGCGTCTGTGCGCCGGTGTATGGATCCTGCAGGGTTCTTGCGAAGCAAGAAGATTAAGATGCGCGAGAGATTATTGAGGCTCAGGCTATCTGGCGGAATAGAGACACGTGTGTTAGTGCCCCTTCAATCGACTTGTTAGATAAGGAGACTGCTTTTTTGGATGGGTAAGATTTGCATCAGGTGGCGCCACTGTGCATGGGTTATATAGGTGTATTTCCTGAAAATCAAGTTGTTGAAGTTAGCGCATTGTGTTGTCTCCCTTCCGTCCTTGTTTGCTGGCGCTAAATATGCTTTCAGTTTACCAACACGCCCAGCAAATGGCGATGCTCCAGATGGAGGCTTCGGTGGACCACCGTCTCAATCTTACCGCTGCTGCCAAAGTGGGGTATATCACGCGCGACTAGGATCGGAGTCGACAGTCGTCGAAGTGACACTCGTGTATGTTCCTGATTATTGGCCTGGTGGCAATCATACAACGTTTGCAGATGTCATTGCTGCACTGAGAAAGCTTACAATATACCTCGTGTGTTTAGCTCAGTCTCCCATGCTGCACTTCCGCGCATCGAGTTGAGGCTTCGGTAGACCACTGCTCAATATCACTGCTGCTGCAAAGTGTAACACATCGCACCCGATGGGGATCGAAGTCTACAGTCGTCGAGGTGGCACCCATGTAAGCTCCAGCAGACTTGCCTGGTGGCAACGATCTAGCGAGTGCAGATGTCATGGCTGCAGTGAGAATGCTTGAAATATACTTCGTTCATTTAGTTCTGTGTGCCGCGCTACAGCTCCGCTGACAAAGATAGAGGCTTTCGTGGACCACTGCTCAAGATAATTGCTGCTGCCAAAGTGTTGTAGATTGCACCCGACGTAAATTATACTCTACAGTTGTCAAGATGGCACTCGAATCAGCTGCATATTATTGGCTGGGTGGCAACCATCCAGAGATAGGGGATGTCATCGCTGCAGAGACAATACTGAAAACATATGTCGTCCGTTTCATTCTGTGTCCCGTGCTGCAATTGAGGCGCACCGAGATAGATGTTACGGTGGACCACTTGTGGTAATCAGCGCTACTCTCAAGGTGCGGTAAACTACACCCCACGGGGATCTAAATCGACAGTCGTCGACGCTTCACTCGTGTAAACTTGTGACGACAGGCCTGGCGGCTACCATCCTGCTTTCGAGGGTTCACGGCTGCAGTGAGAATGCTGTAAATATACGTCGTCTGTTGAGTTTTTTGTCCCGTGCTGCATATCCGCGTTCTGCAATACAGACTTTGGTGGACGACAATTTAATATCACAGCTGGTGCGAAAGTGTTGAAGACCGCTCCCGACGAGGATCGATGTCGAGATCGGTCGAGGCTGCCCTCGCGTAAGCTTCAGGCTATTGGCTTGGCGGCAACTATCCAGCGATTGCAGATGTACTTGATGCAGTGAGAAAGATTAAAATAAGTTTTGCATGTTTAGTTCTTTGTCACGTGCAGCAGTTACGCAGCCCGAGATACAGGCGTTGGTGTCCACTGCTGAAAACTGTTGCTACTGCCAAACTTTGGTAGATCGCACCCGATGGGGATCGAATTCGACGGTCGTTCTAGTGGCACTCACTGTCTGCTCGTGGTTTTTGGCCTGGAACAACTATGCAGCGTTTGCGGATGTCATTGTTGCAGAGACAATGCGGAAAATATACGTCGTGTGTTCACTTCCGTGTCCCGTGCAGCAGTTGCACGGACCGAGATAGAGGCTTCGGTGCACCACTGCTCAATATCACCGGTGCTCTTAAGGTCAGGTGGATCGCAAGTGATGGGTATGGACCACTGCATAAAATTTAGTAGTCGCGGTGGCGCTTGTGTCAGCTCGAGATTATTGGCTGTGCGGCGACCATCCAGCGAATGTAGGGATCATTGCTCGAGTGAGAATGGTATGGCATGATGAAATTTATTTCATGTCCTGAAGATCAACCCTTAGATTGACACAGGCGGCTCCCACGTTGGGACAGTAAGGTTTAACCTTACCGCCGTATCGTGGGCCTTCTGGACGGCCTGTACTTGATCGAAAAGAACTCCACTGTGTAGGACTCGCCGCCATCAGTGAGAATGCTGAAAATACATATGGTGTATTTATTCCTGTGTCCCCTGCAGCAGTTCCATGGGCCGAGATTGAGGCTTTGGTGAACCACTGCTCAAGATCACTGCTGCTACCAAAGTATGGTAAATCGCACCCGATGTGGATCAAAGGCGACACTCGTCGAGGTGGCACTGGTGTCATGCCCTGATTATAGGCCTGTCGGCATCCATACAGTGGTTGCAGATGTCGCTGCTGCATCGAGAATGCTGAAAATATACTTCGTGTGTCTGTGTCGCGTGCTGCAGTTCCGCGGACCGAAATAGAAGCTTCGGTGGGTCACTGCTCAATATAACCGCTGCTGGCAAAGTGTGGCCATCGCACCCCACGGCGATTGAAGTCGAAAGTCGTCGAGATGGAACTCATGTCAGCTCCTGATTAGTGGCTTGGCGGTAACCATTAGCGATTGCAGATGTCAATGCTGCAATGAGAATGCAGAAAATACACGTCGCCTGTTTAGTTCTGTGTCCTGTGATGCAGTTCCGTGAACAGAGAGAGAGGCTTCGCTGGACCAATGCTCAATATTACTACTGATGCAAAAGTGTGGTAGATCGCATGCGACCGGGATCGAACTCGACAGTAGTCGAAGTAGCACTCGTGTAGGTTCCTCATTAGTTACCGGGTGGCAACCATCTAGAGATTGAACATATACGCTGAAATTATTCGTCGCGCGTTTAGTACTGTGTCTCACGGTACTGCAGTTCCGCCGACCCAGATAGCGACTTCGGGGAGCGACTGCTCAAAACCACCGCCTCCGGCAGAGTGTAGTAAATTGCGCCCGATGGAGCTCGAATTCGACAGTCGTCGAGGTGGCACTCCTGTGAGCTCCTGATTATTGGCCGGGTGGCAACCATCCAGCGATGGCGGCGGTCATTGCTGCATTCAGAGTACTGAATATATACGATGTGTGTTTCCGCGCTCCGCGGACCCAGAAAGAACTGCGGTTGGCCCCTGCTCAAAACCACCGCTGCTGCCAGTGTGTGGTAGATTGCCCTCGATGGGGCTGGAAATCGTCATTCGAGCAGGCGGCACTCGTGTGAACTCCTGATTACTGACCGGGCGGCAGCCATCGAGCAATTGCAGGGGTCATTGCTGCAGTGAAAATGCTGAAAATAGACGTCGTGTGTTTAGTACTGTGTTTAGCTCAGTTCCACCAGAGCCACATAAAGGCTTCGGTGATCCACTGCTGAGCAGCACGACTTCTGCCAAAGTGTGGCAAATAGCACCCAACTCAGATCGAAGCCTGGCGGCAACTATCGAGCGATCACCGTGTTCATTGCTACATTGAGATTGCTCAAAATGTACGCCTCGTGTTTAGTTCTGTGTCCCGCGCTGCAGTTCCATGGCAGCCAGATAGAAGCTTTGGTAGGGCACTGCTCAAAGCAACCGCTGCTGCCAAAGTGTAGTAGAGAGCACCCGACGCAGCTCGAAGTCGCTAGTGGTTTAGGTGGCACTCGCGTCAGCTACTGATTTCTGGGCGGACGGCAACCATCCAGCAACGGCAGGGATCATTGCAGCAGTGAGATTGCTGAAAAATTTGGAGGACGCTGAAGCTTCGCTATAAGCAAGTTATAGCCACAGCGTTCCTAGACCCCTCACTGCCTTTCATGCTTCCCGGCAAGTGGAGTGTATGTAACCTTAATTTTGGCCGGGAAACGCTGGCCACGAACGCCATGCATGGAGGCGAGCTTTGTGGTAAAAACACGGCCTATTGCGTGGGCCGCGATTCGGCGGAGGTGAGAGCCAGCTAGAGGTATTATGAGGAACCGGACGCGTCGCTCCGTGGCCCCCAAGACACCCATCATGCCGGCGCACCCAAAATGACGGATATCGTTGCCGGTCCCTTAACGCCAAGGCCGGTTTGTGTATGAAGGAGTTTCTTTGAGTTTTCGCGTAACAGAATTATGTTTTCTCGTATAGTGAAATTACAATCTGAGATCTATCATGTCGGCAGTTCAGTCAGTTCCTTGTGTCATATCAAGGCGGGGTATAAGTGGTTCGAAAATCTTTTTACCGTAATGACATCCTACGCCCGACGCATTTCCTGCGGCACGTCCTCTTTAACGCATTTGCTTTAAAGTATACGACGTGCGTTTACTACTGGGTTCCGTAATGAGTTCTGCCGGATCAAGATACAGGCTTCACTGCGCGACTGCTAAGAACCACCGTTGCTGCTAAAGTGGCCATGATTATTTCGGCAAGCACGTTGAAAACGTTCATTCCATATGTGACGGCATGGCTCACGAGGAATTATAAGCGCATTTTCATATTTTGGCGTGATATGATCACTATTGTGCATGTTTAACAAACACCGGAATTTTTCCATGTTCATGGTCAACAATTGTAGCGATAGTTTTCATAAAGTGCGCTTAACGCTGCGAAATGCTCTTTTTGTGTTCTGATAAGGGTCATGCGGCGTGTCCTTTGAAAAACATGCAAAGAAGAAACGTTTATTTTATATTATTTTGAAAGTAGGCCTAGATATGCCATTAGCATTAGAAGGAAACGAGACTTCGTAATTGACAGTCAGCGCGTAGAATCTATGAAAGAATATTTTATCTAAGCCAATAGGTCAAGGTAGACCTCGATCATAAGACGGAAGTTTACAATAGAATTACATTGTGGTAGCGTGTGTATACAGCAGGCATTACCATGTTATCATCAGTAGCTTACCGCAATTCTTTATATAAAATAACTGCAACCATCGGATTCTACCGGAACTAGCATATGGAGTAGAAACTTGGAAGTTAACATAAAAGCTTAGAAGTTAAGCCCAGCTCAACGGGCTAGTGAACGTTTTCTCTCTAATCCAAACTTTAAGCGGTGTAGATTATAGAGTAAACAGGTGCAGCCGATATTGTAGGTGTTTTTAAGAGCAAGAAATTTATTTCGGTCGAATTAAATTCCATGCGTTCATTTTTTAACGTTGAAGGAAAGGCGCAATTAAGAAAAAGTTAGTACATTAACCCTCTATTGCATGGCGTCCCATATTTGGCACATACCGGTTACCATTTTCTTTCACGTGTGCGAGATTCCCAGTTGAGAATGTGATACTGTCAGAGTAATTCTCATAGTTATGCGCACCTATTATGGGCAAGTGCTGCCGCCTCTTGAGCGATACGCGAAACAGTAGGTAGATGTTGGGAAGTAACGTGAAACCCGGAGGGGGAAAACACGAGCCATTTGGTTTTTTTTCTCTGAAGATTTCCACCGTAAAAACATAGAAAAATTAATTTGGCATATTTTTTGGTCTCATCAATTCAAGCCAGTTATTAGTTTTCTCAATTTCGTCTGCGACTACAGCAGAGAACCCGAAATCGGTGCGTGCAATATTTGGCACAGTATGAATTTGAAAGACAAAATATGGTAACGTGCTGCCATCTGTTCAATAGCCCAAAGCTGCAGGTTACTCTATCACAAGATGGAATTTTTTTCAATCGGTACAGTGAGGGCGAATCGTCTACCAAACTGCCGCCCTGAAAAGCGAAAAGGAACTGAAATGTAAAGGACATGGTGCTTCAGAGGCACTCACAAGCGCGGTAGATGACGAGGAGTTATCGTATGTGTGGTGGTACGATAGCCACGCCGTGACATTTCTGTCGAGCTTTGTTCAGAGAGATCCAGTCAAAAGACTAAGCGCCAAGGAGTTTCGCGAAATTGATTGCTCCAGCGTAGTAAAGGTCCACAACAGGCACATGGGCGGGGTCGACCTGCTGGACTCACTGCTTGAACTTTGCCGCATACATATCAAGTCGAAGAAATAGCACTTTCGAATTTTTACGCATATGCTAGACTTATCGGTAGTAGCAGCATGGATATTGTACATGAGGGTGCAGGAGCAGCTTGGGAAGAAACAAGTACTAGCGCTGGCTCAATTCAAAGCAGAAATTGCAGAATGCCTTACCTCGCATAACAAGTGCCTACCCAACAAGCGACCAGGAAGGCCTTCTAGTCAAGAGATCAAATTCCAGGTTCAATTAAAAAAAACATAGCGACAACTGGCCGCAATGCCATCCAAAGACGACCGATATGACCAAGTCGGCTACTGGCCAGAATTTGATCAAAAGAAACAAAGATGTAAGCGGCCATCTTGCACAAACAAGTCGTCGGTAAGATAGGGGAAGTGCAACATCCATCTGTGCCTGAATGCAGCAAATGAATGTTTCATTTCATTCCACACATCGCGCTAAAAAGACCGCCGTCCGTAAAGCTTTGTTTTTCGCCCATGGCAGCAAGAGCGCCCGGCCATCTTCATGGTGTGCCATATTTGGCACAAAGCTGTATCTTTATTAATACCACCGTTATAACTTTGAAACTTTTTCTATATGTGTTTGTTCATTCAATCAATAATGAAAGCTGAAAAAATAATTTTTAAAATGACTTTTTCATAATTCATGCAATAGAGAGTTAAGTATACTGATGAGATTATTGGTCCGTCGGCAGAACGACAACGGACACGACAGGCACCACAGAGAAAGGTAGAATTAAAAAAATATATATGGGCATATCCCACACACTGTGGGGATTGAAGTGATGCGAATCTGTTTGCAGGCAGCATTATGTCCTCCATTGTTTGTCGTTCCGCAATGCGTTAGCACAGGAACCAATATGTTCGTGTAAATCTCTTATTGGCATGTCGGACTCTAGTAGAGTGAACCATAATTAACGCCAGAGTGCGCGTGTCTGACCACACCATCAGCACAATGACGATGGCATGATTTCTACGACGAACGAGCGGCATAGAGGGGCGATGTGGGCAAAAAACAGAAACTCACAGTCGGCAGCACATGGTCTCAATTGGAGAACGGGTGACTTGACGTCGAAATAATAGCAAAACCTGAAGCCCGTGTCCTTTTATAGCCATTCGGGCAAAGGCATGCTGCACTACTCGCGTTGCCGGAGTACAGACGACGCTGACATGGGGAAATTATCTGCAGCAAGCCTCTATGCTGGATTAAGTGGCCTTGTAAGACGAAAACGGCCGTGAAAGTCCGGTAGGAGCCTCGGGAGGAACGAGGAGGATGCGCGTTGCTGTTCAGCGTTCGCAAATCATAGATCATGAGACCCTTGCTTTTCTATTACTCCCTGAATGGATTGAGCCACGACCCGGTATTCTGCTGCTGAGATGCCAGGATGATTTTACGCATTGCACCTGGCTCGAGCGCCGACGGCGCGCGAGAATCAGAGGAGAGACGGAGTACGAAGCTGGAATGGCGTTGCAGTGACCATCACAGCATTACGAAAGTGAGCATATCGCCATCAGTCCAAATTAGTAGACAATTTAGTCCACTGAGTCGGCAGTAGTTCTTGTCATGGTAATAATGTCATGCAGCGCATGTCCGGCCGTGCGTGACATTCACGGCAATCATGGCTTAACTTCATGGCTTTACATACAGATGAGCCATGGTATGTATTCATGGCATTTATACCGATGATTTTGTAACATGGATGTCCTAAAACGCTTATACTGAATATATCGAGGTAAATAAATGCCTGTTATTTCATCCGGTAATGTCGTGTTATCTCATTCATGACATTAATGTATGTCATGACGTCATGACGTGATTGTCTATAATGTCATCCCATTCGTTTAACAACCGAGGCATCAGAATATCCATGACACGAATAAACTAACATGACACACATGTAACGACGTGATTGTCATGAATGACACAAATGACATGAGTTGATGGCATCCAAGCTATTTGTTTACTTAGATATGTATCAGCATATGTGTGATGAGACATGCGTGCATGACATGACAAGAATGACACGGCATGACATGGTCATGCATGTTTGATCGTTATTGTCATGTCATGCAATTCATAACATTCATATCATGACACGCATGAAATTCAAGTGATGACCATTCAGTCATATAATTCGTGTGAAGGAGTCATGCACGCAGGTTATCTTCTTCATAACCAGATAAGTATGGAGTTAAAGAAACGAATAACTGGCCTTATGTCATCCAACCACTTGTCATCAGAAGCATGTGATGACTGATGTGAATGCCTATACGACATGTTATGCAATCTATATTATTTGCGTGAAAACGCGCACGTCATTCATATCATCACATCATCATTGTTAGCTCGTGCGTGTTTGGTCATATATATTGAGTCAAAGGAACGACCACGACGCCCTCATCTTATCTATATAAATGATATTCGCTCCGGTCATCATCATCATCATCATCATCATCATCATCATCATCATCATCATCATCCGCCTGGTTACGCCCACTGCAGGGCAAAGGCCTCTCCCATAGTTCTCCAACAGCCCCGGTCATGTACTAATTGTGGCCATGCCGTCCCTGCAAACTTCTTAATCTCATCCGCCCACCTAACTTTGTGCCGCCCCCTGCTACGCTTCCCTTCCCTTGGGATCCAGTCCGTAACCCTTAATGACCATCGGTTATCTTCCCTCCTCATTACATGTCCTGCCCATGCCCATTTCTTTTTCTTGATTTCAACTAAGATGTCATTAACTCGCGTTTGTTCTCTCACCCAATCTGCTCTTTTCTTATCCCTTAACGTTACACCTATCATTCTTCTTTCCATAGCTTCTTTCCATTCTTCTTTCCATAGCAAATTGAGTGTCGTCCTCAATTTGAGTAGAACCCTTTTCGTAAGCCTCCAGGTTTCTGCCCCGTAGGTGAGTACTGGTAAGACACCGCTATTATATACTTTTCTCTTGAGGGATAACGGCAACCTGCTGTTCATGATTTGGGACTGCCTGCCAAACGCACTCCAGCCCATTCTTATTCTTCTGATTATTTCCGTCTCATGATCCGGATCCACCGTCACTACCTGCCCTAAGTAGATGTATTCCCTTACGACTTCCAGTGCCTCGCTGCCTATTGTAAATTGCTGTTCTCTCCCGAGACTGTTAAGCATTACTTTAGTTTTCTGCATATTAATTTTTAGACCCACTCTTCTGCTTTGCCTCTCCAGGTCAGTGAGCATGCATTGCAATTGGTCCCCTGAGTTACTAAGCAAGGCAATATCATCAGCGAATCGCAAGTTACTAAGGTATTCTCCATTACCTTTTATCCCCAATTCTTCCCAATCCAGGTCTCTGAATACCTCCTGTAAGCACGCTGTGAATAGCATTGGAGATATTGTATCTCCCTGCCTGACGCCTTTCTTTATTGGGATTTTGTTGCTTGCTTTATGGAGGACTACGGTGGCTGTGGAGCCGCTATAGATATCTTCCAGTATTTTTACATGTGGCTCATCTACACCCTGATTCCGTAATGCCTCCATGACTGCAAAGGTTTCAACTGAATCAAACGCTTTCTCGTAATCAATGAAAGCTATATATAAGGGTTATTTATATTCTGCAATTTCTCTATCACTTGATTCATAGTGTGAATATGGTCTATTGTTGAGTAGCCTTTACGGAATCCTGCCTGGTCCTTTGGTTGACAGAAGTCTAAGGTGTTCCTGATTCTATTTGCAATTACCTTAGTAAATACTTTGTAGGCAACGGACAGTAAGCTGATCGGTCTATAATTTTTCAAGTCTTTGGCGTCCCCTTTCTTATGGATTAGGATTACGTTAGCGTTCTTCCAAGATTCCGGTACGCTCGAGGTCATGAGGCATTGCGTATACAGGGTGGCCAGTTTCTCTAGAACAATCTGTCCACCATCCTTCAACAAATCTGCTGTTACCTGATCCTCCCCAGCTGCCTTCCCCCTTTGCATATCTCCTAAGGCTTTCTTTACTTCTTCCGGCGTTACCTTCGGGATTTCGGATTCCTCTAGACTATTTTCTCTTCCATTATCGTCGTGGGTCCCACTGGTACTGTATAAATCTCTATAGAACTCCTAAGCTACTTGAACTATCTCATCCATTTTAGTAATGATATTGCCGGCTTTGTCTGTTAACGTATACATCTGATTCTTGCCAATTCCTAGTTTCTTCTTCACTGTTTTTAGGCTTCCTCCGCTCCTGAGAACATGTTCAATTCTATCCATATTATACTTCCTTATGTCAGCTGTCTTACGCTTGTTGATTAACTCCGAAAGTTCTGCCAGTTCTATTCTAGCTGTAGGGTTACATGCTTTCTTACATTGGCGTTTCTTGATCAGATCTTTCGTCTCCTGCGAAAGTTCGCTGGTATCCTGCCTAGCGGAGTTGCCACCGACTTCCGTTGCACACTCCTTAATGATGCCCACAAGATTGTCGTTCATTGCTTCAACACTAAGGTTCTCTTCCTGAGTTAAAGCTGAATACCTGTTCTGTAGCTTGATCTGGAATTCCTCTATTTTCCCTCTTACCGCTAACTCATTGATCGGCTTCTTATGTACCAGTTTCTTCCATTCCCTCCTCAGGTCTAGGCTAATTCCAGTTCTTACCATCCTGTGGTCACTGCAGCGCACCTTGCCGAGCACGTCCACATCTTGTATGACGCCAGGGTTAGCGCAGAGTATGAAGTCTATTTCATTTCTAGTCTCGCAGTTCGGGCTCCTCCACGTCCACTTTCGGCTATCCCGCTTGCGGAAGAAGGTATTCATTACCCTCATATTATTCTGTTCCGCAAACTCTAGTAATAACTCTCCCCTGCTATTCCTAGTGCCTATGCCATATTCCCCTACTGCCTTGTCTCCAGCCCTCTTCTTGCCTACCTTGGCATTAAAATCGCCCATTAGTATAGTGTATTTAGTTTTCACTCTACCCACCGCCGATTCCACGTCTTCATAGAAGCTTTCGACTTCCTGGTCATCATGACTGGATGTAGGGGCGTAGACCTGTACAATCTTCATTTTGTACCTCTTATTAAGTTTTAGAACAAGACCTGCCACCCTCTCGTTAATGCTATAGAATTCCTGTATATTACCAGATATATTCTTATTAACCAGGAATCCGACTCCTAGTTCTCTTCTATCCGCTAAGCGCCGGTAGCACAGGACGTGCCCGCTACTTAGCACTGTATATGCTTCTTTTGGCCTCCTAACTTCACTGAGCCCTATTATATCCCATTTACTGCCCTCTAATTCCTCGATTTCATCACAAATCAGGCTATTTGCCGATGATTGTGTTTTGTGCAGGACTGTTCATACTATCCCTCACTGCAATGCTTTACAAAACGACCTGTACAAGGTAAATGAGTGATGCAACAAGTGGCACATGCATATTAACATAAGAAAACCGTTCATATGCGTTTTTCGAGGAAAAGAACCACTCATCACTTCTGTTACTCTTTAAATTCAACCATGATAATATCAGTTCAGGAGCACAAACATCTCGGCGTTTATTTCACACCTGTTCGTTCTTGGAGCCGTCACATTGATCATATCACAACTGCCGCGTTCTAGGTTTCCTGCGCAGAAATGCAAAAAGGTTGCCTGTGGAGACAAAGGTATCATTGTACAAATCAAATGTCCGATCTGTTCTGGATTCTGCTTGCGCAGTGTGGGACCCGTGGACGCCACGTGACGTAAACAGTTTATAAAGAATTCAAAGCATAGCCATTCATTTTCTTTATTCAAATTACACCAGGAGAATTTCAATGTTTCAAGAGCAAAAGAAAGCCTCGGTTCGGAGCCACTGCAGCAACGCAGGAAATATCTTAGAGTGAAAATATTTCACTCTCTAACAGGTATAGATCAAGGGAAATATTTTTCCAAGCCTGATTACGTTTCTCAACGGCTGGACCATGAAAATAAGGTTAAAGAAATGGCCTGCAAAACTAAAGCGTATAAAATGTCATTTTTCCCCAGAGCCATAAGTCATGGAACAAGCTACCATCCCCTGTCGCAACGATTCTGTCAAATGTTATATTTTAAAACTCTATACGCCCACTGAAATCAGATAGCGTTCTTGTGTGTGTGCGCGACTATGAAAGCCTTCCGGGTATATGTTTTGTTTTGCTTGCTTTATTTATTGGTTCTTTGTTTCCTTCTCCCGCCCTCCTGTAATGCCTACGGGCGCTGTGCGTATTGTGATAAATGAATAAATAAATAAATAAATAAATAAATAAATAAATATAGTTCAAGTTCGCACCATTCGTGTCATGACAAGCTTGTAATGCCATGACATGACATGTGCATGCATGCCTTCGTATTCATGCCATAACCTAATTGACAATGTCACGCAATATGTGTTTGTCATGTCACAGAAGGCATATAATTCTTGTCATAACATGTCATCGATTTATGTCATGCATGAATCCTTAATATATTGACTTAAAGAAAGAGCCACTACGGGCATTATGTAATGTTTGTCAATACACACGTCATGGCAAGCTGTAATGTCATTGATGACATGGGATGCGCATGCATGTTTTGTCCTTCGTGTTATGAAGATGGCTAGATTCAAAATGCTTCAAGTTCACAAAGAATGCTACAGTCTAAAAATTTGGTTACTATACACATAAATGACACATGTTTCTCAGCTTTAGAACAAAGCGAACCAAGATAATAGCGTACATGCAGAATATACTTAGATTAGAGGTCTGCTTCAGAGAAGTAAGCAGGCCATGTAATCAGATAACGGGTGGACCACTGGTGTCACAGAATGGGTACCAATGGAATGGAAGCGTTGCAGAGGGCGGCAGAAAATAAAGACGGGCGAAGAAATGAGGAAATTTCCAGGCGCTGTATGCGGTCACCTGGCACAAGACCAGGGTAAATGGACATCGCGTTCGTTCGGCAGTCTACAAAAGAAGTCGGCAGTGTCACCGCAGCTGATGGCGAGATAAGACGAACACTATTTTAGAAGCGTTGCGCACACACACAAAAAAAACATGCGTAGATTCCGCAAGCCGGGAATCGGTGTAGGCAAAGCTTACTGTGTTGTTTGCATTGATGGGCGATAATTAGCGGAAATATTGACAGCGAAATTATTCAGGACTTTGTCCAATACGAGATTGGCGAGTTGACGTACGTTACTCGCACCACAGTTTCGCGAAGACGCAGCCAAGGGGAGAAAAAGCTTTAGGACAGGAAAGAGCGTCACTTGCGAGCACTTTATTAAAAGCAGACGGGGTCACATTCATAGGCGGAAGTGGTCATGTGGGCACGCACGTATGCGCATGTTAGCGCGCTTACTATAACTTACTTACCTAACTAAACTTGTTGAAAGACAATAGCCTCCATGTCTCTTGAGACGGCGTTGGTGATGTCTAGTTCTCGCTAAATGCAGGAAAGCTTTCACTGTCAGGTAGCACGGATACGATGAGCCGGATACCTTTATTCTATCACAGTTGCAGTAGCAGAAACTCTAAACTCTCCTTCAAAAATTGAAGGGTATGCGGAAAATCAAGTCGCTAGGGGAAAAAAGGTCGCAGATTGGTCCGTACATGCATAAAGTGGCCCACAATTTAAAGATAGCGGCCATCAGGTACAAAGTGCCTATTCTTTTTTCGGCTCCACAGAAGCTTGCTGGCTGGCGCCTACGCATCTCAGAGTCGCAGAATTGTCCTTTTGTGGTAAAAATCATAAAACGCCATATGTGACTTGCACGTTCTCTGTGGTGCACGAAATTCCACGTTTTTGCGGTAGGGTATATAATGGCCAAACCGGCCGTTGCCTCAATGATAGGGCCAGGTAACACGACCTGTCTGTCAAGAATAAAAGTAATGCGCATTTGCTTATGCACCGCGATTGCTGCACGTGTGAGCCAGGCCTTTTCATATCTGTATTCTTGACAAAAGCAAACATTCCCTAGTACCGGAATTGATGGAGGCCTCTTTCATCAGCATCAAACTGTGTCTGTGTCTGTGTCACCAATAGGTCTGTGGCTTCACGCAGCACTGAAGGACAGTTTCCGCGCTGTATGATTGGACAACGCTGCCAACTTTCTTTGGGTATTGTGTGCAAACGTACGTGCTCACATGGCCACCCTCTCCTATAAATGGAACCCCGTGTGCTATAAATGAACTAGTTGCAACTGACGCTTTTTCCTGCCCTAAAGCTTTTTTGCACTCCTGGTTGCTTCTTAGCGGAATAAAAATAAGAACTGACTAGCCCAGCATCAAGGTGCACCACTGCTTTTTGTCTACGTAGTACACAGAGCAGAGATCTGTTTGCTTGAGAGGTTGTGCGCCATTGTTCATAATCTCTGAGAGGGTTGAGCATTACTATTGCCTAACATGGCGCATCGTATCGTGGCAGAAGTTTTACCTTGAGTTGAATTCTGGGGCTGTGCGTGCCAAAACCACAATTCGATTACAAGGCACGCCGTAGTGGTGGACTACGATCTATTTTCGACACCCTTGTGGTATTTATAGTTCACCTAAATGTAAGTGCACTAGCGCTTTTCTATTTCGCTCCCACCGAAATACGCCTGCCGCAGTCGAGATCGAACCCGTGATGGCCGCAAGGCTAGAGCGACGGGTACTGAAATGTTGATATGACGTGTGACCGCTTCCGCGGAGCTTCGACAAGACACTATGGTACAGTAATCTGGCTTTGCGTCTGCATGCACTGCGTCAGGTGTCCTCTTGCCAAACTTCCATGCTGTTAATTTTTCAGAAATATCAGAAATGTACCATACCGTACCTTCAGTTTGCCAGCACCCACTGCCGTCACTATAGTAGTAGCGATTCCAGGCTTTCTCACGCCATCATTTGCCTCCCCGCCCTCCCCGCTCAATTAGAAGGCGAGCGACGGGTGTATTATTCACTCCTTTCGCGTCTCCATTGGTTCTACACATTCTATGCCTCCTAACCATTATCATCTCTACCAGTCTAGCTGCCTGCCCTCTGCACTTGCAATTTAGTACAAAGGTAAGCGCCGCAGTTGTTGCAATGATTTCGCGATGGTCACGGATAATAACAGCCCTCAAGGGGATAATGTGGGGACGCCCAGGCAGGTTCAGAGGGCATTGTGCACATGCGACATCATGTAAAGGCCCAAAGTAGTTTCTCGCGTCGCCCTTTCTCTCTACCACGCTCCTTCGCTCTGAACTCCCTCCACCCCCTCCCCCCCCCACCACCGCCAACACGGCGTGCAAGACAGTATTACCGCAGCAGCAGCTGCCGCAGTGGAAAAGTCGAAGGAAGAGGCAAAGAAAACTTTGCTTTAACACAAAACACAAGTTATAGTACAAAATCTTTACTAGCTGCCTTCGTATGCTCGATGTGGAGTGCGTCACATATGCGGTGTGTCATCAATAAGCAGACAGTTCGGCCTGTTCATGGCGTAATGACACAGAGCTATTCATCAGGCTGCGTGTGTGCTTGCGATTTTCAATCATCATGGCTTGAGTGCTTTTACAGATGTCTGCTGGACAGCCTCAGCACAAACATCATCCATGCAATCGGGGATTGAGCGCGTTGCTTTGGAATATATTTAGGACAGTATTGACGTTTACCTCTAGACCTTCCTCGTGACGGGTATGCTCAACCACTCCTTGCATACAAAGCAAACAACTCTGCACATCAACGGCCGTTGCCTCTGTATATTTTTCCCTTAAATTCAGGAATATCTTCACATGCGGGTGGTATTTATGCTAGCCCATTTTTTGAAGTCGAATATCTGCGGGGACCGCAAAGTCAACATGTACGAGGGGCTGTCTCGCGTAAACACGCTTGCTTACTTTATCAGCCAGCGCGCCCAGACAAACATGAAAAGAGTGCTCTGTCGAAGGTCGCATAAGATGTGTTGAATGTGAGAAAAAGAATTTCAGTTACTTGGAGGATAATAAAGCCCATCTAATCAAACAAGAAACCGCAAAGCTACGATATATATATATATATATATATATATATATATATATATATATATATATATATATATATATATATATATATATCGTAGCTTTGCCACTGGTTTGTTGTTTACTTCCATTCGTTTTATTATCTTCATCGTCATCATCATCATCATCAGCCTATTCATGTCCAGTGCAGGACGAAGGCCTCTCCCTGCGATCTCCAATTACCCCTGCTCTGCGCCAACTGACACCAAACAGCACCAGCAAATTTCCTAATTTCGTCACTCAATCTAGTCTTCTGCCGTCCTTTACTGCGCTTCCCTTTTCTTGTTACCCACTCTGTTACTCTAAGGGTCCAACGGTTTTCTAGTCTGCACATTACATGACCTGCCCAGCGCCATTTATTTCTCTTAATGTCTATTAGAATATCGTCTATGCCCGTTGGATCTATGATCCAAACTGCTCTCTTTCTGTCTCTCAAAGCTATGCCTAGCATTATTCGTTCCATCGCTCTTTGCGCGGTCCTTAACTTGTTCTCAAGCTTCTTGGTCAGCCTCCAAGTCTCTGCGCCGTATGTCAGCACCGGTAAAATGCACTGATTGTAGACTTTCCTTTTCAATGATAATGGTAAGCTTGCATTCAGGAGCTCACGATGTCTGACGTATGCGATCGAACCCATTTTTATTCTGTGAATTTCCTTCCGATGGTCCCGGTTCCCTGTGATTAGTTGAGCTAGGTAAACGTGCTCCTCCACAGACTCTAGAGGCTGACCTGCGATCTTGAAATCTTGTTCACTTGCCAGGTTATTTATCATTATCTTTATCTTCTGCATAATAATCTTCAGCCCCACTCTTACACTTTCCCTGTTAAGGTCCTCAATCATTTGTTGTAACTCGTCTGCATTGTTGCTGAATAGAACAATGTCATCGGCAAACCGGAAGTTGTTGAGGTATTCGCCGTCGATCTTTACTCCTAAGACTTCCCAGTTTAATAGCTTAAATACTTATTCTAAGCACGCAGTGAATAGCATTCGAGAGATTGTGTCTCCTTGTCTGACTCCTTTCTTTATAGGTATCTTCCTACTTTTCTTGTGTAGAATTAAGGTGGCTGTGGAATCCCTGTAGATATTTTCTAGGGAACTTACGTAAGCGGTCTGTACTCCTTGATTACTGAATGCCTTTATGACTGCTGGTATGTCTACTGAATCAAATGCTTTTTTGTAATCTATGAAAGCAATATGGACAGGTTTATTGTACTCTGCGGATTTCTCGATAACCTGGTTAAGGACATGGATGTGATCCATTGTAGAGTAACCTTTCCTGAAGCCAGCCTGCTCCCTAGGTTGACTAAATTCCAGTGTCGTCCTTTTTCTGTTGGAGATTATTTTGGTAAATATTTTGTATAATACGGGGAGTAAGCTAATGTGCCTATTATTTTTCAGTTATTTAACGTCGCCCGTTATGTGGATTAGTATAATGTTTGCACTCTTCCAGTTTTCTGGGACACTTCCCAGAAAACTGGAAGACACTTCCTATAGAGAGCCGCCAGTTTTCCTAGCATTATGTCTCCTCCGCATTATGTCCGCATTATGTCACAGCGTGTTTACAGGAGGTATTCAGAGACCTGGATTGGGAAGAATTGGGGATAAAAGTTAATGGAGAATACCTTAGTAACTTGCGATTCGCTGATGATATTGCCTTGCGTAGTAACTCAGGGGACCAATTGCAATGCATGCTCACTGACCTGGAGAGGCAAAGCGGAAGAGTGGGTCTAAAAATTAATCTGCAGAAAACTAAAGTAATGCTTAACAGTCTCGGGAGAGAACAGCAATTTACAATAGGCAGCGAGGCACTGGAAGTCGTAAGGGAATACATCTACTCAGGGCAGGTAGTGACGGCGGATCCGGATCATGAGACGGAAATAATCAGAAGAATAAGAATGGGCTGGGGTGCGTTTGGCAGGCATTCCCAAATCATGAACAGCAGGTTGCCATTATCCCTCAAGAGAAAAGTATATAATAGCTGTGTCTTACCAGTACTCACCTACGGGGCAGAAACCTGGAGGCTTACTAAAAGGGTTCTACTCAAATTGAGGACGACACAACGAGCTATGGAAAGAAGAATGATAGGTGTAACGTTAAGGGATAAGAAAACAGCAGATTGGGTGAGGGAACAAACGCGAGTTAATGACATCTTAGTTGAAATCAAGAAAAAGAAATGGGCATGGGCAGGACATGTAATGAGGAGGGAAGATAACCGATGGTCATTAAGGGTTACGGACTGGATCCCAAGGGAAGGGAAGCGTAGCAGGGGGCGGCAGAAAGTTAGGTGGGCGGATGAGATTAAAAAGTTTGCAGGGACGGCATGGCCACAATTAGTACATGACCGGGGTTGTTGGAGAAGTATGGGAGAGGCCTTTGCCTTGCAGTGGGCGTAACGAGGCTGATGATGATGATGATGATGATGATGATGATGTCTCCTCCATCTTTGATTAAATCGACTGTTATTCCATCCTCCGCTGCCGCTTTTCCCCCTTTCATGCCTTGAAGTTTGAAGTTTATTGAATACTTAGTGCAGATACCAAAATATTGATATTTATTACAGAAAAAGGTCCCATAGTGTAAACACTGTAGGGGGACCTTTTATAATGTTAAAAAAAGCACTAATATACTTGACAGCAAAAGGGCAGCGAGTTATAAAAATACGAAAATCCAAATACAAATGCAAATACATAATGATGAAAAGAATAATAGAATGGAAAATATAAAACGGTAGGGATAAGGCTTAAGCTCAAGTAAGAAACGAAGCAAACACTATTGAAACGACAGAACTGAGGTTGTGTTTTAAAAGACATATTCAATAAACTGAGCTATAGGTTAAACATGAAATTGCGAAGCTGATGTTTTAATGACGATATAGAAAAGGCACATTTAATGTTAAAAGGCAATGAATTCCAAAGTTTCATTAAAACAAATGCTACTCTTTGTGAACCATAGTTCGTACCTTAGGGAGTATAAAATTGTTATTTGAGGAAAAGCGCGTAATATTTGAGTTAGTAAGGTGTCGGATAAGAACAAATTTGAGAAGGTTATGGTCTTTAACTGCTTGATAAGCAAATGTGCGGACATTAAATTTGATTAGAATGTAAATATTCAGTATGTGCAGTTCCCGGTACAGATCAGTAACATGTGAACGTCGGTTACTCCAGGTGAGAATGCGAATGGCTTGATTCCGTACATGTTGGAGGGGAGAAAGGTGGCAATGATATGTTTGACCCCAGGAAGCAATGCAATAATTTAGATGACTGTGAATGAATGCATAATATAAGGTGACCAAAGTAGTCAAGTCAAAGTAACGTCTAGCTTTTAGTAATACCCTAATACCATAGGAAGTTTTCCGCTGTAGCTAATTAATATGCAAATGAAATTTTAGGCGGGAATCAAGTTTGATACCAAAAAAGGAACATTGATCTGATTGATGAATAGGATGTATGTTTATAAAGAGGGCATAACTTGCGCGTTATTTATTGACCTGGAATAGAAAATTAAAAACTTAGTTTTCGAGAGATTTATCAAAAGCTTATTTTTAGCACACCATGCACTATAACGTTAATAAGTTCAGCGTTAAGGGTTGTTTAAATGTTTCTTAGAGAATTACTCGAACATAAGACAGTCGTGTTGTCAGCATATGAGATGCATTCTGATGATGTGGTTAGTCTCTGTGGAAGGTCATTAATGTAGAGTAGAAATAAAAGCGGGCCTAGGATTGAGCCTTGCGGAACGCAGATGCTAATAATTTTTGTAGTGGAATAGATTGCTCACGATCAGATAAGTAACTACGGAAAAGATTGAGAGAGTTGCCAATAATGCCATCAGATGCAAGTTTTGAAAAAAAGAATGTCATGATTTAGTGTATCAAAAGCTTCAGTAAAATCTAGAAAAACAGAACCAACGAAGTTACCATTGTCGATTTCTAGTTTACATTTTTCTGTGAAGTAAATGAGGGCTAGGTTAGTCGAATACCCTTGTCTAAACCCAAATTGTTTCGGATGGTATAGGTTAAATTTCGTTAGGTAGCTAGACAGGCGAACATGTATAATTTTTTCAATTACTTTGCTAAAAAAGGGGAGGATGTATATCGGCCTATAATTAGAAATTAAGCATCTGTCACCTTTTTTAAATACCGGGATAACCCTACTGATCTTTAACTCATAGGGAAATACACTGGTTTCAAAAATCAGATTGATTAGGTAAGTGAGCACATCCGCAATATGATCAGCAATCATTTTCAAGTGGTTAGCAGAAATATTATCGATCCCTGCGCTAGAGGACTTTATACTAATAATTGTTCTTCTTACCTCACCCAGGGTAACAGGAAAAAGAAAAAAAATGAGTGACCACAATGATCAAGTTCGCCAGGCGTACTGGCTGGAACGGGTATGAGAGAGGAGTAGTAGTCACTAAATGCATTGGCGATATCTAGTGGGTTAGATATACCAGATCCTTCATGATTATTTATGGCTATAGGTGGGTTAATGGTTTTATTGAGAAAGGAATTGATCAAGCGCCATTGTTTTTTTATATCTGAACCAGTACAGTTAATTTAGTTTTGATAATGGCGCTTTTTTGCATTCTTCATTAGAGTATTAAGTGTGTTGCAATATTGCTTGTAACGGTCAAGTAGATGCACATTAAATGGCTGTCTTTTTGTTTTTTATATAGGTTATCTTTTTTACGCCGGCTATTAAGTAATCGCTTTGTTAACCATTGGTTTCTAGGGGAAGAATAACGTTTATGGCACTGTACACATGTTGTCGATGAAGATACGCAATTGGATATTGTAGAAATGAAAGCGGTGTATGCTGATTCAACATTATTCATTGAAGTGACACAAGACCACTCAGAATTAGATACCATTTCTATGAATTCGTCGCGATCGAACTTTTTTTAACAAAGTTTACACTATTTGTGCGAGGACTGTTCTCAAAGCAAAGTGCAACTGGGAAATGATCTGTAATATTGCTTTGAAGTTTGAATGCGGAGGCGAGATGACGAAGGTTCGAAAGTGCATGGTCAATAAGTGTTCCTAAACCATTATTAGTGCAACGGGTGGGAAGGGAGAGTAGAGATTCAAGACATAACCTTGGAAATAACCTTGGACATAACCTTGGAAACAGCTGACATACTGAGGCCTTTCTGACCTCATCTCTAGGTATAGGAGGAGTTTCTGTATACTGTTCATTATTGTTTTGAATAGAGCGCTCCTGAGTCGTCTGGGTACTGTAAAGGTCAGTATAGAATTCTTCCACTGCTTTTACTATATGTTCCAGATTGCTGATGATATTACCCTGCTTATCTTTTAGCGCATACATCTTGGCTTGTCCTATGCCAAGTTTCCTTCTCACTGATTTCAGGCTGAGTTCATTTTTTACGGCTTCTTCGGTCTTTCTCACGTTATAGTTCCGAATATCACTTATTTTTGCCTTGTTTATCAGTTTTGATAATTCCGCGAATTCTATTTTATCTCTTGAGTTGGACACTTTCATTCTTTGTCGTTTCTTTATTAGGTCTTTTGTTACTTGGGAGAGCTTGCCTACTGGTTGCCTTGATGCCTTGCATACCACTTCAATCGCTGCCTCTGAAGTCAGCCTCGTTACCGTTTCATTAATTTCCTCTATGTCATCATCATGATCTCTTCGGTCTAAGGCTGCATATTTCTTTGCAAGTACCAGCTTAATTTGTCTGCTTTTGCCCTTACTGCCTCTAAGTTGACCTGTTTTTTCTTGAGCAATTTTACTCTTTCTCTCGTTAAATTCAGGTGGATCCTGTCCCTCACTAACCTATGATGACTACATTTTACCTTACCTATTACTTGAACATCCTGTACTATGCTGGGATCGGCAGAAAGTATGAAATGAATTTCATTTCTTGTTTTACCATTAAGGCTTTTACAGGTCCATTTTCTGGTGCTACGTTTCCTGAAAAAAGTTTTCATTATTCTCGGACTATTCCTTTCTGCGAATTCTCCCAGCATCTCGCCTCTAGTGTTTCTAGAATCGACACCGTAGTTGCGAATCGCCTGTTCACCCGCCTGCTTTCTCCCCACTCTTGCATTGAAATCCCCCATTACTACAGTATACCGCGTTTGCACTTTTCTCATCGCTAATTCAACATCTTCAAAAAACTGATCTACTTCCTCATCGTCGTGACTGGACGTTGGAGCGCAGGTTCCTACTACATTTAATCTATACCTTTTATTGAGCTTGATTACGACTACTGCTACCCTCTCGTTGACGGTGTAAAATGCGTCAATGTTGCCCGCTATGTCTTTATGGATTAGGAATCCCACCCCGTATTGCTTATTATCCCGGAGACCTCTATAGCAGAGGACATGGCCGTTATTCAGCAATGTGTAAGCCTCACCAGGTCTTGTAATCTCACTAAGGCCGATAATATCCCAAACAATGTCTGATAGTTCTTCGAAGTGTCCTGCGAAGCTTGCCTCACTCGAGAGGGTTCGGGTGTTAAACGTTGCAAGGGTCAGTTTACATTGGCGGCCTGTCCGGCCCCAGATATTCTTAGCACCCTCTGCTGCGTTGCAAGTCTTACCGCCGCCTTGGTCAGGTGCTCCGCAGCCACTGGGGAGTGAGGGCGTTTTCTTTGAGGAGATCATTTCATTGGGGAGGTTGAGGCCGAATACTGCACCAGGGAGGCCAATTGCTGTTCTTTCTTTATTGTTTGTTTCACGGATTCTCTCCGTGTAGGGGGCAGAGGTAAAGGCAAAATACCTGACAGAGCCTCTACGCCCAACAGTTCAAGGCAGCAAGACATACATACATTCACATACATAGACATTCACATACATATTTGCCGAACATATCTTTAACACACAGCACACAGCAACGAAAAATTCAATTATTCAGAAAACATGTCTCCAAAGCATACGGGATAGATTTCAAAAAAGCAGAAGATACATATGCAATAAGTATTACATAACAATAAAATTGGCTTACATCAGAAGTCAACAAAGAAAAAAACACCATAGTATCACTTGCTCGAAAATAAATAGCATATACAGTAAGTAGATCAGTACATAGAAACAAGTCTTTGTTCAAGCTTTGTGGGCCTTCCTAATTTATTTATTTATTTCTTTCAAAGTACCTTACAGACCCCAAGGGGAGCATTGAGTAAACGGAGTGTCATTGAACAAATGACAAGATAAAACAGGTATATGAGCGCTAAAAAATGAGAGTTTGGTTGTACCTTGATTAGTATAGCCCCATGCGCTCTCCGCATCTTTCGCCGGTGTCAAGCGCCACTCAAAGCCTGCAGATGTAGTGCACTGGAGCATGTCATACGAAGATACACCATCGTTTAAAAAAAAGAAAAAGAATGAGAAAAAAAGAACAAAAAGAAGAAAAGGCAGAAAAAAATAGGGGGCGGATCTGAACTTCCGACTACCGTAACCGAGCATAACACATAGCTCAGTAAGATAATGCCGCAAGCGGCTAGGCTACCTTGCCGCCGCCAAGCACGGCCCAGAGGGCCCTTCATTCGTAAGAGATCCGATCATTTGTCCGTCCTTTCCAGGCTTTTGCTGAACGGTATAGGTTGCACGACATAGTGTCAATTCTCGGTTGCCCTGGGCTCTTGTTTCCGCATCTAACGCATGCACGCGGACTTGAGCGCGCCTAGGTACACGATACATTTTTGCTAAATTAGAACAGCGCTTAACACTTGTGCGCAAAAATAAAAGGAGATAAGTTCTTTCAGCGCTTACCAAGAGGCCCCGAGTGTCGTATGATCCGCTCGTCGCGTATGCTTGTCTCTTGTTGTCCGAACACTCGCATTCCCGGGTGGCTGTTCAGAATATTCAGTCGCACTATCGCGCAGAGATTCGCACAAAGCAGGCGAACTTGACGGCTCTCGGTGGTGTCTTCATCCTTTCGACAGCTTTGGACAGTGATTATAATAGTGCTAATGAGTAGGACCGAATGTGGGGGGGGGGGGGGGAACTGACCTCGTAGTTTTTCTGGGAACGCAGTGAGCCTAAGCACTAGGAAGCCTCATTTAACCTACAGTGGTGCCTTCTTCGATCAGTCAAGGCCGAGTAATCTGAGCTCGGTTAAACCGCACACATAGTTTATAGTTAAACCACACAAACCGGGTAATTTATAAGCTGCACATTAGTGGCCATAAATAATAGACGAAAAAACTTACAAGTGTTTCAAGAAGAAAATTTAAGAGGATCCCAGTGCGGACGACGTGGCGAAGATATGTAATTCCCTGTTATAATGATAAACTAGAAGAAAAGAGATAAAAAAGGAAAAGAAAACAAAGGAAGAAAATCGGGGATTTGAACTCGTTACGCCTGAATGTTCGCCGTAAAGATGGCTCAGTCAGTTAGTCGGTTGGTCCGCCAGGCCCCAGGTAACATTGGAGCGGCAAAGCTCCTGTCCAGAACTTTGTACTTACGTGGAACGAGCCTGATGTAGTCAGTGATGGTTAATTTTTGGTATTCGCAGTGGTTGGAAGGCATACTTTCTTGGAAAAATGGCTGACCGTCGATGAGAGGGAACTCGAGCGGCTCTAGAGACTATAGGAAAAGCTTAAGGAGGTGCGTGGCGAGCGCCGCACGCTTGGCGCCTTCGCGTGGGAAGTTCGCCCGAGTAACCATCCCAAGGAATGCTGCTCGCGAAAGCGAAATACCTGTCTATTTATGATAACCCTAATATGACTATGTTCCACAAGAGAACGGTCCAGAGGGCTGTACTACGGGTGCTATGACTGATAATTTTATATATATATATACATATATATATATATATATATATATATATATATATATATATATATATACACGCATGTATATAATTACGGGATCGATTGCGAGCGCTGTTCACTTATTTCTGCGTGTAGTCGTTAAGGTAATGAGTTTGAGGGAGAAAAGAAAAGGAAAAAAAAATTACTCAAACGTAATTGCAGCGCCGTGGTTCTTAAGCGTACGCGCGGGAAAGAAGCGGAACGAGATAGAAACGTGCGTGGCGATCGTGCGCATGCGAAAAACTGCCTTAGTAAATTTAGAGACTTCAGAAGAAGTTACGTTGACAACAGATAACGCGACGAACAGCACTCGAATACGACAAGAGACATTATTGAGACATAGAAAATTCCCTTGAGCTAAGTACGGTTTCCGCGAGAAATGCTTATAATTATTGAAAATTTTAGAAGTGGGAATATAGACATTCGCCGCGCATACCGAGAGCACCGCTCCCGCACGAGACTACACCAGGCACCTTATTATTGTTTATTATCTTACAAGTAACTTAATGTATTTTCACATTCATATATATATATATATATATATATATATATA
Organism: Dermacentor variabilis; assembly: GCF_050947875.1. Taxonomy (NCBI): domain Eukaryota; kingdom Metazoa; phylum Arthropoda; class Arachnida; order Ixodida; family Ixodidae; genus Dermacentor; species Dermacentor variabilis. The sequence continues at coordinate 225,578,781 of NC_134571.1, read as the reverse complement.
TATATATATATATATGTATGTATGTGTGTGTGTGTGTGTGTGTGTGTGTGTGTGTGTGTGTGTGTGTGTGTGTGTGTGTGTGTGTGTGTGTGTGTGTGTGTGTGTGTGTGTGTGTGTGTGTGTGTGTGTGTGTGTGTGTGTGTGTGTGTGTGTGTGTGGATGAGACAGTGAATATGAACCGTACATCGTCGCGTATAGCCACTGAAAATAACAGAATGCACCAACAATCACATCTTTGCAAAAAGTCTCTACATGCGCACAGACGACGGCCCCCCCCCCCCCATATCTTCGGCCGGCGGCTCTGTTCACACCTCATCTTTTTCAGCCACTCTGATAACCTACAGCCTCTACGCTTGAAGTGAGATACGTCGAACGCAGCTCATCGCGATACGAGTTCTAGTTCTCGAACGCTGCGTGCCCTATTCGCTAACTATTAAGCACATACAGACGACTCGTAAACACTACAAGTGCAGACCAATAAGGAGGGGAGAAGGGAGCGTCAACACGCAGGGGTGGGGATGAGTTCTGGTAGCCTAGCAGATAACAAAACTGAATGGTGGAAAACGTTGCTTTAAAGGGCCCCTCACCAGGTCTGGCCATATTGAACTGACAGCCGCAAAGCATACAATGCGCACTAACGATCGTGTTTGCAAAGAATTACATTGCTATGCAACGCGGGAAGGTCTGAAATTTCAATCCGAACGCCGCTTACCCTTTCCCTAGCGCCGACCGCACTCCAAGCAGGACAGTGGCGTAGTCGCGTTCCTGCGCCTACGTAGTCGAGTCCGCCCTGTGACGTAGTTCGTGCGGACACGTGACTTGGAGAAATATTCACAACATTTGGTATTTGTGTGATCTGTTGCTTGAATCGACGAATTGAAGCTTAGAGAAACAATAAAACAAGCAAGCGTAATGATTGCGTGTATTGTTTTACTTCGCGCCGAAGCAAGAGAGTTGTACTTCCGCGTCGTCTGCTTGTTGGCACGGTCATGCAGTCATGTGCGCAAGTACCGAAACTATGCCATTTTCTATCGTATTCCAGCGGCTTGCTCATGGTCCGCGAACCGCTTGCTCTGCCTCAGTATTCGTGTAGCCCTGAATTATACCGCTAGTCATGTGTCCTTGTGCACAGCGCGACAAAATCGTGCACTGAGCAAAACGAGACATCACAACAGCTCGCGCGCGACGCCTCAGGGGAAGTGCGCAGCGCCGCACAAAATAAAGCCAGGAGAAAAAATATGAACGCGGTGCCGGTGACGTATCTGTCACGCGATCCTTAAGGTCATGTATGGGAGGGCGTAGGGAAGGAATGTCGCTTGGTGAGGCTAGACGGGGTGAGTGGACAGAGTGTATTGCGATGCAGTGGAGCTGTTGCTACTAGAACTACTAGAAATGCTACTACTAGAGATGCTACTACTGGAGCTAACCCTCGGAGTATCAACGAATGTCACCACGCACACAGCTTCGCGGTGGATGTCGCACATCCTTTCTGCCGCAGCCGTCACGAGTACGGGATCTATCTGCCTGACGACAATTGCTCAATAGACCCACGCATGCTACCTGAAAGCATCAATGTAGCCGGATTCAGGATCATCGTACTATAATAAACGAGAAAATAGGAAACCGAGGGGCACGATTTTTTTTATTAATCATAACATAAGATGCCAACAACAAGGACACGAAAGACATCAAGTCGCCATGGGAAGAGCGCCTGTGGCATCATGGCCCATTTTCCTTTCGAGCGTCTTTTCTACTTCACTCAGGTTGGTAACACATGTTGCTTGTTCACAAACCGTAGTAGCAACAAATTTGTTTTGTTATCCCCCCCCCCGCACTGTGTACCGCATATTTCGTTTCATATAATATACCCTCAAGCCTATGAATGCTTTACAGAGGGTAGTGGGTTACAGGCAAATTCGAGCAGTAAGTCTTACAAAAGAAAAATTACAACATACAAATACAATTTGACGAATAATTCAGCAGAAATACAATAAGTAAAATATACGAAAAGCTATTACAAAAAGAACAAGAAGATATACAAGTACATTGAACATCATTCTAGTAAGTAATGTTGGTCAAGGCATCACGTAACATGAAATGGTGACCACAGTGACCACAGGATGATGATGATGATGTGTGGTGTTTTGTGGCGCAAGGGCCAGGTTTGGCCATAGAGCGCCATGACAAGTGGTAGTGTTAACGATGTGTTATGGAGGATGTGACTTGGCTGTAAAGTGGCCTAAAAATAGTTGCTGTAAAGTGCGTAAAATCGACGTGCTATAAAATTATGGCGATGACTAATGACGAATGCTATGAACATTAAAATCCATCGTAGAAGAATGATGCAAAATCAAAAATATGTAGGATGTTAAAATTACTTGGAGCACTGCTGCCTCGCCAGAGCCCTTGAAAGACAAGGGCCTAGAGGCATGTGCTATAGTAAAGAGATATCGCAGCGGCATCCTCTGAAGAGAGGACCCGCTACGAACATGTGGGGCTAAAAACATGCAAGACAACATCTTTCAGAAAACTTAGGACGGCGTTGGTGTCAAATAAAGGTTCTGGGCCGAGTAGCATTGCGGGATGAAGGGGGATGTGATGCCGGTATGCTAAGGGAAAATGTTTCTTTCTTTCATATTCGGCTTCCCGACACTCCAGGAGGACGTGGAGGACGGTCAGCCTCTCCCCGCATCTACCGCAGTTTGGAGGATCATTTCCAGTCAGTAAATAGTTATGCGTGCCAAATGTGTGTCCTATTCTGAGACGACAGAATAGGACATCTGTTCGGCGTGATATTGTTACAGAGGGCCAGAATCCTAACTGTGGCTTTATCACGTGGAGCTTATTATTTGTTTCCGCGTCCCATAGGCGTTGCCAGTGATTTCGTAGTTTCCTCCGCAAGAAGGGCTTCAGATCTGTGACAGGAACTGCAGCGGTGGGATTAGCAGAATGCCATGCAACTGACGTGGCCATCTGGTCCGCCAGAACATTACCTTCGATGGCCCTATGTCCTGGCACACAGCATATAATCACATGCTGGTTAGATATATATGCGTTACATAAGATGGAATAGAGTTCAATTATAACAGGATTTTTGTGCTTACAGAACGATATCAAAGCCTTCACAACACTTAGGGAGTCCGTATATATAACTGATTTTTTGAGTTTTGATTTCCTAATATGCTTCACGGTCGACAATACTGCGTAGGCCTCAGCCGTAAAGATACTAGTTTCCGGATGCAGTACGTCGGATTCCGAGAAGGATGAACCGACGGCTGCATAGGACACCCCGTCATGCGACTTCGATGCGTCCACTCCATGCAGGAGTGTTTGTGTTGGAGTTCCTGGAAATGCATTTGGATTTCAATGTCTGAAGCGTGCTTTGTAACTTCAACGAAAGATGTGTCGCATTGTATCAGCTGCCACTCCCAAGGAGGTAGCAGCTTGGCTGGATGCATTAGGCGAAGCTCGAGGAGTGGAACATGCATTTCTTCACTAAGCTCCCTCACACGCAGCGAGAAAGGCTGTCTTACGGAGGGACGATTGCGAAAGAGTGTAGCGTATGTCATCTCGTTAATGGTATTATAACACGGATGTTGCGGATTAGCGTGGACTTTCAAAAAATATGTTTGGCTGATGTATGTTCTCTGGATATGAAGTGACCACTCATTCGATTCTGCATATAAACTTTGTATGGGACTCGTTCTGAAAGCGCCCATGGCTAAGCGGATTCCTAGATGGTGGACCGGATCTAGCATCTTTAGCGCGCTCGGGACGGCAGAATGATAGATCACGGCACCATAATCTAATCGTGACCGAATCAGGCTCTTATAGAGATTCATTAGGCACATCCTGTCCCTACCCGACGTAGTCTGCGATAGAAGTTTCAATAGGTTCATTGTTTTCAGACATTTTTCTTTAAGATGTTTTATGTGTGGGATGAAAGTGAGTCTATTGTCAAGTATAACACGTAGAAATTTGTGTTCTTTGTTTACAGGTATCTGTTGTCCACACAGTTCTAAGCAAGGATCCGGAACCAGGCCTCTCTTTCTTGTATAAAGAACACAAGAACTCTTGTGAGGATTGATTTTAAATCCATTTTTCTCTGCCCACTGTGACACCTTGTTCAAACCATGCTGTACCTGTCTCTCGCAAACTGTGAGGTTGCAGGATTTAAAACCTATTTGTATATCGTCTACGTAGATGGAATAGAAAATAGCTGGTGGTAAAGATGCACGAAGCGTGTTCATCTTTACGACAAAGAGCATGCAGCTGAGTACGCCACCCTGGGGTACCCCAGTTTCCTGTATAAATGTACGCGACTGTGCAGGACCTATTTTCACTCGAAATGTACGGTTCTCTAGGTAGCTCTCTATAGTATTTAGCATATTGCCGCGGATACCTAGCGCGGAAAGATCGCGCAGGATTCCGTACCGCTAGGTTGTGTCGTACGCTTTTTCCATATCCAGAAATACAGATAAGAAAGATTGCTTGTGCACGAAGGCATCGCGAATGCTCACTTCGATGCGCACAAGATGGTCGGTTGTAGATCGCCCTTCCCGAAAACCACATTGAAATGGGTCAAGCATTTTACTGGACTCTAGGAGATGCACGAGACGGCGATTGATCATTTTTTCAAATACCTTACAAAGGCAACTTTTCAGGGCTATCGGGCGGTAACTTGCCACTGAGGAAGGATCTTTGCCTTGTTTCAAAACCGGGATCACAATGGCTTCTTTCCATGTAGTCGGGAAGTATCCCGCAGCCCAAATCGTGTTGAAAATTGTGACTAGTGTAACTTGGGTGTCTTTATGTAAGTTTTTGATCATTTCATACATGAAATGATCATTCGTCCCGGAACAGGACGAATTTTTTCTTCAACTATGAGGCTTTTCCTTTGAGGAACCCGTATGGGTTTCCTTTGTAGCAATTGCTACGAACGCGTGGATGTCTTATTTTTCCTTTATTCATTTCATACATGATTCTGTCAAATCCCGGTGCAGAGCTCTTGCATGCGCTCAAGGCAGCTCTCAACTCGGCAATGCTAAAAGGACAGTTGTATGGTTCATTCTGTTGACATTTTCTCATGAGTGGCTTACATTCTTCTATTTGTTTATGTTTCAGAAAGGATTGCGAGTAATGGTTGGCACTTGACACGCTCTCAAAGTGCTCCCCAAGTGAGTCCACCTGATCTTGTAGGGTATCGCCTTCTGTGTTTACCAAAGGGAGTGCATGTGCTTGTCGCCCTCTTATCCTATTGACCCTGTTCCAGGCTTTCGCCTCATCTCTGAACGAGTTAATACTCGATAAAAACTTCTGCCAACTTTCTCGTCTGGCCTGTCGGCGGGTTCGCCTGCCTTCGGATTTTGCTTTTTTAAAGTTAACTAGATTCTCTGCAGTGGGAGAAGCGCGTAGCAACCCCCACGCCTGTTCTGTTTTTTACGAGCGATCCTACAATCGTCGTTCCACCATGGGACACGCCGTTTGCAGGCCAAGCCTTTTACTTCTGATATGCATTTAAATGCGACATCTATTATGAATGCTGTAAAAAACTCGACTGCAGCGTTAATTCCTAACGAAGACAGGTCAGCCCATGAGATACTAGTTAGAGATCGAAATTTCTCCCAATCAGCTGTCTCAATCTTCCACCTAGGAGCGTATGGTGGATATTCGTTTTCTTTATAGGATCTTAGCAGTATAGGGAAGTGGTCGCTACCGTAAGGGTTGTCGGTAACTTCCCATTCAAGTTCAGGCAGTACAGACGGGGAGACTATACTAAGATCTATTGACGAAAAGGATCGGTTTACAAGAGAGTAATATGTGGGTTCTTTCTTATTGAGAAGGCACGCTCCAGAAGAAAAAAGGAACTGTTCAACAAGGCGACCTCGCGCATCTATACGAGAGTCGCCCCACAGGGAGCTGTGCGCATTGAAATCGCCAAGAACAGCATACGGTTCTGGCAATTGATCGATCAAGGAGTGAAATTCATGTTTGTTCAGTTGGTAATGCGGGGGTAAGTAAAGGGAGCAAATGGTGATGAGTTTGTTTAGTAGGACAACTCGAACCGCCACTGCTTCAAGGGGCGTTTGTAGCTGTAAAGGTTGACACGCAATACTTCTATGAGTAAGAATCGCAACACCACCCGATGATGCGATGGCATCATCGCGATCTTTGCGAAACGTAACATACGTACGGAGAAAGTTTGTGTGTTTAGATTTTAAGTGTGTTTCCTGTAAACACAGCACTTTTGGATTATGTTTGTGGATGAGTTCTTGCAAATCATCAAGGTTTTTAAGGAAACCTCTGATGTTCCATTGAATTATTTGTGTATCCATGTTTAAGGTAAATTGGCGCTGTGTTTACGGAAACGGAGTGGATGCCTTATATTACAGAGCCCTTTCGAGGCCCTGTAATAGGTGTTTTGTTCTTTCTGAAGCGTTCGAGCAATTCTCGACGCTCCTTAGGCGTTTGGTGCGCCTTGGGGACAGGTGTAGTGTCCATTGCCTCCTGTGAGACGCCGGACAAGCGCTCTTGCGAGCGAGAGGTTTTCCGAGAGAGTCCTGCCCCGGAAGGCAAGACCCCTGCGCCCACCAGCCCGGAGGTCGATGGGGCTCCCTGAGGGATTTGGCTGCGCTGGCCGCTGCCAGCGCTGGAAGGGGCCTCGGAGGTTGGGGCAGCCTCGGCTGCACCCACCTTCGGGGTGGATGGTCCCTTCTCCTCGGTTGACGGAGCAGCGCTAGCTGCAACCGCCGCGGGGGCAGATGGCGTAACTGCCGACTCACTGCCTGTGGGTTGGACAGCCGCCGGAGGCCGTTGTGACGCTGCCCCCTTACGCGCCACATCGGCAAAGCTGCTCTTAGACAGGTATGACACCCGCCTACGTGCCTCCTTGAAAGATATATTTTCTTTGACTTTGATTGTCACAATCTCTTTTTCTCTTTTCCAGGACGGGCAGACGCGCGAGTATGCGGCGTGCTCGCCATCACAGTTGACACTATGTGGAGTCTTCTGGCATGTTTCGGAGGAATGTTCAGTGTCACTACACTTGGCACATGTCAGCCGGCCTCGACAGTTCTGTGAACTGTGGCCGAACCTTTGGCACTTAAAGCATCTGAGAGCATTGGGCACGTATGGCCTAACACGAAGTTTGATATACCCGGCCTCGATGGACTCGGGGAGGACACTTGAACCGAAAGTGAGTATCAAGTGCTTCGTATTGATCTCTTTACCGTCTCGCCTGATCTTAATTCGCTTAACATTTATGACATTCTGTTCACTGAAGCCCTCCAAGAGTTCAGCCTCCGTGAGCTCTAGCATGTCATCGTCCGAGACAACGCCGCGGGTGGTGTTCATGGTACGGTGCGGTGTTACTGTTATTTGGGTCTCGCCAAATGAGACAAGTTTCGGCAGTTTCTCGTACTGCTTCTTATCGTGGAGCTCCAAGAGAAGATCGCCACTTGTCATTCTCGACGCCTTATATCCTGTTCCAAAAACTTCAGTTAGACTTTAAAACAAGGAACGGTGAAATGTTACGCACTAGTTTGTCTGGGTTTTCTGAGTGGATCACATGATATCTAGAAAAGTTCTGGACTTGTCGTCCGAAAAACTGACAGAGATCTTCGGTGCGCCCTCGTTTGTGAGGGCGATCAGGGAGTTTAGGAAAAGCGTTTTCCATGAGTACAGTAGGGTTTTCGGCCGCGATGCCGACCACCCACCATGGAGCCCAACAGGGGGACGTGACAGGAGTTCCTGCTAGAGAAACCCTGCCAACGCCAGCCGTACATCGCTGCTATAACCAAATACAGCATAACCAAGGCTGGCTAGCTACACAAGGTTAACCCTTGCCGCCGGGAAACTAGGAAGTGAGGAGAAGTGATGAGAAGACAGGAAAGATGAAAAAGGCGAGAGAGAAAGACGAAGATTGGAGAGGAGGACAGGAAAAGGCGACTGCCGATTTCCCCCGGGTGGGTCAGTCCGGGGGTGCCGTCTATGTGAAGCCGAGGCCGAAGAGGTGTGTTGCCTCCGCCGGGGGGCCTTAAAGGTCCAAACACCCAGCTTCGGCTCAACCCCCAGGATGCCCTTTTCCCCAGGCACGGCTAAGCCGCGCACGGCTACACGCGGGAGGGTCCAACCCTCGTGTGCTCGGGGACGTGGTGTCGCAACACACCAAACGCCTGCTGACGCAGACGCCCCTGCGGGGAGACCACAGGATGGTAAGAACTCGAATTAGCCTAGACCTGAGGAGGGAACGGAAGAAACTGGTACATAAGAAGCCGATTAATCAGTTAGCGGTAAGAGGGAAAATAGAGGAATTCCAGATGAAGCTACAGAACAGGTATTCGGCTTTAACTCAGGAAGGGGACCTTAGTGTTCAAGCAATGAAAGACAATCTTGTGGGCATCATTAAGGAGTGTGCAATGCAAGTCGGTGGTAACTCCGTTAGGCAGGATACCAGCAAACTATCGCAGGAGACGAAAGATCTGATCAAGAAACGCCAATGTATGAAAGCATCTAACCCTACAGCTACAATAGAACTGGCAAAACTTTCGAAGTTAATCAACAAGCGTAAGACAGCTGACATAAGGAAGTAGAATATGGATAGAATTGAACATGCTCTCAGGAACGGAGGAAGCCTAAAAACAGTGAAGAAGAAACTAGGAATTGGCAAGAATCAGATGTATGCGTTAAGAGACAAAGTCGGCAATATCATTACTTATATGGATGAGATAGTTCAAGTGGCTGGGGAGTTCTATAGGGATTTATACAGTGCCAGTGGCACCCACGACGATAATGGCAGAGAAAATACTCTAGAGGAATTCGAAATCCCGAGGGTAACGCCGGAAGAAGTAAAGAAAGCCTTGGGAGATATGCAAAGGGGGAAGGCAGCTGGGGAGGATCAGGTAACAGCAGATTAGTTGAAGGATGGTGGGCAGATTGTTATAGACAAACTGGCCACCCTGTATACGCAATGCCTCATGACCTCGAGAGTACCGGAATCTGGGAAGAACGCTAACATAATCCTAATCCATAAGAAAGGGGACGCCAAGGACTTGAAAAATTATAGACCGATCAGCTTACTGTCCGTTGCCTACAAACTATTTACTAAGGTAATCGCAAATAGAATCAGGAACACCTTAGACTTCTGTCAAGCAAAGGACCAGGCAGGATTCCGTAAAGGCTACTCAACAATAGATCATATTCACACTATCAATCAGGTGATACAGAAATGTGCGGAATATAACCAACCCTTATATATAGCTTTCATTGATTACGAGAAAGCGTTTGATTCTGTCGAAACCTCAGCAGTCATGGAGGCATTACGGAATCAGGGTGTAGACGAGCCATATGTAAAAATACTGAAAGATATCTATAGTGGCTCCACAGCCACCGTAGTCCTCCATAAAGCAAGCAACAGAATCCCAATAAAGAAAGGCGTCAGGCAAGGAGATACGATATCTCCAATGCTATTCACAGCGTTTTTACAGCAGGTATTCAGAGACCTGGATTGGGAAGAATTGGGTATAAAAGTTAATGGAGAATACCTTAGTAACTTGCGATTCGCTGATGATATTGCCTTGCTTAGTAACTCAGGGGACCAATTGCAATGCATGCTCACTGACCTGGAGAGGCAAAGCAGAAGAGTGGGTCTAAAAATTAATCTGCAGAAAACTAAAGTACTGCTTAACAGTCTCGGAAGAGAACAGCAATTTACAATAGGCAGCGAGGCACTGGAAGTCGTAAGGGAATACATCTACTTAGGGCAGGTAGTGACGGCGGATCCGGATCATGAGACGGAAATAATCAGAAGAATAAGAATGGGCTGGGGTGCGTTTGGCAGGCATTCTCAGATCATGAACAGCAGGTTGCCATTATCCCTCAAGAGAAAAGTATATAATAGCTGTGTCTTACCAGTACTCACCTACGGGGCAGAAACCTGGAGGCTTAGGAAAAGGGTTCTACTCAAATTGAGGACGACGCAACGAGCTATGGAAAGAAGAATGATAGGTGTAACGTTAAGGGATAAGAAAAGAGCAGATTGGGTGAGGGAACAAACGCGAGTTAATGACATCTTAGTTGAAATCAAGAAAAAGAAATGGGCATGGGCAGGACATGTAATGAGGAGGGAATATAACCGATGGTCATTAAGGGTTACGGACTGGATCCCAAGGGAAGGGAAGCGTAGCAGGGGGCGGCAGAAAGTTAGGTGGGCGGATGAGATTAAGAAGTTTGCAGGGACGGCATGGCCACAATTAGTACATGACCGGGGCTGTTGGAGAAGTATGGGAGAGGCCTTTGCCCTGCAGTGGGCGTAGCCAGGCTGATGATGATGATGATGAACATGAAATATTCGCTGATGAATTCAATGTTTGCGGGAAAGTGGTTCCACTATAGTGATGTCCAAAGTACGAATGTCTGGGAAAATGTATTTGTGCTGCGAGAAGGGATGTGAACTTTGTAAGAATGATCGATATGACGAAATACGTAGCGTGGAGTATGAACGAATACATTTGAATATTTTCATAACACATCACGCAATGATGTGTGGCGAAACATTTTGTGAACTAATGATGAACGAGAAACTTTACGTCGAGCTGCAAGACATGAAAGAGAAAGGCTAGTTTTCATGGCTGTTACCCTGGCAGTTCTGTTATAATTCGAAAGAACAAAACAAGCGGTGGTATTCGGAACTAATTGTGATGCGTTAAGTTTAGGTTATTAGAGTTCCAGACTGATGTAGCGTGTTCTAATTCCGGGCGTAATGATATTTTATAAAGCAATAATTTCAAAGCGTGTGGAGCCTTAAAAAAGTTTCGACTTAAGAACCCAAGAGCGCGGTTAGCATTGTTAACAATAGTAATAATGTGAAGAGCCCAGGTAAGGTCGTATGTAATATGAATTCCTAAATACTTGCACAAAGTTACGTTTTCTAAAGGAAGGTAATTTAAACAGTATACCTGAGATACGTTAGGTGTCCTAGATACATGCATAGGTTTAGACTTGTTAACATTTAATTCCATTTGCCCTAAACTGCACCAGCACCATCAAGGTCCGATGGAAGACGGTTAGTGTCACAATCTGTAGTTATTTCTATAAAGACAACAAAATCAGCGAAGAGACGAATGTCAGAAGTTACTTGTGAAGTAAGGTCGTTAATATATATTAAGAACAATAAAGGACCGAGGACCGATGCTTGGAGCACTCCGGTAGCGACAGAGCACACAGGTAAATTGTAGCCGTTAGCAGTAACGTATTGTGAGCGATGAACAAGAACACATTCGATCAATTTTAAACGATTAGCATCAATATTCAAACGGGTTAGTTTGTGGACTAGAAGTTTGTGACAGACTTTATGGAATGCTTTTGTGAAGTCTGAAAATGTGCAGTGGACGCATGACGAACGATCGAGAATTCGATGCAACTGATGAGTGAAGGATACGAGTTGAGTCTCGCATAAGTATGACTTCCTAAAGTCATGTTGTGCAGGTGAAACAATGTATTATCTTCAAGAAATTCGATGAGGTTTGTGAATACGATATCTTTTAGCAGTTTGCAACACGTGCTCGTAAGTCAGATGGGGCGGTAGTTGGCTGCTATGTTTTTGTTACCAGATTTGTGGTGCGCAACCTATCTCTACCTTCCACTCATAAGGCAAAGCGCCTGTTTTGAGTGATTGTCGAAAAAATTTTGTTAGTATCATAGAACTGTAAGCGGAACTGTATTTTAGGAACTTAGTGTTAATTGAGTGAAAGCCAGGTGAAGAATTGTAGCCGAGTTTGTCGATAAGTTTAGCAACCCCAGGTGTGTGAAATAATACTCGGAACACGGCTAGATCATCATAGTTACGTAACTATGGAAGTTGCTCATTAAGAGTTCCCGAAAAATTTTTGACAAAGACTTCGATAAGGTGAGCTGCTGCAGCAACATATGTAGGAACAGGCTGCCCAGTAGAGTCGTCTAATAAGATTAAGTTATCAGACAGGGGTCTAATTGTTTTCCTAAATTTTTTAATACTCGTTTTAAGAATTGATGGAAGAGTAACAGCAAGAAAAGTACGCTTAACAAGTTTTCACGCTTGAATATACCTCGTGCTCAGCAGCCCAACACCATAGACACTCAGCAACCACGGCGGGAGAAAAGTGCTTCCTTCACACCAAGCAAGAGCAGGCGGACATTCTTCTCCTCAGGCATATACGGGTCGGCGTGGCGGAAGAGACGGCTCATTTCTTCCATAAATATGGAAACGTTCTCGTTAGGTAGCTGCACTCGGGCGTCCAACATAGCTTCGACCCTTTCCTTGCGCACGACGCTCGTAAATGTGCGCAGGAAGCCGCTACGGAACAGGTCCCATGTTGTCATGGTCGACTCCCGGTTCTCAAACCCCGTTCTGGCGGCGTCTTCTAAGGCGAAGTATACATGCCGCAGCTTGTCGTCGGAGTCCCAGCTGTTGAAAGTCGCGATTCGTTGATAGGTCTCCAGCCAGGATTCCGGGTCTTCAGTAGCCGGTCCATGGAAGGTCGGTGGTTCTCGAGGTTGTTGCAGGATAACGGGGGATCTAAAGAATAGATTGTTGCGCCAAAAAAAGAAAATAAAGACTTAATAAATAACCAACTCGCCCAGTAACAAGTTCTACTCACGTAACGGGGGACTCTGGGACAGCCATTGGGGTTGTCTTGGCCACGAACTTCTTTGCCGTCTTAGGTAGAAGTCCGTGCTCTGGGGGCAGTCCTTGCAGTCTGCGGCTAGCACGCTGGTCTTGGGCGATGTCGGTTTTGTCCTCGGGCTTCGGCCTTGGATCGCGGCTCTGTGGGGGCGTTCGGTACATGAACGCACAAGCACCTCCACCAGATGTCACGTGGTAGTGACTGTGAAGAAAGCGGCCAATCTGAGAAAGACGAAACTAGCGTTTTATTGGGCGAACTTGTGCCCTCAAAAACAGGCTACACTCAAAGAATGGCGACAGTGGCAAACACAGTCGGCGATCGTCGAAAATCTGAGCAGCGGGTCCAGCGCGTCGTCTTTTATACAGCAGTCATCGAATGTTCCAGACCAATTGTTGGGACCCACGTGCCTTGCACAAAGTTCTACACCATTTGCGTCACGCGATGAAATCAGATAACACAAGGTTCGGCGACAACAGACAGCGGATAGAAGCATCGATAACTTTCCAGAAACTTCGGATACATGCAGGTGCGTCCCTCGCTGTGCGTTAACATTTGTTAGGCGGCGAAATGTGGTCGCCCGATAAATATAACTACACATGACAATATTTTACAAGTACATGAGGGCATTCATCATATGCGGTACGCAGTGTGCGGGGCACACTGCGTACCTCATATGATGAATACCTTCATGTACTTTGTAAACTGTTTTGTTGTGCGAATGTCGAAATCAACCCGGGCCCGAATGAGCGGCAAAAAGAAGTGCTAACGACGTAAAAAGAACTAAAAGCTCACACGAGTACGCTGGCCAACGGTCAAGCTGAAAGTTCGACCTATGTCGCTACAGCACAGAAATTATTCCAAGAAAAGTTTGTTTCAGTGAAATCGCGCATGTTGAAAGTTCAGGCACAATGTGTAAAAATTTACGATGTGATCAAAAGGCTTAATCTTGCACACGTGACAGTGAAAGACATTGAGCACAAAGGCGATGTTGTTTGCTCACGCCTTAACGACATCAAGGAAAGGGCTGGTCATGATAACCTTATTTCGCGTCATGTCCCGGACAGCGAAAAATCATGGGAACTGAGACAAAAATTGTAAGCCTAATGATGCAACACATCGACCCGAGTGTAACCGAGGATATAATTCAGCGTGCGCCCCGATTGCGTGGTAGCTACGAAAAAAAAACGAGTGCACACCTGTTATTGTTAAGTTCAGTTCTTTTACTTCCCGGCAACAAGTCCTTTCAAAGCGGTCAGAGTTTAAATGCAGTAATAATATGTTTATTAAGATTTCTCACTGTCCACGAGAATTGCCCCGAAAAAAAAAAAGAACTTGCAAACTTGAAAAGTTAGCAAGTTCATTACCAGAGTCGTCAGCCTTTATGATTCGGCATGATAAATTGTAGGTAGACAATGTCTGTTGCATTTATGACCGCGCAACAAATAGCATGCATATGAGGGAAACACATAAAAATTCACTACCCCCTTCGAATGGTAGTATTGTCCGTGATAAGCCATCTGATTGCGGCAACGGACCCACTACTAGTACTCGCATCACGTTCTCGCAAGTAACAAACAGCAGGGGGCAGGAATAATAACGTTTCTTCCGTTTTCAACCTTCTCGTTCTTTTTTACAACGTAAGAAATGTCCCGAAATACCGGAATCGGTTTAACTGTATTGTTTCGTCAATAAATGCAAATTTAGTAATATTAACCGAGGCATGGCTCAACTCAAATGTGGAAAGTACAGAAATGTTTCAGTCCGATAGCACTTATGACGTGTATCGCTGTGATAGAAAAGTAGGCCGGATTGTGGCGCGTTGATAGCAATATGTGAAATTGTTTCGTTCGTTCAAGTAAAAGTTGCGTCCGCTCTTGAAATGGTATGGGTCAGAATGACAAGTAAACGCACCAAGGCGTAAGCTATCGCCGTCCAAACTATGCGTCGCATTAATCAACGAATTGCATGACCTCGGCTCTGTCGTAACCCGGTACCCTTTGTTTTTCTTTTTGGCGATCTAAATTTTCCTAACATTAGCTGCACACTAGTGCAGCTAATGCAGTTCCTTTGCTCCACCCTTATCCAACACAACATGAACGTTACTTGGATTTGTGTGATTGTTTTAAATTTATGCAGTTTGTAACCAAACCTACGAAAACAGCTAATCAATTAAAAATGCCAAAAAAGGGGTAAGGCGTGCAGACACGGGCACAAGAGAAGTGGACAAGGTGAACGCCGCAAGGGAATTTGACATCACGAATGCCGCAAGTGGACAGCAACAACGCCGTGTTGCATTCTGAATCCTTACGAAGTAGCTCAGCTTACTGTCGTTCAAAAATCACTAATGAATCAGCTAATACATTACACTTGGTTTTCACTTCCGTCTAGCCTCATAGAAAAAGGCAACGTGGTATTAACTAAACTTCACGCTTGGATTGTCGCTAAGTCATTAAACTTTAATGCTGCAAAGACGAAAGCAGTTCTATTTCGCCCTCAACATAAAGCACTCAATATAACCAGCAGTAAAAAAATGGGTCATCAGATATACCAATATCGCGCGAAACTAAAATCTTGGCGTCGTTTTTGAAGAACACACGACGTGGACAGTTCAAGTAAATGAAACATTAAATAAACTCTCAAAAACTGTAGGGGTTTTGTGCAAATATTGCCACATCTTGCCTCGGAATATAAAATTGCTGATTTACAAATCCCTGTTATTATCGTACTGCTATTTAATCTAGGGCACTACAACACAAACTAACACTCAGAAACTACATAAACTTCAAAAGAAACCCTTTAACAACATCGTTAATGCAGCATAAGACACACATACGGAACCAATCTTTAAGGCTCCAAATCTATTACCAGTGAATGAGCTTTACCCTATAATGTTAGATAAACGCTACAAATGGAAGGGAGAAATAACAATTCATTTCTTACTAAATTGTCTGGACTATGCCGGCTTGAGCATACCCGTACATTGAGAATACGTGAGCTTTGGAAGTTGCCTAGAACACGTACAAAGTATGGCACTCAGATGTTAAAATACCAGATACCTGTGCTGCTTAATAATCCGGCGTTCCAAATATAACACAATGCCACACCTAATCGTATTATGTGTTTTGCTGTGACGATATATTTTTCCGTGTTTTTGCTTTCGCAACAGAATGTGAAATCTCATGCAGTATTCATGTTCGCATGTGAACCTGTCGTGTGTTCAGGCGTATTTCTTTTTTATTTTATTATTTCGTTTGACGCAATGATTTGTTGTTACGCTTCTTTTAATAGTATTTATGAAAATAGCAGCAGATTTAACACCGTACAAAAAATACACGTGACTTCTGGATACTGTTTGGTTTATTTCTGTTGGCGTGCTGTATTTGTTATGAACCTTGTCTGCCAGTACTCCCCCGCAGGGGCGTCTGCGTAAGCATGCGTTTGGTGTGTTGCGACACCACGTACCCGAGCACATGAGGGTTGGACCCTCCCGCGTGTAGCCGTGCGCGGCTTAGCCCTGTCTGGGCAAAGGGGGATCCTGAAGGCTGAGCCGATGCTGGGTGTTTGTACCTTTAAGACCCCCCGGCGGAGGCAACACACCTCTTCGGCCTCGGCTTCACATAGACGGCACCTCCAGGCTGACCCACCTGGAGGAAATCGGCAGTCGCCTTTTCCTGTCCTTCTCTCCAATCTTTGTATTTCTAACTTTTGCATCTTTCCTATCTTCTCTTCACTTCTTTTATTTCCGTATTTCCTGGCGGTAAGGGCTAACCTGGTGTAATTATCCAACCTTGGGTATATTATAGTAGGTTATCGTGGCGATGCATGGCTGGCGTCTTCCAATCTTGTAGCGTCCCCTTGTTGGGCTCGGTGGTGGTTGGCCACCATCGCCGCCGAATTTTACCATTTTTTATGGCAGAAGCTTTTCCCCCATTACCTGATCGCTCCCTGAAGAGGGGGCGCACCGATGAACAATTCAACTTTTTTATGCAACCGAAAGTGTCCTTTCCTAAATACCACGTTGTCCACAGTCAGCACGAAACGAAGATAGTCCGAATGATATTACCATTTCTTGTAGCCATATCTATCACTGAAGCAATAGGCCCAGGTTATAAAGTAACGAAAATGGGAAGTGGCGATCTTCTACTCGAAGTTCGCGACCAAGCCACAATATGACAAACTCTCAAAACTTGTAGCATTTGGGGACATTCCCGTTTCTGTAGGCCCACACAGGTCCATGAACACAGTGCGCGGTGTCATCTCGGAAGATGACCTTCTCGAACTTACCGAAGGTGAATTATTAGAAGGGTGGCAAGAGCAGAACGTCGTCAACGTACAAAGGATAAAAAATAAGGCGAGATGACAAAGAAATACCAACTAGGCAAATAATCATCACTTTTGGAACTAGCAGCTTACCAGACTCAATAGAAGCATGATACCGCAAACTCCGTGTGAGGCCATAGATTCCTAGCCCAGGCCGATGCTTCAAGTGTCAGTGGTTCGGGTACGGTTCGCAAAGCTGCCGAGGGCGCACTACTTGTGCAAAATTTGCATCATATGAGCACTCGTCCGACACTTGCAACTCCGCCATCCGTTGCGCTAAATGTGAAGGGGATCACCCCGCATGCTCTCGTTCTTGCCCATCCAGGAAAAAAGAAAAACAAATAATCGAAATCAAAGTAAAAATGAACCTATCCTTCCAAGAGGCGTGCAAACGCTTCTCCATCAATAAATCTATTCCATCCTACACCGATGTGGCACACCGGGGGGCAGCGCTACATCCTTCGGCGGCCGCTCAAGTCACACGGAGTGTAATGGCGGTCACGCCATCATTTCCCCCCCCCCCCCGACACGAACAGCCAGCACTGTACCGGCCCCCACAAAGGAGGACCAGCAGACCCTCGGGCCTGTTGGACCCAAGGCCACTGGGCTTGCAGATAGGCCCACCACCCCCTCGAACATGCCCGCTGCGCCTGCACTATCCATCGCCTCAGACGAGGTGATGAATAGAAATACAAATCCGGCGTCTCAGACGCCGAAGGAACGGCGCAGCTCCCTCGAGCGCGTCGGGAAGATAGAGAGATTTCGTTTCACGGGACCTGGAAAGGTCTCGTGAGATAATCTAATCTATATTTCTTAGACACACAGCACAAAACACATACATTATGGATACACAGATAATGAGTGGGCTTGGCAGCACTCCGACAATGCGGTTCACTGACGCCGGACGCCTTTTCGCATTACAGGTGCTCACAGGCTTCTGCTTCACCGTTGGCACCTGCTGTTCTCCTGGTGCCGCCACGGGGCCTGCGGGCACGCCCGGCTTACGGTGTGTTGGCTTGCGAGATACACTTACCTGGCGGAGCATCCTCTATCGTCTGCCCGGGAATGCCAATGCCGACCGACGCTCAGCGCCGCCTCACGTCTACAGTCAGCTGTATGCCTTCGTGCGTGGTGTAGGCTCGCCCTACCCTCAGCGCGCTGGTGTTACAGACGGGCCAACCTCGTCTACCCTCCAGTGCTCCGAAAACGATGCAAGCGCCGTTGACTACTGCGCCGCACCGCCCCTGAACGGAAATTCATCGCATCTATCGTCTTCATACAACTTTGCCTCAGCCGACGCATCGAAACAGACATCAACCTTCACGCATAAAACACGTCACCCCCTTGCTCTCATCAGTGGGCTTGGCAGCACTCCGACAATGCGGTTCACTGACGCCGGACGCCTTTTCGCATTACAGGTGCTCACAGGCTTCTGCTTCACCGTTGGCACCTGCTGTTCTCCTGGTGCCGCCACGGGGCCTGCGGGCACGCCCGGCTTACGGTGTGTTGGCTTGCGAGATACACTTACCTGGCGGAGCATCCTCTATCGTCTGCCCGGGAATGCCAATGCCGACCGACGCTCAGCGCCGCCTCACGTCTACAGTCAGCTGTATGCCTTCGTGCGTGGTGTAGGCTCGCCCTACCCTCAGCGCGCTGGTGTTACAGACGGGCCAACCTCGTCTACCCTCCAGTGCTCCGAAAACGATGCAAGCGCCGTTGACTACTGCGCCGCACCGCCCCTGAACGGAAATTCATCGCATCTATCGTCTTCATACAACTTTGCCTCAGCCGACGCATCGAAACAGACATCAACCTTCACGCATAAAACACGTCACCCCCTTGCTCTCATCAGTGGGCTTGGCAGCACTCCGACAATGCGGTTCACTGACGCCGGACGCCTTTTCGCATTACAGGTAACAACCAATTACGCTATTTATGCGCGTCGTTCCCGCTATGCCGCTTTGCTAGTGCTGCCAAGCCCAGGCTGCTGCATTACCATTGTTCGCGACTGCACGTCTGTCATCTTACAACTTCTTGCTCTCTCTGGCGACATAGAATTAAATCCCGGCCCTAACACCCGTTCCACTTCAACGCAGGCATCCTGTGACATAATGGCTGCATTGGAGGAAATAAACTCAGGTCAGGCATCTCTTCTAAGTGAAATGAAATCAATTCGAAATAAACTATCTCAGAACGACAAAATTTTTGACGACTTTAAAAGGCGACTAACAAAAATTGAAGGTGATGTTTCCGCCATAACTGCACTAAAAACCGAAGTTAATTGCATCAAGACAGTGGTCGATACAAACACTAAAGCCATTTCCGACATTTCATCAAGACTAAACGATTCAGAAGATAGAGCTCGTCGTTCTAACCTTGTGTTTTTTGGGGTATCTGATACTGAGCGTGAAACATGGCAAGAATCGGAGAAGAAAATTGTGGAACTTTGTGCTTCTAACCTTAATATCAAGTTGGATCCCTTCGATATTGAGCGCGCTCATAGAATTGGCAGATACAGCTCTAATAGAAACAGACCCATAATTATCAAATTAGCTCATTTTAAAGTAAAACAACACATTCTTTCAAATGCTAAACAACTTAGAGGGTCCAGCTACAGCATATCGGAAGACTACTCAGCTAACACTCGGCATGCACGTAAACAACTAATCGAGTTCGGCAAGTCGCAACAGAAACCTTTCAAACTCCGGTACGACAAACTAATCGTGGATAACAGAAGTTACAAGTATGATAACACTACAAACAGAGTTATATCAACTTCATAGCTACCATCACGCACTATCGCAAAACCATATAGCATCCCTGTATCATTCGTTTATACTAACATTAGAAGCTTATTGCCCAAACGCGAAGCACTCTGTAGCCTTATCGATTCTGCTGATTGTAAGCTTCTTGTACTAACAGAAACGTGGCTGAATTCTACCGTCGATAACACAGAGCTTAATTCTTTCCTTCCTGATTTTGACATATTTAGGCGGGATCGTGTAGGCAAACGCGGAGGAGGTGTTCTGATAGCTGCCCATCGCAGCCTTTGTTGCTCCATTATCAATATCACTTCACCTCTAGAAATCTTATTCGTATTGTGCAGTTCTTCATACCTACAAACTATTATCGGTGTATGCTATCGACCCCCCGATGCAGATGCTTCCTTCACTATTCACTTCCACGAGGCACTGCAAACAGTTACGAAGTCATTTAATCATGCGCAACTACTCCTCTTAGGTGACTTTAACTTTCCTGATATAACATGGTCCGAACCAGCCATAACACTGTCTAAAAATAACCTTGAATGTAATTTTCTTAACACATGCCTCACCTTTGGTTTGACGCAGCTAGTGTCTACCCCAACGCGGAAAAACGAACAGTGCTCTAACATACTCGACCTTATCTTAACATCCCATCCCGACAGTGTTTCTTCTATAACACATCTACCAGAACTAAGTGATCACTCGGTACTACATGCAGAATTATCCTGGCAGCTACCTCATTGCAAAAAATCAAAAAAGAAAATAACACTCTACGATAAAGGTGATTACATCAGCATCAACAATGCACTAACCGAGTTTTACAACTGGTTCATTATAGATTTCCCGAAGCGCACAGTAGACGCCAACTGGACGCTTTTTAAAAATAAAATGATCGAACTCACTACGACTTACATACCAACCATCATTTTAACAGAGCGACCTTCGTCCCCATGGTTCAACAACACATTAAAACGACTAAACAATAAAAAGAAAAGATTGTTTCGTAAAGCCAAACGTTCCAATACCGCTCCGGCCTGGGAAAAATATTACGTCACTGAAAAGGAGTTTGATTCCTTAGCCGCAACAGCTAAACGAACCTTCTACTCAACTACACTCCCTAACATGCTGCAAAACAATCCCAAACAATTCTGGAAATACATTAACCCAAATAACCGTAAACCATTACTATTATATGATAACGATAATAACCGTGTTCCAGACCATAAAGTATCTGAAGTACTAAACTCTGTCTTCTCTTCCGTGTTCACTTCTGAACCTAACACTGACCTCCCAGACTGTCCTTACCTCAACAACCCAACGATGCCTGACATAACAATCGAAGCACATGGTATCACCAAGCTAATTGAGTCCCTCAAATTAACTTCCTCAGCCGGCATCGACGGCATCAATTCCAAAATGCTTAAGAACACCGCGCACATCTCTAGTGTATTTTTGTGTCATATCTTTCAGCAATCATTATCATCTGGAGTGGTGCCGCAAGACTGGAAAATAGGTAAGATAATTCCAGTACCAAAAAAAGGATCATCATCATCGTGCCACAATTACCGTCCAATTTCCCTCATCAGTGTTTGTTCTAAACTAATGGAGCATATAATTTATTCTCATATTGTAAACTTCCTAACATCCGCTAATTTCTTTAATCCAAATCAACACGGTTTTCAGAAAGGCATGTCCTGCGAGACTCAACTAGCCCTATTCGTTAATGACATCAGCTCACATCTTGATCAAAACATACCCATAGACGCCCTCTTCCTAGATTTCCAAAAAGCTTTCGACAAGGTTCCTCATGAACGGCTCTTTCTAAAACTATCATGTCTTAATCTTAACCCTTGTGTTCTCCAATGGATACGCAACTTTCTCACTAACCGTCAACAGTTCGTTTACGCTAACCAATGCTCGTCTACCTTATCACCCGTTATCTCTGGCGTGCCACAAGGCACAGTCCTGGGACCTCTACTCTTCTTAATATACATTAACGACTTACCTATAGGCTGTTCTTCCAAAATTCGTTTATTTGCCGATGACTGTGTAATCTATCGTCCTATTACTAACGACACTGATTCTCGCGCCCTCCAGTCCGACCTTAACGTCATTGAAACTTGGTGTAACAATTGGCTAATGTCCCTCAACGTCAAAAAAACATCACTACTTACTTTCCATCGTCGCCAATCATTTATGTCAGCTAATTACACTATCGCCGGTTCGGAAATATGTGCTGTGACTTCATATAAATACCTAGGCGTTAACTTGTCCAATAACCTCAGTTGGTCCTCACACATTTGCAACATTAGCAATGATGCCAATCGTGTACTAAGCTACCTGCGCCGTAATCTACGTCTTGTCCCGCACTCAGTAAAACTACTCGCATACTTAACAATCGTTCGACCCAAACTAGAATACGCATGCTCAGTATGGGACCCACACCAATCTAACCTGGCAACAGCACTAGAATCCATACAAAATCGTGCAGCAAGGTTCATTCATTCTGACTACTCTTACCACACTAGCGTTACTAAACTTAAATCATCTCTGAAACTTCCAACCCTCGAGCAGCGCCGCAAAACAGCAAGACTGTGCCTCTTTTACAAATTTTATCACTCACTACTTCATCAGACCGACATCACGCCTGCGCATCGCACTTCATCCCGTCATGGCCATTCAAAGGCTGTTTATCCCCCTCCAGCTCGCACCTCCGCTCATCTTAACTCTTTCTTCATTCAAACAGCGAAAGACTGGAATCATCTACCTTCTGAAGCGGTGCACCACTCCAGTCATTCATCGTTCAAGGCATTTATTGAAAATATTATGTAAATATGCCCACCCCTCATGTAAAACCCCAAATGGGGTATTTGAGGTACCAATAAATAAATAAATAAATAAATAAATAAATAATACAATGGAATGTTAAGGGTTTACTCCACAACCTAGACGACATTAAAGAACTCTTAAATAAGTACAATCCAAAGTTGTTGTGTGTCCAAGAAACACATCTTTATCCTTCACGCACGAACTTTCTCTGGCAGTATGCCGTTTATCGAAAAGACCGCAACGACGCTCTTGCCCCGTCTGGCGGTGTGGCAATTATTGTAGATAAGGGTGTTGCTTGCCGGCAACTACAGCTTAAAACAACTCTAGAGGCAGTTGCAGTCCGTGCGGTACTGTTTAATGAACTGATCACAATTACCTCTGTATATCTTTCCCCGAACTACCAACTTTCAAAAACACAATTTCACACCTTTATCTATGAACTGCCTGAACCTTACATTGTTGTTGGAGATTTTAATGGACACAACACCCTTTGGGGAAGCCGTCGTTGTGATGCCAAAGGACGCTTAGTGGAAAACTTCCTCTTCTCTACAGATGCTTGCTTGCTAAATGAAAAAGATCCTACATTTTACAGTGTCGCAAACAAAACATTTTGATCTATCGATTTGAGCATCGCATCGAGTTCACTCTTGCCGCATCTGGAGTGGAACGTGATTGAGAATCCGTGCGGGAGTGACCATTTCCCCATTGTCATAAAACTAACAAAAGGTGAGGAGTGCTCTCCACATGTCTCCCGGTGGAAAGTCGATTGTGCCGATTGGACACGATACAGGGAGCTGACACATTTGACTTGGAATGACATCTGTAATCTTTCTATCGAAGATGCAGTGACATATTTCACGGTGTTTATAGTTGATGCGGCGTCAATATGTATCCCCATAACAAATGGATCGCCCTGTAAGTGACGTGTTCCATGGTGGAATGACGACTGCAAGAAAGCGCGTAGAAATCAAAATAATGCTTGGAACAACCTTCGAGACTCTCCAACTACAGAGAATTTGATAATTTGCAAGGAAATAATGTCTGAGGGTAGAAGAACGTGGCGCCGTGCCAAAAGGGAATGCTGGCAGAGATATATTTCTAGCATCAACTCTTATACTGACGAACGAAAAGCCTGGAACAGAGTGAATAAAATCAAAGGTCGGCAAACTCATCCTCTACCATTAGTAAACACCCAAGGAAATACTCTTAAGGACCAAGCTGACTCTCTAGGGGTATATTTTGAAAACATTTCTAGGTCATTGCATTACTCCGATTCATTCCTCAGATACCAGCAACAAGCTGAACGACTGCCTCTGGGTCCAAAAGGCAAGAGCAATGAATTCTACAACAGTCCTTTTATTATGGCGGAATTTCAGGCTGCATTACATAGTTGTAATAAATCGGCCCCTGGAACCGATCGAATAGTCTACCAGATGATTGAACACCTACACCCCGAAGCACACAAAACACTCCTCTCTCTTTTTAACGCCATATTCTCTGCCAGCTATATCCCGTCAGCCTGGAAGCAAGCAGTCATAATCCCTATTCTGAAAGAGGGCAAGGACCCGTCTTCGGCCAGTAGCTATAGGACTATAGCCCTAAGAAGCTGCCTATGTAAGTTTTTTGAGAAAATTACTAAACGTCGCCTGGTGCATTTTCTTGAAAGTAACAAGATACTAGATCCCTTGCAGTGTGGCTTCAGGGAACATCGATCCACAACAGATCAACTTGTTAGTATCGATACAAATATCCGGGAAGCCTTTGTGCACAAACAGTTTTTCTTATCAGTATTTTTAGACACGGAGAAAGCATACAATACTATTTGGCTTTTCGGAATTCTTCGTGATCTAGCTGGAATGGGCATCCGAGGCAACTTGCTAAACGTGATCCAAAGTTATCTGTGCAACCGCACATTTCATGTTCCTATTGGTAACGTTCTATCTCGTCTATTTACTCAGGAGACTGGTGTGCCACAAGGTGGAGTGCTGAACTGTACTTTATTCCTTGTAAAAATGAATTCGCTCCATACTATCATACCCCGTACAATGTTTTGTTCCGTTTACGTGGATGATATCCAAATAGGTTACAAGTCATGTAATCTTAAGTATTTGCGAGCGACAAGTGCAGCTTGGCCTGAATAAGTTGTCTAAGTGGGCAGACGAGAATGGCTTTAAAATAAACCCTGAAAAAAGCACATGCATTCTTTTCTCCAATAAGAGAGGGGTAATACCGAAGCCCGTTATTGATCTTAATGGAGAACGGCTTTCTGTTAGTCATGAACATAAATTTCTAGGCCTCATTTTAGACTCCGAACTAACTTTTATCCCACACTTAAAATATTTGAAAATGAAGTGCTTGAAGACAATGAATCTACTGAAGCTCTTGTCCCGCACAACCTGGGGAAGTGACAGAAGATTCCTCTTGAGCTTGTACAAAAGTCTTATACGGTCACGTCTTGACTACGGAGCCATTGTGTATAACTCTGCGACGCCTAGTGCTTTGAAGATGCCCGATTCCGTCCACCACTTGGGTATCCGTCTTGCTACTGGTGCGTTCAGGACTAGCCCCGTAGAAAGCATGTATGCTGAATCTAACGAATGGTCTCTACACCTTCAAAGAACATATTTAGGTCTCTCTTACGCCCTCAAAGTGAAATCAGATTTCCATCATCCATGTCATTCAGTTATTCACGACCTGTCTACGGTTTGGCTTTTCCGTAACCGCCCAGGCACTAGACCTCCTCTGTCCCTTCGGTTGGAAGCATTATCCGAAGAAGCAGGCGCTTCGATTTTAGAGAATGTCATAATGGCAACTGCGCGGCTTCCACCGCCTTGAGAGTGGAGGACTATCGAAGGTGACGTGTCGTTTGCATAAATATCAAAACGAGGACCTGAGGCACACACACGCTCACATTTTCATCAGCTTCAGGAGAAGTATCCTTGTGCTGAATTATACAAGGATGCCTCTAAGTCTCCTTCTGCTGTTGTTTACGCAGACTGGGACCAGCATTTTTAATATCCGGTACATTGAACCCACATACATGCATTTTTACAGCGGAAGCATATGCAATACTTTCTGCAGTAAAGCACATCAAGCAAAAGAATCTGACTAAGGCTATTGCGTTCACAGACTTATTGAGTGTAGTCCTAGCCCTAATGAATGTATGCAAACATAAAAACCCTGTCTTTAATCAATTGTATACATTGCTATTTATTTATTTATTTATTTATTTATTTTCCATACTGCCAGTCCCCATCAGGGACCATAGCAGGTCGACATATAGAAATGAAAGACATGGTAATAAACGTGCACATACAAATTGCGTGTCGACAAGCCAAACAAGGAACGTAAAGGAAGAAGGTGAGAATACATAAAAAAACAAATATAGATATCACATTTCTAGGAGACATGCGCAGAAATAAAGAGAATAGATTATGAAAAGGATAACAGATGGGAACAAAAATAACAGTAAACACCTTCACGATAATCAGAATGGCTTACAAGAGTTGCAAAGCATATTATGTGAATAAGACTGGGTTACTGATTACTAGATGTGGATTCTAACCGTGATGTGAACTGAGATAATGAGTCTGCAGAAATGACTGACGGATCGAGGCGATTCCATTCCCTTATCACGAGGGGGAAATAAGAGTACATGAATGTGTTAATATGGCATGAATATTCTGTTAAAGCGCGTGCATGTTTATGTCTCGATGATCGTGACTGTGAAAAACATATTTTGTCAGGTCAATCTTATATTAGTTGTGAATCAAGTTAAATAAAAATTTGAGCCGTGCTCGCTTCGCCTTTGATGAGAGCGTCGCTAAACCCGGTATAGCCGCAAGGTTAGTGGGTGAATCTGTGCGCTTACACTTGTTGTGAATAAACCGCAGCGCTTTTCGCTGTACTTTTTCGAGTTTCGTTATGTTAGTTACTGAGTGGGGAAACCCCCCCCCCTCAAACTGCGTTAGCGTACTCCAAGACCGGTCTAACGAAAGTAGCATACGCAAGAAGCTTAGTCGACGTTGGTGCGAGGCGGAGACATCTTCGGAGACAAAATAGCTTGCGTAATGCCTTCGAGGTCACGTTGGCACTGTGCGCGTCCCATCTCAGGTCAGAAGTTAGGGTGATGCCTAAGTATTTATGCTGGCGAACTTTCGTTAGCATTGTGCCGTTAATAAAGTACGGAAAGTCGTAATGTTGTTTTTTTCTTGTTACCGTCATGCAAACTGATTTAGTTGTGTTTATCGTCATTTCCGATTTCTTGCACCATTCATTTAGTTGGTCTAGTGAGTTGCTAAGCGAAACATGATCTTCGTAGGTGTTAATTGTTTGGTAGAGGATGCAGTCATCAGCAAACAGTTTGATGTTACAGTCAATATTTCTGGTTATGTCATTAAGGAAAATTAAAAATAACAGCAGCCCCAACACGGATCCTTGGGGGACGCCTGATGTGACAAGCACTTTCTCAGATTCCACATGCTGAAATAGTACGAATTGTGTCCGGTTTGTTAAGAAATCTGTTACCCAGTCTCAAATTTCCCCGTCCCCAATAAAACCTCGCAATTTTGTTAATAATTTACTGTGGCATACGCGATCAAATGCTTTGGAAAGGTCTAATAATATTATGTCAGTCTGGCTACAGTTATTGATGTTAAATGTGAGGTCATGCACAACTTCCGTAAGCTGCGTGACGGTTGACAATCCATGGCGGAATCCGTGCTGGTGTGGCGTTAATAAGTTGTGAGTGTCAAGAAAGTTTGTTAGGTGTTTAATGATGATATGCTCGAGCATCTTGCAAGCGGTGCTAGTAAGAGATATTGGTCGATAATTAGAGGGCAATGAGGTGTGTCTTGTTTTGTGTATTGGGATGATTTTCGAATTTTCTAGTCGTCGGTTAATGATGAATGTGATAGGGATTTTCGAAATATGAGACCCAAGTATTGCCTGCACCACTCTGCGTATCTCTTTAGAAAAATGGTTTGGAATGTCATCTGGTCCGCATGATTTTTTAGGGTCAAGGTCGAGCAACATGTTAAGGATACACGCGTCAGATATGATTAAAGGATCGATGCGTGACGTTGAACTGCTACTGAAGTCTGACAGGTTACCGTCATCTTTTGTGAAGTTCGAGTAAAATTGTTATTGTACGCATTAGCGTTGTTAGTTTTTTCTTCAGGAGCCAAGTCCGATAACGTGTCTTTAGTAGAGCGGAAGTGGTTCCAGGATCGCTGAGGGCTGTTTGGCAGAAAGTTAGGCAGCGTTACATGAAAATTATGTTCTGTAGCTTCTTTGGCTATCTGTCGAAAATGTGCTACTGCGCATTCTAGTTTGTTAGTTTTGGATGGGTATGATCCATGATTTTTAATAGAGTTACGTATCCTTATTACATGACGTTTTGCGTGGATGACTTCCCGAGTTATCTATGGGCTTGTTCTTTGTGGTCGCTTGTTTTTTAACGGAACATAGTTACACAGTAGCAAACCGTATTCTTAAAATGAAGCCAGGCTGTGTTTACATCGACCGACGGGTCGGAGGTTATTTCAGTGAAGGCCTGAAATTCGTGCGCAAGGTGGGTTAGTATGCTGGCGTCATCCGCCTTCTCGAAGTTGGGTACTATAGACATACTACAACGCATTCTTATCGAGCAGTCCAGAGGCAACAAGCATAGCGGTATATTGTGTTCTGAAATGCCTTGAATAATTTCTCTCTGTTGTTGGTGCCCTGAATAATGATCACTGATTAGTATAAGGTCAAGGATATTGTTTGCTGAACCTTGCTTACGCGTCGGTTCTAGGATTATTTGGTGAAGGTTAAATGATAACATTAGGTCAAACAGAATTTCTGAACAAGATGATGTTTGATGCATGGTTACCCAGTCTACGCCTGGAAGGTTAAAGTCTCCCATAAGGATAATTCTAGAGTTAGCATATCGGTGTAGAAACTCATGAATGGAAGAAATGCTCTCATCAACCGAAGAAGGGCTTCTATAGAAGCAACCCACACAAATAGTAGTATTGTTACAAAGAATCCTGCAAAACACGCTTTCAGCACCTGATACATCTGGCAGTAAAACAAATTGAAGGTTTTTCGGTATCACACGAGCCACGCCACCCCCACGGGAACCCCGATCTTTTCGAATGACTGAATAATTCGGTGGAATGATTTCATGGTTGGAAACATCCGGTTAAAGCCACGTTTCCGTGACGGCGACTATATCAGGTTCGCGATCAGTTAACAGGTTTTCGAAAGATTCAATATTGTTTAGTAAGCTTCTTGCATACACAATTATGATTGTTAGTTGTCTTATCGAGCTCTCCTCCGCGTCACTGGTGGGCTGTTTGTTTTGCTTGATTCCGCTTCGTTTTTTTAAGGGGTACTGTGTCATTGGTTTCGTCGTCCCAAACAAAGGCACGACTGTTAATGTACAGTTTGTCAAAGGCGAGGGAGACTTTGTCGTGTTTGTCGCGATTTTTTTTGGCACTGTTCCAAAGTTTCTTTCTAATGTCCCCGTATTTTAGGAGAAAAATCTTCCCCAATGGCAAATTTTGAGCCTTTAAATTTAAAACCTTTTTTCAATATTGCCAATATTGCTATGCTCAGCTTATAGTACTAAACAAACGATCATCCTATGCTGGATACCTGGCCACTGTGGCATAAAAGGCAACGAAGTTGCTCATGAGAAAGCTGTCAGACACGCATCGTAGGGCGGTGATAAAGGGAATTCCCCGTTTATTCCGATGATGTGCAATATATACAGAAGCGCTAGCCACATGACTTTTGTGATAAGTGCGGGATGACAGCCAAATAAGTGTGCTCGTGTTTTATCTGCAGGCTGACGTCACATCTTTCCCTTTTTGCAAGCTAAGTACATTCACAATAACTCAACAACACAGTTCATAGTTAATCATTAACTCCAAGTCGTTTCGGCGTCTTGATTATGCGACCGCAGCGGGTGGTTCTACTATGTCCGGTGGTTTCGCTGGCGTGACCATCCGACGGCTGCTGCACACCGGCATACTTCACTGGCGTTGTAGCCGGTAGTTTGGCGGGCAGTTCGGGAACTTGTGGCTTCGGTGTTACGTCGATCTCTTCTTGATGGTGATCCCGTTGAACCGCCGTTGGAACACTGTCATCGTCTCCCGTCTCTGGCAGTAGGAGGAGATGGCGTCTGTTCCGGCGAACGGCGCCTTTGTCGGTCCCCACCCAGTAGGACCGTGGCGTTTGGGACGGCCACAGGATAGTTCGGGGAGCACCCTTGTCTTTCAGCCACACTCGATTTCCACACTCGATTTCCACACTCGAGTCTGGGCAAAGACCTGGCAGCATGACGCTTGTCAAAGTATCTTTTCTGCCTGTTTCTGTATTCCTCTTCCATTTTCTGCCACGAAGAGCTAACGACACAGGGTTTTAGCAGAGATTGAACGCAAGGTATTCTTGAGCGCAATCGACGGCTCATCAAAAGTTGTGCTGGACTGTAACCTGTGGGACCCGGCGAGTTCCGGTAGTTCAGCAAAGAAATGTAGGGGTCCTCTGCTTTCTTCAAAAGTAGCTTTATCGTTCTTACCATGCGCTCAGCTTCGCCGTTGGCTTGCGGGAAGAGCGGGCTAGTTGTGACGTGCTTGAACCCGTACACGCTTGAAAAATGCTTGAAAGCAAACGAGACAAATTGTGGTCCGTTATCGGATACCACGGTGTTTGGGATGCCGTGCCTGGCGAAGATGCTCTTCAGATGGTTGATAACCGCTTCTGATGACGTATCGCCTTTCAGCAAGGCCAGCTCTGGATATCTGGAATGATAATCCACAACAACAAGATACACGGCGCGTTTTATTTCAAATAAGTCCACGCCGACTTTTTGCCATGGTAGCTCTGTCGTTTCCGAGGGAATCATTGGTTCCGCGAACTGAACACGTTCACTCGCACACACATGGCAATCAGCTACAGCTTTTGCTATCTCTTTGCTGAGCCCCAGCCACCAAACAGATTCCTTTGCTTTTACTCTGCAGCGAACGATACCTTGGTGCCCTTCGTGTAGTCGTTCGATCATTTCCTTCCGCAGACTTCGAGGAACAATAATGCGAGCATCTTTCAGCAACAGGTTCTTGCAAACTGAAATGTTAGCACGGACGGGCCAAAATTGCCTCAAAACGTCTGGGAGCCTTTCTTTTCTTGGCCACCCGTGGTGGCAGGCTTTCAGCAATAACAAGCATTGCTGGTCTTTTTGTTGCTCAGCTCGTATGAGATTAAGCACGCTTTCTGTAGCCGGTAGGCCCTGAACGATTCCATCGACGAAAGCAGATACGTCTGAGTCTGTCAAGGCGCCTAGAGTATGGTTAGTAGCGTTCGCTCGTACTCTTGATAAGGTGTGGGCTGTCGCAATGCTTTTGCCGGGAACGTGCGTTAGTGTGAAGCAGTACCTCATCAAACGCATTCTGAATCTTTGGATGCGAGGCGGCCTAGCGTCCAGAGGATCACGACCGAGCAACGGAAGTAGAGGCTTGTGATCTGTTTCGAACAAAAATTTCATACCTCTTAAAAATTCGTCAAAACGTTCAGCTGCCCACGTCAGAGCTAACGCCTCCTTCTCTATTTGAGAATATTTTTGTTCCGTCTTTGTCAGCGATCTCGAGGCATAAGCAACCGGTCGTCGTTCCCCGGATGGTTGGATCTGAAATAATACAGCACCAAGACCATACGATGAAGCATCAGCCGAGACTATTGTCTCGTAGAGAGGGTGGTACATGGCGAGGCACCTCTCTGAGCTGATGGTTTCCTTGATTTTGCAAAACGCTTGTTCCTGTAGTGGTCCCCACAACCACTCATTGTCCTTGCACAGAAGGCTGCGTAGAGGCGCGCTCATAGACGCTGCATCTGGAAGAAACCTAGCAAGATGGTTCATCATTCCCAGAAGAGAGCGAACTTCCGTTACCTTCTGCGGCCTCGGAAATTCTGTGATAGCCCGCACTTTTTCAGGATGCGGCCGCACGCCACCAGCGCGAAAGATCATGCCAAGGACGGATACTTCTTGCACTGAAAAACAGCATTTTTCTTTGTTCAGCGTCACTCCTTCCCGCTGTAGTCTTCCGAGCACCTTGTGTAAGCGAGAGTCGTGCTCTGACTTATTTGCGCCGAACACAAGACTATCGTCCATGTAGTTCAAAACACCGTCTAATCCTTCCAAGACTTGCGTGAACTTCCTCTGAAAAACTTCTGGTGCCGAGGTTATACCAAACGGTAGTCTGCGATAGCAGTACCTGCCGTATGGTGTTATGAAAGTGGTGAGTGTTTGGCACGACTCCGCAAGTTGGATTTGGTAAAATCCTGAGCTTGCGTCTAGTTTCGAGAACACAGAGGCTTCCTGAAAGCTTCCCATGATCTGCTCTACGGTTGGCAATTGGAGGCGCTCTCTTCTTACGAAGTTATTTAGTTGAGTGAGGTCGACGCAAATCCTGACTGAGCCGGATGGCTTCAAAACCGGCACAATTGGCGCACACCATTCAGTCGGATCCTCGACCTTCCTAATCATGCCTTCCCGCTCAAGCCTGTCAAGTTCCTCCTTAACCGCTTGCTTCATCGGGATTGGAATCCTGCGCGAGGTTGACACTGCGTAGCGGATTGCATTTTCTGTCAACCGTATCGTGTGCTCTCCTGCTATAGATTCGATTCCTTGAAATAGCCCTGGGTACTGTCTCGCGACCTCGTCGGACGTTTCTTGTTCGTCTAAAAATCGAACTACCCCAAGGGCATTTATTGCAGATAGCCCTAGTAAAGGCATGTGCAAGTTTTTTTCGACATACACTGTCTGCTCGCAGCGATTGTTCTTCCATGCGATTTCGGCTTGAAACTTTCCGCACGTGTCAATGCTTGCGTCACTTGGTCCCCTTAGATTTCCTGCTTTCTCAAGATAGCTTGGCATTCCTGGGAAATTTTCCCCCACGACCGTGACTTCTGCTCCAGTATCGACTTTCATTCTTACTTCATGGCCGTTTATCTGTACCGTCACGAAGTTCGCAGACAACTTGCTTTGTCGCGGTGTAACTGTGCCGAGGAATTGGCGCTCGTTATCTGGGCAGCCGTTATCTGGGCAGCCCGGTGCCGTTACCCCGTCAAGTTTTCTTTCTCTGTTTTTAATTCGACAAGCCATTTCGAACTGCCCTAGCTTCTGGCAGTAAAAGCATTTTTGCTGCTTCGCTGGGCAACTAGTTCGCGGGTGCATCGAACCTGCGCAATAAGTGCAGCTTTTTACAGAAGCGGTCTTCTTGCGACGCGCAAGTGTAGCATTCCATTCTCTCTTCTGTTCTGTTTTCTTGTTCTTTACCGCTGCAACATTTGTTTCGGCGCTCGTACCTTCCCGCTGTTTCAAGTCGGCTTGCTGCTGCTTTATCGTTTCGCTTGTTCGGGCCCTTGCTATTGCGGTGGCCAATGTTAGTTTAGGGTCCATTTGAAGCTCTTCCGACAGCGCTTCGTCTAGAAGGCCAACTACAAAGCGATCCCTTATTAAAGGGTCCTTCATGTTATCGAAGTCGCATCGCTCTGCTAACTTGTGGAGGTCGGTTGCAAATTCGTCTACAGTTTCCCCTGGCTGTTGACGACGTCTGTTAAAACGGGCGCTCTCATACACTGTGTTCTTCGTGTGAACAAAATAGGCTTCAAACTTTGCCTTTAAGACCTTGAAAGTCTTCAGGTCTTCGTCTTTTACCGCTAACGAGCGAAGAATCTCTCTTGCCTTCCGGCCCATTGTGTAAAGAAGGGTTCTTACTTGAATTTCTTCCGTTTTCTCGCTGAGACCGGATACGAAGCTGTAGTCTTCGAATTCCTCAATCCAAGAGGGCCAGTCTGCTGCGTTGTGGAAATCAAATGGCTGCGGAGGCTTCATCCCAGCCATTGTTGCTCGTTGCTGGACGCTTGTTGCTGCCGTGCCTTCCGTGAAGACTTGCACCATTTGCAAGCTACTGCTCCGCTCTGTCGGACTGCATACGCCCCTGACTGTCTATTTGGGGAGCGGCCCACCCCACTTCTGACACCATGTCAGACACGCATCGTAGGGCGGTGATAAAGGGAATTCCCCGTTTATTCCGATGATGTGCAATATATACAGATGCGCTAGTCACATTACTTTTATGATAAGTGCGGGATGACAGCCAAAGAAGTGTGCTCGTGTTTTATCTGCAGGCTGACGTCACAAAGCTACTTCGGTAGCTTTTAGTGACACGGACATAAACATACCCATCCGAGCCACAGATCTTAAAGCATACTTGCGTCACAAGCTGAAAATACACTGGCAGCGACAGTGGAATGCTCAGATATCAAATAAACTGCATTTCATAAAACCCAAATTAGGATATTCGGTATCGGAGAGAACATGATGATATCACGAAGTGCTCCGTTGCCGATTAAGAATAGGACACACTTACGGCACTCACTCTTACCTCTTGACTGGGGGGTATCCTCCGACTCGTAGTAAGTGCGGCCAAAATCTCACAGTCCTGCACGTTTTTATTCAATGCCCTGCAATAGAAGCACAGAAAAAAAGGTATTTCATTTCTGCATATCGCGAAAATCTTCCTCTTCATCCGAATTTTTTTCTTAGCAATGAACCGCTTTTTAATCCGAAACTAGTCTTAGAGTTTTTAGCTGAAACAGACACTCTGGAAATCATTTGGCCAGGTAATATTGAGCGCACGCATAACAGTCCTTGTACTCAAAGAAGTTCTTGAAGCTAAAGTGTCAATGTTATGCTCTACTGCATCATGTTTTAACAAAACCCCATTGCCATAGCCCACAGTACTACTTAGTGTCATTATTTTAGCAACAATATATTTTACGCCATTCACAGCGACAGATTTTAGGCCTTTCAACAGCCATTACACATATATCATGATGAATTCACTGTCTACACCATTCACAATGCACCGTTAACATTACATTTGTCATGGCGCTCTTTGGCCATACCTGTCCCTTGCTTCATAACACGCCACACATCATCATGTACTCGGCGGTGCAGACCTCGTCAAGCCTGATAGATAGTTTTTTGTCTGCGCCCAACAAGTGTCTTTGATACTGAAATAAATGATTGATTGATTGATTGATTCATTGATTGATTCATTGATTGCGTGATTAATTTACCATTTATTCCTACATTTAAACATTACTATGACATTATGGCGTGGAACTAAAGGCAAATATAACCATGGCTATACGTCGGCAGATTTCGTCACCATTAACCAAGAAATGTGTGAATACTTAAGATGCTTGCTGCTCTAATTTTGGTACGTGTAGTGTACAATAAAACTCGCATTTCCTCAGGGACATACTCTCTGCTCCCACAAATGGACATGTGCCCCTTCGGCAACAAAAAGACGCCATGGAATAATTGGAATCGAAGCTTTTGTCTTATAAAAAGAAACGCCTTCTACGCATGGCCAAGGCGCAAAATACTTCAGATCACTGAAAGCGTATGACAATGCAGAAGCTGACTCTAAGGGAGCTGTATATGCTGCTAAGAATCGTTTTCAAACCATACACTGCCTGAGCTTTTATCAAGTAGACAAAGAAATCTTGGAACGTAATCAATTCTACCGAAAGTACCGAACTTTGAATGATGAGTCTGGTGAGCCACTACCAGCATCCTAATGTGCCGTATTATTTAGAAATTTTTTGCCCAATTTCCCAGGAAACATCTTTGTGCCTATTGACGTAGTTGTGTGCCTTGAATATTACCCAATGTTTTCCATTATTTTTAGTCTGCTGGAAATGTGAGGTTATTTACTTCCTTAAAGACATCCTTATAATGTGGTACTGATAACGTTAACTCAAAGTTTATCAAACAGACATGCGCATATTCTTTCTTTTTGCACATGATCGTTCAGCAATATCTTGATCAAGGAATTTTCCCGTTGGAATAGAAAATCGGTAAGGTGCTTCCAATCCGTAAGTCAGGTAATAAACACTTCGCTCTCAACTACTGGCTCTTTTAATTAACGCGCATTCCGTGTAACCTTCAGGAACACATATTGTACTCGCACACACCAGAACTTTTTGAATCTCATTATTTTTCACATCAGCCCAACACGGTTTTAGGCGTACATTTTCTTGTGAAACCCAGTTAGTCCTCTTCACTCATCATCTACCTATACTTCACAAACACACCAATATCGACAGCATTTTTTTGGACTTGGCGATGGCCTTCGAAAAAGTTAATCATGCCTTACTCATGTTCAAACTCTCCTCACTGAATCTCGAGGCTTCCTTCGCTTGAATATTTCCTAACAAATCGCCTCCAGTAAGTCCCAATTAACCGTCATAACTCATCTGAAATACTTGACAAGCACACTATATATGACAAACACACTAAGATCGACCGCATTTTCTTAGGAATTCGCGAAGGCCTTCGAAAAAGTTAATCACGCCTCACTCGTGTGTTAATTCACCTTACTGAATCCCGACTGCAACATACTGTCTTGGCTGGAATGTTTTCTAAAAACCGTATACAGTACGTCACTATTAACGGTCATAACGCACCTGAAAAATTTGACAAGGAGGCTATATACGACAAACACACGAATATCGACTGCATTATTTTTTAGAATGCGTGAAGGCCTTCGAAGAAGTTAACCACATCTTACTCATGTTTAAATGCTGCTCACCAAAACCCGACTCTTACATACTTTCTTGGCCCAAATAGTTTCTTAAAGGGGCCTATAGTATGCCACAATTAACGGTCATAAGTCACCTGAAATAAGCGTAACATTGGGAGCGTCACAGGTTCACTTTTAGGCCCACATTTTTTTAAATATATATATTAACAAGTTGCCCAGCTGCCTTTCTTCTCGGCATTTGTGTGCCGACAACTGCGTAATTTACAGAGAAATACGCAAAGATGACGATAAAAATATCTTGGAGACAGACTTAAATAACATTACAATTTGGTGCAATAATTGCCTCATGAATGTAAGTGCTAAAAATGCGAGCTAATGACTTTTTCTCGGCAGTACAATTGATCTCAACATACAAACTTGGTAACATCAAAATCGACCATGCGTCATCATACCGGTACTTGAAGATTACTCTTACCTACAATATCACTTGGAATACTCATATTATTATGATCAATAACAGTGCCAACCGCATATTGGAATATTTAGGATGTAACTTCAACAAAGCCCCATCTCGCCTCAAAATGCTTCAATACAGAACTCGTGCACGCTCGAAGTTAGAATACGCCACTGAAATCTGCAACGCTCATCATACAAATTTAGATTTGGGGTGCTATGCAGGATGCGCCGAGTTTCTCGTTCACCCGAGTTTTACCCGAGTTTGCTAGACGGCAGTCAGTGAACGGAGATAGCGCGGAACGCGCAAAAGCTACAGGCAACAAATTATGTAGACAAAAAGCCGCGTATGACAACATGAGCGCACCCTGCGCGGCACGCTGCTTCCACGTTTCAAGCGCAGAAGGCTGCACAACGAAACGCGCCAGCGCCGCGTATTGTTATCAACGGATTATCGCAACTTAGCGATTCCGTGACTGTCCCGCTGTCTGTCTGCACACTTGCCGTGAGCCGCTTGCCACGCCTTTCCCGGGCGCGTCAAGGGCGTGCCTCCTCTTTCGGCAAGTATCTGTCTATCCTCCATCGAATGCGAACAGGGTACATGCGGCGCATTCTTGCACCTACGCTTTCGCTCAAACGAATACGTTAAATAAAGTACAGCAAATAAAATAACGAACATTTTTATTTCTTTAAGTGTCTGGTTTTCGTTTTGAATGCTAGAAATTTGTGATGACAAACGGAGATTGAGCAAACTATTAAATTTTGCACTTGATGCCGCGAGTGGCGACAGTGAAGCGAAAGCTTAGAAACGGATACATTGAAGCGGGTCGCACGCACGAGGCAGTTCATACGGTGAGAAGTCGCCTAGGGGCGCTACAGTGCTATTCTCAATGATGTCAGTGATCACCACTCTTTCTCTATTAGGGGAATAGAAACGCAGCGCCGCGGTACGGCTGTTCATCGCAGGCGCCTTAAGGCCTCCACTTTACCAACTAAAAACGTAACACTAGTCATAAATACGGGAGCAACGGCTGTCGATGCAAAATGGCGGTCCGTAGTGCCCGTAGTGACGCAGTTTAGTGAAAATGTACCAGTTTATCGTTGTGCGCGAAGCCTCGGTGATGCATTGCGAAGAAGTGCGTGCTTCCCATCGACACAATTCATCGCTTGTCATCGCTTGCCCAGTGAAAGTGCCTCTGAGCGCATGTACGCAGTATTTGAGTGTTTTGTGCGCACCAAGGTGCTTGCGGATTACTTATGCTGGAGCCAGCAGCGATCGCAGAAGGATATCGTAACGACACCGCAGCAATCGCATTTTGGCAGGTGAGAGCTCTTGTGTGCGGTTATGAAATGAGACTTCGAACTCAGGAGGGTGTTGGAACTGTTGAGTGCGCAGTGCTTGTGATGAAGAAATGCCATTGCACTGGGTCTAGAAGAGCGAGCGATTCAAGTTGTGGCTCCGATACATCACCGATGACAGAGCAGCCATCTCAAACGACTGCTGCGATACGCACTCCTCAGCATCGTCATCACCCTCGGCACATCGACGCCTTGCAAGCACCTACAGTGACGTGCCGATAATTATTTACTGTGCGCTACGTCACCACAATGCAGGCAATGAAGCCGTGCTGTGGGGCCCTCTCAGCCCGAGAAGATATATGCATAAGCCAGCGACAGTCAATGCTTTGTTTTTGATAGTAGTGCGCAGTACATCACCGATGAAGGTGTGTTGTGCGTGTTTTATGTCGGTGGTGAATATTGTTGATGCCTCTCAGCTCGTCACCGCGTCGCTGTTGCCGAAAGATAAGTTGGGCGTGGCCCAACCGTGGTGGGTGCGCGCACATACGTGCCTCGCGCGGGGCGTGACCTCTGGCTTTGATTGACATGCGAACTCGTGCTAAACTCGTACATCGCGAAACCCCCTCCGAGTTCAACTCGGGAACATGGCGGCGGCAGCAGCAGCCTGTGTTATTGCAGCCAGCGGCAGCAAGCGTCAGTATGACCGTCTGGACCCGTTCGCGTACATGACCGCCGTGGAGTTTCAGCGTCATTTTGGCCTGTCGAAGACATCAGTGTGCTGGCTGTGTGATGAGCTAGGCGAAGACTCTCGTCTGTGGAGACAGCGTGGCGGGCTTCATTCGCTCACCGTTGAAGAGCAAGTCCTCTGCGCCCTCCGTTTCTACGGGACTGGGAGTTTTCAGGGAAGCGTCGGCGCCGAGCGTTACATTGGACATCATCAAACTACAGTGAGCCTCTGTGTCAGAGATGTCTGATGTGCTTATTGATGCGGCAGTGCGGAAGCGGTGGCTGGCTTTCCCGAAGACTGCGGCTGAGCGGGCATTTATAAAAGAACGCTTCTTACTTCGCGGAAACATTACGAACGTAGTCGGGTATGTCGACGGAACGTACGTAGGAATTAAGGTGCCTTCAATGTCAGCGTTACTGTAATTAGCATTGAAGCAATGTCTAGACGCACCATATTGCCAAATTTGTCACTTCTGTGTAGCCGACTTAAATTTTGTGTTGCCGACGTCACACATGCGGCAGCCTATGATACTGACTTTTTCGCTGGTTGCTGACTTTTTACCGATTGTTCTACTTGTCTATCAGGGTGCCTTCTATATGGCTCACTTTTTGGGGAAGGAGTTTAATGAAGTATAAATAGATAAATGGATATCACAAATTGTGTGAAGTACCCTGTGAATGCTAATCTCACAAAGAACTTGGGGTTTTTTATGAGATTACTTTGTACGTAGCACAAATTACTTAGTATGCATAATGCTGAATTTTGGTCATGCGTCATGTGTCGGCCGCACTATGAAACAGCAAGGCATTGCACAATTCGTTGCAGTGCGAGATGCGGATGTCGCGCCAAGCCTGTTGTGCCTATGCATTTATGGCAAGATGAAAATGCATTGAGAATCTTAGTGTGCTGGCTTGCATGAAGAAAATACTTCAGAGTGTTTGCTTTGTTCACTGTTGGTGCATGTGCCAGTGGTTCTGTGTATTTTCTTTCTTTTTCTTGGGGGGGGGGGGGGTCAGCGTTATTCTGTATGGACAAATCGTATATTTTCGTCTCATAATGGGGCTCTAATTCTTCAGCAGTAGAACAATGCAGATCCAATGCTCTGCAGAACTCGGTGTGCGTGAAGATGTCATGAACCACCAAGGCAAAATTACGTATCGGGAGAAATGTGGTGCAGATGCCAATGAAAAGTGGGTCTTTAACCCACCATGATAAAAATAAAGATTGCAGAGCGAATAGACCTTTTGTACAGCTTAAGAGCAATGATTACACAAACTGTGACATGCTCAAACGTGTAAAAGCTTGCTGCAATGCCAAAGTACGATGAGCGATATGCAGCATATTTTGGCATTGAACATGTCTTGTAAATGCTATTTTTATTGTAAGCCTCAAGCCTCGCTATCACGCCTTTCTCTCCGGCACTCCCTTTACTGAAACGCAGCACTGTCTTTCTATTGGTGTCATGATGATGATGGTAACGGCAGCAGTAAGGCTGGTTAATGCTTGCCCCTTTGATTCTTGCGAGTTTAGTGGTACAGAATATGGCACGTGCATACACCTGTGCAGCAAAATTTTATGCTTGTGGTGATTTGTTGGAGAGCTAATTCGTGTTGGGACATTTCAAAGATGTGTGCCATTGTGGCTTAATAACTAGATCATTGGTGAGGTTGAAGACTCGTTGTATCGGTATAGAAGCTTGAAGCTGAATTGCACCACAACTCGACGGGACACAAAGAAGAGAAATACACAGACCAGAACGCTCTGCTGTGTATGTTACTCTTCTTTGTGTGCCGTCGAATTGTTGCGCGATCAAACTTCAAATAGAGCATTGGGCCTCTTTGGTGCAGGACCGAGGAAGAGAAATACACACAGCAGAACGCTCTGCTGTGTGTGTTAGTCTTCTTTGCGTGCCGTCAAATTGTCGCGCGATCCAACTTCAAATAGAGTATTGTGCCTCTTTGGTGCAGGACCGAGGAAGTGTGAGCTATTCGACACCATGCCAGTGCCTTACCACACAATTATGGAAGTCTGAAGGTTTGCAAACAAAGCTTTGCTTTCAAATCCACCTGCTCATGTAATAAAAGCACTAATTGATAGAACCAACATACAAAAATAATGGTGAAATGAATGGCCTTTGAAAATTTGTATGTTGACACTAACGACATAATAGGTGCTACAGCGAACTCGGCAATTGTACTGGACAGAGCACTTTGTTTCCCATGTGAAGCACATGCTTTCATTACATGCTGTGCAGATAACGAAGCTCAGTTTGTTTTAATGAGGTACACAACATTCACTGTAATCTGTTTTTGATTCTAAAGTGCCAAACACCACCTCTTTTTCAAGGATGTCATGGGAATATTTGGCGAGAACTGTTTACAGCCCCTCATAATGGAAGTGTGGCCAGCCAGCTTTGCTTGGGTGCCTTTATAGATTTATGTTCCTGATCATTGTGTGCTACCAAGCTGCTAAAGTCTATGCAACCAGTGCAAGGCATTACGTGATTCTATAGTCGGATACAACTTTAGGAGGCCGCAGAATCTGCACTTCAACGGCAGGTGAACACAAGCCTGCACCAATGGGCACACACTCTACACTGACGTCGTGCCGCTGGACGCACTAATACCCGCTCATTGGAGAGGGACTATTTCTTTAGCCGTGGAGGCAATCGGCTGCTGCGCTTTGGTCATCTGGGTGGGGCCTCTCCTGTCTTGTGAAGTTGTATCTGACTAGAGGATGCCGCTTTTCATACAACACAAAAGGACAAAGTGTACAATTATTTGGCCTATGAAATGGATACATCACAAGTGAGCTATGCATGGGCTTAAGCTGTGTGAAAATTAGTACATGCAAATATATGACATTGTTAAAGGGTATGTGGTATCGAACTTGCATGTAATGGCACGTTTAAATCGGGGAGTGTTGCATTCATGTGCACAGTCTATAGGTGATAGCATTATTAAGGTCATGCCGTTTCCTGTCGTTTCATTGCGAAATACACACACCGTTCATCTTGTGGCTAATCAACACCCACTGTATTCTTGCACATAGAAAGAACAAACAGCACAATGACGTATATGCTGCATTAGTGTCTTTTTCATTTACACGGACCAGGTTCTTACGTGTTTGCCCATTTTGAATAAACATGAAGTGCATGTTACAAGTGTCCCAATATGCACAGCACAATGTTTACTGCAATAATTTTATTCATGTTCTTGAATAATAAACAAAATAATAAACTGAAAGCTCCTTTATAAGGTGTGTTCTGGGGGCTCGACTGGAAAGCAGTGAGTGCACTGATTCTACTCTTGCAGAGCAGCCCTCTGGACCTTGCCACACTCTCAAGAGCATGTGCCTGGTGTCTGCCTACTGCCACCAGGCGGTTGAGTGCCTCCAGCAGCAGAATGTTCTGCTGCAAAAAAGTGGATTGTTGGAATGAATCAACCGCATATAAACCATTATTTACAAATAAAAATGCTCATTGCACTATTCGTACTAACTGCCCTTAACTGTGGAGGCCTTTAGTGTATGCATAATAAAACAATTTGTCAGGACCACATTGCTTTATTTTTCATAACGGGTTGTTATTTTCAGAGCCAATTGTAATGTTTATTAGTGTGCCAACAGCTGAGGTGTCCTCGAACCTTCACGAGTCTCTACTGTCAGCACCACAAACCTATTTTTGTTCGCTGCAACATCAATGGCGCTCCCTACAATCCCGTCTTATGCGAGCTGATTGCATCCTATGCATACAAACATCATATTTTTGTCCCATTACGTAATTTTCTACCATCTTCGGCTGCAGTTGTCTCTCCTTGACATCCATTCTGTCACGCTTATGTAATCACCTGTTATAAATTGGCAACAAGTGATTGAAGACGTGCATGGCCTGCCCACCGATTCCATTTTTTTTTCTTAATCCCAAGTAGCATATCAGTTGCCACGGTTTACTACTCCACTGTCTTCCTGCCTTAATGCTATCTCCAACAATTTTTGTTACTTCGCTTTCTGCACAGTCCTCGACTTCTCAAGTTTCTTTGTTAACCTCCAGGTTTATGTCCCATATTGCATAACCAGTAGAATGCAGCGATTCTAAACATTTTTCAAGGATATCGGTAACGTGGCGATCACGATTCGGGAATGCCTCCCATGTGCTGTTCAACCCATGAAATTTTTGCATAAGTTTCCTGCTTTATATCAGTACCTGCTATTGATATTTTACCTGGATAAAGATACTCTTCCATAGATTCTGCGGGCTGAATGTCACTGATGAATTTCTGTTATATCACTAAGTTAGTGAAGGTTACCTTTATCTTTTCCATATTTTCGCGGGGCCACGTACATGTAAAAGCACAAACACCCATTGGCTCTCAATGCCTTTTTTAAACTGCTGGACATTTAGTTCGTTATTACGAA
Source organism: Dermacentor variabilis (assembly GCF_050947875.1). Taxonomy (NCBI): domain Eukaryota; kingdom Metazoa; phylum Arthropoda; class Arachnida; order Ixodida; family Ixodidae; genus Dermacentor; species Dermacentor variabilis. The sequence goes on along the minus strand of NC_134571.1, from coordinate 225,535,709 downwards.
AGTGACTTAATCCGTGCACTATTATTATGCTAAATATGAAACAGTAGAAATATACTTATCTGCAGTTTGTCGATGCCTCCGTCACTGTGTTGGTTGCGAAATCCATCGTCGGCACCACCTCCTTGTCGCATCGTAGCTATATCGGCTGTCTTCCTTTTGCACACACGATGCAATATTCGTGACGCTCGCAGTCACGCAGAGTGGAGGAACTCAGCGCACTCACAGAAGCAGCACCGGATAAGTTGTTTGTTCAGGATTGGGTAACACTGAACTTAGTGTCACACATTACTTCCCCCCTCTCCTTTGGCTTCTGGATTGGATTGGCGCGGCTCGCTACGTGGTTGCGCGCTTTTCCGAGCGCAGATTGATGCGCGCCTGGTGTCTGCATTAGGTATTTACACCATTACTTTTCCGAGCGCAGATTGGTGTGCGTCTGGTTTTTGCACTTGGCTTTTATACGATCGCTTGTCGCTGCTTTCCTTTTCTCTGGTTTGATTCGGCGCGGCTAGGTGCAGGCGCGCATATTTGGTGTGCGCCTGCTTTCTTGCGCTGGTCTTTGAACACATCGCTCGCTGCTCGCGCTTATATATAAGAAAACGCTGCGCCGCTGGCGTACCGTGTACGTAAGCGCGCAGCAATGCCGGGAAACATTCATACAAAAGCAAAGGGTCAGAACACTGCGCTTTGTTTTTCATTACTTTGTCATGTATGTACCTTCACACTGGGTAGCGCCGAGCGATCGCTTCTAACAAACGCAGAAATGAGTCTTTGCAGCGAGTGTGGCCAATAATTGACTACCCAACACAGCCATGTGAGGTGCGACTCCAGGCGGAGAGGAGGTGGCGCTTCACTTTCTGCATGCCAATAACTTTCCATTTTTTGCGTGTGAACGCCCGTGATCGGGTCCACAAATTTCATGCTGTCTGGTTTAGTTTCCCATTGCAGATTGAGGCTCAATCCGTTAGCATCCACTAAGTTCGGGATGCAGTTGTATGCGGCCCATTCATCACTGTGGATGGTGGTCCCCGGTTCAACGTTGGCTGCAATAATGGGGCCTAGCGTCGCCGCGTCTCGTCTGTCGACCTTGAATAGTCGGAACTGCCCGGTGGTCACGCAGGTCATGCCGAATACCCATGGTCCAAGGTCTGCAATGCCGCCGTGATTTTGCCGGCTCGGCGGAACCTTGTCGCCCGTCATCAGGCGGCCTCGATTGTGTTTTCGCTTGCCGCGAAGGAGGCATTCATCAATTTGCACAATCCTTCGGGGCCACCGAGTGGGTGTCGCGCCAGCAGCTCGTCCCGCACGACCTCACGAGCTATCACGGGCGTTCACACGCAAAAACTAGCAAGTTAATAAACTGAAGCGCCACCTCCTCTCCGCCGGCTGCAGGGTAACTGCACCGCTGCTGGAGTCGCACCTCACATGGCTGTGGTGGGAGTCAATTAATGGCCACACGCGCTGCAAAGACTCATTTCTGCGTTTGTTAGAAGCGATCGCGCGGTGCTACCCAGTGGTAAGGTACATGACAAAGTAATGGAAAACAAGGCGCAGTTTTCTGGCGCGCTTACATACACGCTACGCCTGCGGCGCAGCACTTCCTTATAAGCGCGAGCAGCGAGCGATGTGTTCGAAGACCAGCGCAAAAAAAAGCAGGCGCACACCAAGTATGCGCGCCTGCACCAAGCCGCACCGAATCAAGCCAGAGAAAAGGAAAGCAGCGACAAGCGATCGTATAAAAGCGCAGTGCACAAACCAGACGCACATCAATCTGCGCTCGAAAAAGCGACTGTATTAAAGCCTAGTGCAGAAACCAGGCGCACATCAATCTGCGCTCAGAAAAGCGCGCGTAAGCACGTAGCGAGCCGCACCAATCCAATCCAGAAGCCAGAGGAAGGGGGGTAGTAATGTGTGACACTGGGCTTCCTCGATTTTCCACTTCTGGCTACCCGCGGGCTGCCAGAGCCAGCCAGAGCGTCTTCGTTTTTCTCGGGTTGCTCCGCCCACCGCGCTACGCACTTCCGCCGGGCGTTCGTTTTGCTCGCGCTGGACGGTTCTGGCTACCCGCGGGCTGCCAGAACCTGCCAGGACGATTTTGGTCTGGCTGCTCTCTGGAAGTTCTCTGGCTAGCAGACGACTAAAACAGGCGATGGGCGCTCGCCGCCATCTTTGCTGGGACTTCACGGATTGCAACGCGGGCGCTTGAGGACTTACATTTACCTCGCTCAGCCAACTGTATACGGTCATCTTCGGATTTCCTTACTTCTAGCGTTATCTCTTTAGGTGCTAGCGCTCCGTTCCGCATCGCGAAGCGGTGTGATACGAGCCGTGGTGAACCGTTTGAAGCTTTTGTGTGTGTGTGTATATGTGTGTGGGGGGTTGTCCCCTGATTGCTTCTTCGCGGAGGTAAACAGAGCGCCGCGCTCTCATGCGTGCATATTAACTGCATCGTGTTCCACGCAAGTTGTTGGCGCTCATTCACACATTGCGGTACATTTTGGGTTCGTCTTTCACTGGTGGTGTTCCTTTTCACATATCTCGCGTATGTATGCGGAGGTATCTCCTTTTTCTGCAGTTAGCGAAGGCTTTGCAGCTAGCCCGTGTTCGCTCCGTCTCTCCGTCGTATGCTTGGGTGGCAGCTCGAAACCGATATGTGTTCGAATTGCAGGCCGTTTATATAAGAATACACTGATTGCACTCGGTACATTAGACACGTACACGTACATTGGCTTATTGCTCTCATGATTGCGACCAATGTTATTTTTTGTGTGAAACGTTTCGCTGGTCACAGGCGACGTGCATTTTCGCGCGCCAGCCGCGTCCTCAGCTCCATAAATGAGAAGCACCATCAGCGACAACAAACTTTCTGAAATCGAAGCCCAAGCAGGTCGGCGCGAAATTTTATGCGTGTGAGACGTACCCGATAACCTGCTTTCTCATGTCTTGTGATGACACAACGCCAACTCATCAATGTCGCCGGTGGTCGACGTGATCGCTGCGAGCAGGGATCCTCCAGCTATCGCTTTCGAGTATACGATCACGATTTCGCGTCTTGTCATCCGCCTCGTCGGAGGCCATCTGTTGCGCTGCGCAAGGCGAGGTTGGCCGAGTACGCGTCCTGCGCCGAGTCGCGCGAAATCGCGCGAAAGTGATCGTATTCCTGAATGCAACAATATATCTTCAAGCTGGCAACGCATAAATGGGCCGACTACGCCGAGCGCGCGTCGGCCTCGACGGGCGCTGCCATGCTGGTAGCATGTTTACATTTGGCCAGCTGTACCGGCGTTCGATTTTGCAAACTTCGGGCAGGTTCGGGTTGTCTTGAGATCCCAGCCCACGTGACTTCCTGTCAGAACCGGAACTAGCTGGCTGCCGTCTGGCTCCCAGCGGGCTGCCAGAACTCTGAAAATCGAAGAGGCCCACTAAGTTCAGTCGACGCCTCCTATAATATACTATGCCTGGAACGTGAGCCGCAAACGCGCTGCCCTTCCCTCGCCTGTACTCTCCTCCTTTTGGTACGGTGGCGAGCGCCTCTTGCGGCCAGCCCTTGTAAACACGCCGGTGGCGCGGTTACCGGGAGCGACGTCGGCAGCCAAGCGGCTGGCGCGTCGTGAGCTTTCGGCGGCGGCGGCTGTGGTTGTCATGGGGACCGGTACGGTGGCGCGCGCCGTTCTGCGGCGCATGGTCGCAACACTCGGCAGAGAGCTCCCTATGGAAAAGAGAGCGACGTTCCAGGCATATAGTTATAGGAGGCGTTGGCAGGCCCCGCACACTCTCAAGTTCAACAAATGGCCACAGAGGGCGAAAAATCAATCGAGGCGCGTTTCAGCGTAAGCGCGCAAGTGGAGCTACTGTAATTTGGTCGATTACTTTAATTAGTGCTTTCTCTGCTAGGGGCGCTGAACATGCTGATTTTTTTAATTTACACAAACCATTGACATGAACAATCGAGGTGTCTAAGGATGTTTTTTTACCTCAGGCAAATAGGCAGTTGATTTTTTTTAAATTTGATTGTTGAAGCTGCTTTTTAGTCATAGCGTCAAGGTTTTTGTACTTGATTAACCACCGACAGCCGACAGCCTATTGGTATCGATGTGTTTCCTGGCCGTTGGCGTTCGAATACTACGGCGGTAAAACATTTTCGAAAGCATGCTGGTTTCGTCTGCGAGTCATTACACAGACTTGCTGTAAAGAGGTCTACTCTTGGCAAAAAATAGTGCCTCATTTTGTTTAGGCGTTGATTATCATAATGAATGCGGCGGAGGTTGACGGAATACGCTTGAAGGTACGTTTTTATGCCGTTGATCTCCATAACACCGTAAGTACGCAAACCGATGTCACAGAACACCCGATGCATCATTGTGTGTTCTCCGTCATCGCTTGTTTGCTGTACGCCTACTAATTCTTCACTTCTTCTTCAAGTGTTGCATCCTCCTTTTGTCCTTGTTCTCTTGTGCTTCACTTACAGTATGTCGTTCCGTCAGCTGTAATGCGCATTTGCAAAACCAATACGTTTGATAAGACGCAGTGGTTATCATAATTTCACTACACATGTATTAAGCTGGCACATGTGGTTCAGATACAGATGCCTGTATGCGGACTTGCACGACGTTGATGCGGAGATTAGGATAATTATGACACCCGTAAGGAAGAGGCAGCTGACGGCCGTAAGCTGTTGCGTTCTTTTCGCCAAATTACCCGGCCTGGTAGTGCTCTAAAGATGCTGTATAAAAGTGACACGCGGTGACAGGGAAGCTATGTTTAGCAGCCGACTGTACGTTTTGTAGCTTAGGTCTTCTTTCTTGTGCGTCTGTGCTACCCTTATTAATGAGCCATTTCTTGACTATGTTCTTGACTATGTAACCGCGTTTGTGTGGATCCGTAGACGTGTGCTTTTTGTTGTACTTGTAAAATGCAAATAAAATATTTTCAAGCTTACTCAATCTTTGGTGTGTGCGTTTATTCCACTCGAGGCCATCGTGCCACCTGGAAACCGCACTCTGTCAGTAGCCGTACACGAAATGCAACAGCTGGAGCGCGGCGGCACAACTCGGGGTAACGGCGGCGTAATAAACGAAAAACCGCTCGGGATGCCCTTAAAAGTCAGTTCAGAGTGTGCCTTAACTCGATATGACTCAGCGCTACATATATTCTGCTGCGCCTTGATCGTGCTCCCGCCAGTTTGGTTGCTGTGTGGCAAACGTAGCGCCTACATACATATGTAGGCGCTACGTTTGCCACACAGCAACCTAACTGGCGGGAGCACGATCGATGCGCATCAGACAGAACCCAGTAGGTAAAGCGACCATACTGTGCAAAACCCCGTTTCCGTTTCCTGTTGTACAGCGCCACCCGTGGTCACATACTTTAGTTCACGACGCCACCGCTACGCTTATTTCCGTAGCACTGTGGAAGGTACAGTTTCCCTTCTCTAAGTTTGTATAGGTGTTCTGTGGCGTTGGTTCAGTGTTACCCAGGATTGTGCCGTGAACAGTAGGTACGCATTGCGATCTGTAAAATCGCCTAAGCGATTCGCAGTCTTTCGGGGTGCACGGAAAGATTGCTCACGGAGGAACAGAACTATCCAAGAAATAGTGGTCATTGTCGAGCCTGATCACCACGTCGCGCACTGCAAGCTCGTTGTACGAGTTTGTTTACACTGGGCCTCTTCGATGTTTAGCCGCCATGCTCGCCCGATGAATGTATGTGATGACGCCACCACAGCGTTCCCTCGTGGTATGATGCGAAGCGTACTAAATTACAAATTAGTCGAATACACATTCAGTGTACATCTTGTAAGCTTGAAAATGCTTTTAAACCACGTCAAACTAACTAATAATATTGTATTAAATGCATTTGTTTTGTAACTCGCTTGTGCGTGTAATGCACTCGGTGGAACGACAAACAAGTGAAAGAAGGCGCGACCATGCACCGACGGTATGATCACGTGAGCCCCAGTTTGTCGACCGCCCAGAAGGCAACGCCCAAGGAATAATAGCCACCCAGAGTGAATCTAGATAAACCAATGAAACTGGAGGCTTGTCGAAAGATAAACTGTGTCTCGGTACCATTTGTGCTTTTATCTTGGGGTGTCGCCAGAGCTCGTGAAGATCCCGAGTTTCGCCAAACTCGGCGCATCCTGCATAGCACCCTTGGCCTCTAGAATCAATCGAGAATAATGCCGCCACGTTCATTCTTTCTACTATCGTACATCAAGTACAACACCAATGAAACAAGTTCTGCCATTTCTTTTATTGCGTCGTATTTTGGCCTTTGCCTAAATAAGGTCTTCCATCATTCATCACTAGGCAGCGAACTCATCACGCCACTGACTTTTCGTTCATCACGGATGGACTATAGGCAAAATGTAGGGGCATCTTTTGCAACACAAATTCATTGTATTTTTCCTTTATACTGCACATATATAATGGTTCGAACCACCTATCTGAAGCCATTCTATAGATTTAGGATTATTCTCTTTTGCGCCATTATATCCTCCACGCCTACACAGGGACAACCCTGCTTAGTCATCTCATATATTTCTCCTCCCCACCCCCTTCTTTTTCTTGTTACATGCGTCGCGGTTTTTCTTTTTCAACCATTTCAAAAATTTGTTTTACGTTTATACTTTGGCAATAATGATGTATAAGGTGCTATGTTTGTTTCTGTCTAGTTCAGTTATTATTGTTTTAGTTGTTTCGTTCTAATACATTTAATTTCACGTTTACAATTTTTCGCTAATACTGTATAATGCTGCGCGTTTGATTGTGTTCTTGTATTTGTTTATATATTCCCACTCAACTCATCTACAATGCCTCGGCTATTGAGGGTAGAGAAAATAAAGAAATAAATAAAAACAAAGGAGAAATTATTTTTACTTACTAATTGAGTGGAAGAAATGATAAATAATGAAAATCAAAGTGGATGAAGATATATATATATTATTACGATATCATAGAGCGAGGCTCATGGGACGAGACGCCGCGAGAACGACGACGAAGTGGGTCTGTGCCCTTGGCGCGAGTGAGTGTCGGCCTGGTGCTCTGGCTCCAGTCCAGTGTAAATAGCCTGTAAATAGCCTCTTTCGTCTGTGTCTTTCTACACGTAACATTCTGGTGGAGGTCAGCGATCCCTGTCCTCACCACGGAACTCCGATGTGGTCGGTACATCGAGCTTGTCACCATGCCTCCCGGTGATGAGCCCGCCTCTGCAACGGCTTCGGCTGGTGCGACTGCTAAAATCATCACGGTTGCCCAACACCGCGACCCTGGTGTGTTCTCTTGCCTGGAGGGACAGGACGTTGACGAATGGATCAAGCTATAGGAACACGCCAGCGCTAATAACTGGTGGGACCCAACCATTATGCTCGCCAATGTAATATTTTATCTTGGCGGCACCCCACACGTGTGGTACCAAACGCATAACGACGACATAAGCAGTTGGGACACTTTCAAAGTAAAGCTACGGGAACTGTTCGGCGACCCCACTGGCCACAACGTTGTCGCGAGAAAGGCTCGAGGGTCTCGTGTTCAGGCATCTAAAAAGCCGTACGTTTCATACATCTTCGACGTCTTGGCTCTATGCCGCAAAGCTGACCGTGCTATGTCTGAATCAGATAAAGTGTCACATGTTCTAAAAGGCATCGCCGACAATGCTTTCAATTTGCTTCTTTTCGGCAACGTCTCGACAATCGACGCCATCATTAAAGAATGCCGTCACGTTGAACAAGCCAAGAGGTGCCGTATCACACACTACATCACGCGGCTACCCAACACCGCTGCTACATCGACATGTGAGGGTCGACCGCCCCAGACCACCACCTGTGACGACATCACCCGTATTGTTCGCCGCGAGCTCGAGGCCACCTGTTCGCCAGCTTTCTCCGCGACGCCTCCCGATCGGCCAGCAACCACAATTGCCATGAATCAGGCCGTAGTCGGACAGGAATTTGAGAACATGGGTCTGAACTCCGTGTGTTCAACATCTCAACCCAGCGTTCCCCGTTCTCTACCGGCCCTCCTCGTCCCCGACAGTCCTTTTCTACCACATCTCGCCGCAACCCGCCCGAATGGCGTACCCCTTATGACAGACCAATCTGCTTCCACTGCTATCGCATCGGCCACGTCGCTCATAACTGCCGCAACCGATGGCCACCGCCTCCTCGGACATACGCCGCCACTTATTCCCGCACCTTTGGACCATCTGTTCCCTATGCCACCCACCATGAACCCACTGCCACTGATGCCCCTGCTCCGAACCTTCGCTACAGCCGCTCGCCCTCACCACGACGCCATCAGTCTCGTACGCCCCAACCACGCCGCTTCTCTTCGCCGCCTATCGCCTCCGGGGCCCAGCCGGAAAACTAGGCACTGCAGCTTCTGGAGGTGAAGCTGCGTTGTCGACGCTGCCCTCAAATCCTCTGCTCACGTTAAATACGAACCAAAACCTTCTTGACGTTGACGTTGATTGCTACCTGTCACGGCACTCATCGATACAGGGGCACATCTTTCTATTATGAGTGCTGCCTTCCGACGACGACTGAACAAGCTCCTCAATCCAGCATAGGCACGCGTCGTTCGCGTTGCGGATGGCGGTACTGTGCCTATCATCGACATGTGTACGGCACGTGTTAGCATCGCCGACCGTCACACTCCTGTCCTCTTCACCGTGATTGCTCACTGCCCCCACGACCTCATTCTCGGCCTCGATTTTCTCGCCGCGCATTTTGCTCTTATTGACTGCTCTGCCAGTCCCCTTCGCCTTGAGTTGCCGATTCTCGCAGGACCTTCTGACACACCCCAGTGCCACCTACGCCCCACCGGCTTTATTCGCCTGCCGCCAAAATCAATGGCCTATATTGAACTCCTGTCTTCCCCACCAGTCCCTGATGGCGAGTACCTCGTCACTCCTCTGCCCAACACTCCACTACAGTGTGACGTTACCGTGCCTCACAGTATACTTACTATTACTGCGAACCGCACTTTCATGCCTATCTTTAACTTTGGATTGGCAAAGCAAATTCTACCGCAAGGTATTTGCCGTGCCAACGTTGATTCTCTCGGCGGCCATCACGTGGCAACTTTATCGACCGATGCTTCTTGCGAGCTTAGCAGGCCCATCGTGCCAGCCTCGGCCGCCGATCCCAAGATACAGAAAATGGTTGCGACGGACCTGTCTTCTGCGCAGGCTGAATACCTTTACATAATGTTATCGTTATACAGAGCTATTTTTGATTTCGACGATCGACCTTTAGGCCAGATGCTCGCGGTCAAGCATCGGATTCTTACTGGCGATGCTACTCCTATTCACCGATGACCGTATCGAGTTTCTGCGTCGGAACGCCAAGTAATTCAAAGTGAAGGGAACAAAATGCTAGACAAAAACATCATTGAGCCTTCTTCGAGTCCCTGGGCGTCACCTGTCGTGTTGGTTAAGAAGGACGGCACGTGGCGCTTCTGTGTAGACTACCGTCATCTGAACAACATTGCTAAGAAGGACGTCTACCCGCTCCCACGTATGGACGACGCCCTTGAATGCCTCCACAGTTCCAGCTATTCCTCTTCTATTGATCTTCGTTCTGGATACTGGCAGATTGCTGTTGACGATATGGACAGAGAAAAAACCGCGTTCATCACACCTGATGGCCTATACCAATGTAAAGTAGTGCCGTTTGGATTACGCAACGCCCCTGCCACCTTTGAGCGTATGATGGACTCCTTGCTCCGAGATTTCAAATGGTCCACATGTCTCTGCTACCTCGATGACGTCATCGTCTTCTCGCCCACGTTGGACACTCACCTTGAGCATATAACAGCTATACTTGATGCATTTCGAAAGGCGAAGCTGCAACTTAACTCGTCCAAATGTCATTTCGGGGGTCGCCAAATTACTGTTCTGGGCCATCTCGTTGACGTTTCCGGAGTACAGCCTGATCCCGACAAAACTCGCGTGTCCGAGACTTTCCGGTTCCGAAGACAGCCGCAGACGTTCGAAGTTTTGTAGGGCTGTGCTCGTACTTTCGTCGTTTTATTCAAGATTTTGCGGCAATTGCTAGACCTCTCACTAATGTTTTGAAGAAAGGCGTACAATTCTGGTGGGGTACTGCAGAATCCGCCGCCTCCTCTCGTCTCGTTACTCTTTTCTCCTCACCACCCATTCTCGGCAACTTCGACCCTGATGCCCCTACAGAACTGCGTACAGATTCCAGTGGTCATGGCGTCGGTGCCATCTTAGCCTAGCTTCAGCGTGGCCAGGATCGCGTTATTGCTTATGCGAGCCGCCTCCTCACACCATCGGAGCGCAACTATTCCATTACGGAACGAGAATGCCTTGCTGTAATCTGGGTGGTTGCGAAGTTCCGTCGTTACCTTTACGGTCGCCCTTTATCCGTAGTCACTGACCATCATGCTCTCTGCTGGCTCTCATCGCTAAGAGATCCTACAGGCCGGCTTGGTCGATGGGCTTTGAGGCTACAAGAATTTTCATATTCCGTGGTCTACAAGTCTGGCCGCCTGCACCAAGACGCTGACAGCTTGTTGCGTTACCCTGTTGACAACCCTGATTCGTCCAATATTACCAGTGCTGCATGCGTATTCTCTGTGTCGCAGCTGCTTCATTTCGCCGATGAGCAACGTCGTGACGCCTACATCAGAGCACTAAACGACCGTTTTGAACACTCTCCGGCCGACGCCACACTACGCCTCTTCGTCCTCCGCGACGGTAATCTGTACCGTCGTAACCTTCATCCGGATGGCTCTGAGTTCCTACTTGCCATACCTAAACACCTCCGCTAAACCGTTCTAGAATAGCTTCACGACGCACAAACGGCAGGACACCTCGGCGTATCTCGAACCTATGACCGTGTACGTCGCCGTTATTTTCTGGCCGGGCCTTGCCCGTTCCGTACGAAGTTACATCGCCGCTTGTGAACTTTGCCAACGACGCAAGAAGCCTTCCCAGCTGCCCGCTGCTTACCTGCAACCGCTCGACATCCCTACCGAGCACTTCCATTGTGTCGGGTTAGACCTTCTCGGCCCATTTCTGGAATCTACATCAGGAAACAAGTGGGTTGCAGTCGTGGCGGACTACGCGAGCCGCTACGCCGTAACCCGCGCTCTTCCGATTAGTTGTGCAACTGATATTGCGTACTTCCTCCTGCATGATATCATTTTGATTCATGGTGCTCCGCACCAATTGCTAACAGACCGTTGCCGTACGTCCTTAGCCAAAGTCATTGACGACATCATAAGTGCCTGCTCAATACAGCATAAATATACCACCTCCTACCACCCTCAAACGAACGGCCTCACTTAGCGTTTGAACCACACCCTTACAGACATGCTATCCAAATACGTTTGGGACGACCGCCGTGACTGGGACCAGGCTCTACCTTACATCACCTTTGTGTACAACTCTTCCCGTGTCGACACTGCTGGCTTTTCTCCTTTTTACCTCTTGTAGGGCCGTGAACCGACGCTACCACTGGACACTGTGCTTTCGTCCACCACAGCATAAACTAGCGCTTATGCCGGTGATGCTATCGCCCATGCTTACCATGCTCGCCAACTTGCGCGCGCTCGTGTACAAGTCTCTCAAGGCAAACAAAAGTAACGCTACGACCTCCGTCACCGTGATGTCAATTTTGTGCCCGGCACCCTCGTGTTGTTTTGGTCACCATCGCGTAAAGTTGGCCTTTGTGAAAAACTGCTTTCCGGCTGCGCGGGCCCATATTGCGTGCTTCGCCAAGAGACCGATGTCACCTACGAAATCGTTCCAGCCACGCCCACTACGTCCTCTGCTGTGACAACCAGTGACATTGTCCACGTCGCCCGACTCAAACCCTACAACTCTCCACGCCCCTTGGATATTTAGGAGCACCGTGACGGTGCTTTTGCCACCGGGGGGTAGTATTACTATATCATCGAGCGACGATCAAGGGACGAGCCGCCGCGAGAACGACGACGAAGTGTGTCTGTGCCTTTGTCACGAGTGAGTGTCGGCCTGGTGCTCTGGCTCCAGACCACTGTAAATAGCCCCTTTCGTCTGTGTCTTTCTATAAGTGACAATATATATATATATATATATATATATATATATATATATTTATATATATATATATATATATAGACTAAAGCGCGCGGGTCTTAGCTGACCGTGGTCCATTTCATGTGAGGCGTGATATGAAGCAGGTCAATTCGCCTATACGATCTGTATTAACATAGGTTCCAACATAGTGGGCCAGTAGCTTTTCACGTAACCCACGTTTTCATGTTGGTTTCCACGGCCACACTAAGTCACCAGGATCATATATCACGTATCGGCGTTGGCACCCGTTGCGTGCCTGCGAGCGCTCTTGGGAAACAAAGGCGAGCAATGAAGCTAGCCGTCGGGTGTCTTCAGCAAGAGAGACGGTCTTCGATACACAAACATTATCCTGGCTTGAAAACGGTGAGACAGTGTCCAGTGTATAACGAGGTGGATGAGCATAAAGAAGAAAAAGGGACTGTAGCGCGTAGTTTCATGCTGTGAGGTAATAAATGCATACACAATGAAACGTAGCACGCTGTCACAGTTTTTATGATCTGACGCGACATTCAAGGACTGCATGTTTGTAAGAGTTCTATCTGTGAGTTATGTAATGCCATTTGTTTGCGGATGATACGGAATGGAAGGTAAAAACTTGAAGGACATAGAAAAGCACTTCTTCAAGCACATCTGCAGTGAACAACCGCCCAAGATCGGTGATGATGACTCTGGGATGTTCGTGTCGGAGAATGATGAAACACTGCAGAAAAACACAAACTTCGGTTGCAGTAGGCGGTGGAATAGCAGCAGTCCCAGCATAGCGTGCCAAGTGGTCGGCACACATGTCTCATCTGATTCCCACCAAATGACTGGGGGAAAAGACCGCGAAGGTCTACGTCGACTTGTTTGAAAGGAGTGCTTGGGGATGGCACTGGATGTAGTCAACCGTTCGTGAGACGCTTCTAACGTTTACACTCGTTGCAGCTGGACATGCACGGGTTTATCGTCTGACGCATTTCAGCTCAGTACAACTTTTCTTAAACGTGGTAGAGCGTTCGCGAAGATCCTAAGTCGCAAGATGGATGGCCATGCATAGCGCGCAAGATTAAAACACGGAGACTCACCGGGACCAGCACGAGATATTCTGAGCTTGTAGTAGAATGTTATTTCTTGTGCAGCACCCATCACGAACGCAGAAACGAGTGGATGGTGCTGATTTCCGTATACCAGCGAGCAGAGGATCTAAAATTCCGTGTCATTGCTGCTCAATCTTGAAGTTATTATTCTCAGGTAATCCTGGCTCCAATGAGGTGATATGGCTATCGCAGTTGTCTCCATCAGTTTCCGTCGATGGAAGCGGCATGCGCAAGAGGCAGTGAGCGTTGGCGAACCGTTACCCGCTTTTATAGGAAACGCAGAAATCATACTCCTGTAAACGAAGTGTACAACGCACAAGCCACCCTGATGGATCACGGAGGGCAACCAACCAGCAGAGAGAATGATGGTCTGTCACCAGGGTGAAGGGGCAACCATAGAGGTATGACCAGAAGCGTCGTACTGCGATAATCAATTCAAGATATTATTGATATGTGACGGTGTAGTTGCGCTCGGGCTTGCTTAGGGAGCGACTCGCATATGCATCGACATGTTCATTGGTGTCCATGCGTTGACTAAGGACATCGCTGATTCCTATACCGCTCGCGTCTGTGTGAACTTCTGTGGGAGCCGCAAGGTTGAAGTACATGAAGCAAGCAGTACATGACGGAGACGCCTTTATGCACTCGTAGTGAGTGCAACGGAATGTTGAAATTAAGCCACATTGGGCAGCAACAACGAAGGAGCCAAGACTACCACGCACACCGGTAACTGAATAACGTAGTGGCAAGAAGAATTGTCTGAAAAAGCGAGGATGCTTCCACAACTGCTTAAGTAAGTGCCGTTCTGTCCATCTTCATATGGTGCTCGTTGATGGTCACGTCCAGTGCACCAAGGCGCCGCCGGCAGTGCAAGACACTTACGCCTGAATGCGCCCACAATGAGTGCAACCGCTCATTGAAATTTAGCCCCGTCGGGCGCCGAGGACGCAGGAACCATTGACGACCACAAACTCGGGACTGATTACCGTGGTGGCAAGAAGAATTGTCCGAAAAAGCGGAGATGCCGCCGCAACTGCTGCCGGAGTAAGAGTCGTAGTGTCCATATTTATATAGTGCTCGCTGAGAGTCATGTGTAGGCAGCACAAACGCAGCAGGCAGTACAAAACGCGCACGCCTGAATGCAGTGGCGTAGCTAGGTCGTCTGGCACCCGGGGCCCATAGGTCTTCTGTCACCCCCCCCCAGGTGTAGCCGGCGGAAAGAGGGGTGTCTTCAGACGTGTATGACACCCCCCCCCCACTCACTGGCCCCTTGCACCCGGGGCCCACGGCCCCCCGGCCCCCCCTGTTGCTACGCCACTGCCTGAATGCACTCACAATCAATGCAACCGCACATTGAAATTGATCCACGTAGGGCGCTGAGTACACAGACACCAAGGACTGCCACGAACACCGGCAACTGATTAACGTCGTAGCAACAAAAATTGTCTGAAAAAGAGGTGATGCCGCCTCAACTGCTGCTGGAGTAAGGGCCGTTGTGTCCATCTTTATATCGTGCTCGTTGATAGTCACGTGTAGTCCGCACAGACGCAGCAGGGAGTACATGACGATGGCGCCTTTTACAATCGCAGTTCGTGCAGCGGAATGTTAAAATTAAGCCACGTCGGGCGCCGAGGACGCAGGAATCGAGGACAAGCACGAACACAGTCAACTGATTAGCGTGGTTTCAAAAAGGATTGTCTGAAAAAGCGGAGATGCCACCGCAACTACTGCTGGAGTAAGTGCCGTTGTGTCTGTCTTTCTATGTTGCTCGTTGAAAGCCACGTGTAGTCCGCACAGACGCAGCAGGCAGTACATAACGATGGCACCTTTTACACTCGCAGTCAGTACAACAGAATGTTAAAATTAGGCCACATCGGGTGCCGAGGACGCAGGAATCAAGGACGACCACGAACACAGGCAACTAAAAGGAGTGGTGGCAAGAAGAGTTGTCAGAAAATGCGGAGATGCCGCCGCAACTGCTGCTGGAGTAAGTCCCGTTGTGTCCATCTTTATATGGTGCTCGTTCATGGTCACGTGTAGGCCGCACAGACGTAGCAGGCAGTACATGACGATGGCGCCTTTATGCACTCGCAGTAAGTTTAACAGAATTTTGAAATTAGGCCACGTCGTGCGCCGAGGACGCAGGAATCAAGGACGACCACGAACACAGGCAACTGATTAACGTGGTGGTACGAAGCATTGTCTGAAAAAGCGGAGATGCCGCAGCAACTGCTGCCGGAGTAAGTGTCGTTGAGTCCGTCTTTAGGTGTAGCTCGTTGAAAATCACGTGTAATGCGCCAAGACGCAGCAGGCAGTACAAAACGCACACGCCTGAATGCGCTCACAGTCAATGCAACCGCACATTGAAATTAAGCCATGTAGGGCGCCGAGGACGCAGGAACCAAGGACGACCACGTATTCGGGCAACTGATTAACGTGGTGGCAAGAAGAATTGTCTGAAAAAGCGGAGATGCCGCCGCAACTGCTGCTTGAGTAATTGCCGTTGTGTCCGTTTTTATGTGTAGCTCTTTGAAAGTCACGTGTATTCCGCACAGACGCAGCAGGCAATACAGGACGAAGGCGCCTGAATGCACTGTCAATGAATTTAACCGCACGTTAAAATTAAGCCACGTCGGGCGCCGAGCACGCAGGAGTCAAGGACGACCACGAACACAGGCAACTGATCGACGTGGTTGCAAGAAGAGTTGTGTGACAATGCGGAGATGCCGCCGCAACTGCTGCTGGTGTAAGTGGCTTTGTGTGCATCTTTATATGGTGCTCGTTGAAAGTCATGCGTAGGGCGCACAGACGCAGCAGGCAGTGCACCACGAAGGCGCCTTTAGGCACACGCAGTAAGTGTAACGGAATATTGAAATTAAACCACGTCGTGCGCCGAGGACGCAGTAATCAAGGACGACCACGAACACAGGCAACTGATTAGCGTGGTGGCAAGAAGAGTTGTCTCAAAATGCGGAGATGCCGCCACAACTGCTGCTGGAGTAAGTGCCATTGTGTCCATCTTTATATGGTGCTCGTTGATAGTCATGTTTAGGCAGCACAGACGGAGCAGGCTGTACAAAACGCGCACGCCTGAATGCGCTCACAATCAATGCAACCGCAAATTGAAATTAAGCCACGTCGGGTGCCGAGGAGGCAGGAAGCAAGGACGACCACGAAGACAGGCAACTGATTAAGGTGTTGGCAAGAAGAGTGTTCTGAAAAAGCGGAGAGGCCGCCGCAACTGCTGCTGGAGTAAGAGCCGTTGTATCCATCTCGGTGTGTCCATATGGTGTTCGTTTTTAGGCACATGTAGTCCGCACAGACGCACCAGACAGTGCAATACGCACACGCCTGAATGCGCGCACAATGAGGGAACAACAGATTAAAATTAAGCGACGTCGCACGCCGAGGAGACAGGAATCAAGGACGACCACGAACACAGGCAACTGATTAACGTGGTGGCAAGAAGAATTGTCTCAAAAAGCGGAGATGCCGCGGCAGCTGCAGCTGGAGTAATTGCCGTTATGTCCATCTTTATATGGTGCTCGTTGATAGTCACGTGCAGTCCGCCCAGATGCCGCTGGCAGTACATAAGGAAGGCGCCTTTATACACTCGCATGAGTGCAAGGTAATGTCGAAATTAAGCGACGTCGGGCGCCGAGGATGCAGGAATCAAGGACGACCACGAACACAGGCAACTAATTAGCGTGGTGGCAAGAAGAGTGTTCAGAAAAAGCGGAGATGCCGTCGCCACTGCTTCTGGTGTAAGTGGCGTTGTGTCCGTCATTATATGTCGCTCGTTGAAAGTCCCGTGTAGTCCGCACAGACGCAGCAGGCAATACAGGACGAAGACGCCTACGTGCGCTCGCAGTGGTTGCAACTGAATGTTGAAATTAAGCCACACCGGGCGGCGCGGACGCAGGAATCAAGGACGACCACGAACACCGGCCACTGATTACCGCGGTGGCAAGAAGAGTTGTCTGAAAAAGTGAAGATGCCGCCGCAAGTGCTGCTGGAGTAAGTACTATTGTGTCCGTCTTTATGTGTAGCTCGTTGAAAGTCACGTGTGTGGATGGATATATGATGTTTTATGGCACAAGGGCCAGGTGTTACCAAAGAGCGACATGCTAGTGTTAATGAGTTCGCAGTGGAGTGATGTGTTCTGTGATCTTAGTGTGACGTGGCTGTAAAAGGCCTAAACGTGTTGATGTATATTCAATAAAATCTACCTTTAGTAATATTATGGGAATGACTATTGACGTGTAGTATGATCATTAGAATGCAGAGCGAAAGAATGATGCAATATATAAAAACTTTGGGCTGCTAAAATTGACAAGAGCACCACTGCCTCACTAGAGCCCTTGAAATCCGAGGGCCCAGAGGCATGTGCTATACGAAGAAAACTATCGTAGCAGCATCCTCTGGAAAGAGGATGCGCTACGAAATTAATGGGCTTGTGACGTGAAGGACAACATCTTTCAAAAAGGCGATGACTGCTTCGGTCTTAAAACGCGGTGTGTCACCAAGAAACATGCCCTGATGCAGGGGAATACAATGGCGGTATGCAAAAGGGAAAAGGTTGCTCTTGTCTCTTTCGGCTTCGCGGCACTCCAGGAAGACATGGAGGACGGTCAGCCGGTCGCCACGTCTACCACAGGTTGGAGGCTCCTTACCGGTCAAGAGAAAGTTATGAGTGCAACATATGTGTCCTATTCTCAGTCTAGTGAACAGGACATCTGTTCTTCGTGTTTTCGTATTGGGTGCCAGAAACCTAACTTTGGCTTATTTAGGTGAAGCTTATTACTCGGTTCAGCGTCCCACAAGCGTTGCCAGTGGCTTCGTAGTTTTTTTCTTAGGAAAGGCTTCATGTCTATGGCAGGGACAGCATCAGAACGAATACCTTGCGATACTGAGCGCGGGCTGTTGCCTCTTGGCCAAACGCAGCGTATTTTCTTGTAAATATACTTGTACATAGCTTTTCGTCTGCGTCTTCCTCCATAACATATCTTGTGGAGGTGGACGTTCCCTGTACCTCGTCACGGAGCTTCGCAGTGGGACGGTACATCGCGCCTTCCTTCATGGCTTCCGGCGACGACAACCCGACTCCGCCGGCTCCGACACCTGCTGCCACCTCGACGACCTACATCACTCTCCCCGCTCCCCGTGATCCTGGCGAATTCTCGGGCAAAAATGTGGAAGACGTCGATGACTGGATCAGCCGGTATGAACACGTCAGCCGCAATAACCGGTGGGACCCTACTATTATGCGCAGGCTGTGCCATGTGCACAGCCTGCGTGCTCGCAGCACGCAGGCTGTGCACTTGGCAATGGCAGCTGCGACGCTGCCCCCCGACGCGCCGCATCAGTATGAGGTGTGCTGTGGAAAAGTGAGCACTTTTTGCGGGCTTCCTTAAACGAAATATTTTCCTTGACTTTGAGGGTGATAATCTGTTTTTCTTTCTTCCAGCTCGGACAGGAGCGTGAGTAGGCTGGATGCTCACCACTACAGTTTACACAGTGAGGTGTACCACTGCATTTGTCGGAGGGGTGGCCCTGCACTCCACACTATGCACAAGTTATTTGACCACGGCAGCTCTGCGAGCCATGGCCGAACCTTTGGCATTGGAAACAACGTCTAGACCTTGGAATATACTGTCGAAGTACACTGCGCCACTGAGGCAGAGAAAGAAGTAGGGTGTGCGCGCGTGATCTCGGGTACTGGGCCTGGCCTGTAGCTTCCATCTCAGACCTCGTTTCACCCTGTAAATAAACATCATTCGTAACATCTTTGGTGGAGGTGCGGAGCAAATCTAGGACGAGCCTGGACGACCCAGCTCTACCAACTGTCCGACGGAGTAGACGCTTGGCCTGTTTACGACAACAAGCAGCGGACATGGCTGATTCCGGAGAAGGCAATGACGACCCCACCTGCGGCGAACCAGACAGCAATCACCGAGGTCAGGCTGTCTACTGGACACCGCTGCGAGAGCCACTCACCTTTTCGGGGAAGGCGAACGAAGACGTCGACGACTGGCTTAAGGACTACAACAGTGAGTCGCCACAAGCACTGGCGCTCTACGAAGCAGCTCGATAACGTTTTTTTTTCTCGCTGTAACTCCACTCCTCTGGTTTGAAAACCACGAGAGCGTTCTGACAAGCTGGGATTATTTTGAAGAATTCACCAAGTGCGTCGGAGACCCGATCTCTAAGAAAAAGTAGGCTGAGCAGACGCTTTCCCGACGAGCTCAATTACCTGGCGAAATATGTGCAACGTACATAGAGGCTCTTCTGAAATTATGCAGATTCGTCAGCGCTACCATGACAGACGAAGACAAAGTAGGACATCTGC
The DNA here is from genome assembly GCF_050947875.1 of Dermacentor variabilis. Lineage (NCBI taxonomy): Eukaryota > Metazoa > Arthropoda > Arachnida > Ixodida > Ixodidae > Dermacentor > Dermacentor variabilis. Next base: position 225,516,203 of record NC_134571.1, on the reverse strand, counting down.
TTAAAGGAATCGCTGAAGATGTTTATAATTTTCTTATAAAGAAGGAAGATCTTAGTACTCCGTCTGATCTGAAGAAACACTGCCGGGCGTTTGAAGCGCTGAAAATGAGGATTCGGCCAAAGTTTGGACGCTTGGACAATGTTACACTATTGCAAGTGTGTACGTCCCAACCCACGACAACATCTCCTCGGTGATTCGGCAAGTGGTTAAAGAAGAGCTTGAACGCCTTAAAGTTGTTGACGACGCTCATGTATGCCATCAGTGTGCATTTGATCATCGCTCTCGTGTGCCGCCGGCCACCTGGGCACCTCAGAGTTACCGAGAACCTCGCAGGACCTATGCTGATTGTACGGAGAGCAACAACTTGCCACCACAACCGACAAGTCTGGGACGCCGACAAGATGCACCACAACGATTTCTTCCGCAGGCTCTTCCCTCCTACAACCAGCCTGAGAGTACGTTTCCACCCATGACACCCATGTCACCGGTGTCACCCGCGACAAGCCGCGATTCCCGCGTTTGCTACAGCTGCGGTGTGCCTGGACACATTGCGAGGTATTGCCACCGCCGCCCGCAGCGCGCTCCACGGTTTAATTCCTACACACCCCGCGTGCCCGATGACGAGCCTTGGCCGTATCCCAGTTCCTTCCAGCGGCTCCAGCAGGGACGCGCGAACCGCAGTGACTCCCCCGTTTCCGATCTCAAGCTCACAGCACCACCGACACGACAACGACGCTCTCAATCACATCGTCGTCGCTCGTTATCACCGCCGCCGCTGAGAAACTAGCTGGTGCGACCGACGGGGCTGAGGCCGCAATATGTTCTTCTTCATCATGACCTCCTTGTGTAAAATTGTTTAAAAACAAAGTGTGCGTTTTAGTTGACACTGTGAGTGCTTTTGCTTTAGTTGACACCGGGGCGGCAGTTTCTGTTATGAGGCTGTCCTTCAAAAATTGTTTTATACAAAAAGCTATGTTTTCTTGGGATCGGAACGCAACCTTTCGTGGAGTTGGCGGGGAAATGTTACGCGAACTTGGGCTCTGTTCTGTTTTAGTTACGATAGGGGACCAGACATTTCGAAGTGAATTTACTCTGCTTGAACGTACAACGCATGACATTATTTTAGGAATTGATTTCTTGCGTGAGTGGGGGGCAACTTTAGATTGTGGAAGTGGCGCGATTTCTCTTCCCCGCGACGCGCGAACTTCAAAGACAGATAGCTCCAGTGATGTCCGCGACGTTCTCTCCATGTCACAAGATGTGTGTTTGCCCCCTCAGACTGCAATGAATAAAGGGAAAATGAGACATCCACCCGTTCGTAGCAATCGCTACAAAGGAAACCCATACGGGTTCCTCGAAAGAAAAGCCTCATAGTTGAAGAAAAATTCGTCCTGGTCCGGGACTCGAACCCGGGACCACCGCCTTTCCGGGGCGGTGGTCCCGTATCGGTTTCCTTTGTAGCAATTGCTACGAACGGGTGGATGTCTCATTTTCCCTTTATTCATTGCTTCTCTCCACCTTGCGGGTTTCCGCAGAACTACTATGTCAAACTCAGACTGCAATGTTTGTACCTGTGAATACTTCTCGCCCTCGTAAAGGTTCTTGTTGTGGTTTAGCCGAGCCCGATTATGACAATGCGCTCACGAAAAATGCGATAGTCCCTCGCTCCCTCGTTGTCACTACTGATGGTTGCACTCGTTTGTGGACAGTGAACGTTTCAACCCAATCCATAGCATTGCCGCTAGGACTTAAACTGGCAAGTTTTGATGAAAAAGCTATTATCAGCGTCGGAACGGTCTTAATGTCAACTGCCAAAAAGAAATCCAGCCCCAATTCCAACCATGATAATTCTGCTGACATTAAGCACATGATTAGCAAGTCGCTGTCTTCTAGTGAGCAGTGTCTGCTGGAAGCTGTGCTCGCTCGCTACGGCACAGTGTTTGATTTTGCTCAAGGCCAACGAGCCTCTCGTATGCAATACCGCATCCATACAGGGCAAGCAACGCCAATTCATCAGAACCCCTACCGCATTTCATCTTCAGAGAGAAAAGTCATCGCCGAGCAGGTCGAAGAAATGTTACAGAAAGGAGTGATCCAGAAATCATGTAGCCCTTCGGCTGCTCCTCTGATCCTAGTGAAGAAAAAAGACAACCCATGGAGATTCTGTGTGGCCTATTGCCGCCTAAACACCATCACAATTAAAGACGTGTACAACCTACCACGAATAGATGACGCCGTCGACTGCCTTCACTCCGCGTCGTATTTCTCTTCTGTTGATTTATGGTCAGGATATTGGCAAATTCCCATGCACCCCTCAGACAAGGAGAAGACAGCCTTCGTGACACCTGACGGTCTCTTTGAGTTCATCGTTATGCCCTTTGGCTTATGCAACGCTCAGCGACATTCGAACGATTTATGGATACCGTGCTCCGCGGACTCAAATGGGAAATTTGCATGTGCTGTTTAGACGACGTCATTATCTACGGCCGGACATTTCACGAGCACAATCAGCGCCTGTCGATCGTTCTTGAGTGTATCCAGCAAGCTGGCCTTATTTTAAACTCGAAGAAATGTCATTTCGGTGAGCGTCAAGCCCTCGCATTTCGGTGAGCGTCAAACCCTCGTACAAGGCTTTCTGGTCGACAAAGACGGCATACGAACAGACCCTGAAAAGATAGCAGTGGTTGCCGACTTTCAACAGCCACAAACGGTGAAAGATCTGCGAAGCTTTTTGGGTCTTCGCTCACATTTGCTGTGCTTTATCAAGAATGTTGCACAACTTGCCTCTCCCCTCAGTCTCTGCTTCACAAAGACACCCCATACTTATGGACTGCTGACTGTGAGTCGACGTTTCAACAGCTGAAATTTTTGTTGACTTCAGGACCGGTACTGCGGCATTTTGATCCGGAGGCGTCAACTGAGCTGCACACTGACGCCAGCGGTGCGGGTGTTGGTGCTGTGCTTGTTCAGCTCTGCTATGGCCGTGAGCATGTAATTGCCTACGCTAGTCGGACACTTACAAAAGCTGAAACAAACTACACCGTTACTGATCTCGAGTGCCTAGCAGTCGTATTCGCCATTCAGAAGTTCCTTCCGTATCTACATGGCCGCGCAATCACGATAGTGACTGAACATCATTCACTCTGTTGGCTGGTTGGGCGGCGTGACCCGTCTGGTCGGTTGGCCCGCTGGGCTTTGCGCCTTCAAGAGTACAGCTTTTCCGTTAACTACAAGAGCGGACGCGGTCGCATGGATGCTGATTGCCTATCCCGTCTCCCTTCGCCGCACACTAAAGCTGAGGATGATGACTTCGATGACTACCTAGTTTCCATCTCTTCCGACTTTCTAGACCTGCATACCTTCGAGAGCGAGCAACGTTGCGACCCTACCTTGAAATCCCTACGGGCATCTGCACATGAGCCAGCAGGAACCACACCGTTTACTTTTCGTAATGGTTTGCTGTAAAAAAAAATAACTCGGCTGATGGTCCCCCATTGCTTCTAGTTGCGCCCGAAAACCTGCGCCCTGCTGTCCTTAGTTCAATGCATGACGATATCACGTCCGGGCACCTTGGCTTTGCACGCACACTACACCGACTTAGACAGAGATTTTTCTGGTCCAAGCTATGGAAAAGAACGAAACAGTATGTCGCCAGCTGTACTGTTTGCCAGCGCCACAAACAAACGACGACGGCCCCAGCAGGCTAGTTACAACCAGTTAGGCCCCCGACGTTACCTTTTGAAAAAGTCGGCATCGACTTACTTGGCCCGTTCCCAAAGACGTCAGCTGGCTACCGCTGGATTATAGTATGCGTAGATTATCTTACTCGCTACACGGAAACAGCGGCACTTACATCTGCCACTGCACCAGATGTCTCTTCATTTTTGTTGCATCACGTCATACTCCGTCACGGCGCTCCCCGGGTTGCCATCAGTGACCGTGGACGGCAATTCACCGCCGACGTCGTTGAAGAACATTTACGGCTTTGTGGTTCTGCATATCGTCATTCCACTCCATACCACCCGCAAACCAATGGCCTCACGGAGCGGACGAATCGAACCCTTACCAACATGTTATCAATGTATGTCGCTGCTGACCGCAAGAATTGCGACGCTGCCTCACCTTTTGTAAAGTACGCGTACAATAGTGTCAAGCATGAAGTTACTGGATATGCGCCGTTCTTTTTGCTGTGCGCACGCGCTCCCGAGCGCTTTCTGGACACTATTCTACCTTTATCGTGCCAAGAAGACCCTTCTATCTCCCAAACTCTGTGTCGTGCTGAGGAAGCACCTCGACTGGCGCATCTTAGGACGTTGTCCTCACAAGGCCACAGCAAGATTCGCTATGATGCGCGGCATATCCGCGTCAGCTTTACTCCCGGTGATTATGTTTGGTTGTGGACACCTGTTCGAAAAAAGGGATTGTACCGCAAGTTTCTCGCCACTTACGCCGGATCATTCGTTATACTCGGCCGCTTGAGTGATGTGAGCTATGTCGTCGCCAAAGTGACGGCAAGTAATCAGCGTTCACGTGCGACGCAAGTTGTTCATGTGGCCAGACTCAAGCAGTGCAATCACAGGTCCCTTTAACTCGCTCGGCGAGCTTCATCTGCCCCAGGGGAAAATGTCGCAGCACTGCGCGACTGAGGCAGAGAAAGAAGAAGTAGGGTGCGCGCGCGTGATCTCGGGGTACTCTGCGCCGGCTGGGCCTGGCCTGTAGCTTCCATCTCGGACCTCGTTTCACCCTGTAAATAAACATCATTCGTAACAATATGGTTGGACAGTTAGCCTAATGTATCCTGTTTCAATGGTTTCCCGCAGAACGCTAGATGCAAATGTTAAGACGAGGTGTTTGGTCGGAATTTCTTTGTTGTCCCGTCTAAGGATAGTACGCTTTACATCGGTCACATTTTTATCTTTCCACCCTTCCAGGAGTTCAGCTTCTGTCAAATCCTGAAGGTTTGCCTCTGACACGACTCCGTGTGAGCTATTCATTGATCGGTGGGGTGCAACAGAAACTGGAACGTTACCAAATGTCACCAGACTGCCTAGCTTCTCGTATTGATTTCTCAGAGGGATCTCAAGAAGGAGGTCTCCGCTTGCCATTTTTGTCACATTATAACCTGACCCTAAGGCTTCGGCCAAAGATTTTGAAACTATGAATGGTGAAATGAGTCTGGCCTGTTTTGCAGCATTCTCGTTGTGTACAACATGATATTTCGGGTAGGTCTCTTTTGTGCGGGTCAAACATGAACCTAAGTCTTCGGCGCGGTTCTCTTCTGAGGGTGACGATCAAGTAGGCGGGGAAATGCAGGTGTTCCCGTAGTATTTCAGTTCGTTTTCGGTAGCAATGGCGCCAGCCCACCATGGAGCCCAACATTGATGGGGACGCTGCAGATCTTAACGCGTAAGGCTGCAGGCGCCAACCGTACATTGCCATTATAACCTAATATTGACACGCGTACTTATATTTAACGGGCGACCACGTTTCGCCGCCTAAGAAATGTTATCGCACAGCGCGGGACGCGTCTGCATGTATCCGAAGTTTCTCGAAAGTTATCGATGCTTCTATCCGCTGTCTGTTGTCGCCGAACCTTGTGTTATCTGATTTCATCGCGTGACTCGAATGTTGTAGAACTTTGTGGAAGGCATGCGGGTCCCAACGATTAGTCTGGAACATTCGATGACTGCTGTATAAAAGCCGACGCACTTGACCCGCTGATCAGATTTTCGACGATCGCCGACCGTGTTCGCCGCTATCGTTGTGCTATAAGTGTAGCCTGTTTTTGTGGGCACAGGTTCGCCCAATAAAAGTTAGTTTTGTCTTTTACAGTATTTGCTACTGTGTTTTTCAACGTCACCACTACGTGACATCTGGTGGAGGTGTTTTCGTTCATGTACCGGACGCCCCCAACAAGCCGTGATCCAAGCCCGGACCGCAAAGTGAACCCCAACGTAGTCGCGGAGCATCGAGCAAGCCGCCGTCTTCAACAGCTGCCCCCGGAGCACGGACTTCTACCTGATAAGACCAAGAAGATTGTGGACAAGGCAACCACAATGGCAGCCCCAGCGTCCCCCATCATGCTGCAGCAGCCCAGGGAACCTCGGACGTTCCGCGGATCAACATTCGAGGACCCGGAAGCCTGGCTCGAGACGTATGAGAGGGTCGCTACGTTTAACAGTTGGGACAGCGACGACAAGCTGCGGCATGTCTATTTCGAACTGGAAGACGCCGCCAGGACCTGGTTCGAGAATCGGGAAGCCACCTTAACGACGTGGGACCTGTTCCGAAGCGGCTTCGTGCAAACGTTTACAAGCGTCGTGCGAAAATAGCGAGCCCAAGCACTACTACAAACCAGAGTGCAGCTGCCAAACGAGACGATCGCGATCTTCACGGAAGAGATGGCCCGTTTTTTCCGGCACGCCAACCCGGAAATGTCGGAGCAGAAAAAAGTCCGCTTCCTGATGCGGGGCGTCAATCAAGAACTTTTCGCAGGACTTATTCGTAACCCGTCGAAGCCGGTAGCTGAGTTTTCTGCAGAGGCATCGACGATAGAGAAAACTCTGGATATGCGCACCCGGCAATATAACCGCCAGGGGCTCACGCCGCAGTACGCCATCCAAGGACTGGATTCCGGCGACGTTCAGGAGACCATCAGGGCCATTGTGCGCGAAGAACTGCGCAAAGTCCTGCCTTCGTCACAGCCCCAAGTGGCTTCGATCGCCGACATCATGAAAGAAGAGGTGCACCGATCGCTTGGAGTTCCCGAGCTGCAACCACAATTACCGCAGCCCCAGCCAGAAGCGATGACATACGCCACCGTCGCACGCCGTCAAGGTCCCCCTCCACGACCACGCCAGGGCCCTGCAACGACCCAATTCCGTCGTCCGCCGCCGCCGCCAGCACGCCAACCCGTCGCCCAGCGCACCTACGCGAGGAAGACGGACATTTGGCGAGCCCCCGACCACCGCCCGCTCTGCTGTCACTGCGGAGAAGCCGGTCATGTGTAACGCCGATGCCCATACCGGGAGATGGGACTGCGAGGTTTCGCCTTCAACGCTCCGTGCCCGCAGCAATGTGAACGCCCTCGCGATATCGCCGACTACCTCGCCGCTACTCAGTGGAGCTCTCAACGATCGTCGCGTTCGCCTCACCAGGTTGCTACCTCTCGCCGCAGCGCCGACCATGCACTGGCCATGCCCGGGGCCGGTCAGCGAGCCCATATCAGGAAAACTAAAAGCAGCAACCGATGGAGGTGCGGTTGCTGTTCGTCGAACTGACGAAGATCCTCCGCCGCCGACGAAGACGACAAAGAAACCATCTCGACGACCTAATGACGACACGCCGCTGTCCCGACGAAGTCAGGAAGCCAAGACTACACCGACGAAAGACGGCTTCACGACGCGACGTTCCAGCTTCAGTTCAACACGACGCAGCCGGGATCCGACGCCAAGACCCAACTGCAACGCCAGGCAAAGAACCACCGACCTCGACGTACTTCTCGACGGCCACGCAGTCGCTGCCTTAGTCGACACAGTGGCCGATTACTCCGTAATGAGTGGACACATCGTCGCCCAGTTGAGGAAGGTTAAGACTGCATGGGAGGGCCCCCAAATTCGGACCGCTGGAGGACACCTCATTACGCCAACTGGAATCTGCACGGCAAGATTAACCGTTTATGACCGGACTTACCCTGCCACCTTCGTTATCCTCCAACAGTGTTCACGAGACGTCATTCTCGGCATGGACTTCCTGAACCATCACGGCGCAATCATAGACCTGAAGTCAAAATCGAAAACGCTGTCGGAAGATCAAGCGATACCGCCGGAGAGCTTTCGCAGTCACCACGTCTTGAGTGTTCTCGAAGATCAAGTGAGCATCCCGCCTCGTTCGAGCATTGTTATTTCGGTCGACACCGAAACACCCGCTGACGTAGAAGGCGTCATTGAAGGCGACCAACGTCTACTACTAGACCGTGAAATTTGCGTCGCAAGAGGGATCGCTCGACTGCATGGAGGGAAAACTGAAGTGTTGCTGACAAACTTTAGCCAAGAGTTCAAGCACATCAACATGGGCACGACGATCGCGTACATCGAAGAAAGTCTGGAAACCAGTAATGCGTTTGTCCTCTCGGATTCCGCCGCATCTACCAGGACGACGATGGTTCCCGAACCAGGCTACGACATTAATCCAAGTCTCCCCGTGATTAAGCAACAGCAGCTCAGAAGTCTGCTCCGACGACACAAAGGCTGGTTTTCGACGTCATCGAGGATTCGACAAACACCAGTCGCCAACCATCGCATAATCACCGAGGTGTGCGCTCGACCACCCCGCCGGAGCCCTTACCGAGTTTCGCCGCGAGAACGTGCAGCCATGAGAGAACAAGTCGACGAAATGCTGTGCAACGACATCATCCAAACATCGAAAAGCCCGTGGGCATCCCCTGTTGTCCTGGTAAAGAAAAAGGATGGAACGCTACGTTTCTGCGTCGATTATCGTCGTCTGAACAAGATCACGAAGAAGGACGTATATTCCCTCCCACGAATATACGACGCATTGGATCGGCTCTGCAACGCTAAATACTTCTCGTCGATGGACCTCAAGTCTGGCTATTGGCAAGTAGAAGTCGACGAAAGAGATCGCGAAAAGACGGCCTTCATCACCCCAGACGGCCTCTACGACTTCAAGGTTATGCCATTCGGACTGTGCTCGGCGCCTGCAACGTTCCAGCGGGTCATGGACATGGTGTTAGCAGGATTGAAGTGGCAGACCTGTCCCGTTTATTTGGATGACGTCGCCGTCTCCGCTGGAGATTTCGACGATCACCTCAGGCGGCTTGCGACAGCACTAGAGGCCATCAAGTCGTCAGGGCTTACTCTGAAGCCGGAAAAATGCCGCTTCGCTTACGATGAGCCTCTGTTCCCAGGCCACGTAATCAGCAAATCTGGTGTCCATCCAGGCCAGCAAAAGACAGCTGCCATCGCACAGTTCCCGCAACCCATCAACAAGAAGGCAGTGCGTAGATTCCTTGGCATGGGTGCCAACTACAGGCGCTTTGTCAATAACTTTTCACGCATCGCCGAGCCTTTGACAGGTCTAACTAAATGTGATGTTGACTTCAAGTGGGAAACGCCGCAGGCCGACGCATTTGAAGAACTCAAACGACGCATGCAGTCGCCGCCGGTACTTGCGCACTTCGAAGAGTACGCCGATACAGAAATGCATACTGACGCCAGTAGCCTAGGCCTCGGTGCCGTTCTAGTCCAGAGAAGAAACGGAGTCGAACAGGTGATAGCTTACGCTAGCCGGTCGCTGTCAAAAGCGGAGGGCAACTACTCTACGACCGGAAAGGAATGCGTCGCCATCGTTCGGGCTACAGCTAAATTTCACCCTTATCTTTATGGCAGGTCATTCAAAGTCGTCAGTGACCATCACGCGTTGTGTTGGCTAGCGAATATAAAGGATCCTTCAGGATGACTGGCGCGGTGGAGCCTCAGACTACAAGAATACGACATCACTGTAACCTACAAGTCCGGACGAAAACACTCCGATGCCGATTGCCTATCACGCGCACCTTTTGTCCCGCCGCCGCAAGATGACGAGAATGACGACGCCTTCCTTGGAATTATAAGCGCGGAAGACTTCGCTGAATAGCAACGGGCAGACCCGGAGCTAAAAGGCCTCGTCGAATATTTGGAAGGGCACACCGTCGTTGTCTCCAGGGCATTTAAGCGCGGAATATCTTCCTTCACGCTTCAAAACAATCTACTCGCAAAAAAGAACTTCTCACCAATCCGCCCCAATTAGCTTTTTCTTGTCCCGTCAGGACTTCGTCCCGAAGTATTGCGTGCCCTACATGACGATCCGACCCCTGGACACCTCGGATTTTCCCGGACACTATCGAGGATACAAGAAAAGCATTGTTGGCCCAGCCTGACCGCCGACGTCGCCCGTTATGTAAGAACATGCCGAGAGTGTCAGCGATGCAAGACACCGCCGACAAGGCCAGCCGGATTACTACAGCCAATCGAGCCTCCTTGCCGACCATTCCAGCAGATCGGGATGGACTTGCTGGGACCCTTTCCGACGTCAATAACCGGAAATAAGTGGATCGTCGTGGCGATGGACTACATCACCCGCTTCACTGAAACAAAAGCACTGCCGAAAGGTAGCGCAGCCGAAGTGGCGAAATTCTTTGTCGAAAACATCCTGCTGAGACATGGCGCCCCAGAAGTCCTCATCACCGACAGAGGAACGGCCTTTACAGCGGAGCTCATCCAAGCCATTCTGAAATACAGTCAGACAAGGCACAGGAGGACAACAGCCTACCACCCGCAGACGAATGGTCTTACGGAGCGGCTGAATAAGACCCTCGCCGACATGCTAGCGATGTACGTCGACGTCGAACACAAGACCTGCGATGCCGTCCTGCCGTACGTAACATTCGCTTACACCACGGCGGTGCAAGAAACAACACAGATCACGCCGTTCAAGCTGGTCTACGGCAAGAACCCGTCGACGACGCTCGACGCCATGCTGCTGCACGTCACTGACGAGGAGAACCTTGACGTCGCAACCTACCTCCAGCGCGCCGAAGAAGCCCGACAGCTCGCCCGCCTGCGGATCAAGAACCAGCAGAGGACCGACAGCCGACACTACAACCTTCGACGACGCTTCGTCGGGTACCAGCCCGGCGACCGTGCTTGGGTGTGGACCCCGATACGCCTACGAGGACTCAGTGAAAAACTACTGCGACGTTATTTCGGACCCTACAAAGTCATCCGACGTATTGGCGCACTGGACTATGAGGTCGTGCCAGACGGCATTTCGCATTCACAGCGACGCCACGCACGATCTTCATGAAGTGGTCCACGCGGTGCGTCTTAAAGCCTTTTACGGACGCTGACGAACTTCCTTATTTTGTTGTTTTCTTTGCTAGGAGTGCTTTTCTTTTATTACTTTCGTTTGTTTGCAGCATCGGGTCGATGCTTTTTAAGAGGGGGGCATTGACAAGTATACTTATATTTAACGGGCGATCACGTTTCGCCGCCTAACAAATGTTATCGCACAGCGCGGGAAGCGTCTGCATGCATCCGAAGTTTCTGGAATGTTATCGATGCTTCTATCCGCTGTCTGTTGTCGCCGAACCTTGTGTTATCTGATTTCGTCGTATGACTCGTAGGTTGCAGAACTTTGTGGAAGGCATGCGGGTCCCAACGATTAGCCTGGAACATTCGATGACTGCTGTATAAAAGGCGATGCACTTGACCCGCTGATCAGATTTTCGACAATCGCCGACCGTGTTCGCCGCTATCGTTGTGCTATAAGTGTAGCCTGTTTTTGTGGGCATAGGTTCACCCAATAAAAGTTAGTTTTGTCTTTCAAAGTATTTGCTACTGTGTTCTTCAACGTCACCACCATCTGACAATATTCACGCGCTTATAAGAACTTGTAATCACACAATGAAAACGCTAGGTAGATGGTCAGCAGCAACTGCTATGCGTATTAACGAAAATAAAACAAAAACTGCACTGCCGTCCCATGATTACTGACAGTGCGTAATTTGCTGAATTCCTGTTGCCTGGTCACACACCGCGAGTAACTTGGTGCAATCCTGGCGCCTGGTCACTCAAAGCACGTAACTTGCTGCATTCCGGTCGCCTGGACACTCATAGCATGAAGCTTATTGCACTCCTATCGCGTGGTCACTCATAGCAAGGTACTTGCTGCAAACCTGTTGCTGGTCACTCACTGTGCATAACTTACCCAAATCCTGTCCCGTTGTCACTCACAGTGCGTAACATGCTGCAATCCTATTCCCTATTAACTTTCAGCGCGTAATTTGGTGCATTCTTGCCGCCCGGTCACTCACACTACGTAACAGGGTGCATTCTTGTCACGTATCCTAAGAAGCCAACAAAGACTGGCCCAAAAAGATCGCGTTCTCGTGACGCCTGCGGCAAAAAGGACGTTCCACGTCCGCCGACAGGGCCTGTAAGTGGTAACCGGCTGTTTTCTGTCGCGTGGTTAATCACAACACCTAATTTGCTTGATTCCTGTCGCCAGGTCACTCACAGCACGTAATTTGCTGCATTTCTGTCGCCTATTCTTTCATAGTCCTTTCGCCTGGTTGCTCACCGCTCGTAACTTGCTGAAATCCTGTCGTCTGGTCACACGCAGCGGGTAGCTTGCTGCAATCCAGTCGCGTTATCGCTGACAGTACGTAACAGTTGCAATGCAGTCGCCTGATCGCTGAAAGTACGTATCTTGCTAAAGTCCTGTCACCTGGGCACTCACATCACGCAACATGCTGCAGTCCTGTCGCATGGTAGCCTACAGCGTGTAACTTGCTGCAATCCAGTAGCCTGATCCCTGCATGCACGTACCTTGCTGCAATTTAGTCACCTGATCGCTGACAGCATGTAATTTGCTGCATTCATATTACCTTGCCACTCACAGCACTTAACTTGCTGCAGTCATCTTGCCCTGTCAAAGACATTGTATAACTTGCTGCAATCCTGTCTCCTGGTCACTCACAGCACATACCTTGCTGCATTCCGGTCGCCTGTAAACTCACAGCATGAAACTCGTTGCATTCCTATCGCCTGTCACTCACAGCAAATTACTCGCTGCAGTCCTGTTGCCTGATCACTCACAGTGCGTAACTTGCTGCAATAATATATCCTGGTAACTCTCAGCGCGTATTTGCTGCATTCCTGTCGCCAGGTCACTCACATCACGTAACATGCTGCAGTCCTGTCGCATGGTAGCTTACAGCGTGTAACTTGCTGCAATCCAGTAGCCTGATCCCTGATTGTACATAACATGCTGCAATCTTGTCGCCTGGTCACTCAGAGCTCGTAACTTCCTTCAATCCTGTCGCTCGCTCACTCACAGCGCGTAACTTGCTCCAATCCTGCCTCCTGGTCACTCACAGCACATAACTTACGGCATTCCGGTCGCCTGGAAACTCACAGCATGAAACTCGTTGCATTCCTGTCACCTGTTCCCTCACAGCGAGATACTTGCTGCAACCCTGTTGCCTGGTCACTCACAGTGTGTAACTTGCTGCAATCATGTCCCGTTGTCACTCACAGTGCGTAACGTTCTGCAATCCTATTGCCTGGTACCTCTCAGCACGTGATTTGCTGTATTTCTGCCGCCAGGTCACTCACAGTGCGCAACACGCTCCATTTCTGTCGCGTAGTCACAGCGCGTAATATGCTGCCTTCCAGTCGCCTGGTCACCCGGAGCACAGAGCTTACTTTTGCCGCCAGGTCACTCACAGTGCCCAACTAGCTCCAGTACTGTCGCCTGGTCACTCACCGCACGTAATTTGCTACATTCCTGTCGCCTGGTCGACCACAGTGTGTAACTTGCTGAATGCCCGTCGCCTGCTCAATCACAGTGCGTAACTTCTTGCAATCCTGTCAGGAAGGCAGTCATAGTACGTAACCTCCTGCAGTCCTGCAACCTGGTTGCTCACTGCGCACACTTTACTGCATTCTTGTCGCCTTGTCACTCACAGTCCGTAATTTGGTGCATTCCGGTCGCCTAGTCACTCACGGTACGTAACTTGCTGCCTTCCAGTCGCCCAATCGCGTACAGCAAGTAACTTGCGGCATTCCAGACGCCTGGTCACCCAGAATGCACTACTTCCTGCAATCCAGTCGCCTAATCGATGACAGCACGTAACGTGCTCCATTCCTGTCGCCTGGTAACCAACCACGCGTTACCTGCTGCATTCCAGTCGTCTGATACAGACAGCATGTAACTTGCTTCAGTCCTGTCACCAGGTTGCTCACAATGCGCAACTTGCTGTATTCCTGTCGCCTGGTCATTCAGAGCACCTAACCTCCTGCATTCCTGTCACCTGGGCACTCACAGCACAATAGTTGCCGAGTCCCCGTCAATTGGGCGCTCACGTCTCTTAACTTGCTGCAGTCCTGTCCCATAGTCGCTCACAGTCGGTAACTTGATGCAATCCTATTCCCGGTAACTCTAAACGCGTAATTTGCTGGATTCCTGTAGCCTGGTTGCTCACAGCGCGTGCCTTGCTGCATTCCTGTCGTCTGGTCAATCACAACACGCAAAATACTGCAGTCATGTGGCATGGTCACTCAGAGTGCGTAACTTCTGGCAATCTTGTCACCAAGTCAATCCCGTAGTGTAACTTGCTGTATTCTTCTCACCTAGTAACTCACAGCGCATAACTTGCTGTAATAAAGTCGCCTGATTACTGAAAGCATTTAACTGGCTGCATTCCTGTCGCCTATTCACACACAGCGCATAACTTGCTGCATTCTAGTCGACAGATGCAGACACGACGTAACTTGCTTCAGTCCTGTCGCCTGGTCACTTAGAGCAACTAACATGCTGCACTCCTGTCCCCTGGGCCCTCACAGCACAAGAGCTGCTGCATTCCTGTCCCTTGGGCACTTACATCTCGTAACTTGCTGCATTCCTTTCGACTAATCACTCAACTTGTTGCATTCTTTTCGCCTGGGCCATCACTGCGCGCAACATGCGGAATTCGTATCGCCTGGCCACTCACAGCGTGTAATTTCCGGCATTCCTGCCACCTGGTCCCTCATAGTGCGCACATTCCTAATTTCCTGTTGCCTGGGCCCTCAGACGGCATAAATTGCTGCATTCTCTCCGTCTGGTCACTCACAGCACGCTACTTGCTGCAGTCCTTTTGCCTGGTCTCTCACAGTGCGCAAATGGCTGCAATCCTGTCCCCTCTCACTCACATTGCGTAACTTGCTGCAATGCCGTCCCCTGATTACCCACAGTGCGTAATGTGCTGAATTCCTGTTACCTGGTCACACACAGCGCTTACCTTGCAGCAAACCTGGCGCCTGGTCACTCACAGCACATAACTTTCTGCACTCTGGTCACCTCGACACTCACAGCATGAAACTTATTGCACTCCTATCACGTGATCGCTCACAGCAAGTTACTTGCTGCAATCCTATTGCTGGTCACTCAGTGCACAACTTACTCCAATCCTGTCCTGTTGTTACTCACGGTGCGTAACTTGCTGCAATCCTATTCCACTGGTAAGTTTCCGCGCACAATTTGGTGCATTCCTGTCGCCAGATCACTCACAGTGCGTAACGTGCTGCATTCCTGTCACGTAGTCGCTCACAGCGCGTGAGTTGCTGCGTTCCAGTCGCCTGGTCAATCGCGGCGCCTAATTTGCTGCATTCCTGTCGCCTGGTCGGCCACAGTAACCTGCTGCATTCCTCTCGCCAGGTCACTCACAACGCGTAAATTACTGCATTTCTGTCGCCTATTCTCTCAGAGTGCGCAACTTGCTTTAGTCTTGTCGCCTGGTTGCTCACCGCTCGTAACTTGCTGCAATCCAGTCGCATGATCGCTGACAGTACGTAACAGCTACAATCCAGTCGCCTGATCGCTGAAAGCACGTACCTCGCTACAGTCCTGTCGCCTCGTCACTCAAAACCCGTAACTTGCCGCAGTCATGTTGCTTGGTCACCCACAGTGCGTAACTTGCTGTAGTCCTGTTTCCTGGTTGCTCACCGCTCGTAACTTGCTGCAATCCTGTCTCCTGGTCACTAAGAGCACATAACTCTCTGCATTCTGGTCGTCTGGACACTCACAGCATGACACCTATTCCACTGCTGTCGGCTGGTCACTCACAGCAGGTCACTTGCTGCAATTCTGCTGCTGGTCACTCACAATGCATAACTTGCTGCAACCCTGTCGCGTTGTTACTCACAGAGCGTAACTTTCTGCAATTGTATTCCTTGGTAGCTCTCAGTGCGTAATTTGCTGCATTCCGGTCGCCAGGTCACGCACAGCTCGTAACACGCTGCATTCCTGTCATGTAGTCAGTCATAGCGCGTAACAAGCTGCGTTCCAGTCGCCTGGCCACTGAGAGCGTGTAACTTGCTTCAATACTATCGCCAAGTAACTCAAAGTGCCTAACTTGTTGCATTCCGGTCACCTCGGCACTAACAGCAGCTACATTGCTACAGCCCTGTCACCTGGGCACTCAGAGCACGTAACCTGCTGCAGTCTTGTCACCTGGTTGTTCACACCGCTTACCTTGCTGCATTCTTGTTGCCTGGGCACTCACAGCACGTAACCAACTGGGGACCTGTCGCCTGGTTGCCCACAGTGCGTACCTTGCTGCATTCCTGTCGCCTGCTCACTGACAGTGCGTAATTTGGTGCATTCCTGTCGCCTGGTCACTCACAGCGCACAAGTTGATGCATTTCTGTCGCCTGATCACTCACAGCGCGTAACTTGCTGCAGTCATGTGGCCTGTTCACCCAGAGTGCGTAACTTGCTGTATTCCTCTGACCTGGTCACTCACAGCGCATAATTTGCTGTAGTAAAGTCGCCTGATCGTTGACAGCACGTGAATTGTTGCATTCCTTATTTTACTATAGCGCAAGCTTGACAAGGACAACAGAAGGCACATCTGACACGCACAGCGCTGTGTGTGTCAGATGTGCCTTCTGGTGTCCTTGTCAAGCTTGCGCTATAGCAAAATAAGATATGCCGTACCAACAAGCCCCTATTGCTATCCTCATCGTTGCATTCCTGTCGCCTTTTCACACACAGCGCGTAACTTGCTGCATGCTAGTGGACTGATGCAGACGCCGTGTAACTTGCTGCACTCCTGTCGCCTTGTCAATTAGAGCACCAAAGTTGCTGCATTCTTGTCACTTTGGCACTCACATCTCCTAACTTGCTGCATTCCTTTCGACTAATCACTCACAGCACTCAACTTGCTGCATGCTTTTCACATGCGCCAGCATTGCGCGAAACATGTGGCATTCGTGTGGCCTGGACACTCACAGCGTGTAACTTGCGGCATTCGTGTTACCTGGTCACTCACAGTGCGCACTTGGCTGCATTCCTGTTGCCTGCGCACCCAGAGCGCATAAATTGCTGCATTCCTTTCACCTGGTCACTCACAGCACGTTACTTCCTGCAATCCTGTTGCCTGGTCTCTCACAGTGCGTAAATGGCTCCTGTCCTGTGCCCTTTTCACTCGCAGTACGTAACTTGCTCCAATGCCGTCCCTTGATTACTAACAGTGCGTAATTTGCTGAATTCATGTTGCCTGGTCACACAACGCAAGTAACTTGCTGCAATCCTGGCGCCTGTTCACTCAAAGCACATAACTTCCTGCAATTCGGTCGCCTGGAAACTCACAGCATGAAACATGTGACATTTCTGTCGCCTGGTCTCTCACAGCGAGATGCTTGTTGCGATCATGTTGCCCGGCCACTCACAGTGTGTAACTTACTGCAAGCGTGTCCCATCGTCACACACAGTGCGTAACGTCCTGCAATTCTATTCCCTGGTACCTCTCAACACGTAATTTGCTGCATTCCTGTAGCCTGGTTGCTCACAGGGCGTATCTTGCTGCATTTCTGTCGTCTGGCCACTCAAAATACGTGATTTGGTGCATTCTCGTCGCCTGGTCACTCTCAGCGCGTAAATTGCTGCCTTCCAGTGGCCTAATGGCTGACAGCACGTAGCTTGCTGCATTCCTGACGCCCGGTCACACACAGCGCGTAACTTGTTGCAATCATGTCACCTGGTCACTCAGAATGCGTAACTTGCGGCAATCCTTTAACCATGACACTCACAGTGTGCAAGTTGCTATAATCCTGTCACCTGGTCACTCACAGCACGAAACATGCGGCATTCTTGTCGCCTGGCCACCCACAGCGTGTAACTTGCTGTATTCCTGTTGCCTGGGCACCCAGAGCGCGGAATTTGCTGCAAGCCTGTTCCGATGTCACTCACAGTGCGTAACTTGCTGCAATCATATTGCCTCATAACTGACGGCGCATAAATAGCTGCATTCTAGTCGCCTGGTTTCTCACAGAACATTACTTCCTGCGATCTTTTTTCCTGGTCTCTCACAGTGCGTAAATGGATGCGATCCTATCCCCTTTTCACTCACAGTGCGTATATTGTTGCAATGCCGTTCCCTGGTTACTGACAGTGCGTAATTTGCTGAATTCCTGTTGACTTGTCACACAGCGCATAACTCTGCAATCCTGGCGCCTGGTCACTCAAAGCACACAACTTGCTGCATTCCGGTCGCCTGGCCAATCACAGCATGAAACATATTGCACTCCTATTGCGTGGTCACTCACAGCAAGTTACTTGATATAATCCTGTTGCTGGTCAGTCACAGTGCATAACTTACTCCAATCCTGTCCCGTTGTCACTCACTGTGCGTAACTTGCTGAAGTCCTATTCCCTGGCAAATCTCATCGCGTAATTTGCTGAATTCCTGTCGCCAGGTCACTCAGTGCGTAACATGCTGCATTCCTGTCACGTAGTCACTCATAGCAGAAAGCATGCTGCGTTCCAGCCGCCTGGTCACTCAGAGCATGTAACTTGCTTCAATCCTGTCGCCTTGTTGTTCACAGCTTTTACCTCGGTGCGGTCCTGTCTCCGGGGCACTCAAAGCACGCAACCTGCTGCAGTCCTGTCGCCTCGTTACTCACAGCGCGTACCTTGCTGGATTCCTGTTGCCTGGTCATTGACAGTGCATAATTCGGTGCATTTCTGTCGCCTAGTCACTCACAGTGCATAACTTGCTGCCTTGCAGTCGCCTGGTCGCTGACAGCGCGTAACATGCTGCATTCCTGTCACCTAGTCACTCATAGCGCGCAACATGCTGCGCTACAGTCGCCTGGTAACTCAGAGCTTGTAACTTGCTTCAATCCTGTCGCCAGGCCAGTCACAGCGGGTAACTAGCTGCATTACTACCGCCTGGTAACTTACGGCGCGTAGCTTGCTGCAGTCATGTGGTCTGATCACTCAGAACGCGTAACTTGCGGCAATCTTGTCACCAAGTCACTCCCAGAGTCTAACTTGGTGTATTCCTCTCACCTGGTCACTCACAGTGCATAACTTGCTGCAATAAAGTCGCCTGATCACTGATAGCACGGAACTTGCGGCATTACTGCCGCGTTTTCACACACAGGGAGTAACTTGCTGCATTCTAGTCGACTGATTCAGACACCACGTAGCTTGCTTGAGTGCTGTCGTCTGGTCACTTAAGAGCACCTAACATGCTGCACTCCCGTCACCTGGACCCTCACATCATGAAAGTTGCTGTATTCCTGTCCCTTGGGCACTCACATCTCGTAACTTGCTACATTCCTTTCGACTAATCACTCACTGACTGTACGTGATCATTCGCTGACTGTTCGTAACTTGCTGCAATTCAGTCACCTGATCGCTCACAGCACATAACTTGCTGCATTTCAGTCCCCTGGAAACTCAAAGCATGAAAGTTGTTGCATTCCTATCACGTGGTCACGCTTAGCAAATTACTTGCTGCGATCCTGTTGCCTGATCACTCACAGCAAATTACCACTTGCTGCAATCCTTTTGCCTGATCACTCAAAGTACGGAACTTGCTCCAATCCTATTCCCTGGTAACTCTCAGCGCGTAATTTGCTGCATTCCTGTCGCCACGTCACTCACAGCACCTAACATGCTGCACTCGTGTCACGTAGTCACTCATAGCGCGTAACATGCTGCGTTCCAGTCGCCTGGTCGCTCAGAGCACGTAACTTGCTTCAATCATGTCGCACGTCACTCACAGCGCGTAACTAGCTCCATTCCTGTCACCTGGTCAATCACAGTGCGTAATTTTGTGTATTCCTGTCGCCTGGTCATTCACAGAGCGTAACTCACTGCCTTCCAGTCGCCTGATCGCTGAAAGCGCGTGTCTTGCTACATTTCTGTCGCCTGGACACTCACAACACGTAACTTGCCTATGTCATGTCGCCTGGTCACCCACAGTGAGAAACTTGTTGCATTCCGGTCGCCTGAACACTCACAGCGCGTAGCATGCTGCAGTCCTGTCGCCTGGTAGCTTACAGCGTGTAACTTGCTGCAATCCAGTAGCCTGATCGCTTACTGTACGTACCTCGCTGCAATCCAGTCACCTGATCGCTGACAGCATGTAACTTGCTGCATTCCTGTTACCTTGACACTCACAGTGCATAACTTGCTCCAGTCATGTTGCCCTTCGCACACAGTGTGTAACTTGCTGCAATCCTCTCTCCTGGTCACTCACAGCACATAACTTGCTGCATTCCGGTCGCCTGGAAACTCACAGCATGAAACTTGTTGCATTCCAATCGCCTGGACATTCACAGCAAATTACTTGCTGTAATCCTGTTGCCTGATCACTCACAGTGCGTAATTTGCTCTAATCGTTTACCCAGGTGCCTCCCAGTGCGGAATTTGCGGCGTTCCTGTCGCCAGGTCCCTCACAGTGCGTAACGGTCTGCATTCCTGTCACTTAGTCCCTCATAGCGCATAACTTGCTGCGTTCCAGTCGCCTGGTCACTCAGAGCATGTAACTTGCTTCAATCCTGTTGCCAGGTCACTCACAGTGCGTAACTAGCTGCATTCCTGTCGCCTGGTCACTCACAGTGAGTAACTTGCTGCATTCCTGACGCCTGGTAACTCACAGTGCATACCTTCTCCAATCCAGCCAGCTGGTCACTCACAGCGCCTAACTTCATGCAATCATATCGCCTGGTCACCCTCAACGCGTAACTTGCTGCAATCCAGTCGCCTTATCGTTCACATTACGTGAATTTGTGCAATCCAGTCGCCTGATCCCAGACAACACGTAACTTGCTGCATTCCTGTCACGTGGTCACTCACAGTGCGTAACGTGTTGCATTCCTGTCACCTGGGCACTTACAGCCCCTAAATTGCTGCAGCCCTGTGGCCTGGTTGCTCACAGCACGTACCTTGCTGCAGTCATATCGCCTGGTCACTCACAGTGCGTAATTTGGCGCATTCCTGTCCTGTGGTCGCTCACAGTGCGTAACTTGCTGCCTTCCAGTCGCGTGATCGCTGACAGCGCATAACATGCTTCATTCCTGTCACCTAGTCACTCAGAGCGCGTAACATGCTGCGTTCCTGTCGCCTGGTCACTCAGAGCATGTAACTTGCTTCAATTTAGGCGCCATGCCACTCACAGCGGGTAACTAGCTATATTCCTGTTACCTGGTCACTCGCAGTGCGTAACCTGCTGCATTCCTGTCGCCTGGCAACTTAGGGCACGTAGCCTGCTGCAGTAATGTGGCCTGATCACTCAGAATGCGTTACTTGCGGCAATCTTGTCACCAAGTCACTCCCAGAGTCTAACTTGCTGTATTCCTCTCACCTGGTAACTAACTCACAGCGCATAACTTGCTGCAATAAAGTCGCCTGATCGCTGACAGCACGTAACTTGCGGCATTCCTACCGCCTGTTCACACACAGTGCGTAGCTTGCTGCAGTGTAGTCGACTGATACCGACACCACGTAACTTGCTTCAGTCCTGTCGCCTGGTCACTTAGAGCACCTAACATGCTGCACTCCTGTCATCTGGGCCCTCACAGCACAAAAGTTGCTGCATTCCTGTCCCTTGGACACTTACATCTCGTAACTTGCTGTATTCCTTTCGACTAATCACTCACAGCACTAAACTTGCTGCATTCTTTTCACCTGGGCCATCACTGCGCGAAAGCTGCGGCATTCGTGTCGCCTGGCCACTCACAGCGTGGGGCTTTCGGCATTCCTGTCACCTGGTCACTCATAGCGCGTACTTTGCTGCATTCCTGCTGCCTGGGCAGGCAGAGCGCCCGAATTGCTGCATGTCTGTCGCCTGGTCGCTCACAGTACGTTACTTTCTGCAATCCTCTTGCCTGGTCTCTCACAGTGCTCAAATGGCTGCAATCCTGTCCCCTTGTCGCTCACATTGCGTAACATGCTGCAATGCCGTCCTCTGATTAATCACAGTGCGTAATTTGCGGGATTCATGTTGGCTGGCCACACACCGCGCGTAAATTGCTGCAATCCTGCCGCCTGGCCACTCAAAGCCCCTAACTTGCTTCAATTCGGTCGCCTGGTCGCTTACAGCGCGTAACTTGGTGCAATCCTGTCTCCTGGCCACTCAAAACACATAACTAGCTGCATTCCGGTCGCCTGGAGCCTCACAGCATGAAACTTATTGCACTCCTAATGCCTGGTCACTCAGAGCAAGTTACTTGCTGCAATCCTGTTGCTGGTCAGTCACAGTGCATAACTTACTCCAATCCAGTCCCGTTGTCACTCACTGTGCGTAACTTGCTGAAGTCCTATTCCCTGGAAAATCTCATCGCGTAATTTGCTGAATTCCTGTCGCCAGGTCACTCAGTGCGTAACATGCTGCATTCCTGTCACGTAGTCACTCATAGCAGAAAGCATGCTGCGTTCCAGCCGCCTGGTCACTCAGAGCATGTAACTTGCTTCAATCCTGTCGCCTTGTTGTTCACAGCTTTTACCTCGGTGCGGTCCTGTCTCCGGGGCACTCAAAGCACGCAACCTGCTGCAGTCCTGTCGCCTGGTTACTCACAGCGCGTACCTTGCTGGATTCCTGTTGCCTGGTCATTGACAGTGCATAATTCGGTGCATTTCTGTCGCCTAGTCACTCACAGTGCATAACTTGCTGCCTTGCAGTCGCCTGGTCGCTGACAGCGCGTAACATGCTGCATTCCTGTCACCTAGTCACTCATAGCGCGCAACATGCTGCGCTACAGTCGCCTGGTAACTCAGAGCTTGTAACTTGCTTCAATCCTGTCGCCAGGCCAGTCACAGCGGGTAACTAGCTGCATTACTACCGCCTGGTAACTTACGGCGCGTAGCTTGCTGCAGTCATGTGGCCTGATCACTCAGAACGCGTAACTTGCGGCCATCTTGTCACCAAGCCACTCCCAGAGTCTAACTTGGTGTATTCCTCTCACCTGGTCACTCACAGTGCATAACTTGCTGCAATAAAGTCGCCTGATCACTGATAGCACGGAACTTGCGGCATTACTGCCGCGTTTTCACACACAGGGAGTAACTTGCTGCATTCTAGTCGACTGATTCAGACACCGCGTAGCTTGCTTGAGTGCTGTCGTCTGGTCACTTAGAGCACCTAACATGCTGCACTCCTGTCACCTGGACCCTCACATCATGAAAGTTGCTGTATTCTTGTCCCTTGGGCACTCACATCTCGTAACTTGCTACATTCCTTTCGACTAATCACTCACTGACTGTACGTGATCATTCGCTGACTGTACGTAACTTGCTGCAATTCAGTCACCTGATCGCTCACAGCACATAACTTGCTGCATTTCAGTCCCCTGGAAACTCAAAGCATGAAAGTTGTTGCATTCCTATCACGTGGTCACGCTTAGCAAATTACTTGCTGCGATCCTGTTGCCTGATCACTCACAGCAAATTACCACTTGCTGCAATCCTTTTGCCTGATCACTCAAAGTACGGAACTTGCTCCAATCCTATTCCCTGGTAACTCTCAGCGCGTAATTTGCTGCATTCCTGTCGCCACGTCACTCACAGCACCTAACATGCTGCACTCGTGTCACGTAGTCACTCATAGCGCGTAACATGCTGCGTTCCAGTCGCCTGGTCACTCAGAGCACGTAACTTGCTTCAATCATGTCGCACGTCACTCACAGCGCGTAACTAGCTCCATTCCTGTCACCTGGTCAATCACAGTGCGTAATTTTGTGTATTCCTGTCGCCTGGTCATTCACAGAGCGTAACTCACTGCCTTCCAGTCGCCTGATCGCTGAAAGCGCGTCTTGCTACATTTCTGTCGCCTGGACACTCACAACACGTAACTTGCCTATGTCATGTCGCCTGGTCACCCACAGTGAGAAACTTGTTGCATTCCGGTCGCCTGAACACTCACAGCGCGTAGCATGCTGCAGTCCTGTCGCCTGGTAGCTTACAGCGTGTAACTTGCTGCAATCCAGTAGCCTGATCGCTTACTGTACGTACCTCGCTGCAATCCAGTCACCTGATCGCTGACAGCATGTAACTTGCTGCATTCCTGTTACCTTGACACTCACAGTGCATAACTTGCTCCAGTCATGTTGCCCGGTCGCACACAGTGTGTAACTTGCTGCAATCCTCTCTCCTGGTCACTCACAGCACATAACTTGCTGCATTCCGGTCGCCTGGAAACTCACAGCATGAAACTTGTTGCATTCCAATCGCCTGGACATTCACAGCAAATTACTTGCTGTAATCCTGTTGCCTGATCACTCACAGTGCGTAATTTGCTCTAATCGTTTACCCAGGTGGCTCTCAGTGCGGAATTTGCGGCGTTCCTGTCGCCAGGTCCCTCACAGTGCGTAACGGTCTGCATTCCTGTCACTTAGTCCCTCATAGCGCATAACGTGCTGCGTTCCAGTCGCCTGGTCACTCAGAGCATGTAACTTGCTTCAATCCTGTTGCCAGGTCACTCACAGTGCGTAACTAGCTGCATTCCTGTCGCCTGGTCACTCACAGTGAGTAACTTGCTGCATTCCTGACGCCTGGTAACTCACAGTGCATACCTTCTCCAATCCAGCCAGCTGGTCACTCACAGCGCCTAACTTCATGCAATCATATCGCCTGGTCACCCTCAACGCGTAACTTGCTGCAATCCAGTCGCCTTATCGTTCACATTACGTGAATTTGTGCAATCCAGTCGCCTGATCCCAGACAACACGTAACTTGCTGCATTCCTGTCACGTGGTCACTCACAGTGCGTAACGTGTTGCATTCCTGTCACCTGGGCACTTACAGCCCCTAAATTGCTGCAGCCCTGTGGCCTGGTTGCTCACAGCACGTACCTTGCTGCAGTCATATCGCCTGGTCACTCACAGTGCGTAATTTGGCGCATTCCTGTCCTGTGGTCGCTCACAGTGCGTAACTTGCTGCCTTCCAGTCGCGTGATCGCTGACAGCGCATAACATGCTTCATTCCTGTCACCTAGTCACTCAGAGCGCGTAACATGCTGCGTTCCTGTCGCCTGGTCACTCAGAGCATGTAACTTGCTTCAATTTAGGCGCCATGCCACTCACAGCGGGTAACTAGCTATATTCCTGTTACCTGGTCACTCGCAGTGCGTAACCTGCTGCATTCCTGTCGCCTGGCAACTTACGGCACGTAGCCTGCTGCAGTAATGTGGTCTGATCACTCAGAATGCGTTACTTGCGGCAATCTTGTCACCAAGTCACTCCCAGAGTCTAACTTGCTGTATTCCTCTCACCAGGTAACTAACTCACAGCGCATAACTTGCTGCAATAAAGTCGCCTGATCGCTGACAGCACGTAACTTGCGGCATTCCTACCGCCTGTTCACACACAGTGCGTAGCTTGCTGCAGTGTAGTCGACTGATACCGACACCACGTAACTTGCTTCAGTCCTGTCGCCTGGTCACTTAGAGCACCTAACATGCTGCACTCCTGTCATCTGGGCCCTCACAGCACAAAAGTTGCTGCATTCCTGTCCCTTGGACACTTACATCTCGTAACTTGCTGTATTCCTTTCGACTAATCACTCACAGCACTAAACTTGCTGCATTCTTTTCACCTGGGCCATCACTGCGCGAAAGCTGCGGCATTCGTGTCGCCTGGCCACTCACAGCGTGGGGCTTTCGGCATTCCTGTCACCTGGTCACTCATAGCGCGTACTTTGCTGCATTCCTGCTTCCTGGGCAGGCAGAGCGCCCGAATTGCTGCATGTCTGTCGCCTGGTCGCTCACAGTACGTTACTTTCTGCAATCCTCTTGCCTGGTCTCTCACAGTGCTCAAATGGCTGCAATCCTGTCCCCTTGTCGCTCACATTGCGTAACATGCTGCAATGCCGTCCTCTGATTAATCACAGTGCGTAATTTGCGGGATTCATGTTGGCTGGCCACACACCGCGCGTAAATTGCTGCAATCCTGCCGCCTGGCCACTCAAAGCCCCTAACTTGCTTCAATTCGGTCGCCTGGTCGCTTACAGCGCGTAACTTGGTGCAATCCTGTCTCCTGGCCACTCAAAACACATAACTAGCTGCATTCCGGTCGCCTGGAGCCTCACAGCATGAAACTTATTGCACTCCTAATGCCTGGTCACTCAGAGCAAGTTATTTGCTGCTATCCTGTTACTGGTCACTCGCAGTGCATAGCTTACTCCAATCCTGTCCCATTGTCACTCACCGTGTGTAACTTGCTGCAATCCTATTCCCTGATAACTCTGAGCGCATAATTTGATGCATTCTTGTCCCCAGGTCACTCACAGTGCGTAACATGCTGCATTCCGGTCACGTAGTCGCTCATAGCGCGTAAATTGCTGCATTCATCAAATCATCAAATCAAATCATCAGTTTATTTTTCATCTCAAGGATGAGGGCAGGCTCGGGATAAAAGTGACATCAGTCACTTGAGGGGAACCCGAGCCTCCCTGATACATGGAATGCATTCCAGTCGCCTGGTCACTAAGAGCGCGTACCTTACTTTAATCCTGCCGCCAGGTCACTAACAGCTGGTAACTAGCTGCTTTGCTGTCGCCTGGTCAATCCCGGCACCTAATTTGTTGCATCCTGTCGCCTGGTCGCCCACACTAACTTGCAGCATTCCTGTCGCCTGATCGTTCACATTACGCAACTTGGTGAAATCCAGTCGCGTGATCACTGAAAGCATGTATGTTGCCATATTCTTGTCGCTTGTCACTCAAAACAAGTAACTTTCTGCAGTCATGTCGCCTGGTCACGAACAGTGCGTAACTTGTTGTATTGCAGTTGCCTGGGCACTCAAAGCACGTAAGATGCTGCAGTCCTGTCGTCTGGTAGCTTACAGCGTCCACCTTGCTGCAGTCCAATAGCCTGATCGCTGACTGTACGTAACTTGCTGCATTCCTGTTGCCTTGTCACTCACAGCGCTGAGCTTGCTGCAGTCATGTTGCCCGGTCTAACACAGTGCGTAAACATGCGGCATTTGTGTCGCCTGGACACTCACAGCGTGTAACTTTCGGCATTCCTGTCACCTGGTCACTCACAGTGCGTACTTTGCTGCATTCCTGTTGCCTGGGCCCCCAGAGTGCATAAGTTGCTTCACTCCTGTCGCCTGGCCACTCACAGCACGTCACTTGCTGCAATCCTGTTGCCTGGTCTCTCACAGTGCGTAAATGGCTGCAATCCTGTCCCCTTGTCACTCACAGTGCGTAAAGTGCTGCACAACCGTTCCCTGATTACTGACAATGCGTAAATTGCTGAATTTATGTTGCCTGGTAACACACCGAGCGTAACTTGCTGCAATCCTGACGCCTGGTAGCTCAAAGCACGTAACTTGCTTCAATTCGGTATCCTGGTAACTCACAGCGCGTACCATGCTACAATCCTGTCTCCTGGCCACTCACAGCACATAACTTGCTGCGTTCCGGTCGCCTGGACACTTATCACACTCCTATCCCCTGGTCACTCAGAGCAAGTTACTTGCTGCAATCCAGATGCTGGTCACTCACAGTGCATAACTTACTCGAATTCTGTCCCGTTGTCACTCACAGCGTGTAACTTGCTGCAATTCAACACATGAAACTGATTAGCGTGATGCCAAGAAGAGTTTGAAAAAGCGGAGATGCCGCCACAACTGCTGCAGGAGTAAGAGTCATTGGGTCCATCTTTATATAGTGCTCGTTGATAGTCACGGGTAGCCCACACAGATGCAGCAGACAGTACATGACGAAGACGCCTTTCTGCACTCGCAGCGAGTGCAACGGAATGTTGAAATTAAGCCACGTCGGGCGCCGAGGACGCAGGCATCAAGGACGACCACGAACACAGGCAACCGATTAATGGGGTGGCAAGAAGAATTGTCTGAAAAAGCGGAGATGCCGCCACAACTGTTAGTGGAGTAAATGCCGTTGTGTCTACCTTTATATGGTGCTCGTTGATAGTAAATTGTAGTCCGCACACATGCAGCAGGCAGTACAGGACGCACACGCCTGAATGCGCTCACAATGAGTGCAATCGCACATTGAAATTAAGCCACGTAGGGCTCCGAGGACGCAGGAATCAGGGAGGACCACAAACACAGGATACTGATTAACGTGGTGAAGAAGAATTGTCTGGAAATACGGCGGTGCCTCCGCCACTCCTGCTGCAGTAAACGCCGTTGAGTCCATCTTTATATAGGGTTCGTTGATAGGCACGTCCAGTCCGCACAGACGCAGCACGCAGTGCAAGACGCATACGCCTGAATGCACTCACAATGAGTGCAACGGGATCTTGAAATTAAGCCTCGTCGGGCGCCGAGGAAGCAGGAATCAAGGACGACCATGAACGCAGGCAACTGATTAGAGTGGTGGCAAGAGAAGTCTGAAAAGCGGTGATGCCGCCGCAACTGCTGCCGGAGTAAGTGCTGTTGTGTCCATCTTTATATGGTGCTCGTTGATGTTCACGTGCAGTTCGCGCAGACACTGCCGGCAGTACAGCGTGCACACGCCTGACTGATCTCGCAATGAGCGCAATCGCACGTTGTAATTAAGCCAGGTCGGGCGCCGAGGACACAAGCACCAAGGACGACCACGAACAAAGGAAACTGACTAACGTGGTGACGAAATGTCTGAGAAAGCGAGATGCCGCCACAACTGTTATTTGAGTGAGTGCCGTTCTGTCTACTTTTATATGGGGCTCATTCATAGTAAATTGTATGATGATGATGATGTTTGTGGTTGAATGGCGCAAGGGCCAGGTATGGCCAAATAGCGCCATGCTAGTGGTAATGAATATGTCGTGGTCTGATGGGTTCTGTGAATTTAATGTGACGTGGCTGTAAAGGGGCCTAAAAGAGTTGGTGTAAATTGCATAAAAACTACACGTAATAATATTACGGCAATGACTAATGACGTGTACTATGATCCCTAAAATGCATTAAGAAAGAATAATTCATTATATAAAATACGCGAGATGCTAAAATTGTCTAAGAGCACTACTGCCTCTCCAGAGCTGAAACGAAAAGGCCAAGAGCTATGTGCTATACGAAACAGCTATCACAGCGGCATCCTCTGAAGAGAGGAGACGCTACGAACGTATGGGGCTAATTACATGTAACACAACATCTTCCATGAAGTCTAGGACTACGTTAGTGTCAAAGATCGGTTCTGGGCCGAGTGAGATTACAGGATGAAGGGGAATGTGCTGCCGGTATGCCAACAGAAATTGTTTCTGTCAGATTCGGCTTTCCGACACTCCAGGAGGACGTGGAGGACGGTCAGCCTCTCCCCGCATCTCCCACAAGTTTGGGGCTCATTTTCAGTGAGTAAAAAATTGTGGGTGCCAAATGTGTGTCCTATTCTTAGACGACAGAATAGGACATCTGTTCGGCGTTATTTTGTTGCAGAAGGCCAGAACCCTAATTATGGCTTTATTACGTGCAGCTTATTATTTCTTTCTATGTCCCACCAGCGTTGCCAGTAGTTTCGCACTTTCCTGCGAAAGAAAGGCCTCAGATCTGTGACAAGGACTGCTGCGGCATGATTAACAGAATACGATGCAATTTATCTGGCCATCTGGTCCGCCAAAACTTTACCTTCGATGCCAATATGACCCGGCACCCAGCATATGATGCCATACTGGTTACATATATGCGCTTTATATAGGACGGAATATAGTTCATTGATTACTGGATTTTTGTGCTTAGAAAATGACATTAAGGCCTTCGCAGCACTTAGGGAGTCCGTATATATAACTGATTTCTGGAGTTCTGCTTTGTTTATATGCTTTACAGCCGACAACAGTGCGTAGACCTTAGCCGTAAAGATACTAGTTTCCGGATGCAGTACATCGGCTTCCGAGAAGGATGGACCGACGGCTGCATAGGACACCCCGTCGTGTGACTTCGATGCTTCAGTATAGCACTCCGTGCAGGAGTGTTTTTGCTGGAGTTCCCGGAAATGCATTTGGATTTCAATCTCTGGAGCGTGCTTTGTAACTTGAGTGAAAGATGTATCGCAATGTATCAGCTGCCACTCGCAAGGAGGTAGCAGCTTGGCTGGATGCATTAGGCGAAGCTCAAGCAGTGGAAAATGCATTTCTACACTAAGCTCCCTCACACGAAGCGAGAAAGGTTGTCTTACGGAGGGACGATTGCGAAAGAGTGTAGCATATGTCATATCGTTAACGGTAATAAAACACGGATGTTGAGGATTAAAGTGGACTTTCAGAAAATATGTTTGGGTGATGAATGTTTTCGAAAGTCTAAGTGACCACTCATTCGGTTCTGCATATAAACTTTCAACGGGACTTGTCCTGAAAGCGCCCGTGGCTAAGCGGATACCTAGATGGTAAACAGGGTCTAGCATTTTTAGCGCGCTCGGGATGGCAGAATGATAGATCAAGGCACCATAATCTAATCGTGAAAGAATTAGGCTCTTATAGAGATTCATTAAGCACTTCCTGTCACTACCCCACGTAGTCTGGGATAGAAGTTTCATTAGGTTCATTGTTTTCAGACATTTTTCTTAAATATGTTTAATGTTGGGGACGAAAGGATAACACCTAGAAATTTGTGTTCTTTGTATGCAGGTATCTGTTGTCCAAAAATTTCTAAGCAAGAATCTGGGATCAGGCCTCTCTTTCTTGCAAAAAGAACGCAAGAACTTTTGTTAGGATTGTTCTGAAATCCATTTTTGTCTGCCCACATTGACCCTTTGTTCAGGCCATGCTGTACCTGTCTTTCGCACTCTGCGAGGTTACAAGATTTAAAAGCTATTTGAATGTCGTGCAAGTAGACAGAGTAAAAGATGGCCGGTGGTAATGAAGCACGAAGCGTGTTCATCTTCACGATAAAGAGCGTGCAGCTAAGCACGCCTCCTTTGGGTACACCCGTTTCTTGCGCAAAAGGACGTGAAAGTACTTTGCCAACTTTTACCCGGAAGGTACGATTGGACAGATAGTTTTCTATTAGTTTAACCATATTACCATGGATGCCCATTTCTAACAAGTCTCATAAGATTCCGTAACGCCACGTTGTGTCATACGCCTTTTTCATATCAAGAAATGTCGATAAGAAGAACTGTTTAGGTATAAATGCGTACCGGATATTTCCTTCAACACGTACGAGATGATCGTTTGTGGAGCGCCCTTCTCGGAAGCCGCACTAATAACGATCAAGCATTTTGATCATTTTAAGGAAATGGATCAGTCGCCGATTAATCATTTTTTCAAATGCCTTACAAAGGCAACTTGTGATGGCGATCGGGCGGTAACTTGCTAATGAGGAAGGATATTTGCCTTGTTTCAAAACAGGAACCACAATTGCATCTTTCTATGCAGTTGGAAGGTATCCTGCAGGCCAAATGGTGTTGAAAATTGTGAGTAGTGTAATTTATTTATTTACTCACTCCCGGGTGTTATTGTTACTCACTCCCGGGTCACTCCCGGGTGTTATTGTGTAGGTTTTTGATCATTTCATTCATGATTCTGTCAGTTCCGGGTGCAGAGCTCTTGCATGAGCTGAAGGCAGCTCTCAACTCAGCAATACTAAAAGCGCAGTTGTACGCTTCATTCTGTGGACCTTTTCTTATGAGTGGCTTACAATCTTCTATTTTATATTTCAGAAAAGATTTCGTATATTGTTTCGAACTTGACACGTTCTCAAAGTGCTCCCCAAGTGAGTCTGCCTGATCTTGCAGTGTATCGCCTTGTGTGTTTATCGAAGGGAGGCCCTCTTATCCTATTAACCCTGTTCCAGACTTTGGCCTCATCATTATGCGATTTGATACTTGATAAAAACTGCTGCCAACTCTCTCTTCTGGCCCGTCGGCAGGTTCACCTACCTTGGGATTTTACTTTTTTAAAGTTGATAAGATTCTCCGCAGTGGGGGAGGCGCGTAGCAAAGCCCACGCTTTGTTTCCTTTCTTACGAGCGATCTTACAATCGTCGTTCCACTACGGGACACGCCGTTTACATGCCAAGCCATTTACTTCTGATATGCATTTAGATGCAGCATATATAATGAAAGCTGTAAAATACTGCACAGAAGCATCAATTCCTAAAGAAGACAAGTCATTCCATGAGATACTAGTGAGAGTTAGGAACTTCTCCCAGTCTGCTGTATCGATCTTCCACCTAGGAACCTGTGGTAGATATTCGTTTTCTTTATGTGTTCTTAGCAGTATGGGGAAGTGGTCACTCCCGTAAGGATTCCTGGTAACTTCCCATTCCAGTTCAGGCAGTATACACGGGGAAACTAGGCTGAGGTCAATTGAAGAAAATGTTCTGTTTGCGAGAGAATAATATGTGGGTGTCTTATTATTCAGCAGACACGCACCGGACGAAAAAAGGAATTGTTCAACGAGACGACCTCGCGCATCGATACGAGTCTCCCCATAGGCTGCTGTGCGCATTGAAATCGCCAAGAATAACATAAGGTTGTGTTGTTGATCTATTAAGGACTGAAATTCATGTTTGTTTAGTTGGTAACGCGGGGGTATGTAAAGCGAGCAAACGGTGATAAGTTCGTTTAGTAGGACAACTGGAACGGCCACTGCTTCAAGGGGCGTTTGTAGCTGTAAAGGTTGACGCGCTATACTTCTAAGAGTGACAATGGCAACACCGCCCGATGATGCGACGGCATCATCGCGATCTTTGCGAAAATTTATATACTGCCGGAGAAAGTTTGTGTTTGTTTTTAAGTGTGTTTCCTGTAAACACAGCACTTTTGGATTCTGTTTTTGGATGAGTCCCTGCACATCATCAAGGTTTCTAAGGAGACCTTTGACGTTCTATTGAATAATTTGTGTAACCATGTTGGTAGTAAATCGGTGCTGTGTGTACAGAAAGAGAGGTATTAATTACAGAGATTTCAGAGATTAGATTACAGAGCTCTTTCGAAGACTGTAATCGGGGTTTTACCCTTTCTGAAGCGTTCGAGGGAGCCTCGGCGCTCCTTAGGGAGTTTGGCACGCCGTGGGGATAGGTGTAGTGTCCATTGCCTCTTGTGAGGCGCTGGACACGTGTTCTTGCGAGCGAAAAGTTACCAGGGACAATCCCGCCTTGGAGGGCAAGACCCCTGCGCCCACCAGCCCGGAGGTCGATGGGGCTCCGTGAGGTATTTGGCTGCGCCAGCTGTTGCCAGCGCTGGAAGGGGCCGGGGAGGTTGGGGCAGCCTCGGCTGCGCCAACCTCCGTGGTGGATGGCCCCGTCTGCTTGGTTGGCGCTGCAGCGCTAGCTGCAGCCGCCGGGGGAGGGGGGATGGCGTCAATGCCGCCTGACTGGGTGTGGGTCGGACAGCCAACGGAGACCTTTGTGGCGCTGCCCCCTGACAAGTCATTTCGGCAAAGGTTTTCTTGGCCAGGTAGGATACCCGCCTGCGTGCCTCCTTGAAACTCCTTTACTTTTATTGTTACAATTACCTTTTTTTCCATGATGGGCACGACCGCGAGTACGCGGCGTGCTCCCCATCACAGTTTACACAGTGGAGAGCGCTCTTACAAGTTTCAGTGGCGTGTTCATGGGCACTGCATTTTGCACATGCTTGGCGGCCCCGGCAGCTCTGCGAACTGTGGGCGAAACGCTGGCATTAGAAGCATCTTAGGAGATTTGGCACATATGGTCTGACACGGAGCTTGATGTACCCGGACTCTACAGACTCGGCAGATGACTTGAACCGAATGTTAGTATTAGGTGCTTGGTCGCAATTTCTTAACCATCCCACCTCAGCTTAATTCTCTTGACATTGATAACATTCTGCTCACTGAAGTCCTCCAGGAGCTCAGCCTCTGTCAGCTGGAGCAAATCATCATCCGAGACAACGACGTGGGTGGTGTTGAAAGTACGGTGCATGTGGAGTTACTGTCACGGCAACATCCCCAAATGACACTAGTCTGGGCAATTTTTTATATTGTTTCTGATCATGCAGTTCTAAGAGGAGATCACCACCTGCCATTCTTGATGCCTTGTAGCCTAGACCAAGGACATCGGTTAAAGACTTTCAAACTAGAAATGCGGAAATTGTGCGTGCTTGTTTATCTGAATTTCCCGAGTGAATGACGTGAAATCGTGGGACGTTGGGACTTTGACGTCAAAAGAAGTGAAAAAAATATTCGGTGCGCCCTCTTTTCTGAGGGCGATCTGGGAGGGAGGGAAGGAGCTTGCCATAAAAGAATGTCATTTCCGGCAATAGCGCCAGCCACCCACCGTGGAGCCCTAAAGGGGACGCTACAGGGACTGTAATAACAGGTCCTGCGAACGCCAGCTGTATGTTGTCACTATAACCAAATGTGAGATAACCTAGGTTGGTTTTTCACACAAGGTTAACCCTTGCAGCCTGGAAAAATTGGAATTAAGCGGAAGCTAGGAGAAGACAGGAAAGATGAAAAGAGAGAAAGACGAAGGCTGGAGGAAGAGAGAGACAGGAAAGGGCAACTACCGATTTCCTCCAAGTGGGTCAGCCTTGAGGTGCCGTCTACGTGAAGCAGAGGCCGAAGACGTGTGCTGCCTCCGCCGGAGGGCGTTAACGGTCCAAACACCCGGCATCGACTAAACCCCCAGGATCCCCCTTTCACCGGACACGGCTAAGCCACGCACGGCTACACGTGGGAGGGTCCAACCCTCGTGTGCTCGAGTACGTGGTGTCGCAACACACCAAACGACTGCTGACGCCGACGCCCCTGCGGGGCATAGTATAATTGTAGTCCGGACAGACGCAGCAGGCAGTACAGGACGCACACGCCTGGATGCGCTTACAATATATGCGACGGCACATTGAAATTAAGCCACGTCGCGCGCCGAGGACGCAGGATTAAAGGGCGACCACGCACACAGGCAACTGATTAACGTGGTGGCAAGAAGAGTTGTCTGAAAAGGCTGAGAGGCCACCTCAACTGCTGCTGGAGTAAGTGCCGTTGTGTCCGTCTTTATATGTAGCTCGTTGATTGCCATGCGTAGTCCCCACAGACGCAGCAGGCAGTACAGGATGAACGCGCCTGAATGCACTTTCAATGAGTGCAACCGCATGTTGAAAATAAGCCACGTCGGGCGCCGAGGACGCATGAATCACAGACGACCACGAACACAGGCAACTGATTAACGTGGCGGCAAGAAGTGTTGTCTGAAAAAGCGGAGATGTCGCCGCAACTGCTGCTGGAGTAAGTGCCGTTGTGTATACCTTTTATAGTGCTCGTTGATAGTCAATTGGGGCCCGCACAGACGCAGCAAGCAGTACAGGACGCGCGCGCCAGAGAGCGCTCACAATGAGTGGAACCGCACATTGAAATTAAGCCGCGTCGGACGCCGAGGTCGCACGAATCAAGGACGATTACGCACACAGGTAACTGATTAAGGTGGTTAAGAAGAATTGTCTGAAAAGACGGAGGTGCCGCCGCCACTCCTGCTGGAGTAAATGCCGTTGTGTCCACCTTCATATAGTGCTCGTTGATGGCCACGTCCAGTCCGCACAGACGCAACAGGCAGTGCAAGACTACTACGCCTGAATGCGCTCACAATGAGGGCAACCGCACATCAAAATTCAGCCACGGGGGGCGCCGGGGACGCAGGAATCAAGGACGACCACGAACACAGGCAACTGTTTAACGTAAGAAGAATTGTCTCAAAAAGCGGGGATGCCACCGCAACTGTAGCTGGAGTAAGTGCGTTGTGTCCATCTTTATGTCGTGCTTGTTGATAGTCACGTGCAGTCCGCACAGACCCAGCAGGCAGTACATGACGAAGGCGCCTTTATGCACTCGCAGTGAGTGCCACCGGACGTTGAAATCAAGCCACGTCGGGTGCCGAGGACGCAGAAATCACGGACGACCACGAACCCAGGCAACTGATTGACGTGGTGAAGAGTTGTCTGAGTGCCGTTGTGTTTACCTTTATATGGTGCTCGTTGATAGTAAACTGGGGTCCGCAGAGACGCAGCAGGCAGTACAGAACGCACACGCCAGAATGCGCCCACAGTGGGTGCAACCGCACGTTGAAATTAAGCCACGTCGGGCGCCGAGGCCGCAGGAATCAAAGACGACCACGCACACAGGCAACTGATTACCGTGGTGGCAAGAAGAATTGTCTGAAAAGGCGGAGATGCCACCGCAACTGCTGCTGGAGTAAGTGCCGTTGCGTCCATCTTTACATGGTACTCATTGTCAGGCACGTGCAGTCCGCACAGACGCAGCAGGCAGTGCAAGACGGCTACGCCTGAATGCGCTCACAATCAGTGCAACCGCACATCGAATTTAAAGGGAAGCTGAAACACTTTTAGAAAAAAAATGAGTTCCCTGCGGCATTCTACAGTTTCGATTCCACTGAAGACGAATATCTCGTCTAAAAAGGGCGGGAACAAGCGGAACCGGCTGTTTTTTGCACGAAAACGCGCACCAGCGCCTCAGGGCATCGCGCGAATTCCGCTGTTGCCCCTGATTGGTCGGGACCGCTTTGACGTCATTCACTGGGATCGCCGTTCGGCGCCGTCATTTCAGAGCGTGGCACGCTCTTCTGTTCTGGCTTCACAGCTGAGTTGTAAGCATTATGGAACGTTCTCGCTGTCTCGGCGAGCTTGTATTTTCGCCGTACATGTTCGAATCGACAGCCGACACAGAAAACGATGGCGGCAACGGGGGCAACGACGATGTTGAGTGTGCACCTTCTCGCGCGTCGTAAATATTCGCTGCCACATATGCATTTTCATGTAGCTGCACGTTCCAATGACGGGAGTAAAAGCGTGCTAAACTGTCACTGGGAACTTACTGCTGGAAGAATGCCGAAGCACTAACATCTCATTAGATTGTAAACACGGGTACAATTCCGCGATGCCATGCACCTTTCCGCTGCTTCTCTAAAGTTCCGTGGTTTTTTTGCGTGTTGATACACGATCGCGAACAGAAGTGCCGCGTTTGGTACTTCAAACTCTTGAACATTATCTGCCTGTGTCAAACTGGCTGCTTCAAACTGTTCGATTGGTGATGGTAGTGGAACAAGTTCATCAGGGGCTCGGTTCTCAAGGTGCTCTGCTAGAACCTGAAGGAGTACAAGCCATGGATGTCATGAATTTCAACATATCATGCATATCAGCAAACATGACAACAGTTGGATTACTTAGAGTAATTGAAATACCTTTTTAGTAATTTATGTGATGGATTAGTTGTCTAATGGTTAATAATGTGAATTAGTTGGTGTCAGTAATTTCGTGGCTAAAATAATTAATTATTTGCGTTAAATATGCACCAGTAAGCTGTGTACGGCGCCAGAACGTTGGTAATGTCGTGAGGTGTCATGGAGGCACATGGGGGGGAGGGCATGAAATGTTGCCAAGTGTTACCTTGAAGAAAGGTTGGCGTCCCTTTATACTTTGCTTTTTGCTTCTTGTGTGCATGAAAACTTTTTGGAAGCAATCGTAAAGTAATACCATTACTTTTTTGAAAGCCGTAATTGCTAATGTAATTCAAATCAATGAGCGTAATAAGAAAGTAATGAGTTATGTAATATAATTACTTTCAAATAATAAGTTTGTCATGCGTGATGCATAGCAAGACAAGAAAACATTTTTGTCCAGCAGCTATGCCTGTATTGGGCTAGACCACGTCGAACGCTGACAAGTTCAATACCTCAGAACGTTATTTCATTATTTGAGCCCGTTCGCCTTGCCATGGGCGTGGCTGTGCCGATGCTCGTTTTTGCGGCATTTCGTTGCTGGCAGCAAGATGTGAGTGCGAAATCTACGGAACGAAGTTTTTGCACGACCAGTTCAACTACTCTAACGCGAGCAGGAACATATTACCGTAACGCCTTGTGTCGTGCGATTTGAACACGAATGCTGAAGAGCTAAACCTGCGGGCACCGCGTGGTAGGACGAATAGCAAATATCACTTAATGCGCAAGCGTACTTCCGGCCGGTTATTTTGCCGTACCAAAACAGCGCCGAGCAAGCAGCCGTAGTACAGTGTTGCGTGACAAAACGGAGTGGAAAGACAGTATGAAAACGGCAAGCACTTTGCACGCATGTGCACATTTCCGGCTGTGCGTCCCCCTAGCTTCATCATAGGCCGCTGTAAGGCCGTTTGTTCGACACTCAGGTGATCATCCGTTTAAAACATTGCCCGTGAGCACATTAAAACCCTTACCTCACCCTTTCTCCTCTTGGCGAAGGCCGCTCTTTGAAGTGGCGAGGTGTTTCTCTTGTGGGAGAGTATAGACGGAACAACGCCGGCATTCAGTCGCCCCGATTTGATTGGAATACCGATTGCCCGCATCGTTGTCAAGCTCTGATGATAATCACTGTCGCGGAAATGGTCCGAACACAGCACAGTTGATTCCGTCGGCAAGAAATTATCTCTCTTCACCGCACGGACTCACTGCGCTCCAAGTCTCTTGTTCTTCGGGAACATGTGAAACACCACATCATCTCGCCCGCTTGTGTTCGCACAGCCGAATGCTGCACAGAACGAGGGCATGTTGGGCACCCTTGGCTGTGGGCACTCACGCAGCACAGAAAGGAAGCACAGTTCACGAAAATCACAAACGAAAACAGACGTGAGCGGCGGCAGATCACTCGTAGCGTCGTTTAATAAAGCGCAGGACGGAAAGAAACATGCTAGCACGCCGGTCCGGCAGTACGGTCCCCGGGAATGACGTCACTCTCACCGGTTCTCTCCTCCGGCTGCCTCCTCACCCGGCGCTCCGGAAAGGGACGGGGGCGTGTCCGCGGGGGTGATTTAGAAAGCGATTTCTGCATCTTGTATTGAAAATTGGCCTCGAGCTCCACCACTGGAAAAGATGGCGCCACCGTCGGCGTGACGTGTAATTAGGGATCACGTGGACATAGCGACCGCGTCGGGGGCGCCGAAGCGAGCTGCAAACGAGTTTAAATTCCCTTGCACGCTGCGGTCCTCATTTAGTGGCAAGATTTTCCCGCTTCGAGTGTCTCCTTTACCACGCTTGAAAACACTACAATAGGTAGTGGCTGCCTTTGAAGGCGCGCAACATGGTAGGCTACTGCTCGGTGCCGCAGTGCCGGAAGTACGCAACGGAGCCCATTGCAGCCTTATTCACACGTAGCCGCAGGACAAGATGCTGCGTGAAGCTTGGCTCACGAAACATAAAATCGGCAAACAGTCATCGGCTACAACTCGGGTATGCAGCAAGCACAGACGCGAGGGAGATTTCTGCTACGGTGCCGGGTCTGCGATGTTCGGAAAACGCGCACTGAGACGTTCGCCCGAGTCCGCTGCCCGACTAATATCGTGACGGTTTGGTCTATGAGCTTGTCGATGCTATAGATACTGGCAAGTTCACTGTAGTAGAAAGGGAGCTGTAAGAAGCACATTAAAGAAAGGCATGGCATATGGTCATGTTTTTGTTATGAATTAATGCACTGGATCACAAGAATAAGCAGCGGGAAATCGCACGCTGAGAACATCGATAAACATACAGTGCGACGCAACTCGAGAAATAATATTGAAACGTCCAAGAATTTAGAAGAAAAAAAATTGAATCGTCGCGACGGCCCATCACAGTCCCCGTAGGCGTCGCAGTCTCTACAATGAAATTAA
This sequence comes from Dermacentor variabilis, assembly GCF_050947875.1. NCBI lineage: Eukaryota > Metazoa > Arthropoda > Arachnida > Ixodida > Ixodidae > Dermacentor > Dermacentor variabilis. The sequence goes on along the minus strand of NC_134571.1, from coordinate 225,476,836 downwards.
TTTTGAACAGCTCTCATAGCGCCCACGCAACAATGGTTGCTTTTATACTGTCAACAGCTCATATTCTGCGGCCTAAAACTCATGGCACGGTGTGAAAACACGCACGTGGCGAAAGGGAAACAGTGCGCCGACAAGCATGCAGACGCGCAGTCGGTCGCTGCGAATCTGTGCGATCGCTGCATTGAGGCTTCATTCTATTACGCTCCATTTGGTTATACAAACACTACAAGAACAAATTTCACAGTTTTATCTCAGCGTTTACCTCCTTTTCTTGCAAGAAGCCGGTTCGGCAGACTCCATTGCGGCGACCGCGCGCAGTGGCGTTCACTGTATACGTATTCGGTAAAGAGATAGCGTCTGTAAACGATTCTGTGCTTTTAGTTTGCCCAAGATTATTATTTAGACAGCAAAAAACTTCTCTCCTTTCGAAAGTACTTACATAAGTGTCCGGGAGAGCTCGCACGTGGTGCTTTCAGTGAGCCCTGACAGCAAAACGTATGAGAAGCGCGCCGCGTGATCCCTCATACTACGCCAGCGAGGCACCTCCGATAGATGGCGACTCCGTAACTCCTCACCGCCAATACAAAGAAAAAATTTCATAACCGTAAATTATTAGGTCTGTTCTTCCCAACCCCAGCAATTCATGGAAATTGAAAACCGTTTCAGCTTACCTTTAAGCCACGTCGGGCGCCGAGGGCGCAGGAATCAAGGACGACCACGAACACAGGCAACTGATTAACATGGTGGCAAGACGAATTGTCTGAAAAGCGGAGGTGCCGTCGTAACTGCTGCTGGAGTAAGTGCGTTGTGTCGATCTCTATGTAGTGCTCGTTGATAGCCACGTGTAGTCGGCACAGACGCAGCAGGCCGTACATGACGAAGGCGCCTTTATGCACTCGCAGTGAGTGCAACGGGATCTTGAAATTAAGCCACGTGGGCACCGAGGACGCAGGAATCAAGGCCGACCACGCACACAGGCAGCTGATTAACGTGGTGGCAAGAAGAATTGTCTGAAAAAGCGGAGATTCCGCCGGAACTGCTGCTGGAGTAAGTGCCGTTGTGTCTACCTTTACATTTCCACGTGGTGGTGACGTTGAAGAACACAGTAGCAATACTGTGAACGACAAAGTTAACTTTTATTGGGCGAACCTGTGCCCACAAGACAGGCTACACTTATAGCACAACGATAGCGGCGAACATGGTCGGCGATCGTAGAAAATCGGATTAGCGGGTCAAGCGCGTCTGCTTTTATACAGCAGTCGTCGAATGTTCCAGACTAATCGTTCGGACCCGCGTGCCTTCCACAAAGTTCTACACCATTCGCGTCACGCGATGAAATCAGATAACACAAGGTTCGGTGACAACAGACAGCCGGGTAGAAGCATCGATAACTTTCTAGAAACTTCGGATACGAGCAGGCGCGTCCCGCGCTGTGCGATTACATTTGTTAGGCGGCGAAACGTGGTCACCCGATAAAGATAGGTACACGTGTCAATACACCCCTCTTAAAAAGCATCGACCCGATGCTGCATACAAACAAAAGTAATAAAGAAAAACACCCCTAACAATAAAATAAAGAAGTTCGTCAGCGTCCGCAAAAGGGTTTCAGACGCACCACGTGGACCACTTCAGATCGCGCGCGGCGCCGCTATGAATGCTAAATTCCGTCTCGCACGACCTCATAGTCCAGTGCGCCAATACGTCGAATGACCTTGTAGGGTCCAAAATAGCGGCGCAATAGTTTCTCACTCAGTCCTCGTCGGCGTATCGGTGTCCAAACCCAAACACGGTTGCCGGGCTGGTACTCGACGAAGCGTCGTCGGAGGTTGTAGTGTCGGCTGTCGGTCCTCTGTTGGTCCTTGATCCGTAGGCGGGCGAGCTGTCGGGCTTCTTCGGCGCGCTGGAGATAGCTAGCGACGTCAAGATTCTCTTCGTCAGTGACGTGGGGCAGCATGGCGTGGAGCGTCGTCGTCGGTTTCCTGCCGTAAACCAGCTTAAACGGCGTGATCTGTGTTGTTTCTTGCACCGCCGTGTTGTAAGCCAAGGTTACATACGGCAGGACCGCGTCCCACGTCTTGTGCTCGACGTCGACGTACATTGCTAGGATGTCGGCGAGGGTCTTGTTCAGGCGCTCCGTGAGACGATTCATCTGCGCATGGTAGGCAGTTGTCCTCCTATGGCTTGCCTGGCTGTACTGCAGAATGGCTTGGGTGAGCTCTGCTGTAAAAGCCCTTCCTCTGTCGGTGATGAGGACTTCTAGGGCACCATGTCGTAGCAGGATGTTCTCGACGAAAAAGTTCGCCACTTCGGCTGCGCTGCCTTTTGGTAGAGCTATAGTTTCAGCAAAGCGGGTGAGATAGTCCGTCGCCACCACGATCCACTTATTCCCGGATGTCGACATCGGAAACGCCCCCAACAAATCCATCCTAATCTGCAGGAATGGTCGGGGAGGAGCTTCGATCGGCTGTAGTAATGCTGCTGGCCTTGTCGGTGGTGTCTTACGTCGTTGAGTCTCGGCATGTCTTGACGTAACGGGTGACGTCGGCGGTCACACGCGGCCAGTAATACCTTTCCTGTATTTGCGACAGCATCCGGGAGAATCCAAGGTGCCCAGCGGTTGGATCGTCGTGTAGGGCGTGCACTATTTCTGGACGCAGCGCTGACGGTACAACGAGAAGGAAGCTGGCGCGGACTGGTGAGAAGTTCTTCTTCACGAGCAGGTTCTTTTGTAGCGTGAACGAAGGCAACCCGCGCTTAAATGCCCTAGGGACAACGTCGGTGTTCCCTTCCAAATACTAGACGAGGCCTTTTAGCTCCGGGTCTGCCCGTTGCTGTTTAGTGAAGTCTTCCGCGCTTATTATCCAAGGAAGGCGTCGTCGTCCTCGTCGTCTTGCGGCGCGGGCTCGATGGGGGCGCGTGATAAGCAGTCGGCGTCGGAGTGTTTTCTTCCGGACTTGTATATTACCGTGACGACATATTCTTGCAGTCGGAGGCTCCACCGCGCCAGCCATCCTGAAGGGTCCTTTAGGTTAGCTAGCCAACACAACGCGTGATGGTCGCTGACGACTTTGAATGGCTTGCCATAGAGGTAAGGGTGGAATTTAGCTGTAGCCCAAATGATGGCGAGGCATTCCTTTTCAGTCGTAGAATAATTGCTTTCCGCTTGTGACAGCGACCGGCTATCATACGATATCACCCGTTCAAGTCCTTGTTTACTCTGGACTAGGACGGCACCGAGGCCTAGGCTACTGGCGTCAGTGTGGATTTCGGTATCGGCGTCCTCGTCGAAGTGTGCAAGTACCGGCGGCGACTGCATGCGTCGTTTGAGTTCTTGAAATGCCTTGGCCTGCGGCGTTTCCCTATTGAACTCAATCACATTTGGTTAGATGTGTTAGCGGCTCCTCGATGCGTGAAAAGCCCTTGAAGACAGTGCGCAAGAATCTGCGCACTGCCTTCTTGTCGGTTGGTTGCGGAAACTTTACGATGGCAGCTGTCTTCTGTGGGTCGAGGCGTATTCCTGATTTGCTGATGACGTGGCCTAGGAACAAAAGCTCATCGTAAGCGAAGCGGCACTTTTCCGGCTTCATAGTGAGCCCTGATGACTTCATGGCCTCTAACACTGTCGCAAGCCGCCTCAGGTGATCTCCGAAATTTCCGGCGAAGACAACGACATCATCCAAGTAAACAAGACACGTCTGCCACTTTAGGCCTGCTAACACCGTGTCTATGACGCGCTGAAACGTTGCAGGCGCCGAGCACAGGCCGAATGGCATGACCTTGAACTCGTAGAGGCCGTCTGGCGTGATGAAGGCAGTCTTATCGCGATCTCTCTCGTCGACTTCTATTTGCCAGTAGCCAGACTTGAGGTCCATCGACGAGAAGTATTTAGCGCTGCAGAGCCGATCCAATGCGTCGTCTATCCGTGGAAGGGGGTACACATCCTTCTTCGTGATCTTGTTCAGTCGACGATAATCGACGTAGAAGCGTAGGGTTCCGTCCTTTTCCTTCACCAGGGCTACAGGAGAGGCCCACGGGCTTTTCGACGGCTGGATGATGTCGTCGCGCAGCATTTCGTCGACTTGTTGCCTAATAGCTTCACGTTCTCGCGTCGAAACTCGGTAAGGGCTCTGGCGGAGTGGTCGAGCGCACTCTTCGGTTATTATGCGATGCTTTGCAACTGGTGTTTGTCGAATCCTCGATGACGTCGAAAAGCAGTCTTTGTATCGTCGGAGAAGGCTTCTGATCTGTTGCTGCTTACCCATAGGAAGACTTGGATTCACGTCGAAATCTGGTTCAGGGACTATGCTCATCGGGGTAGATGCGGCTGAACCCGAGAGGACAAAGGCATTGCTGGTTTCCACAATTTCCTCAATGTATGCGATTGTTGTGCCCTTGTTGATGTGCTTGAACTCTTGGCTGAAGTTGGTTAGCATAACTTTCACTTGCCCTTCGTGGATTCGAGCGATCCCTCTTGCGACGCAAATTTCACGGTCGAGCAGTAGATGTTGGTCGCCCTCGATGACGCCTTCTACGTCAGAGGGTGTTTCGATGCTGACGGAAATAATAATGCTGGAGCGCGGCGGGATGCTCACTTGATCTTCGAGCACACTCAAGGCGTGGTGACTACGAGAGATCTCCGGTGGTATCGCTTGATCTTGCCACAGCGTTATCGATTTCGGCTTCAGGTCTATTACTGCGCCATATTGATTCAGGAATTCCATGCCGAGAATGACGTCTCGTCAACACTGCTGGAGGATAGCGAAGGTTTCAGGGTAAGTCTGGTCATGAACGGTAATTCTTGCCGTGCAGATCCCAGTCGGCGTAATGACGTGTCCTCCAGCGGTCCGAATTTGGGGGCCCTCTCATGCAGCCTTAACCTTCTTCAACTGGTCGGCGACGTGTCCACTCCTAACGGAGTAATCGGCCCCTGTGTCCACTAAGGCAGTGACTGCGTGGCCGTCGAGAACCACGTCGAGGTCGGTGGTTCTTTGTCTGGCGTTGCAGTTGGGTCTTGGCATCGGATCACGGCTGCGTCCTGTTGAACTGAAGCTAAAACGTCGCGTCGTCAAGTCGTCTTTCGTCGGTGTAATCCTGGCTTCGTGACTTCGTCGAGAGGGCGGCGTGTCGTCATTAGGTCGTCGAGATGGTTTCTTCGTCGTCTTCGTCGGCGGCGGAGGATCTTCGTCAGTTCGACGAACAGCAACCGCTCCTCCATCGGTTTCTGCTTTTAGTTTTGCGGGTGTGGGCTCGCAGAGCGGCCCCGGGCTGGGCCGGTGTATGGCCGGCGCTGTGGCGACAGGTAGCGGCCTGGTGACGGCGAACGGTACGGTCGTCGAGGGCTCCATTGAGTAGCGGCGAGGTAGTCGGCGATAACGCGTGGTCGTTCGCCATTCTGCGGCCGCGGCACGTTAAAGGCGAAACCTCGCAGGCCGATCTGCCGGTATGGGCATCGGCGGTACACATGGCCGGCTTCTCCGCTGTGGTAGAAGAGCGGGCGGTGGTCGGGGGCACGCCAAACGTCAGTCTTCCTTGGAATGCCGCGTGGGTAACGGATTGGCGTGCTGGCGGCGGGGGTGGCGGTGGACGACGGAACTGTATCGTCACTGGGCTCGGCCCTGGGCGCGGAGGGGGAACGTGACAGCGGGCTACAGCGGCGTATGTCATTGCTTGCGGCTAAGGCTGCGGCGATTCAGGGCCTACTCCGAGTTTTGTTGGAGCTCCTCGCGCACGGCGCCGGCAATCGAAGACACTTGAGGCTGTGATGAAGGCAACAGCTTCTGTAGTTCGTCCCGCACGACCGCTCGGAAGAGTATCTCGCAGGTCGTCGGTGGCCAGTGACGCAATTCCGGCGTAGTTTGTCGAGCTCGTGCGGCGGTTGAACTGCCGGTTCCGCATTTCCAGTGTCTTCTCGATGCTTGTGGCCTCGCGAAGAAACTCGTCGACGGTCTTCGGTGGGCTCCGTACCATTCCGGTGAAAAGTTCCTCCTTTACACCGCGCATCAGTAGCCGGGCTTTCTTTTCCTCGGACATTTCCGGGTCGGCGTGGCGGAATAGGCGGCTCATTTCTTCTCTAAAGATAGCGGTGGTTTCATTAGGCAGCTGCAATCTGGTTTCTAGTAGTGCTTGGGCTCGTTCTCGGCGTACGACTCTTGTGAAGGTCTGCAGGAAGCCGCTTCGGAACAGGTCCCACATCATTAGGGTGGCTTCTCGGTTCTCGAACCACGCCCTGGCAGCGTCTGCCAATGCGAAGAAGACATGTCGCATTTTGTCGTCGCTGTTCCAGTTGTTAAAAGCAGCGACCCTCGTATATCTCAAGCCAGTTTTCCGGGTCCTCGAACGTAGAACCGCGGAACGTCGAAGGCTCTCAGGGCTGCTGCAGCACGATGGGGGACGCCGGGGCTGCCACTGGGTTGGACTTGGTGGCGATCTTCCTGGTCGTCTCAGGCAAAAGTCCGTTCTCCGGGGGCAGTTGTTGAAGACGGCGGCTTGCTCGATGGTCCGGGACTACGTTGATGTTCTCTTTGAGGTCCGGGCTTGGATCATGGCCTGTCGGGGGCGTCCGGTACATGAACGAAAAGCACCTCCACCAGATGTCACGTGGGGGTGACGATGAAGAACACAGTAGCAATGCTGTGAACGACAAAACTAACTTTTATTGGGCGAACCTGTGCCCACAAGACGCTACACTTATAGCACAACGATAGCTGCGAACACGGTCGGCGATCGTCGAAAATCTGATCAGCGGGTCAAGCGCGTCGGCTTTTATACAGCAGTCGTCGAATGTTCCAGACTAATCGTTCGGACCCGCGTGCCCTCCACAAAGTTCTACACCATTCGCGTCACGCGATGAAATCAGATAACACAAGGTTCGGCACAACAGACAGCCGGGTAGAAGCATCGATAACTTTCCAGAAACTTCGGATACATGCAGGCGCGTCCTGCGCTGTGCGATTACATTTGTTAGACGGCGAAACGTGGTCGCCCGATAAAGATAAGTACACGTGTCAATACTAAGCGCGCGAATATCATCCCAGGTCATATATGTCAGCTCTGCGTATCGCTGCCAGTTAGCTGAGTCAAGTTTCCACTGGGGTACACGTGCAGAACATTCGTCCCGTTTCCTTAATTTTAAAACAATCGGGACATGATCGCTCCCGTATGGGTCCTTATGTACTTTCCACTCTATGTACTGCACGACTGTACTTGAAACAATGGATAAATCTATAGATGAAAATGTCTTGTGCGCAACGCTGTAAAAAGTTGGCTCCTTCTTATGTAGCAAGCATGCACCCGTACTGAAGAGGAATTTTCAATCAGACGCCCTCTGGCATCAAACCTACTGTCGCCCCACAAGGTATGATGGGCATCTAAGTCTCCAACGACAATGTAGGGTTCCGGAAGTTGCGCAATAAAGCTTTCAAATTCAGTTTTGGAGAGTTGACAGTTGGGTCGAATGTATAAGGATGCAATTGTCAGGAGCTTACTAAAAAGCACTGCTCTGACTGCAACTGCCTCTTGGGGCGTTTTAAGCTGGAACTGCCGGCGAGCAGCACTCTTATCTACCATTACTTCCACACCACCCGACGAGGCAAGGGCCTCGTTTCGGTCTTTTCCGAAAATTGCATACAGTCGGAGGAAGTTTGTTTATGAAGGTTTAAGATGTGTTTCTTGGACATACAGCACCTTTCGGGTGTACCTAAGGAAAAGTTCCTTAATATCGTCCAGGTTGCGGAGTAAACCCCTCACATTCCACTGTAATATCTGTGTGTCCATATTATGTATGTTTTGTGCTGTATGTCTAAGAGATATACATTAACTCACGAGGCCTTTCCAGGCCCCGTGATACGGAATTTTTCTTCTCGGTGCGCTCGAGAGAGCTGCGCCGTTGCTTGGGCGTCTCAGACGCCGGAGTTGTGTTCGTTGTGTCCATCACCTCGTCTGAGGCGGTGGATACTGCCGCGGAGTGCGGATTTTCGCGGGACGGGTGGGCCGATCTGCAGGAGCAGTGGCCCTGGGTTTAACAGGCCCGAGGGTCCGCTGTTCCTCCTTTGCGGCGGCTGGAACGGCGCTGGCTGTTCCGGCCGGGGGGGGGGGGGCTGATGGCGTGACCGCTGTCACACTCTGTGTGACTTGGGTGGCCGCCGAGTGATGTAGCGCTGCCCCCCGCGCGCCACATCGGTGTAGGATGGACTAGCTTGCTTCAGCGAGAAGCGCTTGCGCGCCTCTTGGAAAGAAGCGTTCAGTTTGATTTTGATTTCGATGATTTGTTTATCTTTTTTCCAGGATGGGCAAGAACGGGGGTACGCTGGGTGATCCCCGTCGCAGTTAGCACAATGGGTGGTTGAAGTGCAAGTGTCAAATGAGTGCTCGTTCGACGCACATTTTGCACAAGTAGTGCGCCCTCGGAAGCTTTTTGAACCGTGCCCGAACCGCTGACACTTGAAGCATCGGCGCGGGTTAGGAATGTACGGCCTTACACGGAGTTTGCAGTATCCTGTTTCTATTGAGTCTGGTAAGTTGCTAGTTCCAAAAGTTAAGATTAATTGTTTTGTGGGGATTTCCTTGCGGTCCCGCCTAATCGTTTTCTCTGGACCTTTACTACATTTTAATCTTGCCATCCCTCAAGTAGCTCGCTTTCACTAAGATCGAGCAGGTCATCTCCAGAGACGACACCGCGGACAGTGTTCAAAGATCTATGTGGGCCTACTGAAACTGGAATGTCCCCAAAAGCAATTAGTTTTGAAAATTTACTGTACTGTCTTGTCACGAAGTTCAAGAACAAGATCGCCGCTTCCCATTTTAGTTACTTTGTAGCCTGGGCCGATGGAGTTTGCCAATGATTTTGCCACAACAAAAGGAGATATTGTTGGGACTGTCTTGCTTTCATGTTGACTGTGAATAACATGGTATTTTGGGAATTTTCCTTTCTGACACATGAAGAAGTTGAAGGAATCTTCGATGCGCGTCCTCTTGAAGGAGCGATCATGGAGTGGAGGGAAAGTTAATTCCATAAGTATGTCACGGATCTCCTCCGGAGAACACTCTGGCCGAAAGAATGGACTAGGCGACATGGGTACCCACACAGATGCACATTTAATACCACCCACGCGACACGAACAACAGCACACAGCCTAACAAAACACACAAGATACAAAAACTATCAGTACACACGAACCGCTAACACTGCCACTAGCGTTCTATTGAGAGTGGTTGGCGTTCGTGCTCACGTCTGGTTCGGTGCGGATGTGGCGTGGTGTGGGTCCCGTAGCCGGCGTCGGAGTGGCGTTCGACGTTCGAGGGCTGGCGTCGCTGGAGGCGTCGTTGGTTGCGTCGTACACGCTCCCGGTTCGAGCGCCCGTGGAGGTGTGGCCGATGATGTTGGCGTTGGGGCACCACCCGGAAGGGTGGTGACAGCGGTAGAGACACCCCTGGCCGTAGCAGGTGGTGGCGTCCTCCGTGGACTCCCCGGAACGGACTCAGGAACGGCAGGAAGTCTGCGGAGCAAAGCCGTAGAACGCGAGCTCACCGGAGCACTAGCCGGCGTCGCTCTCTTCCGGTCGAACCGTCCCTCACCCGCCGAGTCTCCGCTGCTTTCTTCTCCCCCCGTGTCTCGCCCTTCCTCGCCCTTTTATAGCCTTCTTGTTAGTCCACGTAATCCTTCTCTTCGTCTTCTCTTCTCCACCAATCGTCGCTTTCCATCTCACCGGAAACTTCTCCACCAATCATCTCTTGTCACCTCACTGGCAACTTCTTCTTTATCTTCTTTCGTCTTCGGTTAATCCACGTCATTCTTAACGCCATCCTCGTCGTCTTCTGGAAACCTTTCTTCGTCTACCATTTTATTTCATCTTCCCTCTTATATGTGACAAGGGCCCCCTCTCTCAAGAGTTTTTCCCTGAAAAACTGCTCAAGTCGTCCTCCTCTTCAGGCCATCCAGCCAGCCGACTATCTTCTGGGGCGATTCTGGCCCCAGCACACCACACAGCACAACGTAGATGACCAGCACACACCAAAAGCACACCACTAACACCTCACTGCCGTTGTCCATACGGTGTTCTAAACATGTTAATGTCCACAACTTAACTGCGTTTTCAGAACAATGCAATTGTCCACATGGTGTCCTTAATAAACATGTTAATGTCCAAAACACACTCCTTTGTACAATCGCGTAACAACCAAAACAACATCAACAACACGATGCATCCCTGAGATACATAACACAGCAGCAACAACAAGATACCTCCCAGAGATACCTCAGTTGGCTCGACTCAAGAAGTCCGCTCCAACGTTATCCCTGCCTTTAATATATTCCACCTGAAATGAGTATTCTTGGAGGGCCAAACTCCATCTCATAACTCTACTATTGTTCATCTTGGCCTTGGTTAAGTATTCAAGCGGCTGATGATCCGTTTGAATTCGGAAATGTCTCCCATAAAGATAAATGTGAAACTTCTTTACCGCCCACACCACTGCTAAGCATTCCTTCTCAACAGTGGAATAATTGCGTTCAGAAGCCGATAGTCACTTACTTGCAAAAAATACCGGATGCAGCACGTGATTTTCTTCTTGCAAGAGTACGGCTCCTAAAGCTCTGTCAGATGCATCCGTGCGCAGCACAAACTCCTTATCCAAATTCGGAGCAAGCAGAACGGGCGGTTTTGCCATATGCCATTTTAACATCACGAAAGCGTTTTCATGTTCAGCAGTCCAATTCAATTTATTGCTTGCCCCCTTCTTAGTAAGTTCCACAAGCGGATCGGCTATGTGGGCATAATCGGGAATAAAGTCCCTGTAGTAACCTGTTAAACCCAGGAACGACTGTACTTCTTTTTTTGTCGTCGGTGCCTGGGCTTGCTGTATTTTGACCAGGATGTCGTCCTTTGTCGCTATGCGGCCCATCCCCAGCTTGTGTCCTAGGAAAGAAATGGCTTCAAAGCCCACCTCACATTTTGCTGGTTTTAAGGTCAACCTGGCTTGTTGAATTCTATCTAATAATTTTTCCAGCGTAATTATATGCTCTTCCCACGTATCTGTTGCCACAAGGATGTCGTCAATATAATGTTCTACATTTTGAAGCCCCTCTAACACCTTCCTCATCAGCTTTGTGAATATTGCGGACGCTGTCTTCAAACCAAACGGCATGAATTTAAACTGGAATAAACCTGCCGAGCAAGAAAAAGCAGTCTTCTCTTTAGACGAACCTTCCATTGGTATTTGCCAATACCCTTTAGCGAAGTCAAATTTAGAGAAAAACCTTTTGTGAGCGACCTTAGCGAACACCACGTCCGCTCTTGGTATAGGTTCGGCATCGGCTACTATGACGGCATTTAGCCGGCGAAAATCTACACACAGTCGGTTAGTACCATCGGGTTTTTTGACAACCACGAGAGGCGCACTGTATGCTGACCACGACCTCTCAATCACACCAAGCTCCAACATATCCCGCACCTCATTTTCAATGGACTCTTGAACTACTAGAGGTAGTGGATATTGTTTCACGCTGATTGGTCTATCTGAAAAGAGATCTAGTTTGCAACTTATGACATGCGTTTTTCCCGGCACATCCGAAAAGACATCTCCCTTGGACTGAAGTAGGGCCTTTATCTGTGACCTTCTGTCTTCATTCAAATTGGGGTTTATTATCACCTTATCCCATCCTACAGTTTTCTTTCGACTGCACGTGGGTACCTCGGCAACATCATCTATCTCCTCTGCCACTACCGCACATGCTACCTCGGCGGTGCACCGTACGGGAACTCTTTCTTCGTACTTTTTCAACATGTTTGCATGGAAAACCTTCTTGGTGTTATTTACTAATAACTCATAATCCATGTCGCTTTTCTTCTGTGTCACAAGGTAAGGACCCTTCCACTGCATCAGTAGCTTATTATGATCCGTAGGTAGCAGGATGAGAACCCTGTCGCCCGGCTTCAGATTTCTGTGCGTGGCTTTCTTGTCATAGTAGCCCTTATAGCGTTCGCGCGCCCTTTCCAAGCTTTGATGTGCAAGCCTACATGTCTCCTCCAACTTCTCCCTCAACTCAAGAACATATGTGTTTGTTGTCTTGAGATCTGACGCGATCGCTTTATTGGCCCACAGCTCCTTGAGTATTGTAAGTGGGCCTCTAACGGTTCTCCCATACAGCATCTCGAAGGGCGAGAAACCAAGACTCATTTGTGGCACTTCGCGGTACGCGAACAAAAGAGCTGGGAGATATCTATCCCAATCCTGAGGCCTTTCCTGGCACATTTTCTTAATCATACCTTTGAGGGTACCGTTGAACCGCTCTACAAGGCCATTACACATGGGATGGTAAGGCGTTGTCAGTAGCTGCCTCACTGACAAAAGGCGGTTGACCTCCTTCATCAGCTCCGACGCGAAGTTCGCGCCCCGGTCACTCAAAATTTCCCTCGGGAACCCATAACGCGAGAACATCTCCACAAGACCCTCCGCCACTTGGATACTGTCAATAGTTTTCAATGGAACGGCGTCAGGATAACGAGTGGCCACATCAACCAAGGTAAGCACATATCTATTGCCTCTGGCGGATACTGGAGAGATTGGCCCTACAATGTCAACGGCCACTCTTTGAAATGGCAGATCGATGGCTGGCATCTTGCCCAGAGGTACGGGACCAACTCTACCCTTCGGAACTGTGCGCTGGCACACGTCACATGAGCGAACAAAGCGTTTCACATCACTCTGGACGCCTGGCCAGAAGAACTCCTCGGTGATTCTTGACACCGTCTTTTGGACGCCCTGGTGTGCCGCCATAATGGCGTCATGTCCTAAGCGTAACACTGTCTCTCTCATATCTTTCGGTAGAACCAGCTGTTGGACCCGCCTTCCTGAGCTAAATGTGCATTCCCTGTGCAGAAGACCATTTACCACTAGATATTTGAATGACGAACGGCTCCTCTCCCGTTCCACTTTTTCCCCTATTTTTTCGAAGCAGGTTTTCAAGCTCGGGTCTTCTCTTTGCCTAGTTGCAATTTCACCCGGTGTTATGTTCAGGCACATCGTAACGGGCGTGGAGAGCGGACGCTGCGTTGCTCTGGCTGTCGCTTGAGCTCTTGTCTCCACTGCCGACGAGAAACTGACTGCCCCATCACCCGCCTGAGCTGTCGTGGGCCTTTCCTCCTTTGGGTGTTCTTCAACGTCGAGCATCCTCCACTCGGGATCGGGGTCCTCGACATTTCTTGCCCCCGTAATGTTTCCCAAGATGAGATCGTAGATGGGCTGCTCCACGCATTTTGCCGCTACCTGTCCGGTATAATATGGCGTGGACACGAGAATCCTGGCTTCAGGAAGGTACCTTACTGTGCTATCCACAAGAGTGACGGCTGACGTTTCCCCTGTAAGATCCTCGTCCTTCACCAGGCTTCTCCGAACCAAAACTGTGTTGGCTCCGCTGTCTCTGAGCACCAATACAGGACGGTCCCCTATTTGCCCAACCACCACCGGCATTGCTGCTTTCGAATGGGGTTCTCCACTCACCACCTCATTTCCCAGTGGCGTTTGTTCTCCCTTCGGCTGCGGAACTTCCGGTGGTGTGACAAGTTCTGCCCGAGAGTTGACAACGCATGCAGCTTGGTCTTGCGCTCTATACCGACACTCATCCACAGTGTGTCCTCTCCTTTTACAACCCTGACACACAGCCTGTGTCTTTTGAGCAACGTTACTGGTTCGACAGTCAGCTGCACGGTGTCCCACCTTGCCGCAGAGAAAACACCTTACTGGCGCCTTAGATGCACCGCCATATGTTCTTGGTTTTGCCGCATCTGTCTCTGGGACCTTCTGTGTCTCCTCCCTCCCCTTACTCATATTTCTCAGCCCCTGAGCCTCGAGGAATTGGTCTGCAGTGTCGGCAAACTCTTCCAATGAACACAACTTCCTTTCTTTCAAGAATAGTGACAGCTTTCAGCTGCAACATGCTAAAAATTGCTCTGTGACCAGCTTATCACGAACCCCTTCAAAACTCTTTTCCGTGTTGGACATATCGATCCACCTATCTAAATAGTTGGTCAGCCTGCCGGAAAACTGCTTAGCTCGGGTTTCCTCGGGTTTCGCGGTGCGAAATCTCTGCCGAAAACCTTCTGCCGTAAGCCTGAATCTTTGAAGGAGTGCCTTCTTAACCTTCTCGTAGTCCATGGACTCAGCAGCCGGCATCCTTCCAAACACATTCAGCGCCTCCCCGACTAAGCACATACTCAATGCCGTGGCCCATTCACTACGCTCCCAGCCTTGCCCCAAAGCTATCCGCTCGAATCGTTGCAGATACGCGTCCAAATCATCTCTTTTGTCATCAAAGGGAGCCATCAACTTTCTTGGACAAACTCGGGCCGGTCTAGGAAATTCGGTACCAGCTAACGAACGCTGATCATCGTCCGTGATCCCCTCATAGCCTCCTGCTACATGCGCCTGTTTCCACAAAATGAACTCCTTCTCTCGTTCTATCCTTCTTTTCTCCTGTTCTTCTGCCTCGCGAGCTCTTCTAGCCTCTCGCTCTTCTGCCTCGCGAGCCTCTGCGCGTGCTTGCGCCCTTTCCTCTCTCTGCCTTCTTGCCTCTTCTTTCTCCTCGTCACAGAGACGCATCGCCTCTTCCTTGCTTAGCCCTAGCTTGAGCGCCAGTTCCAGCGTTTTTGCCAAATCCATACTTTCAGCCGTCGAGAGATCGGAAAGATCCGAGACAAAGCAAAAAGAAACAAGGAAATGGATCCTGGCAGGCTCGCCACTTGTCTTTGTCACGGATCTCCTCCGGAGAACACTCTGGCCGAAAGAATGGACTAGGCGACAGGGGTACCCACACAGATGCACATTTAATACCACCCACGCGACACGAACAACAGCACACAGCCTAACAAAACACACAAGATACAAAAACTATCAGTACACACGAACCGCTAACACTGCCACTAGCGTTCTATTGAGAGTGGTTGGCGTTCGTGCTCACGTCTGGTTCGGTGCGGATGTGGCGTGGTGTGGGTCCCGTAGCCGGCGTCGGAGTGGCGTTCGACGTTCGAGGGCTGGCGTCGCTGGAGGCGTCGTTGGTTGCGTCGTACACGCTCCCGGTTCGAGCGCCCGTGGAGGTGTGGCCGATGATGTTGGCGTTGGGGCACCACCCGGAAGGGTGGTGACAGCGGTAGAGACACCCCTGGCCGTAGCAGGTGGTGGCGTCCTCCGTGGACTCCCCGGAACGGACTCAGGAACGGCAGGAAGTCTGCGGAGCAAAGCCGTAGAACGCGAGCTCACCGGAGCACTAGCCGGCGTCGCTCTCTTCCGGTCGAACCGTCCCTCACCCGCCGAGTCTCCGCTGCTTTCTTCTCCCCCCGTGTCTCGCCCTTCCTCGCCCTTTTATAGCCTTCTTGTTAGTCCACGTAATCCTTCTCTTCGTCTTCTCTTCTCCACCAATCGTCGCTTTCCATCTCACCGGAAACTTCTCCACCAATCATCTCTTGTCACCTCACTGGCAACTTCTTCTTTATCTTCTTTCGTCTTCGGTTAATCCACATCATTCTTAACGCCATCCTCGTCGTCTTCTGGAAACCTTTCTTCGTCTACCATTTTATTTCATCTTCCCTCTTATATGTGACAAGGGCCCCCTCTCTCAAGAGTTTTTCCCTGAAAAACTGCTCAAGTCGTCCTCCTCTTCAGGCCATCCAGCCAGCCGACTATCTTCTGGGGCGATTCTGGCCCCAGCACACCACACAGCACAACGTAGATGACCAGCACACACCAAAAGCACACCACTAACACCTCACTGCCGTTGTCCATACGGTGTTCTAAACATGTTAATGTCCACAACTTAACTGCGTTTTCAGAACAATGCAATTGTCCACATGGTGTCCTTAATAAACATGTTAATGTCCAAAACACACTCCTTTGTACAATCGCGTAACAACCAAAACAACATCAACAACACGATGCATCCCTGAGATACATAACACAGCAGCAACAACAAGATACCTCCCAGAGATACCTAGAGCTGCTCAGTTGGCTCGACTCATGAAGTCCGCTCCAACGTTATCCCTGCCTTTAATATATTCCACCTGAAATGAGTATTCTTGGAGGGCCAAACTCCATCTCATAACTCTACTATTGTTCATCTTGGCCTTGGTTAAGTATTCAAGCGGCTGATGATCCGTTTGAATTCGGAAATGTCTCCCATAAAGATAAATGTGAAACTTCTTTACCGCCCACACCACTGCTAAGCATTCCTTCTCAACAGTGGAATAATTGCGTTCAGAAGCCGATAGTCGCTTACTTGCAAAAAATACCGGATGCAGCACGTGATTTTCTTCTTGCAAGGGTACGGCTCCTAAAGCTCTGTCAGATGCATCCGTGCGCAGCACAAACTCCTTATCCAAATTCGGAGCAAGCAGAACGGGCGGTTTTGCCATATGCCATTTTAACATCACGAAAGCGTTTTCATGTTCAGCAGTCCAATTCAATTTATTGCTTGCCCCCTTCTTAGTAAGTTCCACAAGCGGATCGGCTATGTGGGCATAATCGGGAATAAAGTCCCTGTAGTAACCTGTTAAACCCAGGAACGACTGTACTTCTTTTTTTGTCGTCGGTGCCTGGGCTTGCTGTATTTTGACCAGGATGTCGTCCTTTGTCGCTATGCGGCCCATCCCCAGCTTGTGTCCTAGGAAAGAAATGGCTTCAAAGCCCACCTCACATTTTGCTGGTTTTAAGGTCAACCTGGCTTGTTGAATTCTATCTAATAATTTTTCCAGCGTAATTATATGCTCTTCCCACGTATCTGTTGCCACAAGGATGTCGTCAATATAATGTTCTACATTTTGAAGCCCCTCTAACACCTTCCTCATCAGCTTTGTGAATATTGCGGACGCTGTCTTCAAACCAAACGGCATGAATTTAAACTGGAATAAACCTGCCGAGCAAGAAAAAGCAGTCTTCTCTTTAGACGAACCTTCCATTGGTATTTGCCAATACCCTTTAGCGAAGTCAAATTTAGAGAAAAACCTTTTGTGAGCGACCTTAGCGAACACCACGTCCGCTCTTGGTATAGGTTCGGCATCGGCTACTATGACGGCATTTAGCCGGCGAAAATCTACACACAGTCGGTTAGTACCATCGGGTTTTTTGACAACCACGAGAGGCGCACTGTATGCTGACCACGACCTCTCAATCACACCAAGCTCCAACATATCCCGCACCTCATTTTCAATGGACTCTTGAACTACTAGAGGTAGTGGATATTGTTTCACGCTGATTGGTCTATCTGAAAAGAGATCTAGTTTGCAACTTATGACATGCGTTTTTCCCGGCACATCCGAAAAGACATCTCCCTTGGACTGAAGTAGGGCCTTTATCTGTGACCTTCTGTCTTCATTCAAATTGGGGTTTATTATCACCTTATCCCATCCTACAGTTTTCTTTCGACTGCACGTGGGTACCTCGGCAACATCATCTATCTCCTCTGCCACTACCGCACATGCTACCTCGGCGGTGCACCGTACGGGAACTCTTTCTTCGTACTTTTTCAACATGTTTGCATGGAAAACCTTCTTGGTGTTATTTACTAATAACTCATAATCCATGTCGCTTTTCTTCTGTGTCACAAGGTAAGGACCCTTCCACTGCATCAGTAGCTTATTATGATCCGTAGGTAGCAGGATGAGAACCCTGTCGCCCGGCTTCAGATTTCTGTGCGTGGCTTTCTTGTCATAGTAGCCCTTATAGCGTTCGCGCGCCCTTTCCAAGCTTTGATGTGCAAGCCTACATGTCTCCTCCAACTTCTCCCTCAACTCAAGAACATATGTGTTTGTTGTCTTGAGATCTGACGCGATCGCTTTATTGGCCCACAGCTCCTTGAGTATTGTAAGTGGGCCTCTAACGGTTCTCCCATACAGCATCTCGAAGGGCGAGAAACCAAGACTCATTTGTGGCACTTCGCGGTACGCGAACAAAAGAGCTGGGAGATATCTATCCCAATCCTGAGGCCTTTCCTGGCACATTTTCTTAATCATACCTTTGAGGGTACCGTTGAACCGCTCTACAAGGCCATTACACATGGGATGGTAAGGCGTTGTCAGTAGCTGCCTCACTGACAAAAGGCGGTTGACCTCCTTCATCAGCTCCGACGCGAAGTTCGCGCCCCGGTCACTCAAAATTTCCCTCGGGAACCCATAACGCGAGAACATCTCCACAAGACCCTCCGCCACTTGGATACTGTCAATAGTTTTCAATGGAACGGCGTCAGGATAACGAGTGGCCACATCAACCAAGGTAAGCACATATCTATTGCCTCTGGCGGATACTGGAGAGATTGGCCCTACAATGTCAACGGCCACTCTTTGTTTGAAATGGCAGATCGATGGCTGGCATCTTGCCCAGAGGTACGGGACCAACTCTACCCTTCGGAACTGTGCGCTGGCACACGTCACATGAGCGAACAAAGCGTTTCACATCACTCTGGACGCCTGGCCAGAAGAACTCCTCGGTGATTCTTGACACCGTCTTTTGGACGCCCTGGTGTGCCGCCATAATGGCGTCATGTCCTAAGCGTAACACTGTCTCTCTCATATCTTTCGGTAGAACCAGCTGTTGGACCCGCCTTCCTGAGCTAAATGTGCATTCCCTGTGCAGAAGACCATTTACCACTAGATATTTGAATGACGAACGGCTCCTCTCCCGTTCCACTTTTTCCCCTATTTTTTCGAAGCAGGTTTTCAAGCTCGGGTCTTCTCTTTGCCTAGTTGCAATTTCACCCGGTGTTATGTTCAGGCACATCGTAACGGGCGTGGAGAGCGGACGCTGCGTTGCTCTGGCTGTCGCTTGAGCTCTTGTCTCCACTGCCGACGAGAAACTGACTGCCCCATCACCCGCCTGAGCTGTCGTGGGCCTTTCCTCCTTTGGGTGTTCTTCAACGTCGAGCATCCTCCACTCGGGATCGGGGTCCTCGACATTTCTTGCCCCCGTAATGTTTCCCAAGATGAGATCGTAGATGGGCTGCTCCACGCATTTTGCCGCTACCTGTCCGGTATAATATGGCGTGGACACGAGAATCCTGGCTTCAGGAAGGTACCTTACTGTGCTATCCACAAGAGTGACGGCTGACGTTTCCCCTGTAAGATCCTCGTCCTTCACCAGGCTTCTCCGAACCAAAACTGTGTTGGCTCCGCTGTCTCTGAGCACCAATACAGGACGGTCCCCTATTTGCCCAACCACCACCGGCATTGCTGCTTTCGAATGGGGTTCTCCACTCACCACCTCATTTCCCAGTGGCGTTTGTTCTCCCTTCGGCTGCGGAACTTCCGGTGGTGTGACAAGTTCTGCCCGAGAGTTGACAACGCATGCAGCTTGGTCTTGCGCTCTATACCGACACTCATCCACAGTGTGTCCTCTCCTTTTACAACCCTGACACACAGCCTGTGTCTTTTGAGCAACGTTACTGGTTCGACAGTCAGCTGCACGGTGTCCCACCTTGCCGCAGAGAAAACACCTTACTGGCGCCTTAGATGCACCGCCATATGTTCTTGGTTTTGCCGCATCTGTCTCTGGGACCTTCTATGTCTCCTCCCTCCCCTTACTCATATTTCTCAGCCCCTGAGCCTCGAGGAATTGGTCTGCAGTGTCGGCAAACTCTTCCAATGAACACAACTTCCTTTCTTTCAAGAATAGTGACAGCTTTCAGCTGCAACATGCTAAAAATTGCTCTGTGACCAGCTTATCACGAACCCCTTCAAAACTCTTTTCCGTGTTGGACATATCGATCCACCTATCTAAATAGTTGGTCAGCCTGCCGGAAAACTGCTTAGCTCGGGTTTCCTCGGGTTTCGCGGTGCGAAATCTCTGCCGAAAACCTTCTGCCGTAAGCCTGAATCTTTGAAGGAGTGCCTTCTTAACCTTCTCGTAGTCCATGGACTCAGCAGCCGGCATCCTTCCAAACACATTCAGCGCCTCCCCGACTAAGCACATACTCAATGCCGTGGCCCATTCACTACGCTCCCAGCCTTGCCCCAAAGCTATCCGCTCGAATCGTTGCAGATACGCGTCCAAATCATCTCTTTTGTCATCAAAGGGAGCCATCAACTTTCTTGGACAAACTCGGGCCGGTCTAGGAAATTCGGTACCAGCTAACGAACGCTGATCATCGTCCGTGATCCCCTCATAGCCTCCTGCTACATGCGCCTGTTTCCACAAAATGAACTCCTTCTCTCGTTCTATCCTTCTTTTCTCCTGTTCTTCTGCCTCGCGAGCTCTTCTAGCCTCTCGCTCTTCTGCCTCGCGAGCCTCTGCGCGTGCTTGCGCCCTTTCCTCTCTCTGCCTTCTTGCCTCTTCTTTCTCCTCGTCACAGAGACGCATCGCCTCTTCCTTGCTTAGCCCTAGCTTGAGCGCCAGTTCCAGCGTTTTTGCCAAATCCATACTTTCAGCCGTCGAGAGATCGGAAAGATCCGAGACAAAGCAAAAAGAAACAAGGAAATGGATCCTGGCAGGCTCGCCACTTGTCTTTGTCACGGATCTCCTCCGGAGAACACTCTGGCCGAAAGAATGGACTAGGCGACAGGGGTACCCACACAGATGCACATTTAATACCACCCACGCGACACGAACAACAGCACACAACCTAACAAAACACACAAGATACAAAAACTATCAGTACACACGAACCGGTAACACTGCCACTAGCGTTCTATTGAGAGTGGTTGGCGTTCGTGCTCACGTCTGGTTCGGTGCGGATGTGGCGTCCTGTGGGTCCCGTAGCCGGCGTCGGAGTGGCGTTCGACGTTCGAGGGCTGGCGTCGCTGGAGGCGTCGTTGGTTGCGTCGTACACGCTCCCGGTCCGAGCGCCCGTGGAGGTGTGGCCGATGATGTTGGCGTGGGGCACCACCCGGAAGGGTGGTGACAGCGGTAGAGACACCCCTGGCCGTAGCAGGTGGTGGCGTCCTCCGAGGACTCCCCGGAACGGACTCAGGAACGGCAGGAAGTCTGCGGAGCAAAGCCGTAGAACGCGAGCTCACCGGAGCACTAGCCGGCGTCGCTCTCTTCCGGTCGAACCGTCCCTCACCCGCCGAGTCTCCGCTGCTTTCTTCTCCCCCCGTGTCTCGCCCTTCCTCGCCCTTTTATAGCCTTCTTGTTAGTCCACGTAATCCTTCTCTTCGTCTTCTTCTCTTCTCCACCAATCGTCGCTTTCCATCTCACCGGAAACTTCTCCACCAATCATCTCTTGTCACCTCACTGGCAACTTCTTCTTTATCTTCTTTCGTCTTCGGTTAATCCACGTCATTCTTAACGCCATCCTCGTCGTCTTCTGGAAACCTTTCTTCGTCTACCACTTTATTTCATCTTCCCTCTTATATGTGACAAAGTAATAATATTATATTCGGCAGGGATAGCCGCCACCCACCATGGAGCCCACCAGGGGACAACACAGGACGGGAAGTATCGAGTTCTGCGCACGCCAGCGGTACATCTCCGCTATAAACAAATACCTATACCCGAAGCAGGGCATAATGCACAAGGTTAACCCTTGCCGCCAGGAAATACGGATTTAATAACAAGTGAACAGAAGACAGGAAAGAGGAAAGGGTGAGTGAGAAAGACGAAGATGGAGAGGAGGACAGGAAAAGGCGACTGCCGATTTACTCCAGGTGGGTCAGCCTGGAGGTGCCGTCTATGTGAAGCCGAGGCCGAAGAGGTGTGTTGCCTCCACTGGGAGGCCTTAAAGGTGCAAACACCCAGCATTGCTTAACCCCCAGGATCCCCGTTTCCCCAGACATGTCTAAACCGCGCACGGCTACGCGCAGGAGGGTCCAACCCTCATGTGCTCGGGTACGTGGCGTGGCAACACACCAAACGCCTGCTGACGCAGACGCCCCTGCAAGCAACACAGGACGACGCGCATGAATGCACTCTCAATGAGCGCTACCGCACATAGAAATTAAGCAAGGTCGGGCGCCGAGGACGCAGGAATCAAGGACGACCACGTACACAGGCAACTGATTAACGTGGTGGCAAGGAGAGTTTGAAAAAGCGGAGATGCCGCCGCAGCTGTCTGCCGGATTAAGAGCCGTTGAGTGCATCTTTATATAGTTCTCGTTGATAGTCACGTGTAGTCCACACAAACGAAGCAGGCAGCACATGACGAAGACGCCTTTATACACTCGCAGTGACTGCAACGGAATGTTGAAATTAGGCCACGTTGGGCGCCGAGGACGCAGAAACCAAGGACGACCACGAACACGGGCAACCGATTAGCATGGTGGCAAGAAGAGTTGTTTGGAAAAGCGGAGATGCCGCGGCAACTACTGCTGGAGTAAGTTCCGCTGTGTCCGTCTTCATGTGTAGCTCGTTCATTGCCATGTGTAGTCGCAAACACGTAGCAGGCAATACAGGACGAACACTCGTGAATGCACTCTCAATGAGTGCAACCGCACATCGAGATCAAGCCACATCGGGCGCCGAGGACGCAGGAATCACGGACAGTTAGTCAGTTAGTCAGTCAGACGTAGTGGCAAGAAGAGTAATTGTCTCAAAAGGTGCAGATGCCGCCGCAACTGCTGCTGGAGTAAGTGCCGTTGTGTCCACCTTTATATGGTGCTCGGTGATAGTCAATTGTAGTCCGCACAGACACAGCACGCAGTACAAGACGCACACGCTTGAATGCGCTAACAATGAGTGCAACTGCACATCGAAATTAACCCACGTCGGGCGCCGAGGACACAGGAATCAAGGACTACCACGAACACAGGCAACTGACTGATGTGGTGGCAAGAAGAATTGGCTGAAAAAGCGTAGATGCCGCCGCAACTGCTGCTGGAGTAAGTGCCACTGTGTCCATCTTCATATGTAGCTCGTTGATTGCCATGTGTAGTCGCACAGACAAAGCACGCAATAAAGGACGAACGCCCCTGAATGCGCTCACAATAAGTGCAACCGCACATAGAGATCAAGCCACGTCCGGCGCCGAGGACGAAGGAATAAAGGACGACCACGAACACAGGCAGCTGATTAACGTGCTGGAAAGAAGAATTGTCTGAAAAGGCGAAGATGACGCCACAACTGCTGCCGTTGTAAGTGCCGTTGTGTTTACCTTTATATGGTGCTCGTTGATAGTAAATTGTGGTCTGCACAGACGCAGCAGGCAGTACAGGACACACACGCCAGAATGCGCTCAAAATGAGTGCAACCACACATTGAAATTAAGCCGAGTCGGGCGCCGAGGACGCTGGAATCAAGGACGACCAATCACACAGGCAACTGATTAACGTGGTGGCAAGAAGAATTGTCTGAAAAAGCGGAGATGCCGCCGCAACTGCCGCTGGAGTAAGTGCCTTTGAGTGCATCTTTTTATAGTTCTCGTTGATAGTCACGTGTAGTCCGCACAGACGGAGCAGGCAGTACAGGACGCACACGACTGAATGGACACGCACTAAGAGCAACTGTACGTTAAAATTAGGCCTCCTTGGGCGCCGAGGATGCACGAACCAAGGAGGACCACGAACACGGGTAACTGATTAACATGGTGAAGAAGAATTGGCTCAAAAAGCGGAGATGCCGCCGACACTACTGCAGGAGTAAATGCCGTAGTATCTACCTTTATATGGTGCTCGTCCATAGTCACGTGTACTCCGCACAGACGCAGCAGGCAGTGCAAGACGCCTACGCTTGAATGCGCTCACGATGAGTGCAACCGCACATCGAAATTAAGCCACGTCGTGCGCCGAGGACGCAGGAATCAAGGACGACCACGCACACAGACAACTGATTAAAGTGGTGGCAAGAATTGCCTGAAGAAGCGTAGATGCCGCCGCAACTGCTGCTGTAGTAAGTGCCATTGTGTCCATCTTTATATAGTGTTCGTTGATGTATAGTCACGTCCCGTCCGCACAGACGCAGCGGGCAGAGCAAGAAGCCTACGCCTGAATGCGCTCACAATGACTGCAGCGGCACATGGAAATTAAGCCAAGGCGGGCACCGAGGACGCAGGAATCAAGGACGACTACGGACACAGGCAACTGATTAACGCGGTGGCAAGACGAATTGTCTGAAAAAGCGTAGATGCCGCCGCAACTGCTGCTGGAGTAAGTGCCGTTGTGTCCATCCTTATATGGGCGTCTTGCACTGGAGTTTGAGGTTTAGTAGCGGCGCCTGGTGGCGGCGCGGGAAAAGACATCTGGGTCGTACGAGCTTGTGTCGTATTAGCCCTGGCTGTGGCGAAGCACGTTTCTAGGCCGAGTTTTGCGTCGATTCGCACTTTTTTATGCCCTGTTGCGAGTGTGAAAAGGCTCGTCACTTATCCAAGACCACGCCGACCACGCTGCGAGCTCACCTCAGCCTATATTTTAATGAAAACGGGCTCTCCGTGTGCCGTGGGACGTAATGCTGGGAGCAGAAGGAATCGGTGACGCCGATCAGGAGAGACCTAGCCCAGCCTCGAAAAGGCGTCACCTTCATTACTTCTTCGTACTCGGCTGCCATGAACAAGAAGGCCTGAATCCAAACATCAGGTTTTACCGTTTTCCTTCAAGGCCTCACGAAGTGGAGCGTGGGGCGCGCTGCATAGCTGCAGTTCGTCGCGCTGAGTAAGCGAAACTTCGCGCCATGCTGACTGATTCGCCTGCCTTGATGCTTGCTTGATTATCCGCGTTCTAAGTTTCGGTCTTTTGCACCTAGAGTCCCGACAGCAGACCGACATAGCAGCAAGCATGGCTGGTAATTCACGATTCGAGACCCGGCAACAACGAGAATTAACAATTCGACCGATGTGAAGTGGTGAAGTGACCAGGTGTGTGCAAATGAGCACATATGGTCGGGCTCATTCGATGACAATTCACCACTCCACTACGAGCAGCACAGTTTGAGAAAGTTAAATGCGCCCATCCTTGATCTCAAGCCAGCACATTGAGGCAGCGCAGCATGGCAGTATTGATCGCAGCACATCGATGTTCGAGCGCTGTCATTAAAAGCTATATCAAGCGAGCAGCGCACGAGCTCGAGCTGCAGCGCGATTCGCACGTGCGTGTGAGCTCATATGCATTGCATCAATTATTACCAGTTACTAAATGGGACAGATGGCCGCTACTAAAACGCAGGCATAACTACTTCTTTAGCGGCATGCAGTCAACAATGATTACAGGAGGCCCGCCGTTTGGCGGCATGTCGAAAGACCGCTGCCGTCGCGGAGCGTACGATCCTGCGCTCGAGCAGTTCGTACATCGCGGCGCGTACTGTCGTGTGCTCGAGCAGTTCTGTACACATGATGTCTGCTTATCGCTGCTGTGGATTCATTTAGAGCACGTATTTCCTCGCGTTTGTGCACCTGAATCTAGCAGCTAGCGTGCAAAACTTACCTGTAGTTCCACTTCGTACGCGACTCGCTTCACTTGCGATTGAGACCGTGCTAAAACTTCCCCGCCTAATTCTTGAACGGCGTACACGTATTCGGCACTGCATAATTTCTTGCCTTTACGCAGCGTGCCACCCATGAAAAAATCTTCGGCCGTGCTACAACACAACCGAAAGTGGTGGGGCCATAGTGTAAACGTACTTTCCGAAGCAGACGACCGAGCTTAGTACGATCCATTATAGGACAGAGGGCGCTTATTAGCACCTTTTTCACAGTGCCCCCTGGGCAATGCAAGAGCCCCATAGTGCTCGTTGATAGTCACGTCCAGTCCGCACAGACGCAGCAGGCAGCACAGCACACAAACGCCAGAATGCGCACACCATGAGTGCAAACGCACATCAAAATTAGGCCACGTCGGGTGCCGAGGACGCAGGAATCAAGGACGACCACGCACAAAGACAACTAATTAACGTGGTGGCAAGAAGAATTGTCTGAAAAAGCCTGGATGCCGCCGCAACTGCTGCTAGAGTAAGTGCCGTTGTGTCCATCCTTATATAGTGCTCGTTGATAGCCACGTGCAGTCCGCAAAGACGCAGCAGGCAGTACAGGACGCAAACGCCTGAATGCGCACACATTGAGTGCAACCGCACATCAAAATCAAGCCGCGTCGGGCGCCCAGGAGGCAGGAATCAAGTACGACCAAGCACACAGGCAACTGATAATGTGGTGGCAAGAAGAGATGTCTGAAAATTCGTGGATACCGCCGCAACTGCTCCTAAAGTGTGTGCCGTTGTGTCCATCCTCATATAATGTTCGTTGGTAGTCACATGTAGTTCGCAAAGACGCAGCAGGCAGTAGAGGACGCACACGCTTGAATGCGCACACAATGAGTGCAACAGCACATCAAAATTAAGCCACGTCGGGCGTCGAGGACGCAGGAATCAAGGACGACCACGAACAAAGGCAACTGATTAACGTGGTGGCAAGAAGAATAGTCTGAAAAAGCGGAGATGCCGCCGCAACTCCTGCTTGAGTAAGTGCCGTTGTGTCTACCTTTATATGGTGTTCGTTGATAGTCACGTCCACTCGGCACAGACGCAGCCTTCAGTGCAAAACGCCTACGCCAGAATGCGCTCGCAATGAGTGCAACTGCACATTGAAATTAAGCCACGTCGGGCGCCGAGGACGCAGGAATGAAGGACGACCACGCACGCAGGCAACTGATTAACGTGGTGGCAAGAAGAATTGTCTGAAAAAGCGTAGATGCCGCCGCAACTGCTGCTCGAGTAATTGTCGTGGTGTCTAACGTTATACGGTGCGCGTTGATAGTCACGTCCAGTCCGTACAGACGCAGCGGGCAGTGCAAGACGCCTACGCCTGAATGCGCTCAGAATGAGTGCAACTGCACACTGAAATTAAGACACGTTGGGCCCCGAGGACGCAGGAATTAAGGACCACCACGCACACAGTCAACTGATTATAGTGGTGTCAAGAAGAATTGTCTGAAAAAGCGGAGATGCCGCCGCAACTGCTGCTGGAGTAATTGCCGTTGTGTCTACTTTTATATGGTGCTCGTTGAAAGTCATGTGTAGTCCGGAACGACGCAGCGGGCAGTGCAAGACGCCTACGGCTGAATGCGCTCACAATGAGTGCAGCTGCAAATCGAAATTAAACCACGTCGGGTGCCGAGGACGCAGGAATCAAGGACGACCACGAACACAGGCAGCTGATTACGTGGTGGCAAGAAGAATTGTCTGAAAATGCGGATATGCCGCCGCAAGTCCTGCGGGAGTAAGTGCCGTTAAGTCTACCTTTATATGGTGCTCGTTGAAAGTCACGTGTAGTCCGCAATGACGCAGCGGGCAGTACAGTACGCACACGCCAGAATGCGCTCAAAATGAGTGCAACTGCAAACGGAAATTAAGCCACGTCGGGCGCCGAGGACGCAGGAATCAAGGAGGACCACGAACACAGGCAACTTATTAACGTCGTGAAGAAGAATTATCTGAAAAAGCGTAGATGCCGCCGCAACTGCTGCTGGAGTAAGTGCTGTTGTGTCTACCTTTATATGGTGCTCGTTGAAAGACACGTGTAGTCCGCAATGGCGCATCTGGCAGTACAGGACCACTGGCCAGAATGCGCTCAAAATAAGTGCAACTGCACATTCAAATTAAGCCACGTCGGGCGCCGAGGACGCAGGAATCAAGGAGGACCACGAACACAGGCAACTTATTAACGTCGTGAAGAAGAATTATCTGAAAAAGCGTAAATGCCGCCGCAACTGCTGCTGGAGTAAGTGCTGTTGTGTCTACCTTTATATGGTGCTCGTTGAAAGACACGTGTAGTCCGCAATGGCGCATCAGGCAGTACAGGACCACCCGCCAGAATGCGCTCAAAATAAGTGCAACTGCACATTCAAATTAAGCCACGTCGGCCGCCGGGGACGCAGGAATCAAGGATGACCACGCACACAGGCAACTGATTAACGTGGTGGCAAGAAGAGTTGTCTGAAAAAGCGGAGATGACGCCGACTGCTGCTGGAGTAGGTGCAGTAGTCTCCGTCTTTATATGTTGCTCGTTGAAAGTCACGTGTAGTCCGCAATGACGCAGCGGGCAGTGCAAGACGGCTACGCCTGAATGCGCTCACAATGGGTGCAACTGCACATTCAAATTAAGCCACGACGGCCGCCGGCGACGCAGGAATCAAGGACGACCATGCACACAGGCAACTGATTAACGTGGTGGCAAGAAGAGTTGTCTGAAGAAGCGCAGATAACGCCGACTGCTGCTGGAGTAGGTGCAGTTGTGTCCGTCTTTATATGTTGCTCGCTGAACGTCCATGTAGTCCGCATTGACGCAACAGGCAGTAAAGGACGCAAACGCCTGAATGCGCTCAAAATAAGTGCAACTCTACAGTGTAATTAAGCCACGTCGGGCGCCGAGGATGCAGGAATCAAGGACGACCACGCACAGAGGCAACAGATTAACGTGGTGGCAAGAAGAATTGTCTGAAAATGCGGAGATGCCGCCGCAACTGCTGCTTGAGTAAGTGCCGTTGTGTCTACCTTTATATGGTGCTCGTTCAAAGTCACGTGTAGTCGGCAATGACGCAGCGGGCAGTTCAAAACGCCTACGCCTGAATGCGCTCACAATGAGTGCAACTGCACATTGAAATTAAGCCACCTCGGGCGCCGGGGACGCAGGAATCA
The DNA here is from genome assembly GCF_050947875.1 of Dermacentor variabilis. Lineage (NCBI taxonomy): Eukaryota > Metazoa > Arthropoda > Arachnida > Ixodida > Ixodidae > Dermacentor > Dermacentor variabilis. Next base: position 225,448,309 of record NC_134571.1, on the reverse strand, counting down.
AGAACGACCACGCACACGGGCAGCTGTTTAACGTGATGGCAAAAGGAATATTCTGAAACAGCGTAGATGCCACCGCAACTGCTGCTGGAGTAAGTGCCGTTGTGCCCATCCTTATATAGTGCTCGTTGATAGTCACGTCCAGTCCGCACAGACGCAGCGGTCTGTACATGACGCACACGCTAGAATGCGCTCACAATGAGTGCAACTGCACATTGAAATTAAGCCACGTTGGACGCCCAGGACGCAGGAATCAAGGACGACCACGTACACAGGCAAGAGATTAACGTGGTGGCAGACGAATATTCTGAAAAAGCGTAGATGCCGCCGCAACTGCTGCTGCAGTAAGTGCCGTTGTGTCAATCCTTACATAGTGCTCGTTCAAAGTCACGTGTAGTCGGCAATGACGCAGCGGGCAGCGCAAGACGCCTACGCCTGAATGCGCTCACATTGAGTGCAACCGCACATCGAAATTAAACCATGTCGGGTGCCGAGGACGCAGGAATCCAGGACGACTACGAACACAGGCAACTGATTAACGTGGTGGCAAGAAGAGTTGTCTGAAAAAGCGGAGATAACGCCGACTGCTGCTGGAGTAGGTGCAGTTGTGTCCGTCTTTATATGCTTCTCGTTGGAAGTCACGTGTAGTCCCCAATGACGCAGCGGGCAGTGCAAGACGCCTACGCCTGAATGCGCACACAATGTGTGGAACCACAAATCGAAATTAAGCCACGTCGGCCGCCGAGGACGCAGGAATCAAGGACGACCACGCACACATTCAAATGTTTAAAGTGCTGGCAAGAAGAATTGTCTGAAAAAGCTAAGATGCCGCCGCAACTGCTGCTGGAGTAATTGCTGTTGTGTCTACCTTTATATGGTGCTCCTTGAAAGTCACGTGTAGTCCGCAATGACGCAGCGGGCAGTGCAAGACTCCTACGCCTGAATGCGCACACAATGAGTGCAACCGCACATCGAAATTAAACCACATCGGGTGCCGAGGACGCAGGAATCAAGGACGACCAAGAACACAGGCAACTGATTAACGTGGTGAAGAAGAATAGTCTGAAAATGCGGAGATGCCGCCGCAACTGCTGCTGGAGTAGGTGCAGTTGGGTCCGTCTTTATATGTTGGTCGTTGAAAGTCACGTGTAGTCCGCAATAACGCAGCGGGCAGTGCAAGACGCCTACGCCTGAATGCGTCCACAATGAGTGCAACTGCACATTGAAATTACGCCACCTCGGGCGCCGGGTACGCAGGAATCAAGAACGACCACGCACACAGGCAACTGATTAACGTGGTGGCAAAAAGAGCTGCCTGAAAAAGCGGACATAAGGCCGACTGCTGCTGGAGTGGGTGCAGTTGTGTCTACCTTTATATGTTGCTCGTTGAAAGTCACGTGTAGTCCGCAATGACGCAGCGGGCAGTGCGAGACGCCTACGGCTGAATGCGCTCACAATGAGTGCAACTGCACATTGAAATTAAGCCACGTCGGCCGCCGAGGACGCAGGAATCAATGACGACCACGCACGCAGGCAACTGATTAACGTGGTGGCAAGAAGAATTGTCTCAAAAAGCGTAGATGCCGCCGCAACTGCTGCTCGAGTAATTGTCGTTGTGTCTACCGTTATACGGTGCTCGTTGATAGTCCCGTCCAGTCCGCAATGACGCAGCGGGCAGTGCAAGACGCCTACGCCTGAATGCGTTCACAATAAGTGCAACTGCACATTGAAATTAAGCCACGTCCGCCGCCGAGGACGCAGGAATCAAGGACGACCACGCACACAGGCAACTGATTAACGTGGTGGCAAAAAGAGCTGCCTGAAAAAGCGGACATAAGGCCGACTGCTGCTGGAGTGGGTGCAGTTGTGTCCGTCTTTATATGCTGCTCGCTGAACGTCCATGTATTGCGCAATGACGCAGCTGGCAGTACAGGACGCACCTGCCAGAATGCGCTCAACATGAGTGCAACTGCAAACGGAAATTAAGCCACGTCGGGCGCCGGGAACGCAGGAATCAAGGACGACCACGCACACAGGCAACTGATTAACGTGGTGGCAAAAAGAGCTGCCTGAAAAAGCGGACATAAGGCTGACTGCTGCTGGAGTAGGTGCAGTTGTGTCTACCTTTATATGTTGCTCGTTGAAAGTCACGTGTAGTCCGCAATGACGCAGCGGGCAGTGCGAGACGCCTACGGCTGAATGCGCTCACAATGAGTGCAACTGCACATTGAAATTAAGCCACGTCGGCCGCCGAGGACGCAGGAATCAATGACGACCACGCACGCAGGCAACTGATTAACGTGGTGGCAAGAAGAATTGTCTCAAAAAGCGTAGATGCCGCCGCAACTGCTGCTCGAGTAATTGTCGTTGTGTCTACCGTTATACGGTGCTCGTTGATAGTCCCGTCCAGTCCGCAATGACGCAGCGGGCAGTGCAAGACGCCTACGCCTGAATGCGTTCACAATAAGTGCAACTGCACATTGAAATTAAGCCACGTCCGCCGCCGAGGACGCAGGAATCAAGGACGACCACGCACACAGGCAACTGATTAACGTGGTGGCAAAAAGAGCTGCCTGAAAAAGCGGACATAAGGCCGACTGCTGCTGGAGTGGGTGCAGTTGTGTCCGTCTTTATATGCTGCTCGCTGAACGTCCATGTATTGCGCAATGACGCAGCTGGCAGTACAGGACGCACCTGCCAGAATGCGCTCAATATGAGTGCAACTGCAAACGGAAATTAAGCCACGTCGGGCGCCGGGAACGCAGGAATCAAGGACGACCACGCACACAGGCAACTGATTAACGTGGTGGCAAGAAGAATTGTCCGAAAAAGCGCAGATGCCGCCGCAACTGCTGCTGGAGTAAGTGCCGTTGAGTCTACCTTTATATGGCGCTCGTTGAAAGTCACGTGTAGTCCGCAATGACGCAGCTGGCAGTACAGGACGCACCCGCCAGAATGCGCTCAAAATAAGTGCAACTGCAAACGGAAATTAAGCCACGTCGGGCGCCGAGGATGCAGGAATCCAGGACGACCACGAACACAGGCAGCTGATTAACGTGGTGGCAAGATGAGTTGTCTGAAAAAGCGGAGATAACGCCGACTGCTGCTGGAGTAGGTGCAGTTGTGTCCGTCTTTATATGTTGCTCACTGAACGTCCATGTATTGCGAAATGACGCAGCTGGCAGTACAGGACGCACCCGCCAGAATGCGCTCAAAATGAGTGCAACTGCAAACGGAAATTAAGCCACGTCGGCCGCCGAGGATGCAGGAATCATGGACGACCACGAACACAGGCAGCTGATTACGTGGTGGCAAGAAGAATTGTCTGAAAAAGCGTAGATGCCGCCGCAACTGCTGCTGGAGTAAGTGCCGTTGTGTCTACCGTTATACGGTGCTCGTTCAAAGTCACGTGTAGTCCGCAATGACGCAGCGGGCAGTGCAAGACGCCTACGCCTGAATGCGCTCACAATGAGTGCAACTGCACATTGAAATCAAGCCACGTCGGCCGCCGGGGACGCAGGAATCAAGGACGACCACGCACACAGGCAACTGATTAACGTGGTGGCAAGAAGAATTGTCTGAAAAAGCGTAGATGCCGCCGCAACTGCTGTTGGAGCAAGTGCCGTTGAGTCTACTTTTATCTGGTGCTCGTTGAAAGTCACGTGTAGTCCGCAATGACGCAGCGGGCAGTGCAAGACGCCTACGCCTGAATGCGGACACAATGAGTGCAACTGCAGACGGAAATTAAGCCACGTCGGGCGCCGAGGACGCAGGAATCAAGGACGACCACGCACACAGGCAGCTGATTAACGTGGTGGCAAAAAGAATTGTCTGAAAAAGCGTAGATGCCGCCGCAACTGCTGCTGGAGTAAGTGCCGTTGAGTCTACCTTTATATGGTGCTCGTTGAAAGTCACGTGTAGTCCGCAATGACGCAGCGGGCAGTGCAAGACGCCTACGCCTGAATGCGGACACAATGAGTGCAACCGTAAATCGAAATTAAACCACGTCGGGTGCCGTGGACGCAGGAATTAAGGACGACCACGAACACAGGCAGCTGATTAACGTGGTGGGAAGAGGAGTTGTCTGAAAATGCGGATATGCCGCCGCAACTGCTGCGGGAGTAGGTGTCGTTGAGTCTACTTTTATCTGGTGCTCGTTGATAGTCACGTCCAGTCCGCAATGACGCAGCGGGCAGTGCAAGACGCCTACGCCTGAATGCGCTCACAATTAGTGCAACTGCACATTGAAATTAAGCCACGTCGGCCGCCGAGGACGCAGGAATCAATGACGACCACGCACGCAGGCAACTGATTAACGTGGTGGCAAGAAAAATTGTCTCAAAAAGCGTGGATGCCGCCGCAACTGCTGCTCGAGTAATTGTCGTTGTGTCTACCGTTATACGGTGCTCGTTGATAGTCACGTCCAGTCCGCAATGACGCAGCGGGCAGTGCAAGACGCCTACGCCTGAATGCGCTCACAATGAGTGCAACTGCACATTGAAATTAAGCCACGTCGGCCGCCTAGGACGCATGAATCAAGGACGACCACGAACACAGGCAGCTGATTACGTGGTGGCAAGAAGAATTGTCTAAAAAAGCGTAGATGCCGCCGCAACTGCTGCTGGAGTAAGTGCCGTTGAGTCTACCTTTATATGGTTCCCGTTGAAAGTCACGTGTAGTCCGCAATGACGCAGCGGGCACTACAGGACGCACACGCCAGAATGCGCTCAAAATGAGTGCAACTGCAAACGGAAATTAAGCCACGTCGGGCGCCGAGGACGCAGGAATCAAGGACGACCACGCACACAGGCAACTGATTAACGTGGTGGCAAGAAGAGCTGCCTGAAAAAGCGGATATAAGGCCGACTGCTGCTGGAGTAGGTGTAGTTCTGTCCGTCTTTATATGCTTCTCGTTGGAAGTCACGTGTAGTCCCCAATGACGCAGCGGGCAGTGGAAGACGCCTACGCCTGAATGCGCACACAATGAGTGGAACCACAAATCGAAATTGAGCCACGTCGGGCGCCGAGGACGCAGGAATCAAGGACGACTACGCACATTCAAATGATTAAAGTGTTGGCAAGAAGAATTGTCTGAAAAAGCTAAGATGCCGCCGCAACTGCTGCTGGAGTAAGTGCCGTTGTGTCTACCTTTATATGGTGCTCGTTGAAAGTCACGTGCAGTCCGCAATGACGCATCTGGCAGTACAGGACGCAAACGCCAGAATGCGCTCACAATGAGTGCAACTGCACGTTGAAATTGAGCCGAGTCGGGCGCCGGGGACGCAGGAATCAAGGACGACCACGCACACAGGCAACTGATTAACGTGGTGGCAAGAAGAATATTCTGAAAAAGCGTAGATGCCGCCGCAACTGCTGCTGGAGTAAGCTCCGCTGTGTCCGTCTTCATATGTAGCTCGTTGATTGCCATGTGTAGTCGCACAGACGGAGCAGGCAATACAGGACGAACGCCCCTGAATGCGCTCAGAATGAGTGCAACCGCATATCGAGATCAACCCACGTCGGGCGCCGAGGACGTAGGCATGAAGAACGACCACGCACACAGGAAACTGATTAACGTGGTGACAAGAAGAATTGTCTGAAAAAGCCTGGATGCCGCCGCAACTGCTGCTGGAGGAAGAGCCGTTGTGTCCATCCATATGTAGTGCTCCTTGATAGCCACGTGTAGCCCGCAAAGACGCAGCAGGCAGTACAGGACGCAAACGCCTGAATGCGCACACAATGTGTGCAACCGCATATCAAAATTAAGCCGCATCGGGCGCCCAGGACGCAAGAATCAAGGACGACCAAGCACACAGGCAACTGATTAACGTGGTGGCAAGAAGAATTGCCTGACAAAGCGTAGATGCCTCCGCAACTGCTGCTGGAGTAATTGCCGTTGTGTCCAACCTTATATAGTGCTCGTTGATAGACACGGCCAGTCCGCACACACGCAGCGGGCAGTACAAGACGCCTACGCCTGAATGAGCTCAGAATGAGTGCAACTACACATAGAAATCAAGCCACGTCGGTCGCCGAGGACGCAGGAATCAAGGACGACCACTAACACAGGCCACTGATTAGCGTGGTGGCAAGAAGAGTTGTCTGAAAAAGCGGAGATAACGCCGACTGCTGCTGGAGTAGGTGCAGTTGTGTCCTTTATATGTTGCTCGCTGAACGTCACATGTAGTCCGCAACGGCGCAGCTTGCAGTACAGGACGCACACGCCAGACTGCGCTCACAATGAGTGCAACTGCACATTGAAATTAAGCCATGTCGGGCGCCGATGACGCGGGAATCAAGGACGACCACGAACACAGGCAACTGAATAGCACGGCGGCAAGAAGAGTTGTCTGAAGAAGCTGAGATGCCGCCGCAACTGCTGCTGGAGTAAGTTCCGCTATGTCCATCTTTATATGTAGCTCGTTGATTGCCATGTGTAGTCGCACAGAAACAGCAGGCAATACAGGACGAACGCCTCTGAATGCACTCACAATTAGTGCAACCGCACATCGACATCAAGCCCCGTCGGGCGCCGAGGACGCAGGAATCAAGGACGACCACGCACACTGGCAACTGATTAACGTGGTGAAGAACAATGGAGATGCCGCCGCAACTCCTGCTGGAGTAAGTGCCGTTGTGTCTATCTTTATATGGTGCTCCTTGAAAGTCACGTGTTGTCCGCACAGACGCAGCGGGCAGTACAAGACGCCTACGCTTGAATGCGCTCACAATGAGTGCAACCGCACATGGAAATTAAACCATTCGTGCGCCGAGGATGCAGGAATCTAGGACGACCACAAACACAGGCAACTGATTAACGTGGTGGCAAGAAGAATTGCCTGAAAAAGCGTGGATGCCGCCGCAACTGCTCCTGGAGTAAGTGCCGTTGAGTCCATCCTTATATAGTGCTCGTTGATAGTCAGGTGTAGTCCGCACAGACGCAGCAGGCAGTACAGGACGCGCACGCCTGAATGCGCACACAATAAGTGCAACCGCACATCAAAATTAACCCACGTCGGGCGCCGAGGACGCAGGAATCAAGGACGACCACGCACACAGGCAACTGATTAACCTGGTGGCAAGAAGAATTGTCTGAAAAAGCGTGGATGCCGCCGCAACTGCAGCTGCAGTAAGTGCCGTTGTGTCTACCTTTATACAGTGTTCGTTGATAGTCACGTCCAGTCCGCACAGACGCAGCCGACAGTACAGGACGCACTCGCCTGCTCGCGCACACAATAAGTGCAACCGCACATCAAAGTTAAGCCACGTCGGGTGCCGAGGACACAGGAATCAAGGACGACCACGAACACAGGCAACTGATTAATGTGGTGGCAAAAAGAATTGGCTAAGAAAGTGGAGGTGCCGACGACACTGCTGCTGGAGTAAGTGCCGTTGTGTCTAGCTTTATATGGCGTTCGTTGATAGTCACGTGTAGTCCGCAAAGACGCAGCAGGCAGTACAGGACGCACACGCCTGAATGCGCACACAATGAGTGCAACCGTACATCATAATTAAGCCACGTCGGGCGCCGAGGACGCAGGAATCGAGGACGACCACGAACACAGACAACTGATTAATGTGGTGGCGAAAAAAATTGTCTGAGAAAGCGGAGATGCCACCGCAACTGCTGCTGCAGTAAGTGCCGTTGTGTCTACCTTTATATGGTGTTCGTTGATAGTCAAGTCCAGTCCGCACAGACGCAGCCGGCAGTGCAAGACGCCTACGCCAGAATGCGCTCGCAATGAGTGCAACTGCACATTGAAATTAAGCCACGTCGGGCGCCGAGGACGCAGGAATCGAGGACGACCACGAACACAGGCAACTGATTAATGTGGTGGCAAAAAAAATTGTCTCAAAAAGCGGAGATGCCGCCGCAACTGCTGCTAAAGTAAGTGCCGTTGTGTCTACGTTTATTTGGTGTTCATTGATAGTCGCGTGTAGTCCGCAAAGACGCAGCACGCAGTACAGGACGCAAACGCCTGAATGCGCACACAATGAGTGCAACCGCACATCAAAATTAATCCACGTCGGGCGCCGAGGACGCAGGAATCAAGGACGACCACGCACACAGGCAACTGATTAACCTGGTGGCAAGAAGAATTGTCTGAAAAAGCGTGGATGCCGCCGCAACTGCAGCTGCAGTAAGTGCCGTTGTGTCTACCTTTATACGGTGTTCGTTGATAGTCACGTCCAGTCCGCACAGACGCAGCCGACAGTACAGGACGCACTCGCCTGCTTGCGCACACAATAAGTGCAACCACACATCAAAATTAAGCTACGTCGGGTGCCGAGGACGCAGGAATCAAGGACGACCACGCACATAGACAACTGATTAACGTGGTGGCAAGAAGAATTGTCTGAAAAAGCGTGGATAGCGACGCAAGTGCTGCTGGAGTAAGCGCCGTTGTGTCTACCTTTATATGGTGTTCTTTGATAGTCGCGTCGAGTCCGCACAGACGCAGCCGGCAGTGCAGGACGCACACGCCTGAATGCGCACACAATGAGTGCAACCGCACATCCAAATTAACCCACGTCGGGCGACGAGGACACAGGAATCAAGGACGACCACGCACACAGGCAACTGATTAACGTGGTGGCAAGAAGAATTGTCTGAAAAAGCGTGGATGCCGCCACAACTGCAGCTGGAGTAAGTGCCGTTGTGTCTACCTTTATTAGGTTTTCGTTGATAGTCACGTTTAGTCCGCACAGACGCAGCCGACAGTACAGGACGCACTCGCCTGCTTGCGCACACAATAAGTGCAACCACACATCAAAATTAAGCTACGTCGGGTGCCGAGGACGCAGGAATCAAGGACGACCACGCACATAGACAACTGATTAACGTGGTGGCAAGAAGAATTGTCTGAAAAAGCGTGGATACCGACGCAAGTGCTGCTGGAGTAAGCGCCGTTGTGGCTACCCTTATATGGTGTTCGTTGATATTCACGTGTACTCCGCAAAGACGCAGCAGGCAGTACAGGACGCACACGCCTGCTTGCGCACACAATGAGTGCAACCGCACATCAAAATTAAGCCACGTCGGGTGCCGAGGACACGGGAATCAAGGACGACCACACACACAGACAACTGATTAACGTGGTGGCAAGAAGAATTCTTTGAAAAAGCGTGGATGCCGCCGCAACTGCAGCTGGAGTAAGTGCCGTTGTGTCTACCTTTATTAGGTTTTCGTTGATAGTCACGTTTAGTCCGCACAGACGCAGCCGACAGTACAGGACGCACACGCCTGAATGCGCACACAATGAGTGCAACCGCACATCAAAATTAAGCCACGTCGGGTGCCGAGGACGCAGGAATCAAGGACGACCACGCACATAGACAACTGATTAACGTGGTGGCAAGAAGAATTGTCTGAAAAAGCGTGGATACCGACGCAAGTGCTGCTGGAGTAAGCGCCGTTGTGGCTACCCTTATATGGTGTTGTTGATATTCACGTGTACTCCGCAAAGACGCAGCAGGCAGTACAGGACGCACACGCCTGCTTGCGCACACAATGAGTGCAACCGCACATCAAAATTAAGCCACGTCGGTCGCCGAGGACACAGGAATCAAGGACGACCACGCACACAGACAACTGATTAACGTGGTGGCAAGAAGGATTGTCTGAAAAAGCGTGGATGCCGCCGCAACCGCAGCTGGAGTAAGTGCCGTTGTGTCTACCTTTATATGGTGTTCTTTGATAGTCGCGTCGAGTCCGCACAGACGCAGCCGGCAGTACAGGACGCACACGCCTGAATGCGCACACAATGAGTGCAACCGCACATCAAAATTAAGCCACGTCGGGTGCCGAGGACACGGGAATCAAGGACGACCACGAACACAGGCAACTGATAAATGTGGTGGCAAAATGAATTGGCTGAGAAAGCGGGGGTGTCGCCGACACTGCTGTTGCAGTAAGTACCGTTGTGTGTAGCTTTATGGTGTTCGTTGATAGTCCTGTGTAGTTAGCACAGACGCAGCCGGCAGTACAGGACGCACACGCCTGCTTGCGCACACAATAAGTGCAACCACACACCAAAATTAAGCCACGACGGGCGCCGAGGACGCAGGAATGAAGGACGACCACGCACACAGGCAACTGATTAACGTGGTGGCAAGAAGAATTGTCTGAAAAAGCGTGGATGCCGCCGCAACTGCTGCTGGAGTAAGTGCCGTTGTGTCGAACCTTATATAGTGCTCGTTGATAGTCAGGTGTAGTCCGCAAAGACGCAGCAGGCCGTACAGGACGCGCATGCCTGAATGCGCACACAATGAGTGCAACCGCACATCAAAATTAAGCCACGTCGGTCGCCGAGGACACAGGAATCAAGGACGACCACGAACACAGGCAACTGATTAACGTGGTGGCAAGAAGAATTATCTGAAAAAGCGTGGATGCCGCCGCAACTGCAGCTGGAGTAAGTGCCGTTGTGTCTATCTTTATATGGTGTTCGTTGATAGTCACGTCGAGTCCGCACAGACGAAGCCGGCAGTTCAGGACGCACACGCCTGAATGCGCACACAATGAGTGCAAGCGCACATCCAAATTAAGCCACGTCGGTCGCCGAGGACACAGGAATCAAGGACGACCACGAACACAGGCAACTGATAAATGTGGTGGCAAAATGAATTGGCTGAGAAAGCGGGGGTGTCGCCGACACTGCTGCTGCAGTAAGTACGGTTGTGTGTAGCTTTATGGTGTTCGTTGATAGTCCTGTGTAGTTCGCAAAGACGCAGCATGCAGTACAGGACGCACTCGCCTGAATGCGCACACAATGAGTGCAACCGCACATCATAATTAAGCCACGTCGAGCGCCGAGGACGCAGGAATCGAGGACAACCACGAATAGGCAACTCAATAATGTGGTGGCCAACAGAATTTTCTGAAAAAGCGGAGATGCCGCCTCAACTGCTGCTGGAGTAAGTGCCGTTGTGTCCATCCTTATATAGTGCTCGTTGATAGTCACGTGTAGTCCGCAGAGGCGCAGCAGGCAGTACAGGACGCACACGCCTAAATGCGCACATAATGAGTGCAACCGGACTTCAAAATTAAGCCACCGAGGACGCAGGAATCAAGGACGACCACGCACATAGGCAACTCATTAACGTGGTGGGAAGAAAAATTGTCTGAAAAAGCGGAGATGCCGCCGCAAGTGCTGCTGGAGTAAGTGCCGTTGTGTCCATCCTTATATAGTGCTCGTTGATAGTCACGTGTAGTCCGCGGAGGCGCAGCAGGCAGTACAGGACGCACACGCCTAAATGCGCACATAATGAGTGCAACCGCACACCAAAATTAAGCCACGTCAGATGCCGAGGACGCAGGAATAAAGGACGACCACGCACATAGACAACTGATTAACGTGGCGGCAAGAAGAATTGTCTGAAAAAGCGGAGATGCCGCCGCAACTGCTGTTGGAGTAAGTGCCGTTGTGTCCATCCTTATATAGTGCTCGTTGATAGTCACGTGTAGTCCGCAGAGGCGCAGCAGGCAGTACAGGACGCACACGCCTAAATGCGCACATAATGAGTGCAACCGGACTTCAAAATTAAGCCACCGAGGACGCAGGAATCAAGGACGACCACGCACATAGGCAACTCATTAACGTGGTGGGAAGAAAAATTGTCTGAAAAAGCGGAGATGCCGCCGCAAGTGCTGCTGGAGTAAGTGCCGTTGTGTCCATCCTTATATAGTGCTCGTTGATAGTCACGTGTAGTCCGCGGAGGCGCAGCAGGCAGTACAGGACGCACACGCCTAAATGCGCACATAATGAGTGCAACCGCACACCAAAATTAAGCCACGTCAGATGCCGAGGACGCAGGAATAAAGGACGACCACGCACATAGACAACTGATTAACGTGGCGGCAAGAAGAATTGTCTGAAAAAGCGGAGATGCCGCCGCAAGTGCTGCTGGAGTAAGTGCCGTTGTGTCCATCCTTATATATCACGTGTAGTCCGCGGAGGCGCAGCAGGCAGTACAGGACGCACACGCCTAAATGCGCACATAATGAGTGCAACCGCACACCAAAATTAAGCCACGTCAGATGCCGAGGACGCAGGAATAAAGGACGACCACGCACACAGACAACTGATTAACGTGGTGGCAAGAAGAATTGTCTGAAAAAGCGTGGATGCCGCCGCAACTGCTGCTGGAGTAAGTGCCGTTGTGTCCATCCTTATATAGTGCTCGTTGATTGTCACCTGTAGTCCGCAAAGACGCAGGAGGCAGTGCAGGACGCACACGCCTGAATGCGCATACATTGATTGCAACGGGACATCAAAATTAAGCCACCGAGGACGCAGCAATCAAAGACGACCACGCACACAGACAACTGATTAACGTGGTGGCACGAAGAATTGTCTGAAAAAGCGTGGATGCCGCCGCAACTGCTGCTGGAGTAAGTGCCGTTGTGTCCATATATATAGTGCTCGTTGATAGTCACGTGTAGTCCACAAAGACGCAGGAGGCAATGCAGGACGCACACGCCTGAATGCGCATACAATGATTGCAACCGCACATCAAAATTAAGCCACGTCGGGCTCCGAGGACGCAGCAATCAAGGACGACCAATAACACAGGAAAATGATTAATCTGGTGGCAAAAGGATTGTCTGAAAAAGCCTGGATGCCGTCGCAACTGCTCCTGGAGTAAGTGCCGTTGTGTCCATCCTTAAATAGTGCTCGTTGATAGTCAGGTGTAGTCCGCAAAGACGCAGCAGGCAGTACAGGACGCGCACGCCTGAATGCGCTCACAATGAGTGAAACCGCACATTAAAATTAAGCTACGTCGGGCGCCGAGGACGCAGGAATCAAGGACGACCACGAACACAGGCAACAGATTAATGTGGTGGCCAGAAGAATTGTCTGAAAAAGCAGAGATGCCACCGCAACTGCTCCTGGTGTAAGTGCTGTTGTGTCCATCCTTATATAGTGCTCGTTGATAGTCACGTGTAGTCCGCAAATACGCAGCAGGCTGTACAGGACGTACACGCCTGAATGCGCACACAATGAGTGCAACCGGACATCAAAATTAAGCCACGTCGGGCGCCGAGGACGCAGGAATCGAGGACAACCACGAATAGGCAACTCATAATTGTGGTGGCAAACAGAATTGTCTGAAAAAGCGGAGATGCCGCCGCAACTGCTGCTGGAGTAAGTGCTGTTGTGTCCATCCTTATATAGTGCTCGTTGATAGTCACGTGTAGTGCGCAAAGACGCAGCAGGCAGTACAGGACGCGCACGCCTGAATGCGCTCATAATGAGTGCAACCGCACATCAAAATTAAGCCATGTCGGGCGCCGAGGACGCAGGAATCGAGGACAACCACGAATAGGCAACTGATTAACGTGGTGGGAAGAAGAATTGTCTGAAAAAGCGCAGATGCCACCGCAAGTGCTGCTGGAGTAAGTGCCGTTGTGTCCATCCTTAAATAGTGCTCGTTGATAGTCAGGTGTAGTCCGCAAAGACGCAGCAGGCAGTGCGGGACGCACACGCCAGAATGCGCACACAATGAGTGCAACCGGACTTCAAAATTAAGCTACGTCGTGCGCCGAGGACGCAGGAATCAAGGACGACCACGAACTCAGGCAACTGATTAATGTGGTGGCCAGAAGAATTGTCTGAAAAAGCAGAGATGCCACCGCAACTTCTGCCGGAGTAAGCGCCGTTGTGTCCATATCTATAGTGCTCGTTGATAGTCACGTCCAGTCAGCACAGACGCAGCAGGCAGTACAGGACGCACACGCCAGAAGAAGTGTCTGAAAAAGCAGACATGCCGCCGCAACTTCTGCCGGAGTAAGAGCCGTTGTGTCCATATATATAGTGCTCGTTGATAGTCACCTCCAGTCCGCACAGACGCTGCAGGCTGTGCAGGACGCACATGCCTGAATGCGCACACAATGAGTGCAACCGCACACAAAAATTAAGCCACGTCGGGCGCCGAGGATGCAGGAATCTAGGACGACCACGAACACAAGCAACTGATTAATGTGGTTGCAAAAAGAATTGTCTGAGAAAGCGGAGATGCCGCCGCAACTGCTGCTGGCGTAGGTGCCATTGTGTCCATCTTTATATAGTGCTCGTTGATAGTCACGTGTAGTCCGCAAAGACGCAGCAGGCAGTACAGGACGCACACGCCTAAATGCGCACATAATGAGTGCAACCGGACTTCAAAATTAAGCCACCGAGGACGCAGGAATCAAGGACGACCACGCACATAGGCAACTCATTAACGTGGTGGGAAGAAAAATTGTCTGAAAAAGCGGAGATGCCGCCGCAAGTGCTGCTGGAGTAAGTGCCGTTGTGTCCATCCTTATATAGTGCTCGTTGATAGTCACGTGTAGTCCGCGGAGGCGCAGCAGGCAGTACAGGACGCACACGCCTAAATGCGCACATAATGAGTGCAACCGCACACCAAAATTAAGCCACGTCAGATGGCGAGGACGCAGGAATAAAGGACGACCACGCACATAGACAACTGATTAACGTGGCGGCAAGAAGAATTGTCTGAAAAAGCGGAGATGCCGCCGCAAGTGCTGCTGGAGTAAGTGCCGTTGTGTCCATCCTTATATAGTGCTCGTTGATAGTCACGTGTAGTCCGCGGAGGCGCAGCAGGCAGTACAGGACGCACACGCCTAAATGCGCACATAATGAGTGCAACCGCACACCAAAATTAAGCCACGTCAGATGCCGAGGACGCAGGAATAAAGGACGACCACGCACATAGACAACTGATTAACGTGGCGGCAAGAAGAATTGTCTGAAAAAGCGGAGATGCCGCCGCAAGTGCTGCTGGAGTAAGTGCCGTTGTGTCCATCCTTATATATCACGTGTAGTCCGCGGAGGCGCAGCAGGCAGTACAGGACGCACACGCCTAAATGCGCACATAATGAGTGCAACCGCACACCAAAATTAAGCCACGTCAGATGCCGAGGACGCAGGAATAAAGGACGACCACGCACACAGACAACTGATTAACGTGGTGGCAAGAAGAATTGTCTGAAAAAGCGTGGATGCCGCCGCAACTGCTGCTGGAGTAAGTGCCGTTGTGTCCATCCTTATATAGCGCTCGTTGATTGTCACCTGTAGTCCGCAAAGACGCAGGAGGCAGTGCAGGACGCACACGCCTGAATGCGCATACATTGATTGCAACGGGACATCAAAATTAAGCCACCGAGGACGCAGCAATCAAAGACGACCACGCACACAGACAACTGATTAACGTGGTGGCACGAAGAATTGTCTGAAAAAGCGTGGATGCCGCCGCAACTGCTGCTGGAGTAAGTGCCGTTGTGTCCATATATATAGTGCTCGTTGATAGTCACGTGTAGTCCACAAAGACGCAGGAGGCAATGCAGGACGCACACGCCTGAATGCGCATACAATGATTGCAACCGCACATCAAAATTAAGCCACGTCGGGCTCCGAGGACGCAGCAATCAAGGACGACCAAGAACACAGGAAAATGATTAATCTGGTGGCAAAAGGATTGTCTGAAAAAGCCTGGATGCCGTCGCAACTGCTCCTGGAGTAAGTGCCGTTGTGTCCATCCTTAAATAGTGCTCGTTGATAGTCAGGTGTAGTCCGCAAAGACGCAGCAGGCAGTACAGGACGCGCACGCCTGAATGCGCTCACAATGAGTGAAACCGCACATTAAAATTAAGCTACGTCGGGCGCCGAGGACGCAGGAATCAAGGACGACCATGAACACAGGCAACAGATTAATGTGGTGGCCAGAAGAATTGTCTGAAAAAGCAGAGATGCCACCGCAACTGCTCCTGGTGTAAGTGCTGTTGTGTCCATCCTTATATAGTGCTCGTTGATAGTCACGTGTAGTCCGCAAATATGCAGCAGGCTGTACAGGACGTACACGCCTGAATGCGCACACAATGAGTGCAACCGGACATCAAAATTAAGCCACGTCGGGCGCCGAGGACGCAGGAATCGAGGACAACCACGAATAGGCAACTCATAATTGTGGTGGCAAACAGAATTGTCTGAAAAAGCGGAGATGCCGCCGCAACTGCTGCTGGAGTAAGTGCTGTTGTGTCCATCCTTATATAGTGCTCGTTGATAGTCACGTGTAGTGCGCAAAGACGCAGCAGGCAGTACAGGACGCGCACGCCTGAATGCGCTCATAATGAGTGCAACCGCACATCAAAATTAAGCCATGTCGGGCGCCGAGGACGCAGGAATCGAGGACAACCACGAATAGGCAACTGATTAACGTGGTGGGAAGAAGAATTGTCTGAAAAAGCGCAGATGCCACCGCAAGTGCTGCTGGAGTAAGTGCCGTTGGGTCCATCCTTAAATAGTGCTCGTTGATAGTCAGGTGTAGTCCGCAAAGACGCAGCAGGCAGTGCGGGACGCACACGCCAGAATGCGCACACAATGAGTGCAACCGGACTTCAAAATTAAGCTACGTCGTGCGCCGAGGACGCAGGAATCAAGGACGACCACGAACTCAGGCAACTGATTAATGTGGTGGCCAGAAGAATTGTCTGAAAAAGCAGAGATGCCACCGCAACTTCTGCCGGAGTAAGCGCCGTTGTGTCCATATCTATAGTGCTCGTTGATAGTCACGTCCAGTCCGCACAGACGCAGCAGGCAGTACAGGACGCACACGCCAGAAGAAGTGTCTGAAAAAGCAGACATGCCGCCGCAACTTCTGCCGGAGTAAGAGCCGTTGTGTCCATATATATAGTGCTCGTTGATAGTCACCTCCAGTCCGCACAGACGCTGCAGGCTGTGCAGGACGCACATGCCTGAATGCGCACACAATGAGTGCAACCGCACACAAAAATTAAGCCACGTCGGGCGCCGAGGATGCAGGAATCTAGGACGACCACGAACACAAGCAACTGATTAATGTGGTTGCAAAAAGAATTGTCTGAGAAAGCGGAGATGCCGCCGCAACTGCTGCTGGCGTAGGTGCCATTGTGTCCATCTTTATATAGTGCTCGTTGATAGTCACGTGTAGTCCGCAAAGACGCAGCAGGCAGTACAGGACGCACACGCCTAAATGCGCACATAATGAGTGCAACCGGACTTCAAAATTAAGCCACCGAGGACGCAGGAATCAAGGACGACCACGCACATAGGCAACTCATTAACGTGGTGGGAAGAAAAATTGTCTGAAAAAGCGGAGATGCCGCCGCAAGTGCTGCTGGAGTAAGTGCCGTTGTGTCCATCCTTATATAGTGCTCGTTGATAGTCACGTGTAGTCCGCGGAGGCGCAGCAGGCAGTACAGGACGCACACGCCTAAATGCGCACATAATGAGTGCAACCGCACACCAAAATTAAGCCACGTCAGATGGCGAGGACGCAGGAATAAAGGACGACCACGCACATAGACAACTGATTAACGTGGCGGCAAGAAGAATTGTCTGAAAAAGCGGAGATGCCGCCGCAAGTGCTGCTGGAGTAAGTGCCGTTGTGTCCATCCTTATATAGTGCTCGTTGATAGTCACGTGTAGTCCGCGGAGGCGCAGCAGGCAGTACAGGACGCACACGCCTAAATGCGCACATAATGAGTGCAACCGCACACCAAAATTAAGCCACGTCAGATGCCGAGGACGCAGGAATAAAGGACGACCACGCACATAGACAACTGATTAACGTGGCGGCAAGAAGAATTGTCTGAAAAAGCGGAGATGCCGCCGCAAGTGCTGCTGGAGTAAGTGCCGTTGTGTCCATCCTTATATATCACGTGTAGTCCGCGGAGGCGCAGCAGGCAGTACAGGACGCACACGCCTAAATGCGCACATAATGAGTGCAACCGCACACCAAAATTAAGCCACGTCAGATGCCGAGGACGCAGGAATAAAGGACGACCACGCACACAGACAACTGATTAACGTGGTGGCAAGAAGAATTGTCTGAAAAAGCGTGGATGCCGCCGCAACTGCTGCTGGAGTAAGTGCCGTTGTGTCCATCCTTATATAGCGCTCGTTGATTGTCACCTGTAGTCCGCAAAGACGCAGGAGGCAGTGCAGGACGCACACGCCTGAATGCGCATACATTGATTGCAACGGGACATCAAAATTAAGCCACCGAGGACGCAGCAATCAAAGACGACCACGCACACAGACAACTGATTAACGTGGTGGCACGAAGAATTGTCTGAAAAAGCGTGGATGCCGCCGCAACTGCTGCTGGAGTAAGTGCCGTTGTGTCCATATATATAGTGCTCGTTGATAGTCACGTGTAGTCCACAAAGACGCAGGAGGCAATGCAGGACGCACACGCCTGAATGCGCATACAATGATTGCAACCGCACATCAAAATTAAGCCACGTCGGGCTCCGAGGACGCAGCAATCAAGGACGACCAAGAACACAGGAAAATGATTAATCTGGTGGCAAAAGGATTGTCTGAAAAAGCCTGGATGCCGTCGCAACTGCTCCTGGAGTAAGTGCCGTTGTGTCCATCCTTAAATAGTGCTCGTTGATAGTCAGGTGTAGTCCGCAAAGACGCAGCAGGCAGTACAGGACGCGCACGCCTGAATGCGCTCACAATGAGTGAAACCGCACATTAAAATTAAGCTACGTCGGGCGCCGAGGACGCAGGAATCAAGGACGACCATGAACACAGGCAACAGATTAATGTGGTGGCCAGAAGAATTGTCTGAAAAAGCAGAGATGCCACCGCAACTGCTCCTGGTGTAAGTGCTGTTGTGTCCATCCTTATATAGTGCTCGTTGATAGTCACGTGTAGTCCGCAAATATGCAGCAGGCTGTACAGGACGTACACGCCTGAATGCGCACACAATGAGTGCAACCGGACATCAAAATTAAGCCACGTCGGGCGCCGAGGACGCAGGAATCGAGGACAACCACGAATAGGCAACTCATAATTGTGGTGGCAAACAGAATTGTCTGAAAAAGCGGAGATGCCGCCGCAACTGCTGCTGGAGTAAGTGCTGTTGTGTCCATCCTTATATAGTGCTCGTTGATAGTCACGTGTAGTGCGCAAAGACGCAGCAGGCAGTACAGGACGCGCACGCCTGAATGCGCTCATAATGAGTGCAACCGCACATCAAAATTAAGCCATGTCGGGCGCCGAGGACGCAGGAATCGAGGACAACCACGAATAGGCAACTGATTAACGTGGTGGGAAGAAGAATTGTCTGAAAAAGCGCAGATGCCACCGCAAGTGCTGCTGGAGTAAGTGCCGTTGGGTCCATCCTTAAATAGTGCTCGTTGATAGTCAGGTGTAGTCCGCAAAGACGCAGCAGGCAGTGCGGGACGCACACGCCAGAATGCGCACACAATGAGTGCAACCGGACTTCAAAATTAAGCTACGTCGTGCGCCGAGGACGCAGGAATCAAGGACGACCACGAACTCAGGCAACTGATTAATGTGGTGGCCAGAAGAATTGTCTGAAAAAGCAGAGATGCCACCGCAACTTCTGCCGGAGTAAGCGCCGTTGTGTCCATATCTATAGTGCTCGTTGATAGTCACGTCCAGTCCGCACAGACGCAGCAGGCAGTACAGGACGCACACGCCAGAAGAAGTGTCTGAAAAAGCAGACATGCCGCCGCAACTTCTGCCGGAGTAAGAGCCGTTGTGTCCATATATATAGTGCTCGTTGATAGTCACCTCCAGTCCGCACAGACGCTGCAGGCTGTGCAGGACGCACATGCCTGAATGCGCACACAATGAGTGCAACCGCACACAAAAATTAAGCCACGTCGGGCGCCGAGGATGCAGGAATCTAGGACGACCACGAACACAAGCAACTGATTAATGTGGTTGCAAAAAGAATTGTCTGAGAAAGCGGAGATGCCGCCGCAACTGCTGCTGGCGTAGGTGCCATTGTGTCCATCTTTATATAGTGCTCGTTGATAGTCACGTGTAGTCCGCAAAGACGCAGCAGGCAGTACAGGACGCACACGCCAGAATGCGCACACAATGAGTGCAACCGGACTTCAAAATTAAGCCACCGAGGACGCAGGAATGAAGCACGACCACGCACACAGGCAATTGATTAACGTGGTGGCAAGAAGAATTGTCTGAAAAAGCGTGAATGCCGCCGCAAGTGCAGCCGGAGTAAGTGCCGTTGTGTCCATCCTTATATAGTGTTCGTTGATAGTCACGTGTAGTCCGCAAAGACGCAGCAGGCCGTACAGGACGCGCATGCCTGAATGCGCACACAATGAGTGCAACCGGACATCAAAATTAAGCCACGTCGGGCGCCGAGGACGCAGGAATCGAGGACGAACGCGAACACAGGCAACTGATTAACGTGGTGGCAAAAGAATTGTCTGAGAAAGCGGAGATGCCGCCGCAACTGCTGCTGGAGTAAGTGCCGTTGTGTCCATCCTTATATAGTGTTCGTTGATAGTCAGGTGTAGTCAGCAAAGACGCAGCAGGCAGTACAGGATGCGCACGCCTGAATGCGCTCACAATGAGTGCAACCGAACTTGAAAATTAAGCCACGTCGGGCGCCGAGGACGCAGGAATCGAGGACGACCACGAACACAGGCAACTGATTAATGTGGTGGCAAAAAGAATTGTCTGAGAAAGCGGAGATGCCGCCGCAACTGCTGCTGGCGTAGGTGCCATTGTGTCCATCTTTATATAGTGCTCGTTGATAGTCACGTGTAGTCCGCAAAGACGCAGCAGGCAGTACAGGACGCACACGCCAGAATGCGCACACAATGAGTGCAACCGGACTTCAAAATTAAGCCACCGAGGACCCAGGAATGAAGCACGACCACGCACACAGGCAATTGATTAACGTGGTGGCAAGAAGAATTGTCTGAAAAAGCGGAGATGCCGCCGCAAGTGCTGCCGGAGTAAGTGCCGTTGTGTCCATCCTTATATAGTGTTCGTTGATAGTCACGTGTAGTCCGCAAAGACGCAGCAGGCAGTACAGGACGCGCACGACTGAATGCGCACACAATGAGTGCAACCGCACATCAAAATTAAGCCACGTCGGGCGCCGAGGACGCAGGAATCGAGGACAACCACGAATAGGCAACTCATTAATGTGGTGGCAAACAGAATTGTCTGAAAAAGCGGAGATGCCGCCGCAACTGCTGCTGGAGTAAGTGCCGTTGTGTCCATCCTTATATAGTGCTCGTTGATAGTCACGTGTAGTCCGCAGAGGCGCAGCAGGCAGTACAGGACGCACACGCCTAAATGCGCACATAATGAGTGCAACCGGACTTGAAAATTAAGCCACCGAGGACGCAGGAATCAAGGACGACCACGCACATAGGCAACTGATTAACGTGGTGGGAAGAAGAATTGTCTGAAAAAGCGGAGATGCCGCCGCAAGTGCTGCTGGAGTAAGTGCCGTTGTGTCCATCCTTAAAAAGTGCTCGTTGATAGTCACGTGTAGTCCGCAGAGGCGCAGCAGGCTGTACAGCACGCACACGCCTGAATGCGCACACAATGAGTGCAACCGGACTTCAAAATTAAGCCACCGAGGACGCAGGAATGAAGCACGACCACGCACACAGGCAATTGATTAACGTGGTGGCAAGAAGAATTGTCTGAAAAAGCGGAGATGCCGCCGCAAGTGCTGCCGGAGTAAGTGCCGTTGTGTCCATCCTTATATAGTGTTCGTTGATAGTCACATGTAGTCCGCAAAGACGCAGCAGGCAGTACAGGACGCGCACGCCTGAATGCGCACACAATGAGTGCAACCGCACATCAAAATTAAGCCACGTCGGGCGCTGAGGACGCTGGAATCGAAGACGACCACGAACACAGGCAACTGATTAACGTGGTGGCAAGAAGAATTGTCTGATAAAACGTGGATGCCGCCGCCGCTGCTGCTTGCGTAAGTGCCATTGTGTCCATCTTTATATAGTGCTCGTTGATAGTCACGTGTAGTCCTCAAAGACGCAGCAGGCAGTACAGGACGCACACGCCAGAATGCGCACACAATGAGTGCAACCGGACATCAAAATTAAGCCACGTCGGGCGCCGAGGACGCAGGAATCGAGGACGACCAAGTACACAGCCAACTGATTAATGTGGTGGCAAAAAGAATTGCCTGAAAAAGCGTGGATGCTGCCGCAACTGCCCCTGGAGTAAGTGCCGTTGTGTCCATCCTTATATAGTGTTCGTTGACAGTAACGTGTAGTCCGCAAAGACGCAGCAGGCAGTACAGGACGCTATCGCCTGAATGCGCACACAATGAGTGCAACCGGACATCAAATTAAGCCAGCAATCAAGGACGACCCCGCACACAGAGAACTGATTAACGTGGTGGCAAGACGAATTGTCTGAAAAAGCTAGATGCCACCGCAACTGCTGTTGGCGTAAGTGCCATTGTGTCCTTCTCTATATACTACTCGTTGATAGTCACGTGAAGTCCGCAAAGACGCAGCAGCAGTACAGGACGCACACGCCAGAATGCGCACACAATGAGTGCAACCGGACATCAAAATTAAGCCACCGAGGACGCAGGAATCAAGGTCGACCACAAAGACAGGCAACTGATTAACGTGGTGGCAAGGCGAATTGTCTGAAAAAGCGTAGATGCCGCCACAACTGCTGCTGGAGTAAGTGCCGTTGTATCCACCTTTATATGGTGTTCTTTGATAGTCACGTCCAGTCCGCAGAGACGAAGCCGCCAGTGCAAGACTCCTACGCCAGAATGCGCTCGAAATGAGTGCAACCGCACATCAAAATTAAGCCACGTCGGGCGCCGTGGACGCAGGAATCGAGGACGACCATGAACACAGGCAACTGATTGACGTGGTGGCAAAAAGAATTGTCTGAGAAAGCGGAGATGCCGCCGCAACTGCTGCTGGAGTAAATGCCGTTGTGTCCATCCTTATATAGTGCTCGTTGATAGTCACCTGTAGTCCGTAAAGACGCAGGAGGCAGTGCGGGATGCACACGCCTGAATGCGCAAACAATGATTGCAACGGGACATCAAAATTAAGCCACCGAGGACGCAGCAATCAAAGACGACCACGCACACAGACAACTGATTAACGCGGTGGCACGAAGAATTGTCTGAAAAAGCGTGGATGCCGCCGCAACTGCTGCTGGAGTAAATGCCGTTGTGTCCATCCTTATATAGTGCTCGTTGATTGTCACCTGTAGTCCGCAAAGACGCAGCAGGCAGTACAGGACGCACACGCCATAATGCGCACACAATGAGTGCAACCGGACTTCAAAATTAAGCTACGTCGTGCGCCGAGGACGCAGGAATCAAGTACGACCACGAACTCAGGCAACTGATTAATGTGGTGGCCAGAAGAATTGTCTGAAAAAGCAGAGATGCCACCGCAACTTCTGCCGGAGTAAGCGCCGTTGTGTCCATATATATAGTGCTCGTTGATAGTCACCTCCAGTCCGCACAGACGCAGCAGGCTGTGCAGGACGCACATGCCTGAAGAAGTGTCTGAAAAAGCAGAGATGCCGCCGCAACTTCTGCCGGAGTAAGAGCCGTTGTGTCCATATATATAGTGCTCGTTGATAGTCACCTCCAGTCCGCACAGACGGAGCAGGCTGTGCAGGACGCACATGCCTGAATGCGCACACAATGAGTGCAACCGCACACAAAAATTAAGCCACGTCGGGCGCCGAGGATGCAGGAATCTAGGACGACCACGAACACAAGCAACTGATTAATGTGGTGGCAAGAAGAATTGTCTGAAAAAGCGTGGATGCCGCCGCAACTGCTGCTGGAGTAAGTGCTGTTGTGTCCATCCTTATATAGTGCTCGTTGATAGTCACGTGTAGTCCGCAAATACGCAGCAGGCTGTACAGGACGTACACGCCTGAATGCGCACACAATGAGTGCAACCGGACATCAAAATTAAGCCAAGTCGGGCGCCGAGGATGCAGGAATCGAGGACGACCACGAACACAGGCAACTGATTAATGTGGTGGCAAAAAGAATTGTCTGAGAAAGCGGAGATGCCGCCGCAACTGCTGCTGGCGTAGGTGCCATTGTGTCCATCCTTATATAGTGTTCGTTGATAGTCACGTGTAGTCCGCAAAGACGCAGCAGGCAGTACAGGACGCGCACGCCTGAATGCGCTCACAATGAGTGAAACCGCACATTAAAATTAAGCTACGTCGGGCGCCGAGGACGCAGGAATCAAGGACGACCACGAACACAGGCAACAGATTAATGTGGTGGCCAGAAGAATTGTCTGAAAAAGCAGAGATGCCACCGCAACTGCTCCTGGTGTAAGTGCTGTTGTGTCCATCCTTATATAGTGCTCGTTGATAGTCACGTGTAGTCCGCAAATACGCAGCAGGCTGTACAGGACGTACACGCCTGAATGCGCACACAATGAGTGCAACCGGACATCAAAATTAAGCCACGTCGGGCGCCGAGGACGCAGGAATCGAGGACAACCACGAATAGGCAACTCATAATTGTGGTGGCAAACAGAATTGTCTGAAAAAGCGGAGATGCCGCCGCAACTGCTGCTGGAGTAAGTGCTGTTGTGTCCATCCTTATATAGTGCTCGTTGATAGTCACGTGTAGTGCGCAAAGACGCAGCAGGCAGTACAGGACGCGCACGCCTGAATGCGCTCATAATGAGTGCAACCGCACATCAAAATTAAGCCATGTCGGGCGCCGAGGACGCAGGAATCGAGGACAACCACGAATAGGCAACTGATTAACGTGGTGGGAAGAAGAATTGTCTGAAAAAGCGCAGATGCCACCGCAAGTGCTGCTGGAGTAAGTGCCGTTGGGTCCATCCTTAAATAGTGCTCGTTGATAGTCAGGTGTAGTCCGCAAAGACGCAGCAGGCAGTGCGGGACGCACACGCCAGAATGCGCACACAATGAGTGCAACCGGACTTCAAAATTAAGCTACGTCGTGCGCCGAGGACGCAGGAATCAAGGACGACCACGAACTCAGGCAACTGATTAATGTGGTGGCCAGAAGAATTGTCTGAAAAAGCAGAGATGCCACCGCAACTTCTGCCGGAGTAAGCGCCGTTGTGTCCATATATATAGTGCTCGTTGATAGTCACCTCCAGTCCGCACAGACGCTGCAGGCTGTGCAGGACGCACATGCCTGAATGCGCACACAATGAGTGCAACCGCACACAAAAATTAAGCCACGTCGGGCGCCGAGGATGCAGGAATCTAGGACGACCACGAACACAAGCAACTGATTAATGTGGTTGCAAAAAGAATTGTCTGAGAAAGCGGAGATGCCGCCGCAACTGCTGCTGGCGTAGGTGCCATTGTGTCCATCTTTATATAGTGCTCGTTGATAGTCACGTGTAGTCCGCAAAGACGCAGCAGGCAGTACAGGACGCACACGCCAGAATGCGCACACAATGAGTGCAACCGGACTTCAAAATTAAGCCACCGAGGACGCAGGAATGAAGCACGACCACGCACACAGGCAATTGATTAACGTGGTGGCAAGAAGAATTGTCTGAAAAAGCGTGAATGCCGCCGCAAGTGCAGCCGGAGTAAGTGCCGTTGTGTCCATCCTTATATAGTGTTCGTTGATAGTCACGTGTAGTCCGCAAAGACGCAGCAGGCCGTACAGGACGCGCATGCCTGAATGCGCACACAATGAGTGCAACCGGACATCAAAATTAAGCCACGTCGGGCGCCGAGGACGCAGGAATCGAGGACGAACGCGAACACAGGCAACTGATTAACGTGGTGGCAAAAGAATTGTCTGAGAAAGCGGAGATGCCGCCGCAACTGCTGCTGGAGTAAGTGCCGTTGTGTCCATCCTTATATAGTGTTCGTTGATAGTCAGGTGTAGTCAGCAAAGACGCAGCAGGCAGTACAGGATGCGCACGCCTGAATGCGCTCACAATGAGTGCAACCGAACTTGAAAATTAAGCCACGTCGGGCGCCGAGGACGCAGGAATCGAGGACGACCACGAACACAGGCAACTGATTAATGTGGTGGCAAAAAGAATTGTCTGAGAAAGCGGAGATGCCGCCGCAACTGCTGCTGGCGTAGGTGCCATTGTGTCCATCTTTATATAGTGCTCGTTGATAGTCACGTGTAGTCCGCAAAGACGCAGCAGGCAGTACAGGACGCACACGCCAGAATGCGCACACAATGAGTGCAACCGGACTTCAAAATTAAGCCACCGAGGACGCAGGAATGAAGCACGACCACGCACACAGGCAATTGATTAACGTGGTGGCAAGAAGAATTGTCTGAAAAAGCGGAGATGCCGCCGCAAGTGCTGCCGGAGTAAGTGCCGTTGTGTCCATCCTTATATAGTGTTCGTTGATAGTCACGTGTAGTCCGCAAAGACGCAGCAGGCAGTACAGGACGCGCACGACTGAATGCGCACACAATGAGTGCAACCGCACATCAAAATTAAGCCACGTCGGGCGCCGAGGACGCAGGAATCGAGGACAACCACGAATAGGCAACTCATTAATGTGGTGGCAAACAGAATTGTCTGAAAAAGCGGAGATGCCGCCGCAACTGCTGCTGGAGTAAGTGCCGTTGTGTCCATCCTTATATAGTGCTCGTTGATAGTCACGTGTAGTCCGCAGAGGCGCAGCAGGCAGTACAGGACGCACACGCCTAAATGCGCACATAATGAGTGCAACCGGACTTGAAAATTAAGCCACCGAGGACGCAGGAATCAAGGACGACCACGCACATAGGCAACTGATTAACGTGGTGGGAAGAAGAATTGTCTGAAAAAGCGGAGATGCCGCCGCAAGTGCTGCTGGAGTAAGTGCCGTTGTGTCCATCCTTAAAAAGTGCTCGTTGATAGTCACGTGTAGTCCGCAGAGGCGCAGCAGGCTGTACAGCACGCACACGCCTGAATGCGCACACAATGAGTGCAACCGGACTTCAAAATTAAGCCACCGAGGACGCAGGAATGAAGCACGACCACGCACACAGGCAATTGATTAACGTGGTGGCAAGAAGAATTGTCTGAAAAAGCGGAGATGCCGCCGCAAGTGCTGCCGGAGTAAGTGCCGTTGTGTCCATCCTTATATAGTGTTCGTTGATAGTCACATGTAGTCCGCAAAGACGCAGCAGGCAGTACAGGACGCGCACGCCTGAATGCGCACACAATGAGTGCAACCGCACATCAAAATTAAGCCACGTCGGGCGCTGAGGACGCTGGAATCGAAGACGACCACGAACACAGGCAACTGATTAACGTGGTGGCAAGAAGAATTGTCTGATAAAACGTGGATGCCGCCGCCGCTGCTGCTTGCGTAAGTGCCATTGTGTCCATCTTTATATAGTGCTCGTTGATAGTCACGTGTAGTCCTCAAAGACGCAGCAGGCAGTACAGGACGCACACGCCAGAATGCGCACACAATGAGTGCAACCGGACATCAAAATTAAGCCACGTCGGGCGCCGAGGACGCAGGAATCGAGGACGACCAAGTACACAGCCAACTGATTAATGTGGTGGCAAAAAGAATTGCCTGAAAAAGCGTGGATGCTGCCGCAACTGCCCCTGGAGTAAGTGCCGTTGTGTCCATCCTTATATAGTGTTCGTTGACAGTAACGTGTAGTCCGCAAAGACGCAGCAGGCAGTACAGGACGCTATCGCCTGAATGCGCACACAATGAGTGCAACCGGACATCAAATTAAGCCAGCAATCAAGGACGACCCCGCACACAGAGAACTGATTAACGTGGTGGCAAGACGAATTGTCTGAAAAAGCTAGATGCCACCGCAACTGCTGTTGGCGTAAGTGCCATTGTGTCCTTCTTTATATACTACTCGTTGATAGTCACGTGAAGTCCGCAAAGACGCAGCAGCAGTACAGGACGCACACGCCAGAATGCGCACACAATGAGTGCAACCGGACATCAAAATTAAGCCACCGAGGACGCAGGAATCAAGGTCGACCACAAAGACAGGCAACTGATTAACGTGGTGGCAAGGCGAATTGTCTGAAAAAGCGTAGATGCCGCCACAACTGCTGCTGGAGTAAGTGCCGTTGTATCCACCTTTATATGGTGTTCTTTGATAGTCACGTCCAGTCCGCAGAGACGAAGCCGCCAGTGCAAGACTCCTACGCCAGAATGCGCTCGAAATGAGTGCAACCGCACATCAAAATTAAGCCACGTCGGGCGCCGAGGACGCAGGAATCGAGGACGACCATGAACACAGGCAACTGATTGACGTGGTGGCAAAAAGAATTGTCTGAGAAAGCGGAGATGCCGCCGCAACTGCTGCTGGAGTAAATGCCGTTGTGTCCATCCTTATATAGTGCTCGTTGATAGTCACCTGTAGTCCGTAAAGACGCAGGAGGCAGTGCGGGATGCACACGCCTGAATGCGCAAACAATGATTGCAACGGGACATCAAAATTAAGCCACCGAGGACGCAGCAATCAAAGACGACCACGCACACAGACAACTGATTAACGCGGTGGCACGAAGAATTGTCTGAAAAAGCGTGGATGCCGCCGCAACTGCTGCTGGAGTAAATGCCGTTGTGTCCATCCTTATATAGTGCTCGTTGATTGTCACCTGTAGTCCGCAAAGACGCAGCAGGCAGTACAGGACGCACACGCCATAATGCGCACACAATGAGTGCAACCGGACTTCAAAATTAAGCTACGTCGTGCGCCGAGGACGCAGGAATCAAGTACGACCACGAACTCAGGCAACTGATTAATGTGGTGGCCAGAAGAATTGTCTGAAAAAGCAGAGATGCCACCGCAACTTCTGCCGGAGTAAGCGCCGTTGTGTCCATATATATAGTGCTCGTTGATAGTCACCTCCAGTCCGCACAGACGCAGCAGGCTGTGCAGGAAGCACATGCCTGAAGAAGTGTCTGAAAAAGCAGAGATGCCGCCGCAACTTCTGCCGGAGTAAGAGCCGTTGTGTCCATATATATAGTGCTCGTTGATAGTCACCTCCAGTCCGCACAGACGGAGCAGGCTGTGCAGGACGCACATGCCTGAATGCGCACACAATGAGTGCAACCGCACACAAAAATTAAGCCACGTCGGGCGCCGAGGATGCAGGAATCTAGGACGACCACGAACACAAGCAACTGATTAATGTGGTGGCAAGAAGAATTGTCTGAAAAAGCGTGGATGCCGCCGCAACTGCTGCTGGAGTAAGTGCTGTTGTGTCCATCCTTATATAGTGCTCGTTGATAGTCACGTGTAGTCCGCAAATACGCAGCAGGCTGTACAGGACGTACACGCCTGAATGCGCACACAATGAGTGCAACCGGACATCAAAATTAAGCCAAGTCGGGCGCCGAGGATGCAGGAATCGAGGACGACCACGAACACAGGCAACTGATTAATGTGGTGGCAAAAAGAATTGTCTGAGAAAGCGGAGATGCCGCCGCAACTGCTGCTGGCGTAGGTGCCATTGTGTCCATCCTTATATAGTGTTCGTTGATAGTCACGTGTAGTCCGCAAAGACGCAGCAGGCAGTACAGGACGCGCACGCCTGAATGCGCTCACAATGAGTGAAACCGCACATTAAAATTAAGCTACGTCGGGCGCCGAGGACGCAGGAATCAAGGACGACCACGAACACAGGCAACAGATTAATGTGGTGGCCAGAAGAATTGTCTGAAAAAGCAGAGATGCCACCGCAACTGCTCCTGGTGTAAGTGCTGTTGTGTCCATCCTTATATAGTGCTCGTTGATAGTCACGTGTAGTCCGCAAATACGCAGCAGGCTGTACAGGACGTACACGCCTGAATGCGCACACAATGAGTGCAACCGGACATCAAAATTAAGCCACGTCGGGCGCCGAGGACGCAGGAATCGAGGACAACCACGAATAGGCAACTCATAATTGTGGTGGCAAACAGAATTGTCTGAAAAAGCGGAGATGCCGCCGCAACTGCTGCTGGAGTAAGTGCTGTTGTGTCCATCCTTATATAGTGCTCGTTGATAGTCACGTGTAGTGCGCAAAGACGCAGCAGGCAGTACAGGACGCGCACGCCTGAATGCGCTCATAATGAGTGCAACCGCACATCAAAATTAAGCCATGTCGGGCGCCGAGGACGCAGGAATCGAGGACAACCACGAATAGGCAACTGATTAACGTGGTGGGAAGAAGAATTGTCTGAAAAAGCGCAGATGCCACCGCAAGTGCTGCTGGAGTAAGTGCCGTTGGGTCCATCCTTAAATAGTGCTCGTTGATAGTCAGGTGTAGTCCGCAAAGACGCAGCAGGCAGTGCGGGACGCACACGCCAGAATGCGCACACAATGAGTGCAACCGGACTTCAAAATTAAGCTACGTCGTGCGCCGAGGACGCAGGAATCAAGGACGACCACGAACTCAGGCAACTGATTAATGTGGTGGCCAGAAGAATTGTCTGAAAAAGCAGAGATGCCACCGCAACTTCTGCCGGAGTAAGCGCCGTTGTGTCCATATCTATAGTGCTCGTTGATAGTCACGTCCAGTCCGCACAGACGCAGCAGGCAGTACAGGACGCACACGCCAGAAGAAGTGTCTGAAAAAGCAGACATGCCGCCGCAACTTCTGCCGGAGTAAGAGCCGTTGTGTCCATATATATAGTGCTCGTTGATAGTCACCTCCAGTCCGCACAGACGCTGCAGGCTGTGCAGGACGCACATGCCTGAATGCGCACACAATGAGTGCAACCGCACACAAAAATTAAGCCACGTCGGGCGCCGAGGATGCAGGAATCTAGGACGACCACGAACACAAGCAACTGATTAATGTGGTTGCAAAAAGAATTGTCTGAGAAAGCGGAGATGCCGCCGCAACTGCTGCTGGCGTAGGTGCCATTGTGTCCATCTTTATATAGTGCTCGTTGATAGTCACGTGTAGTCCGCAAAGACGCAGCAGGCAGTACAGGACGCACACGCCAGAATGCGCACACAATGAGTGCAACCGGACTTCAAAATTAAGCCACCGAGGACGCAGGAATGAAGCACGACCACGCACACAGGCAATTGATTAACGTGGTGGCAAGAAGAATTGTCTGAAAAAGCGTGAATGCCGCCGCAAGTGCAGCCGGAGTAAGTGCCGTTGTGTCCATCCTTATATAGTGTTCGTTGATAGTCACGTGTAGTCCGCAAAGACGCAGCAGGCCGTACAGGACGCGCATGCCTGAATGCGCACACAATGAGTGCAACCGGACATCAAAATTAAGCCACGTCGGGCGCCGAGGACGCAGGAATCGAGGACGAACGCGAACACAGGCAACTGATTAACGTGGTGGCAAAAGAATTGTCTGAGAAAGCGGAGATGCCGCCGCAACTGCTGCTGGAGTAAGTGCCGTTGTGTCCATCCTTATATAGTGTTCGTTGATAGTCAGGTGTAGTCAGCAAAGACGCAGCAGGCAGTACAGGATGCGCACGCCTGAATGCGCTCACAATGAGTGCAAC
The DNA here is from genome assembly GCF_050947875.1 of Dermacentor variabilis. Lineage (NCBI taxonomy): Eukaryota > Metazoa > Arthropoda > Arachnida > Ixodida > Ixodidae > Dermacentor > Dermacentor variabilis. The sequence goes on along the minus strand of NC_134571.1, from coordinate 225,417,034 downwards.
CGAACTTGAAAATTAAGCCACGTCGGGCGCCGAGGACGCAGGAATCGAGGACGACCACGAACACAGGCAACTGATTAATGTGGTGGCAAAAAGAATTGTCTGAGAAAGCGGAGATGCCGCCGCAACTGCTGCTGGCGTAGGTGCCATTGTGTCCATCTTTATATAGTGCTCGTTGATAGTCACGTGTAGTCCGCAAAGACGCAGCAGGCAGTACAGGACGCACACGCCAGAATGCGCACACAATGAGTGCAACCGGACTTCAAAATTAAGCCACCGAGGACGCAGGAATGAAGCACGACCACGCACACAGGCAATTGATTAACGTGGTGGCAAGAAGAATTGTCTGAAAAAGCGGAGATACCGCCGCAAGTGCTGCCGGAGTAAGTGCCGTTGTGTCCATCCTTATATAGTGTTCGTTGATAGTCACGTGTAGTCCGCAAAGACGCAGCAGGCAGTACAGGACGCGCACGACTGAATGCGCACACAATGAGTGCAACCGCACATCAAAATTAAGCCACCGAGGACGCAGGAATCAAGGACGACCACGCACATAGGCAACTGATTAACGTGGTGGGACGAAGAATTGTCTGAAAAAGCGGAGATGCCGCCGCAAGTGCTGCTGGAGTAAGTGCCGTTGTGTCCATCCTTAAAAAGTGCTCGTTGATAGTCACGTGTAGTCCGCAGAGGCGCAGCAGGCTGTACAGCACGCACACGCCTGAATGCGCACACAATGAGTGCAACCGGACTTCAAAATTAAGCCACCGAGGACGCAGGAATGAAGCACGACCACGCACACAGGCAATTGATTAACGTGGTGGCAAGAAGAATTGTCTGAAAAAGCGGAGATGCCGCCGCAAGTGCTGCCGGAGTAAGTGCCGTTGTGTCCATCCTTATATAGTGTTCGTTGATAGTCACATGTAGTCCGCAAAGACGCAGCAGGCAGTACAGGACGCGCACGCCTGAATGCGCACACAATGAGTGCAACCGCACATCAAAATTAAGCCACGTCGGGCGCTGAGGACGCTGGAATCGAAGACGACCACGAACACAGGCAACTGATTAACGTGGTGGCAAGAAGAATTGTCTGATAAAACGTGGATGCCGCCGCCGCTGCTGCTTGCGTAAGTGCCATTGTGTCCATCTTTATATAGTGCTCGTTGATAGTCACGTGTAGTCCTCAAAGACGCAGCAGGCAGTACAGGACGCACACGCCAGAATGCGCACACAATGAGTGCAACCGGACATCAAAATTAAGCCACGTCGGGCGCCGAGGACGCAGGAATCGAGGACGACCAAGTACACAGCCAACTGATTAATGTGGTGGCAAAAAGAATTGCCTGAAAAAGCGTGGATGCTGCCGCAACTGCCCCTGGAGTAAGTGCCGTTGTGTCCATCCTTATATAGTGTTCGTTGACAGTAACGTGTAGTCCGCAAAGACGCAGCAGGCAGTACAGGACGCTATCGCCTGAATGCGCACACAATGAGTGCAACCGGACATCAAATTAAGCCAGCAATCAAGGACGACCCCGCACACAGAGAACTGATTAACGTGGTGGCAAGACGAATTGTCTGAAAAAGCTAGATGCCACCGCAACTGCTGTTGGCGTAAGTGCCATTGTGTCCTTCTTTATATACTACTCGTTGATAGTCACGTGAAGTCCGCAAAGACGCAGCAGCAGTACAGGACGCACACGCCAGAATGCGCACACAATGAGTGCAACCGGACATCAAAATTAAGCCACCGAGGACGCAGGAATCAAGGTCGACCACAAAGACAGGCAACTGATTAACGTGGTGGCAAGGCGAATTGTCTGAAAAAGCGTAGATGCCGCCACAACTGCTGCTGGAGTAAGTGCCGTTGTATCCACCTTTATATGGTGTTCTTTGATAGTCACGTCCAGTCCGCAGAGACGAAGCCGCCAGTGCAAGACTCCTACGCCAGAATGCGCTCGAAATGAGTGCAACCGCACATCAAAATTAAGCCACGTCGGGCGCCGAGGACGCAGGAATCGAGGACGACCATGAACACAGGCAACTGATTGACGTGGTGGCAAAAAGAATTGTCTGAGAAAGCGGAGATGCCGCCGCAACTGCTGCTGGAGTAAATGCCGTTGTGTCCATCCTTATATAGTGCTCGTTGATAGTCACCTGTAGTCCGTAAAGACGCAGGAGGCAGTGCGGGATGCACACGCCTGAATGCGCAAACAATGATTGCAACGGGACATCAAAATTAAGCCACCGAGGACGCAGCAATCAAAGACGACCACGCACACAGACAACTGATTAACGCGGTGGCACGAAGAATTGTCTGAAAAAGCGTGGATGCCGCCGCAACTGCTGCTGGAGTAAATGCCGTTGTGTCCATCCTTATATAGTGCTCGTTGATTGTCACCTGTAGTCCGCAAAGACGCAGCAGGCAGTACAGGACGCACACGCCATAATGCGCACACAATGAGTGCAACCGGACTTCAAAATTAAGCTACGTCGTGCGCCGAGGACGCAGGAATCAAGTACGACCACGAACTCAGGCAACTGATTAATGTGGTGGCCAGAAGAATTGTCTGAAAAAGCAGAGATGCCACCGCAACTTCTGCCGGAGTAAGCGCCGTTGTGTCCATATATATAGTGCTCGTTGATAGTCACCTCCAGTCCGCACAGACGCAGCAGGCTGTGCAGGACGCACATGCCTGAAGAAGTGTCTGAAAAAGCAGAGATGCCGCCGCAACTTCTGCCGGAGTAAGAGCCGTTGTGTCCATATATATAGTGCTCGTTGATAGTCACCTCCAGTCCGCACAGACGGAGCAGGCTGTGCAGGACGCACATGCCTGAATGCGCACAAAATGAGTGCAACCGCACACAAAAATTAGGCCACGTCGGGCGCCGAGGATGCAGGAATCTAGGACGACCACGAACACAAGCAACTGATTAATGTGGTGGCAAGAAGAATTGTCTGAAAAAGCGTGGATGCCGCCGCAACTGCTGCTGGAGTAAGTGCTGTTGTGTCCATCCTTATATAGTGTTCGTTGATAGTCACGTGTAGTCCGCAGAGGCGCAGCAGGCAGTACAGGACGCGCACGCCTAAATGCGCAGATAATGAGTGCAACCTCACTTGAAAATTAAGCCACCGAGGACGCAGGAATCAAGGACGACCACGCACATAGGCAACTGATTAACGTGGTGGGAAGAAGAATTGTCTGAAAAAGCGGAGATGCCACCGCAACTGTTGCTGGAGTAAGTGCCGTTGTGTCCATCCTTATATAGTGCTCGTTGATAGTCACGTGTAGTCCGCAGAGGCGCAGCAGGCAGTACAGGACGCGCACGCCTAAATGCGCACATAATGAGTGCAACCGGACTTGAAAATTAAGCCACCGAGGACGCAGGAATCAAGGACGACCACGCACATAGGCAACTGATTAACGTGGTGGGAAGAAGAATTGTCTGAAAAAGCGGAGATGCCGCCGCAAGTGCTGCTGGAGTAAGTGCCGTTGTGTCCATCCTTAAATAGTGCTCGTTGATAGTCACGTGTAGTCCGCAGAGGCGCAGCAGGCAGTACAGCGCGCACACGCCTGAATGCGCACACAATGAGTGCAACCGCACATCATAATATAAGCCACGTCGGGCGCTGAGGACGCTGGAATCGAAGACGACCACGAACACAGGCAACTGATTAACGTGGTGGCAAGAAGAATTGTCTGATAAAACGTGGATGCCGCCGCCGCTGCTGCTGGCGTAAGTGCCATTGTGTCCATCTTTATATAGTGCTCGTTGATAGTCACGTGTAGTCCTCAAAGACGCAGCAGGCAGTACAGGACGCACACGCCAGAATGCGCACACAATGAGTGCAACCGGACATCAGAATTAAGCCATCGAGGACGCAGGAATAAAGGACGACTACAAACACACGCAACTGATCAACGTGGTGGCAAGACAAATTGTCTGAAAAAGCGTACATACCGCCGCAACTGCTGCTCGAGTAAATGGCATTGTGTCCATCCATATATAGTGCTCGTTGATAGTCACGCGTAGTCCGCAAAGACGCAGCAGGCATTACAGGACGCAAACGCCTGAATGCGCACACAATGAGTGCAACCGGACTTCAAAATTAAGCCACCGAGGACGCAGGAATGAAGGACGACCACGCACACAGGCAACTGATTAAAGTGGTGGCAAGAAGAATTGTCTGAAAAACCGTGGATGCCGCCGCAACTGCTCCTGGAGTAAGTGCCATTGTTTCCATCCTTATATAGTGCTCGTTGATAGTCACGTGTAGTCCGCAAAGACGCAGGAGGCAGTACAGGACGCGCACGCCTGAATGCGCACACAATGAGTGCAACCGCACATCAAAATTAAGCCACGTCGGGCGCCGAGGACGCAGGAATCGAGGACGACCACGAACACAGGCAATTGATTAATGTGGTGGCAAAAGAATTGTCTGAAAAAGCGTGGATAACGCCGCAACTGCTGCCGGAGTAAGTGCCGTTGTGTCTACCTTTATGTGGTGTTCGTAGATAGTCACGTCCCCTCGCCACAGATGCAGCCGGCAGTGCAAGACGCCTACGCCAGAATGCGCTCGCAATGAGTGCAATTGGACATTGAAATTAAGCCACGTCGGGCGCCGAAGACGCAGGAATGAAGGACGACCAGGCACACAGACAACTGATTAGCGCGGCGGCAAGAAGAGTTGTCTGAAAAAGCGGAGATGCCACCGCAACTGCTGCTGGAGTAAGTTCCTCTGTGTCCGTCTTCATATGTAGCTCGTTGATTGCCATGTGTAGTCGCACAGACGCACCAGGCAATACAGGACGAACGCTCCTGAATGCACTCTCAATGAGTGCAACCGCACATCGAGATCAAGCTACGTCGGGCGCCGAGGACGCGGGAATGAAGAACGACCACGCAAACAGGCAGCTGATTAATGTGGTGGCAAGAAGAATTGTCTGAAAAAGCGTAGATACCGCCGCAACTGCTGCTGGAGTAAGTGCCGTTGTGTCTACCTTTATATCAAGGAATGTCGATATAAGGAGGCACTTGAAAACTTGTTAATTGATTATGAGCCTGATGTAGCAGCTATAACAGAAACGTGGCTCACGTCTAACATTCTTGATCAAGAGTTCGCGCCGCAAATTATTCCGTTATACGAAAACACCCTCCCACACGTGGTGATGGAGTGGCGTTATTAATAAAAAAAATTGTTTGCTTTTTCCGTTCTGCCTGAGGTAAAAGACGCTGAGGCGGTACTTTGTCAATTGCTTTGCGAATGTAGAAACGTTGTTTTAGGGTGTGTTTATCGGAGGCAGAACTCGGGTGACGAGTGTATCAGTGCCATTCACGACTACATGCAACATCACGGCCATGGTTCACGCATCGCCCTTATGGGTAATTTTAATCTTTCTGACATTAATTGTAATGACATGCACTACTCGCCAGCAGCCTCGGATGCACTATTTGATCTCGTGTTAACCTTCAATATTCATCAGGTTGTTTCCCGTCCAACGCGTTCAGTGGGAGCTACTCAAAACATTCTTGACCTATCCGCCATCATTTCGATATTAACCATGTACGAACTGACGTAATTCGTGGCTTATCAGATCATGACGTACCAGTATGTGTGTTACCACTCGTTGGTATTACTACCCACTTTCCTGTGTCCATAGTAACCGACTTCCAAAACGCTGATGACAATAGCATACTAACATACCTTGACCACGAGTTCCAGCCTTTTTCCCAAATGGGTTCCATTGCATCTGTTGACGTACATTCCCTTTGGCTTATGTTCAAATCTGTCGTCCTCTACTGCGTCACGAACTAGGTGCCCACTAAGACCAAGCGGCCGCCAAAAAATAATCCCTGATGAACCGAGAAGTAATTCAGGCAAAGCGCCGTCTGAAAAGACTGCGTAGAACAATGAAAATTAAAGGAGGAGACGTATCCAGGGTGACGAAACTTCCTAATGCCATCGCGGAATTCAAGCTTGCAGCCCAACGAGCAAAAGAATATTATTTTAATGTACCGTTACCGAGCTTTCTTACTAATAATCCCGGAAGGTTCTGGAGGCACTTTCGCACGAATGATAGAGAAGCGTCCCTCTTAAGCCCATAGGAAGAAACTGCGAAAGCCAACGCATATAAATTTTTTTTCAATCAATATTTACTACAGACAATAACATTATTCACCCCATTCTAACGAGACAGGGCGTAAGCATTGGCGATATAGACATTACGGACGCTGGAATACTTAATCTTCTGCTTAATCTTGACCCTAAAAAAGGCAGCGGTCCTGACAACATACCTAACGACTTTCTGAAAAGGTATGCGGAATGGTGCAGTAGATACCTCGGCATAATTTTTCGTAAATCACTCACGACTTCACAACAACCGAACGACTGGAAAATTGCAAGGATAATACCTATTCATAAATCAGGCGACAAAGCAGAAATTTCAAATATTTAGACCCATTTCATTAATTAGTACATCCTGTAAGCTTCTAGAGCACATAATGTTAAAGCACAAAACATTTTTCTAGAGAGCATTGGCTTCTTGTCTCCCTACCAACATGGTTTTCACAGCGGTTTATCAACAGTAACCCAACTAACAGAACTAGTCCACGATCTTGCATATACTATCAATCACCGCGGCCAGACTGACATGATTTTACTTGATCTATCTAATTGATTGTGTATGTCATAACAAATTAATCGCTAAAGTTAAAAGTGTTGTTGGGAAAGAGCTCCTTTCAGCCTGGACAAAAGAATTTCTAGCCAATCGTTCACAATTTGTAACCTAAGAAAAAATGCGATCTAACACTGTCACCGTTACTTCCGGAGTTCCCCAAGGCTCAGTTCATGGACCATTACTCTTCCTAATCTATATTAATGACATCACAGCTAACATTGGTTGTAATATAAAACTCTTCACTGACGACTGCGTTATCTACAGGGAAATCACTAATTATAACGATAACATCGCACTTAATACATCCCTCAACACTCTAGCTATTTGGTGCTCTAATTGGCAGATGTCAATTAACGTAAAAAAGTCTGTGGTCATGACCGTAACAAGGAAAACAAGACCATATAACTTTACATATGGTATTAATGGTGTTGGAATCTCAGCGCTGACACCGGTTGTTGCACCTGGGTCGCAAGCCCCAAGGGTAGCGTTGGCCTGGCGGCCTGGGGCACAACTGGAAGCATCCGAAGGTCCCGGCAAAGCATGAGTCGACTGCTAACAGAACAACTTGTTTATTCTAGCATCGCAAAAGAGCGGGCGGTCAGGTCGACCGAAGTGGAGAGACGGGAGAGCACGTAACTCAACTGAAGAAATCGGAGCCTCTCTCTTGGCCTCCGGGGGCAGCTGCTTTTATACTCTCGCAGTTGAGGGCAAGAAGGAACGCCTCGATAGACGCGCACGTGACGGCGCCGCTCGGGCACGTTGAGACGAGTAGGTGACGCATCCGCCTGGCCGGCGCCGTCAGACCTCCTCGCTTCACATTTGGGGGAGCTCCTCTCCCCGGCTGCCGCGCTTTGACAAGCGTGGGCACCAACATGCACACACACACACACGCACACTTGAAGACACGTGGCATTGAAACATGTCTGGACGCGCTTGGCGGGGAGACGTATCGGCGGCGCTGAACGGGCCAAAATGTCCGCCGCTTTGAACGAAGCCCCGGCGTCCGTTGCATCCGCGCCGGCTATACCGCGCGTCGTAGGCGAAACGTAACAGACCGCGCCGCCGGGGGAAGGAGATCCCGATGGTCAGGGGACTGCATCCGCTGTCCGGAGGGATGTCGCTCGATGATGCTCACAACCGAAGTCGGTCGTCCCTCGGCGTTTCTTGAGCGCAGCGCACAGAGAAGGCCTCGTTCTCTCGTTCGGGTTGACACAGGACACTGGAAAGTGACTTCGGGAGAGTTGACATTTTTGTTCTCGTTCCCGGCAAGCGTTAGAACTAGGCCAAAACTCAACCGCTCAGTCAGCAAGCACGGCACAACCCTCACCAAGTCCTGCCAGGCTCTCACCCCTTTTATACCACTGGCTAGTTCCTTACAGTAGTCTAGCAGCACTCAGAACGCGTCCACAAATTGGAAAATTGCACTAGAAAGCACGTCAGGACTTTGAAACACTAAACAAAAGCAATATGTTAAAAATGCTGCCTCAGGAAGAAAAACATCAGTAACAAACAATTTTGAGGCTGATTCCTACGTTAGGGGCCTCGACATAAGCCATCGGCATTACCGTTCCCCTTTTTGTAACGCACCTCAAAGGAATATTGTTGCAAAGCGAGGCTCCAGCGCAGGAGGCGGCCATTTGTGAAAGAGATGGTCTGCAGCCATTGGAGAGGGCAGTGATCCGTCTCGAAGCATGCGAAGCGGAGATCGCAGCGAGCGCCCGTACACTAGCTCAGCTGGCAAAAACCCCGTAGCCGCATGCGGCGCGGTCTTTAATGCAAACATCACTCCAGGCAGACACAGCTCCCAGTCAGTTGGTTGTTCAAAACACAATGCTCTCAACACGCGCTTCATCACGGAGTGGAGCTTCTCAACGGAATTCGACTGTGGGTGGTACACTGAGCTGTGTAACAGCTTTGCCCCGCACCTTTCGAGAAAGGCTGTCGTCAAAGCGCTCGTAAACACCGTGCCCTGATCTGACTGGATTTCCGCAGGAAAACCAACTCGCGCAAATATGGACAGTAGTGCATCGACTATCTCAATTGAGCTGAGTTCTTTAAGCGGCACTGCTTCAGGGAACTTTGTCGCTGGGCAGATCACAGTCAAAATGTGTCTGTACCCCGTGGCTGTTACCGGCAGAGGTCCCACTGTATCAATAACGAGCCGTCTAAAAGGCTCCGTAATGATAGGTACCAATTTCAACGGCGCCCTCGATTTGTCCCCTGGTTTGCCCACCCGCTGACAGGTGTCACATGTCCTCACGAAGTGGTCTGCGTCCCGAAAACACCCTGGCCAATAGTACTCTTGCAAGAGACGGTCCTTAGTTTTCTTAACTCCTAGGTGTCCGGACCACGAACCCCCGTGCGACAAGCGCAACAGATCCTGACGATAGCATTGAGGCACGATCAGCTGATCGAACTCCACTCCCCTGTGGTCTAGATACTTCCGGTACAGGACCCCACCTCTTTCCACAAAGCGAGCATTTTTCTTGGCGATACCTTCCTTGACAATGCAGCGTATGTTTTCTAGGCTGCCATCCTTCTTTTGCTCGGCTATCAAAGCCGACCGGCTGACTTTTAGCAACCTATTAAGTCCGTCTGACGTAGGCGCGATGAGGAAATCTGCAGATAGCTCTTCTAACTTTCCCGCATCGGGAATTTCCTCTCCAGTATCTGGTGCCTTTAACGCTACAGGCTCAATTTTATTCAGTTCGGGCGTGCTCTGAATATCAGCTTGCTGCGCCTCTGACCCTTTCTCTTTGTTCGACAACGTCGGCCCCGCAACTACCGCCTTTGCAGCGAGCTCCCGAACCTTCGATCTGGTTAAGGCCTGAACGCTAGCCTCACCAAACAAAAGCCCCTTCTCGCGCAGGAGGTGATCGGACCTGTTCGAAAATAGGTACGGGTACTGGGGGGGCAGCATAGATGACACTGCGGCCTCCGTCTCAAGCGCTCCGAAAGGTCCTTCAATAAGCACTTTTGCTACGGGCAGACACACGCTGTGAGCTTCCACGGCTTGCTTGATCAATGCGCACTCGCCCGTGAACATATCGGGTTCTACGTAAGAGGGATGAGCTACATCCATCGTAGCTGCGGAATCGCGAAGCACTCGGCACTCTATCCCGTTCACGAGGAGGTCTTGCATGTAAGGCTCGAGAAGCTTCATGTTCTCGTCAGTGCTGCATAAGGACAAAAACACGACTTTTGTTTTTGTTTCCGGACACTGCGCCGAAAAGTGACCCGGCTTCTGGCACGTATAACACACGCGCGCTTGCCTCGTCTCGAACCGCTTTCTGCGTTCGGCTTCGGCTGCCGCCGTCTCCTTAGGTTCGGTCGGACTGCTTTCACTCGCATCCGCACTACGTGTGTTCCCCTTTGCTCTCATGGGTGTGAACTTCGGCCTCTCAAACTTGGAGCCAAATTCACCCTTTTGACCGTCCTTAGCTCCGCGAGCCCGACGCGTCACAAACTCCTCGGCTAGCTCAGCGGCTTTAGCCACCGTACTAACGTCTGGCCTATCCAAAACCCAGTACCGCACGTTCTCAGGTAACCGACTACAAAACTGTTCCAGCCCGAAACACTGCACAACTTTCTCGTGGTCACCAAACGCTTTCTCTTCTTTGAGCCACTCCTGCATGCTTGACATTAGCCTGTAGGCAAACTCTGTATATGACTCACTTCTGCCTTTTTCATTTTCCCGAAACTTCCCACGGTACGCCTCCGCTGACATCCTGTACTTTTTTAGCAGACTCGATGTCACTTTGTCGAAATCCTCTGCCTCCTCTCTCTTCAAGCGAGCGACTACGTCGGCCGCCTCGCCGGGTAAGAGTCCACTCGGAGCTACCATCGTGTGCGGACGTGAGGTTTGGAGCTCCTGCGTCAGCAGCAGACGCTACAGCGTCTCACGCGCTCTTCCTCGCCTATTCCGAGCACGACAACGGACGCTTCCTGCGACCTTCGAGATTCACGTGTGACGTGCCTTCGCTGCACTTGGCCTTCTTCCCGCTCGCGAGAAGAGGCCATCGCAGCCCACGATGGAGTTTCGCTCGCCAAGCGAGCGCCCGCCGCCCGTGCGCCACCGACGCCATGCTAGCATGAGCCGGCTGACGCTCGGCCCCGCGTCCCTTGACGAGCTACGCGCCAGGGAGGATCTGCATGTGAGGGCCTCACGCATGCTGGGCGAATGGCTTCGTCGACGAGCCACCACCACCACTGCTCCACCCGTGGTTCCCTCACAGACTGAGGCTGCCCCGGGAGACGCCACGAGTCCGTCAGCCCCCGAGGTAGCCTCGAAGCCTACCGCGGAGGATTTCTCCGCAAGCGAGGAGCCCCATGCTTCAGTCCCGCTCCCTTCCTCTGACGACGAGATGGACCTGTCGAGCTCCAGAAAACGAGCTCGTGAAACGGAGAGCGACGACGACGAGGCAACCGCGCGTCGCAAGCAGCCGCCGTATGCTCCCCCCAGCGCGGAGCAGCACGTTGAAGCCAGCGGCCACGTGGAGGGGGCAGGCCAGGGCGGCGCCATCTTGCCACCCTCCCGAGAAGCAGCCGCCACCCTCTCCTCTCCGGCCGCCCAACAGGGTGCCCCTCCGGAAACGGCGTCTGCTAGCGCTACGGCTGCACGCGACAACGCTACCGACGCGATGGAGCTGGCGGACGCACCTCCCCCCGGCTCGTCCAAGCGGGGCGCCGAGCACCCCGCGGCGCGGTTCCTGAGGGACCCGCCACGCCAGCCTGCCCCGCTGCCGAAGCGAAAGGGGAAGAAGCACCAGAAGCACAACAAAGCTCCTGCCGTTGCCTCGTCTTCGTCTCCCGTCGCTTCGGACGGCTCGCGGCGCCCGCCCGCCAGCCCTGTCGCCCCCAGCGTGCCTGCAGCGGCTGTAATGAGGCAGACACCACCCGCCAGCGAGCCAACCTCAGATGGCTTCACCCTCGTGCAATCGAGGTGGGACAGGCGGCGTGCGAAGGCCCTGGAGACTGCAGCACTCCCGGTGGACCCTGCGGTCATCGGTACGGTGCTCTTCCGGCCCTCGGCGACCGGCGGAGCCTTCAGGGGAGCACCGCGCCTCGCACTCGCGGCGGCCCTCTCATCGCGGGCCGGTGTTGCTGCGGTGCGCGTCAACCACAGGCGCAACATCGTGGCCGCCGACACCACCACCCGGGAATGCCAGGAGGAGCTGCTGGCAATAACCGAGCTGCACGGCATCTCGGTGACTGCCCGACTGCCGGCCGTGCGCGGCCAGAGCACCGGCTACCTGCACGGGGTGACCGGATTACCCGCGGATGCTGACCTGCTAGGAGCCATGGAGTCGAGCGTTCCAGTGCTGTCGGCGACGCGGGACGGGAGCACCGTCACTGTCCGGTTCGCGGGACCGGTCCCCCCTGAACACCTGAGCCTCTTCAAGCTCGGCTTCAGGGTGAGGCCGGCCAGGCCGCGTCCGGTGCAGTGTCGCCAGTGCGGCCGCTTCGGGCACGTGCTGGAATCCTGCAGTTGGCCGTCCGACTGCATCTCCTGCGGCAAAAGCCATGCGGAGGGCGAACCCTGCCGGTCGGTTCGCTGCAGGAACTGCGGGGGCCCCCACAGGGCCGACACCCCCGCCTGCCTCAAATGGCAAGAAGAACGCCAGGTGGCAACCATCATGGCTTCTTCCACCGCAGCACTGTCGAGGCGTGCTGTCAGGGCAGCAGTCAGGGAGGAGCAGCAGCAGCAGTCCTCAACCTTGGCGCGGTCATATGCGAGCGCGCTGAAAGGCCCCAGTCCCGCACCCAAGCGTCCGGTACCAGCCCCTCGAACCTCGCGCCGTCAAGAGACACGGGACAATGCTGCCCCCCCTGGCCAGACTACAGTGGATCAGCTGATAGCAAACCTGCTGGTTACCATGCAAGCAGTCGGCGCTATGCTGCCAGCTGACCACCCGCTACGACCCATCTGCCTGCAGGCAGTGGCTTTACAACAGCCACCGAACCATCATGGCCAGTCCCACTGCTGAATGTCGGCCGCGCATCCTGCAGTGGAACTGCAACTCCCTGCGGCGAAGGCATGCCGAGTTGGCCGAGCAGCTGCCTCTGCACGACTACGACGTCCTCGCCTTCCAGGAAACGTATGCGCGTGCAGAGGAGGTCTCGCTGCCCGGCTACATCGGATACAGCAGCCCCACAGAGTGCCGACGCGACGACTGCGATGCTACGCCCTGCACCGACGCGGCGCACCCGCCTGGCTCCCCTCGCGCAGCGGTGTATGTGCGTGCCTCTCTCCCGCACGCCCTCATCGCCACGGAACATCTGTGCTGTGCAGTGGTCGAGTGCGTGGCCGTTACCGTCCGTGTGCGCGGCACCGATACGTCTGTCGCGAGTGTGTACGTGCGACCCGCTCTGCAGTGCGACATGACATTCCTGTCGCGCCTCGCCGCTTCGCTCGCGCGTGACTGTGTGGTGTGCGGCGATTTCAACGCGCATCATGGGTGCTGGGGCTCTGCGAAGACCACCATCCGGGGGAAGAACTTGATGGGCGCGGCCGGTGCGGCGGGCCTTGCCGTCATCAACAGCGGCCAGCCCACCTTCGCCCGTCGCAGCGGGACCGCCACAGTGATCGATCTCGCGCTTGTTTCGGAGCGCTGCTCATACGAGTGGCAGCGTGCCCCGGACACCGCGGGATCCGACCACTTCCCCATCTCCCTCTCCCCCGTGCAGCCGAATCGCGGCGCCAGGCGTGTGTACACGGTAGTGCGCTGGCCCATGTTCCGCGATTTCTGTGCCCAAACACCACGCGGCGACGATTTCTTCGCGCACATCGCAGAGTGCGCGAATCGGGCTTCGACGCGTGTTGCCGTACCTGCCGGTTCCCCTTGCCCGGACATCAAGCTCCTCAATGTGCGCGCCGCTCGCCGCCGCGCTCAGCGGAGAGCGATGCGAACCGGAGCCGAGGCGGACTGGACTTTGTACAACCGCCTGGACGCTGTGTGCAGACGACACGCCCGTCAGCTGCGCCGCCGATCTTGGGCCGGCCTCTGCTCGTCACTCGCCCAGCCGTGCAACGAGCGCCGTGGATGGCGAGTCCTCCGGGCCCTCCTGAACCCGAAGGCACCGCGGTTTCCGGTGCTAGCCATCGCCATAGCGCGCGGGATCAGCGAGCTGGAGCTCGCAGAGCTTCTGGCGAACGCTTTTGCTGCCACCCCTCCTGCTTCCAGCGCGCCCCCGGCTGTGTTGCAAGCGCTGTACGCTGCGGTGTTCGTGCGGGGCGAAGCTCACACAAACCACGCACAGGCAATCACAAGCCTGTGCGAGAGTGACTTCACTCATCACGAGCTGCAGCGGGCCCTGTCGCGCGGCCGCCGCCGCCGCAGCACGCCTGGGGCGGACGGGATAACGCTGCAGATGCTGCGAAACCTGGACGAGCCGCAGCGCCGCCTCCTGCTCGACGCTTACAACGACGTCCTGCACAGCGGCTCCCTCCCGGATTCGTGGCGACATGCTGTAATCGTCCCCGTGCTGAAACGCGGCAAGCCACCTCACAGCCCTGCCTCTTACCGGCCGATCTCCCTCACGTCTATCCCGGGCAAGACGATGGAGGCGATGGCTCTGTCCCGGCTCCAGTGGATTGCGGATGCCCGCGGTGCTCTACCTCCCGAGCAGTGCGGTTTCCGCGCTCGCCGCTCCACGGCGGACTGCATCGCTGTCGTCGTCGGCACCCTCGAGCAGGCCAGGCTCGACAGGGAGACTGCCTTCTTGCTGCTCCTCGATGTCCAGAGCGCATTCGACTGCCTCCCTCACGACACCATCCTCTCGGCCGTGCGGGCGCTCGGTGTGGAGGGCAGGCTCCTTGCTTACATCGAGGCCTTCCTCGCCGGGAGAACATCAGCTGTCCGAGTCGGGGGCACGGTCGGCTCGCCCCGTCCTGTGAGCTGCGGTGTGCCTCAGGGAAGCGTGTTGAGCCCGTTTTTGTTCAACCTTGCCCTCGCGCCCATCATCGAGTGCATTCCCAAAACGGGCCGCTTCCCTGTGCGTGCTGTGCTCTACGCAGACGACATCGCGCTTCTCGTGCACGGGCCGACCTCTGCGACGGGGGAGATGCGCTACCGGCTTCAGGAGGCGCTGGACGGCGTCGCGAACTTCCTGCGCGCCATCGGCTTGCGGCTGTCGTCGACGAAATCCGAGGCTATCCTGATCCGCCCCTGCGGTGTCCGCCGCCGCACCGGCTGTGTGCTCGTCGAAGGAGTGCCCCTGCCCTGGCGCCTGACAGTGCGGTACCTGGGGCTCACGATAGACAACCGCCTCACATGGTTCGCTGCTGTGCGCCGGCTGCGCGCTGAGATGCGCCGAGTGGAGAGTGCGGTGCGCTGCCTTCTCGCCCGTGGCGACGGCTGCCCTGCCTCGTTCGCGGCGGCGCTCTACTCTGCGGTGGCACTGCCGAAAGTGTTGTACGCGCTACCACTGTGCCGTGTCAGTGCCCGGCTGTGGCAGCTCATCGACAGCGACCACCGCCGAGTGCTTCGCATGTGCCACGGCCTCCCTCGCTCATCGCGGGTTGCGGAGACGCTCGCGGAAACTGGCGCGTGGCCCGTCTCTTTGACGGCTGACCTGCGTGCCCTCGGTCACCTCGAGCGCCTCTCCTGTGCCCCGGACGCAGGACCCATCCTGTCCCTCATCCGTTGCCTGCCCCAGTCACGAGTGGGAACAGTGTGCGAACTGTACGACAGCCTGGTGGTCGACCCTCCGCCCGTACCGCCGACCTGGCCACCGCCACACCAGCGCACGCCACTTCACGTGTGTCTCGACCTCCCGGGCGTCCGCTCCAAACATCGCACGCCTCTCTGCGCTGTACAGCAGGAGGCTGCTGCCAGGATCGAGGACGACCTGGGAGGAAGGACGCACTTGTATGCCGATGGCTCCGTCCTCAGCGACGGCTCGGCGGCTGCCGCCTGTGTTGCTCCCGAACTTGGCATCACGAAGCAGTGCCGGCTCTACTATCGGGCTTCCTCTACCACGGCGGAGCTAGCTGGACTTCACCTCGCTGCGGACATCCTCGAGGAGTCGCCGCACATCACCAGCGCGGCGATTCTCTGCGACTCGAGGTCCGCGCTGCAGCAGCTGCTACTCGACGAGCGCGCGCCGCCCCTTGCACAGCGCCTTGCCGTCCGTCTGCACGCACTGAAGGGGCGATGCAACCTACGCCTGCAATGGATCCCCTCGCACGTCGGAGTCGCGGGCAACGAGACGGCGGACCAGCTGGCCAGGCGCGCACACGACTCGTCGACCGCGCTGACAGACCGGGTGAGCTCGCTGGATACAGCGCGACTCCACTTCAGACGGGAGCTCGCGCTCCGCCATCCCGACGACCGAGTTGCGCAGGGGCGCCCACCGCGTCGTCTCCCGCACACCGGATTCACTAGGCGCGAGCGCGCCTTCCTCCTCGCCCTTCGCACCGGTTCTGTGTGGCCCGCCGAGCGGCGGCATCGACTGCGTGGAGCCCCCTCTCCCCTTTGCCGCGACTGCGGCGCGATCGAGACACTCGAGCACCTGCTATGTGAGTGCCCCAACTTTTCGCTCGCGCGCGCGTCCCTTGCCCGTGTTTACCGTGGGCACGGCCTGCCGTGCGACACCGTGACTGAACTCCTGCACCCCTCGGGCTGCCCTTCACGCCACAGGACACTTCTACGTGCGCTCCTGACATTCGCCGAGGCTGTCGGCCTCGCCGACCGCCTTTAGCTCCATCACATTTCCGCGGCGTGCTGCTGTTTCTGGTGCTCCTTCTCTCCCCCTACTTTCATTCCCTACCCCCTGTGCAGCGCGGTTGAGGTGTCCTCTGCTGAGAGACAGTTACTGCGCTGCACTTTACCCCAACCTTTCCTTCCCATACTCAAGAAGAATCTCCTCGCCGGGTAACAAAGTGAGCAAGCGCTGTGGACACGTTTCCCGAGAGAACCCCTGCTTCTCGCACGTTCGCTCAAAGTTAACCAGGAACAAACCAATGTCCTCTCCAAGCTTAAACGGCCGCATCAGGTCAGTCATTTTGAACGATACTCGTTCTCCTGCACCGTGTGCCTGACTTCCATTACGAGCGCGTTCCATCTCGACCTCGAGACGCTTCATTTCCAAAGCGTGTTCGCGCTCTTCTTTTTTTTTCTGCTCTTTAAGTTCGCGCTCCTGTCTCGCTTTTTGCTCTTTAAGTTCGCGCTCATGTCTTTTTGCCCTCTCCTCAATGGTCTCAAGGTATTCCGACAGCTCGTCATCCTCAGCTTCTAACTCAAGAATAGCCCTTAGCAGTTCTGGTTTTCTGAGTTTGTCTGAAACATCCAGACCCAACTCTCTTGCAAGCTCCAGCAATATCGGTTTGCGCAACGACTTCAAATCCATGGCTGCTCTGAATGCTGCTTTCTCTACTGCCTACTATTGTCTTGCCGCAAACTAAAGGCCCAACCACACGCGGTGAATCGTGCGCGCCTGGCGGCGCGTCACGCGTCTGCGAGGCCGTACGCGCCTGTCCTACGCGTCTAGAGAGGGCAGACGCGCAGGAAACGCGCGCGTCAAGGAGGTCTTGATCTTGGGCGTCTGTTTGAGCGTACGCGACGGAAGTGGCAGCTTGTGCACCGACGTCACGTGGGCCGCATGTACACTTCCGGCGGTTCGGAAAGGTTGTTGAAGTTTCAGAATCGTGCGGAGACGCCGGGAGTCGCTGCTGGTTTCGTGTCGATGGAGCGCAGAGGCTATGGAGGCGATCAACAACGAAGCGCTGATCGCCTGCGCTGAGGCTCGACCTGCGCTTTGGTAGCAGGCAAAACACAAGCGCCACTAGAACAAGCACTTGACGAGGTGGTCGTGGATCGTCATTCCCAACGCTGCCGAACAGGCGAGTGCTCGGAATTTTATACGGGCGTCACAGCGGAGCAGTTTCAATCGCGATCGAGCCCGATCGGGGTCGGATTTTGTGATCACGATTGCCTGTACCGCGCAATGTGCGTAGAACCGATCGTGATCGAGAAATTTGATCGCGCTCGATCGCCATCGAAAGCCTAGCTGTGTGGCACTGGTATAAGCTGACTCTCTCATCAGCCGACTCGCAGATGTCTAAAACGCGTTTCATCTGTGCAGATGACGTTATCCCAGCGCTGCAGAAGTGATGGAAGTCCGCGGGGAATAAATTTCGGCGCCTGGGAATACGTTTCAGAAAGAAAAGAGCCGCGCCGTGCCAGACGACGTGCAGGACGACGTCGTCTGGCTGTTTTTCGACCAGATGATGTTTCTGCGCCACACAATGGAGAGTAGACCGTAAGTGATCTTGAAGTTTCCACCTTAGCCGGCGTGTTAAAAATGAAACACGGGATTTTGGTGCTTTCCCTTTACCACGTTAACCGGCGATGCCGTATGTTTGTGTTATAGCTGGCAATGCACCGCACTTATGGGAATCGACTCAATATTGTGCTTACACAAGCAAGTCGACGCACAGTATGCATTATATTCAGCTTTGTCTAATTGGCGATAAAATATTTGTGCTGCATCGCCGCTCCGATTATCGCATATTTCGTGAAATGTGATCCGGTGAGGGGACATACAAGCAGTACAAGAATAGCTTTGTATATTTATTTAGGTACCCACAAAGCCAGTTTGGCTTTGCAGTGGGGAGCAGAGAAAGCAGAAATACAGGTACAAAATAACAAGTAAAATAGCACTTAAAAACCTAACAGTAAATCATAAGACAGAAGTACAGAGAATATCACATACAAATTAGCAGGATGAATAAAAAGAAAAGGGCTTGCATGCATGATGCACACACAAAAACAAAACACAAAACATGCAAGTAGTTTTTTTTTATTCTGTGCACTGATCCTAGAAGGCAGCGTGCAAGTCAATGGCCAGTATTTAACTGAGTATTGAATGTTGCAATATTCATGTGTACCTTGGGCACTTCAATGCACAGTTTTAATTTTGCATTTTGTTGCTTGCCAGCAGTGTGCAAATCGGTGCTTCATCACAGACCCTCAAATATTACCTAGCTTGCTTAGGGATTCATTCAGTGTCATCATGCTGCAGGAATAAATGCGCCATAGTACTGACGACATTGTCAGCTGTGTAATTGATAATTCTTTTTGTGTCTGCTCAGCAGTGTCCTTACCTAATTATCAGCCTGCGGTTATTCTGCAGATCCCAGGTGGTGTGGTTACTCGTTTAAGCGAAGCTTTCACGATGTTTGTGGAGAACGCTGTTCCTGCTTAGCAAAATTTTCAAGGAAGGACTAGATGATCCAGTTTAACACATTCGCACTGTGCAAAAAATGATTATTGAAATTTTACATGCTAAAACCACGATCTAGTTACATTATTTTAATTGGTATTTGCATTGCGTCCAGTACTTGTCACTCGTGCAACACAGTAGCCAGTAGTCAGCTGGGATGACAATGGTTCAACGACTACATTAATATCAATATGAGGCGAGCTATTTGGCAAGACAGTAGGAGTGGCGGTAGGAAAGTCCAGAGAAGAGGCAAAAAAAGCTTGGCTGTAAGAAACCTTCTGGAAGGGTTTGCTCGCTAAGGTCAGCTTTGCTGGGCCAAAACACCCTTTACAAGGCAGATGGCAAGAAGGCAAACATTATTAGATGTAACTTCCTAAATACAAACAACAAATGCCCTGATTACTACGTACACAGCTTCACACTGTGTTTAGACGTACATTCATTTAAGAAAAACAGTTTAGAATGAGATGAAGTTTACAAACAAGTGAAAGGAAAACAAAGTTACAAGCCAAGAACGTTTCCAGTAGAAAAACTAGAACAGGAGAGAGCCTTATACTAAAGCAAGACCTAACAGTACTACTATAGTACTCTATGTTTAGAGAGTGCAAGCATAGGTCTTTCAACATGAAATTTATTAAGTGGTTTTACTGAGTAAATGTAGTGGAATGCTTCCTGCTAATTATTTCAAAACAAACATTCCAAATATCATGCACTGTTTTGAGTAGAAGTAATCACTAGGCTTTAGGCATGCAGATCTCGTAAGAACTGCTTAAATGCATCACAAGCAAAAACAGAAAAAGATACAAAAGCTACACTTATGCGCATGCAGAAACTGTTCATTCTGGTTGTATAGGCAAGCCACTTTTGTCCCTACAAAACTGATTCAGAGCTTCAGTGTACGCTAATAAAATCACACACTAAAACAAATGTGGACGGATTTGAGCCTTCATATATTTTTGCATCCAGACTGGCACATTATTTACACATTGACAGTATGTGCAACCCTTATTACGCTCACATGCAGGATGTCCGCCAACCTTCCACCAGTGCCCCCATCGAGTGAGGAGGGAAGTGCTGCAGACATCTTAACAAAAAATGTGCCAGTTTTCCGATCTGGCAACACTTGGAAGTGCCATCACCGTCAAGTGAAGAGTCACAAGCGCCAGCATTGACTCTGTCTTCGGCGTCACATGAGTCTGTGGAGTCTCAGGGCATTTTAGAATCTCTTGAATCACCGATGTTTCAAGAAGTTCTGGTTCCTGAGTATTCTGAGGCACACCACAGCAGTCCGCAGTCAGAAGCATCGCTGGCTTCAGCAGGCAGTCGTAGGCTGGATATGTTAGGAAGCATTGCTTCTGAAGCAAAGTCAAGGGGGAGGAAAAGGAAAAAGAAAGATTAGAGTCAGTTAATATTGGAGGAATTAGGCAATGTTTCAAGTGCAATCAAAAGATGCAAACCACAGGACGACCTCGAACTTTTGCCGTCTCTCTGCTCAAACACATTAGAGAGGTCAGTGAGGATACGCATTTCGACATGAAAATTACATTGATGCAAGTAGGAGAGTAATTCAAAGATTAATGTTTTTGAATGTATACTTTTTGTATAATAAAGCCAAGAGACAATGAAACAAAAGGAAATCACTGATGAATTTAATTACTTTATATCGAAATGGACAAATAAGGAGGAAAATGAAAGTATATAAGAAGGTAGCTTCTCACTAATGGGAGACAAACCCACAAACTTTGAATTATGCTTGCATTGCTTTACCAGTAGAGCTGCAGCAATGGCTATCCCTCTGCAAACTTTCTTGGGCCTGAATGTGCATGTACTGGATCTCACCCTGGTAGTGTTAGCCAACGCTACTCATGCAAGAACACTCCAAGAGCCTAATCTAGTACACATAAACATTCTATGAAATTGATGGTGGAATAGCCTCCAGCTCAATTGGTTTTGGTTTTAGCTCCCACCAGTGGCAAGTTATATTTTGACCACTTTCATTTCCCTTCTCCTTGTGATGTTGACATTACAAATAAAATGAGTTATTTTCCTTTATGCTTTATATATGTTTCCTTGTCTGTTGTTGTCATGTCAAAGCCCCTCAGCTCTTCTTTTTTGTTCATTTTACATTGTGTTGTATCTATATTTTTGTGCGGTATTCAAGAATTTCATAAAGTTGATATCTGTGGGCCTGGTTGGCTGGCCATTGCTGCTGTAGAGATGTGTGAACATGTTTTAGCAACACACCTACGATAAAGAAGCACTGACTTGCAACTAAACGTTTGTTGTTGCAAAACAGATGTTTATCGCTTTCATCTGTGTTTACTCATTCAGCCTGTCTTGCAGCAATGAACCTTTTTGAGTTCACCACCTGTGCATGAAGAGTTTGTGCATGCATGTAGAGATGCCTGTACATGCCTGTAAATAAAAAAATGTAATGAACCTTCAACCAGACCCCACTGAAAATTTCAGTTATATGCTGCAAGTTGTAAAGCCTGTCGGGGCGTTCTAGCAGCGCAAGCATTTTTCATATTGTTTTATTATTATTAGAAGAGGTAGCAGAAAGGCAAAAGTCTTGCCACCACATAGCCAGGAGGCGAGGTTCACTGCCAACATAGACAACCTCTACCTCTCCCACAACTATCATCCACAAGCCACATTGCTTGCATTTTTTTTCTTTGTGTTCCGTGGCTCAGTTCCAGAGTTGGTTTTGCATGTTCTGCATTGGATGTTTGGCCAAAGTCTTTGTACGTAATCAGTGACATTGAAGGCAGTGTGTAAATGAGACATTTATACGTATGACCCTGCTTCACTGGCAGGAAGCAGGGCTACCTGACGGGAGCCGTGAACAGCATGTGAGCTTTAAAAAATTTCTTAAGCTGAAAAAAATGTAAGAAATTTCTGCGGCTGTCGTGCTGTTCTGCAGTTGTTTAATACTTTGCAGGCACGATCGCCACTATATGACTTACACACCACTGCAGAGTCTAGCCGCCTCAATCCCCACACAGTAAGTCAAGGCAACGTCTTTTATGTCTTACCGGGATGCCAAGTAGCTTGAATGCAAGTTGAAAAAAAATTAGTACGCATGTTTCAATTGTTTGAATACTAATTATGATGACATGATTTTTCTTCACAATGATCTACATGGCTGTGGGGGGCCCTTTTCAGGTGACATACGATCAAAATTCATTTGTGTAGGTTAGCTACCACCTTTGTTTAATACTACATGTGCAAGCATACCTCAGTGCATGTTTTACAGGTTGCGCAAGGTCAAAAGCACTGAGGTAGCTTTTGTGCGATGCCAGTCGATGGCAGTTTTTTTTAGAGTTAGCCGTAACTGTTACACTGGTGATGCAGTAAGTGGAAACTTTCAGTCTCTGTGCTCATGCGATCATTTTTTTCTTGTATTTCTTTTCACGCGCATTGTCAGTACCATCATTACTATTTCTCGTTTTGTATCAGCATTTCGTGTCCCATTTTTTTATTTGTTTATGAGTTAATAAATTGTTAGTTGTGTATAATTCTGTATTCTGTGGAAAGAGAGAAATAAAGATGATTATTAATATATTATTATTATTGTTATGTATTAGTATTTTTTATGCACGCTCATTGTCAGTCGTTTCCTTCTTTCTTTTGTTTTGCTTCAATGTTTTGTGGCTCCTTCCTGATTTGGCTTCCAAAAGGCGGCGGGCAGTAATATGTAAATAAATTAAAATAAATGATACATTAAATGACAAAGAAACGGTGTTCTGTATTCCTGCAATCGCACATTATTACTCTAGGGGCAACTGTCCTTTACCAACCTCAATGCTACAGCAAGTCGTTCTCCAGGCTCCAGGGGTTTCTCGAATGTGGTGCTGCCATGTGAGGGCCTCTGCTAAAAAGCTCAATAGCTTGTCCAAGAGCTGCGGCGCCTTGCGAAAGAACTTGTAGAAAAATCCGTGGTCATCCTGACGTATCCGTTGCATCTGTAAAAAATGGTGCATTATTGCCTGGCAGCAAGACCATGCCCTGCCCATATACACGCGCAGGTATCAGGAGCTGTACACTTTTCACAGACACACACGTATAGCCACTAGCCATCATTAATTTTACCCCCTGCTTTGTTTATGTGCTTGAATACAAACAGTGGTTCGGCAAAACAGGAGAGCCAGTCAACGGTATATTAAAATCGTGTGGCCACTGCCAAGAAACTTCCGAAATTAGTCGCACAGAATTTTATCCTGCCCCCCAGGTCACAATTTAATTACATTACACTTCATATTCTACAGTCACAATTCTGAGAGACAGAAAATATAGGAAATCGTATCTCCTCCACAAGCTTCATATAAGACAACCAACACGTGTAAAAAGGTGTTCTTGAATCTATGTGCTATACTAATGGCACAAATATAACTAGCAGTCCTTAGCTTTTTGTAGGGGTGTGCTAATACCGAAAAGTAGATTTAGAATCGAATCAAATGAAGAAAAAATAATCTGGATATCAAATAAAATATCGAATAGCAGAAAATGTATTACAAAACTTAATCCTTACAAATTTTGTGCAAGAAAAGAGGCTGCTACACAAGCTCTGTGTAAACAGTATGGTCTACTGTTAATAATGAAGGGAGCCCCAAATTAGTATTACAGATTGTCTGTTGAATCAAGCGCTTCTTCCCCTCTGACGCTGAACAGTTTATGTCGTACGGCATACACGGGTTAGACAGACGGCGGTTGAAACGTCGTGAGGTGTTGTCACCACGTATCCAATATACTATCTGTATGCTTCCGGCGGCTAATCAGCCCGATCTTCGCCTATGCTTTCGCGCTTTCCGCACTACACCCTGCTCTTGTCGTTCCCCCTGTTCGTGTGCGTCACGTTATCGTTTCGATCGGTGCTGTCCACCTGGACGAACCTTGCACCGACGACGCGATGCTGTTCTGCGAATTGGGCGTTCGCGCTCTGCGAGTACGATCCCCGCATTACTACTTTAACCCTTTCGCTTATGCGCGCACTTAAAAACGCTGATAAGTAATTGCTGTCCTAACGAAGATAAGTCTCCATGTCCAAACACTGGCTCCTAGTTCTACCACTGTAGATCATCGAAAGGAAAGAAGTTACTCACAGCCGTAAAGTCCTTCTTCTTTACGCAGTTGAAAGACTGGCCGGACCCACCAACGTCGCCGCCGCAGAGGCCGCAGACGCTTTCTGCGCTCCCGCCGCCGTTGCAAGAGCAGCAGCAGCAAAAGCTTCTTTGTCATGTGGTACATTACGGGGAGAGAACGCTGATGCTGGCGAAGCAAGCAGCTAAGCAAGGGCTCGGCAGCAACGTCGTGCGTGGTCGCGCGCAGATGTCAGCTGCAGTTGTGAGCAAGCAGACGCTATCGCGCGTGATGTTGATAATTGATGTAGCTTTTCTTGCCATAAGGATGTATAGATACGAACAGCGTGCGTTTCTCAACTTAAAAACAATGTACTAGCTCTAACATTGATAAATTAAATAAACATGGCTAGCCATAAAGAAATTAAAGATAAACTTTTCTCAAAGCCAAAGACGACCGTTTCCGCCATCGCTGGGCAGCTGGTCTGTCAGCCCTGTGCTACGCGCAGCGAAGCGCGCACGTGTGCGCGTATCGTGTGGCTGGACGCCCTTCCCTTCATCACCCGCGTACGCGCACGCAGACGCGTACGCTTACGTGTACGCGTAGCGAGACGCGTATCCCGGGCTGCGTGTGGTTGGGCCTTAACCCGGCAGCAACGACAACCACAATTACCAGCTCTGTTTCTGACACTAACAAAAGCCTGGCAAAACTCAGAAGAAGAAAGTCCCGCACTCAACAAACCTCGCAGCCAAGAATTCAGCGCAGTCGTTCCGCTGCAGGCAACCAGTCATCACACAGGGCTCGTTGCACTGCTCCCAGATGGTCGTTGTGCTGCTCAGCATACAGTCAACTGCATATCTTCGCTGCTGGCCTCCGTTGTCACGATCTCACCGCTGGCAGACAGTTTTTGGAATCTCAGCGCTGACACCCGTTGTTGCACCTGGGTCGCAAGCCCCAAGGGTAGCGTTGGCCTGGCGGCCTGGGGCACCACTGGAAGCATCCGAAGGTCCCGGCAAAGCATGAGTCGACTGCTACCAGAACAACTTGTTTATTCTAGCATCGCAAAAGAGCGGGCGGTCATGTCGACCGAAGTGGAGAGACGGGAGAGCACGTAACTCAACTGAAGAAATCGGAGCCTCTCTCTTGGCGTCCCGGGGCAGCTGCTTTTATACTCTCGCAGTTGAGGGCAAGAAGGAACGCCTCGATAGACGCGCACGTGACGGCGCCGCTCGGGCACGTTGAGACGAGTAGGTGACGCATCCGCCGGGCCGGCGCCAATCAGACCTCCTCGCTTCACATTTGGGGGAGCTCCTCTCCCTGGCTGCCGCGCTTTGACAAGCGTGGGCACCAACATGCACACACACACACACACGCACACTTGAAGACACGTGGCATTGAAACATGCCTGGACGCGCTTGGCGGGGAGGCGTATCGGCGGCGCTGAACGGGCCAAAATGTCCGCCGCTTTGAACGAAGCCCCGGCGTCCGTTGCATCCGCGCCGGCTATACCGCGCGTCGTAGGCGAAACGTAACAATGGCATACCACTAACTAAAGCTGAACAACATAAATACCTGGGAGTTACATTAACCTCTGACCTCAGGTGGGATAAACACATTTCGAACATCACGGCAGGAGCGTTACGCAAACTATTCTTCCTCAAAAGAAGCCTGGCGCTCTCTACAACATCAACGAAGCTACTGGCCTACACAACGTTCGTTAGGCCGGTTCTCGAATATGCAAACACAGTCTGGTTTCCTCATACAACAACTAATATAACAAGATTAGAGGCAGTACAAAGAAAGCCTATAAGGTTCATTCACAACAAATATAAACGCACTGACTCACCGACTAATCTTCTAACG
The DNA here is from genome assembly GCF_050947875.1 of Dermacentor variabilis. Lineage (NCBI taxonomy): Eukaryota > Metazoa > Arthropoda > Arachnida > Ixodida > Ixodidae > Dermacentor > Dermacentor variabilis. Next base: position 225,391,196 of record NC_134571.1, on the reverse strand, counting down.
CAGTCTGGATTGCAAATGCTATCTACCAGGGCAAAACACGCTCGTCGGAAGTTCTTGTTTCAGCTTCTAAAAAATAACAATAAGATTGATGTGTCCAGGTACATTACATTTTCTGAGGCTCGGAAAACACATAACAAACATTGCCATACTTTAACAGAATACACATGCAACAATGACACGTATAAGTATTCATCCTTCCCCCTTATAATTGCTGAATGGAACCGACTTGATCCTGCTATAACCGCCATCGAATCGTTGTCCGAATTTACTTCACAAGTGGAAGCTCCAGTGCGTAAATAAAACAATTTATCATCACACGTGTCATCGTCACAAATTTTGCATTGTGTTGCTTTCTACTTCCCACTTTTCTTTTTCCATTTTTGTTTGATTGTCGTTATGTGAACATATGGTACCCTGTGTTCCCAAAATAAATTTTCATAACCGTACTACTGCTAGTCCTAAGATAATTCTTGTAACGGCCATTTCCTGCTGATTGCTTGCCTAGATTGTTGGTTTTTTTTCCATTCGTGTCTTCTCGCTCTCAAAGTGTATGTTCTAGGCGTATCCCTTCACACAAATTTAAAATTTCTTCACGCGTTAAGTGTAAACTTTCAGTTCGCTCCTATTTTATGTATAACTAGTTACTTAGGTGTTCTTATCTGACAGTATCATGTTAATTAACTGTCATGTGAAAACTTGCATTTTTGTTTCTAAACTCAGCTTCTTTCTCATATTACAATCCTTGGGCAATTGTTTTCTTTTTTCTTCCTTTTTTCAATTAACTGTTCTGCCTAAATGCGTATTCATATACATTTCTACTCTATCGCCCAACTGCCACGCTCTCAAATGAGAGTAGCAGTATTGAAAATAAATAAATAAATAAATAAATAAATGAATAAATAAAATATGGTGCTCGTTGGAAGCCACGTGTAGTCCGCAATGACGAAGCGGGCAGTGCAAGACGCCTACACCTGAATGCGCTCACAATAAGTGCAACTGCACATTGAAATTAAGCCACGTCGGCCACCGAGGCCGCAGGAATCAAGGACGGCCACGCACACAGGCAACTGATTAACGTGGTGGCAAGAAGAATTGTCTAAAACAGCGTAGATGCCGCCGCAACTGCTGCTGGAGTAAGTGCCGTTGTGTCCATCCTTATATAGTGTTCGTTGGTAGTAACGTGTATTCAAAAACGCAGCAGGCAGTACAGGACGCAAACGCCTGAATGCGCACACAATGAGTGCAACCGGACATCAAAATTAAGCCACCGAGGACGCAGCAACAAAGGACTACCACGCACACAGAGAACTGATTAACGTGCTGGCAAGACGAATTGTCTGAAAAAGCTTAGATGCCGCCGCAACTGCTGCTGGCGTAAGTGCCATTGTGTCCATCTTTATATACCACTCGTTGATAGTCACGTGTAGTCCGCAAAGACGCAGCAGCAGTACAGGACGCACACGCCAGAATGCGCGCACAATGAGTGCAACCGGACATCAAAATTTAGCCACCGAGGACGCAGGAATCAAGGACGACCACAAACACAGGCAACTGATTAACGTGGTGGCAAGACGAATTGTCTGAGAAAGCGGAGATGCCGCTGCAACTGCTGCTGGAGTAAGTGCCGTTGTGTCCATCCTTATATAGTGCCCGTTGATATTCACGTGTAGTCCGCAAAGACGCAGCAGGCAGTACAGGACGCACAAGCCAGAATGCGCAAAGAATGAGTACAACCGCACACCAAAATTAAGCCACGTCGGGCGCCGAGGACGCAGGAATCAAGGACGACCACGAACACAAGCAACTGATTGATGTGGTGGCCAGAAGAATTGTCTTAAAAAGCAGAGATGCCGCCGCAACTTCTGCCGGAGTAAGAGCCGTTGTGTCCATCCTTATATAGTGCTCGTTGATAGTCAGGTGTAGCCCGCAAAGTCGCAGCAGGCAGTACAGGACGCGCACGCCTGAATGCGCACACAATGAGTGCAACGGCACATCAAAATTAAGCCACGTCGGGCGCCGAGGACGCAGGAATCAAGGAGGACCACGAACACAGGCAACTGATTAATGTGGAGGCAAAAAGAATTGTCTGAGAAAGCGGAGATGCCGCTGACACTGCTGCTGGAGTAAGTGCCGTTTTGTCTACCTTTATATGGTGTTCGTTGATAGTCACGTGTAGTCCGCAAAGACGCAGCAGGCAGTACAGGACGCACACGCCTGAATGCGCACACAATGCAACCGCATATCAAAATTTATTTTATTAATTTTATTTAGTCATACTGTTGGCCCGGAGGCCGTTAAAGGGGTGGGGTACAGCACAGAAAATGAAAAAAATAATGTACATTATACACAATGCACGCAAGTTATACATAAAACACTCTTTTTGAGCATACATTCATAAAAAGAACCAGGAAACTAGTAACAGCACAAATACAAAAGCAATATGCAGGGACAATAAACACAATCTGTATTAATCTAACATAATGTACATAATTTTGTTTAGGACATGATTTGCCTCAGATTGCTTTCAAATTGTGTTACGGTATCACATTGAATAATGGCTTTTGGTAGCCCGTTCCATTCATTTATTGTTCTGGGGAAGAAAGAATTGGCGTATGCATTAATATGCAGTTGAGACATCTGGAAATTATGTTCATGTGTACCTCTTGAGGTTCTGCCTTGTTTTGGTGCTAAATAGGGAGTAGTATTTATGTTGAAATGCCCTTTCCAATGCAAAAAAAGAAACTTAAGTCTGGCTACATGGCGTCGTTCGGCTAGGTAGGGTAAGTTAAGTAATTGCAGCATTTCTGTAACAGAATCAGTTTGCGAGTAACGAGACAGAATTAATCGAGCAGCTCTTCGTTCGACTCTTTCAATCATGGTTTTCAATCCTGTTTCATAAGGGTCCCAAACAATACTGGCGTATTCCAGTGTGGGTCTTGCCAGATATAGGTAGCCAGTTAACTTAGAGTCTTTTGAAGCAAGCTTGAGCTCCCTACGCAAAAACCAGAGGTTCATTTCTGCTGTCGAACAAATGTTTTTAACGTGCTCCTTCCAACTCAGATTCTTGGAAATAGTTACGCCTAAATATTTAAGGCTATCAACTGCGGCAAGTGTAAATGAACCCAGGGTGTAGTTAAAGTCAACAACATGTTTTGTCTTGTTTGTGACACGAAATACAACATTTTTGTTTCTGTTAATTTTCATTTTTGAAATTTCACACCACTGTTCAACCACCTGCAGAGCTTCGTTAAGAATTTTCGAATCATCCTGGTTGTTTATCTGTTTGCAGGAGGCAATCATCTGCGAAGAGTCGCACCCTTATGTCTTTGTTAATACATTGCGCAATATCGTTAACATAAACAAGAAATAAGACTGGACCCAACAAAGACCCTTGTGGAGCACCCGATGTGACGTCTAATAATTCTGATTTGGAGCCATTAATTTCTACGTACTGAGTTCTGCCTGTTAGGTATGCACGAATCCATAGTGTTACATTGTAGTTTATGCCAAGATGAACCAACTTATCAATGAGTTCTGAATGAGGGACACTGTCGAAGGCTTTTGACATGTCAAGACAAATACAGTCAATTTGCCCCTTGTTATCCAAAGCCCTCGCAAAATGATCAATTGTTTCAACCAGTTGCGTCACTGTCGAAAGATTTCGCCTAAAACCATGCTGATTGGAATATAGAAGTTTTTTGTCTTCCAGGTAAATGTATATTGATTTTGATATTACATGCTCGAGAAGTTTACAGCATACACAAGATAAGGAAATGGGGCGGTAATTTTCAATTTTTTGCCGGTCTCCTGATTTGAAAACTGGGACAACCTTGGCCATTAACCAGTCATTTGGGACGCGTTTTTGTTCAAGTGACGCTTTAAAAATGATCGTAAGATAGTGTCCAATCCATTCCGCATATTTGCGTAAAAAAGCATTTGGTATATCGTCGGGACCATTCGATTTTTTTATGTTAATATTTAGCAGACGGGAAACAACGCCTTCGTACGTTACGTTTACGTCCGGCATTTCCGAAGAACGATTACCAGGCATCTGATATTGCGACGCATCACCACCAGACCGCGGGGAAAAAACAGACTGAAAAAAACGTGTTGTAATGTGACGCTATCGTTCCGTGATCGTGCAGAACCGAACCGTTTATGATAATGCTATGTGGGTTATTTTCGGGCTGTGATAAGTGACGCCAAAAACGGTGTGGGGAGGAGACCATAAAGTTGGACAAGGTTTCGGTGTAATACTTTTCTTTGGCTGTGTAAAGCTTAGTTCGTAATTGCCGTGATAACAGAGCTATTTTTTTCGTGGTTCCTTTTTCTCTTCAGTCTTTGGCGGGCGATCTGTCTCTTTAAATGAATTATTTCTCTGGTTACCCATGGGTTTTGTTTCTTTTGTCTTTGTTTGCGCAACGGTACAAACGTTGAGATACAATACGAGACAATATCTTTAAACCGCAGCCACAAGTCATTGACGTCACTTTCCGCTCTGAAACTGTCCAACGTAAATGATAAGTAGTCGATAATGCTCGTGTCATCGGCTCTGTCATACTGGCGAACAAATGTGGTCTTTTCTTTAATTCGGGCAGAAGTAAGATCGGTTTTAAGTTCAACAGAAATAAGTTTGTGATTAGATAGTCCACTTTGAATTTGTACTTTTTCTTGATGCATGTTTGGATAATTACAAACTAAGTCAAGCCTAGACTGTGCTGATCCTGCTATACGTGTGTTTTCACGAACAACCTGCGTCAAATCATGATTGAAGGCGATATCAAGAAGAACTTCGCAAGAAGCCCGCTCTTTTGCATCAATTGTGAAATTGTTCCAGTCAATACCCCCGAGGCTAAAATCACCCGCGAGAATCAGCTTACATTTCGAGGGTTTAAGTCCCTCCAAGTGGCGTTGTAAATCTTCTAAATATGATACGTGCGCGCTTGATGGCCTGTACAACGCTCCAATAATAAATGACGAATTTTCGAAGTTTATTTGACACCAAACACCCTCGTGATTAGGAATGCCTTGCATCTGTAGGCACTGAATATTTTCTTTCACTATGATGGCTACACCTCCTCCTCGCGATTCTCGATCATTGCGAAATGTTTTGTAGCCGGGGGGTATGATTTCATCATCTTTTATTTCGGGACGAAGCTATGTTTCACTAATAGTGACAATATGTGGATCGTAGCTAGCCAATAAGTATTCAAATCAGTAATTTTATTCGTAAGGCTCCTAGCATTGAAGTTAACTAATCGAAAATCAGAATACTTTAGGCTCACATGGCTTCATTCCGAGCCTTCGGCCGGTGGAGGGTTATTTCGGCGTATTCGTACTCGGCGGTTCTTAGAGTAATCCCAGGCAAACACGTCGCTGTTTATTGTTAACTTGTCATAATTAAGGTGGACTCGTTCGCCATCATCACGTTCCTGTTTTGCCGAATTCCAGAGCAGCTTGCGTTTCGCCAGTGTTTCCTTGGAAAAGTCATCGCCAATCGAAATGCCGCTTCCTTTAAGTTTCTTGCAGTTTTGGTACAGTTTTGATTTTTCTCTGCAGTCATAAAGTCTCCAGATCACTGGTCGAGGGTGCTTACTATTTTTCTTGCCAATTCTGTGAATTCTTTCTACCGTGTTCAACGTCACGCCAAGTTTTCGTTCAAAAACTTCACTGAGAACTTTTGTGTCAAGGTCATCAGCGGATTCTTTTTCGCTTTCTTTGATTACAAAGACCACGAGGTTTTTTCGCCGGTTTCCGTCCTCTAAACTTATCAACCTCTCCTGTTGCTTCACGACGGTATCGTTTAGTTCTTTAACAGTTTTTGTTAACTTAACGATGCTATTTGCTTGATCCCTAACAATTTGAATGCTCTTTTCTACACACTCGAGCCGCTTTCCGAGGCTATCTAGATCCTTTTGAATTGCTCTTTGCCCATCGCAAAGCTCCTTCAACAAAACCTTAGTGTCAGGCCCTGGATTTAGCTCTACATCACCCGACAACAAGAGGCACATAGATGCAAATTCGGAAAAAAGCACACTCGGGCACGGCAGCACTACAACAAAACGGTTGTCGTTTCTGTAACCAAATTTGGTATAGTAACTGACCTGCTCGAGGAACAAAAATCGCTGATTAGACGGCATCGCGGTTGCGGTGCTGCCGTGCCCACTGAAGCCGACTCCCAAAGGTGACAGCTTTATAGGCTTGTCCCAGACAGTAGTCGTCGTTCCATGGCATCCGGGTTTGAGGCTGTCCAACGTTCCAACGATGATACCGGCCGCATCAGCAGCCGATCCGACGATACACATGTCCGGGGCTTGCGCTTGAATCAATGCGCAAAGCAGCAGTACCTGCTCGAGGAACAAAAATCGCTGATTAGACGGCATGGCGGTTGCGGTGCTGCCGTGCCCACTGAAGCCGACTCCCAAATGTGACAGCTTTATAGGCTTGTCCCAGACAGTAGTCGTCGTTCCATGGCATCCGGGTTTGAGGCTCTCCAACGTTCCAACGCTGATACCGGCCGCGTCAGCAGCCGATCCGACGATGCACATGCCCGGGGCTTGCGCTTGAATCGATGCGCAAAGCAGCAGTACCTGCTCGAGGGAAAAAAATCGCTGATTAGACGGCATGGCGGTTGCGGTGCTGCCGTGTCCACTGAAGCCGACTCCCAAAGGTGACAGCTTTATAGGCTTGTCCCAGACAGTAGTCGTCGTTCCATGGCATCCGGGTTTGAGGCTGTCCAACGTTCCAACGCTGATACCGGCCGCGTCAGAAGCCGATCCGACGATGCACATGTCCGGGTCTTGCGCTTGAATCGATGCGCAAAGCAGCAGTACCTGCTCGAGGAACAAAAATCGCTGATTAGACGGCATGGCGGTTGCGGTGCTGCCGTGCCAAATTAAGCCACGTCGGGCGCCGAGGACGCAGGAATCGAGGACGACCACGAACACAGGCAACTGATTAATTTGGTGGCAAAAAAAATTGTCTGAGAAAGCGGAGATGCCGCCGCAACTGCTGCTCGAGTAAGTGCCGTTGTGTCTACCTTTATTTGGTTTTCGTTGATAGTCACGTGTAGTCCGCAAAGGCGCAGCAGGCAGTACAGGACGCAAACGCCTGAATGCGCACACAATGAGTGCAACCGCACACCAAAATTAAGCCACGTCAGGCGCCGAGGACGCAGGAATCAAGGACGACCACGAACACAAGCAACTGATTAATGTGGTGGCCAGAATTGTCTGAAAAAGCATAGATGCCGCCGCAACTTCTGCAGGAGTAAGAGCCGTTGTGTGCTCGTTGATAGTCCCGTCCAGTCCGCACAGACACAGCAGGCAGTACAGGACGCACACGCCTGAATGCGCACACAATGAGTGCAACCGCACATCAAAGTTAAGCCACCGAGGACGCAGCAACAAAGGACGACCACGCACACAGAGAACTGATTAACGTGGTGGCAACACGAATTGTCTGAAAAAGCTTAGATGCCGCTGCAACTGCTGCTGGCGTAAGTACCATTGTGTCCATCTTTATATACTACTCGTTGATAGTCACGTGTAGTCCGCAAAGACGCAGCAGCAGTACAGGACGCACACGCCAGAATGCGCACACAATGAGTGCAAGCGGACATCAAAATTAAGCCACCGAGGACGCAGGAATCAAGGACGACAACAAACACAGGCAACTGATTTGCGTGGTGGCAAGACGAATTGTCTGAAAAAGCGTAGATGCCGCCGCAACTGCTGCTGGAGTAAGTGCCACTGTGTCCACCTTTATATGGTGTTCCTTGATAGTCACGTCCAGTCCGAACAGAAGCAGCCGCCAGTGCAAGACTCCTACGCCAGAATGCGCTCGCAATGAGTGCAACTGCACATTGAAATTAAGCCACGTCGAGTGCCGAGGACGCAGGAATCAAGGACGACCACGCACACAGGCAGCTGATTAACGTGGTGGCAAGAGTAATTGTCTGAAAAAGCGTAGATGCCGCCGCAACTCCTACTGCAGTAAGTGCCGTTGTGTCCATCCTTATATAGTGCTCGTTGATAGTCACGTTTAGTCCGCACAGACGCAGCGGGCAGTACAAGACGCCAACGCCTGAATGCGCTCACAATGAGTGCAACCGCACATCGAAATTAAACCATGTCCTGTGCCGAGGACGCAGGAATCCAGGACAACCACGAACACAGGCAACTGATAAGCGTGGCGGCAAGAAGAGTTGTCGGAAAAAGCGGAGATAACGCCGCAACTGCTGCTGGAGTAAGTGCCGTTGTGTCTACCTTTAGATGGTGTTCGTTGATAGTCACGTCCACACGCCACAGATGCAGCCGGCAGTGCAAGAAGCCTACGCCTGAATGCGCTCGCAATGAGTGCAACTGCACATTGAAATTAAGCCACGTCGGGCGCCGAGGACGCAGGAATGAAGGACGACCAGTCACATAGACAACTGATTAGCGCGGCGGCAAGAAGAGTTGTCTGAAAAAGCGGAGATGCCGCCGCAACTGCTGCTTTAGTAAGTTCCGCTGTGTCCGTCTTCATATGTAGCTCGTTGATTGCCATGTGCAGTCGCACAGACGCCGCAGGCAATACAGGACGAACGCTCCTGAATGCACTCTCAATGAGTGCAACCGCACATCGAGATCTAGCTACGTCGGGCGCCGAGGACGCGGGAATGAAGGACGACCACACACACAGGCAACTGATTAACGCGGTGGCAAGAAGAATTTAGAAGAGTTAACTGCTTGGCTAGTTGGTGATCTTGCATATCGAAAAGATTTTGCGCCAAAAAAACAACACAAGAAAGACGACGACACCACGGGCGCTACTTCAACTGTTTAATGAGGGTGAAAGCACTCGACATTTATAGCCCTCCAAAACACCGCGCATGCGTACAAGGCAACATGGAGTACAAAGTTTTATCAAAGTAGGCGTGATAGAAACTTCAGCTCAGCCTCGCAAAGAAAAACCGATGTATCACTAAAACAGTTAGGACCCGCTTTCTTGATGTAGAAGGCTTCCAATGTTTCACGCGATGTCTGATGTTTGCCTCTACCCAAAATCCTCGCTTCGCGGAACCGTGGAACACAATCGGTGCAAGTCCTGCAGTGATCCACAAGTCGCTCACCTTCATTATTTTTTATACCTTTTGCATGCTCCCTAAGCCGGTCGTTGACACAACGCCCCGTCTGTGCAATGTAGTATTTCCCGCAGGACAGAGGAATTTCATATACGACGTTTGTGGCACACTTTACGAAACGCTGGCCATGCTTCTTCTGACAGCCAGGCATTTGGCTTTAGCAAGTTATGCGACGGCTTAGCTGGGCAAGCTTTTGGGGAGCGGAGAGCACCACCGGTACATTATACCGGTTTGCCACTTTTTTCAGGCTGTGCGTCACTTTATGGATGTCTGGTACCACTACAGGCCACTCTTTTTTCTTCGGCTCTAGCCTGCTTACCCCAGCCTTCACCTTCTTCAAAAGCGTTTCTGCCACAGGGACCAAGACCGACTCAGGGAAGCCAGCTGCAACGAGCCTGCCCAATTGGTTGTCAAAACTTCCTTGCATCACAGGCACACACGACTTCCGGAGCGATGACTCCAGGCAGAGGTTGGCGATGCCTTTTTTTACTACCTTTGATTGGGCCGAATTGTACGGCAGGAGCCCTTTTTGCGCACGAGGGGAGTAAGCCCAACAAATGTGCCCATCTGAAAACTTTAACTGTAAATCTAAAAACTGAAGCAAACCATTATCCGGTAGCTCATAAGTAAAACATAGCCCTTTCCCCACGTTTCTAAAATCATCTAAAACACTGCTCACTGAAGGCTCATTCGAAACGGAGCACTGCTTGTTTAAAACCACTAAAAATTCCTCCATGTAACGAAACACTTTAAGGACTTTGTCATTAATAAAATGGTTAAAACGATCGTGTAGAGAGCGATCGATGGACGACTCCGTACCATCGTGAGTGAAGCTGGTACCTGGCAACATTGCGTGAGTAAGTTCCTTCAGAAAAGTTTGAATAGCCTAGTAATAACTGATCCCTTTCTTAGTGAAAGTTCAGGGGAAGTATCCCATTTTTTGGAAGAAAAGAATGACATAGATTATGCTTTTTCTGTTGATGTAGGAGACCTTTTTTATTCAGTGCCCTATCCGGACCTGTTTGCCTCTGTTAAAGATTGCATAGACGGGAGCGGCCCAGTGGCTTTCCAAAACGGCACTGGTATCACTGTTGATAACTTTTTAGTCCTTTTAGAATTTTATCTCCGAAGTACTTTTATCTTGTTTGACGAACAACCTTACCTGCAGAAGAAAGGCATATGCATAGGCTCTTGCATAGCCCCCATACTTTGCAATATCTTATCATCCATCGATCGCTCTCTACACGATCGTTTTAACCATTTTATTAATGACTGTCAGGAGTGACAAGCGTTAACGAAGAAAGAGGACGAGGAAGATGGAGTGGAGCGGGCGCGTGGAGCCGCCATCTTGGAGAAGGGGCGCGCGCAGGAAAGGACGTGGTGGCCGGGCGCAGCGTTCCAGGAGAAGACGGCCGGAGATCGCCTCTCTGGGTCCTGCCCCAAGTCCTAGGCGACACATCGACGCCCCGCCCGAGTACCAGGCTCGGCGAGCAGATGTCCGACGTCGGAACTACCGCTGGCCCGGACCTACCCGCCAGGACACGTCAGCGTTTGTGCCGCTGACCGTGGACGCGCGGAGGCTGGCTACAGCCAGTCACTGTCCCGTCCGGAGAACTACGCTGGGCCGGCGAGCACCGGGAGCGCCAGCCGGCACGAGCCGCGCTCTGCCGGAGCGCGACAGACCCGCAGCGACCGTGCCTTCGTCACGTCGGCCGGGGGCATCGGGGACGCCGGACACTAACAACGACTGACGACGACCAGATCGCATCGACGGACCACAGACCGGGGGGGACGCCGATACTCGCGTCGAACCAAACCGGTACTGTAAGCGCCACTACTACAGCGAATAGACGACCGCCGCACAGACGTTTGTAAACGCGGTAGTGTGAGCGGAAAGCTGAACAAGGGTGGACGCATTCCGTGTGTGATAAGTGTTGAATCTGACCGTCTCTTCCTGTTACTAAAATAGCCGATTGAATGAATGTTACGTGTGTATTGCATCTTGCGTTCGTGTGTTCCTTCCGCTCGCTCAAGCAAGCGTACCAGGCGTTAACATACGCGTGACAACATTGGCGAGCCTGCCAGGATCCCTTTAACTTTGTCACGTGCCTCGGTGTGTCTTGAGCAGCGGAATGGACCTTGAACGTTTGATGACGGCAGGGAGTGCCGCGGGCATGTCGGCTGAGGCCATAATAGCACTGTATCACGAGGAACAGAAGCGATTAAGAGAAGAACGCGCAGAGGCGCGAGAGGCTGCGAAGGAAGATGAGGAGAGAGCGAAGGCAGCTGAGGAGAGAGCCAAGGCCGCTGAGGAGAGAGCGAAGGATGCGGACGAGCGTGCCTATAGGAATTTGATTTTGGAAAAAGAGCTTACAGAAAAGAAATTGCAGCTGCGCATGAGTAATAGTGGAGAAGAGGTAGGAAATAGCTCATACGTGCTACCTCAGAGAATAGCGACAGTGTGTCCCCAAAAGCTTATCGCCCCCTTTGACGAAAGGCGAGATGATCTAGATGCCTATATACAACGTTTTGAGCGAATAGCAACTGGACAAGGCTGGCCGAAGAGTGACTGGGCGACGGGATTGAGTATGTGTCTCGTGGGGGAAGCGTTGGCCGTGTACAGCCGGGTGTCAGCGACTGACGCACTAGATTACGACAAGGTGAAGAAGGCTCTCCTACAACGCTTCAGACTAACGGCCGAAGGTTTCAGGGATAAATTCCGAAACTCCAAGCCACAAGAAAATGAAACGGGTCAGCAATTCGCCGCACGAATCTCCAACTACTTTGATCGTTGGTTGGAGATGGCTAACATAGAGAAGACGTTTGAAGACTTGAGGGACAAGATGATTGCAGAACAGTTCCTAGGATCATGTCATCAGGGCGTGGCAATATTCCTGAAAGAACGCAACTTGAGGACGGTGGCGGAACTATCTGAACACGCCGACCGCTATTTAGAAGCCCAAGGCCAAAAGAATTTGGGAAAGGGGAAGGAAGATAAAAAGACGCCAGATGAGAGAGAACAGACTCGAAGTACAATCAAATGTTTTATGTGTGACAGGATAGGGCATCGGGCTGTGAATTGTCCCTTGGGTCGGACTCGCAGTTCGACGTTGAAGTGCGAGGGATGCGGACGGCATGGACATACAATACAAACCTGCCGAGGTAATTCAGAAAATAAGACTGCCTGTGTTGTTGCGAGCAAAAGTCACATCGAAGGTGACAGGACACAAATGGAGCCGGAGTACAGCGACAAGGCAGGCGCTGTCATGACAGTTCCGAGGTCAGAAGACCCGGAAACCTCGATGCCAGTAGTAGTGGGAGTGCTGCAAGGACGAAAAGTGTCAGTACTCAGAGACACCGGGTCCAACATTGTTATGGTAAGGCGATCCATGGTGTCGGACAGAGATATCACCGGTACAGAAGCACCAGTTCGATTGGCGGATGGTACAGTACGGAGAATGCCTATGGCTCGTGTGTTGCTTTTGGCGCCTTATTATTGGGGTTGGATTGAAGCCCGGTGCGTCAAAGAACCGCTTTACGATGTCATTCTTGGGAATGTGCCAGGAGTCAGAAGAGTGGATGATCCAGATCCCCTCTGGAGTTTTCCCAGTATCCAAATTACAAGTAGGACGGAGCATGAATCCACCGAAGCCGGTGGCAGAGACAACGAAAGAAGTTCGGATCCGTATACCAGAGAAGCTAGGATATTGTCAGTAGAGAAAAGCACAAGGAACCAGGAGAGGAAAGATGTCCGTATACAGAACACTTCAGGCACCGCCATGGATATAACCGCGACGGAAATGAAGAAAAAGCAAGAAGCGGACAGTACTCTGCGACGGTATTTTGAAATTCTAGGGAAATGTGTTCCAAATAAGAGAAGCCGGGTCGTACATAAGTTTGAGAAGGTGGGAGAATTACTTTACCGAATAGCCAGAACTCACGATGGAAGAGAAACACGACAGCTAGTAGTGCCAGGGAGTTTACGAAGAGCAGTGCTCGAGCTGGCGCACGACACTATTATGGCTGGCCATCAAGGAGTAAGGAAGACTACCAGCCGAGTATCAGAACAATTCTTTTGGCCGTGCATGCAGAGTGACATTAAACGGTTTGTGCGGTCTTGCGATATATGTCAGCGAACCACAACAAAATGGTTGATATCGAAGGCACCTCTAAGGACTACGCCTATTATGGAGCAACCGTTTCAAACGGACACAGGAACGGCCATCACAGAGTTGGTTGCTGAAAGTCCATACCAAGCAGACATCCCAACAACAGAAATAATCCCTCAGAAGTCGAAGATGACAAGCATGATGTCTAAACCGAGCGTATGTGAGAAAAGACGGACTCAAGAATTGAAGAGCAATGGACGCATCATCGCTGTGTCCGACCACTTTGACAAGCCCCGGGCATGCAGGGCTGGGTCCCGCCCCAACTCCTGGTTTCATCTAAATCATTCTACTCGAGGCAATGTCGCGATGAGACGCCAGCGTCGAGAGTCAGGACTAGTGCACAGCTTCCTGTCTGGCTGTATCGATGTCAGACAACAACCGGTAGGCAGGAGTACGCGGATTTAGTGAGTAAACGTGAAACGAAGGACATCACTGACTTTTCGGAATATGTTCGTTTACGTGTTTACTGTGTGAATATGTTCGTATACTCGGGAACACCTTGCGGCGCATGCATATAGTGTTTAGAGCTTCTGAGGAGTCTTCCTAAAAACACTCGTGGAAGAGAATGCATTGTGAATGGTGCTGTCGTTGACACTGACGTATCGTTAAGATTTGACAGAAATGTACGTGATGTGCGCGTGGGTGTAGTGGAGTGCGGTGAAGTGTAGTGATGTGTGAATGAAGAAACGACGAAGTGAAGTTACAGGTGGTGTAGTACAGTGAAGCGCGGTGAAATGCAGTGATGGGTGAAGAAGTGGCGCAGTGAAGTTATATGGTGTGGTGAAGTGGAAGTGCAGTGTCTTAAACCCAAGTGGTGACGAGCAGTGAAGGAAGTTTTCGCGGAGCGAAAACTCGGAAAACAAGGGGGCCATTGTCAGGAGTGACAAGCGTTAACGAAGAAAGAGGACGAGGAAGAAGGAGTGGAGCGGGCGCGTGGAGCCGCCATCTTGGAGAAGGGGCGCGCGCAGGAAAGGACGTGGTGGCCGGGCGCAGCGTTCCAGGAGAAGACGGCCGGAGATCGCCTCTCTGGGTCCTGCCCCAAGTCCTAGGCGACACATCGACGCCCCGCCCGAGTACCAGGCTCGGCGAGCAGATGTCCGACGTCGGAACTACCGCTGGCCCGGACCTACCCGCCAGGACACGTCAGCGTTTGTGCCGCTGACCGTGGACGCGCGGAGGCTGGCTACAGCCAGTCACTGTCCCGTCCGGAGAACTACGCTGGGCCGGCGAGCACCGGGAGCGCTAGCCGGCACGAGCCGCGCTCTGCCGGAGCGCGACAGACCCGCAGCGACCGTGCCTTCGTCACGTCGGCCGGGGGCATCGGGGACGCCGGACACTAACAACGACTGACGACGACCAGATCGCATCGACGGACCACAGACCGGGGGGGACGCCGATACTCGCGTCGAACCAAACCGGTACTGTAAGCGCCACTACTACAGCGAATAGACGACCGCCGCACAGACGTTTGTAAACGTGGTAGTGTGAGCGGAAAGCTGAACAAGGGTGGACGCATTCCGTGTGTGATAAGTGTTGAATCTGACCGTCTGTTCCTGTTACTAAAATAGCCGATTGAATGAATGTTACGTGTGTATTGCATCTTGCGTTCGTGTGTTCCTTCCGCTCGCTCAAGCAAGCGTACCAGGCGTTACCATACGCGTGACAATGACAAAGTCCTTAAAGTGTTTCGTTACATGGACGACTCTTTAGTGGTTTTAAACAAGGAGTGTTCCGTTTCGAATGAGGCTACAGTGAGCAGTGTTTTAGAAGATTTTAGAAACCTGGGGAAAGGGCTATGTTTTACTTATGAGCTACCAGATAATGGTTTGCTTCAGTTTTTAGATTTACAGTTAAAGTTTTCAGATGGGCACATTTGTTGGGCTTACTCCCCTCGTGCGCAAAAAGGGCTCCTGCCGTACAATTCGGCCCAATCAAAGGTAGTAAAAAAAGGCATCGCCAACCTCTACCTGGAGTCATCGCTCCGGAAGTCGTGTGTGCATGAGATGCAAGGAAGTTTTGACCACCAATTGGGCAGGCTCGTTGCAGCTGGCTTCCCTGAGTCGGTCTTGGTCACTGTGGCAGAAACGCTTTTGAAGAAGGTGAAGGCTGGGGTAAGCAGGCTAGAGCCGAAGAAAAAAGAGTGGCCTGTAGTGGTACCATACATCCATAAAGTCACGCACAGCCTGAAAAAAGTGGCAAACCGGTATAATGTATCGGTGGTGCTCTCCGCTCCCCAGAAGCTTGCCCAGCTAAGCCGTCGCATAACTTGCGAAAGCCAAATGCCTGGCTGTCAGAAGAAGCATGGCCAGCGTTTCTTAAAGTGTGCCACAAACGTCGTATATGAAATTCCTCTGTCCTGCGGGAAATACTACATTGCACAGACGGGGCGTTGTGTCAACGACCGGCTTAGGGAGCATGCAAAAGGTATAAAAAATAATGAAGGTGAGCGACTTGTGGATCACTGCAGTACTTGCACCGATTGTGTTCCACGGTTCCGCAAAGCGAGGATTTTGGGTAGAGGCAAACATCAGACATCGCGTAAAACGTTGGAAGCCTTCTACATCAAGAAAGCGGGTCCTAACTGTGTTAGTGATACATCAGTTTTTCTTTACGAGGCTGAGCTCAAGTTTCTATCACGCCTACTTTGATAAAACTTTGTACTCCATGTTGCCTTGTACGCATGCGCGGTGGTTTGCAGGGCTATATATGTCGAGTGCTTTCACCCTCATTCAACAGTTGAAGTAGCGCACGTGGTGTTGTCCTCTTTCATGTGTTGTTTTTTTGGCGCAAAATCTTTTCAATATGCAAGAAGTATTGTCTGAAAAAACGTGGATGCCGCCGCAACTGCTGCTGGAGTAAGTGCCGTTGTTTCCATCCTTATATAGTGCTCGTTGATAGTCACGTGTAGTCCGCAAAGACGCAGGAGGCAGTACAGGACGCACACGCCTGAATGCGCACACAATGAGTGCAACCGCACATCAAAATTAAGCCAGGTCGAGCGCCGAGGACGCAGGAATCAAGGACGACCACGAACACAGGCAACTGATTAATGTGGTGGCAAGAAGAATTGTCTAAACAAGCGGAGATGCTGCCGACTCCGGCTTGTGTAAGTACCGTTGTGTCTACCTTTATATGGTGTTCGTTGATAGTCACGTGTAGTCCGCAAAGACGCAGCAGGCAGTACAGGACGCACACGCCAGAATGCGCACACAATGAGTGCAACCGGAGATCAAAATTAAGCCACCGAGGACGCAGGAATCAAGGACGACCACAAACACAGGCAACTGATAACGTGGTGGCAAGACGAATTGTCTGAAAAAGCGTAGATGCCGCCGCAAATGCTGCTGGAGTAAGTGCCATTGTGTCCACCTTTATATGGTGTTCGTATATGGTCACGTCCATTCCGCACAGACGCAGAAGGCAGTACATGACGAAGGCACCTTTATGCACTCGCAGTGAGTGCAACGGAATGTCGAAATTAAGCCACGTCGGGCGCCGAGGACGCAGGGATCAAGGACGACCACGAACACAGGCAACTGATTAACGTGTTCGCAAGAAGAATTGTCTGAAAAAGTGGAGAGGCGGCTGCCACTGCTGCTGGAGTAAGTGCCGTTCTGTCCATCTTTATATGGTGCTCGTTGATAGTCAATTGTAGTCCGCACAGACGCAGCAGGCAGTACATGACGAAGGCGCCTTTATGCACTCGCAGTGAGTGCAACGGAATTTTGAAATTAAGCCACGTCGGGCGCCGAGGACGCAGGAATCAAGGGTGACCACGCACCGAGGTAACTGATTAAGGTGGTGAAGAAGAATTGTCTGAACAGACGGAGGTGCCGCCGCCACTCCTGCTGGCGTAAATGCCGTTGTGTCCATCTTTATATAGCGCTCGTTGATAGTCACGTTCAGTCCACACAGACGCAGCAGGGAGGGCCAGACGCATACGCCTGAATGCGCTCACAATGAGTGCATTTGCACATCGAAATTAAGCCACGTCGGGTGCCGAGGACGCAGGAATCAAGGAAGACCACGAGCACTGGCAACTGATTAACGTGATGGCAAGAAGAATTATCTGAAAAAGCGTAGATGCCGCCGCCACTGCTGCTTGTGTGATTGTGAAGTGATTGTCTCCATCTTGATATCTTGCTCTTTGAAAGTCATGTGTAGTCTGCACAGACGCAGCAGGCAATACAGGACGAAGACGCTTTTATGCTCTTGTAGTGAGTGCAACCGCACGTTGAAATTAAGCCACGTCCGACGCCGAGGACGCAGGAACCAAGGACGACCACGGACATAAGCAACTGATTAACGTGGTGAAGAATTGTCTGAAAAAGCGGAGATGCCACCACAACTGTTATTGCAATGAGTGCCGTTGTGTCCGTGCTTATATGGTGCTAGTTGACAGTCACGTGCAGCCCGCACAGACGCAGCAGGCAGTACAGGGCGCATACAACTGAATTCGCTCTCAAAAAAGTGCAACCGCGCATTGAAGTTAAACCTCTTCGGGCGCCGAGGACAAAGGAACCAAGGACGACCACAAGCTCAGGCAACTGATTAACGTGGTGGCAAGAAGAATTGTCTAAAAAAGCGCAGATGCTGCTGCAACTACTGGTTGAATTAGTGCCGTTCTGTCCGTCTTTATATGTTGCTCGTTGAAAGTTACGTGCAGTCCGCATAGACGCTGCAGGCAGTACAGAACTCCCAAGCCTAATTGCGCTCACAATGAGTGCAAGCGCACGTTGAAATTAAGTCATATCGGGTGCCGAGGACGCTGGAATCAAGGACGACCAGTAACGCAGGACACTGATTAATGTGGTTACTAGGAATTGTCTGAAAAAGCGGAGATTGATTGATTGATGGATATTGTTTCTTGGCACGAGGACCAGAAATGTCGAAAGAGCGCCATGATATTTGGTGATGGATGGCAATGAGTATTGTTGAATATGGCGGTAATCGAGTGGCTGTATATTGGCCTAAAATATTCGCTGTAAATGGTGCAAAATATGTATCTATAAAATAATGTCAATGAAAAGTGAGTCCTTAGATGCCTATTGGAAAATGTAGCATGGTGGGTACTGGAAATAATAATGGGTATAATGAAAATCATATCGGGCATAATGGAAATCATGGTGAAACTAGTGGGCAGTGCTGGGAGGCTGTGCCCACCATGGTGGGCAATGCTGTGAAGCAGCAAACAATATGGTGGGTGTAGTGTAAAGGGCGGTGGGTAACGTTATACTGTTGTGGGATGCTGTGTACACCATTGCAGGCATGCTGGAAAGGAGTGGGCAGTAGGTGGGTATAGTGTGAAGGACGGTGGGCTGCATTGTACTTTGCTGGGAAATAGCTAGAGCCAGAAAGTGGGTCGGAAACAACAATGGTGGGTGCACTTTAAGGAGTGGTGGCTGTGATGGGTGACAGTGTGTAGCAGCAAGCAAAATACTGGGCATGAAAAGTGACAGTGTATATCTGGGAAAAAGCAACTAATTTTTGATACACCAAGTTTGACTGCTTTAAATGCCAATTTAAGCAGACATAACTGAAAAGACTACAGTAGCATTTTTATGTGCTGGAATTCTATTTCAATGTTCATTCAGTTGTGAATAAATCAGGAAGGCATACAATTGGAATATTAAGCATATTTATGTTATGAATAAAACTGTTTTTCATTTTTCATGGATATAAATAAAACTGAACCGCATAGTTCTAATTTCTTTATGTAGAATGATATTCTGGCTTTTTGGGATTCAGCAGTATTATGCGGTACATATGTTAACGTGTCCATGCATGCCTTTTGGTTTAACCCCAACAAACACACCTCGACCCCACAACATCTTCTTTGACTTCATCAAATGGGGTCAGCACCAACTCGGGTATAATCACAGCACTGAAATAATGCTGTTCAATGTTGTGTAATGAACAGCTACAATTGCAAAACACTGCTGTACACGAGGTGACCAAGCCGATGCTAAAGGTCTCCCAATTAATCACAAATCACCACTAGTGTTCTGTATCAGGACTACTGTTACAAGAGGGTGCATTGCCTTGTGCTTATTAAAACTAAATTGTTCTAGAGTTAATTGTGCTCAGTCACTAAAGATACCAACAAGCAAGTTTTGTCGTACCCATTTTTTCAAATGCATTAATAGTTCAGGCTCTTCTGGTCAAGGTTCTTCAATACTGCAAAGGTGACAGGAACATTGAACATTCTTAAGCAGAATTTTTCAATATGCAATCGCAACCATGTCTGTTTCCTATGCTGGAAACAATGATAGGCAAATGCCATGGCAATTTACACCAGCAATAATACGAAGCTGACTAGAGCGGACGTAGCCATACGAAATAATATTGTTTATCAAGTCAATGTTTATGCGGTTCATGCACGTTGAACTATTCAACTATTTTTGGAGTAATAATATTGATGTGTCTTCACGGTTTCCTGCCCCTTTGCTTTGGTCATATACGAGTCCAAGCTATGCGCTCTCTAACAAAAAAGCTACATTTTCAAATGCAAAATGATGATTTTACTACAGTGAACTGTACTTTGACAGGTGACGCGCAGTTCAGCATGTCGCCGTGCAGAAGCATATCGTCTCTTGAAAAATTAAGCGACCTGGAGCAAAGAATTTTAGCCTGACTGCGCTTAAGAACTTAGATTTATAAGAAACTGCAAAACAGCATAATGCACATCTCTATGAACGGAGAAATGCCAGTTTTGCCATTGCATTCGCTACCACATAGGCGGCAAAGCTTCTAGGCACGAAGTTTTTATATCACAGTATGCATGGAATAAAACACAAACCCCTAAAAAATATAAGGAATACCACTTAAAATATTATGCAGACTATGGAAGTCACGTGGCAAGAATCCAGCTCCTAGCACTGTTTCACTGTGAAGTGTCACAATATCCCATTTCTCACTACTTTTCCTTGCGTTTTAAACTTGGCAATTCCTATATGAACCACAAACAATGTGTTCGATTTGATCACTACAAATTATGGTCATTTAAGTTCCACCAAAATCTCACTTCAGGTTCTGTGCAGTTTGAAACTATTTACCACACCTTTTGTCAGAAAGTGCAATACGACAGGGACCAAGATTAGGAAAATGCATACACAGCGCAATAGCACTGCGTATGTCACTTCTTAATCTTCGTCCCTGTCATGAATACCAACCAACTAACCTGGCAACGTGCCCTAGCAAATAAAACAGTGGACGTATTTTAAAACAGAATGGTGCGCTTCAATATCGCTGACTTGAGGCCATGATCTTCCTTTCTATGCTGCGTCTTTGTTTTGGTAAATACATGTCTTGCAGTAAACACCAACTAGGCCATGAATAAGTTCAGAAAGATTGATCTTGTCAGCATTGTTTATTCAACATTTCATACACTCAATATACATATAACAGGTAAAATATCATCTTTTCAGTTTAGGCAAACAAGGAATGTTCCAGGCTTTGAACTGTTTTAGACCTTAATGCTACAATGCAATGATAAAGATACTGTAGAGAAACAGGCTCAATAATCATGTGCTTTGCAGGGGGCGAACTGAATAACATGTAAGAGTACCTTAGGTGCATTTAAAGGTGCTGATGTTCAGTCACAGAAAGTGCCAATACATGGTTACTGTTGAGAATTGACAAAATATCTTAATCGGAAAAGTAGACGTGCATGCTGAAGTTAACAGCAGAATATAAATTGCTGCAACACGGCATCTGTCGATTTTGGATGCATTGTCAAGAGAAACAAAAGAACCAGAGATTTGTTTTCTCACAATGCACAGTAAAGCAGCAAGTAGCACTTGCAAACCATTGGTCACATTGACCGGCCTGTTATGTTTCCCATGCGCTGAAATGCTTGCAACTGAACCTTTACAAGAACTGTAGATTCAGCTTACCATTCAGATCTTAATACCTTGACATACCGCTAGACCCAACCTGTGGCACATGCGACACGGATGAGCTAGCCCCAACCCACCATTTCCTATCGAAATTCCCTGCCCTATCCTTACTGCAAAAGACCTTCCTTGCTGGGCTACATAGCTCAATTCTTACGCTAAATGATTATCCTTCCAAGAGGTACCCCTACCCACCAGAACGCTATATACGACAGCTTGATCCTATACCTGTTGAGTGATACAATTCACGTAATATGGGCACTTCACCACAAGTTCCATGGGGGTTGCCTTTAAGTATTTATTAATAAACATCTTTCATTTTTTCTCTCTCTCTCCCTCCCACAAGAAGTACACTGTGCAGATCACATAATGTGAGACTAAGAGAACTGGGTTAGGCTGCCACATTGCAAAAAGTTCTCATGGAATTCCATTTTGTAAGCTCCTGTCAGTGCCCATGCACTGAAGTAAAATACCATAAAATGAATGCCGAAAATTTTGAGCATGTTCATTGTAATTAGCGTGTAAACTGCGTTGCAGCAGCATATGACAGGCTTGTCACATGAAAACTGCTACCCTATAGGGCAGCAGTTTAAGCCGACACAGCGGCATCAAGCAACATCAATTCATCACAAATGAATTACTGTAGCCCACTAAATCTAGGAGAACTAAGTCAAGGCCATCTATTTAGGTCATGTTCTCATGCTTCCCAACTTCGGCATGGATGTTTCACACTTGGAACTGGCACTATCCTCTACCGACAGAACCTATAGCAGCTAAATGCGATTGTGTGTTATTCATACACTTCTCAAACTTGCACCAACAGCACATGACATGCGACCGAGGAAGAGGCATTGCTGGTCCTCATGGCACTGAGATATATTGAGAAGGCCAGCACTTCAGACTGCACTGAATATCGGGCAAAAGTTTCATATGCTAATAGCACAAACTTCTTTAAGCTCCAACTTGATAAGCACAAATGAACTTCATATGCCAGCATTCCAAGAGGCTGTAATGTAATGACTGCACTGAAAGACAAAATTTAGGAGCGCATATAGCACTAAACTGCGAGAGAAAAAAACTGTTGTTTCACTTTCCTTGCAGGCTTCGTGAGAACACCAAACATAGGAAGCAAATTAAATTATATTATGGCATTTTACATGCCAAACCACGATCTGATTATAAGGCACACTATAGTGGGAGACGCCTGAAATTTGGACCACCTTGGGTTCTTTAATGCGCACCCAAATCTAATAAGTACACGGGTGTTTTCGTACTTTACATCCATCGAAATGCAGCCACCATGGCCGGTATTCGATCCCGTGACCTCGTGCTTAGCTGCCCAACACCACAGCCACTAAGCAATCATGGCAGGTAGCAGATGAAGCAGAATAAAAGCATACATGACTCTACTGCCAGGCACTTCATAATATCACTTGGTGAATCATATGGAAATTACAGGACCAAGGAAACAACCATGCTTAAAAAGTGTTATCTGACAAAAATTTTTTAGCACTTCAAAAGAAAGTTTTATACAAGTTCAAAACAAAAATCATGGAATGAAGACAATGGGCAATATCTACTATTACAGTGCTCCTACATACATACAATACCCTCCTTAATGCCATTTGGCATTAAAACATTATTGTATCTAGTACTCGCCCTACAGTCGAGCATGAATCTCAAATGACGCAAGAGGATAAAAACAGGCAGACAACAACACAAGCTATTTAGAATGCAAGCAAATGAAATGCAGATATGACAGCTTGAACAAAACTTAAGAAAAATACTTTTGCTAACATAGGTGAAATAAAGCTGCCTTCTATTTACAAAGGAATGTTTTTCTTTTTTGTTGCGCATAATCAAATTGTCATAACTATCAGCACATTGTTTATGCCCACCGCAGAACGAAGGCATCTCCAAGGGATCTCCAATTACCCGTCTTGCACTAGCTGACTTAAACTGGCAGCTGCAAATTTCCTAATTTCACCACCCAACCTCATTTTCTGCCATTTTCGACTGCACTTCACTTCCACTGGCACCCATATTCTTTAACTCCAATGGTCAACTGGTTATCTGCCGTACACATTACATGGCCTGCCAAGCTATATTTCTTTCTCTTAATGTCTGTTGGAATATCGGCTATGCCCGTTTACTCTCTGACCCAGACTGCTCTCTTCCCATTTACAGATACACCTCATATAATATAACTTGATCATATAATATGTTTGATCTAATAAACAATATCAAAGTGTCACCTGTCGCCAGCAATCCAATATCTTGATAAAAATTTTCTTTCTTCTGCTTTCACATTATGCAGAATACAATGAAAATTTACAGAGAATACCTAATTAGCATTCCCACGTTCATTATCCTTCTGTCTGTTGCTATATTTGTAAATTAGGTCAATGTTCCTGGACAGTTGCCTCTATGTTGCCCTCTCAGCAACTCAGTCTTCCTTCAGGGCCCTAACGCTTAAAGATTTGTGCATGCTGTATTGCCACCTCTTAGGCAGAGCACAGTCCTTCTTGCCACCAAAGCTAGTTGTCAATATCTCTTTGCCAATATAAGAGCTGCCATGTTGATATTTAGGTGCAAAAAGGGCAAAGAGAACAAACACGGATAATAATGCCCATGTGTTTGTTGTTCCATGTCCATTTTACACTGAAGTTTCAATGTGAATCAAGATCAGCTAGGCCGGCTTTCACTTCTTAAGCAGCAGCTACCATTTTTCAATACCTGGCCAAACCGTCAAAGCCGATGGTTGACATCATTGACATCTTTGCTAGAATGTCAGTGACTTTCTCAATTGTAATTATTCTAAATCCATGAACCATTATGTCCATTTCTTCACCACATTTCTTCGGAATTCTGGTCTTGTTATTCAGGATTGTTCCGTCCTGTACGGCATTGCTGATTTTACGTGTTATTCTTTATACTTTTCTCACTTTGTTGCAGAGAAATCTTCGAATTTCCTAGATGTTTTCATTCTGCCTGCACCATGCTGGCTACTTTAATTTAACCACGCTGCTTTTTCTAACACAACTTTTTAAAGCTACTTGAGATGAGGCCTAGACTGGGCTTTCAATATCTCTAATGCGCCATAGCCACATTTTCTGATAAAGTACAAGAAATGCTGAAGCTGCAATGGCATGAAGTAAAATCATATGTTATCACTATGTGTGCACTGTTCAGTACAATGTTCTGCCAGCTCAGAGGCACTACCCAACCACTTGCGTTAGCATTCTTATCACCTACCTCCTAAAGTATGCTGCATTTACGGGACTCAAAATGACTTAGAATTTCTGTTTTTTTATTCGCACATTTAGTGAAGCATTGCGAAATATTATTCACCCACAAAGAACTTTGCCCGAGACACAGTACATTCCTCTGAGTGCCCTCAGTGCTTCATTTGTTTTCCTCTTTACCTCCTCTATATTCTAAAGAGGCTTTCTTTTAACCCTTTTTGTGCCAAGGACAACTTTCACTTTGATTTGTCACAGACAAATAATCATAGCGAGTCATAATCATAGCGAGTAATAACGTGAACCTTTGCCAACCTCCCTTGCAAGGATACGGCTCAACAGAAACACATTGTAGCCTGTGCCTCAGCAAGCGCCATTCCTTAATGCCAGCTACCACATGGAGAACAAGAAAAACACCGTTTGGCTTCCATACCCAAAAATAAGACGATTCATATAGTTTTTTTGTGGCCATGCATTGATACACTAAAAATCAGGAAAAAAATGACAGTAGTTGCCAACAGAAAATAGGAAACGCACTGCTATTTCGAAAATGAAAGCTGTTAACAATGAATGAATCATTAAAAATATCAAAAATTTGCTGCTTTACAGAAAAGAAAAATGACATAGAAAAAGCTACGCACTTGCTTTAGTCTTCGAAATTAGTTGCAGGGGGCAAGATCTGAGGGGAAGGGACGTTGTACGGTTGTCGTCCCACATTTTGTGAAAAAGTACCACATGCTGAGTGCTGTGTGGGCAAAGGCACTGCTGTGGTGCACAAGCCCACTGCACATTCACACGGTAAGGCATTCAATACTAACCGCATCACATAACTACTTGGGTACGTCACTGTAAATATGCTGGTCGACTACCTCAACTTGTGGTGCAAATTTAAAATTAACAATCCCTTCTATGTCAAACAATTTCTCAGGACAGAAATGAACTAAACGCACAGATGCTATGTCCATCACAGCAAAACTGATGCAGTCAATGGAGGCTTATAAGAAAGCGGTGTAGTGAGCGGACACACTTTGCACAAGGTCACTGCTTGCCTATGGAGACGACAGTGCAGCATGAGTACGTAGTGACATGCATCGGTGTTAACATCCCTCTCCTGCCTGAGTGAAAAATTCTCGTTCCTTTATGGGCCCTCTCTCATCATGCGTTCAAAACCAAATTCAATCTCTTTCAATTTCGTTTGGCAACTCACAAATTAATGTTTTTCCTTCATTTGTGAAATTGATATACAAACAGATGTCAGCCACCTCCTCTGGAAGCAATAAATCTAAATTACTGTCCGGTGACAAGAAGCATTCCTTAATGTGAGGAGGCACTGCAGTTGCATCTGCAATAATTAGTGGCCTGCGGAAGAGAGCACAAATGTCTGCCTCTTTTACAAAGAATATCTTTTCGATGCATTTCTAGCAGCCACTGTTTGTTCTGATGAACCTTGTGTGAGATTTTGTTGCCCTTTGGTAGGCAGTGCTGTGAAATACTTGCTTCTTCATAATGAAACGCTCGTACTTTACTGCCCTTGTTATGGATATCCCACAAGAATGGTGAAGTTTGTCCTGTTCATCAGCACTGAGAGCTGTAACTTTTCCCTGTCCCAACAATGTCAAATTGCAAACATTTAAGGCTTTTTTTATGGGTGGGGACCCAATGAACTCACTACAAAGCTCTCTTTCTCGGATAGATAACAGGGGACTTTCTATCAGCTGATTCAGCTTTTGTGCCATGATGACTCGTTCAGTTATCTGCCGTGGCAGCCCGTTTGCAGCTGACACGAGGCGCACAATGCTTTCATTCCCCCCCCCCCCTCAAATACAAACGCCGAATGTGCCCACAGTGGTCCAAGTAAGCGAGCACAGTTAGCCAAGTGTTGTAGGGCATGGACATTGAATGTCATGAATGCTGTACCGTATAATGTCTTGCAGCGGCAAACGAAATTGCTCAAGAGGGCCTATGAAAAAGAAAACATTGCCTTAAGATGTTGCAAGTGTTTGACAGCACTTCTAAAGAGCATTAACACACTCCAATAATTATTTGTCTAATCTAAGTTCTGTTAACATTAAGCAGAATTTGCGATTAACTTATGGGTTTTCACATCCACCAGCTGTGCTGTAGGCTATGAGGAAAGCCAAATGTAGGGTAATCCAGATTAATCGTGACCGCCTAAGGTTCTTTGTTAACGCGAAGTTTCCTTTGAGTCTTCCTTCGACTTTCCCACTGCTGCCTGGCACAATGCGTCGGGGGGTGGTTCAGAGTGTGTATATGCATGGAAGTAGCGTGGCAAGAAGAAAAGAGACGTGGAGAAACTCCTATAGACAACATCGTGTCAAATGTGGCAATGTCCTCTGGAGCTCCCTGGACGTCGCCAATTTGCATCTTGACAGCTGTTATTATCCATGACCCCCCATGCGCTTACCTTTCTACTGAAGTGCAATTCCAGAGGGCAGCTAGATAGAATGGATGAGAGGAGGAAGAGAGGAGGCAGATAATAGGTAGAACCGACGTAGTCGCGAAATGAGTGAATAACAGCCTTGCCACTCTTCACTCACAGTTCTCATACAAATACAAGGGGGGCGACAGGGAAAAGGTGACGTGAGAAGGGAAGGAAACGCTACTACTATAGACCATCCTTTTATGGGCGCTGCCACACTGCGTATGCAGTGGCACCGTCTATGGACAGTCGACATGTTGGCTTGGGCGAGCACTCCGTGTTGTATGCCAAGCGTACATTCGCCAGCAGTTTCTGGTGGTTTTCGCACTTGCGCGATCTGATTTGCATGACCTGGCATCTGCTACACGGGAAACAGTTCTGTGAGTCGTACTGAAGCGATTGAAGTCAGCACGGCCGGAGTTTCTGCAGCGTTGAGGCGGACGGAGCACCAAGCATGATGTATGCACGTGCTTGAGCCTAATATCAGCCTCGGTGATCAGTTTCGAATTTCTAGAAATTCGTTTCACCAAAGTGACCTTACTGCAGCATTCTTGCTGTAATTCTAAGCTATTGTTTAGCAGCAATGCAGAGTTCTGAAGCATATGACAATCCCAAATGCGTGGATACTCTTCTGTTACAGAATAAGTTGTGCTGTTTAATTTGACAGACGTTCAAACTGTTATCTGCAGATAGATTTCACGGCTATATACCTCTTTTGCTGGACGAGGTTTCTGCCCACGAATAATCTAGTTCTGGTTAATAATAACAGCATACTGTACAATGTGAATTACACTTTTCAAGTGGTTAAGTGATCATCTGCAGACTGCGTAATTTTCCGAAGCAGTGGTAGATGCTGGCTTACAGATCGCTTTGTTTTATATAACACATGGTCCAAGTATGAGGCATGACCATGCCAGGTTTTATTGCAGCGTTAAACATTTCCCCTTTTTCTTGCAAAAGCAGAGAATAAGAACTTATATTTGTTTTTTTTCATCTCATCCTAGCAACCACCTGTCTTATAGAAATTCTGTTCTCACAAATAGTTGCCAGATTCATTTTATTCGGTCCCCTTCGGAAATTACTGTGTTACAGGGCAGAAACACAATGCCAAAGCACAAAGCTTATATGGGCTCTGAAGTTTTACAAACTGCAGTGATTGCTGTATTGAGAAAAGCCATCAGCCTCAGACAGCAGGCTAGCATAGACACATCACAGTGATTTCAAGTCTACTAGACTTGAAATCCAAGAGAAGGATGCCGGTTACTGACGCAAATATTTTATAACCATTGGCGCTTAGACGTGTCGGAGATGCATTGGGTCAGCCGTACACGAGCATGCACATTTATGTTTTAATTCCCACACCAAGCGATAAGACAGTGAGATGATCTTACAATTCACACTGGCAATTCACAGACACCGGTTCTCTGTCGAATGCAAATGGATGTAATCAAAACAGTTCACAGCACGTACACACACCTTGGCTGATGATGCACGTCGCTTGTTTGCGTACTCAAGAGAGGTTTCCGCATATTGTAGTTACTGCTGTGCCGAATGTCTACACAGTGGTTCCTCGACGACCTTGTATGCACTGGCATCACATACATTTCACAGAGAACAAGCTAAACATCTCCAAATGGTTCCGCAGCACACAATAGCAACACGGACAAGCAGCACTGCACCGACTCACACAAGCCAGAGAGGAGGAAAGGCCCATTGCGTAAACTTTCCTCCTCGGCCGATTAAATGGTCCTTAGACACGACAGCGGTTGCAAGGAAACTAGATAAGCTTAAGTTCAAGGTACGGTGTGCTTTTGATATATCTGAAAAATAAAACCATGCAAATATGTCTAGTGGACAACTTACGAAGGGTGTGCAGAAGCAGAGCCGCATTAATTAAAGCACACCGCAGGGTCTTGGTGACACGACAGAAGCGGTCCCACGTCAGATCAACACTTCTGTGCCCGCCGTGGTAGTTTTGCGGCTATGGCATTGCTCGAGGTCATGGATCTGACCCCGACCGCGGCAGCCGCACTTTGACGGGGGCGAAAGAAAAAAACGCTCGCCCACTTAAATTTAGGGCCACGTTAAACAACACCACGGTGTCAAAATTAATCTGGAGTCCGCCACTACAGCCTACCTCATAATCTGATTGCGGTTTGGCATGTACAGCCCCATAATCCAATTGAAGTTTAATGCTTCTGCCACAATACGATGTGCCATGTGCGTTATGTGTACCACGTAGACAAACAGCAGTGGAGTACGCAAGGTATTCTTTAACATCAACTCCAGACTCTCGTGTTGGACTAAAGGTTGAAGTAATTAAACATTCACCATAAATCACCACTAATTATCGTTGACCAAAGGAACCAGCACAGAAAGCTTTGCTTATACTGATTCCCACAGTGCATGGGATCTGCACAACTTTATGCACATGTGCCTAAGCACATAGGCACACTATGAAACTGCAGTGCTTTAGAATTCAATGCAGTATTACCAATAACACGGTCAAATGAGAATTACCTGCTCTGTCAATGTCACGGGCACCCAATTCTTCCTGAAGAATTATGTGGATGCCTTCCGAGAGCCGAGACAGGTGCTTCCAATACTCGGGATGCAAAATACCATCAAGGCAAGGGAGTCATTAAAACAATATCCATTGCCTCCACCCAGATTCCTTCCAGTGGCCACGATCTTTCAGCGGGCGCGGCGGCATGGTCACGCAGTGTGGAGGCTTTATGGCAAGTAGCCGCGACTCTGTCCTCGCAGCAACAGAAGGCACACCTTCAAACAGCAATAATGTAGAGTTAGTCACCTATAACAAAAAATAATTACTAAAAAGACGTCTCAACAAAAACAAGGAAGTACATTGCAGTCTTCATGCTTACGGCTACATTTCCAGATGTGACCCTAAACATCAAGCTTACCTCGAAGATCAATTATGACCCCCTTTTTTAATATTGCATGTGAATTTGTTACTATAATGCATGGCTGAACTTGAATTCACCTCATGTGATTGCATGTCATAAGGTAAGCAGCCACGAAGTGTGCTGAAGTTAAAAGCAATCGTGTCACTGTTACAGTTGAGAGCACCTCAAGTCATGGCATTTACATGACTATGACAATGGTTCATTGCATTGTATTTCAAACACATCTCACACATGTAAATGGTGGTATAAATGTGGTTCTGGCACAGAAAAACTAAGTGGGAAAACTAGCAGAAATCCAACTAGCCCAACGTCGAATTCTGTTGTAAATGGTGGTGGTAATGCACAATGAATTGAATGCAGCACCGACAATGCTCTGCATTGTGAATGGTAGCTGTGACGTTGAAGACAATTTACTCAACCACGTTCCATTCAAAAGAAGGGTGGCAGACTTGGCTAGTTGGCATTCAAATAATTTTTTTGCAAGAACATATGGTGCTATACCAAAAAAAAATACCACGACATGGAGACGGACTAAACGCCTAAAAGGTTTTGAAATGAACACTGAAATGCTCTTGTGAAAATCAACATCAACAAAGGCATGCAAAAGAAGGAACAGCATCGCACCATGTGCACAAATATAGTTTTTTTCCTTTGTTAAGTACAGAGAGCAAAATAAATATGGCACTGCCAAACATGTCTCTCTTGTTTTTAGCTAATTCCTTTATGTCTGACAAGGAGCATTTGTACAAATAAAACGACACGTAACTTGCAAATACCTCTTTGCTATTACATTTACCAGAGAATTTTGCCGATTTAAATATGCTGATATCCAAAGAGGTGATCACATGTGTTAAATCGTTTGTGAAAGTTACCAGGAACATACTATATTTTGGGCTGCCAGGTAGCCAAAACCCCAATTTTTCTGTGGTTTTATTCTTAAACTAAGACACTCTGCAGATTTCTACTCCCTGCCTCCTTCCGAATTTCACAGAAATATGAAACCTGAAAACAAAAGACCCTGCCTGTAATCAATAAGCAACTAGCTTTACTTAGCCTCTGCTTCAAAAGAGCGCCAATTAGGTTTCAATTGAGCGACGACTAGTCATTCCATGCAATGATTCACGTTGATGAAAAAAGCACATGTAACTACATCTAAGACAACAAATTCTACATTGAAATGGGTGCAGCAAGCTGCAAAAAGCACGCATGGTGACATGGTGACAACGTATATCGTGAAAACCATTATGCACCACAGGACCTTACAAGTACTGTCTTCGTCATCATAATCAGCCCACTCTTATGTACACTGGGGGAAGGACAAAGGCCTCTCCCAGCAATCTCCAATTACTCTGTCTTGTGCAAGCTGATTCCAACTTGTGCCTGCAAATTTTCGCATTTCATCACGATTTCATCGCATTTCAGTGCTGACGCACTTCGCATGGGCTCCTGCATTTTTCGGCAATTTTCCGGACACCTGCTTTTATTCAGCGAAACTGTGGCATCGACGGAAGCGGCACGGGAAGCGGTACCGGAGGATATCAAGTTTATGAGCGGTACGTGGAATTCTCGTCATTTTTTGCCGCTTGACGGTTTCACGCCACGCTAACGGAGCTAACCCTACAAGGCTAAGCGGCCAGCCGAACGTGCGTGACCCGTGACCCGCGGAGCGTATCCCGCGGCTCGTGAGCGCTCGTGAGCCGCCGCTTGCTCTCTTCGAGAGCGACTCCGCGCTGCCGCTGCGTACCAATGACTGACGCATCCGACGCAGCAAGTGCACGAGAACTGAGCCAGAAAAACAGCAGCATTGAAATGCAGGTGGAAACGATACAAGAGCAGCAACAACTGGAAGCGGAGTGGACGTATGACGTGAACAGCGGAAAGGCGATAAACATCCATACAAAACCCACAGCCGAGGAAGCAGACCAACTACGAACGCAGCAAGCCGGAGCAACAACACCTATTGCGGGAAACATGCCACATTATAGAAAACCAAGACTTCCGCCTTTGCCAGTGGACGACACGAAGATCATCTACAGGCCTAAGGCCGTATTACAACTCTCCAAATGGACATTGGTGGCAGTGACACATGCCATCGGCCGAGCTAGCAAGTTGTCCCAGAAAGACTTCTACGACAACATCCGGATTCAAGTGCAACATGCCGAGAATATAATAATCGCAAGTACACCAAACAAAGGCATAGCGTACGACATGCTCCTCAAGATCACCAGCATCCAGCTTGGAGGGTCCATTTACGAAGTCAAAGCACATGTCAGGACCCCAGAGGGCATCAGCAAAGGCGTAATCTACAACATCCCGCCAGGCACGAGCGAAGAAAAACTATTGCAGGGGCTACGACTATCCGCAAGATACAAAGTTCTCGCAGCACGATTGTTGGGAAGATCGTCAACAGCACTCATCTACTTCGACGGACCGCACGTCCCATACAACATCATATATAAATGCTGTGACTACCGCTGCAAACCATACAGGAAATCTGTGCAGTACTGCAGAACCTGCGGAGAACTAGGGCACCAGCAAGATGTCTGCCCAAAACCCCTTATCAACTTCTGCTACATGTGCGGGATGGAGAATCAACCGGAAGAACATGACTGCCAGCCCAGTTGTAAAATCTGTCAACAACCCCATGAGACAGCAGGGAAGGTGTGCCGACGTAAACTGAAGCCAAATCCACCACCGTACAAGATCAGACTGCAATGGGAAAACAAGATGCAAGAGCAGCAACGCAGATGGAACTCAAATTCAGACTCAGACTTTCCGGCACTATCCGAATCAAGCAGTACCTCACTACAGAGTCTACGCAGATCCAGAAGTGACTCCAAATCAACAAGTGGTCAAGCAAACGATGGACCCCGGTCAAGATCACGATCTGGATCCCGTACACGCAACCCACAAAAGCGAGTCACGTATGCAGACGCTGCAGGAGGAAACATACGAGCACAAGAGCCCACGGAAACCGAACGAGACCTGCGAGCACAACTCCAAAATAAGCAAGCCCTCATTGACAAGCTCATACAAAGGTGCAAAGAACAAAACACCGCCAATCAAGCCTCGAAACCTCAAGGAATGCCAAACATCCCACCGCCCCTTACGGAAGAAAGAATCAAGGAAATCGTAACAATGGAGGTGCGGAAGCAGATACAGGAGGCCATGGCAACTTTTGCAAAGGAGATAACACAACAGCTCCTGCAACACATCACCGCTCAGCTGGCCCCAATCCATGCTACCCTCCAAGACCTCAGCAACTTCATGTCCTATGCCAAGCAGAACCACGTAACGAAAGCCACAGTAGAAAAGCTACTCAACAACACCGACACGGCTCGCAAGAAAGCACGTAAAGACCTCCACAATGCAGCCAGACCTGAATCCATGGCCCGGGGCGAAGAGAACGGTATCGAACACGATGGCGAGTAATACCAAGAAGAGATTTCCACAACT
The DNA here is from genome assembly GCF_050947875.1 of Dermacentor variabilis. Taxonomy (NCBI): domain Eukaryota; kingdom Metazoa; phylum Arthropoda; class Arachnida; order Ixodida; family Ixodidae; genus Dermacentor; species Dermacentor variabilis. The sequence continues at coordinate 225,357,943 of NC_134571.1, read as the reverse complement.
CCCAATGAAGCTGTGGCAATGGAACTGTCGCTCTATCCGAACCAAAAGAACAAACCTCCAAGAACTGACGAAACTGGAACAACCAGATATCATCGCCATCGAAGAAACCTATTACACCAATCTGCGCATACAGGGATATGATACACACACCGGATCTCAGAGAACAGCCATCCTGACGAAGAAAAATCTCACCACGCAGGATCACACAATTCAGGGAACAACCGTGGAACACACCCTAGTGGAAGTGCTACCTGAGAAGAAGACACACCAAAGACTATACGTACTATGCCTATATAGCCCACCAAGGGATCCATTATCCGACTTTGAAAACTTCATCACGCAAGCCAGAAAACTATCTAAAGGACATAAACTCGTAATAATGGGGGATTTTAATGCCCCCCACACAGCATGAGGTTACCAGCACACGACCAAGAAAGGAGCGCGAGTGCACGATTCGGCGCAACAAAATCACCTCACCCTCTGGAATGATCCTAAACTACCGACTCGAATAAGCAACAGTGTGTCCAGGGATACGAATCCCGACCTCACCTTTACAGTAGGAATATCCAAGGCGGAATGGACCCGACTGGAAGAAAATCTCGGCAGCGACCACCACATCCTTCAGCTTGAAATCATGCACCATAAGAAGCCGAGTAGAACAGGAACGGCAAAGCTGACGGATTGGAAGGCCTTCCGAGAACATGACATAGAAGAACACATCGAAAACATTGAAGAGTGGCTCACCGAAGTGGTCAAGACGGCGGAGAAGCACACTAAAGTCATCCAACTCACGATGGACACGCCGGCCGTAGACTCTCACCTCCTACATCTTTGGGATGCCAGAAGAGGACTACTGAGGCGGTGGAAAAAGATGAAACTTAACCGCAAACTGCAGAGACGGATCTCTCACATAACAAAGCAAGCAGAAGAATACGGAGATCAACTTAGCAGGCAGGATTGGCATAAACTGTGCGACCGACTTCAAGGCACACTCTGCACGAAGAAGACCTGGCATATACTGCGAGCCCTTCTAGCTACCACCAGAACCAAGACCCAGCAAAGACATGACCTCAAGAAAACCATTAACTCCCATACAGGAACAGACAAACAAATTCTGGAAGAAATCAAGCGTAAACTTGTCGGAGACAATGCCCCCAAGGTTACCGATCCCCGACAGTACAAAGGCGAACCAAATCTCACCCTCGACCGCCCTTTCACGCTTCCTGAACTCCATGCCGCCCTTGCCAAATTGACCCGTAACACATCGCCAGGAAATGACAAGGTGACCAACAAGATCCTACGAAACCTCCCAGACAAGGCCCTAAATAGACTCCTCGACTACATGAATAACTGCTGGGAAAAAGGTGTGCTCCCAGCAGAATGGAAGCACGCAAAAGTAATTATGATCCCCGAAACACAACAAGCCACTACAAATCAGCAACCTACGGCCCATCTCCCTTACTTCCTGCGCTGGAAAGCTGCTCGAACACATGGTTCACGATCGCCTCACCACATACCTCGAAGACTCAGGACTCATGCCCGACACAATGTTTGGCTTCCGACAGTTCCTCTCAGCACAAGATATACTACTACAGCTCAAGGAAGACCTCTTGGACCACCTAGAACGGCAGAAAAAGACCTCTATTTTAACAATAGATGTAAAAGGAGTCTTCGATAATGTGAAGCATGAAGCAATCCTCGAAAATCTCCAAGATACAAACTGCGGAAGCCGAACCTACCAATACGTACACGACTTTCTCAAAGATCGCACGGCTACGGTGAGTATAGGCAACATCCGAAGCGACAAGTTCGAAATGCCCAACAAAGGAACTCTACAAGGGTCAGTCATTTCACCTTTGCTGTTCAATCTCGCAATGATTAAGCTCCCACAACAACTCGATGGCATCGAAGATTTAAGCCATGCAATATACGCCGACGATATAACGTTATGGACAAAAGCGTCCACAACCGGCCAACAGCAAACTACCCTCCAAGAGGCAATCGATCAGATAGAACAATACCTCTCAAAATGCGGTCTCCAGTGCGCCCCCGAAAAATCAGAGCTACTTATACTCAAGGCAAGGACCCGGGGAAGACCACCAGCCTACGTAGCTCCAGATCCCAACGTCAGACTCAATGGAATCGATATCCTTCAAGTTGGCTCCCTCCGCGTCCTTGGCCTCACAATACATAAAGACGGTTCTGGGGCAGCTACACTTCCAAAGCTTCAGAAGACCCTAACACAAGTAACCCATCTCATTCGGCGTATAACCACCCAAAGAAGAGGACTTAAAGAGCAAGAAACCGTCCAATTAATCCAAGCACTCCTTATAAGCCGGATCACATATGGCACCCCGTATCTACTGCTCAAGAAAGCTGAAATTGAAAAACTCAACATCATCATCAGAAAAGCAATCAAGAGCGCACTAAGACTCCCCAGTACGACCTCAACCACGACACTCTTCAAACTTGGCCTCCATAACACCTGGGAAGAAATGAGCGAAGCGCACAGCTGGAACGCCTTAAGCTGACTCAAACAGGCAGAGCAGTACTTCGCAAGCTCGCATACAGCGAAAACTTCATAGCAGATTCAGACGCGAAAGCGCGACTGCCGCACCTTCTTCGTGAGTCTATCTCATTCGCTTCAATACCTCGCAACATGCATGCAACATACCACAAAGACAGAAGACAAGCAACAGTTAGAGCGCTGAGCAAGTAATACTCAAAGAACCCCAACACGAGATATACAGATGCGGCAAAATACCCAGGTAGAAGAGCATACGCAATTACCGTGACCAAGAACCAAGGGAAGGAGCTAATCGCTGCCACTATACCGGCCAGAAATCCAGAAACGGCGGAGGAAGTGGCCATGGTCCTCGGCATCGCCACATGCAAAGACACAGCAATCATCTTGAGCGACTCGCAAACGGCACGTAGAAGCCTACGAAAAGGCCGAATTTCTGCCACAGCAGTGAAAATTCTAAAAGAAATAACAAGACGCCAAGAACTACCCGACACCTACGTCGCATGGACCCCAGGCCACGAACACCTGGCAGGAAACGAAGCAGCACATGCTGTCGCCCGAGAGCATACCAGCCGGGATTTCCTGCCGCACGGTCTCCGGAAAGCGACGAGGGTGGAGGACATTCCCATCAACTACGCCGTAATATTGCAACATTACCGACTGGAAAGAAGACACTATCCTCCACCTCATCCAAAATTAAGCAAGGAAGAAGCCACCGCCCTCCGCAGACTACAAACAAATACGTATGTACATGGAATTATCATGCACCGAATGCACCCCACCAAATTCTCATACCTATGCCGGTATTGTGACGTACCAGACACGCTCCCACACATGGTGGTGGTATGCCCGCACCGCGAGAAAAACAGATAAGATGATGCCTCAGAACCGCTACAAGCGAGCGAAGAAACGTGGGGGGCAATGTTAAAGGCACAGAGCCTGGAAGATCAGCGACGTCTGGTGGACCGGGCCCGGGCTGCACCATTAGCCAACGGCTTTCTGGACTAAGAGAACCGCCCACCTAGGGCGAAGAAAGGACACTTTCTCGCTGTTTCTTACAATAAACGTTCATTCCTCCTCCTCTCATTTGCACTTACCCTGGCAGCCATTCCGTAATTCTAATGAACCACCACTTAGTGATTCTATTCTTTGGTAAATTTGCTTCTCGTGATCAGGGTCCCCTGTCAGTAATTGACCTAGAAAAACATACTCCTATAAACACGCTTCTAAACATACAGTCTAACGCAAAAGTTTACAGAACGCTGGATCTGGAATAATGCTGAACATCTTCGGAGCCTTGGAACACAGCCAGGTTTAAGTTCAGGTCTACAGCTAGACGGTGCATGCCCTTCACAGGGCCAAGCCTAACCCAACTTCCACTAAGCAGGATCAACTTTGGTTCAAACTTCATGTGCACTGCTTGAGAAGACTGAAGCTTGTGCGTTTCGAGTTTGAAGGCATGTTTCAACTAAGTTTTAACACGATAATAATTATTTATACAAACAAAGGTGCTGCAGATATCGCGCTGTCGGTTCGGTGGCTGATCGCTTAGGGTTCAGTTGAGCGATCATGGAAAACAATTTTGTGAGTGCCATCAACAAGGACAGTCACGCTATGAGAACTCGCGCCTGTCGGTTCCATCATTGTTGGACTATTCTGATAAAGTCGTGTCAGCGACACACAGTGCTATTCGGAATAGTTGGCCAATTGTTGGCCTCGCAGTGCCTTGTCAATCTCTTATCATCCCAGTGTTACCATGCCTTAAACGAGTACATAAAGGCAGGAACCCGCTGCCACCAACAGCAAAAGAGGGCCAATGCTGCAAGAAGACTTTGTCAGCAAAGTGACGTTTTTGAAGGGTCTCCCAAGTGTAACGCAAGGGTTTATCAATGAATTTGCTAGCCATCAATGCAGTGTAGCAACTACATGTTTCACGTTGCAATCCAGATGAAGCCTGGCTGCTATTTTTAAGTGGAGTTACAGTCTTACACTACAGACATTATCAGCACTGCACTGACGTAGAGCTACATACCAGTGGAGTTCCAACGCATTACCCAGCACGAGTTTCTGCTGCAGTGCGCATCTGTGCAGGTACTTTTTTTTCGGGGAACTGTTCCCTGATATCAGCTTGCACAGCTGCAGACACATGCCTTCCAAATGTTTTGCGATTAATCTGCTAGGGCAGGGCGCATGCACCATCGCACCAGGAGAAAGGTGGATGGTTTAAAAGACTTCTACATCTCTTTAGAAAACAGCCACCGTGTCCTTAGGCACCTTCGAGAATATATCCTGCACTTTGCCACAGAATACCCGCCGTGGTTGCTCAGTGGCTATGGTGTTGGGCTGCTGAGCACGAGGTCGCGGGATTGAATCCCGGCCACGGCGGCCGCATTTCGATGGGGGCGAAATGCGAAAACACCCGTGTACTTAGATTTAGGTGCACGTTAAAGAACCCCAGGTGGTCAAAATTTCCGGAGTCCTCCACTACGGCGTGCCTCATAATCAGAAAGTGGTTTTGGCACGTAAAACCCCAAATATTATTATTATTATTGCCACAGAAAAGGAGCTCCTAAAAATCACTTTTTTATCCCTTTAAGTGCATGAACAGTACTTCTTTATGATTACATACAGGATGATGTGCTAATGTCTGTGACTAACTGGGACTTCACGCTGTGTTCATAAGAAGCAGTGAGTGCTGTAGCCAGCATTTTGTTTAGCATACTGGACACACAATGCATTTTTGATGACTGCCATTATGCCGTCCTCAAAAAAGGCATTCATGCTACACTCCAAGCTATGCACCAGAATATCCAAATGACATGTGAATGATCAAACACTGAAATAAACTGCACACAGCTTCAAGTTGCTACATTACCAACATAGAAGCGCTGGTTGCTGTTCGTAGAAGTCAGGATCGCCTCAGTCAGTTGTTTAGTGACACCTTGAAGTACACAGTGCATGTACTCAACACTTTGACCGTTCACGAGATCCACAGCTATAAAGAAAGTATGCATTGAGCGAGTCAAGCCAATTCCTAGCATCGTTAGGTCAAAGTGGCATACTGTGCAAAAAACATGCAAATAAAATCTCAGAATATGAGCTGCAGGTATTGCATTCATCCAACTAACCAACTGCTAGCATAAATACTAGCACCAACTTGTTAAAATGGTGAAAGTTGGCCAGGTTGTGTTCGATACAATGTGAAGCAGCAGCAACTTATGAAAGCATTGAAATTTGAGTAAGGTTTTTCCAATTCCACTGTGAATTGACACCACAAGAATTAATAGTCAAAAAGGAAAGTACTGTTTTGTTCCTCTGTCTTTTGTCATATTTAGCAGCAAAACTTTTCATTTCACTATAAAATTTACCGGCCAAAAATCTTCTGAAATTAAGAGCACTGCATAGCGCTCATGCCACTGAGGTGCTGTCTAGTTCAACTGAAATTTTATTTTTCCAGAATGGACTAGAAACAAACGCTTGAGTAAAAGCAGCCACAATTAGCTTGACTGGTCCCACAAGGCACTGTTCATAACAGCGCAAGGACACTTCGTACTTCTTGAAGGGCACATAATTAAGAATACTAACCAAATAATGCAACTGGAAACATACTAAACAATTACAAAAAGAAATGTAAAAAGGAAAATGTCAACGCTGTCATAGGGCACACCAGTGACAGGATAACTAACATGCATTTAAAAGGGTCTGAACTAGAGCTTGTGGGTATGGCTTCATTACAGGGAAACAGCACCAAAAATTGTCAGCACTTGTTCTGTACGTCTTTCTTGTCTTGTTTCTCGGTACTTTTTCCCCGTAATGCAATATTCACATGACATAACACAAAAATTGCTTACTAAGAATAAGAGAAACACATTAGACCTTTTTCACCTTACATACAATCCACAAAAACATGCGACTGCACCAGAGGACACACTTTTAATAAAAGTAAACAAACCGACACAATCACCTAATGCAAAAATTTGTCACACAATTTTATTTTGCCAAAATTAGGAGCCAATGAGAATTATGCATGTGTCAATGATAGCTCATGTTTAGCTAAATATAGTGCCAACAACATATCCTACTTCTGCTAACTTGTACTTCCTCAGCCTAAGAATACATACTATAAAATTACAAGCAAGCACCCCTATCCACGCAAGTGGCCACCTCCACTTTTCCTGTGACTTAACTTGGTACCAACTACCAAGAAATGCCTCCTTCCTTTCTCCACCCTGTTCACTACTTCACGAGCTTCAGATTCTCCTTTATTAAATGTGATCTTTTAGTGAAATTAAAGAAAACTGTAATTTAGTGAGCATGACAAAATGTATTGTTTATCCGCATGTCTGCTGCTGCCTGAAGTGGCACCAGCTTAGCCACTTTTTGCATAACTTTGCACAGCCTTTTACAGTCATTAGTTATGTCAGATGCGTCAGTTGTAAGATGTCCAGGATGCAGATGTAGATTTGGTGTGAAGTGCTTTGGTAGGTGGTCTGTAGTTCACAGCCAGGCAGCATGCACTTCTATACAGTGAGAAAAAAATTTTAATTTTGAGGTTGTGGAGCGGCATCAGCAAACCAGGTGAATTGTGAACTGCTACTGATGCTGTACAGTCAGAAGATTGCACGCCCCTACAGCCCGAGTACAAGGAACCCAATGTTTGGATCCAGCACAAACGCTTCAGTCATTTGATGGGTTTGGGAGCAATGACACAGAATAAGAAAGGTAAATTCGTGTTAACCAAAGCTCTTTAGTAAAGGAAATACTGACAAAGAAAGACACACCAATCAAGTAAAGCTTTTTGTCTTAAGCTGTAAAGCCTTGCTTTAAAAAAAAAGGCTTCTGTATAGAAGGCACAATGTATTGTTTTATTTTTTTTTTAAGTTTTACTTGGTCGTTGTATGCCCTTCTTTGTCATGTTTCATCCCGACAAGACTGGCTTTCACCAAACTCTCGATTGCAAACGAAAGGCTGTGCTGTCTATCTTTCTTTTTTTCTTTTTGTCAGAAATGTTTCACCGCTTCTTTAAGTTTGGTCGGTGACCAAGCGAATTGAGGGCTAAGGTGCAGTTTAATATGAATGAGCACAGTAAGTACAATTACGCACTTGTGGTAAAACAGATGAAACACAATTTTACGGTGAGATTCACTGGGACACTGCAGCCACAAAGCATGCCCTTAGTGGTAGTCCTTGGCAAGCGGAATGGCAACTATGGTAAGAACCATTCGGCATATGTTGCGTGACAAATTTACCCCTCGACATCAATATTCAGGGAAGCGAGAACACAAAGATTCTACAATTGATGTGCAGTAGAGCAGAAGCACTGCACTCTCCCAAATGCCCGCTAAACTGCACCAGGAAAATCCCCAATGGCTTAGCTCTCAGCATTCGCCTTAATGTTGCCTTGAACTTGAGCACAGTGTGAAAGCGCCAAGGATTGCTGTCATCATGGTGCTGACAGGGCCCTGGTACATGTGCTCTGAATGTGGTGAAATCAGTCTATCTGTTAAAACATAAAATTAGCCACTGCGATCTACTCACACATCTAGTTTGATGGACAGCTATTTTGACACCAGTCAAGAATGTCATATGCAATACCATGTTCCTTAGAGAACACACAAATCAATAGAAAATTAATGCTGGGCATTTTCAATTGCAACAAATCCAGATCTCATTGCTTGACTTCAATTGATTCTTGCAGCCTATGCACAGGAGGCAATCACGATCAAGAAATTAGATGCCGAGTAGACTCAATTGCAATAAGAAATGCTCTGTGCAGCCCCGCATCAGTTAGCAATCAGTTAACAATGATAAGCAAATTGACAGGACAAGAATTGGCTTTTGCTACCTTTCAAGTTCATCAATGCTGATGGTCCTTTTACACCATTGATGACATCTTTCTAAACAAGCGCCATCTTCATGTCTCTCCTGACGAGGTCGAAAGTCCGTGCTTCAACTGATTCATCTGTGGCGTATCTCATGTTCCCTAAAGAAAATAAGAAATGTGAAAATTGTATAAAACACCGCACAGAGTGCATCTCTTCCAACACGCACAACTTCTTTTTGCACACAGTTGGTTCTAGAAAAGAGGGCAAGAAAGTGACATATACTACTCACCTTCCACATGCTCGCCCCTTATAAGACACCAGGGGCATCCAAAGTAGGCGTTGAAAGGCACCATGTTTTGCACAGCTGCCCTTGCAGGCGCATCCACAGAACAACACAGCACGAAAGGCCTAGACGTATAGACCCTGTTCTGGTAAGTCCGTGTCACTGGTTTCGTGCTGTTCACTTCTTGCACAAACATGTCAAGGAAGAGTTGCATGTTTGGATGCGACTTGCCAAACAAAAGTCCTGCAAGTACCGGGTGCTTGAACCGCAAGTGCGGTGGCAGTTCATTAACAATGAACTGAATAGGCCACACAGATGTTTTTGATGACTTGAAGACTGGGCTGCCATAAGTGTTTATGGTCAGCGTTGTCATCATCTGCAAGGCTTCTTGCCTTCTTCGGTTTAGCATAGCACTGAGCATTTGTGATATCACTTATTTTCGATGCCGGTAGTCGTGCTTTTACCAAACTCGACTCCAACTCAGATTTTGTTTTTTCTATCAACAAGTTGAGCTGTTTGTGGAAGTCAAGGATGATAAAATTGCGCCTTGCTCTTTCAGGGCCCGAAGACTTTCAGTATGCTCGCAAATTTCGCACTGTGCCATTTGACCTTGTGGAGTCATTACTGTGCTGCATGTTTCGCATACATAATAGTACCGTAGCACTTCTTCTGCTTCATTGCTCCAAAGCTTGCGAAGCATGTATTCGCTGCGCGGCAATACACTGGCACCAAAGAGAAGGTTAATAAGCTTTGAAAGATCACCTAGTGCCATCCAAGTGAGACCGTGGGCAATGGCGTATGCCATAACCGTTGCAATTGCGCCAGCTTTCGTGACTTGTGAGCCTGGCAAGGTTTCCTCGCTAAAGCCAGAAAACTGGCGATTGTCTCCGTCCTCAGACTGTGCCTCCTCAAAGCCGTCGCTCTCCTCACTACTATCTTCAGAGCTCCCTCGCTCGTCGTCACTTCGTGCGTGCGTGCTACTGGACGCAGAACTGCACGGAACTGTAGCCGCACTGCCACTGGCACCGTCGTTATCGTCGTCGTTGCTGTGTGCAAAACACGATACGCTGGTTTCTGCCGAAGCCGGAGAGTCGTCTCCGTTGCAGCGACTTGTGCTCGCGACATTTGACGCTGCTGCGGCGTGGTCCTTTAGTCGCTTGTAAAGACTTTACACAGGCACCTGGAAGAACTTATCACGATCCAGGTACTCCTTGCGCCGCTTTGAGGGGCGGGATCCCGACATATTTCCACGCTGCTGCACCGACTGGACCGACTGCGCGAGCGTAAATAGGCGTACGATTGTTGACGACAGTTAGCCGGGTCATAGAATAAAGAAGCCGGCTCTGCGAATTGGCCAGGTTAGCCACATTAAACGTAGTGGATTGATGAATGGAGGAATGCGCGTATGGATGTATATTATGAACGTCTTCATTGAAAAGGGGCAAAAGGGCGTCGTTGTATATAATCACCTCAGTGCTTATTACCGTCATTGAAGGCCTGCGGTTCCGACCAAGAAACCACCGAACACGATAAGCATCTGTTACTACAAAACCAATTACGTTCCTTGTTCTTGCGCCACCACTATTCCTGATGTACACCGTATTCTTAATCATTGACTCAAAATTCCTCTATTCTCTTTTTCTAGTTGAATACAGCGCCATCCCTTGAGTAAAGAATACGCTACGGTTCCAAAGATTTTGCGCATAAAGGCAATAAATCACAGTGATTATTTTTGTCGAGGGGCGGCGCTTCCATACCCTTTATTTTTTTTGGGGGGGGGGGGAAGGGAGGCAGGGAATTGAAGCGGAATGTTTAGTGGAGGAATGGCAGTACGGGACAATAATAGCGGTGGCCACGGTTGATTGTATAAATAGGTTGCTACCACGTCCTGTGTCTATTTAGTGTTCAATTTGATAAGCTTGAAAATGTGCCAGCCTGCTCAATTTTGAACCCTTCATTATTTTTTGGAGGCTGTAGTTTGCCACGAAACGCAAGAACTGAGCACCAAGTTCAACAAAGCACAAAAACGATATATTTAATTTATTCAGCTAAGCTACCAGCAAAAATCAGAGCACGTCGCTACGGTTCTGTCTTTTTTTTCTGTGACTGGAAAGTTTTTACTGTTCTACGGCGCGCACATAGATTTTCCTGTAGGTAGGCTGAGGTGTGGATTGAAAAGATTGTTCATGTGATGAAATTATCTATATGTAGCTTACACCGCTACGTGTAGACATCGTGTGTGTACGCGTACACCTTCGTTTAAACTGGGGAATGTACACGTGACACTTTTAAAAAGATTGCACCATTTGGTGATTTTATCTTTTCCCCCAACAATAATCGTCATCTGCCTCGCGTGCGCTTCATTTCTTGTAAACTCCGCCCTTGCTACTTTCCTGACGAGAATCTCACACTGTATGAAAACGCGCATGTCCTTCGTGACCTGGAAGCAGGGCGCGCAGTCTTGAAGGGAATGCGGGCAGTATAGGTGCCGATTGTCGTTGTGGGACAAGATAATTAAGCCATGCAAGGGCGCAAACTTTTGGATAGCTAGCTGTGTGTTACAATTGGTTAATGTGTCGAACGGCCACAGCTTGGTGAAGGTTCATTGCGTGACATTGTGCGATAGATTGACCTTGTACATGTCGCTTTCAACCGCTCTTTTGAACTTTATTGTGTGTTCACTGGGACTCACTCAGCCCGCGGCGCTATAACAAGGCATTTTCACCTGTGTTCAAAACGAATGGCCGAAATTAACTCGAGCGATGGCAGCAAAAAATTACAAAGGATTCGAAATAATTTATGTGACGCGGAAAGCAACAAGTATAGCACGCACCGCTCTCAGCTCCCGCTTGCATCGACCGAATTCTTGGACGATACACCGAAATCGACACATAGAAGAACCCGATACAGTGTCTCAAATCAAAATGGTTTTACCAGCGAAACAAAACGCAAAAGAAAAAAATGACAGTGCAGCAATTCAACCGTACTTATTTGCAACGAACAATTTACTCAGGAATGAGCGAATACTGTGCAGCAGCTGGCTCTGCTGGAGCAATTGAAGAATGTTCCTTTGTGCGTGTGTGTGCGCGATTTCACGTTGTGCTGATTAATAACAATGGCCCCAACTACGATGGCTTTCTCGGCGGAAGAGGCACAGCGCATATCAGGGGCAACAATTATTCGCCACTATATATATATACACACACAAACTGACAAAACTGCACCAAGACATTAATTAAAATGTAACAACTCACTAAAACACAACCAGAAAACAAACTGAGTGCAAGGATTCCAGTTAACGGGCGTTTATTTATTTCATTCGGCAAAATGTAAACGGTCGCTTTACGAATAAAAACCCAGGAAGGAACACACTGGAGAAATCTTGGTCCCTTTTGTCTATGCATAACACTCGCCTAAGCGTGCACTTTAGTCAATGCTTGCTACACTTTGATGTTTTGCGGCTACGTTAACATACTTGCGACTCGTTAGGCGATTGCGTTTAACATAGAATACGCAACATTTGTACGGTACCTCCATATAGACCTAGCGCTTGAATATTATGTCTGTGCACAATATGTAGCCTGTGTCACCTAAATTTCGGTCGCAGAAAAAAAATTAATTAATGACTTTGTTACTCGTTGAAGATCGGCAAGCGAACTTTCTTCTTGAAGGCACTGCCTCGCCACGGAGTTGTTTTCTTTCGTCCATACGCCATGACGAAGCCGGTTGCAACGTGGGGCTGTAGCCGAATGTAGCCGAACCAATCCGAGGTCACTGCGGTTGGCACTATGCTTGTACGGTTAAGCTACGATGCTAGCGTACGTGAAGTACCATGACAAATATCGGGCTATTTTTCCCACCAGACTCATCAAAGTTTTTTCGCCGAAATCTGAGGAAGATTTCGATAAAGGAAAAACCGTCCAGGCGTTCTGGCGAAGCGAGGACGGTGATATTCAAGGCTACTACCCAGCCTTTGTGGTCGCTCTGGCAGGTGAGTGTACCGCGCAAAATTTTCACTGCTCGTATGGTTTTCTGTTGCGGATATGGTCAACTACATTTCTTACTGGCTGGATGTATGTGAAACGTACATGTTCGCTAAGTTGCCGTGGCGAACGTGTCAGTATTGTTGATCTAGCCGGCGACGCATGTCATTTGTAATGCGGGTGTGACACGGGCACTTTCGATCGCTATCAAGCCCGATCGGGCCGAAAGTGGCCCGTGTGTAGCAACTATAACATTCACAATTTATTGGTTTCACAAGCAACTGTTCTTATGCCAGAACGTGTGCATGCATGAAATCCATGACCGTGGGTCTCGACAACGTTGCGCCTGCGTGCTTGTCTAAAGAAACGCTACCTACCCTCATATTACATTATGTACCGTACAATTCTAGCAGTCTGTGAAGGCCAGATTGCCAACTATATTTTAATACTTTATCATTGTTTTGCGTATTACTAAATTCGCCTTAACTGAATTAAGTTATTAACTAATAAGTGTCAGCATCACTGTAAAGTTCGCCGACGCCTGTGCATAACTTGTACTGTATTAAGTTGCTTTTCCGCGTGTGTTGGTGTCATTGTAATACTGCTTCCAGCTGGTAGTAAGTATTCTAATTCTATACTTTAAGTTCGCTGCTAGTACTTGTTTCATAAGTTCCTTGCAATTTGCTTTTTGTTTGGTAAAGAGCAATATGATCGAAACGAATGTCACAAACGCGCTTACTGGTTCAAATATTTAATTTTTGCCTCTGTGAAATGCTTTCAAGTGCCTTTCTGATGCAGCAGCATTTTGTCAATACTGCTACAGAATTTTAATGCTCAGTTTAGTTTTGCAAAAGCTGTTGCTCAGAAATGGAGTTGAACAAAGTTGTGTTTAGGAGCAAACAGAAAAAAAGGAACATTTTGGCCCAATTTTCTTACACTGGTACACCTGGTGGTCTTTGTTAAGCAAAACCTACATGATATGTTTGTCATAGCTGCCCTTTCTCTTAGTGTGGTCACAGCCACTACAGTGCGCCGTACGTTTTCATCACTTATGCACCACTACTTTGGAAGATCCGTCGGGGTGGTGTAGGATGCTGATCCCAAGGTCACATGACATAATACTAGCAGTGACAGTTTGATGGGGGATGAAACGCAAAAATTCCCTTAAACTGTGCATTGTGTGGATGTTAAGAAACCAAAAGTGGTCAAAATTCGCCCAGAGTCCTCTACTATGGTGTGCCTTATAGTCATATCCTGGTTTTGGCATGTAAAACACCAGAATTTCATTAAAGCAGCTCTGAAACGGTTTGAACAAATTTTGTATATGCGTAGGGTACAGCTATAGTAAACCATTCACACCACAATTTGTGTGAAGCGTCTAATATTAAAAGAGCTACGGATGATTACAAGTTACCCTCCTCCATGGCCATGCATTTTCTCCAACTCGTTTGCTCAGTGATCGGGGCTAAGCTCCACTTTCACTGTTGCTGCGTCATGATAGTACATCGTGTCGCCTACTTCCGGTTGTCTAGGACCAAGTGCATGAAGCCTCTCCAACCTCTCCGCCAGCAGCTTGGCAGTCGACCCTAAGGGAGAGCTATCAAAGCAGTAAAGCGTTGCGAGCATTCTGTCACAGCACCAAGCGTGTCCAATATTCCGGTAACCACAGGCGTGATGGGCGTTTCGACGGATCAGTGGAGGCGTACACTTAAGCTGATGACGAAAATTTAGTGTAGACGTACATGAGCTGCCTGATCGGTCTGCATGGTCCAGCCACCTGGTGGTGCAGAGCTTACAGCAAAGAAATACCTAATATTTCTCTAACCAAGTGTAAAATATTTACAAAAACAATGTGTTCACGATTACGCACCGGAGTAAATTTTACATCAGCAGCAAAGTAGAATAGAGTTCATTAGAGCTACTGTGTTTAGCTGAGCTCATGCCACCAGGTGGCTGCACCGTGTAGACCATTCACGTTTGAGCCTCTTCTCATCCCGTAAAACGGCACGGTGAAACAGCCTGCCCCAGTCTGCTTGCGCTTGCCTTTACCCAAATACCGGACACGCGAAACACAATTAGCCCAGGGAACGATCTACAGGGGCTCTGCGAGCGCCGTTTGCGTGACGGCAGGGCACGGACTTGCGCCTGTCGTCTGCTGCAGTTCGGGTGCCTTCTGCGGTGTTCTTGTTTGGTGGCTGTCGTTCCCTCTGCTTGTATACTCATGGCGGTAGTCTCAAATATATTTTTACGACATCTTGGTTCGTGAAAATTTATTCAAAGAGCTTATTTCTTAGATGACGGTACAGTTCTCAAAGGCAACGCTACAATGCCAGCCGAAGGAGCACAGGCTAGGCCATTGCGGGTTTTTCATGCGCGGATTGACAACCGCAAGAACATAGCACATAAGAATCTAGTTATGATACCATACCTGCCGCGGTTCAGCGCGTATGTCACAAACGCTGGCAATGTACGACTTCTACAACAGTTACCTTGATTTTAATTCGCTAAAACAGGTTTGCTCATGACGAGTTGTTCATGGTATAATATTGAATTTTTGCATTTCTTCACAGGAACACTCGGTAGTAACACGAGGACTTAACACTGCAGTTTAAATTCTACTAGCACCACCTGCGTCGTTAACTGCTTCTGAAAATTAGGCGGTTCTTCACACATTTATTTTAAGGGCAGTTTTTGAAGTAAAGCTAATTAATTGAAGCTTACAGCTGTTTGCAGAATACGAAAGGGAATGCACCAATGGATATATTCTCTTTTCCATGGTGCATGTTGAACTCACTTGAGCAATTTACTGGTGTTTGTTGCTTGAGGAATATACATGACGAATCCGTTTGGCTAACTGACACAGGCTGCTCAGTCTAAACTTTTTTAGTGAGATATGCTTTTTGGACCATCTGGCTGCTGCTAGAAAGAAGCTGAAGCGTCATTCATTAGTAATATGAGACATATTGAAGATAACTTAATTCCCCAGTGCAGGGTCAAAACTCAAGTGAGACATGTAAGGCTTGTGATGCCTTGCTTAAGAAGGTTTGCGAGGTTTTCTTTTACGTACTGGTGAAGCGAATAGTTCTCCAATTAAACAGCACTCGATCGAGACATGATGAGGTGGAAGGTGCTTGACTTTTGCTTTTCTAGGCAGCCTAAGCTGCACTTTAGTACCTCGAGTATGCTTTAGGCGTTACAATTAGCGCTGCAAAAAACTGCCTCATGGTTTCAATTCGAAATTGTAGTGAACTGATAGGTTTCGCGAAGAATGCGTGCCTTGACATAACGACAGTGGGTCGCTTCCGTTGTGCGAGGGGTGTGCCACATTGTTGATAAAGGCTACTGAGGGCCACCATGAAACATTTCATCACTTGCAACTGATTACATGTCGATCTTAACCACGACACTTTTCTTTCAAGTAATTACTACTATGGTTGTTTGTGAATTACCTCTACATAATGCGCCATCGTGTTAGCAGCCATGAGCAATTCGTTTTATGGGGTCTTGTTTCAGAGAGTGGCGAAAGTAGCAGCAAATGGTTCATACGAAATGCGTGCCTAGTTCTATTTCTAAACATTTATAATGTGGCCATATTTGACTAGAACAACTCACCAAAGTAATAAGAATCATTACAGCTTCGCTTGGCAGTGTCTTTCTAACATGGATAACATGACGCCAAATGCCAAGATCTTTCTTCCATGTAAAATGCAGTATCTCTCGTAGCTAAGTACTAAGGAAATGGTAAATGTTCAGTATTGAGTTAACAGACATTCTTTTTACGCAAAATTTATGGACAGACATGGCGCATATACGGATTGCAAGACCAGTAGAGCCCTTTAACACTACATAGCTTGCGATATCCAAGCCGCAAATTTTGTCGATCCACGCGTTTTAGATGAAGGAACTGTGGTTCAGGCATTACAGCATAAAGAAGCCGACATATCCTTCGGTAAGTACGGTTCGAGCCACTCATACCCCAAAAATACAGGAAGGGGACGAGCGCGCGCGGCAGCCGAGCGAGTCGGAGCGAGCGGTTTCCTGCCGTGACGTCACTCGCAAGAGGGAGCCACTCCATGTTCTCACCGCTAATTGTGGTAGTAATCCTCTGGCGTACAGTGATGGCTGCAAATGCGCAAATCCTTGCACCGATTGGTTGCCAACAGTACGATGCGCTGTAGCCACTCCGCTCATCTGCTGCCTTGCAGAGAGGCGCGATGTCACAGCTTGACATATTGCTAGTCGCTATGTTTGTGGCCCACAACGAAAAAAGCGCGAACCATGGTGCTTGCAAAAATAAAGATCAAGATCAACCCTGACCACTGAGCTCGTAACATGGAACACGTAACACAAGCAAACAACACTTGCTTTATGCTGGAAGTGCTTAAGTGTATTGAGAAATTGTCCTTGTGCATTCTCTCTGTTACTTACTTTCATTTTATAGAAATAAGTTAACTAGCGTTACAACTATTACAAACAACACTTGTTCACCATAAAGTTGGAAAAAGTATCGATGACACACCCTAAGCAGCTAATGGGATAGCTCACCCTACTAGCATCATTAGGGCAATTTACGTCAAATGGTTAGGGGCGGCTGCAAATTCAGCCGAGCGGTGTGCTGCGATCGGCAGCAATGTACATTTATAAAACCTTATAATAAATCACATGCTTTATGCGGAGCACTTAGATGCATCAATTAAAGACGAAAAGACCCAGCACAAGATCGTGAAAATTGTTTAAGGGTCCCTTTAATTAGATCGTGTTAAATGTTGTACTCGCTGTTAAATAGGGAGGAAAATGGCAAAGTGGCGCTCAAATAGCAAAACCATCGGTGTTGGTGGTTGTTCAATTCTCCCCAGTAGGTTATGACGAATGATGGGCTTTCATAGATTGCAACATGGCATCAATTGTAGCTATGTATGCCTAACCAAATATTCGAGAAGAAAGGGGGTTAACGGAGGGCCCCGATTTTTATAAGTCATATCATGAGTTCTTCATCCACTTTCATTCAATTAATGTATCATTACTTTATTTCATTTATTAGGCAGAAGTAATTTCTCCAATGTTGTCCTTGTTGTCAGTGTTTGTTGGCTTCTCATGATATAACCAAAGGTTCGTATCATAAAAAGCCAACACTGACATCAAGGACAACATAGGAAAAATTAGTTGTGCTTAATAAATTAAATAAAGAAACAATGAATTAATGGAATGAAAGTGGATGAAGAACAAATTTGCCGCAGGTGGGGAACGATCCGACAACCTTCACATTTCGTGTGCGATGCTCTACCAATTGAGCTACCGTGGCGCCATTTCCCCATCCACTTTCTTGGGTATTTATGTTCCCTAGCAGAACCCTGGGAGTGTTAGCCAGCGCCACCACTCACAGACGGCGGCGAACGTGGAACATCCTTTCTGCCGCAGGCGCCATGAGAACGTGATCTTTTTGGGTGAAGGCAACCGGTCAATAAGCCCACACATGCTACCTGAAGGCATCAATATTGGTCAATGTTACTCAATTGGTAGAGTATCGCACGCGAAATGCGAAAGTTGTGGGATCGTTCCCCACCTGCGGCAAGTTGTTCTTTCATCCACTTTCATTTCCATTAATTTAATGTTTCTTTATTTCATTTATTAAGCACAACTAATTTCCCCTATGTTGTCCTTGGTGTCAGTGTTTGTTGGCTTCTTATGATATGACTGATAAAAATCGGGCCGCTCGGTTAACCCCCTTTTGTCTCGTTTAACCAAAGGTTCGGGCATACATATGTGCAGTTGTATCCGCAGTGATGATCACACAGGCACACATTTAAACAACTAAAGCTGCACACACTGATTATGCAGCTATCTAATAGATGCACATCTGCTTCCTTGTCCTTATCCACTGGGTGTAGCTGATTGTTTGTGACTAAGGTTTCATTGCCTGTGCTTATTTGGAGCTGTTGTATGATGAGAACCGGGCGTCGTACAACAACTGTAAATGAGCGCAGGCAATGGAACCTTAAAGTCTTCATACAATGATATACAATGGTTATTATATAGGTTACCCTTATAGTCTAGACGTGCACTTTATGATTTCATTTTTATGTGTTCCAACTATTCCGATAAATGCCACTGGTAAAAGTGCATTGCTTTTTACCTAGGTGGTCTGGACTCCCTGCGACTGAAGATAAGAAGCTTGCGGGAGCCATTCCCGAGGCTAATTGAGGCAGATGAAGAGGAGATGTTATCGAAGAAGTGGGTTTCACAATGTGCTACAGCTATATATTAATTTATTGTGGTACACTATATGGTAGAAAATTTGGTGTAGCACTGAACATCTATTGAATCCTTGTTTGTGATGAAATAAGCAAATAACTTGAATGTCACTGTAAGTCTATTTGTTGAGTGATTTCAGGTAATGTCATTGGGTGACCTTGGTAATGATCTTGGTAGGAAAAGAGCTCAGGGTGACTGACAAATTTGGTTGGTTTGTGCACGAAAAATGATAGGTTATGTGAAGGTGGTGTGCAGCATTTGTGCATTCTGTTGCTTTTATCTAAGCTTGCTCGAAGTTTAGGGACGCGTAACACAGTAAACTTGAGAAAGACGTTTGAGAAGGAAATTCACAAAAGAATAAAAACGGGTTGGATCGCATACGGCAAACATCTTGAGCTCACGAATGGGAGCTTACCGTTATCATTGAAAAGGAAAGCATACAATCAGTGCATTTTGCCGGTGCTGACATACGGCGCAGAGACTCGGAGGCTGACAAAGAAGCTTGAGAACAAGTTAAGGACCGCGCAAAGAGCGATGAAACGAAGAATGCTAGACATAACCTTAAGAGACAGAAAGAGAGCAGTATGGATCAGAGAGCAAACGGGTATAGAAGATATTCTAATAGACATTAGGAGAAAAAAATGTCCCTGGGCAGGTCATGTAATGCGCAGACTAGATAACCGTTGGACCATTAGGGTAACAGAATGGGTACCAAGAGAAGGGAAGCACAGTAGAGGACAGCAGAAGACTAGGTGTTGCGACGAAATTATGAAATCTGCGGGTGCTGGTTGGAATCGGTTGGCGCAGGACAGGGGTAATTGGAGATCGCAGGGAGAGGCCTTCGTCCTGTAGTGGACATGAATAGGCTGATGATGATGATGACATGCATGACCAAACCTTGACATAGCTCAGTGCACAAACACTGCACTTCACCTTTACATATTGTTTGTGATCCTTCAATCTTTTAATGAGAGCTGGTTGGATGCATTTCAAAATCAGGGATTCAGTGGCATCAAAGCGTAAAAAATTGCAAGTGTTTATTACTGTCTGGTGAGCCTTACCTGAGATTACCCAAATATTCCACCATCAAGTTGCAGGAGCAGCCCACAAGCAGGGTGTCAAAAAGGAAGAGGCTGGAGGCAGCCAGCGTTTTACATGAGAGCATAATTGCTCAATCAGGAAATGGAGCAGAATCACAGGTTTGTAGCTGTTGGGATCACTTTGTTGGCACTCATCAGCAAGAGGGACCAATCCGGTTAGCACAATATGTCTAAGGGGACATGTAGCATGGTTTAAAAAAATATTTTTTATACAGATGTAAGTAATGGTTGGTTTTGCTTCAAGAAGTGTCATTTGTTTTGCCTCAGGAATAATGTTCATGATTATTCAGCTACGTTTCTAATTACTGGTTTTCTTATTTATATATACTTTCAGAAACCTTAGGTAACATTTGGAAAGACAAGTTTCAATAAATGAAAACACCTATTTCGTGTCCAGCATACTTGGAAAACACGTCTGATGCAAAACAAGATGAAAACAATGTAATAAGTAAACGTGCATCTTGACATACTCGCACTGAGAGCAAGCTTTAAGACATCTGCTTCGCAACTCCTTTTACGGATGAAATGCGCACATTATTCAAAGAGTTGGCACATGTACAATCAGAATATATTTAAAATGTGTGTGGCATATTTTATATTTTTTGTCTGCCATTGTTTTTAGCATCGCCTTCATGTGCACCTGCAAGGGATATACACCCAAAATTCAGCGAGCTATTGTAAAGCAATCTAGGCAGGAACCTTCGATGTCAGTCCCATTGTGCTGAAATCAATGGCAGAAATGCACTTTCAGTGTGGTTCACTTTAAATTTCTTCCATGCCCTCTGTGGTATTATACCAAAAGTCTTATGTATGTCATGATTCAGTGGAGAGTTTTCGTTTAGAACACTATGTAAAATCAGTTTATAAAAATTTAACTAGTGAATGTTAGCCAATTCTACTGAACACAACATTACTACTTCACATAATTTATAAAAGCGGCCACTTAAAATGCTTCCACAGTTTGTTTACTAAACCTAACTGGGCACTTTCTTGAATATTGTGTTAATCTTTCTGGGATAATTAATTTTCTTGGTGTTTCAGGAAAACGAGGAACCACAGGTTCAAGAAGAATTGATTGCTCTGCTGAGAAAGGGACTGGAAAAGAAAGAGCAAGAAAATAAAAGACTAAAAAATGAACTTCGGGAGGCAGCATCCTTAAATCAAAGGCTGAAAAGTGCTCTGCTGGACAAAATTGGTGAGGATGGGCCCTTTGCTTTATTGTCTATAAAGATAATAGATTTGCTGGGTTCACCTCAATAACATTCCAACACAGATGAGTACCCTGGATTAAAGTAACGCTAATTACCTTATAAAAATGAAAACTATATTGGAAGGTTTTTATTCAGTTTCGTGAAGAAAATGTGTAGGATTGAAATACTATTCTAAAGTTTATTTGAAACTGACGAATTTATGCGTCTTTTTTTTCATGAGTGTGGCTACACCAACTTATAATGGTGAATTATAATGGTGAATGAGCCATACTTTGGGACATAAGTGATGCATTCGCGGCGGTGCGGCACGGCGGTGAGATGGCTGCAGCAGCATAAATATCACTTGATCATATTTTTTTCACCAACAGGAAAGTTTTGCAGTTGTGCAGGGTAGAGCTAATATGCTGCAGCGTGGACTCTAGTTCACGGTAACTGCCATTTGTGGGCAGACGGTGTGTGACAAATTTCGCAGCAAGGTGCTGTGCCGCCAGTTGTGCGATTATGTGAAATTTTATTTATTTATTTATTTATTCTTTTATTTATATAATTACTTCAACATTTTTCATGTTCTTTGGGATATTCTTTGGGATAACAAAGAACAGACTCCCCACTTCTTCAAGCTCCTTTCTCTTAAATTACACCACATCTTTTCCAAAGAGAAAGCAGCTCGATGTGGTCCTTGGGGAGATAATAAAGGAAGTGGCAAGTTCATTGCAGGTGTCAGTTTTTGTTTCTTATTGAATTCATGTTATCTGTTTACTTGCCTTAATATGTAGAAATGTATATGTTGGCCAAAGCGGACAGCATATAAATGAAAGCCTGAAGAAGCATGCACAGAATGTCAAATCAAAAGAGTAAGTTGTCCAATATATCAGGATTGTGCTAATTGAGGAAATAAATCTGTTCCAGAACAATGATTGTGTTACAAATAAAGGCACTTAAGTGCCTTTATTGTGTTGGATAAGTGCTTTCAATATTGAGAGAATTGCAGGCAAATGTGTGTCCCAGAACACAACGATTGTTTCGAAAAATAAACGCACTCGTGATGGATAGGGGCTTTCTAGATTGAAAGAATGGGAGACAAATGTGCCAGTAGGCCCTAGTTAACATGCATGAAAAGGAAAGTTTATACATTTATTGAAGCTCTCACTGACTTGAGCAGTTAGGTTCCAGCTGCGGTGGTTGTATGATGTCTTGCTTTTATTGTCTGATTAACCTTGGCCTGCAATTTGGAAACTCCTCAGCATAGATCATGTAGTATAAAGGTTGTAAACAGGAATAAAGTGCCTCAGAAAGGCTGGCCTATGTTTCGATAGGATGTATGTTTGTCAAAGGTGGGCTCGTCACCCTAGGCAGGTAAGCTTGAATGGGGTAATGGAGTGACGTCATGTGCAGTCGGTCGCGGCCGGCTGTGAAGGGAGAGACTGAACAGAAAATGGGCGCTGCCATTTGACGTCTCTAGGCTAATAACTCTACTAATTACTCCCCCCTGCTATTCCTAGTGCCTATGCCATATTCCCCGACTGCCTTGTCTCCAGCCTACTTCTTGCCTACCTTGGCATTAAAGTCGCCCATTAGTATAGTGTATTTTGTTTTCACTCTACCCATCGCCCATTCCACGTCTTCATAGAAGCTTTCGACTTCCTGGTCATCATGATTGGATGTAGGGGCGTAGACCTGTACCACCGTCATTTTGTACCTCTTATTAAGTTTCACAACAAGACCTGCCACCCTCTCGTTAATGCTATAAAATTCCTGTATGTTACCAGCTATATTCTAATTAATCAGGAATCCGACTCCTTGTTCTCGTCTCTGCGCTAAGCCCCGGTAGCACAGGACGTGCCCGCTTTTTAGCACTGTATATGCTTCTTTTGGCCTCCTAACTTCACTGAGCCCTATTATATCCCACTTACTGGCCTCTAATTCCTCCAATAGCACTGCTAGACTCGCCTCACTAGATAACGTTGTAGCGTTAAACGTTGCCAGGTTCATATTCCAAAGGCGGCCTGTCCGGATCCAGGGATTCTCAGCACCCTCTGCCGTCCTTGTTACTTACAAAAAAAATAACTTGAGCTTTTGCATGTGCAACCACTACGTTGAGTGAAAATAAAGTGCATGTTTCACATGATGTGCGATCACGTGACTGCGACACGTGTGGGCAACGGTTATAAGAAGCCGTGTTTCTTTCAATATAAACGTTGTTGAAAGTCAGCGCTTGTGGTGTCTTCCTGTCTCGTGTCTTGTCTACATTTTGCGCTGTTAACAGCAGGCTGGAAAACCAACAAGCCCAAGCTGCTATTCTAGCGAAATCAATTAACGTAGTGGCAAGGATAAATGTCTTAGAAAGCGGAGGTGCCGGCGCCACTGTAGCTGCTATATGATTTAACTGCCGTTGTATCCGCCCTGATATGTTGGTCATTGATAGTCAAGTGTAGTCCGGACAGACGCAGCAAGCAATGGAGGACTGAGAGACCTGAATGCAAGCGAACGTGGACCTTAGGCCACGGTGGGCGCCGACGACGAAAGAACCAAGCAGGAGCAGGAGCACAGGCAATGGTTTAACGCAGTGGTGAGGATAAATGTCTCAGAAAGCGGAGGTGCCGGCGCCACTATTGCTGCCATATGCTGTAAGTGCCGTTGTGTCCGTCCGTATATGGTTCTCGTTGATGGTCAAGCGTTGTCTGGATAGATGCAGCAGGCAATGCAGGAGGCAGATACCTGAATACACTCGCAATGAGTGCAACCTCTCGTTGATATTAGGCCACGGTGGGTGCCGACGACTCAAGAACGAAGCACGAGCAGGAACAGAGGCAACTCATTAACGTGATTGCCAGAAGAAAATTCATAGAAAACGAAGATGCCACTGCTGCTGCTGCCATATGTTTCAAACGCCGTTGTGTCCGTCCTTATATGGCGCTCGTTGGCAGTCAAGTGTAGTCCAAACATACCCAACAGGCAATGCAGGACACAGAGCCTGTATGCACTTGCAATGAGTGCAAGCGAACGTGGAACTTAGGCTACGGTGGGCGGCGACGACGAAAGAACCAAGCAGGAGCAGGAACACAGGCAAATCATGAACGTGGTGGCTGGAAGAAAAGTCTTAGAAAGCGGAGATGCCGCCTCAATTCCTCCTGCAGCCATATGTTTTAAGTGTCGTTGTTTCGGTCCTAATATGGTGCTCGTTGGCAATCAAGTGTAGTCCGGACAGACGCAGCAGGCAATACAGGACGCAGGCGCCTGAATGCACTCGCAATGAGTGCAAGAGCAAGTGAAAATTAGGCAACAGTGGGCGCCGGGCATGCAGGAATCAAGCACGAGCTGGAACACACGCAACTCACTAACGTTGTGGCAAGAAGAAATGTCTTCGAAATTTGAAATGCCGTCGCCATTGTTGCTGCCATATGGCTTACGTGCAGTTCTGTCCATGCTTATATGGTGCTTGTTTATATTCAAGTGTATCCGGACAGACGCAGCAGGTAATACGGGACCCAGATGCCTGAATGCACTCGCAATGAGTGCGAGCGCACGTGGAAATTAGGCCACGCTGAGCGCCGGCAACGCAAGAACCAAGCACGAACAGGAACACCAGCAATTGATTCAGGCGGCGGCAACGATAAATGTCAGAAAGGGGAGATGCCGGCCCCACTGTTGCTGCTATATGATTTAAGTGCCGTTGTATCCGTCCGTATATTGTCACGTGGTAGTGACGGTTAAGAAGGCAGCAAAACTGTGAATAATGAAACGAGCGTTTTATTGGCCGAACTTGTGCCCTCAGAAACAGGCTACACTCAAAAACAATGGTAGCGGCGAACACGATCGGCGGTCGTCAAAAATCTGATCAGCGGGTCAAGCGCGTCGGCTTTTATAGATCAGTCGTCGAATGTTCCAAAGTAATCTCTGGGACCCGCATGCCTTCCAGAAAATTCTACCCCATTCGTGTCGCGCATACATGCAATCAGATTTGTGACACAATTCGGCGACAACAGACAGCGGATGGAACCATCGATAACGTTCCAGAAACTTCCGACACATGCAAGCGCGTCCTGCGCGGTGCCATAACATTTGTTAGGCGGTGAAACGTGTCGCCCGATAAAGACAAGTACACGTGTCAATACCCCCCCTCTTAAATAGCATCGACCCGATGGTGCAAACAAACGAAAGCAAAGCACTCGTAGCAAAGAAAACAACAATATAAGGAAGTTCGTCAGCGTCAGTAAATGGTTTAAGACGCACCACGTGGACCACTTCAGATCGTGCGCGGCGCCGCTGTGAATGCGAAATGCCGTCTGGCACGACCTCATAGTCCAGCGGGCCTATACTTCGGATGACTTTGTAGGGTCCGAAATAACGTCGCAATAATTTCTCACTCAGTCCACGTCGGCGTATCGGGGTCCATACCCAAACACGGTCGCCGGGCTGGTACTCAACGAAGTATCGTCGGAAGTTGTAGTGTCGGCTGTCGGTACGCGGCTGGTTCTTGATCTGTAGGCGGGCGAGCTGTCGAGCTTCTTCGGTGCGGTGGAGATAGGTAGCGACGTCAAGTTTCTCCTCGTCAGTGACGTGCGGCAGCATGGCGTCGAGCGTCGTCGTCGGGTTCCTGCCATAAACCACCTTAAACGACGTGATCTGTGTTCTTTCTTGCACCGCCGTGATGTAAGCGAATGTTACGTACGGCGGAACGGCATCCCAGGTCTTGTGTTCGACGTCGACGTACATTGATACCATGTCGGCGAGGGTCTTGTTCAGGGGCTCCGTGAGACCATTCTTCTGCGGGTGGTAGGCAGTTGTCCTGCTGTGGCTTGTGTGGCTGTATTGCAGAATGGCCCGGGTGAGCTCTGCTGTAAAAGCAGTTTCTCTGTCGGTGATGACGACTTCTGGCGCGCCATGTCGTAGCACGGTGTTTTCGACAAAGAATTTCGCCACTTCGACTGTGCTACCTTTCGGCAATGGTTTGGTTTCAGCGAAGCGGGTGACGTAGTCCGTCGCCACAACGATCCACTTATTTCCGGTTGTTGATGCCGAAAAGGGTCCCAACAAGTTCATCTCGATCTGCTGGAATTGTCGGGAAAGGAGGCTCGATTGGCTGTAGTAATCCTGCTGGTCTTGTCGGTGGTGTCCTGCGTCGCTGACAGTCTCGGCAAGTTCTGACATAACGGGCGACGTCGGCGTTCAGGCGCGGCCAATAATACATTTCCTGTATCCTCGATAGTGTCCAGGAAAATCCGAGGTATCCAGCGGTCGGATCGTCATGTACGTACGACGTGCAATACTTCTGGACGCAGTCCTGGCGGGACAACAAGAAGGTAGTTGGCGCGCAGTGGTGAGAAATTTTTCTTTGCGAGTAGGTTGTTTTGAAGCGAGAACGAAGACAATCCTCGCTTAAACGCCCCACGGACAACGTCAGTGTGCCTTTCCAAATACTCGACGAGGTTTTTCAACTCCGGGTCTGCTCGCTGCTGTTCAGCGAAGTCTTCCACGCTTAAAATGCCAAGGAAGGCGTCGTCATCTTCGTCATCTTGCGGGAGCGCGTGATAGGCACTCGGCATCAGAGTGTTTTCGTCCGGACTTATAGGTTACAGTGATATCATATTCTTGCAGTCTTAGGCTCCACCGCGCCAGCCGTCCTGAAGGATCCTGTAAATTCGCTAGCCAAGACAAGATGTGATGGTCGCTGACGACTTTGAATGGCCTGCCATATAGGTAAGGGCGAAATTTAGCTGTAGCCCAAACGATGGCGAGGCATTCCTTTTCGGTTGTAGAATAATTGCCTTCCACTTTTGACAACGACCGGCTAGCGTAAGCTATCACGTGTTCATATCCATCTTTTCTCTAGACCAGGGCGACACCGAAGCCTAGGCTACTGGCGTCAGTGTGGATTTCGGTATCGGCGTCCTCGTCGAAGTGTGCAAGTACGGGCGGCGACTGCATGCGTCGTTTGAGTTCTTGAAAGGCGTCGGCCAGCGGAGTTTCCCACTTGAACTCGACGTCACACTTAGCTGTGTCAGCGGCTCAGCGATGCGTGAAAAGTCCTTCACAAAGCGCCTGCAGTAGGCACACATGCCAAGGAATCTACGCACTGCCTTATTGTCGATGGGCTGCGGGAACTTTGCGATGGCAGCTGTCTTCTGCGGGTCGGGGCGGACTCCAGACTTGCTGATGACGTGGCCTAGGAAAAGAAGCTCATCGTAAGCGAAGCGGCACTTTTCTGGCTTCAGAGTGAGCCCTCATGACATGATGGCCTCTAGTACTGTCGCAAGCCGCGTAAGGTGATCGTCGAAATTTCCGGCGAAGACGACGACGTCATCCAAGTAAACAAGACAGGTCTGCCACTTCAATCCTGCTAACACCGTGTCCACGACAAGCTGGAACGTTGCAGGCGCCGAGCACAGTCCGAATGGCACTACCTTGAACTCGTAGAGGCCGCCTGGCGTGATGAATGCGGTCTTTTCGCGATCTCTCTCGTCGACTTGACGAGAGAGATCGCGAATCGACTCAAATCAGGTTGCAGAGCCGATCTAATGCGTCGTCTATCCGTGGTAGGGGGTACACATCCTTCTTTGTGATCTTGTTCAGTCGACGATAATGGACGCAGAAACGGAAGGTTTCGTCCTTTTTCTTCATCAAGACAACAGGGGATGCCCACGGGCTTTTCGACGGCTGGATGGTGTCGTCGCGCAGCATTTCGTCGACTTGTTCTCTTATAGCTTCACGTTCTCGCGGCGAAACTCAGTGAGGGCTCTGGCGGAGTGGTCGAGCGCACTCTTCGGTTATTATGCGATGCTTGGCGACTGGTGTTTGTCGAATCCTCGATGACGTCGAAAAGCAGTCTTGTATTGTCGGATAAGACTTCTGATCTGTTGGTGCTTGCTCATCGGGAGACTTTGATTTACGTCGAATTTTGGTTCGGTAACTATAGTCGTCGGGGTAGATGTGGCAGAATCGGAGAGAACAAACGCACTACTGGTTTCCAGAATTTCCTCGATGTACGCGATGGTCGTGCGTTTGTTGACGTCCTTGAACAACTGGCTGAAGTTTGTCAGCAACACTTCACTTTTCCCTCCGTGCAGTCCTGCGATCCTTCTTGCGGCGCAAATTTCACGGTCGAGCAGTAGACGTTGGTTACCCTCGATGACGCCTTCTACGTCGGCAGGTGTTTTGGCGCCGACGGAAATCGCAATGCTGGAGCGAGGCGGGATGCTGACTTGACTTTGGAGCACGCTTAAGGCATGGTGACTACGAGAGCTCTCTGGCGGTATCGCTCGATCTTCGGAAAGCGTTATCGACTTCGACTTCAGGTCGATGATTGCGACGTGTTGGTTCAGGAAGTCCATGCCGAGAACGACGTCTCGTGAACACTGTTGGAGGATAACGAAGGTGGCACGGTAAGTCCTGTAATGAACGGTAATTCTTGCCGTGCCCCTTCCAATCCGCGTGATGAGGTGTCCTCCAGCGGTCCGAATTTCAGGGCCTTCCCATTCAATCTTAACTTTCTTCAACTGGGCGGCGATGGGTCCGCTCATGACGGAGTAATCACTCCTGTGTCTACTAAGGCGGTGACGGCGTGGCCGTCGAGAAGCACGTCGAGGTCGGTGGTTCTTTGTCGTGCGTTACAGTTCGGTCTTGACGTCGGATCACGGCTGCGTCACGTTGACCTGTGGCTGGTATGTGGCGTCGTCAGGTTGCCTTTCGTCGGCGTATTCTTTGCTTCCGGAATTCGTCAGGACGGCGTCGTGTCGCTGTTATGTCGTCGAGGTAGTCTCTTCGGCGTCTTCGTAGGCAGCGGAGGATCTTCGTCAGTTCGAAGAACAGCAACCGCGCCTCCATCGGTTGCTGCTTTTAGTTTTCCGGATATGGGCTCGCAGAGCGGTGCCGTGCTGGGCCAGTGTATGGTCGGCGCTGCGGCGACAGGTAGCGGCCCGGTGACGGCGAACGGGACGGTCGTCGAGGGCTCCACTGAGTGGTGGCGAGGTAGTCGGCGATATCGCGAGGTCGTTCACCAAGCTGTGGTCGCGGCCACGGAGTAAGACATTTAGGAGGTGAAACTCCCGTCAGCGCGAGCGAGCGCGGGCGACCAGATAAGGTCACAATTGTTGTATGCGCCGACGGGGCCGTATACAGTGGCGGCGCCATGCGGCGCGTCGTAGAAGCCGCAGCGAAAAAAAAAAATGCAGCGCCCGGGCAGGCTGCTCCGCCGCGCTCTCAACGGCGGTAATTTCTTTCCAGGCCGCTAGGCGCCGCCAGCACGATAACGGCTCCGCGGGCTTGTGACCTTTTCTGGTCGCCGCAAACAGCGGAGTTTCCTCTCCTAAATCTTTCTTGCTGCGTGGTCGCGGCGCGTTAACGGGGAACCCTCGCAGTCCAATCTCCCGGTATGGGCATCGGCGGTGGACGCGACCCGCTTCTCCGCAGTGGTAACAGAGCAAGCGGTGGTCAGGAGTGCGCCAAATGTCCGTCTTCCTTGCGTAGTGGCACTGGGCGACGGGCGGGCAGGCTGGTGGTCGCAACGGTGGACGACGGAATTGTGGCGTTATAGGGCCCTGGCGTGGTGGTGGAGGAGGGCCTTGACGGAGGGCGATGGCGGCGTAGGTCATATCTTCCGACTGGGGCTGCGGTGATTCTGGTTGCAGCTCAGTAACTCCAAGCGATCGCTCAAGCTCATCTTTTATGATTTGGGCGATGGAGGCTACTTGAAGCTGCAACCTGGGGTACAACCTCTACAGCTCTTCCCGTACGACCGATCTGATAGCCTCGCGCAGATCGTCGGTGGCCAGTGATTGAATTCCTGCGTAATTGGTAGAGGTCGTGTGGCGGTTGAACTGCCGGTTCGGCATTTCGAGTGTCTTCTCGATGCTGGTGGCCTCGCGAAGGAACTCTTCTACGGTTTTCGGTGGGCTTCGTATCATGGCGCCGAAAAGTTCTTCCTTCACGCCCCGCATGAGAAGGCGGACTTTCTTCTCATTCGGCATATCCGGGTCGGTGTGGCGGAACAGACGGTTCATTTCTTCCTTGAATATGGCAGCGTTCTCGTTAGGTAGCTCTTGGGTGTTCAGCATGGCTTCGGCCCTTTCCTTGTGCAGTGTGCTCGTAAAGGCGCGCAGAAAGCCGCTCCGGAACAGGTCCCATGTTGTCCAGGTCGACTCCCAGTTCTCAAACCACATTCTGGCGGCGTCTTCTAAGGCAAAGTACACATGCCGCAGCTTGTCGTCAGAGTCCCAGCTGTTGAAAGTCGCGATTCGTTCATAGGTGTCAGGCCAGGATTCCGAGTCTTCACTCGCTGCTCCATAGAAGGTCGGTGGGTCCCGAGGTTGTTGTAGGATAACGGGAGACGCTGGGGCAGCAATTGGTGTTGGTTTGACAACGATCCTCTTTGTCGTCTCAGGTAGAAGTTCTTGCTCTGGGGGCAGTCCTTGCAGTCTGCGGCTATCACGCTTGTCTTGGGCGATGTTGGTTTTGTCCTCGGGCTTCGGGCTTGGATCGCGGCTTTGCGAGGGCGTTCGGTACATGAACGCACTAGCACGTCCACCAGATGCCATGTCGCAGGGACGGTTAAGAAGGCAGCAAAACTGTTATTAACGAAACGAGCGTTTTATTAGGCGAACTTGCGCCCTCAAAAACAGGCTACACTCAAAGAACAATGGTAGCGGCGAACACGATCGGCGGTCGTCGAAAATCTGATGAGCGGGTCCAGCGCGTCGGTTTTTATAGATCAGTGGTCGAATGTTCCAGAGTAATCTCTGCGACCCGCATGCCTTCCCGAAAGTTCTACGCCATTCGCGTCGCGCGTACATGCAATCAGATTACACAATTCGGCGACAACAGACAGCGGATGGAATCATCGATAACATTCCAGAAACTTCCGACACATGCAAGCGCGTCCTGCGCTGTGCGATAACATCTGTTAGGCGGTGAAACGTGTCGCCCGATAAAGACAAGTATACAGACTAAATATTTTAACACCCTTAAGGGTGTAAATGACTTGTCCTGGGCGACACCCTTTTGGGTGTATTGTAACACCCCAAGCAGATGTGTGTAAATTAACACCCCACAAAGGAAAACGTGTTAATATGAGGTCACTTTGCCTATGGATGTAAAACAAACAACACCCTTCCTATATGGGTGTAACACAGACACCACCCTTTCAATATGGGCGTAGCATGAACAACACCCTTCCTAAATGGTGTTATCCCTGCAAGTATTTTAGCGTTCACTACAGCCATGTAGTTAATGGAGAGACTAGCTGTTGCGATGCTGCCTAGCCTTATCTATGATAATACCTTGTTCAGTATGAGCCACAATGTGTGAGGTGTCGTCATATCGCGCTTCTGGTGTGTCATGTGGCAGCATATATAACGTGTGACCCTTTCAAGTTTCACGACCGCAGCAATGCACACACACCCTATGCTTTTCGTCATCTTCCTCTGCAGTGATAGTACACTGCCGCCGGGATGCAGAGCGCAATAACGCACGCTGCACTAAGGACACAGGATCTCCCGCACCTTGGTGCACCAATACTTATCATTCCATGGAAGCAGCACACAACCAAAAGCATGTTACATGCACTTCTGAAATAATTAGAAAACCTCCACTTGGTCAAATATTTTTGCAGCAACACCAGCTTGACCAGGAGGGAAAGCCACCACAGCTCGTTGTAGCTCATACTGAATGCAATAGAGCGCAAGCAATTCATGCATTGGTGACGGTAACCAGTGTACTACAGAAGCATACGTTTGCCTGTTAAGCAGTTTTTGCGTATTAAGCACATATTTGATACCTCTATTCAGCAAAGTTCTCATTTATCTCCACGGTATGCTACTACTAGTACCTTCATGTATATAATGACCTAAGGGTAGCACTGAAAGCCAAACAACAAAGTGCAACAAAGCGCTTCCACTTAGAATGTTTCAGCATTTACAAACAAAACTGCATGTGTAGGTGTGCATGCTGTTTTATAAGCATGCACTATTTCCTGAAATTTATGTGTGCTTCATTTACTGCCAGTGACCTGCATATACCCAATAATTTAGTTCATTTTTCACCATGTGCTTGCACTGAATATCCCACAGGCATTGTAAGTTAAGCTACCAGATTAACAATCAGCTAGTCTAAGGTTACCTAATTGAACAAAATCATCGTAAAATTTGTGAAGAAATGTCAGAAGTACTTATTATTTCATTAAACAGAAATGGTTACATAATAATGTTAGCCCATTTGAAAATTAAAAATGAAGATAAAGATTAAAACCGTACTAATACAAAGATATACGCACTGAATGATGGCACACGCTTGTTCAAATAAATTTGAAGCAGAAAAGTATTTTTAAATAACCTCACTACGAACTATCACATGTTTTCATAGGAAAAGCACTGCACCTTATCATAAAGTACGAAATACCAGCCACATAAGACAGAACAAGTCTGAGTGTGTCTATGTGAACAAAAGGATAGAAAGTTGGGCGAGTGGGTACGGTAACATGGTCCTGGATTGTAGCGCAAAGTGACACGGACACAGAGTAGAAGCAGACAGGACGAGCGCTAACTCTCAACTAAATTTTTATTGAATCGAAGAACATATATATATATATCGGTGATTGCAAAAAACCGCAGCATAAGAACATGACAGGGTATGAAAACATCAGTTAAACATATCAGGAAGTAGGGAAGTGAAGAAAAGAAACAACAAAAGGACACTACTTGAGATTAACACACGTGTTGTGAAGATACTGAAATTCGCATTCTAACAGAGACAAAGATGCATGGCTAACGCGAGTCTCTGCGAACCTTTTAATGTGGAATGCCTCGATTATTTCCCGTGTGGTTTGGCATTTGTGTCTTGAAAGAATTTTAGTGTCTTCAAACAAAGGTTTACAACCGCAATTGAAACAAAGTGATGCTAGATGTAAAGCATTAGGGGTGTTAAGTGAAGGTTTGTGTTCTTTTAGTCTGATATTTATACACCTGCCGCTCTGTTGAATGTAAGTCTTCCCTCATTTGAGGAATCTGATAAATTATACCAGTGTTACAAGGCACTAAAGGGGACACATGTCTAACGCCGCAATCATCTTTTTTTTCTGCCACCCTGCTCAGGTTTCCTATTTATCATAGGGCACATGATAGACAACTTACGGGGAACCGAGAAAACTGTATGAACGCAATATCTATTGGCCACGTTCCGTAAACCATGGGATAATCTATGTACGTAGGTCACCTCAGCTAACTTTTTTTTCTTGTTTCTTAGCGGGGCTTTTTACCCATTTTAAAAGCTTCTCGCAGGTTAGGGATAATAAATGCACAGGATAACTAGCTTTCTTGAGCCTATTTGTTGTGAAAAACTGTTTCATATTGTGTGGACATGACTAGCTTACTCAGCTAAGTCTGCAATTACTGTCATGTCCACACAATATCGAGAAGGCTAGTTATTCTGTGCATTTATTATCACTAACCTGCCAAAAACTTTTAAAATGGGTAAAGAGCCCCGCTAAGAAACAAGAACAACAGAAAAAAAGGTTTGCTGTGGTGCCCTATGTACATAGATTATTACATGGTTTACGGAACTTGGCCAATAGATATGACGTCGATACAGTTTTCTTGGCCCTCGGCAAGTTGTCTATCATGTGCCCTATGATTAATAGGAAACTTGAACAGGGTGGCAAAAAAAGATTATTACGGCTTTAGACATGTGTCCCCTTTTGTGCCTTGTAAGACTAGTATAGTTTATCAGATTCCTCTCAAGTGCGGGAAGACTTACATTGGACAGAGCGGCAGGTGCATCAA
The DNA here is from genome assembly GCF_050947875.1 of Dermacentor variabilis. Taxonomy (NCBI): domain Eukaryota; kingdom Metazoa; phylum Arthropoda; class Arachnida; order Ixodida; family Ixodidae; genus Dermacentor; species Dermacentor variabilis. The sequence continues at coordinate 225,323,995 of NC_134571.1, read as the reverse complement.
TATTTGACTAAAAGAACACAAACATTCACTTAACAACCCTAATGCTTCACATCTACCGCCATATTGTTTCAACTGCGGTTGTAAACCTTTGTTTGAAGACAAAAATTCTTTCAAGGCACAAATGCCAAACCACACGGGAAATAATCGAGGCATTCCACATTAAAGGGTTCGGAGAGACTCGCGTTAGCCATGCATCTTTGTCTCTGTTAGAATGCGAATTTCAGTATCTTCACAACACGTGTGTTAATCTCAAGTAGTGTCCTTTTGTTGTTTCTTTTCTTCACTTCCCTACTTCCTGATATGTTTAACTGATGTCTTCATACGTTATCATGTACTTATGCAGCGGTGTTTTTGCAATCACATATATATATATATATATATATATATATATATATATATATATATATATATATATATATATATATGTTCTTCGTTTCAATAAAAATTTAGTTGAGGGTTAGCGCGCGTCCTGTCTGCTTCTAGTCTGTGTTCGTGTCACTTCGCGCTACAATCCAAGAACATACGTGAACAAAACATGCCTAGTAATAAACAGTGAGCACTGCACAAAAGTTGCACATCAAAACTAGTAATAGTAGACATATACTTCACTCAGCTGAACTGCAAAATATTGCAAATATCACAAAGACAGCATAAAAACTGGGCAAGACAGAGCACTAACTCTTAGCTATAGTTGCAATATGCGCATCAAATCGAGACATTAAAAGTCCAAACTAAACTGCCAGAAATGGTCATGTCTCTCCAAGAGACCACTGAGGAACAAAAGATATACTTTCTTTATAATTCCATCTCATAGATTACTGATTTAATTAAATTTGATACATGACCCCTAGTGTGTCACAAATCTCCTGTTCTCATTACCTATGCATGATTACCAGCCGTGGTGAAAGAATGACTTGCACTAATGTTTTGAACACCGGTAAAAATGCTGCTTGTTCTAAACTTTCTGTTGTGACAGCACACATGTGGGCAGTTGTGAACGCAGTTGCCTATAGGGCTCAAACACCATGTTGCGGCTGCACAGGTACTGTCTACCGAACACCTTTTTCAAGATAGCTTGCATCTCGGAGTGTGCAGCCAGGCTAGTGGCACTGCATTCTTTTTTCACCTTGCCAGTTGATAAGGCCTCAGCAGCTGCAATCATCTGCGACTGGTCGTAAAGGTGTCATAAGGTCAGGCAGCAAACAGGTACCACGTAGCAAAACTTTCAGAGTACATTCTGTGAGTCGAGGTGTGTAATTTGTGCTTTAGTTCTGCAGCATTGCCAGAGTCACAACTATTCATTGCAGCTCCTAAATTTCAACCGCATCAACAAAATAAATTAGGACACTTCCTTCAGTACAGTGGCAGATGCTCAGCTGCAGGCTTTCTAGAACCATTCATTATCTTCAGACAGTGCCAGTACAGCCCGTAGCATATCTTTCGAGCACTCTAGACAAGTACACCGATTACACTATACACAGAGCATCTGGTGTCCATTTACCTATAGAGGCAAGGTAACCCCAAAAACACATATTGTGACAGGCATGCTGGACACTTTCTCCCCTGAAATGCAAGCGCCATTCGGTATTTCAGTGCCTGTAGTGTCCTTTGCATCTAAATGAATATTGAATACATAGTAATACCATGAAGACAACAAAAAAGCCATAAGACATCAACTGTGTGTCAAATCTGGGTGCAAGCTATTCTCTTATCAAACATACCTGCAGGCATTGCGACCAATGTGCTCCCAAAATGTATGAGGCATTAGTCATTGCAGAGCTGTAAGGACATGACAATCCTAGGATGATTATGTTCTCGAGGGTTTTTGCCCCACTTTCCATCTTTTGAAACGTGTATACTCTAGCCATGAAAACAAAAATGCTACAACTGGCGTGTGGTAAGTTTTGAGTCTTATTTCCTAGCAGCTCATTGAAACGAGCCACGATGACAAATCCAAATGCTGTTACCTCATCAGACATTTAAATTTCTTGAAAACTAACAAAACAAGACAGGCATTAAAGTGGCCATCACTTACATACATTACACTGGTTTAAAGTTATTGCACCGCTTTGTGCCAGGTAAAAATGTTAGAAACATCAAAAATGTTCAGATTCTACGGCCTACCATGAAAAGTAAATAAAAACATCATGAAGTTTTTTAAAGGGGTTCAGAAGCTTTACCACTGGCAGCCTAGGTGATGGACACGCTGATAGATGAGCAGCTATTCCACTGAGACGAGAATGTTGAGGTCTTCGCATGCTAGTCTCCGAGACACTGAAGAGTAATTCTTGGTCCACATGAAGGTCGTTGCTTGCATACACGTCTGGGCCACTATACTGAATGCATGGTGTTACTGGAACTTTTTCTCTCTGCGTAGTGGTAAAGAAAGCATGGTTAAATTTAGATGATATTTAATATGCAAAGTGTGCAGACAGGACACAAGTGTAGAGAAGTGGACAACACGAACGCGAAAAACACGAAAAATTTCATCAAATTGTTTTAATACATAAAATTTTTGTAGTATATGTTATTAATTATAAGGGTTCATAACCGCAACATATTTCATATATAAGCAGGTAGAATTATCAGCTTGGTCCGTTTGTGCAAGCTCGTTTAAGGCAAGAAATCGAGTTTCACAAAGACAACCTCAACATTCTTGATTGAAAAAGGAACACCTCAGATGACATGCACTTCTGTGAGTGGGAATTGAACAGTTCAAGAAAAACAAATTAAAACTGGCGCACCGATCCTGAAACAGAATAAGCATCTGCTACTGCAAAAAGCTAATTAATTGATAGGTTTTAATAACACATGGGCATCTTTGGCCAAAGAGCGCCAAGTCTATACTGCAAAAGATAAACTTAGCGCATCTTTACAAAGCAAATATATGAAGATGACTAATGGCTCTCTGCACTACAGTTGCTTTGCTCTAGCATGAAGTCATTTTAATGCATGCACACGTACATACACACGCTACACCCAAGTGTAACAGCTCCAGAATTAAAATTGGGCAGTAATGAAGTCGCAACCTCTAACCCTTGATCCCGAGCTGTACTAGTGACTGGAGGTAGTACCAATATCGCCAATGACGAGTAGCATTCTTCCTGCCAGATGTTAAACTGCTCTTATTGTCAAAGATGAGTTACAGTCGGCATTGAGGGAAAGCTGCCCTCAAGAGCAGCTTTTACTTTTGTGTTATTTCTAACCAGAGACCAATGAAGTAATATATTTTTAGAATGAGAATGAGACCTAAAAAATGAGTACATAAGAATTTTCGAAAATATTGTGCATTTTTCCGGAATTACCTTGGGGGTTCACGGGTAAAGCGGCAATCCAGAAAGTAAAAGACGTTTTGACATGTTTGCTACCAGTGAATGCTAGAAAATATGTTGGCATTGTGTAGTTTTGTCCAACAATGCAAAAGGTATTCTTAATAACTAAAGAAGTAAATGGAAAGGTATCATGAAGTGTATTTTGTGAATGTAATGCAGAATCACTCAACTTCTGTTACTATATAATCTCCACTCGATTAACCTGCACTTTCTGAACTAGTTCAGGAGGTGCTGCATTTCACTGCTCGTTCCACCAGTTCAACATGGCAGCAACTGCACGCTGTGATTCGTTTTACTTAGTGCAAGCTTTCTACAGGGCGAGTTCACAGCATTGCCTACACTTGGCCGAAATGTAGTGCATGTTTAGGCAGCAGGTGTGGTGCCGCTTCTGCTCGAGCGAGGTGCAGAAATCAGTTTCATACAATAATTACAAGAGGGAACTCTGGCGCTAGTGTCTACAAGAACTGAAACAAGAACGGTTGTACGAGCATGGGAATTATGGGAAGTACATCCACTTGCCTAAACTTCGTCTGTTTGACTTAAAACGGCTTTGTCACTTTGTAAACTAGACATTTTCAACAATATACCGTGTAATAAATAAATAAACATCATTCAAACCATCTGACGACAGGATTCGAACACAGGAACTCTAGAACAGCAGTCTGATATTGAAACTATTAAGCCACGGAGGCATGTAACGACAAGCGAGTGGAACGCCCTCATCAATTTATCGCAGGCATACCAGTGTCTTGAGACGCTTGGCGCGTTTCAATTTGGTCACCTGAACAAGCTCAATCGTTGCAATTAATAACAATTATGCGTGTTGGCGGCGTCTACCGCACTTCGAAGAGTATAGACTGCGCTGAAATTTACAAAAATAAGATTTATATAGCGTATAATATACAAAGCGACAAGACCGTCTGAATTCACAAGCACGAAGATCAAACAAATCCATGTGCTTCCCATCATTCCCATGGTGGTACAACGACTGCAGTGCCAGAGTTCCCTCTAGTAATTACTGTAAGAAACTCTATGGCAGAAATAACCGAAGTGTCTGGCATTTTGTTCTGGAGTAATAAACTAACTTTTGCCGTCCCATAAATCTTACTGGTCATTAATTCCAAGTTTTAGTGCAGTCACATGTCTAGTAGGCAATTGTGGTATTTTGCATAAACATTGCAAAGCCAACTGTGATGAAAGTTCACTCTGGTAAATTGGTTATGACCGAGTAGCATAAACTACTGAAGCAATCGCAGCAACCTCTGGAAGACTAGCGAAGTAATTTTCTTATTAGCAGCCTTTAAACGGCAGTGAAGCATATGACACATGCACCTTAGATATGCAGATATTTCCTTGACTCAGCAAGAAGCGATGCTTCATGTTCCACGAGGCTACTTCAATCAACGCAGTATTGGTGCTCTCTAAAAACAATGCCAATGCAGATCCAAATATGTTTCAGGGGTAACTGTTATGCCTCAAATCCTGGTAGATTACAGTTTCTTTAAACACATGATCAGACCATGTTAGAAGTGCTTCTTAAAATCCTCCTATTTATTAGACTAGTCATATCTCTGTACAAAAAGGCTACTAATTAGGTCCCATGCAATATCATCATCTTAACAAAAACTTCACTTAGTAATACACATTCTGTGATAAGATTTCTTTGAGACCACATTGAGATGCTGTACAACGTGAATTTATTATTTTTAAAATGAAGCTCCTGATCTTCCAAACGAGAAGAGAACTGAGGGTGAAAATTTTTCTTAATCACAGCTGGAAGATTCCAGGGAAGGCACGTGGAACTTATTTGTAATTTTCTATTTAAATGTAGAAATGGTAAAGACAAATGAAAATGGTAAAAAAAACAGCCATGGGTGGAGAAAGAACCTACAACCTTTGCATTAGGCATCCGATGCACTAACCACTGTGCTACCAAGGGAGCATTCAACCGTTCACAATGGCCCCTCAGATTGTCGACTGTCGAACGCGGCCGTAGTACCAGAGTGGTTAGTATATCACATGCGTAATGTGAACGTTATGAGTCCTTTCCCCACCCACAGGTGGATGTCTTTTCATCCGCTTTCATTTCCCTTGAATTGTTCATTTCTATACTTCATATAAAAAGCTAAAAACATGTTCCTGTATGCTTTCCTCGACCTCATTATCTGCTAGCTTCTTCCAGTTCTGTTACTTCCAACACTTATACACATTCTCATTTGGTAAGTAAACAGCTTTTGCATGATGCTGGAATGCAATATAAAACATTATTGCAGGGCCGTGTTACGTAGAAAGGCTTATATTGTCCAGGCAACGTGTATTATTGTAAATCTGAAAAAACAAAACAATTCCCACTCTAGGCAGCAATGCTGTGTACTGCTGTGTGCAACAGGGTATAAAGAAAACAACTTGTTCAGAAATAAAGCCACGAAACAACCAGGAAGTATGAAAACTAGATGAAAATTTAGCACAGCAACAGATAAAGACATAATGAAGGAAGCGCGAGGATGGTTTATTTTGGAAACACGAGGCAATATACTTGAAAGAAGCATATGAGCTTACATGTGGAGAAATATTGTTTATGTAGCAGCTAAACTACGAACAGGCCTAGAACACACTGATACAAGGTGTCGAGCATGTAAATCTCATCGTGCCCTTAAGTCAAAGAAACATGGCTTTCTCATGATTCGCTACAGATGGCTGGCTCAAACAACTTAGCCGCTTCTATATATGCCTTGTAAGTACCAGGTGATCTGTGTGACTTCTGCAAGCTTTAAATATGTACAAGTGCCACGTAGCTGGACAGAACCAAGGTAATGTCGTTTGCCATCGTTTTGAGCCAGTGAAATCAATTTTTGCATTTTTCCTAATTAGGTAATTAATTATCGATTATTTACCTGCTCAAATATTATATTCAAAGTAAATGTGTCAGTGCGAAAATTGTAGAGCATCCTGAAAAATTCCCCATCCAGCTTTCTACTGCTCAACAGGTGCAATGCGAACTTAGTTTTTCAACCTTGAAAGAAGCTTGTGAATACATGCAAGAAGTGCTGTGCAACTAACCACTCGTGCACCTGAACACCATTTGGCTCCTTCTTTCATGCTAGAAAAAAACACTTTTTGAGAAGAATATTTTAGAAATTTATTAATTATTATTGAATGTGTTTCAGGCAAAACGCATGAAATAGTGTGACTGCCACCTCCATTTTCGGCGACATGAATTGACTCCCTTTTCATGTCCAAATCTAGCTATACATTGTGCGTGTTTTGAGCTGGTTCTGTAATTTAGGCTGGTTTTGACTAATTGGAGCTTCGCACCCTAATAATGGAGTCTACAGCCTAAATATAAATTGGTACATCAACGGTCACTGTCAGTACTTCATACTCCTTTAACTTAGTGTCAAGTGCTTGTGAGCCAAGAAGTTGGTAGTTCTAAGCAGTATTTCTCATTCTGACCTGGTGTTATAGCCCAGTTACTATGATGCCATGCTGCTCAGTCATGCTGGTCACAGCTTCAATGTAGGCCATGGCTGCTGCCCTCCAATGGGGGTAAAATGCAATAACGCTTATGCACTTAGATTCAGGTGTACATTAAAGAAGCCCAGGTTCCCAAAACTTCAGGTTGTGACTTTGGAATGTAAAAGCCGTTAATTTAATTTTAAAATCTAAAGGTGTTTATTAGGAGCAGGACATCACCTTGAGCTTTTACTGCACTACCATGGCACCAAGAAGCTCTGAGTAAATAAAAACAATTTCTTAGACACTCTCCACCACTTGCAAACATTTACAAACACTTCTCTGCATGCACCTCTATTGCTGTTATATTTAGTTCCATATGCCAAGGCCGGTTAGGATGTTAGAAGAACTTTCAAACCTGTTTTTTACCGCTTTAAAGTTGTTGGTTATTTTGCATCTTTGTGTGTTCCGAATGCACATTTCAGTCCATCAATTTCTTCAGAAAGTGCACTCTGTATTTATTTGTGCATGCAAAAAGGGTTCAGAAGAACTGCTTTCTGAAGATCTGTATAACAAGCAAAAACAATTCTATGTAGGCTGCGCAAAGAGAAAGGATTGTTTTGTAAATATGTTATTTAGTTCTTTAAAAAAACAGCTGTCAGTTTTCTGTTCAAAAGTGAAAATTGCCCCTACCTGGCTCTGCTTCATTATCCGATGTTGATGGTCCATTCGGGGGCACTCAACTGACAGGTAGCACTTTGGCCATGTCCGGTGTGCTGTCACCAGGCCCAAGGTCGATCGACATCATCACCAAAAGTCGAGTCTGAACTCTATGAAAGAACCATCTCATCATTTTGCTATTAGTTTTGTCATCTTGTGTGTTTCACATACGGCCGTCAGTAAAATATTTCGTCACTTGGATACTGAAAAAAATTCAAGCATTTTCTGGCAGCCAAGCTGAATACACAATGAAGAACATTAAATAGCAAATACAGTTGTCACATTATATTGATCAAGTACAGCAGAAATGGAAATAAATTAGTGATACTGTGTCTGTTGGCTTTGAATACAAGAAACGTAAAAACAGGAACTTGCAGCCACGCCATTTTGAATTTCCCGCGTATGCTACACCTCACCACAAGTTTGGCATCGTCCGGTACTCGGGGATAGTAATCCCTTAAAATTAAGATGAACGAGCGTCGGCATAAATTAACAGGCTACTTAACCGGGCAATATTTGCGCATAAAACAACTCATGTAGCGAAGCTACTGTCAAATACCCGATGAAGCATCTGCGTGCGGTGCGGTTTGGGCGAACAATTCAATAAGGAATACGAGTTTCACTTGTTTCACGCCTGCTAAGCTAAGATAGAATCTGAGTTTCCTACTAAACTATGCTGGATATTTACGCTCCGAATAAAACTCTGGAAATTTTGTTACGTCACATTGCATACGGATGAAAGTGAGAAAATTGCTTTTATTGTATTCTGCCCAAGCGGCATGTAGCAGCGACCACTCTCATGCAACAAAAGCGTGACAGTGATACTCGCGGCACGGAAAACAAACAAATACGACGCCAACGTTACACTTCTTGGAGTTAGAACTAAGGACGATCAAGACAGTTTTCTAGCCTTCATAACGCCATGAACACGACCAAACATCGAGCGAAATAACTGTCTGCCCTCGAAAATTATTACCGCTTCCATTTACATACCTATCGCTGCCACAAGCAAAAGTCAATGGGCTAGCTGTCCACAAGCCGCAGGTTAGAGTCACAGCAACATATTACGGTAACGTAAAACAATTTCCACGCTGACTTATACCCGTGTCACACGGGCACATTCGGAAGGCCTTCCAGTCGACGGCCTTCGAAACGCCACAACTCTATCGACTCAAAGGAGTTGTCGCGCTGTTACACGGCACTTTTGAAAGGCCGTTGAGTGGTTCAGGCGTTTCTCGCAAAATTCTGTGGCGCTGCGGCCCTTTATTTTCGTTTTCGTGTCACAAAAAGTTAAACAACATTAAAAGCACTTAAAAGCACTATAAATTCTCTTATGTTTGTTTATACATTTAAAAAAATGTTTATACATTGCTATACATATATGTTTAGTTATTAAGTTGTTGAGTAGCGAAACTGCGGCAACGTTCGCTCCGCTCGATGCGGCTGCCGTTCTGGTGTGTGTGCACGTTTCTCTTCAAAGTGCGCCCATATAGAAAGAAATTGTGCGCCTTGCGCTTCGACTCCATTCTTGCTCTACCGCTATGGGTGACAGAGAGACAGATGCTCAAGATGACAAGACTGCTATGATAACCTATATGGGTGCGATCATGCAGCTTGATGCCGAGATTGAGGCGGCAAAAGCGGAAGCCGACGCCATCGAGGAAGAGCTGCTGATCGTCAACAATTTGATGATGACGATAGACTCGGTGACCGAACGAAGCGTCAACAGAGATAGATGGTCGTTCTCTCGCCGGACGAGGTGGTTTGAGGAGACTGTGCCATTGCTTGGTGAGAAGTTTTTCAAACGTGCATTCCGCGTAACGCCGGCGACTTTTCGCTACATCGTGGACGCCGTGAGACCGCTGCTCGAGCGTCAGAACACGAACATGCGTGAAGCCATCACGCTCGATAAACGTGTAGCGATTGGCTTGTACCGGTTGTGTTCTTCAGCTGAAGACCGTAGTGTCGCCGAATTGTTTGCTGTGGGACGCTCAACCGTCAACGTGGCCTACAGAGAGTTGTGCGAGGCCGTTATCCACACTATGGAGGCGGAGTGGATCAAGTTGCCCACAGCTTCAAGCATGGCCGAGCACATTCGCGAGTTCACGGCCACGTTGGAATTCCCGCAAGCCATGGGATCACTAGACGGGTGCCATTTCCCCGTTTCACCGCCCAGGGAGAGCGCCACCGACTATAGGAACTATAAAGGATGGTAAGTCGTACCTCTGATATGGTGTGCACTTACATTACATCACCTACAGCTTCCAAGCTACGTCATATTTTTAGAGTACGGAGAATGGGTAAATACTACCAATCCGAATTAACGAGGTCTTTTTTTATGCAGGTACAGCATCATCCTCCTCGCACTGGTCGACCACAAGTATAGGTTCCGGTACATCAATGTGGGTTCTCCTGGCCGCTGCCACGATGCATATGTGTACCACCGGTCAAGACTAGCAGACGCAGTCAAGGGCCCCCTGTTCCGCCGACCACTAGCAACAATCAGTGGTACAGCTGTGCCACCCTTAATACTATGTGACCAAGCATTTCCGCTCACTCTAAACCTGATCAAGCCATTCAGCCACAGGGCACAGTTAAGTGAAGAACAAAGGTTATTTAATTACAACCTTTCCAAAGCTCGAAGGATTGTGGAAAATGCCTTTGGTAGGCTCAAGGCAAGATTTCGCTTTATCTTGAAAAGGATGGAGTGCAACATCGACAATGCCCGCCTTGTCATTCATGCCTGCTGTGCTCTGAACAATGTGTGCGAGCATTTTGGTGACACTGTGCTCCAACACTGGTTGGTCGAGGCTCAAAACAATGATGGCGGCCTCCATCAGCCTGACCACAGCACAGATGCTGAGGAAGGCACAGGCAGTGATGTGAGAGCAGCTCTTGTCAGGCACTTCCAGCAGAGCTAAGAATTTAATGCTGAAGCTTTGTGGACGTTCATGCTTCGGTAGGTCAGTGAGTCCACTGTCATCATCAAATACTTGTGCGCCTAGCAGAAGTTAATTTCTACTAAGCGCACAAGTATTCTTCTGCACTCAAAAGAGCGATTTAGCACACATTGAAGAAAGTATTCTGTACAAAACCCACAAGATGGGTGAAGTAAGGAATGGAAAATGAGGCATCCATACAATTGCAGCAAATTCCTACAATGAAAACACGTACACTCTTGACCAAACAGGTTTCCTTTGTAACAATCTGTTGCGATTGGGTGGATGCTGCATTTTCCATTTCCTAATTACAGCAACTTTATTTGGAACTTTTTTCTAAATATTTTGACATTGCATAAAAAACTTTTCTTGCATTTGCATGTGTCTTTCTCTTTGCTCGTACTCTCTCTGACGGCTCGTCACCAGCTGCTCCCTCAGCAGTATGTGTTCACCGAGTATCTGCTGCTTGAAGTCGTCACTCGCTTTCCTCTTCTTTGGACCCCGGCTTGTAGTAGTCACACTAGCAGGGGTGGCACTGCTGATAGCAGGGCTGGAGGAGGCCAGGCTGGAGGAGGCCGGACTGGGAGAGGCCGGGCTGCTGGAGGCCGGGCTGCACGTGGACGGGGACTTCGGTCCTGGGCTGTCCAGAGGTCTGATGGGCGCACTCTCCTCCCATTGCAGCCTGTTCTCATTGTCAACGACACCATTGTCGCTGCCGTTTATCATCTCCATGATGACCTGGACAATGATTTAATGTTACTTGCATCTTTGATAACTTCAGAATGTTTTGAAAGATGACATTCCAACATGGGTCTCAACACTCTGATGCAATAATACGCACACCAATGCATACTCTACTGCAAGTGTTGTAGTTGAACAGAGGACGCCAACAAAATGGGAACGCACCTCGTCTCTCTTTTACGTTATTGCAGTGACTGGGTGCCAGCAAACAGCTGTTATTTTTATGCGCTTATACTATCCTGAGGACTGTACACGCATGGAAAAGTAGTACCTGCAACCAGCAGTATGAGCCACAATTTACGACAATGCTGCATTTTCATCCTACAAAGTAGCATGTAATAGAACGATTTGTGCACATTCAGTTACGTCATTGAGCAAGTGAATGGCTTCAGAGATTATTCTGCACTTACTGGAGGCTTTTAAAAAATGCTATACCTCTTCAACAGTAACTTGGCTCTCTTGAGCCCTTGACGGGTCGTTGGCCGGGAGTGTCCCCAAAAAACTGTGTATACGCCAGAAATGCGTCCAAGGTATGGCGCCAGCACCAGTCTTTTGATTTTTCAGCCAAAACCTGAAATGTTATAAAAGAGAAGGTTTGGTTAACTATAAAGATGCATGTGCGGGCACAGACACAAGAATGTACTGATCAAATTCGCTTAACCGAGGTGTCGATAAGCGGAACAGGAACACCAGAGAGTCGTATTATGTTTTATTCGAACGTAACCAAATTGTTTTTTGAAATCCTCGTCACGTGACTATAATTTTCGCACAGTATGCTGCGGTGTAATTTTCCGCGTCGGACCTCTGAAGTCACATTAGTCAATTACCTTGAGTTTAGACACTAACCAACTGCATCATGCACAAGCAGTATTCTTGAAAAGTTATGCTCATTCGAGGCCGAGTTTACGGCTCATTAAAAGTGTCATGGGGTGGTGGAACAAAAATTCCACGACAAATGAAATTCTGCAAAGATCCACCTGTTCATTTTTTTTCTCAATAAACACCTTTCTCTCTCTCAAGGCCAAGCCCCGGCAAACGGTTAATCGTAAGGTCATCGGACAAATTTATGAAAGCCACTTACCGATAAGTCTGCGCAAGATTTTCAATCTTGTGGTGAACTTGCAGCCGAGTTCTTTCAAAGCCCACCTGTCGCAGGGCCGCGGCGATATCGTCGTAAACGTCGCTATTTCTCTTCTGACGGCGTAGGTCCATAAGGCGGTCCTCCCACAAATCTATGAGGAGCGCCGTTTCGCGCTCTCCCCACAGCTGCCGCGCTTGCGATGGCGCTACTTTTTTTTTTCTTCTGCGGCTGGGCGCGCTCCATTTCAATCTCACACACACACACACACAAATTCACTCGCCCGAGAAAACACTTCTGTGAGTTGAGGAAAAAAAAAGTTATACACTACTTATTACGTTAATGATTAAAAAAAATGCAAGATAAACTAAACACGCGGAACTGGAAAAACAAGCAAGAAAGTACGCAGACAAAAACAAACAAAGCAGAGAGCAATATGGCGGCGATATGACGGTAGCTGGAGTCGAGGGAGAGTGCACTAGACAACATGGAGGAAGGAACACAAGCACGTCGCTGTTGTCGAGAGTATGTGCAGTTCGCACGTATCAAGTGGCAAAAAATACTTTATTGAATAATTAATAACACTCATATATAGTATATTTAGAGCATTTTGGTTTGATTTGTTCTTTTTAACCGTGAGTACGGGCACACTGTGAACGAGAGGGCACGTTAGTGCTATTTCCGTTTCCGTTGCTCAAAGGCCATCGAGATTTCGATAGAGTTGTAAGGTGCTCCGTTGACTCGATAGACTATTGACTCGACGGCCTTCGAAACCGCCCGTGTAGCAGCTCGAACTTGACCTTTGAGTCAAATGACTATCGGTTGGAAGGCCTTCCAAACGCCCGTGTGACAGGGGTATTAGCAGCCGCGGCGTGCGCTAAGTGCCGCAGTTCTCGTCCGCCGTTCGAAATTCACACAATGATGACGGTCCCTGCATTTTTAACATGAAATACTGCACGCTATGCTCCGGAGCTCAATAGGAGGGCGAAACGCATTTGCACGTACCTGAAATCCGCATGCCGGAAACCCGTCGACGCTTCCGAACCCCGCACGGCCGCTTCACTTGGACGGGAGGCACCTCCATCAAACATTTCACATGCGACATGTCTCACACCGATTATGCTAACACGAGAAAAAGACGCAGGCCGCATTGCGACGCCGTGCAGCCGTGCCTCCTCCGATGAGCTGCGTCCGCGGAGTTGCAGAGAACAGAAGCATACAAAACGTTAGGCGCGAGAAGATGGCGGCTCTCGTTGCGGAGACGAAGCAGCGGTGAACCATGTTGCCAACTGTTGGTTCCGACGTTATGCCGGCGGTGGTGGCTTTAGTGGCGTGTGTTGCGGCTGTCTAACTTTTTATTTCTTTTCCCCAAACAGTATGGTTAAGATCAGTTCTTTGTTTGCATTTTTTACTGTGTCACTTGGCATTACTTTTTTGCCTTTTTATGCGATTAAGCGGTAAATTACGGTCTCCTAGATTCGCCTGCGCCAGCTTCGCATGCAAATCTCGGAGGCCATGGGGCAACGCGTAAAGGATACGCCGTTCTTGTCGTTGTTAACGTTTCATCATCGTTTCTTCAACTGAGACAGAGGCGTAGCATAGAATAAAGAAACAACTTTAGAGAAGGGAAACTGTACCTTCCACAGTGGTTCGAAAATAAGAAGCGGCAGTGCATGGAACTTAGCGGGGGGCCCGACAGATGGCGCTACTTAAACAGGAAGCGGAAATGTCTTTTTTTTAGTGCAATATCTAATATGGCCGCTTTATACCGTTGGCTGGCGTACGCTGGCCGCTGGGTACGCGCCATGCTCGCCTCGCCGGCTTTGCGGCATGCCGCAGCTGCCGCGTTTTAATGGCCAGGAGACCAAAGAGCCTCTACTGACGTCCATATAAACAAGCCACAGGTGAGTGAACAGGACGTGCGACTTCATTGGCAGAAGCAAAGCAGTGCACCTTCTCATACAAGATCAGAAATAAAATTTGCATGTCGAGATGAGCTGAAACCATTAAGGCGAGCTCGTAAACTGCTCACTTTCGTCGTCGCACATGGCGATCTGGTAACGAGCGACAATCAGTAGCGCAAGTAAATTGGGCAGTGCACCACCTGTTTGCATCGACAGTAGCCGTAACTTGCATTGCGAAGCAATCGGGTGACGCAAGGTATCTGCTGCCGCAACCAACAGAGCGACATGGACTAAACGGCATTTTAGCGTTCCCGCCTTTCCAACCTGCACGTTTCTTTTTGTTCTTCCGGGGGCCGCTAATGTGTAGCTCATAGTTAATGCCCCCACATTCCGAATATGGGCATCACCATTTTGCAGCCACTTTTGCAGGCCTTTCCACCCATGTGGCTATCAACTTCGGACCTTGTAATAACGTGTGCTGGTCTCCGCTCACGCCACGTCACGGCCGATGAAGGCCCACAAGCATAATTTGCCGGCGGCTGCAGCAGGAAATTTCGAATGGGGAGAGCACCAATTACGGTGCATGTAAATTGGGAGTCTTTGTCGCTGTGTGGACTGCAGGAGCAGATGGTTACCTCGGGAGACTATTGCCCGTGCACCTGACCAGGTCGCCACATCGAAGAAACATAACATGGCGACCATTATCAAATTAGACTCTGCATTCAATCACCGCATAAGGTTCAGACAATACAGTGTACATTGGCTAAGATCCACATGACAACAGTGGGCATTCACGCACTACAGGTCACTTACAGCACATTCAGCTAACCGATTTCAGGCACAGTGCTTGCCTACATCTCACATGGTGGTCTAGTAACGAGTGACAACCAGCAGCACAAGCAGATTTGACAGTGCCCCACCTGTTTGCACCGACAGTCGCCGCAACTTGCACTGCGAATCAATCGGGAGACGCAGGCACCTGCTGCCATAGCGAACACAGCGACATGAACTACCCGGCATCCTAGCGTTACCTCCTTTCCTACATGCACGTTTCCTTTTGTTCTTTCGGTGGCCGCTAATGTGTCGCTCACACTTGGTGCCCCACCTGCTCTCAATATGGTTGTGGTCTGTTTTGTGGGAATCGCCATTTCGTAGCCACTTTTACAGGCCTTTCCACCTATGTGGATATCAATTTCATACGCTTCAAACCATGTAATCGTGTATGATAGTCTCTCTTCACGCCAAATCACGGCCAAAGAAGGCCACAAGCACACTCTACCCATGGCTGCAGCAGGAAAGGACAAACAGGAAGCACCAGTAGCAGTACATGTGAACAGGGAGTTTCTGTCACTGTGCAGACTGCAGGAGCAGGTGCTTACCTCGAGAGGCCGTTGGCCATTGCAACTGAACAAGCTGCCACATCCCAGAAATGTAACACGGCAAGCATGACCAAGTGGGACAACATTGAAACAAGATTCTGCAATCAAATCACTTCAGCATTCTCTAACATAAAGCTCAATCTATACATTGGCACTATACATTGGCTACGATCTACATGACAACAGTGAGCATACACGCACACGGGTTGCTTGCACCACATTCAACCGTCCGACTGTAGGCATAGTGCTTGCCTTCCTCGCACACAGAAGTCTCGTAACAAGCAACAACCAGCAGCGCAAGCAGATTGGGCAGCGTGTCCCACGTGTTTCCACCGACAGTCAGCGTTGAATATGAGCAACTTGCATGGCGAAGCAATCGGGTGACGCAAGCATCTGCTGCCACAGCCAACACAGCGACATGGAGTGCCTGGCATTTTAGCGTTACCGCCTTTACAACCTGCATGTTTCTTTTTGTTCTTTTGCATGCCACTAATGTGTAAATCACACTTGGTCCCCCACATTCTCTGTATATGGGCATGGTCGGTTTTGGGACATCACCATTTTGCAGCCACTTTGGCAGGCCTTTCCACACATGTGGATATCAACTTAATACACTTAGAACCATGTAATTATGTATGAGAGCCTCCGTTGCTGCCAAATTATGGCCGAGGAAGGCCACAAGCAAAATTTGCACACGGCAGCAGCAGGAAAGGACGGAACGGGGAGCACCAACCACGGTGCGTGTAAATTCGCAGTCTATGTCACTGTGCGGACTATAGGAGCAGGTGCTTGCCTCGAGAGACTGTTTCCCAATGCAACTGACCAGGCTTCTACATATGACAAACGTAACACTGTGACAAGTACCAAGTCAGACAGCAGCGAAACCAGATTCTGCAATCAATCACTTCAATGTAGCTTGCACAAAAACACAGGCTATCGAGCAAGAATACTGACACGTGTACTTATCTTTATCGGGCGACCACGTTTCGCCGCTTAACAACTGTAATCGCAAAGCGCAGGACGCGCCTGCATGTATCCGAAGTTTCTGGAAAGTTATCGATGTTTCTACCCGGCTACCCGGTTGTCGTCGAACCTTGCGTTATCTGATTTCATCTCGTGACGCGAATGGTGTAGAACTTTGTGGAAGGCACGCGGGCCCGAACGATTAGTCTGGAACATTCGACGACTGCTGTATAAAAGCCGACGCGCTTGACCCGCTGATCAGATTTTCGACGATCGCCGACCGTGTTCGCCGCTATCGTTGTGCTATAAGTGCAGCCTGTTTTTCTTGGCACAGGTTCACCCAATAAAAGTTAGTTTTGTCTTTCAGAGTATTTGCTACTGTGTTCTTCAACGTCACCACCACGTGACATCTGGTGGAGGTGCTTATCGTTCATGTACCGGACGCCCTCGACAAGCCGTGATCCAAGCCCGGACTGCAAAGAGAACACGAACATAGTCCCGGAGCATCGAGCAAGCCGCCGTCTTCAACAGCTGCCCCCGGAGCACGGACTTCTACCTGAGAAGACCAAGAAGACTGTGGCCAAGGCAACCCCAATGGCAGCCCCAGCGTCCCCCATCGTGCTGCAGCAGCCCAGGGAACCTCCGACGTTCCGCGGATCAACATTCGAGGACTCGGAAACCTGGCTCGAGACGTATGAGAGGGTCGCTACGTTTAACAGTTGGGACAGCGACGACAAGCTGCGGCGTGTCTATTTCGCACTGGAAGACGCCGCCAGGACCTGGTTCGAGAATCGAGAAGCCACCTTAACGACGTGGGACCTGTTCCGAAGCGGCTTCTTGCAAACGTTTATAAGCGTCGTGCGAAAAGAGCGAGCCCAAGCACTACTAGAAACCAGACAGCAGCTGCCAAACGAGACGATCACAATATTCACGGAGGAGATGGCCCGTCTTTTCCGGCACGCCGACCCGGAAATGTCAGAGGAGAAAAAAGTCCGCTTCCTGATGCGGGGCGTCAAGCAAGAACTTTTCGCAGGACTTATTCGTAACCCGCCGAAGACCATAGCTGAGTTTTCTGCAGAGGCATCGACGATCGAGAAAACTCTGGAGATTCGCACTCGGCAATATAACCTCCAGGGGCTCACACCGCAGTACGCCATTTAAGGACTGGATTCCGGCTACTTTCAAGAGACCATCAGAGCCATTGTGCGCGAAGAACTGGGCAAAGTTCTGCCTTCGTCGCAGCCCCAAGTGGCTTCGATCGCCGACATCGTTTAAGAAGAGGTGCACCGATCGCTTGGAGTTCCCGAGCTGCAACCACAATTACCGCAGCCCCAGCCAGAAGCGATGACAAACACCACCGTCGCACGCCGTCAAGGTCCCCCTCCAGGGCCACGCCAGGGCCCTGCAACGACGCAATTCCGTCGTCCGCCGCCGTCGCCGCCAGCACGCCCACCCGTCGCCCAGCGCACCTACGTGAGGAAGACGGACATTTGGCGAGCCCCCGACCACCGCCCGCTCTGCTATCACTGCGGAGAAGCCGGCCATGTGTATCGCCGATGCCCATACCGGGAGATGGGACTGCGAGGTTTCGCCGTCAACGCTCCGCGCCCGCAGCAAGGTGAACGCCCTCGCGATATCGCGGACTACGTCGCCGCTACTCAGTGGTGCTCTCGACGACCTTCGCGTTCGCCACACCAGGCCGCTACCTCTCGCCGCAGCGCCGACCATACACTGGCCCAGCCCCGGGCCGGTCAGCGAGCCCATATCCGGAAAACTAAAAGCAGCAATCCATGGAGGTGCGGTTGCTGTTCGTCGAACTGACGAAGATCCTCCGCCGCCGACGAAGACGACAAAGAAACCATCTCTACGACCTAATGACGACACGCCACCGTCCCGACGAAGTCAGGAAGCCAAGACTACACCAACGAAAGACGGCTTCACGACGCGACGTTCCAGCTTCAGTTCAACACGACGCAGCCGTGATCCGACGCCAAGACCCAACTGCAACGCCAGACAAAGAACCACCGACCTCGACGTACTTCTCGATGGCCCCGCAGTCACTGCCTTAGTCGACACAGGCGCCGATTACTCCGTAATGAGTGGACACATCGCCGCCCAGTTGAAGAAGGTTAAGACTGCATGTGAAGGCCCCCAAATTCGCACCACTGGAGGACACCTCATTACGCCGACAGGAATCTGCACGGCAAGAATAACCGTTCATGACCGGACTAACCCTGCCACCTTCGTTAACCTCCAACAGTGTTCCCGAAACGTCATTCTCGGCATGGACTTCCTGAACCAACACGGCGCAATCATAGACCTGAAGTCAAAATCGATAACGCTGTCGGAAGATCAAGCGATACCGCCGGAGAGCTTTCGTAGTCACCAGGCCTTGAGTGTTCTCGAAGATCAAGTGAGCATCCCACCTCGCTCGAGCATTGTTATTTCGGTCGGCAACAAAACACCCGCTGACGTAAAGGCGTCATCGAAGGCGACCAACGTCTACTGCTAGACCGTCAAATTTGCGTCGCAAGAGGGACCGCTCGACTGCATGGAGGGAAAACTGAAGTGTTGCTGACAAACTTCAGCCAAGAGTTCAAGCGCATCAACAAGGGCACGACGATCGCGTACTTCGAGGAAATTCTGGAAACCAGTGATGCGTTTGTCCTCTCGGATTCCGCCGCATCTACCCCGACGACGATGGTACCGAACCAGACTACGACATTAATCCAAGTCTCCCCGTGATTAAGCAACAGCAGCTCAGAAGTCTGCTCCGACGATACAAAGGCTGCTTTTCGACGTCATCGAGGATTCGACAAACACCAGTCGCCAAGCAACGCATAATCACGGATGAGTGCGCTCGACCACTCCGCCAGAGCCCTTACCGAGTTTCGCCGCGAGAACGTGCAGCTATAAGAGAACATGTCGACGAAATGCTGCGCAACGACATCATCCAGCCATCGAAAAGCCCGTGGGCATCCCCTGTTGTCCTGGTAAAGAAAAAGGACGGAACGCTACGTTTCTGCGTCGATTAGCGTCGTCTGAACAAGATCACGAAGAAGGACGTATACCCCCTCCCACGAATAGACGACGCATTGGATCGGCTCTGCAACGCTAAATACTTCTCGTCTATGGACCTCAAGTCTGGCTATTGGCAAATAGAAGTCGACGAAAGAGATCGCGAAAAGACTGCCTTCATCACCCCAGACGGCCTCTACGAGTTCAAAGTTATGCCATTCGGACTGTGCTCGGCGCCTGCAACGTTCCAGCGCGTCATGGACACGGTATTAGCAGGATTGAAGTGGCAGACCTGTCTCGTTTATTTGGATAACGTCGTCGTCTTCGGCGGAAATTTCGACGATCCCCTCAGGCGGCTTGCGACAGTACTAGAGGCCATCAAGTCGTCAGGGCTTACTCTGAAGGCGGAAAAATGCCGCTTCGCTTACAATGAGCTTCGGTTCCTTGGCCACTTAATCAGCAAATCTGGTGTCCGGCCAGACCCGCAAAAGACAGCTGTCATCGCACAGTTCCCGCAACCCATCAACAAAAAGGCAGTGCGTAGATTCCTTGGCATGTGTGTCTACTACAGACGCTTTGTCAAGGACTTTTCACGCATCGCCGAGCCTTTGACACGTCTTACTAAATGTGATGTTGAGTTCAAGTTGGAAACGCCGCAGGCCGGTGCATTTGAAGAACTCAAACGACGCATGCAGTCGCCGCCGGTACTTGCGCACTTCGACGAGTACGCCGATACAGAAGTCCATACTGACGCCAGTAGCCTAGGCCTCGGTGCCGTTCTAGTCCAGAGAAGAAACGGAGCCGAACAGGTGATAGCTTACGCTAGCCGGTCGCTGTCAAAAGCGGAAGGCAACTATTCTACGACCGAAAAGGAATGCCTCGCCATCGTTTGGGCTACAGCTAAACTTCGCCCTTGTCTTTATGGCAGGCCATTCAAACTCGTCAGTGACCATCACGCGTTGTGTTGGCTAGCGAATATAAAGGATCCTTCAGGACGACTGGCGCGGTGGAGCCTCAGACTACAAGAATACGACATCACTGTAACCTACAAGTCCGGACGAAAACACTCCGATGCCGATTACCTACCCGGAGCTTAAAGGCCTCGTCGAATATTTGGAAGGGCACACCGACGTTGTCCCCAGGGCATTTAAGCGCGGATTATCTTCCTTCACGCTTCAAAACAATCTACTCGGGAAGAAGAACTTCACACCAGTCCGCGCCAATTACCTTCTTGTTGTCCCGTCAGGACTTCGTCCAGAAGTATTGCACGCCCTACATGACGATCCGACCGCTCGACACCTCGGATTTTCCCGGACACTATCGAGGATACAAGAAAATTATTATTGGCCGCGCCTGACCGCCGACGTCGCCCGTTATGTCAGAACATGCCGAGACTGTCAGCGACGCAAGACACCGCCGACAAGGCCAGCCGGAATACCTTCAGCCAATCGAGCCTCCTTGCCGACCATTCCAGCAGATCGGGATGAACTTGCTGGGGCCCTTTCCGACGTCAATAACCAGAAATAAGTGGATCGTCGTGGCGACGGACTAACTCACACGCTTCGCTGAAACAAAAGCACAGCCGAAAGTTAGCGCAGCGGAAGTGGCGAAATTCTTTCTCGAAAACATCCTGCTGCGACATGGCGCCCCAGAAGTCCTCATCACCGACTGAGGAACGGTCTTTACAGCGGAGCTAACCCAAGCCATTCTGAAATACAGTCAGACAAGGCCCAGGAGGACAACGGCGAACCACCCGCAGACGAATGGTCTAACGGAGCGGCTGAATAAGACCCTCGCCGACATGCTAGCGATGTACGTCGACGTCGAACACAAGACCTGGGATGCCGTCCTGCCGTACGTAACATTCGCTTACAACACGGCGGTGCAAGAAACAATACAGATCACGCTGGTCTACGGCGGGAACCCGACGACGACGCTCGACGCCATGCTGCCGCACGTCACTGACGAGGAGAACCTTGACCTCGCTGCCTACCTCCAGCGCGCCGAAGAAGCCTGACAGCTCGCCCGCCTGCGGATCAAGAACCAGCAGAGGACCGACAGCCGACACTACAACCTCCGACGACGCTTCGTCGAGTACCAGTCCGGCGACCGTGTTTGGGTATTGGACCCCGACACGCCGACGAGGACTCAGTGAGAAACTACTGCGACGCTATTTCGGACCCTACAAGGTAATCCGACGTATTGGCGCACTGGACTATGAGTTCGTGCGCGACGGCATTTCGCATTCACAGCGGCGCCGAGCACGATCTGAAGTGGTGAACGTGGTGCGCCTTAAACCCTTTTACGGACGCTGACGAACTTCCTTATCTTTTTTGCTTTCTGCGCTACAAGTGCTTTTGTTTAATACTTTCGTTTGTTTGCAGCATCGGGTCGATGCTTTTTAAGATGGGGGTATTGACACGTGTACTTATCTTTATCGGGCGACCACGTTTCGCAGCTTAACAACTGTAATCGCACAGCGCGGGACGCGCCTGCATGTATCCGAAGTTTCTGGAAAGTTATCGATGCTTCTACCCGGCTGTCTGTTGTCGCCGAACCTTGCGTTATCTGATTTCATCGCGTGACGCGAATGGTGTAGAACTTTGTGGAAGGCACGCGGGCCCGAACGATTAGTCTGGAACAACATTCGACGACTGCTGTATAAAAGCCGACGCGCTTGACCGGCTGATCAGAGTTTCGACGATCGCCGACCCTGTTCGCCGCTATCATTGTGCTATAAGTGTAGCCTGTTTCTGTGGGCACAGGTTCGCCCAATAAAAGTTAGTTTCGTCTTTCACAGTATTTGCCACTGTGTTCTTCAACGTCACCACCACGTTACAATAGAAATCCTGAATGAAACTAGGAATTCAATATGGGAACGAGAAAGCTTGCATTCAAGAAAGGAGCCACTCTACTTTTAAAGCACAGAAAGCCGAAAACATTAACAAAAGTTAAATGCTACATAGCACACAGTGTAAAGGTTAATGCAAGACACACGCCAATGCCGCATCAGCTATTTCAGGAGAGGAATTCCACATGGCAACATACACTAGAAAGTACTGCTACAGATATGTTATGCTTCTAGACAGTCACTGGTATTAAGTATGAGCAAGGAATCGGTTGACCTTTAATGTTTGGATGAGGAATAGGAATGAACTCTAACAAAAATGTGGAATGAAAAAAGCTTGCATTCATTGAAACAAAATTATACTTGGCACGAATTGGCAAGGCGAGGAAGCTCACTAAGGAAGGGCAAGCTGACAGAACACTCCTAGCCAGCGTCGTTTGTGCTTGTTCAGAGGCTGAAGGTACATCTGAAGACAAAATTTTTGTTGTTGAGGTACCTGGATGACTCGGCCAATATCCGTGCGGGTGGAATGATGGCGTAGGCTCTTTTCACTCTTGAAACAGTCGTCCGTAGACTTGATATCTCATCCAAATAATTCTGGAATGGCTTCTTTGTTTGTGGTCTTGCGAATTCAGCTCCAGCCCCTTCCTGTTGGTGTAGACGGGGGCTCCCGTGATGACCAAGATGTACTTGGCACATACTCTGTTGGGGCAGAACAATGGCACATGAGATACAGCACAGATTATACAAACTCATGTAGTGTTGTCTTTCATATTCGAACCAATTATGCTGAACTGTAAACATGAACAGACGTTCATATCATCTGCTACAAAAAAATCACATGTAACTCAAGACTAGCAAGCTAATACAGCATATATCAAGCGTATTTATTTTTGAACCAGGTGTTGTTTACCTTGTAGTAGCAGCCAAAGTCCACACAATGACCTTGTTGTAGCAGACAGCAGCTTCTATTTAGTGCATGGAGTGTGTTGCTTTATACTGGTGCCATCCTCATTACTGCATGGCTGAAACAGAAATTTTGACTGCATCAGAAATTGAATAGGCACAATTTTGCAACATAAAATGCGAAAAGGTGCGACATATACATTGCAATGGTTTGTGAGTACAGAACACATGCAAATGTACACTGTTTGTTCTAGGGTGCTTAAGTAGCATGGTAAATAAATATGGTTACTCTCCGTAAAATTGATGTCTGCGTAACTACAATGCATGTCAACAGCTTAAGTATTATTAAGCTCAAAAATAAGAACATTTTTGCGCTCGTTTATACACTAGAAGAGATCACACTGCTGATTTCACAAGCAAATAGATGAAAGACATGAAGCTATTAGAAATGATGCATTCTTTTTGTGCATGAACGTGATGCACCGCTTCACTACTGCAAAAATAAATGTCCTGAGGTAAGCCAAACTGAACAGCAAGAACATTTGGAACCAACAGGTACGAAATATTGGCGAATTATCATGTGTCCAACTGTTTAATACATTAAATTCAGTACTTTAGCTTCAGTTTATCAAGAGGTTATTCGGTTGTGTGAACAAAAGAAGTTGCCGGCGGACTCGAAAAAAAGATATATTGATAAGGCAACTCAGTCACTTGTGGCTACGGGTACAACGAGATGAAAAATGTGAAGCGCGTTCCGATATCGCTTTCTCTTTCGTGAATGTGTGTATAATGGTGGCCTCGCAACAGAAAGTTTATTTCGGAAACAACAACGGAGGGTCCTGGCTGCCCATATGTAATGCAGCATCTAGTTCGTTGACTTGCCTCCGCCTGTAAGTTAACGAGACGAATAAATTACATAGCGATTGAAGCAGCGATGTTAAACGACTCACCGGTATTGCTGTCCCCAGTCGCAGCAGGACCCGGCTCCCATTTCGATGCAGACGCGTTCCACATGGCTTACGACTCAAACCTAGCTTTCGGGCTTACACCCCAAGTTAAATAACGCGAGATATTAAAGCGCAATAAACTGGTGTTAGCACAAAATAACCAACCAATGTACGAACCAAAGTATCCGTACCTGCCATGCACGCGAACGTACCGTTAAAAATTTTCAATCCAGGCCGGAGGTCACTTGGGAGGCCGATGATGCTGAACGCTATTTTGCGTTTAAAATGACAAAGAACAGCAAAGTTGGTAATGAAAAGCACAATGTAAAATTAGGAATTATAATTTTGTAGTCCCTATCATGTAATAAAAACGCTTCGTTTACTGTTGAAGAAAGTTTGTAGGTTAAAATTGCGCTTACTACGGCGCCTCTAGCGGGAGATCATGTGCTCAAGGGGGAAACCTTTTTAATTGGTGTACTATGCCTGTTGCTTTAGCAGCGCCGCGCGGTCGATTTTTTCGCCCTCTGTGGCCATTTGCTGAACTTGAGGGTGTGCGGGGCCTGGGCGTAGTGTCCCCTTTCCCGGGGGTGGGGAGGGGACGACCAAGACGGCATCGCTCAGCGGGGGGCGGGGTGTAAGTTGGTGTTGGTTCTTACCGCGAAATTCACGAACCCTACGATTTTTTTATAATGTAAGCATTTCTATACTTATCCAACAAGAAAAAACATCCGTTCGTCAGTTCGTACCGCACGATATCTTTCAAAATAGAACCCGCAGCAGCGAGTGAATTCACCTTCGTGCTAGCTCTTGCTTCAACGCGACCGAAGCGGCGATAACATAGCGCTCACGAAGCTCTCAGCTCATGCTGCACTATGCGCTTTTCGCAGATCACTTTCAAGATAGGTGTACGCGCGTCTGTTTTCAAAGCGAAGTAAACGGTGAAAACACAGCGCGTGAAGTTTTCAGCAGTGGGCACACTCTGTCCGCATTGCAGTTCGTTTTCAAGATACGGTTCACGCGGCCAGGCCACAAGCAGCCGCCGCCGGAGAACGGTTGATAATCGTTCGACGCGGATGAAAAGTGCTAAAGAGCGATAACAGCTCAAAATGAACGGAACGTCACTAGCGCACCTGACCCCGCCACATGCAGTACTTTGCTTGCGCCATTCACTTGGCGCCGCCGATCGCAGCAGCTCGTGTCGCCGCAGCGCTGTCGCTTATACACGTCGGATCAAGTTTCATAACATTGATAACGACAAGGACTGCGTGTAGATGAGGAAGAGTCACAATGCTTACGCATACTCAGACAAATCCCAGAGGAGTTCCTGTGTGATGTTCTTTACCGAAATGTGCAGTCGGCGGTGACCCACAGTTGACAATGCATGTAAGAGGGGTGCGGAGCTTTTCTTTTTATGAGAGTCTTGCCCAGCTCCCAAAGTTCTGCTCAAGCTGAGACTTGCTCATGGCTGTATGTGTTTTTTTTTATTGTCGCATGCCCTCGACCCGCCATGAATCCAGCTGTGTAATGGCATCAGAGCAGTATTCACGTCCAAAAGGAAATAGAGCCGGTAATTGGGCTGCCTAAGGTTTGCGGCCTGGCGACAGCTCCCCTCCCCTCCCCCGTTTCCGTTGACAAGTTGGGGGAGGGGTCTAGAGCAAGCTTACCCCCCCCCCTTACCGCAGTGGCGTAGCCAGAAAATTTTTCGTGTGAGGGAGAGGGGGTGTCCCAACTGACCGTGGAGGGGGAAGGAGCGGGGCCATTGTCATTGTAGCAAAAAATTTACTGTTAGTGATCGTTACAAGCGCCCGGCGTGCCCCCCTTGAGTACGCCGCTACTCGCCTCCCCTCCCCCCCGCAATCGACGCAAATCGAGCTGTCAGAACGTGCATGACGCGCATGCATGACATAACATGAATGACATGCCGCAAAGCTGGCATGGATGTCGTGACGTCATCATCATCAGCCTATTTTGATGTCCATCGCAGGACGAAATCTTCTCCAGCGATCTCCAATCCCTGTCTTGTGCTAACTGTTTCCACGTGTCTTCAAGTTTCATAATTCCATCATGTCCACCTTATTCTCTGCCATCTTCGACTCTGCTTCTCTTCCCTTAGCACCCATTCTGCAACTCCAATAGACTAGCAGCACGACCAGCACGACTTCTTCCTCTTGATGTCAACCAGAATATCAGCTATCCCCGTTCTCTCTCTAATCCGCATCGCTGTCTTACAGTCTATTACCATCACGCCTAACATGTTTCATTCCATCGCTCGTTGCGCGGTCCTCAACGTCTTTCTAAGCTTCTTTGGTAACATCCAAGTTTTGGCCCCATACGTTAGTAACGGCAGAAAGCAATGATTAGCAGTAAGCTCCATGGTCATGATATAGTAATGCCTGCCGTAAGCTCTCCAAGTAATTTTTTTTTATTTTTTTTAATTTCCTTTATCAGAAGCCCCTGCGAGTAATTAACCTCAATAAACGTATTTCTGCGCCGGTTCCAGAGGCTGACTGCCGACCATGACATTTCGTTCTCTCGCCAGGCTGTGGAACATTACTTTTCTCTTCTGCATACTAACTTTCAATCAGACTTTTACACTTTCTGCGCTAACGTCCTCAAACTTTTGTTGCAAATAGTCTGCAGCGTTGCTGAGTATGCCAATGTCATCTACAAACCGTAAGTTGGTGAGCTATTTACCGTTAGCCCTCACTTCTAACCATTCCCAGTCTAACTGGTTGCACACCTTTAAGTATTCAGTGAAAGCATTGTAAATATTTTGCCCTTGATCATGCGAAGCCTTTTGCAGATATCTGGCTATGCAAAGTCGGCGCGTTAGTGTCATCCGTTCGATATCGACGTTCGTGGGAAACTTCATTTTTGACCGCTGTTCGGAGTCAGTGCGCTGCTGCCTAGATGCCCCGACCTAATCATTCCAGCTGCCTAATTCAAGCGCAGGTAGCACGCGTTTCATGTTTAGCCGATATAAACGCGTTAACTGCCAATGTTCATTTATCACATACTGTAAGCTTGATCACTTACTTCCTTATAATTATGGTGTAAATTAGAAAGACAGGGGTGTTCCAAGGGTGTTTTCTTATTGAAGACCCTTTTCCGTTAAAAAAGGGTGTTTCAAGGGTGTTTACAAGGGTGAAAAGATAAGTACACCCGCAATACACGCATAAGGGTGTGAAAATTTTAAGAGTGTACACGTGTCAATATGGTGCTCGTTCATGGTCAAGTGTGGTGTGGACAGACGCCGCAGGCAATGCAGGACGCAGACGCCTGAATGCACTCGCAATGAGCGCAAGCGCACGTGGAAATTAGGGTAACAGTGGGTGCCAATGACGCAGGAACTAAACGCTGGCAGGAACACCGGCATCTGATGAACGTGGTGGCAAGATAAAATGTCTTATAAAGTGCGGATATCGCCAGCACTGCTGTTTAAGTGCTGTTGTGTTCGTCCTTACATGGCACTCGTTGATAATCAAGTGTAGTCCGGAAAGCCGCAGCGGGCAATACAGGACGCAGAGGCCTGAATGCACTCACAATGAGTTCAAGCGAACGTTTAACACAGGCCAAGGTGGGCGCCAGGGGCGTAGCCAGCGGGGGGGGCTTATGGGGCTTCGGCCACCCCCCCCACACCCCCCCCCCCGAAATTTTTTCGTGCTGTCCTTGCAGCACCGACCAATGCAACCCCCGGCGCCGGAAATTATTCTGGATTTTGTCCAGAATTTGTTTTTCGCTCTCGACAAGACATTTCACCGCGAACATTGCGAAGTCGGGCTGGATTTCGCGGCAACGCCCATGTTCCGTGGGTCACATAACGCAAAGAGCCCCATCCGAGCACAAAGTTTCAAGGGCTTTTGATGGTGAACGGGCTCGCCGCGGCACCTCGCGGAGGCCGCGAAATCTACGGAGCGCACGGATGTCAATTCCAAAAGTTTATGGGTATAAATCTCAGAAACTTTTGATGTGAAAGGTGCATTGACATTTCCGAAATTGTGTTTTAGATTTTCAGTTGCGGAATTTTGTGGGTTTAGTCCTGTTATAAACATTTGACGCCAAAGGTAATTGACTTTTCTAAAGTCATACATCAGAACATACAACGAGACAAGCCAAATCAACACACTATCAGACGAGTTGACAAAGCACGCAGCGAGGTCTGATGAGACGAAGCGTTGTGGTGGTTCATCTGTGCCGTCATGTCGCATAAAAGAAAAATACCAGCATTTTTCTTTCACCTACGCCAAAGCATCCATGTCAAGACACTAAAGCCAGCCAAGGTAACTACGTTCTTTATTATTTTTTTCTGCTTTCAGTTTTATTCGCGCGTACACATTGAGCTTCTTCAGCTTTTTTTTTTTTTTTTCTCGTTACCCTACCTGCCGGCTGCCAGACCCAGCCAGAGCGCATACGTTTTTCTCGTGTTGCCCGGACCACCGCGCGGCCCATTTCAGTGCGCGTTCGGTTTGTTCTGGCCGAGTGGATTTTCACCTAGCAGTATTTTGGATGCTTTCTGACTAGCACACGAGAAAAAGAAACAATGGCCACTCGCCGTAATCACTGTGAGGACTCGACGGATTGCACGGCGTTCGCTTGAGCGCAACCTCTCCTGAAAGTCTTGTCTGGCCCGTGTAGGATACCGAGAAGTATGCGTATGGTTCTCGGTTGACCCAGCGTCTCACGTTTTCTTCCACATTCCTTCGGTAGCCGCATTAGGTGCCCAAAGTAGGCATTCGATTGGGGCCCCAACATGCTTTCATTTCTGAATATTTTTTTTTTCATTTCAGTGCTCCGGCCCCACAAAAAGGAAAGACATTGTTGCGGTGCAGCGAATTGACGCATGATCAAAGTTCGATTTCATTACTTCTTTTCCGGAAAGTAAAGGTTCGTGGGACGGCTCAGTTGCCGGATACTCTTATTCAATTATTGCGATAGCAGTTATATGCACCCTCAAGGCGCATTCCTGCCGTCGCCGTCGCCCTCCTGTTCCGTATAAAGTCCAAGGGCGATAACATCGCGACCGCGCGCCACATGCTCCATGTGCGAGTGAAAGCGTAAGGGCGAGGGGGGGGGGGCGGCGTGGTATGGGTGAGCTGACGATGGGGACTCAGTCTTGTGTGCGCAATGGAGAAAAGCAAGGAGGAAGCGCGCCGCCTCCTGTCGCGCGCGATACATCTGGGGGAGGGGAGGGAGGTGGTGCTAGGATCTGTGAATGTGTGGTTGCATAACATGTGTATTTGCCTTGTTTGACGCATTATATATAGTGACTTTTTCTTAGACACGTAGATTTATTGGATACTTATACGTACACTTAAATATCTTGTTGCGAGCTTTTGTGTATACTTGCAGTGAAGTTTCTTTCCAGTGAGACTTTTTAATTTATTTTATTGACGTCATACTGCAGGCCGTGTGGCCCAAGCAGGAGGTGCAAGGTAGTACATAAAAGATACGCGTACAAAAGGCAGAATTGAAGAAGGGTAAAAAGAAGGACACCGACCACCCTAGGAATTTTATGAGACGGGAATCACGCGACTGGTTAATCAATGGGACAAACGTCTAGATGCTCAAGGAGACTACTTTTAAATAAACTACCCCATTTCTCATATATTCGCACTGGCCCGCATTCATTTGAATCGCCCTCGTATATTTTGCAGAACTCCTTTTTATACGTGCTCTCTGTTGCGACTATAATTTCGGTGCAATTACTCACGATACACGACCGGTGACGGCTACTCCTGCGTAATACATAGGAACAAATGACAGCGTCATTGCGATTTTTCATTGGCCGTTGCATATGTACAAGAATGTAAACACGGTTCTTCAATGACAAAGTGTCATTACCATATTGTCCTCAACTTGTTCATTTTAGGGCCTTTACATTTTACATATCAACGGCATGCACTGCTTTGCTGGTTTCGAACTCATATAGTTCTAAAGTTCGTGTAATGTTTTCTTTATTTATTAAATAGAGAAAAACGTGGACGCATTGATATCAGTTATTTCGGGCAAAAATTTTGGCACATACGAGTATATTCTTTTATGAAAATATACATATTTTACTTGTTTCGACACTGCGTAGCGTTAAAGATTTCGTTTGCGGCATCTTTGCCAATGGCAATTCAATTATTATTTATGTATTTGATCCCTCGCAAATTGTTTAAGTGGAAGCTTTAATTAGCTCAGGCCCAACTCTAACGAGGCCTATCCAAATACATGTAAAACGCAGAAATGCTTTTCTTAGATAACCCCTGTATCGCTTTTAATGAAATTCGTTGCATTTGAGAGAGAAAGTGAAATTCTAGTGTCAGCCGGCAGCGGAATTTCGATTTAGGGCCTGAATTTTGTTTAAAATATTTCGAAAAATTCCAAAGCTCGAAAAAAATAGAAGCACGACATTTACAGCAATCTAATAGCTCTGTATCAAGAACAGATATCGCGGTTCTGGAAACGGCACCTATTATAACATTCAAAGCGGACAAATTTGGTATGTCAATTTGTATCTTACGTGAATTGGTTATGTTACGTACAAGGGTTAAGGAAAAGCCGAATTCCATAACACTAAAGCTTTTCGAGATTCATGTGTAACATATCAATTTTATACGATATATGTACTATTAGATGCAACTCAGAGAATAATGATATCATATTTCATTGTTGAGTTAGAGATATTTAAACTTGAAACTGTCATTTTCTAGAAATTTGCGATTCTGGCCAATTTTTTACGGAAAATGGACAGCGTAAATGAAAAATTCGAAGCAAGCAGTCATCAGAATTTAAGTTTTTTTTTAATGCGTCAAATATTGTCAAATTTGGTGCAGCGGTTGGCGAGAAAAACGAATTCTCGTTCTACATGTATTTAGATGTGAGCCCCCCTAGAACGAAATTTCTGGCTACGCGACTGGTGGGCGCCGATGACGCAAGAACCAAGCAGGAGCAGGTAAACAGGCAATTGATTAACGTGGTGGCAAGGATAAATGTCTTAGAAAGGGGAGGTGCCGGCGCACTGTTGCTGACATATGATTTAGGTGCCGTTGTATCCGTCCTTATATGATGCTCGTTGAAGTTCAAGTGTGGTCTGGACAAACCCAGCTGTCAATGCAGGACGCAGACGCCTGAACACACTCGCAGTGAATCAACCACTCGTTCATATAAGGCCACGGTGGGTGCCGACGACGCAGGAACCAAGCACGAGAAAGAACACAGGCAACTGATGAACGTGGTGGCCAGAAGAAAAGTCTTAGAAAGCGAAGATGCAACCGCCACTGCTGCTGCTGCCATATGTTTTAAGTGCCGTTGTGTCCATCCTTATATGGTGCTCATTGACAGTCAAGTGTACTCCGGACAGACACAGCAGGCAATACAGGACGCAGACTCCTGAATGCAGTCGCAATGCGTCCAAGCGAACGTGGAACATAGGCCACGGTGGGCGCCAACGAAGCAAGAACCAAGCACGAGCAGGAACACAGGCCGCGGAAGAACGTGGTGGCCTGAAGAAAAGTCTTAGAAAGCGTAGATGCCGCCTCCACTGCTGCTGTTCCCGTATATATTAAGAGCCGTTGTTTCCGTCCTTATATGGTGCTCGTTATAGTCAAGTGTAGTCTGGACAGACGCAGCAGGCAGCACATGATGCAGACGCCTTAATGCATTCGCAGTTAGTGCAACGGAATGTTGAAATTAAGCCACGGTGGGCGCCAACAACGAAGGAACCAAGGGTGACCGCGCACACATGCAACTGATTAACGTGGTGGCAAGAAGAATTGTCTGAAAAAGCGGAGATGCCTCCGCAACAGCTGCTGGACTAAGTGCCGTTGCGTTCCTCTTTATATGCTGGTCGTTGACAGTCGCGTGCAGACCGTACAGGCGCAGCAGGCAGTACAGGACGCCCACGCCTGAATGCGCTCACAATGAGTGCAACCATGCGTTGAAATTAAGCTGCCTCGGCGCGGAGGGCAAAGGAACCTAGGACGACCGCGAACACGGGCAACTGATTGACGTGCGTGGTTGCAAGAGGAATTGTCTGAAAAAGCGGAGATGCCTCCGCAACAGCTGCTGGAATAAGTGCCGTTGTGTCCGTCTTTATATGCTGGTCGTTGACAGTCGCATTCAGTCCGTACAGGCGCAGCAGGCAGTACAGGACGCCCACGCCTGAATGTGCTCACAATGAGTGCAACCACACGTTGAAATTAAGCTGCCTCGGGCGCCGAGGGCAAAGGAACCTAGGACGACCACGAACACGGGCAACTGATTGACGTGCGTGGTTGCAAGAGGAATTGTCTGAAAAAGCGGAGATGCCTCCGCAACAGCTGCTGGACTAAATGCCGTTGTGTCCGTCTTTATATGCTGGTCGTTGATAGTCGCGTGCAGACCGTACAGGCGCAGCAGGCAGTACAGGACGCCCACGCCTGAATGCGCTCACAATGAGTGCAACTATGCGTTGAAATTAAGCTGCCTCGGCGCGGAGGGCAAAGGAACCTAGGACGACCGCGAACACGGGCAACTGACTGACGTGCGTGGTTGCAAGAGGAATTGTCTGAAAAAGCGGAGATGCCGCTGTAACAGCTGCTGGAGTAAGTGTCGTTGCGTTCCTCTTTATATGTTGCTCGTTGATAGTCGCGTGCAGTCCGTACAGGTGCAGCAGGCAGTACAGGACGCCCAAACCTGAATGCGCTCACAATGAGTGCAACCACACGTTGAAATTATAGGCTACCTCGGGCGCCGAGGGCAAAGGAACCTAGGACGACCACGAACACGGGCAGCTGATTGACGTGCGTGGTTGCAAGAGGAATTGTCTGAAAAAGCGGAGATGCCTCCGCAACAGCTGCTGGACTAAGTGCCGTTGTGTCCGTCTGGATATGTTGGTCGTTGATAGTCGCGTGCAGACCGTACAGGCGCAGCAGGCAGTACAGGACGCCCACGCCTGAATGCGCTCACAATGAGTGCAACCACACGTTGAAATTAAGCAGCCTCGGGCGCCGAGGGCAAAGGAACCTAGGACGACCACGAACACGGGCAACTGATTGACGTGGTAGCAAAAAGAATTGTCAAGCAGGTATGCCGCCCCAGCTACTGCTGGAATAAGTGCCGTTGTGTCCATCTTTACATGGTGCTCGGTAATAGTCACGTGCAGTCCGCACAGAAGCAGCAGGTAGTACAGGACCCAAACGTCTGAATGCGCTCACAATGAGTGCAACCACAATTAGAAATTTTGCCGCATCGGGCACCGAGGACGCAGGAGCCAAAGACGATCACGAACACAGGCAACTAATTAAAGTGATAAGCTAGAATTGTCTGCAAAAGCGGAGATTGCGCCACAACTGCTGCTGGAGTAAGTGCCATTGTGTCCGTCTTTATGTGTGGCTTGTCGATAGTCACGTGCAGTCCGCACAGACGCAGCGGGCAGCACAGGACGTACAAAACCTAATACGCTCAGAATGAGTGCAACCACACGTTGAAATTGCACTCGCAATGAGTCTAAGCAAACGTGGAACGAAGCACGAGCAGGAACACAGGCAACTGATGAACGTGGTGGCCAGAAGAAAAGTCTTAGAAAACGCGGAGATGCCGCCTCCACTGCTGCTGCTGCTGCTGCTGCTGCTGCCATATGTTTTAAGTGCCGTTGTTTCCGTCCTTATATGGTGATCGTTGACAGTCAAGTGTACTCCGGACAGACGCAACAGACAATGCAGGACGCAGACGCCTGAATTCACTCGCAATTAGCGCAAGCACACATGGAAATTAGGCAACGGTGGGTGCCGACGAAGCAAGAACCAAGCACGAGCAGGAACACAGGATACTGATGAACGTGGTGGCCAGAAGAAAAATCTTAGAAAGCGTAGATGCCGCCTCCACTGCTGCTGTTCCCGTTTGTTTTAAGTACAATTGTTTCCGTCCTTCTATGGTGCTCATTTATAGTCAAGTGTAGTCTGGACAGACGCAGCAGGCAATGGAGGACGCAGACGTCTGAATGCACTCGAAATGAGTGCAAGCGAATGTGGAACTTAGGCCACGGTGAGTGCCGACGATGCAGGAACGAAGCACGAGCAGGAACACAGGCAATTGAAGAACGTGATGGCCAGAAGAAAATACTTATAAAGCGAAGATGCCACTGCTGCTGCTGCCATAAGTTTTAAGTGCCGTTGTGTCCGTCCTCATGTGGCGCTCGTTGACAGTCAAGTGTACTCCGCACAGACGCATCAGGCAATACAGGTCGCAGATGCCTGAATGCACTCGCAATGAGCGCAAGCGCACGTGGACATTAGGCAACGGTGGGTGCCAACGACGCAGGAACCAACTGCTGGCAGGATTATCGGCATGTGATGAACGTGGTTGCAAGATGAAATGTCTTATAAAGCGGAGATGTCGCCACCACTGCTGTTTAAGTGCTGTTGTGGCCGTCATTAGATGGCGCTCGTTGATAATCAAGTGTAGTCCGGATAGACGTAGCATGCAATACAGGAAGCAGACCCCCGAATTCTCTCAACATGAGTGAAAGTGGACGTTTAAAATAGGTCATGGTGGTCGCCGAAGACGCAGGAAGCGAGGACGAGCTGGAACACACGCAAGTCATGAAAACGTTGGGAAGAAAAATTGTCTGAAAAGGGAGACATGCCGCTGCAACTGCTGCTGCCTAACTGAGTCAATGCCGTTGTATGCGTTCTTATATGGTCCTCACTGACATTAACCCACAGTCCGCGGACACTGTTTGGCAGTGCAAGACGGTGACGCTTGAAAACACTAGCAGTGAGCGGAAGCGTACGCTGCAATTAACCAACGGTGGGCGCCGAGGTCGTAGAAACCAAGCACGAGCAGGAACACAGACAACTGATGAACGTGGTGGCAAGAATAAATGTCTTAGAAAGCGGAGATGCCGCTGCCACTGATTTTGTCATATGCTGTAAGTGCCGTTGCGTCAATCCTTATGTAGTGCTCGTTGATAGTCAAGTGTATTCCGAACACACGCTTTGGCAGTGCAAGACGGAGATGCTTGAAAGCACTAGCAGTGAGCGGAAGGATACCTTGCAATTAACCCACGGTGGGCGCCGAGGTCGTAGGAACGAAGCAGCAGCAGGAACACAGAAACTGATGAACGTAAAGGCAGGAAGAAATGTCTTACAAAACGGAGATGCCGCCGCCGCTGCTGCTGCTGCTATATGTTTTAGGTGCCGTTGTTTCCGTCCTTATGTGGCTCACGTTGATAGTCAAGTGTAGTGCCGACAGACGCAGCGGGCAATACAGGACGAAGGCGCCTGAATGCACTCGCAATGAGTGCAAACGAACGTGCAACTTTGGCCACGGTGGGCGCTGACGAAGCAAGAACCAAGCACGAGCAGGAACATAGGCAACTGATGAACGTGGTGGCCAGAAGAAAAGTCTTAGAAAGCGGAGAAAGCGCCTCCACTGCTGCTGCTGCCATATGTTTCAAGGGCCGTTGTTTTTGTTCTTATATGGTGCTCGTTGATAATGAATTGTAGTCCGGACAGACGCAGTAGCCAATGCGGGAAGCAGACGCCTGAATGTACTCGCAATGAGTGCAAGGGTACGTGGCACTTATGCCACGTTTGGCGTCGACGACGAAAGAACCAAGCAGGAGCAGGAACACAGGCAACTTAGCAACACGGTGGCAATGCAGGAATTCCGGATAAAGCTACATAACAGGTATCCTGCTTTAATTTAGGAAGAGGAACTTAGTGTTGAAGACATGAACGACATTCTTATGGGCATCATTAAGGAGTGCGCAATAGCAGTCGGTGGTAACTCTGTTGGGCAGGATGCCAGTAAGCTATCGCAGGAGACGAAAGATCTGATCAAAAAAGGCCAACGTATGAAAGCCTCTAAGCCTACAGTTAGAATAAAACTGCAGAACTTTCCGAGGTAATTAAGAGCCGCAAGGCAGCTGACATACAGAACTATAGTTACGATAGAATTGAACATACTCTCAGGAACAGAGGATGCCCAAAAGCAGTGAAGAAGAAACTAGGCAAGAATTAGGTGTATGCGTCAGGAGACATAGCCGGCAATATCATTACTAATACGGATGAGATAGTTCTAGTGGCTGAGGAGTTCTATAGAATTTTATACAGTACTAGTGGCACCCATGACGATAATGGAAGAAAGAAGAGTCTAGAGGAATTTGAAGTCCCACAAGTAACGCCGGAAGAAGTAAAGGAAGCCTCGGGAGCTACGCAAAGAGGGAAGGCAGCTGGAGAGAATCAGGTAATAGCAGATTTGTTGAAGGATGCTGGGCAGATTGTTCTAGAGAAACTAGCCACCCTGTATACGCTATACCTCATGACTTCGAGCGTACCGGAATCTTGGAAGAACGCTAACATAATCCTAGTCCATAAGAGAAGGGACGTTAATGACTAGGAAAATTATCGACCGATCAGCTTCCTGTCCGCTGCCTAAAAGTATTTACTATGGTAATCGCAAATAGAATCAGGAACACCTTAATGTTCTGTCAACCAGAGGACGAGGCAGGATTCCGTAAAGGCTACTCAACAATAGACCATATTCAAACTATCAATCAAGTGACAGAGAAATGTGCGGAATATAACGAACCCTCATATAGAGCTTTCATTGATTACGAGAAAGCGTTTGTTTCAGTCGAAACCTCAGCTGTCCTGGAGGCATCACGGAATCAGGGTGTAGACAAGCCATATGTAAAATTAATGAAAGATAACTATAGCGGCTCCACAGTCACCGTAGTTCTCCATAAAGAAAGCAACAAAATCGAAATAAAGAAAGGTGTCGGGCAGGGAGGTACGATCCCCCCATTGCTATTAACAGTGTATTTAGAGGAGGTATTCAGACACATGGATTGAGAAGAATTAGGGATAAGAGTAATGGAGAATATCTTAGTAAGTTACGATTCGCTGATGATAGTGCATTACTCAGTAACTCAGGGACCAATTGCAATGCCTGATCACTGACCTGGAGTTGCAAAGCAGAAGGGTGGGTCTAAAAATTTATCTATAGAAAACTAATGTTTAAGAATGTCAGAAGAGAACAGCAGGTTACCATAGGTAGCGAGGCAGTGGAAGTGGTAAGGGAATACATCTACTTAGGGCAGATAGGGACCGCGGATCCGGATCATGAGACTAAAGTAATCAGCAGAATAAGAATGGGCTGGGGTGAATTTGGCAGGCATTGTCAGATCATGAACAGCAGGTTGCCATTATCCCTCAAGAGAAAAGTGTATAACAGATGTTTCTTACCAGTACTCACGTACGGGGCAGAAACCTGGAGGCTTACGAAAAGGGTTCTACCTAAATTGAGGACGATGCAACGAGGTATGGAAAGACGAATGATGGCTGTAACGTTAACGGATAAGAAAAGAGCAGATTGGGTGAGGGAACAAATTCGAGTTCATGACATATTAGTTGAAATCGAGAAAAAGAAATGGGGCATGGGCAGGACATGTAATGAGGAGGGAAGATAACCGATGGTAATTAAGGGCTACGCACTGGATTCCATGAGAAGGGAAGCGTAGCAGGGGGCGGCAGAAAGTTAAGTGTGCGGATGAGATTAATAAGTTTGCAGGGACTACATGGCCACAATTAATACATGACCGGGGTGGTTGGAGAAGTATGGGAGAGGCCTTTGCCCTGCAGTGGGCGTAACCAGGCTGATGATAATAATGATGACGAAGAAGCAATGTCTTAGAACGCGGAGATGCCGCCACCACTGCTGCTGCCATATAGTTTAGGTGCCCTTGTGTCCGTCCTTATACGGTGCTCGTTGATAGACAAGTTTAGTCCTGACAGACGCAGTAGGCAATACAGGACGCAGACGCCTGAATGCATTCGTAATGAGTGCAAACGTACGCTGCAATTAGCCTGCGGTGGGCGCCGACGGCGCAGGATCCAAGCAGCAGCAGGAACACAGGCAACTTATTAACGTGGTGGCAAGAAGCAATGTCTTAGAACACGGAGATGCCGCCGCAGCAGCTGCTGCCATATTGTTTAAGTGCGCTTGTGTCCGTCGTTTTATGAAGCTCGTTGATAGTCCGGACAGACGCAGTAGGCAATACTGGACGCCGACGCCTGAATAGACTCGCAGTGATTGGAAGGGTACGCTGCAATTAGCCCATGCTGGGCGCCGAGTAGGCCGGAACGACGGACAAGTTCGAACACAGGCAACTTATCGGCGGCATGAAGAATCGTCTTAAAAGGGGGACATGCCACTGCAACTGCTGCTTGGTGATTCCATTGGCGATCAACAGGGGTCTAAAACTCACACGTTATATTCCACTGAATTTTTTTTATTTTACGCGCATATCACTACGTAGCACCTAAGTGAACGTGGCTTCTTTGCCACATGTATATTTTAGGAGGAAACTTATAGCGAAATTCTTCAGTGTGGATGCAACTATTTCATGCACATGGCATTATCGCAAATTCGTAACAGATTTAAATACACTATATTACAGCTACAAAGAGCACAAAGATAACTGCTTAGTTTGCGACAATTTTCAAAAGTTGGCATATTTACGATTTTTTGTCAACTAGTCGAATCCATGTGACCTTTTGCAATTTGGTGGACTGTGATAGGTTAAGCTATTGAACCATTTTGCTGAATATTGTTGTATCGCAATTTCTCATTTTTACAATTCACCTCAATTGTTGCGTAAATTTTGACGAGAATGAACGCTAATAAAAACTCAAAATTAAAAGCCCCATCTTAAGTTTTACTGAAGATCTCATAGACAGCTGTTCACAGGTACTTGAAGAAGAATATTTTAAAACATGTTGCATTGCTTTCTTTGCGAAGGAAATTCACAGAATAAAAATGGGTTGGATCGCATACGGCAGACATCGTGAGCTCCTGACATCGTGAGCTTACCGTTATCATTGAAGAGGAAAGTATACAATTAGTGCCTTTCACCGGTGTTGACATATGGGGCAGAGACTTGGAGCTTGAGAACAAGTTAAGGACCGCGCAAAGAGCGATGAAACGAAGAATGCTAACCATAATCTTAAGAGACAGAAAGGGAGCGGTTTGGTTCAGAGAGCAAACGTGTATAGACGATATTCTAATAGACATTAAGAGAAAAAAATGGCACTGAGTTATTAATGGTTATTTAATGCGCAGATTAGATAACCGTTAGACCATTAGGGTAACATAACGGGTACCAAGAGAAGGGAAGCGCAGTAGAGGACGGCAGAAGCCTAGGTGGTGCGACGAAATCAGGAAATTTGCGGGTGCTAGTTGGAATCGGTTGGCGCAGGACCGGGATAATTGGACATCGCAGGGGAGGCTTTCGTCCTGCAGTGGACATAAAATATGCTGTCGGTGATTATTATTATTATTATTATTATTATTATTATTATTATTATTATTATTATTATTATTATTATTATTTCGTTTGTAATGACAATATAGCCGTATGAAATTAGAGCTTCGCCAGAATACTGGAAGGAGCCAAGAAAAAGGGACATCGGAGAAAAAAAACACGCACAAGGCTCTGACTTGCCTCAACTTGACAGAAAGGCAGTTTTAGTTGTTTTAGGGCACTGGCACTATCTGCCAGCTAACCCTGTCGTAGCCGACACCATCTACACTCCCAGCACCACATCTTTGGTTATATAATGACGTTTATATAATGGCCAGTACGACATTTTTAGAGGCATTTACCTACTGCACATACTGTTACCTGTGTACATTCACAGAGAGCTAACCGTTATTCTGTAGCGCAGAAAAATATACAAACCTTCATTAAAAGAAGGAACAAACTATGTGCCCTGCAAGCTGCGCACACTTGCTGGTAAACAAAATAAGTCATGTAAATGTTATGTTGACGCTTCTTTATTCCCAATAAAGCGAATGAGTATTGTACTAAACGAACTTTTCTGCATAAGTAGCAACTATAATGCCAAAACTGCCTTTCTACCGCAATCGTGGTCAAGCTTAAGCAAATCAGATTCCTATGCACGTCCTTCATACCCCGATGTTTCTTTTTCTTAGCACCTTGCTACATTCTAGCGAAGCTATCATTTTTGCGGCCTAAATAGTAATTACAAACAAAATAATGTAAGATGTTTCTAATATTCTTTTTCAAGTGGCTGTGAACAGCTCTACGAGATTTTGAGTGAAATATATGGTGGAGTTTTCTTTATTTCGATTTTCAATAGCAAATTAAAAAAATATTTGAGCTGAATTGTAAATATCGTCATTTGTGATACAGCAACAATATGAAGCACATTTGCTAAATAGGTTAAGATCCCACAGTCAACCAAATTTCAAAAGGCTACACAGATTAGTTTCGGTAATAAAAATAGTAAATATAGCAACTTGAAGATTGTAACAAATGAAAAAGTTATTCTAAAGCACTTCCGATTTGCAAGGAAATCTCAAAGAGTACTAGCATAGGAGGAAAGTCATTTTTCGAGGGGGGGGGGGGAGGCTGGGACCCGACCAGCTTTTCTAATCA
This sequence comes from Dermacentor variabilis, assembly GCF_050947875.1. Taxonomy (NCBI): domain Eukaryota; kingdom Metazoa; phylum Arthropoda; class Arachnida; order Ixodida; family Ixodidae; genus Dermacentor; species Dermacentor variabilis. The sequence continues at coordinate 225,283,338 of NC_134571.1, read as the reverse complement.
CACGCGCAAATATATATATATATATATATATATATATATATATATATATATATATATATATATATATATATATATATATATATATGCGTGCATATATGCAGGGTGTCCAAGCTAAATTGAACAAGATTTTGAAAGAACCGATGGGTTCTTCAGAGCATAAATCGGGTGGATGTTAGCAGCGCTTATCTAAACTTACAGTACCATTTTTTTCTCATCCTTTATTCAATAATTAGCCCAGATAAAGTAATTCACTTGTTAAATATAGCTTGAAACGTTCAGGTGTAAATAGGAAATTTGCGGAGCTTCACAAATATGCCCAGCCCAGGTAGTTTCAATGAAAAAGACTTAGTGAGGCCGTTTTTATTCGGGAAAAACGAAAGCCCGCGGAGTTTAAAAAATATCACGTGACAAATGCGCCGCGATTACATCGCTCGCATGAGTGATTTGTAAAAATATCGCCAGCGCCGCGCCTTCCCTTCATTTACAAGAAAGGGCTTCAACCCTTGCTCGGCTCTTGCTTCACCGGCAGCGGCTGGCCACGGCGCTCCGTAAAAGCGCTTCTTCAGCAGCCGCTCGCGCCTGTCGCTGAAGAACGCGCCGTGATCAGCCGTTTATTCGGATATGACGAGAAAAACTGTTTTTTTTTACAGCGTTCAAGTAGATGCAGAATAGAAAATACACACACAAGACATGCATCATACATCTAGAACCTGTGCGAGAGGGAGCATCGCTTGTTACTGATACAACGCCGCTTTTCTTCCTAGCTGTGCCAGCGGCTAGGTGCGTGTGAGCTCTACAGTCTATTACTGTCGTGCCACGTAATCGTTTCGAAGAATTTGTTTGTAGTGCCTAAGCCATGCCGTACTCAAGCGAGCAGAAGGCGAACATGGTCTTAACCTCGGCAGCGGCACGGGGCGACAAGAGGAAAGGTGCCAAGGTATACCGAAATTGGCAATGTGGGGGAGACCTAGCGCGAACACAATTAGGAGGAGTTACTTGACGCCGAAAGAAACAGGTAGCTTGAAGAAGATGCCGCACAGAAATGGGACCATCGGTGAACAGGCTGAAGGAGACATTTTGGCTTTCATGTCTGCTAACCCTCATTCCAGCGTGCGTGATGTCAGTGGTGAGGTCTGCATTTCAAAGTCTTCAGTGTCAAGAGTTCTTAGGAAGGCTGAAATGCATCCGTATCACCGCCAACTGCATCAAAAGCTGCAAGAAAAAGACTTTCAATGGCGGCTTGGTTTCTCAAATTGGATCCTTGTGAACAGTGAGGAAATACCGGATTTTGTTGACAATTTTCTCTGGACAGATGAGGCAAACTTCTCCAGAAATTGTCAAGTCAACATCCATGATGCGCATTGATGGAGCGATACGAAACCGCATTGGATGGCACAGACCAGATACCAGTATCAATTGTCATTCAGTGTGTGGTGCGGTATCTTTGACGGAAGAAAAATTGGCCCCATATTTTTGACCACATGCTCACTGCTCAGCGGTACGTGAGAGACATCTTGGAAGGCCCAGTCGAAGGTTTTTGCTGTGATCTTCATGTTGTGTTTTTAAAGCGAACTTGGTGTCAGCACGACGGTGCGCCAGCTCACAGCAGCAGCCTTGCCCGTGCTAGGCTTGACGAAGCCTTCAAACGCCAGTGGGTCGGCCGACATGGACCAGTGACATAGCTCTCAAGGTCACCGGACTTGACGCCTCTTGACTCCATCTTGTGGAGACATGTGAAAGACCGAGTGTACCGCAAACCTACAACTGCACCATAAGCGCTAGAGGCAGAGATTGCTGAAGCCTGCCGCGAGATACCCTCTTGCGTCATCAATAAAGCAACATCGGACGTGCTGAAAAGGTGCCAATACTGCATTACGGCTGAGGGCGAATTTTTTTAACACATTCTTTAGACAGACATCACAGCGAATAAATCTCTACAACCGTTATCCACGAAAAGAGCCATCTGTGTGAAACTTTTGTACAACGTGGAAAAGGCACGTAAGTAATATGAAATTGCAAACTCTCTGCCGACAAGGAATGGACAGGAAGCTAAAAGGCAACCTTCCGTGTCAATTTACAATTCTTCCTTTTGTGACAACCAGCGTAATTCCCACGACGTTATCAAGCTTGTAATAACGCGTGTTTACTTGTTGGAGTCTTGCTCCCAACTTCGAACTCCACAACTTTCCTATTGACGCCTGAACCTTTCTAGCTATATTTAAAAAGTTCATTTTTCTCGGCTAATTGCCGACAAATGACGAGCAAAAAATGGTACTATAAGTTTAGATAAACGCTAAAAACATGCACGCGGTTTCTTTTCTGAAGAATGCATAGGTACGGCGCCGCGGTAGCTAAATTTTTAGAGCATCGCACGCGAAATTCGAAGGTTGCGGGATCGTTCCCCACCTGCCGCAAGTTGTTTTTTTCATCCATTTTCATCAATTTATCCTTTCTTTATTTCATTTATTAAACACAAGTGATTTCCCCTATGTTGTCCTTGGCGTGAGTGCTTGTTGGTTTCTAATGATATGACTAATAAAAATGGGGTCCCTCGTTTACCTCCCTGTCTGCCCGTTCATATATTGTGAGCGTTATTCATACGCTTCATATTCTCACCTGTACATACTCATCATCACCGTTTTGGGGTCTGGTGGTGGGGCTCTCACTGAAGAGAATAAAGAAGAGACTGGCTGCCAAAACCTCGTCTCACAAGTGGTGGAGTGTGCTGTCCGGTTCCTTCGCCCTCTCGCTCCCGGTCTCTCTCCAGCTTCACCTACGCTACATCCCTGGAGCTCCGCTCCGGTCGCCGCCTCTACCAACTGCACTTAACCATGTCGCAAGACCAGCAGACCAGTACCACGACATCCACCTTGCCTACTCCTGCGGGAACCCCTTCTTGGACAGTCACCACCCCTCAGAAGGATCCACCGGTATTTGCTGGGCTTCCAGGTGACGACGTTGAAGACTGGTTGGAGCTCTACGAGCGCGTGAGTGACTTTAACCACTGGAACGAATCAGCAAAACTTGCTCACGTCGCCTTCTACCTAACCGGAGTTGCGAAAACTTGGTTTTACAATCATGAGCTCGATTTGGTCAACTGGAGCATCTTTAAACACCATCTACGCCAGATTTTCACGAACTCGTCTGTCCGCTCCGATATCGCAAAGAAGAAGTTTGCTGAGCGTGTTCAGCACTCAGGCGAGTCCTACACTTCGTACATAGAGGAAGTCCTCGCCCTCTGCCGCCGCGTGAACACCTCGATAGCAGAGAGTGACTGTGTACGCCACCTGCTCAAGGGTATTGGGACTGCGGCATTCAATGCTCTTGTAGTGCGGAATCCCACTACCGTCGCCGACATCATCAGTACGTGTCAGCGTCTCGATGACCTTCATATGCTCTGCTTACACTCTGACACATCTGATTTCAAGGGGGCCAACGACAGCGAGCTACGTGCCTTGATTCGCTCCATCATCCGTGAGGAACTGCATGCCCAAGCTTCGTCAAACTCTCCTGAGATCCATCTGACGCCTCCTGGTGGCGGCCTACGCCATATCGTGAGGGATGAGGTAGCTGCCGTGACCTGCCCGCAAATCACGAGCCCGCACCCTATCCATACGCCAACGTACGCTCAGGTTGCCTCTATAGTGCCACCCTCCCAGCAGCCACCACAACAGGCACCTGCACCGCACATGTCCCTGAATCCTATCACTGCAAGACCATCGCCTGTTCCGTCTTATAACGCATGGAGCCCACCTCGACCGGTTTGTTACTACTGCGGCATCCGTGGCCACAATTCCAGGTTTTGCCGACGCCGTCAGCAAGATGAAAGACGTGGCTATGACGGCTTTGAAAGGGATCAGTTTTCTGGTCCTGTACCGACTTCAACACTGCCGGTTCATTACGTTTCCCGCGTCGTCGCTCTCCATCACCGATGCGGCGTTCTTCTTCCCCTCTACGACCGGCTACATCGTCCTCCGATCACCGTCCGGAAAACTAAATGGTGCAGCTTCAGGAGGGAAAGCTGCATCTTTTGGACAACGTGAAATTCCTCCGGAGTGCCCGTCAAATGTACTTTCGGTGTGTGTTGAAGGTGTCCGAATCGAAGCCTTGGTTCACACAGGTGCATCGCTTTCCGTTATTAGTGCTGACTTGTGTTCTCGATTACGAAAAGTGAAGACACCGTATAATGGCCCTCCCCTTCGTTGTGCTAATGCAGTTCTTGTTCAGCCCTCCGGTGTTTGCACTGCGCGCGTTTTCATTGATGGCATCCTCCACCACATTCAGTTCGTCGTGCTGTCTTCGTGCACTTACGCGATGATTTTGGGATGGGACTTCCTGTCCTCCGCCTCAGCGTTCATCTCTTGCCGTCAGCGAACTGTTCATAAGACGGACACTGAATCTTCGTCCGCTGTCAATGCTCATAGCCTGCGTTTTGTCACGTCTACCGACTGTTTCATTCCCGCGGGCATTGAGCATATTCTGACGCTGACTTCCGACACTATTATTAATGGTGATGTGTTCCTTGCACCGAGCGGTTACTCCATTTCTGGTGGGCTTAGCCTTACTCCTAGCCTAGTACGGTTTCAGGACGGTAGAGCGTTAGTCGCTGTTCATAACCCTACTTCTTCGCCAGTTGTGCTCTCCCAGGGCTCTACTGTGACATGCTTTACTGACACCGAACCTCTATCGCTGGTACCACTTCACACCGAATCATCTTTGTCTACCACGACTGATTATCACACTGCTGCCGCTGCTTTAACGGCCGCGATCAATCCCGATTTGACCACTGCGCAGAAAGAAGACCTTCTGGCACTCCTGCACAAACACAGAGCCTTATTTGACGTCCACTCCAAGCTTCTGGGGCGCACTTCCGTCGCAGTACATCCCATCGAAACCGAAGGCAGTTCGGTTGTACGCCGCAGCCCGTACCGCGTGTCTTCCGCAGAACGGAAAATCATTGCGGATAACGTTGATGACATGCTCAAGAGAGACATCATTCGGCCATCCTCCAGTTCTTGGTCGTCTCCTGTCGTGCTGGTTCGCAAGAAAGACGGCTCTGTACGATTCTGCGTCGATTATCGAGCCCTTAATAAGATCACGCGCAAAGACGTATATCCGATGCCAAGAATTGACGATGCCATTGACTCCCTCCAGGGTGCAGAATATTTCTCTAGTCTAGACCTCCGATCCGGATACTGGCAAATCCACATGCACGAAGCGGACAAGGACCAGACAGCCTTTGCAACACCAGACGGACTTTACGAGTTCAACGTCATGCCATTCGGTTTATGTAATGCCCCTGCAACATTTGAACGCATGATCGACACAGTTTTACGTGGCCTTAAGTGGAAGACCTGTCTGTGCTATTTAGATGACATTGTTATTTTTTCTACGACTTTTCGTCAGCACCTTGAGCGCTTGGACGAAGTTTTCACATGCATTTCCAACGCTGGACTCCAACTCAACACAAAGAGATGCCATTTTGCCAGAAAGAACATCAAAGTGTTGGGCCATCTTATCAGCAAAGGTGGCGTTCGACCAGATCCCGAAAAGGTTGCTGCCGTGCTTCGCTTCCCTCGCCCTGAAAATCAAAAGCAATTAAGAAGTTTCTTGGGCCTGGCATCGTACTTCCGCCCCTTCATCAGTCATTTTGCGGCCGTGGCGTCGCCGCTACACAAGTTGCTCACGTCGGACACTGCTTTTCCTTCGACAGATGACTGCCAACTTTCTTTTCAAGCCCTCAAGCAGGCATTAACGACCGACCCTGTCCTCTGTCACTTCGATGAGAACGCACCAACTTGCTTGCACACTGACGCAAGTGGCCATGGGATCGGTGCGGTACGTTTGCAGCGTGATGCCACCTCACGAGAGAAAGTTGTTGCCTATGCCAGTCGCGCACTAACAGCTGCCGAAAAGAATTACTCGATCACAGAACAGGAACGTCTCGCAGTAGTTTGGGCAATCCAAAAATTTCGACTATATCTTTACGGACGCCATTTCACGGTAATAACCGACCACCACGCCTTATGCTGGTTGTCGTAGATCAAAAATTTGTCCGGACGACTTGGTCGCTGGGTGGTACGCTTACAAGAGTACGATTTTGACGTTCTCTACAAGTCTGGGAAAAAGCATCAAGATGCCGACGCTCTCTCTCGCTGCCCGCTGCAAGAATTAGCTTCGACTACATCTATCCATTGCTCGCCACTTGATGATGAGACTAAGTCGTCACTCCCGTTATTACCGTTATTACCTCTATCGGTTACTGACACGTTATCTTCCAATCGCGTCACTCACCTCGCCTCGTGTCAACGTTCTGACCCCTACTGCAACAGCATTATCCAACGCCTGTGCGGAACTACATCTGCACCAAATGCCAGATTACGTCGACAACTGCGACTATTTAAGCTTGAAAACGATGTGCTGTACCGCTACGTATACAACTCCGACGGACACCGCTGGGTACCTATTCTTCGACGTTCGATGCGCACACAAGTCCTTGAAGCCTTGCACGACGACCCATCTGCTGGCCATTTGGGATTCCACAAAACATACCACCGCGTTAGGAGCCGTTTCTTTTGGCCTGGCATGTCTACCTTTGTGGCCAAGTACGTCGCTTCTTGCGTTCAGTGTCAACGGCGGAAACGACCGACTTCGCCTCCTGCTGGGCTTTTACAGCCCATCCCATGTCCCGAGACACCGTTTGCCATCGTTGGGATAGACCTAGTCGGCCCTCTGCCCATAACGCCAGCGGGTCATCGATGGGTCGTGACAGCTGTTGACCAGCTCACACGTTACGCAGAGACCGCTCCTCTACGCTCTAGTTCGGCCTCCGACGTTGTCACCTTCTTTCTAGATGCCATTGTTCTGCGCCATGGTGCACCTCGTGTACTGTTAAGCGACCGCGGCAAGACTTTAATGTCAACAATGCTCGCAGAAGTACTCGGAGCTTGTGGCACATTCCATAAGACGACATCCGCATATCACCCACAAACAAATAGCTTAACCGAGCCATTTCATCGCACACTAATAGATATGATATCAATGTATATCGTGCCAAACCACAACAATTGGGACAAACCTTTACCTTTCGTGACTTTTGCTCACAACACCGCTATCCAACGAACTACGGGATACTCACCTTTCTACCTAGTTTACGGCCGTTCACCGACATTCACCATCGACGCCGCTTTCTTCAATGCCCCAACTAACACCTCGGCCAGTATACCCGAACAGTTCGTCTCGAGACTTGAGGAATGCCGCCAACGTGCTCACTTCAACACAGAAGTCAGTCAGCAAGATCGCAAGCAACGTTACGACATCTCTCTTCGCGACGTCTCCTTTCGTCCTGGAGAGGAAGTGCTTCTTTGGACGCCCATTCGTACACCCGGTTTGTGCGAGAAGTTTAAATCCCGCTTCCTTGGACCCTATATTATTAATGAACAAACATCCCCCGTGAACTATCGGGTTACTCCCGTAGACGTTTCTTCCGACCATCGTTATCGTCGTTCGGAGATCGTTCATGTTTCGCGCCTAAAACGATTCGTTCGGCATTCCCCTTCTGGCTAAGTCGCCGCCTGGCTGGCCGCTTGCGCGTGCGGGGAAATTAGTGTGAGCATTATTCATACGCTTCATATTCTCACCTGTACATACTCATCATCACCGCTTTGGGGCCTGGTGGTGGGGCTCTCACTCGAGAGAATAAAGAAGAGACTGGCTGCCAAAACCTCGCCTCACAATATATATATACACATATGTCGCCGTTTCCCCACCTCGGGATCCTGGTGTTTTCAACGTAGTCGGCAGTCCTGATGTTGACGACTGGCTCCGCTTAGACGAACGTGTCAGCACCAGTCACAGGTGGGATCCGACTATTATGCTTGCCAACGTACTTTTCTACCTCGACGGAGCTCCATTGGCGTGGTTCCAGACTCACGAAGAGGAGATCTCGAGCTGGGATCTCTTCAAAGACAAGCTACGCGACCTTTTTGGCAATCCGTTTGGTCGACAAGTCAACGCCAAGAAAGCCCTTGCCACCGCGCCCCACCGCGCCCCACCGTCCCCACCACGCTCTTCTTACTCCTCTTATGGACAGCACAACCCCTCCGAATGCCGAAGCGTTGACGACAAGCCGATCTGTTTTAACTACCGACGCACTGGACATGTCGCTCGCCACTGCCGCAGCCGCTTGACTTCTCCCACGCGCTATTATCCTGATTATCCCCCTCGCCCCTCGAGAGCATCCTTTTCCTTCGCCCCTTCTATGCCCGCTCCATCATCTGACCCTGCGACACCTTTGACACGACCGCGCTACTCCCGCTCGCCTTCTCCCTCGCGCCGCCAATCTCGCTCGCCCCCGTCACGCCGTGCTCCTTCTCCGACCTACTCGCCGCACCCCCGACCGAAAAACTACAGTGCAGCTTCTGGAGGTGAAGCTGCATTGACGACATTGGCACGAAATCCTCGCTTCACCTTACCCACGAACAAGAATCTTTTGGACGTTCTCGTCGACAATGTTCCTGTGTGCGCATTGATTGACACCGGGGAGCATGTGTCCATTATAAGTGCTGCTCTTCGCCGTCGGCTCAAGAAAGTTCTGACGCCTGCCCCGAACCGAGTTGTACAAGTCACCGACGGAGGGACTGTCGCTATTGTTGGCATGTGTTCTGCCCGACTCACCATTGCTAAGAGACACATCGTCGTTCTCTTCACCGTCATCGAGCATTGCCCTCAGGAACTCATTCTCGGTCTGGATTTTCTTGTCCATCATTCTGCCCTCATTGACTGTTCGGCCGGCTCACTTCGCCTTGACTTGCCGCTTCTTGCCGACCCTGTGGACCCGCCTCCAAGCCATCTGAGCTAATTGGATTTTATTCGCCTACCCCTTCACTCTGTGACACACGTCGACTTGTTGTCCTCACCAGCTGTACCTGACCTGACGGCAATTACGTGGCCGCACCAATTCCGGCCGTTATGCTTACACATGGTGTTACCGTACCGCACACTGTGCTGAAAATTACTGGCAACCGCACCTGCCTTCCACTTGCCAATTTCGCGCTAACCGCGCAAGTTCTGCCTCAGGGCATCTCCTTGGCTATAATTCACGCTTTGCAGGATGATGAGGTCGAGCCATTCACAGTGAAAGATCGTTACAGCTCAGCCTATACCGTGACGTCACCGCACGGTGCTGACGTCGACATTAAGGAGATGGTCTCCTCTGACCTTACACTTCTCAAGTTGAAGCTCTTTGCCGCGTTCTTGAAGGCTATCGCGACATTTCTGAATTTGACAATAGGCCCTTAGGTCAAACGTCCGTCGTGACCCATCGCATAAATACTGGCGATGCGAACCCTATTCACCGACGTCCATACTGTGTTTCTGCGTCGGAACGAGCTGTTATCCAACAGGAAGTCACAAAAATGCTTGCAAAGGACCTTATCGAGCATTCCTGTAGTCCCTGGGCATCTCCCGTCGTACTTCTCAAAAAGAAGGATGGAACGTGGCGCTTTTGTGTAGATTATCGCCACCTGAACCAGATCACAAAAAAGGACGTGTACCCTTTGCCCCTTGAGGGATAATGGCAACCTGCTGTTCATGATCTGAGAATGCCTGCCAAACGCACCGCAGCCCATTCTTATTCTTCTGATTATTTCCGTCTCATGATCCGGATCCGCCGTCACTACCTGCCCTAAGTAGATGTATTCCCTTACGACTTCCAGCGCCTCGCTGCCTATTGTAAATTGCTGTTCTCTTCCGAGACTGTTAAGCATTACTTTAGTTTTCTGCAGATTAATTTTTAGACCCACACTTCTCCTTTGCCTCTCCAGATCACTGAGCATGCCTTGCAATTGGTCCCCTGAGTTACTAAGCAAGGCAATATCATCACCGAATCGCAAGTTACTAAGGTATTCTCCATTAACCCTTATCCCCAATTCTTCCCAATCCAGGTCTCTGAATACCTCCTGTAAACACGCTGTTAATAGCATTGGAGAGAACCTATCTCCCTGCCTGACGCCCTTCTCTGTTTAGATTTTGGTGCTTTCTTTATGGAGTGCTACGGTGGCTGTGGAGCCGCTATAGATATTTTCAGTATTTTTACATACGGCTCGTCTAGACCCTGATTCCGCATTGGCTCCATGACTGCTGATGTTTCGATTGAATCAAAAGCTTTCTCGTAATCAATGAAAGCTATATATAAGAGTTGGTTATATTCAGCACATTTCTCTATCACCTGATTGATAGTATGAATACAATCTATTGTCGAGTAGCTTTTACAAAATCCTGCCTGGTCCTTTGATTGACAGAAGTCTAAGGTGTTCCTGATTCTAGTTGCAATTACCTTAGTAAATACATTGTAGGCAACGGACAGTAAGCTGATCGGTCTATATTTGTTCAAGTCTTTGGCGTCCCCTTTCTTATGGATTAAGATAATGTTGGCGTTGTTCCAAATTTCCAGTACGCTCGATGTCATGAGGCATTGCGCATACAGGGTGGCCCGTTTTTCTAGAACAATCTGCCCACAATCCTTCAACAAACCTGCTGTTGCCTGATCCGCCCCAGCTGCCTTTCCCCTTTGCATAGCTCCCAAGGGTTTCTTTACTTCTTCCGGCGTTACTTGTGAGAAGTCAGTCTTCTAGACTGTTCCCTCTTCCATTATCGTCGTGGGTGCCACTGGTACAGTATAAATCTATCTGGAACTCCTCAGCCACTTAAACTATCTTATCTAGATCAGTAATGATATTGCCGGCTTTGTATCTTAACGTCTACATCTGATTCTTGGCTGCAACTAGTTTCTTCTTCACTGCTTTTAGGATTTCTCCGCTTCTGAGAGCGTGCTCAACTCTATCTACACTTCCTCATGTCAGCTATAGCCCAACTTTCAGCCAATTCTTCTGCGCACTGTGATCCAATGCGATCGCAGCGAGAGTACCAGCGGCTTTTCATGAGCCAGGAACAAAGAAAGCGCGAACGGGCCATAACTTCGATAATTGACATCGGCAAACTACACGAAAGATACTGAGAGGTACGTTACGCGGTCACAAGTGTTTCGGATCAGTAATACTACAAAAATCAAATTTCATTTAGGCATGGCGTGGGCATGATTAAATTACGTCGTCGGTGGGCGTCAGTGCGGCGTGCACACCGCGACATGATCCTGACTGCTGAAGACCGGAAAATAATTTCACCCGTAAATTTACCCACGCTCATGGCCCTGGGACAGCGTCTCCTGGGGGCTGGCGCCGAAAGCAACCACGCTTTCAGTGGTAGGGTGGATGTCGAAGGCGTAGCGGGGTATTGTAACGCGGCAGTGACTGTGAAGAAAACAGCCAAACTGAGAAAGACGAAACTAGCATTTTATTGGGCGAACTTGCGCCCTCAAAAACAGGCTACACTCAGAACCGCGACAGCGGTGGAAGCAATCGGCGATCGTCTAAAATCTGATCAGCGGGTCAAGCGCTACGGCTTTTATAGATCAGTCGTCGAATGTTCCAGAGTAATCGCTGGGACCCGCATGCCTTCCATAGGGTTCTATGCCATTCGCGTCACGCATACATGCAATCAGATTACACAAACTTCGGCGACAACAGACAGCGGATAGAAGCATCGATAACATTCTAGAAACTTCCGATACATGTAGAAGCGTCCTGCGCTGAGCGATAACATTTCGTGGACGTTAAAAGCGCTCATCCGTAAAAGATAAAAGAGTTCGAGTGTCGATTCCCCCGTCTGAAAAGGCATCGTTCCGATGCTGCAAACATAACAGGAGAGTAAAACACGAAAGGACACTTGTTAAACAAAGTAACAACAAAGAAACAAAGTCCAACGTGACACAGTAAAAAAAAATCGAAAGTTCAGCTATGCGACGTCCCCAAAGTTAATTAGCGCTTGTGAAACAGTTTAACACGCACAACATGAACTGCTTCAGGTCGTGAGCGCCGCCGCTGTGAATGCGAAATGACGTCTGGCACGACCTCATAGCCCAATTCGCCAACACGTCGGATGATCATGTAGGGTCCGAAATAGCGTCTCAATAGTTTCTCACTGTGTCCTCGTCGACGTATTGGGGTCCAAACCCAAACACGGTCGCCAGGCTGGTACTGGACGCAGCGTCGTCGGAGGTTGTAGTGTCGGCTGTCGGTACGCCGCTGGTTCTTGATCCGTAAGCGGGCGAGCTGTCTGGTTGCTTCGGGGTGCTCGAGATAGGTAGCGACGTCAAGATTCTCTTCGTCAGTGACGTGCGGCAGCATGGCCGTCAAGAGTCGTCGTCGGGTTCCTGCCGTAAACCAGCTTGAACGGCATGATCTTTGTTGATTCTTGCACCGCCGTGTTGTAAGCGAAGGTTACGTACGGCAAGACAGCATCACACGTCTTGTGCTCGACATCGACGTACACTGCTAGCATGTCGGCGAGGGTTTTGTTCAGGCGCTCCGTGAGACCATTCGTCTGCGGGTGGTAGCCAGTTGTCCTCCTGTGGTTTGTTGGCTGTATTGCAGAATGGCTTGCGTGAGCTCTGCTGTGAAAACAGTTCCTCTGTCGGTGATGAGGACTTCCGGAGCACCATGTCGCAAGCAGGATGTTCTCGACGAAACATTTCGCCACTTCGGTTGCGCTAACTTTCGGTAGAGCTTTAGTTTCAGAGAAGCGGGTGAGGTAGTCAGTCGCCACGACGATCCACTTATTTCCGGAAGTTGATGTCGGAAACAGTCCCAAAAAGTCCATTCCGATCTGGTGAAAAGGTTGGTAAGCAGGCTTGATCGGCTGTAGTAATCCGGCTAGCCTTGTCGTTGGTGTCTTGCGATGCTGACAGTCTCGGCATGTCTTGACGTAACCGGCGACATCGGCGGTTAGGTGCGTCCAGTAATGCCTTTCTTGTATCATCGATAGCGTCCGGGAGAAACCGAGGTGCCCAGCGGTCGGATCGTCATGCAGGGCGTGCAGTACGTCTGGACGCAGCACCGGTGGAACAACAAGAAGGTAGTTGGCGCTTACTGGTGAGAAGTTCTTCTTCACGAGTAGGTTGTTTTGAAGCGTGAACGAAGACAGTCCGCGCTTAAATGCCCTAGGGATAGCGTCGGTGCGCCCTTCCACATACTCGACGAGGGCTTCTAGCTCCGGGTCTGCTCGTTGCTGTTCAGCGAAGTCTTCTGCGCTTATTATTCCAAGGAAGGCGTCGTCATCCTCGTCATCTTGCGGCGGCGGGTCAATGGGGGCGCGTGATAGGCAATCGGTATCGGAGTGTTTTCGTCCGGACTTGTAGGTTACAGTGATGTTGTATTCTTGTAGTCTGAGCCTCCACCATGCTAGCCGCCCTGAAGGGTCCTTTAAGTTAGCTAGCGAACACAACGCGTGATGGTCGCTGACCACTTTGAATGGCCTCCCGTACAGGTAAGGGCGGAATTTTGCTATAGCCCAAATGATGGCCAGGCATTCCTCTTCAGTCGTACTATAATTGCCTTTCTCTTTCTCTTTCGGCGACTTCTATTTGCCAATGGCACGACTTGAGGTCCATTGCCGAGAAATTTTTAGCTTTGCAGAGCCGATCGAATGCGTCGTCTATCCGTGGGAGGGGGTACACGTACTTCTTCGTGATCTTCTTCACACGACGATAAACGACGGACAAACGTACGGTTCCGTCCTTTTTCTTCACCAAGGCTACAGGAGATGCCCACGGGCTTTTTGACGGCTGGGTGATGTCGTCGCGCAGCATTTCGTCGACTTGATGCCTTATATCTTCACGTCCTCGCGTAGGAACTCGATAAGGGCTCTGGCGGAGTGGTCGAGCACTCTCTTCGGTTATTATGCGATGCTTTGCGACTGGTGTTTGTCGAATTCTTCATGACGTCGAAAAGCACTCTTTGTATCCTCGAAGTAGACTTCTGAGCTGTTGTTGCTTAATCGTGGGGAGACTTGGATTTATGTCAAAGTCTGCTTCGGGAACTACGGTAGTCGGGGTAGATGCGGCAGAATTCGAGAGGACAAACGCATTGCTGGTTTCCAGAATTTCCTCGATGTATGCAATCGTGGTGCCCTTCTTCATGTACTTGAACACCTGGCTTAAGTTTGTCAGCAACACTTTCGTGTTTCCTCCGTGCAATCGAGCGATCCCTCTTGCGACGCAAATCTCGCGTTCAAGCAGTACACGTCGGTCGCCTTCGATGGCGCCTTCTACGTCTGCAGGTGTTTCGGTGCCGACCGAAATAACAATGCTGGAGCGAGGCGCGATGCTCACTTGATCTATGAGCACACTCAAGGCGTGGTGACTACGAGTGCTCTCCGGCGGTATCGCTTGATCTTCCGACAGCGTCATTGACATTGACTTCATGTCGATGATTGAGCACTGTTGAAGGATAACGAAGGTGGCAGGTAAAGTCCGGTCACGAATGGTAATTCTTGCTGCGCACATTTCAGTCAGCGTTATGAGGTGTCCTCCAGCGGTCAGAATTTCCGGGCATTCCATGCAGTCTTAACTTTCTTCATCTGGGCGGCGATGGGTTCACTCATGACGGAGTAATCGGCTCCTGTGTCTACAAAGGCGGTGACTACGTGGCCGTCGAAAAGCACGTCGAGGTCGGTGGTTCCTTGTCTTGCGTTCCAGGTCGGCCTTGGCGACGGATCGCGGCTGCGTCGCGTTGACCTGTGGCTGGTACGTGGCGTCGTCAGGTCGTCTTTCGTGGGGTATCCTTTGCTTCCAGACTACGCCGGGATGGAGGCGTCTCGTTGACATGTCGTCTAGACAGGATTTTCGGGGTATTCGTCGGCGGCGGAAGATCTTCGTCAGTTCGAAGAACTGCAACCGCACCTCCATCGGTTGCTACTTTAAGTTTTCCGAATATGGGCTCGCAGAGCCGCCCCGTGCTGGGCCAGTGTATGGACGGCGCAGCGGCGACAGGTAGCGGCCTGGTGACGGCGAACCGGACGGTCGTAGAGGGCTCCACTGAGTAGCGACGAGGTAGTCCGCCATGTCACGAGGGCGTTCCCCTTCCCGAGGGCGCGGTGCGTTGACAGCGAACCCTCGCAATCTCAGGTCGCGATATGGGCATTGGCGGTACACATGGCCGGCTTCGTCGCAGTGGTAGCAGAGCGGGCGGTGGTCGGGGGTTCGCCAAATGTCCGTGTTCCTCGCGTAACTGCGCTGGGCGACGCGTGGGCGTGCTGGCGGCGGCGGCGGTGGACGACGGAATTGCGGCGTTACAGGGCCCTGCCGTTGTCGCAGAGGTGGACCTTGACGGCGCCGTAGGTCATCGCTTCCGGCTAAGGTTGCGGTCACCGTGGTTGCACCTCAGGGACTCCAAGCGATCGCTGAACCTCTTCTTTGACGATTTCAGTGATTGAATCCATTTCGGACTGCGACCTTGGGTAGAACTTCTGTAGCTCCTCCCGTACGACCACTCTGATAGTATCGCATAGATCATCGGTGGCAAGTGATTGAACTACGGCGTAGTTTGAAGAGTTACTGCGGCGGTCGAGTTGCCGATTTCGCATCTCGAGTGTCTTCTAGATGCTGGTGGCCTCGCGATGAAGCTCGTCGACGGTCTTCGGTGGGCTTCGTACCATTCCGGTAAAAAGTTCCTGCTTCCCACCACGCATGAGCAGGCTCACTTTCTTCTTTTCGGGCATTTCAGGGTCGGCGTGGCGGAATAGACTGCTCATTGCCTCCGTTAAAATTGTGGTTGTCTCATTAGGCAGCTGCACCCGGGTTTCTAATAGCGCTTGGGCTCCTCGGCGTACGACGCTTGCGAATGTCTGCAGGAAGCCGCTTCAGAACAGGTCCCAGGTCGTTAAGTTCGCTTCTGGGTTCTCGAACCACGTTCTGGCAGCGTCGTCCAATGCGAAGAAGACATGTCGCATTTCGCCGCTGCTGTTCCAGCTGTGAAATGTTGCGACTCTCATACGTCTCAAGCGAGCATGCCGGGTCCTCGAACGTTGAACCGCGGAACATCGGAAGCTCCCTGGGCTGCTGCAGGACGATGGGGGACGCTGGGGCTGCCATTTAGGTGGAATTGGTGAAAATCTTCCTGCTCGTCTCAGGCAAACGTCCGTGCCCCAGGGGCAGTCCATGTAGCCTGTGGCTACCGCGCTGGTTTTTGTTAACGTTGGTGATGTCTCCCGCGTTCGGGTTTGGGTTACGGCTTTGTGGGGGCTTCCAGTAAATGAAGGCAAAGCGCCTCCACCAGATGTCACGTGGTAGTGACTGTGAAGAAGGCAGCCAAACTGCGAAATACGAAACTAGCGTTTTATTGGGCGGACTTGTGCCCACGAAAACAGGTTACACTCAAAGAATGGCGACAGTGGCGGACACAGTCGGCGATCGTCGAAAATCTGATCAGCGGGTCAAGCGCGTCGGCTTTTATAGATCAGTCGTCGAATGTTCCAGAGTAATCGCTGGGACCCGCATGCCTTCCACAAAGTTCTACGCCATTCGCGTCGCGCATACATGCACTTCGATTACACAAGGTTCGGTGACAAGCGACAGCAGATAGAAGCATCGATAACATTCTGGAAACTTCCGATACACGTAGACGCGTCCTGCGCTGAGCGATATCATTTTGTGGACGGTAAAAGCGCTCACCCGTAAAAGGTGAACGAGTTCACATGTCATCATCATGATCAGGTTGGTTACGCCCACTGCAGGGGAAAGGCCTCTCCTATACTCCTCCAACTACCCCGGTCATGTACTAATTGTGGCCATGTTGTCCCTGCAAACTTTTTAATCTCATCCGCCCAGCTAACTCTCTGCTGCCCCCTGCTACGCTTCCCTTCCCTTGGAATCCAGTCCCCATCCCTTAATGACCATCGGTTATCTTCCCTCCTCATTGCATGTCCTGCCCATGCCCATTTCTTTTTCTTGATTTCACCTAAGATGCCATTAACTCGCGTTTGTTCCATCACCCAATCTGCTCTTTTCTTATCCTTTAACGTTACACCTATCAGTCTTCTTTCCATAGCTCGTTGCGTCGTCCTCAATTTAAGTAGAACCCTTTTCGTAAGCCTCCAGGTTTCTGCCCCGTACGTGAGTATTGGTAAGACACAGCTGTCAATATGTCCTCAAATCCAGGCTGTGAAATGAGCCATAGTACAACTGCTGCATTTAATGTAGATTATGTAGCCATTACCTCATTTCAATTAATAATAATTATTTGATTTATGTAACTGTCAGTGGCAAAGTTTTAAAAATATAAAAATGGGAAAACTGACCGTAATTACAAAATGTGTCATGGTTCAGGATACATAGAACGACACAAAGCTGAGCTACTTGGTAAGGATTCATTATGCAAAAATGAAGTGAGGCGTGCAGACAGGACACAAGAGTAGAGAAGTGGACAACACGAACGCCGACTACCAACTGAAGGGAGCACTGAGGCAAAAAAAGAAAAAAAGACACAAAACTTATCTGCGCATGCTCAGGACTTCCTATGGAGGATGAAATTTCCGGAGCTTCAATAAAGTAAGAGAAACACCTTTGTAATAATTCACCGTCAAATAACGTACTGGTTCTTGGAGACGCCATCGCAAGTGATAACCATAGAAGAACCCTTGCTTTAGGTTCTAAGCACTGTTTTAAGCCTAACATAAAACCCGTTGACGTTTTAAGCATACCGCGCTGCATAACCAGGTTCGTCCCGGAAGAAGAACGCTCACGCTGTATTTGGGATTGCATTGCTAGCATTAAACGATCAAATTCTCATTTTAATACACCTGACCCTGTCCGACCGTTAGTTGATTACCTTGTGGAGCATAAACTTAGACCAGTAATATCTGACAAGGAAGGTTATTTCGTAATTATGCCAGATGACATGTTTTCAGAAAAAGCGATTTCAGCCATACAAAAGAATTTACAGCCAGTAAAACTCAAGCCTTCGGTAGTTAAGAAACGTGTGGTTGACCTCTTGTCAAGACATAATCTTGATAGGCTTGTCTGTAATTCAAGAAAGCTAGATCCCTCACCTTAGAACTGTTTTTCTCGGCCAAGACCCACAAACAAGAAATTCCTTTTCGTACTATAGTGTCAAAGAAAGGGATGTGGCAGGTCTGTGTCGCTAGTTACCTACAGAACTGCTTAGCTTCACTTAATTTTCAGACCACTTTTGCATACGTAATTCTCAAGCACTAGTTCAGTATTTCAGAGAGGAAAATCCTGGTGATTGTACAGCTTTTAGTATTGATATCGAAGACTTGTATTATTCCTTGCCGCATGACAGGTTGCTAAATTCCTTATTTATTTATTAATACCTCAAGGGTCCAAAATAGGACATTACATGAGGGGTGGGCATGTAAAAAGCGGGATTGATGATGTGGAAATTAGAAAGATGAGTCGGAACACTCAATGGCAAATCTAAAGCGTGCTGTATCGCGGATGAGTGCAGTTTGTCTGGGAAGGCCATTCCAGTCTCGGGCAGGTTCGGACAAAGAATGCCTGCAGGAACGTAGTGGTGCGGGCTTGTGGTGGGATTACGGAGTTCGGATGGCCTGTTCGACGAACACGATGAGCCAGCTGGACCAGCAGGCTGTCACGAGGTATGGAATAAAAAAACCTGTGATAGAGGCATAGGCGAGAGATGCGACGACGAGAGGCAAGGGGCGATAGATCTAGTTTAGATTTTAGTGATGAAACGCTAGTGTGCTATGAATAATCTGAGAGAATAAATCTAGCAGCACGGTTTTGAACGCTTTCAACGGCTTTAGTGAGATTAGTTTGGTAAGGGCCAAAGATAGCACATGCATATTCAAGTTTTGGTCGCACAAGCGTTTTATAGGCAACAGACTTCACGCGTGGTTGTGCCATGAAGATATTACGGCGAAGATAACCAAGAATTTTGTTGAGTGCAGAAAGAACAAGTGCAAGAGTCGGCTTTTATTGACAGATGCGGTGTTTCCACGGGAGCTTTTCTAGAAATTCTTTCAATGTAGTTGAAGTCGACGCTGATTGGGTGGAGAGATGGCCTTTTTCTGCAGAAATCAGGCATTTGTATTGGCTCAAAGGTTGCCCCCTATTCTTAGCAACATTTACCTGAGTAAGGTTAACAACTGCTTGCAGGAAGCCTTAGGAGATAGGGTTATCAAGATATTTCGTTACGGTGATGATTACCTGATTTTCTGATATAGCGAAGAATTCGATTCTGCTGCTACCTCAGTAAGTGAGCAATTTAAACTTTACTGGGGAGGATTAAAGTTTACCAAGGAATTTCCTCAGCGACGCGTAATTCAGTTTCTTGACATTTCCTTGATCTTCGAACAAAATCATGTTTGTTGGCAGTACTCCCCAAGATCTTCAAAGCCGTCGCTAAACTTTCAATCCAAGCATTCTAAATTAGTAAAAACGGTATTGCCATGTCGTGCCTTAAGTCTTCCCTCACCAGATCCTGCATGCACAAAATGAGCGCCAGTTTTAATGCGCAGGTCCGGCACCTATTAGAAGCAGGTTATCCTAGTGTAGCGGTGGCCACTGTGGCTGATCGCCTAAGGAAGTCGGTTTCGAGAGGGACAGACGTGATTACAGAAAGCACTAATAGCAAAAAAAGATGATGATGATGTTTGAGGTTTAATGGCGCAAAGGCCAGGTATGGCCAAAGAGCGCCATGCTAGTGGTAATGACTATGTCGTGGTCTGATGGGCTCTGTGAATTTAATGTGACGTGGCTGTAAAGGGGCCTAAAAGAGTTTGTGTAAATTGCATAAAAAATTACACGTAATAAAATTATGGCAATGATTAATGACGTGTACTCTGATCACTAAAACGCATTAAGAAAGAATGATGCATTCCATAAGATATGCGATATGCTAAAATTGTCTAAGAGCACTACTGCCTCGCCAGAGCCCTTGAAACGCAAGGGCCGAGAGGCATGTGCTATACGAAATAGCTATCACAGCGGCATCCTCTGGAGAGAGGAGACGCTACGAACGTATGGGGCTAATTACATGTAACACAACATGTTTCAGGAAGTCTAGGACTGCGTTAGTGTCAAAGAGCGGTTCTGGGCCGAGTAACAATACAGGATGAAGGGGAATGTGCTGCCGGTATGCTAACCGAAAATGTTTCTTTCTGTCAGATTCGGCTTTCCGACACTCCAGGAGGACATGGAGGACGGTCAGCCTCTACCCGCATCTCCCACAGGTTGGGGGCTCATTTCCAGTGAGTAAAGAATTGTGGATGCCAAATGTGTGTCCTATTCTTAGACGACAGAATAAGACATCTGTTCGACGTGATTTTGTTACAGAAATCCAGAATCTTAATTGTGGCTTTATTACGTGCAGTTTATTATTTGTCTCCATGTCCCACGAGCGTTGCCAGTAGTTTCGCAGTTTTCTGCGCAAGAAGGGCCTCAGATCTGTGACAGGGACTGCAGCGGTAGGATTAACAGAATACGATGCAATTGATGTGGCCATCTGGTCCGCCAGAACATTGCTTTCGATGCCCCTATGACCCGGCACCCAGCATATGATGACATGCTGGTTAAATATATACGCTTTACATAGGACGGAACATAGTTCACTGATTACGGGATTTTTGTGCTTAGAGAAAGGCATTAAGGCCTTCACAGCACTTAGGGAGTTCGTATATATAACTGATTTCTGCAGTTTTGATTTCTTTATATACTTTACAGCCGACAACAGTGCGTAGGCCTCAGCCGTAAAGATACTAGTTTCCGGATGCAGTACGTCGGATTCCGAGAAGGATGGACCGACGGCTGCGTAGGACACCCCGTCGTGTGACTTCGATGCGTCTGTGTAGAACTCCGTGCAGGAGTACTTGTACTGGAGTTCCAGGAAATACATTCGGATTTCGATATCTGTGGCTTCCTTTGTAACTTGTAGGAAAGATATATCACATTGTACCAACTGCCACTCCCAAGGAGGTAGCAGCTTGGCTGGATGCATTAGGCGAAGCTCGAAAAGTGGGACATGCATTTCTTCACTAAGCTCCCTCACACGCAGCGAGAAAGGTTGTCTGACGGAGGGACGATTGCGAAAGAGTGTAGAATATGTCATATCGTTAACGGTATTAAAACACGGATGTTGAGGATTAGAGTGCACTTTCAGAAAATATGTTTGGCTGATGTATGTTCTCTGCAGATGAAGTGACCACTCATTTGATTCTACGTATCAACTTTCAATGGGACTTGTTCTGAAAGCGCCCGTGGCTAAGCGTATTCCTAGATGGGAGACCGGATCTAGCATCTTTAGCGCGCTCGGGGCGGCAGAATGATAGATCATGGCACCATAATCTAATCGTGGCCGAATCAGGCTCTTATAGAGATTCATTAGGCACGTCCTGTCACTACTTCACGTAGTCTGCGATAGAAGTTTCATCAGGTTCATTGTTTTCAGACATTTTTCTTTAAGATGTTTAATAGTATAAAAGTGAGTCTATTGTCACGTATAACACCTAGAAATTTGTGTTCTTTGTTTACAGGTATCTGTTGTCCACACAGTTCTAAGCAAGGATCCGGAACCGGGCCTCTCTTTCTTGTAAACAGAACACGAGAACTCTTGTAAGGATTGATTTTAAATCCACTTTTCTCTGCCCACTGTGACACCTTGTTCAAACCATGCTGTACCTGTCTGTCGCAGACTGTGAGGCTGCAGGATTTGAAACCTCTTTGTATATCGTCTACGTAGACGGAATGGAAAATAGCTGGTGGTAAAGATGCACGAAGCGTGTTCATCTTTACGACAAAGAGCGTGCAGCTGAGTAAGCCACCCTGGGGTACCCCTGTTTCCTTTATGAATGTACGCGACAGCGCAGGACCAATTTTCACTGGAAATCTACGGTTCTCTAATATAGTATATAACGTATTGCCGCGGATACCTAGCGCAGAAAGATCGCGCAGGATTCCGTAACGCCAGGTTGTGTCGTACGCTTTTTACATATCCAGAAATACAGATAGAAAAAATTGCTTATGCACGAAGGCATCGCGAATGCTCGCTTCGATGCGCACATGATTGTCGGTTGTAGATCGCCCTTCCCGAAAACCACATTGAAATGGGTCAAGAATTTTACTGGACTCTAGGAGATGTACGAGACGGCGATTGATCATTTTTTTCAAAAAGCTTGCAGAGGTAGCTCGTAAGCGCTATAGGACGGTAGCTAGTAAGCAATGAAGTGTCTTTACCATGCTTTAAAACAGGGATTACAATAGCCTCCTTCCATTTTGATGGAGGATAACCAGCAGCCCAGATACTATTGAGAAGTGTGAGTAGCGTGGTTTGCGTGTCGGAGTGTAGGTGCTTAATCATATCAAACATGATTCTATCGGGGCCCGGTGCAGAGCTCCGGCATGCTGATAAGGAAGCTTTAAGTTCAGCAATGGTAAAAGGGCCATTATAAAGATCGTTTGGCGTGCATTTCCGATTCAGAGGCTTGAGTTCTTCTATTGCTTTATAGTTAAGGAAGTTCTCTGAATAGTGAGTGGAGCTAGACATGCGCTCAAAGTGTTCACCCAGATCATCAGCCTGGTCTTGTAGGGTATCGCCTTGTGCGTTTGCCAAAGGGAGGGAGTACGTTTCTCGCCTTCTTATGCTATTTACCCTGTTCCAGGCTTTGGCCTCATCTGTATACGTGTTGATACCCGGTAAAAACTTCTGCCAACTCTCTCTTCTGGCCTGCCGGCGCGTTATCCTGCCTTCGGATTTTGCTTTTTTTAAAGTTAATAAGATTCTCCGCAGTGGGAGAGGCGCGTAACGACCCCCACGCTTTGTTTTGTTTCTTACGGGCGGTCCTACATTCGTCGTTCCACCACGGGACGCGCCGTTTGCATGCGAAACCACTTACTCCAGATATGCATTTAGATGCGCCATCTATAATGAAGGCTTTTGTAAAATACTGCACAGCAGCATCAATTCCTAAAGAAGACATGTCATTCCATGAGATCCTGGTGAGAGTTCGGACTTTCTCCCAGTCGGCTGCATCGATTTTCCACCTAGGGGCCTGTGGTAGATATTCGTTTTCTTTATATGTTCTTAGTAGTATGGGGAAGCGGTCGCTCCCGTAAGGATTGTCGTTGACTTCCCATTCAAGTTCAGACAGTAGTGACGGGGAGACTAGGCTAAACTCCATTGAAGAAAAAGTTCTCTTTGCGAGAGAGTAATATGTGGGTTACTTCTTATTCAACAGGCACGCACCAGAAGAAAAAAGGAACTGTTCAACAAGGCGTCCTCGCGCATCTGTACGAGGGTCGCCCCACAGGTAGTTGTGAGCATTGAAGTAGCCAAGAACAACATAAGGTTCTGGCAATTCATCTATGAAGGACTGAAATTCATGTTTCGTTAATTTGTAATGTGGGGGTATATAAAGCGAGCAGATAGTGATGAGTTTGTTCAGCAGAACAACTCGCACCGCCACTGCTCAAGGGACATTCGTAGCTGTAAAGGTTGACAGGCTATACTTTTATGAGTGACAATCGCAACACCACCCGATGATGCGACGGCATCATCGCGATCTTTGCGAAACGTAACATACGTTCGGAGAAAGTTTGTGTGTTTGGATTTTAAGTGTGTTTCCTGTAAACACAGCACTTTTGGGTTATGTTTGTGGATGAGTTCTTGCAAATCATCAAGGTTTCTAAGGAGACCTCTGATGTTCCATTGAATATTTTTGTGTATCCATATTTAAAGTAAATTAGTGCTGTGTGGGAATACATCTACTTAGGGCAGGTAGTGACGGCGGATCCGGATCATGACACGGAAATATTGAGAAGAATAAGAATGGGCTGGGGTGCGTTTGGCAGGCATTCTCAGATCATGAACAGCAGGTTGCCATTATCCCTCAAGAGAAAAGTATATAATAGCTGTGTCTTACCAGTACTCACCTACGGGGCAGAAACCTGGAGGCTTACGAAAAGGGTTCTACTCAAATTGAGGACGACGCAACGAGCTATGGAAAGAAGAATGATAGGTGTAACGTTAAGGGATAAGAAAAGAGCAGATTGGGTGAGGGGAGAAACGCGAGTTAATGACATCTTAGTTGAAATCAAGAAAAACAAATTGGCATGGGCAGGACATGTAATGAGGAGGGAAGATAATCGATGGTCATTAAGGGTTACGGACTGGATCCCAAGGGAAGGGAAGCGTAGCAGGGGGCGGCAGAAAGTTAGGTGGGCGGATGAGATTAAGAAGTTTGCAGGCATGGCATGGCCACAATTAGTACATGACCGGGGTTGTTGGAGAAGCATGGAAGAGGCCTTTGCCCTGCAGTGGGCGTAATCAGGCTGATGATGATGAGTGCTGTATGTACGGAAACGGAAGTGATGCCTTAGATTACAGAGCTCTTTCGAGGCCCTGTAAAGGGGGTTTTGCCCTTTCTGGAGCGTTCGAGGGAGCCTCGCCGCTCCTTAGGCGCTTGATGCGCCTTGAGGGTAGGTGTAGTGTTCATTGCCTCTTGTGAGGCGCCGGACACGTGCTCTTGCGAGCGAGAAGTTTTCCGAGTGAGTCCTGCCTCGGAAGGCAAGACCCTTGCGCCCACCAGCCCGGAGGCCAATGGAGCTCCCTGAGGGATTTGGCTGCGCCGGCTGTTGCCAGCGCCAGAAGAGGCCGGGGAGGCTGGGGCAGCCTCGGCTGCATCTACCTTCTAGGCCGCTATCGGTCCTGCGGGATCACTGCGTGCAACGCAGGTTGCCACTGATAACTTTTGTGGGGCCGGCAACCCAAGGGCAACCTGGCCTGTTTGATGGTTGGATGGAGTAGGCTTGCCTACTTCCACCCTGGGGGCAGGAGCCAAAGGCACCTGCTCGCTGCACGCGGGCTGGGCACTTGGCAATGGCCGCTAGGACGCCGCCTCCCGACGCGCCGCATCAGCATAAGGTGTGTTGTGGAAAGCAGAGCACCTTTTGCGGGCTTCCTTAAACGATATATTTTCTTTCACTTTAAGGGTGATTATTTCTTTTTCTTTTTTCCAGTTCGGACAGGAGCGTTAGTAAGCTGGATGGTCACCACTGCAGTTAACACAGTGAGGTGTGTCACTGCAGTTGTCGGAGGGGTGGCTATGGACTCCACACTTTGCACAAGTTGTTTGACCACGGCAGCTCTGCGAGCCATGCCCGAACCTCTGACATTGAAAACACCGTCTAGGGTTGGGGATATATGGTGGGACAGTTAACCTGATATATCCTGTTTTGATGGTTTCTGGCAGAACGCTGGATGCAAACGTTAGGACAAGATGCTTGGTCGATATTTCCTTGTTGTCTCGTCTAAGTATAATTCGTTTTACATCGGGGACATTTCGTTCTTTCCAGCCTTCTAGGAGTTCAGCTTCTGTCAAATCTTGGAGGTCTGCCTCTGACACGACTCCGCGTGAGCTATTCATTGATCTGTGTGGTGTTATAGAGATTGCTACATTGCCAAATGTCACAAGCCTGCCTAGTTTGTCATACTGATTTTCTGAGGGATCTCAAGAAGAAGGTCTCCACTAGCCATTTTAATCACCTTATAACCTGACCCAAAGGGTTCGGTCAAAGATTTTGCTACTGTAAATGGCGAAATGAATCTAGCTTGTTTTTCAGGATTCTCACTGTGTACTAATGTGGTATTTTGGGTGGGTCTCTTTCGTGCGGTTTAAACAAGTGCTTAAGTCTTCGGTGCGTCCCCTCTTCTGAGGGTGACGATCAAGTAGACGGGAAAATGCGGGTGTTCCCATAGTAATTTGGTTTGCTTCCGGCAGCAGTGGCGGCCACCCACAACGGAGCCCAACTTGGGGACGCTGCAGGACTTAATGGGTAAGGCTGCAGGCGCCAACCGTACATTGCAACTATAACCTAATATATTATACCCAAGGGAGGGCACATACACAAGGTTAACCCTAGCCGCCATGCAGGAAGGAAGTAAATGGAAGAGAGGAGAAGACAGGAAAGATCAAAAAGTGAGAGATAAAGACTAAGATTTGGGGAGAGAGAGACACGAAGAGGCGACTGCCGATTTCCTCCGGGTGGGTCAGTCCAGGGGTGCCGCCTACGTGAAGCAGAGGCCAAAGAGGTGTGTTGCCTCTGCCGGGGGGCCTTAAAGGTCCGAACACCCGGCATCGGCTCAACCTCCAGGATCCCCCTTTCCCCGGACACGGCTAAGCCGCGCACGGCTACACGCGGGAGGGTCCAACCCTCGTCTGCTCGTGTACGTGGTGTCGCAACACACCAAACGCCTGCTGACGCAGACGCCCCTGCGGGGAGCAAAGAAAAAGCGTAGTGGCTATTCCGTATATTCATTGTGTCGCACAGGCTTTAAAAAGTTGCAAGTATTTATGATGTTAATGTTGCTTTCACTGCTCCCAATAAGCTAGGTAAGATATGCGCTGCCGTACAGAATAAAAAGGAGCGGTAAAAGGCAAAAAACGAACAGATATTTGTCCAGTGAAGCACAATAAGAACAACAGTTTTGCTCACTGTCGTAAGGGTGTGGTTTATAAAATTACCCTTACCTGTGGCCAGTTCTACGAAGGGCAAACGGGACGGTGTGTCAATCAGAGGCTAATGGAACATAAAATGCCGTTAACCGGTGGATCGCCTTCTAATTTTTCGCTACGTTGCCGAGATTGTAACTGCACGCCAGGGTTAGATGAATGGGCGATATTGTACAGGCATAAGAATGAATATACGCGTCTTATGGTAGAGGCATGGCATATCTATAATGTTGGAAGTGCGTGCGTGAGTCAGCCTCCGATTATTTTAGATAAGGAAGAAATTAAGTGCCTTAACAGTTATCTCTCACGTAGACCGGCACGTGTACCCGACTGACACGTGCTGTTACCATTTCTGATCATGCGTAGATGAGTTTTGTGTCTTCTTTCTTTTTTCGCCTCAGCGCTCCCTTCAGTTGATTGGATCGTAAAACTTTATTTGTCCAACAGATGTAGAGAAGGCTTTAAGCCTTCCCACCTAGACGACGGCCAGGAGTCCTTGGGCCCTAGCGGCGTTTTCGGCCAGTCGGACGGTCTTCAGTTGAATCTCCGGATCGGAGCTGAGTAATAAGGTCTCCCATTGTTCTAAAGACTTTATTCTTCCCTCAGAGGGAGCCTGTGGGCATTCCCACAGAATGTGATTAAGATTAGCCCTGGCTTTACATAGCTTACACTGGTTGGAGTACTGACCCGGGTAGTAGAGGCTGCACGACACCGGGCTTGGAAACGAGTTGGTTCGCAGGCGACGCCAAGTGGAGGCCTGGCTCTTGTTTAAGGATATATCAGCCGGAGGATATTTAACCCGCCCTATTCTGTAGTGTTTTGTGATCTCTCTGTAACACACTAAGCGGTCCCGCCCCGTGAAGCCTTCGGCTAGCCCACCAGCTCGGAATGTAAGTCCTCGAGCTAATTCGTAAGCCGCCTCGTTCCCAGCGAGGGAGGCGTGCGCAGGTGCCCAGATTATTTCAATTTCCCTGCTATCTCTGCAGGTCTGCAGGATTCTGTTCCCCTCGGGAGAAATTCTGCCTGTGGCAAAGTTCATCACCGCAGCCTTAGAATCGCTGACTATAATTTTGCCTGAAGTACTTGCAATTGCAAGTGCTATGGCAGATTCTTCTCCAATGTGGGAGCAATCCGTTGGAACTGGTCTAGTTTCATCTAGTTTCTAGTTTCTAGTGTCTAGTTTCTAGTCTAGAATCAATCTAGTTTCAGCGCTCACTACAGCTAGGGCCATGCGGCCGTTGCCATAGTCTGCAGCATCAACGTAGAGCACGTCCGTCGAGTTTTTGAAACGCTTCTCAACAGCTTCGGCCCGTTTCTCTCTGCGTTCCTTGTGATGGATTGGGTGCATGTTTTGAGGTAGTGGTGGGATTATTAGTCGGTTCCGCACGCTTCGCGGCAAGTCGACTTTGATACCTTCCTGCCCCTCATAGTTTATGCCTATCCTAGCTAGGATTTTCCTCCCCGTAGGGCTTCCCGCAAGTCTCTCATACTGCGAGATCCTCACTGCTTCAATAATCTCCTCAAGAGTGTTGTGGAGCCCTAGAGCTAAAAGTTTTTCATTTGCAGTGCGGATGGGAAGCCCCAGCGACTGTTTTATACTTTTGCGTATGATGCCCTGAATTTTCTTCTTCTCGAATGACCTAAAACTGAGGAAGGGAGCAACATAAGCTATTCTACCTATTACAAAGGCCTGGACTAGGCTAACTAGATTTGCTTCTCTCATCCCGGACCGTCTGTTGGCAATCCTGCGGATCAGCCTCATGGTCTGCACTGCGCAGCCATCTAGTTTCCTTATTGTTTCGCCATTAAAGCTGTTGGCCTGAATCAAAAGTCCCAGAACTCTGATTTTGTCCACTTTTGGAATGGAGATCCCCCCAGCTGTGAGGGAGATTTGCGGTTCCTCCTTACTGGCCCTGTCTTTCGGCTGGTATAGAAGCAGTTCCAATTTTGGCGGTGAACATTTAAGTCCCCTAGGCCCGACGTAACCGTCAACTGCCTGGATAGCCCTATGGAGGGTTTCCTCTATTTGGGCATCGCTGCCCCTAGCTATCCACAACGTGATGTCATCAGCGTACATGCTGTGGCTTAGTCCTTCAATAGCCTCCAGTCTTTCAGGGAGTTTGATCATGGCCACATTAAAAAGAAAGGGTGAGAGCACAGAGCCCTGTGGAGTCCCTTTGCTGCCTAATTTAATGTCATCTGATTTGCATTCTCCAATCTGGATTTTTGCTTCTCCGTCTGAGAAGTCCCTAATGGAATTGTAGGTTCGTACGCCTACTCCCAAGTCCTGAAGGTTCTCAAGAATGGCTTTAAGTGTGACGTTATCAAAGGCCTTCGCTAAGTCAAGCCCTAGGATTGC
Source organism: Dermacentor variabilis (assembly GCF_050947875.1). Classification (NCBI taxonomy): domain Eukaryota; kingdom Metazoa; phylum Arthropoda; class Arachnida; order Ixodida; family Ixodidae; genus Dermacentor; species Dermacentor variabilis. The sequence continues at coordinate 225,254,597 of NC_134571.1, read as the reverse complement.
CTTTGCGTCCCCCGTTTCCGCATCGATGATTTAGTGTTTTAGTTGCAGCATCACGTCCTGGGTGGAGAGCCTGGGCCTAAAGCCTAAAGAATGCGGATAGAGGTCATTATCCTCCATGTAGTTATTGAGCCGCGTTTGAATAACGTGCTCCAAAAGCTTGCCTGCACAAGAGGCTAGAGAGATAGGTCTTAAGTTCTCTATCTGGAGTTTCTTGCCTGGTTTCGGGATCATCACCACCTTAGCGGTTTTCCACAGATTTGGTAGTTTACCCTCTTCCGAGCACTTCTGCATAAAGTTAGTTAATGCAGTCATAGAGTTATCGTCTATATTGCGAAGCATTTTATTGCTAACGCCATCCGGGCCTGAAGCTGATTTGGTTTTGAGCTTGGCAATCTCCGCCCGGACCTCCGCCTCGCTGATGGGTTCGTCTAGGCTGGAGTTGCCTACGCCTTCGCAGTTAGATAGGTGTTCCTTGCTAGTGTCCCCTATGTATCTCTTATGTATGTCCTTCATTAGATCTACCTCCGTACCTTCGGACAAGTGAAGAATTTTTTGAAGGTTCTGTCGCTGCGCTGATTTGCAGCCCTGTGGATTCAGCAGGTAGCGGAGTAGATTTCATGTCCTAGCTAGGCCTATATTTCCGTCCATCCTATCGCAGGTGGACTCCCAGTTCTGCCTGGTTAGTTTGAGCGCGTAATCTTCTATATTTTTATTGAGCCTAGCGATCCGTCTCCTGAGATTGCGGTTCCACCTTTGCCTCCTGATCCGTTTTTCCATGCTGAGCTTAGCTTCCCACATACGGAGGAGGTGGCTGTCCGCTATCTCCAGTGCAGAGTCCTCCGTTATCTCCTCGGTTGCGTTTTTAACGTCCTGGCCCAGTTTCTTAGACCATTCATCAATATCCCTTATCTCACTCACTGCCGTCTCGCTTTTTACTTCGCGAAAGGCATGCCATTCAACAATTACCTGGTTTCTGCCTTTTCTCCTGGCAGGGCCTGCGCTCACCACTGTTTCGAGAATAAAGTGATCACTACTTAGGTTTTCCTGGGTATTAACCCAAGTTGCATCTCCCACGTTTTGGACGAATGTGAGGTCGGGTGAGGTGTCTACGTTGACACTATTCCCCGTTCTAGTGGGGGTTTGAGGGTCGGTCATTAAGGTGAGCCCCACTTGCTATGCATCCAGCCAGAGTTCCCTTCCCTTGACTCCTTTTCTGTACCCCCAGGCAGCGTGTTGGGCGTTAAAGTCTCCCACTACTACCAAAGCGTGCCTGTTGGCAATACGCAGAGTTTTTTGGAGAATAGGTCCAAATCGAGCCTTCCTTTGTTTCGGGCAGCTATAGATCTTGAGAACAAAGAGGCTGCCTTCTTTCTTTTTTGCTGGAATGAGTTCAACAAGGGCGTGGCCTACGTTGATAACCTCCGTGTCGTGCTTAACGACTGCCAAGTTTCTCCTGACCAGGGTGGTTACCCCGGATTTTCCATCATCCGTACAAAATGATATGTAGCCCGATAATTTTGCCATCCCAGCAGTTTCTTGTAAAGCGATTACGTCCGGATTGTCTTTGCCAAGAAGGAGCTGCTGTAGGACCGCCCTTTTGCCACGGTACCCGCGGCAATTCCACTGCCAAATCGTGTGTTTATTGTGACTGGCCATGATAGAATTGTGGATTATCACCCAGTGGTATTAGGGTCTCAGCCGTCTGAGAACCACCATGTACCTTCTGCTCTGTTTCCCTCTGCCAGTTATTAATGATCACCAACGCGGCCATGTGTTTCTGGCTTTCTTCCGATAGCGCCTGAATGGCTCGGATGACTGATGCGAACTTTGCCTCCCAGCTCACCTCGAAGTCGTCCATTTTCTTGCATAGATCTGCCATTGTGGGCTCTTGCGGCGCGTTCGCGCCTGGTTTCCTTTTCAGAGGTTGGGAGCGGGTGTCATCTACCTGCATCGCCACAGTGCTTTCAACGGTTGGGTGGGTTCCAATCGTGTTAGCTGCTTTGACTGCGTCAGCTACTTTCTTCTCCCTTTTTAGCTAGCGTTTTCCTTTTCGAGGTCATCTATTCTTTGAATGAGTTTCTCTACCGTGATTCTTAGACCTTATCTACCCAGCTCACCTGTTGATAGTCGGCGTTCGTGTTGTCCACTTCTCTACTCTTGTGTCCTGTCTGCACGCCTCACTTCTTTCTTGCATAGTGGGTGTGCGGGCGTGCGTTTGTGTGTGTGTGTGGGCGACTGGTGGTGGCCGCAAATCGCAACCGATTTAACGGGAATTATAAAATGTGTCATGTTTGAGAATACACACATACACACACAACACATATATATATATATATATATATATATATATATATATATATATATATATACGAGAAGAGAGGGGGTTAACCGAGGGTCCCGATTTTTATTAGTCATATCACAAGAAGCCAACAAACACTGACACCAAGGACAACATAGGGGAAATTACTTGTGCTTAATAAATAAAATAAAGAAACGATAAATTAATGGAAATTAAAGTGGATGAAAAAACAACTTGCCGCAGGTGGGAACCGAACCCACAACCTTCGCATTTCGCGTGCGATGCTCTACCAATTGAGCTACCGCAGCGCTGTTTCCCCATCCACTTTCTTGGGTATTTATGCGTACTAGTAGAACCCTGGGAGTGTTAGCCAGCGCCACCACTCACAGACCTTGGCGGCGGACGTGGAACGCCCTTTTTGCCGCAGGCGTCACGAAAACGTGATCTTTTTGGGTGAAGGCAACTGTTCAATAAACCCACACATGCTACCTGAAGGCATCAATGTTGCCGGATTCGAGACCCTCGTTATGTAATAAACGAGAAGAGAGGAGGTTAACCGAGCGTCCCGATTTTTATTAGTCATACCAGAAGAAGCCAACAAACACTGACACCAAGGACAACACAGGGGAAATTACTTGTGCTTAATAAATGAAATAAAGAAACGATAAATTAATGGAACTTAAAGTGGATGAAAAAACAACTTGTCCACAATGTTGTGGGTTCGGTTCCCACCTGTGGCAAGTTGTTTTTTCATCCACTTTAATTTACATTAATTTATCGTTTCTTTATTTCATTTATTAAGCACAAGTAATTTCCCCTATGTTGTCCTTGGTGTCAGTGTTTGTTGGCTTCTTGTGATATGACTATATATATATATATATATATATATATATATATATATATATATATATATATATATTCTAAAGGTGTTTATTTGGCAGAGCTCGGAGCAGTGCAACGTCGACGGGCAGGGCACTCACAGCTTCCAAGCACGAGAGCCGTTGATGAGCAGGGGCGCTCAACGCACTAGTGTTTAGAGCCAGTAGCGCTGGACCCACTAGCGTCTCTCTTCGCTACAATCGCCCCCCGGGAGCTGTCCGCCGACCTAACAGCTCGTCACGATGAGCGGGTCGCAGTAACGCCATATACGGTCGACATGGACAATGTCTCGTCCACGGCGGCGCATGTCTGAAGATGGCTCAACTGGTTCTATGACATAGTTCACAGGAGATGCGCGTTCGAGAACACGATAAGGGCCTTCATACTTAGGGACCAGTTTTGATGAGAGGCCAGGGGCAGTTAAAGGGACTGAGAGCCACACGAGCGCTCCCGGATCAAAGGTGACCGTGGCAGTGGCGTCACCGCGAGTGCTCCTCTGGCGCTCTTGATCATCGGAAGTGAACGCCGGTGCGAGGTCGCGGCACTGTTCTGCATGTCTGACCATGGCAGAAATAGGCACGCACTCGGATGCATCCGGCCGGTACGGAAGAATGGTGTCGATGGTGTGTAAGGATGTCGACCATACAGCAAGAAATAGGGCGAGAATCCAGTGGTGCTCTGCGTAGCGGTATTATAGGCGTAGGTGACGAATGGCAGAATAGCGTCCCAGTTCGTGTGCTCTGAGGCAACGTACATTGAAAGCATTTCGCCGAGCGTACGGTTGAAGCGTTCTGTGAGGCCATTCGTTTGAGGGTGGTACGCCGTAGTCGTACGTTGAACAACGTGGCACTCTTTGAGAATCGCTTCAACTACTTCCGACAGGAAGACGCGTCCGCGATTGCTGAGCAGTTCTTGAGGTGGACCATGCCGCAGGATGAATCGGCGAAGCAGGTATGATGCGACGTCGCGCACTGTAGCTGCTGGGAGAGCGGCGGTTTCAGCGTATCGTGTAAAGTGATTTACTGCCACAATGGCCAGTGGTTACCAGCCGACGTCAGGGCAAGTGGCCCATACAAATCGATGCAAACGCGCCCGAACGGCCGGGTAGGGCAGGGTAGAAGCTGCAGACCAGCTGGCGAGAGGTGGGGTGAAGATTTTCGGCGCTGGCAGTGGGGCATGAGCGAACGAGCTTTTGAATATAGTTGTACATTCCTCGCCAGTAGTTGCGTCGTCGGAGGCGCTGGTAGGTTTTGAAAAGTCCCGAGTGAGCATACTGTGGATCAGAGTGGAACGATGCGCAGATTTCAGGCTTCGCAGGTACAACTTCGCAGGCTTCGAGGTGCAACTAATAACCACTGGCGGCCGTCAGAGGTGTAATTGCGTCGGTGAAGCAGGTCGTCGCGAATGGCGAAATGGCGAGCTTGACGGCGCAATGCAGGAGTGGTTGGCTGCGATGACGGATCAGCAAGGCAGTCTATGATAATAATAATAATAATATTTGGGGTTTTACGTGCCAAAACCACTTACTGATTATGAGGCACGCCGTAGTGGAGGACTCCGGAAATTTTGACCACCTGGGGTTCTTTAACGTGCACCTAAATCTAAGCACACGGGTGTTTTTGCATTTCGCCCCCATCGAAATGCGGCCGCCGTGGCCGGGATTCGATCCCGCGACCTCGTGCTCAGCAGCCAAACACCATAGCCACTGAGCAACCACGGCGGGTGCAGTCTATGATGGAGGCACTCCAGGGGTCATTGGCTACTCAGAAGCGATGGTCCCAATGTCAACGGAAGAAACGCCAAGCTGGGATATTGCGCAGCAGGCATTGTCGTCTGGCAAGGGAGAACGTGAGAGGGCGTCAGCATCAGCATGCTGGCGTCCGTTGCGGTACAGTACGCGGATATCGTAATCCTGTAAGTGAAGCGCCCAGCGGGCGAGACGGCCTGAGGGATCCTTCAAAGACGACAGCCAGCATAGCGCATGGTGGTCCGTGACGACATAAAATTGAAGACCATACAAATAGGGCCGGAACTTGGTAAGCGCCCAGATGATCGCCAGGCATTCTCTTTCCGTAACGGTGTAATTAGTCTCGGCTTTAGTAAGCATACGGCTTGCATATCTCACAACATATTCAGGAAACCCTTCTTTACGCTGCGCTAGGACAGCGCTGAGGCCAACACCGCTGGCATCTGTGTGTACCTCAATAGGTGCCGTTGTGTCGTAGTGGCGCAAAATGGGAGGAGACGTCAGCAAACGACGGAGCCTGGTGAACGCCTCGTCGCACTCGGACGACCACGAATGGAGAGGTCAGTTGCTGCCAAGGAGCTTCGTCAGGGGCGATATGACGGTGGCGAAATTGCGAATGAAGCGCCTAAAGTAGGAACACAAACCTACAAAACTGCGCAGTTCTTTGACGGACGTCGGTTTAGGAAATTCAACTACGGCACGAAGTTTGTCTGGATCGGGGAGGATTTCATCCTTCGAGACGACGTATCCTAGTATAGTGAGCTGCCGCGCTGCAAATCACCACTTCTTTAGGTTCAGTTGGAGGCCAGCGTTTGCTAAGCACGTCAAAACACGCCGTAGGCGTTTAAGGTGCGCGGTGAAGTCAGAGGCAGAAACAACAACGTCGTCGAGATAAAATAAGCACGTGTGCCACTTCAAACCGCGGAGAAATGTGTCCATCTTGCGTTCAAAGGTTGCTGGCGCATTACAAAGTCCAAACGGCATGACGTTAAATTCGTATAGGCCGCCGGGTGTGACGAAGGCTGTCTTCGGCCTATCGATGTCAGCCATGGGTACTTGCCAATAGCCGGAGCGTAAATCTAGAGATGAAAAGAATTCTGCTCCTTGTAGGGTATCGATGGCGTCATCGATTCGCGGCAGCGGGTATACATCTTTGCGAGTGATCTTGTTCAGGCGCCGATAGTCTACACAGAGCCGTACCGAACCGTCTGTTTTCGTAACAAGGACAACAGGGGATGCCCATGGACTGTTCGAGGGTCGGATCACTTTGCGGCGAAGCACATTGACGCGTGTACTTATCTTTATCGGGCAACCACGTTTCGCCGCCTAACAAATGTAATCGCACAGCGTGGGACGCGCCTGCATGTATCCGAAGTTTCTGGAAAGTTATTGATGCTTCTATCCGCTGTCTGTTGTCGCCGAACCTTATGTTATCTGATTTCATCACCTGACGCGAATGGTGTAGAACTTTGTGGAAGGCACGTGGGCCCGAACGATTAGTCTGGAACATCCGACGACTGCTGTATAAAAGCGGACGCGCTTGACCCGCTGATCAGACTTTCGACGATCGCCGACCGTGTTCGCCGCTATCGTTGTGTTATAAGTGTAGCCTGTTTTTGTGGGCACAGGTTCGCCCAATAAAAGTTAGTTTTGTCTTTCACAGTATTACCACTGTGTTCTTCAACGTCACCACCACGAAACATGAAAGTGTTGGGCTACCTTATCAGCAAAGGTGGCGTTCGACCAGATTCCGACAAGGTTGCTATCGTGCTTCACTTCCCTCGCCCTGAAAATAAAAATCAATTAAGAAGTTAAGAATTAAGAATTAAGAAATTAATTAAGAATTAAAATTAAGAAGGGCCTGGCATCATACTTTCATCGCTTCATCAGACATTTTGCTGCCATTGCGTCGCCACTGCACAAGTTGCTATCGTCGGGCACTGCTTTCCCTTGGACAGATGACTGTGAAATTTCTTTCCAAGCCGTCAAGCAAGCATTAACGAGCGACCCTGTCCTCTGTCATTTCGATGAGAACGCACCAACTTGTTTGCACACCAACGCTAGTAGCCGTAGCATCAGTGCTGTCATTCTACAGCGTGATACCATCTCACGAGAGAGAGAGAGCTTATGCCATCCGCGCATTAACGGCTCCCGAAAAGAACTACTCGATCATAGAGCAGGAATGTCTCGCAGTAGTTTGGGCGATACAAAAATTTCGCCTATATCTTTATGGACGCCACTTCACGGTCATAACCGACCACCACGCGTTATGCTGGTTGTCGTCAAAAATTTGTCTGGACGCCTTGGTCGCTGGGTGTTCCGCTTAAAAGAGTACGATTTTGACGTTGTCTGCAAGTCTGAGAAAAAGCATCAAGATGCCGACGCTCTCTCTCTCGCTGCCCGTTGCCACTATTACCTTCGAGTGCATGTCTACATTCCTCGCCACTTGATGATGAGAGTAAGTCTCCACTCCCGTTATTACCTCTAGCATTTACTGGCACGTTTTCTTCCAATCGTGCCACTCAGCTCACCCCGTGTCAACGTTCTGACCCCTACCGTAACAGCATTACCCAATGCCTGTGCGGCACTACTTCTGCACCAAATGCCAGATTACGTCGACAAATGCGACTATTTAAGCGCTACATTTACAACTCCGACGGACACCGCTGGGTACCTGTTCTTCCACGTTCGATGCGCAAGTCCTTGAACCCTTTCACGACGACCCATCTGCTGGCCATTTCGGTTTCCACAAAACATACTACCGCGTTAGGGGCCGTTTCTTTTGGCCACGAATGTCTACCTTTGTGGGCCAGTAAGTCGCTTCTTGCGTACAGTGCCAACGGCGGAAACGACCAGCGTCGCCTCTTGATGGGCTTTTACAGCCCATGTCCCGAGACATCCTTTGCAATCGTTGGGAGAGACATAGTCGCCCCTCTGAGCATAACGCCGGCCGGTCATCGATAAATCGTGACAGCAGTTGACCAGCTCCCACGTTACTCAGAGACCGCTCATCTACGCTCTAGTTCGGCCTCCTATGTTGCCACCTTCTTTCTGGATGCCATTGTGCTGCGTCATGGTACACCTCATGTACTGTTAAGTGACTGCGGCAAGACTTTCATGTCAACAATGATCGTTGAAGTACTCAGAGCTTGGGGCACAGTTCATAAGACGACATCCGCATATCACCCTCAAACAAATGGCTTAACAGAGCGGTTTCATCGCACACTAACAAATATGATTTCAACGTAGATCGGGCCAAGTCACGACAACTGGGACAAACTTTTATCATTTGTGACCTTTGCTCACAACACCTCTATCCAACGAACTACTGGGCACTAACACTTCTACCTAGTTTAAGGCTGTGCACCCACATTCACCATCGACGCTGCTTTCTTCAATGCCCTAACTTGGCCAATACACCCGAACAGTTCGTCTCGAGACTTGGAATGTCAACAACTTACTTGCTTCAACACAGAAGTCAGTCAGCTAGATCGCAACAACGTTACGACATCTCTCGCTGCGACGTCTCCTTTCGTCTAGGAGAGGAAGTGAGAGAAGACGACACACCAAGCTTGGTGTATCGTCTTCTCTCACGTCCGTGTCGTTTTTTAGTGTCGCGCAATATCATTTAGGTAATGCATTACGAACTTACCTGGAATGCTGCTCACATTGAGAGTAAGTGCTCTTTTGGACACCCATTCGTACACCCGGTTTGTGCGAGAAATTTGAATCCCGCTTCCTTGGACCCTACATTATTAATGAACAAGCATCCCCCGTGAACTATAGCGCTACTCCCGTAGACGTTTCTGCGGACCATCGTTATCGTGGTTCCGAGATCGTTCACGTTTAGCGCCTCAAACGATCCGTTCGGGTTTACCCTCGTGGCTAAGTCGCAGCCTGGCTGGCTGCTTGCGAACGCGGGGAAATTAGTGTGAGCATTATTCATACACTTCGTTTTCTCACCTGTACATGCTCATCATCACCGTTTTCAGGCCTGGTGGTGGGGCACTGACTCAAGAGAATAAAGAAAAGACTGGCTGCCTAAACCTGGTGTCATATATAAGAAGCATCCGGCGAAAACAGAAACGAAGAAGACGGTGTCTGCGGATCCGTCCGAACGGCACAAGCCCTCGAGGCGCGTGACCCAAGCAGTGATCCGGAGAGAAGCGGGGCTGAGCTGGCATTATCGACGTGGCTCTGGGCCAAGAAAGTTGGAGCGTCAGCATCGTACTGGCGACGGGAGCCATGACGGTTCGGTGACGCACGCTGGCGATCGAGTGTGCGGCCGTCGACCTCGGCGGACGTTCGAACGAGGCTATTTGGACCTGCTGCAGCCTCTCGCGGCGGTGCCGGCCACTCCAGGAAGGATCCGCCTTCAGAGGCAGACCAGCACGTACGATAGTCCCCGGGACGTCTCGTCGGCACTCGAAGAAGTAGCGGCTAAACTCGGCTTTAGGCCTAGCCAGTGAGGCCGGAGTGCACGTCACCCACGGAATTCGGGACACGGCATCAAAAGACGGACAGGTGGACTGGCCGACATCAAGGCAGCAACGTCTATCACGTCGGCGATGAGGAAGATCCGACAGGCATCAGACTCAGAAGATACAGGCGACGACACGAGGCTGTAAGGAAGCTCCTTTCTGTTAGTGCGCAGCCATAGGCTGGAGTTGCTTGACTTTTTTCAAAGAGTCAAAGAGTTTATTCAGACAGCGTATGGTACAGTTGCCTAGGGCGCAGACCAAAAGGCAACTGGATGCCTAACAAGGCGTCTGCGCCTTCTTGCTCCCATTCGAGAGCACAAGACATTCAGCATATAAAACATTCAGCACTTTTGCCTAGGAACTGCTAAGAACGAATGTAGGTGAGGATAATGACATATTTAGGCTATGCAAGTGTGGAGTTTCATTTTTAGCCGATTGAGTTTTTAGTTTCCCATTTTGAGTTGGCGTAAATTAAGATCTGTTTGCTGTGTTGTCCTGCTTCTCCCGACTCCATCTCTCCTAACATCCGCACGGCCCCGAGATCATTGACAGGCGACACAGTGTTTCGCGATACCTTGCTTCACACATTTGGCGCCGAATTGCACCGAGTGGCTGTCAGTTGTGTCAAGGTAGTGGCATCACCCCCTCCCTAGAAGCATCATCTCGATGCGGAACATACATGCAGTGGAGATTGTTACAGTGATACTGTTAAGGAAAACGCAGATAGTGAGGGAGGTGTATAGCTTGGCGGTCAGCGGGAGTAGTATAGCTTCAACCTAAAGACGTGAACGACATCGGACGGGCGCGGGCGTCGGGGACAGCGAATGGTGCCTTCTCCTTCAGGAATCACTTCGTATGTGACGTCGCCGAGTCGTTGAACGAACCTATAAGGTCCAAAGTAGCAGCGCAAAAGTTGTTCCGACTGACCACGCTGGCGGATCGGTGTCGACACCCGTGCTTTGTCACCGGGTTGATAAGTGACGTCTCGGTGAAGAAGACTGTATCGGTCGGCGTCGTTGTGTTGTTGGTAGCTGATACGCATTCGTGCAAGCTGGCGTACCTCTTCGGCGCATGGAGCGAATTCGGCAGCATCAGTGACAACATTAGGACAGTGGGTGGGTAAAAGCATTACGCCAACGTTGTTACAGCTTCTCGGTCATGCACCAAGCGAAAAGGGGTGAAGGCGGTAGTTTCTTGAACGGCAGTATTATATGCAAACGTAACATGTGGGAGAACGTCGTCCCTGTTTTTGAGGTCGACGTTAACATACATGGAAATCATATCAGCGATCATTTGTTTAGCCTTTCTGTGAGCCCATTCGTCTGGGGATGGTAAGCAGTGGCTTTGCGGTGAACCCTACCACTGAGACGCATGATATTTTCTGTAGGCTGCTCTGTAAATGCTGTGCCCCGGTCGGTTATAAGCAAAGCTGGAGCACCATGCGGAGCACGACGCCACGTACAAAGAAGGCCGCAATAGCATTAGCAGAGCCTCGTTGGAGAGCTAGGGTTTTAATGTAAAGTGTACGGTAGCCAGTGGCAACAGCCTTCAATGATTACCAGCCCTCGACGTGGGGAATGGTCCAAGCAAATCTACGCCAACCTGCTCAAAAGGGATCCGCGGAGGATCATCGGGATGCAGAAGTCAAGCAGGACGCACGAGTGGTGTCTTGCGTCACTGGCAGTCGCGGCATGTCTTAGCGTATTGCTTCACGTCACGACGAAGGTTTGGCCAGAAGTACTTTTGGCGTATGCATGACAACGTCCGTGCGAATCCCAAGTGGCCCGAAGATGGCTCGTCATGAGAGGCCCGCAGGATGTCGTCAAGTAGTCTGGACGGCACTACAAGGAGGCAGGCGGTTGCGTTCGAGTGAAAACCCTATTAGTAGAGGAGGCCGTCACGGAGAAAAAAATGATGATAGCTTGCGGACGAAGATACGAGGTGGCTCTGGTAGACGGTTCTCAAGGTATTCGATGAGAGGCCGGAGTTCTGAATCATCGCGCTGTTGCTAGCTTACGTCTGATACTCTGATAATGAAAAGGAATGCGTCCTCTTCAACATGATGTGGAGCACGCGACAGGCAGTCGGCGTCGGTGTGTTTACGCCCGGACTTGAACACTATCGTCGTATCGTATTCTTGCAAACGAAGACTACAGCGTGCAAGACGGCCAGATAGATCCTTCAGATTGGCACATGAACGGTGAGCTGTCACAACTCGACACGATCGGATTTACAAATATGGTCGGAACTTAGCAATTGCCCACACAACAGCCAAGCATTTATTTTCCGAAGTGGTATAGTTCCTTTCAGCTGGAGACGAAGTGCGGCTTGCAAACGCAATGACGCGCTCGGCTCAATCCTGCCACTGTACGAGGACGTTAGCAAGGCCAACGTTGCTGCCATCCGTGTGCAACACGGTGTGACTGTCTTCACCAAAGTGTTCTAGAACTGGAGTTGTGTGCAGATGTTTCTGGAGTTCACAGAAGGCCTCTTGTTGGTCCTGCTCCCAGAGAAACGGAACGTTATCATTTGTTAAGCGTTGCAAAGGCTCGGGTATCCTTGAAAAGTTAGCCATGAAGCGTCTATAATATTGCTGTGGAATAGTATTTCCAATGACGAAGAGGCGAGCAGAAAGAAGACGACGACGACGATTGAAGGCTAGCGTGGGCTGTTGCCTGCTGGCCAAGTGCGGCACATTACGTTGTAAATATACTTTTATATTGCTTTTCATCTGCGTCTTCTTACGTAACATATCTGGTGGAGGTGGACGCTCCCTGTACCTCGTCGCGCAGCTTCGCAGTGGACGGTGCGCCGAGCCTTCCTTCATGGCTCCCGGCCATCACAACTCGACTCAGCCGCCTCCGACACCTGCTGCCACTTCGACGACCAACATCACTCTCCCTGCTCCTCGTCATCCTGGCGTATTCTCGGGCTCAAATGGGGAAGACGTCGAAGACTGGATCAGCCTGTACGATCACGTCCGCCGCAATAACCGCTGGGACCCTACTATCATGCTCGCCAACGTAGTCTTTTAACTCGGTGGCACACCTCGAGTTTGGTTTCGGAAGCACGAAGATGAGCTCACCAGTTGGGATTCACTTAAGCAAAAGCTCCGAGACTTGTTCGGCAACCCCTACGGTCACCAACTTGCCGCGCAGAAGGCACTTTCCGGCCGTGTGCAGACTTCAACAGAGCCCTATGTCACGTACATTCAGGACGTCTTGGCTCTGTGCAGCAAAGTTGACGCACTCATGACTGAGTGAGACAAGGTATCCCACATCTTCAGAGGCATTGCCGAGGACGCCTTCAACTTGCTCGTATTCAACACCGTCGCGACGGTGGATGCAGTTATAAAAGAGTGCCGCCGCCTAGAACTCGCTAAAAGCCGACGTATCGACCAGCAGTTTGCCCGTCTGCCCAACACCCCAGCAACATCTTCCTGTGCCGGCGCTCCTCGTCCCAACAACACTGGCGATGTTACCAGGATCGTCCGGTGTGAGATTGAGGCCGCCTATCCGGTTGCCTTCGACTCTAGCCCCACCAATGCACCTGCAGTCACGGTTTCCCTGATCCAGGCAGTTCTTTTCGAACTCCCGTATTTCTAACTCCCGTATTTTCGAACTCCCGTGTCCGCCGGGAGGTCGAAAATATGGGTTCACACAATCTGCTCGGCCCATCGTCCTGACACCCACCCGGCTTTTTCGACTCCACCCCATCCCGCATCTTCTTACCCACCACGTTTCCGCAAGCCATCTGAATGGCGCACTGCTAACGACAAGCCTATTTGTTTCCACTGCCGTCGAATCGGGCACATTTCTCGGCACTGTCGCAGTCGCTGGACTTCGCCGACCCGGTCTGCTTATACTGCCTACTTCCGCCCCTCAAGTGGCCCTTCTCGTCCCTATGCCGCACACTCCGATAATGCCGCCACTGATTCTCCTGCGCCGAACCACCCTATTGTCGTTCACCTTCGTCCCAACGACGACAATCTCGCTCTTCCTAGCCCCGTCGCTCCTTTTCGCCGACTCCCTTCGGACGCCGCTTCCAGCCGGAAAACTAGATGATGCAGCGCCTCGAGGTGACGCTGCATTGCTCCCTACGCCACCAAATCTCTACTGACGTTGCCCACTCATCTGAACCTTCATGACGTGCAAGTCAATGGCGTTTCTGTATCTGTTCTTATAGACACTGGGGCGCATTTGCCGGTAATGAGGGCCGACCTTCGTAACCGCCTGAAGAAAATAATCACGCCCGCCACTACGCCTGTTGTCCGTGTCGCCGATGGCGGAACAGCCCCCGTAATTGGTATGTGTGCCGCCGTGTCTCCTTCGCCGATCGCTCCACAATCGTGCTATTCAGTCATCGCCCACTGGCACCACGAAATCATCCTCGGCTTAAACTTCCTCTCCGCACATTCTGTTCTCATCCATTGTTCCTCCAGTACTCTCCGCCTTGACCTGCCTGTTCTGGATCCCGGTGAACCACACCCCTGTCGCCTCAGTTCCGTCGACTTCATTCGCTTGCCACCTTCGATACTGACTTACGTTGACTTAGTGTCACCCCACCAGTGCCGGACGGTCACTACATCGCGGCTCCTATGCAAGACGTCCTACTTACACACGGGATCACAGTACCCCATACCGTTTTATCTATTACGATGAATTGCGTCTACCTGCCACTGGTTAATTTTGGCTTGACGACAGAAGTGCTGCCACGCGGGATTTTTCTGGCCCAGATTTGCTCATTCGAGGATCACTCAATAGCATCTATAGCAGTAGACGACAATTCAGCCGATCCTCCTCTACCATCGCAGCCGGCAACTTGTATCATCGCCGACTTACAGAAAATGACTGCGCCCGACATGCCGTCCGAGCACGCTCGTGAGCGCTACCGCCTTCTGTTTCCCTACCACGATATTTTTGACTTTAACGATCGTCCTTTGGCCCAAACTACAGCTCTTAAACATCGCATTAATACCGGCGATGCCCCTCCTATTCATCGCCTCCCGTATCGAGTTTCACTGGCTGAGCGTCAAGTTATTCACGCAGAAGTTCGCAAAATGCTTGCCAAGAACATCATAGAACCGTCATGTAGTCTATGGGCGTCACCTGATATACTGGTAAAAAAGAACGAGGGCTAATGGAGCTTTTGCGTGGACTATCGGCACCCTAACAGGGTAACCAAAAAGGACGTGTATCCCCTACCTTGCATTGATGACGCTCTTGACTGCCTCCACGGTGCTCGCTACTTCCCCTCTATTTACCTTCGCTCCGGCTACTGGCAGATTGCCGTGGACGATCTCGACCGCGAGAAGACTACTTTTCTAACACCCGACGGTCTTTATCAACTCAAAGTGATGCCGTTCGGTCTATGTAACGCTCCTGCCACTTTCGAACGCATGATGGGCTCCCTTCACGGTTTCAAATGGTCCACGTGCCTGTGCTACTCAGACGACGTTATAGTATTCTCCCCAACGTTCGCTACGCACCTCGAGCGCCTCTCGGCAGTCCTGGACGTTTTTCGTCGAGCCGGTCTCCAACTGAACGCGCATTGAAGTGACAATTCGGCAGTCGCCAGATTACCGTCCTTGGGCATCTCGTTGACGCGAACGGAGTGCAACCGGACCTTGGCAAGATCCATGCTGTTACGCACTTCCCTGTTCCAAAGTGTGTCAAGGATGTGCGCAGCTTCGTCAGCCTTTGCTCGTACTTCCGCCGTTTCGTGAAAAGTTTCGCGGCCATAGCACGACCACTAACCGAGCTTTTGAAAAAGTGCGCCCCTTTCCAGTGGGGCGATAACGAGGCCTCTGCATTCTCGCTTCTAATCGACCTTCTCACAACGCCTCCCGTTCTGGCCCATCTCGATCCTTCTGCGCCTACCGAAGTCCGTACTGATGCCAGCGGTCACGGAATTGGCGCAGTACTGGCACAACGCCAGCGCGGCAACGACCGTGCTATCGCTTACGCCAGCAGGCTCCTCTCACCCTCCGAGCGCAACTATTCTATCACTGAGAGTGAGTGTCTGGCCCTAGTTTGAGCAGTTGTGAAGTTTCGCCCATAGTTATATGGCCGACACTTTTCCGTTGTCATAGACCATCACGCGCTTTGCTGGTTATGCTCACTGAAAGGTCGCTGGGCCTTACGCCTCCAAGAATATTCGTATACTGTCACCTACAAATCTGGCCGACTACACAAGGACGCTGACTGCCTTTCTCGTTACCCGGTAGACGAGCCTGGCAACGCCGACAGTAGTACTGCCAACGGCATTTTCTCTATCTGCCTTCGCTAACATCGGCGATGTGCAGTACCGAGACCTATCGCTGCGAGCACTCACCGAGCGTCTGCGCTCTACACCTACCGACGCATACGTTCGCCGATATGTCCTCCAGGGCGGCATTCTGTGCGGAAGGACCTTCCTCCCTGACGGATCTGATCTTCTTGCCGTGCCAAAACATCTACGACAAACTGTGCTCTTTGAGATGCATGACACGCCCACTGCAGGACATCATGGGGTAACCCGCACGTACGACCGCGTCCGCCGCCGCTTCTATTGGCCTGGTCTCGCTCGCTCCGTCCGACGCTATGTTGCTGCCTGTGATACCTGCCAGCGTCGGAAAACCCCTCAGGTGCTACCTGCCGGTCATCTCGAGCCGATCACCGTCCCTGTGGAACCGTTCTTTCGTGTTGGATTAGACCTCCTCGGTCCCTTTGCCAGGTCATCATCTGGGAACAAATGGGTTACGAACTGATTACGCCACCCGATACGCTATCACTCGGGCTCTCCCTACCAGTTGCGCCACTGACGTCGCGGACTTTCTCTTGCGTGACATTATCTTACTTCAAGGCGCCCCGCGACAGCTGCTTACTGACCCTGGTCGTAACTTCCTTTCGAAAGTTATCGCAGACATTGTGCCTTCCTGGTCCACTCAACACAAGCTGGCTACCTCGTACCATCCTCAAACCAATGGCCTGACAGGGAGGTTAAACCGTACACTTACCGATATGCTTTCCAAGTAGGTTTCCAAGGGCCACCAGGACTGGGACATTGCCCTTCCTTGCTTATATTTGCTTATAATTCTTCCTGGCACGACACCGCCGGATTTCCTCCATTTTATCTACTCTACGGTCGCGAACCGACCTTGCCCCTTGACACGGCACTTCCTCTTGCTGCGATCTCAACAAGCGAATATGCGCGCGACGCCATCGCCCTCGCCGACCATGCACGCCAGCTTGCCCGTGCTCGACAGACGGACTCGCAAACCACTCAGCAGCGTCAGTACAAGGCCCGCCACCGTGACGTACAGTTTTCGCCTGGTGCGCTCGTGCTCCTGTGGTTGCCCTCTCGTCACGTCGGACTTTCAAGAAATTCCTTTCGCGATACACAGGGCCCTACCGCGTGCTGCTCCAGGTGACGCCTGTGACGTACGAAATTGCTCCTGTGAGCTTAACCTCGTCATCTACTCTGGCATCTAGTGATGTCATGCACGTCAGAAGGCTCAACGCCTACTACACCGCTTCCGAGTCCGGCCTTTAGTCGCTCCAGGACGGCGCTTTTGCCGCAGGGGGAAGTGCTACGGAATAGTATTTCCAATGACGAAGAGGCGTGCAGTAAGAACACGACGACAACGATTTAAGGCTAGCGCGGGCTGTTGCCTCTTGGCCAAGTGCGGCGTATTACGTTCTAAATATATTTTTATATAGATTTCCATCTGCGTCTTCTTACGTAACAATATGCGCAAAGCCCTAGAAAACAGCGCTGTTAATGTTTGCTCGAAGGTGCTGGAAACAAAGCGACAGCAATGGTTTTGTCGGGGTCTGTTCGAACGCCTTCGTAGCTGACGACATGTCCTAAAAATTTGAGTTCGTGATATCCAAAAATGCATTTTTCAGGCTTTAAAGACAAGCCAGCAGTACGAATAGCGTCAAGACCTGATTGTAAGCGCTGGAAGTGCTGCTAAAAAGTTTCTGAAAACAGAACAACATTATCTAAATATACAAAGCATGACGGCCACTTGAGACCTCATAGAACCGTGTCCATCATGCGCTGAAAAGTAGCACGCGCAGAGCTCAATCCGAAACGAAGGACCTTGAATTTGTAGAGTCTGTCAGGTGTAATAAATGCGGTTTTCTCATGGTCACGCTCATCAACCTCGATTTGCCAGAAGCCACTGCGAAGCTCCATCGAAGAGAAGTATCGTGCATCTCGAAGGCCGTGCGAAGCATCGTCGATGCGGAGAAGGGGATAAATGTCTTTTCTCGTAACGTTGTTAAGGTTGCGACAGTCATCGCAAAAATTGGAGGACGCTTAAGCTTCGCCTTCAAGAGTGGAACGCGAAAGCGTTCCCGTCGAACCGCCAAGGGGTGTAAGACAATGTCCTTAGCCGCAGCGATCCCTTAAGAGGCTCCCCGGAGATGACTTTGCACCGACCAATCACGCGGTGAGTGTTGAGCAACGCAGCGTTCGGCGCGGCAACGAAACGTTCGCCTGAGCAAGCGAAACGAACCAAAGAACTCGGCGTCTCGGAGGGGGAAACGATCCACGCGAGCCAAACGTCGCGATCGGCACGGACAGCCGGGCCGCGACGCGCCTCGCACCTATCCTCGCACAGCCCCAATGCGCGCGTGGCGCGCCACCTGTCGGAGCAGCGCCGTAAAGTGCGAGGAGGGGGTCTGTGTTTGCCGCAAGATGGCTCTGCGTGTGCGGAAAGCGCAGAAGAAATGTAGCGGAAACGAATTTCGCTACACGTTTAACTGCGACTTCTGTAATTTACATGCTAATAATTACCGATAGATACAGCAGTGTAACTTCCTACGGCACGTTTCTAAGGTAACACCGCATTCACTACAGGCGCTTTTGTCCGACTTTGAACCATCGAACTCATGGCTGAGTGGTAGCGTCTCCGTCTCACACACCAGAGATCCTCGTTCTATTCCCACCAAGCCCATCTTGCAAGTGGTTTTTATTTATGATTGCCTTCCAGGATTTTCGGAGGAAGACGACGAAGTTCCTGCAGAACACGCTCCTCACTTGGGCTACGCCGACTATCGACCTTTTAGCCGAAAACTCGTCCGTTGCACCAGCCTCGACTATCCGATCGGGTTCCACTCGACAAACGCTCCGTCTCAAGACCAAGTTCAAGTCCGTGAGTGAATTTTTCGTCATCCCACGCGACTTTGAAAATTCGAAGCGGCGGAAGCCCCGTTAGGCCTCGATAGGCTTAGCGCATGAGCGACCGCATCACCACTTAATAACCGGATCGCTTCTGCCGAGCGTAGGAGATGGCTACATCAAAAGACATGGACCTCCAAATAACCCCCCCGCATCCGGTTAACAACGCGGACGAAAACAGGGACACAAGAACAGTTTCCGAAGCGGCGACTAACACAAGCCGAGAGATCGCCGCCCACAACCAGGCGACGGGGACGGTTGGCAGTTAGTTCTATCGCGACGACAGCGAGAGGCTGTCAATCACAACGACAGGGAAAAGGCTTCCAACAACAAGAATAACCTAAACGGACAGCCATCAGCAGGCGGCGCGAAAGGAGACGGGCAAATCGGTCGTAGCAACATGCGCCCGAAGAAGGGGAAGCCTCTGCCACCATTACCGAAGAATGACATCATGATAATACTGAATCCCCACAAGGGACTAATGCTCAGAGAATATCTGAGAAAAGAAATACCACAAGCGATTATTCGGGCTACCGGGACAATAGTCCCAGGAAACGGACCGAACCATCAAAAAATCACCGGAGAGGATTTCATACTGCGAATCTGAGAGGGAACGAATATCATCATCGTCTCCACACCTTCACTGGAAGTGGCGGACGTCATTCGTCGAATCACGTGCATGGAGCTGCGTACACCCCTTCAACGTGTACGTAGCGGATCCAGACGATAGCTACAAAGTGGTGGTGCACGGATTCCCAGCACACACGGAATCAGCAGATCTCCAGCAACACCTGCGAGTCAGGACCCAAGGAATCACCATCGAAAGGGCCCGAATGCTAGGAAGCTCAAATACCGCTCTCCTCACCTTCTCGGGAGGCACGCGCCCCAAATGCGTGCACTACATGGGAGTAGAGATGCGGTGTACGGAGTACAGGCCAACAATCCAAATGTGCCTGGAGTGCATGCAAGAAGGACAGTGCTCGGACGTTTGTCCGAACCCCAAGAACATATGCCGTGGCTGCGGGCTCGAAAATCCACCCCCGCAAGGACACGAATTTGAAGTGAAGTGATCCGTGTGCAGGGCGGCGACGCACGAGACGCGTCGGTGCCCGAACAAACTGATTGCCGCCAAGCGCGTGAAGACGACTCGCCAGTACCGTTCGCGGGAGCGGTTGGTACAGAACACCAAAAAGGCACCGGGGCGCTGGTTCGAGTGGACGGAAGAAGATTTCTACCGGCGCCGATCGAGATCCACATTTCCACACGGAAGCAGAGCGAAGAGCAATACCCCCTCGACGGAACCCTCCAGCTCCAGGGCTTCGCAGCGGTCGAATTCACCACTGCCTAAAAAACAGCTGGTGAGCTGGGCGAGGGTTGTTTCTTCCACTGCTCCAAAACAGAATAATGATGAAAATGATAAACGTATTCAGAAATTGCAAAAGGAAAATGCGCGACTAAGAGAACTGCTCTCAGGAGAAGAACACAAACGACAATCACTTGAGAAACAAATGTCAGAGTTAGAGGCGCGCTTCAATAGCACAATACAACAGCTGGAAACACAGCGTCAGCCTGAAGAAATAGCCAAAAAGAAAGCGGCGGCAGATATAAATTCCGTCTCCGCGCAGTCTCCGACAACCCAAATTTCAAATAACGCGCAGATAACGGCAGCGCAGATCCAGACAATGATCGCGGAAAACTTGAAAATATTTATGCATGAAATGATGACGTTAGTTACCCAAACGTTAACAGAATTTCAAAAACTATGCACGAACGACTTCGAGAAACCCAAGGTATTCGTGGCGGAACAGCTTAAGGCAGTCTCGAAGGCTGTTCCCACTAAAAAACGCGCAATTGCGATAAGAGCGGGTTCAGCAAAAACTAAAACAAGCCACTGCGTAACAGAATCCGACGGCTTGGACACGGAAACGTCACGGGCTTAAAATAAGAGTGGGCAACATGGCTAATTACGCTAAGAAATCACAACGAATACAAAATTCAGAACAATGAGAGATGTGGCAATGGAACTGCCGCTCCTTCTCCAGGAAAGCGGCAGTGTTCCACCAGTTTACCAAAAACACCGGAATCTCTCCGGACGTGATATGTCTGCAGGAGTTCGGGGTCAAGCCGGCCCAACTGCAGGAATACTACACTCTGAGAGATCCTCAAAATTGGAACGTCGCTACGCTGGTGAGCAAGTCGATAAACGCTCAATTATTAACACTTCCGCAAACTGAGGGAGAGACTAATTCCATAGTTATCAGTGTGATGCCAAAGAAACGTGCGAAGCCAGTAGTACGAATAGCGTCAAGAACTGACGCTATTGACACTGCCGCACACAATAACACTGACACCAATAACACTGACAATAATTGACACTGACACACACAATAATAAGAAATCTGTACACTCCTCCCAAAAGCAAAGGGAACGACCTACCCCACATTCTCTCAGCAACAAAAGATTTAGCGGGCACCAGGGATAAGGCGGTGATAGTGGGTGACTTTAATGCACCACACATACTATGGGGTTACGCGAAAGCGTCGCCCAAAGGGTTCCTACTCGAGCGTACCGCAACGGTCTTGGGCTTACGGGCAATCAATCAGATCGGCAAACCGACGCGCACGGGTAACAGCGTCAACAGAGACCCGGCGCAGGACCGTGCCTTTACAATTAACATCAGAGACGCACAATGGGTTTCCTTTGACGAAAACCTGGGAAGCGATCACGACATAATCCGAGTAGCGCTCTCCGCGCCCAACATACGGAGAACAATAGGAATGACTAAAGTAACTGACTGGCCTCGTTACAGAGAACTCCAGAGAACAACGCTGGAGGAGTCGGATACAGCCCCAACCAACATGCGAGGATGGACTGAATTCCTTCGACGAGCACACGGCAACACCACTAAAGCCATTGAGCGTACAGCGGAGGTGCCGGTGATGGACTCTCACCTGGTCAGCATATGGGAAGAGAGGCGGAAACTGGCCAAGAGGAGGAAAAGACAACGTCTAAACAAACACCTGAGACAACGCATCGCTCTCTTGGCAGAGCAAGCCCAAGGCCACGCCCACGAGATCGCTAAAAACGAGTGAACGACGTTCTGTGGAACCCTGTCAGGAACTCTGGGAACGACCAATACGTGGCGCATACTACGAAGCATGCTAGACCCGATGAGCATGCGTACTGAGAATAACAAGAAGCTCCAAATTATAGCCGACAACTTCGAGGGTACCAGACCAAGATCTAGTCCATGCTTTTCAGAAAAAGTACATAGGACCCTCACCTGCCACGGGATCGTCGTACGCGAAGAGACAATACGCGGGGGAGGCGAACCCTAAATTATACGAAGAAACAACGTACGCGGAAGTGTATGAGGCGGCACAATCCGCAGTTAAAAACTTGACACCGCGCCCAGACTCGATGACAAATGCAATGATTCGAAACATGGATTCGGTAGCCCTAGCGGAAATAAAGATTTTCAATAGCGAGTGCTGGGACAAGGGAGACTTGCCCCAAGAGTGGAAATTGGCTAAAATAATCATGATCCCCAAACCAAAAAAGAATCCCTCCATTGATACACTGCTGCCGGTGTCGCTGACGTCCTGCCTGGGTAAGCTCTATGAAAGGGTTATCCATAGCAGATTGCAGCGATACCTGGAAGAGCGGAGCTGGTTCCCGGACTCCATCATAGGATTTCGCACGGATTTACCTTGTCAGGACGCGTTCCTCCTACTTAGAGAGGAAATTCTAATATACCGTACGGCGACGAGAGACTAGTCCTAGCACTAGACCTCAAAGGAACTTTCGACAACGTCTCTCACGCCGCAATATGAGAGGAACTCGAACTCGTGGGTTGTGGTGAGCGCACGTACAATTGCTTAAAAGCGTTTCTTTCCAACCGCAAGGCGAGCATCAGCATTGGCCAAATCACATCGCATTTAATTAATATGCCTGACAAAGGAGCACCTCAAAGAGCTATATTATCTCCTCTTCTCTTCAACATGGCGATGTTTCGCCTCGCGCGCGATCTGGATCGGATACCAGACCTAGGTTACGCGCTCTACGCGGACGACATCACGCTGTGGACGAGCAGAGGTTCACTAGGAGATAAGGAATATACGCTCCAAAGCGCAGTATTAGCGGTGGAGAAATTTTCTACATGGAGTGGCCTGAAGTGCGCACCCGAAAAATCTGAGGTCATCCGGGTACACGCGAAAGGCTACAAATCCAGAGGATCGATTAACATCGTGGTTGAGGGCCAATCAGTCCGAGAGGTACCCACGATGCGAGTCCTGGGTTTGTGGCTTCAGAGCGACGGCAGAGCACTACAGACACTCAAGACTCTCCAATCCACAGCCCACAACATAGCCCAAATGATACGTCGCGTGACGTATCGAAAAGTGGGAATGCGAGAAGACGATACCCTAAGGATCGTACAGGCCTTAGTGGTTAGTCCAATCACGTATGGCTCACGGTACCAAATCCTGAACAGGGAGGAGGAAAAGCAGGCTAACACAATAATCCTAACCGCTTTCAAAGCTGCTCTGGGCCTGCCTCAGTGCACTTCAACGGAGCGCATGTTAGCTTTGGGAGTGCACAATACTTTCGAAGAACTGAGGCAGGCCACCCTGATGCGACAGAGGGAGCGCCTCAGCTTCACAAAAACTGGTAGGGCAATATTGGCTAGACTCAATATGCCAGCATACCCCATTTACCTCACAGAGCAGGCCGTACCTCTCTTTCCTTCGATGAGATCCAAAATTACAGTAGCCCCAATTCCAAAGAATATGCATCCCGAGTACAACAGAGAAAGCCGCAAAGCACGCGCACAACACATTCAATCAGCGTACTCTAATAACCATAGGTACAACACGTACTACACGGACGCAGCTGTGTATGCAGAAGCGACCGGGCAGCGCTACCAAAGGAGGTACGCCCTAGCAGTCGTGAACGCGATCAGCCAACAGCAAATCACCGCGTCGGCCACGGCGGGATCCCCCACCTAGGCTGAAATATTAGCAGTGGCGATCGCACTCGCTCACGCGGAGCGTTCGCAAAGGGACTCGGTCGTGGTCACGGCTCCCAGGAGACATGTCGCGTGTTTCTCAAGGGGCACGGGACTGCGGCTAGCCTCGCGATAATCCCCAAGTCCTTCAACCACCATCATCGCCTACTCTGGTGCCCGGGCCACGCGGGGGTACAGGGGAACGAAAAGGCTAACGCGTTAGCTCGAGGGTTCACTAACCGAGCGACGGCATCCTCTTCTAACCCAAACAACCCGCGCTATCCCTCACAAAATTCCACAAATTTAAATGCCAAAGACATCCTTTCTCATCAGCGTAGAGTCCGCAGAAAATACCCGCCGCCTCACCCACAACTTAGCGGGGAAGAGGCCGCCGACTGGCGTAAAATACAGACCGGGGTATTCCTCCATTTAAAATTGCTAAACGCCATATATCCCAGTCGTTATAGGGCCAACTGTCCTTGGTGCGGTGGTATACCTATCCTAATACATATAACCTGGGAGTGCACTAAGCACCCTCATAGGTGAAATACCAGCAACACAATGGAGCAGTGGGAGGCACAGCTCGCCCGCTCCGACCTGGCAGGACAAAAGTCCTTAATTAGCCAGGTCAGGCAGGCGGCAGAACCCAGTGGGGCCCTGGACTGAGAGGCTCCGACCACCCCTCCTTCAAATATTTTCCATTGCAATAAAGTTTGTATTATTATTATTCCGGGATTTTTCGATCGTGGCGTAGGACGTGTCTCCGTGTATCGGAAGTTTCTAGAATGTTATCGATGCTTCTATCCGCTGTCTGTTGTCGCCGAACCTTCTCTAATCTGATTGCACGTATGCGCGACGCGAATGGTGTATAACTATGTGGAAGGCACGCGGGTCCAAGCGGTTACTCTGGAACGTTCGACGACTGATCTATAAAAGCCGACGCACTCGACCCGCTGATCAGGTTTTGACGATCGCCGACTGTGTTCGTCGTTGTGACCGTTCTTTAAGTGTAATCTGTTCTTGTGGGCACAGGTTCGCCCAGTAAATGCTAGTTTCGTCTCACAGTATCGCTACTGTGTTCTTCACACGTCGCTCCACGTGACATCTGGTGGAGATGCTTTTTGATTTACGCCCGGACCGTAAAGAGAACACCAACGTAGTCCCGGACCATCGAGCAAGCAGCCGTCTTCAACAGCGGCCCCCGGAGCACGGACTTCTGCCTGAGAAGACTAAGAAGATTGTGGCCAAGGCATCCACAATGGCAGCCCCAGGGTCACCCATCGTATTTCAACAGCCCAGAGGGCCTCCTACCTACCGTGGAGCTACGTCGGAGGATCCGGAAACCTGGTTCGAATACTTCGAAAGGATCTCGACCTTCAACAACTGGACCTCTGAGGATAAGCTACGACATGTGTACTCCTCCTTGGAAAATGCCGCGATAACTTGGTTCGAGAACCGGGAGGCCACTCTTACGACATGGGACCTGTTCAGCAGTAACTTTCTGAGTATGTTCACGAGCGTTGTCCTTAATGAAAGGGCCGCAGTTCAGCTGGAAACCCGAGGCCAACTACCCAATGAGACCATCGCCATCTTCACGAAAGAGATCACCCGTCTTTTCCGGCTCGCTGACTAAGAAATGTCCGAAGAGAAAAAAGTGCGTTTCTTGATGCGAGGCGTAAAGCAAGAACTTTTCGCGGGACTGATCCCCAACCCACCGAAGACCTAAGCCGAGTTCTTCACAGAGGCAACGACGATTGAGAAAATTTTAGAAATGCGCAATCGGCAATATAACCGCCAAGTGCTCACGCCTCAGAGCACCATCGAAGCACTGGGCTCCGGTGATGTCAAACAGGCCATCAGGGCCATTGTGCGCGAAGAACTGCGCAAGGTCTTACCTTCGTCGCAGCCTCAAGTGGCCTCCATCGCTGACATCGTGAAAGATGAGGTTCAGCGATCGCTTGAAGTTCCTGAGGTGCAACCTCAATTACCGCAACCCCAGCCAGAAGCTATGACCTACGCCGCCGTCGCACGTCGTCAAGGTCCCCCTCTGCGACGGCTTCAGGGCCTTGTAACGCCCCAATTCCATCGTCCGCCGCCGCTAGCACGCCCACCCGTCACCTAGCGCACCTACGCGAGGAAGACGGACATTTCGTGCGCCCCCGACCACCGCCCGCTCCGCAACCAGTGCGGCGAAGCCGACCATCTGTACCGCTGATGCCCATACCGCGACTTCGGATTCCGAGGCTTGGCTGTCAACGCAGCGCGCCGGAGGGAAGGTAAACGCCTTCGTTACATCGCCGACTACCTCGCCGCTACTCAGTGGAGCCCACGACGACCGTCCCGTTCACCGTCACCAGGCCGCTACCTGTCACCGCAGCGCCGTCCATACACTGGCCCAGCCCAGTGCCGGTCCGTGAGCCCATATCCCGAAAACTAAAAGCAGCAACCGATGGAGGTGGATTGCTGTTCGCCGAACTGACGAAGATCCTCCGCCGCCCACGAAGACTACAAAGAGACTACGTCGACGACATAAGGACACGCCGCCGTCCCGACGAAGTCTGGAAGCAAAGAATGAGCAGACGAAAAACCACCGGGAGACGCCACGTGCCAGCGAAAGGCCAACGTGACCCAGCCGTGATCCGACGCCAAGGCTTAACTGTAACGCAAGACAAAGAACCACCGACCTCGACGTGCTTCTCGACGGCCACGCAGTCACTGCCTCAGTAGACACAGGAGCTGATTGCTACGTCATGAGGGGACCCATCGCCGCCCAGTTGAAGAAAGTTGAGACTACATGGGAAGGCCCTCAAATTCGGACAGCTGGATGACACCTCATAACGCCGACTGCAATCTGCACGGCAAGAATTACCGTTCATGACCGGAGTTACCCTGCCACCTTCCTTATCCTCCAACAGTGTTCAGGAGACGTCATTCTAGGCGTGGACTTCCTGAACCAACACGGCGCAATCATCGACCTGAAGTCGAAGTCAATAACGCTGTCGGAAGATCAAACTATACCGCCGGAGAGCCCTCGTAGTCACCACGCCTTGAGTGTGCTCGAAGATCAAGTGAGCATCCCGCCTCACTCCAGCATTATTTTTTCGGTCGGCACCGAAACACCCGCTGACCTAGAAGGCGTCATCGAAGGCGAGGAATGTCTACTGCTCGACCGAAATTTTTGGCGCAAGAGGGATCGCTCGATTGCGAGGAGGAAACACGAAGGTGTTCCTGACAAACTTCAGCCAGGAGTGCAAGCACATCAACAAGAGCCCGACGATAGCATATATCGACGAAATTTTGGAGACTACCAATGCGTTTGTCCTCTCGGATCCTGCCGCATCTGCCCTGACGATCATAGTTCCCAAACCAGACTTCGACATAAATCGAAGTCTCCCCATGAGTACGCAGCAATTGCTCAGAAATGTTCTCCGACGATACAAAGAGTGTTTTTCAACGTCATCAAGGATTCGACAAACACCAGTCGCAAAGCATTGCATAACAAATAAAGAGTGCGCTCGACGACTCCGCCAGAGCCCTTACCGAGTTTCGACGCGAGAACGTGATGTTAATAGGCAAGAAGTCAACGAAATGCTGCGCGACGACATCATCCAGCCTTCGAAAAGCCCATGGGCGTCTCCTGTTGTCTTAGTGAAGAAAAAAGTAGGACCCTACGTTTCTGCGCCGATTATCGTCGACTGAACAAGATCACGATGAAGGGCGTATACCCCTTCACACAGATAGACGACGCATTGGATCTTCTCTGCAACGCTAAATACTTCTCGTCGATGGACCTCAAGTCTGGCTACTGGGAAATAGAAATCGATGACAGGGATCGCGAAAAGACCGCGTTCATCACGCCAGACGGCCTCTACGAGTTTAAAGTTATGCCATTTGGACTGTTCTCGGCACCTGCAACGTTCCAGCGCGTGATGTACACGGTTTTAGCGCGATTGAAGTAGCAGACGTGTATTGTTTACATAGATGACGTCGTCTTCGCTGGAAATTTCGACGATCACCTTACGCGGCTTGCGACAGTACTAAAGGCCATCAAGTCATCAGGGCTTAGTCTGAAACCGGAAAAGTGCCGCTCTGCTAACGATGAGCTTCTGCTTCTAGGCCACGTCATCAGCAAATCTGGAGTCCGCCCCGACCCGCATAAGACAGCTGTCATCGCAAAGTTCCCGCAGCGCATCGACAAGAAGGCAGTGCGTAGATTCTTTGGCATGTGGGCCTACTATAGGCGCTTTGTCAAGGACTTTTCACGCATCGCGGAGCCGGTAACCCATATAACCAAATGTGATGTCGAGTTCAAGTGGAAAACGCCGCAGGCCGACGCATTTCAAAAACTCAAACGACGCATGCTGTCGCCGCGATACATGCACATTTCGGCGAGGACGCCGATACCGAAATCCACACTGACGCCAGTAGCCTAGGCCTCGGTGCCGTCCTAGTCGAGAGGAAAGACGGACTTGAACGGGTGACTTCTTATGCTACTCGGTCGCCGTCAAAGGTGGAAGGTAGTTATTCTACGACTGAAAAGGAATGCCTCGCCATCATTTGGGCTACAGCGAAATTCCACCCTTACCTATATGGCAGGCCATTCAATGTGGTCAGCGATCACCATGCGTTGTGCTGGCTAGCTAACTTAAAGGACCCTTATGGACGGCTGGCGCGGCGGAGTCTCAGACTGCAAGAATATGACGTCACGGTAATCTACAAGTCCGGACGGAAACACTCTGACGCCGACTGCCTATCACGCGCCCCCATCGATCCCCCGCCGCAAGACTACGAGGACGACGACGCCTTCCTTGGAATAATAAGCGCGGAAGATTTCACTAAACAGCAACGAGCAGACCCCGAGCTAAAACGCCTCGTCGAGTATTTTGAAGGGAACACCGACGTTGGTTCTAGGGCATATGGGCGTGGATAGTCTTCGTTCACGCTACAAAACAACCTCCTCGTGAAGAAGTTCTCACCAGTCCACGCCAACGACCTTCTTGTTGTTCCGTTAGCGCTGAGCCCAGAAGTACTGCAAGCCCTACATGATGACCCAACCGCTTGGAACCTCGGATTCTCCCGGACTCTGTCGAGGATACAGGAAAGGTACTACTGGCCGCGTTTGACCGCCGACGTCACCCGTTACGTCAAGACATGCCGAGTTTGTCAGCTACGCAAGACACCACCGACAAGGCCAGCAGGATTACTACAGCCGATCGAACTCCCTTTCCGACCACGTCAGCAGATCAGGATGAATTTATTGGGACCGTTTCCGACGTCAACATCGGGAAATAAGTGGATTATCGTGGCGACGGACGATCTCATCCGCTTCGTTGAAACTAAAGCTCTAACGATAGGAAGCGTAGCCGATGTTGCGAAATTTTTCGTGGAGAACATCCTGCTGCGACATGGTGCCCCAGAAGTCCTCGTCACTGACAGAGGAACGCCCTTTACAGCATAGCTCACCCAAGCCATTCTGCAATAAATAAATAAATAAATAAATAAAGCCAGACAAGCCACAGGAGGACAACAGCCTACCAACCGCAGACGAATGGTCTCACGGGGCACCTGAACAAAACCCTCGCCGACATGCTAGCAATGTGCGTCAACGTCTAGCATAAGACGCGCGACGCGATCCTGCCGTACGTAACCCTTCCTTACAACACGGGGGTGCAAGAAACAACACAGATCACGCCGTTCAAGCTGGTTTACGGCACGAATGTGACGACTACTCTCGACGCCATGCTGCCACGCGTCTGCGACGAAGAGAATCTTGACGTCGCCACCTATCTCCAGCGCGCCGAAGAAGCCCGACAGCTCGCCCGCGTGCGGATCCAGTACCAACAGAGGACCGACAGCCGACACTACAACCTTCGACGACGCTACGTCGAGTACCAGCCTGGCGACCGTGTTTAGGTTTGGACCCCTACACGCAGACGAGGACTCAGCGAGAAGCTTTTACGCCGCTATTTCGGACCACACAAGATCATGCGACGCATTGGCGCACTCAACTACGAGGTCGTGCCAGACGTCATTTCGCATTCACAGCGGCGGCGCTCACGACCTGAAGCAGTTCATGTTGTGCGTGTTAAACTGTTTCACCAGCGCGAATGAACTTTGGGGACGTCGCGTAGCTGAACTTCGGACTTTTTTTGGATTGTGTCACCTTGGGCTTTGTTTCTTTGTTGTTTAACAAGTGAACCTTTGTTTTTGATTCTCCTGTTATGTTTGTAGCATCGGGACGATGTCTTTTGAGAAGGGGGAATTGATACGTGAACTCGTTTATCTTTTACAGGTAAGCCCTTTTAACGTCTAAGAAATGTGATCGCTCAGTGCAGGACGCCTCTGTATGTATCGGAAGTTTCTAGAATGCTATCGATGCTTCTATCCGCTGTCTGTTGTCGCCGAACGTTCTGTAATGTGATTGCATGTATGCGCGACGCGATGGTGTGGAACTTTGTGGAAGGCCCGTGAGTCTCAGCGGTTACTCTGGAACATTCGACGACTCATCTATAAAAGCCGACGCGCTTCACCCACTGATCAGGTTTCGACGAGCGCCGACTGTGTTCGCCGTTGTCGCCGTTATTTAAGTGTGGCCTGTTATTGTGGGCACAGGTTCGCCCAATAAAAGTTAGTTTCATGGTTATATTGCGCTCAGTTTTACAAACACGATATTAAGGAAGGACAGGACGTGGACGGACGAAGCGCAAACTACCAACTGTTTGATACTGTTAAAGAACGCGCTTGCTGTGCTGTGCGGGAGAGCATCGATCTGCAATTAAGCCGCTTAAGAAACAGTGGGTACCCGAACAGCATGGTGTTGCAAATCTGTGAAAACTTGTTGCCCGAAATCAGAGCCAACAGGAAAAGGCAGAAAACACAGAAGAAATTGAAAAAACGCGTGGTGTTGCCTTACATCCATGGCTTGTCACATCGGATAAAAAAGACAGCCCAACGCCATGATGTTCAAGTTCTGTTCTCCGCCCCGCAAAAATTAAAAGGCATGTGCAAGAAGGTGAACGCGGGATCCAAAGAGGCCAACCCTAGTGCTACGGTCTGTCAGACTAAGCACGCGAGAAAGTACGTGGAATGCGCTACTTCCGTTGTTTACCAAATCCCACTAGATTGCGGGAAAGTATTCATTGGGCAAACTGGACGTTGTCTAAACGATAGGTTACGGGAGCACAAGTACACGTGCCAGCTTCTGACAGCACCTAGCAACTTGGCCGCACATTGCAAACAGTGCAAATGCTCCCCGCTAATAGAAAGCGTCACAGTCATTGGAACATCAAAAACAAAAACGGAGCGAGAAATATGGGAGGCGCTCGCGATAGCTAAAGAAAAAGAGACGTGCGTAAGCACTCCGTCCATCGCGCTTATCAAAGCTGAGGTCGAGTTAGCCAGGGCGAACGGGTGCATGTGAACGATGTATGCCTGACCCAAACTATAATCACATGTCGTCACCTTGTCATATCTTTTTATATGTACCCCCCCCCCGCACCATATCTCCTTGTATATAAGCGCGTTCTTTAACAGTATCAAACAGTTGGTAGTTTGCACTTCGTCCGTCCACGTCCTGTCCTTCCTTAATATCGTGTTTGTAAAACTGAGCGCAATATAACCATGAACGTTCACCAACTAGCCCCCTTCATTGCTTTACTAAAAGTTAGTTTCATATTTCACAGTATTGCTACTGTGTTCTTCATAGGTCACTCCACGTGACAATAGAATAATCGGCACCAGTATCGACAAGAGCGGTTACCGGGTGGTTATCTACAGAAGCCGGTATGTCGGCTGAAACACGTTCATGGTTTTCGAAGGAAGGTGCTGAAGGTGCGCAGTCGTCCATGTCGTCACCGTTATCGTCGTCGTCGTCGTGGTGTCGCCGCGGAGGTTCTTTCGAACCGCGATCGACTGCGGCCCCACCTCGGAGGTCGCTGTTCTTAGTTTCCCCGACTTCGGCTCATGGGCCGGTTGCCCACGGAAGCGGAAAACGTAGTGTAGCGGCTAGGTGACGCCGATCGTCAAGGAGGTGGTGATCTTGACTGGCGCCTCTGCGGCGCGGAGATCGGGTCGTTTGCAGGGACTGTTCAAACGGAGGGAACTGCGCGTACGGCGACGAATGTTGACTGGCCAGATACTGCTGGATTTCTATCGGGCGTTTTCCCTCACGTGGGCGACGAGCGCCGGGGTGATAGCCCTGGAGTCCTATTCTTCGGTAGTAGCAGGCACGGTACAAGTGCCCTCTTCGCCACAGTGGAAGCAGAGTGGCCGATAGGTGTGCGCCACATGTCTGACTTTCGCGTATTGATTCGGGAGCTCGTGGATTCGTACATATTTGTATGTGAAGCTTGGCCCTGGAAGTAGCACAGCGGTTCTTCAGAAGAAGGTGGGTTACGGTGGTTCTTGGGCTGCGCAGGTAGCCTCACTGCTTGCGCATAAGTCAGTACAGGGGCGGCTTCAGTTCTGGTTTGCATGAGTGGCTGTGGCGCCTGTCGGACTTCTTCGCGGACGATATCTATGAAGGATGTTACGGTCGGCTGAAATCGCGCTCCCTGTAGTCGACCGAGCTCCTCACCCACGACACTACGCACAAGCTCTGGAAGAGCATCGGTGTCACAGGGCAGCGAGAGAGGAGATGCTGATTTCAGGCTGATTTGGCGATCGTAGACCGAGGAGCGTTGCTGAAGGAGACGGAGGCCCATGTCTCAAGGCTCATATCTGTTCTCCCTGTCTTTTCCAAAGCTTTAGAGAAAATATTATTTGTACGTTTAAACTCATTCTGTCATAAGCACAAATTAATTAGCGAATCTCGATGAGTTTAAAGAAGACAAGTCGACATAGTTAGCCCTACCGTATCATAAAGCATGTATACTTAGCAATTTTGAAAACAAGCTCCTTACTCTCGGTTTATTTGTAGATTTCAGTAAAGCGTTCAATTATATTAGCCACAATATTCTTTTTCATAAGCTCAATCGTTATGAACTTAGAGGACTTCCTCTTGAATTCCTCAAGTCGTATCTTGAAAATAAATGTCAATATGTACAGATAAATAACTTCAGGTCTCAAGAAAGATTTATACTTTATGGGGTACCTGTGGGTCCTTTCCTGTGGGACCATTGCTTTTTAATTTATGTTAACGATATTGTAAATATTAATTTCAATGTAATTTTTTTTATTTGCGCAGACGACACCAGCATATTTCTAACATCAGATTCTTACACTCAGCTTAGCACAATATCAAATGAAGTGCTCGTGAAACTTAACACATTGCCTAAGCAAAATTGTTCATGTGTCAATCCAACCAAAACTACAGCTACAATTTTTCATCCCGAAGAAAGCCTGTCCCCTTTACTACATGGAAGAGCCTATAATAATGCTCAGATTGAAGTTGTAGAAATCATCGAGACTCTAGGCGTGCATTTTTCTTCATCGCCGCTATGGAATGACCATGTAAACTTTGTAACGCAAAAACTGAGTGAGATAACAGGTATAATAAGCCGAAACCGATACATTCTTCCTAGATCAGTTAAATAACTATTATATAACGCCTTATCAGCCTCTCATATCAATTATAGTCACATCGTACGGGGTAGTACAACTGATACGAATTTAAACAAATTATTTTTATTATAGAAAAAGATAGTGCGCGTCTTAGCAAATGTGCCGTGCGATACACACACCAAGCATTTTTTTGACAAGTTTAAAATTATCACAGTGCACGAAATTTATAGGCGTCGGCATTTGCAGATGTTTTATCGCATGAACAGGAAAAGCGATCTATGCCTTGCTAAATTATCATGTTTAGAAGAACGCGTCCCCTCACGTTTCACAAGAAGCACGGAACCCTGGACAGTGCACCGTTTTAGAACTAATTACAGCTCACAAATGTTGAAAAACAGCTTACCAAGGCTTGTAAATGCTTACAGCAAATCTGGAATTGATATATGTGACCTTACACCATCAGAATTTTCTCGCCTTAATCAACAGGACTAATATTATTATTTATAAGGTCAGCTATTTCAGGAGGGCAGATAAGTTGAGTGTGCAGCTTCTTGTTTACATTTATAGTATATGTATGTGTGTGTGTATATGTATATATGCATATATATACATATTTTCTGTGATGTGCGAAACGTTGTTTAACTTCTCTACATGCAACTACTCACTTTTCATTTAGTGTTTCTCATGCATTCTTGCAAAACTGTATTTTTGTAATGTCAAAAACACGCAATGTCCGCACTGCCCCTGTCTTGTGATCATAGGGGGCAGGGTGTTTTTTCAAGCTGCACTTGCAGCTGTTCTTCCCTTCCTCCCCCAATCTGTTGGAAACAAAGATAGATAGAAAATATTTACATTCAACGGCTCGCTCCATTGTTTTCGCCTCACTGACGAGCTCAGGTACTGTTGCTGGAGGCTTTCGCATCAGTCCAGCAAACAGCTGCCCTTTCACTGCACGCATCTGAAGGCGGAATTTCTTCGCGTCTGTCATGGCAAGGTCAGCACGCTTGAAAAGCCGCGGCATGTCCGCTACGAACATGGCTACGCTTTCATTTGGCTTTTGAATCCTACTCTGATGGGCTTGTTCTGCTCGCTCTTTTCTTGCAGCACTGCTGTACGTATTGCGCATCTGCCGTTGAAATTCTTGTTAGGTGGTGATGGATGGCTCGTGGTTAACGAACCATGTTCGGGCAGAGTTCTCTAGGACGAAGTACATGTTCCTTAACTTTTTCTGTTCATCCCACTAATTGACGTCGGCCATACGATCGAAATCATCGAGTCAGCCTTCCACGTCCTCACAAGGCTCACTTGGAACGGCCGCTGCCAGCGTGGCGTGCTGAGAACTGGCGACGCAGGAGGCTGCTCCGTACCATGTCTCCCGTGTCTGGCTTGCGGTTGTGGCGGACATCCTCGGCAGATCTTGCAGGCCTATTCCGGAGGCAGTCTTTGAAGCCGTCGGCTTTTGCGCAGGTCGTCCGCTTCCACTTCCGGGGGGGTCAGAGTACATAGACGCATACCCAGCAACCCCACCAGTTTGTCACAGACCAAACCATAAAAGATTTCAGTCCACGCTATAGATCAGTTTATGAAGCTGTCCTGGCCGCTCCATCGTTCTCTTCTTTTGGGAGCAACCCAACATGCTTAGCATGCTGCACCGGGTTGCACTGAGTGGCTGTCACTTGTGTCAAGGTCGTGGCATGCACTGTTGCGGTGTCCGTTAAATGACACCAACTTAGGTAGCTTATTAAAAGAAGATGCTACTAGAAAAAAATTAATAATTGTACTGGAGAGAGCTGCGATCGCCGTGGTGTGCAGACCAGCTCACATTGGCTCTGTCTTCTTGAAATGTTTTCGCCTCAATTTTCTGTGAATGCCAGCC
This sequence comes from Dermacentor variabilis, assembly GCF_050947875.1. NCBI lineage: Eukaryota > Metazoa > Arthropoda > Arachnida > Ixodida > Ixodidae > Dermacentor > Dermacentor variabilis. The sequence continues at coordinate 225,219,641 of NC_134571.1, read as the reverse complement.
CGAATTTTGCACCATTAGAACCGTGAGACCACCAGGACTCTGTAGATACCAAGTTATCAGGTGGGTCATTTACTTTTCCACACCTGCGACCGCTTTTCTGTTATGACCACGCCGTCATACCGCTAAGAATAAGCGCGTGCGCCAGGTGCTCGGGCTCCCTGGTGATCGGCCTACCAAGTTACGTGGCGCGTTCCCGCGCGTGCGAGCTCTGCTACGACGCACAAGCCTCTGGCCACATCGGCGAAGCATGGAAGTCCAAGTATGTGGCAAGGATATTTCCCCAGAAGAGTTAACCGCTGAGATGGGCTGGTGTACCAGCCGTTCCCGTCATTCCGACGAGAAAAGAGGCCGAAAATTATCCCAAGAAGAACCACCTAAGACGCAAGGCTCTCGCACTCGCTGTAGACCCAGGCAGCAAGTTAAGACTCAGGTTCTCAAGTCGGGCGCATGCTCCCTCTACCAGCAAATCAGATCAAGATCATCGTCTGACCCAAAAGCACTCAATATTTCCAAGGTCGGCAGCCCTATAGTGACTGCACTTATTCTTCAAGCAACGCAACTTAGCTCAGTAGACAGTCAAAACAACACAATCTGCTCGAACAACCAGCAAAACATCATGGTGATGAGCATGCCCAGCCCGCAAAATGCGGACCGGTATGCAAGAATCAAGTCCATCCAAGTCGACGGGGTAACACACGAGGTCAGCGCGTACGAAACCGCTTCAGATAATACTACCAAAGCAGTCATCAGATGCACCCCTCTCACCGATAAAACCAGACAAGTCGACGCTAACATCATAAATGATCGTAATCTTCTAGCCCTGGCCGCCAAGCGAATCGGTTCCACCACGGCCATCGTCATTGCCTTCGACGGATCTGATGTACCATTCATGGTTCAGTATGGCGCAACACTAATCCCATTCTCTCTGTACCGCAAGCAGATCGATATCTGTTACCACTGCGGCAGTCTCTGGGACCGCATGGATGTTTTCCCATTCCCTAAAAGATCTGCCGGGGCTGCGGAGCTGGCAGCCCCGCTCAAGATTATCAGTCTACACCCAAGGGCACCTTGTGCGGTGGACCCCACCTCACAGCGGCCGAAGCTTGTACTGCCAGATAGAAAACGCCGTACGTTATACGAAGACACCTCGGAGAACTCCGAGCAGCACAGCAATCAGCCCTTCAATGAAGAGATTTCCTGTCCATGGAGACCCAGCACTCGTTCCGGTCCCGCTCCCTCTCCAGACCGAGGGCGGGCCGTTGCAGATCAAAATCCACGTATACTCCAGGAGCCAGACATACCTCAGAAAAGGTGAGCTTCGCAGAGGCCCTGACGAGCGTCTCGCGAGAGGGTCACGTAAAATCCCCCCCCACTGCCTAAACCCAACACAGACAACACAGATATCGAACACCTTAATAAAACGCAGTCATGTGTGATTTAATCCAAAAGCTTACCCAGGAGGTTCACAGCCTCAAACAACCCAATACCCAACCCACACCCAAAACTCCAGAACCCGCTGGCGACAGCAAACCCGAAGAACTCTCAAGATGAGCCCCAAAAAAGCGAGCCCTACAAGAAGGAGCTCAGGGCCCAGTACGCTCCGAAGTCAAGGACAAGCTCGTAACACTCAAAAGCACGGTATAAATTTTACGCAATTCTCTAATCGCCCTTATGCACAGAGTCACCGTCGTGGAAGCTAATATTCAAACCCCTTTCACACAAACTGCTTCCACCGCTCCAGCCACAGCCGTGGGCACTACAGGAACCGTTGCCGCCACCCTGCCACCTGTGGCATCCCCTACCCTTCATCATAGCCCACGCTAACACTGACACAATGTTTTGGCAGTAGAACTACCGAGGCTACCTCCACAAACAACCCGTTCTCCGTCAGCACCTCCATACTACTTCATGTCAAGCCGACGTAATCCTACTCCAGGAAACGCACGACACTCCGGTCCACTTTCCCGTATATCAAGGTTTCACCGCGAACAACGCTCCACAAGGAGTCTCCACAATTGTTCGAGAAAGAATTACCGCAATCGAACATGATCTGCATGATCGGCGCATAGAACACCTCTTTAATAAGTTCATCCCCCACAGAAAACGAAAGGAAGGAATCTTTATCTTCAACGTCTACAATACTCCATCTCAACGCCATAGCCGATTTCTAACCCACTTCAAAAAGGTCCTGAACATCGCAGCCAGCGGCCCCCTCATCATCGGAGGCGACTTCTATCTCCCGCACACAGGATGGCGTTACAGGCACAGCTCTGATGTAGGCCGTAACTTATGGCAAGACTCCCATGATCACGGACTTACACTCATTACTGACCCAGATTTCCCCACTCGCATCGGCAGTTCCACTGAACGAGACACGACATCAGACCTCACTTTCACCAAAAACGCAGACAACGCCTATTGGTGCATCATCCAAGACGACCTCGAGAGTGATTACTCTATCATCGAAATTACTCTCCCACACGTAACAGCCGCTACGATAAGAACACGGGACTTTACTCGGAAGGACTGGGATTCCATGTAACAGCAACAACGGACACTCCCATTAGCGACATACAATCATGATCATGCCATCTACAGTCTGATACTAAATCGGCCACCAGCACTATCACAACAGATGCCCCATCAAAGCCCATGGACAGCAGACTCGCCCACCTTATCGAGGCCAAAACAACCATCCTCTCTAGAGGGAAGGGACAACGGCTATGTAAAACTCACACAGAAGGTCGCACTTCTCAACAAGGAAATTGAAGCACACTGCCACGTTCCAAGTCAACAGTAATAGACAGAGCTCTTTAACTCTCCATACGGGCAACTCCACCACCTCCGCTAGTGGAAAATCCTCAAACATTTGCTTGATAGCACCACCAACCGCTCATATCAACAAGATCGCCTCACCAAGCTTTTATGAAAAAAAGCAAGACATGTGGCCTGGACCATGTTAAGAATATCTTATGTCAAAAGTACATCCAATCAGGGCCCACTCAACCTCACGGGCCATACACAGGGATCTCCAACCCTGCCCTTGATGTACATTTCAGCGTGGCAGAGATTCATGGTGCCCTGCACAAGCTGAACAGCCGTTCAGCGCAAGGCCCAGATGGTGTTACGAATAAAACACTAAATCTAGATTACTCCTCGGTGCACCAACTCGCCGAATACATCAACTGCTGGCGCCAAGGATTCATTCCTACGAGATAGAAAACGGCCAAAGTAATCGTCATTACTCAAACCCTGTGAGCCATCTAGCCTCGCCAATCTCCGGCCCATCTCGCTAACTTCATGTATAGGCAAGATCACGGAGCACGCACTCCTCACCCGTGTAAACAGGCACCTCGAAGACACATCTGTTTACCCCCACTCGATAATTGGTTTTAGAGAGCATCTTTCCACCCGAGACGCTGTGCTCCATCTTCAGCACCATATCCTAGATGGCAAACCCCGTCAGACTAAGGCAATCTAGGACCTCGACCTCGAGCGCGCCTTCGATAACATCAGGCACTCGACCATCCTCGAACGCATCTCCTTGCTCAACCTTGAGGAACGCACTTACAACTACGTAAGAGACTTTCTATCCAATTTGAAGGGCTTCTCTCGGTCGGAGACATCTGCTCGCAGGAGCTGTCCCTTGGCAGCATGGGCACACCGCAAGGCTCTTTCATTTCCCCAATACTGTTTAATCTGGTTATGCCCGGATTAGCACAAAAACTACAAGAACTCGACGGAATTGAACAAACCATATACGCCGACGACATTACAATCTGGGCTGCAAAGAGCAGTGACGGCCAAATCGAAACTGCCCTGCAAGACGCCATTGACGTCGTAGAAAATTATCTTCAAGGCACGGAACTCCGCTTATACCCTGAAAAGTCAGAGCTTTTCCTATACCACCCCACACTGTGTAGACGCTCCCCACGGCGCTCCACGAATAAATGCCAATACGAGTAAATCAAACTCCACCTGAGAAATGGAAGACCCATACCCGTGGTCCCTAGCATCCGCGTTCTTGGTATGACCATAGAAGCCAATGGAGCCAATCTACCGCTATCTCCAAGGTCTTTCGACAGACCGCTAATGCATACAGACTGATGAAATGAATGACAAACCGACAAGGAGGTATGAAGGCAGAAAGCCTCATCTGCCTTGTCCAATCTTTCATCATCTGTCACATTACTCACGTTGCGCCCTTTCTCAACTGGTACAAAGCTGAAATCACTAAACTGGACATTATTTGTTTTATTTTATTTATTTATTTGTTTCCACAAGCAAGGAGGTACATGGTTGTGGCGGAAAAAACAAGGGGGAATAAGGTTCAGAGAAAGCCGCTTTTTCATCAACGGAGCAATCAGCAGCAGCAATCATCAACGGAGCCTATAAGCAGGCCTTAGGAGTACCCAACCACACCATCACGGAACTTCTACTACAATTAGGTATAGACAACACGCTAGACGAGTTAATCGATGCGCAACGTCGATCCCAACTGGAATGGCTTACCCTCACGGAAACGGGCCGCTGCATTCTAACCAAGCTTGATAACACCACCGCCAACATATTGACAAACACACAATACCACGCGACATTCAGCAATGGATACACGCCGACCCTATTCCCAAAAACATGCACCCAGACTACAACAAAGAATGCAGGAAGGCACGAGCTACCTGCGTCATCACAGCTTATGCCAACACCTCGGATGGCACCTTCGTCGACGCATCTGAATACCAAGACGGACGTGACTTTGCGGCGGTTAACACAGCAGGCGGCTTGCTCCGGCATGTTGCCAGCATCGTTACCCAAAATGCCAAGACGGTCGAGGAAGTGGTCATCGGCCCGGCCACTCTTGACCCAGCCTGTCACCCCATACTGAGCGATTGTCACCTGCCGTGGTTGCTCCGTGGCTATGGTGTTGGGCTGATGAGCACGAGGTCGCGGGATCGAATCCCGGCCACGGCTGCCGCATTTCGATGGGGGCGAAACGCGAAATCACCCGTGTACTTAGATTTCATCATCATCATCATCAGCCTGGTTACGCCCACTGCAGGGCAAAGGCCCCTCCCATACTTATCCAACTACTCCGGTCCTGTACGAATTGTGGCCATGTTGTCCCTGCAAATTTCTTAAACTAATCTGCCCACCTCACTTTCTGCCGTCCCCTGCTAAGCTTTGCTTCCCTTAGAATCCAGTTCGTAACCCTTAATGATCATCGGTTATATTCCCTCCTCATTATATGTCCTGCCCATTTCTTTTTCTTGATTTCAACTAGGATGTCATTAACTCGCGTTTGTCCCCTCACCCAATCTGCTCTCTTCTTATATTTAGACCTATCATTCTTTCCATAGCTCGTTGTGTCGTCCTCAATTCAGGTAGAACCCTCTTAGTAAGCCTCCAGGTTTCTGCCCCGTACGTGTGTACTGGTAAGACACAGCTCTTATACACTTTTCTCTTGAGGGATAATGGCAACCTACTGTTCATGATCTGAGAATGCCTGCCAAGGGCAGCCCATTCTTATTCTTCTGATTATTTCAGTCTCATGATCCGGATCAGCGGTCACTACCTGTCCTAAGGAGATGTACTCCTTTACCACTTCCAGTGCCTCGCTACCTCTCGTAAACAGCTGTTCTCTTCCGAGACTGTTAAACATTACTTTTGTTTTCTGCAGATTAATTTTTAGGCCCACCCTTCTGCTTTGCCTCTCCAGGTCAGTGAGCATGCATTACAATTGGTCCCCTAGTTACTAAGCAAGGCAATATCATCAGCGAATCGGAAGGTCTAAGGTATTCTCCATTAACTCTTATCCGCAATTCTTCCCAATCCAGGTCTCTGAATACCTCGCGTAAACACGCTGTGAATAGCAGTGGAGAGATCGTATCTCCCTGCCTGACACCTTTCTTTATTGGGATTTTGTTGCTTTCTGTATGGAGGACTACCGTGGCCGCCGGACAGGCCGCCATTGGAATTTGAACCTGGCAACGTTTAACGCTAGAACGTTTAGTGAGGCGAGTCTAGCAGTGCTATTGGAGGAATTAGAGGGCAGTAAATGGGATATAATAGGGATCGGTGAAGTTAGGAGGACAAATGAAGCATATACAGTGCTAAAAAACGGGCACGTCATGTGCTACTGGGGCTTAGCGGAGAGACGAGAACTAGGAGTCGGATTCCAAATGAATAAGTATATAGCTGGTAACATACAGCAATTCTATAGCATTAACAAGAGGGTGACAGGTCTTGCTGTGAAACTTAATAAGATGTACAAATTGAAGGCCGTGCACGTGTACGCCACTACATCCAGTCATGATGACCAAGAAGTCGAAAACTTCTGTGAAGCATCTAATCGGCGATGGCTAAAGTCAAAACAATAAACTTAGATTTAGATGCACGTTAAAGAACCCCAGGCGGTCGAAATTTCCCGAGTCCCCCACTACGGCGTGCCTCATAATCAGAAAGGGGTTTTGGCACGTAAAACCCCATAATTTAATTTTTAACTGAGCAATTCTCGCACAGCCATCAGCAACTACATCAAGGTCGTATTTCTCAACAATCACTGTTTCTTACAAGCCTCGCATTCGTCTGAAAATCAAATCACCCTCACCTTTATCCCAGTACACGCCGGCGATGTCCACCCGCACCTCACCATCCTAAACGAGGTTACACACTCCGTAGCGCGAGGTCTAGTCAACCGTGCCGGAAAAGGTGGAGGCGCACCCGCCGGACGCGACCGCCTTACCAGATACAACGACCTTGTGAAGGCATTTTACCTCGAAAGAAGTACTCCCCCCCCCCTCACCGCAAATTCAAGAGAGCACAGGCAACCACCCTTCATCTCTTACAGACCAATACATACCCCTCCCTTTCACGCTATTCCATCATATACTTCGACATCTACCCAAGCCACACGTGCAAGATCTGTAAAACTCAATCAGCAAAAATTCCCGCACGTGCTATGGAAGTGCAAACATCAATACCCAAACCTTAATCCCGCGACCCTCTCGTCGAGATGGCACGCCGCCCTGCGCTGCTCCCTACTCGACGACCAACTCTGGGCTACCCGGCAGGCCTACGAAGCAGCGAAGAGGCAAGACTTCGACGTCCCCTCGTGGAGTCATAGGCCCAGCCGACTAAACTGCTGGTTCTCATTAAACTTCTTTCTCTCTCTCTCTCTCTTGTACTGGAGACGTAAAATTACTGTCATTCATAGCGTTTTTTACGAACTCAAGCGCGTAATTAGTGTTTTTATAGCTTTTATATATTCTTGGTTACGTTCTGCACAGCTGCAAAATATAGCGACCTTTGGAGGCACTTCCTTGGGTAACAAATTTTCGAGAAAAGCACCGTGCTGTAGCTTGTTTAGCTCTTTGTAGACTACTAAGTGCCCAGACATATCCAAACTGCACGTATATTGAGTGGACCTATGTAAGAAAAAGCTAGCACGCTTCACTTTTTTTCACAATTCATTGAGAATAGCCTTGTGCACTTATTACTGTCCTATACTAACGACATTTGGCCTCAATACTCTTCAAGATATGCAGAATGCTGATACCTACTTGAAATCGCAATATCTCTCAGCAGTAGTTGCGAAAGTACAAGGTTATATTTCATGACTACGGGAAAGAATTTTGTAAAGGTGTCCCAACTACTTTTTGCATAGTTGCAGTAAATGTACATATTGTCTGGATAGATATCGGCACTTTGCAGACTACAACGAGCTAAATAACCTACAGCACAATGCTTTTTGTGACAATTTTATACACAGGGAAGTACCTCCAAACATGTATATCTTGTAGTTGTGTAGAATGTAACTAAATAAATATAGTGGCTACACAAGAAGGTATGTCATACTTCAAATTTGCATAAAAATATATATGGACAGCAGTATTTTCAAATCTGTAGAATAAATAATGAAACGAAAAAACTTTTTTTCAGTAGCATCTTCCCCGTAAATGTGGTCATGCTAGTTACTCCCACATACTTACAGTAGTGATGGTGCTTTAGGGTGGAGTTTTGAAGATGTGTGGGAACAGCAGCTCAAAATTTTCAATTTCAGGGTGGCGGGCACACGACACCTGTAAATAAGAATACAACTGCTTCCATATCACAAGAAGAACTGTTCGAATTCAATAGAAACTGTGCCAATAGGAACATTTTCTATATTATTGCTGCGTGAAAGAACGGCCAGATAAAGCAGGCAAAGGTAAGGCTCACTGTCGTTTACATAAAGAATCTGCGCAGGAAGCTTGATATCGAATTAATCCCTAATTTTATCCTTTGCTTAAGTAGCGAAGTTCTTTTATTGTGTATATCACATCGTAAAGCCTGCACGAAATTACTTTGGTTAATTTTAAACTGAGGATTTTATGTTGAACTGCAGATTAGAAAAGAATACTCACAGGAGAGGCAGAAGTGTCTATTGCTGCTTTGTTTAGACCTGTGAAAGGACCTTCTGCATAGTCCTGTACATCTGGTGCAGTCTCTTCTATTTCTGCATCTCGTGGTTTATAAGCTGGTGAGCCATGAACTGTTCACTGGACAAAGCACCAAGCATCACTTGTAGCATCAAGATCAGAAGAGTCAGCTGCATCACCAGTTTCCTCCCGATTCTGTCTCTGTAACTGAAAGGTTTGGCAAATGCTAGCAATCAACTAAGCTATGACAAGGCTTTGTTGAGTACTCTACCTTAGGCATTCATTGTGTGAAGGTTATACGCCTGACAACAGTTCGTGGCAGTGACCTGCTACAAGCTGTCCGGCCTTTTTTTCGCACTGTGTTAAGTGCCTACTCAGCTGGGCTGCTAGGCAATAAACTGATGCAATAAAAATACAGAAATGCAATAAATATGAATAAATATGTTTAAATCCATGGTCTCCATTACTTAAAGCTGTTACGTAAGGGTAAAGCACAAATGTGCCTGGAGAAAAAATCCCCATACGAGGTATAGCTGCAACCAAGTGACAATTAAGATAGATGTGTACCTAAGGATGTCCCATAGCGAAACTGTCAGGGAGACGTCCCATTAAACAAGTCATAAAGAAAGCTAGCAAGGTTTGACAACCAAAGAAGGAACAGTGCTATATATTTACTAAAATTAGCGTAAGTATGCACATGCAAAGTATCAGACAGAACCGGCAGATATTAAACAATTATAATAAATAAAGCACAACACAGAAGGAAACATGAACGAGTGATTTAGGCAAAACACGGGGATGGCGGGAGATGGAAATTCAAGACGATGAGCAAAACGAGAACAAGGTGAAAGTAATTTGACATTTTAAACGTTCACGTTCAAAAGCATCGCCGAATAGTGTTGAACACACTAAGTAAAGAAAAAGATGAAAAAGAAAAATACTACAAAGCTCAAATGTGAAATGAATATTATAGAGAGAAGAACCTAAACATGAACAAAAGGCGATTAAAGAACAAGCTCAGCACTAACAATCTGAAAGATTACAATCCAGAAATTAGCAACAGACTGCATTGCAATAAGATTTCGAAACGTAGGTCAGATGAAAATTAAGAACATAAAATGTGTGAGTAGGGTGACGCCATATAATACCAGAAGATATCAAGTAGACTCAGCTGAGAGAAGGCAGTCCCTCGGCATTTTGTTGAAACAATATTGTCATGTAGCCGTCGTTATTGTTGCAGGTAAATAATTCCAAAATTATTGTATAGAAGGCTGGCAGTACCAATAATTAGTAATAGGCTTTGTGAGCAAAAATTTATTTTGATCAGAAAAACGAGTACAATACTTGACGACCAGCTGTGTAAAAGAAAACAAGTTATGCGAGGTTTTAATACGACAGTTGCGAGAAAGAAGCTGGCAAGATCTATATCCAAACACAGCAACAAATGATAGAATTCAAATCGCAGTATAAAGCAAGAACACATACTCTATGTGGCCTAAAAGTGTTTATTCGAACAACCCGGTTTTGTTTACTAAAATGCGCTGTCAAGTGTGTGATATAAGTATTGCCCCAGGATAGTATTCAATATGTGAGACGAGAGTAAATGAAGGCATGATAATGGGGGGGGGGGTCTCAATATGATGAAAGGACTGACAGGTCCTGATGAGGATGCGTAAGCTAAAAGTCACTATATCAGTAATAAATCGATTTCACAAGCATATGAAACTTAAGTACAGGTTAACGTGTACCACCAAGAAAACTGGCGGTATTTGAGGAATAAATTGATTACCAACACAAGGCTGAGGTATAGTAGTGGCTTCCCAATGGGTGGAATGCAATAGCGCGGAAGTTATTGCCATGTAGTAGTGATTAACTCTGATGAAAGAAACTAGCGTTCTATTGGGCGAACTTGTGCCCACAAGAGCAGGCTACACTAAAAGAACAACAATCGCGGCGAACACACTCGGCGATCGTCGAAAATCTCCTCAGCGGGTCAAGCGCGTCGGCGTTTATACATCAGTCGTCCAGTGTTCCAGAGCAATCGCTGGGACCCACGTGCCTTCCACACAGTCTATACTACTCGCGTCGCGCACACATGCAATCAGAATATGCAAGGTTCGGTGACAGACAGCTGATGGAACCATCCATAACATTCCAGAAACTTCCGATACATGCAGGCGCGTCGTGCACTGTGCGATAACATTTGTTAGGTGGTGACAAATAGTCACCCGGAAAAGATAAACAAGTACACGTGTCAATACCCCCTCTTAAAAAGCATCGATCCAATACCGCAAACAAACAAAACTAATAAACAAATACAGCCGAAGCAAAGAAAAAAAAGAAATAAGGAAGTTCGTGAGCGTGCGTAAAAGGGCTTAAGACGCACCACGTGGACCCCTTCAGGGCCAGCGCGGCGCTCCTGTGAACGCGAAATGCCTTCTGGCACGACCCATAGTCCAGTTCGCCAATACATCCGATGATCTTGTAGGGTCCGAAATAGCGTCGCAATAGTTTCTCACTGCGTCCTCGTCGGCTTATCGATGTCCAAACGCAAACACGGTCGCCGGGCTGGTACTTGACGTAGCGTCGTTGGAGGTTGCAGTGTCGGCTGTCGGTACGCTGCTGGTTCTTGCTGCGTAGGCGGGCGAGCTGTCGGGCTTTTTTGGCGCGCTGGAGATAGGTAGCGACGTCAAGATTCTCTTCCTCGGTCACGTGCGGCAGCATGGCGTCCGGAGTCGTCGTCGCGTTCCTGCCGTAAACCAGCTTGAACGGCGTGATCTGTGTTGTTTCTTGCACCGCCGTGTTATTAAGAAAGGTTACGTACGGCAGGACAGCATCCCACGTCTCGTGCTCGACGTCGACGAAGATTGCTAGCATGTCCGCGAGGTTCTTGTTCAGGCGCTCCGTGAGACCATTCGTCTGCGGGTGGTAGGCAGTTGTCCTCCTGTGGCTTGTCTGGCTGTATTAACGCGACAGCGTTAAGGAGCTCGTGTCGCAGAAAAGCCGGTGTCGTCGGCGTCGGGGTCGGCGGCGTTGGCCGTGCGCGATAAATCCCAGCAGGCACTTCATGAACAAAAAACAACTTGCAAGATGGGCTGGGTGGGAATCGAACCAGGGTCTCCGGAGTGTGAGACGGAGACGTTACCACTGAGCCACTAGTTTCTTTTTTCTTTCTTTATTACCGGCTTGGCAAGTACATACCAATATTGTCAAATAAAACCGAATGTTAAAACGTCTAGTCGTTACTAAGACTGACGTGTCATGTTAAAATGGCTTCATCGAAGCCAAACTGTCCAACACTGAAAGCCAATTTGGCGGATCACTCAGCAGTTTCAACACTTCGCTTGTATAATTAGCGTTCTCAGTAAAATAATACATTGCTGACCTTGCATCAACATCAGCATTGCGTACAGCCATACGAGTTCGCCACACACCTTGCATACACAATAGCATCAACATGTCCACCGGCACACCGTCAGGTTCAGCACATGGCAAAAACCTTATTCCGAACGCAGTGATAGGAAGCTCCTTTTTTAATGTTCTTTGCAGGATGTCCCAAAGAAAGCGGGCATCGTGGCAGTCAAGAAAAATATGTTCGACAGTTTCTTCCTTGTTACATATAAGACAGTTGTCTGACCATGGGACAAACAAGCCCTTGCTTCTTAGCCATGGCTTAACAGGCAGTGTGCCGGTATGCAGTTTGAAAAAGAATGATTTTGTGTTAGCTCGTACAGGCATATTGTTGACTCGCTTGAAAACATCTCGTTCAGGCCCTAAGTAATACATAGAGCGATACACTGGTGTAGGTACAAACACTTCAACAAGATCCTTATACAATTGTTTTCGTGAGACTGCAAACAAGTAGTCTTTCGAAAAACGAGCGTTTAGAAGACGTATCGCCATGGAAACTTCACGCAGATAGCCCTTTAGTGCCATCGGTTTGATTGCGTGCGACGAAACAACAAAATCGGGCAAAGCATCGCGCAATCTCACTTGGATTACCGTCCGCAGAAACCCATCGCTTTGGTCGAGGAAAAAAACAAATCTCGATACAAGTTGCTTGAAAAACAAATGCGTTAAACCAAGTCCCCCATTGCGCAATGTGTGAAACAAATTACTTCTGCTCGTGCGTTCCCACACCGAACCCCAAATAAACTCTGCAAACACTCTGTGTATTTTTTTGAATTGAAGATCGGCTCATGCATAGCACCTGCAGGACGTAGAACACTTTAGCTACTAAAAAGATATTACATACTTTGGCCCTAGCAAACATCGAAAAGTTGTGGCCTCCCCATTTGTTAGTTTGCTCTTTCATTCCGTCTCTCTCGCTCGTCCAGTATTCGATTGGCTCACGGTAGGCACTGAGCGGAACCCCAAGATAAGTGCCGGGTAATACACTCCACTACATTTTGCAAAAGACTTCTGGTGCATCTGACCAATTCCCGTGCCAAAGCCCTAAACATTTTGACTAACTTATGGCACTACCGGAAGCATTGCAAAAAGCTTGGGCTTCTCTCACAGCTTCTGCAATGCTCTGTTTATCGCGACAGAACACTGCTATGTCGTCGGCATAAGCTAAAACTTTTATTTCTCTACCAAGGAATGTGTACCCGCGAATATTATGGCTATGTAGTAACTTTAAACAGAAAGCTTCTAAATAAAGTCCAAAGAGCAAGGCCGAGGTCGGACAGCCTTGCTTTATGCTAGACATTACTGCAATCCGCCTGCTCAGTTTGTTGTTAATAATTAAGTTTGTGGTACAACCATCATACATCATTTTTACCCCGTCCAAAATGACTGATCCGACATTAACATAATCAAGAAGCATAAGCAGGATTTCGTGGGACACCCTGTCAAAAGCTTTGGCCAAATCTAGTTGTAGCATAGCTACATGATCTCCCATCGTATCGCAACATTCAAGTATGCTTCGCGCTATATGTATATTTGTGAATATAGTCCTGCCTTTTATACCGCATGTCTGATGTGTACCTACTAGGGATTTGACTACACTTTGAAGGCGATGGGCGAGCACCTTCATAAATGCTTTATAATCAATATTTGCTGAGCTTATTGGCCGGTAGGCCTCTACGGATTGAAGTTTAATGTGGTCTGTTGATTTAGGTATCAGTACTACGTGTGTCTGTCGGAAAGAAGGAGGCGTCCATTTTTGTTCGTAACACTTGGTTATGACGCGGTGCAGAGCCTCAGCCATTTCAACCTTGAAAATTTTATATATTGCTGCCCCAAGTCCGTCCGGTCCAGGCGATTTCCTTACACTAAGGTCATCTATAGCCTTTTCAATTTCTGCTACAGAAATCGGCCTCTAAAAGGCATCCTTAAGTTCACCATCAATTTTCGGCATAAGAGGTAAATATTCACTCTTAAACGCAGAGATCTCGCTTGTCCTCTTGCTTAGCAGCGTGCTATAGTAGTCAACGAAAGCACGTTCTATCATTTCCCCGTCATTTGTAGGCTGCCCTTGGTAAACGATTTCTTTTACTTCCTTGGTCATAGCGTACCTCTTCTCTTCACTTAAAGCTCGCTTGGTGGGCGTTTCACCCAGCCATACACGTTCAGCGCGTGCTCTTAAAACCGCGCCACGATATCTCTCTTCATCAATCACTTCAAGTTTCACTTTAAGTTCTTTAATATCATGTGCAAATATACCAGCCCCGCCACTTTCCATGTTCAACAGGTATGCTAACGTGCATTGTAGTTGCTTTTCTTCTTGCTTTTGTTTCTGCCGCAACACGCATGCTCTCTCTAAAGCAATTGTTTTCGCTTCGGTTTTGAACATCTCCCAAGCTTCTACAACATTTTTTGCATCCTCAAGGAGAACAGCGTCTAATTTCTCTTTTATTCTTTTAAGAAATACTTCATCTTGCATAAGGTTGTCGTTAAGTTTCCATAGGTGCCAATTAAATTTCTGTTCTTTCTTTTTCATACCTATCGTAACCGTTACCAAACAATGATCAGTGAAACTGATACATTGTACACCATATTCAGAAAGTAGCGGAACTAAATGAACAGGAACATAGATGCGGTCTAACCTTGAGTGGCTGTCTCCTTGAAAATGCGTATATTGCACATGACTGTAAGAACCAAGAACACTCCCAACATCCTCTAGATCAACATCACACAAAATTTCATGCAGAAGTGCGGCACTTTTATCTTGGCTAAGTTTCTTTTTCGATCGATCTATCGGCCGGCATACACAATTGAAGTCGCCAAACATTAGAACGTGTCTTTCACACCGCAAGAAAGACCTCAGATAAACAAAAAATTGTTCACGTTCTCGAGCATTATTAGGGGCGTATGCACAAACCGCCCGCCACAGCAATCCAGAAAAAGAAAAATCACAAATAAGCAAGTTCGATGCTTCAAAGCGGTACAAAAGCGCCTCTAGTGAACGCGGTGTTGCCTTAGAAACGAGCTGTTTCTAAGGCTCAGGCGTGCGTCGCTTGCTCAGGCACACATTTCGTTGTCGCGCCGAACGCTGCGTTGCTCGACGCTCACCGCGTCCGATGCGGGGCGCGTAGTCGCTGCGCCGTAGCCCATTGTCTTACACCCCTTGGCGGGTCGACGGGAACGCTGTCGCGTTCCACTCTTGAAGGCGAAGCTTAAGCGTCCTCCAATTTTTGCAGAATTGATTGGGTGAGCTCTGCTGTAAATGCCGTACCTCTGTCGGTGATCAGCAGTTCTGGGGCACCATGTCGCAGCAGAATGTTCTCGACGAAAAATTTCACCACTTCGGCTTGGCTGCCTTTTTGTAGAGCTTTAGTGTCAGCGAAGCGGGTGAGACAATTCGTCGCGATGACAATCCACTTATTTCCGAATGTTGACGTTGGAAAAGGTCGCAACAAATCCATGCCATCCAGCTGAACTGGTCGGCAGGGAGGTTCGATCGGCTGCAGTGTCTTGTTTCACTGACAGTCTCGGCATGTCTTGACGTAATAAGCGGCGTCGGCCGCGAGATACGGCGAGTAACACATTTCCTGTATCCTCGACAGCGTCCAGGAAAATCCGAGGTGCCCAGCGGTTGGATGGTCATGTAGGGCATGCACTACTTATGGACATTGCGCTGACAGAACAACGGGAAGGTAGTTGGCGCGGACTGGTGAGAAGCTCTTCTTTACACGCAGGTTGTTTTGTAGCGTGAACAAAGACAAACCGTGCTTAAATGCCCTAGGGACAAAGTCGGTGTCCTCTTCCAAATTCTCGACGAGACTTTTTAGCTCCGGGTCTGCTCGTTGCTGTTTAGTAAAGTCTTCCGCGCCTATTATTCCACAGAAGGCGCTGTCGTCCTCGTCGTCGTGCGGCGGGGTATCGATGGGAGCGCGTGTTAGGCAGTCGGCGTCAGAGTGTATTCGTCCGGACTTGTAGATTATCGTGGCGTCTTATTCTTGCAGTATGAGGCTACATCGTGCCAGCCGTCCTGTAGGGTCGTTAAGTTAGATAGCCAGCACAACGCCTCATGGTAGCTGACGACGCTTAATGGCCTGCCATATAGGTAAGGGCAGAATTTAGCTATAGCCTAAATGATTGCGAGGCATTCCTTTTCAGTCGTCGAATAATTGCTTTCCTCTTTTGAAAGTGACCGACTAGCATGAGTTCAAGTCCGTCTTTCCTCTTCACTAGGATGGCACCGACGCCTAGGCTCGATGTCCTCGCCGAAGTACCGGTGGCGACTGCATGCGTCGTTTGAGTTCTTGAAATGCGTCGGCTTTCGGCGTTTCCCACTTGAACTCGACATCACATTTGGTTAGATGGGTTAGCGGCTCCGCGATGCGTGAAAAGTCCTTGACAAAGCGCCTATAGCAGACACACATGCCAAGGAATCTACGCACTGCCTCCTTTTCGACGGGCTGCGGGAACTTTGCGATGACAGCTGTCTTCTGCGGGTCCGGGTGGACTCGAGATTAGCTGATGACATGGCCTAGGAACAGAGGCTCATCGTAAGCGAAGCGACACTTTTTCGCCTTCAGAGTGAGCCCTGATGATTTGATGGTCGCAAGCCGCCTAAGGTGAGCGTCGAAATTTCTGGCGCGTACGACGACGACATCCAAGCAAACAAGACACGTCTCCCACTTCATTACTGCTAACACCGTGTCCATAACGTGCTTAAACGTTGCAGGCGCTAAGCACAGTCCGAATGGCATGACCTTGGACTCGTAGAGGCCGTCTGGCGTGATGAAGGCAGTTTTTTTGCGATATCTCTCGTCGACCTCAATTTACCAGTAGCCAGACTTGAGGACCATCGATGAGAAATATTAAGCGTGTCAGTGCTGATACAATGCGTCGTCTATCCGTGGAAGGGGGTATACGTCCTTCATATTCTTGTTCAGTCGACGATAATCGACGCAGAAACGTAGGATTCCGTCCTTTTTGTTCACCAAGACTACAGGAGATGCCCACGGGCTTTTCGACGGCTGGATGATGTCGTCGCGCAGCATTTCGTCGACTTCTTGCTTAATAGCGTCACGTTCTCGCGTCGAAACTCCGTAGGGGCTCTGGCGGAGTGGTCAAGCGCACTCCTCAATTGTTATTCAATGCTTTGCAACTGGTGTTTGTCGAATCCTTGATGACGTCGGAGAACACTTTTTGTATCGTCGGAGAACTCTTCTGAGCAATGGCTGCGTACTCATGGGGACACTTGGATTAATGTCGATGTCTGGTTTGGGAACTATGACCGTCAGCTAGGGTACATGAGGCAGAATCCGAGAGGACAAACACATTGCTAGTTTTCACAATTTCCTCGAGGTACGCGATTGTCATGCCCATGCTGATGCGCTTGAACTCTTGGCTGAAGTTGGTTAGCATCACTTCCGCTTTGCTTCCGTGGAGTCGAGCGATCCCTGTTCCAACGCCAATTTCACCGTCGAGCAGTAAACGTTGGTCGCCCTCTGTGGCGCCTTTTACGTTAGCGGGTGTTTCGGTGCCGACGGAAATAACAATGCTGGAGCGATGCGGAATTCTCACTTGATCTTTGAGCACACTCAAGTCGTGGCGACTACGAGAGCTCTCCGACGGTATCGCTTGATCTTCCGACAACGTTATCGACTTCGACTTCAGGTCCGAGATTGCGCCGCGTTGATTCAGGAAGTCCATGCCGATAATGACGTCTCGTGAACACGGTTAGAGGATAAAGAAGGTGGCAGGATAGGTCCGGTCATGAACGGCAATTCTTGCCGTGCAGATTGCAGTCGGCGTTATGAGGTGTCATCCAGCTGTCCGAATTTGAGGGCCTTCCTATGTAGTCTCAACTTTCTTCAACTGGGCGGCGCTATGTCCACTCATGACGGAGTAATCGGTCCCTGTGTCCCCTAAGGCGGCGACTGCGTGGCCGTCGAGAAGCACGTTGAGGCCGGTGGTTCTTTGTCGTGCGTTACAGTTGGGTCTTGGCATCGGATTACGGCTGCGACGTGGCGTCGTCAGTTCGCCTTTCGTCAGCGTATTCTTTGCTTCCAGACTTCGTCGGGACGGCAGCGTGTCGTTGTTATGTTGTCGACATAGTCTCTTTGGCGTCTTCGTCGGCGGCGGAGGATCTTCGTCAGTTTGAAGGACAGCAACCGCACCTCCACCGGTTGGTGTTTCTAGTTTTCCGGATATGGGCTTGCAGACCGGCCCCGCGCGGGGTCAGTGTGTGGTCGGTGTTGCGGGGTCAGCTAGCGCCGGGAGACGACGAACGGGGCGGCCGTCGTCAGCTCCACTGAGTGGCGGCGAGGTAGTCGGCGATATCGCGAGGACGTTCCCCTTGCTGCGGGCGTGGAGCGTTGACAGAGAACCCGCGTATTCCCATTTCGCAATATGAGCATCGGCTGTAGTCATGTCCGCCTTCTCTGCAGTGGTATTAGAGCAGGCGGTGGTCGGGGGCGCACCAAATACGTCTCCCTCGGGGCGTTTCGCAGGCCGACAGTTGGGCGAGGTGGTGGCGACGGCGATGGCGGCGTCATAGGACCCTGGCACGGGCGCAGATGGGGAATCTGTCTGCGGGCGACGGCGGCGTATGTCATGGCTTCCGGCTGGGACGATGACGGTTGCACTTCAGTAACCCCAAGTGATCGCGGAACCTCTTTTTTGACGATGTCGGCAATCGAGGCCACTTAAGTCTGCGACGAAGGCAAAGCCTTGCGCAGTTCTTCGCGCACAATGATGGTCTCTTAAAGGTTGCCGGGACCCAGTCCTTGGATGGCGCGCTACGGCGTCACCACCTGGCGGTGATATTGCCGAGGTCGCATTTCCAGAGTTCTCTCGATCATCAATACCTCTGTAGGAAACTCAGCTAAGCTCTTCGGCGGCTTGCGAATCAGATCGCCGAAAAGTTCTTGCTTGACGCCCCGCATGAGGTAACGGACTTCTGTCTCCTCCCACATTTCCGGGTCGGCGTGCCGGAAAAGACGGGCCATCTCCTCCGTGAAGATCGCTATGGCCTCATTGGAAAGCTATACTCGTGTTTAAAGGGGACACCATAAGAAAGGGGGCGCCAAAGACTTGAAAAATTATAGACCGATCAGCTTACTGTCCGTTGCCGACGAATTATTTACTAAGGTAATTGCAAATAGAATGAGGAACACCTTAGACTCCTGTGAACCAAAGGAGATGGCAGGATTCCGTAAAGGGTACTCAACAATAGACCATCTTCACACTATCAATCAAGTGATAGAGAAATGTGCGGAATATAACCAACCCTTATATATAGCTTTCATTGATTACGAGAAAGCGTTTGATTCAGTCGGAACCTCAGCAGTCATGGAGGCATTACGCAATCAAGGTGTAGAAGAGCCGTATGTAAAAATACTGAAAGATATCTATAGCGGCTCCACAGCCACCGTAATCGTCAATAAAGAAAGCAACAAAATCCCAATAAAGAAAGGCGTCAGGCAGGGAGATACGATCTCTCCAATGCTAGTCACAGAGTGTTTACAGGAGGTATTCAGAGACCTGGATAAGGAAGAATCTGGGATAAGAGTTAATGGAAAATACCTTAGTAACTTGCCATTCGCTGACGATATTGACTGGCGTAGTAACTAAGGGGACCAACTGCAATGCATGCTCACTGACCTGGAGAGTCAAAGCAGAAGGGTGGGTCTAAAATTCATCTGCAGAAAACTAAAGTAATGTTTAACAGTCTCGGAAGAGAACAGCAGTTTACAATACGTAGCGACGCACTGGAAGTGATAAGGAAATACATCTACTTAGGACAGGTAGTGACTGCAGATGTACAGGCAGTGACTGCAAAAAGGCATGTCGTAGTTTGTCGTCGCTGTTCCAGCTGTTAAACGTAGCGACCCTATCATATGTCTCCAGCCAGCTTTCCGGGTCCTCAAATCTGGAACCGTGGAACGTCGGTGGCTCCCTTGGCTGCTGCAGAACTATTGGGGCCGCTGCTGCAGCCATTAGGGGTCTTCTTGGTCGTCTCTCGACGATCTTCTTCGATAATCTTTTGGCTGTCTTTAGTAGAAGTTCGTGTTCCAGGAGCAGCTGCTGTAGCCGGCGGCTTGCTCGATGTTCAGGGACCACGCTGGTGTTGTCTTTGCGGTTCGGGCTTGGATTACGGCTTGTCGGGGGCTTCGGTACATGAACGTAAACACCTCCACCAGATGCCACGTAGTGACGTTGAAGAAGGCAGCAAAATGGTGATTAACGAAACTAGCGTTTTATTGGGCAAGTTTGTGCCCTCAAAAGCAGGCTACACTCAAAGAACAACTATAGCGGCGAACACACTCGGCTATCGTCGAAAATCTGATCAGCGGGTCAAGCGCGTCGGCTTTTATACATCAGTCGTCGAATGTTCCAGAGCAATCGCTGGGACCCGCGTGTCTTCTGCAAAGTTGTGCACTATTCGCATCGCTCATACATGCAATCAGATTATACAAGGTTCGGTGACAGATAGCGGGTGGAACCATCGATAACATTGCAGAAACTTCCAATACATGCAGGCGCGTCCTGCGCTGTGCGATAACATTTGTTAAGCGGTTACAAGCGGTCACCAGATACCAACAGTTGCATTTAGCTTACCACCATACCAACATTGTATCTAGCTTGTTTGTTAAGTGGACAGTACCTTTGTCAATAGAAAAATGTCTGCTTCATTGGCACAGCGAATAGAATTAGCGTTAAGAGCAACTGGCAGGTCATGTATGAAGTATAAAGAAGTTGGCCCGAAATGGAACCTTGCGGAATGCCCTGGTCAGTCGTTATAGGCTGAAAGGACAATTTGTTAAGTTTAGCAGCCTGAGAACGCTCAATTAAATAACTATGCATAAGGTCCAGGCTGAGCTGCATATGTCTAAAAATTGCATTTTAGAAAAAAAAAGGAATGTGATTGAGTGCATGAAGGACCTTGGTGAGATTAATGAAAAGGGCCCCAGAGCTAAACCCGTTACGAATAAATTGGTTTGTGAGATCATTGAATGCAGAAGGAAATAAATAAATCCAAAAATAGCACACATATGTACAAAATAGATGCGAAGCATGAAATTCATTAAACAGACTAAGTTATTGTACAGTTATCACAGAGTTAAATTTTTATCAGTGCACGAAAGGTCAGTAAGGTTCAGTGTGCTAGAGAGTAGCAGTGCCTAAAGCAAGAGCATTCACTGAGAAGCCTCGTTAGAGACATGGGCCACCTGTGAACGCCACCCACACACAAGCATACGCGCATTCGTCCTTTGCGGGTGGGTAACTAGAGGTGAATAGGAGACACACCATACATCCTTTGGCTTAAACCAAAAAAAGAAAGAGAGACGAGGGCATCAACACCCTTGTCCTTAGGCCACCCTGCACTTCTTTCTGCATTGTTTTTGAAAATAACGCATCGAATGCAGGCTTTTTTGCTTGCATTAGCAGCAATAGGGTCTTTAATGGGATATTTGAAACAAAACAGTGCGGTTTTGACGGGGGCAAGCAGGGAGAAAGGACACGGACGAGCGCTAACTTGCTACTGAAGTTTGTAGGAGGATCGACATTTGGGCGAGTTGGTACTGGTTGAACATCTTGAAGGGGCAGCGCGAAAAAACGACGACAGAAGGCAGGAACACACAGGACAGCGCTGTCCTGTGTGTTCCTGCCTTCTGTCGTCGTTTTTTCGCGCTGCCCCTTCAAGATGTTCTACTGAAGTTTATTGCTTGATAGCGAGCAATAAACTTCAGTTGCAAGTCAGGGCTCGTCCGTGTCGTTTCTCCCTGCTTGTCCCAATCAAAACCGCGCTGTTCTGTTTCAAATATGGCTTACCATCTCGCCCAAACGTCCGTTTTAATGGGATGTTTCACCTATTATGCTTAAAATGGTTTTTGCTATAAGATATACAAATGAAAACGCATAAAGACATAACTTCTTAGTTCCCATTTCTTAGGCTTCCAAATGCTTTGTATTCTAAGTAAAATGTCAAATTTTCTCTCTTCTGTGCCTGCTTAAGTATTATTGAGGACCGGCATGTAACTGCAGGAAGGTGCATGCATTTTACATTTCTGACACTACTCCATACATTTGACAATAATCTGGCATTCAACATTTATGAATGCACGCATGCACACACATAAACTGCAAGCTTATCAGACATTAAATTTTTTAAATAGTTTTATTGACTGACATTCATAAAGTACAGTGGCAGCAAAAATGTTTTTGACCAGAACGTAAAATAAAATATATAGGCAACGAACGTACCTCGCTGTCAGACAGTCTTGGCATGACATATTTGGCAAGCTTCCGTATCCCTGCTTTCATTTGCCTGAATCCCCCAGGAGTAAAGTGCAGGCAGCAGATGACACTCCATTTGGACGGACACCTACCCTTTGGACGAATTAATGCCTTAATCCAAAGCTGCCTCAGGCGAGCATACTTTGGAAACCTGAAAGCGTACAGCAAGGGTAATATAATAATTCCCAAATTTCCAGTCGATCGGCATACGCAACGAGCCTGGGTCAACAACAAACAGCATGCTTGCCACCCCTAATGGATGGCAAGTGCATTTAATAAAGCAGTAATCTACTTACCAATGAAATGAAACAGACGAACGAACCGCGTCGCTACGCTTCCTGCATCCGAAAACGCAGCATTTTATGATGTAGCCAGCGCAGACGCACTTCCTCAGAGCTTTGCTTACATCCATATAAGCCGCACGTACGTTGCTCCTGCGCCCGTTTCACGTGTTAATTTACTCTGCTAAATTTCGCGCCTCTGTATAGAGCTGGCCATGCGCTGACCATCTAGCGGACGTGCGTACTGTTCTGTCTTGAAATACTTATAAAATTATCGCTATGGCGTCGCGCGAAAGCCCGAACAAAAATAATATTTGGTCCAAACACTTTTGTTGTGTACCGCATTGCGTGTCACGGCGCTGGAAAGACAGCAACGGATCAGTTCATCGTTCCGCGAAATAAGCAGACGGCGCGCTCTGGAGAGCGACATGGAGCCTTGCGCATGGCGAAAAAGTGGCACAATCGCGGTTTGTGCGAAGCATTTCACTCGCGACGACTTCGCTTTCCCCGGTGAGTCGATTATCGTTTCTTTTTTTTAAATGTGTATGTGTGTTTAATTACATGCAAGCTTCAAAAAACCGATTGTACCCTAAATCATATAGGCAGGCACTTTAAAAGTTAATGACGTGCACGAAATTTTGTTTTCTTCTTTTACGCACGACCCTTAGTGTAACTGATGCTCAAATTAAGCTGCTAAAAGATTCTCGCTGGCGTACTTTAGTCCACAAGCACGGTAGCAGTGAAGCTGAAGTAGAGTATATGATACCCATATATACGTTATGGCGCGACCCTATATATCGTTTTCATAACCTGCAACCTGAGTTCTGAAGTGTAACGCTGGTGATGCTGTTTTCTCGTGAAACGCGGTGCGTTGTCAGTTTAACTGCTACCAAGGAAAGCAGGAAGAAGCGCTTGTTCCACCTTTTGGAGTTTGAGACCCATGTACGGACGGGTTATATATGCAGTATCCGCTATGTTCCCAAGCACTGGACCTGTTTCCAACACTACGAACACGAACAAGCGGTAGGTCATCGTACGCATACGATCTTATTACAAAAACATATGGGGTCTTACTTGCGAAAACCACGATCCCATTAGGAGGCACGACATAGTGGAGGACTCCGGAATAATTTGGGCCACCCGTAGTTCCTTAACGTGCATTTAAATCTAAGTGCACGGGTGTTTTCGCATTTCACCCACGTTGAAATGCAACCGCCGTGGTCGTGATTCGATCTCGCGATGTCCTGCGTAGCAGCCCAAAGCCGTAGCCACTAAGCAACCACAGCGGGTAAAACACAACGTGAATCGGCGAACGAAAAAGAAAGGTGCACTCCAACTCGTAAACTAAACTTTGCTTTATCCTTCACACGAGAACTGACCAGCTTACAAAACAATTTCTAGCCTCCCTTAATAAGTACAGGATATGCCTGCTTAGCTCCTGAAATAACACCAGACATTACTATGCAATTTACTGCAATGCGAACCGCGGCGCACGCTTACCGCAAAAGCAGTCACCCGTGTAGCAAGGCCGCGCACTATTCGGACGGGCCTGCTACATTTGCTTTCTTCAACTTCCGACACGCTTGTGAGGCATTTTCTCTGATGCGGCTCGCCGAACGGACACGCATAGCGAAACACTGCGATTCGACGACACAATCCAGAAACTTGAGCGCTTCATAAAGCGAAACTGCCGCGGTGGCAGCCATGGTTTTGTTTATTTGAAGAGTTTCAAAGGCATTAGTAAATCTTGATGAGGGCTAGTTGGTTCATATTTAAAACTGAGGTTGAACAGCGGGAAAAAACAAGGACACGAGGAGACGAAAACCACGGACAATCGCTGTAGGTACCACAGCGATTGTCTGTGGTATTTGGTTCCTCGTGTCCTTGTTTTTCCACTCTGTTAAACCTTACTTTCGAATGGTTTCGAATGTTTGTCTACAAAAAAAAACATCTGAGAGTACTAAAACATACCGCGCGCTCTCGCGTTTCTCTCACATTTTTAACCGCCACAACGGATTCAATCGCGTTGCGGCATGCTCCATCCGATTATCTCCTTCCTCCATCGTTGGAGGAACAGCCTCTCCCGTATACCGGTTTTCCGAATGTCTCTACATAAAACAGAGGTCCTGCGCCGGCTTTGGTTCTCCCTACGCGAAGCCGAACAAGCAGGCGCTCTCCGAATCAAACGCTGTCGCTACGTGTTGCTCGCACTTTCGAGGCCGTACGTTGATCGGAATTTTTTTTTACGTTGTATGGGCACTGGCTGCCGAAACTTCAAAAGAGAACGCCTGAATGTCACTGCGCTTGATTGGTTCAGTTGGCTCTACTTAATCGTGCCGTCTATCTCGTTTCAGCGCCAACGAAGCGCCGAGAACACAGTGTTTATGCAGTGCGTCTCGGCAACACCGCACTCACCCACTTTCGCAGACCGCAGTGACCACGAGACAGGCTTGCAGCATGTTACGCACCGTGAGGTGTGAGTAAGCAGGCGACAGGACTGAAGGAACTTACGTGCTCTGAGGGACTAGGCAACAGGAATGCGGCAAATTACGCACTGTCAGTGATCAGGGAATAGGATTGCAGCAAGTTACGCACTGCGCGTGGCAAGGGGACAAGATTGCAACAAGTCCCGCGCTCTGGGTGACCAGCAGTGGCGTAGCCAGAAATTTCGTTCGGAGGGGGGGGGGGGGGGCTCACGTTGGAGCTTGGCCTCCTCACATAATTTGTCGAGGGATCAAATACATGAATACTAACTGCACTGCAATTGCCAAAGATGCTGCAAACAAATTCTTGAACGCTACACACTGTCAAGACAAGTAAAATATGTATTTTTTCATAAAATACTGTAGCCTTATGTCCTAAAAGTTGTGCCAGAAATAACTGATATGAATGCTTCCATGCATGTTGTTTGTCTATTTGTTCAGAAAGAAAATATCACACGAACTTCAGAACTATATCAATGCGAAACATGCAAAAGAGTGCATGCCGCTGATGTGATAAATGTAAAGCCCATTAAATGAACATGTTGAGGGCAAATGTGTTAATGATACTTTGTCACTCGAAAGCCTTGTTTACTTTTTTGTACATATGCAACGGCCAGGGAAAAATCTCAGTGGCGCTCTCCTTCATTACAATCTACTGCGCAGGAGCAGCTGTCACTGGTTGCGTATTGTAATTGCACCGAAATCGTAGTCACAACAGAGATCCCATATAGAAAGCAGCAGTTTTGCAACATATACATTAGAAATTCGAAGTACACTGGAATACGCAAATGCCAAGATAAAGATTGATAAAAAGCAAAAAAAATGTTTCTCAGGAAACAAAGTTCACTGCATGCATCCACAAAACCTCGCAATAACATATTTAAATATACGTTTAAGTAACCAATAAATCTACGTATCTAAGCAAAAGTCACTTTATACAGGGTGTCTCAGTTAATTTTAGCCAGAGTTTAAGAATATGCCGATGCACTCTAAGACGACGCGACCAAGTGCATGTTGCTAACTTTTGTACGTGGTGTGTCACGCTATATTTTGTATTTTGCTTAATTAGATTTTAGTCAATTTAATAAACCAACTTCTGAAGTAACGAAGTGAGGAAAAAAATTACATTTAGAAAATTGCAGGGCGGTTTGCAAAGCGTCCGAATAAACAGTTTCTGTCTTTCTATATAGTTACGTCCAAGCGCGTCAAAGGGACGCGGGGATCAAGAAGAGAGGGGAAGAGGAGAACGAAGACTGTGCAGTGGCCATTCCTGTTCTTCGTAGCCTGCTGTTCCTGCTCTCGCACGCCTAAATAAACCCCTTTTCCCCGTGTTTGTAACAAATTGGTGGACGGTGCGGGGTACACCTCGTAACCACGGAGCCTACGCCGCTACAACTTCGCCGAAGCCGTCGACTTGCCGGACTTCCGCCACCCTCACCTGCCATGCCTGAATACGCCTTCCAGATTCCCGAAGGATCTGACGCGGCTTGAAGGCCAGCAACTGGCGTTCCTTGGCAATACTACCGGGTGCCACTCACGTTCGGAGGAAAAGCCGGAGAAGATGTCGACGAGTGGCTCACGAACTACCGAAGGGTGAGCCGGTCTAACGGTTGGAACTCGACCGCACAATTGACCAATGTTGTGTTTTCCCTCACCGACACAGCGCTCGTCTGGTATGAGAATCACGAAGACACGCTCACTTCATGGGAGCTTTTCGTCGAGGAGCTCAGAGCGTGTTTTGGTGACTCTATCGCAAAAAAGAAACGCGCTGAACAGACGCTTTCGCAAAGAGCTCAGATTCCCGGCGAGACGTGTACGACGTATATCGAAGAAGTGCTGAAACTGTGTAAAATAGTCAACTCTCAAATGTCTGAAGATGACAAAGTTGGACATTTGTTGAAAGGAATAGCCGAAGACGTCTACATTTTTTTGATCGGCAAGGAAAGCTTGGATTCCGTGTCTGACGTCATTCGCCACTGCAGGACCTTTGAGACGCTGAAGATGCGACGGATAATACCGAAGTTCGGTCGCCTGGCTAATGTCACGACGGTGGCAAGTGTAGACCCGAGCTCGTGTGTTGACCTTCCATCCACTATACGGCAGATTGTTCTCGAAGAGTTGCTCCATCAGGAAGAGATGTACCGTTGCACACCCGGCATCACTGGCGCGTACTCACCCCACGAGGTGAGAAACACGGCCGTTTCGACATCATGGCAACCCACGGTGAACTCAGCGACCATCGAGTATAGGTCTACCCCACAAACGAGAGGGGCCATGAGCTATCAAGGTCATGACTACGACCACCGCCCACGCCGCACTCACGCCTCCCAGCGGCCGATGCCTAGCTATGATGAATGTCACCCACCTACTGTCTATGCAGTCCACAGCAACATGCGCGACTACGTGGAAGAACATCGCAATTTGAGGCATCTGCCGGCATGTTTCCAATGCGGTGTCGCGGGCCACATAGCGAGGTTTTGCAATCGTCGCCCAACAACGTGGAATGGTCGATCCGGATCTTCAACAATGCCCGCACCTCCTACGAGGACAACTCAACAGCCGTACACCACCTCTTGGTCAGCTGGCGTCCCTTCAGGCAACGATTACTGGCAGAGAAGCTTCCGGAGCCGCTCGCCGGCATCTGACAGGAGTTTGACACCACCGCCGACTTCTCGTGCACCGCGTTTACGTCAATCTCCATCGCCAGTGCGCCGCTCCGCCTCGCCTTCACAACCTGGAAACTAGCTAGCGCGGCCGATAGGGGTGAGGTCGCTCGACACGTGCTATCGACAGAAATGCCCCCTGCAGTTGCTATGATTAAGAACAAAGTGCATGTCCTTGTTGATGGTGTTGCTACAATGGCTTTAGTGGATACCGGAGCAACTGTATCCGTAATGAGTCTCGGTTTTAAAGGTCGGTTCGGGCGTAAAGTTGTATTTCGGTGGGACCAGGCTGCAACGTTTTGTGGAGTGAGCGGCGAGTCGTTGTGCCCTGTTTGTGTGTGCACTGCTGACGTATCCTTGGCTGGTGGAGTTTTCGCGACGGAGTTTGTAGTTATTCCCCGATCGACGCACGAAGTGATTTTGGGCATCGACTTTTTGCGACAGTGTGGTGCGATCGTCGATTGTCGCACGGGGGAAGTTTGCGTCGATGGCCATGTTTCGTCCGGGCTCTTAGAGGAGACTTGCAGTCAAGGTGAACTTTGTGTATCTGCAGATACTGTTGTGCCTGCGTCCACCTCTGTGTGCGTGCCGGTTGTGTGTCGCGGTGAAGTTCCAGACAGTTTCGATGCCTCCGTAGAGCCAATGCATCTAAATTGTATGAAGAAGAACATTTTTGTCCCTCATTGTGTGGTATCCATCGGCAACGGGCGTGCTGGCTTGTGGATGGCCAACTGCTCGGCAGAACCCGTCCTGCTTCCAGACGGCTTGAAACTCGCCTACTTTACAGAATACACGTCTTCGTCCGTAGCCGTACTAACCGATCCGCCGTGTGAACCTGCTGACCTTCGCCACGTCCCAGACAAAAAGCTTCTGTCTATGATAAACAAGTCACTCAGCACAAGAGAGCGCCATACCTTGGTGGATACGCTTTCTAAGCATCTGTCAGTGTTTGACTTTGCGCAGCCGGACAAAGCGTTCTCGATTCCCGAGTCACGAACACGCCATACTATTGATACGGGATCTGCGCGCCCGATCAGGCAAAAGCCTTATCGCGTGTCGCCTAACGAGCGGAAGATAATCGGGGAACAAGTGAGTGACATGATGGAAAATGGAATAATAAAAGAGTCCTCGAGTCCTTGGGCAGCTCCGGTCATACTTGTCAGAAAGAAAGACGGTAACTGGAGATTTTGCGTCGATTATCGAAGATTAAACGCCGTGACTAAGAAGGATGTCTACCCCCTGCCCCGGATTGATGATGCAATTGATTGCCTGCATTCGGCCTCTTATTTTTCTTCAGTGGACCTGCGCTCAGGATATTGGCAAATCCCGGTACACCCGGCAGACAAGGAGAAAACAGCCTTCATAACCCCGGATGGATTATTCGAATTCAATGTGATGCCATTTGGGTTGTGCAACGCTCCAGCAACCTTTGAAAGGTTCATGGACACCATTCTGCGTGGGTTAAATTGGAACATCTGTATGTGCTATCTTGACGACGTTGTTATATTCGGGCGCACATTCAATGAGCACAATGCGCGCCTGGATATTGTCCTCGACTGCATCAAAAACGCTGGCCTGGTTCTGAACTCCAAGAAATGTAACTTTGGTGACCGTCAAACCCTTGTGTTGGGTCATCTTGTTGACAAAGACGGTATCCGGCCTGATCCCCTCAAGACGGCAGTTGTCGAGGCATTCAGTGCACCGCAGTCAGTGAAGGAACTTCGTAGTTTTCTGGGTCTTTGCTCTTACTTTCGCCGATTTATTCCTGGTTTTGCTGACGTCGCTTATCCTCTGAGAAATCTGCTACATAAAGACGCACGGTTTGAGTGGACACCCGAGTGCGATTCCGCATTTCGTCAGCTGAAGTTTCTGTTAACCTCCCGACCTATCCTTCGCCACTTCAATCCTACTGCGCCGACAGAAATCCACACAGATGCTAGTGGCGTTGGTCTGGGTGCCGTATTGGTCCAACGCTATGACGACCGTCAGCACGTGATTGCTTATGCAAGCCGCTCCTTAAGCAAACCTGAACGGAATTACACGGTGACAGAGCAAGAATGCCTCGCTGTAATCTTTGCGGTTCAGCGATTTCGCTCGTACTTGTACGGACGCCCATTCCAAGTCGTCACAGACCACCATTCCCTGTGCTGGCTCGTGAACCTTCGCGACCCTTGTGGTCGCCTTGCGCGCTGGGCTTTGAGGTTGCAGGAATATAACTTCACTGTTTCCTACAACAGTGGCCGAAAACACGCTGACGCAGACTGCCTTTCCCGTATGCCGCTTGCCACGACGGACTGCGACGCAGAAGATTTTGATCATCTCGTCGCTTCTGTGACACCCGCTTTTCCAGATATCGATGAATTCAAAGCAGAACAACGGACAGACACTAAATTGGAGCCACTCTTCTGCCCATTCAAGTGCAACAAGCAGCTACTGTGTACGTGACGGGCTCCTGTACAAAAGGAACTACTCAAGCACGGGTGCACGCTTCCTTCTCGTGGTGCCGGAGCGTCTCCGGCCAGCAATCCTTCAGGCTATGCACGATGACACTACCTCCGGTCACTTAGGCACTGTGCGCACACTTTATCGCATTCAAGAACGCTTTTACTGGCCCCGGATGCGACATTCGGTTGAGTTTTATGTCGCCAGCTGCATACAGTGCCAACGTCGGAAACGCCCAACCACTGCCCCATCTGGTCTCCTTCAACCTGTGCCGCCTTCCAGCTCACCCTTTCGGCAAGTTGGAATTGATCTGTTAGGCCCTTTTCCAAAGTCATCTAAGGGGAACCGCTGGATAATTGTCTGCGCCGACTATTTCACACGCTATTGCGAGACGGCGGCTATACCATCAGAAACTGCCACCGAAGTATCGCTTTTCTTGCTTCACGCTATTGTTCTACGACATGGACCGCCTGGTGTTATCATAAGCGACCGAGGACGTCAATTCACGGCGGATATCGTGGAAGAGCTTGTGCGTTTATGTAACTCGCACCTTCGGCACTCGACGCCGTATCATCCGCAAACGAACGGCCTCACTGAGCGCACTAATCGAACAATCACCAATATGCTTTCCATGTATGTTGCGTCCGATCACAAGAATTGGGATGAAGTTCTACCGTTTATTACTTACGCCTACAACACCGCCAAGCACGAGACAACCGGCTACAGCCCCTTCTTCCTCCTATATGCTCGGCCACCCCGGTATACGCTCGACACTGTCCTCCCTTTTTACCACCACGACAATCCTACGGTCGCCGATACGCTATGCCTCGCTGAAGAGGCTCGGCGACTTGCGCGTCTACGGACTTTGGCATCACAAGAAACCTCCAAAGCCCACTACGACGCACGACATCGGCCTGTTACATATCACCCTGGTGATCTCGTTTGGCTTTGGACTCCCACAAGGAAGCGCGGTTTGTGTCAAAAGCTGCTGGCGAACTACGATGGACCGTATGTTGTCATCGACAAAGTCAGCGAAGTGAACTATACTCTCGCGCGCCTCACTAACACTGGTAGACGTTCTGCTAGGGCACAAGTCGCGCATGTCGCACGGTTGAAATCATGCACGCCACGACAAGCTAGTTGACTCGCCCAGGGGGGCTTTGTCTGCGAGGGGAGGTATGTTACGTCCAAGCGCGTCAAAGGGACGCGGGGATCAAGAAGAGAGGGGAAGAGGAGAACGCAGACTGTGCAGTGGCCATTCCTGTTCTTCGTAGCCTGCTGTTCCTGCTCTCGCACGCCTAAATAAACCCCTTTTCCCCGTGTTTGTAACAATATATTAGGTATTAGTGTATTTCAGCTTACTGATGATGCCCGCGAACTACA
Organism: Dermacentor variabilis; assembly: GCF_050947875.1. NCBI lineage: Eukaryota > Metazoa > Arthropoda > Arachnida > Ixodida > Ixodidae > Dermacentor > Dermacentor variabilis. The sequence continues at coordinate 225,188,274 of NC_134571.1, read as the reverse complement.
AAACCAGTGACATGCCCGCTTACGCGTAGTGATTGCACTGCTCCCCAACGTTCTGCGCACAAACAGCCATAGACGCGCTACCACTTAAATGGCGGCAGGGTAACCACTTAGGCATCGGCTGTGCCGTTTACGCCAGCGATATGCTCCCCTCGCGAAAGTTCGTCATAGCAATAAGCAGACGCAGCGGTTATCGCTTGTGCTGCCGGAAGCAACAGGTCCGTCATTTCGCGATAGCTGTAAGCAAATTGAACATGCCTAAATAAAAACAAAACTAAGTTTAAGTAAAATGGTGGAATAAGAGTATCATTAGTGACCAGACGCGGTATTTCACTGAATTTCCGTTTATTTTCCATGCGCTTTCACAGCAAGCGCTCGAAGAGGTCACCTTCTGCAGCGATACAACACTGGGATCTTCTGAGAACGCTTGCTGTCGCTGCCTTGAGCACCTTCGGTGAAATGCTGTGGCAGACTTCAAATATCTTCTCCTTTAACGCTTCTGGAGTCGTCGCTTCCGTCGTGTATACGTGATCCTTAATATAGCCCCAGAAGAAAAAGTCAAGAGGGTTGACGTCGGATGACATTGCCAGCCAGAGCACAGGCCCGTTTCTCCCCATCAATTGCCCTGATAAACTAACATCAAGGCTTGCTCGTGCTTTATTGTCATGCTTGACTGGCCCCGTCGTGCTGACACTACATTGCGTCAAGCTGGGCTAGTGGCATGTTGCAGTAGAAGTCTTCAACCTGCGCTTTAAGGAACTGACATACCTCTTGCCGGTCAGAGTGTTGTTAAAAAATTGGGCCAATGACTGTGCTGTCATATATTCCGCACCAAACGTTAAAAGACCACTGATATTGGCGGCGTGATATTCCTAGCCAGTGGGGGTTTTTCTCATTTCTATAGTGGGCGTTGTGGATATTTACTTGGCAATTTCAGGAAAAGTTCATCTCGTCAGTCCGGATACCTTGGTGAGAAAGTCAGAATCCTACTCCTCCAGAATCAAAATCCAATTCTCAAAGTTGAGTCTCTTTTGAAGATCCCTTGACTCCAGGCATTGAGGCCACTGCAGGTGATAAGGGTGCAGTCCAGCTGTTTTCAAAATCATCCAGGGAGCTAAGTTGGACGCACCGAGCTGTGCGCCACGCGACGAGTGCTAGCGTGCGGATTAGGCGCCGTGAAAGACAAAACGTTGGAGCGAAGCTCATTATTTATGACTGAAGCTCTCTGCCCCTTTCTTGCGAAGCTGCCGGTTTGCTTCAGCGATTCGTAGGTGTTGAATACTGTCCTCGGGCTCAGTCGCGTACCCGGGTGCCAGCTTCGAAATATTCTTACAGCCTGCCGTCTCTGTCTGCTTGCAGCTACTAGGGTAAGGATCGTGTTTCCTTTTTCCTCGTTGGAAAAAGGCATCACGAAATTGCTCGCGCTTTAGCGGCCGATGCACGATAGTCTGTTTATCGCTGTCTGGAATTACCAGCTACCACTACAACCACGTCCATCAGTCGCTTTACAAAGCACAGGAGATGACGGTTGCTAGCTTAAATCGAACAACCAACGCTTGCATCGCTGCTCTGTCGCTTTTTAAGTGGCAGCTAGTGCATCTATGGCTGTTTGTGCGCGGAAAGCTTGGGAGCAGCGCAATCACGACGGGCATGTCACGTTGTGTTTTGTGCATTTCGCGGGAATCCGCAGTGAGCTGAAAAACACTAATATTTAAATGATAGAAAGACACAAACTGTTTATTCGGACGCTTTGCAAAGCACTCTGAAACTTTCTAATTCTAATTTTTTTCCTAGCTTCGTTGCTTCAGAAGTTAGTAAATTATCTTGACTACTTTTCGAGTTAAACAAAATACAGAAATAGCTATACAGTGCATGCAAAAGTGAGATACATGCATTTGGTCGCGTCGTATTAGAGCGCATCGGCATATTCTTAAATTCTGGCTAAAGTTAGCTAACACACCCTGTATAATGCGTCATACAAGGCAACTAAACATGTTGCGCGATCACAGATTCACAGATCACGGAATCCGAAGGGCCGAACCCCCCCCCCTCCCTCCACTCCCCCGATGCAGCGCGCGCCACGGAAGGCGGCCCACTTCCTTCCCGCCTTTCCCCGTTGCGTACACAAGGCTGACCCACCATCGTCGGCTTCCCCCTCCACCACCCCCCTCTCCCGGTAAGCTTTCACTCGCACATACAGCATGCGGCGCGCGCTAACGATGCTATCGCCCTTGGACTTCATACGGAACACGACGGCGACGGCAGGAATGCGCCTTGGGTGTCCACCTAATTGCTATCGCAGCAATATAGTAAGAGTATCCGGCAAGTGAAGAGTCCTATGGCAGATTACTTTTCGCAAAAGTAGTAGCAAAATTCCAGCATGGGACAATTTGCTGCGCGGCAACAATGTCTTTTGTGTGTGTGTGGGGGGGGGGGGCAGCGAAATGAAGAAACGCAAAGGAAAGCATCTTGGCCACAACCGAATGCCTACTTGGGGCACCTAATGTCGCTACCTAAGGAATATACAAGAAAACATGATACGCTTGGTCCACAGAGAAGCATATGCATGCTGCTCGTTATCCTACACTGGCGAGATAAGACTTTCCGTAAACGTTGCGATAACATCGAAACAATGGTGATACCCTCAAGCGAACGCGTTGCAATCTGTCGAGTCCCCACAATGGTGACGGCGAGTGACCATTGCTTATTTTTCTCGTCTGCTAGCCAGAAAGCGTCCAAAACTCTCCGAGGCCAAAATCCGCTCGGCCAGAGAAAAACGAACGCGCACCGCAGTGCGCCGCGCGGTCGTCAGGGCAACACATGAAAACTCATAACCTCTGGATGGCTCTGGTAGCCTGCGGGTAGCGAGAACAAAAAATTGGAGAGGCTCAATGTATCCTCGCGAATAAAATTCAAAATAGAAAAAACAAATAAGAACGCAGTTACCTTTGCTGGCTTTAGTGTCTTGACATGGATGCTTTGGCGCAGGCGAAAAAGATGTTGATGTTGTTTCCTGTGACATGATGCCAAATACGAACCATATCAGAACGCTTCGTCTCATCGGACCTCGCTGCTTGCTTTGCCAACTTGTCTGATAGTGTATTGATTTGGCTCGTTTCGTTGTATGGTCCGATGTACGACTTTAGAAAAGTAAATGCAGATTTGGCATCAAATGTTAATAAGAACATTAAACCCACAAAGATCCGGAATTGAAAATGTAAAGCACGACTTTGGAAATGTCAATGCACCTTTCACATCGAAACATTATGTGATTGTTATACCTCTAAAGTTTCTTAATTGAAATCCATGCGCTCCGTAGATTCTGCGGCCTCTGCGAGATGCCGCGGCGGGCCCGCTCGCCATCAAAGTGCCCTTGAAACTTTGTGACAGGGTGGGGATCTTTGCATTATGTGACTCCAGGTGCATGGCCGTCGCCACGAAATCCAGCCCGAGTTCACAATCATCGCGCCGCAATGTTTTTTTCGGGCGCCAAAAATACATTGTAAAGAAAATCTAGAATGATTTCCAGCGCCGTGGGTTGTTTTTATTGGCGGTGCATCACAGCCCGAAAAAATTTCGGGGAGGGGGGGGCTGAAGCCCCATAAGCCAACCCCCCCTCCCCTGGCTACGCCCCTGGCAGTCGGCACTCTTTGTCGGCATAGCAGATCGCTTTCAAGGTACGGTCGCCGCACCGTCACCGCTTCGTCACGTACGGCTGTACACTCAGAAAGGTGCTGTTCGCATACTTTGGCGCCAACCAAGGACAACGCCACGAAATGTATGACTCAGCCGACAACAAGCACGTGCGTTTGACGATGACTTGATTGTAGGCGGACATAAAAGTTGCAAATAAAGGCAGCGCGCACATGCGGCACTTAGGAGAGCGAATAACTAACGAAGCCGCACACAAGTAGAAGCATATGAGATTAGTTATGAGTGAAGGATCGCCTGCTTACGAGCCGGGACTATTGCGTTGGATTGAAACCAGCCCGCTGATTCTTTGAAGCCAGACCCTCCTCCGCGCTGCGTCTCGCTTCGTAGTTGGTATCCGGAAAAGTCGCTTGCCGTCAGTTTCACGTGGGTTGCGTGCGAAGGCACAGCAACACGGCATCGCGAACACAGACCTACGCTAAAAAAGCACGAATGAGGTGCGAATCGTGGCGTCTGCGCGCGTTGCTCGCACCACAGAGAAGGGAAACTGCACCTTTCACAGTGCAACGGAAATAAGAGTAGCGGTGGCGTTGTGAACTAAAGTATGCGACCGAGGGTGGCGCTGGCAAAATCAAAACTATTATTATCATCATTATATAGTGAGCAATATGGCCGCTACGGTAGCAACTGGTGGGGTTGTTGCGCTGCTTGCTCGCAGGTTTTGGGCGTTTTGCTACCGCTTTCGGAGCGGTGTTCGTGTGTAAGGTACTTTAAAATGACAACCGCTACTTTTATTATGTCGCCAGGTGATCGAGAGGCCTCAACTGGCAAGAAAACACGTCAGACAAGTAAACTTACATTGTTTATTGTCAATCCTGAATGAAGCAGTACATGACCACAATTTTCGTACAGGTCAGGTGGAGCTAATGCTGTCAGTTGCTGAGTTTACAACATACAGAAACACAGATAGTAATCTATTTAACGGAATTGAAAGCTGAATTCCAGCGAAGTTCTCTCATCGCGTTTGGCGTGCCGCTAAAGCTACACTAGTACATGTGCTGCATACAGTGCTGTTTGACGTGTTCCATACTATATGTATGTTTTCTGCCTTCGACAATTTCAGCTAGATTAAAAAAAGAAACATAAGAAGTGCTCAGCAAGCATGTACTGTCAGTAAGGTAAGCTCGAGCTGCAATGTCTCATTGTTTTCATAACACATTGGCGGTAGGCGCGATGTCTAGAGGGAAAAAAGAACGTTATGCTAAATTTTCGATCACATATTGTGTGTTCTTGATATTTCTACTGCACATTTAGTGTTCAGCTGCAGCAGTAAAGGCTTTGTCCCAAATGGAGTACACGTAGGAAGGCGAGGAACGTTATGGAGACGACAGTGCTTACAAGGACCTCTGCCAACATTGTGTGTAAACAAGGACATTAAATAAACATATAAGTATGCCTAATTAATGCTCACGGACCCTTGTAAAATGCATTTACGGTTTCATTTTGAAAAACATCTTGCTTTGCGTGTTCGAACAATGCAAAACGGCTACAAGGAGATGAGCACGTCAGTTGAGTAACAGAGGTGAGCAAGGGAAGCCTAGGCCTGTAGCAGACGTTTCAAAAATCAAACATATTTGTGAGGGCGGCGACGAAGATAAGTTCCCACGCTGAGACTTCCCTTGCTCGTCCACTGTTGATTGGCTGAATGTTAAGTCAAACTTGGAGTATATTTCATTAATTTTTTGTGAACACACCGTCCTCAGGTATGTCGTCCGCTGTTTGAAGAGAAAGAAAAATTGATTTTATTAGTTCGTCATGTTTGAGAAGTGTGGAGTAGGCCAGTTGTGTGAAGTTGCTAGCTCTAGCCATTTCCTACGGTGCATGGCTAGCCTAGTTACTGACTTCTGCAAATGAAAAATGCAATATATAGATCTAATTCTAACCTTATCACGTACCATCTCAACAATGCTCCCTCAGATTTCATCATGTCCTATAAATATATTGGTGTACACATTACAAATAAATTAAATTGGACCGATATAGAGTGTGTCATTAAAAATGCAATTCACCTGCTCGGGTACTTACAGTGCAACTTTTCCAAAACGCTGTGTACTTTAAAGCTAGACCTTTATAAGGCGCTAATACGTTCAATACTTGCATATGCATCTGCAATATGGGATCCCAGTCGCGTTAGTCTTACCAATTCACTTGAACTAGTACAAAATAACTCTGCTCGTATCCTTCTTTCTAATTATAACTGTACCGCGAGTATAACCTTAATGAAGCTAACCAGCACTTATTCCCCTAGCTAGTCGCCATGCTTCGTTGTTTCATAATGTTTTCCCTCATACCACACTTCACGACGACTTCATACCATGGCCTCAAGTGCATTTCAAACTGCATCGGTCATCACAATAACGCAGGGATTGATTCTTGCTACACGAAGTCTTTCTTTCAATCTTTCATCCTCCGTACATCTCAGGAATGGAACCACCTTCCCTCAAGTATCGTAGCCATCACCGCTAACAAACTTTTTTTGCAATACATTAGCTAACATTATATAATCAGGAGAATCATTGTATACCAAAACTCACAGCTCTTGTTTGTTTTACTCTACTGCTTTGTAACCACTCCCCTCTTCAATGGCGTACGGCCCTGAGCGTACCTTAACTAAAAATAGAATAATAAAGTGAAGAGTGACTGCCAGAGTTTCAGTGAACATGAAGCATCATTTCCTCAAAATTGCACAGAGTGGTTTTGAAGGCTTTAAAATTCTTTGCAGTTTCATGTTACAAATGAACGCTATGATTGAGCACGTGGTACTTGTTGGTAATGCCCGCGAATCTAATTTTCAAATAGCAAATGACAGAACTTGTGCCTTAGCAAGTATGACCTTGCTAAATTGCGTGAAAAGAAACACGTTGGGACTCAACTTGTTACTTCTCTGATTCTCATAAAATGCCCTTAAAATGAAGCAAGCTTGTATATCAAATTTTAGCATTCCCGCTCGGTACGATGCAAAACTGTAGACTGTTGCTTTCCTAGAGCTCACAGCCCTCTATCTGGTAAACTTGCAAACATTTCATGGTGATGCACGTAGTTCAAGAGGACCTGTTGTCATTATGGTGTCCGCTGAGCTTCTTGTTGCTTGGCGTGGGCAGCTTGCAAACTAATGACCTCTCTTTTGTCCTTCCTGAAAAGAGAAATCATGAGGCCATGACAAACATGCAAGCAAGGAATGGTGAAACAAAAGTTTGTCCAATAAATAAACAAATCACAGTTCCAGTTGACGTGTTCAGAAACATACCTTGCGAGGATTCTGCCTCTGTGGTGACATATATCCTCTGGTGACTTGAACGTCCAGAGACAATAGAGTCCATGGTGCTGATCAAATATGAGCAGCATCTTGGAGGCTGCAGGCAAAAGATGAAAGCCTCAGTTACCATGGTGGAAGCGTGGGTGAGTTTATGATTCATGTATGACTAAGAACAGTGCACAAAACGCTCCATGACAGCAAACACACACAACACTGTTTTGAGTGTGCACTTCTTTCAATGGTGTCATTGTGCGGGCTGTGCTTTGTGAAGCCTGGATTAAATTTCTTGCCAGCTACTAGGTAATAAACACAGTAATTTTATTATGCATCAAATGATATTCATCCAACTGTATCACCGGAAGTACACTTGCACTAATTTGCTGCGAATTTATCGCAGTGTATCATTCATGCAGACACAGCCAAACCTATTTATTTTTTATACTGTACTTCATGTTAGGAATTTTAGCAACGTGGCAAAATAACAAGAGCCTTGTTTGAATTGCCTTGGAAGAGCAATAACTGTATTATGATTTTCCACTTTGAGAAAAAAAAAAGACTACAGCAATCTGTTTTACCCGCCTTGCACCCGAAGAAATTGAAAGATGAAAATAGGAAGCAGTGTTTTTTGACTCACCGGTGCACACACCCAGAAGCTGCAAGGTTAATCCGTTCTCTTGGGTAGTTTCCAGACAGACTGTGCTCGGTTCCAGAGACGAGTTTTCACGCTAGAGTGCACATTTCTTTCAAGCAACCCGTCATTACGCGGCTCGGGGCGGCAGCCCTGTGAGGACGGAAGCCGTGTATGTATCCATTACGCCAGTGAAACGCCGCCGCTGATAAAATTCACAGTCTTTAAACACAGCGGCTATCGAATGTCGGATGCATAAATTGGCTGACATATTATTGTTGGCTAATTAAGACGAACCTGCGTGATGCTGCACAAAGGAAACGACCACCCCGTTAGCAAATATAACCGCCGTACAATTTGAATCGATAAAGGGCATGGACTGCAACCAATACCAGTGGGCGACTGCTATCACACATCAGTGAGGTCTCAAAGCCTTTATCAAGTAATAAAGCACAGGCTTTTAAAACGCAAGTTTAATAAAAACAATTGTATGTTTATTTTGTTGAAAGCTACACGTTAACTATGTTTGACAAATATTATGTGTACATTTATAGATCAAATATTGAACCGCGTTGAGCGCCGCTAGCAGAAAAAATACAAATTAAAGTAGCTCCACTTACGGGCTTATGGTGAAACGTGCCGCGGTTGATTTTTCGTCCCCTGTGGCGATTGCTAGAACTTGAGAGTGTGCGGGGCCTGCTCGCACTGCATGGCAGCGCTATGCCGGTGCAAGCAAAAACAAGCAAGGGAAAAAGCCCGTACGCGCAGGGGACGAGGATGGCGACAATCTCCAAAAGATGGCGCTACTTTTGTTCTTATTGAGGGTTTTTAGGTTTTCCTCGTCTGTAGCGTCGTCTGGCGAATGCGTTGTAAAGCAAGAGCCGTCGTTTCAGAATGTGCCCATTCCAGACAAGCGGAGTCGGCGCTCCTTTCTTGCCTTACTCGGTGGTCTAGTTCTTTCTTACTCAAATCGGCACGTTGGTCGCCGGCCCTCCTTTACTACACGCGCGTTGTGTGGCGCGAGAGTGCATGAAGGTTTAGTTGTTGCGGCACCGCGTCGCATTTCTCCACTGATAATCCATTTGAAAGACATATTTACCTCTAAGATGACACACACAAAACTTATGAAAAAGTTTGATGCCACGTCCATCGTAATACGCGTGCGATTCACGCGCATTGTGAAGGACATGGGATTATTCCCCACTTCCAGCAAGTTGTTTCTTCATCCACTTTCAATACGTTATTTATAATTTCTTTATTTCAATTAGTCAGTACAACTAATTTCCCCTCTGTTGTCCTTGGCGTCTTTGTACGCTTCTTGTGAGCTGTTGCATTTAGAGAACATAAAACGGTTGCGTGGTTTGTATTGCCTGGACATTTTTTGTTAATCTAATATTGTGCGGGTCGCACAACGCTCACGCATATTGGAGCTGTGGGCAAACGTATGCAATGCATAAAAGTAGTTTAGCGGAAGATAATATCGTGAAAAAGTTTCTGCAGAGGTAACCTAGAGTGCGGTTGGCTCTAGATTTCATATGTTCACAGTGTTTACCCAGGCTCAGTTGTTGGTTATATGAATACCTACATAGGATCTTACTGATTCTAATGGTTGGTTATTTATGAGATAGGCATAATGCACCATATTACTGCGATGGTGTAAAGTTTGTAAACCGGGATAAGGTGCCTCAGAAAGGCTGGCCAACATTTCGATAGGAGGATTTATCTTCGTCAAAGGCGGCCTCGTCACACTCGGCATGATATCTTTAAAGGGTTAGTGCAGTGACGTCACGTGCGGGTGTTGTCGCTGGCGGCTGGGTTTAAAGTGAGAGACTTCAGAGGTAACGAGCGCTGTCGTCCGACGTCTGTGAGCTTCGTTCCCAAGACAAGGTGACAAGAGCGGGAGAGTGGGAGCGCGGGGAGAAAAGAAAAGAAAGAAAGGCAGAGAAAAAAAAACGGAGCGACACGAAGACAAAAAAACAAGAACGAAAAAGAGAGAGAAAAAATTTTAAGAAAGACGGGGGCCTGGTGTCGTTGGCGGCATTTTCTTGTGGCTTTAGAAGAAGCGGCCAGGCGGTCAGTGCGCGAATAACACAAAAAACAAAAAAACGTGAGTTGAAAGAGTGGCTTGAGTAGCGTAGCAGCAATACGTCGAGTAATTTTGAAGTAGTTAAGATGGCGATCAGGAGTCTGCGGTACAATGTATGGGGTGACTGAAAGGCAGCGGCATGTTCTTTCAAGGTGCATTGCCCCAGTCGCTGAACGTAGGTGTCGTTACGGCGGCATCCAGAAAGGGCGATACCCTTAACCTTAAACCTTAAAGAAATCCTATCAAACAGGAGCCACCCAAACAGTGACCTTCAAACAGCCTACGCCACTGCAACAAAACTTGATCGAGCCGAGATCCTCAAGCCCCGCCCAAGGATCACAAGAATAGCAACGCCTCTTCTTACTACTAAATTCTCAAACGCACTCCCAAACGTGAATAACACCCTCAGTACATACTACCCAATTCTCAACAGCGACCACAAACATAAGATTTTTCCCGACCCTCCCAGAGTAGCCTGCAGACGCAACACCAATTTTAAAGATGTTCTTGTGCACGCAAAACTAAAGACAAAGAGGAAGCTGGGAACCAGTCCCTGTGGCCGCCCCAGGTGCTCCACATGCAAACATATTCAATCTACTACTACAGTAAAAAGTACAGCGTCGAATTACGCACACAAGGTAACTTCGGCTTTCACCTGCACATCAAGCAACGTAGTCTACTGTCTAGAATGCGCCGCTTGTAGCAAACAATACATAGGTGAGACTGGACAACAAATTCATACAAGACTCAACGGTCACCGCGCGGACACAAAACACAATTTACCTAAAGCAGTATCAAGCCACATTAATGAACATGATCATAAATCTGACAAAGCACGGCTCTATATACTACAAACAAATTTCCGTTCCCCTCGCGAAAGGAAATACACGGAATCATATCTCATACACAAGTTTAATTGCCTACACCCAACGGGAATTAATTTGGCACGTGGCAACTTAGAATCTTTAAAAGCGGTAACTTAAATCTGAAATTCTCATATCATCAAGCACGACACAAAACACATTACGCCACTAGCTAACCTTAATTCTTAACCTCACCTACTCTTCCATTTTGAAAATTTTTTCATGCCTACTACTCAATTTCATAAACTATTTCAGGTTTTTACGTATATATCAACTGTACGGCCCCCTTCTCCCATGTACACTTGCCCCCGCCCGCTTCTGCGCACGTCACCCTCCTATTTGTTATTCCGGTTTCCACTCCCCCCTCTCTTCTCCCTTTTTATATATATTTTTGAAACACCTTCACCAACACATACCGAAGTCAATACGCCTTTTTCGACACCTCAACCCAGGGTGTTGCCATTTCAGGATGCCACCGTAACGACACCTACGTTCAGCGACTGGGGCAACACACCGTGAAAGACCATGCCGCTGCCTTTCAGTCACCCCATACATTGCACCGCAGACTCCTCGTCGCCATCTTAACTACTTCAAAATTACTCGACCTATTGCTGCTATGCTACACAAGCCACTCTTTCAACTTTTGTGTTATTCGCGCACTGACCGCCTGACCGCTTCTTCTAAAGCCACAAGAACATGCCGCCAACGACACCCCGGAATGCTTCCTAACCTCTCGCCTCCCCAACGCGCCCCCAGGCCCCCGTCTTTCCTAAAATTTCTTTCTCCTTTTTTTGTCTTGGCGTCGCCTTGTTTCTTTTCTCTCCTTCTCATTTTTTTCTTCCCGCGTTCCCACTCTCCCGCTCCTGTCCCCTCGTCACGGGAACGAAGCTCACAGGCGTCGGACGACAGCGCTCGTCACCTCTGAAGTCTCTCCCTTTACACCCAGCCGCCAGCAACAACACACGAACGTGACGTTACTGCACTAACCCTTTAAAACTAACATGCCGAGGATGACGAGGCCGCCTTTGACGAAGATAGGTGCTCCTATCGAAACGTTGGCCAGCCTTTCTGAGGCACCTCATCCCTGTTTACAAACTTTATACCACTGTGTGCTATTCCATCTGGCAGACCCTTTCTTGATTTTGGACATATTACTGCGAGAAGTTCGTATGGCCTTGCATTTACTGATAGTTCAATGTGTCAGGTACGGGACCATTCATGCACAGATCTGTTTGAAGAAGCGCGAAGTTAGTAGTACTAATTATTTTACAACAGATCATGCAATCATCAGCAAATAAACAAATTTAAGAGAGAATGTTAGTGGACAAGCCAGTTAAGTATATTGAACATAGCATTGGTCCGACCACGAAGCCTTGTTCTACGTGAGATGACACATGCGTGGCAGATGACGCTGTCCCATTCGCAAAAACCAATTGAACGCTGTTGGTCAGGAAGGCTTCAATCCATTTAATTACAGCAGGGTCGATATTAAGTATGTGTAATCTATGGAAGAGGAGACAGTGGTTTACATTGTCAGATGATTTAGCCCATTCAAGGAATGAGCAGTCAGTAGGAAAAACAGAATCAATATTGTTATGTACAGCATTAGTGAACAGTAGAAGTTGAGTGTCACACGAAAATCTCCTACGAAATGCGTGTTAAAATGGAGTAATGAAATTATTGTTCTCAAGAAAGCGTGCAAGGTGTGAGTATATGACACGTGCCATTATTTCGTACGGCACTAATGTGAGTGATATTGCTCTGTAATTACACAGGTTAGATGCATCGCCGTATTTATGAATTGTTATGACTTTCCCTGTTTTCCAATTCGTTGATAGTGATCCAGTAATAAGTGATGGGGTGAAAATGCATGTTGATACGATAGAACAGTATTCCTTAGTCTTCTTAAGAAATTGACAGTTAATTTCGTCAACATCACAAGAAGAGATCGGCAGTTTTCTGATTATAGCGCGAATACCGGTGCAGTTAAATGTAATAGGTTCCATCGCAGAATAGTTTTATTGGTGAAGCAGTGCATAATCATGAGCCGATGAGTGTGAGGATGCATTCACGAATTTGTCGTTTGTAGTAGATGCGTAGTCGTGATCAGGTAGGCAGCACGAGCTGGTGTAGTAAATTATGTTTTATTGTCCTTCTTTGCTTAACCATACTGCACAAACGTTTTGGGTTTGTTTACACTATATTAGGAGGAGAACAATTCAGAAAGGTGAACTTGGTTTTTCACTGTATGGAGAGGTATTCTCCGCAGCAATTTCTTTATACGACAACCAAGTATCAAGCGTGCTATTTTTTAGCGTTTTTTAGAGCTCCTCCGCGCTCTCGAAATGCACTCTTATTCCTTGAGTAATACACATTTTTATTCCATATATACTTGCGAACCTATTTCTGTGTTTTTTCATATCATTTTATTTCATTGAATGGCACACAGCGGCGGTAGCTGCCGCAGTGGTAACCTAGTTTGCATCAAAAATAAAATAGTTCTACATTTTTCTTTGTTTCACCTTGTCCAAAGTCACTTCTCGAATCACAACATGCACATAAATGACGCACGCAATAACCATCACAATGACACACCCCCTTTTTTTTTTGCGGCCTGTCCGTGAGGGGCGCGGTAGTCACTTTCCATATACAAAGAGTGCTATATGTATAAAATAGGTAGGAGGTGCTAGGGGGAAGTGGGAAGGTGTAATCTTTCCAGGACATACATTAGGCAATGAAGTTGTTAGCTTGAATTTAGCGGTACAATCGAGACTCGATAGCAAACGAAGAGCCATGGGACGCCCGGCAGTGGACGCTCATGGGAACACTATAAATGAAGACGTACAGGGTGATATGGGCTGACAAGTCTTGAAGTTAGGGAAGCTCAGTCTAGAATTCATTTCAAAGAACAACTGATAAATATAAAAGAAAGTAAAGAAGTTGTGCACATGTGCAAGTATCTGTATTTAAAAAAATCACCCGCAAGCATTACGTACAGATGGTTAACAAGTGAAGATAAAACGTGCGGCCCCCGTTTTTGTCACTGGGTGAATCCCGACAGTTGATTAAACAACGTCTAGTTAGGCTGCCGATTTCTCGGTACGCAATTGCTGCTTACGCTGGGCTGCGTGACCCTGTTCTTGTGCCTGGGCTACAGCATCAGCACGGCATAGCTGAGGTCGTTCCCGGTTCTGCTCGCAACATTGCTGATCGAAAACTGCCTGCTCCTAAGGAGTATGTCGGAGATAATACGAGGAGGACCCAGCTTCGGAAGCGTTGAGTTTTTAAGTGCCCATTTTATTTTTTATATCGCACTGCGCATGCTGCGCGACCGGGAGCTAACTTCCTCCTCCTTGAGTGGCACTGCACGCTAAGTGAGTGGTGGCCTGCGGCCAGGGCCCGATGCAAGGGGCGCTACAAGCCTACCCCCCCCCCCTTCCGTAGAGCGGAAGCCAGAGGAACCGCCGAGTGAACGTGCTTAGATTTGACCGCCCGGAGTGATGAAGGAATCGAGGCCAGGTTGAGTGGAGGAATCGGGCGCAAGAGCGGAGGCATAGACAGGTTTGAGTCAGTCAGCAGGCACAACGTCTTCGTGACTCTTAACGCCCAGCGTGAACGTCTTAGGCGTACGATAGAGTATGCGGAATGGTCCATCGTACGCTGGGGTGAGGCGTCGATACACGTCGTCACGCCGAATGAAGAATGGCTGCAGAAATCCTTGTCCTGGCTGACAAATAAAGACCGGTAAGCAGGAATTACAGGTGCAAGGTCACGAAACGTGGTGCGCAGCTCCCGGATGTAGGTGAAGCATCATGAGTGAAAGGTGGCGATGACGGTGCGAAGAGTTCTCCAGGAACACGCAGTGGAACGCCGCAGACGAGTTCAGCCGAAGAGCAACCTAGGTCACGCCTCAGTGCTGATCGGATGCCCCGGAGGACGAAGGCAAGGTGGACGACCCAACGTTTCCTTGGCTAATAAGTGGTGAAGGCAGTTGTCCATGAAGTCGTTCCACCATGCCATTTGTGGAAGGATGGTAGGCGGTCGTATGGACGTGCTGAACGCTCAGGATGTTCGCAAGCGTGATGAATAACGCCCACTGAAAGTGGCGGCCTCGGTCGGTAGTAACAACAGAAGGGCATCCCACACTCTAAACCCAGCCGCTCACGAAAGCCGTATCAACTGTCTCTGCCATAGTGTCTGTAATGGGAAACGCCTTTGGCCATCGAGTGAAGCTATCCACATAGGTGCGAAAGTAAAAGGCCCCCCGTGGTGGCGAGAGAGAGCCCACATTGTCGAGGTGGACGTGGGAAAACCTCGTGTCTGGAGGCCGAAATGGGCACTAGACGTGACGGTATAGCGGTGAACTTTAAGACACTGGTTTTAAAGGCAGGTTTGTGCCCAGCGACGGACGTCTACATTGATGCTAGGCCAAAGGAAGCGGGTTGTGGCCAGATTCTGGGTCGCACGAATTCCAGGGCGGCTCATGTTGTGCAGTTCATGAAAAATTGCGTGACGAAAAGCCAAAGGCACGAAGTGTCGAGGAACACCAGTGGATGTCTCGCACATTCTCAACAAGGAAGAAAACAGATGTGGGCAATCAGTGAAGGACAGGGACGTCGATCAGTGTACGAAGGCGATGCAGCTCAGGGTCCTTCCGCTTAGCGGTGTAGCAGTCAGTGCATTGGCGCGAGAGAGTACATCAGCGGCAGCATTATCTGGCGCATGCATGAGATGGAGGTCCACTACGAAGTTGCAGATAAAGCACAGTTGGCGGATGTCCCGTGCAGTGTAGTTGGTGTGATTCCGATGGAAGGCAAACATTCGGGGTTTAAGGTCTGTTACGACGTGAAAGACCCGGCCCTGCAGAAAGTGGCGAGAATGCCTAATGGTGAAGTACACCACAAAGACTTCTAGACCGAATGTGCTTTATTTAGCCTCAGGTGGCTTCAGTCTTTGCGAGAAAAACTCAAGCAGCTGCCTACCAGATACGTGTTGCTCGATCTCTGCGCAGACTCCTATGCTCGATGCATCAGTGATGACACGAATTGGGGCATCAGGAACGGGATGTATGAGCATGGTGACGTCTGCCAGCGCGTTCTTCGCAGCAGCGAACGCAGATGCATCTTCCTCAGTCCCCTCTAGTGGGACAGCCGGATCTTTTTTGATAGCCAGTAGGTCGGTCAGAGGCTTTCGGAAATTGGCACACTTCGGCAGAAAGCGATGATGGAAGTTAAGCAGGCCCATAAATTTTCTGAAACTTTTTAGTGAAGTTGGAGGCGGAAAGTCTTGAATTGCCTTTACTTTGCTGGCGAGAAGCTGGATACCTTGTGAGGTGACAAGGTAGCCTAATAACTCGATGGTAGTGACGCCGAAGAGGCACTTGTGCAAATTAAAGACGAGACCGTGATCATCAAGTCGTAGGAAAAAGGCATGCAAGTGAGCTTCATGCTCGGGGCCGGATGAGCTTGCGACGAAGAGATTATCAAGGCAGGCGAACACAAAGTCGGGACCTCGCGGATGTCGGAGCTCTGGGTATGTACCGCTGGTGATGTGTGCAAACGGACAACTTGGGTCACTGGGTACTCAAAACTAGAGATGGAGAAACCAAGAAGAGGAAAGCCAGGGAGGTCACGCAGGTGAGCGTCTGGTTTGCTACCTAACACTGGGCGTAAGGGTAAGGTGTAAAGGTAACAGCGCTAAGACTAAGGGCCCGCGAGTAGTCCTCAACTTGGTCAGCCAGTTCGACGAGCTTGTCTAATGGAAAATAACCCGCTGCCACGAGAACTGGAACCATTTTCTGCGGAAGGCTCTGGAGGAACAATTCACGCCGCAGCTTGTCCTGTTGAAAGGCGGAGACTCCGCCAAGAAGCAGGTGCACGCATCGAAGGAGCTGTGAAGGGCGACTGTCACCCAGCTCCGTAGCTGTGAGGAGCGGCTGGAGTCTGTTGTGCTCGGACTCCGGCTTGCGGGAAATGATAGTCGCCGTACACGTGTCGAAGGGATGGGTAGGGTCCGGCGAGCTGATAACATCCACTGATTCTTCGGTGACGTCGAGAGGGAAGGAGGATACCAGATGTAAGAACTTGGTCTGGTTGACTGGCGGTATGCCGGAGACTGAAGTGTTCTTTGACCTGCAGGAGCCAAGCGCTGGGGCTGTTAGGCCAAAATGGTGGCAAGGTTATGTCTTGGAACACGGCCACCGCAGCACCACCAGGTCGAGCGACCTCCTGGGCGTTGTTACCGGCAGGAAGGGCGGTAGAGCCGGCCGGGTCCATGCCAGAAAAATGGGGGTGAGTGTTTTTTACCAGGTCGCCAAATCTGGCCGAGTTAATGCGAGGAAGATCCAACTCCGGCAGCGTTGCCTTTCGTAATGGTGGTGTTTTTGGTGGCAACTTTATTGAAAATCCGGAAAATTCGTAGGCTGAGCCTACGCTGCACCCGAGGA
This sequence comes from Dermacentor variabilis, assembly GCF_050947875.1. Lineage (NCBI taxonomy): Eukaryota > Metazoa > Arthropoda > Arachnida > Ixodida > Ixodidae > Dermacentor > Dermacentor variabilis. The sequence continues at coordinate 225,171,288 of NC_134571.1, read as the reverse complement.
GCTCCGGAGATCCTGTCTCCTCGCCGCCTCATGGGCTTGCTGGTTGGCCCATAGTTGATCTTGGAGGTTCGAGCTGCGCGACGCGGCCATCCACTGCGCCGTAGCTTCATCTGGGGAACTGTATTTTCTTTGCATATAACCTCACATCGCCAGAGAATTTTTCTAAGAGATGCGTGAGCCCTGCTGCAAAGTTTGCAGTTATCGCTGAATAGATGTCCGGATATATCGTTATCAGATGGACGGGGTTGGGGAAGGTCTAGGTTTGCACCTGCCTCCAGTGTACCGCTTGGGCCCTGACGAGTTTGAGGTTAGGTGGTGAATAAACACCCCTGTAGTTCTCACAAAATTTTGTAATGTCACAGTGCCTGGTCATTCTGTCTATCTCTGTCCATGCCTCCGTTGGATTTCCAACCCCAAGAGAGGATCCTTCTACGCGGGCGAAGAATGTGAGACCTCGCGCTATGCGGTGGATCTCCTCGTTGAGGTTGGGTACGGGGATGTCGGGAGACGTGTGAGCCGGGAACCATATAATGTGTCATTCTGCCTTGTGCATAGTTTCTGACTGCCATCCGCGAGTCAGTAAGCACGCACTACTTGCAATTGGGCTTAACCATAGCTAGGGCTACCACCACCTCTTCAGCTACCTGGGGATTTTCGCCGCGTATACTACATGAACTGATCAATTGTTTCCCGGTATTGAGGACTGTCACTGCGATTCGCGTCGATCCTCGCATTCTGCAGCGTCTACGAACAGCCCTTCCTTGTCCCTCCGAAGTCTTGTAGTAAACTTGGCTCTACTCTCTTTTCGACCCTGATTGAATTCGGGGTTCATGTTCTTGGATAGATTAGCCACATGGAGCTTTTCCCCGATCACGCTTGGAAGGGATGTCTAGTTGCCATGCTGCTTGTGATGAGTTATCCTGAGTTTGTCCAGGATGCTCCTGCCCGTTCGTGTCTTCGCTAGTCTCTCGAGTTGCGAGATTTGGTGTGCCTCAATTAACTCTTCTAGCGAGATGTAGGCGCCCAGCGGTAGCAGAAGTTCCGTACTTGTGCTTTCTGGAAGGTCCCAGTGCCATCTTGTGTATTCTTCTAATGAGGCTGTTTAGTTTGGCGATTTCGGCCGCGTACCAGTTGTGGTAGGCGGCCGCATAGGTAATGTGGCTAATACCGAAGGAGTGTATGAGTCTGACGACGCTGTCCTCCCTCATACCCTGGTGTCTGTTGGTGATTCGTCTGATAAGCCTCATCGTGTTCGTGACCTTAGTCGACTGACCGTTTCTCTGTTGGCGCTTGCATTCTATGACGAGTCCGAGCACCTTAATCTGCTTCACCCTGGGTATTTCTTGTCCGCCTTTGGTGCATACGAAAATGTGTTCGTATGCAGCATGCTGGATGTAAGCTTTGGGGGGTCTTACCCTAAGCGTGGGGCGGTAGAGGAGAAGTTCCGATCTTTCTGGGAAGCACACGAGACCGGTTCCGACGAGGTACTTTTCCACCACCTTGACTGCGGTCTGTAACCACTGCTCGATTTCTCCGTCGCTTCCCTCGCACACCCACATCGTAATGTCGTCCGCGTATATGGTGTGATTCACTCCCTCGATGGCGTTGAGACGCTAGAGGAGGCCGATCGTAATGAGATTAAGAGGAAGCTTTAGCTCGGGCCCAACTCCGGCGCGGCCTATTCAAATACATGTAAAAAGCAAAAACGTTTTTATGAGATAACCCCTGGACCGATTTTGATGAAATTTGTCGCATTTGAAAGAGAAAGTTAAATTCTCGTGACTGTTGGAAGCGGAATTTCGATTTAGGGCTTGCATTTTCTTAAAACGATTTTCAAATATTTGACCGTTTGAAAAAAATAGAAGCACGAAGTTTATAAATTCATAGCTCTGCGTCAAGAACCGATATCGCGGTTCTGTAAACGGCATTCATTAGATCATTCAAAGCGGACAAATTCAATGTGTCATTTTACATCTTACGTGAATTTGTTACGTTGGTTACAACGGTTTTGCAAAAGTTGTATTTCTCTATTTTTTTTATATTCATGTGTAACATATCAATTTTGCCCGCTTTAGATGTACTATTAGATGCAATTCACAGAATTGTATTATCATATTTAGTGGTTAAATTACAGAGTTGTAAACTTGATAGTTTCGTTTTCTGAAAATTTTCGATTTTTGCCAATTTTTAATAAAAAATTGACGATCTAGCTCAAAAATTCGAAACCAACAGTCACTAGATTTTAAGTTTGTCTTTTAAATGCAACAAACCTCGTCAAATTTGGTGCAGTGGTTGCCGAGAAAAACGAATTCTCCTTTTACATGTATTTAGATAGGAGCACTTGAGCTAAAGCTTCCTCTTAAAGAGCATCGGCGAAATGACCGAGCCTTCCACGGTGCCGACGCTGCCCACGTTCCTGTCTTCGGATCCGAGTTTGCCCAGCGTTAAGGAGACTCCATTTTGTGAGGGAATCCTGGACGTAGCTGTGCGCTCGGTTTCCTAGATTGAGTGCGGCAATGCTGCATAGTATGGCTGCGTGAGCTGCGCTGTCGAAGGCTTTCTTGAGGTATAATCCTAGTATAGACCTGGTACCTCTCGTCTTGTTGTCGAGTGTCTGGTGTTTGATTTGCAACATTGCATCCTGCGTGGAGATATGAGCTCGAAACCCGAGCATGGTGCCCGGATACACTTTGACGTCCAAGTATGCGTTGATCCGGGTGAGCAAGGCGTGCTTTACAACTTGCCGACGCACGACGTAAGAGATATTAGTCGAAGGTTGGCAAGATCTGGGAGTTCCCTGGTTTGGGGATAAGCACCATTTTCGCTCTTTTCCACTGGTCGGGTACGGTTCCTGGGGTCCAGCAATTGTTAATGTACTTGGTAAGTTCGGAGATGGCCTCGTTCTACAAGTTACGAAGAGTCTTATAAGTAACGCCGTCCGGTCCCGGGCAGATTTTCTGTTGAGCTTTTGCAAGGTGGCCCAGATTTCGGCCTCGCCAAAGTCTCTGTCCAGAGAGAATATGGGTTTTGCCGTGTATTACGCGTGTTGAATAGTCGGGTTCTGCGGAGCGTATCTGTCGGAGAGTTCGGAAAGAATTTCTTCCTCGTCCTTGACGTGTGTGTGTATTATCTTGCGCATGGTTTCCCTGTATATTACCCTGGTCTTCGTCGGGTCTGGCAGGTGTCGGAGCAGGCGCAATGTGTGACCGGTGCCAATCCGTCCGTCCATCACGTTGCAGATCTGACCCCATTGCAGTTTAATAAGTGTTCTGCGATGTTCTATTTGTTTGTTGAGTAACACTATGTGTGTCCTCAACTTTCTATTGTGTCTTTCTTTCTGCCACTTGGCCTGAAGCCATCGTTTGGCCTCCCACAAGTGCACCAGGTGGCTGTCAATCTTCTCGACGGCAACTTCTGACGACACCGTCCTTGTTACTTCATTGACGTGCTCCATCCCTTTTTCGGCCCATTGTTGAATGCCTGTGATGGGCGCATGCGCCATTCTGGCTCGATACTTGCGGAAGTGGTTCCTGTTCGTCCATTTGAAGGTTCTGTTGGGTTCGATCTTCGAATTCTCCAATAATTTCGTTTCGATAATTCTGTGGTCACTACCAAGGTCTTCGAACGTGTTATTCCAACTGGCTCCTCTCGTGTTTTTCTCTAACGTTAGATCGGGCGTGGTGTCTCTTGTCAGCCCGGTTCCCATTCTGGTGGAGTTGGGGTCGGTGATGAGCGTCAGGTCCGTCTCCTGTATGTCCTACCATAAAGCCTTGCCTTTAGCTCTCGTGTAGGCGTAGCCCACGCTCCATGCATGATGTTAAAATCTCCCCCAGTTAGTAGGGGATCGGAGCCCGCAACGTCGTTGGCCCTCCTAAAAAGGGTTAGGAAGCGCTGTAGTATTTGCGCCGGGTAACTGCATAGAATGAGGAAAACGCGCTGCATTGACTCTTGCATTTGGGTATAATTTCTACGAATACTTGTTCAATATGCGCTACCTTAATGTCGCGACGAACGAACACTAAGCCTTTCCTGACTAAAGTAGTTACCGCCCGGTTCTCCCCGGATGGGGGCTGATGGCTCGGTAACCGGGTAATTTTGCTAATTCGCGTATCTCTTCTAGCATTACTACATCGGGTTTCGATGTGCTTTTAAGGTGTTGTTGCAGGACCGCTTTTTTGAGGGCGTAATTCCTGCAATTCCACTGCCATATCGTCAGCGCGCCTCTTTACCGTGATAGCCTATTTTAGTCTGGTCGTGGGGTGGCGGTGTGAACGACCCCAAATGCTGCTGCGGTATTTGCAACGGCGTCGTGGAATTGATTAGATGCCACCCCAGTTATGGGGGCCCCAGCTGTGGTAACTGGCTGCAGTTTGGCTACCCTACGACTTAGCTGGGCCACGTTGTTTTCGAATTTGTCAAGTCCCGACTTTATGGTCTAGACCGCGAGCGTGAGGTTGCCGACGGCTTCCTTGTTCTTTGAATAAATTTTGCATTTCTGTTAATTTCTGCCCTACGTCTGCCAGTTGTGATCCGGTTTGGCTGCTAACGGCCGGAGCCTTTCTCTTACGTGGCGGAGGGTTGTCCTCCTCCATGCGATTATCAGGGGTTACTGCAGCTGCAGCTGCACTACAAGTACTCAGACGGGAGGAAATCTCCAACCTTCGACTATTCTTAAGATGCTGGATGTCTCTCGTGAGGTGTGAGCGTAATTTTCTTAACTGTGCATTTTCCTGTCTCACTTCTGCTATTTCGCTAGAAGCTACACTCTCCTCCGATCCGTCGCGGCGCTACAAGCCTTTGACCGCGTCTGCCCAGCTCACCTTGTTGGGGGCCATTTCTACCGCCGTACCGCATCCGCTTCGGCGCGACCGCGAACGCGTGCGGCTCCTGGATCTGGTTCGGGTCAGTCCGGGTATGCGGCTCCTTGATCTGGACTTTCTGGTTTTCGCGCGGGCCCTCGAGTGTCCTGGTCTCCCGGGAAGGGCGTCCATCTGCTTCCCTCGTAACCTCCGATGCTGGGAATTCTTCTTCCTGTTGTCGTCTTTCTCAACGTCGTCTCTTGACTATATATGGTGTCTTGAAGCGAGCCTTGCAATTCTTAGCGGCCATTAAGCGCTCATCCCCGCAGAGTTGACAAAGGGTGGTTGTACTGGTGGTCGAGAACTGGGTTGGCCGCGCTGCAGCCGCTACAGATGCGGTCCTGCGGACTGGGGCCCACGTTTATGCGGTGGCCGTCTGCCGCAATGGTGGCACAGGTCGACTTATTTTCTGTACAATGCGCCTAATGAATGCGCCTCAGTAGCGGACGAAGGTGGGAACTTTCAGTCCGAAAAACAGCCCGATAACCGTGGGGGTATTGCAGAGTCGTTTCGCAGCGATTGCAGTAGGATTCTTTAAAAAATTATGGGGTTTCACGCGCCAAAACTACTTTCTGATTATGAGGCACGCCGTAGTGGATGACTCCGGAAATTTCGACCACCTGAGGTTCCTTAACGTGCACCTAAATCTAAGTACACGGGTGTTTTTGAATTTCGCCCCCCATCGAGATGCGGCCGCCGTGGCCGGGATTCAATCCCGCGACCTCGTGCTCAGCTGCCCAACACCATAGCCGCTGAGCAACCACGGCGGGTAGTAGGATTCTTGGAGGTAACGATCTTGTCGATGACGTCGCAGGGTGAATCTTTGAGAAGTATACCCCTGACGACTCCTTTGGAAGTTAGCTCGGGTGCCGATTCATAGGCGTTGGCCTCATATGCCTGGCCGTTGACCACGAGGTGCTCGACTCTTTGGTATCGCTCTGCGTTGGATTACGGGGGGTACTCACTACGATAATGTTCTGCTGTGGGTTGAGGGACACAGTGTCGTCTTCCTTGTGGTCCCGGGTATTCCAGCAGCTTGGTAGACGCACGAGGCTACTCTGGCCACTCCTAATTCGCCAATCTTGAGGCCTCCATTTGGGCGGATGACGATCTTGAAATCGCCCTTCGGTTCTTTTCAATTTTTAATTTAATATCACGCTGCATGCCCAGCGTGGCCGAACGCTATCTTCCTCCTCTATGAGGGCCGCTGCACGCGGAGCGAGTTCTGGTCTGCGGCCCGGGCCCAAAGGGGCGCTACAAGTACGTGTGACACGTGGCCTATCCATTTCGGAGCACGAGAGAAATAGAGAGAAATGGAGGCGCGCTCTTCTACAACGGAGAGCAGCGATGTCACTGCTGGCGCAGCTAATTCAACACCATCTAGATAGCACACGCCCCTTTCACTCCGATCTATGACGTCATGTTACCTGGCCTGACTGCCATAGAATCTAATGGGGATGCTACCGAGTAGGCAACAGTGATTTTATCGTCAGCGGTTTCACAACGCCAGCCTTCTCAATGAAAATTTCGGGCCAGGTAGCGTGATCTCATGGATCGATGTAAGCAGGCGCTGTGCTATCTATAGTTGAGTACAAATTTAGAAAAAAGACGAGGCCCTGCCCCCTACCCCTATGACAGCCGATTGCCTCCGCGACTAAAATAGTCTCACGCAATGAAGCCGTGCTTCTAAAACGCGTAATTCTCCATATAAATGAAGCCTTTGTATTTTGGTGGTTGGCTTTGTAGAGCTCTCGTGATTCGAATGCTAAAGCACATGCCGGATTCCGATAGAAAAGTTAACCTGTGCCTTCTACAACGCTGCTCGTCGTCTGCTTTTTAGCTTCATTGCAAGGGACAAAAGTAGAAAGAGCACTTCTGCATGGCTTTTGCCCTGGTTTAGGTGTAAACTGCACATTTACTACTCACTTCCCGAGCTTCAAATAAATCCCTTGCTATGTATCAAGTAATTAAAAAAAACGACACATTTATCGAAACCATTTCAAACCTGGGACGAAAAAGATGATCTAGGCTTAAATCATCGTTTGCAATGAATGCTCTTGGCTTTAAATAGCGTAAGAATTATAAGATTTTTTTTTTTAGTTTGTGCACTCAGAAATTGATTTTCAAGAATGCGAAGTTTTTTTCTTGTTCCTTCTCACGCTTTTTTTTTGCAAGTCTGCAATCTCGCGAGTGCGCGCACGGCATTCTGTACAAGTTTTCCGTGGTGGAGCCCAGCGAAGTGACCTCGGCACCCGATCCTTTGTTTCAGAACAAGCCTTGTGCCGCCTCGGTGTCCAGACCACCAAGGAGCTTCGAAGAGAACAAGAGCGGCCACATCATCAATAGCAATTCACACAACACGATCTTGCACTGCTACACACATTGACGTAACAGGGAGCCTGAACTCAGCGTGCAGGACACGAGCGAGTTTGTCGTCGAGATGCTCGGTGTCAGCTAATGCATAGAGTTCAGGATGTGGAGGGAGGTCAAAGATTCACATTTTTCGGGTAGCAAACAATCGACACCTTCGCGAAAGCGCATGCGAAATGCAGAAAAAAGAAGACACAGCAGCAAGTGTGACAGCTTCACGTTCTGCGTGAAGTCGTGTGTGCACAATTTCTTTCGCCGCAACGAGATACCGAAGGTCGAGAAGATCACTAACGAGTTCTCAAAACGTGTGGATCTCCCATCACTGAAGCGGCGTACTGTGCGTCGCCTGTTTGTCGAGATCGGATTCAAGTACGAGAAGAGGAGCCGCAACTCGCTGCTTATCGAGCAGGATGAAATCGCCGAATGGCGGAAACGCTACCTTCGTCGTGGAGTGCTACCGGGCGGAAGGCCGGAAGATATTCCTGGACGAGACACGGACGACGGCGGGACATACTCTTTCGATTGTATGGACAGACACCGCGGTGCAGAGGCGGGGATGCCTATACGCTTGAGCAACTGGCCTGTCGATGGTTTGAAACAACCTTCTGAGAAAGGCCAGTGCCTGATTGTAACGCACAACGGCAGCCAGAATAGCTTTGTCGACGGCTGCATGGATGTATTCTGAGACCAATAAACAGGCGACTAACACGAAGAAATGAACGGCAATCGCATCGAAGGATGATTAAATCACGTTCTGTAAGTGTTACCAGCTGGTAGCTTATTTGTTTTGAAGAATGCCCCTTGCTATACCCGGCGAGAAAGAAAATTACCGACGACGGCTTGAAAGAAGGGAAAAGTATAGCAGTGGCTCAAAAGCAAGCACATCGCCTGCATTGAAAGGATGGTGAAAAAGCAGCTGCTTGAGTTGGTGGCAACTGTAAAGCCACGCTTTCTCAGCTACATTATAGGCAATGCAGCTCCAATGGCCAGTGGAATTGCAGTCAGGCTCTCGCCGTACCACTGCGAATTTAAAGCCATCGAGCTCGTGTAGGCAAAGGTAAAAAATGGCATCAGTCCGGGCAACAGAGACTTGAAGCTCTCTATGGTCGAAGACGTCTTGAGGGAAAAATTAAGTACATAGCGGCGTAAAAATGGAGGAAGAACATTCACCGCGTGATGGATCTGGAGTCAAAGTTCAGACATGACACATCTGTGAGCGGCATAATCAACCCATAGTCATTCAACTGGGTGAAGACGACACAGAAGACAGCGACTCCGACTGTGAGCTGTCCGGCATTGAGCCACTCACTAAACATAATGTTTTGTCTCTGCCAGGGAGTGCACATGCAAGGGTTCCAACTGGAAAAACAGTTTCTTTCCCAAAAGCTTACGGGCTCATCGTTACATCGGGAAATCAGTGGTTAGCGCACATACCACGACATTATAAGCACTTGTGCACACATGCGCACTAACAGCAGCCTGCTTATCAGGCGCGCTACCGCCGGCACAATACTTCCTCCGTTTTTTATTATGGAACTATCAAATTTCACGTTCCTGCTTGGAATCTATCAGGTGGTCGACGATTTCGAATTGGGTAGCATCGATCCTCGTCGTCCCGTGAAGTGTCAGCCTGCGACGTCGGTGGTGAAGGGGAAACACTACCTAGTGGTACTTAAGGCGCTAATCCCGATCCGGGGTCGCTGTGCGGCCACACGGAGAATCTATCGTCTTGAACGACGTTTTCCGCAGGCAGTGTTGTGCTTTGCAGTAACTGGTTCTTGTGATGCCGCCACTCCAAGCATCCTGAAGGGGTCGATACACGAACCTTGAAAGACACTGGTGCAGTCTGAGCTATCACAACTGCTGGCATCCATTTTGGCTTTCCCCTGTAATTGCGTGCGAGAGAATGATCACCAAGAGTCGCTTCTCGCACTCGACATGGTCGGTTCACTATCTGTTTGAACTGTTCTTATCCACCCTCTCCCCCACCACGGATTTGAGCACGTCAAGGCGCGTACGCAACCGTCGCACCAACAACAAGTTGGCCGGCGCCTCGAGCATTGTTGCGGGAGGAGTGTTCCGATTGGCCAGCAGAGACATCTTGAGCTTTACTTTGAGTGGTAGGCGCGTGTCATCCTTTCGTAGCGCATTCTTCAGAGTTTGCACGAAACGTTCCGCGATTCCATTTGCGCTAGGATTGTAGGCTGCTGTTTGCAGGTGTCGGAAGGCCATCTCTCGGACGAACTGTTTTAAGTCCTGCTTGGTCGACGAGGTAGAGCGGTAGCATCGCCGTCTGTCCACTATGCTGCACGTTGACAAGCGCGACCCCACAGGTTGGACGAGTGCTCCTGTACAGGTGCGTAGGGCGACGTCAGTTGATCGACAGCTGGTAGATAGAAACTGCTGTTTTAGCTGCTTGAAAAGCATGATTGACACTGTAGCTCCCGTGTGAAGTTCTATTTCTACCAGTACATCCTTTATATTTAGTTGAACAAAAATGGGAGCGTGGCTGGCAGCCCCTTGTTTGGAAATACTTATCGTCGGCTCCTGTGTCACAACGTTTAGCGTTTTCACGCTCCGTTTTTTCCTATACTCGTCATAAGATTGCATGTTGCTGCTCCGACAGGTTCTTTGAATGTGTCCTTTCTTCGCACACTTAAAACAGGTATCTTTATGGGAGGGCATACTGCAAGAGTGTGGCTCGGGGAACCACAGCGGTAACAAACCAGTAGTGGCTTACCAGCTCTCGCTTGCACCTCGCACAGATCAGCACGTGGCTCTTTACTGTCTTCTTCAACTTTGTGCAGCTGTGTGGCGAGTTACTCCATGAGTCGAGTCACGGCGACATACGTCCATGGCCAGGGACTTCTTCCATGGCCAGGGACTTCTTCCATGGCCAGGGCGTGGTCCACTGCTCTCGAGAACGTCAATATGTCGTCCTTGGTAAAAAGTAATCGCTGCATGTCCTCATGGAGCAGTCCCAAACGAAACGATCCCGCAGCGCTTCGTCTAAACTGGCTCCAAACTGGCAGGTCCGAGACAACTTGCGAAGCTCCACAACATATTCAGGCTGAGACTCGCCTTTGTGCTGTCCTCTACGGTAAAACTTGCCTCGCTCGCGATTATGGATGGCGCAGGAGCCAGGTGGGCGTCCAAGATGCTCTTCAGCTGCTCGAAATTTTTGGCCGACGGCAGATCAGCAACCCGGCAGGTCAGCAACGACTTCAGCAACCCATACGTTCGCGGGCCAATGATGCTGAGGAAGGCATGCACCTTGTTGCTGTCAGGAACCTTGTTGACAATCAGAAAAGATGTCAACCTCTCGTATGCCATTCGCTTACTTGCGGCAAGGTCAAACGACTCCATCTGGCCAAGCTGTCCAGTCGACTGCATTGTCGCTTCATGGTTATCCATGCACAGACAGCAGCACAATCAGCACTCTTCAAAATCGAACTTCAACAGATGTTGATTTAGGAAAGAATTGCCTTCTTCACCAAAACGAACGCTGCCTTCATCCTATCCTCGTCGCCAGTGTTGTGTCTCTCCCAGGGAGCAAACAGGCAAGCGTTCCAACGGGGAAAACGGATTTTTGTGCGTGAAGCTTACGGGCTCACGGTTACATCAGGAAATCAGCGGTTAGCGCACAAAGCACGACGTTATAAGCACTTTTGCTCACATGCGCATTAACAGCAGTCTGCTTATCAGGCGCGCTATCGCGCGCCTGATAAGCAGACTCTTATGTGTTGTGTTGGCTATCGCCGACAAAACACATAAGAGCGTCTCATTAACGAAAGAACAGCCCTTATTAGGGCTACAAAAATTTTGCCGCCGGGTTCGCAGCAGCCAACCATCATTCCTTGGCCTGTGAAATACATAAGCAGTTCATTTGGTGGCATATTCCTTTTAATGGAGGCTCAAATCTGAAAAAGCAATGTCCAGCACAGATTGCACTGAATTTAAGTACTAACAGGGAAGCACGCTTAAATGTTGGCAAATCTGAATGCAAACACAATTAGTAACCCTGAATAACTATGTGGGGACCAAAATGCTCAATCGCCCAGCCATTGTACGCCTCGACAGGCCCTATAGTGAAAAAGCATTGGTCAACGCGAAATTGAGAGCCACATGAATGTGCACTCCAAAGCACATTCATGTGGTTGTACTGTTTATTTTGGTTATCGGGCTCAGGCGTGCAATTTGAATAAGACAACAACTATAAAAAATCATATGCTTAGTGAGGTCCGAAATGCTCATTTGGGAAGCCATTGTCGAGATGACGGGCCCTGTGAGGAAATAACGATAGTGGGGAACGCTTGAATGGAACCGCTAGCAGTCTGCCCTTCAAAGCGCTGTCATGCCGTAGCCATCGTTAGGAAAACAGCATTAGTCAACACGAAAATCACAGCCACTGTGAGCAGCTTGCACGCCAAAGCACATTCATGTGGTCGCATAGTTTATTTTAGTTATCTGGCTCAAGCAAATACTGTGAATAAAAGAACAATTGTAAAGCATTAGCCTGTGAGGCCCAGAAAACTCATTCGGTTAGCCACAGTCGAGTTTGACGGGCCCCCTCGTGAAATAGCACTAGTGGGGGGAACGCTTCAAAGGCACCGTTAGTATTCTGCAATAGAAATCGCAGCCATGTCGTAGCCATTGTTTAGCTTGTTTATCTGTCTGGGCAAGTAACGCTAATGAAGGCACAAGTATTGACCCCGAATAACTCTGCAAGTTTGCAGAGTTATTTGCAGAGAAGTTTGCAGGGAGTTTGCAGAGAAGTTTGCAGGACAACATGAACACAATTCGTGCATGCCCGGGGTAGTTGGAGAAGTATGGGAGAGGCCTTTGGCCCTTCAGTGGGCGTACCCAGGTCGAAGATGATGATGATGATGATGATGAACTCTGCAAGCATTTTTTTTTTCAGAAAAGTGCTGAGTAAAGTGGAATGCGTGTTGAACGCAAACCAACCGCCACATTCAGACAATGATATTGGTGCAGTAATAAATGGTGAAGTTGCAAAAGCTCTCAGTGCAATGCTTTGCTGAACTCTTTACTGAAAAATCCCTTTGTAACGATGAAAGCGTCCGACAGGAAATGACACGCCAGCGCACAATGTTATTCATGCTAAGAATTTGGAATACCATATGTGATGGGCAGCGAAACCGTCCGTTTACTAAAACTGAAGACTGAAAAATGCAACAACATGTGAAAGGTGCTGTTTCAGAATACTGCACCTTTCATATGCACTTCTGGCGAGATTGCGCATGCACTGATGCATTAACGTATGAAGAGGTGTAAAAGGCAAAGTTACTGTGCAACCCAGGTGACGCTCTTAACAAGATGCATCTATAACATTTCTGTTGTCATAGCTGACTAAAGTTTCTTTTGTGCAAGTTGATTAAACACACTGTGGAAACATCACAAGCAGCAAGAACAGTAAACGCAGCCAGATGACAGAGAAGACAAGGTAGACGAGAGAGAAGAGGCCGGCCCTAGTCTTCACAGGAATTGCTGCTTTGAATGAGACAAGGTAATGAAATTGTGAAAAAAAGGTGTAGCTGGAAGAAAAACAACCAATGGTACCCCGCAGGGGCGTCTGCGTCAGCAGGCGTTTGGTGTGTTGCGACACCACGTACCCGAGCACACGAGGGTTGGCCCCTCCCGCGTGTAGCCGTGCGCGGCTTAGCCTTGTCCGGGGAAAGGGGGATCCTGGGGGTTGAGCCAATGCCGAGTGTTCGGACCTTTAAGGTCCCCCGGCGAAGGCAACACACCCCTTTGGCCTCGGCTTCACGTAGACGGCACCTCCGGACTGACCCACACGGGGAAAATCGGTAGTTGCCTTTTCCTGTCTCTCTCTCCCTCCAGCCTTCGTCTTTTTCTCACTTTTCATCTTTCCTGTCTTCTCCTAGCTTCCGCTTACTTGCCAATTTTCCAGGCAGCAAGGGTTAACTTTGTCTGAATAGCCAACCTAGGTTATCTCATATTTGGTTATAGTGGTAATGTACAGCTGGCGTTTGCAGGCCGTGTTTCACAGGTCCTGCAGCGTCTCCTTGTAGGACTCCACCGTGGGCGGTTGGCGTTACTGCCGAAATTACAATCTCTTATGGCTTCTTCCTTCCCCCCCTTATCTGATCGCTCCATGAAGAGGGGACGCACCGATGATGTCTTAGAATTTTTTGCCCGTCAAAAAGAAACTTTTCCTCGCTTCCATGTAGAGCTCTCCGAAACACCAAACAAACCCGTGCGAACAATCTCACCATTCCTCGTGTCCAAGTCTCTGACCCAAGTTTTTGGTACAGGTTACAAAGCATCCAGAATGGCAAGCGGTGATCTTCTCTTGGAGCTCCGCAACCTGAAGCAATATGAAAAGCTACCCAATCTAGTATCATTTGGCGACGCCAATGTAACAGTAACTCCGCATCGTACTATGAATACCACCCGTGGCGTAGTCTCCGATGATGATCTCTTGGAGCTGACTGAGGCTTAGCTCTTGGAGGGCTTCAGTGAGCAGAACGTCATCAACGTTAAGCGAATTAAGATGAGGCGTGACAACAAGGAAATACAGACCAAATACCTGATACTTACTTTTGGAACAAGTGTTCTGCCCGAGTCCATCGAGGCTGGGTGTATCAAGCTCCGTGTTCGGCCATACATCCCTAGTCCCCTTCAAATGCCAGCGTTTTGGTCACCGTTCCCAGAGCTGCCGAGGCCGTCAAACCTGCGCGAAATGCAGTGCTCATGAGCACACTTCTGAATCTTGTGAAAACTCTCTCCACAACGTAAACTGTGAAGGGGAGCACGCTGCATACTCGCGGTCGTGCCCATCTTGGAAGAAAGAAAAGGAAATAGTTACAATTAAAGTAAAAGAAAACATAAGTTTCAAAGAGGCACGCAGGCGGGTATCCTTCCTGCCAAAGCACACCTTTGCCAATGTGGCGCGTCAGGGAGCAGCGCCACAACGGTCTCCGGCGGCAGTGACGCCATCCGCCCTCCCGGCGGCTGCAGCTAACGCTGCTACTCCAACCCAGCATACGGGACCATCGACCACAGAAGGTGGGCGCCGCCGAGGCTGCCCCAACCTCCCCGTCCCCTTCGAGCGCTGGCAACAGCCGGCGCAGCCAAATCCCTCAGGGAGCCCCATCGACCTCCGGGCTGGTGGGCGCAGGGGTCTTGCCTTCCGAGGCAGGACTCGCACGGAAAACTTCTCGCTCGCAAGAGCATGTGTCCGGCGCCTCACAAGAGGCAATGGACACTAAACCTGTCCTGACGGCGCGCTAAGCACCTAAGGAGCGGCGAGCCTCCCTCGAACACTCCAGAAGGGGCAAGACCCCGATTACAGGACCTCGAAAGAGCTCTGTAATCTAATCTCTGAAATCTCTGTAACTAATACTTGTGTTTCTGTACACACAGCGCCTATTTACTTCCATCATGGATACACAGATAATTCAATGGAACATCAGAGGTCTCCTTAGAAACCTTGATGACGTACAAGAACTCATACGCAAACACAATCCAAAAGTGCTGTGTTTACAGGAAACACACTTAAAATCGAAACACACAAATTTCCTCCTACAGTATGTTACGTTTCGCCGAGATCGCGATGATGCTCTCGCATCATCAGAAAATATAACAGAAAATATTTAACGTTAACTTCTTTTTTTCTTCTTTTTTTTCACCCTTATTACTTCAAATATTCTGCTATTCTGATACCTTTCTTTTTTATTAATAGTCATGTGTATTTCAAAGTTGTTTTGTTGTTGTTTCTACTGTTGCATTTATGGTCATGTATATTTGAAATTCTTTTTTTTTGTGTGTGTGTGTGTCTTGCACGTTTGGGTAAAATTACCTTTACTGTTCAATTCGCTTAGCTCATTTGGTTTTACTGCATTTGCTCCTTGCAATTGTATAATTTCCTTCGTTAGATTTCTTGTAACTAACTCGTAATCTTGTTTTGCATTCTCCAGTACTTACTTTCTTCCATGTTTGCTTATATATGATTTTAATGTAGTTCAATTCGTTGCTTTAGAAAGCGCATTTTTATAAATAACAGGAGGTCCCGATACAGTCATTGACTATGGGACCTCCTTCTGTATATTATTTGTTTTTACAACCTGTAATCTATAATGAATAAAATCAATTTCAAATTTCAAATCATCGGGCGGTGTTGCCATTGTTATTCAGGAAGGCATAGCGTGTCAACGTTTGCAGCTACAAACGCCCCTTGAAGCAGTGGCGGTTCGTGCTGTTCTCCTAAAAAATTATCACTGTCTGCTCGCTCTACATACCCCCACATTACAAATTAACTAAACATGAATTTCAGTCCTTCATAGATGAATTGCCAGAACCTTACGTTGTCCTTGGGGATTTCAATGCGCACAACTGCCTGTGAGGCGACTCTCGTATAGATGCGCGAGATCGTCTTGTTGAACAGTTCCTTTTCTCTTCTCGTGCGTGTCTGCTGAATAAGAAGGCACCCACATATTATTCTCTCGCAAACAGAACACTTTTTTCGATTCACCTCAGCCTAGCTTCCCCGTGTATACTGCCTGAACTCGAATGGGAAGTTATCAACAATCCTTACGGAAGTGACCACTTTCCCATACTGCTAAGAACACCTAAAGAAAACGAATATCCACCACAGGCTCCTAGGTGGAAGATTGATACAGCTGACTGGGAAAAATTCCGAGCTTTCACTAGTATCTAATAGGCTGAGATGTGTTCGTTAGAAATTGATGCTGCTGTGGAGTATTTTACAGCCTTCATAATAGATGCCGCATCTAAATGCATATCGGCAGTAAATGGCCTGGCGTGTAAACGGCATGTCCTGTGGTGGAACGACGACTGTAGGATCGCTCGTAAGAAACAGAATAAACCGTGGAGGTTGCTACGCACCTCTCCCACTGGGGAGAATCTTATCAACTTTAAAAAAGTGAAATCCCAAGGCAGGCGAACTCGCCGACAGGCCCGAAGAGAGAGCTGCCAAAAGTTTTCATCGGGCATCAACTCGTATACAGATGAGGCCAATGTATGGAACAGGGTTAATAGAATAAGAGGGCGGCAAGTAAATTCACTTCCTTTGGTAAACACACAAGGTGAAACACTGAAAGATCAGGTAGACTCACTTGGGGAACACTTTGAAAGCGTGTCGAGTTCAAACCATTATTCGCAATCCTTTTTGAAATACAACCAAATAGAAGAATGTAAGCCAATAATGCGAAAATCCAAACAGAATGAACGTTATAACCGGTCTTTCAGTATTGCTGAGTTGAGAGCTGTCTTGAACACATGCAAAAGCACTGCACCGGGACCTGGTAGAGTCATGTATGACATGATCAGAAACTTACATGCTGACACCAAACTTACACTACTCACACTTTTCAACGCTATTTGGGCTACGGGATACCTTCCATCCACATGGAAAGAAGTGATTGTGGTCCCTGTCCTTAAGCAGGGTAAAGTCCCTTCCTTGGCGGCAAGTTACCGTCCGATAACTCTTTTGTAAGCTTTTTGAAAAAATGGTTAACCGCAGACTTGTACATTTCCTTGAGCTCAACAATATGCTCGATCCCTTTCAATGTGGCTTCAGAGAAGCGCGGTCCACAACCGATCAACTTGTGCGCATTGAGGGAAACATTCGCGACGCCTTTCTACATAAACAATATTTCCTATTCGTATTTCTCGATATGGAGAAGGCGTACGACACAAAGTGGCGCTATGGAATCTTGAGAGACTTGTGGGGCATTGGCATCCGTGGCAATATGCTCGTCCTAATAGAATGCTATTTGTCAAACCATACATTCCACGTGCAAGTCGGCAAGGTATTGTCGCGACCTTTTATACAGGAAACTGGTGTACCTCAAGGAGGTGTACTTAGCTGCACGCTCTTCATCGTGAAAATGAACACCCTTCGTGCTTCATTATCGCCAGCCATTTTTTATTCTGTTTACGTAGACGACATACAGATAGGTTTCAAATCGTGCAACCTTACAGTATGTGAGAGGCAAGTACTACAGGGCTTGAACAACGTGTTTAAATGGGCAGACGGAAACGGATTTAAAGTGAACCCCAACAACAGTTCTTGTGTGCTTTTCACGAGAAACAAAGGGCTCATTGCAGAACCCAGTATCGTAATGCATTGTCAGCGAATTCCTGTGAACAAACAACACAAGTTCTTAGGCATCGTACTTGATTTTAAGTTAACTTTTATTCCACACATACAGTACCTCAAGGTCAAATGCTTAAAAACAAGGAACTTACTTAAAGTGTTATCCCACACAACATGGGGCAGCGACAGGAAATGTTTAAAGAATCTTTACAAGAGCCTCATTCGATCACGGTTGGACTACGGTGCCGTGATCTAGCGCTCTGCAGCCCCGAGCGCGCTAAAGATGCTAGATCCGGTCCACCATCTGGGAATCCGACTGGCCACTGGAGCTTTCAGAACAAGTACCATTGAAAGTTTATATGTAGAATCAAATGAGTGGTCACTTCATCTGCAGAGAACATACATCAGCCAAATATATTTTCTGAAAGTCCACTCTAATCCTCAACATCCGTGTTTTAATACCATTAACGATATGACATATGCTACACTCTTTCATAATCGTCCCTCCGTAAGATAGCCTTTCTCGTTGCGTGTGAAGGAGCTTAGTGATGAAATGCATGCCCCACTCCTCGAGCTCCGCCTAATGCATCCAGCCAAGCTGCTACCTCCTTGGGAGTGGCACCTGATACAATGCGATATACCTTTCGTGCACGTCACAAAGCATGCTCCAGAGATTGAAATCCAAATTCATTTCCGGGAACTCCAGTGCAAATACCCCTGCACGGAGTTCTACACAGATGCATCGAAGTCACGCGACGGGGTGTCCTATGCAGCCCTCGGTCCATCCTTCTCGGAATCCGATGTACTACATCCGGAAACCAGTATCCTTACGGCTGAGGCCTACGCGCTATTGTCGGTTGTAAAGCATATAAAGAAATCAAAACTCCAGAAATCAGTTATATATACGGACTCCCTTAGTGTTGTGCAGTCCTTGATGTCATTCTGTAACCACAAAAATCCGGTAATTAATGAACTCTACTCTGTCCTGTGCAAAGCATATATATCTAACCAACATGTTATTATGTGCTGGGTGCCTGGACATAGGGGCATCGAGGGTAACGTTCTAGCGGACCAGATGGCCACATCAATTTCAATGCATGCAGTTAATCCTACTGCTTCGGTCTCTGTCACAGACCTGAAGCCTTCCTTAAGAAAAAAACTGCGAAACTACTGGCAACGCTTGTGGGACCTCGAAACAAATAATAAGCTGCATGTAATAAAGCCACAATTAGGTTTCTGGCATCCTGTAACAAAATCCCGCCGGAAAGATGTCCTATTCTGTCGTCTAAGAATAGGACACACATTTGGCACACTTAACTTTTTACTCACGGGAAACGAGCCTCCAACCTGTGGTAGATGCGGGGAGAGGCTGACCGTCTTCCACATCCTACTGGAGTGTCGAGAAGCCGAATCTGAAAGAAAAAAAATTTTCCCTTAGCATACCGGACGCACATCCCCCTTCATCCTGTTATGTTACTTGGTCCAGAACCACTCTTTGACACCAACGCAGTCCTAGGTTTTTTGAAAGATGTTGTGTTGCATGTTATTAGCCCCACACGTTCGTAGCGCCTCCTCTCTTCAGAGGATGCCGCTGTAATAATTATTTTGATTAGCACATGCCTCTAGGCCCTTGCGGTTCAAGGGCTCTGGCGAGGCAGTAGTGCTGTAAGCAATTTAACATCTCGCATATATTATATAATGCATAATTCTTTCTTAATGCATCTTAGTGATCTAGTACACGTCATTAATCAATGCCATTATTTTATTACGTGTACATTTTATGAAATTTACACCAACTCTTTTAGGCCTCTTTACAGCCACGTCACTATAAGTTCACAGAACCCATCAGACCACTGCATATTCATTACCACTATTATGGCGCTCTTTGGCCATACCTGGCCCTTGCGCCACTAAACCTCAAACATCATCAACCAATGGTAATATAATCTAAAAGGAGAGATAAAGGCGTAAACGCAAACACGCACAGAAGAAAGCACATATTCACACACATGCACGGAAAGGCGAGCGTGAAACTCAAATCTCGAATGTAAGGAAATTTGGAAATTTAAAAAATATATTGTTTTAAGTATATCTAAACAAACGCAAGAAAACGCAGACGCATTTACAGCCAAAGGTAAATGTATCTTGAGTGGGTTCACAAGCTCTCGTGCCTAGCTTGTCGTGTGTTCTTTCTTTTTTTGTTATTTCACACCATTTCCTTAATACTGTCAGGAGGCTTTTTAGTAGCAACATATCCCAGACATCGAGAAGCAGCTCATGTCTGTGTTGGGAGAAAGCATATCGAGCGCTGGCAGCACACCTTGTGCGTTATTGTGTCACAGCAGGTATTCTACAGCTGGCACGTACAGCAGGCAAAAATTGCTAAGCCACACAGCGACTCGAATTTATGCCAAGATCCATTGTAAGGACACCAGCTTAACGGTCATAATTTTATACGACTTGGTACTGGGGCTTACAGTAAAGAAACAGACACTGAGACCCAACATGTGGCCATTTCTAATTCAATGACATTCGCGCAAGCAATGCGTGTCACTGATCGTTAGCACTGGTGGACAGCAATCAATCAACGGTGCTACACAACGCTCTCACGACGCCGCTACAAGCTCAGCTGTCTTATAACACTGCTGACGAAGATCGTTCACGCTGAGCTGGCAGCAACGAATCCTTGCGCTGGAGGCTGCTTTAGCAAATATTTTCTGTTGAGACACACGTAGGTTTCTGCCATCCACGTACGCTTTTCTCATTTCTCCTGAGAATGGTTTTGCTGCATCACTTCAGCCCGTCTGACGAAAAACACAGTAACAAAATACACGAACACACCAGCCACTAACAGTAGGCGCCAGACTTAGGCAAACTTTCCTCTTCGTAACTTCACTTTGAAGCAAAACGAAACACCATGGACGAAACACGCAGCATGTTTTTTTGTTGCGCTGTGTCACCACAGGATCCTGTTTGAAGACAAGCCGTAGCACAGCGTCAGCGGTGCTAGCTGCAATCGTTCATCGCCGGATCACGACTCACAATAAAGGCACGCGGCACAAATGATGCATCGTAAGCTCGCAACAATATTTCCAGCATGATATACCACTACAAGCAGTTTGGAAATTCACTGTGACGAGGGGCAGACGCACACGTCTGACGCGACTCTGCCCAGATGGCGCGGGCGGCCATCTTCTCCATCGACGGGGTCACCGGCCGTCCGGTTCATGACGTTAGTCTCGAGTGCGCGCCCAGTGATTGAGGCTCGTGTGCATCTGCCTTGGAGGAGTAAACGCCCCTTTTTTCTGAAGTTGTACCCAACTATAGGTGGTTCTGGCTAATCACGCGCCTCTCTTTCTTTCTTTTTCTTTTTCGCGCATGCGCATATGGTTGCGCCGGAGAAGTTTACGGCGTACAGGCGGCCGGCAGACGCATGGAAGGACGGACAAATCAGCTAGCCATATAGAACTTGGCTGTAAAATATTGACCCACAGTGAAAGAACTAGCAAGCTTAACGCCAAGTATGCCACCGGTATAGTAAGCAGCACGACTACAACTAACAATAAATGTAAAGTCAGATAGGTTAAGTGTCGTGTCTGACGGAAGGACAGCGCAACGGTTGAGCGAAACAATACGGCCTTATTTAGCCATCAACTTAACAACGGCGGGGGAACTGCCTGGTTCTACGTTACAGCTATGAAAGCACGCGCCAGCTTGAATGCCGGCACATTTAAGCACAACCGCAGAGCGATAACGTTGGCGCCGCTGCCACGGCGCATGCCTAGCTGTGACGCCTTGTCGCCTAGGCGCGCGACATATCATCTCCCCCACACTTATTTACTGTCCCGAAGTAAGATTAGGTGCCGTACCGGTCGGGAGGTCCGCGCTGACGTAGTGGGTAGCGGCGACCTTGTTCGGCGGTTTCCCTGGGTGTCGTCGGCTGTTCCACAGGCTCAGTGGGGCTGCTAGCGCTAGTGCCAGCTGTGACGAGGTCTTCATCGTGGAAGTCGCGGGCTGTGATCACCGTGTCGTCAGAGTCCTGAGCACGTACGATGTGGTTACGGTGACGCACCCACTCACACACACCCCGGGGGTCACAACGCTAACACGATACGACACTGGACCAATGCGGGCGAGAACGGTAGCATTGAACCACCTTGGTCCTCGGCGAAAATTGCGGACACGCACGGTCTCCTTCGCTGAACGTAGTCGCACGATGCCTGCGGCGACTGGTGTCCTGAAACTGTTTGTGGGCGACCCGCTCCTCAACGGAGGGCCTGACGAGGTCTAGCCTAGTCCTGAGGCGCCTCCCCAACAGCAAAAGAGAGGGTGCCTCTGCAGTCGTCGCTTGTGGGGTGTTGCGTTACTACGGGAGGAAGTCTGCGAGCTCCGACGGTGATGTGGGTCGGCTGGGCTTCCGAAGTGCACCCTTCAGCGTCTGGACGAAACATTCTGCGAGACCGTTGCTGCTGGGATGATATGGAACTGTTCTCACGTGTCTGCTTCCTACCCGCTGCAGGTACCCCTGGAAATCTGCAGAAGTGAACTGAGTGCCGTTGTCGGACACTAAAGTCTCGGGAAATCCGAATCTGCAAAACAGTTCATGTCGGCATGAAATGGTTGCTTCAGTGGTGGTTGTCCGCATTGGAAACACTTCTGGCCATTTTGAATGTGCATCAACCACCACGAGGTACGTCACTCCGTTTATCGGGCCAGCAAAATCGACATGCAACCATTGCCAAGGGCGCGTAGGCCATGCCCAAGGATGCAAGGGCGCTTTAGGCGGCAGCAATGAAAACGAAACTGGCTGTAAGGAACTACCCAACAGCTAGATAAAAAGGAAATCAGGAGAGAAACAATTTATGATATCTGACACGGAAGCTTTTTACTTTTTGAATGGAGATCCGGATGCCTTAGCACGCATACATATAAAGCGACGCACACCGATAAAGAAGCAGCACGAGCTTACTGCGGTAAAGATAGCTAAGCAATGGAACATGTTTTGTAGCAATATTGTCTGTACTGACAGTGAATACGGCACCAAAACAGTGATTAACGAAACTAGCGTTTTATTGGGCGAACTTGTGCCCTCAAAAGCAGGCTACTCTCAAAGAACAACGATAGCGGCGAACACACTCGGCAATCGTCGAAAATATGATGAGTGGGTCAAGCGGGTCGGCTTTTATACATCAGTCCCCCGTCCAATGTTCCAGTGCAATCGCTGTGACCCGCGTGTCTTCCACAAAGTTCTACCCTATTCGCGTCGCGAATACATGCAATCAGATTACACAAGGTTCAGGGACAGACAGCAGATGCAACCTTCGATAACATTCGAGAAACTTCCGATACATGCAGGCGCGTCCTGCACTGTGCGATAACATTTGTTAGGCGGTGACAAATATTCACCCGGAAAAGATAAAGAAGTACACGTGACAATACGCCCCTCTTAAGAAGCACCGACCCGATGCAGCAAACAAACCAAATTACTGAACAAAAACACCCGTAGCAAAGAAACAAAAAACTAAGGAAGTTCGTCAGTGTGCGTAAAAGGGCTTAAGACACACCACCTGGACCACTTCAGATCATGCGCGGTGCCGCTATGAATGCGAAATGCCGTCTGGCGCGACCTTACAGTCCAGTTCCCCAACACGTCGGATGATCTTGTAAGCTCCAAAATAGCATCGCAATAGTTTCTCACTGAGACCTCGTCGACGTATTGGGGTCCAAACCCAAACACGGTCAAAAGGCTGGTACTAGACGTAGCGTCGTCGACGGTTCTAGTGTCGGCTGTCGGTACGCTGCTGGTTCTTGATCCGTAGGCGGGTGAGCTGTCGGACTTCTTCGGCGCGCTGGAGGTAGGTGGCGACGTCAAGATTCTCTTCGTCGGTGACGTGCGGCAGCGTGGCGTCGAGAGTAGTCGTAGGATTCCTGCCGTAAACCAGCTTGAACGGCGTGATTTGCGTTGTTTCTTGCACCGCCATGTTGTAAGTTAAGGTTACGTAAGGCAGGACCACGTCCCACCTCTTGTGCTCGACGTCGACCTACAGTCGCGGACAGAATAAAATGGACCACGGCTCAGGCGGCAGTAGCGACAGCGTGCCCGCACCACGGCGCTGCTATCGCGCTTCGCGCGGTCACGACGAGAGTACACCGAGTGACGTCAAACTTCTCCTCCGCACCCTCGTTATCGCGGCGTGCGTCTATTTCTCGTACAAAATTCACTCACTTCACCTGATCCTAGGTGCCTAGGGACAGCATCGTTTAGCGATTTTTGAGAAGGCGCGATGCTGGCGCCTAGCGACGCCGTGGCGTGTTCGTCCTCGGCGTGATCGTTCTCTGCACCGCGCGTTGTTCAACATTGCTCATGTGATCGTGCGTGCGTTGCTTGTGTGGTGGTTGTAGGTTCTGTGTTCCTTGGCGGAAAGCCGTGAGTAGTGGTGGTGCGGCAGTGCGGCTTTGGCCTCGGTGAGCTCTGGCACTACAGAATCTGCGTTGTGTGACCCGTGCTTTTTTGAGAACCCGGCGGTGGTGACAATTGAAATATCGAAGTGGCCTAGCACCTCGGCAGCGAAGTTCTGCGAACCGCGATGTGGCGTCACCGTGTCCGACTTTGCTTAACGGACATCGAGGGATCTGCTGCTCGTTGCAAGTCATGTAAATGCAACTGCGTCGACCGCCCACTGTTCAACGCTGAATGTGTGTTTGGTGCGCTGTGCTTGAAACGAGTGGCGCACCCGTTCAGCGGGCGTGGCGGAGGAGCAGAGTGGCTTAGGGGCTCCGTTTGCGCGTTCACAGACATGTGCTCCCGTCTTGGTCTCATTAGCGGCTGTCGCGGGACTGCGGTGTGCTAGCTCCTTTGCCTAGTATGAAGTTTACGACGCTAGTACACAGCATGTTCACGTTTTTCCGCGCTATATGTCATTTGCGTGACGGCCGAGTTGAAAACGAGACACATCGTGTTCTTTGCGTTTGTGTGTTGTAAATGACATTCTGTTGTGGAAGTTCTGGGAGTCTTATTACGCAAGGAGTGCGAACGTAAACATAAACACATATGTGTGTCTGAAATTTTGAATTACCCATAATACCTTTTATGACTGATAAGTGGGCTACACGGCCTGTGTAAATCAGCTACCGTATGTTGCGACGCTCTTTCGTGTGGTAGAATGATGCATGGTGCGCGTTTATTTCTGTACTGTTGTAAAAACCATTTGTTTATTCACTCAATACAAATGTACGGCTTCTTCGCCGCAGTACACTTTAGTTACGCGGTGAAGCATACTAAAAGTGGGAGGGGGCCGCTATCAGCCCGCATAGTATGTCCACTTAGGTGATCTGAGAGGTGGCGGGTGCGCGAGTGTATAATTAGAGAACTCTTATTATGTCCAGTGACAGTGATCATTAACTGTAGCACCAAAGTAGTGGACCACTACCAGAACAAAGGCATGTAATATGCCCATCTCAATTCTTGTGCTTATGCCAGTCCTCTTTTTTACAGCAATAGCTGCTATGGGCGAACTCCCCTGGTTGTTCTGGTGTTACTGGTGTTGTCACTGGAATTCCCGAATTTCTTGCTAGAATATTGCAAATAAAGTTCTCATTGTGCTGCGAGGATTCAAACATACGATCAAAAGAGTGGCAGTCCACAATTCTACATTTCAGTCACTCTGCTGAAGGCTCAGTCGCGGTGAATACTGATCCCGGAGAGCGTTATCTAGCCAACAGGTGCCATGATTGGCTAACATCTGCTCAATGCCTGCGTACTGTACATAGAGCTCGCATCCACAGCTTCAAGTTGTTACACATCACCTTCCCACTTGTGAAGGCAGTCCTATGTTAAATTTTCTTCTTACATGTGATGACAATGATTGAGTGCACCTCCTTCATTAATCTTCTTCTAGTGCTTGGCTTCTTAGATTTACTGAATGCAGCTGTTGGTGTCTTGTTTTCCTCAAGCAAAGCGCGAGACCTAGCAATGGCTAGCCCAAATATAGATTTGAGAAAACCAAAACGAATTCAGCAGTAAGAAGCTAAAGGGTTGTTTTGGTGTAGATCAGTGGCTAAGTCCGGATATGGAAGAGGAGGAAGAAAAGCCGAATCTTTCCACTTTAACACTGTGAGGCACAGCTCTCACAAATAAATGCGACTCTTACTTATTTTACTTTTTTAATGAGATTACCGACTTGCATTGGCAAGTGTTCACTTCAACAACCACTGCATGAAGTAAGCTTCCTGCGCATATTTCACCAGCTACTGCATCATTGTTTCCCATTATGAGTGAAACTGCAGTTTTCTTTATGCCACAAGTTGCCCAATTTTGTGTTTTGCAGTAGGATGTTAGCAGTGCTATTAAGGCACTTAAAACTCATGAATAGTAGTAGAGAGAAAAAAAAGTAAGAAAGCAGTGGCTTTTTGTGCGTAGACTATGCATACGCCTGGTGCTCTTATGGTCATTTTTTCCCTATTCGCTAAACCATTCTAAACAAGAAAAGTTTATACACGATTAGTTTATACACAGACCACAACTAAACCACAGGTATCGTTGGTAAGCAAAGTATACTTATTCGGTGACATTTTCTGCAGCCCTGCTATTGGGCTTTCCTTCCTTCCTTTTCAGCTGTGCAGGTTCATTGAGAAGTGATGATACAGTTTGGCAATTTTAATCGTTGAAAGACTTAGCGAAACCTTTTTCGGGTTGTTTTTTCTTGGTTTTCGACTCCGCACATTGCTTTTTAAGGCGTGTTTTTTGTGTTTGTTGCTTTTTCTTTATGGGTAGGGCATGTAAACATTTTTTACACCATTTCAAGTATGTGGTGCCATAGACTGATCTTAGATGGAGTCTTGCCCTTTCATTCTGTACAATATGATGTCGGTTTTTCGTGTCCAAGGCCGTTTTACAGCGTGATTGTAGCATTTTGCCAAGTTTTGCCTCTTTCACCCAAGCTTGAAAGATTGCTACCCACTGCTGGTGGCATGACACCCATGTCACATTTCTTTTTCAATAAAAGGAAGTCTGTCACTTATCCTGTGCACTGGTTGTCTTTTGTCTATTTGAATTGCAATTTGTTGCCTATATTGGCTCTTTTGTTGCATTTCAGATTAGGAATGGCTATCATAATTGACATTTAACCATATTGCACACAATGTGGATGATATGTAATTGCAATATATGGCCACCATAAGTACAATAGAAGTTAATAATTCAAGAATAGTGCCTTTGCATGGTGGTGCAGCCATGAATTGTGGCTATAAGGTGTAGGGTGTTTGTGCAGAATATAGTTCAACTCTACTACTTTCAAACATCATTGTTTTTATCTGCATTTGTATAGCTCCAGTTTCTCTGAACAACACACATCTGGTGGAAGAGTGGCTTGCACTTGCAGTTGGGCCCAATGAATAGCCAAATTTCTGCCCGTTTTCATGTTATTAGCATATTAGTAAAGGCAGTCGTTTTTATAGTAGCCTGTTTGCCCAGTGTAGAAGCCGCTGCAGGGTGTCAGGATCTTGTACACATCTTCAGCTTTGCAGGGGACACAGCATCTGGCACGTAGTTTGTCACAGGCCATGTATTCGGGGCAAGTTGAGTTCACTCACTAGCAAAGGGAGAACCAAGCTTGTTGGATATGAAGTAAACCGCCTGTATACTCAGTGGCCTTTTTCATTTCGAGTGACATATGGGGTTATAGCGACCCTTGTTTTAAGCACTTCTTGTCCAGCAGCGGTCGTTTGCTTTTGAAACACTCAGGATAGCTTTCAGCAAGCTGGACAGGAACAACACTGAAAAACCAGCAGATGTTAATTCTCGCACTTATCATGCAAAGCTTCGTACAGTATGATGAGGGCGTAAATAAATGAGGGTGTTCCTCAGGGCCTTGTAGCACATGTCACGAGTTTGGAGCAACATGATGTATAGCACTTTTTTGATCGCGTGCTATAGGTCTAGCAGGTGTAGCCATGGTTGAAGTGCAGTGCAAGGTAAGAAAACAGATATCTATGAGCAGCACCTTGGTAAAGGAGACTCTGGGAAAACTAGTGGGAAGCCTGTTGAACATCTCGTTGACCCACTTGCTGGCTCCATCAGGCAAAGTATGATAAAGAGAAGGAAGTCATCAACACATCAGAAGGTTTTTACATATAAACATTGTGCTAAGGTCATAACATGCCAACAAGTCTTAGTGCGCAGGCTATGCACGACCAACTACATATGCCTTCTGTTCGGACATTGCTCAGTTAACTAACAAAGATGGAGTGGACAAAAAAAGAACAGCAGTTCCATTAATTTGGTTTCACTGTTATAAACAGTGTTTTGTAAGTGTACATTGCCATACTCCCCGATGCCTTCTTGGGTTACATCAGCAAGGACCAGCTTGAGGCAAGGGATAATAGACGTCTTTACAAGCTAAAAATGCATGCGTGTATGGAGAGCACATTGTGTCCAAAAAGTAGGCACTTCACAGGGGCACTGGAGAAGGAACAGGTTATTAACAGTGGAGAAAGACAAGCTACTAAACACCCAACACTGTTGCCATGTAACGACTTCTGAAACAATCCCTCTTAAAGAGAAAATCATCTTTCTGTATCCATAAAGAGGGCAGATGGGCAAAGCCCCTTCAGTAATGCTGCCAGCTTCAAAAGCCCATTTTGCACATCCTGAATACTTCCTTCTTAAGACTTTGCTTGGTGCAAGCATTCTACTGTCCAAAAGCTGTCATTGGGAGCGCTGTTGGTTTGGTGGCAATAAAGTTCAGAAGCAATTGCAACAAACCTCCCTTCCTAGTTGGCCTGGATGCTCACGGTGCTTATGAAGCACCGTGAGCACCATGAGGCAAGTAAGGTGAACGGATGCCTCCAATCCCTTGTTCGTTTATCACACTGTTCTGTTAGTAACAACCATGAGACTTGAAACCAACAAGCTCAAGTTCGGCATTCGCATGGTTACTGCGGAGGATCCATATAAAGCACAAAAACAGAAAACTCAAAGGAAAGGATAAAGCACCATTGAACACTTAGTATTGCTACAGCCCACCCCTTTCTTTTATTTTGTCTGGTCGTGCTACATCTTTTTACTATAGATAGGTATGAACTTAGGTGATGTTCCCAATCAGTGTCCAATTTTTATATACACTATGTGCTGGTTCAAAGAGACTCGAAACACTGCAATGGAAGCTTCAAGTATAAAAGATGCCTGGAAGAAAAAAAAAGCTGTGCTGCAACCATCTCAGCAACATCTTGTCCCTTTAATAAAAATTGTGCTTCCATATTAACTTGAGCCCTCCAGTTTAAAGTACCAGTGCACTTATGAACAATGAATCAATTCTCAATGAGCATGTGCAGTCCAGCCAAAAACAGGGGCAAGAATCCGCATTGTGCTCCTGCATTGAAGGTGAATAACACGTACCATAATGGCGAATGTGCTTTAGTAAGCTTCCCTGCAATATTTATTTATTTATTTATTTCGTGTACCCTCAGGGCCAGAGGCATTAAAGAGGGGAGTGGTTACATGAAATACAGAGAAAAAAATTACAGTGCAGCAAAATGGTTAATAGTACAGAAATAGATGGTTCTCGGTTATACAATGTTATCTGAGTGTTCCTGGAGTGCTGGTCAATAAAATTAAATACGGTGCATGCAGTGCAGTAATACAGTGTTCCGGTAATACAAAAACAGTGGTACAATTGGTAGTACAAAAACACGAATGAAATGCTCCTGTTTATACAATGTTATCTAATACTGCCGTGAAGTGCTGATGGTCAACAATAGTAGCGGTTGAGGCTGGTAGGCGATTCCACTCGGCAGATGTACGCGGAAGGAATGAATGAGACATGACATTGGTTTGGCATAATGAAATTCCAACTTTGTTATTGCGATCTAACCTTGATGAAATGTATTGAGGAGGGGAGATAAGTTCATCGCGAAGTGAAGGATGATGAAATATCTTGTGAAAAATTGAAAGTCTAAGGCCTTTACGGCGAGAGGCTAAAGATGGCAAATCAAGGTTTAATTTCATTACAGAAGTGCTGGCAGTTCTATTTTAATTAGAAAAAACGAAACCAGCAGAGTTATCTTGTACCATTTCTAAAGAGTGAATTAGGTTTTTCTGAAAGGGATCCCAAACTGCTCCAGCGTACTCAAGTTTTGAGCGGACTAGTGACTTGTATAACATTAATTTTAGGGAAGACGGTGCTTTAGTGAAATTGCGTTTTAGGTATCCTAGCATGCGGTTAGCATTTTTAATTACGTAAGAAGCGTGCATGGACCACGAGAGGTTTCTAATAATATGGACACCAAGATATTTGTAGGAGGAAACAGGGTCTAAAGGGGGATTATTAACGCAGTAAGAAGGAAGCTGCTTAGAAGTTCTGGACACGCGCATAAATTTACATTTTTTAATATTTAATTCCATTGACCATGATTGGCACCAAGTAGAAATAGCGTTAAGGTCGGATTGAAGAGAAGATATATCAGTGTCACATATTATTTCCCTGAAGATTACACAATCATCGGCGAATAAGTGAATGTTAGAGGAAACACAAGAGGTAGATCATTTATGTAAATTAAAAAAGAAGGAGGTGACCAAGTACCGACCCTTGAGGTACGCCGAACTGTA
The DNA here is from genome assembly GCF_050947875.1 of Dermacentor variabilis. NCBI lineage: Eukaryota > Metazoa > Arthropoda > Arachnida > Ixodida > Ixodidae > Dermacentor > Dermacentor variabilis. Next base: position 225,141,353 of record NC_134571.1, on the reverse strand, counting down.
CTATGCTCGGTTGAGAGTTTGAGTTATTAGCAAAGACAAACTGTGAACGGTTAGAAAGAAAGCACTCAAGCCATGCAAGCAGTCTGGGATCAATGTTAATCTGATGCAGCTTAAACATTAGAAGGTTATGGCACACTTTGTCAAACGCTTTCGAAAAGTCTAAAAATATACAGTCGGCAGTTGAAGAGCGGTCAAGAATGACGTTCAGCTTATGCGTAAATAAAACCAGTTGTGTTTCACATGAATATGTCTTGCGGAAGCCATGTTGCGATGGTGAAAAAAATGAGTTAGTTTCAAGAAAGCTAGCAAGATTAGAGGCAAGTATATGTTCTAACATCTTACATGGAATGGATGTGAGCGAGATAGGGCGGTAGTTATATGGAGAATGCTTGTCACCCGACTTATGGAGTGGGATCACCTTCCCAATCTTCCGTTGATCAGGCAAAGAACCCTTATCTGGCGACTGTTGGAATATCACTGCTAGCAAAATTGAAGAGTAACAGCTAGTGCTTTTCAAAAATTTCGCGTTTATTAAATCGTGTCCTGGAGCCGAAGTTAGTTTTAAAGATGAGATAATTGGTACAATGCCTGCTGGTTCAATGATTATGGGAAACAATGCTTGGTAGTCATAGTCGTGCGTGGATGGAAGAGTAATGTGTGTAGTTGATGAAAAGTTGTGCATGAAAACATTAGGCGCGGACGCACATTGATTAGTTGGAATAACATTTCCAGAGCTGTCGATTAAGGTTATCATGTCGTCCGCCTTGGGGTTAATGACGCGCCAGAATTTCTTTGTGTCGGTTTTAAGCATTAAAGGCAAGGTATTGCCAAGAAAGTGATCTTTGGCTTGTTTAAGTGCGGCTACATACTCATCTGCCGCCACTTTGTATTTGGTCCAGCGGTTTACGCTAGGTGAACGTTTGGCTAATTTGTGCAGACGTTTCTTTTTACTAGACAGGCGCTTGAGACGGATGTTGTACCATGGGGCGTTTAGATTAAATGCAATGGTGCGCAGTGGGATGTATTTGTTTGTTAGTTCAGCAATTTTTGCAGCAAACATATTCCAGTTGGTCTGAACGGTACGGCTGTCGAAGTTGTTTATAAATACGTCTAGAAAAGCAGATAATTCGGCGTTGATGGCTTCAAAATTTCCTTTCGCGTAGTCTCGAAAAGATTTGAATTTTTTACCGGTTTTTCGCCGCAAAATATTTATGTCAAACGAAAGTGCTGAATGCTCGCTCAAGCCGGGTAAATAGGTGATGTCGGAAACTAGGTCAGGCCGCGATGTTAATACAAGGTCAAGTGCGTTCTCAACAGATTCAGTAGTGCGTGTGGGTTGAGTAACAAGTTGCGAAAGTGAAAAGACAGAGCACATGTCTAAGAACTCATTGGCTAATGAACAAAAAGGGTGTAAAGTTGGAGGTTCAGTATTCCATATTATGTTCGGTAGATTAAAATCGCCAAGCAAAAATAAAGGTAATGTAGGATGACGAGATGTAACAATATTAATGATATCATGCATCTCATTTACGAAATTAGATGAATAAGTTGGGGGGCGGTAACAAACACCAATGATTATCTTCTGGTGAATTATTTCAATGATGGTCCAAACGGTTTCGAGGTCAGTATTGACATGAATACACTGAGATGGGAAATCTTTAGAAATGGCTAAGAGCACGCCGCCTCCCTTACGCATTGTACCGTCACAACGATACAGTGAAATATGGTGTGCGACTTGAAGAATTTCGTTATCTTGAATCTGTGAATGTAGCCACGTTTCGGTAAGCACAAAAATGTCGGCATTGCAAGTCTCCAAGGCAGATGCTAAGGAAGTGAGCTTATTCATGACGCTTCGAATATTTGTAAAGAACACAGATACAATGCATGATTCTCGTCCACATCCCCCAACGTTTTCCTAACTGGGCACGTGCTGGGAATTTGCATGCCCGCCGTTATCACGTGGTTCATATGGCGCATGCTCGTTGACGGTGTCTGTTGCCGGGTCATAGACGAACTGTTTTTTATTCATTGAGTTTTTATTCATTATGAGTTTGTAATGTACAAAGAATTGTCAATGAAGCACAGATGCACTTGCAAATTATGTCACAATCGAAAATTATGAGCACAGTGTAAATCTATGTGCCCTTTCCACTCTTAGTATGCTTTACTGCACGATGCTTATTTACAGCCCGTATTGCGGTGTAGCAAGCTACAAAAGAAACTTTGCACAATTAGGCTTTTTAGGATTATCTTTCTCGCAATACAATCATACTTCGCGGTGAAGCCTAAGCAATGTCCTGCGGTGAAGCATACTAAAAGTGAAAAGGGGCCACTGTCACTGGACATAAGAGTTCTGTAATCATACACTCGCGAACCCGCCGCCTCTCAGGTCGCCTAAGTGGACATACTATGCTGGCTGATAGCGGCCCTCTGCCACATTTAGTATGCTTCACCGCGTAACTAAATCGTACTGCGGCGAAGAAGCCATACATTTGTATTGAGTGAATAAACAAATGGTTTTTACAACAGTACAGAAATAAACGCGCACCATGCATCATTCTACCACACGAAAGAGCGTCGCAACATACGGTAGCTGATTTACACAGGCCGTGTAGCCCACTTATCAGTCGTAAAAGGTATTATGGGTAATTCAAAATTTCAGACACACATATGTGTTTATGCTTACGTTCGCACTCCTTGCGTAATAAGACTCCCAGAACTTCCACAATAGAAAGTAGTTTACAACACACAAACGCAAAGAACACTCTATGCCTCGTTTTCAACTCGGCCGTCACGCAAATGGCATATAATGCGGAAAAACGTGACCATGATGTGTGTTAGCGTCGTAAACTTCATACTAGGCAAGGAGCTAGCACACCGCAGTCCCGCGACAGCCGCTAATGAGACCAAGACGGGAGCACATGTCTGTGAACGCGCAAACGGAGCCCCTAAGCCACTCTGCTCCTCCGCCACGCCCGCTGAACGGGTGCGCCACTCGTTTCAAGCACAGCGCACCAAACACACATTCAGCGCTGAACAGTGGGCGGTCGACGCAGTTGCATCTCCATGACTTGCAACGAGCAGCACATCCCTCGATGTCCGTTAAGCAAAGTCGGACACGGCGACTGCACATCGCGGTTTGCAGAACTTCGCTGCCGAGGTGCTAGGCCACTTCGATATTTCAATTGTCACCACCGCCGGGTTCTCAAAAAAGCACGGGTCACACAATGCAGATTCTGTACTGCCAGAGAGCTCACCGAGGACAAAGCCGCACTGCCGCACCGCCACTACTCACGGCTTTCCGCCAAGTAACACAGAACCTACAACTAACACACAAGCAACGCACGCACAATCACATGAGCAATGTTGAACAACGCGCGGTACAGAGAACGATCACGCCGAGGACGAACACGCCACGACGTCGTTCGGCGCCAGCATCGCGCCTTCTCAAAAATCCCTAAACGATGCTGTCCCTAGGCACCTAGGATCAGGTCACGTGAGGGATATTTGTTCTCGCGCTGGTGCTTGTCACGCTTGATAAATTTATAGTGCGCCGTTCGGCTGCTCTGCTGCTGACGGTCGGGACGAAGCGGCGCGTGAATCGCCAGTAACTCAGCAATTTGCGCTGTCGCGCAGTAGCGGATGGCGGCAGGACATCAAACCGCCGCGCTGTCAAGGAACCAGAACCCGATTTTTTTTTTTGTCGGAGATTTGCAGTCATAGACACAACAAAAATTGGAGGACGCTTAAGCTTCGCCTTCAAGAGTGGAACGCGACAGCGTACCCGTCGACCCGCCAAGGGGTGTAAGACAATGGGCTACGGCGCAGCGACTACGCGCCCCGCATCGGACGCGGTGAGCGTCGAGCAACGCAGCGTTCGGCGCGACAACGAAATGTGCGCCTGAGCAAGCGACGCACGCCTGAGCCTTAGAAACAGCTCGTTTCTAAGGCAACACCGCGTTCACTAGAGACGCTTTTGTACCGCTTTGAAGCATCGAACTCGTGGCTCAGTGGGACGACATATCAAGATTTTTTTTTTCAATGCTGCAAGTTTATCCAGCATGTCAATCCATGTTGGATGTTCAGGGAGTGCCCGATGGACATCCCTGAACCGTACTACAGATTCAATGAAGTGATCACGTGTAGGTCGCGAATTGACATCGGCATTGTTGAACTGCGTTCTAGCTTTCCACAAACTGTGGAGGCCCAGGAGCATTATAGCGTCATACGGAAAAGCCTCCGTTTCTACCGGTAAGAATCTTATTCCATGTGGATCTAAAGGTAACTCTTTTTTTTTAAATCCTTTGTAGCACATCCCAGAAAAAGATGGGATCCCTTGTTGACATATTTTTCCTTTTTCTGTATTGTTTGTGTATGTCAAAGCCGGCAATAAAGAAAAAAAAAACTCGTGGCTCAGTGGTAACGTCTCCGTCTCACACTCCGAAGACCCTGGTTCGATTCCCACCCAGCCCATCTTGGAAGTTGCTTTTTATTTATGAAGTGCCTGCCGTTATTTATCGCCCACGGCCAACGCCGCGGACGCCGACGACACCGGCTTTTCTGCAACACGAGCTCCTTAACGCTATCGCGTTAAAATGAAGCATGGCTTCGGTTAAAAAACGCGGACCAGTGCCGACTAGTGAAAAAGGCGCCTGGTGTCGAGATGTCTGCCCTCGCATGCGCGTCCCTTTTAGCTCGCAGCCTCTCCAAACCTTCGGCATCGGCTTAGCGCTATTTAATCGTAGGGAGCAGCGCGAAATGACAGCGCTATAGCCGCAACGTCTGATGCGTTGCTGGAAGGGGTGGTCGGGAGTGCGATAGTTCTCTGCGCCCAGCTCACGCTGCGGTTGACAGCTGCCACCTTAAAGCCCCAGGCCCTATACATTTTTTTTTGTCACGTGACCACGATACCGCGTAGGCAAAAGATCGCTGCGGCTCATCGTCTGCTAGACTCGGAATTATCTATGCGCGACAGTTGCTCGAATGACGGCGCTCGACCCAATCCTAATATTTGCCCATGCTATCTCACACTGCTGAATTTATGCGCAGTAGATGAAGTGGCTTAGGCAGGGTTTTTCCTATAAGAACTGCCATCATCGAATCCTTGCTTTTTTTTCTTCTTTTTGCTGCAACGTGTAGTGCTTGACGCCGTGCAAACTGTGTGGCTTGATGCTCTACCGCCGGCGGCTCGCTATTAGCAGACTGCTTGACCGGTGTCGTGAGCTCGCTGGCGGGCAGTTTTTACTCCAGCATCTTCCAAGCGACAGTTGCACTGAAGTGGTCTTGTTAGGGTGGCCGACCATGTTGAATGGAATTACCCCTATTTCAGGCGCATGGTATTAAAATCTTTTCGTCCAAGATTCGACGATAGCAGTTCTTATCAGAGAAAGCTTCCCGAAGCCGCTTCATCTGCGAATAAACCTAGCAGTGCGAGAAAGCATGGGCAAATATAAAGAGTGGGTCGCGCGCCTTCATTCCAACAACCTGTCGCGCACGGATAATTCTGAGTCTAGCAAACGAGACGCCGTAGCGATCGTTTGCCTACGTGGTATCGTGGTCACGCAACAGAAAAAAAATAATAATGTATAGGGCCTGCGGCTTTAAGGTGGCAGCCGTCAGCTGCAGCGTGAGCTGGGCGCAGAGAACTATCGCATTCCCGACAATCCCTTCCGGCAACGCATCACACATTGCGGCTACAGCGGCGTCATCTCACGCTGCTCCCTACGATTAAAGACCGCTAAGCCGATGCTAAAAGTTTTGAGGCTGCGAGCTAAAAGGAACGGACATTCGAGGGAAGACGTCTAGACACCAGGCGCCTTTTTCACTAGCTGGCACTGGTCTGCGTTTTTTAACCGAAGCGGTGCATCATTTATATGTTTCTACGACTGCAAATCGCCGGCAAAAAAAAATAATCGGGTTCTGGTTCTTTCAAAGCGCGGCGGTTTTGCGGCCTGCGGCCGTCCGCTACTGCGCGACAACGCAAAGTGCTGAGTTACTGGCGATTCACGCGCCGCTTCGCCCCGACCGTCAGCAGCAGAGCAGCCGAACGGTGCACTAAAAATTTACAAACATTACAAACACCAGAGCGTGAGCGAGGGCGCGGAGCAGAAGTTTGACGTCATTCGAGGTACTCTCGTCGTCAGCGCGCGAAGCGCGATAGCAGCGCCGTGGTGCGGCCCCGCAGCCGCTCCGGCCGCCTTCGCCGTGGTCCATTTTATTCTGTCCGCGACTCTACATTGCTGGCATGTCGGCGAGGGTCTTGTTCAGGCTCTCCGTGGCACCATTCATCTGTGGGTGGTCGGCAGTTGTCCTCCTGTGGCTTGTATGGCTGTATTGCAGAATGGCTTGGATGAGCTCTGCTGTAATGGCCGTTCGTCTGTCGGTGATGAGGACTTCTGGGGCACCATGTCGCTGCAGGATCTTCTCGATGAAAAATTTCGCCACTTCAGTTGCGCTGCCTTTCGGTATTTATTTATTTATTGTCACAATATCAAGGCCCGGATGCGTTACAGAGAGGAGTGGTGATTATTAAAAATGAGTTAGTTGACAATATTCTTGATGTTTGTGGCGTAAGAAATGGCAGTGATGGAGGCAGGGAGGTGGTTCCAGTCATTCGTCGTTCTTCGTAAAAAAGGAATGAATATGAACGTCGGTGCGACAAGTTGGAACTTCAACCTTAAAACGATGATCCATGCGGGAGGATATGTATGATGGCGGGGAGATTTTTAAGTGTTTCGTTAGTGTAATAAATCTTATGAATAAGGCACAGGCTAAAGTATTTACGAGGTAACTCTAGCTTAGGCAAGCCAAGGGTTAGTTTCATTGATGAGACACTTGCATGACGAGAATAGTTCAAAAGAATAAAACGATCAGCTGGGTTTTCAATGGATTCGACGGTATTTTTTAGCTTTAGAGTAGAAGGGTCGAAAATAGAGCATGGATATTCAAGTTTAGGCCTCACGAAGGATTTGTACAGAAGTAACTTGACGGCTGCACTTGCCGACGAAAAATTCCTCCCTAAAACCCAAGCATGCTATTAGCGTTACCGTAAATGTAATTAATATGAATGTTCCATGTAAGATTCTGTGTTATGTCGAGACCAAGATATTTGTATGATGAAACATTTTGTACGGGTATCTTGTTAATTTAGTACGTAGGAAGGGTGGTATTTCTGATAGCGCGGGACACACGCATCGCCTTACATTTATTAGAATTGAGCTTCATTTGTGATCTAGAACACCATGATGTTACTATGCCAATGTCTCAGTGAAGAGTACCGCAGTCGCCAGGATTAGAAACGACACGATGGAAAACCCAGTCACCGGCGAATAACTTAATTGATTATTTAATTTGGTCTGGGAGGTCATTAACATAAATTAAAAATAATAATGGTCCTAATAATAATGGTCCTAGAACTGACCCTTGCGGAGGTTACTCCGCAAGGGTCAGTCAGGAACTGACCGCAACCGGAGGTTACTCGGCCAGTGGAAGAGAAACATTGGTTTGCATAAACAAATTGTGAACGGTTAGACAAAAACACTTAATCCAAGCAAGCACGCTAGGATCAATGTTGAGGTTACTTAATTTAGTTAGTAGAGATGCATGTGAAACAGTATCGATAGGATCGGATCGGAAAACATTTATTGGGCTCTAGAAAATAGATCTTCGCGGCTTCAGACGGCCTCTTCCATCTTCTGATGGATTCCTCTGTCTGCAATCACAGGGTTGGTGCCCTAGTCCAAGGCTCCACTGAGTATGGCCAACCCGCGAGCTCGCTCTACTAGGCGCTTTTGGCCGTTCAAGCTTACGCTGGAAAGCATACTCTCCGACTGTTCCGCACTCGGGTTTTTAATTTTATAGATTTGGGGACTCAATATTTTGACAGGCCCATGATATGTGGTACAGATCTGGTTTCTCTCCGCACCATGGGCACTTAGCCTCATATTGTGTAGGGAAAATTTTATTCAGAAGGTTTATATTCGGGAAAGTACCCGTCTGCAGTTGTCGCCATGCAACAGCATCCTCTCTGCTTAGATCCTTATCCGGGGGTGGGTACTTCAGTCTGACCCCTTTATAATAATTTAGGATATCTGAGTAGCCCAAGGATACTGACTCGGGTTCCTCAAGGCTTTGGCGAAGTCTAACAAAATGCAGTCAATAATAACGTTAGCATCCATCGCCTGGAATAAATCATTAGTTAATGACAAAAGCTGTATTTCGCACGAAAACTGTTTTATAAAATGTTTTATAAAGTGTTGGTAGGGAATAAACAACAAGTTTAACTCGACAAATGAAACCAGGTGTGAGTAAATTATGGGCTTCATTAATTTGCAGGGAACGCTGGTTAGCGATATAGCTATCTGTAATTAAGTGGGGAGTAACGATTACCAGACCTATGTACGGGAGTCGCCATCCCTGCCTTCCAGCCGTTCGGAAAGATGGTGGTTTGAAGAGACTGAGCAAAGATTTCCTTCAGAATTATAGATGAATATGTAATAGTTTCCTTAAGAAATTTCGAGTTGATGCCACCTACTCCAGTGCATGAAGAAATTTTTGAGGTCTCTATGAACTTTACAACGCCATCAAGGTCATTGGTAATAGGAAGCATTGGAAAATATTGCACATCAGGAAAAACAACGCTTGCGCACAACACAGAATCCGAAAATACAAAGATGAAAGCGTCATTCAACACTTCGCGACAGACGCTGCGATTGACAGGTTCGTTGTTAAGATCACACAGTTCAATGGCACTAGATTTTTTAGCGTTGGCCACACTCCGAAATTTCTGTGGGTTGCCTTTCAAGAAAGAAGGTAACATGTGCTGATAAAATGTTGTTTTCGACTCAGCTATAGCATTCTTCTAGTCGCTCAGTACTATTGTGTAAGCATTCCAACGCTCATCACTGCCAGCTATTTTTGCTCGACAGAAAAGCATTTTCTTTTTGTTCACTAAACGTTTAAGACGCGAGTTGCACCAAGGTATGCGAGAATTAAAATAAATACGTTTTCGCGGTATATACCGGTTAATTAAGGAGTTGGCTTTTTCTTTGAATAATGACCAGTTTTCTTCAACCGATCAGGAGTGGAAACTTGGAATGTAGTCGATGATGAAAATTCTAGTTCGGTAATAATTGCAGCAAAATCAGCTTTTATGTAATCACGAATAACTTTGGACGAGGTAACAGGCGGCATGGTTAACTGCGTATTACACTGGATTATACAATGGTCGCTAATACCCGGTAGGTAAGTTAGAGGCGAAACAAATTCTGGCGATGTAGTGAGTATTAAATCTAGGATATTAGCCCCCGAGTGTGTAGAACATCGAGTATGCTTCAGAACCGGCTCGTGCAGGTTGAATTTGAGGCAAAGGCTGATGAATTCGGAATATTCAGAACAGCACTGTTTCGTTGAAGGTGGAACAGTGCCCCAGTTAATACCACGAAAGTTACAGTCCCCGAGGAGTATTAGTAGCGTGAAAGGCAACCGTAAAATTAGACTATTTAAGGCATCATGAAGGTCTGAACAAAATGTGTTAGGTGAAGAAGGGGGCCTGTAAACGACGCAAATGATTTTTTTTTTTTTTGAGTTCGAAGCCTATGCGCGTAGAGCTTAAGCTTCAGCGAAGCGGTTGAGATAGTCCGTTGCCACGACGATCCACTTATTTCCGGATATTGATGTGGAAACGGTCCCAAAAATCCATCCCGATCTGCTGAAATGGTTGGCAAGGAGGTTCGATCGGCTGTAGTAATCCAGCTGGCCTTGTCGGTGGTGCCTTTCGTCGCTGACAGTCTCGGCATGTCTTGACGTAACGTGCGGCGTCGGCGGTCGGACACGGCCAGTAATACCTTTCCGGTATCCTCGACAGCGTCCGGGAGAAACCGAGGTGCCCAGCGGTTGGATCGTCATGTAGGGCGTGCAGTACTTCTGGAAGCAGCGCTGACGGAACAAGAAGAAGGTAGTTGGCGCGGACTGGTGAGAAGTTCTTCACGAGCAGGTTTTTTTGTAGTGTTAACGTAGACAATCCGCGCTTAAATGCCCTCAAATACTTGACGAGGACTTTTAGCTCCGGGGCTGCTCGTTGCTATTTAGAGAAGTCTTCCGCGCATATTATTCCAAAGAAGGCGTCGTTTTCCTCGTTGTCTTGCGGCGGGTGATCGATGGGGGCGCGTGATAGGCAGTCGGCGTCAGAGTGTTCTCGTCCGGACTTGTAGATTACCGTGACGTCATATTCTTGCAGTCTAAGGCTCCTCCGCGCCATCCGTCCGGAACGGTCCTTTAAGTGAGCTAGCCAACAAAACGCGTGATGGTCGCTAACTACTTTGAATGGCTTGCCGTATAAGCAAGGGAGGAATTTTGCTGAAGCCCAAATGATGGCGAGGCATTCCTTTTCAGTCGTAGAATAGTTGCTTTCCGCTTTTGACAGCAACCGGCTAGCGTAAGCTATCACCCGTTTAAGTCCGTGTTTTCTCTTATACTAGCAAGGCACAGAGGCCTAAGCTACTGGCGTCAGTGTGGATTTCGGTATCGGCACCCTCGTCGAAGTGTGCAAGTACCGGCGGTGACTGCATGCGTCGCTTGAGTTCTTGAAATGCGTCGGCCTGCTGCGTTTCCCACTTGAACACGGTATCACATTTGGTTAGATGTGTTAGCGGCTCCGCAATGCGTGAAAAGTCTTTGACAAAGCGCCTGTAGTAGGCGCACATGCCAAGGATTATACGCACTGTATTCTTGTCGACGGGCTGCGGGAACATGGCAGTTGTCTTCTGCGGGTCGGGGTGGACTCCACAGTTGCTGATGACATGGCCTAGGAACATAGGCTCATCGTAAGCGAAGCGCCACTTTTCCGGCTTCAGAGTGAGCCCTGATGACTTCATGGCATCTAATACTGTCGCAAGCCGCCTAAGGTGAGCGTCGAAATTTTCGGCGATGACAACGACGTCATCCAAGTAAATAAGAAACATCTGCCGCTTCAATACTGCTAACACCGTGTCCATGACGCGCTGAAACGTTGCAGGCGCCGAGCACAGTCCGAATGGCACGACCTTGAACTCGTAGAGGCCGTCTGGCGTCATGAAGGCGGTCTCTTCGCGATCTCTCTCGTCGACTTCTTTCTTCGAGTAGCCAGACTCGAGGTCCATCGATGAGGAGTATTTAGCATTGCAGAGCCGATCCAATACGTCGTCTATCCGCGGGAGAGGGTATACGTCCCTCTTCGTGATCTTGTTTAGTCGACGATAGTCGGCGCACAAACGTAGGGTTCCGTCCTTTTTCTTCACCAAGACCACAGGAGATGCCCACGGGCTTTTCGACGGCTGGACGATGTTGTCGCGCAGCATTTTGTCGACTTCTTGCCTAATAGCGTCACGTTCTCGCGTCGACACTAGCTAAGTTCTCTGGCGGAGTGGTCGAGCGCACTCTTCAGTTATTACGCGTTGCTTTGCGACTGGTGTTCGTCGAATCCTCGATGACGTCGAAAAGTACTCTTTGTATCGTCTGACAAGACTTCTGACCTGTTGCTGATTACTCATGGGGAGACTTGGATTTATGTCGAAGTCCTGTTCGGGAATTATGCTCATCAGGGTACATGCGGCAGAATCCGAGAGGACAAAATCATTGCTGGTTTCTACAAGTTCCTCGATCTACGCGATTGTCCTGCCTTTGTTGACATGCTTGAACTCCTGGCTGAAGTTTGTCAGGAACACCTTCGTTTTTCCTCCGTGCAGTCCAGCGATCCCTGTTGCGACGCAAATTTCACGGTGGAGTAGTAGACGTTAGTCGCCCTTGATGACGCCTTCTACTTCACCGGGTGCTTCGGTGCGGAGGGAAATAATAATGCTGGAGCGCGACGGGCTGCTCACTTGATCTTCGAGCACACTCAAGGCGTGGTGACTACGAAAGCTCTCCAGCGGTATCGCTTGATCTTTCGAGAGCGTTATCAATTTCGACTTCAGATCAATGATTGCGCCATGTTGGTTCAGGAAGTCCATGCCGAGAATGACGTCTCGTGAACACTGTTGGAGGATAACGAAGGTGGCAGGGCAAGTCCATTCACGAATAGTAATTCTTGCCGTGCGGATTCCAGTCGGCGTAATGAGGTGCCCTCCAGCGGTCCGAATTTGAGGGCCTTCCGGTGCAGTCATACCTGTCTTCAACTGGGCGGCAATGTGCCCCCTCATGACGGAGTAATCGGCCCGTTGTCGACTAAGGCGGTGACTGCGTGGCCGTCTAGAAGCACGTCGAAGTCGGTGGTTCTTTGTCTGGAGTTACAGTTCGGCCTTGGCGTCGCGTCACGGCTGCGTCCCGTTGACCTGTGGCTGGTGCGTGGCGGCGTCAGGTCGTCTTTCGTCGGCATATTCTTTGCTTTCAGACTTCGTCGGGACGGCGGCGTGTCGTTGTTATGCCGTCGATATAGCCTCTTCGGCGTCTTCCTCGGCGGCGGAGGATCACCTTGGCCCCCTCCATTTGCTTGTAAATGGGCCCAAATAAAATGAAATGAAATGAAATCTTCGTCAGTTCGACGAACAGCAACCGCGCCCCCATTGGTTACTGCTTTTAGTCTTCCGGATATGGGCTCGCAGAGCGGCCCCGGGCTGGGCCAGTATATGGACGGCGTTACAGCGACAGGTAGTGGCCTGGTTATGGTCGTCGAGAGCTCCACTGGGTAGCGGCGAGGTAATCTTCGATGTCGGAAGGTCGGTCTCCAACCTGTGGTCGTGGCGTGTTAGCGTTAATGGCGAACCCTCGCAGTCCCATCTCCCGGTATGGGCATCTTCGGTAGACGTGACCCACTTCTGCGCACTGGTAGCAGAGCGGGCGGTGGTAATGAGCGCGCCAGACATCTCTCTTCTTGGGTAGCTGCGCTGGGCGAAGGGTAGGCGTGCTGGCGGCGGCGGCGGCGGTGGACGACGGAATTGTGGCGTTACAGGGCCCTGGCGTGGTCGTGGATGGCGACGTTGACGCAGGAAACGGCGGCGTAGGTCGTCGCTTCCGGCTGGGGCTGCGGTGATTAGCACCTCGGGAACTCCAAGCGATCGCTGGACCTCTTCCTTGACGATTTCGGTGATTGAGTCCACCTGAGGCTGCGATGAAAGGAAGAGTTCCTCTCGTACGACTGCCCTGATAGTCTCGCGCAGGTCGTCGGTGGCCAGTGATTGAACCCCGGCGTAGTTTGTTGAGTTGGTGTGGCGGTCGAATTGCCGGTTCCGCATTTCCAGTGTCTTCTCGATGTTCGTGGCCTCACGAAGAAACTCGTCGAAGGGTCATCGGTGGGCTTCATATAATTCCGACGAAAAGTTCTTCCTTCATACCACGCACGAGTAGGCTAACTTTCTTCTCCTCCAACATTTCCGGGTCGACGTGGCCAGTAAGATGGGCCATCTCCTCCGTGAAGATCGCTATGGTCTCATTGGGAAGCTGTACTCGGTTTTCCAGTAGCGGTAGAGCACGCTCTTTACGCACGAAGCTTGTGAATGTTTGCAGGAAGCTGGTTTGGAACAGGTCTGACGTCGTTAAGGTGGCTTCTTGATTCTCGAACCACGTCCTGGCCGCATCTTCTATTGCGAAATAGACATGTCGCAGCTTCTTGTCGCTGTTCCAGCTGTTAAACGCAGCGACCCTCTCATACATTTCCAGCCAGCTTTCCGGGTTCTCAAATGTGGAACCGCTGTACGTCGGTGACTCCCTGGGCTACTGCAGAACTATTGGGGCCGCTGCGGCTGCCATTGGACTGCTTTTTTGGTGGTCTCTGGACGATCTTCTTGGTCGTCTCTGGTAGAAGTTCGTGTTTCGGGGGCAGCTGCTGTAGCCTACGGCTTGCTCGATGTTCAGGAACGACGTTGGTGTTGTCTTTGCGGTCCGGGCTTGGGTTACGGCTTGTATGGAGCGTCCGGTACATAAACGTAAAGCACCTCCACCAGATGTCACGTAGTGACTGTGAAAAAGGCAGCAAAACTGTGATTAACGAAACTAGCGTTTTATTAGGCGAACTTGTGCCCTCAATAGCAGGGTACGCTCAAAGAACAACGATTGCGGCGAACACACCCGGCGATCGTCGAAAATCTGATCAGCGGGTCAAGCGCGTCGGTTTTTGTACACCAGTACTCGAATGTTCCAGATTAATCGCTGGGGCCCGCGTGTCTTCCACAAAGTTCTACACTATTCGCGTCGCGCATACATGCAATCAGATTACACAAGGTTCGGTGACAGACAGGGGATGGAATCATGCATAATATTCCAGAAACTTCCGATACATGCAGACGCGTCCTGCGCTTTGCGATAACATTTGGTAGGCAGTGGAACTTGGTCACGCGATAAAGATAAACGAGTGCACGTGTCAATATGAATATATTCACCGGCCCGTCGGTGTAGGCCCAACTGACTTCCTTAAAGTTCTTGCGTTCAGGGATAGCAGAAGGAAAGTCAACATGTCCGCAGTAAAGGTCAGTAAATGGCGTTTGGAGGTTTGGTGGCAGAAAGGAGGGAGACCACAAGCAACGCAGGCGTGCATTAAGAAATTTTTCAATAATCGTTCAGGAAGTTTGAAGCTGGGAGTTTTCGTTGGTAATACAAATAATATAGGTAATTACGGCAGTCGGCGAAATAGGAAAAAAAGAAACCTCGGTTGCGCATCCCAGCATGACATTTAATATAGGACGCTCATACCATCCATCGATTTCGCCATCCATCCATGCATCCATCGATCCTAGTCGTTGGAATCGCCATTGCAGTCTATATGCCTAGCTGCCACGCCTCCACAATTTGATGGCCTACTACAGAAAAGCGACATTAGGGCCAATTGCTACTGGTAGGACATCTTGATGGGGCTAAAAAAACGATGAAGACGCAATGAAGACCAAAAAAAGAAAAAAGTTGTCGTGTATTTTTCCTCCTGTGCGTGTTCGTCATTAGCGCTGCCCTATCGACACAGCACAACATCATTGCGGGCGAAGGAAGAAGTACATCCCTCCAAGCACTCTGGTCTTAATAACACTATGTTCATGAACATTCCTTTAGTATTCCCGCGCATATAA
The DNA here is from genome assembly GCF_050947875.1 of Dermacentor variabilis. Classification (NCBI taxonomy): domain Eukaryota; kingdom Metazoa; phylum Arthropoda; class Arachnida; order Ixodida; family Ixodidae; genus Dermacentor; species Dermacentor variabilis. Next base: position 225,126,324 of record NC_134571.1, on the reverse strand, counting down.
ATAAATTCAATGTCTAAATAATTGCATAGTATTGTGGCTATTCCTGTAGCTTATAGACATTTTTTAATTTCGTGTACGAAATATTGTAATGATTCTTCTGCAAAACTTCTACAAAGTCGGTATATAAATGTCAAATATAAGGAATTAACACTAACCACTGGCTCTTCAAATACATTGTAGAAGCATTGCAAACAGTTTCGATATTACTATTGTTCTTATTATTATTAGCGGTGCTCTACTTTTCAATGAAAAGCTTTTGGTAGCTTAGAAATCGTACGCTATTCACAAAGCATGCGACGCCGTACCTAAGCGCTACAAGTCGAGCGTTATGCCATTTTTACATCTTGATTTGCTCTAATTGAACTGGACATTTTTCTGCATTGGAAGATCCAGATCTCAATAACTGTCTCAAAAGGTGACCTGTTCTTCATTCTCATAACACAAGAAAGGCTGCACGGAGCTTTTACGAACACACACACAATGCACTTGGACTTGAGACGAGCGGTCTTAAGCTGGTGCCTATCATTCGGGCTCGACGAGAGTGCTGCGAGCGTTAACTACATTGGGGATACTTGTTGTATAGACGCATAAGATTTGCGAAAGCTTTCTTCCTGAGCGCCAAAATGATTTACGCTCTCCCCGCTTCATTATGCCATTCCATCCAAAGAGTTGCCCAGGCCGTCATTTACACGAACCTACTGGCGTAGCCTAATCAGTAGCCTGCACCGAAGCGTGCAATCACGGATCACCGACCATCGCTGCTGCGCCGGCGTTCGGTTCTGATGAAGGATGTGGGGCGCGAAACGTTGTCACTCAAGCGGGATTAACAGCTCGGAGACGCACACTCGTAACCTCAACTGCAGTCGAGACGTTTCGTGTCTTGCGCTCAGCAATAAAGTACAAATCATACCGTCTTGTAAGCGCAGCAGTTTTCTTAACTGCGCGACCATGCCGCTTAGCACATCAGTCAGGACGTGAAAAGTAATTTTTGCTGCTCACCTTGCGAGTGGAACTTTTGGCAGCGCTTCCGGCCTTCTCTCAACTACTCACAGCAGCAGCTTTTTTCTGCAGTTTACGCAAGACGATAGACTCACTCAACATTAAGTTATTCGGCATATAGGAGTTGGGTAGGAGAATAGAATGAAACCAGAGATTCTTTTTATCCGCCTAATGTAAAAGCATTTCTCTAGCAAATTCCATATAGGCTCGATATTGATCGTCAAATCTAACACAAATATCTCAAATATTGGTCGCTTCGTTGTTCGAGCAGCAATTAGAGCAACACAAATATTATATTTCTGCTAACAACGCTGCAAATATGCGATAATCTTAATTTGCTTCCTTCAGTTTAATGCGCGCGTATTATTTAGTCGCCTTCGTCATCACCATCATCATTATCATCAGCAGTAGACCATTTTATGGCCACTGCAGGACGAAGGCCTCTATCATCAGCATTATCATCATCATCATCAGCCTGATTACGCCCACTGCAGGGCAAAGGCCTCTCCCATACTTCTCCACTACCCCGGTCACTTACTAATTGTGGCCATGTCGTTCCTGCAAACTTCTAAATCTCATCCGCCCACCTAACTTCCTGCCGCCCCCTGCTACGCTTCCCTTCCCTTGGAATCTAGTCTGTAACCCTTCATAACCATCGGTTATCTTCCCTCCTCATTACATGTCCTGCCCATGCCCATTTCTCTCTCTGATCTTCAATTACCCCTGTCCTGCGCCAACCGATTCCAACTACCGCCCGCGAATTTCCTAATTTAATCGCCCCACCTAGTCTTCTGCCCTACTCTATTGCGCTTCCCGTCTCCTGGCACCCATTTTGTAACCATAAGCGTCCACCGGTCATCTAACCGCCGCATTACATGACCTGGCCAGCTCCGTTTTCTTTCTTTTACTCTCAATTAGAATATCGGCTATACCCATTTGCTGTCTGATCTAAACCGCTAACGTTATGCCTAGCATTCTTCGTTCCATCACTCTTTATGCAGTCCTTAACTTGTTCTCAAGCTTCTTGGTTCCAATCGGTCGGCCGAAGTGAACGGACGTGTCGTCGGCGCGCTCCGCAACCACCGAGACTACGCGACCTTCACCGACCGCCCTTGACCGCCCTTGCCCGGGCCGCTTTTGCCGGGAGTAATATGGCAAGCGGCTTTCTCGCCGTTTCCCACCGACCGCCTTTTCTTCCCGGGACTTTGTTGCCGCTCCCCGCGCCTCTACAGCTCTGAAGCAGTTCCAACGCGGCTGCCCCTGCCGGGGCCATAGCTGCCTTGGCGTGTTTTCTACACCATGAACCAAGAGCGCCAAGCGACCAGCTCTTCCGAGGCCCATGTTCTAAACCGCCGTGCAAGGGGCCTTCGGCCAATTCACCGGTCCGTTTCGATGGAGAATTTACCGCAACGTCATTTTCCAACGAGCAGGAGACGCACTCGGCGATAGAGAACGCCGGCGCGCGTTCCTCAACAACAACGAAGACGCCCGAGGTGGATACCGCGGGAGTGGCCACCGATCCCATCGTCGCCAATTTTCCCTCCCAACAGCGAGAGGTGGACACTCCGACCGGGGAAAGGATGGAGGAAGATGCTGCCCCGAACATTTACGACGACAAAACTGACGACGACACAGGTGGCTGTTGGAAGACAGTCATACATAAGCGACGCATCCGTCAAACGCGCGTTAAGACGCAACCCTTCGAGAACATCTTGGGCATTCCGGACGCCTCCCAGCCTATCATACGCAAGCGCATTCGGAATCAGAACCTGCCTCAACTTCCTTTGCATGATGAAAAGATAATTCTGCGGCCTCACGGAGGAGTTTGTCTCGATAAATGGACGCGCCCAGAACTCGCCAGTGCACTGTGGAGTGCAGCCGGTTTGACCAGCGATGATCGTCAGGACATCATATTCCGACTGCGACCTCAACACAACTTGGCAATCATCAGCACACCCCAGTCACACGTAGCCGACGCATTGTACAAGGTGAGGGAGCTGAACCTTGGTCAGCGGGTCTATCCCATCACGACGTATTTTGCGGCCCCAGACAACTCATGCAAGGGAATTGTTCCTGGCCTTTTGCCCGGTACACCGGCTTCCAAGCTGGTGGATGAGCTTGTGGCTCCTGGAACTCAAATACTTCAAGCACGAATGATGGGTCAAACCAACGTTGCGTTGGTAACATTTCAAGGACTTAAAGTGCCTCGCTACGTGCGTTTCTATGGTGCAGAACTCCGCTGCTACCTCCATCGACCCCGCCAACTGGTTTGCAAGATATGTCACAAGCTCGGCCATTGGGCTGATTACTGTCCTACGCCGCACGTGGTCATTTGCGCGACGTGCGGGACTGACAACCCCGCCCCGTCACATCCGTGCACCCCAAACTGCAGATCCTGTGACGGGACCCACCCTACAGCGGATCCAAACTGTCCGCGGCGTGCTAGGCAGACACTGAACAAAGCTTGGGTGCGGAAAGCTCTCGAGAAAGAGCAGCGTGAAGTCCAACCCTCCAGCGACCCGACCACTACCACAGATACGGCGGAGACTCGAACGTCGCGCGCCCCAACGAAGGAGACAAGAAAAGTCCGGTCGGAGACCTGTTCGAGATCCCGTCGCAAGTTGAAGTCTCGGGCTCGATCCCGCAAGGCATCCGTGCGCCTCCCAGAGAAGCGTCCTCCTTCCCCATCTTCCCAACAACCCTACAAAAAGGCCCTGACGACCAACGCCCCAGCCAAAGTGACCCTGGTCCCTTCAGGGGTGTAGCGGACTCCTGAGAAGAAAACAGCAATGGAGGTAGGTCGGGCTCGGTAGGTAGGTCGGGCTGAGTGTCCCCCACAGCTCGCTCCGCCCCGTAAATCTCTCTGTACCCCTTCCCCTGTTACCAATTCGTTACCAAATCCCGATCCTCTAATAGAAATAGCCCGCCTACGTCGTGACATGCATGGAGGCGCGCTGTGAGCGCCTGCAAAAACAAATGGATGCGCTTGTGGCAGACATGAGCACTAGTATGCAGGCGGCTCTGGACAGGATAGAACGCCAAATGTAGGTCCTTCAAATAGGGATTACGGAGCAAGTGAAATCATGTATAGAGTGCACTTGCGCACGCTTGCAAGTTCCTGAGCTTAGCGGTAACAACGAAAGCGCGCTTTCCGACCAAGGCTCTCGGCCGCAACCTTCAAATGTGGGCACCCGGCGCCCGCATCCCTATGCAAGACCGCCTGCTTCCTCTCGCGATGATGATGGCGCCGCGTAACGCGGAGCAACTAGTGGTGTGGTAGTGGAATTGTAGGGGATTCCGCCGAAAACGAGGTTCCCTACAGCAGTATATCGCCACATCCACGGACCCTCCCGATGTCATCCTCTTATAGGAAGTCAATTGCACCCCTTCTTTATCTGGCTACAGCACGCTCTCGGGTGTCTCTCCTCTTGTGGGAGCCTTAGTTTCGTAACATGTTACATGTCGCATGCATACCACTAACATTGACATTCCTCACCAAATATTACAAATAATTACGCAAGGTAAACGCAGCGAGAGTCTGTTTATACTCAATGCATACAGTTCCGCCCGTTCGCGAACGCACTGTTTTCAGCACCTATTAACAGAATTTGTTAGGTTTGGACGGGTTCGTGTGGTGGCCGGTGACTTTAACGCTCCGCATACTGCATGGGGTTACGTTAAATCGCAGGCTAAAGGGACCCGCTTATGGAATGCCATCTGTAACATGAGATACACACTGCTTACCGACCCAGAGCACCCCACTCGGATGGGCAACAGCTTATCTCGTGACACCTGCCCTGACCTTACCTTCGTGCTCAATACTGGCCCAGTCGTTGCACACGGGCCTTTAGAGGAGCACCTTGGTAGTGACCACTACATTGTAGCGACCACCTTGTCATTACGGGGTGCGCGCAAACGCGAGCGAAATGTGCGTATAACGGATTGGGCGAAATTCAGGGAACGTCGCCGGGAACCACCTGAGCGCCAAGGGTACTAACGCTGGCTTGACTCTCTCGCACAAGAACTAGAGGCCACCAGGAGCACACTGCCCACCACAACCGAGACACCAGACGTAGACCCGCATTTACTTCATCTTTGGAAAACCCGCAGAGGGTTGACACGACGATGGAAACGACAACGCCTCAACCGCACACTTAGGAAACGTATAGATCAAATTACACGGGAATCTCAGGAGTATGCAGAGATCGTTACGAGGAATAACTGGCGAGGATTTTGCGATCGCCTCTCAGGCACATTGAGCACAGCAAAAACGTGGTCGATTCTTTGCTCACTCACAGATCCCACCACAACAAAGGGAAAAACATTTCAACAGCTGTACATCCTAATGCACGAGTACAGGGACGACGTCTCGACACTCCTCAGAGAGCTAGAGAAGCATTTAATACCCACAGGCCCGCCGCTGCAGTACCCTGACCATCCTTATATAGGCGAGGCGAACGAATGGCTCCGTGCAGACATCACATCTGACGACGTGCGGGTGGTCCCACAAGACCTACGCCGCAACACGGCACCGGGAGCCGACCACATCCAATTCGCCACCCTTCGTAACGTCAGTGACGCGGATATTAACCACCTCACCCATATCTTCAATGATTGCTGGCGCAAGGGCATGCTTCCCCAAGCGTGGCGACACGCCGACATCACACTGATCCCCAAACCGGGCAAGCCTGTTAAGGTTGAAAACTTACGACCCATCTCCCTAACATCCTGCATTGGTAAGCTCATGGAACATGTACTCTTGCGGCGTCTGCAGCCCTTCCTAGAAGAAAAATCATTCTTTTCTAACTCTCAATTCGGATATCGGGCTCATCTGTCTGCTAAAGATGTGCTTTTACAATTGCGGGAGGAAGTCATAGGACCTCCGTTGTCCGCCCAAACGAGAGCACTTATCGCCTTAGACCTAAAAGGGGCATTCGATAATGTTGAACATGACCTCAGCCTTCGCAATGTTGCACATTCACACTGTGGAATTCCTATGTACAACTGTAGCCGCGCATTTCTTTGAGATCGCACAGCCACCGTAGGAATGGGACCGCATCGATCCGGTACGATTCGCCTTGTAGGATGTGGGACTCCCCAGGGCTCAGTTCTTTCCCCTAATCGATTCAATATCGCGCTCGCAGGGCTCCCCCGGCTACTCGACCAGATCCCTGATGTCGGCCACACTATTTATGCGGACGACATTACTATCTGGTCGACACGGGGTTCCGACGGAGCCATCCAGGACCGACTGCAGCAAGCAGTCGATACAGTTTCCGAGTACGCGAGAAAATGCGGCTTAAGATGTGCTCCGGAAAAGTCGGACCTCATAATCATTCGCCCCCGGAGCCGTTCCTCTACTCCCCCTATCACTGTGCACGTGGATGGCACACCGATACCACAGGTTAATCGTGCTCGTATCCTCGGCCTACACGTCCAAGCGCATGGCAGGTCAAACTACACTGCTTCCCTTCTATCCATACAGATTGAGCAAATTCTGGCCATGATCCGGAGGGTCTCCAACAGGCGCTCGGGCCTTCGAGAAGAGGACCTGCTGCGCTTGGTGGAGGCATGCGTGATCAGCCGCCTTACATACCATCTCCCATTTCAGCGGTTGACCCAAGCGCAACAACTTCGCATAGACGCAATGATTCGCAAAGCGACAAAGCTGGCCCATGGCCTCCCGAACTATACTTCCACACACCGTCTCCTTAACTTAGGGACACATAACACACTAGGCGAGCTGCTAGAGGCACATTGGGTCAGCCATCGCCAGCGCCTCCTACTCACTCCTACTGGCCGCCATCTTCTCACACGTCTAGGATACTCTGTCCCACCCCTTGAGTCTGAAACCCGTCCAACGATCTTGTCGTCAGCGATACGCCAAGTACTAAGTATTCATCCATTGCCACGTAATATGCACCCCGAGCATGACAAAGGGCGGCGCAAATCCCGTGTACGATACATTGGCCGCACGCTTGCAAACATCCCGGAAACACATACTTTATACATGGACACATCACGCACTCAAGAGGGCTATACCTCGGTAGTTTTGGATGGTACCGAATCCCTGAGAGACTCTGCTGCAATGCGCGGAACAAATGCCGCTTACGGAGAAATTCTCGGTGTTGCTCTTGCAATTCGATACGCCATCCGTGTTCCTGGAGAAGTGTATATATTGACGGACTCGCAACAGGCATACCGGGCGTTCCTATCAGGACATGGCATCCCGAGAGCGGCGCACCAAATTCTCAAACAGATCCCGCAAAATACACCAACCACACCTCCCCACATCGACTTACTCTGGACCCCTGGTCATACCTCGCTGCCGGGTAACGAACGCACACATGCGGTTGCCCGAGAAATTTCCCTCCTGGCGACTCGGCGTGGTGAGGCGACTAGTTCAGACTGGGGGAATCCCTTGCTCCGTTACAAAGATATACTCCGTCATTATACACGCATTCGTCGCACCCACGCCGCACCACCGCCGTCCTTCTCGCGGGAGGAAGCTGTGGCATTACGCTAGTTACAAACCGCAACTTTTCCAAATCTTGTCTCTCTCAATAAATTCTACCCACACTGTTATGCAGATCGTTGCCCTGGTTGTGGCAGCTCGCCCACAATCTTCCACGTCACGATTGAGTGCACTGCAAACCTCTTTCCTCCCTTGCCAACTCTCCTTTACCCCCTACGCAACAAAGAGCTGTGGGACGATGCCCTCCGCGACGGACCTCCCGAGGTCCTCCGAGCTGTGACACAACGGGCTCGAAACATCGCCGGAATCATCTTAGGGACCCTGGACTGAGGGTTCCTCCCACACTACTCTCGCCATTCAAATAATATTAATAAAGATGTTTTACTCTCTCTCTCAAGCTTCTTCGTCAGTCTCCAATTTCCGGCCCCATGTGTCAGAACAGGTAAAATGCACTGATTGGACACCTTCCTTTTCAATGGTAATGGTAAGCTTCCGCGCAGGAGCTTACAATTTCTTTGTATGCGCTCCAACCGATTTTTATTCTTTTGTGAATTTCCTTCTCATGTGTGCGGTAATAATGACACATTTGGATGCCAGAGACCATGAAACGGGCAGGCAAAGATAACCCGACTGAATGGTTATTGCACAAATAAATAGCCTCTGCAAATTTGAGCAATCTGCAGCAAATGTAATCACATCATTACGCTTCGACTCTTTACTATCTTACTTTCAGAAAAAAAAAAACGTACCCGTGTTGTACGTCCTTTACGCACAACTAACCGTTTTAGAGCGCAGCTTTAATAGCCCATTCCTGCGGCGAGCGTCGGGTGCGTCGGCGTTGTAAACGAGTGTGAACGAGCGCGACAGTGGAAGATAAAAGAGCGAACGCGGAGTGGCAAATGAAAGACGCGCCTCGTGAAAGACAGAGAAGCGGAGAGAGAGAGAGAGAGAGAGAGTAAACGTTTATTGTAATAGAGGTTGTTTGGTTATGGTGGGTGGAGCCCCTCCTCCACGGCCCCACTGGTTACAGCGGCTCGCCGGGCCTGGTCAAGGGTCGCCAGTTGGCTTCCCTATTCCACTTCCGCGAGTCGCGCCTCCCACGACCAGTTATGTAGAGTGTTGTCGAGCAGCGGCGAGGTGGCAGCCGCCGGACGTAACGCGCACTGGAATGTTATGTGTTCCAATGTCGGTGTTCCTTCGCATCACGGGCATGTGTTGCTGTATTTGTCTGGGTACATTTTGTGTAGCGTGTATAAATGTGGGAAACTGTTTGTTTGCAGGCGGCGCCAGTCCCGTGCTTGCCTCCTGTCTAGGTCTGGGTGAGGAAGGGCTTTGGTTCGCCTACTTAGCCGTTGTAATTCGAGGATTTCTCTTGGCGCACCGGGTGTCGAGGTGTTCTCTCGGGCGGTGTGGCCCGCGGCTCGGCCAGTCATGCCTCGAGCCAAGCGGTCCGACCGTTCGTTCCCCGCTATCCCTGTGTGCGCCGGGCACCAGGTCACGCAATAATCCAGGGTGAGTTCCGTTCTTAGGATGCGGAAGACGCAGCCCGGTAAAGCCCCCCCCCCCCCCCCCCCCAAGGAAGAGGCGGCAGGCGTCCTGCGAGTCTGTCAGCACGTAGGCCGATTGGCCCTTAGCTTCCGCGGCACGTATGGCCAGGGCTATCGCCACAGCTTCGACCGTTGCAACCGATTTCGTGCGTATGGATCAGAGAAGCGGAGACCAACGAGAACAGCTGCGCGGGAAACTGGTTTCACGCGGACCCGCCTGAGCGCTCGTTTCGTACTATCATCTGCTCGCGTTTGCTCTACCGCGCACTTGTTTGGTTTGCTTGGTTCGGTCTCGTTCACGGTTCTCTTGATTTTTTTAATCTGATTGTGTGCACGACGCGAATTGCGCAGTACTTTCTGGAAGCCAAGTGGCACTAGCGATTACACTGGAACCTTCGACGAGTCATGTATGAAAGCCGAAGCGCTTGAGCTCTGCTGCATGTCTCTCTCAAATTCTTGCGTCAATTATCGCGAAATGAAGACGCTTATCTAGCTGCGCTCAAAATTCGCATTAGGGAGTATCGTAATCGTCGGTGATTTTTCCGTAGTATATATGAACGTAGGCTGAGTAAACAGAGCACTCTATAATAAAAAAAAAGAAATGGCAGTTTTATTCGAAGCGCGGGGCATTGAAAGCGACAGCAAGATTTAACGTAGCGCTTAAGCTCATCAGGCTGTTTTCTAATTTCACCTTCAAATGGTCGCTCTGATCCTTCCAATCCGAGCTCTCTAAAGTCCCTTGATAATTTCAAAGTGCCGCCATTCTTTGAATTCTAGCGCCGCCGGGCGACCTTCTCACCTCCACCTGTCCCCTTGCATGTTCTCTCTCGGGAATCGGTTTTACACATGTTTTTCTGCAGGACGATTGGTGTCCCTGCCGTTGCCCTTGGAAACGCATGGGTCTTGCATTTTGCTTAGGTTTTTCTTTTTCGTTGGTGCCGTTTTTCACCTTAGCTCGGCGCATCGAACGTTGCACGTTGTGTTTCCTGCGGTGCGGTGCTAACGCTATGCCGTGCCGTAGCGCATATAACTGTAGCACGAAGCGTTAAGATGGTTAAACAGCTTTTATGATGCCCCAAAGAAGGCGTGGCGGCTTGCGCAAGGAGCAGTAACTGCGCATTATTGGCTGAAAGAACTTTGTTCCGACAAATAACAGTATTGTTTGCGAGGCAAGGCGCCTTTTTTTATTGTTAGTAGCAAAGCGACCCGCAAATGTTGTATTTTTAATGCGTAAGCATTCTTTAGAGAGTACCCCAGCCCGTCAAGCAAAACGGGTAATGCGTTGTATTTGCACCACATTGCCTAGACAGCGAAGCTACGTCTAATCATTGTAATAGTGTAAATTTAGATTATCGGAAGCTTCAGGGGCGATACGTAATAACCAAAACGCCCAGAAAATTGGTCAGAGAGAATTCCCATAAGGATACATAGTGCTCCATAATAAATGCATGGGGAAGCCTATAGCAGGGGCGGGCCAATCGAAATTTCGGTGTGGGCCAACATAAATCTGGGTGTTTGCCAACTTGAAATTTAAGGGTGAGCAAACTGAAATTTGGGCATCACCCGACCCAAATTCGGAGATGGGCCAACTTGAATTTGGAGGTTGGCGAACCTAAACTTGCGGGTGGGCCAAACTGAACGCGGGGTGGGCCAACTTTAGGTTTGCGGGTGGGCCAACTTGAAATTTAGGGGTACCCAACTACTATTTTGAGGTGATCTACGTTAAATTTGGGGATAAGACAAATGAAATTGGGGGATTTGGTAATTCCTTGTAATTTTGAACTCCTTGTGATTTTTGTATTGGACCGGCCACTAGCCTTTGTAGCTGTCGATCCAAACAGTGTTTTGTACATTATTCATGTTTTATTGAATAAAGGTTCACATTAAAAAAACAAGTCCAGCGGAGTTTCTGCATATTTCTTTTTATTCTTCCGGCCTACTCATCTGTGTTTCTACTGCACAACTTGTACGTTGCATAAAAATAGGGCTGTCCTTAGTATACTGATTGTTGTGCTGGGACGCCATCAACGCACAAGTCGTCTACAGTTAGTTGGAAATTCAGCCCTATAAGTTCTGCTTCCCGCTGAGAGCAGTTATGTGGGAAGCCTCGAGTTGGCAACTTTCTAGATTGTTAGGATCCGTTTCCTCTTTTACTGAAAATCGAAATAGTGGCTTATAAAGGAGGTTTCTTTCTAGCTTACTTTGATGTGTATGTCAGTGACTTATATATAATGAATGCAGGTTCTGAAAAAAATATTAATGGCTAGTATACCCGTGGCATTGCGGCTGATGAACGCTAGCAAGCGCACATCGCGTTTTTCCAGTTTTTGAATTTCCATTAAATTGGGCTGCCCACGCACGCATGAGTGGGTACAGACTGCCGTTTAATTTTCTCGCGGGTACAGGGAATGTGCACGCTTTCTCGCCCAGCCGCCCTGTCCAGTTGAGAGGCCACAGCGCGAAAGGCGCTTCCACATTAACACAAACGCATAGATGAGTGATGCACTCTCGACTAATCGATTATAAGCGGGCACGCCCAATACCTGCAGTGCGCATGCACGCACAGGCAAGAAAGAAGAGCCAAACACAGAGGGATGTGCCGCAAGCAATACTATATCGGGTGCACAAAGTAAAGCATCTTATCATGTGGCAGGAAGAAATGTCTGGAGTGTAGAGCTCGCCTCAAAGCTCGTTTCGGCTCCATTCATGCGGCTTTAAGAAGAAGCCAACTTCCTCATAAACGTTACCTTCAGCATTCTCTATGCTGTTATCACATAATTCCAAAATGTTCTACACCACGGGCCCGAAATCATGCGCCTCTACCGAATTCTGCCGCCCCTCCGCGGTGGCCAAGCAGAACAAGCATGCTGTTCGCGCCGTCGGCGCGTGAGGGAAACCGAGGAGGGAAGCGCCGCGGGCAGCAAGATGTCACCACTTTCAAATTATCACGGGGTGTTAGAGCTCTCCGATTCCAAAGGCGCTCTGGATCCAAGTAGCACGAGTATTGTGCCAACCACGCTAACTTTTGTATCGTGCGAGAGGGAGACGAAGCAATGGGAACCGCGGATAACAGTGCCAGCGTGCGCCGCCGACCATCATAGCGCAAGGGAGCGACAGTCGCCTTTCGCATGTGGAACTGTGGGAACTGGCGGGGTCACGTCACGGGAAGTGACCAGATTTTTTGGCAATAGCGTTAGTAGCAGCATTGCTTTCATAGTTACGTTAATACGCTCATTGTGGCCATTGGTCTGAGGGCGGTACGTAGTTGTCAACATGTGCTTCCTAGCGCAAGAGCGCAAGAGGTCCTAGACAAATTTTTATACGCAATAGCTGCCCCGGGCAGTGAGGAGCTCTCGAGGAGCGTGGTGAAGTATAACGTCTTGGAGGAGGACGTGGGCTACGTCGTTTCCACAGCTAGATGGGAGAGCCGGAGTGATCGCGTACCGCTACGTGTAGCCGCTAGCGATGGCTATAAACTTGTTTCCCCAGGCAGATAGCGAGAAAGGACCAAGAAGGTCAAGACAAACCCTAGAAAGTAGCTCCGATGGTACATCAAGTGATTGAAGGCGGTCAGCTGAGAGCAATGCTGATTTTTTGAGGTCCTGGCATTGTTCCCAGGAAGCGACGTAACGGTAGACGCAACGGGAACTACGGGTCCAAAAGAAAGATGTCCAACACAGTAGCACGACCTGGAGACTTCGAGGTTACCGGCGGTAGGAACATCGTGCAGCCACGCGAGGAGCTTGGGAATAAGCAAGAGTAGTTCAGGACTGTCATGGTGCAAGTTGTAACGGTACAATACGACATCCTCCAGCATAAATATCGGCAGAGAAGCAGAAGGTGCCTCACCAGTTAGCCGAAGAATTACGTCTCGCAAGTAGGGGTCATTGCGTAGCTCATCTCTGATGTTCTGAAACAAAGCAAGCGACAGCACACAGGTATACTCGCAGCTGTCGGGAAGCTTGTGAGCGTCTACTGGACGGCTCGACAAACAATCGGCGTCTTTATGCAATCGGCCGCTTTTATGCACAAGTGTGTGTGACTACTCTTCAAGTCGTAGAGCCCACCGACCGAGAAGTCTAGTAGGATTTTTTAGGAATGTAAGCCAGCATAAGGCTTGATGGTCGGTGGTAACTGTGAATGGCCAACCGCACAAGAAAGGGAGAAACTTACTTACTGCCTAAGCGAGGGCAAGGCACTCGCGTTCAGTAATGGAGCAATTGTGCTCCGCTTGAGACATAAAACAGCTAGCCTACGCAATTACCCGGTCGAAACCTTGCTGACGCTGAGCCAAAACAGCGCAGATTCCGTGACCACTGGCAAAAGCGCGAACTTCCGTCGGGGTGGTCACGTCCAAATGGACGAGAAGTGGTTTAAAATTGTGTTACATAATCCGCTGAGCACTGTAAGCTCAGCGAACCCAGGTGCTTGTTTTGGAACCAAGACAAAACCGCGTCTGCACAAGTTCTGTCAGAAGACTTGCAACGTAAGCGAGATTGCGTATGAACCACCGGAAGTACCATCAGGAGCTTACAAAGCTCCAAACTTCGTTGGTGCAGGTCGGCACGAGGAAATTCTTGGCTGCACGAACGTTCTCGGGATCGGGATGAATGCCGGAAGAATCGGCGAAGTGTCCGAGCACACTAGCTTGCCGGCGGCCGCAGTGACATAATAATGAATTGAGCTGAAGCCCAGCGTTGCGACAAAGAAAGATTTGCCAAAAGACAATCGAGGTGCGTGGCAAAATGTGGTGAAAAGACAATAGCGTGCACGAGGTAGCGCCAGCAGCTTGACCATTTAAAACCGTGAAGCAAAGCATCAATCGTATGTTCAAATGCAGCTGGGGCATTACATAACCCGAGCGGCATTATTTTAAACTGATAGATGCCATGAGGTCTAATAAAAGTGGTCTTTTAACAGTTCATGTCGTAAACTGCAATCGGCGTCTACCCGTAGCCTACGTCTGTCGAAGAAAAATATTTCGCACCATGTAAACAATACAAAGCGTCACCTATCCGCGGCAGCGGATGCACGTCTTTTTTGTTACTTTGTTGGGATGAAGAGAGTCGACACAGAAGCGTCAACTGTCATCCTTCTTGCTGACGAGCATGACTAGGCAAGCCCAAGGGCTACAAGAAGGATCAGTGATATGTGTAGCAAGCATATTGTCGACTTCTTGTATGACTCGCTGCTGAGTAGGAAGTCGTGGAACGAGCTATGGAAAGAAGAATGATGGGTGTAACGTTAAGGGATAAGAAAAGAGCATATTGGGTGAGGGAACAAACGCGAGTTAATGACATCTTAGTTGAAATCAAGAAAAAGAAATGGGGGGGGGGGGGGCATGGGCAGGACATGTAATGAGGATACAAGATAACCGATGGTCATTAAAGGTTACGGACTGGATTCCAAGGGAAGGGAAGCGTAGCAGAGGACGGCAGATAGGTGGGCGGATGAGGTTAAGAAGTTTGCAGGGATGACATGGCCACAATTAGTACATGACCGGGGTAGTTGGAGAAGTATGGGAGAGGCCTTTGCTCTGCAGTGGGCGTAACCAGGCTGATGATGATGATCATGAGGGGAGTCGTGGTAGGGCCGTCGGTGAATCGAGCTGGCATCGCCGGTCTGTATACGATGTATCATAACAGACATTTCACCCAGTGTCCGGTCATCGAGATCGAAAACGCCCTGGTACGAGGCAAGAATGTAACGAAGTGCGTCCGCATGGTGGGCCGGACTGTCAGCAGGCGTACTTGTCATGAAAGGTTCTAATACTCAGGTTACAGGCCCTAAAAAACAGGGGTAGGCGACGCAGTACCACCCACTAAGGCCCAAATATGGTTGTCGCAAGCCAGGGCCAATATTTCAAGAGATATGCGCTGAGGTAGCCATATAAGCTGAGGCCGAAATTCACCACAGGAAGACAGGTGACGTTGTTTTTTATACGGACGACCTTGTGTGGGAATGCAACGTTCTGCGACAGGAGGACGGTGGCGTTGGACGACATGATAGATGCGATCGCTGTCGGCAACAGGTGAATCGGGCGAAAAAGCAATATAGGTCACGGCTGGGTGAGGTAGGCAAGCGCAGTCGGTGGTATAGGACGTAGAATGAAACAGATACACAGACACCGCGGTTCACTTTCAACTATAGATTTTATTTTCGCACGCATCGATAAATATATACCGTGCGAGCGGAAACAAACGTAGCAGCAAAAAAGGGCATTCAGCGGTGCATTTCGATGAACTGTACACGTGTGCAAGGCATGGGGAAAACATGTACTGCAATGGTCACAAAGATAAACCGAGGAATCGTATCTCCTTTTCCGATAGTGACACCGAAGGCTTGCTTGCGCACTTTTTGCTCTAATTTTGCAATCTCGTAGGCCAAACCCAATCGGTGGAGCACAGTCGACACAGCATGGGATCAGGAGGGTCAATAGCATACGGTAGGGCGAGTTGACAACACCCGCAGAGCAGTCAATAAAGGCCAAATGTGCCGACAGAAAATCAAAGCCTAATAGGACGTCGTGTGGGCCCTGCTCGAGGACATAAAAGAAAATAGTATTATGGCGTCCGGCTATAGTGACACGGGATGCACACATCCTAGTGACAGCTGAGTTACACCGTCGGCTACGCGGGCGGCATCGAGCGGGGTAGGTGTTAGGACTTTCTTTTTGGCACATATAGAGGTTCGACTTCATAACCGATATCTATGCTTCTGTTTGAATCAGTGCTATTGCAGGTATACCATCAATGTCCACGTTGGCGAAGCGGCGATAACCAATCAGTGTTAGCAAAAGAATTTCGGGTCGCGCCGTCGTGGCACGCTCACTTCTCGGAGCTCCGTTACCCTTCGGAGGA
The DNA here is from genome assembly GCF_050947875.1 of Dermacentor variabilis. NCBI lineage: Eukaryota > Metazoa > Arthropoda > Arachnida > Ixodida > Ixodidae > Dermacentor > Dermacentor variabilis. Next base: position 225,110,443 of record NC_134571.1, on the reverse strand, counting down.
GCGGCGGAAGTAGGACACGAACAGCGGCGAGGCAGAGGGCAGCGGGAAAGGCGTGGCCGTAGCGAAGGGGAACGGTTTGGTCGTGCGGGCAGACATGTTGGAGTCGTGTCTTCTTCAATGTGTGCCAGCAGCGGCGTAATTCATTTTGCAGGGCAGCAGGCCCCTCCACTGTGGCGCCGCCGCTCGGGAGAACGTAAACCATGGCGGCGCCTCGCCTCTGGTCATTTCGTTCCTTAAGAACGCCATTTACCTAGGTACTAATGCAGGAAACGCCCCTAGGTCCATTCGTCCCTAGGCTACGCTGTCTGCACAATTTGAAACACTTGCCGCACTGAAGTCGCGCCTGCGGCATTTGCTGCTCTGCCGTGCTCTGCGGTAATAAATTGTGCTTTCTCTGTCGCGATGAGGGCATATGAAAACCGGAATACCGCAAGGTGATGAGTGAAAAATTTTAAATTAACGACGCGCTATCAGTATTTCTCGATTACTTTGGTGCCGAAGCATTGCTTGTGATTCTCAGCCGGAAATCTGCAACATGTGAATGTATCGTCAATCTAACTGAGACCCATTTCAAGTACCGCAAAACAACTTTATGCTCGCAGTTAATGTGTCCCCGTTTTGATTATTGAAACGCAAAAGTAGGTGTCACGTGCCCTCGGCTCAACTCACGTCCGGGTGCTGCACGCTTCCCTCAGATGCCACGCGGTACGGAACCCTAGCTTTGTCATTGCCCTGAACCTGCATGAACTCTCGTGAACATACACTCTAAGAAAAGTTTGCCCCCTATGGGGTTTGTCTTGCCCCATAACAACAATCGTCATCTTACGCATCTTTACTTTGCTCAATGCTATGCGCCCGCTACTTCGAGGTCGCGAACGACATGCGTCCATAAGCAACCCGAGTTCTTGAAAGGAGGGAGCGCAGAACTTTCAAGAAAGGGAATACAAGCAACGCTGATGACGGTTATGGTTGTGCGACAAGGTAAGCTCCAATGCAAACATTGTTAAGAGTGTGTAGTGCGCGTCGTTCACTTCTGAACAAAAGTGCGTATGTACTCCACCCCCTCCCTTAAGCTATCGTTTCTTTCTACATTGCTCCTGTATTCAGTGCAGATGATTGGTTCTTCGGGTACATTGTTGTTTGTCTGGGCCGGGCCCTTCCACAGAACCTGTACCTTAAGTTCAAGAGCAAATAAAGTGTAAAGTGTTGAACACTGAACCTATTTCTTATAATTTGGTGGCGCCGGATTGTTGTAAAGGGTCCGCAGGAACATTTGGACGACGTTGTACAAACTCATTGATTCATGTTAATTTGATCTCGGCTGTTGAAAAATACGTTGAAAAAACAGTGTGGTATAAAGTTTGTAAACAGGGATAAGGTGCCTCAGAAAGGGCGGCCAACGTTTTGATAGGAGGACCTATCTTCGTCAAAGGTGGCCTCGTCATCCTCGGCATGTTAGTTTTAAAGGCTTAGTGCAGTGACGCCACTTGCGGGTGTTGTCGCTGGCGGCTGGTTTTAAAGGGAGAGACTTCAGAGGTAACGAGCGCTGTCGTCCGACGTCTGTGAGCTTTGTTCCCAAGACGAGGGGACAAAAGCGGGAGAGTGGGAACGCGGGGAGAAAAGAAAAAAAAGAGAAAAGCAGAAAGAAAAAACCAGGGCGACATCAAGACATAAAAAAGGGGGAGAAAAAGAAAAAGACAAGATTTAAGAAAGACCTGGGAGCGCGTTGGGGAGGCGAGAGGTTAGGAAGCATTCAGGGGAGTCATTGGCGGCATGTTCTTTTGGCATTAGAAGAGCCGGACAGGCGGCCAGTGCGCGAGTAACAAAAAAAAAAGAAAAAAGATACGAGTTGAAAGAGTGACTTGAGTAGCATAGCAGCAATACGTCGAGTAAATTTGAAGTAGTTAAGATGGCTACGAGGAGTCTGCGGTGCAATGTATTGGGTGACTGAAAGGCAGCGGCATGGTCTTTCAAGGGGCATTGCTCCAGTCACTTAGCGTAAGTGTCGTTACGGCGGCATCCAGAAATGGCGATACCCTAGGTTGAGGCGCCGAGAAAGGCATATTGACTTCGGAATGCGTTGGTGAGGGGGTTTCAAAAAATATATAAAGAAAAAAGAAGGGAAAAGAGAGGGGGGACCGAAACCGGAATAACACACAGGAGGGGGACGTGCGCAGAAGAGGGCTGGGGCAAGTGTACATGGGAGAATGGGTTCGAACAGTTAATATAGGCGTGAAAACCTGAAAGAGTATATTAAATCGAGTAGTAGGCAGGAAACAAAATTTTCAAATGGAAGAGTAGGTGAATTAGTAGTGAATTAGGTGAAAATTATAGGAATGACTATTAGCGTGTACTATGAACATTAAAATTCATTGAGAAAGAATGATGCAATATATAAAATATGTCATTGTCTAAATGTATAAAATTGTCTAGAGCACTACTGCCTCGCCGGGGCCCTTCAAACGCAAGGGCCTAGAGGCATGGGCTATACAGGGAATCTATCCTAGCGATATCCTCTGGAAAGAGGATGCGCTACGGAATGAATGGGTTTGTAACATGTAGCACAACATCTTTTAAGAAAGCGAGGACTTCTTTGGTCTTAAAAAGCGGTTCTGCACCAATAAACATAACCGGATGCAGAAGGACGTGATGGCTGTATGCAAAAGGAAAATGTTTTGTCCTGTCTCTTTCGCCTTCCCGGCACTCCAGGAAGATGTGGAGGACGGAAAGCCTGGCGCCGCATCTACCACAGGTTGGTGACTCGTTACCGGTCAGCAGAAAGTTATGAGTGCCGAATGTGTGTCCTATTCTTAGTCTAGTGAACAGGCGTCTGTTCTTCGTGTTTTCATTGTTGGATGCCAGAAACCTAACTTAGGCTTAATTAAGTGAAGCTTATTACTCGTTTCTGCGTCGCACAAGCGTTGCCAGTGGCTTCGCAGTTTGTTTCTGAGGAAAGGCTTCATGTTTGAACCAGATTTGCTGTTTCTTGTTTGGCATACCAAGCATACTGCAGCCCACACTTAAGCCTTCAAATATGGCCAAGAAAGTCATCATTCGGCCTCAATAAATACAAAGCCGATAACAATATTCTCAAGTGACGTGCGTATACGTATTCAGAATATGGGAAAACAAGACACCCAGAATTTTCACAAATGTTGACATATCCTCGTGTCTTCTCGGACACCAATATCAACAACTGCCAGTGAATTCTATGACACTACTAAGTCTGCTGCTTTCGCGCAAGATACAAATATGGCATACTGATTCCCACAGTATGCCATCATTGTCTTGAAACACCCGCTAAAATATAGGTCTCTCGTATCCCAACCATATGTGGGAATGCTTCAAATCCACTAGGCTACGTTCATCGCCATTTTCGTAACTCCTCATATTAGCATTCCTAGCAATTGTCAGTCTGAACCTCGAGTTTGCATCCTCGATATAGTCTCATCATCATGAATACTTTACCTATTGTTGGAAACCATAGAAAATCGAGCTAGTCGATTAATTTCCTGCCACTTCAATTCATAGTCCAACATAACTCAAACCTCATTGACGTTTCGTTTCGTACACTAAGCAGTCATTGCGACGTGGCGCTCAAGTCATTCCTCCATAAGTACGTTCCTTAAATGAAGCCGCAACCTTGCTGCCAGAACGTGCATGTTGCATATCGCGAGTAAATAATTAAGGTTTACTCACAGTAATGGAAACACAGATGCGTTTAATTTCCCGATATTACCACAAGCCACTCGCCTGTTCAATTCCCTTCCTGCCAGCAAGATCATGCAAGCAAAAATAAATTGAGAGAACTCCGGACCCTGCATTTTTGGTCTTAAAATTCTCTTATTCTGTATGCCGTGATATATTTCACCATGTAACGTCAAGCTGGTGTTTTTTTTTTTCACGCTTGTACACTGAACTTTCACTACGAAGTTTGATTACGTTGCAAGCAACACGCGTCTGCTAGAATTGTCTGTTTTTTATCTTACCCCAACCTGTTATTTCTTTTATTCAAAATTCGTATTACCTGTTTGTTTACTTTTATTTGTAACTCTGTTTTGCAATCATGTTTCCTTCTCGTATTAATGGTTCTCGTATCTCGATGTACTTCTGCATTTGCTTATAGTCAGTATTGTGCCTCGCACAATTGCATTTTTTTCTCCCTTTCTTTGATGCACCCCTTACTCAATGCTACGCATGGAGCCTGTAAGGCATTTCAAAATAAATATGTGACACCACTGACATGTAGAAGCATACACAATAGAGAAAATCGTGAAGCACTTATGCAGAATGATGAAGTGATGGTAATCCTAAGGGACTGCTGACTAGTTAACAGGGATCAATTATTTTATAGCCGTGCAGAATCGCACCCAGAAAAGCTTTCACTACAATATTTGTTCCTTCGAAAAACAATTAACATATAGAAAGCAATGAAAAAATATTTACCATTATAACTGAAATCCAAATCAGCGACAAAAAGTCAAAGAATAGACAATAAATAAAAAGAAACTGATTTACAGTTTTTGATATTTTTTTTTTTGAAACTAAAAGGTGCGACTAATAGATGCCGAGTAGAAGTCGGTTCACAATGTGTGACATATTTAGATGGATGAATGTAGAGCTAGCACAAACTCAACATTTGTGTTATTTTTTAGACAATACATGTAACAGCCTGCCCTTCTCTTTAGTGCACACGTAAGCTTCGTCACAATAAAAAAGCACTGCCCTCGCATTCCCTACAGTTGATTAACGAGCGAAGCTGAAACGTGCGGCCCCGGTGTTTATCACTGGGTTAATCCCTACGGATCATTAAACAACAGCTTGGTAGACTGCCGGATCCTAGGTACGCAGTTTCTGCTTGCGCTCCTCTTCACGAGCCTGTTCTTGTGCTGAGTAGACCATAAATATGACAGCTTGGCGCAAACAAGGAAGGGCGGGATGAAACGAGGTGAGCGACAACTTAAGACTGTTTATTCGACAATAATTACCATCCAATATATACATGCAAGCGAATGCGCAACATACAGTGAATACAACATACATTTTTGTAACTTTCTTTTCCCGGCGATGTGGCCAGTAAAGCTGTGAAATGAAGCTTTTTGCCAATCACACCTAACGACGTCTATGTGCACTCTCATGTTCCGGCCATGTGGTTGAATAAACTCAGATTCAAACTAAAACGCCGACAGAATAGCTTCATTCGCGCAAACGCCTAATCACAACTGGCTGCAAAAGTGAAACTGATGAGTCCCTAATACAACAATAATCTCACTATTTAATATGAAACGCCTCTAACAATTCACGCGCCACGGTGCCCCTGATTTTTCCAAGAATCCGTATCTTGTGCAGTCGTGGATCTCAGAGATGTTAGTTGCAATACTTAGGCAACTGTGCTTCTTCTTTAGCTTTCAGTGGCAGCTCATGTTACCGCGCACACTCATTTACGCAACGCGCGGTCTGGCCGGCACATGTCTTACCTCAAGACAGCGAAAACCCCTAGACGACTACGGTAGCAGATGTTGTGTACGGCTTGGCATGTCATCATCATCATAATCATCATCAACCTTGTTATGCCTACTGCAGGGCAAAGGCCTCTCCCATACTTCTCCAATTAGCCAAGTTTTTGGTACAGGTTACAAAGCATCCACAATGGCAAAGTGGTCATCTCCTGTTGGAGCTCCGCAACCAGAAGCAATATGAAAAGCTACCCAATCTTGTATCAATAGGCGACGCCAAAGTAACAGTAACTCCGCACCATACTATGAATACCACCCGTGGCGTAGTCTCCGACGATGATCTCTAGGAGCTGAATGAAGCAGAACGCCTGGAGGGCTTCAGTGAGGAGTACGTCATCAACGTTAAACAAATTAAGATGAGGCGTGACAATAACGAAATACAGACCAAACTTCTGATACTTACTTTTGGCACAAGTGTTCTGCCCGAGTCCATGGAGGCCGGGTATATCAAGCTTCGTGTTCCGCCATACGTCCCCAATCCCCTGCGATGCTTCAAATGCCAGCGTTTCGGTCACAGTTCACAGAGCTGCCGAGGCCACCAAACCTGCGCGAAATGCGGTGCTCATGAGCATACCTCTGAATCTTGTGTACACTCTCTCCACTGTGCAAACTGTGATGGGGAGCATGCTGCATACTCGCGGTCATGCCCATCTTAGAAGAAAGAAAAGGAAATAGTTACAGTTAAAGCAAAAGAAAACATAGGTTTCAAAGAGGCACGCAGGCGGGTATCCTTCCTGCCAAAGAACACCTTTGCCAATGTGGCGCGTCAGGGGGCAGCGCCACAACGGCGGCTGTCCGACCCCCACCCAGTGAGGCGGTAGTGACGCCATCCGCGCCCCCGGCGGCTGCAGCTAGCGCTGCTACGCCAACCCAGCAGACGGGCCCATCGACCCCGGAGGTGGGCGCAGCCGAGGATGCCCCAACGTCCCAGGCACCTTCCAGCGTTGGCAAAAGCCGGCGCAGCCAAATCCCTCAGCGAGCCCCATCGACCTCCGGGCTGGTGGGCACAGGAGTCTTGCCTTCCGGGGCAGGAGTCTCTCGGAAAACTTCTCGGTCGCAAGAGCATGTGTCCGGCGCCTCAAAAGAGGCAATGGACACAACACCTATCCTCGCGGCGCGCCAAGCACCTAAGGAGTGGCGAGGCTCCCTCGAACGCTCCAGAAAGGGCAAGACCCCGGTTACAGGGCCTCGAAAGAGCTCTGTAATCTAACCTCTGAAATCTCTGTAATTATAACTTGTGTTTCTGTACACACAGCGCCTATTTACTTCCAATATGGATACACAGATAATCCAATGGAACGTCAGACGTCTCCTTAGAAACCTTGATGATGTGCAAGAACTCATCCACAAACACAAACGAAAAGGGCTGTGTTTACAGGAAACACACCTAAAATCAAAGCACACAAACTTTCTCCGACAGTACATATCTTTTCGCAAAGATGGCGATGATGCTGTCGCATCATCGGGCGGTGTCGCCATTGTTACCCATAAAAGCATTGCGTGTCAACATTTAGAGCTACAAACGCCTCTTGAAGCAGTGGCGGTTCGAGCTGTTCTCCTAAACAAAGTCATCACCATTAGCTCTCTTTACATACCCCCACTTTACAAATTAAACAAACATGAATTTCAGTCCTTTATAGATGAATTGCCAGAACCTTATGTGGTTCTGGGTGATTTCAATCCACACAGCTGCCTGTGGGGCGACTCTCGTATAGATGCGCGAGGTCGCCTTGTCGAACAGTTCCTTCTTTCTTTTGGTGCATGCCTTCTGAATAAGGCACCCACATATTACGGTCTTGCAAACAGAACCTTTTCTCAATTGATCTCAGCATAGTTTCCCCGTCAATACTGCCTGAAATCGAATGGGAAGTTGCGAACAATCCTTACGGTAGCGACCACTTCCCCATACTATTAAGAACACTTAAAGAAAACGAATATCTACCACAGGCTCCTAGGTGGCAGATTGACACAGCCGACTGGGAGAAATTCCGACCCTAACTAGAATATCATGGGATGACATGTCCTCGTTAGGAATTGATGCAGCTGTGGAGTATTTTGCAGCCTTAATAATAGATGCCGCATCTAAATGCATACGTGAAGTAAGTGGCTTGGCCAACAAACGGCGTGTGCCGTGGTGGAACGATGAATGTAGAATCGCACGTAGGAACCAGAACAAAGCGTGGGGGTTGCTACGCGCTTGGCCCACTGCAGAAAATCTTGTATACTTTAAAAACGTAAAGTCCCAAGGCAAGAGAACCCGCCGACAGGCCAAATGAGAAAGTTAGCAGAAGTTTTTATCGAGTATTAACTGCAGATGGGGCGAAAGTCTGAAACAGGGTAAATAGAATTAGAGGGTGACAAACATATTCATTCCCTCTGGTAAACACACAGGGCGATACGCTGCAAGATCAGGCAGACTCACTTGGGGAGCACTTTGAGAGCGTGTCAAGTTCAAAACATTATTCCAAATCCTTTCTGAAATATAAACAAATTGAAGAATGTAAGCCACTCTAGGAAAATGTCCACAGAATGAACCATACAACTGCCTCTTAGTATTGCCGAGTTGAGAGCTGTCTTGAGCTCATGCAAGAGCTCTACACCGGGATCTGACAGAATCATGGATGAAATGATCAAAAACCTACACAATGACACCCAAATTACACTACTCACAATTTTCAACACAATTTGGGCTGCAGGATACCTTCCAACTGCATGGAAACAAGCCATTGTGGTTCCTGTTTTGAAACAAGGCAAAGATCCTTCCTCAGTGACATGTTATCGCCCGATCGCCCCCAAAAGTTGCCTTTGTAAGGTATTTGAAAGAATGATTAATCGGCGACTCATCCATTTCCTTGAACCGAGCAAAATGCTTGATCCCTATCAGTGTGGCTTCAGAGAAGGGCGCTCCACAAGTGATCACCTTTTACGTATTGAAGGAAATAACCGCGACGCACTTATACATGAAAAGTACTTCTTATCGATATTTCTCGATATGGAAAAGGCGTATGACACAACGTGGCTATACGGGATCTTGCGAGACTTATCGGAAATGGGCATTCGTGGAAATATGGTAAATATACTAGAAAGCTATGTGTCCAAAAGTAACTTGCGCGTTAAAATCGGCAATGTATTGTCGCGACCTTTTATACAAGAAACTGGTGTACCCCAAGGAGGTGTGCTTAGCTGCATGCTCTTCATCGTGAAAATGAACACCTTTCGTGCTTCATTACCGCCAGCCATTTTTTTTATTCTCTTTACGTAGACGACATACAGATAGGTTTCAAATCGTGCAACCTTACAGTATGTGAGAGGCAAGTACTACAGGGCTTGAACAAAGTGTTTAAATGGGCAGACGGAAACGGATTTAAAGTGAACCCCAACAAGAGCTCTTGTGTGCTTTTCACGAGAAACAAAGCGCTCGTTGCAGATCGCAGTATCGAAATGTATGGTCAGTGAATACCTGTGAACAAAGAACACAAGTTCTTAGGCATCATACTTGATTCTAAACTAACTTTTATTCCACACATAAAGTATGTCAAGGTCAAATACTTAAAAATAATGAACTTACTGAATGTTTTATCCCACACAACATGGGGCAGCGACAGGAAATGTTTACTGAATCTTTACAAGAGCCTCATTCGATCACGGTTGGACTACGGCGCCGTGATCTATCATTCTGCCTCACCGAGCATGGTAAAGATGCTAGATCTGTTCCACCATCTAGGAATCCGACTGGCCACTGGCGCTTTCAGAACAAGTCCCATTGAAAGTTTATATGTAGAATCAAATGAGTAGTCACTTCATCTGCAGAGAACATACATCATCCAAACATATTTTCTGAAAGTCCACCCTAACCCTCAACATCCGTGTTTTCATACCCTTAAAAATATGACATATGCTAGACTCTTTCGTAGTCGTCCCTCCATAAGACAGCCTTTCTCGCTGCGTGCGAGGGAGATTAGTGATGAAATGCATGTCCCACTCCTCGAGCTTCGCCTAATGCATCCAGCCAAGCTGCTACCTCCTTGGGAGTGGCAGCTGATACAATGCGATATATCGTTCATGCAAGTTACAAAGCACGCTCCAGAGATTAAAATCCAAATGCATTTCCGGGAACTCCAGTACAAACACTCCTGCACGGAGTTCTACGCCGACGCATCAAAGTCACAAGACGGAGTGTCCTATGCAGTCGTCGGTTCATCCTTCTCGGAATCCGATGTACTGCATCCGGAAACTAGTATCTTTACGGCTGAGGCCTACGCACTATTGTCAGCTGTAACGCATATAAAGAAATCAAACCTCCAGAAATAAGTTATTAGTACGGACTCCCTTAGTGTTTTGAAGGCCTTGATGTCATTCTGTAACCACAAAAATCCAGTAATTAATGAACTCTATTCCGTCCTGTGTAAAGGATATATATTCAACCGACCTGTGATTATATGCGGGCTGCCTGGACGTAGGAGCATCGAGAGTAACGTTCTAGCGGACCAGATGGCCACATCAATTTTATTGCATGCAGTTAATCCTACTGCTTCGGTCTCTGTCACAAACCTGAAGCCTTTCATAAGGAAACTACGAAACCACTGGCAACGCATGTGGGACGAATAAATAAACAACAAACTGCACCTGATAAAGCCACAGCTAAGTTCTTGGCCCTCCGCAACAAAATCTCGGCGAACAGATGTGCTATTCTGTCGCCTCAGAATAGGGCACACATTTGGTACCCACCATTTTCTGCTTACTGGAAATGAACCAGCAACCTGTGCTCAATCTGGTTAGAGGCTGACCGTCTTCCACGTCCTCTTGGAGTGTCGGAAAGCCGAATCTTAGACAAAGAAACATTTTCCCCTAGCATACCGGCAGCACGTCCCCCTTCATACTGTTGTGTTACCCGGCCCAGAACCGCTCCTTGACACCAACGCAGTCCTAGGTTTTCTGAAAGATGTTGTGTTGCATGTTATTAGCGCCACACGTTCGTAGCGTCTCCTCTCTTCAGAGGATGCCGCTGTGATAGCTGTTTTGTATAGCATATGCCTCCAGGCGCTCGTGTTGTAAGGGCTCTAAAGAGGCAGTAGTGCTCTAGCATTTCTCATCACCTGATATATTTTACATATAGTATCATTCTTTTGAAATGCATCTCAATGTTCATAGTACAAGTCACACGTCATCCCCATAATTTTATTATACAGATTTTACGCACTTTAGAGCGACAATTTTAAGGCCTCTTTACAGCCTCGTCCCACCAACTTCATAGAAATCATAATTACACTGCAAACTCGTTACCACAGACATGGCGCTCTTTGGTCATACTTGGCCCTTGCGCCCACCATCCTTCAACAAATCTGCTGTTACCTGATCCTCCCCAGCTGCCTTCCCCCTTTGCATAGCTGCTAAGGCTTTCTTTACTTCTTCTGGCGTTACCTGTGGGATTTCGAATTCCTCTAGGCTATTCTCTCTTCCACTATCGTCGTGGGTGCCACTGGTACTGTATAAATCTCTATAGAACTCCTCAGCCACTTCAACTATCTCATCCATATTAGTAACGATATTGCCGGCTTTGTCTCTTAACGCACACATCTGATTCTTGCCTATTCCTAGTTTCTTCTTCACAGTTTTTAGGCTTCCTCCGTTCCTGAGAGCCTGTTCAATTCTATCCATATTATAGTTCCTCATGTCCGCAGTCTTACGCTTGTTGATTAACTTAGAAAGTTCCGCCAGTTCTATTCTAGCTGTAGGGTTAGAGGCTTTCATACATTGGCGTTTCTTGATCAGATCTTTCGTCTCCTGCGATAGCTTACTGGTTTCCTGTCTAACGGCGTTACCACCGACTTCTATTGCGCACTCCTTAATGATGCCCATGAGATAGTCGTTCATTGCTTCAATACTAAGGTCCTCTTCCTGAGTTAAAGCCGAATACCTGTTCTGCAGCTTGATCCGGAATTCCTCTAGTTTCCCTCTTACCGCTAACTCATTGATTGGCTTCTTGTGTACCAGTTTCTTCCGTTCCCTCCTCAAGTCTAGGCTAATTCGAGTTCTTACCATCCTATGGTCACTGCAGCGTACCTTGCCGAGCACGTCTACATCTTGTATGATGCCAGGGTTCGCGCAGAGTATGAAGTCGATTTCATTTCTAGTCTCACCATTCGGGCTCCTCCACGTCCACTTTCGACTAACCCGCTTGCGGAAAAAGGTGTTCATTATCCGCATATTATTCTGTGCTGCAAACTCTACTAATAATTCTCCTCTGCTATTCCTAGAGCCTATGCCATATTCCCCCACTGACTTGTCTCCAGCCTGCTTCTTGCCTTCTTGCCTAATTGAAGTCGCCCATCAGTATAGTGTATTTTGTTTTGACTTTACCCATCGCCGATTCCACGTCTTCATAAAAGCTTTCGACTTCCTGGTCATCATGACTGCATGTAGGGGCATAGACTTGTACCACCTTCAATTTGTACCTCTTATTAAGTTTCACAACAAGACCTGCCACCCTCTCGTTAATGCTATAGAATTCCTGTATGTTACCAGCTATTTCCTTGTTAATCAGGAATCCGACTCCTAGTTCTCGTCTCTCCGCTAAGCCCCGGTAACACAGTGCATGCCCGCTTTTTAGCACTGTATATGCTTCTTTTGTCCTCCTAACCTCACTGAGCCCTATTATATCCCATTTAGTACCCTCTAATTCCTCCAATAACACTGCTAGACTCGCCTCACTAGATAGCGTTCTAACGTTTAACGTTGCCAGGTTCAGATTCCAATGGCGGCCTGTCCGGAGCCAGGTATTCTTAGCACCCTCTGCAGCGTCACAGATCCGACCGCCGCCGTGGTCAGTTGCTTCGCGGCTGCTGGGGACTGAGGGCCGGGGTTTGATTGTTGTATTCATATAGGAGGTTGTGGCCAACTACTGCACCAGGGTGGCCAATCCTGCTCTGGTGAGAGAGTGCGTTACCGGTTCTGGTCACCGGGATCAGGCCGCACTCCAGGCCTGTTTCTGCAATTTTCTCAACACACGTTTTTTTTTGTATTTTCCGGTGCAGAATTGCGCGGCACCGGGATTTGAATCACGGTCCTCTTGCACTGGAGACGGATACTCTACCGTCCCCGCAGGAGTTAAATTAAAAATTGAATTATGGGGTTTTGCGTGACAAAACCACTTTCTGATTATGCACGCCGTAGTGGAGGACTCCGAAAATTTCGACCACCTGGGGTTCTTTAACGTGCACCTAATTCTAAGTACACGGGTGTTTTCGCATTTCGCCCCCATCGAAATGCGGCCGCCGTGGCCGGGGTCCGATCCCGCGACCTCGTGCTCAGCAGTCTAACACCATAACCACTGAGCAACCACGGCGGGTACCGCAGGAGTTGTACGCCTCATTTAACCTACAGTGGTGCCCTATTTGATCAGTCAAGCTGGACCAATCTGAGCTCGGTTATACCGCATGGATGGCACTCGACTAAAGAACCTGGTATTTATGACCTGCACATGTGTGGCCACACATAATTGAGGATATATAATTTTTTTAGGAGGGTTTCCGTACAGTGATAAAATGAAGAGAAATACATTAAAAAGAAAAAAGGGGGGAAAAAGGAACATAACATGTGATTTGAACTCGTGGTCCTTCAATGTTGCCCGGAAAGGTAGCTCAGTCGGTTGGTTCGTCAAGCCAACGGTTACTTTCAAGCGCCATAGCTCCTGCTCCGAGCCTCATACTTATGTGGAAAGTTACTGATATTGTCCGCGACAGTCGAGTTTTGCGTGAGTGGTTGGAAGGCATATTGTTCTAGAGAAACTGGCCACCCTGTATACGCAATGCCTCATAACCTCGAGCGTACCGGAATCTTGGAAGAACGCTAACATAATCCTAATCCTTAAGAAAGGGGACGCCAAAGACTTGAAAAATTATAAACCGATCAGCTTACTGTCCGTTGCCTACAAAGTATTTACGAAGGTAATCGCAAATAGAATCAGGAACACCTTAGACTTCCGTCAACCAAAGGACCAGGCAGGATTCCGTAAAGGCTACTCAACAATAGACCATATTCACACTATCAATCAAGTGATAGAGAAATGTGCCGAATATAACCAACCCTTATATATAGCTTTCATTGATTACGAGAAAGCGTTTGATTCAGTCGAAACCTCAGCAGTCATGGAGGCATTACGGAATCAGGGTGTAGATGAGCCATACGTAAAGATACTGGAAGATATCTATAGCGGCTCCACAGCTACCGTAGTCCTCCACAAAGAAAGCAACAAAATCCCTATAAAGAAAGGCGTCAGACAGGGAGATACGCTATCTCCAATGCTATTCACAGCATGTTTACAGCAGGTATTCAGAGGCCTGGAGTGGGAAGAATTGGGGATAAAAGTTGATGGAGAATACCTTAGCAACTTGCGATTCGCTGGTGATATTGCCTTGCTTAGTAACTCAGGAGACCAATTGCAATGCATGCTCACTGACCTGGAAAGGCAAAGCAGAAGGGTGGGTCTGAAAATTAATCTGCAGAAAACTAAAGTATTGTTTAACAGTCTCGGAAGAGAACAGCAGTTTACGATAGGTAGCGAAGCACTGGAAGTGGTAAGAGAATACATCTACTTAGGGCAGGTAGTGACCACGGATCCGGATCATGAGACTGAAATAACCAGAAGAATTAGAGTGGGCTGGGGTGCGTTTGGCAGACATTCTCAAATCATGAACAGCAGGTTGCCACTATCCCTCAAAAGGAAAGTGTATAACAGATGTGTGTTACCAGTACTCACATATGGGGCAGAAACCTGGAGGCTTACGAAAAGGGTTCTGCTGAAATTGAGGACGACGCAACGAGCTATGGAAAGAAGAATGATGGGTGTGACGTTAAGGGATAAGAAAAGAGCAGATTGGGTGAGGCAACAAACACGGGTAAACGACATCTTAGTTGAAATCAAGAAAAAGAAATGGGCATGGGCCGGACATGTAATGAGGAGGGAAGATAACCGATGGTCACTAAGGGTTACGGACTGGATTCCAAGGGAAGGGATGCGTAGCAGGGGGCGGCAGAAAGTTAGGTGGGCGGATGACATTAAGACGTTTGCAGGGACAACATGGCCACAATTAGTACATGACCGGGGTAGTCGGAGAAGTATGGGAGAGGCCTTTGCCCTGCAGTGGGCGTAACTAGGCTGATGATGATGATGATGGCCCTTGCGCCATTGAACATCAAACATTCATTGGATGTAGGGGCTTAGACCTGGACGACCTTCAATTTGTACCTCTTTTTAAGTCTCACAACATGACCTGCCACCCTCTCGGTAATGCTATGGAATTCCTGTGTGTTACCAGCTTTATCCTTATTAGTCACGAATCCAACTTCTAGTTCTCGTCTCTACGCTAAGCCCCGGTATCACAGGACGTGCCCGCTTTTTAGCACTGTATACGCTTCCTTTGCCCTCCTAACTTCACTGATCCCTATCATATCCCATTTACTGCCCTCTAATTCCTCCAATAGCACTGCTAGACTCGCCTCACTAGACAAAGTTCTAGCGTTAAACGTTGCCAGGTTCAGATTCCAATGGCGGCCTGTCCTGCATTGGCATGTATTTTACAGCAACCAGGTTTCTCACTCCCGTCAGAAAATATGCGTGAACGTAGCTGAGCGAATTAGCGTGGCGCAGACAAGGCGACTGGCGCCCAATGTCTGCCTGCGATGTTCTATAAGTTGTCACTTACGCGGTGCATATCAGGTAACACCTCCAGTCTCACCGTGCTCTGCGCCTGCTCAGCCCTTTACCTGTGTTCGTCGGTCTTGAATTTCTGGAGGAGCGACTCGGTGGCTGCAGTAAAGAGCGTGCAGGGAAACCCAAAGGAAAACATTTGAACCAATCGATTTTTAAAGATTGCCAGCATTGCATGAGGGCATGACCATAGAAGAGTGGATTAAAGCCAATGTTTAGCAATGGCTCTCTTATTAGCCTTGGATTGTGCCTATTCATATGGCTGTATTTCCTTTGTTTTCCGAGGCAGATAAAGCCAGCAGGTGTGACCCGTCTGCAAGGTGATGTTGGTATCTTAAAATTGAGAAAAATTGCAGAAAGGTACCTCTTGAGTAAAAACCACTCCCTTTCTGAGACGTCAAAAGGCCGCTAAATCTTGTTTCATAATGGGATGAGCAAAACGTGAACAAGGTGAATGCAGGAGCCAACGTTTCGACAAGTGTACTTGTCTTCTTCGAGGCCTTGAAGAAGATAAGTCCACTTGTCGAAACGTTGAGTCCTGCATTCACCTTGTTCAAGTTTTGCTCATCGTCTTCAATTTCCATCTCCCGCATTCCCCGTCTTTTCGCTTGACTTCCATAATGGCGTGATAAGAGACAATGGATTGTTGCTTTAAAGCAACTGTAGTGAAGAGGAATGCCCGGCGCCGCAGCCACATCGCCAGTCGCCCGGGAGGCGCGAGCTCGAGATTGCTTGAGGAGGATGAGGAAGTAAACTTAATTACTCTAGAAAGAGCAATTCAGCGGTCGGGCCGGATGTCTTGATCTTCTATTGGTTGATGAAGATCTCCGGCCTGTATGGTTGGCGCCCCTATTCCAGGGCACCAGTGAGCGTGGCTGCTCGTAGGGCATGATCCACCAGCTTCCGTTGGAGGCTAGGGTCGCCGCTGGAGAGCACGCTCTCCCACTGCTCTGCCCTCGGATTTTCTATTTTGTGGAATTCCTTATTCGTATTGCACTCCCATGTGATGTGATAAAGTGTGGGTATTGAACCACACCACGGGCATGTGTCCCTCTATTGACTTGGGAACATTTTGCATTATATATGTAAATTTGGGAACGTTCCTGTCTGCAGCTTTCGCCAGTAAACTGCCTGTTGTTGAGTGAGTGTATTGTGGGGCGGGGGATATCTGATCCTCGTCCCTCTATGGTAATTGAGTATGTCAGAGTACGTTGGGATCACTGTCATGAAATCCTCTGGATCTCTGTTTAGGTCCGCTCGGTTTGCATGCTCGTGAGCGATCCTATCACCCCTTTGGTTGCCCTCAATCTCAGTGTGCCCAGGTTTATTCTGTTGCGTTTATGCGTTTATTCTGTTGGCCAGCGCGGAGGAAGATTTGGAGCGCTTTTTGACCGATTCTGGCGTTAATGTAGTTTCGGCATGCTTCCTTGGAGTCTGTTAGAATAATAAGGGATCTATTTGTGCGGTAGCCCTCCAGAGCTGCTAGAGCAACAGCCATTTCCTCTCCCTCAGTTACCGTACAATCCCGTGCCGACGCGCAAGCGATTTCCCTATTGGCGGCGAGGAGTTACGGAGTCGCCACCTATCGGAAGCACCTCGCTGGCGTAGTATGAGGGATCGCGCGGCGCGCTCCTCATAAGTTTTGCTGTCAGCGCTCACTGAAAACACCACGCGCGAGCTCTCCCGGACGTTTCTGTAAGTACTTTCGAAACGAGAGAAGTTTTTTACTGTCTAAATAATAATCTTGGGCAAACTGAAAGCGCACAATCGTTTACAGACGCTATCTCTTTACCGAATACGTACAGTGAACGCCACTGCGCGCGGTCGCCGCGATGGAGTCTCCCGAACCGGCTTCTTGCGTGAAAGGTAGGTAAACGCTGAGAGCAAACTATGTGAAATATGTTCTTATAGTATTTGTGTAACTAAATGGAGCGTAATAGAACGAAGCCTCAATGCACGATCACGCAGATTCGCAGCGACTGACTGCGCGTCTGCATGCTTGTCCGCGCACTGTTTCGCTTTCTCTGCGCGCGCGTTTTCGCACCGTGCCATGAGCTTTAGGCCGCAGAATATGAGCATTTGACAGTGTACAAGCAACCATTGTTGCGTGGGCGCTATCAGAGCTGTTCAAAAATAATTTCATTGTAGAGACTTCGACGCCTACGGGGACTGTGATGTGCCGTCGCGACGATTCAATCTTTTTTTTCTTCTAAATTCTTTGGCCTTTCAATATTATTTCTCGAGTTGCGTCGCACTGTATGTTTATCGGGGTTCTCAGCGTGCAATTTCCCGCTGCTCCTTTTTTGTAATCCAGTGCATTAATTCATAACACAAACATGACCATGTGCCATGCTTTTTTTTTAATGTGCTTCTCACTGCTGCCTTTCCACTCCACTGAACTTGCCAGTATCTATAGTATCGACAAGTTCATAGACCAAACCGTCATGAAATTAGTCGGGCAGTGGACTCGTACGAGCGTCTCACTGCGTGTTTTCAGAACATCGCAGACCGGGCGCCGCAGCAGAAATCTTCCTCACGTCTGTGCTTGCTGCATACCCGAGTTGTAGCCGATGACTGTTTGCTGGTTTTGTTTCGCGAGCCAAGCTTCACGCAGCTTCTTCTCCTGCGGTTACGTGTGAATAAGGCTGACACCGGCCTCCGTTACGTGCGTCCGGCCCTGCGGCACCGAGCAGTAGCCTACCATGTTGCGCGCCTTCAAAGGCAGCCGCTACCTATTGTAGTGCTTTCAAGCGTTGTAAAGGAGACACTCGAAGCGGGAAAATTTCGCCACTAAATGAGGACCGCAGCGTACGAGGGAATTTAAACTCGTTTTCAGCTCGCTTCGGCGCTCCCAAAGCAGCCGACGCGGCCGCTATGTCCACGTGATCCCTCCTAGCACGTCACGCCGACGGTGGCGCCAGCATTTCCAGTGGTGGAGCTCGAGGCCAATAGTCCGAGCCTATTACTGCCGCGACAACTCTTTGTTTCGTGTTCGCTTTTGTTGCTAGGTATTTTTCTACATATTTTGCCCTAGCTATCCGCCCGGCTGTGTGTAAATTCGGGTCCTTGTTTTTTGGTAGGGACCCTACCTTGATGGTGCTGCGATGCTCATCGGGTAGGTTTGCCGTTCTTTGTTCTTGCCTTTCAATTTCTTTGTGCGCCAGTTTTTTTAGGAGCTTTCTGCCCATGGTAGTCTGCTGGAGTCTGAGTAGCTGCGACCCTAATTGTGCTTCTCTGAGCTCCTCGAACGTGTTGTGGAGTCCGAGGGCCAGGAGCTTCTCCGTCGAGGTGTTGGCCGGCAGGTGAAGCGCTGTTTTGAATGCTTGCCTTATGATAGCGTCGGCCCGATCCCGTTGGCCTTTGTTTGTGTTGTAATATGGGAGGGCGTACGTAATCCGGCTGATTATGAGGCTCTTAACCAACTTGACTGTATCTTCCTTCTTCATGCCGCTTCTTTTTTGCGAGACGCGGGTGATCATACGTGCCACGTGTGCCGTCGCTTGCTTGAGTAGGTTTATGGTGTGTGTGCAGCGTTGATTGCTCTGCACCCACATTCCCAGAATCCTGACGGCTTCTTCTTCTGGTATCTTTTGTCCTTGTAGGGTGACGCTGATTTGTTCTTCCGTGCGTTTTCCTCTTCTGACTCTCAGGAGCTCTGATTTCTCCATCGAGCAGGCGAGGCCTCTTTCCCTTACACATTCTTTCACGCATGTTGCTGCGGCTTGTAGTCGTTCTTCTTTTTGGCTGAGCGAGCCTTGGTTAGTCCAGACGGTGATATCGTCGGCATAAATGGCGTGATGTATGCCGTCGATCTCTTCCAGCTTCCGGGCTATCCCAATCATTGCAATGTTGAAAAGGATAGGTGAGATCACGGATCCCTGCGGGGTTCCTTTGTTAGGCGTGTGGAACTTCTCTGTCCGCAGGTCTCCTAACCCCACCGTTGCTGTTCTGTTTGATAGGAACGCTGTCACGTAGCCGTGGATTCTTCTTCCGCTGTTGAGATCGTCCAGTCCCTTGAGGATGGCGGCGTGGCTGATCTTGTCGAACGCCCCTTTGACATCGACTGCCAGTATTATGTTTTCTCCGTTGTAGGGGATGTTGCTTAGAACCCCTTCTTTAATTTGTAGTAGGACGACTTGGGTTGATAATTAGGTGCGAAAGCCGAACATACTGTGAGGATACAGATCTTCATCTTCCATGTATTGTTGTAGCCTCCTTGTCACGATTCGCTCGTACAACTTGCCAAGGCACGAAGTGAGTGATATCGGCCGTAGGTTTTCTACTAGCAGCTTTTTCCCTGGCTTGGCGATCATAACTACTTCCGCATGTTTCCATTCCTCTGGCACTGTCCCCGCTTCTCAATGTGTATTGAGGAAGTTCGTCAGCTGTGTGACCGCCTCATCACTTAGGTTGCGGATTAGTGCGTTCCTGATCTTGTCCGCGCCTGCTGCTGTGTTCCGGGTCGATGCCTTAACTGCTGCGAAAACTTCCTCCTTGGCGATGGGTCTGTCCAGGTCAGGGTTTTCTTCGCCTCGGTATCTCTCCGTGTACGCTTCGGGTCTATCTTGCCCGTAGCACTTTAAACGGACTTTTTCCGGTAGCTCTTCTTCTGTCCCTTCAAATTGGTGTACTAGTCTTTGGATGGCCTTGTTACATTCTGACTTGGTCTTGGTTGGGTCCATTAGAGCCTTGAGGATACGCCAGGTCTTTGCGGTGCTGAGGGTTCTATTCAGCGAGTCGCTAAACTTTTGTCAACTTTGTCGTGTGAGTTGCGCTGCGTATTCCTCTGCCTCCTTGGTAACCTCTGCTATCTTCTTCTTTAGCTTCTTATGTAGTCGTTGTTTTTTCCACCTTTTGGTTAGTCCACGCCTTGCCTCCCATAACCTGAGGAGTCGCGAGTCCACCTCCGGTGTTTGCTCTGACCTTTCGACCTCCTGGGTGTATTGTTGTTGTATTTCCTTAAGTTGTTTGCACCATTCCTCTATAGAGGTTATCCCACCCTCCATGTGGTTGCATTCTTTGCGAAAAGCGTTCCAGTCCGTTATTTTGGCTGTTCCTATCTTGCGCTTGATGTTTTCTGCTGACACTTGCCTTCTTATAATGAAATGGTCGCTACCCAGGTTCTCCAGCAGGTTCTCCCACGTGGCTTGCCTAGCTCCCCTGACGTATGTCAGGTCTGGGCATGTGTCGGGGCTAACACTGTTGCCTAGGCGCGTTGGTTGGTTTGTGTCCGTTAAGAGGGTGCAGCTTGTGATTTCTGCTGCGTCGTTAACTTGCGTTCCCTTCTTAGTGTCTTTTTGATATCCCCAGCTCTGTCCCCTGGCGTTAAAGTCGCCCATTATAGGAAGGGTGTTGGATTTCGCTAGCTTGCTGGCTCCTATGAAACGTTTCTGAAAATCCCCGTCATTTTTTCGTGGTGGACTGTATAAGTTTAAGATAAAAGTGCTTTTTTGTTTTCCCTTTTTCTTTGGAATTATCTCTGTCACGATGTGTTCTATCCGCGTGTCCGGAATTTCATCGTGTGCTATGGCGACTAGTTTTTTACTAATTAAGGTGGCCGTGCGATCTTTTTCTTGGCACGTGTATCCCTTGAGTGTCGGCACGGTGTTTGTCTCCTGCAGCGCGATTATGTCAGGAGGATTTAACTGTGAATTTATGAATTGCTGCAGCGGGCCTTGCTTTTTGCGGTAGCCTCTGCAGTTCCACTGCCATATATCTAATGTGTTGTGTCTAGCCGTGTTGCTTTATCGTTGGTTGTTGTTATACTTTGGTTTTTGGTGCCGAATATTTTTTCGTGATAGAGTCTATCTCTAGCCTCATTTGTTATCTTTTGCGTATATTGATTTTTTATGTAGTTGCGAAAACTTTGATCTTGCATTGCGATTTTTTGTTGTATCAAATTCATTTGCTCTTGCATTTTTTGCATAAACGATTGCATTTGCATTTCTAAGGTTCCCTTTTCCGGCTGCTGTGGCTGTTGCTCCATAGCTGAAGGTGGAGTCTGCTGTCGCGGCAGGCTACCCCTTTGCTCTCGCAGTTTCCTGATTAGTTCTCTGATTCTCTCCTCTAGTTGTTCTGTTTTCTTCCTACTCTGCTCTAGTTCTCGCCTTAGAGCCTTATTTTCTTCCCTTAGTTGTTTAAGTTCGTTGTCGTTATTGTTATTATCCGAGTGCGGAAACAGTGAATTGGGAGGGCCTGCCCCCCAGCTTACCTTAACTCCGCCCTTCTTTTGTTGTTGTTGTGGTGGTTTCGGCTGCTGCTTCCACTGCCCTTGGGCTGCAGCTGGTGGCCTCAGCGGTGGGAAGGAGCTGTCCCTGGACTCGCTCCCGTCCCGGCTCCGCGTTTGGCTGCGGCCCGGGCTCCGCGAGCGGCTCTGCTCTCCTTCCGAGCTCAGCCTTGAGCTGGTCTGGTTGAGACACACTGCCTGCTGCTCTGTTGTGCTGTATTCATATTAGAATCTGGTGGAGGTGCTACGGTTTTCGCCAACCTGGAAATACGCACGCGAACTCTGCAATCCGTCAGGCCTGACGACACCAGCCTGACATCCCCACCGGTTACTCCAGCCATCGTATGTGCCGGTGCCCAGCGTCAGCGGGATCCTGATATCATCAGCGGCACCGATGAGAAAGACGCTGAAGATTGGCTGGAATCGTATGAACGCGGAAGCAGCAACACCAGCAAATGGGACGATCCCCTAAAGCTCGGCAACACGATCTTCCATTTATCGGGCGTCGCCAAGCTGTGGTTAAAAAACCACGAAGCCGATCTCCGCACGTCGGCTAGCTTCAAAACCGGCATCGCAGAAGTTTTGGGCCGCCCTGGCGTGCGCAAACTTCGCGCTGAACAACGCCTACGAAGCCGATCCCAGCAAACTGGTGAAACGTTCACCAACTACATAGAGGACATCGTCGACCTCTGCCGGCGTGTCAACCAGACGATGGCGGAGGCGGATAAGGTACGTCACATCATGAAGGGCATTTCCGACGATGCCTTTCATATGCTCCTCTCCAAAAACCCAGGCACTGTCTCTCCGGTCATTGAGTTTTGCCAAACTTTCGACGAGCTCTGCAGACAGCGCCTTCTCACGCGGCGCCCCCCCTGCGTCCGACGAAACCCTCGCGAGCATGACCGCGGCTCCTGAGATGGACTCCCTGCTTGGCCAGATAAAAGAGTTCGTCCGTGCTGAGGTCGCTCGTCAACTTTCGCTACTGTCCTCAGCCGCGCCACCACCTTCGCCTTTGCCGGCAAACCTTCGTCAGATCATCCACGAGCAAGTGTGCGCAGCTCTCCCTTCTGCCCGCGAGACTCCGCCTTTGCCGACTTCCGTAGCTTTTCCCGAGGTACTGCACTTCCAAGCTAAGCCAAGGCTCTCACGCGGCCACCACCTTCGACCTTTGCGCCATCCCCATCGGTCGTGCCACTGCGTCCAGCTCCTGACTTCGCTCAGCCGCGGTACAGCAGTGGACAATGGTGCACCCCTGCCAACCGGCCAATATGTTTTGCGTGTAGCGTATACCTGGCCACGTTGCACGATTTTGTCGTCGCAGCGCAACGTTCTACCGCCGTAGCTTCGACGCCGCACCATACTTTCCCCATACCCGTAATCTTGCGCGTCTCAGAACCCCGGCCAGATGTCTTCCTACTCGGACCACCGCCCTCTTGTTAACCGCCGTTCACCATCGCCTCGACGCCGCTCGCTTTCGCCGATGCGCCATCGTCCTACTTCGCCGGAACGGGAAAACTAATCGTCGCAGTTCCAGAGGCAAGAACTGTGTCACCCATGAACAGACCAAGGCCTCCTCTTTCTCCGACTAACTTTATTGACGTATATGTGGACGGTGTCGCTGCACCTATTATTAATATTATTATTATTATTATTATTATTATTATTATTTGGCACAAATATGTTTCACTTATTAGTGCCAAACTTTGCCATCCGCTCAGAAAAGTGACGACGCCACTGTCAAACGTATCACTTCGCACTGCCAGCGCAGACCGCATCACGCCTGCAGCTGCGTGTACTGCTCGCGTTGTGATCAACGGCCTCCTCTACACTGTCGAATTTTCGCAGCTGTGTTCTTGTACCCACGATGTTATTTTGGGCTGGGACTTCCTTTCCGCTAATAAGGCCGTCATGACTGTTCTCGTGCTGAAGTGGAATTTCAAACGCTGTGTAATGCCCCACCCCTTGACGCTCGTGAAACTGACGATAAAGTATTTGTTGCCGAAGACGTTACAATTCCACCGCACTCATCTGCCCTTACCCCAGTGTCATGCAACATTGTTGCTGATGCCAGCGCACTTTTTACGCCGTCTGCAATTTTCGCTCGTCGCAAATGTTCCCCGTTGCCTTTCGCTCTTTTGGACGTTCATGCCGGCGTCAGCAGATTGCTCGTCGCCAACCGATTATCCTGTCCTCTCACTCTACTTCGTGGGGAGTGCGTTGGCCGTGCCCAGTGTGTCGACCTTGCTGCCGTCATTGACATGCCAATTGGTCCCATCGCCACTCATGAGGTCGCCGGAGTGACCTGTAACCCCGCGCACGGGCCAGCTTCGCCCGATGTTTTACATAGCTCCATCGCCGACACGTTGACTGCTTCTCAGCGCGCCCAGCTTCTACGCCTTTTCGACAAGTTCCGTTCGGCTTTCGACTGCCAGCATGCTTCCTTGGGCCGCACGTCAACTGTTTGTCATCGCATCGACACGGGTACCAGTGCGCCACTGCGATAAAGACCATATCGTGTATCCGTGACAGAGCGCCGTGTTATCGAAGACAAAGTAACCGACATGCTCAAGCGCGGCGTCATTCAGCCTTCGGACAGCCCCTGGGCATCTCCCGTTCTTGTTAAGAAGAAGGACGGATCGATACGATTCTGAGTTCATTACCGTCGTCTTAACAAAATAACTCGTAAAAATGTTTACCCTCTTCCGAGAATTGATGACGCCCCTGACACTCTGCAAGGCACGGAGTTCTTATCTTCTATCGACTTACGCAGCGGCTATTGGCAAGTCCCCATGGCACCCGAAAACCAACCTAAAACGGCCTTTGTAACACCAGATGGCCTATATGAATTTCTAGTCATGCCTTTCGGGCTTTGCAACTCCCCCGCAACATTTGAGCGTATGATGGGAAATTTTTGCGCGTCGCCTCAAGTGGAAAACGTGCCTGTGCTACTTAGATGATGTGGTTATGTTTGCGCCCGATTTTCCCACCCATCTCTGTAGGCTGGAGGAAGTGTTGCAGTGCCTAACTGCCGCCGGCCTTCAGCTCAACCTGAAGAAATGCCACTTTGGCGCCAGTCAGCTGACCATCCTTGGCCATGTAGTATCTCAATACGGTATTCTTCCTGACGCCGCCAAGCTCCGTGCAGTTGCTGATTTTCCCAAACCTTCCTCCGTAAGAGAACTTCGCAGCTTCCTTGGCCTGTGTTCTTATTTCGCCGCTTCATTCGGAATTTTGCGTCCATCACCGCTCCCTTGAATCAGCTTCTACGGAGCGACTTGAATGACTGCGCCTGGTCGTCCGCTTGTGACGATGCCTTCCAAGAGTTGCGTCATCTACTGACCTCGCCACCTATACTGCGTCACTTCGACCCGACCGCTGCGACCGAAGTACACACCGACGCCAGCGGTGTTGGACTCGGCGCTGTGCTCGCGCAGCGCAAGTCTGGATTCGGCGAGGATGTCGTTGCATACACAAGCCGCACCCTCACCAAAGCCGAGAAGAATTATTCCGCTACGGAATAGGAATGTTTGGCCATAATCTGGACACTTGGTAAATTTCGACCCTACCTCCATGGCCGCCCCTTCGACTTGATTACAGACCACCATGCCCTTTGTTGGCTGTCTACGTTGAAGGACCCCTCAGGTCTATTAGCTCGCTGGGCTTTGCGGTTGCAAGATTTCAGCGTGCGCGTTGTCTACAGGTCGGGCTGCCGCCACACCGATGCCGACGCGCTTTCCCGTTCACCCGTGTCAACCGAAAGCAATGCCTGCCTCTCCGCCGTTGACCAAGTACTTTCGTTTCCACCAGGCTGCGACATGTCTTCGGAGCAACGCAGGGATGCCTGGAATAATACTGTTATCCGCTTGCTTTCAAGCCCATCGACTGTTCCTTCACCTTCTCGAGCTTTACGCCGTCAAGCATCTTATTTCGAAATTCGGGATGGACTTCTCTTTCACCGGAATTACGTCTCTGACGTCGGCAAGCGATTGCTGGTCATACCTCGACATCTTCGTGGTGAAATATATTCTGCCTTCCCCACTGACCCGCAGTGTGCACATGCGGGTGTCTTCAAGACTTACACCCGGCTTCGCTCCCGGTTTTACTGGCGTGGCATGTACACCTTTGTGTGCAAGAACATTCGGTCGGGCGCAAGGTTCCTGCTCAGCATGTCTCTGGCCCACTCCAACCAATCCCGTATCCTTCCAGGCCCTTCGATCGCATTGGCATTGACCTGTATGGACCCCTTCCGAGCAAGGCTTCCTGGAACCGCTGGACAGTCGTCGCCATCGACCATTTGACACGATAAGCACAAACAGCCGCCCTGCCTGCTGCCACTGCTCGCGATGTAGCATCCTACCTCCTGAAAAACTTTATTCTCCGTCACGGTGCACCTCACGAACATTTAAGTGATAGAGGACGTGTCTTCCTCTCTGAAGTCGTAAACGCGCTCCTTGCTGAATGTCGCATCGTTCATCGCACCACCACCGCCTACCATCCTCAAACTAATGGTCTGACGGAAAGATTTAACCGCAGCGTTGACGACATGGTCTCCAAATACGTCGCCTCTGATCGCACTGATTGGGACCTCATTTTGCCATTCAACACGTTCGCCTACAACACTGCACCACAGGCGAGCACAAACTTCGCACCATTGTTCCTCTTGTATAGCCACGAACCTTCGACTACCCTCGACACCATTCTGCCGTACAGACCCGACTCATCCGAATGTACAGTCCTCTTCGAAGCTGCCCGCCGCGCAGAGGAATGCCGTCAGCTCGCCCGTTCTTTTACAGCCGTCGACCAATGGAAACGAAAATCTAGACTTGACGATGATCACCCGCATTGTCACTTTCTTCCGGACTTTCTTGTGTGGCTTGGGTTTCCGCCGTTCTTGCTGGTCTCTCATCCAAGCTTGTCTCCAAATATCAAGTACCCTACCCTGTTGTAGTGTAGACATCGCCTGTGAACTATATTGTCGAGCCTGTCACGCCACCTACGGAACAAGGTTGTCATGGTCGTGAAACCGTCCACGTACAATTCCTGAAGCCATATTGCGACCCCATCATTCTATGTTCACGAAGACTTGCAAGGATGGCTTCTTTTCCTGTGGGGGGCAATTGTAGTGAAGATGAATGCCCGGCGCCGCAGCCACATCACCAGTCGACCGGGAGGCGCGAGCTCGAAATTGCTTGAGCTGCTATGGTTGAGACACGCTGCCTGCTGCTCTCTTGTGCTGCATTCATATTAGACAACTAAAAATCGTCAACATATCTTAAAACCTACTAAACCTACCCCCCCCCATAAAGCGCTGTTGTAAGGCACGGTTAATAGTAGATTTGCAAAGCACTGTAGCAACATAGGAGCCAATACAAATGCCTTGTCTTTGCAGATAAAGATCGTTATTAAATCTGATGAATATGACTTTAAGAAAATATTCCAGAAGATATAAAAAAGCGTCAACAGACATGCCTGCAGAATTAGGGAAGGCAATGGCCCCACTCTCGTCGATGCAACTCCTGAAACAGCAAAACAGTTCATTGCGCCGGACAGAATAAAAGAAATCCTCATCTTCCATGTAAACGAAGTACCCTATCGAAGGATTCATTGCCTCCCCTCCATATCACTTCTGCCGAAGGAGATAGCTTTCCTATCTCATTGATCATAGCTTATTGCCCCTGCTCGTGCGGCATTTCAGTTTCATTTTTTTCCCTTCACATAGAGTATATAAATCCTGACTTAAAGAATAGAAGCACTTGGTGGTTAGTCTGCAACGTGGTCTGTGTCCTTCTCTCGTCCCTGTCGTTTCGCGCTGTTTTCTGCTCGTAATCATGACCCAGCCCGCCGAAATGCGTACCCTTCTGCACGAATGTTCTCTTTGTGCGGTGCACCCTGGAACACAGTACAGTACTTGCATTGCTTCACGTAATATAATGAAACCCCAGACGAAACCGAAGGTAATCAAATGAAGTCATGTGAAGTGTTCAAATACCTGTCTGAAATTGGTCTAATTGGAAAGCTTTAAAGATTCAACATTTCATATACAAAAGCCTAAATTAACCCACCTGGTCACCTGTAAATATTAGTATGGGGTCCACTTGTGCATTTCCTATTTATTTTTCTTCTTTTTTCCCATTCTCAGGAATTTTTTAATCCCATTCCCCATCCCTATACAGAGTAGAATACCAGCGATTGCATACACGCCAGCAAAACTCTCCGTTTTTCTAATAAAGTGCATCTCTCTCTCAAATGAAGTCGACAAGACTGCATGTGGAACCGTGATGAAACCGTACATCAACTAATGTAACCAGCAATCGCGATCAAACAGTGTGAACTCGGCATACTGAAAGCTGGGGTTTAGGGGGCTTATGAGATCACCGTGGCAAACAACATAACTGTTTCCAAGGCAGCACTCCCTGCACTGCCCCAGATTGATTCAAGAGGACTGTTCTGCTATAAGCTTAGCAGCATGCACAATCATATATTTTGAGCATCAATGACCCTGGGCAAACCCTCCTGGTCAAACCAGTTGGGAACAGTTCCTCCGACACAATTTGGTTCGGTTCAGCTCAAAATAACCGTCTATCGTTGGTTTGGTTTGACACCCTGGTTAGAAACAAGGCCACATAAACAGATGCAATGAATTGAACAACGTTGACCAATCGCAAATTCATTGCACACAACACAGACATCGTGACGCTTAAAAATGAACGACTTATTGCTGGCATTAAAGTTATGAGTCCAGCACATATTCCAATTTCCTTAGAAATGCATTCTTTTTTTCTCGTAAGACTAACATTTCAAGCCCCTGTTTTAGAACAATAGACAGTGTATATTTCTTGTTTTTAGACTTGCCGTGATATGCTATGAATGCGCATTTGTTCTGAGAACGATCAGGTTCACAGTAAATGTGGCAGTGAGACTTCTATTTCTGTTGTTGCACTAGAAAAAGGAGTGCTTCAGAAAGCTTTCACCTTGTTTAAAACACTACGTAAGCAAAATGTTTATTTTAACACAATTGCTTGAGTGTAATAACAAAAGTCAACATACATACACTAGCAGAACACGACATCAGAACAAGAGTGGTCCCAAGTGCATAAAATGGCAACAAAGGAGTTACTGTTTGGAATCAATTTCCTTCCAACTTTGCAAATTGCAATATAAAAAAACTTCCATGGTTTCCTTTCTACACAGCTGCAGTAGTGAAAGAAAACAAAATAATTCATGAGTATTGTACAGCGTAACTACATTTATACATTGTGTTTATAAAACATTGTCACTTGTACTTGTTTATCTAAATCAGATGACCACATTTCACCGTCTAACAAAGGTTATCGCACAGCGCAGGACGCGCCTGCATATATTGGAAGTTTCTTGAATGTTATCGATGATTCTATCCACTGTGTATTGTAAACAAAGCTTGTCTAATCTCACATCATGTACGCGTGATGCTAATAGTGTAGCCGTTTCTGGAAGACACGCGAGCAACAGCGCTAATTCTGGAACCTTCGATGACTGATATATAAAAGTCGGCGCGCTTGAACCGCTGATAAGAATTTGACGACCTCCGACTGTGCTCGCCGCTATCGCTGTGCTTTAAGCGTAGCCTCTTCTTGTGGGCACAGGTACACTCAATGAGAGTTAGTTTCGTCATTCGCAGTATTGCAGTTGTGTTCTGAACCGTCACTACTACGTGACATCTGGTAGAGGTTCTTCGCGTCCATGTGTCGGAAGCCCTCACAAGGCCGTGACCCAAGCCTGAACGCGGAAGACAACACCAACGTCGCCAAGAAACAGCGAGGTAGCCTCAGGCTGCAAGGACTACCCCGAATCATTGACCCTTGCCTGAGACGACTAGGAAGATCGTTGCCAAGTCAACCCCAATGGCATACCTAGCGTCCCCCAGTGGGATGCAACAGCCCAGGGAGCCACCGACCATCCATGAATCATCGACTGAAGATCCAGAAACCTGGCTCGAGAGTTACGAAAAATCACTAGATTCAACAGTCCGAACTCTAACGACAAGCCGCGACGTGTATACTTCGTCTTAGAAGACGCCGCCATAACGTGGTTTGAGAATCGAGAATCAACCCTTACAACGTGCGGCCTCTTCCGCAAGAGCCTCTTGCAGACCTTTACGAGTGTCGTGCGCAAGAAAAAGGCCGGTGCTGTGTTAGAACTCCGAGTGCAGCTTCCCAACGAGAGCATCATGATCTACACGGAGGAGAAGACTTGCCTGTTCAGATAAGCCGACCCGAACATGCCACAACACAAAAAAGCTTGCTTCTTGCTGAGAGGTGTCAAGCAAGATGCAAGACGCAAGCTGACAGTTGCTAAATTTTCTTCCGAGGCTACAACCATCGAGAAAAACACCCGAAATTAGGAACAGGTAGTTCAATTGACGCACGCTCTCAACGAACCACGCTGAAGTTCAACCAGTGGGCACCGATGAACTGAGCGCAACCATCAGAGCGGTCATGCGAGAGGATCTTAAGAGGAGGTTCCCAAGATCGCAGCCTCGAGTAGCATCCATTCCTGATGTTGTCCGAGAGGAGCAGTCACTAGGAGTCCCCGAATTGCCGCTGCCTCAGCGGGAAGTCCGCCGCCAGTCCGCCCTGCGCACCCAGGCTATGACCCCATGACGCCGCGGTACCGTCGCCAGAGGCCGCCACTACGCCCACCAATAGGCCAGCGAAGCGCACCGAGGAAGACAGACATAAGGGGTTCCCCGACCGCAGCCCGCTCTGTTACGACTGTGGAAAAGCCGGCCATATGCACCACCGATGTCCATACCGCTACTTGGGAATTCGAGGGTTAGCCGCCAACGCATCCCGTCCACAGCTTGGGGAGTGCCCAGGTGACAGGAATGCAGCAAGTTACATACCGTAGGCTACCAGGCGACAGAAATGCAGCAAGAACGCGCTGTGAGTGACCCGGCGATAGGAACGCAGCTAGTTACGCGCTCTGAGTGGCATGGCGACAGGATTGAAGAAAGTTACGTGCTCTCAGTGACCACGCGACTAGAACGCAGCAAGTTACGTGCTGTGAGTAACTACGCGACAGGAATGCAGCATGTTACGCGCTGTGGGTGATCTGGCGACAGGAATGCAGCATATTGCGTGCTGAGATTTACCAGGGAACAGGACTGCAGCAAGTTACACACTGTGAGTGACAACGGTACAGGATTGCAGCAAGTTATGCACTGTGAGTGACCAGGAAACAGGATTGCAGGAAGTAACTTGCTGTGAGTGACAGGGCGATAGGAATGCAATAAGTTTCGTGCTGTTAGTGTCCAGGCGACCGGAATGCAGTAAGTTATGCGCTGTGAGTGACCAGGAGACAGGATCGCCGCAAGTTACGCACCGTGAGTGACCAGGCGACAAGATTGAAGCAACTTACATGCTCTGAGTGACTAGGCGCTAGGAATGCAATAAGTTTCGTGCTGTTAGTGCCCAGCCGACCGGAATGCAGCAAGTTATGTGCTGCGAGTGACCAGGAGAGAGGACTGCAGTAAGTTACGCACCGTGAGTGACCAGGCGACAGGATTGAAGCAACTTACGTGCACTGAGCCACTAGGCAACATGAATGCAGTAAATTACGTACTGTCAGTGATAAGAGGATAGGATTGCGGCAAGTTACGCGCTGTGAGTGACAAGGGGACA
This sequence comes from Dermacentor variabilis, assembly GCF_050947875.1. Classification (NCBI taxonomy): domain Eukaryota; kingdom Metazoa; phylum Arthropoda; class Arachnida; order Ixodida; family Ixodidae; genus Dermacentor; species Dermacentor variabilis. The sequence goes on along the minus strand of NC_134571.1, from coordinate 225,079,333 downwards.
GGATTGCAGAAAGGTACGCGCTCTGGGTGCCCAAGCAACAGGAATGCAGCAAGGTACGCACTGTGAGTGACCAGGTGACAAAAATGCAACAGATTACGCACTGTGAGCGACCTGCCGACAAGAATGCACCAAGTTACATGCTGTGAGTGGCCACGCGACAGGAATGCAGCACGTTTCGCGCTGTGATGGCCAACGTGACAAGAATGCAGCAAGTTAAGTTCTTTGAGTGATCGATCGACAGGAATGCAGCAAGTTACGCGCTATGGGTGACCAGGCGACAGAAATGCAGCAAATTACTTGCTGTCAGCGATCACGCGACTCGATTGCAGCAAGTTAGCCAAAGTTAGCGACCAGGCAAAAGGAATGCAGCAAGTTACGCTCTGTGAGATATCAGGTGACAAGGATGCGGCAAGTTATGCACTATGAGTGACCAAGCGACAGGAATGGCCCAAGTTACTTGCTGTGAGTGTCATGGTTACAGGATTGCCGAAAGTTACGTTTTCTGGGTGAGCAGGCGACATGACTGCAGCAAGGTACGCCCTGTGAGTGACGAGGCGACAGGAATGCAGCATGTTACCTGCTGTCAGCGTTTAGGCAACAGGAACGCATCAAGCTACGCACTCTGAATGACCAAGCGTCACGATTGCACCAAACTACGCATTATAAGTGACCAGGCGACAGGAATGCAGCACATACGCCTTTATGCGGACGACTGTGCTTTGTATCGCGTGATTAACACACCAGAAGATCATCTTGAACTAATTTCCTCATTTGTCAGCTTCTGCACCTGGTACAACACTTGGCAACTGAAAATAAATTTTACTAAAACTGTGATAATGTCATTTTCTATTAATGCCTCTTCTTCATTGATCAATTATACTTTCGACGACTTATGCTTGCACAGGGTCTCGGAATACAAGTATCTTGGCATCATATTTACCATTAACATGTCCTGGTCAAAACACATTAATTTCATTTGCACTAAAGCAATCCGGAAGCTCGGGTACTTGAGACGCAATTTCAGCAATTCTCCAAAAGAAACAAAGTTACTAATGCATAAAACTTTATTTCGCCCAATCCTAGATTATGCTTCTCCTGTTTGATAACCTCATCAGCAGTGCGACATTGACTCCATTGAGAGCCTACTACGAAAATCTATTAGGTTCATATATCGTCGCTATGATCACTATTTTTCACCCCCTCGTGCCTTATCTTCTTTGAACCTAACCCCTTTATCCATACGCCGTCACATTGAGTCATTGAAGTTTCTGCATGGTATCGCCAATTTTTCTTATAGTGTTTCGCATCCCATATATATTCCTTCAGACATTCCTCGGTCAAGTAGGAGTAACCATAGCCTTAATATTAAACCTTACTTTGCTCGAACTAATCAATTTAAATACAGCTTTTTCCCACATGCTATTGAATTCTGGAACTTAATTCCGGGAACAATTAGGTCACTGCCACTAAATTATTTCATGTTAAAAGTTAACTGCACCCGATTTTATGTATTTTCTTTTTGTTACTATGCATTGACTCATTCTCATTTTGTACTGACTCTCAGTGTTGCTGTTATTTTGAGTTTCATTTGTGTCCTCTGCCTTACTTCTTGTGAATTTTTAGTATGTTATTGTTTACTTGTTTTTTGTATGACTTCTTTTTCTCTAACCCACTCCTGCAATAGTCCCATGAAGGGGCTGCAGTATGTATTAAAAGAAGGTACGCGCTGTGAGCAACCTGGTGACAGGACTGAAGCAAGTTACATGCTGTGAGTGTCCAGGCGACAGGAATGCACCAAGTTACGCGCTGTGAGTGACGTGACAGGATTATAGCAAGTTGCACACTGTGAGTGGCATGGTTACAGGATTGCCGCAGGTTACGCATTTTGAGTGACCAGGAGACATGACTGCAGCAGGTTACGCGCTGTGAGTGACCAGGCGACAGGAATGCAGCAAGTTACGAGCTATCAGCGAATAGGCCACTGGACGCAGCAATTCACGCACTGTGCGTCACCAGGTGACGAGAATGCTCCAAATCACGCATTGTGAGTGACCAGGTGACAGGAACACATGAAGGTACGCGCTGTGAGCAACCAGACTACAGGAATGCAGCAAATTACGCACGGACAGTCACCAGGAATAGGATTGCAACAAGTTACTGACTGTGAGTGATAACGGGGCAGGATTGCAGTAAGTTATGAGATGTGAGTGCCCAAGTGACAGTGATTCAGCAACTTTTATGCTGTTAGGGTCAGGAGACAGGAATGCAGCATGTTCGGTGCTCTGTAGGACCAAGCGACAGAAATACAACAAGTTGCGCATTGTGAGCAACCAGGTGACCGGACTGAAGCAAGTAACGTGCTGTCTGTATCAGGCGACTGGAATGCAGCAAGTTACGCGCTGTGGGTGACCAGGCGACAGGAATGCAGCTGGTTACGTGCTGTCAGCGATTAGGCAACTGGATTGCAGCAAGTTGCTCATTCTGGATGACCAGGCGACAGGAATGCACCAAGTTACGTGCTGTAGGCGATTAGGCGACTGGAAGGCAGTAAGTTACGCACCGTGAGTGACCAGGCGACAGGAATGCACCGAATTGCGCACTGTGAGTGACAAAACGACAGGAATGCAGTAAGTTATGCGCAGTGAGAAACCAGGAGTCAGTACTGCAGAAGGTTACATGCTGTGAATGACCAGGCGACAGCAATGCACCAAATTATGCACTGTGAGTGACCAGGCGACCGGACTGCAGTAAGGTACGCGCTGTGAGTTTCCAGGTGACAGGAATGCAGCAAGTTATACACTGTAAGCAACCAGGTGAGAGCACTGCCGCAAGTTACGTGCGGTGAGCAACCAGGCGACAAGAGTGCAGCAAGTTAGGTGCTCTTAGTGCCCAAACGACAGGAATATAACAAGTTACACACTGTGAGTGACCAGGCGACAGGAATGCAGCAAGGCACGTGCTGTCAATGATCAGGCGACTGGATTCCAATCAGTTACGTACTGTCGGCGATCAGGAGACTGGATTGCAGCAAGTTACGCGCTGTGAGCAACCAGGCGACAGGACTACAGCAAGTTACGCCCTCTGAGAAAATAGGCGACAGGAATGAAGCAAGTTACGCGCTGCGAGTGACCAAGCGTCAGGATTGAATGAATTTACGAGCTCTGAGCGACCAGGCGACAGGACTGCAGCAGGTTACGCGCGGTGCGTAATCAGACGAAGGAAATACCGCAAACTACTCGCTGTTAGTTACCAGGGGATAGGATATCAGAAAGTTACGCACTGTGTGTGACAAGGGGACCGGATTGCAGCAAGTTAGGCAATGTGAGTGACCAGGCGATAGGACTGCAGCTATTTACGCGCTGTGAGTGACTACGCGAGAGGAATGCAGCATGTTACGTGCTCTGAGGGACCTGGCGACAGGAATGCAGAAAATACGCGCTAAGAATTACCAAGAAATAGGATTGCAGCAAGAGACGCACTGCGAGTGATCAGGCAACAGGACTGCAGCAAGTAACTTGCTGTCAGTGCCACAGGAGTGCAATAAGTATAATTCTGTGAGTGTCCAGGCGACCGGAATGCAGCAAGTTATGTGCTGTGAGTGGCCAGGAGACAGAATTCCAACAAGTTACGCGCTATGTGTGTCCAGGTAACAGGAATTCAGAAAATTACGCACTCTCAGTAATCAGGGGACGCCATTGCAGCAAATTATGCACTGTGATTCACAAGGGGACAGGATTCCTGCCATTTACGCACTGTTAGTGACCAGGCAACAGGATTGCAGCAAGTAATGAGCTGTGTGTGACCAGGCGACTGCAATGCAGCAATTTATGCGCTCTGGGTCCCCAGGCAACAGGAATGCAGCAAAGGGCGCACCATGAGGGACCACGTGACAGGAATGCCGCAAGTTACACGCTGTGAGTTGCCAGGCGACACGAATGCCGCATGTTTTGCGCAGTGATGGCCGAGGTGAAAACAATGCAGCAACTTGAGAGCTGTCAGTGATTTGTCGAAAAGAATGCAGGAAGTTACGAGATCTGAGGGCCCAGGTGACAGGAGTGAAGCATGTTAAGTGCTCTAAGTGACCAGGCGACACGAGTGCAGCAAGTTACGTGGTGTCTGTATCAGTCGACTAGAATGCAGCAAGTTACGCGCTGTGTGTGAACAGGCGACAGGAATACAGCAAGTTACGGGCTGTCAGCGATGAGGCGACTTTAATGCAGCAAGTTACGCACTGTGAGTGACCAGGAGAGAGGAATACAGCAAGTTACACTCTGGCAGTGACTTGGTGACAAGACTGCCGCAAGTTACGCACTGTGAGGGACCAGGCCACATGACTGCAGCAAGTTACGCGCTGTGAGTGACTAGGTGACAGGAATGCAGCAAGATACGCGCTGTGAGCCACCAGGCGACAGTACTGCAGCAAGGTACGCGCTGTGAGCAACCAGATGACAAGACTGCAGCAGGTTACGTGCTCGGAGTGACCAGGCGACTGGAACGTAGCAAGATACGCGCTATGAGTGACTACGCGAAAGGAATGCAGCATGTTACGCGCTGTGAGTGAGCTGGCGACAGGAATGTAGCAAGTTACGTGCTGAGAGTTCCCAGGGAATAGGATTGCAGCAAGTAACGCACTGTGAGTGACAACGGTAAAGGATTGCAGCAAGTAATGCTCTGTGAGTGACCAGGAAACAGGATTGCAATAAGTAACTTGCTGTGAGTGACAAGGCGATAGGAATGCAATAAGTTATGTGCTGTGAGTGACCAGGAGACACGCTTGCAGCAAGTTACGCACGTGAGTGAGCAGGCGACAGGATTGAAGCAACTTACCTGCTCTGAGTGACCAAGCAACAGGAATGCAGCAAATTACGCACTGTCAGTGATCAGGGAATAGGATTGCAGCACGTTACCCAATGCGAGTGGCAAGGGGACAAAATTGCAGCAAGTTCCGCGCTCGGGGTGCCCAGGCAACAGGAATTCAGCAAGGTACGCGCTGTGAGTGACCAAGTGACGCGAATGCAGAACATACGCACTGTCAGTCACCTGGCGACTTGAATGCAGCAAGTTACTGTGGGCGACCAGGCTACAGGCATGCAGCAATTCTGGTGCCACGATTGACCAGGCGACAGGAACGCAGCTAGTTACCTGCTGTTAGCGACCTGGCGACAGGATTGAAGTAAAGTACTGCTCTTAGTGACCAGGCGACTGGAACGCAGCAATTTACGCGCTATGATTGACTACGTGACAGGAATCCAGCATATTACGCATTGTGAGTAACCTGGCGACAAAAATGCACCAAATTACGCGCTGAGAGTTACCAGGGAATACGATTGCATCAATTGGAGTGAGTTATGCACGGTGAGTGACCAGCAACACGATTGCATCAAGTAACTTGCTGTGAGTGACCACGCGATAAGAGTGCATTAAGTTTCATGCTGTGAGTGTCCAGGCGACGGAATTGAAGCAAGTTTCGTGCTTTGAGTGACCAGGCGCCAGGATTGCTGCAAGTTACGCGTGGTTTGTGACGAGGGAACAGGAATTCAGGAAATTACGCACTGTCAGTAATCAGGGGACAGCATTGCAGAATTACGCACTGTGAGTGACAAGGGGACAGGATTGCAGCCATTTACGCACTGCGAGAGACCAGGCAAAAGGATTGCAGCAAGTAATGTGCTGTGAGTCACCAGGTGACAAGATTGCAGCAATTTATGCGCTCTGGGTGCCCAGGCAACAAGAATGCAGAAAGTGCTCACTGTTATTGACCAGGTGACAAGAATGGCGCACGTTACAAGCTGTGAGTGGCCCAGGTGAAAAGAATGCAGCCACTTTCGTGCTGTGAGGGCCCAGGTCACAGGAGTGCAGCATGTTACGTGCCGTTAGCAATCGGGTGACTTTATTGCAGCAAGTTGTGCGCTGTGAGTGACCAGGTGAGAGGAATACAGCAACTTACACACTGGGAGTGACTTGGTGACAAGATTGCCGCAAGCTACGCACTCTCAGTGACCACGCCACATCACTGCAGCAAGTTACGCGCTGTGAGTGACCAGGCGACAAGTATGCAGCAAGTTAAGCGCTGTAAGCAACCAGGCGACCCCACTGCCGCAACCTAAGTGCTGTCCGTGATCGGGCGATCACTCTCAGTGACCAGGCCACATCACTGAGGCAAGTTACGCACTGTGAGTGACCAGGCTACAGGAATGCACGAGATTACGCACTGTCAGTGACCAGGCGACAGGAATGCAGCAAGGAACGCGCTGTGAGCAATCAGGCGACAGGAATGCAGCTAGTTACGCACTGTGAGTGGCATGGCGACAGGTGTGAAGCAAGTTACATGCTCTGAGTGACCAGGTGACTGCAACGCAGCATGTTATGCGCTGAGTTACTACGTGACAGGAATGCAGCATGTTACGTGCTGTGAGTGGCCTGACGACAGGAATGCAGAAAATTACGCGCAGAGAGCTACCAGGGAATAGGATTCCAGCAAGTTACGCTCTGTGAGTGATAACGCGACAGGATTGCAGCAAGGTATGCATTGTGAGTGACCAGCAACAGGATTGCAGCAAGTAACTTGCTGTGAGTGACCAGGCGATACCAGTGGAATAAGTGTCATGCTGTGTCCAGGCGATCAGAATGCAAAAAGGTATGTGCTGTGAGTGGCCAGTAGAAATAATTGCCGCAAGTTAGGTGCGGTGAGCTACCAGGCGACAGCACTACAGCAAGTTACGCACTGTGAGTGACAACGGTAAAGGATCGCAGCAAGTTATGCTCTGTCAGTGACCAGGAAACAGAACTGCAATAAGTAACTTGCTGTGAGTGAGAAGGCGATAGGAATGCAATAAGTTATGTGCTGTGAGTGACCAGGAGACAGGCTTGAAGCAAGTTACGCACGTGAGTGAGCAGGCGACAGGATTGAAGCAACTTACCAGCTCTGAGTGACCAAGCAACAGGAATGCAGCAAATTACGCACTGTCAGTGATCAGGGAATAGGATTGCAGCACGTTACCCAATGCGAGTGGCAAGGGGACAAGATTGAAGCAAGTTCCGCGCTCGGGGTGCCCAGGCAACAGGAATTCAGCAAGGTACGCGCTGTGAGTGACCAAGTGACGCGAATGCAGAACATACGCACTGTCAGTCACCTGGCGACTTGAATGCAGCAAGTTACTGTGGGCGACCAGGCTACAGGCATGCAGCAATTCTGGTGCCGCGATTGACCAGGCGACAGGAATGCAGCTAGTTGCCTGCTGTTAGCGACCTGGCGACAGGATTGAAGTAAGGTACTTGCTCTTAGTGACCAGGCGACTGGAACGCAGTAATTTACGCGCTATGATTGACTACGTGACAGGAATGCAGCATATTACGCATTGTGAGTAACCTGGCGACAAGAATGCACCAAATTACGCGCTGAGAGTTACCAGGGAATACGATTGCATCAATTGGAGTAAGTTATGCACGGTGACTGACCAGCAACACGATTGCAGCAAGTAACTTGCTGTGAGTGACCACGCGATAGGAGTGCATTAAGTTTCATGCTGTGAGTGTCCAGGCGACGGAATTGAAGCAAGTTTCGTGCTTTGAGTGACCAGGCGCCAGGATTGTTGCAAGTTACGCGTGGTTTGTGACGAGGGTACAGGAATTCAGCAAATTACGCACTCTCAGTAATCAGGGGACAGCATTGCAGAATTACGCACTAGGGGACAGGATTGCAGAATTACGCAACAAGGGGACAGGATTGCAGCCATTTACGCACTGCGAGAGACCAGGCAAAAGGATTGCAGCAAGTAATGTGCTGTGAGTGACAAGGTGACAAGATTGCAGCAATTTGTGCACTCTGGGTGCCCAGGCAACAGGAATGCAGAAAGTGCGCACTGTTATTGACGAGTTGACAAGAATGGCGCACGTTACACGCTGTGAGTGGCCCAGGTGAAAATAATGCAGCCACTTTCGTGCTGTGAGGGCCCAGTTGACAGGAGTGCAGCATGTTACGTGCCGTTAGCGATCGGGTGACTTTATTGCAGTATGTTGTGCGCTGTGAGTGACCAGGTGAGAGGAATACAGCAACTTACACACTGGGAGTGACTTGGTGACAAGATTGCCGCAAGCTACGCACTCTCAGTGACCAGGCAACATCACTGCAGCAAGTTACGCACTGTGAGTGACCAGGCTACAGGAATGCACGAGATTACGCACTGTCAGTGACCAGGCGACAGGAATGCAGCAAGGAACGCGCTGTGAGCAATCAGGCGACAGGAATGCAGCTAGTTACGCACTGTAAGTGGCATGGCGACAGGTGTGAAGCAAGTTACATGCTCTGAGTGACCAGGCGACTGCAACGCAGCATGTTATGCGCTATGAGTTACTACGTGACAGGAATGCAGCATGTTACGCGCTGTGAGTGACCTGGCGACGGGAATGCAGAAAATTACGCGCAGAGATCTACCAGGGAATAGGATTCCAGCAAGTTACGCACTGTGAGTGATAACGCGACAGGATTGCAGCAAGGTATGCATTGTGAGTGACCAGCAACAGGATTGCAGCAAGTAACTTGCTGTGAGTGACCAGGCGATGCCAGTGGAATAAGTGTCATGCTGTGAGGAGTGTCCAGGCGACCAGAATGCAAAAAGTTATGTGCTGTGAGTGGCCAGTAGAAAGGATTGCCGCAAGTTAGGTGCGGTGAGCTACGAGGCGACAGCACTACAGCAAGTTACGCACTGTGAGTGACAACGGTAAAGGATCGCAGCAAGTTATGCTCTGTCAGTGACCAGGAAACAGAATTGCAATAAGTAACTTGCTGTGAGTGACAAGGCGATAGGAATGCAATAAGTTTCGTGCTGTTAGTGTCGAGGTGATCGGAATGCACTAAGTTATGTGCTGTGAATGACCAGGAGACAGGCTTGCAGCATGTTACGCGCCGTGAGTGAGCAGGCGACAGGACTGAAGGAACTTACGTTCTCTGAGTGACTAGGCAACAGGAATGCAGCAAATTACGCACTGTCAGTGATCAGGGAATAGGATAGCAGCAAGTTACGCACTGCGCGTGGCAAGGGGACAAGACTGCAGCAAGTTCCGCGCTGTGAGTGACCAGGTGACGAGAATGCACCATAATATGCACTGTCAGTGACCTCGCGACAAGAATGCAGCAAGTTACATTCTGTGAACGACGCTGATTTTCAGCAAGTTGCTGACTCTCAGTCATCAGGATATTGTATTGCAGCAAGTTAACCGTAGTGAGAAGCCAGGCGATAGGACTACAGCAACTTACGCACGCTGAGAGAATAGGCGACAGGAATTCAGCAAGTTACGCGCTATGAGTGACCTGGCGACAGGATTAAAGCAAGTTCTGTTTTCTGAGGGACCAGGTGACTAGAAGTCAGCATGTCACACGCTGTGACTACGCGGCAGGAATGCAGCATGTTGCATGCTGTGAATGACCTGGCGACAGGAATATAGCAAATTACGCGCTGAGAGTTACCAGAGAATATGATTGCAGGACGTTACACACTGTGAGTTGCAAAGGGACAGGATTGCATCAAGTTACACACGCTCAGTGACCAGGCAACAGGATTGCAACAAGTACCTCGCTGTGAGTGACCAGGCGACAGGAATGCAACAAGTTTCATGCTGTGAGTTTCCAGGCGACCGGAATGCAGTAAGTTACGTGCTCTATGTGACCAGGAAGCGGGATTGCAGCAAGTTACGCAGTGTGAGTGACCAGGCGACAGGACTGCAGCAGGTTACGCGCGGTGTGTAATCAAACGAAGGAAACACCGCACTCGCTCTTAGTTACCAGGGCATAGGATATCAGCAAGTTATGCACTGTGTGTGACAAGGGGACCGGTTTGCAGCAAGTTAGGCAATGTACGTGACCAGGCGAGAAGAATGCAGCAAGTTAAATGCTGTGAGTGACCAGGAGACAGGATTGCAGCAAGTTACGCACTGTGTGTGACTGGGCAACATGACTGCAGCAACTTAAGTGCTATGAGTGACAAAGCAGCAGGAATGCCTCAAGTTACGTGCTTTCAGCGATCAGGTGACTGGATTGCAGCAAGTTACACGCTGTAAGCTACCAGGCGACAGGACTGCAGCATGTTACGTGCTATGAGTGTACAGGCGACAGAAATGCAACAAGTTACGCACTGTGGGTCACCTGGCGACATGACTGCAGCAAGTTACATGTTGTGAGTGACCAGGCTACAGGAATGTAGCAAGATACGTGCTTTCAGCGATCAGGCGACTGCATTGCAGCTGTTACGTAGTCAGCGATAACGTGACTGGATTGCAGCAAGTTACATGCTCTGAGTGACCAGACGACACAATTGCAGCAAGGAATAAAGGGAAAATCAAACACCCACCCGTTCGTAGCAATTGCTACAATGGAAACCCATAGGGGTTCCTAGAAAGAAAGGCCTCATAGTTGAAGAAAAATTCGTCCTGGTCCGGGACTCCGGGATTAGTCCGGGTGGATGTCTGATTTTCCCTTTATTCATTACTTCTCTCCAACTTGAGGGTTTTCGCAGAACTACTACGTCAATTGCAGCAAGTTACGAGCGGTGAGCAACCAGGCGACAGGAATGCAGCAAGGTACGTGCTGTCAATGATCAACTACAGCAAGCTACGCACTCTGAGAGAATAGGCGACAGAAATGCAGCAAATTGCGCGCTGTGAGTGACCTGGCGATAGGAATGAAGCAAGTTACTGTGGGCGACGAGGCTACAGGAATGCAGCTAGTTACCTGCTGTTAGTGACCTGGCGACAGGATTGAAGTAAGGTACGTGATCTTAGTGACCAGGCTACTGGAACGCAGCAATTTACGCGCTATGAGTGACTACATGACAGGAATGCACCAAATTACGCGCTGAGAGTTACCAGGGAATAGGATTGCACCAAAGTACTAAATGTGAGTGACAACGCGACAGGATCGGAGTAAGTTATGCACTGTGAATGACCAGCAACAGGGTTGCAGCAAGTAACATGCGGTGAGTGACCATGCGATATGAGTGCAATAAGTTTCATGCAGTGAGTGTTCAGGCGACCGGAATGCAGCAAGTTAGTTGCTTTGAGTGACCAGGCGCTATGTTACGCGCGGTGTGTGACCTGGCAACATGAATTGAGCATATCATGCACTGTCAGTAATCAGGGGACGGCATTGCAGCAAGTTACGCACTATGAGTGACAAGGGGACAGGATTGCAGCCATTTACGCACTGTGACAGACCAGGAAATGATTACAGCAAGTAACGTGCTATGAGTTACCAGCCGACAAGAATGCAGCAATTTATACGCTCTGGGTGCCCTGGTAACAGGTATGCAGCAAAATTCGCACTCTGAGTGGCCAGGTGACAGGAATGCCGCATGCTTCTCGCAGTGATGGCCCAGGTGAAAAGAATGCAGCAAGTTGAGTGCTGAGAGTGATTAGTCGAAAGGAATGCAGCAACTTTCGTGCTGTGGGTGATCAGGTGACAGGAGTGCATCATATTAGGTGCTCTAAGTGACCAGGCGACAGGACTGCAGCAAGTTGCACGCTGTGGGTGAACAGGCGACAGGAATGCGGCATGCTACATGCTGTCAGCTATCCGGCGACTTTATTGCAGCAAGTTTTGCACTGTGAGTAACCAGGTGAGAGGAATATAGCAAGTTACGCTCTGGGAGTGCCTTGGTGACAAGACTGTCGCAAGTTATGCGCTCTGAATGATCAGGCCACATGACTGCAGCATGTTACTCTCTGTGAGTGACCAGGCGACACGAATGCACGAAATTATGCACTGTCAGTGACCAGGCGACAGGAATGCAGCAAGGTACGCGCTTTGAGCAACCAGGCGACAGGACTGCAGCCGGTTACATGCTCTGAGTGACCAGGCGACTGGAACGCAGCAAGATACGCGCTGTGAGTGACCTGGCCACAGGAATGCAGCAAGTTACGCGCTGAGATTTCCCAGGGAATATAATTGAAGCACGTTACGCACTGTGAGTGACAACGGTAAAGGATTGCAGCAAGTTATGCTCTGTGAGTGACCAGGAAACAGGATTGCAATAAGTAACTTGCTGTGAGTGACAAGGCGATAGGAATGCAATAAGTTATGTGCTGTGAGTGACCAGGAGACAAGCTTGCAGCAAGTTACGCACATGAGTGAGCAGGCGACAGGATTGAAGCAACTTACCTGCCCTGAGTGACCAGGCAACAGGAATGCAGCAAATTACGCACTATCAGTGATCAGGGAATAGGATTGCAGCACGTTACCCAATGCGAGTGGCAAGGGGACATGATTGCAGCAAGTTCCGCGCTCGGGGTTCCCAGGCAACAGGAATTCAGCAAGGTACGCGCTGTGAGTGACCAAGTGACGCGAATGCAGAACATACGCACTGTCAGTCACCTGTCGACTTGAATGCAGCAAGTTACTGTGGGCGACCAGGCTGCAGGCATGCAGCAATTCTGGTGCCGCGATTGACCAGGCGACAGGAATGCAGCTAGTTACCTGCTGTTAGCGACCTGGCGACAGGATTGAAGCAAGGTACTTGCTCTTAGTGACCAGGCGACTGGAACGCAACAATTTACGCGCTACGATTGACTACGCGACAGGAATGCAGCATATTACGCATTGTGAGCAACCTGGCGACAAGAATGCACCAAATTACGCGCTGAGAGTTACCAGGGAATACGATTGCATCAATTGGAGTAAGTTATGCACGATGAGTGACCAGCAACACGATTGCAGCAAGTAACTTGCTGTGAGTGACCACGCGATAGGAGTGCATTAAGTTTCATGCTGTGAGTGTCCAGGCGACCGAATTGAAGCAAGTTTCGTGCTTTGAGTGACCAGGCGCCAGGATTGCTGCAAATTACGCGTGGTTTGTGACGCGGGAACAGGAATTCAGCAAATTGCGCACTGTCAGTAATCAGGGAACAGCATTGCAGAATTACGCACTGTGAGTGACAAGGGAACAGGATTGCAGCCATTTACGCACTGCGAGAGACCAGTCAAAAGGATTGCAGCAAGTAATGTGCTGTGAGTGACCAGATGGCAAGATTGCAGCAATTTATGCGCTCTGGGTGCCCAGGCAACAGGAATGCAGAAAGTGCGCACTGTTATTCACCAGGTGACAAGAATGGCGCACGTTACACGCTGTGAGTGGCCCAGGTGAAAATAATGCAGCCACTTTCGTGCTGTGAGGGCCCAGGTGACAGGAGTGCAGTATGTTACGTGCCGTTAGCGATCGGGTGACTTTATTGCAGCAAGTTGTGCGCTGTGAGTGACCAGGTGAGAGGAATACAGCAACTTACACACTGGGAGTGACTTGGTGACAAGAGTGCCGCAAGCTACGCACTCTCAGTGCGTAGCTTGCGTAGCAAATTACGCGCTGTGAGTGACCAGGCGACAGGTATGCAGCAAGTTAAGCGCTGTGAGCAACCAGGCGACCCCACTGCCGCAACCTAAGTGCTGTCCGCGATCAGGCGATCACTCGCAATGACCAGGCCACATCACTGCAGCAAGTTACGCACTGTGAGTGACCAGGCTACAGGAATGCACGAGATTACGCACTGTCAGTGACCAGGCGACAGGAATGCAGCAAGGAACGCGCTGTGAGCAATCAGGCGACAGGAATGCAGCTAGTTACGCACTGTGAGTGGCATGGCGACAGGTGTGAAGCAAGTTACATGCTCTGAGTGACCAGGCGACTGCAACGCATCATGTTATGCGCTATGAGTGACCTGGCGACGGGAATGCAGAAAATTACGCGCAGAGAGCGACCAGGGAATAGGACTCCAACAAGTTACGCACTGTGAGTGATAACGCGACAGGATTGCAGCAAGGTATGCATTGTGAGTGACCATCAACAGGATTGCAGCAAGTAACTTGCTGTGAGTGACCAGGCGATACCAGTGGAATAAGTGTCATGCTGTGAGGAGTGTCCAGGCGACCAGAATGCAAAAAGTTATGTGCTGTGAGTGGCCAGTAGAAAGGATTGCCGCAAGTTAGGTGCGGTGAGCTACCAGGCGACAGCAGTACAGCAAGTTACGCACTGTGAGAGAATAGGCTACAGAAATGCAGTAAGTTACGCGTTGTGTGTGACCTGGCCACAGGAATGCAGCAATTTACTGTGCGCGACCAGGCGACAGCATATAAGCGAATTAGGTGCTGTGATTGACCAGGCTACAGGAATGCAGCAATTTCTCCACTCTGACTGTCCAGGCAACAGGAATGCAGCAAAGTACGCACTGTGAGTGACCAGGTGACAGGAATGGCGAAAGTTACACGTATTGAGCGTCCAGGCGACACATATGCCGCATGTTTCGCGCAGTGATGGCGCAGATGAAAAGAATGCAGCAAGTTGAGTGCTGTGAGTGATTAGTCGAAAGGAATGCAGCAAGTTACGAGATGTGAGTGCCCAAGTGACAGGAATATAGCAACTTTCGTGCTGTGAGGACCCAGGTGACAGGAGTGCAGCATGTTAGGAGCACTAAGTGACCAGGCGATCGACTGTATCAAGTTACGTGGTGTCTGTATCAGTCGACTAGAATACAGCAAGTTACGCGTTATCAGTGAACAGGCGACAGGAACGCAGCAAGTTAAGTGCTGTCAGCGATCAGGTGAATTTATTGCAGCAAGCTATGCGCTGTGAGTGACCAGGTGAGAGGAATACAGCAAGTTACACTCTGGGAGTGCCTTCGTGACATAAATGCCGCAAGTTACGCACTGTGAGTGACCAGGCCACATGACTGTAGCAAGTTACGCGCTGTGAGTGACCTTGTGACACTACTACCGCAAGTTACGTGCTGTGAGCAACCAGGCGACAGGGTTGCAGCAATTTACGTGCTGTTAGTATTCAGGTGACAAGAATACAACAAGTTACGCACTGTGAGCGACCACGCGACTGGAATGCAGCAAGTTACTCGCTGTGAGCAACAAGTTGACAGCACTGCCGCAGGTTATGTGCTGTCGGTGATCAGGCGACTGGAAGGCAGCAAGTTACGCACTTTTATTGAGCAGGCGACAGGAATGCACCAAATGACGCACTGTCAATGACCAGGCGACTGGAAAGAAGCAAAGTACGCGCTCTGAGGATCCAGGCGACAGGACTGCAGCACGTTAAGTGCTGTGAGTGCCCAGGAAACTGGAATGCAACAAGTTACGCAGTGCGAGTGACCAGGCGACATGACTGCAGCAAGTTACACGCTGTGAGTGACCTTGTGACACTACTACCGCAAGTTACGTGCTGTGAGCAACCAGGCGACAGGGTTGCAGCAATTTACGTGCTGTTAGTATTCAGGTGACAAGAATACAACAAGTTACGCACTGTGAGCGACCACGCGACAGGAATGCAGCAATTACGTGTATATGGGATCACAGGACTGGTACACGTTGCGGGTGACCAGGCGACACGATTGCATCAAGTTAGGCGCTGTGAGTGACCAGATGACTGGATTGCAGCAAATTATGCGCTGTGAGTTACCAGGCAACAGGAATGCAGCAGTTCGCGCGCTGTGAATGACCGGGCGACAGGATTGGAGCTAGTTACGCGCTGCGAGTGGCCTGGCGACAGGATTGAAGCAAGTTACATGCTCTGAGTGACCAGGCGACTGGAACGCAGCATGTTACGCGCTATAAGTGACTACGTGACAGGAATGTAGCATGTTACGGGCTGTCAGTGACCTGGCGACAGGAATGCAGCAAATTACGCGGTAAGAGCTACCAGGGAATAGGATTGCAGCAAGTTACGCACTCTGAGTGATCAGGCAACAGGATCGCAGCAAGTAATTTGCTGTGAGTGATCAGACAACAGGAGTGCAATAAGTTTAATGCTGTGAGTGTCCATGCGACCGGCATGTAGCAAGTTATGTGCTATGAGTTGCCAGGAGACAAGTGCACCAAGTTACGCGCTGTGAGTGACCGGTCGACCGAACTAAAGCATGTTCCGTGCTTTGAGTGACCTGGCAACAAGAATGCAGCAAATTACGCGCTGGGAGTTACCACGGAATATGATTGCAGCACGTTACGCACTGTGAATGATCACGCAACAGGATTGCAGCAAGTAATTTGCTGTGAGTGATCAGGCAACAGGTTTGCAGCAAGTAATTTGCTGTGAGTGACCAGGCGATAGGAATGCAGCAAGTTTCAGGCTATGAGTTTCCAGGTGACCGGAATGCAGCAAGTTATGTGCTGTGAGTTACCAGGAGACAAGATTGAAGCAAGTTACACACTGTGTTTGACCGGGCAACATGACTGTAGCAAGTTAAGCGCTGTGGTTGACAAGGCGACAGGAATGCAGCAAGGTACGCGCTGTCAGCGATCAGGTGACTGGATTGCCGCAAGTTACGTACAGTCAGCGATCAGGCTACTGAATTTCAGCAAGTTACACGCTGTAAGCTACCAGGCGCCAGGACTGCAGCATGTTACGTGCTTTGAGTGCCGAGACGACCAGAATGCAACAAGTTACGCACTGTGGGTGACCAGGCGACATGACTGCAGCAAGTTACGTGTTTTTAGTGACCAGGCGACAGGAATGTAGCAACATACATGCTTTCAGCGATGAGGCGACTGGATTGCAGCTGTTACGTACTGTCAGGGATCACGCGACTGGATTGCAGCAAGTTACGATCGGTGAGCAACCCGGCGACAGGACTAAAGCAAGTTACGCACTCTAAGAGAGTAGGCGACAGAAATGCAGCAAGTTACGCGCTGTGAGTGACCTGGCCACAGGAATGCAGCAAGTTACTGTGGGCGACCAGGCGACAGGAATGCAGCAAATTAGGTGCTGTGATTGACCAGGCGACAGGAATTGATTTATTTATTTTTTATTACCCACAGCGCCCATTCAAGCATTGCAGCGAGGGGGGAGTACAGATGAAAAAACAAGCATAAGAATTGCAGGTTTGCATAAATTTGTGCAAGTCAACAGCACATTATTATGGGCCAACAAAAAAGCACACAGCCAAGTTGCACGCAGCCACGTCGGACACATGCACGTCGCAAATGTCACATGTCGCATTTCTAAAAAAAAGTACATAAAGCACAATGATTACAAAGACTCATAATAAAAAGCAAAAAAAAAACGAAGCGAATAATAAGTTGCAAAAAAAACAATGCGGTGATTAAGATATAGTGCGACAAGGTGAAAGAGAGGCACTAAAAGAATATGTCATTTGCGACTGGGATTCCTTACAGGTCATGATGATTGCTAGACGTACAGGCGATATTTACAAAGCCTTAGGGATCAAAAGATTCTATTGCTTTTAATGCAGAAAAGAACATCTTAGGACAAGAAATTCCTACAACTTAGGGATGCAGTCGGTTCCACTGACTGAGGGTTCTTGGGAAAAAAAGCTGCTAAAGGCCGATGTACTACACTTGTATTCTCTTATCTTCTGTTCATGAACTTTGCGTGCTGATGTGTAGTGAGGCTGGTTTATGTACACGTCACGCGGAATTCCAGTATGAGGGTGATATATGCTGTGTAAAAGCTTCAGTCGAAACGACGCTCTTCGGTGCTGGAGAGATTGCCAGTTAAGTATTGCCTTTGATTTAGTTGCACTAAACTTCCTGTCATACATTGCTATTTCCAGTACATATCTTGCCGCCATGGACTGAGCTTTTTCTACTCTTTCTTTGTTAGTTATTGATGAAGGGTCCCACATAGAGCATGCGTATTCGAGTGCAGATCTTACATATGATTTATGTAGTAATTCCCGGGTTTGCTGTGGCAACGCACGTGTATTTCGTCGTAAAAATCCCAAGCTCCGACAAGCTTTGCCTACGGTATAATCCACCTGCCGATTCCATGATAAAGAGGGGCAAAAGTAAAGCCTAGGTATTTATATTCACATACCATTTTTACTGGAGAGCAGTTTATCGTGTATTCAAGTTTTCCAGGATGGCCAGGCTTAGCTTGGTTAAGCCAAGAATGCGTTGCATACTGCGCTAGGGGCGCTGCGCCGGCGCGTGACGTCACGGAGGAAAAGCTGGGCCCCAACTGGCCGCGCAATATGCAGCGCATTCTTGGCTTAACCAAGCTAAGCCTGGCCATTTTTTTTTCTGGAGAACCTCATACACACCGTTTTCTCGAGATTCAGTTTCATTTTCCATCGCTCACACCATTCGTGTATGGCATATAATTCGTTTCGAATTACGAAGCAGTCACTTTCAGATGTAACTTTACGGTATAATATACAGTCATCTGCAAATAACCTAATATGGGACTGTACATTTTCATTAATGTCATTGATATAAAGTAGGAAGAGAAGAACCGCAGACCTGTTCCCTGAGGTATCCCTGACGTAACATTAGTTATTGTTAACATTAGATTGTTCGCGGTTTACGACTACATATCGTCGCCTCTCGCGTAAATATTTGGCGATCCATGCAATAACTTGGGGATTAATATTAAAACTGGTTAGTTTTTGCAGTAACAGGTAATGTGAAATGGTGTCGACGCTTTTTGAAAGTCAAGAAATATACAGTCGACCGATGATTTGTCATCCAGGGCTGCCGCTAAGACATGTGTGAACCTGGACCATTTCTGGCATATTTGTGAAAAAAATAGAACTAGGATGTGACTTCCTCGCGTAGGTTTCAGCACTGTTTGTCTTAATGAAAGGAGGTTCATAAAATCGGCACTTTCAAATTTGAAGCTAGGGGAGCTTCCAGAGGCTATCGGCTATTCATTCCAGTTGAGATTAGGTAAAAAAAAGTCCCCACGCACAACGACGTAATCGGATGCGATTTTTGTAGGTGTGGCAGAGAAACGACACAATTCTCTGGCTGAACGAATGGGTGGCCGGTAAAAGGAGCAGACTGACAGTGATTTGCCATTCGAGAGTTTCAGCTGACGCCAAACAGCTTCACTCCTATCCTCTATAATATTTACGCGTGTAGAAGGAATGCGCTGGTCTACCAAGATAAATACACCACTTCCGTGATAATTTCTGTCCTTTCTATAAACTCTAAAGTTATCAGGAAATACTTCTGAGCTCACTACGTCTTCATCGAGCCATAATTCGGTGCCAATAACTACACTAGGGTTGACCATGTGCACTAAGTTGCTGAAAGCATCAATTTTGTTTTTAATGTTCCTACAGTTGACTACCAAAAGGAAAGTGAAGTCGATAAGGACTTATTGGGTCATTTGCCCGGGACAACCTTGTCTGAAAGGTCATCATAGGTGTACTTGATACCGTCTATCTAAAGCATGTGACGCCTTAATTGTACACGTGCGTCCTTACTTTTGTGTTCCTGCGCAAACCGCCACAGGTTTCGCCTTCTCTTGCGCACTGGCTCGAAAGTCTTCCGACATACTGATAGCTGTATCTTTCAAATTATTGGCCTTTCCTAAAATCAAATGTTTTTCTTTCAGAGACCCAAACCTTCCGATCAAGGGTCGCGTTTTCCCTTCTCGAAATTTTCCAAGTCGATGGGCTTTTTCGATCGACTCAGGGGTAAATTGCAATTTTGTTGCGCATACTTCCTTCAAAAGCAATTCAGATGATGACCAAGATTCGCGAATATTTGTATCAGGTATGCCGCAGAACACCATGTTGTGCTGCCTGCTACGATTTTCAAAATCATCAACCTTATTTTGGAGCAGCTGTATCACCCCGCGCTGTGCAAGATATTGTGCGGTACACTCAGTAACGGCGGATTCTAAGTTTGGCAATACTGACATTTTTACTTCAATTGACGACACACGTGAAGTCAAATCATTTATAGGTGCCTTCTGTTCCACTTGATTCGCCTCAATAGTATTAAGCTTTCGAACAATCACATTTTGCCCGTCCGAAATTTTCTGTAGTGTCACATCAGTGCTAGGGCCGGGATTCATTTCAATATCACCACAGAGTATTAACAATAAGAAATAAAAGGCATAACGACGCAACAATAAAATGCGATGCCTTGAGCGGTTTCTAGCGGAATGCATGCGTACGCAGTTATACAGGATACGGCGTGGAACCGGCAGGATAAGAACTGCAAATGTTCTACATGGTATACATTCACTAACCTGCACGAGAAGCAGAAAATGCGTGAGCGGCATTGCCATAGCACTGCCGCTTCCACGCCCCAGAGGGACACTGCAGTCTTCCGCCTTTTGTAGGCCGGTGGTAGTGGCTGTGAACCATGGTTCGCTGACTGTGGCTGGACATATGCCGGATTCCACTTGGGTAGACGTCACCGGTCCACGATCGTGTGCGTGGACGATTTGGTCGCTGTTGCATGCGAATATTTCGGCGATGTTGGCCATAATCCTGATGCAGCTACTTACCTGCTCTTAGTGACCAGGCAACTTGAACGCAGCAATTTACGCCCTATGAGTGACTACGTGACATGAATGCAGCCTGTTACGCACTGTGAGTGACCTGGCGACAGGAATGCACCAAATTACGCGCTGAGAGTTACCAGGTAATAGTATAGCAGCAAGCTACACACTGTGAGTGACTAGCAACAGGACTGCAGAAAGTAACTTGCTGTGAGTGACTAGGCAATAGGAGTGCAATAAGTTTCATGCTGTGAGTGTCCAGGCGACCGGAATGCAGCAAGTTATATGCTGTGAGTGGCCAGGAGACAGGATTGAAGAAAGTTACGCGCTGTGAGTGACCAGTTAACCGAATTGAATCAAGTTACGTGTTTTGAGTGACCGGGCGCCAGGATTGCAGCAAGTTACGCGCGGTGTGTGGCCAGGCAACAGGAATTCAGCAAATTACGCACTGTCAGTAATCAGGGGACGGCATTGCAGCAAGTTCCGCACTGTGAGTGACAAGGGGACAGGATTGCAGCCATTTACGCACTATGAGAGACTAGGCAAAAGGATTGCAACAAGTAACGCGCTGTGAGTGAGGGACCAGGCGACAGGAATGCAGCAATTTATGCGCTCTGGGTGGCCAGGCAACAGGAATGCAGCAAAGTGCTCACTGTGAGTGACCAGGCGACAGGAATGCCGAAAGTTACACGCTGTGAGTGGCCAGGCGATACGAATACCGCATGTTTCACGTAGTGATGGCCCAGGTGAAAAGAATGCAGCAAGTTGAGTGCTGTGAGTCATTAATCGAACGGAAGCAGCAAGCTACGAGACGCGAGTGCCCAAGGGACAGGAATTCAGCAACTTTCCTGCTGCGAGGGCCCAGGTACAGGAGTGCAGCAAGTTAGGTGCTCTAAGTGACCAGGCGACAGGACTGCGGCAAGTTAGGTGGTGTATATATCAGTCGACAAGAATTCAGTAAGTTACGGGCTGTGTGTGAACAGGCGACAGGAATGCCGCAAGTTACGTGCTGTGAGCAACCAGGCGATAGCGCTGCTGCAAGTTACGTGCTGTCAGCGATCAGGCGGCTAAAGGCACCAAGTTACGCACTCTGAGTCACCAGGCGACAAGAATGCACCAAATCACGCACTGTCAGTGACCAGGCGACAGGAATGCAGCAGCGTACGCACTGTGAGCAACCAGGCGACAGGACTGCAGCAGGTTACGTGCTGTTAGTGCCCAGGCGACGGGAATGCAACAAGTTACGCACTGTGAGTGACCAGGCGACATGACTGCAGCAAGTTACGCACTGTGAGTGACGAGGTAACATTACTGCAGCAAGTTACGTGTTGTGAGCAACCAGGCGACAGGGTTGCAGCAATTAGGTGCTGTTAGTATTCAGGTGACAAGAATGCAACAAGTTAACGACTGTGAGCGACCACGCGATAGGAATGCAGCAATTTCGTGCTATCAGGGATCACACGATTGGATTGCAGCAAGTAACACGTTGCGGGTGACCAGGCAACACGATTGCATCAAGATAGGCGCTGTGAGTAACCAGGTTACTTGATTTCAGCAAGTTATGCACTGTGAGTTACAAGACGACAGGAATAAAGCTAGTTACATGCTCTGAGTGACCAGGCGAGTGTAACGCAGCATGTTACGCGCTATGAGAGACTAGGTGACAGGAATTCAGCATGTTACGCACTGCCAGCGATCAGGCGACTCGAGGGCAGCAAGTTACGCACTGTGAGTGACTAGGCGAGAGGAATTCCCTAAATTATTCACTGTAAATGACCAGGCGAGAGGAATGCAGCACGGTACGCGCTGTGAGCAACCAGGCGACAGGACGGCAGCAGGTTGCGTGCTGTGAGTGCCGAGGATACAGGAATGCAGCAAAGAAAAGCTGTGAACAACCAGGCGACAAGACTGAAGCAGGTTACGTGCTGTGAGTGCCCAGGCCACAGGAAGGCAGCAAGTTACGAACTGTGAATAACCAGGCGACAGAAATTCAGCTATTTACGCGCTGTGAGTGGCCTGGCGACAGGATTGAAGCAAGTTACATGCTCTGAGTGACCAGGCGACTGGAACGCAGCATGTTATGTGCTGAGTGACTACGTGACAGGAACGCGGCAGGTTACGCCCTGTGAGTGACCTGGCATCAGGAGTGGCGCAAATTACGCGCTGAGAGCCACCAGGCAATAGGATTGCAGCAAATTACGCGCTCAGAGCTACCAGGGAATATGATTGCAGCAAGTTACGCACTGTGAGTGATCAGGCAACAGGATTCCAGCAAGTAATTTGCTGTGAGTGACTAGGCGATTGGAATGCAACAAGTTTCATGCTTTGAGTTTCTAGCCGACCGGAAGGCAGCAACTTATGTGCTGCGAGTGACCAGGAGACAGCATTATAGCAAGTTACACGCTGTGTGTGGCCGGGCAACATGACTGCAGCAAGTTAAACACTGTGAATGACAAGGTAACAGGAATGCAGCAAGTTACGTGCTGTCAGCTATCAGGTGACTAGATTACAGCAAGAGACGTACAGTCAGCGATCAGGCTACTGAATTGCAGCAAGTTACACGCTGTAAGCTACCAGGCGACAGGACTGCAGCATGTTACTAGCTGTGAGCGCCCAGGCGACCGGAATGCAACAAGTTACGCACTGTGGGTGACCAGGTCACATGACTGTAGCAAGTTACGTGTTGTGAGTGACCAGGCGACAGGAATGTAGCAAGATACGTGCTCTCAGCGATCAGGCGACTGGATTGCAACTGTTACGTACTGCCAGCGATCACGCGACTGGATTGCAGCAACTTACAAGCAGTGACCAACCAAGCGACAGGTCTAAATCAAGTTACGCACTCTGAGAGAATAGGCGACAGAAATGCAGCAAGTTAAGCGCTGTGAGTGACCTGGCGACAGGAATGAGGAGAGTTACCTCCTGTTAGTGACCTGGCGACAGGATTGAAGTAAGGTACCTGCTCTTAGTGACCAGGCGACTGGAACGCAGCAATTTACGCCCTATGAGTGACTGTGTGACAGGAATTCAGCATGTTAGGCGCCGTGACTGACCTGGCGACAGGAATACTCCAAATTACGCGCTGAGAGCTACCAGGGAATAGGATTGCAGCAATTTACACACTGTGAGTGACAACGGGACAGGATTGGAGTACGTTATGCACTGTGAGTGACCAGCAACAGGATTGCCCCATGTAACTTGCTGGGAGTGACCAGACGATAGGAGTGCAATAAGTTTAATGCTGTGAGTGTCCATGCGACCGGCATGTAGCAAGTTATGTGCTATGAGTTGCCAGGAGACAAGTGCACCAAGTTACGCGCTGTGAGTGACCGGGCGACCGAACTAAAGCATGTTCCGTGCTTTGAGTGACCTGGCAACAAGAATGCAGCAAATTACGCGCTGGGAGTTACCACGGAATATGATTGCAGCACGTTACGCACTGTGAATGATCACGCAACAGGATTGCAGCAAGTAATTTGCTGTGAGTGATCAGGCAACAGGTTTGCAGCAAGTAATTTGCTGTGAGTGACCAGGCGATATGAATGCAACAAGCTTCATCCTGTGAGTTTCCAGGCGACTGGAATGCAGCAAGTTATGTGCTGAGAGTGACCAGGAGACAGGATTACAGCAAGTTACACACTGTGTGTGACCGGGCAACATGACTGCAGCAAGTTAAGCGCTGTGAGTGATCAAGTGACTGGATTACAGCAAGTTACACGCTGTAAGCTAGCAGGCGACAGGACTGAAGCATGTTACGTGCTGTGAGTGCCCAGGCAACCGTAATGCAACAAGTTACGCACTGTGGGTGACCACGCCACATGACTGCAGCAAGTTACGTGTTGTGAGTAACCAGGTGACTGGAATGTAGCATGATACGTGCTTTCAGCGATCCGGGGGACTGCATTGCAGCTGTAACGTACTCTCAGCGATCACGCGACTGGATTGCAGCAAGTTACGAGCGGCGAGCAACCAGGCAACAGGACTGAAGCAAATTACGCACTCTGAGAAAATAGGCGACAGAATGAAGCAAGTTACTGTGGACGACCAGGCGACTGGAATGCAGCAAATTAGGTGCCGTGATTGACCTGGCGACAGGAATGCAGCTAGTTACCTACTGTTAGTGACATGGCGACAGGATTGAAGTAAGGTACGTGATCTTAGTAACGAGGCGACTGGAACGCACTAATTTGGGCGCTATGAGTGACTGCGTGTCAGGAATGCAGCATGTTAGGCACTGTGAGTGACCTGACGACAGGAATGCACCAAATTACGCGCTGAGAGTTACCACGGAATAGCATTGCAGCAAGTTACACACTGTTATACCCCTGTTACACGGGCACTTGCAACGGCCGTTAACGCAAACGGCAGTTGAACGCCGTAACGGCAGTGGGAACGGAACGGTGGTGGCAGCGCTCACACGGCACTTTCCATGCTCAGTCGGTTCACTTCCGTTTCGACGATTGATCACATGACTCTTGAACTTTTAACTCGCCAACTCTAAAAGAAATTTGTTTCTCCAATTATTTTCTGCGCTAGATGCTGTACAATGTGTTTGTTTAACTATTTGCAAAAGTTGTTTGCAAAACTAGCGAAGAAGCTCAGTTAGCCGATCCAATCCGATCCATGGCGTTGCAAAATGTTGTTTGTTGTGGTTTCAACGTGGTCAAGCGTCCGATTTCACGTTCCATCGCTTGTACTAACCGCTGCACCACTGTGCATTTCCTTTTTTTTTGCGTACCGCGAGTGACCGTCTGCGCGATTCAGCAGGTGCAGTGTTGAACGTGGTACGACTTTGCGACGCGCACCCGAGAACAGCCGCGGAATGGCGGCTAGCCGGCCGCCTTATGAATGCGACCGTGATTGTCCACCCGATTTGCTTCTCCTGGTTGCGCACTACGAGGCCTTGTCGTCTGCAAAAAGGGCTGAACTGCAAGCTGTGCGCATTCAGAAAGCGTCAATCAAGAAGAAGCGGAAGGCGGCCGAGAGGCGATGTCGCAGCCTCGCTGCACTCGCTGTGGTGATGTCTGCCAGGCAAAGGAGTGTGTGGACGCTTTCCAGACCACCGTCTTGGTACGACACCACCGTGCGGACGTTGTCGGATCAAGATTTCAAGGCAAACTTTCGCGTGAGCCGTTCCACATTTGCCTACATCGTGAGCTCCTGTCCTTCACTAACACGGGAGGATACAAACATGCGAGCTTGCATACCCCTACACCAGCGCGTTGCCCTCTCGCTGTACAGACTCGCCACATCGGCAGAGGAAAGAACTGTGGCTCATCTCTTCGGTGTGAGTCGGCCATCCGTGAACCTGATCTTCCGAGAGTTTTGTGACGTTGTCGTAGATGTTCTCGAGCCCCAAGTTGTGCGGTTTCCGTCACTGAACAATGTTAGAGACCACGTGCGACAGTTCGAAGCCTGCACAGGCTTTCCGCAGGGCTTTGGCGCGCTGGACGGTTGCCATATAAAGGTCTCGCCACCCAAAGAAGATGCGCAGGACTATTACAACTATAAGGGCTGGTATAGCATAATTTTGCTTGCTGTTGTAGACCACAACTACAAGTTCATGTTTATTAATGTAGGGTCTCCAGGGCGCAATCATGATGCAGCAGTGTACAGAGGCTCGATATTACCGGACGTAGTAGGAACTGATCTGTTCACTCTACCAGGCCAAATTATTGACGGGATACCAATAGGAGCGGTCCTCTGTGACCAGGCCTTTCCTTTGCAGCGTCACTTGATGAAGCCTTTCCCTCACGTGAGTGCAAGCAACCCAACCGTGCAAACGTTCAATTACACACTCTCAACAGCGAGGCGTGTCGTTGAGAATGCCTTTGGGAGATTGAAGGCTAGGTTCAGGGTCTTGAAGGCAATTGAGTGCCAAATCGAAAATGTCAACAGCATTGTGCGAGCTTGTTGCGTCCTTCACAATGTATGCGAGCACATGCGTGATCAGTGCGACACACACTGGAGTGCTGAAGCAGCAGCTGGGGAGCTTCCGCATCCTGTTTGTGTGAGCAACGCAGTGAGCTCGTCAGGTGAAAGTGTCCGACGTGCTTTGGCCAAGCAAATCTTTTCATTGAAGTCATGACTACTTCGAAAAGCTTTGTTTTAGGCATGCAATTGTGAACAATGAACAGAACGTGAAAGACTGGGAAATTTTTGGAGCATGTGTGTACACGGGTCTTTATTCAGGGCTGTCTGGGCAGTCAGGTTGACGCTCCTGCCGGCTTTCAAAGTATTGGCGGATTATGGTGACCATCTCACGGTGTAGGTCATTGGCCTCCTCCTGGAGTCTGACCGTCTTTTTGGATAGCTTGTACTCTTTTTTCGCCATCTTTTCGGCACGGTTTTCCTGCCTTTCTAGAAGCAGCACAACTTTATCTATAGATGATGTCGGCTGTCGCCTTTTGCGCGTGTGATTTTTCTCGGATGATGCAGCAGGTGTTGAAGCCTGGCTTGTCGATGCCTCACTGGTCGAGGCCAGACTGGTCGACGCCTCGACATTTACGGTGTCTGGACTGCTCGGCGCTTCTGATGGCGGTCTTGAGGCAACAATCTCTGCATCCTCTGGCAGCCGCTCCACCATGTCCAGCTTAAGAAAAGAATAAGAACAGAAGGTCGCTGAATGTTGTTTCTAAGTGATTATTACAGCGTTGCATGATGAGTGGAAGTGGTACACATAACGTGCAGAAACACTTCAATATACTAGAATTTTATGCAATAGTTGCTGTTTTCTCTAAAAGAGTTTTGGTACACCCTAGAGCACATGGCGTACGCTGGTACCCTTTTGTAACATAACCAGCCTTACCTATCTCACCCTATTTTCATAACTCCAAGAAAAGTAAGAAGTATTGTGCCTTCCGCTATGTCGCAAATGTTAACCAATGATTTCGAAGCTACACAGACTGACGCTTATTAAAATTATCTGTGCATTTTAGTACTCTGGCACACAATGATGCCTCGTGTTCATGTCATGTGCTTTAACATGCAGTAACATGAAATTCTCTTAACTTTACTCCCAACTGTCTCCAGCGACAAACCTGACCGGCAAAAAAAAAGATTCAGTGTGTCAGTCCATTTCTAGTGTTTGCATGCAACCAAAATAAACAAATGTTGCACCTGAAAGCTCTCTTGAACCAGGCTTCTGTCATTCATAGGCAGGTTTCCCAGGAAGGTGTGAAGCCGTTTGTAGAATGGGCACTGAGTTGCAGCAGACCCAGTGCCAGCAGGGCTTGCCTCTCTGAAATAAAAAGTACAGCTAAGAGTCACTTCTTTATGTCGTAAGGGATGAACACGATTTTTTTTCTGCACAAGTACAAACTGCCAAGAACAATGAACCTCCTTGTGCTGAAAGTTAAAACTGCAGGCAAAGTGGTAAACAACAAGGAGAAAGCTGTTGAATTATCATGCGAGCTCAATAGGCTTCGATCAAAATCAGCTGATAATCAAGATACAAGTTATTAGCCTATAGACAATGTCAAGACATAAGTTTGGGTGAGATTCTTGATTAGGATATGCAGTCAGCGCTTTCTGCTCTATTCAATACGTAAATTTCAATCACTTGGGCTGATGCCATATGCACGACATAGTGTGCTTTTTCCTGCATTGCTATATGCACGACTTCGTCAGATAACAACATTTCAAGTCCACCACAAGTACCACCACACCCCAGCCTCTGAAAATATGTGTAACTATAATAAATTGAGTGGTTGCGTTGAAAAGGCAGGTTCTTGATCAGTACATTGGTGTTTTGTGTCAAAAACGACCTAGAACGTGCCACTCCACTCCAACTAAAAAATTAATGCATGTAAATAATTTTATTAGTATAGTATTATTCTTTCGTGGCTAATGGAATTTGCAAATAGAACAAGAAAGCAGTATTCTTTGCATTTAGTGCGAACACTACTGCTTTCATAGTGCGACTTTAGCGATTGTTAGCTGCACTGCATCGCAAGCTACAGGAAAGCTACTGCACATGTCAAGACCTTATTTCGAGTAGCTGATAGAACAGACTTCTCGGTGCAAATACATTCTGTCAGGCTACGCCGGCCATGCCTAGATTACGGCAAACGGCTACATATCAAAACGAATTGTACTACGCTAAGATGTCATTGCTATTCCCGCAATGCTGCATGAGCGTTACAACTCCAAAGTCGTGACTTTCTCGACTCCAAAGAGTCGAGAAAGTCACGTTCGAGCCCACTTCAAGGAAAATTCGACGTTGCCTATGGTACAGAAACAAACGTCGGGCAGTGCGGGGCGCCAGATTTTATTAAACATGCCTGACAAGGCGTACATATGTCGGCTTAAAAATCACTAATAAATGCATGGTAACTTACTTGTGAGCCTGGGCCAAGTTTTCCATCTTGTGTTTAATCTGCTTGACTATGATGCACACAGCGTGCCCACATTCCTCGCTTGCGAGCTGGTTAAACAACGCCGTCATCCTCGCATACACGGGCGCATTGTGCTTTTGCGCTCGCAGTTCGGCCAGGTTACCTTGCCACAGGTTAATAAGCAAATGCGTCAGTGACGCTGTCCAAGCAAAGCGCTTTTGCGCCGGCGCGCTCACCTGCAGCGGGGACACGTTGCTGCTGGGGGCTGCCATCTTGTCTACTTCACGACGAAACGGACGGAAGCGGCGGCGCAACGGAGACCGGCGAGCTCCGTTGATGTCAATCGCCGTTGGATTTCCAACGGCGCTCGCGCTGTCGTGTAACTCCGCCTAACGGCCGTTAAGGCCAACTGCCGTCTTCCTTAACGGCCGTTAAAGTGCCCGTGTAACAGGGGTATTAGTGACAACGGGACAGGAATGGAGTAAGTTATGCACTGTGCGTGACCAGCAACAGGATTGCAGCAAGTAACTTGCTGTGAGTGACCAGACAATAAGAGTGCAATACGTTTCATGCTGTGAGGGTCCAGGCGCCTGGAATGCAGAAGTTATGTGCTGTGAGTGGCCAGGCGCCAGGATTGCAACAAGTTACGCGCTGTGAGTGACAAGGCAACCGAATTGAAGCAAGTTTCGTGCTTTGAGTGACCAGGCGCCAGGACTGCAGCAAGTTACGCGCTGTGTGTGGCCAGGCAACAAGAACTCAGCAAATTACGCACTGTCAGTAATCACGGAATGTCATTGCAGCAAGTTTCGCACTTTGAGTGACAAGGGAACAGGATTGCAGCCATTTACTCACTGTGAGAGACCAGGCGACAGGATTGGAGCAGGTAACGTGCTGTGAGTGACCAGGCGACAGGAATGCCGAAAGTTACACGCTATGAGTGGCCAGGCGACACAAATGCCGCATGTTTCGCAAGTATGCAGCAAGTTTAGTGCTGTGAGCGATTAGTCGAAAGGAATGCAGAAAGTTACGAGATGTGAGTGCCCAAGGGTCAGGAATGCAGCAACTTTCGTGCTGTGAGGGCCCAGGTGACAGGAGTGCAGCATGTTAGGTGCTCTAAGTGACTAGGTGACAGGGATGCAGCATGTTACGCGTTGTCTGCGGTCAGGTGACTGGAAGGCAGCAAGTTACGCCCTGTGAGCGTCCGGGCGACAGGAATGCGCCAAATTACGCACTGTCCTTGACGACGCGACAAGAATGCAGCAAGGTGCGCGCTGTGAGCAAGCAGGCGACAGGACTGCAGCAGGTTACGTGCTGTGAGTGTCCAGGCGACAGGAATGCAGCAAGGTAAAAGCTGTGAACAACCAGGCGACAGGACTGCAGCAGGTTACTTGCTTTGAGTGTCCAGGCGACTGCAATGAAGCAAGTTACGCACTGTGAGTGACCAGGCGACATGACTACAGCGAGGTACGTGCTGTGAGCAACCAGGCGACAGGGCTGCAGCAATTTAGGGGCTGTAAGTGCACAGGTGACAGGAATGCAACAAGTTACGCACTGTGAGTGACCAGGCGACAGGAGTGCAGCAAGTCAAGTGCGATCAGGGATCAGTTGACTCGATTGCACCAAGTTACGTAATGTGAACGATCAGGCGACTGGGTTGCAGCAAATTACACATTGCGGGTGACCAGACGACATAATTAGATCAAGTTAGGCGCTGTGAGTTACCAGATGAATGGATTGGAGCAAGTTCCGCACTGTCAGTAACCAGGCGACAGGAATGCAGGTTGTTACGCGCTGTGAGTGACCTGGCCACAGGATGGAAGCAAGTTGCATGGTCTGAGTGACCAGGCGACTGCAACGCAGCAAATTATGCGCTATGAGTGACTACGTGACAGGAATGCAGAATTTTACGCGCTGTGAGTGATCTGGCGACAGGACGCCGCAAATGACGCGCTGAGAGCTACCAGGGAAAAGGATTGCGTCAAATTACGCGCTGAGAGCAACCAGGGAATAGGATTGCAGCAAGTTACGCACTGTGACTGATCAGGCAACAGGATTGCAGCAAGTTGTCTGCTGTGACTGCCCAGGCGACCGGAATGCAACAAGTTAGGCACTATGGGTGACCACGCCACATGACTGCAGCAAGTTACGTGTTGTGAATAACCAGGCGACAGGAATGTAGCATGATATGTGCTTTCAGCGATCCGGCGACTGCATTGCAGCTGTAACGTACTTTCAGCGATCACGCGACTGGATCGCAGCAAGTTACGAGCGGCGAGCAACCAGGCGACAAGACTGAAGCAAGTTACGCACTCTGAGAAAATAGGCGACAGAATGAAGCAAGTTACGCGCTGTGAATGACCTGGCGACAGGAATGCAGCAAGTTACTGTGGACGGCTAGGCGACAGGAATGCAGCAAATTAGGTGCCGTGATTGACCTGGCGACAGGAATGCACCTGCTGTTAGTGACATGCAGAATGGATTGATGTAAGGTAAGTGCTCTTAGTGACCAGGCGACTGGAACGCAGCAATTTCAACGCAGTCAAGGCAGTCAAGTCAACGCAGGACGTCAGTGGACACGGCGGCCCTGCCGTGACGATGTCACCTGAAGTACCTTTGTATGTGCAGGTTTGCGCGTCGATCCTGATACTTGCCTCCGCCACATCGCCGGTTATGGGGGACATTGGAGGGTAGCGCTCCGATTCCCCGGCTCCGATCGTCGAAATGCTGTGGCAGCTTCCTGGATTTATCGCCGACGCCCATCACCGTGCACCAAATATGACTGATCATCGCCTCGTGGAAAGCGACCTCTGCGCACCATCGATGAGCACAGTGACGTCACACCATCGTGATACGTCACCGAGCCTGCCAGCTATAAATCTGCTACCGAGACCTACGCTCATCAGTGGACACGGCGGCCCTGCCGTGACGATGTCACCTGAAGTACCTTTGTATGTGCAGGTTAGTGCAAAAAGATACGGTTTTCGTGGTGATTACCTTTGTCTAGTTGTGCTGCCGTGTCCACGAGTGCTGCTTGATTGTGTCTGCGACTGTTTTTCAATGGCATGCATACTACTTAAGCTTTCAGGAGATGTAGAGGAAAACCCGGGTCCTGTTTCTGAAGCCACCCTAAATGAAATTCTACAAGCCCAAAAAGATATTTTGGATAAAGTTACTCAAATTCAATAAAAACAAAGTTCGTCTGAGGCAGGTATAGTGAAAATGAAACACGACTCGATTCCATCTAAGCAAAACTCGTGGTCCTAGAGAAATCCCAAATAAGGCTATCAAATATTGAGGCTACTATGAGTGATTGTCAGGCGGAGATCGCTGCACTAGCTAAACAAGTGGATGGCTTGGAAAATCAATCCCGGCGTAGCAACCTGATTGTGAGAGGTATACTGGAAGAAGAGAATGAAAACGAAGAAACATTGCTGAGAAAAGTAAACGACGATGTTTTTGAGGCAAAACTCGTAGAGAAGCTAAGTACCATTGAGAGAATACACCGTCTTGGTAAGGTGAATCCGGGTAAGCATCGTCCAGTTATCCTTAGGATTGGTTATTTTAGGGAAAAAACGAAGATTATGAATAATTGCTACAAGCTTAAAGGACGGAAAATAAGCATTTCACAGGACTATTCTAAAAGAGTGCATGATATTCGGAAAAAACTCTAGAGAACCACTGTTCACGAAAGGAAAAACGGGGCCAAGGTAACGATGTTATTCGATAAGATGAAGGTGAACAAAATCCTTTACGCCTGGGACGAAACTATGAAACAAAGGTACAAATGCCACACCCCTTCTAGGAGTGGCAATTGACGCAGGAATAAAGGGTCAACACCGTTCAAAGTGATAAATGTGAATGCCAGAAGCATATTAAATAAACTTGTCGAATTAGAAAGCCAAATCATAGAACATGAACCTCACCTAATAGTAGTCACCGAAACTTGGCTGCACAAGTATGTACTCGACACTGAAGTCACCCCTCCTAACTACAAAATAGTAAGAAGGGATCGAGAAGACAGAGGGGGCGGAGTTGCGTTAATTATCAAAGACAACATAGCATTTTCTGTACTTCCAGATGTGAATGGCGTAGAAGCGCTATGGATCAAGTTAAAATTAGATACACAAACAGTCTTCATTGGCGGTGTTTACAGGGCTCCAAATGCTCCGTTGGACGTCCTGGTAAATCTACGAACATTTATGGACACTTACCTGCCTCAGAATAGTAGGACATTGTTACTTGGAGATTTCAACCTACCCGGCATTGACTGGTGTTGGCAATTACCTGGAACACGAGAAGTGCCTAGTTGTGAGCAGTTACTTGAACTGGCTTTTTGTCATAATTTAGGTCAAGTTGTGTCTGATTACACAAGGATATGTCCTACAACGTCATCCATACTTGATTTAATTTTTGTTTCGGAACGAATACGAAGTTCTGTCTGCGAATGTGAAACACTGGAGGGCTTGTCAGATCACAGGATGGTTTTGTTGTCATTAAAGGCATCACCAGATGTCATAAGTACTTCGTCCAAAAAAAGTTTCTTTAATTTTCATGACGCTGATGACGCTGCTGTGATAGACTGTCTTGATTATTCATATTCAGATTTTATGCAGCTGTATGACTTAGGTGCTAGCACGGACCAACTATGGGAATTCTTTTCTGAATTAGCAGAACGGTGCCTTAATCACTTTATTCCTACGAAAACTAAGCGCACGAATAAAAAGAACCCCTGGATAACTAGAGATATACTTCATCTCAAACGAAGACTTAAACGCAAACGTAAGGCGTACTCACCCAACCCAAACCCCGAAAATAAACTATGTATTCGCCGTATGAGTCAGGATTTAAAGAGACTTCTTAAGGAATCAAAAGCGAGATTCTATATTGTGACGCTCATAAAATTTCTTCGCGAGTCACCTGGCAAATTCTGGCGCTGTATAAATCCATCTAAAGTTCTGCACCCTGCTCAGACCGAGGAGAACGCCCATAAGCGTGCCGAAGATTTTAATCTATATTTTTCATCTGTTTACATACGTGATAATGGTATACTGCCTCCTTTTAATGTTGAAACTGAAAGGCCTGCTATTACTGATTTACAGATTGACGAGCAAGGTGTTCTAAATCTGCTATTACATATTGACATTAAGAAAAGCCAAGGTCCAGATCGTATCCCTAATGTGTTTTTATATAGATACGCTGAATGGGTATCTAAATACTTGTCCAAAATTTTTCAATCGTCATTTAGTAGCGGATGCTTTCCAACTGATTGGAAGCGAGCAAAAGTTATACCGGTTCATAAAAGCGGAAATAACTCTGTTAGTAATTATCGCCCGATCTTGCTCACTAGTACAGTTTCGAAGTTACTTGAACACATCATATCCAAACACCTACTCGGCTATCTCGACCAGCATGATATCCTGTATTATCGTCAGCATGGCTTTCGAAAGGGACTGTCCACGATTACCCAACTGATAGAAATAGTTTATGACCTCGCAAAAACAATAAGCTCACGTGGTCAAACAGACATTATCTACCTTGACTTTGCAAAAGCATTTGATAAAGTTTCGCACCGAAAATTGTTATATAAGATTAATACGGTCTTTAAAAATAAAACACTCACACAATGGTTGTCTGCGTATATATCCTCCTGTGAACAGTGTGTAACTGTTAGAGGTTGTCAATCCAACATACTTCCCGTTGCTTCTGGTGTACCGCAAGGTAGCGTCTTAGGCCCACTCCTATTTTTGATCTTTATTAATGATTTACAAAGTAACATTGATGTTCCATTAAGACTTTTTGCAGACGACTGTGTGATGTACAGTACCGCAAATACAGTTGATGATCACATGAAATTAAATTTAAACCTGCAAAGAATAGTGAAATGGTGTAACGACTGGCAGATGGAGTTAAACTTTAAAAAGTCTGTGTTTATGTCAGTAACTAGAAAGAAAATTGTTCTTGATTACAATTATCAAATCAACGGTTATATGCTTGAAAGAGTCGATCAGTATAAATACCTAGGCATAACATTTACATTAGATCTACGATGGAATACCCACATTGAAATTGTCATTTCCAAAGCTTTTAAAACACTATGGTACCTGCGACGCACTATGCACAGTGCTACTCCGGATGTAAAGTGCCTCGCTTACAAAACCCTAGTCAGACCGATAATCGAATATGCTAAAGTAATATGGGATCCTCACACAGCAACTAATCGTCACAAGCTTGATAGGATTCCGCGATTCCCTGTAAGGTTTATCTTTAATAAATACCGCCGGAACCATTCTTCAACAGAACTCTGCCAACAAGCCCAACTGCCTATGCTAGAAACCAGGACCAGATATGAAAGACTAAAAACTCTTTACCTCATTATCAATGATTATCTCAAAATAAATGAATCAGATTACTTTGAGATCAAAACTAATGAAACAGCAAGGCATCGTCATAGTAAGTTTATCCCATTACCGACTATAAAAAATACTTGTTTCAAGTTGTGGTATAAAGTTTGTAAACAGGGATGAAGTGCCTCAGACAGGCTGGCCAACGTTTCGATAGGAGGACCTATCTTCGTCAAAGTTATTTTCCCCGAACTTGTAGGGATGGAACTCTCTTCCAGATTCTGCTGTTCGGTCGACATCATTAGCTGAATTTCTACGCCACTCAGATAACTTCATCTATGGCACTAGCATAGGGTGATTAGGTCAGATTGCTGCTGTATAAAGATTGCTGTTCTGATTTCTGAGTGATGCAATATTGTTTTTGTTTATGTGTGCATTTAACGAGATGATTTTCTTTTTCTTTAACTAATGTATAACTATGGATTTCAATATGTTCTGTACTACTTATTTTACTGTTCAGATTCGTTTTCTTCTTTCCACTCCTGTTACAGCCCCTGAATGAGGCTGACAGTATTAATAAATGAAATGAAATGAAATGAAAATTTGCGCGCTATGAGTGACTACGTGTCAGGAATGCAGCATGTTACGCACAGTGAGTGACCTGGCGACAGGATGCACCAAATTACGCACTGAGAGTTACCAGGGAATAGGATTGCAGCAAGTTACTCACTGTTAGTGACAACGGGACAGGATTGGAGTAAGTTATACACTGTGCGTGACCACCAACAGGATTGCAGCAAGTAACTTGCTGTGAGTGACCAGGCAATATGAGTGCAATAAGTTTCATGCTGTGAGGGTCCAGGAGACGGAAATGCAGAAGGTATGTGCTGTGAGTGGCCAGGAGACAGGATTGCAGCAAGTTACGCGCTGTGAGTGACAAGGCAACCGAATTGAAGCAAGTTTCGTGCTTTGAGTGACCAGGCGCCAGGATTGCAGCAAGTTACGCGCTGTGTGTGGCCAGGCAACAAGAACTCAGCAAATTATGCACTGCCAGTAATCACGGAACGTCATTGCAGCAAGTTTCCCAATTTTTAGTGATAAGGCGAGAGGATTGCAGTTATTTACTCACTGTGAGAGACCAGGCAACAGTATTGCAGCAAGTAACGTGCTGTCAGTGACCAGGCGACAGGAATGCCGAAGTTACACGCTGTGAGTGTCCAGGCGACACAAATGCCGCATGTTTCGCGCAGTGATGGCCCAGGCGCTATCAGTGACTAGGTGACAGTAATGCAGCATGTTACGCGCTGTCAGCGATCAGGCAACTGGAAGGCAGCAAGGTACGCCCTATGAGCGACCAGGCAACAGGAATGCACCAAATTACGCACTGTAGCGGCCAGGCGACAGGAGTGCAGCAGGGTGCGCGCTGTGAGTAACCAGGCGGCAGGACTGAAGCAGGGGACGTGCTGACTGGAGTCCAGGCGACTGCAATGAAACAAGTTACGCGCTGTGAGTGACCAGGCGACATTACTGCAGAAGGGTACGTGCTGTGAGCAACCAGGTGACAGGGCTGCAGCAATTTAGGAGCTGTAAGTGCCCAGGTGACAGGATTGCAACAATTTACGCACTGTGAGCGACCAGGCGACAGTTATGCACCAATTTACACACTCTCAGGGACCAGGCCACAAGAATAATGCAAGGTTCGCGCTGTGAGACACCAGGCGACAGGACTGCAGCAGGTTACGTGCTGCGATTTGCCAGGCGACAGGACTACAGCAAGGTAAGCGCTGTGAACAAGCAGACAACAGGACTGCAGCAGGTTATGTGCTGTTAGTACCTAGGCGACTGGAATGCAACCAGTTACGCTCTGTGAGTGACCACGCGACATGACTACAGCAAGTTACGCACTGTGAGTGACCAGGTGACATGACTGCAACAAGTTACGTGCTGTGAGCAACCAGGCGACAGGGTTGCAGCAGTTTAGTTGCTGTTAGTACCCAGGTGACAGGAATGCAACAAGTTACGCACTGTGAGTGACCACTCGACAGGAATGCAGCAATTACGTGCTGTCAGGGATCAGGCGACTGGATTGCACCAAGTTAAGTACGGTGAACGATCAGGCGACTGGATTGCAGCAAGTTACACGTTTGGGGTGGCCAGGCGACAGGATTGCAGCAAGTTATGTGCTGTGAGTGACTAAGAGACAGGATTGCAGCAAGTTACACACTGTGTGTGACCGGGCAACATGACTGCAGCAAGTTAAGCGCTGTGATTTACAAGGCAACAGGAATGCAGCAAGTTACGTACAGTCAGCGATCAGGGTTCTAGATTGCAGCAAGTTACACGGCGACCACGGCAAGTTACACCAGGCGACCGGAGCAACAAGTTACGCACTGTCGGTGACCAGGCGAAATGAGTGCAGCAAATTACGTGAGTGACCAGGCGACAGGAATGTAGCAAGATATGTTCTTTCAGCGATCAGGCGACAGGATTGCAGCTGTTACGTACTGTCAGCGATCACGCGACTGCGTTGCAGCAAGTTACGAGCGGTGAGGAACCAGGCGACAGGACTAAAGCAAGTTGCGCACTCTGAGAGAATGAGCGACAGAAATGCAGCAGGTTACTCTGGGTGACCAGGCGATAGGAGTGCAGCAAGTAATGTGCTGTGAGTGACCAAGCGACAGGAATGCAGCAATTTAGGCGCTCTGGCTGGCCAGGCAACAGGAATGCAGCAAAGTGCGCACTGTGAGTGACCAGGTGA
The DNA here is from genome assembly GCF_050947875.1 of Dermacentor variabilis. Lineage (NCBI taxonomy): Eukaryota > Metazoa > Arthropoda > Arachnida > Ixodida > Ixodidae > Dermacentor > Dermacentor variabilis. The sequence continues at coordinate 225,041,661 of NC_134571.1, read as the reverse complement.
CAAGAATTCCGAAAGTTACGCGTTGTGAGTGGCCAGGCGACACGAATGCCGCATGTTTCGCGTAGTAATGGCCCAGGTGAAAAGAATGCAGCAAGTTGAGTACTGTGAGTGATTAGTCGAAAGGAATGCAGCAAGTTACGAGATGTGAGTGCCCAAGTGACAGGAATGCAGCAACTTTCGTGCTGTGATGGCGCAGGTGAGAGGAGTGCAGCATGTTAGGTGCTCTAAGTGACCAGGCGACAGGACTGCAGCAAGTTGCGCGGTGTTTCTATCACTCGACTAGAATGCAGCAAGTTACGCGCTGTGTGTGAACAGGCGACAGGAATGCAAACCCGAAATACCATGTTCTACACGGCGAGAATGCTGCAAAACAGGCCAGACTCATTTCACCATTCATAGTTTCAAAATGTTTGACCGAAGCCTTAGGGTCAGTTATAATGTGACGAAAATGGCAAGCACAGACCCTTTACTTGAGATCATTCAGAAAAATCAATACGAGAAGCTAGGCAGTGTGGTGACATTTAGTAACGGTCCCATTTCTGCTACACCACAACGATTAATGAATAGCTCACGCGGAGTCATGTCGGAGGCAGACCTTCAGGATTTGATAGAAGCTGAACTCCTGGAAGGGTGGATAGATCAAAATGTGACCGATGTAAAGCGTATTATCCTTAGACGGGACAACAAAGAAATTCCGACCAAACGCCTCGTCTTAACATTTGCATCTAGCATTCTGCCTGAAACCATTGAAACATTAGGCTAACTGTCCGACCGTATATTCTAAACTCTAGACATTGTTTCCTATGTAAAAGGTTCGGCCATGGCTCGCAGAGCTGCCGTGGTCAAATAACTTCTGCAAAGTGTGGAGTGCAGGGCCACCCCTCCGACAAATGCAGTGGCGCACCTCACTGTGTAAACTGCAGTGGTGAACATCCAGCCTACTCACGCTCCTGTCCGAACTGGACGAAAGAAAAACAGATTATCACCCTCAAAGTCAAGGAAAATATTTCGTTGAAGGAAGCCCGTAAAAGGTGCCCACTTTTCCACAGCACAGCTTATACTGATGCGGCGCGTCGGGGGGCAGCGTAGCAGCGGCCATTGCCAAGTGTCCAGCCCGCGTGCAGCGAGCAGGTACCTTTGGCTCCTGCCCCCAGGGTGGAAGTAGGTAAGCCTACTCCATCCAACCAGCAAGCAAGCCAGGCTACCCACGGGTTGCCGGCCCCACAAGAGTTATCTGCGGAAACCTGCGCTACACGCAGCGAACCCGAAGGACTGATAGCGGCCCAGAAGGTACACGCAGCCAAGGCTGTCTCCACCTTCCCGGCACCTTCAAGCGCTGGCAATAGCCGGCGCAGCCAGATCCCACAGGGAGCCCCATCGACCTCCGGGCTGGTGGGTGCAGGGGTCTTGCTTTCCGAGGCGGGACTTTCTCGGAAAACTTCCCTCTCGCAAAAGCGCGTGCCCGGCGCCTCACAAGAAGCAATGGGCACCGCACCTGTCCTCATGGCGCACCAAGCGCCTAAGGAGCGGTGAGGCTCCTTCTAACGCTCCAGAAAGGGCAAAACCTCTTACAAGGCCTCGAAAGAGCTTTGTAAACTAAGGCATCACTTCTGTTTCTGTATACACAGCACCAATTTACTCTAAATATGGATATACAAATCATTCACTGGAACGTCAGAGGTCTTTTTAGAAACCTTGATGATGTACAAGAACTCATCCACGAACTCAATCGAAAAGTGCTGCGCTTACAGGAAACACTTAAAACCAAAACACAAACTTTTTTCGACAGTATGTTAATTTTCGCAAAGATCGCGATGATGCTATCACATTATCAGGTGGTATTGCCATTGTAATTCAAGAAAGCATAGCGTGTCAACCTTTACAGCTACGAGCGGCCCTTGAAGCAGTGGCGGTTCGATTTGTTCTGCTAAACAAACTTATCACTGTTTGCTCCGTTTACATACCCCCACATTACAAATTAAATAAACATGAATTTCAGTCCTTCATAGATGAATTGCCAGAACCTTATGTTGTTCTTGGCAATTTCAATGCGCACAGCTCCCTGTGGGGCGACTCTCGTATAGATGCGCGAGGTCGTCTTGTTGTTGTTTCTTTTCTCTTCTAGTACGTGCCTGCTGAATAAGGAGGAACCCACATATTACTCTCTTGCAAACAGAACCTTTTCTTCAATAGATCTTAGTATAGTTTCCCCGCCTGTACAGCCCGAACTCGAATGGGAAGTTACGAACAATCCTTACGGGAGCGACCACTTCCGCATACTGCTAAGAACATCTAAAGAAAATCAATATCCTCCATAAGCTCCTAGGTGGAAGATAGATACAGCCGACTGGGAGAAATTTCGAACTCTCACTAGCATCTGATGGGCTGATATGTCTTCCTTCGAAATTGATGCTGCTGTGAAGTATTTTACAGCATTCATAATAGATGCCGCATCAATATGCATATCCGAAGTAAGTGGTTTGGCATGCAAACGACTTGTACCGTGGTAGAACAAGGAATGTAGGATCGCCCGTAGGAAACAGAACAAAGCGTGGGGATCGTTACGCGCCTCTCCCACTGCAGAGAATTTTATTAACTTCAAGAAAGTAAAGTCTCAAGCCAGAAGAACGCGCCGCCAGGCCAGAAGAGAGACTTGGCAGAAATTTTTATCGGGTATCAGCTCTTATACAGATGAGGCGATAGTCTGGTACAGGGTTAATAGGATAAAAGGACGACAAACATATTTATTTTATTTATTTATTTATTTGAGTACCCTAAGGGCCCATTAGGGCATTACATAGGGGGGGACGAAAAAAGTTCAAGCATGAGTGAAATCTGTACAATGTAAATATATGAAGGCATTAGGAACCATAAAAAACATCTAGCAGAAGCACACAAAAAAAAAAGAAAGAAAGAAAGAAAAGGGTAACGAAATTTATACAATGTTTAGTAGTGTGAAACACGCATAAGAACCTAGAATGTGATGCAAACAATCAGTACCCATCGGAACACGATGGGTACTCAAATCAAATAAACGTTTAGGTAAACAGCCGACACAGATACATAGCAGATGAAACGGAGTGAATTTTACACAATGCCAAGCACTTTAAAACGCTGTTTAAGTAAATATTCAAGAAAATGTGGGTTCTGACAGGTTGACACACTCTAAACAGGTTAGTAGTGCTGCATGAAATGATGATGATTCCGTAAGCGAGACAATGTTTGCAGGTAGCGAGTTCCATTCGGCAATAGATAAAACGAGAGGCGAATTTTGATAAGCGTTAGTCCTGGCAAAGATAGGTTTTACTTTATGAACATGGTCTGTGCGGGTAGAGATGTGGGGAGCGGGAAGAATATGGGCTCGAGCGAATGCAGTGTTGCTGTGATCCCAGATCCCATTTTGCTCCTTGAACAGAGCAAAATGCTTGATCCCTATAAGTGTGGCTTCAGGTAAAGGCGCTCTACAACTCATCATCTTGTACGTATTGAAGGAAATATCCGGGACGTATTCACTCCCTCTGGTAAAAACAGAAGGCGATACCCTGCTTGATCAGGCAGACTCACTTGGGGAGTACTTTGAGAGTGTGTCAAGTTCCACCAATTATTCAAAACCATTTCTCAAATATACACAAATAGAAGAATGTAAGTCACTCATAAGAAAATGTCGACAGAAGGAACCGTACAACTGTCCTTTCAGTATTGCCGAGTTGAGAGCTGCCTTGAGCGCATGCAAGAGCTCTGCACCGGGATCTGACAGAATCATTTATGGAATGATCAAAAACGTACACAATGACACCCAAGTTACACTACTTACACTTTTCAACACTATCTGGGATGCAGGTAACATTCCAACTGCATGCAAAGAAGCCATTGTGGTCCCTCTTTTGAATCAAGGCAAAGATCCTTCCTCAGTGGAAAGTTACCGGCCGATAGCCCTCACAAGTTGCCTTTGTAAGGTATTTGAAAAAAATGATTAATCGGCGACTCATTCATTTCCTTGAACAGAGCAAAATGCTTGATCCCTATAAGTGTGGCTTCAGGTAAAGGCGCTCTACAACTCATCATCTTGTACGTATTGAAGGAAATATCCGGGACGTATTTATACATAAACGGTTCTTCTGATCAATATTTCTCGATATGGAAAAGGTGTATGACACAACGTGTCGATATGGCAACTTGCGAGACTTATCGGAAATGGGCATTCGTGGAAATATGATAAATATACTAGAAAGCTATTCGTACAAACGTACCTTTCGCGTTCAAATCGGCAATGTATTGTCGCGACCTTTTATACAAGAAACTGGTGTACCTCAAGGAGGTGTGCTTAGCTGCATGCATTTTATCGTGAAAATGGACACCCTTCGTGCTTCATTAGCACCAGCAACTTTTTATTCGGTTTACGTAGACGACATACAGATAGGTTTCAAATCCTGCAACCTTACAGTATGTGAGAGGCAAGTACAACAGGGCTTGAACAAAGTGTCCAAATGGGCAGACCAAAACGGATTTAAAGTGAACCCCAATAAGAGTTCTTGCGTGCTTTTCACGAGAAACAAATGGCTCATCGCAGAGCCCAGTATCGAAATGTATGGTCAGCGAATACCTGTGAACAAAGAACACAAGTTCTTAGGCATCATACCTGATTCTAAACTAACTTTTATTCCACACATAGTGTATCTCAAGGTAAAATGCTTAAAAACAATGAACTTACTGAAAGTTTTATCCCACACAACATGGGACAGCGACAGGAAATGTTAAATTAATCTTATCAAGAGCATCATTTGGTCACGGTTTATTACGGTGCCGTGATTTATCATTCAGCCGCCCCGAGCGCACTAAAGATGCTAGATCCGGTCCACCATCTGGGAATCCTACTGGACACGGGCGCTTTCATTACAAGCCCCATTGAAGGCGTATATGAAGAATCAAATGAGTGCTCACTCCATCTGCAGAGAACATACATCATCCTAACATATTTTCTGAAAGTCCAATCTATTCATCAACATGCGTGTTTTAATACCGTTAACGATATGACATATGCTACACTCTTTCGCAATTGTCCCTCCGTAAGACAGGCTTTCTCGCTGCGTCTGAGGGAGCTTAGTGATGAAATGCATGTCCCACTTCTCGAGCTTCGCTTAATGCATCCAGCCAAGGTGCTACCTCCTTGGGGGTGGCAGCTGATACAATGCGATATATCTTTCATGCAAGTTACAAAGCATGCTCCAGAGATTGAAATCCAAATGCATTTCCGGGAGCACCAGTACAGACACTCCTGCACGGAGTTCTACACAGACGCATCGAAGTCACACGACGGGGTGTCCTATGCAGCAGTCTGTCCATCCTTCTCGGAATGCGATGCACTGCATCCGGCAACAAGCATCTTTACGGCTGACGCCTACGCACTATTGTCTGCTGTGCAGCATATAAGGAAAACACAACTCCTAAAATCAGTTATATATACGGACTCCCTTAGTGTTGTGCAGGCCTTGATGTCATTTGTAACCACAAAAACCCGGTAATTAATGAACTCTATTCCGTGCTGTGTAAAGCATATATATCTAACCAACATGCGATTATATGCTAGGTGCCTGGACATAAGGGCATCGAGGGTAACGTTCTAGTGGACCAGATGGCCACATCAATTTCATTGCATGCAGTTAATCCTGCTGATTCGGTACCTGTCGCAGACCTCAAGCCTTTCTTAAGAAGGAAACTACGAAACCACTGGCAACACACGTGGGACGAAGAAATAAATAACAAACTGCACGTGATAAAGCCACAATTGGGTTCTTGGCCCTCCGCAACAAAATCACGGCGAACAGATTGTCTATTCTGCCGTTTCAGAATAGGACACACATTTGGCACGCATAACGTTTTACTCACTGAAAATGATCCTCCAACCTGTGGTAGGAGCGGTGAGAGGCGGACCGTCCTCCACGTCCTCCTGAAGTGTCGGGCAGCCGCATCTGAGAGGAAGAAACATTTTCCCCTAGCATACCGGCAGCACATCCCCCTTCATCCTATAATGTTACTCGGCCCAGAACCACTCTTTGATACCAACGCAGTCCTACGTTTTATGAAAGATGTTGTGTTGCATGTTATTAGCCCCACACGTTCGTAGCGTCTCCTCTCTTCAGAGGATGCCGCTGTGATAGATGTTTCATATACCACATGCCTCTAGACCCTTGTGTTTGAAGGGCTCTGGCGAGGCAGTAGTTCTCCAAATAATTTTACCATTTCACATATTTTCTATTTTGCATCATTATTTCACGATGGATTTAAATCCTCATAGAAAACGTCATTTGTCACCGACATAATCTTATTGCAGATAGGTTTTACACACTCTAGGGCGACTATATTTAAAGCCCCTTTACAGCCTCGTCACATCAACCTCATATAACTCATAACTACATTGCGAAGGCATCACCACGGACCTGGCGCTCTTTGGCCATACGTGGCCCTTGCGCCAATAAACACTATACATTCATTCATTGAGTGATTAGTCTAAAAGAATGCTGCAAGTCACGGGATGTCAGTGCCCAAGTGACAGGAATGTAGCAAGTTTCGTGCTGTGAAGGCCCAAGTGACAGGAGTGCAGCATGTTAGGTGCTCTAAGTGACCAGGCGACAGGACTGCAGCCAGGTACGCGGTGTCTGTATCAGCCGACTAGAATGCAGCAAGTTACTCGCTGTGTATGAACAGGCGACAGCAATGCAGCAACTTACGTGCTGTAAGCGATCAGGCGACTTTATAGCAGCAAGTTATGCGCTGTGAGTGACCAGGTGAGCAGCAAGTTATACTCTGGGAGTGACTTGGCGATAATATTGCCGCAAGTTACGCATTCTGACTGACCAGGCCACATGACTGCACCAAGTTACGCGCTGTGGGGGACCAGGCGACAGGAATGCAGCCAGTTACGTGCTGTGAGCAACCAGGCGACAGCAGGGCAGAAAATTACGTGCTGTCAGCGATCAGGCGACTGGAAGGCAGCAAGTTAAGAGGAAGCTTTAGCTCGGGCCCAACTCCGACGCGGCCTATTCAAATACATGTAAAACGCAAAAACGTTTTAAGAGATAACCCCTGGACCGATTTGATGAAATTTGTCGCATTTGCAAGAGAAAGTTAAATTCTAGTGACTGTTGGAAGCGGAATTTCGATTTAGAGCTTGCATTTTCTTAAAACGATTTTCAAATATTTGACCGTTTGAAAAAAATAGAAGCACGAAGTTTATAAATTCATAGCTCTGCATCAAGAACCGATATCGCGGTTCTGTAAACGGCATCCATTAGATCATTCAAAGCGGACAAATTCAATTTGTCATTTTACATCTTACGTGAATTTGTTACGTTGGTTACAACGGTTTTGCAAAAGTTGTATTTCTCTATGATTAAATTTTTTTTATATTCATGTGTAACATATCAATTTTGTCCGCTTTAGATGTACTATTAGATGCAATTCACAGAATTGCATTATCATTTTTAGTGGTTAAGTTACAGAGTTGTAAACTTGATAGTTTCGTTTTTTGAAAATTTTCGATTTTTGCCAATTTTTAATAAAAAATTGACAATCTAACTCAAAAATTCGAAACCAGCAGTCACTAGATTTTAAGTTTGTCTTTTAAATGCAACAAACCTCGTCAAATTTTGTGCAGTGGTTGCCGAGAAAAACGAATTCTCCTTTTACATGTATTTAGATAGGAGCACTTGAGGTCTAGGAAAAGCTTTTCCTAGACGCTAGAGCTATACAATGTCCGCGCAACCTTGAGCGATCGGAAAGCGCGTTTTCCATTCTTGGCCGGCGGAGAGGGGAGACTTCGTTCCGGCCGCGAAGCTCTCTACATCTCAGTAAGGTGCCTGGTGGTGGTCTCGTGCTGACGATGCCCTCTCGGTGAGCGCATATTTCCCCCCTCATCTTTTAAGAGATTCAATACATACAAGCATTTGTCTCGCAAACCGTATTTATTTTAAGGGAATTTTCCACCTCTCAATAATTTCTCTCGTCGTATTCGAGTACTGATTGCCGTGTTATAGTTTGTTAACGAAGCTTCCCCTCAAGTCTAAATATTGTAAGGCAGTTTGTCGTGTGCGCATCATGGACACGCATGCTTATATCGCCTTCCGTTTCCCTACCACGGTTGCGCTTTAAAACCACGGCGCTGCAATATTGCTTTCCTCTCCTTGCTTCTTCTCCGCCCTTAAACTGGCTCTCTAAACTACTACACGCAGAGACAAGCAACAGCGCGCGCATGCGATCCCATAGATGAGATGAATACATATATATAGAAAAGTATCAGTCATAGCTCTCGTAGTATAGCCTTCTGAGCCGTTTCCTTTTTTTTTCTTTGAAAGAAGTCCTATTAGGGTTATTATAATTACACGAAGGTATTTCGCCCTCGCCAGCAGCAGTACTTGAGATAGCTATTCCGGCGGCTAGCTTCCCACACTATGCGTGCCGCCCTCGCACCTGTTTAAGCTTTTCCTAGACGCTAGAGCTATACAATGTCCGCGCAACCTTGAGCGATCGGAAAGCGCGTTTTCCATTCTTGGCCGGCGGAGAGGGGAGACTTCGTTCCGGCCGCGAAGCTCTACATCTCAGTAAGGTGCCTGGTGGTGGTCTCGTGCTGACGATGCCCTCTCGGTGAGCGCATATTTCCCCCCTCACCTTTTAAGAGATTCAATACATACAAGCATTTGTCTCGCAAACCGGATTTATTTCAAGGGAATTTTCCACCTCTCAATAATTTCTCTCGTCGTATTCGAGTACTGATTGCCGTGTTATAGTTTGTTAACGAAACTTCCCCTCAAGTCTAAATATCTTAAGGCAGTTTTCCTAGTCTCTAAAGCCGCTCGAGTTCACGCTGCTCCTCTGGCGGCCCTTTTTCCAAGAAATTAGGCCTTCCAACCACTCAACCACGCTGCGAAAAGGGGAACTTAAATCGTTCCCATTGAAGTAATTATCTGGCAAGCAAAAATCGACTGTCGCGGACAACACTAGTAACTTTCCACATAAGTATGAGGCTCGGAGCAGGAGCTATGGCGCTTGAAAGTAACCGTTGGCTTGACGAACCAACCGACTGAGCTACCTTTCCGGGCAACATTGAAGGACCACGAGTTCAAATCACATGTTATGTTCCTTTTTCCCCCCCTTTTTTCTTTTTAATGTATTTTCCTTCATGTTATCACTGTACGGAAACCCTCCTAAAAAAATTATATATCCTCAATTATGTGTGGCCACACATGTGCAGGTCATAAATACCAGGTTCTCTAGCCGAGTGCCATCCATGCGGTATAACCGAGCTCAGATTGGTCCAGCTTGACTGATCAAATAGGGCACCACTGTAGGTTAAATGAGGCGTACATCTCCTGCGGGACCCGCCGTGGTTGCTCAGTGATTATGGTGTTAGACTGCTGAGCACGAGGTCGTGGGATCGGACCCCGGCCACGGCGGCCGCATTTCGATGGGGGCGAAATGCGAAAACACCCGTGTACTTAGAATTAGGTGCACGTTAAAGAACCCCAGGTGGTCGAAATTTTCGGAGTCCTCCACTACGGCGTGCATAATCAGAAAGTGGTTTTGTCACGCAAAACCCCATAATTCAATTTTTAATTTAACTCCTGCGGGGACGGTAAAGTATCCGTCTCCAGTGCAAGAGGACCGTGATTCAAATCCCGGTGCCGCGCAATTCTGCACCGGAAAATACAAAAAAAAAACGCTTGTTGAGAAAATTGCAGAAACAGGCCTGGAGTGCGGCCTGATCCCTGTGACCAGAACCGGTAACGCACTCTCTCACCAGAGCAGGATTGGCCACCCTGGTGCAGTACTTGGCCACAACCTCCTATATGAATACAACAATCAAACCCCGGCCCTCAGTCCCCAGCAGCCGCGAAGCAACTGACCACGGCGGCGGTCGGATCTGTGACGCTGCAGAGGGTGCTAAGAATACCTGGCTCCGGACAGGCCGCCATTGGAATTTGAACCTGGCAACGTTTAACGTTAGAACGCTATCTAGTGAGGCGAGTCTAGCAGTGTTATTGGAGGAATTAGAGGGTACTAAATGGGATATAATAGGGCTCAGTGAGGTTAGGAGGACAAAAGAAGCATATACAGTGCTAAAAAGCGGGCATGCACTGTGTTACCGGGGCTTAGCGGAGAGACGAGAACTAGGAGTCGGATTCCTGATTAACAAGGAAATAGCTGGTAACATACAGGAATTCTATAGCATTAACCAGAGGGTGGCAGGTCTTGTGAAACTTAATAAGAGGTACAAATTGAAGGTGGTACAAGTCTATGCCCCTACATGCAGTCATGATGACCAGGAAGTCGAAAGCTTTTATGAAGACGTGGAATCGGCGATGGGTAAAGTCAAAACAAAATACACTATACTGATGGGCGACTTCAATTAGGCAAGAAGCAGGCTGGAGACAAGTCAGTGGGGGAATCTGGCATAGGCTCTAGGAATAGCAGAGGAGAATTATTAGTAGAGTTTGCAGAACAGAATAATATGCGGATAATGAACACCTTTTTCCGCAAGCGGGTTAGTCGAAAGTGGACGTGGAGGAGCCCGAATGGTGAGACTAGAAATGAAATCGACTTCATACTCTGCGCGAACCCTGGCATCATACAAGATGTAGACGTGCTCGGCAAGGTACGCTGCAGTGACCATAGGATGGTAAGAACTCGAATTAGCCTAGACTTGAGGAGGGAACGGAAGAAACTGGTACACAAGAAGCCAATCAATGAGTTAGCGGTAAGAGGGAAACTAGAGGAATTCCGGATCAAGCTACAGAACAGGTATTCGGCTTTAACTCAGGAAGAGGACCTTAGTGTTGAAGCAATGAACGACTATCTCATGGGCATCCTTAAGGAGTGCGCAATAGAAGTCGGTGGTAACGCCGTGAGACAGGAAACCAGTAAGCTATCGCAGGAGACGAAAGATCTGATCAAGAAACGCCAATGTATGAACGCCTCTAACCCTACAGCTAGAATAGAACTGGCAGAACTTTCTAAGTTAATCAACAAGCGTAAGACAGCGGACATCAGGAACTATAATATGGATAGAATTGAACAGGCTCTCAGGAATGGAGGAAGCCTAAAAACAGTGAAGAAGAAACTAGGAATAGGCAAGAATCAGATGTGTGCGTTAAGAGACAAAGCCGGCAATATTGTTACTAATGTGGATGAGATAGTTCAAGTGGCTGAGGAGTTCTATAGAGATTTATACAGTACCAGTGGCACCCCTGACGATAGGGGAAGAGAAAATAGCCTAGAGGAATTCGAAATCCCACAGGTAACGCCAGAAGAAGTAAAGAAAGCCTTAGGAGCTATGCAAAGGGGGAAGGCAGCTGGGGAGGATCAGGTAACAGCAGATTTATTGAAGGATGGTGGTCAGATTGTTCTAGAGAAACTGGCCACCCTGTATACGCAATGCCTCATAACCTCAAGCGTACCGGAATCTTGGAAGAACGCTAACATAATCCTAATCCATAAGAAAGGGGACGCCAAAGACTTGAAAAATTATAGACCGATCAGCTTACTGTCCGTTGCCTACAAAGTATTTACTAAGGTAATCGCAAATAGAATCAGGAACACCTTAGACTTCTGTCAACCAAAGGACCAGGCAGGATTCCGTAAAGGCTACTCAACAATAGACCATATTCACACTATCAATCAAGTGATAGAGAAATGTGCCGAATATAACCAACCCTTATATATAGCTTTCATTGATTACGAGAAAGCGTTTGATTCTGTCGAAACCTCGGCAGTCATGGAGGCATTACGGAATCAGGGTGTAGACGAGCCGTATGTAAAAATACTGAAAGATATATATAGCGGCTCCACAGCCACCGTAGTCCTCCATAAAGAAAGCAACAAAATCCCTATAAAGAAAGGCGTCAGACAGGGAGATACGATATCTCCAATGCTATTCACAGCATGATTACAGGAGGTATTCAGAGGCCTGGAGTGGGAAGAATTGGGGATAAAAGTTGATGGAGAATACCTTAGCAACTTGCGATTCGCTGATGATATTGCCTTGCTTAGTAACTCAGGAGACCAATTGCAATGCATGCTCACTGAGCTGGAGAGGCAAAGGAGAAGGGTGGGTCTGAAAATTAATCTGCAGAAAACTAAAGTATTGTTTAACAGTCTCGGAAGAGAACAGCAGTTTACGATAGGTAGCGAAGCACTGGAAGTGGTAAGGGAATACATCTACTTAGGGCAGGTAGTGAGCACGGATCCGGATCATGAGACTGAAATAACCAGAAGAATAAGAATGGGCTGGGGTGCGTTTGGCAGGCATTCTCAAATCATGAACAGCAGGTTGCCACTATCCCTCAAAAGGAAAGTGTATAACAGCTGTGTGTTACCAGTACTCACATATGGGGCAGAAACCTGGAGGCTTACGAAAAGGGTTCTGCTGAAATTGAGGACGACGCAACGAGCTATGGAAAGAAGAATGATGGGTGTGACGTTAAGGGATAAGAAAAGAGCAGATTGGGTGAGGCAACAAACACGGGTAAACGATATCTTAGTTGAAATCAAGAAAAAGAAATGGGCATGGGCCGGACATGTAATGAGGAGGGAAGATAACCGATGGTCACTAAGGGTTACGGACTGGATTCCAAGGGAAGGGATGCGTAGCAGGGGGCGGCAGAAAGTTAGGTGGGCGGATGACATTAAGACGTTTGCAGGGACAACATGGCCACAATTAGTACATGACCGGGGTAGTTGGAGAAGTATGGGAGAGGCCTTTGCCCTGCAGTGGGCATAACCAGGCTGATGATGATGATGATGACTTGAGGTGAGCGACCAGGCGACAAGAATACACCAAATTACGCACTGTCAGTGACCAGGGGACAGGAATGCAGCAAGGTACGCACTGGGAGGAACGAGGCGACAGGACTGCAGCAGGTTACGTGCTGCGAGTGCCCAGGCGACAGGAATGCAGCAAGGTAAGCGCTTTGAACAACGAGGCGACAGGACTGCAGCAGGTTGCGCCCTGTGATCGCCCAAGGGACTGCAATGCTAGTTACGTGCTGTGAGCAAGCAGGCGTTAGGGCTGCAGCAATTTGGGTGCGGTTAGTCCCCAGGTGACAGGAATGTAGGAAGTTACGCACTGCAAGTGACCACGTGACCGCAATGCTGCAAGTTACGTGCTGTCAGGGATCAGGCGACTGGATTGCACCAAGTTACGTACTGTGAACGATCAGGCGACTGGATTGCAGCAAGTGCTCTGAGTAACCAGGTGACAGGACTGCGGCAAGTTACGTGGTGGCTGTATCAGGCGACTAGAATGCAGCAAGTTACGCGCTGTCAGCGATCAGGCGACATTTTGCAGCAAGTGATGCGCTGCGATTGACCAGGTGAGAGGAATACAGCAGGTTACACTCTGTGAGTGACATTGTGACAGGATTGCTGCAAGTTAAGCACTCAGAGTGACCAGGCGACATGACTGCAGCAAGTTACACGCCGTGATTTACCTGGCGACAGGAATGCAGCAAATTACGCGCTGACAGCTACCAGCGAATAGGATTTCAGCAAGTTACGCACTGTTAGTGACAACGGGACAGAATTGCAGCAAGTTATGCATTGTGAGTGACAAGCAGCCGGATTGCAGCATGTAACTTGCTTTGAGTGAGCCGGCGGTAGGAGTGCAATAAGTGTCACACTGCGAGTGTGCAGGCGAGCAGAATGCGGCAAGTTATGCGCTGTGAGTGACCAGGTGAGAGGAATACAGCAAGTTACACTCTGGGAGTGACTTGGTGACAAGATTTCCGCAAGTTACGCACTCTGAGTGACCAGGCCACATTACTGCAGCAAGTTACGCGCTGTGAGTGACCAGGCGAGAGGAATGCAGCAAGTCACGCGCTGTGAGCAACAGGCGACAGCACTGCAGCAAGTTACGTGCTGTCAGCGATCAGGCGACTGGAAGGCAGCAAGTTACGCACTGTGAGTGACCAGGCGACACGAATACACCAAATTACGCACTGTCAGTGACCAGGCGACAGGAATACAGCAAGGTACGCACTGGGAGGAACCAGGCGACAGGACTGCAGCAGGTTACGTGCTGTAAGTGCCCAGGCGACAAGAATGCAGCAAGGTAATCGCTGTGAACACCCAGCCGACAGGACTGCAGCAGGTTGCGTCCTGTGGGCGCCCAGGGGACTGGAATGCAACAAGTTACGCACTGTGAGTGACCAGGCGACATGTCTGCAGCAAGTTACGCGCTGTGAGTGACCAGGTGACACGACTGCAGCAAGTTACGTGCTGTGGGCAACCAGGCGATAGGGTTGCAGCAATTTGGGTGCGATTAGTGTCCAGGTGACAGGAATGTACCGTTACGCACTGCAAGTGACCACGCGACCGGAATGCAGCGAGTTACGTGCTGTCAGGGATCAGGCGACTGGATCCAGCACGCATTCCGCTGTATTTTTACATCGTCGGTAAAAGATTTTCAGGTGTGCCACTTGCAAACAAGTTTAACCAACATTTTCTCAATGCAGGTTCGCCAAATTGCTCACACATGAGCCAAGCGTTAACGCCTATCACTTCATATGTTCCATCCACTAATAGCAATTCACTGTTTCTGATACCTACATCGGAAGAAGTTGTAGATGTTGTAATGGCAATGAAGGATGGGTGCTCGCCAGGAAATGACGATATTAGTTCACCCTCCATCAAGACCGTACTTCCATTACTTGTGAGTCCTGTAGTATATATTTGTAATCTTATTTTAGAGACCGGTATATTCCCTGATAAAATGAAGGTTGCGCGCGTAACCTTAATATTCAAAGGAGGTGGAAAAAATTATCTGAATAATTACAGACCTATTTCTGTTTTGCCACTCGTTTCTAAGATCCCCGAACGCATAAAATACACGAAGTTAAACAAATTTTTAAATGCTCATAATATAATATGTAAACAACAATATGGATTTCAGGCTGGGAAATCAACGGAGACAGCACTGCTATTCATAAAGAACCGTATTTTGGAAAACTTTGAAGAGAAACTATATACACTCGGCATTTTTCTTGACTTCCGAAAAGCCTTTGATTCTATTAAACATGAAATTCTGATGGAAAAACTGGGAAAGTATGGTATCAGAGGAGTAGCACATGAGCTGATAGACAGTTATCTCAAAGCAAGAAAACAATACACTGGTATGAATCAATTTCTGTCAAATACAGGAATAATTAAGTACGGTGTGCCGCAAGGATCTATTCTTGGACCTTTGTTATTTATTTTATACATCAATGACCTCGTTAACATCCCCCTGATACCTGATATTATCCTTTGCGCGGTTGACACTAATGTCTTCTTTTCTGCTCCAAATCTAGCTACACCTGAACAACATGCAAATCAGTGGCTGAGTCAGCTACAGATCTGGTTAAATAACAACGAACTTGTCTTAAGTATAAAGAAAACACAATATATTATTTCCCGCCCCAAAAACAAGCCCTTGAATCATCACGCCCAACTACAGATCTATAATACCAATCTATCGCCAACAAATTCTTGCCGCTTCCTGGGCGTCTGTTTCAAATATGACTTAACATGGACAGGTCACGTGGATCAGGTTCGTTTGAAAGCATCTCGGTCTATCGGTTTGTTGCAACGCGTAAAATGTCTTTTACCTTTGCTTTTGAGAAAGCAGATTTATTTTTCCGTAGTTAACTCCTATATTATGTACTGTCAGCTAGTTTGGGGTACATGTAACAAACCAGATTCAGACCGCCTTTTCTCGCTTCATTTCAGGGCGTTAAAGACGGTATTCCGTTCAGCACCTGTTACCAAAGAATCCCTGTACGACGCAGTTAAGGTACTACCGTATTATCAACTTTACAGTTTCTCATTGGCTGTACTTATTTTTCATAACATTAAGCATGATTTTACATCCTTCTGCACTAAGTACTTAAACAGGAACCTTGCCCATAACTTGCGCACTGTATTTATGGTTTGGTCGAAGTCACGCACAAATTATGGTACTCAGATCATAGGCAACCAAATAGTTACAGTCTGTAACACTTACCCTTTAATGATCAACTGCACAACTGATTGCAAAACCCTTTCTCAATTTAAGAAAAAATAAAAATGATGCTTTCTTCTCCTGACTCTTTTGCTTAGAATTGTACCTTTCTTTTATCTTGAGCAAGTGCAACTTTAATGATAATCTACATCATTGTCACCGTGAATTAGAATGATGTAATCAATGTATAATATCAAAGCATAGGATAATTTGTCATATGTGACACAGCATTGTATTTCTGAATTTCCACTGATTTCTTTGATCTCACAATGTAGTACAGTATTTTGTCATGCGGACCTGCTGTAATAATGTGTGATCCCGAGGTGAAGGCCCTGTCAGGAGGCATTGTTGCCTACTTTTTCCATGCCTCGTGGACATGTTGTACCACCTATGTATGTACAAATAAACTGAATTGAATTGAATTGGGTTGCACCAAGTTACGTACTGTGAACGATCAAGCGACTGGATTGCAGCAAGTTAGGTGCTCTGAGTGACCAGGCGACAGGATCGCAGCAAGTTGCGCATTCTGAGCAACCAGGCGACAGGACTGCGGCAAGTTACGTGGTGTCTGTATCAGGCGACTAGAATGCAGCAAGTTACGCGCTGTCAGCGATCAGGCGACTTCTTGCAGCAAGTGATGCGCTGCGATTGACCAGGTGAGAGGAATACAGCAAGTTAGACTCTGTGAGTGGCATTGTAACAGGATTGCCGCAAGTTACGCACTCTGAATGACTAGGCGACATGACTGCAGCAAGTTACACGCCGTGATTCACCTGAAGACAGGAATGCAGCAAATTACGCGCTGAGAACTACCAGCGAATAGGATTTCAGCAAGTTACGCACTGTGAGTGACAACGGCACAGGCCTGCAGCAATTTATGCATTGTGAGTGACCAGCAGCAGGATTGCAGCATGTAACTTGCTGTGCCTGAGCCGGCGATAGGAGTGCAATAAGTGTCATACTGCGAGTGTGCAGGCGAGCAGAATGCGGTAAGTTATGCGCTGTGAGTGACCAGGTGAGAGGAATACAGCAAGTTACACTCTGGGAGTGACTTGGTGACAAGATTTCCGCAACTTACGCACTCCGAGTAACGAGGCCACATTACTGCAGCAAGTTACGCGCTGTGAGTGACCAGGCGAGAGGAATGCAGCAAGTCACGCGCTGTGAGCAACCAGGCAGCAGCACTGCAGCAAGTTACGTGCTGTCAGCGATCAGGCGACTGGAAGGCAGCAAGTTACGCACTGTCGGCGACCAGGCAACAGGAATGCAGCAACGTACGCACTGGGAGGAACCAGGCGACAGGGCTCCAGCAGGTTACGTGCTGTGAGTGCCCAGGTGACTGGAATGCAACAAGTTATGCACTGTGAGTGACCAGGCGACATGACTGCAGCAAGTTACGCGCTGTGAGTGACCAGGTGACACGGCTGCAGCAAGTTACGTGCTGTCAGGGATCAGGCGACTGGATTGCACCAAGTTACATACTGCGAACTATCAGGCGACTGGATTGCAGCAAGTTACACATTGCGGGTTACCAGGCGACACGATTGCATCAAGTTCGGCGCTGTGAGTGACCAGGTGACTGGATTGCAGCAAGTTATGCACTGTGAGTAACGAGGCGACAGGAATGCAGCAGGTTACGCACTGTGAGCGACCAGGCGACAGGAATGCAGCTAGTTACGCGCTATGAGTGGCCTGGCGCCAGGATGGAAGCAAGTTTATTTATTTAGTTATTCAAATTCCCCCAAAGGCCCTCATCATCATCAGCCTGGTTAGGCCCACTGCAGGGCAAAGGCCTCTCCCATGCTTCTCCAACAACCCCGGTCATGTACTAATTGTGGCCATATCGTCCCTGCAAACTTCTTAATCTCATCTGCCCACCTAACTTTCTGCCGCCACCTACTACGCTTCCCTTCCCTTGGAATGCAGTCCGTAACCCTTAATGACCATCGGTTATCTTCCCTCCTCATTACATGTCCTGCCCATGCCCATTTCTTTTTCTTCGCCCTCATTACGATGGTATTACATGGGGGGAATCACAAGCACTGGTCATAGACTGTACATGCTAAAAACAAGAGAGTGTAACAGAAGTAATAATACAGTGAAACAGGTAATATACAAGATAATTAGGTCACAATTATTACAGAGAAAACATTAGTACATAGTAGGAGAACATAAGGCAACTGCAATGAAAAGCACCAACAAACATCGAAAACACTGTAAAAGTCCCAAAAAAGAATAATAATACGATTAGTCGACAAGTCGTGAGCGAATTGAATGTTGAAACTTAGTGAAGTCTGGTTCCGTGGCAATGACTGATGGTAAGGCGTTCCATTCAGTTATTGTGCGTGGTAAGAACGAATATGCATAATGGGATGACTGGCAGTTAATGCGTTTGACTTTGTATGGATGGTCACGGCGTGGAAACATAACTGTTGGTGACTGAAAGAAATCATCGTGAAGTGATGGATTGTGATAAAGCTTATGGAAAAGTGTTAGGCGAGAAATTTTACGGCGAAGTGCTAAGTTGTCCAAGTCAGCTTTATTCTTTAACGAGGTGACGCTGGTGTAACGTGAATAAACTGAAAATATAAATCGCGCAGTACGATTCTGCAAGGCTTCGATGTTACTGATGATATAAGTTTATTCGGGATCCCAGATGGCAGACGCGTATTTTAGTTTAGGACGGATTAATGTTGTGTATGCTAGTTTTTTAACATGCACTGGGACTTCTGTTAAGTTATGTTTAATAAGTCCGAGAGTACGATTCGAAGAGGCAAGGGTAAGATTAATATGATTATTCCACGATAAGTTTGACTGAAGATTGATGCCAAGGTACTTGTAAGTAGTTGCGAGTTCCACAGGGTGTTTATCAAGGGAGCAGGTGGTTAGAATTCGTGGCCTATTGGTGAAAGACACGAGTTTAGTTTCGGAAATATTTAATGGCATTCACCAATTAGAACACTATGCACTTATTGCGTCCAGGTCAGTTTGTAGTAAGTGGCTATCAGTGTTACTTGTTGCACATCAGTAAACTACACAATCGTCTGCAAAAAGTCTTATTTTAGATGACACGCAACGGGGTAAATCATTAATATAAATTAGAAAGAGTAAAGGTCCAAGTACGCTGCCTGGTGGAACTCCAGACGTAACATCAGCATAACATGAGTTGGAATTGTTAACTGATGTAAACTGAATTCTAGATGAGAGAAAATCGGTGATCCATGCAATTATAGTAGGGTGAATGTTAAGCTGTGAAAGTTTAAGTAACAACCTATGGTGTGGAACACGGTCAAATGCCTTAGAAAAATCTAAATATATTGCGTCAACTTGGAACCCGGCGTCTATTAGTGCGTGTGTGTTGTTAATAAATCCGGCAAGTTGTGTGTCGCATGAGTAGCCCTTGCGAAAACCGTGCTGATGCTCAAAAATAATGTTATGGTCTTCAAGAAATTTGATGACTTGACTGTGTATGATAGGTTCGAGTAATTTACAAATAGTGCTGGTTAGGGAGATGGCACGATAATTAAGGGGAGAAGCACGATCACCTGATTTGAAAATGGGTATTATTTTAGCAAGGCGCCAGTCATTAGGAATACCACCAGTTGATAGTGACTGGAAAAATAGAGCTGTTAACATAGAACAAATACTATGCGATGTATTCTTTAAAATTTTATTGTTCAAACCTAGATGGTCGGCACTAGATGACATTGTAAGATTGGTTAGTAGAGATAAAACACCAGCCTCACTCATGTCTACCTCATGCATTGTGATTTCCACTAATGACCTTAAAGTTGGCAATGAGTTAACGTTTTCATGAGTCAAAATTGTTACAAACGTATCATTAAGAAGTTGAGCGTAATCTGAATCAGGGATGGGAACACCAAAAGAATCAGTAAGAATGATGTCAGTGCGAATTTCAGGGTTCACCACACGCCAAAAGTGACGAGTATTATTTTTTAGCATGGATGGTAAATCATGAGAAAAAAGTTATTGCGAGTGGATTTTAGCAATGCCTTATAAGCCTTTTCACACGCTTTGTGTTTATCATGGGCACTCGCTAGACCAGTGAGCTTAGCCTGCCTGTAAAGTCTTTTCTTTTTGTTAATAAGCCGCTGAAGCTTGTTTGTAAACCATGGAGAACTGCTTTTGCAGGAAATGGATAACACAGGAATGTAGGTGTCAGTGAGCGAACTGAGGGTGCCCTTAAAGAGGACCCAGTTCTGTTCAGTGGAACGTGAATGAAAATCATGCAGAAATTGACCTGAAAATGTTGTTAATTTATTGTTAATTGCGTCGAAATTGGCTTTACCGTAACACCTTATTTTCTTTTTGGTAATTATTCTTTTGCTCACGCAAAAGTTAAAGCATTCAGTTATGACATCATGGTCAGCGATGCCTGCTTCATGAGTTATGTCGGATAATATATCAGGATTATTAGTTAAAACGAAGTCTAGTATATTGGCAGAAATTTCAGTGGATCGTGTTGGTTGACTAATAAGTTGGGTTAATGAAAAGTCAAGACAAGTGCTGAGAAAGGTATGTGCGGCCGCATCCGTGGCCGATACGGAGAGCGTCGACCAATCTGTATTTGGAAAATTGAAATCGCCAAATATGATAATTGCCGACCTCGGAAAATGCGCGCACACCTCGCTCAGCACTCGATGATACTCTTCGGAAAACGCGCCAGACATGTCGGGTGGACGGTGAGAAACGCCAATTATTGCACCAAATGCAGCACCCTTCAAGGAATTCCAAATACATTCCAGAAAAGAATCGATAATGATGGGTGCGGCGATGAATTCTTCCTTTATCGCGATGAGCACACCGCCCCCTCTACGCTGTTGCCTATCACATCGAAAAAACTTGAAAGTGGATTCACTTGTAAAGATGTTATCGTGTATGGTGTTGTTAAGCCAGGTCTCGGTAAGCAACACTAAAGAAGCCTGGAATGAATCGATGAGCGATGAGAGTGCAATACCATTAGCGATAACACTTCTAGCGTTGATGTATAAAAAGAGAAATTTGTTATCAGTGCTACAGTGCAATTTTACGGGTGAGCCAGTAGATGAAACTGAGCTTAATGAAACAAAGGAAGAGGAACATCATTGATCCCTGCGCCGAGAAACAAGAACAGCCTGGCCTTCATTGGTGTTCCACTCGTAAACGTCATTGTTCAAGTGCAGTTTGTTGAAAACCAGACGCACTCGATCTCCGTCTTTCTTCATAGTTCGCGAGAACTGGAGAAGTTTCCGTCGCTTTTCGCGAACTGCTTTCGAGTAATCTCGCGAGATGCTCAAGTTAGTGTTCTTCACCTTATGGCCGCGGCTCAGAACCAGTTCAACTTCCTTCTCATTGAAAAATTTGGCTATGATAGGCCGCTTCTTCTCAGACGAAAAGCGGCCCACACGATGTGCTCTCGAAATTGACGTAACGGTAAGCCCAAGTTTTTCGGTGCAGAAATTACTTACGAGTCGTTCTGACACTTCCCGAGTTTCAGACTTCGCCGAATCTGTTAAGCCATAAAAGAGAACGTTAGACCGCCTAGAGCGATTTTCCAGGTCGTCAATTTTTTCCTGTACGCCTACGAGACCGTTGTCACTGCTCGTGATGGACTGAGCACATGGGGCCGCTGCAACTTTCTGCTCTAGATCAAGGACACGCTTTGTCAGTTTTTCTAAATCATTCTTTAACTCAACATGCATTTGAAGCACCTTGTTCACAGATTCTTGAAGCACTGAATTACTAGCTTCAACGCGCAAGATAGAGCAAGCCACAACGTCTAGCTTTTCCCTTGGTCATGGGTCCAGGGTTTAGCTCGACATCACCATCCAGAACAAGCAGGCACAACAGATACAATGCACAAGCGCGAACACTTTTCAAAACATGAGGTGGCCACGACACCGCTAAAAGACAGACATCGTCGTCACGATAGGAATAAGCGTCATAGTAGCTAACCTGTATAAACATCTACGGTGAGCGTAGGATCGCAGTAGCGGGGCCGTGGCCCAGGGCGGCGTTGGAATTAATGCGCGCACTTTTGTACTGCCCGCTCAGCTGACTCAGTCCACGTTGCCAGACGGAAAAATCTGCGGCGTCCAGAAGTGGTGGAGCATCCAGGAGAGGTGAAGTGGCCAAAAACGGTATTGACAGGCCGCAGTCCGTTGACGAAAGTGCGCCGAGCCAGGGGGAGCTTGTATCGTCGTGCCATTCACGCATGGGTGTCATCGGGACCGGCTCCATCGAAGAAACAGACCATGGCCGGACCAGGAAAATCAGCAACAGGACCTGTGTAAACATCAGCGGTGAGCGTAGGATCGCAGTGGCGGTGCCGTGGCCCAGGGCGGTGTTGGAATGCGCGCACTTTTGTACTGCCCGCACAGCTGACTCACTCCCACGTTGCCAGACGGAAAAATCTGCGGCGTCCAGAAGTGGCGGAGCATCCAGGAGAGGTGAAGTGGCCAAAAACGGTATTGATAGGCCGCAGTCCGTTGACGAAAGTGCGCCGAGCCAGGGGGAGCTCGTATCGTTGTGCCATTCACGCATGGGTGTCATCGGGACCGGCTGCATCGAAGAAACAGACCATGGCCGGCCCAGGAAAATCAGCAACAGGACCTGTGTAAACATCAGCGGTGAGCGTAGGATCGCAGTGGCGGTGCCGTGGCCCCTTAGTTACATGCTCTGAGTGGCCAGGTGACTGGAACGCAGCATGTTACGCACTATGTGTGACTACGTGTCAGGAATGCAGCACATTACGCACTGTGAGTGACCTGGCGACAGGAATGGAGCAAATTACGCGCTGAAAGCTTCCAGGGAATAGCTTTGCAGCACGTTACGCACTGTGAGTGACAACGGGACAGGACTGCAGCAAGTTATGTACTGCGAGTGACCAGCAACAGGATTGCAGCAAGTAACTTGCTGTGACTGACCAGGCGATAGCAGTGGAATAAGCATCCTGCTGTGAGATTCCAGGCGACAAGAATGCAGCAATTTATTTGCTGTGAGTGGCCAGGAGACAGAAAGAGCAACCAGGCGACAAGACTACACCAAGTTGCGCACTCTGAGAGAATAGGCGACAGAAATGCAGCAGGTTACGCGCTGTGAGTGACCTGGCGACAGGAATGCAGCAAGTTACTGTGGGCGACCAGGCGACAGGAATACAGCAAATTAGGTGCTGTGATTGACCAGGCGACAGGAAGGCAGCTGTTTACCTGCTGTTAGTGACCTGGTGACAGGATTGAAGTAAGTTACGCGCTCTTAGTGACCAGGCGACTGGAAAGCAGCAATTTACGCTCTATGAGTGACTACGTGACAGGAATAAACAATAAGAAAAGGGCTTCACCGAGGGGCCCGATATTTATTAGTCATATCATAAGAAGCCAAGAAACACTGATACCAAGGACGACATAGGGGAAATTACTTGTGCTTAATAAATTAAATAAAGAAACAATAAATAAATGGAAATTAAAGTGAATGAAAAAAACAACTTGCTGCAAGTGGGAACCGAACCCGCCACCTTCGCATTTCGCTTGCGATGCTCTACCAATTGAGCTACCGCGGCGCTGTTTCCCCATGCACTTTATTGGGTATTTATGTGCCGTAGTAGAACCCTTGGAGTGTTAGCCAGCGCTACCACTCATAGACCCTGGCCGCGGACGTGAAACGTCCTTTTTGCCCCAGGCGTCACGAGAACGTGATCTTTTTGGGTGAAGGCAGCTGCTCAATAAACCCACATATGCTACCTGAAGGCATCGATGTAGCCGGATTCGAGACCCTCGTTATGTAATAAACGAGAAGAAAGGGGGTTAACCGAGGGGCCCGATATTTATTAGTCATATCATAAGAAGCCAACAAACACCGACACCAAGGACAACATAGGGGAATTACTGGTGCTTACTAAACGAAATAAAGAAACGATAAACTAATAATTAAAGAAACTTGGCAGTGGTGGCGACAACAGAGCATCATCTAAGCGCCTGCTACTTTTTTTTTTTCTGCAGATCAGCGGTCAGCGCAGCTGCATCCGACGCCCTTTACCGGTACGGCTCCCACGCACCGTATCCGAGCACTGTCATCACCAAGAGATGTCGCCACCAGGAGGCGTGTCTGTGCACGGATCTGCGGCATCTCGACGAGCAGCTGGCTATAAAAGAAGACATCGTTTAACTGGCCGGCTCACCTGGAAGTGGTGGCGACAACAGAGCATCATCATCAGCTTTTTGTGCTGCAGGTTAGTACGGTACACACGTAACATTTTTCTTTCTCTGCGTCAGTCGCCGCTACTGTCAAATTGTCAAATTGTAGTGCTTACTTCGTTGGTTATCTTGCGAAGCATGTCGAAAGATTTGGCTAAAATGAAAGACGATTTTGCTTGGCTAAAAGAAGAGCTCAAACAAGAACTAAAGACATTTAAGGAATCAATGGAAAGGGAACTTCGGAATGGAATACGGGAATTACGCCTTGAACAACGTAATTTTACTCAGAGTCTTCAGTACGCTTATGCTGAAATCTGCGATATGAAGAAAGAACTGCAGGACCAAAAATCAAAAAGCACAGAACAAGCAAGTGAAAATGATGTGCTTAAGGGTAAATGCTCTACTCTTGAAATGACTGCCTCAGACCTAGAAAAGCGAGTTGTTTATTCAGA
This sequence comes from Dermacentor variabilis, assembly GCF_050947875.1. NCBI lineage: Eukaryota > Metazoa > Arthropoda > Arachnida > Ixodida > Ixodidae > Dermacentor > Dermacentor variabilis. The sequence goes on along the minus strand of NC_134571.1, from coordinate 225,016,990 downwards.
GTAATACTCACGGAAAGCAAATCTTGAGATTTTCGGCGTCGTCGAGAAGGAGAGCGAAAACCTTGTGGCCATTTTGTCCGAGATTGGAAACGCCATCAAACAACCTATCGCTGAATCTGACATCGAAACATGTCATCGTGTTCCTACCCGGAAGCCTGCCATAACAAACATAGTGGTTGAATTTAAGTCAAGAAGAAAGCGTGATGCTGCTCTCAGGAAAGCAAAGAAGACACGGCTCACTAACAAAGACATAGGACTAGAGGATGAAACACCGGTATATGTGAACGAACACCTTTGTCCGGCACAGAAAAACTGCTAGGAATGGCAGTGAAAAGGAAGCATAACTATAAGTGGAAGTCAGTTTGGACAAGTAATGGTAAGATCTTTGCAAGGCGGGCTTATGACTCTGAAGTTACATATATATCTTGTGAATGGGACCTTGCAAAGATAGGCCCGGTCCCTGAAGCCACAGGTGCTCCTTTATCTGGTGAAACGTACTCGGCCTAGGTGGGCCCTGAACCAAGTTCCGCTATTTGATACGTCGATACGTCATAAACGGTCAAAATGGAATATTACGATTTAATTTTACCCTCTCGCGTTCAGCTTCCACACCAGCCTATTAGTTCAATTTTATATATCAATGCTCGCTCCGCTAATATGAAGAAGACCAGATAACAGAACTGCTGAGCGAGTTCAGATTTCATGTTAGTATTATTATGCTAAGCGAAACATGGTTCAATAGCGATAGCAACGCACTACGTCTAAATGGATACAGCAATTATTTCTTTAACCGGCCAAACAGGCGCGGTGGCGGTGCTGCCGCACACATTGAAACACAGCGCCATTGCGTTCCTCTTCCGGAGTTCTGCATTTCAACTTGTCAATAAGAGATGTTGACCTTGAAGTGCAACTTGGAAATAATAATTAACGTAGTATACCGGCCTCCGAATGGCATTATTTCAAGTTTCATAGACTTCTTTGAAACATTTTTAGACTACGTTAGCGCAAATAATTTTCGCCTCATCTGCGGAGGAGATTTCAATGTGGATGTCACAGCGAATAGCCCCTTAACCCCACGTTTTGTTATTACCGTTCAGCCGACTGGTTTCATGAATTACACACCTACACGTGTTAAACAGACTACTTTATCCTGTATTGATCTCCTCGTTATCCATATTGAAACTATCGTCAACCAAGCTGGTACCATTACCTCAGGTATTAGCGATCCCTGTCCTGTGTATATGTTCTATTACACAGATCCGAAAAATTGCAGGCGTCCTCAAACGCCAACTTTTGCTCAATATATATAAAATAGCACTCTGGAAACATTCAAGTACAACATTAGTATTCACGATTGGTCCCATTTATACAGGATAAAGGATGCAGATGTTGCGTACACAAAGTTCATTTCCGAATTCATAACAATATACTCTTCACATTTCCCTTTCAAAAAAATTAAATACTACAGAAAATCAGAAAATCGTGGGTCACACCCGCACATATTAAAATGATAAAGAACAAGAATAAGCTTTACCACGCTTTTCTACGTACTCGGTCGTCAGAAATGTTGATTAGATTCAAAAGCGCACGAAACAAACTAAACGCTGATCTTAGACATGCCAAGCGAACATATTATCAGCAAATATTTTCTGAACTTGCAAGGAAACAGCCCAATGTAGTTTGGAAATTGATAAATGACGTTATAGGCCGCGGCAGAAAGAACGCGTCAGTAGGAAGAATAAACCATAAAGGAAGTGAGCTGTCGGGGAAAGCACTTGCTTACCATTTCAATAGTCATTTCACGAACATTGGAATACCAGTAAATCTGATACCGAATTCAGAAACGCCGATGAACGCATGCGCCGACAGTGTTTTCCTTGAACCTACCGACGAATTAGAGGTTTACAGGACATTCATGAACTTAAACAATAGCAAGGCCTTAGACGTAGATAACCTTCAAATAAAACCAGTTAAGTATGTCATAGAATTCATAGCTCCTGTGATTGCTCATATTTTTACCCTGATTCTAGAAACTGGCGTCTATCCTGATGAAATGAAGAAAAGTAGGGTGACCGTCTTATTCTATATAATTTACGCCGATGATACTAGCATATTCCTGATAAGAAAGTCGGCGGATGAATTAGTTGAGGAAGCAAACTTAATTCTTCAAAAATTGCATGAATGGACACGTAAAAATTGTCTTAAAATAAACACAAACAAAACAAGAGGATTAATTTTTCGAAGCAAAAATAAAAGCGCAATAATTAATACGCCTATATTGCTAAATTCAACGCCTATCGATATAGTTCCGTACTTTAAAATTTTAGGTATTATCTTTCAAGAAAACTTATCTTGGGATATGCATGTAAATTCCTTGGCGACAAAATTACCTCAAACAATCGGGCTTGTTTACCGTAACCGTCATATACTGCCAACAAAAATAATGATGCTGATTTTCAACACGCTGTTTCTTTCTAGTCTAAACTACTGTCACTTAGTTTGGGCTACTACCACACAGGGAAATTTGGAAAACTTTATGTACTGCAAAAAAAATTCCTACGAGTCGTAGAAAATGTTGCAAAATATGTTCATACACGTGAATTTTTTATAAAATACAATGTAATGCCAATTGCCAGTATGTACGATTATCGACTCTGTAGAGCGCACAAACAAGAAATAGAAAATGGAGCTAGCTTTCTAAGAACATTAGCGGATTTAAAAATCAACATTACAGCATATACGACAAGGTCCAGAGAGTTTTGGAAAGTAGAAACCGTCAGAACGACATACGGACAACAAACTATTCGTAACAACCTGCCAAGGTTACTGAATAAATTACACAACGAAACCACCGGATTGAAAAATACCTCTTTTAAAGCTCTGTATAGTTATTTCTGCCTGCACTAGATTGTTTCCCTGGCGTTCGCAAATTTTTCCTAATCGAAACCAACTAGTCCCATTGTATAGCTTATATTCTTGGTTTTTCATTTGTTTAGTTTGTATGAGAAATGTTATTGTTACACCTTGTGTTATGATTATATCTTTCTCACCCTCGTGTTTTTTTTAACAGTTGCTATACCGTTGTGCCTATCATTGTTTTTTATCCTTATTTGTTAGAGATGTTTTTTACTATGACCTGTTAGAGCACATCTTTGTCTTCTTCATTTGCTTCGCATGGTTCGCGATGCTCAATATTGTGTAAAGGACATTTGTAAAACAATGATGTACTACCTTTGTGCTCGCCAACGCCGCGCAAACGCCAATGCGGGGGCGTGCGGCTTTGTCAAGCTGTCCATGTGGCAGCTTTTTCTGCATGCCCCTCGCGTCATGTACTGATGCAAATAAACATCACTGTCATTGTCATTGTCATTGTCATTCAAGGGCGGTGACAGAAACGACACAAGCAATTATAGGCCAGTCTCTGTCATTCCTATCTTTTCCAAAGGATTAGAAAAGGTGATATTCACTCATTTGTCTAAATTTTTCCATTGTAAAAATGTTATATGTGACGCCCAATTCGGCTTCCGGAAAGGGTGATCAAGAAACCGCCCTGCTAACCATTAAAGAAATAATTGTGCAAAATATTCAAGACAACCTTTTCAGTCTCAGCCTGTTTATTGATTTTAGTAAGGCGCATGACTGTCTGAACCATAATATTTTAATTTAAAAGCTTTAACTTAGTGGAATCCACGGAACACCTCTGGCTCTAATAAAGTCTTACTTAGCAAACAGGAAGCAAGCAGTATATATAATCAACAATGCTTTTTTTTACCAGTGCAAAACGGTGTACCACAAGGCAGCGTGTTAGGGTCTTTGCTTTTTAATATTGTAATGAAGCAGACGCGCCCCTGTGTATGTGCCGTCTGAAGAAGAAGGGCCGTGCCGTGATCGCGAGCGAGCCCCGTGCTACGGACAGCCCTGGCAGTGCCTTGATTTACCAAGCGTTCCACACCGTTGTGAACGACAATAAACCTCGTCGCATTTGGTGGAGGTCACTGAGATCCTTCGCCTCGTCCTGGAGCTCCGCACTGGAACCCTGCCAACAAGATCGCCCTGCACTATGCCTGATCCCGCCACCTCGTTGCCTGCACCCCCGGTTGCCACTGTCATCTGCGCCGGCGTGCCTCGCCAACGCAACCCACCCATATTCAGTGAGACCGCCGAACACGATGCGGAAGACTGGCTGTCATCGTACGAACGTGTAAGTGCCCATAACAGATGGGATGACCAGTCTAAGCTGACCCACGTGCCTTTCTACCTAGCTGACGTGGCCGAACATTGGTTTTTCAACCACGAATCCGACTTTACGAGCTGGTCCGCGTTTAAGACTCTGTTTGCTTAAGTCTTTGATCGCCCAGCTGTGCGTAAGCTACGCGCTGAACAGCGTCTACGCCAGCGCGCACAGCAGCCTGGAGAGACATTCCTCAGCTACATCGAGGATGTTTTCGATTTGCGCAAGCGGGTAAATCCCAGCATATCAGAGGATGACAAGATTAAACACATCCTCAAGGGCATCGAGGACAGCGCATTCCAGATGTTGCTGACCAAAAGCCCAACTAGCGTGTCAGTCCTCATTAACCTCTGCCAGAGCTTTGACGAGCTGCATTGCCACCGTTCCATCGCCCGCCAGAACATTCAGCACGCCGATTCCGTCTCGAGCATCGCTGCTTCTACCGAAATAACCAACTTGACCCTCTCGCAGCATATTAAAGATTTTATTCGTTCAAGAGGTGGCCAGGCAGCTCTCGCTGCTCCCTCACAGTGACGCACCTCATCATCATCATCATCATTTATTGGTCCTTAAAGACCCCTGGAAGGGGCATTACATAAGGGGGGGAAACATTGAACACAACAACGCAGGTCACTGTCAAACATTGTCACAATCAGTGATCAGCAGGGTATATACAGAAAAAAAGAGTACAAGAACCCTTTAAGCATATACAAATATAAAAATAGCAACAGTAAAGCAAACAGAGGCAAACAGAAGAAGACAATAATTTCCACATCATGTTTTCAAATAGGACGTCAGCAATTGCCGGAACTTAAATGGATCGCGTTCTATTACAATATGGTCTGGTAATGAATTCCATTCTTCAATTGCAAGAGGCAGGAATGACTTGTTAAATGCATTAGAGGAGCCGTGCAGACGTAGAATGCTCATGGAGTTGAAAAGACGGCGTGATGTTCGGAGAGGTGGTAGCAGAAGAGAGTCCCGAAGCGAAGGAAAACAGAAGTATAGTTTATGAAATAATGCCAAACGGGCGATTTGTCGTCTGAGTGTCAGAGGCTCGATGTCAAGCGATAATTTTATATTGGTAACGCTGGAGTGAGTGTCGTAATCGGATGAAATATATCGGGCTGCACGGTTTTGAATGGCTTCTAGGCTATCGATTAGGTAAGCCTGATGTGGATCCAAATTGGGGAGCCAAATTCTAGTTTGGTTCGGACAAAAGTTTTGTAAGCTAGACTGCGAATAGAGGGAGGGGAGAAGCTGAGGTGCCGTCTGATAAACCCAAGTGATTTCGATGCATCAGCTGCAATCTTCGTGATGTGCTCGGACCAGGTGAGTTTGCTGGTGATGTGAATTCCAAGATAACGGTAAGATTCAACTTGAGAAAGGGTGGTTGAGTACAACGAATATGCGTAGCTGAGGTTAGTGCGCTTGCGTGTTACCTGCATGTATTTACACTTTGATACATTCAGCTTCATTAGCCATGTCGAACACCAGTCTTCAATTCTGTCCAAGTCATTTTGAAGCAATAACTGATCGTTGGATGTGGTTATGCGGCGGTACAAGACGCAGTCATCTGCGAAAAGACGAATTCTCGACGAAATGCTGGAAGGAAGATCATTTATGAAGATCAAAAACAAAAGTGGGCCGAGCACCGAGCCCTGCGGGACACCAGAAAGAACTTCAGTTGTGGGCGAATGAACATTATCGATGACAGTGAATTGACAACGACCGGATAGAAAACAACGGATCCATGTTAATATCAGCGGATCAAGACACAAGCATGAAAGTTTGGCTAAAAGGCGCTGATGGGGTACACGATCGAAAGCTTTCGAGAAGTCGAGATATATAACGTCCGTCTGAAATGAGGAATCTAAATTTAGGTGAAGATCGGTTGTGAAATGGAAAAGTTGGGTTTCGCAAGAGTAACCAGGTCTGAAGCCGTGCTGGTTTGGAAAAAAGAAGCTGTTGGAATCAAGGTGAGATGCAACTTGTGAATATATTATATGCTCCAGTAGTTTGCAAGCAATGCATATTAGTGAAATCGGTCGGTAGTTAGAAGGATCAGAGCGGTTACCTGCTTTAAAAACCGGTACTACTTTGCTCAGCTTCCAGTCGTCTGGAAGTGAGCCGGTAGCAATCGATTGCACGAATATTATTTGCAGAAACTGGCTTGATATGTCCTTGGTGCATTTCAGTATCTTAGACGATATATTGTCCGGTCCAGGGGCGCTTGAAACTTTGAGCCTTTCAATAAGTTTTATGATACCATGTGTAGTGATGATAACGGGCGGCGTCTGTGAAAACGGAAACTTAGATAGGGGAAGGATACTTAAGGTCGGTTCATTAGTAAAAACTGAGGAAAAGTAAGAATTCATTACATCACTGCGTTTGTCTGGTGGAACTTCAGAACCGTTATTGCTAACCAATGAGACATTATGTGATGACGTAATGGCGGGAGTTAAAATTTTCCACAATTTTTCTGGATTGGAGCGAATAATGTCCTGTAAATCCAGATGATAAAATTTTCTTTTTGAGCATCGCAAAAGTTTTGTGTAATCGCGAAGACAACAGAAATACTTTTCCCAACGCAAAGCGCTAGCCGAATGTTTTGCTGCTCAGAAGAGTCGTTTCTTTTTATTTGAGAGTTTTCTGAGGGCATTAGAAAACCAGGGTCTGCTGGCATCACCTCGAATGCAAACAAGGGGTACATATCGGTCAACGAGTGATAACAATTTTTGTTTGAAGAGCAGCCAATTTTCATTTACTGTTCTGGAAGTGGAGGACATGCGGAAGTAATGAAAAAACTTGTCCAGCTCGATGATAATATTCTGAATGTCAGCCTTCTTATAGTCTCGTATATATTTGACTGATGGTTGACGAGTAGGGATGGGTACGGACAGTTTGAATAATAAGGAGCAATGATCGCTGAAACCGGGAATGCATGATAATGACTGAATGGATTCAGGGTTCGAAGCAAGAACAAGGTCAAGAGTATTGTTTTGACGGGTTGGCATGTCGACTGTTTGTGTAAGATTAAAGGTAAGAACTAAATTAATAAACTCTTTCGATTGGCCACTGTGCGCCGATAAGTCGAGCCAGTTAATGTCAGGGAAGTTGAAATCGCCACAAAGCAAGCACCTCGCGCGGGGATAGCGGGCCTGAAGGTCCAGTAGAATTGAATACAAATGGTTAACAAATGAAATGTTGGCGTCCGGGGCACGATAGCATGCAATTAAAATGATTGTACTGGAAGGCAGTGTTAATTTCAGAGCAACAATTTCATGATTACTGATTGGTAAGACACAGAAAGAGGGCACACTCGACCTCACGAAAACAAGCACACCGCCACCCCTCCGCCCCACTCTGTCGCACCTGTACACCGTGAAAGATTGCACATCGTGTAGCAACTCATCATTCGAGATATCAGAAGTTAGCCAGGACTCAGTAAATATTGCTATATCTGTACTGCTATCATTTAGGAAGGCTTCAACAGCGTCTTTCTTCGGCAAATAGCTGCGAATATTGGCTAGAAGAACCGCCAAATTATGACAAGTCGGTGCGAAGTATCTCCCGCAGGGTGGCTGCGGTCGGGGGCGTGGCGGCGACAAGTAAGCGGGTGACGGTTGCTATAATTGCACTTCCTGGACAGAATTCGTTTCGGAATTGTATATGAATTGTCTGCCGTTCATGGTGAGCTTGTCGAATCGAATCTTAAAGTTAGTGCTCCTTTCTCGGGCGTAATTGAAAAGCATTTTTCGGGCTGTTTGCACGCGTGTTGAATAATCATCACGAATTGCGTAAGACGTATCTTTAAGCTTAGGTCCCGCTGATAGAATGTTTGATTTAACTTTGAAACGCCCGAATTTCACAACTATAGGGCGCTTTTTGTCTGCCTGGAATCGCCCCAGCCGGTGCGCTCGCTCAATGTCGTCAGGATTTAGGTTAACGCCAAGTTTCTCTGAGCAAAAGGAAATAATCTGGGTCTCGGACTCTGCCCAGGTTTCACCTTTATTATCCTTTATTCCGAAAAAAATCAAATTTGACCGGCGAAGGCGATTCTCGGCGTCATCACATTTGTTGGTAAGAGCTTTGATTTCCGCCGAGAATTTCTCAATACTTGTTTTCAAGGCGCAAGAAGACGAGTCGTTCGATTGATTATTCTCGACAACTTTTTCCACTGCGTCGACACGCGAAGACAGGCGGCCGACCAGACCTTCTATATTAGTTTGGGCAGCGCGGATTAGCGAAAGTTCTGCGAGAACAGTGGTTTGGGACTGCTCCAGGCGGGACAGTGTGTGTGAAATTGAAACAAGCGATACAAGTTCGTCACCGTTAGAAGGTCCGGGATTCAGTTCCACATCCCCTGACATGACAAGCAAGAGAGATACCAAATTGACATTGAGGCAAAAATAACATGAAAAACACAACAATCTGCGGTAACAATCAAGCAGGTCAGAGGGGCACGACACTGCGACCAAAAAAGGACTACTGGTTCGGAGGCAACTAGCGAGAGGGAGTTAACTAACCTGCGCAAAAAGGAGCGGTTTCATGACCTCGTTCGTCGCAGCGGCATGCCCCGAATGGCCCCAGAACGGAAGCGGTATTTGTAGGCAAGGCAAAGCTGCTGAGGTGGCAGTACTGCGGGGTTGCCAGGCGAAGAACTCGACTGTAGCTGGATGCGGAGGATTCAGCCAGTCTTCTGCAGCTCGGTCGCCATCCACAAGAGGCTGTGTAGCAGCGTCCTCGGGTTGACCAGCGGTGGCGGGATCGATGAGGCCGAAACCGGAATGTAGCGGAGCAAGGGTGCATAGCAGGAAAGCCTGCGCAAAAAGGAGCGGTTTCATGACTTCGTTCGTCGCAGCGGCATGCCCCGGCAGCTTACGGCAGCTTTGCCTCCAACGCTACAGCAGGCCATCCGAACTCAGATACCTGAAGCGCTTCCTGCAGCTCCTACAACCCCCCTACCCAATCCTATAATTGTGCCGCTGGCCCATACCAACTTTGCCACTCGCCCTACGTCTCTGCCGCTCAGTTATGCAGCCGCGGTTGCGCGGCCACCTGCGCAGACAGCTTCCTTTTCATAGCCCATGCATCCAGCTTCATTTCCAGTTGCCCGACCGTCACCACAGTTTATGCGTCCCACCGAGACGTGGCGCACTCAAGACAACCGGCCTATCTGCTTCGCCTGCGGCATTGCTGGCCATGTAACGCGCTTCTGTCGCCGTCGCGCCCCAACTGCGCGTAACAGCTTTGACGCGCCCAGCTACGCGCCACAATACGCCGCCAGGCCTCCATTTTCACCGCGACTTCTCGACACTGATCGCCGGTCGGAAACTCGGCGCTCTCCTTCCCCTCGGCGGCGTTCGATTTCGCCCCTGCGTCGTCCAGTTCCCACTGACGAGGGAAACTGACTGCTGCAGTTCCTGAGGCAAGAACTGCAAATACATCGACGTTCTCAAGACCTCAATCTTCGCCGCAAAATGTTATTAGCGTTTGTGTAGAGGGAGTACCCGCAGCCGCACTAGTCGATACCGGAGCAGCCGTTTCCGTCATTCACGAGAGCCTTTGCCGCAAGCTACAAAAAGTGACTACAGTTCGCTCTGGCCTGGTGCTCGCCACTGCCAGCGCGCAGCGAATTCACCCTTCAGCTGTATGCACGGCCCATGTCGTCATCAACGACGTTCTATACATAATCGAGTGTTTCGTGCCACCATCGTCTTCTCACGACCTCATCCTTGGTTGGGATTTCCTGTCACGTGATGATGCTGTCACTTGACTGTTCGCGTGCACAAGTGTCGCTTTTCTCACTATGCGAATCACTGCCGACCAGCTCTCCTCAATTTGCCGACAAACTCACTGTTGATGCCGACACAACCATACCTCCTGAGTCGTCGATGCTGTTTTCTTGTCGTCTGATGCCACATCTGACGCCACTGTAGTGTTCACGCCGTCCGATGTGTTTGCTCAACGCAAGGGCATTGTTCTTCCGTTTTCCGTGCTTACTGTAACATCTGGGTCAACTGTGATGCTGGTCGCCAACTACTACCAGTACCCGATCAGCCTACTGCGTGGAGAGACCGTAAGATACTTCCAGGCGGTCGACTACGTCGACGACCTCCATGTTCCTACCGACTCCCTCCGTCACGTTGACGCCATCGCTTCGGTCTCCGACTCATCACCTTCAGTCGGTTTTGACAACGCCATCGACCCTGCTCTTTTCCCACCTCATCGCCGCCAACTTCTCGCTCTCCTTCACCAGTTTGTCAATTCTTTCGACTGCCATCAGACGTCACTGGGCCGTGCCACCGGTGTTTCTCACACCATCGAAACCGGTTCCCACTCCCCCTTGCGACAGCGCCCGTATCGTATCTCCACCGAAGAGCGCCGAATCATCACAGAGCAAGTGGACGACATGCTGAAACGTAGAGTCATCCGTCCCTCTCAAAGCCCTTGGTCTTCACCTGTCGTATTGATGAGAAAAAAGATGGCTCCATTCGCTTTTGTGTCGACTACAGACGCCTAAACAAGATAACGAGAAAAGACGTTTATCCTCTGCCTCGAATCGATGACGCTCTCGACTGTTTACAAGGCGCAGAATACTTCAGTTCCTTGGATCTGCGCTCCGGGTACTGGCAAGTTCCAAGGGCCGAGCCTGACCGTCCGAAAACCACATTCGTTACACCCGATGGCCTCTACGAGTTTAACGTCATGCTCTTCGGGTTGTGCAACGCGCCTGCTACTTTTTAGCGTATGATCGACACCATCCTTCGCTGCCACAAATGGAAGACCTGTGTATGTAACCTACACGACATCGTCGTTTTCTCAACCGATTTTCCGACACACCTCGCTCGCCCGCATGACATTCTGACCTGTCTCGCATCCGCCGGCCTACAGCTTAACCTCAAAAAGTGCCGTCTTGCTGCAAGAAAACTAACCATAATGGGTCACGTTATCTCAAAAGACGGCGTCCTCACGGACCCAGACAAGCTCCGCGCCGTTGCCGACTTCCCAACGCCCACCTCTATCAAAACCCTCAGAAGTTTTATTGGCTTATGTTCCTATTTTCGTCGCTTCGTACGCAATATCGCATCCATCATGGCACTTTTGACAAGTTTACTTTCCGCCAGTAACGGCATAGCAACGTGGTCACCTGAATGTGATGCAGCGTTTCGGCAGTTACGCCACTTGTTGACCTCACCACCGATTCTTAACCACTACGACCCTGATGCTCCCACGGAAGTCCATACTGACGCCAGCGGAGTTGGCCTTGGCGCGGTCTTAGCGCAACGGAATGCTGGCTATGATGAATACGTCGTCGCTTATGCGAGCCGTACTCTAAAGAAAGCAGAATTAAATTACTCCGTCACAGAAAAGGAGTGTCTAGCGATCATCTGGGCATTAAGCAAGTTTCGCCCATACCTTTACGGCCGTTCTTTCGCCGTTGTTACTGACCACCATGCCCTTTGTTGGCTTTCTTCCTTGAAAGACCCGTCTGGACGCTTGGGACGCTGGGCTCTTCGCTTGCAAGAGTACGACATCCGCGTCATGTACCGCTCCGGTCGCAAGCACTCCGACGCTGATGCGCTCTCTCGCTCCCCACTGACGCCTGATTTGGCGTCTTTGTCAGCTTCCTCGTCCACCCTGTCACCGCTCACCATCACTGACATGCTCACAGAGCAGCGTAAGGACCCAACCCTTGCAATGTTACTTGACTACCTTGCCGCTCCGTCTGACGTCCCTTCGACACGAGCCCTGCGTCGCCAAGCAACGCACTTTTCCGTGCGGGAAAACATTCTATATCGCCGCAACTACATGCCCGATGGACGCAAATGGCTCCTCGCTATACCTCGTCATATGCGCTCTGACGTCTGCGCGTATTTTCACTCTGATCCCCTAAGCGCCCATGCCGCCGCCCTCAACTTACAAAAGGTTGCGTCAGCGCTATTATTGGAGAGGCACGTACAACTTAGTGAAAAAGTACATTCAGTCTTGCACTACATGCCAACAAGGCAAGACACCTACCGAGCGTTTCACAGGACCGTTCCAGCCGCTACCATGCCCGTCTCGTCCGTTCGACCGCGTCGGCATCGACCTCTACGGCCCGTTTCCATGCAGCGGGCGTGGAAATCGGTGGGTTGTTGTCGGCGTAGATCACCTTACTCGCTACGCTGAGACTGCAGCTCTGCCAGCAGCGACCGCCCGTGACGTCGGTTTTTTCATCCTTCGCAATTTTCTTCTTCGCCACTGTGCTCCCCGAGAATTACTGAGTGATAGGGGCCGTGTCTTCCTGTCGGAGGGCATCCAAGCCCTCCTCGCTGAGTGCAGGATAATTCATCGCAAATCGGCCGCGTACCATCCCCTGACCAACGGGCTGACCGAGCGCTTCAATCGCACACTTGGCGACAGACATGTTGCGGATGTATATTTCATCTGACCATTCCAACTGGGATACCGTACTCTCCTTTGTTACGTTCGCGTACAACACCGCGACGCAAGCGACCACCAGCTTTTCCCCCTTTTTCCTTGTGTATGGCCGTGAGCCTTCATGCCCTTTGGACACCATACTGCCATACCAACGTGACGCTACAGAGTACACTCCGCTTTCTGAAATCGCCAAATATGCTGAAGATTGCCGTCAGCTGGCACGTGCCCTGACTAGTGAAATTCAAGAACGTCAAAAGACAAGACATGACCGTGCTCATCAACCACCGCACAACTTTGCTCCTGGTTCGCTTGTGGCTTTGGATACCAGCCCACATTCCTGGCCTTTCTTCCAAACTCCTGGCGCGTTATCACATTGTTTGGTTAGTTAGTTTGGGTTTAATGGCACAAAGGCAACTAAGGCCATGCTGCGCCAGACACAAGAAAAAATGAAATGCAACGTTAGAGTTGGCAAACCTGTATTACATTATAGTTGGTTTAAATCACCAGTTTTTTCTAAAAAGTCGAACAAGTTAGCAGAAGGCGCTAGGGGGTCATCTGCTAGTAATAGTGCAGGGTGTAATGGAGTTTGCAAATTATATAGGCTGTGTAAAAACCTCCGTCTCAGTGTGTCTATGTGTGGACATGTTATTAGGATGTGTATGACTGTGAGAGGTTCAAGGCATTTTTCGCAGGTTGGCGGGTTTTCTTTTCGGAGGAGGAAATTGTGCGTCAAATGTGTGTGTCCAATTCGAACTGGACACAAGATCAGCTCGTAGAACCGTTGCTGGTGACTGCATGATTTCCACTTGCTGATTACAGATTTAATAAAGTGTAGCTTGTTTTCTGAACAATGGTCCCATTCGTGTTGCCACTTTGACGTTAAGGCCTTGCTAATGGCACGGATACTATCTTTATATGTAAGTGTTGTGTTTATTGTGTCTTTGTGTGCTGCCATTGATGCGCATCTATCCGCTGCTTCGTTACCCGGTATACCAACATGGGCGCGGTACCCAGCAAAACCTAATTGACCTGCCGTATTTGTTTATTTTTATTATGTTTAAGATATCCCCTATCAGGGGTTCACATTCGAATTTCATGTGAAGCGTGCTTAATGAATCAGTGTATATGATTGTGTTTTCGTGTTTTTCAGCGATGATCTTTTTAACCACAGTCCATAATGCATAGACTTCAGCTGTGTAGACAGAGGCGTGCTGTGGCAAACGAATACTTCTTTCCCAATGTTCTGTTACGGCCCCTACACCCACGTGTTCTTTTGTCTTAGAGCCATCAGTATAAAATTCCGTGTAATTTAGATATTTGTCCTGTACAAAGCGGAATTCTTGTATAATGTGTTCGTGTGGGGTGTCTTTCTTCTTTAAATGTGTCAATGTCCAATCACATAATGGTGCCAAATCGTGCCACGGGGGCAAACACTGTGGTTTTCTGGCAACCTGAAGGACTTCGCGAGGGACGTCATAATCCCGAATATATTCCTGATATCGTAGGACAAGCGACTTAGTCATGTTTGGTTTGTTTGTATAGTGTAAGCGTGAGTTACACTGCATGATAATGTTGAAGCATATGTGTTGTGGTGAGGACTCAATTCATGGTACGTAAGAAAAAGTTGGTAGCACTCTGCGCTGCAGTAGAGGAGGTTCATACTGAAAAGATTTTGCGCCAAAAAACAACACACACAACAAGAAAGACGACGACACCACGGGCGCTTGTGTGTGTTGTTTTTTGGCGCAAAATCTTTTCAGTATGCAAGATCACCAACTAGCCCAGCAGTTAACTCTTCTATAGGAAGTTCATTACAGTCAACATACAAACTCTGGACAGGCGATGTTCTGTAAGCGCCACGTGCCAGTCGCAGTCCAAGGTTATGAACTGGATCAAGTCGACGGACGTAAGACTGTCTGGCTGAACCGTATTTGATGCTACCATAATCTAATAAGCTGCGCACCAAGGTACGGTAGATGCGTAGCAGGCATTCACGGTCAGAGCCCCAGCGCTTCCGGGAGAAGACTTTGAGGACTTTAAGTGCATTGCTCGCTTTTATTTTAAGGCTCTTTATGTGAGCGAGAAAGTTCATCTTTTTATCAAACAGAACACCCAGAAACTTGTGTTCTTCTTTTACTGGTAGTGTGGCTTCTTGTAGTTTAAGGGTGGGGTCTGGTTGTAGGCCTCTTTTTTTGTGTAAAGACAACACTAATAGTTTTTTCACTTGAGAAACGAAAATCGTTTTCAGACGCCCACTGCGTTAGTTTGTTTAGTGTAATCTGAATTTGCCGTCGCAGGATGTCAGGTTCGATGCGCGACACGCAATTTGTAGATCATCCACGTATGATGAATGCATAACACAAGATGGAATTACCTTATTGACCGAGTTCATTTTCACCACAAACAATGTTGTGCTTAATACGCATCCTTGTGGCACACCGTTTTCCTGAATGAATACACGTGACAGCGCCGTTCCTAAACGCACCTGGAATGTTCGTTCCGACATGAAATCGGCTAGACATTTGAGCATTCTACCTCGGATTCCTAAATCTGCTAAGTCCCTTAAGATACCAAACCTCCATGTTGTGTCGTACGCCTTTTCTAGATCAAAGAAAACAGTGAGACAATACTGCTTGTGTAGAAAGGCCGCACGTATCTCGTGTTCTAGCCGGACTAGGTGGTCCGTTGTCGAGCAACCTTTCTTGTACCCACACTGATGGTTATCTAGAAGGTTTTCGGTTTGAAGGACGTATGTCAATCTTATGTTCATAATGGCTTCATAAGACTTTGCAAGGCAACTTGTGAGTGATATAGGCCTGTAGCTGGTTGCTGTTGTGGGAGCTTTTCCAGCTTTCAAGAAAGGGATTATGGTGGCTTTCTTCCATTCTTTCGGCATTTTTACCGTTTCTCAGATTATGTTGAAGAAATGAAGCAAGGTCTCAACTGCTTTAGGGGATAGGTGAGCTAGCATTGCGTAATGTACCCTGTCCGGACCCGGTGCTGTTTTTTTGCCAGTAGTAAGTGCTCTGTTGATTTCTGGAAGTGGAAAGCGGCATTATACATTCTTTCTGAACTTCCTGTGGTCGGAAGCTTTTGTTTTTCTGCTAATTGCTTATGTTTTAGAAATGCAGCAAAGTAGTTCTCTGAGCTTGATATATCACGGAAATGTTGCCCTAAGATGTCTGCTTGTTCTTCTATATTTTTTGCGTGCCTGGAGGTGATAGTATGGGGATAGCGTAAGAAGCGTAGTCGCCTCTAAACGAACCTAATCCCACATTAGTTTCGATGTTATTGAGCTATTTATAGACGAGAAATAATTTTTCCAGGACTGTCTTTCGGCTTGTCTGTGTGTATACCTGGCTTTCGCTTTTGATTTCTTGAAATAGAGTAGATTTTCTTGGGTTGGGGGTATCGCCGAAAGATACCCCACGCTTTGTTTGGTAGTTTTTTTGTTTTTGTACATTCCTTCGTCCACCAGGGTTTCAGGTTTTTTCTTAAGACGCTAGAGGATTGTGGGATTCTCTGTTCTGCTGCATCGAGTATGCAGGCAGTAATCTTCTCATTCATTTCGTCTATTGTTAGCTCATCTGATATGTTATTCAGAGTGGCCTTTTCAGTAAAGAAAGGCCAGTCTGCTAGATGGAGTTTCCAACGGGGTGGTCTTAATGGTATGGTAGGAGAAGGAGATGTTCTTTTAATGATAGCAGGCATATGGTCACTACCATAGGGGTTCTCAATAACATTCCATTGAAAATCGCCAAAAAGAGATGGAGAGCACAGTGTTATATCTAAGCAACTCATAGCTCCTGTGCTTGGGCAGTAGTAAGTCGCCGCACCGGTGTTTAAAAGGCATATGTCATTTGTTAGGATAAAATCTTCACGCGTTTGACCCCTGTTGTGAGTAGTTTTACTACCCCATAACGTGTTATGTGAATTAAGATCACCGCCTATTAAAAATGGTTCAGGTAGCTGGTTTAAAATTAACTCTAGGTCTCTTACGGTAAAATGTGAATGCGGCGGAATGTATACTGAACAAATGGTGATGGTTTTGGGAGCTAAAACGGTGACAGCAACGGCTTCTATGGGAGTGTTAATGGGAACTTCTCTGGCTGCTATACCACCTGGCAGGACAATGGCTACGCCACCTGACAGCCGGTTCGCCTGAGTACGGTCGCGCCGTGCAACAGTGAAACCTTTCAGAATGTTTTTGTGTTTTTTGCCTAGGTTCGTTTCCTGTAAGCACATGGCCACGGGAGAGAAGTTTATTAACATGTCTTTAATGTCACCTAACTTGTGTGAAAGCCCTCTACAATTCCAGTGGATAATAAAAGCCATCTTAAAATGGTAAGATAAGAAATGGCACTACGGAAAAATTAAGAGGTGGGGTATAGGTGACATGGATTTAAAAAGGCTAATACAAATGAGCGATAACCTTTAGGTTAACGCTTTCTTATTTTGAGTTGTTATGGGGATTTTGTCCCTCTTACCACGCTCGAGAGAGCGCGTGTCCTTCGGTGTCAATGACACCGGGGTTTTTGTGTCGACCTCCATCGCTCTCTCTGAGGCGCTGGAGGACCGAGAGTTAGGCGCCGAGACACGTGCCTCGGGCCTTGGGGTTCGTTTGATTTCAGGGCCCTGCGGGACTGGTGTCTGCAGGACCGTCGAAGAGGGTGGAGCAGTACTGACTGCTTCCACCACGGGGGCGGGAACTGCGGCACCACTGCGCGTGGGCTCGGAGGACTCCGGAGGCCTCTGTGACGCTGCCCCCGCCTGCGTCACATCGGCATAACTGCGTCGCGAAAGGTACGACAGTCTCTTTCTGGCTTCGACGAACGAGATTTTTTCTTTAACAGTTAGTGCAATTACTTCTTTTTCTTTTTTCCAGCAAGGGCAAGACCGCGAGTAAGCGGGATGATCTCCTTTGCAGTTAACACAATGTGGTGAAGAGGTGCAATTCTCAGATTTATGATCGTTGGAGCTGCATTTAGCACAAGTTGTTTGTCCTCAGCATGCATGTGAAGCATGTCCAAATCTTTGGCACTTGAAACAACGTCTGGGATTCGGGATATATAGTCTCACATTGACTTTGACATAACATGCATCGAGTGAAATAGGCATTACGCTTGTTCCAAAGGTAAGTATAACATGTTTGGTGGGGATTTCTTGCTGGTTTCTGCGGATTACTATTCTTTGTACCTTAGTAGCATTTTGTTCGTGGAAACCTTCCAGCAGTTCCTCATCGCTTAAGCCAATAAAGTCTTCTTCAGATATTACTCCCCTGCTTGTATTAAGAGTTCTGTGAGCTGAAACTGTCACTGCCGCGTCGCCAATACTGGTAAGTTCAGAGAGCTTCTCTGCTTGGTCTTTATCATTCAGTCTTAGGAGGAGGTCCCCGCTAGACATTTTGGAGGCTTTGTATGTAGGTCCGATTTTATCTTTCAGGCATTTCGCTACAAGGAGTGGAGATAACTTTCTTACTGGCATGTTTGTTTCGCTGTGGATTACATAGTACTTGGGGAAAGATGGAGCATTGCTTGGAAAGGAGAAATGGAATGGTACTTCGGTGCGGCATCCCTTCAGACGCCGATGATAAACAACAGAGGCTTGCGCTGCCATAAAATATGTGTATGTTTGGCAACAGCGCCGACCGCCCACCACGGAGCCCAACGAGGGGACGCGGCAAAGCTTCTGTTCAAGCCTGCACGACGCCAGCCGTACGCCCCCAAGGTAGGATAGCCACACAAGGTTAATCCTTGCCGCCATGGAGAAAGGACGTAAATGGAAGATAGAAGCAGACAGGCAAGATCAAAAAGTGATAGATAAAGACGAAGGTTTGAGGAGGGAGAGACAGGAAGAGGCCACTATCGATATCCCCCGGGTGGGTCAGTCCGGGGGTGCCGTCTACGTGAAGCAGAGGCCAAAGAGGTGTGTTGCCTCCGCCGGGGGGCCTTAAAGGTCCGAGCACCCGGAATGGACTCAACCCCCAGGATCCCCCTTTTCCCGGACACGGATAAGCCGCGCACGGCTACACGCGGGAGGATCTAACCCTCGTGGGCGCGTTATCACGGTCGGTACCGTACCATCGAGGCCACTTCACCGGTAAACTGCATCGTCGAGCCGGTCCCCGTGTCACCAGACCTGCGTCGTGGTGAGCGAGAGACAGTACATGTCAACCGCCTGAAACCATATTACGACCCGCTAATCTTTTCCGCGCCCTGAGTCGCCAGGATGGCTGCGCTTCGCTCCCGGGGCATTGTAATGAAGCAGACGCGCCCCTGTGTACGTGCCGTCTGAAGAGGAAGACGAAGGGCCGTGGCGTGATCGCGAGCGAGCCCCGTGCTACGGACAGCCCTGGCAGTGCCTTGATTTACCTAGCGTTCCACACCGTTGTGAACGGCAATAAACCTCGTCGCAATATGTATATTAATGGTATTGTGAGCATTGATTCAACCGTAAAACTTGTTATATATGCGGACGACAGCAGCATATTAATTTCGGTTCCTAATGCAGAGGATCTAATTATCAAATGTAATCAAATACTTGACAAATTACACCTCTGGTCCAACTTGAATTGCATTAGAATAAATCCAACGAAGACGGAAGTAGTAATATTTAGAGCTAAAAATAAGATAGTCAAAACATGCCATGCTCTCAGATGCCAAGACCAAGAAGTTCAAGTAGTGAATGAACACAAAATTCTCGGGGTTACGTTTTCTTCAAACTGAAGTTGGGATAAACACATAGAAGATATTTGTAGAAAACTAGCCGCAGTGACGGGAATCTTATCTCGTTGCCGACATCTTCTTCCAACACAGGCCAAAATCCAAATTTATCATGCACTGTTTGCTTCATATATTAACTACTGTGGTCTAGTTGGGGCTACAACGACAAAAGCAAACGTTGCAAAGATAGGTGTACTTCAAAAGAGGATAATGCGACATATTGCAAACCTTGATTACCAGTCTCCCACGCGAAGTGCTTTTATAAGCTACAATATAATTAGTGCTGAATACATGTATCCGTATCTCCTGCTCCGCTCTTCTCCTTTTCCACTGTAGCTTTCCCAGATTTTTTAATGAATCTAGCATTACTAAGAAAAACACACGTTACACTATCCACACGTAACGATGATGTTTGGCTTCGCCCGAAATTTCGAAATAATTATAAAGTTCAGTCATTTCAGCATAATCTGCCATTTATTCTAAATGAGCATAAATGTGTGATCAGTTACGGCGTAAATGAACTGATAATGTATTTTCTATCCAAAGAATGAATGACTATGTATGTTTGCCTTTTGCTTTGCAAGTACTGTTTCACATGAACATGTATGTATTCTATATTTCTTTATATTCTGATGTATTAAACTTCTCTTTTTCTATTGTCATATGTTCACAACTATAGATAAAGTTATTACACACATTTTGAAATCATATGCTGAAGATTTATTAATTAATTGCCCTTATGCTACTATATAATTCGTTGTTCTTCGCATTTCTTGATGTCATGGACACTACCTGTTGCTGTACATCAATATTGCCTTGTAGAGGGGGTCATTGGCCTAGTCAAACTGTCGAGACAGCTTTTAGCTCTTGACCCTTTCCAGGACCTACTATATCTGAAACATAAAAATTGATTTGAATTGAAAAATTGAAATTAAAGTGGATGAAAAGCAACTTCCCGCAGGTGGGAACCGAACCTACAACATTCACATTTCGCGTGCGATACTCTACCAATTGAGCTACAGCGGCATTGTTTCTCTATCCACTTTCTTGGGTATTTATGTGTCCTAGTAGAACCCTGGGAGTGTTAGCCGGCGCCACCACTCAGGGACCCTGGCGGCGAACGTGGAACGTCTTTTTTGCCGCAGGCGTCACGAGAACGTGATCTTTTTGGGTCAGTCTTTGTTGGCTTCTTATGATACGTGACAAGAGTGCAGCATGTTACGCACTATGAGTGACTTGCAGACAGGAATGCAGCAAATTACGCGCTGCGAGCTACCAGGGAATAGGATTGCAGCAAGTTACGCACTGTGAGTGACAACGGGACAGGATTGCAGCAAGTTATACACTGTGAGTGACCAGCAACAGAATTGCTGCAACTAACTTGCTGTGAGTGACCAGGCGACAGCAGTGCAATAAGTGTCATGTTGTGAGTGTCCAGGCGACCAGAATGCAGCAAGTTATGTGCTGTGAGTGACCAGGAGACAGCATTGCAGCAAGTTTCGCGCTCTGAGTGACCAGGAGACAGGATTGAAGCAAGTTACATGCTCTAAGTGACCAGGCGCCAGGACTGCAGCAAGTTACGCGCGGTGTGTGATCAGGCAATAGTATTGCAGCAAGTAACGTGCTGTGAGTGACCAGGCGACAGGAATGCAGCAAGTTGTGCGCTGTGTGTGGCCAGGCGACAATTATGCCGCATGTGTCGCGCTGTGATGGCCCAGGTGACTAGAATGCAGCAAGGAAAGTGCTGTGAGTGATTAGTCGACAGGAATGCAGCAAATTACGAGATGTGAGTGCCAAAGTG
Organism: Dermacentor variabilis; assembly: GCF_050947875.1. Taxonomy (NCBI): domain Eukaryota; kingdom Metazoa; phylum Arthropoda; class Arachnida; order Ixodida; family Ixodidae; genus Dermacentor; species Dermacentor variabilis. The sequence goes on along the minus strand of NC_134571.1, from coordinate 224,995,809 downwards.
ACAGGATTGCCGCAAGTTACGCACTCTGAGTGCCCAGGCTACATGACTGCAGCAAGTTACACGCTGTGAGTGACCAGGCGACAGGAACGCAGCAAGTTACGCGCTGTGAGCAACCAGGCGAGAGGACTGCAGCAACATACGTGCTGTCAGCTATCAAGCGACTGGAAGGCAGCAAGTTACGCACTGTGAGTGCCCAGGCGACAATGCACCAAGTTACGCACTGCGACTTACCAGGCGACATGACTGCCGCAAATTACGCACTGTGAGTGACCAGGTGACACGACTGCAGCAAGTTACGTGCTGTGAGCAACCAGGCGACAGGACTGCAGCAATTTAGGTGCTGTTAGTGACCAGGTGACAGGAATGCAACAACTTACACACTGTGAGTGACCACGTGACAGGAATGCAGCAACTTACGTGCTGTCAGCGATCAGGCGACTGGATTGCACCAAATTACGTACTGTGAACCATCAGACGACTCGATTGCAGCAAGTTACGCGCTGTGAGCAACCAGGCGACAGGACTGCAACAAGTTACGTGCTATCAGCGATCAGACGTCACGAATGCGGCAAGGTCAACGCTGTAACAAACAGGCCACACGACTGCAGCGGGTTACGTGCTGTGAGTGCCCAGGCGACTGGAATGCAACAAATTCCGCACTGTGAGTGACCAGGCGACATGACTGCAGCAAGTTACGCGCTGTGAGTGACCAGGTGACACGGCTGCAGCAAGTTACGTGCTCTAAGCAACCAGGCGACAGGGCTGCAGCAATTAGGTGCTCTTAGTGCCACGCACTGTGAGTGTCCACGCAAGAGGAATGTATCAGGTTACGCGCTGTCAGGTATCAGGCGAGTGGATTGCACCAAGTTACGTACTGTGAACAATCAGGAGACTAGATTGCAGCAAGTCACACGTTCCGTGTGACCAGGCGACACAGTTGCATCAAGTTAGGTGCTTTGAGTGACCAGGTGACTGGATTGCAGCAAGTTATGCACTGTGAGTTACCAGACGAGATGTATGCAGCAAGTTACGCACTGTGAGTGACGAGGCATCATGACTGTGGCAAATTACGTGCTGTGAGTGACCAGGTGACAGGAATGCAGCAAGTTACGTATGTCCGTGATCAGGCGACTGGATTGCAGCCAGTTGCGCGCTGTGAGTGATCAGGCGAGAGAAATGCAGCAAGTTACGCGCTGTGAGTGACCAGGCGACAGGAATGCACCAAATTACGCACTGCCAGTGACCAGGCGACAGGAATGCAGCAACGTACGCGCTGGGAGCAACCATGCGACAGGACTGCAGCAGGTTACGTGCTGTGAGTGCCCAGGCGTCAGGAATGCATCAAGGTAAGCGCTGTGAACAAACAGACCACACGACTGCAACAGGTTACGTGCTGTGAATGCCCAGGCGACTGGAATGCAACAAGTTACGCACTGTGAGTGACCAGGCGACATGACTGCAGCAAGTTACGCGCTGTGAGTGACAAGGTGACACGAGTGCAGCAAGTTACGTGCTGTGAGCAACCAGGCGACAAGGCTGCAGCAGTTTAAGTGCTGTTAGTGCCCAGGTGACAGGAATGCAGCAAGTTACGTGCTGTCAGGGACCAGGCGACTGCATTGCACCAAGTTACGTACTGTGAACGATGAGGCGACTGGATTGCAGCAAGGTACACGTTGCGGGTGACCAGGCGACACGATTGCATCAACTTAGCCGCTGTGAGTGACCAGGTGACTGGATTTCAGCAAGTTATGCAGTGTGAGTTACCAGGCGACAGGAATGTAGCAAGTTATGCAGTGTGAGTGACCAGGCGACAGGAATGCAGCTAGTTACGCGCTGTGAGTGGCCTGGCGACAGAATTGAAGCAAGTCACATGCTCTGAGTGACCAGACGCCTGGAACGCAGCAAGTTACGTGCTATAAGTGACTACGTGACAGGAATGCAGCATGTTACGTGCTGTGCATGACCTGCAGACAGGAATGCAGCACATTACGCGCTGAGAGCTACCAGGGAATAGGATTGCAGCATGTTACGCTCTGTGAGTGACAACGGGACAGGATTGCAGCAAGTGAGTATGCACTGTGAGTGACCAGCAACAGGATTGCTGCAAGTAACTTGCTGTGAGTGACCAGGCAATAGCAGTGCAATCAGTGTCTTGCTGTGAGTGTCCAGGCGACCAGAATTCAGCAAGTTATGTGCTGTGAGTGACCAGGAGACAGGATTGCAGCAAGTTGCGCGCTGCGGGTGACCAGGCGATAGGATTGAAGCAAGTTACATGCTCTAAGTGACCAGGCGCTAGGACTGCAGCAAATTACGCGCGATGTGTGACCAGCCAACAAGAATTCAGCAAATTACACGCTGTCAGTAATTAGGGGCCAGGATTGCAGCAAGTTACGCACTGTGATTGACCAGGCAAGAGGATTGCTGCAAGTAAGGTGCTGTGAGTGCCCAGGCGACAGGAATGCACCAAATTACGCACTGTGAGTGACCAGGCGACATGACTGCAGCAAGTTACGCACTGTGAGTGACCAGGTGACACGACTGCAGCAAGTTACGTGCTGTCAGTGATCAGGCAACTGGAAAGCAGCAAGGTAAGCGCTGTGAACAACCAGGCGACAGGACTGCAGCAGGTTACGTGCGGTGAGTGCGCAGGCGATACGATTGCATCAAGTTAGGCGCTGTGAGTGACCAGGTGACTGGATTGCAGCAAGTTATGCACTGTGAGTTACCAGGCGACAGGAATGCAGCTAGTTACGCGCTGTGAATGGCCCGGCGACAGGAATGCAGCAAGTTTCGTGCTTTCAGAGATCAGGCGACTGGATTGCAGCAAGTTACGTACTGCCAGCGATCAGGCGACTGGATTGCAACAAGTTACACGCTGTGAGTGACCAGGCTACGGCATTAGAACAAGTTACGCAGTGTGAGTGACCAGGTGACAGGATTTCAGCAACTTACGCACTGTGAGTGACCAAGCGATAGGAATGCAGCAGGTTACACACTGTGAGTGACGAGGCATCATGACTGTAGCAAGTTAGGTGATGTGAGTGACCAAGCGACAGGAATGCAGCAAGTTACGTGCTGTCAGCGATCAGGCGACTGGATTGCAGCAAGTTACGTACTGTCAGCAACCAGGCGACTGGATTGCAGCATGTTATATGTTGTGAGAGACCGGGCGACAGGATTGGAGCAAGTTACGCGCTGTAAGTGACCACGCGACAGGATTGCAGCAAGTTTTGCGCTGTGAGCAACCAAGCGACTGGATTGCAGCAAGTTACGTATGTCAGTGGTGAGGCGTCTGGATTGCAGCAACTTACGCGCTTTGAGTGATCAGGTGGCTGGTATGCAGCAATTCACGCACTGTGAGCGACCAGGCGACATGATTGCAGACAGTTACGCGTGGTGAATAACCCCTTGAAAGGAATCTATGTGTGGACACGCGTACCGCCGTGCCGCCTTTCGCTCTCCTTCCCGCAGCGACTTACGCGACAGGCGGGGGACCGAACAGGCAGGTCTTTTTTCCGAGGCGCACCTTGAAGCGGAGATGAGACATGAAGGGAAGCCTGCCAAAGAGGGTAGCTCGTCGCGAACCGTGTGAGAGCGGGGATAGCGAAATCGGCGCCGTCTTAGCGACGGTGTATCGGCGTAGTCGCATGAAGAATGAAATCGGTGTCGACGAAGCGAGATGGGTGGAGCAGCTACTTCGAGAGTCGCTTCGACGAGACCAATTATCCTTTCTCCTGCCTATAGTGGGAAAGAGGATCTTACGCATATTTTCCGACATGTGTATAATCTGTAATAAGTGTGGACTTTTCGTATATAGTAGGACGGTGGGAAAGAAGAGGCGTGCTGATATTTATTTATTTATTTATTTATTTATTTATTTATTTATTTACAAATACTGCAATCCCGTTACGGGATTTTTGCAGGACGGCGATACATCATTATGACATGATTAGCAGGGCAAACAAAAGAAAAATTCCATGTACTAGGAAAGAAACAATACAGATATCATGAAATAAAAGATACGCTTCGAGTACAACTGAGTCGATGCATCTATTGCAAGTGCAAATGTAACAGAGCGAAAAATAAGAAAATTACAGAATATGGGACATAAATAAATTCAGGGATGGCTGCAACACCACATCGTTGGACAGCTGATTCCATTCAGTTACGACCCTAGGAAAAAATGAGTATTTAAGGCAATTTTTGCGGCTAATGAAGGGGGTAATTGTTAGTGCATGCCATTTCCTTGCAGCATAACCTGCTGAAAAGAAAATAATCTCAGAAATATCTACGCTGTAGTATCCCTTCATGAGCCGAAACAAAAATTTTAATCTGAGAACACCATTCCTTTGGGTTAGAGTTGGCAGATTGGCTCTGCTTAGCAAGGCTGTCATCGACGTGCGCCCAAAGCTGTTATATATATAACGAACGGCCCGCTTTTGAATACCTTCTACTTTATTAATATCTTTTTTTTAGTGAGAGGATACCATATTATAGATCCGTTCTCTAAAAGCGGCAGCACAATTGCGTTAAATGCAAGAAGGTGAACATCAGGTGTTGTCAGTCTCAAGGCCCTCCTGAGAAAGAAAAGCTTTTGATTGGCGGAATTGCATACAGTGTTGATATGTTTGTTCGATCTAAGATCTTCAGAAATCAAGTACCAAGATATTTTATGTGCTCAACCTCAGATAGCAAGACATTACACGCCGAGTACTGGAAGTGCAGATTTCTAAGTTTTCACGAGATTTTCATAAATACAGTTTTGTCAAAATTGATAGCCATTTGCCAGTCACTACAACATTTTACAACTTTTGGAAAGGCTTCATTTAGTCGTAGTTGGTCACTGACGCTATCTATTTCTGAATACATTACACAATCATCCGCATATAAGCTAATTTTCACGGAAATGTCATTAACGATATCATTAATACAAACTATAAACAACAGTGGTCCGAGCACCGAACCCTGTGGAACACCAGACTCAACGGGAAGCCTCCGAGAGGCATGGTTTTTGAATGAAACATATTGATATCGGTTTCAAGGATATGCAGAAAGCCAAGCAGCAATTTTGGCATTACCCAGAGTAACATCAGGTTTGTGGAGTAGCTTCTTGTGGGAAACCTTGTCAAAGGCTTTCGCAAAGTCCATGAAGTTTGCATCGACCTGCTTACCTGAATATATTGCCTTAGTGAAATCGTGTACAGTAGTTACTAATCGTGTGCATGTAGAGAAACCCTTTCTAAAGCCATGCTGATTGCACGATATTATTTTATTCTTTGAAAGGAGCTCAGTAAGATGTTTATGTATTATATGCTCCAGAAGTTTGCATGATGTTGAAATAAAAGAAATAAGACGATAGTTCAGGAAGTGCTGCTCATTACCATTTTTGAAGATAGGTTTCACCGCTGCCATTCTCCAGTCGATTGAAATCTCGCCTTCGTTTGGTGATTTAGAAAAGAGCACATTCAGGTATTTAGAGACCCATGGCGCATAACGCTTCATAGATTCATTTGGCAAACCATCAGGACCGGGTTATTTCTTAATATCAAGGTTAAGGAGTAGGTTAAGTATTCCATTCTCATTAATAGTAACGTCAGACATAGGGGGGTGTGAAGCATGAAAGTATGGCAATGAACCATTTTCTTGCGTAAACACAGGTCTGAAGTGAAAGTTAAATGCATCTGCTATTACTGCACTATCATTACTCAAAACACTATTTACGACGAAAGCATCATTAATTTGCTTACTGGGAGAAATTAGCCTCCAGATCTTTTCAGGAGATGTTGAAATAAATTTAGGAAGTTTCTCCCCAAAGTAGCGTTGCTTATCTGAAGAAACTTTCATTTTTAGCTCGGAGGAGAGTTCGGATATTTTAGTAAGCAAAGCGTCCAAGTCTCTTGCGGTACCTCGTTTTGTCTTCAGGCGCTTTAATCTTCTTAATTGCAATGTGTCTCGTGAAATCCAAGGAGATTTGCCTTTCCTTTTCTTTAGCATGCAAGAGACAAAGCGTTTGATGCAATCATTTCAAAGATCTTTAAATTCATTCCACAGTGTATGAATGTCTGCGCTGCTGCCTTGAAATGAGTCAAAACTAAACGAAAGCATATCCAATATGGCGACATCATCTGCGCCCGAGAAGTTGAGCACGGAAGTGACATCAACAGATTTCTTCACAGAGACGCCCGAAAGGGTCAATAACACAGCACAGTGACCGGAAATTCCAGGCAGTACTTCACACTTTGCTTTCCCCGTAATATCTCCACTTAAAAAAACAGATCAAGGATGGAGCAGCAGTTACCTTGTATTCTAGTGAAACTGTCAACTACTTGCCGTAGATCAAAAGAAAAAATCATATCAAACAACCCTTCTTGTAGCCTGTCATTAGAAACGTTTAGAGTGAAGATTGACCAAACCACGTTTGGCATATTGAAGTCTCCGCCCAGATTTAATCGATCACGAGGCTTCACATACGCAATTAGGTAACTTTGCAAATGAGCAAAGAAATCAGGAGAGGAATTATGTGGTCGGTAAAGTTCTCCCAATACATATCTAACTGCGCCATGATAAGCTTTACAGAATATGCCCTCAATGTTCTGTATATCTGGCATTCTCAAAATATTAAAACGCTCCTTGAACAGCAAAGCCACACTCCCACTTTTGCACTCTCATCTTTCCTGTGCACATTGTACCCACGAGGAACAAATTCGTTATCTTTGATAGAATCATTTAACCATGTTTCCGTGAGAATAATTATTTCAGGGTTATGGGCCACCAATATTCACTCAAGTTCTGTGACTTAGTTAACCAGACTCCGGCAGTTGAATGAATGAATGAATGTGTGGTTTTTACTGGCGCAAGAGCCAGGTATGGCCAAAGAGTGCCAAGACAGTGTTAGTAATCTCGTGGTGGAAGGATGAGTTCTGTGAAGAAGATGTGGCTTGGCTGTAAAGGGGCCTAAAATAGCCGCTGTAAAGTGCGTAAATTTTCGTGATATAAGATTATGGTGATGTCTAATGACGAGTACTGTGAGCCTTACACTGCAATGCGGGAGAATGATATGATATAAGAAACATGTAAGATGCAAAAATTAACTACAGCACAACTGCCTCACCAGAGCCCTTGAAACACAAGGGCCTGGAGGCAGGTGCTATACAGTACAACTATCCCAGCGGCATCCTCTAAAGAGAGGAAGCGCAACGAATGTATGGGACTAATTACATGTAAGACCACCTCTCTGAGGAAACCTAGGACTGTGTCTGTATTAAAAAGCGGTTCTGGACCGAGAAACATTGCAGGATGAAGAGGAATGTTCTGCCGGTATGCTAAAGGAAAATTTCTCTTTCTCTCAGATTCGGCTTCCAGACACTCCAGGAGGACGTGGAGTACGGTCAGCCTCTCCCCGCATCTACCACAGGTTGGTGGCTCTCTTCCAGTAAGTAGAAAATTATGTGCCAAATGTGTGTCCTATTCTGAGAGGACAGTATAGGACATTTGTTCGGCGCGATTTTGTAGTAGAGGGCCAGAGTCCTAATTGTGGCTTTATTAGCTGGAGCTTATTATCCGTTTCCGCGTCCCACATGCGTTGCCAGTGGTGCCGCACCCTCCTTCGCAAGAAAGGCCTCAGATCTGTGACAGGCACCGGAGCGGTAGGGTTAACGGCTTGCGATGCGATAGACGTAGCCATCTCGTCCGCCAAAACGTTGCCCTCGATGCTCCTATGGCTAAGCACCCTGCATATAATGATATGCTGGTTAGATATGTACGCTTTACACAAGACGGTGTAGAGTTCATTAGGTACTGGATTTTTGTGTCTATAGAGTGACACCAAGGCCTTCACGACGCTTAGGGAGTCTGTATATATCGCTGATTTTTGAAGTTTTAATTTTCCTATATGATTTGCAGAAGACAGTACTGCGTAGGCCTCGGCCGTGAACATACTTGTTTCCGGATGCAGTACACCAGATTCTGAGTAGGATGGGCCGAAGGTAGCTTAAGACACCCCGACATTTGACATCGAAGCGTCTGTGTAGAACTCTGTGCTGGAGTTCTAGAAAATGCATTCGGATTTCTATCTCTGGTGCGTATTTTGTTACTTCTAAAAAGGATATGTCACATTCTATCAGCTGCCACTCCCAAGGTGGTAACAGCTTGGTTGGATGCATTAGGCGCAGCTCGAGGAGTGAGACACGCATTTCATCACTAAGCTCCCTCACACAAAGCGAGCAAGGCTGTATTACAGAGGGACGGTCATGGAAAAGTGTAGTACATGTCATATCGTTAACAGTGTTAAAACATGGGTGTTTGTGATAGGAATTTATTTTCAGGAAATATGTAAGGCTGATGTAAGTTCTCTGTAGATGGAGGGACTATTAATTTCATTCCGCGTATAAGCTTTCAATCGGGCTTGTTCTGAAAGCGCCAGTGGCTAAGCGGATACCTAGATGGTGGACAGGATCTAGGATCTTTAGTGCGCTCGGAGCGGCAGAGTTATATACGACGGCCCCATAGTCCAATCGTGATCGAATTAGGCTCTTATAAACATTCATCAGACACTTCCTGTCGCTACCCCATGTTGAGTGGGATAGAATTTTAAGTAAGTTCATTGTCCTTAGACATTTTTCTTTAACATATTTAATGTGCTGTATAAAAGTAATCTTGGAGTCTAGTATAATACCTAGAAATTTGTGTTCTTTGTTGATAGGTATTTGATGTCCACACAGTTGAACACAAGGATCTGGAACCAGGCCTCTCTTTCTTGTAAAAAGAACACAAGAGCTTTTGTGGGGGTTGATTTTAAATCCGTTTTCGTCTGCCCGCTTGGAAACCTTGTTCAAGGCCTGCTGTACCTGTCTCTCGCATACGGTGAGGTTGCAGGATTTGAAGCATATTTGTATATCGTCTACGTATACGGAATAAAAATGGCCGGTGGCAGTGAAGCACGTAGTGTGTTCCCTTTAAGGATAAAGAGAGTGCAGCTGAGCACGCCTCCCTGGGGTACACCAGTTTCCTGCGTAAAAGGACGTGACAGTGCATTACCGACTTTTACTCGGAAGGTACGATTTGACAAATAGCTTTCAATAGTGTTGAGCATATTTTCACGGATGCCCATTCCCGACAAGTCTCGCAAGATCCCGTAACGCCATGCTGTGTCATACGCCTTCTCCATGTCGAGGAATATTGATAGAAAAAACTGTTTATGAACAAATGCATCGCGGATATATCCTTCAATGCGCTAAAGATGATAGGTTGTCGATCGTCCTTCTCTGAAGCCACACTGATTGGGACCGAGCATATTGGCGAGTTCAAGGAAATGTATGAGTCTGCGATTAACCATTTTTTTCGAAAAGCTTACAGAGACAATTTGTAAGAGCTATCGGGCGGTAACTTGCCGCAAGGAAGGGTCTTTACCCTGCTTAAGAACAGGGACCACAATTGCTTCTTTCCATGTGGATGGGAGGTATCCCGCAGCCCAAATAGTGTTGAAAAGTGTTAGAAGTGTAAGTTGTGTGTCAGTATGTAAGTTTCTTATCATGTCACACATGACTCGGTCAGGTCCTAATGCAGTGCTTTTGCATGTGTTCAATGCAGCTCTCAACTCGGCAATACTGAAAGGCTGGTGATACGGTTCATTCTGTCTGGATTTTCGTAAGATTGGCTTACGTTCTTCTATTTCTTTAAGTTTAAGAAAGCATAGGGAATAGTGGACTGAGCTCGACACGCGCTCAATGTGCCCCCCAAGTGAGTCTGCCTGAGCTTGCAGGGTATCGCCTTCTGTGTTTACCAAAGGGAGTGAATATATTTGCCGCCCTCTGATTCTATTAACCCTGTTCCATACTTTGGCCTCATCTGTATACGAGTTGATGTCCTATAAAAACTTTTGGCAACTCTCTCTTCTGGCCTGTCGGCGGGTTCGCCTGCCTTGGGATTTCACTTTTTTAAGGTTCATAAGATTCTCCGCAGTGGTGGAGGCGCGTAGCATCCTCCACGCTTTGTTCTGATTCCTACATGCGATTCTACATTCATCGTTCCACCACGGGACACGCCGTTTGCATGCCGAGCCACTTACTTTACGTATGCATTTAGATGCGGCACCTATTATGAAGGCTGTAAAATACTCCACAGCCGCATCAATTCCTAACGAGGACATGTCATCCCATGATATACTAGTTAGGGTTCGGAATTTCTTCCAGTCGCCTGTGTCAATCTGCCACCTAGGAGCCTGTGGAAGATATTCGTTTTCTTTAGGTGTTCTTAATAGTATGGGGAAGTGGTCGCTTCCGTAAGAATTGTTCGCAACTTCCCATTCGAGTTCAGGCAGTATAGACGGGGAAACTATGCTGGTATCAATGGAAGAAAAAGTGCGTGCCTTCTTATTCAGAAGGCACGCACCAGAAGAGAAAAGGAACTGTTCAACAAGACGACCTCGCGCATATATACGAGAGTCGCCCCACAGGGAGCTGTGGGCTTTGAAATCGCCAAGAACAACATAAGGTTCTAGCAATTGATTTATATAGGACTGAAAATCATGTTTGTTTAATTTGTAATGTGGGGGTACGTAAAGCGAGATAATGGTGATGAGTTTGTTTAGGAGAACAGCTCGAACCGCCACTGCTTCAAGAGGCGTTTGTAGCTGTAAATGTTGACACGCAATGCATTTGTGGATAACAATGGCTACACCTCCCGATGATGCGACAGCATCATCGCGATCTTTGCGAAAAGTTATATACTGTCGGAGAAAGCTTGTGTGTTTTGATTTAATGTGTGTTTCCTGTAAACACAGCACTTTTGGATTGTGTTTGTGGATGAGTTCTTGTTCGTCATGAAGGTTTCTAAGAATACCTCGGACATTCCATTGAATAATTTGTGTATCCATATTTAAAGTAAATTGGTGCTGTGTGTACGGAAACAGAAGTGCTGCCTTAGTTTACAGAGCTCTTTCCAGGCCCTGTAACGGGGATGTGACCCTTTTTGGAGCGTTCGAGAGAACCTCGCCGCCCCTTAGGCGCTTGGTGCGCCTTGAGGATAGGTGTAGTGTCCATTTCCTCCTGTGAGGCGCCGGACACGTTCTCTTGCGAGCGAGAAGTTACCAGAGAGGGTCCCGCCTCGGAGGGCAAGACCCCTGCGCCCACCAGCCCGGAGGTCGATGGGGCTGCGCCGGATGTTGCCAGCGCTGGAAGGGGCCGAGGAGGTTGGGGCAGCCTCGGCTGCGCCCACCTTCGGGGTCGATGGTCCCTCATTCTGGGTTGACGGAGCAGCGCTAGCTGCAACCGCCACGGGGGCAGATGGCGTAACTGCCGACTCACTGCTTGTGGGTCGGACAGCCGCCGGGGGCCGTTGTGACGCTGCCCCCTGACGCGCCACTTCGGCAAAGCTTTTCTTTGGCAGGTATGCTACCCGCCTGCGTGCCTCCTTGAAACTTATGCTTTACTTGACTTTGATTGTAACAATTTCCTTTTCTTTTTTCCAGTATGGGCACGACCGCGAGTACGCGGCGTGCTCCCCATCCCAGTTTACACAGTGGAGAGCGTTGGCACAAGCTTCAGTGGTGTGTTCGTGGGCACTGCATTTCGCACATGTTTGGCGGCCCCGGCAGCTCTGCGAACTGTGGCCGAAGCGCTGGCATTTGAAACATCGGAGTGGATTGGGCACGTAAGGCCTAACACGGAGCTTTATGCACACGGCCTCGATTGACTCGGGTAGGACACTTGAATTGAAGGTGAATACTATGTGTTTGGTCGCAATCTCTTTACCATCCCGCCTCATCTTTAATCTTTTTACATTGACAACATTCTGCTCACTAAAGCCCTCCAAGAGCTCTGCGTCTGTCAGCTGAAGCAAATCATCGTCTGAGACAACGCCGCGGGTAGTGTTCATAGTGCGGAGCGGAGTCACGGTCACTTGAACGTCCCCAAATGAAACGAGACTGGGTAACTTTTCAAATTGCTTCAGATTCTGGAGCTCCAAGAGGAGATCTCCACTTGCGATCCTTGTTGCCTTGTAACCTGGACCAAGAGCCCTAGTTAAAGACTTTGAAACTAGAAATGGCGAGAATGTGCGTACTTGCGTATCTGACTTTTCCGAGTGAATCACGTGAGATCGTGGGAAGTTGGGTCTTTCACGACCAAAGAACTTGAATACATCTTCGGTGCGCCCTCTTTTCCGAGGGCGATCAAGGAGGGGTAAGAAGGACTTCGCCATAGGAGAGTGTAATTTTCGGCAATAACGGCAGCCACCCACCATGGAGCCCTACAGGTGGACGCTACAGGTACTGTAAAAAACAGGTCCTGTAAACGCCAGCTGTACGTTATCACTATGGCCAAATATGAGATAACGTAGGTTGGCTATTCACACAAGGTTAACCCTCGCTGCCTGGAAAAATTGGAAGTAAGCGGAAGCTAGGAGAAGACAGGAAAGATGAAAAATGAGAGAAAGACGATGGCTGGAGGGAGAGAGAGACAGGAAAAGGCAACTACCGATTTCCCCCGGGTGGGTCAGTCCAGGGGTGCCGTCTACGTGAAGCAGAGGCCAAAGAAGTGTGTTGCCTCCACCGGGGGGCCTTAAAGGTCCAAACACCCGGCATTAGCTCAACCCCCAGGATCCCCCTTTCCCCGGATACGGCTAAGCCGCGCACGGTGAGACGCGGGAGGGTCCAACCCTCGTGTGCTCGGGTACGTGGTGTCGCAGCACACCAAATGGCTGCTGACGCAGACGCCCCTGCGGGGACTCCGGCAGTTCACGTTAAGTATATTAAGCTCCTGAGGCTTTTGTAAAAAACCTCAATTTTGATTTTTCTTTTGTGGAACACGTGTACCTTTCTTTTCGTCCCAGTCAAAGATTACACCGTCTATGCTCAGTTTATTGTGTACAAGTTTTACTTTCGAGCCATTATTTCTTTCTAGAGTAGAACTGTTCCAGAGTTTCTAATTTCTCGAACTCTACGTGAGAAATGTTGAGATATTGAAACAGATGTACCCTTCAATAGTAAAACACGTTGTGGGGCTAGTTGGTGCATAGCTTTCAATAGGTGAAGCGCCAATAGTGACGGCACACAAGAAGAAATACAGACAGCCTGTATTTCTTCTTGTGTGCCGTCACTATTGGCGCTTCACCTATTGTACCCTTCAATTTGTATGCAGCCTTCAAAATTGACCTTTTTTCCCGATAATCGAGAAACCCAAGCATGACCGGTCGTGTATGGCCAGCATTTCTGTTTCCAATGCTATGGCATTTTTCTATATTCGCCACAGAAATACCAAGTTTGCTGTGAAACAAATATTTTACTCTCTTCAAGATCCTGAGAAGATTCCTTGCTTGGTTCGTCAAGACCGTAAATGACTAAGTTGTTTCTTCGACTACAATTTTCTAGGTCATCTAGTTTGTCAACAATGGAGGCTAGATCTGTTCTAACCGTAGAACATCGACGTCTCCATATCCTGGACCCGCTTTGTAACTATACTAAGGTTCCTCAGTTGGCGCTCTAAACCATCAACACGATCAGTTAATGAACTGGCTTGCTTGCCAATCTCTTTCTGAGACGATATGAAGTAACTCGTGTCCTGTTTTTGTTGTGGCTTCTGTGTTGCATGAAATGTTTCGTATGAGCGTATATAAATTCGCATCTTGTCTTAATCGCGGCCCAACCCAGACACATATATATTCTCTTTTGCGAAATTCGATGTTCACGCGGTTCGGCGATTTTGGATCGGCAACCTTTCCTTCGGGTTGACACAGTATGCTGGTATTGTTTGTGAGCAGCACATCTCCTCACGAGCTGGAGGAACTGTCCTATATGCAAAGGAGAACACGTATGTACAACCATACACCCTTTGCTCGCAAGAGCACAATGCCACCAACTGTGGTGATGTCTGCGCCATACAAACGAAAGACGGAAGTTTGATATCCACCGTATATATATCGCCAGGAACAGCCAAGTGTGATATCGGAAAGTTCATGACCACGCACTTTGCACGGGTTAGCCGTGATGACACTACTCCTGGGATCAACGTTGGAGACTTCAATTTGGACATTTCAAAACCAGACAAGAAATCTTTGCCTCAGTCTGTGTTGGAAAAATTTGATTTGAAGTGCCACACCAAACCAAGTAATATAACTACTCAATAACCGTCGTAAATAGATTTAACTTCCGCCAAGAATCTGTCTAATATTGTAACCGAACCAATCAGCGTATATCATAGTAATCACAAAGCTATCGTCCCTACTATTAGCATGTGGTGAAAATAAATATTTGTCCCCTGTGTGATGTGCTGCAACTTAGCTGGTCATTCACCTTCACAGAGTGGAACGACTCCTAATTTTTTCGGCGTGCACAGTTTTTAAAATATTTTGGGGAGAAGTCATGTACTGTGACTATCCAAACTGTAGTTTCTTTTTAGGGTGCTTCTCTTGCTGGCTGAATCGCGAAAGGAACTGGCACCACGTGCATGACAAAAACTTGGTTTACAACAGTTACTCGCTCATTGGACTTTGCAAGCCGTACCACTGCATGCGTTTAGCACGATTTCTCCTCGCTGACATGATGAAGCTCAATAAAACTAGGTTCTCCGGCTTTACGTGCCAGAACAACGATCTGATTATGTAGCAGTGAAAGGCTCCGGATTGATTTCAACCACCTGCGTTTCTTTACTATGCACTGCATGCACTGTAGACAGATGTTCTTACCTTTCGCTGCCATCGAAATACGGGCCGTGTTTTCATCCCGCGGCCTCGTACTGAGCAGCGCAACGCCCTAGCGGCTAAGCAACCATGGCGGCTCCACGAAGCTTGTTTCACGGCCAAAGCAATAATGTGATGCGGTCACAGCTTACATAGGAAGCACAATTTCAAACCTTCCCACATATATTCACACAATTTTTTTTTACTAGAGCCGTGAAAAGTTATCAATCAAAGTCGTTTCACACGGCATGGTCGCTCTGGGCCACTCCCGCAGCTAAACAAGACGCCATCGTGCGGAAGCTCTCAACAATTGCATGGAACCCATACAACACACTGACGTCCTTTGGATGTCCCTGGGATGTCCCGCTTAGGAGGTGTGGGATGTCCCAGGGATTACCGATAACAATTCCCAAATGAGACAAAAAACGACATCCACGGGTCATAATACTCCCCAGGACATTCTAGGATTATATTTGGATGTCACATATTCCGCTGAGCCTAGAAATTACCAGTGCGTGCAGCTTTTGAAGGGCACATACCCATAAATACAAAGCTTTTTCTTTTTGAAATTTGTGCATTTCTCGAACATTTCTTAACTTTTATTGCCGTCAACATACTCTCCCCGACATGTAATTCCCTTCTTTTCCTGGTTTTTAAGGCAAGACTACAGGCTTATGGCCTTCAGTAGTTATTTTCATCTCTGTTTTTATGGTTACCAGATTGAGAATACTGGAAAAAGTGCTGTGAAGGCTTAAGCACAGACATCTAGCTACACAACAGTGGCTGTTTAGAAGTTCCCATTGTAAAATCGGACAGCAATTGATCTTGCACTCCGTGTTTCAATTCCAAGCCTGAAAAAGAGCTTGAAGATGGTTTCAGGACGGTGAACAGGTAGAGCAAATGACCAAAGTAGTGAAGGCCACCATCCATTAACAGTTCTAGAACATAACTGAATATAAAAAAGCAGTGGGACAAGTGCAGCGCATCTTCGAGTTTTCTGAAGACGGCTAACGTTTAGAAATTTGAGACAGAAAAATGTTTTTTAAGCCATTCTTAATAATTTTGGATATTGTGATGCAAGTGTATAACACTAAATTCATGTTCAACAGTGCACTATAAGTTAGGTTTATAATAATTAGTTAACGACAGTTCAACGTTAGAAGGAAATGTAATTTTTATTGCACACTTCCTATATATAAGATGAACATATATATATGTATGTATATATATATATATATATATATATATATATATATATATATATATATATATATATATATATATATATATATATATATAAAATTAATTAAGACACATTCTCTTCACAGGAACCAATAACACAGAGTTTAAATTTTTTTTGCTGTGCTGTTCCCTGTGCCTAAAAAATGTTGATTTCCTGGAACCTATTTTTTTTACTGGAGCGCACAGCCAGCTTAACTCATCTAGTAGGGCAAAATTCAAAGTTGTATGTACTTGCTAAGGTCCTTTTGTGTTTATCGCTGCGCACTTTCTAAACATTGTGCAATAGTGTTCTCAATTCCACTAATGGTGCAGTTAATACTCTTAATTCTGCTCTCTTAACTCTCAATTCCACACAACTAGAAGAGGGTTAAGCAGGCAGTGCAGGCTGTGTGCGCCAGTAAAGAAATCAAGTTTCAGGAAATAAGTATTTCAGTTATGCACAGGAAACAACACATAAAGAAATTATGGCGCTGGATGTGGCCAACAGTAGAATTTTAAAAAAAAAGAAAAGAACACGCTGGTGAACTAAAATTTTCATACATGCAATGCAATCCGCAACAAGAAAACTGACTTTCTGCCTGATCCATTCGACAGTGAAAATAAACATAATTTTGTTTGCTGCGCAGCAAGCGGCTCAGAATTATGTCAGAACAACGTCACGGTGGCCCTCTGGACATCCCTTAGCGTGGCATCTGGATGTCTGAAATCGTTAGTACCTGCATGCATAAGCAAAATTATCCTTCTTATGAGTTTTACACACCACACAAAGCTTCAACCATTATCATATTCTACTAAAAACACAAAACTAAATACCAGCACTAAACTCAGAAAAGCGTTAATGACTGTATAAGCCATAAACTGTTACAATGTCCTGCATGATGTATCTGACACGGAAAATCCAACTAGCTAGGCAATAACGGGTCCATTTGCCTAAACAGCCGAGGTACAGTAAGTATACTGCTTGGCACGAGAGAGACACAGGAAAAGGGAGAGGCAGGGAAGTTAACCACAGGGGAAGATCGGGTTTGAAACCCTACACTGGGGAGAGAGGCGAAGGGGAGGTAGAGTGATAATAAAGTAGAGATAAAGAAAGGAACACAAACATACAATCACGGTCGGTCACTGTCGCCGCGTGCTGTCACCGCACCGCACAGTAGCACTTGCAACACTACAAACATCTCTTCAGGCTACAGCTGTTTGTCCAATTCGGTTGCCCTTTAAAAACTGCAACAGTGCCCTCGTCGCCCTCTGAAGCGATGGCTTGTAATGGCGGCATTTTAAAATAACTTTCTCTGTTAGAGGTCTATGGTCAAAGCGCGCTATCGCGATTGCGAGCGATCGTCGCTGTTAATTACAGCGAGGACAGTCACAGAGAAGGTGTTGAAGAGTCTCCTCGTTACCACTGTCATCACAAGAGGCGTCGTCAGCCCATCCAATACGGAAAGCAAAAAGATATGGTGAAGGCCACCCCTAGCCATATTCTAGAAATCAGGGTAGGTTCACGACGGCAGAGTCCAGCTGGAATGCAACGGCGTAGACAGGAGTCTAAGTTGTGCCGCCGGTTGTTTTGAAAACTTCTTGCGTTCCACAAGCAGAACGTGATATCACGGCTGAGCATTCGCAGTTTTCTACCGGAATCTGTCCTTGATAATGGTATCGGCTCCTCTTCGTCACCTTGAAGAGTTCACGGAGCAGCGTTATCGGCGTGTTCGTTCCCTATGACGCCGCAGTGACTTGGAAGGCACTGAAATGTCACGTGGGGTCCTTTCTCAGTCAAGGTATGGATTAGTTCTCTAATCTCGGAGACCAATTGTATGTGTGATCCGCGCCACAGAGCTGATAGCAAAGATTCCAGTGCTGCCTTCGAGTCACTGAATATTGACCATCTTCAAGGTTGTTCTTGGCTGACGAGACGAAGTGCAGCGCGAAGAGTTACAAGACCCGCAGCCATCGGCGTCATTGGGTGACATGTCTTGAAAATGATGGTGGTGAATTTCGCTGGGAAAACCACGGCTCCAGAGGAACACTGGAGAGTTGCCTATCTATCAGTATAGATATGTACGTGGTCGGCGTACGTCTCGTGCAAATGGAGCAGAGTTAGTTGTTTAAGAGCAGGTGATGACAGCTCAGATTTTTTCCTGATTCCTGGTACGGTGAGGTGCACTGCAGGTCGAGCCAAACACCATGGAGGAATTGATGGCTTAGTTGCGGGGGAGAAGCCTGATGGAAGGCAGGTGTGATAATCTGAAATCATAGTACACAATGATGCCTGCCGCCTTTCTGACGGTAGTGTTGCCAGATGGCGGGAACGGGCACGAGCAAAAGTGCCCAATGTGCACTGTCAACACTTCCACTGCAATGTGCGTTTGTATGTGTTGGTCCCGGGTGATCGCAATAGTCGTTACTGTCGATATGCATTTTGGCAAGCCAGGATAAACCCTGAGAGCCCACCCTGAATAGCCTGTAGAGCACGAAGATTTGTCTGGCAAGTGTTGGTCAGTACGAGCAAAGTGTATCTCTAGAACCCCGAAAAAGAGCCCTGTACAATTCCAACATTGGATGCGCTGACTTTCCCCAAGTGTTTCCGCCCGGAAACTTGAAAAGCTGGGAGATTGCTGTCAGACGCTGTTTAAAGAAGGTCACGTGCGGGCTCCATGAGAGATCTCTATAATGATTATGCCAAAAAATCTGTGAGTCTTCTCGTAAGGAATTATCTGGCCATTTATTCAGATGGCATAGGGTGTCATTGGTTTGCGAGTCAATGTCATCAGTGCACATTTGTCTGACGAGATTTAAAGACCTAGGTTGCGGAGGTATATAGCTGTCAGAGTAGTAGCCTTTCGAAGTCTTGCACATATCTGAGGACGTGTCGCACCTGAAGTCCATATACAGCCGTCATCTCAGCATAACTCAAATAAAATCTGATAATACTCTCCAATCCTTAGACACCCGTCGTTCTGTCGCTATCGTTTGTTTGCTACACAAGTATATAAACTGCGCTTATCTTTCACCTTTACCCCTAGAATCCCCCATGCGCATGTCCAATCAATTAAACAACCATCGCTCTTTCAAACGCATCTATGGCCACACGCAAGCATTCAACTCATCGACACTCCCCAGAGCAATAACATTATGGAATGATCTTCCCAACGAAATCGTTTCAGTAACCAATCACGCATCGTTCCGCAACCAAGTGTATCAACTTTATACATCTTAAATACCGTAACTATGTTTCGTTGTGATTACGTGGGAGTGTACTGTCGCCATTTTTTTTTCTAGCGTACCAGTTGTTGTCGTGTGCTTATTACCTGCCCATTGAACAGGCTGTCTCCCCTTGTGTATCTTACATTCTTGCGTTATCGCGCCTTTGCAAACAATATCCTTTTTGTTACTATAGTGTACTTGTGTCATGTTAACCTTTCTTTTATTTATTTATACTATGTAACCACATTGTATTGTTTGATCTGCGTTGCTTTTGTTAAACATGTGTTTGATTTAATCGCCTCCCTTACTCAATGTTCCTGACGGAACCTGCAAGGAAACTTGAATAAATAAAATATGTCGTCTGCGTACATTGATACCTTGATCGCTGCTGGCAGATGATCAACGGGACCAATGAGTGTGAGGTTGAATAGCGTAGGGCTTAGTACCCACCTTGAGGAACACCTCGACAGGTGTAGTGTCGTGCGGTTTTACCATCGCACGACTCTACACCTGTCGAGGTGTCGGTTGACATCGTTCTTTGGAACAATGTCCTAGAAAGTTAACGAGAAATCCATAGGAAAACTCGACCTAGGCCAACCATCTCAAGAGCACCGAGGACAGCCTCGTGAGGTACGTTATCGTATGCCCCCTTGACATCCAATAACAAAGCTGCAGATAATCTTTTGCGTGACTTTTGATGCTGGGCATACGTAGCCAGATCAACAACACTGTTTACTGATGAGCGATCACGACGAAAACCAGCCATGCAATTTGGTAAAATGTTGCAGTGTTCCAGATACCACTCCAAGCGGGCAAAGATAATCTTTTCCATTATATTTTCCACACAGCTGGCCAGCGCTATTGGGTGGTGTGATATGAGTTCAAGTGGGGACTTGCCTTGCTTCAGGACAGGGACCGAGCAGCTTCCATTCTTCGGGGACCACGCCATCTTGCCAAGATACGTTGTAAAGATGCAACGGTTCTCTCCGTGCGCCATCACTCAGGTTGTTCAAGGCGCGGTACGATATTCTTTCTGGTCCCGGGAATGAAGAACGCCTGCATAGAGCAAGAGCCGGTTCTAGTTTCTCTATTGTGAAAGGAAGATCCATGTGGCAGTCACGTGAAACAGGGATGTGACTGTGGTCTAGAAAGCCTCGACCGGTTGCTTGGTCAGCGATCCTTGCACAAAAGGTTTCTGCAACATCAGCATCCAGTCCCCTGTGGAAGAGCGCCAGCGCTTTGAATGGGAAGCGTTGTTCAGGGAGGGAACGCAGACCACGTATGGTTGTCCAGATGTGGGAAAGTGGCGTTCGGGGGTCTAGTGACTGGCAAATCATTGTCCAACGTCGAGATGCCAATCTATCCATGCGACGTTGTATTTTCTTTTGTAGTCGTCTGGCTGTTCTAAGGTCTTCGATGGATTTTCTACGCCGGTAACGCCGCTCCGCACGACGACGGAGTGCACGAAGTCGCTCCAACTCTAAATCCAATTCCGTGTGCTTCGACGAAACCGTCACCGCGCGCGTGGCATCTCATATTGCAGCCCTGATTGTTTCCTCCAACCCAGAGGGCAAGCCCTTTCGACAAGCGTCTTCCATGGTGGAAGTAAAATTAGTCCAGTCAACTAATCGAATGGTATTCCGTGGGAAAGACCTGGACATCCCTTTGATGACAAGGTACGTGGGAATGTGATCACTCCCGTGTGTCTCGATATCCGAAAACCATTTAACACATCCTGTGAAAGAGACGGAGACGAAAGCTAGGTCAAGATAACTGCCATATTTCACGCCTCGTAGAAACGTTGGGCTGCTGTCGTACAGGAGTGAAAGGCTGTGGTTGCAGGCGAAGTTTGCAAGTCTTTGCCCTCTTGCATTTGTCCTTGTGCTTCCCCATTCTATATCATCATCATCACCAGCCTGGCTACGCCGACTGCAGGGCAAAGGCATCTCCCATACTTATCCAACTATCCCGATCATGTGCTAATTGTGGCCATGTTGTCCCTGCAAACTTCTTAATCTCATCCGTCAACCTAATTTTCTGCCGCCCCCTGCTACGCCTCCATTCTCTCGGAAACCAGTCCGTAATCCTTAATGACCACCGGTTATCTTCCCTCCTCATTAAATGCTCTTGCCATGCCCCCCCCCCCCCATTTCTTTTTCTTTATTTCAACTAAGATGGCATTAGCTCGCGTTTGTTCCCTCACCCAATCTGCTCTCTTCTTATCCCCACTTAACATTACACCCATAGCTGCTTGCATCGTCCTCAATTTAAGTAGAACCCTTTTCGTAACCATTCAGGTTTCTGCACAGTAGGTGACTATTGGTAAGACACAACTGTTATACACTTTTCTCTTGAGGGATAATGGCAACCTGCTGTTCATGAACTGAGAATGCCTGCCAAACGCACCCCAGCCCATTCTTATTCTTCTGATTATTTCAGTCTCATGATCCGGATCCGCGGTCACTACCTGTTCTAAGTAGTTGTATTCACTTACCACTTCCAGTGCCTCGCTACCTTTCGTAAACTGCTGTTCTCTTCCGAGACTGTTAAACATTACTTTAGTTTTCTGCAGATCAACTTTTAGACCCACCTTTCTGCTTTGCCTGTCCAGGTCAGTGAGCATGCATCGCAATTGGTCCCCTGATTTACTTAGCAAAACAATATCATCAGTTAATCGCAAGTTAATAAGGTATTCTGCATTAACTCTTATCCCCAGTTCTTCCCAATCCAGGTCTCTGAATGCCTCCCGTAAACACGCTGTGAATAGCATTGGAGAGATCGTATCTCCCTGCCTGACACCCTTCTTTATTGGGATTTTGTTGGTTTCTTTATGGAGGACTACTGTGGCTGTGGAGCCGCTATAGATATCTTTCAGTATTTTTATATACGGCTCGTCTACACCCCGAT
Organism: Dermacentor variabilis; assembly: GCF_050947875.1. Lineage (NCBI taxonomy): Eukaryota > Metazoa > Arthropoda > Arachnida > Ixodida > Ixodidae > Dermacentor > Dermacentor variabilis. The sequence goes on along the minus strand of NC_134571.1, from coordinate 224,973,783 downwards.
TCCTTAATGCCTGCATGACTGCTTAGGTTTCGACTGAATCAAACACTTTTTCGTAATCAATGAAAGCTATATGTAAAGGTTGGTTATATTCCGCACATTTCTCTATCACCTGAGTGATAGTGTGAATATGGTCTATTGTTGAGTAGCCTTTACGAAATCCTGCCTGGCCGTTTAGTTGACAGAAGTTTAAGGTGTTCCTGATTCTATTTGCGATTACCTTAGTAAATACTTTGTAGGCAACGGACAGCAAGCTGATCGGTCTATAAATTCTCAAGTCTTTGGCGTCCCCTTTCTTATGGATTAAGATTATGTTGGCGTTCTTCCAAGATTCCGGTACGATCGAGGTCATGAGGCATTGCTTATACAGAGTGGCCAGATTTTGTAGAACAATCTGCCCACCATCCTTCAACAAATCTGCTGTAACCTGATCCTCCCCAGCGGCCTTCTTCCTTTGCATAGCTCCCAAGGCTTTCTTTACTTCTGCCGGTCATGACATATGGAGCAGGGCACACCGACAAGATGTTCGTTAAGCTTTCGGGATCAAAATTACTTGAAGGCGACATATAAACGCCTGCAAGTCTCCACATGAGTATGCCTAAATATTAGAACGGGCAAACATATTGATTGTTACCATGAGGCAGAATCGGCTGGCGAACATAAGTCAGTTCTCGACGAATAAAAACGATGACTTTGCTGCATGCATCAGTTGTTGCGGATATAACAGCTTCGTATCCCAATAATCTGACTGGTTTTGACAGGTTAGGCTCACATTTGACAATTATTGGGAAATTATTAGTATATATATACTGACGGAAATCTGAAAGGCGTTACTTTAGTCCTGTTGCGTTCCACAGGATGATTGACGTTGCCTTGAGTTCTCGAAAGAATGGGCGTTGGTTGGCCATGTCTCTATTCGAGAGACTCAAGCACTGGACTTAAGGCGTCCAGTACCTTCAGTGCACTTCGAGCAGACGTGGTTACAAGGTTCGACAGAATCACCTGAATGGCATCTATGAGGGGACGCAGGATTGCAATGACTTGAAGATCTGCTTTAGGCGTGTCATCAGCGGCAGGAGTAAGCTCCCGATCGGGCTTGACAATCTATGCTTCTGTGAGAAATTGCTGGCTCGGAAACGCAGACCATTCTTCCTGAGAAAGATTCCTTTCAACTGACTTTCTTGCGCTGTTCAGCCCCTTTTTGGCCTGATTGGAGAATGTGGGTGCTACAATGAAAGGGCCCCTCTCCTTTCGCGTCTCTGCCTTTTTTGAGGAGGTTCGGTGACGCCGACGCTGCCGCCGGATTGTTTCGGCAGCCTCCCTGTGTGTCGAATTGTCCCGAACCATTTGCTTGAGAACAGCAACCTCTTTCTTAATGCGAGGGCAGTCCCTAGGTGAAGCAGCATGGCAACCATTACAGTTGCCGCACTTTAGGACAGTAGCCGGCAAGTGTCCTCCGCGTGAGGTTCAGCACACCGGGGACACAGCAACGAGTTTGGACAAACCCCTTGACATGTCCAAGCCTAAAACACTTATGGCATTGAAGAGGCTTTTGTACGAAGGGCCGAACAGGGTGTCGGAAGTGACCGAATTTGACGTGAGATGATATGCAATCATATTTGAAAATCGGTTTGACGCAGCGCGAAGTTCCAAGGCGGCTCACACGCGTGGTGACAACAGCCTCGCTTGCTGGTTTGACGAGGATAGGCAAGTCCGCGTTGGGAATGGCGACATCGATGTCATAAATAACACCTGCTGTGGATGCGTCATCCATCGGGATATATGAACGCACTTTGATGCGCCCAAGCACCGAGATTTGCTTCAGTTTTTCGAGTGCACTCCCGTTGGTAACATCGATTGCGAGGACATTTTTGCGTGCATTTATCCGAATGTCCTTAATTTCATTCGGCACGACCCCTTCCAAGAAAACAGATAGTTCTTGCCTGTTCAGCAATCGGAAGTTGCTTGAGGTTTCCTCGGGTGCGAACACGATGGCGTGAGGCCAGCGTTCAGGCCTTGACTTCAGAGTCACCGTGCTCGCTTGCGTTGATGTATTCGCGTTGACAGTCCTCCTTTTGGCCCTCTTTCTGCGGACAGAGATGAAGCTATCATCCGATGAGTCTTCATCCGACATCGAGTACAGCTCAGTGTCCTTGGTGTCACTGAGCACGCTTCCTCTCTTCCTCGTGAAGGACGGCCTTGATGACCTCTGGCCATGAGGGCTCTGGAAGGCTCCACGTCCATTGCCACAAGACCGGGAGCCGAGGCACCAGGAAATTCCGAAGATTTCGTCAGAAACCAGAGAACACAGATAGCAGCGTTCTACCAAGAAGACGCTTCGTCGTCGTCCCGCTTGACACTAGATTTAAAAAGAACTAAGTGATGCCAAGCTTGCTACACCTAACTCACCACACATTAGCTATCACAGATGCAGCTCAGATAATGTCTTCCCCTTCATACCAAACCAGCTGAAGCCGACTGCCACATTCCAGCTCAGGAGGGACTGTAGTATGCTTGCCGTTTTTTGTTTGGTGGAGTCTCCTCTTTGAGCAGCCCTGTGCTTCTTCAGTGAAAAAAAAACAGAAAAAATACAGCTATAGTAGGATACAACATCAAAAAAGCAGAAGTTGGCAACCAAGGCAGACGGACAGCGCCAGGTTGTACTCCACCTGCCAATCACAGATGCAGAAAAAATTGTGCTCATGCGACCATTTTTGGGAAGAAGAAGAAGACGACGGAAAGCGGATGCGTTTCACGTCGGCTCCGTAAACTTCGAATTATTGCCGGCCTTTTTTCGACTGGAACTACGAAATTCACATCTCAGAAGAAGCAGGAAGACCCAAGGATCACCTGGGCACCTAATCAACCAGGTGTGGTGAGCCATTTCCAGAAATCATTTCAAACAGTTTGCCACGCCGACCGGCAAGTCTAAGCCTAGCGAGAGCATCCCCGTCGCCATGTATCACCAGCCACGGTGACTGACGTGATGAGCCTAACGCCGCGATCAGAGCCGAAGAAAACCCCTCTACCCGGCTCTCGCAGAGCATTAAGGTTAACATGGAGGTGGTAAACGTAAATGGCGAAGATATTCAACCAGAAGAATTTGATCAAGGCCATTGGTTCGAAATTAAAAGAAATAATCGAAGTGATAAAACACCACATCAGCGAGCTCACGAAGCTACTTGGAAAAAAGAAAAAGGGCACTCAGCAGATTCGACAGTTAATCGTCGCAAGCCGCATGCTACACTTACCGGTGGACGACTACAGGATCATTATTAGACCAAGAGATGGACTCAACGTGACCGAACACGGCGCAGACCGCATCTACCACAGCGTACGAGGTGCTACAAATGCTGAACGCACAGCGCATGAAGAAGATACTTTGCTTCAACCAGAAGCAGAACATTATAGTCCTCAGCACACCATCGAAAGAAAGAGCCCAAAAACACGTCGCAATAACCAGTCTGAGCATTGGCAGCAAGGAATATGAAGTCTGTGCCTATCGCACAGCACCGGAGAACACCTCGAAAGGAGTCATCCGAGGTATCTCTGCCGATGAAAGCCCGGAAGGGATCGTTAGGAAGCTGGTCACTCCACGCAACCCCAGCGTCCTCTAAGCCAAGCGCAAGGGCAATACAAACAACGTAATCGTCATTTTTGATGGATATTACAACCATAGCTATGTGAACTATGAAGCTGCGCTCGTTCGATGCGCACTTTACAAGAAACAATTTGACATCTGTTACGAATGCGGAAGACTTGGTCACCGGGCGGACGTATGCCCCAATCCTACTGATAAAATTTGCCGGAGTTGCGGCACCAAGAATCCAAAGCAAGACCACGAATGCAAAGCAGAATGCCAACTATGTGGAGAAGACCACCCGACCGGGAATAAACGATGCCAAGCAAGGTACCGCATCCCATACCTCGTCAAAAGACAAAGATGGCAACGTTCCCCGAGAGAGGAACAAGTGGAATACGAAAACTACGGCGATAAACAAAGAAGACCAAGTACAGCCAGCAGGAACAGAAGCGCCAGAAGCAGATCACGCTCCGGTAACCGATCTATGTCAAGGTCCCTACCCTGCAATGGCAGCCCAATCAAGCCACCACAGGCCATTGGCAACAGCAAGGGCCCTACCGGTGACTGCACCACCGGACCCCCATCCCAGGTGAGCTAGGCTGACGTAGCTTCCGGGGCGCGCGCGGAGGCAGACGCTGCACCTAACACTAGAAATAGAGAGTTAGAAAAAGAACTAGCAAAGATGAAACAAATGATGCTAGAACATCATCAGCGGATTGTCGCTCTAGAAGAAGAAAACAGCAGACGGCGTAAAGAAAACATTACTCTTAAAACGGGCGGGGTATTACACTAGATAGTATTGAGGAAAAAGAGGCAGATATGGAAGAAGAGGCTAACACGCCAGCCACGCGCAAAGCCTCGGACGATAACGAGACGATCACAGTTAAAAAGACCAAGTCCGTTAAACCTCTTGAGAAAAGACAGAATGAACTTGAAAGCAAAATTGACATTCTAGAAAACAAACTAGACATCATAGATACACGCTTTGAAGACATGGGTACGCAAATTACCCAGCAAGTTACACAGGCTATTATGACTCACATACAACAACAATTTAACACAATCGCTACAAAATTTACCGACATTGAATCTCGTATGAAGTCATGGGGACCACAAATCAGGGGAGGCGGCCCCATCAAAACAATCAGTAAGCCATATAATAAACCCTTAACACCTACGGTGGAGGGAACCGGAAAACTGTAACTGCCGCCATGGATCGACACGACCATTACACTATCTGGCAATGGAATTGTCACGGATACAGTAGAAAAAGATCGCACTTACATCAACACCTAATCAATAAGGAACATCCTGATGTCATAATGCTACAGGAGCCACACTGTAAGGCCAAATGATCTGGGTATAGATCATTCTGTAGTGCCGACGGGGAGACGAGAGCTGTCAGCACTCTAGTCAAACGTGCCTACACGGTCGTTCAGCATGATACAGGCATTGCGGATGTAGACAACATATTAATCTAGTTAATATCTGCCAGCAAAAAACAATCAAAGTCTATTTCTCCTTAATGTTTATAGTAACCCATGAAACAAACGTCCCAATTTCCGATTACTTCTCCGCAAGACTCTCACTATCACAGAAGGCTGAGCCTTAGTGATTGGGCACGCGGCATGGGGATACAAATTTGAAAACCCCAAAGGTAGACACCTATCGCTAGACGCACAACAAGAGTGCCTTACCCTCATCACAGACCCGTCAACACCTACGAGGCGGGGGTCTAGTGTTAGTGTGGACACTACGCCACATCTCACCGTTACAAAGAACATTAAGGATGCGAAATGGATTAACACCTAACAGGATCTAGGCAGCGATCATAACATCCTCGAAATCACTGTTAAATCAGGGCCACGCAAATCTAAGGGCAAACAACACAAAATTGTAGACTGGAACAAACTTGGACAAATTCGCAAGAAAGATTATAATACTATCAAAGACATCGTGGACGGGAGCACGCAGCTTAAGCGGGGTGTTAACGCAGCCACACAAGTAATCCCCCAGGACGCGCAAATGGAACAGGTAGACAGTAAACTCCTACATATGTGGGAAGCTAAAGAAGGTCTCTTGAGGAGATGGAAAACTCAGAGACAAAACAGGACGCTCCGACGCAGGCTGGCCCGGCTGAACAGAGATATAGAAGCATACGCACAAGAGCTCTGTAACCAACAATGGGAAGCAACACGCACCATTATGAATAATCAATTAGGATTGTCCAGAACGTGGAACTTCCTCAGGCACCTTTTGAATCCTGAGGAAAGTAAAGCGAAGTACAGATAAAACTTAAACAAAATCTTACACGCATAGGACAAAGCTCAAGCAGATTTTATCGATGAGATAGCCGCAAGGTATTTATCTCGGGCTAAGCCAACAATTCACCTAGATTACACAGGCACCAAAAACAGGCAATTAGACGAAGAGATTAGCGAGGCGGAATTGAGAGCAGCTCTACAAAAGCTTAACACTACATCCGCGCCGGGACTGGACGGAATAACAAACAAGACGATCCGAAATCTCGATGATGCCTCTCTAGAACAACTTACCAAGTATATGAACGAACGCTGGCAATTCAGTACAATACCACGACAATAGAAAACGGCCCACATTATTCTAATACCTAAGCCAGGCAAGCGCCTACAGTTGGAGAACCTGAGACCCATTTCACTCACGTCCTGTGTGGGCAAGCTCATGGAGCGCGTTGTCCTAACGAGACTGACCAACTATGTCGACGATAACGACAATGTTAGGCTTCCGCAGAAATTTGTCCACACAGGATGCAATGCTCCAACTTAAGCATCAAATTATAGATAACACAAGTCGGAACACCAAAGCTATCCTAGGATTGGACCTAAAGAAAGCTTTTGACAGTGTTACCCACGAAACCAATCCTAAACAGAATAAATGAGCTAGGCCTAGGCCAGCGAGTATACAATTATAGACGAGACTTCCCTACCAACAGAAAGGCACACATTAAGACAGGAGACCTTAACTCCGAAGAACTACAGATCGGAAGCGCAGGTACACCCCAAGGTTCAGTAATATCACCGATGCTGTTTAACTTGGCTCTTATGGGATTACCAGCAAAGCTACAGGAAATCGATGGCCTCAATCATACCATCTACGCTGACGATATCACTCTCTGGGTGAGCGATGGCAACGATGGACAGGTTGAAAACACATTACAACGTACCATAGAAGCAGTTGAACAATATCTAGCAGGAACCGGACTGGCGTGTTCGGCAGAGAAACCTGAGCTCCTCATGTATGTACCGTCGCGAGGTGGCCGAAAACCATGCAACTACGAGGAAGGAAACAATCCGGAAATTCACCTAACTACAGCAGAGGGTACGCCCATACTCAAGGTTGAAAAGATCAGAGTGTTGGGCCTCATCATTGAAAGTAACGGCTACAATGGAGAGACCATACGCAAATTAGACAATATAACATCTGAAATCATGCGGCACCTTAAACGAATAGCTAACAAACATAGTGGAATGAAAGACGGCAATCTGATTCAACTAGCCCAAGCGTTCATAATAAGCAGAATAGTATACGTGGCACCGTACCTACGATGGTACTCGTCAGAAAAATACAATTATATTGATTAATCAGAAAAATCTACAAGCAAGAAATCGGACTCTCCATCACCACCAGCAACGATAGACTACTGCAGCTAGGTCTCCACAATACGCTGGATGAGCTAATCGAGGCACAACGAATAGCACAATACGAACGCCTGTCCAAAACTAAAACAGGTAGGCAAATATTGGATCGCCTAGGTATAAGGTATCACACCCAACATGGCGTCGAAGTAGATATGCCCAGACACATCAGAGACATGATAACCATCACTCCAATACCCAAGAATATGCGTCCTACCCACCATCAGGGTAGACGGGAAAGCAGAGCACGCAGTATACAGAAGAAATTCGCTAACAGCAAGGACACCACATTTCTAGACGCAGCTAGATACAGACAGAAGCGCGCCTACACAGCAGTGGTGATAAATTACGAGGGAAAATGTACAACGAGCGCTACAGTCAACACGCTACATGCAGAAACCGCAGAGGAAATAGCTATTGCGCTAGCCATAGCACAAACACGAGCGGGCGTAATCATCTGTGATTCCCAGACGGCCATACGAAACTTCCCCGACGGTCGAATCTCCCCAGAGGCACTAAGACTCCTAAAATTAGCTAATAACCGCGACAAAAGTGTCGATTTCATCTGGACACCCGCTCACACACTACCAGATGGTAGCAATGAGGTGGCACACCGCATGGCTCGAGAACTTACGGACCTAGCCTCGGTTAGCCCCGCCTCACCGACTACCGATGAGTGGGAGTGGGAAGATCGAATGACCAGATTTCACGAAATTACACAACACCATAAATTGCAGAGGCGTATATTCCCGCCGCCGCACCCAAAATTAAGCAAAAACCAGTCTGTAGAATGGCGGCAGTTACAGACCAGATCCTATCCGAGTCCAGATATTATGCACCTAATACACCCAGATTTATACCCAACGGACAAGTGCAGACATTGCAACTCTAGAGCCACCCTGGAGCATATCCTATGGGAATGTACGGCTGTAATACAGGGTGACGGTGATGCAGCCTCAAACTGCGACAGCCTCCGCGCGCGCTTGGAGTCTGCGTTGCTCAGCTCGGACCTGCAGCCCCAACTCTGGGCCGTCCAGCGAGCCGAGGAAGATGCCAAGTGCCAACAACCCTTGGCTGAAACCTAGGCGGAGTCCAGGCCCACCCCACCAAATCGCAGGGCGCTCAATAAAGTTATTTGAATGAATGAATGAATGAATGAATGAATGAATGAATGAATGCATGAATGAATGAATGAATGAATGAATGAATGAATGAATGCGACCATTTGTAAAGGGCGTCGTACTTGATACCTCCGGAGTGTCTGCTGTTCTTGAAGAGTCTTTTCATCGGCGGAAGCGATGAGGTGTGCAACAGACATGGACAAAGTGTATCGAGTCTCAGCATTTCACTCTTCGTAAGTCCACGGTGCGGTTCATTTCACTGCTGACCCCATTTTACTTATGAGACTTCCTTGCCAACTGAAGTGAAACTTGGCAATAAATAGTCGGAGCTAAGCAAGCATTTTATTTCAGTTCAATAAAGAATTAGGCTTTCACCGTTCCGCTGTAATAGACGAAGGAAAGCGTACAAACTTGTGTGCTTATATTGTTGTGCTTATATTTTTATATGCTTATATTTTTGTGGCTACCGCCTTATTTAGGACACTCGGAAAGCTTGAAGTACAAACTATGTGCAGCCTCACGGCGGCACAGTGGCTGGCGGTTATGAGGGGTCTGCGGCTTCATTGCAGACTTGAGTTGTATCCGACTGTATAAAGCTAAATTGGGATCCAGCTAGCATTGAAAGTTTTGCGACCTAAATGATGTCTTGGTAATGGAGAAGTGCTAACTGACTTTAGTTTTACTCATGTTCTTTAAAATTGCCGTTAACTGTTGGCGTAAAATTTTACAGCATGGCATGGCATCAATTCCTGTCTTGTAACGACAGCATACTGTTTGGTAGCTCACGCAAGGAAGAAGACGAGCAAAGATCCTTTAAAAGATTTGTGACGACATCGTGAGGAACATTCGACTATAAGCTCTATTGTCGCAGGTCTTCTTTCAATGATGCAATTATTGTCCAGATATTTCAACAATGTGCTTGTGTTACAATTCGTTACGTTGTCCTGCTGTGTAAGGCTTCTGTGGCGCCTGTCAAGCACATTGTCGGATTCCACCAGAAAGCTGTGATCGCTATGAATGTCGTTACCAGCCTCGTCCGCATCTCAAAATTCCTGCGCACAGCTGCAAATGACGCCACTCGCAACGTTGCAGCGCGAAAGGTTCGGAGGTGGTTTAGGAACTTCCACTGGCCGAAAGAAGGTGCAAGCGACAACAGGAAGATTCTCTGCTTTAATATGGTCGCCAGCAGCTTCAAATATTGTGCGGTCGTCGTCTTGCACGGCGTGGCTGACGCGACGATAGGCAGTCGGTCCGACATGGAAACCATGTTGACGCGACTATAGCGTACTGCTCACTTGTTTTCGTCGTTGTTCAGATCCGCAATAGCCAGTAAATGCGTGTTGTTTGCGCTAGTGACATTAAGAGTACAGTACCGGACTGCACTTTAAAAGCGGCAGAGTAACGGTACGAACCTGGAGGAATGAAAAATGCAACAACTTATTTTCGTATTCGCTTTCCACAGCACGCTTTCCGCCAAGCGCAAGCTCTAAAGAAGGTGAAAAACAAGGCCATCACACGTATGTACGCAGGCAAGACTGATCAAAAACAACAGTTAATAAACTACAACACTTACCCTCGATAGAAACGCAGGCCGGCTCTACAAACCCAACTTTGAAAACCCTATTTGAGAGAGCGCACGAAACCGCAAAACCGTGTAGCCAACGGAGCCCACAGTTGAAGATGCGTAACTATGGAACAAATGAGCCATAGCAGCCTTGCTGTACATAATGAACATATAATAACATCAAATGTAAAGAGAAACTATTAGGTATTTTAAATACTAAGAACAAAACTTTCATTTTATTGCTTTTCCACTCTGTTTAAAATTAGTTATGTAAGAAAAGATACGTTCAAAGAAGTGGATCCAAAACTGCTCGCCGCTTCTCCGAGAACTTGGCAAGTTGAAAGGGTTGAAAGCATACCTGCATGTCCGCCACACGGGCGGTTTCAATCCCTAATAATGTTTATCTACGCTGAACGTTTCATGCCGCTTCGGATCGTACGTTGAACCAGTTTAGCGCGCAACATTGAGGTATAAATAAATGTGGGAATAAACGACCAACGCAGCCTATCGCGCGATACGTATTTGAAAGGGAAATTCATATATAAAATTTCAGCAAATAAGTAACGTTTTGTGTTCTCGCTTCCGTAATGCATGCAATTTGTGCAGCGTTACGCATGCTTAATTTTATCGTTAATGAGGGCACGTACGTGCACTTGGATGCCGCATAAAATGCTCGTTTTAAGCAATGATCGCTCGAAATGTGCATCATTTCATAGACAACATAAATAAGCTTACATATATATATATATATATATATATATACGAGAAGAGGGTGTTAACCGAGGGGCCCGATTTTTATTAGTCATATCATGAGAAGCCAACACCTCTTATTAAGGCTCACAACAAGACCCGCCACCCTCTCGTTAATGCTATGGAATTCCTTTATGTTACCAGCTATATTCTTATTCATCAGGAATCCGACTCCTAGTTCTCGTCGCTCCGCTTAGCCCCGGTAGCACAGGACGTGCCCGCTTTTTAGCACTGTATATGCTTCATATGCCAAAGACTTGAAAAATTATAGACCGATCAGCTTATTGTCCGTGGCCTACAAACTATTTACTAAGGTAATCGCAAATAGAATCAGGAACACCTTAGACTTCTGTCAAGCAAAGGACCAGGCAGGATTTCGTAAAGGCTACTCAACAATACATCATATTCACACTATCAATCAGGTGATAGAGAAATGTGCGGAATATAACCAACCCTTATATATAGCTTTCATTGATTACGAGAAAGCGTTTGATTCTGTCGAAACCTCGGCAGTCATGGAGGCATTACGGAATCAGGGTGTAGACGAGCCGTATGTAAAAATACTGAAAGATATATATAGCGGCTCCACAGCCACCGTAGTCCTCCATAAAGAAAGCAACAAAATCCCAATAAAGAAAGGCGTCAGGCAGGGAGATACGATCTCTCCAATGCTATTCACAGCATGTTTACAGGAGGTATTCAGAGACCTGGATTGGGAAGAATTGGGGATAAAAGTTAATGGAGAATACCTTAGTAACTTGCGATTCGCTGATGATATTGCCTTGCTTAGTAACTCAGGGGACCAATTACAATGCATGCTCACTGACCTGGAGAGGCAAAGCAGAAGAGTGGGTCTAAAAATTAATCTGCAGAAAACTAAAGTAATGTTTAACAGTCTCAGAAGAGAACAGCAATTTACAATAGGCAGCGAGGCACTGGAAGTCGTAAGGGAATACATCTACTTAGGGCAGGTAGTGACGGCGGATCCGGATCATGAGACGGAAAGAATCAGAAGAATAAGAATGGGCTGGGGTGCGTTTGGCAGGCATTCTCAGATCATGAACAGCAGGTTGCCATTATCCCTCAAGAGAATAGTGTATAATAGCTGTGTCTTACCAATACTCACCTACGGGGCAGAAACCTGGAGGCTTACGAAAAGGGTTCTACTCAAATTGAGGACGACGCAACGAGCTATGGAAAGAAGAATGATAGGTGTAACGTTAATGGATAAGAAAAGAGCAGATTGGGTGAGGGAACAAACGCGAGTTAATGACATCTTAGTTGAAATCAAGAAAAAGAAATGGGCATGGGCAGGACATGTAATGAGGAGGGAAGATAACCGATGGTCATTAAGGGTTACGGACTGGATCCCAAGGGAAGGGAAGCGTAGCAGGGGGCGGCAGAAAGTTAGGTGGGCGGATGAGATTAAGAAAATTGCGTTTGTAGGGACGGCATGGCCACAATTAGTACATGACCGGGGTTGTTGGAGAAGTATGGGAGAGGCCTTTGCCCTGCAGTGGGCGTAACCAGGCTGATGATGATGATGATGATGCTTCATTTGTCCTCCTAACTTCACTGAGCCCTATTATATCCCATTTACTGCCCTCTATTCCTCCAATAGCACTGCTAGACTCGCCTCACTAGATAACATTCTAGCGTTAAACGTTGCCAGGTGCAGATTCCAATGGCGGCCTGTCCGGATCCAGGGATTCTTAGCACCCTCTGCTGCGGGTGCTATATATATATATATATATATATATATATATATATATATATATATATATATGACGCGGCGAACCGACCACGCCCGAAGCACGGATCACACAAAAGCGAGCCCCACAAGCGATGATGGAGAACAACGCCATATGAACCCCACATGATGATGATCATGTACAGATGACAAATTGTAGCTTATAAATGCCCACACTAATGTCCCCTCGCGCAAGAGCGGCCATCCTGGCAGCAACTCAAAAGGGCGGCGAACGCCTCGTGAAAGGCTTCATACGGGAAACGTGGACAACCTCAGCAGCGCGGCAGCGGCGGTCATTTGGAACAATAACTGGTACCACGCGATAGTTAACCGGAAAGGTCTGCTCCAAGATTTTGTAGGGGCCGATGAACCGAAGCTGAAACTTGTCACATAAGCCAGGAGCACGAACTGGTGTCCAGAGTAGTACTTCCTCGCCAGGGCGGAAGCACACGACGCGGTGAGAGGCGTCGTAATGCTACTTGCGGTCCTGTTGCCGTGCTCCGGTGTTGATGCGGGCGAGCTGGCGAGAACGCAGAATGCGGGACACATATTCTTCGCAGGAGAATGGGCATCGATCGACAGTTCGCGCGAAGTAAGAGACGTCAAGGCAGGAAGAGGGCGAACGACCATAGACAAGGTAAAACGGCGAGTAACCGGTCGTGCGTTGAACGGCGGTATTGTACGCAACAGTCACGAATGGCAAAATTGCGTCCCAGTTTCTGTGACCTGGCTCGATATACATAGCTAGCATGTCGGACAGCGTGCGATGAAATCGCTCTGTTAGGCCGTTGGTTTGCGGATGGTAACTGGAGGTAGTCTTGTGGGTGGTTCCGGAGGCTCTGAGTACTTCGTCTACTAGTTGCGAGAAGAATGCTTTTCCACGGTCGCTCAGGAGGACGCGAGGAGCACCGTGACGCAGAATTAAGGCTTGAAGTACGAATGCAGACTTCAGACGCTGAGGCAGAACTCAAACAAGCTGTTTCGGCGTAGCGTGTCAAGTGGTGAACGGCTGTCACAATCCATCGTTTACCGGTGAGAGTCACAGGAAGAGGACCATACAGGTCAATGCCAATGACTTCAAATGGTTCCGACGGACACGGAACCGATTGCAGGTGTCCGCTTGGAGCTGATGTAGGAGTCTTTCGACGCTGACATAGGGCGCAGGAAGCCACACACCTCGCTACACTGGCGGACAAGCCAGGCCAGTAGAAGCGACCTTTGATGCGGCATAGGTTTTCTGGAAAGCAAGGTGACCAGCAGTCATGTCGTCGTGAGAAGCCTGCAGGACGTGAGCACGTAGAGAGCGTGGCAGGACAGGAACCCAGCGTTGACCGTCAGGGTGATAGACATGACGGTACAGGACGCAGTTGTCAATCTTAAATTGCGTCAGCTGTCGACGGAGGCGGGCGTTAGGCGGACCCGAAGCTCCTTGAAGGTGGTCTATGATGCACCGACAGTAAGAGTCTGCAAGTTGCCGAGATTTGAAGAATCTGTTGTCGTGTGTAGGCATCTCCTCTACAGTGGCCAACGAGAAAGCATGTGAAGAGGGGTCGTGCGAAAGGTCGTCACGGATGGTAGTTGCAGGTCCATTGCATGGTGTCATAGGAAGCGTACAGCGAGGAAGCGCGTCTGCATCCCTTTTCTGCACTTGTAGGTAATAGTAAAGTCGTATTCTTGCAGACGAAGGATCCACCAACCAAGTCGTCCAGACAAGTTCTTCAGCGTCGAAAGCAAGCGTAATGCATGATGGTCTGTAACTATGGTGAAATGGCGGCCGTGAAGATAACGTCGAAACTTCTGCACAGACCAAACGATAGCTAGGCATTCCTGCTCCGTGATGGCGTAATTCTTTTCGGCGTTTGTGAGAACGCGACTTCCTTACGCGACGACCCTCTCACCTAAAGTGTCGTCTCGCTGTAGGAGAATGCCACCAATGCCGTGACCACTAGCATCCGTATGCAGGAGGGTAGGAGCAGCTTCATCAAAATGGCGAAGTACTGGTTCAGATGTGAGAGCGCGCTTCAGATGGGCGAACGCTGATTCACATTCGGGAGACCACACAAAGGGGACATTAGAACCCAGTAATTTGTGCAGACGTGACGCTATTGAGGCGAAGTCTCGTATGAATCGGCGAAAATAGGAAGCGAGGCCTAAGAAACTGCGCAAATCTTTTGTCTTTTCGGGACGAGGGAAGTGCCGAACTGCCGAAACTTTGTCAGGATCTGGACGAATGCCGTCTTTGCTCACAATGTGACCTAATACCTTGATCGTCTTGCTCGCAAAATGGCATTTCTTGGTGTTTAGCTGAAGTCCAGCGTTGGCAAGGCACGTCAGAACTTCATCCAGACGTTTCAGCTGCTGAGAGAAGGTTGACGAGAAAACAACAATATCCTCCAGATAGCACAAGCAAGTCTTCCACTTCAGGCCACGAAGAACGGTGTCAATCATGCGCTCGAACGTTGCGGGCGCATTGCAGAGGCCGAAAGGCATGACATTAAACTCGTAGAGCCCATCTGGTGTCGAAAACGCTGTTTTCTCTTTATCGTCCTCATGCATAGGTATCCGCCAGTAGCCGGAACGCAGATCGAGACTGGAGAAGTACTCGGCACCCTGCAGGGAATCCAAGGCATCGTCTATTCGCGGCATAGGGTATACTTCCTTGCGTGTGATCTTGTCAAGTGCTCGGTAGTCGTTACAAAATCGAACAGAGCCGTCTTTTTTTACGAACCAAAACAACGGGGGATGACCAAGGGCTAGCAGAGGGGCGTATTATGTTCCGTTGGAGCATGTCGGTGACGTTCTCGTCAATGACTTTCCTCTCGGCTAGCGATACGCGATACGGTCTACGGCGCACTATGGATGTGCCATCTGTCTCTATCCGATGCTTTGTAATCGAAGTTTTTCCCAACGAAGGTGAACGCGCGTCAAACGAAGCTTCATGTTTTTGGAGCAAAGCAAGCAACTGTTCTGACTGCGAAGGTGTCAGGTCGGAACTGGTGGCAGCTGCGAGAGCTGAAGGAGATGCGGCCTGTCCAGTACAAGGAATTTCAGAGGAATTTGCTTTAAAGGAAACAACAGGGATAGACTCCGATTCAGTGGCGCAAGCCAATGTAGTGCCTTTAGGGATGAGAATCTTTTCGGATGTCGAGTTTGTAGCGCAGAGAAGTGCAGAGCCATGATCAAACCAAACCAGCCCTCATGCAAAGGCTATCCCTCTTGCGATACAGCGTGCAGATGGTAATACGAGCACGCCCCCGCAGTCAATGACATCAGACGTGATAGTAACAATGCTTTGACGGCGAGGTGGTAGCGTGGTATTTTCTGCAGCACGCAAGTGAATTGGTGCGTCAACTGCATGAAGTGAATAGGTCGTGTCGGTCATGTGGAGAACGCGTTGCCCTCAGCAGATGGAGGCGGAGGCCGTAGAAAGAAAATCCCATCCCAATATGAGCCGCTGGGCACTGTAGAGCGGCGAAGGGGTGACGGCGAGCGGCGTCTCGCAGGACGATACGTCGGAACCATCTCGGATGCTACAGTAGGTGATGGAGAGCTGCCGCGCGGTGGAACATAAGGACGGAGTTGGTCATGCAGGCTCCCTAGACGTTGGAATATAGCTCCGGGCGAGAAGTCATCCCGTTCGTATGCGTCATATCCGCGACGCTCGTCTTGCTGGCGCTTGCGGCAAAAACGTGCTATATGGCCACGATAGCCGCAGTAGTAGCAGATCGGACGAGGAGGACGCCACTGCGGATAGCTGGTTTGGGTAGGTGCGCTGGTAGTCATGGAAGCCATGTGGGCCGGCGTTGGTTTTTCAGGCATCGGTGGAACGATGACTGGAGTAACGGCGGCTACTTGTGCAAACGTTGGTGGGGCCCGAGGGGTTAGAGGGTCCGTGTACGCTGCACCAGCCATGGACGCCAATTCCTCCTTGACAACGCCTCGCAGATTGGTATCCGATACATGAGAAGGCATAGGCCCTGCGCGAAGCCAAGATGCTGTAGCTCTTCACGAATTATTGCGCGGATCATGGCTCGTAACGTGAGGTCGTCGGCGGTGGTGGTTTCAGTGGTGTCTGGCTGCAACCGTACTGATTCGAGTTCGTCGAGGCGCTGGCAAGTAGCGACGATATCAGCGACGGTAGCGGGGTTCTTGTTGGCTAAGGCATTGAAAGCAACAGCTCCAATGCCTTTGAGGATATGGCGAACCCTGTCTGATTCGGTCACGGCCGTGTTCACGCGTCGACAAAGAGCAAGCACATCCTCGATGTATGACGTATAACATTCCCCGAGTTGTTGCTTGCGAGTGTAGAGCGTCTGTTTTGCGAGGGCGGAACGAATAGCCGGTGTGCCGAAGATTTGGCGGAGCTGCTGTTTGAAAGCACTCCAGTTCGTGAAATCAACCTCGTGGTTGAAAAACAAAGTCTTCGCTACTCCAGTGAGATAAAAGGCGACGTGACGTAGCTTGGATGCGTCGTCCCGACGGTTAGCCGAACACACTCGGCCGTAGTCGTCCAACCAATCCTCGACGTCTTCACCGCGAAGTCCAACAAATAGATTGGGATCCCGCTTGTGCCCTCTGATAATCCAATACGGAGAGGCGGGGGTAGCCGAGGCCGACATGGTTGAAGTAGAACTACCCGTTCGCTCGTCCTGCGACATAATGGCGGACAGCTGGCACAATCGGCGACCTGATCGAAACTCCAGGAAGTTCAGCGGGGAGTCAGAGCACGGAGGACCGTAAAGCACACTCCACCACTTGTGATCCAGCAGTTATCCCGACTTTTATTACGCGTCGGAGATGCGGCGAACCGACCACGCCCAATGCATGGATCACAAAAGAGCGAGCCCCACAAGCGATGATGAAAAAGAACGCCATATGAACCCCACATGATGATGATCATGTACAGATGACCCAAAGTGTAGTCTATAAATGCCTACACTATATATATATATATATATATATATATATATACATATATATATATATATATATATATATATATATATATATATATATATATATATATATATATATATATATATATACGTATTGTAACGAAGAAGTACCGGTCATACCGGCGCATCACCAGCGCTTTACGCATGGGGCCAGTTCTGAATGCTCGCAGGGTTTTGACTACCGCACCGACTGCGATCTCTCACTCCTTCCGTACCCTGTCAATAAACACCTTGACATTTGGTGGAGCGCTACCTATTTGGTTACAACAGGTAGCGAGGCACAGGAAGTGGTAAGGGAATACATCTACTTAGGGCAGGTAGTAACGGCGGATCCGGATCATGAGACGGAAATAATCAGAAGAATAAGAATGGGCTGGGGTGCGTTTGGCAGGCATTCTCAGATCATGAACAGCAAGTTGCCAGTATCCCTCAAGAAAAAAGTGTTTAATAGCTGTGTCTTACCAGTACTCACCTACGGGGCAGAAACCTGGAGGCTTACGAAAAGGGTTCTACTTAAATTGAGGACGACGCAACGAGCTATGGAAAGAAGAATGATAGGTGTAACGTTAATGGATAAGAAAAGAGCAGATTGGGTGAGGGAACAAACGCGAGTTAATGACATCTTAGTTGAAATCAAGAAAAAGAAATGGGCATGGGCAGGACATGTAATGAGGAGGGAAGATAACCGATGGTCATTAAGGGTTACGGACTGGATCCCAAGGGAAGGGAAGCGTAGCAGGGGGCGGCAGAAAGCTAGGTGGGCGGATGAGATTAAGAAGTTTGTAGGGACGGCATGGCCACAATTAGTACATGACCGGGGTTGTTGGAGAAGTATGGGAGAGGCCTTTGCCCTGCAGTGGGCGTAACCAGGCTGATAATGATGATGATGATTTGGTGGAGAGTGCGGGGTACGACTCCATTAACGCTGGAACTTCGAAGCCGAACCCTTTAACCATCTCGACCCATGCCGGGCGATGCTGCCCAGCCTTCTCGAAACACGTCTGACGATCCAGCTCAACAAGCTGCAGTCAACGCACCAATTGTCATCTGTCCTGGCGTGCTGCGTCAGCGGGATCCTGCTATTTTTGCGGGTACCGCTGATCGGGACGTTGAGGACTGGCTCGCCTCGTACGACAGAGTCAGCGCGCACAACCACTGGGACCATACGGCAAAGCTCAACAACGTAATTTTCTACTTGAGCAACGTTGCACATTTGTGGCATCGTAATCATGAATCCGACATCCCGACATGGTCGGCATTCAAGACCAACTTCGCGGAAGTCTTTGGACGTCCTGCTGTGCACAAACTCCAGGCAGAACAACGCCTGCGCGGACGCTCCCAGCAACCAGGTGATAATTTCGCCAGCTACATCGAAGACGTCGTTAATCTGTGCAACAGAGTCAACGCAACCATGCCAGAAGCCTACAAGATCAGGCACATCCTCAAGGGAATTGAGGACGACACCTTTCAAATGTTGGTCGCCCGAAACCCGACCACAGTGTCTGTCGTCATTGCGCTGTGTCAGAGTTACGACGAACTTAGAAGGCAGGGAGTAGTCACACGACATCCGTCCTCAGAATTTGCCGCTGTCTTAGGTCTGACTCTAGATGTTGACGAGTGGCCTCTAATGCACCAGATGAAGGAATTCGTAGGAGAAGAAGTTGCTCGGCAGCTTTCCCTGGTGCCCTTTACGAACGCGCAATCATATTCTCAATTGACACCGGGCTTACAGAGCGTCATCAAGGAGCAAGTCGCCCAGTGCCTGCTAGCTGTTATTCAACCGCCTACTGTCGCGGCGCCCCTGACGTCCGCTGACGTCGCTGCAAAGCCGCCCTTCGCTTCACGTCCACCTCTCTAAGCGGTTGCGCGACCGCCCATGATTCCCTTCTCACCGCCACTTCCATAGCTACGACGTCAGCCAAATATTTGGCGCACCATGGACAACCGCCCAATTCGTTACCATTGTGGTATTACGGGAGACGTTGCCCGTTTTGGTCGACGCCCTATGCTGCATATTTATGATAACCGTCGGCCCATGAGCACTTACACCCCTCGACAGCCACAATCTCCTGTGCCACCGGATGAAACCCCTGCTCTCAACCATGCTTGTCGTTCCCCATCCTCACGCCGCCGCTCTATCTCACCGATGAAACACCGGCCAAGCCTCAGGGACACTGTCACAATTCCCGAGGCGAGAACGGCGTCCCCTTCGATTTGCCAAAGGCATCGAAAGAACCCCTGCAACGTCATTCAGGTCGAAGAGATTCGAACATTCGCACTGGTCGCTACGGGCGCAGCAATTTGGTGCAGCGCGCAGGACTTTGCCAACGAATAGGAAAAGTAACGACGTCACTTTCCTGAGTGTATTTGAGTACGGCGAGCGCACAGCCTGTCAAACCATTGGGAGCCTGCACTGCACGTGTTGTCATCGAGGAGTCGCTTCATGTCATTGAATTCGCCGTCTCCGTATCTTGCGCGTCAGCACGTGACGCAACCGTGCTATTCGCGCCAAGGGACTTCTTCGTCCATCGCCGTTCCCTTCCGTTGCCCTTTGCCTTCATCGCCCTCATTGCTGGCAGTGGTGTCATATGTGTGTGCAATGTGTCTTTTCTGCCGATTACTGCGCGTCGCTGAGAGTGCCTCGGCTACGTGCAAACCGTGGATTCTTCAATGCTCTTCAATGCTCTTCGACGTCCCTCGCCGCCCTCGACAGTGCCAATCGACCGCCGTCGGAGTGCTTCCATCCGTCAATCTTCGGTGATCTGACAACCACACAAGCTTGCTACGCGAATTTACCGCCTCCTTCGACTGCCATAAACATTATCTCGGCCGCACCACTACGGTATCGCACAGCATCGACACCGGTTCGCACGCCCCACTCCGGCAGCGTCCTTACCATGTCCCAGCTTCTGAACGTCGTTCATCGACG
This sequence comes from Dermacentor variabilis, assembly GCF_050947875.1. Taxonomy (NCBI): domain Eukaryota; kingdom Metazoa; phylum Arthropoda; class Arachnida; order Ixodida; family Ixodidae; genus Dermacentor; species Dermacentor variabilis. The sequence goes on along the minus strand of NC_134571.1, from coordinate 224,953,460 downwards.
AACAAGTGAGCCATATGCTTCGGCGAGGCGTGATTCAGACGTCCTATAGCCCGTGGGCGTCGCCAATCGTCCTCGTGAAAAACAAAGATGGTTCTATTCGCTTTTGCGTAGATTACAGACGCCTTAACAAAATTACGCGCAAAGACGTATATCCCCTACCACGCATAGACGATGCTCTTATTTATTATTATAGGGTTTTACGTGCCAAAACCACTTTCTGATTATGAGGCACGCCGTAGTGGAGGGCTCCGGAAATTTCGACCACCTGGGGTTCTTTAACGTGCACCTAAATCTAAGTACACAGGTGTTATCGCATTTCGCCCCCTCGAAATGCGGCCGCCGTGGCCGGGATTCGATCCCGCAACCTCGTGCTCAGCAGCCCAACACCATAGCCACTGAGCAACCACGGCGGGTGCGATGCTCTTGACAGTTTGCAAAGTGCCGAGTTCTTTTCCTCTTTGGATTTGCGGTCTGGATATTGGCAAGTCCCCATAGCAGAGGCTGACCGCTCGAAAACGCCTTCGTCACACCGCACGGACTATACGAATTTAATGTCATGCCATACGGCCTATGTAATGCGCCCGTTACTTTCGAGCCTATGATGGACAGCATCTTGCGCGGTCTCAAGTGGCATACGTATTTGTGCTAGCTAGATGATGTCGTTGACTTCTCACCTGATTTCCCCGATTCACCTCCAACGGCTAAGAGAGGTATTAAGCTGCCTTACTAATGCTGGCTTGCAGCTTAACATCAAAAAATGCTTCTTTGCTGCCCGTAAGCTTACCATTTTAGGCCACGTCGTATCCAAAGAAGGCGTGCTTCCGGATCCTGCGAAACTCCGTGCAGTTGCGGAGTTCCCCAAGCCCACCAACCTGAAGACGCTACGCAGTTTCGTCGGCCTCTGCTCTTATTTTCGCCGCTCTGTGAAGAACTTCGCTATGACCATCGCCTCTTTGAATCAACTGCTGGCTGGAGACAACGCCCTATCCGCCTGGTCAAAAACATGCGATGACGCGTTCACGAACCTTCGCCATCTGCTCACCTCTCCTCCTATTTTACGACACTTTGGCCCCGCTGCCCCAACTGAGGTCCATACAGATGCTAGTGGAGTTGGCGTCGGGGCGGTTCTTGCCCAACGCAAACGTGGTCTTGAGGAATACGTCGTTACTTATGCTAGCCGCACGCTGACAAAGTCGGAGCTAAACTACTCTATTACAGAAAAGGAGTGTTTAGCCATACTCTGGGCACTTACGAAATTTCGACCTTACTTATACGGCCGCCAATTTGATGTAGTAACGGACCACCATGCGCTGTGCTGGCTGTCCAAGACCCCTCTGGCCGCCGCGCACGCTCTCCGTTTGCAAGGTACGACATCCGGGTCGCGTACCGCTCGGGACTCGAGCATGCCGGCGCTCTCTCCCGCTCGGCCATTTTGCCTGACGCGCACAGTTTTTGCCGACTCAACTTTGTCCTGTCAGCACTTGCCATCGATGACATGCGCTCTGAGCAGAGCAAAGACCCGTGGATTTCTTCGCTTTTGGAGTTTCTCGCTCACCCTGCCACTCTTACAGCATCTAGGACGCTACGGCGGCAGGCGCATCACTTTGTTGTTCGCGACCAACTCCTCTACCATCGCAACTATCTCCCCGAGAGTCGGCAATGGCTCCTTCTAATACCGCGTCATCTCCGGGATGATTTATGCGCATAGTTTCACACTGATCCCCAATGTGCACATGGTGGCGTGTTAAAGACGTACACACGCCTTAGGCCCCCGTATTACTGGCCTGGCATGTACAAGTTCGTTCGCAAGTACGTCCGCTCCTGCCTCAACTGCCAGCGCCGAAAGTCGGTCCCTACTTCCGCTGCTGCACCTTTGCAGCCGCTTCCTTGTCCGTCCCGTCCTTTTGATCGCGTCGGAATCGACCATTTCGGTCCCATTCCTTGCACCGGGTACGGGCAACCGCTGGATTATCGTTGCAGCGGATTACCTCATACGCTATGCAGAAACTGCTGCACTTCCATCTGCCACTTCTCAAGACGTTGGATCATTCATACTGCAGCATTTCGTTCTTCGTCACGGAGCCCCTCGGGAACTTCTTAGGGATCGAGGCCGTGCTTTTCTATCTGAAGTCATGACGTTGCTTCTGAAGGAGTATCACATCATCCACAGGAACACTTGCGCATACCATCCGCAAACGAACTGGTTGACGGAGCGTTTTAACCGTACTCTTGGCGACATGCTCGCCATGTACGTCGCTTCCGACCATTCCAACTGGGACGCTGTGCTTCCGTTCGCCACGTTCGCCTATAATACTGCCACTCAAGCCACCACTGGTTTTTCTCCGTTTTTCTTACTGTACGGCCGCGAACCTTCCTGTATCATAGATGCAATTCTACCCTACCAGCCCGATCCATCAGAATATGTTCCTGTCTCTCAAGCTGCGCAGCATGCTGAAGAATGCAGACAACTCGCCCGCTGTCTTACCACCGCAGATCAGACACGCCAGAAGCTTCGTTGTGGTGGCTCTGACACCCCAAGCTTCCCTTCCAATTCATTGGTTTGGCTGTGGGTTCCACGTTTAGCTCCCGGCCTTTCTTCTAAGCTGCTCCCACGATATCATGGACCTCAGCGTGTTATTCCACAAACTTCCCCCGTGAACTATGTCGTCGAGCTTGTGTCGCCGTCTTCTGATCAGCGCCGTCGCTGTCGCGAAACTGTTCACGTAGATCGGTTCAAGCCCCCTTCAACAATCCCTCTATGCTGCCTTATGCTTAGATCGCCAGGATGGCGCCTATTTCTCCGGGGGACAAATGTAACGAAGAAGAAGCGCCGGTTAGCCCGGCGCATCTCCAGCGTATGAAATGTAACGAAGTGCCGGTCATTCAGGCGCATCACCAGCGCTTTACGCACGGGGTCGGTTCTGGCTGCTCGCAGGGTTTCGACTACCGCACCGACTTCGACCTTTCACTTCTTGCGTACCTTGTCAATAAACACCGGCACGCAATATATATATATATATATATATATATATATATATATATATATATATATATATATTGCGTGCCGGTGCCTATCCGTATACTATTCTGGGACTTTCATCATCATCATCATCATCATCATTTATTTACCCTTAAAAGGGGCCCCTGATGGGCCACAACATAAGGGGGGGGGCAACAAAAGGTAACCGCGGGTCACAAAGATAAAACACATTAATACAGATTGCAAGAACTGGTAAATACAGTAAACACATGAAAATGAAAAAGCCTATCAAAGGTTTTACTACTGGGGCTGTGGTCAACACTTTTGTAATAATAACAGCTCAAATTCGACATAATTTTTTTTTCATTGACGATACCATCAGGAAGTACACTCCAATCCGATATGGCAGTCGGCAGAAAGGATTTATTGAAAGCATTAGTTGAACCATGAATGTGTTGAATACTGTTACAATTAAAGAGACGTCGTGATTATCTCATGGGCGGCAGAATTAGGCTCTCACGTAAATTACGACAATGATAATATAGCTTATGAAAAAGGCACGGACTTGCTATATTACGATGGGATACCAGAGGGGTTAGACCAAACGAAGCTTCGATGTTAGTAACGGTCAACCCAGAATCATATTTGGATGTTATAAAACGAGCAGCTCGATTTCGTATTGCCTCTAACGCCTGGATTAGGTACTCTTGATGGAAGTTCCAGATAGGGGATGCGTATCCAAGTTTGGTACGGATGAAAGTTTCGTATGCGGATAGTATAACCATGGGTGAAGCAAACGTGAGTGATCGCCTGATGAAACCTAGTGATTTGGAAACGCTTGCAGAAAGCGACGTGAGTGCTTTGACCAGCTTAGATTACTTGTTATTTCAAGTTGTGATAGCGCGGTAGTCTTTAGCGTGTATAAGAAGTGTAAGTTAGACCTTTTACGAGACACGTGCATAACTAGTCATACGACATTGGACATCTGTCCCCTGAAGTCCATGAAACATTCATACGAGTTCCTTTTTTTTGGACTTGAGACTTCGAGGTTGTAAATGTCCAAATGGTGGCCCCTACGGCATCGTCACGTGGGCATTACGCGTGCTCCAGTAATTGGTCATACCCGTGCAACTACCGCACGGCCTGGACGCACATCTGATGAACCACTGTGTCAAACATTGCAACCTCTACACTGTACGTTGCTTTGTGAGAGCCGAACAAGCAGGTCTGTTAGGGCACGGCACGCTCTAGCCACTGATTAGCGACAACTTCTCCGAGTGACACCTGGCATATGTGTCGATCTTTACTTTTCTGAAAGCATTGCACGGATATCTCGTGAAATAATGACTATTGGTATAAAAAACTGTTTTTGCGCCCAATTTTATACAGCTGCGCCTCTGTTCGTGATGCATGCGAGTCTCGCAGCGCCGGAGTGATGATAGTGCAAGCTGCAGCGCCCACATCCTCCACCTCTTGAGAATACTAAGTTGTCGCACCTTACGTTCCCTAATGCTGCCCGCTAAAAAAAAATCTCAAGTGCGTCTTGAGACACGTCTTCACTCGTTTGCCTTTGCTATCAAACTGCCCGCATTGTGTTGATGCAGTTTTCTGATCCACACATAACGACGTGCTATCGTAAAAAAAGTGCGCCGAGAAGAAAACCTGGCACTTCGGCAACGAAGGTAACATGCGACAAAGAAACAACTGGAGCACCAACGCGTGTGAACCCGCATACCACCAAAGAAGGCCGCTGTTTATTCATGTGAAAGAGCACCCCTACGAGCAACATGCTCTCGAATGAAGACACTGTCGTCGACAGCAGCATATATGAGCAGTTAGATTATTCAAATATTAGCATGTCTAACAAAGGATGCGTTACTTTAATGAACCGCAAAGAAGACGTCGCTTTGCAAAAGTACGCCAACGGGATGTTTCAAGACATTAAGAAGAAAATCGTATGTTCCGTCTATTCGGGTGGAAGAGGTGGAAACTACCCGCATGAAAAATCGCAGTCTAGGTCGCTAATTAAAGTACTCACTAATTACCTTTTCAATACTCACTTTAGGGCAGATGTTGCAATTATGAAATCTGAAAACAGTGGGCTCAGCCGCAGCACGGCAAGCAGTATGCTCAGAAACTTATTCTGATTCGTGGAGCAGGTTTTCGCTGCTCTGGTAGCCCAGCCACCGCTGTGCATTTGCGCAAATTATGGGCTTGGCCGACCACATAGGCGACGGCGCGCATCTGCAATTATCGATCGACGACTCGCGGCCAAAAATGCCACCTCATTTGGCCACCGTCCATGGTTTCGGCGCCTGCGCTCTCAAGGGTGACGTCATCTCACGTGGGTCCTCAAGCCTTGTAAAGAAGACGTGCCAGAGGAATCAACCAGTGTGGACTCGGCAGCACTACAGCAAGCAATATGCTCAGAAACCTATTCTGATTCTTGGTACAGGTTCGTATATAGGTATTTTAATGCAAAATGATATCGCAGTCATAACCGCATTTTAGTGTTGCGGCTCTACCCACTCTGTAAATAGTGCTGCGACTGCTTTGTTACCTTTCAAAATGAATATTTTGGCATGTGGCGATGTTGAGTCAAACCCTGGGCCATCGGAAAAGGAAATGTTATCGCAACTTCTATCAGGCAAAGTAGCTTGACTGCTTGTATCGATGATTTATTGTCTAAATAGAGTAGAATTGAAACACATATCGCTGATTTAAAAGAGCTCATGCTCAGCGTAGAAACTCAACTGAGCACTTAAGTTCATTGCAAACTGATGTCACTAATATCAAGACAACAGTAACCGACTTAGAAAAGAACGTCTCCAGTTTTATTTGTAAAGCTAATGAACTGGAAAGCAGAGGTAGAGGAAAATTTGATCGCGTAAGGCCTAAATGAACAAGAGGGGAAGACAAGTCACAACCTCTTGAATATCACAAAAACGATATTTTAAGGAAATGCTTGGACCTACTGTTAATAACGCGGAAAAATATCACACGCTCAGAAAGAAAAAAGTAAAGGCACGCCCCTTGATATTGACACGTGTACTTAACTTTATCGGGCGACCACGCTTCGCCGCTTAACAAGTGTAATCGCAAAGCGAAGGACGCGCCTGCATGTATCCGACGTTTCTGGAAAGTTATCGATGCTTCTACCCGGCTGTCTGCTGTCGCCGAACCTTGTGTTATCTGATTTCATCGAGTAACGCGAATGGTGTAGAACTTTGTGGAAGGCACGCGGGTCCGAACGATTAGTCTGGAACGTTCGACGACTGCTGTATAAAAGCGGACCCGCTTGACCCGCTGATCAGATTTACGACGATCGCCGACTGTGTTCGCCGCTCTCGTTGCGCTTTAAGTGTAGCTTGTTTTATGGGCACCGGTTCGCCCAATAAAAGCTAGTTTTTGCCTTTCACAGTATTGCTACTGTGTTCTTTGACGTCACGACCACGTGACATCTGGTGGAGGTGCTTGTGCGTTCATGTACCGAACGCCCCCGCAAAGCCGCGATCCAAGCCCGAAGCCCGAGAACAAATCCAACGTCGTCCAAGACCAGCGTGCTAGTCGCCGACTGCAAGGACTGCCCCCAGAGCACGGACTTCTACCTGAGACGAGCAGGAAGATTGCCACCAAGTCCACCCCAATGGCAGCCCCAGCATCCCCCGTCGTGCTGCAGCAGCCCAGGGAGCCCCCCACGTTCCGCGGTTCAACATTCGAGGACCCGGAAACCTGGCTTGAGACGTACGAGAGAGTCGCTACATTTAACAACTGGAACAGCGACGACAAACTGCGATAAGTTTTCTTTGCTTTGGAAGACGCAGCCAGGACGTGGTTCGAGAACCGAGAAGCCACCTTAACGACCTGGGAACTTTTCCGAAGCGGCTTCCTGCAGACATTCGCAAGCATTGTACGCCGAGAACGAGCCCAAGCGCTATTAGAAACCCGGGTGAAGCTACCTAATGAGACGACCGCGATCTACACGGAAGAAATGAGCCGTCTCTTCCGCCACGCCGACCCTGAAATGCCCGAGGAGAAGAAAGTCCGCCTGCTGATGCGTGGTGTGAAGGAAGAACTTTTTGCAGGAATGGTACGAAGCCCACCGAAGACCGTCGACGAGTTTCTTCGCGATGCCATCAGCATCGAGAAGACACTCGAGATGCGAAACCGGCAATTCGACCGCCGCACGAACTCGACAAACTACGCCGGAGTTCAATCACTGGCCACCGACGACCTGCGCGAGACTGTCCGAGCGGTCGTGCGGGAGGAGCTACAAAAGCTGTTCCCACCATCACAGCCTCAATTGGCTTCGATTGCCGACGCCGTGCGTGAGGAGCTCCAACAACAACTTGGAGTAGCCCTGAATCGCCCCAGCCTGAGCCGCAAGCGATGACCTACGCCGCCGTCGCACGCCGTCAAGGTCCCCCTCCGCGACCGCGCCAGGGCCCTGTCACGCCGCAGTTCCGTCGTACGCCGCCGCCACCGCCAGCACGATCACCCGTCGCCCAGCGCACCTACTCGAGGAAGACGTACATTTGGCGCGCTCCTGACCACCGCCCGCTCTGCTACCACTGCGGAGAAGCGGGTCACGTTTACCGACGATGTCCATACCGGGAGATGGGACTGCGAGGCTTCGCCGTGAACGCTCCGCGCCCGCAGCAAGGTGAACGCCCTCGCGATATCGCCGACTACCTCGCCGCTTCTCAGTGGAGCTCTCGACGACCGTCGCGTTCGCCATCACCAGGCCGCTACCTGTCGCCGCAGCGCCGACCATACACTGGCCCAGCCCGAGGCCGGTCAGCGAGCCCATATCCGGAAAACTAAAAGCAGCAACCGATGGAGGTGCGGTTGCTGTTCGTCGAACTGACGAAGATCCTTCGCCGCCGACGAAAACACCGAAGAAACTACCTCGACGACATAACGACACGCCGCCGTCCCGACGAAATCAGGAAGCCAAGACTACACCGATGAAAGACGACTTGACGACGCGACGTTCCAGCTTCAGTTCAACGCGACGCAGCCGTGATCCGACGCCAAGACCCAACTGCAACGCCAGACAAAGAACCACCGACCTCGACGTACGTCTCGACGGCCACGCAGTCACTGCCTTAGTCGACACAGGGGCCGATTACTCCGTAATGAGTGGACACATCGCCGCCCAGTTGAAGAAGGTTAAGACTGCATGGGAGGGCCCCCAAATTCGGACCGCTGGAGGACACCTCATTACGCCGACTGGAATCTGCACGGCAAGAATTACCGTTCATGACCGGACTTACCCTGCCACCTTCGTTGTCCTCCAACAGTGTTCACGGGACGTCATTCTCGGCATGGACTTCCTGAATCAACATGGCGCAATCATCGACCTGAAGTCGAAATCGATAACGCTGTCGCAAGATCAAGCGATACCGCCGGAGAGCTGTCGTAGTCACCACGCCTTGAGTGGGCTTGAAGATCAAGTGAGCATCCCGCCGCGCTCCAGCATTATTATTTCCGTCGGCACCGAAACACCCGCTGACGTAGAAGGCGTCATCGAGGGCGACCAACATCTACTGCTCGACCGTGAAATTTGCGTCGCAAGAGGGATCGCTCGACTCCACGGAGGGCAAGTGGAAGTTATGCTAACGAACTTCAGCCAAGAGTTCAAGCACATCAACAAGGGCACGACAATCGCATACATTGAGGAAATTGTGGAAACCAGCAATGCCTTTGTCCTCTCGGGTTCAGCCGCATCTACCCCGATGAGCATAGTCCCTGAACCAGATTTCGACGTGAATCCAAGTCTTCCTATGGGTAAGCAGCAACAGATCAGAAGTCTTCTCCGACGATACAAAGACTGCTTTTCGACGTCATCGAGGATTCGACAAACACCAGTTGCAAAGCATCGCATAATAACCGAAGAGTGCGCTCGACCACTCCGCCAGAGCCCTTACCGAGTTTCGACGCGAGAACGTGAAGCTATTAGGCAACAAGTCGACGAAATGCTGCGCGACGACATCATCCAGCCGTCGAAAAGCCCGTGGGCCTCTCCTGTAGTCCTGATAAAGAAAAAGGACGGAACCCTACGCTTCTGCGTCGATTATCGTCGACTGAACAAGATCACGAAGAAGGATGTGTACCCCCTTCCACGGATAGACGACGCATTGGATCGGCTCTGCAACGTTAAATACTTCTCGTCGATGGACCTCAAGTCTGGCTACTGGCAAATAGAGGTCGACGAGAGAGATCGCGAAAAGACTGCCTTCATCACGCCAGACGGGGTCTACGAGTTCAAGGTCATGCCATTCGGACTTTGCTCGGCGCCTGCAACGTTTCAGCGCGTCATGGACACGGTGTTAGCCGGACTGAAGTGGCAGACGTGCCTTGTTTACCTGGATGACGTCGTTGTGTTCGCCGGAAATTTCGACGAGCACCTTAGGCGGCTTGCGACAGTGTTAGAAGCCATCAAGTCATCAGGGCTCACTCTGAAGCCGGAAAAGTGCCGTTTCGCTTACGGTGAGCTTTTGTTCCGAGGCCACGTGATCAGCAAATCAGGAGTACGCCCCGACCCACAGAAGACAGCTGCCATCGCAAAGTTCCCGCAGCCAATCGACAAAAAAGGCAGTGCGCAGATTCCTTGGCATGTGTGCCTACTATAGGCGCTTTGTCAAGGACTTTTTCACGCATCGCGGAGCCGCTAACACATCTAACCAAATGTGATGTCGCGTTCAAGTGGGAAACGCCGCAGGCCAAGGCATTTCAAGAACTCAAACGACGCATGCAGTCGCCGCCGGTACTTGCACACTTCGACGAGGACGCCGATACCGAAATCCACGCCGACGCCAGTAGTCTAGGCCTCGGTGCCGTCCTAGTCCAGAGGAAAGAGGGACTTGAAAGGGTGATATCGTATGCTAGCCGGTCGCTGTCAAAAGCGGAAAGCAACTATTCTACGACTGAAAAGGAATGCCTCGCCATCATTTGCGCTACAGCTAAATTCCGCCCTTACCTCTATGGCAGGCCATTCAAAGTCGTCAGTGACCATCACGCATTGTGTTGGCTAGCTAACTTAAAGGACCCTTCAGGACGGCTGGCGCGGTGGAGCCTCCGACTGCAAGAATATGTCGTCACGGTAATATACAAGTCCGGAAGAAAACACTCCGACGCCGACTGCTTATCGCGCACCCCCATCGATCCCCCGCCGCAAGACGACGAGGACGACGACGCCTTCCTTGGGATAATAAGCGCGGAAGACTTCACTAAACAGCAACCAGCCGACCCGGAGCTAAAAGGCCTCGTCGAGTATTTGGAAGGGAACACCGACGTTGTCCCTAGGGCATTTAAGCGCGCGTTGTCTTCGTTCACGCTACAAAACAACCTGCTCGTGAAGAACTTCTCACCAGTCCGCGCCAGCTACCTTCTTGTTGTACCGTCAGCGCTGCGTCCAGAAATACTGCACGCCCTACACGACAATCCAACCGCTGGGCACCTCGGATTCTCCCGGACGCTGTCGAGAATACAGGAAAGGTATTACTGGCCGCGTCTGACCGCCGACGTCGCCCGTTACGTCAAGACATGCCGAGACTGTCAACGACGCCAGACACCACCGAAAAGGCCAGCAGGATTGCTACAGCCGATCGAACCCCCTCGCCGACCATTCCAGCAGATTGGGATGGATTTGTTGGGGCCGTTTCCGATATCAATATCCGGGAATAAGTGGATCGTCGTGGTGACAGACTATCTCACCCGTTTTGCTGAAACTAAAGCTCTACCAAAAGGCAGCGCAGCCGAAGTGGCGAAATTTTTGGTGGAGAACATTCTGCTGCGACATGGTGCCCCAGAAGTCCTCATCACCGACAGAGGAACGGCTTTTACAGCAGAGCTCACCCAAGCCATTCTGCAGTACAGCCAGACAAGCCACAGGAGGACAACTGCCTACCATCCGCAGACGAATGGTCTCACGGAGCGCCTGAACAAGACCCTCGCCGACATGCTAGCAATGTACGTCGACGTCGAACACAAGACGTGGGACGCTGTCCTGCCGTACGTAACCTTTGCGTACAACACGGCGGTGCAAAAAACAACACAGATCACGCCGTTTAAGCTGGTTTACGGCAGGAACCCGACGACGACGCGTGACGCCATGCTGCCGCACGTAACTGACGAAGAGAATGTTGACGTCGCTAGCTATCTCCAGCGCGCCGAAGAAGACCGACAGCTCGCCCGCCTGCGAATCAAGAGCCAGCAGAGGACCGACAGCCGACACTACAACCTCCGACGACGCTTCGTCGAGTACCAACCTGGCGACCGTGTTTGGGTGTGGACCCCGATGCGCCGACGAGGACTCAGTGAGAAAATACTCCGACGCTATTTCGGACCCTACAAGGTCATCCGACGTATTGGCGCTCTGGACTATGAGGTCGTGCCAGACGGCATTTCGCATTCACAGTGGCGCCGCGCAGGATCTGAAGTGGTCCACGTGGTGCGCCTTAAACCCTTTTACGGACCCTGACGAACTTCGCCATTTTTGTTATTTTCTTTGCTACGAGTGCTTTTGTTTATTACCTTCGTTTGTTTGCAGCATCGGGTCGATGCTTTTTAAGAGGGGGGTATTGACACGTGTACTTATCTTTATCGGGCGACCACGTTTCGCCGCTTAACAAATGTAATCGCACAGCGAGGGACGCGCCTGCATGTATCCGACGTTTCTGGAAAGTTATCGATGCTTCTACCCGGCTGTCTGCTGTCGCCGAACCTTGTGTTATCTGATTTCATCGAGTAACGCGAATGGTGTAGAACTTTGTGGAAGGCACGCGGGTCCGAACGATTAGTCTGGAACATTCGACGACTGCTGTATAAAAGCGGACCCGCTTGACCCGCTGATCAGATTTACGACGATCGCCGACTGTGTTCGCCGCTCTCGTTGTGCTTTAAGTGTAGCCTGTTTTGTGGGCACAGGTTCGCCCAATAAAAGCTAGTTTTTGCCTTTCACAGTATTGCTACTGTGTTCTTTGACGTCACGACCACGTGACAATATAGAGGTTCTTGAACTATCGCGATGGAAGTTCACTGCTGAAAGAGTGCAAAAAGCTTATAAGGACTAAGCTTTCTGTAGCAGAGGACTTTCCGTTGAATGTTAGGGAGGTAATAAAAAAAATCAAAGCCCTTTCTTAAAGAAAGGTGGTTGAAAGAAAGATGGAGTTATGGGGGGCCATATACAGGCCCCCTAACTCGCTTATTGCCAAACTTGGAATGCTTGAGCGAATACATGTGCGCCCATTTAAAACAAGCGTTCCTTGTCTACGCACGAAACCCTCCTACTTCTTCGAGAAGCCTGTTCAAATCATCTTATATGCTTAACTGAAGCTTGGCTTTGCAAAGACTTACCGTCCAAGAACAACTTTCCAGCGGAATGCACAGTTTGTAGATGCGACCACGTGTATGATGCACCCGTTAAATACGGCGGTTGTGTGCTAACTGCCATTCGGAAAAAGCGTTATAAGGCATGCGGACATTGATTTTGTACCAGAGACTGTGTGGGTTGAAATTCCAGTTAAAAGCGGCAAGAATTATTTTGCTCTGCGCAGCCTTCTTCCCTTGTAACATGAGTAACATGCAGTTTTCTTAGCATACGAACAACTTCGTTGAAGTTATTTACGTCGCAAAATATGATGCCCTGGTAGCTGGCGATATCAATGTTCTGTCTATTATTTGGGATTCTTCATGCGCGAAATCCGTGTCTTGATCATCCCGTCGCTGTGATGCGTTGTTCTTCTTTATCGAATTTCTTGGATTAACGGTCTTTAAACGGTTCCAAATTCCGATGGCAATATTTTAGATATGATTCGGGCTAATTTCTGCGTTGCTGACTTTTCTGTTGCTTTCAGCAGTTTGGCACCTGTTGACTACTGGCATGGTTCGCTCGAATTCGCAATTTTTCTAAAGGCGATTCATGTCTTGAGCGAGCCTGTTCGCTCATTTGTTTTTCCTAACGGCGACTGTCTTGGTCTTTACCACTATTTGAATGTTACTGACTGGTCTGAATTGTACCGTGTCACAGATATCAACAAAGCATTTAGCATCCTTACTGATAATCTAAAATGTGCTTTAGAAGCTTTCATTCCCTGCAAGGAGTTTCATCCTCCTCTCTATCCTACGTGGTTTTCTCAGGTTTACTTCGTAAAAAGCTGAGGTACCACAGGGAGTCCAAGAAAACAGAATCATCGGAATGGTACAAAATATTTAGTGTTTGCTTAGCCAGGGGAAATGCCTAATGCATAGAGACAGTGATGCATACATAAATTTTGTCGAAGAGCGCGTTAAATGCGATCCAAAACACTTCTGGTCCTATCTAAAATATTACAAGAATGACCTGGCTGAAATTAATGTAATAAATTATCCATTGGTGGAATTCTTAGAAACTGCGACAATATCGCCTATCCATTCGCTGAATATTTTTGCTTGGTTCTCCTAAATACAGCGTATGCTCCCAGCTCTTGTGACTGACAGTATAGCTTCAGTGACCATTTCAACATTTCATGTTTTACAGAACATGATATCGCGGCAGCCGTTAGTAAATTGAAACCAAAGCATTTTCTTCCTTACGACCGTATACCAAGTTTTGTTACCAAAGGCTGTTCTATTTTTGGTCCTCTCCTTACACACGTCTTTATTCCTGCTTTGCTTACACGTGCATTTCTTTTTGGAAAAATGCAATACTTGCACCAGTTCATAAAAGTGGCAGCATGAGCGACGACAAAAATTTTCGCCCCGTGTCCCTCTTGTCTCCGCTTGGAAAAGTGCTTAAAATAGCTGCGTTTACACATCTGTAGTTTTTCTTTCAGCATAGTATTACCCTACACCAAGGTGGCTTTGTTCATGGTATAGGTATGTAGAAACAAACGTTGTTTGTTTTCTTGATGCTGCAGGAACCGCTGTTGCTAACCTCATACAGTTAGACACCTTATACTTCGACTTCTCAAAAGCATTTGATGTTTCTCATGAACTTCTTATCCATAAGAACTTCAGTTTGGCTTAGTTGGTCTTTACTGCATATCATATTGACCGCAAATAAAGACGGGGACAGCGGTTTTTGTGTTCTCTTCCGCTCTCCCCGTCTTTACTTGAGATCAATATGATATGCATTCTTATCCACAGTTTAGAACAACATTCATTTGGGCCAGATGGTGCATACTTGAACTAGGAAGGAACAGTGCCAACTAAGACGCTCACGAGAGGGACAACAACACAGGACAAGCGCTTGTCCTGTGTCGTTCTCCCTCTCGTGATCGTCTTAGTTGGCGCTGTTCCTTCCTAGTTGTTATCCATAAACTCTTGAGTTGCGGCGTTAGTACCAGCCTGCGCACGCTGATTAAACCTATCTGTCAACTCGGTTAAATTGTGTTCCCGTTGGTGCTAAGTACTCTTTGCCTTATGAATCAAGTTCCGGTGTTCCGTAATTGTCTATCTTAGGCCCATTATTTTTCAATATATTTCTTTATATTCTTCAAGAATGTTTGCGTTATCGCGTCTCCTTTTATAGGCTGACAATATTAACCTTTACGCTGAAATAGAGCCAGAGCACGATTGTGAATTATTACAGGAAGATGTGAATTCTGTTGTGATTTAGTGTGCTTCCAACTTTGCGCGCATTCAAAACTAAGACACTTGTTTCCTTTAATAGCAAAATGTACACTTTACTATAGGAATACTTACTTGATAACACTCGTTTGAAAGGAGCGAGTGTAAGTTTAGTTTAGTTATGTTGTATGTAGCTGTATTACTTTGAACAAGGTTGTAAAAGTTGAATGTGTTCAGCGACGTTTCATTCGTGTCCTATACATTTCTAGGACGCCGTGTATTTTGTGCCTATGAGCGTGTACTGTACATGTTTAACATTAGACTCCCAGAAATTAGGCGGAAATACCGTGATTACTTATTCTTGTCTAAACTAATTTACAATCGCTCCTCCTCTCCGCGGTTACTGTCAGCTGTAACGTTCTGCGTGCCTTACCGTAACTTGCGTAATCACAGCATTCTTTTACGTGAATTCCTCTTGCATCTCTCAGGCTATAACACGTCTTGCAACCCAAGAAAATTCCTTGCGTCATGATCTTAATACATTACACTCTAGTATTTCCTCAGTAACTGACAACTGTATTTGATTAATTCAATTTTTGTTGCATTTGGTACGACTGTTGTTTCACATATTCTGTTTTGTTTTTCGGTTTTATGTTTTTTGTGCAACACAAGTGCGCCAGTAATAAGGCGCAAATCTGTTCTTGGGCAAATTCATAAAATAGATCAATCGAATGAAATCAAGCTTATCTCAACCGGTGACTCCAACCTGCCAAATGTTGACTGGAGCACATTCCCGTCACGCTCCACTACAAATATTGATAGTGGAGTG